>NC_067285.1:48840341-51340341 GCF_020740795.1 Apus apus | reverse complement strand
TATTTCAACCTGGAGATTCGAAATGCATTTGGATAAACTGTTCTCTGTAGATCTGTATGCATATGCTCACACAGAGGGAAATATGTAAATGAGAAAGTATTTGCACTGATTATAGCGATTAAATAAAAAATACAGAGGAGAAGAGGAATTAAACTGCATGTGACATTGCTATGAAAGGATTCCAGTGTTAAAAGGGAAGGACATATATTACAATATGCCCACATAACTTAAGAATGTTCTTGTTTTTCTTTTCTTATTGATAGTTTCTGGTTTATGCACATGCACACATGCATTGTAATTTCTTTAACAGCTTGAAGCCAACAAAAAAAACCAAACAACCAAAACACAAAAAAACCACTGTGTAACTTTGACTGCAAAAACTAGTCCAGAAAGCAAATGGGCTACTTGTAAGTTTGTACTTTTGGCACTTTACACATTTATTTATTTATTCCCCCAAAAAATACCAGGCTATTTTACTTTAAGGACCTTTTAATTGTATCAGAATTGTTACCAGGCAGCTAAACAATATCTATATTCTGGGAACCAGGAAAATCTCAAAGCTTGATGAAAAGAGGCATCCTGTTGAAACCTCTTAATTCCTGCACCTCTTGTAACTATCCACTGCAAATACCTTCAGTCTGTCTGTCACTAATCTGGAAGATACTCTTGGTTTACCCTGTTAACCTTGACAGTAAAAGCTAAGTCTTGGAGTCAACATATGTATCCAGGCTGGGGGTCTAGTGCTGTTAAAGTCATAGTACCTACCTGAGGTTAAAGTTACAGCACATGCATAGTACACGAGTTTTGCTTTTTGCTGTGATTAATTATGATCATCTGACCAACAAGAATATCATGTCTGAACATACAGGGACCTATTTTGAGTGTAAGAGCATTTGTCTTGTATTTTCAGTTGAAGGTCTTCCTCAGATTTTCTAAATGAATGTTAGCAAGAAAAATACTTTTGCAAAAAAATCTTTTATCAAAAATAAATAATGTCATAGTGATTGACACCTACTATTTAACTTATTTACTTTGTTAAAGAATCTATTTCTCATGCCTAGTATTGTGTCAGAAACCTCTGTACACACAGAAAGACTGATAAAATATAATGTCAAATCAATGTAGGAGCAAAGTGTACTAAGCATTTCTGCGTAACTCTGAGAAGACTGGAATTCACATCAGTTCTGGGTTTGATGATTATATCAGAACAAAGCCTATTTTTAAAAATGATAAAATTTGTTTTACAAGGGAATCAGCAAAACACATGAGCAATGTCTGCTCCGGAAAAGCAGACTTACCCCTGGAACTGGACAGATGAAACAGGACAGGCAGAAGCCTCTCTGGCAAAGGGAGAAGGAGAAAAGAAAGAAGAAGAAGAAGAGAGAAAAAGGAAGAAGGAAGAAAAAGAATTCCTGATCCACCCTTATCCATTTCCTTCCCAAATAGCTAAAATACACACAATGATCTTTCTACTCTTTGGAAAAGGGTACACATTTTGCAGAATAAATTATTAAGAAAAGGGCATTTCTCCATTTGTAGGAAGGGTTAACAGTAGCATTGTAAATACCTATAGCCATGCATTTTCACAAATTCCGATGGGTAGGGTAGATACTACACCACTAGTTTTCACACACAGGATCACCAAGGCTGGAAAAGACCTTTTAAGATCATCAAGTCCAGCCTATGACCAACACCACCACATCAGCTAGACCATGGCACTAAGTGCCACATCCAGCCTTTTCTTGAACATATCTAGGGACAGTGCCTCCACCACTTCCTTGGAAAGTCCATTCCAGTGTCTAACCGCCCTCTCCATGGGGAAGTACTTCCTAATATCCAACCTAAACCTCCCCTGGAGCAGCTTGAGGCCATGGCCTCTTGTCTTGTTGTTAGTTGCTTGGAAAAAGAGCCCAGCCCCTACCTGACTACAACCTCCCTTTCAGGTAGTTAAAGAGAGTGATGAGGTCCCCCCTGAGTCTCGTCTTCTCCAGGCTAAACAATCCCAGCTCCCTCAGCCTATCCCTATAAGACTTTCCCTCTAGTCCTTTCACCAGCCTTGTTGCTCTCCTCTGGACCTGCTCCAGCACCTCAATATCCTTCTTGAACGCCAGTGCTCTCTAGTATTAGATGCATAACCATCTGTAAGTTTAAAAGGTAAAACAGAGGGAATATAGATCACAGTCACAGGGGAAACTCATCTCCTATGTCTAGCAGGTCTTCATCTTAGTTTGGGGATCTGGGACACAAGCAGTGGAGATTACTTGTAGTGAAGAATGACAGGTCTAGAGCAACCCCTCCTTGCCTTGGAGAACTATATCTCAGTCAATAGCACAGAGCCCATCTAGGTGATATAGATAAATGATGCAGCAGTCTTTGGATATTCTATGAAATCCTAGCTCTTGTATTAAGGCACGTATCATGATGAAACAGAGATTTTATTGAACCAAGAATTCTGGTAGTATAGGTATAATATTGAAGTTGACATATACATTAGCTTTGTGTTATTGATGCTGTGGCTTCTATTTCTTTGCACCCTGAATGTAATGTGAATATCAAATAGAAATTCAGCTGGCATCAGGTTTCCCAAATTGATCACAAGTTAAAAATCTAAATCTTAATTATTTTTCTAGGTTTTCTGTCTTTGTGAATAAGATTGGCTGTTCTTCAGAAAGATGTTACATGGGAAGGTGGATGTATCAACAACCCTTTCAGAGAAAAGAAAGGCAATCTCATTTTACTCATGATTCCCAAAGCTGGGTAGAAGCTCCTGTAATTCATAATAATCAAAATGTGATTAAAATACATCATGTTTCTCTTAAATTCTATTTCTATTTCAAACAGAGGGGGTAATAGAGCTAAAACAAACTTCTGTCCAAAGTTTTGTGTACTTAGAGATGACAGAAGGAGAAATTCAGTTGTTGTATGGTGCATATGGATGAAAACAAAAATCCTACCATAGCCAAACAAACAAAGTACAGGATCTCAGTTGTATCCTCTAATTGTTAACTGCTAAAATAGGTTATCACAGGGCAACTATGCACACAAACATATAGATACACATCTGTGCATGTATAAAATTAGACATATAACTACTTGAACTTCAGTACAGGTTTTTCCACCCTCAGGTATACTCCCTGTAGTGTAGTTGGATAACAGGAAAAACATAAAATACAATAAAATACAATACAATAAAATAAAATAAAATAAAATAAAATAAAATAAATAAAAGTCTTAATGTGTTTGACATTGTAAGACCCTAAATTTGCTAAGAGTACTGTTCGTACTGAAGAAGTTGATCCTCTGGTGTCATTGAAAATAAAGTAATAATAATACCTTTGCAAAAGGCATAATATGATGTGTTTTCTGGTCTGAAGTCTGTGTAGTCTCACCTACAGATTATTTACAAAAGCCCAGGAGTGAAAAAACAGCCTGCCTATTTACTGTCCAGAAGGACTCCATTTCTATGAATAAGAATGCATGTGTAATATCAGAAACATCCCAAACACAGAGGATATGTTATTTTAAAATGGTACTTTTTTCTTAAAGGCCAGAAGACAATATCTATGTTTTGATACACATAGTATCCAAGGTGTCAAGATACACGTGGTTACAAGTGAGGAGCCTTGTAAGGTAAGCAATCTTCACAGTTTCAGATTTCTTTGTCAAAGACACCTCCAAACACTACGCATTTAATACAGGAGCACTTCCCTAGGGGTCTGGACACTTAGGATGTCATTCTGTCCAGGTAAAACCAAGATTCATTAAATTTGTACTGTGTGTTAGACACGGGCATTGAACTCTTCAACAGCTGGACAGTGAAATACCTGCAAATAGTCTTCCTTTTTCCTGCACACTTCTGACTTGAGATAAAGGGCTTGCTCATAAAACAGGGTTTTATATTCTGAGGAAGCAGAATGTGTTGGCTTTTTGTATTAGAAAAGTTAAAATTCCTTTCTCATCATGATGTGTAATCTGACATGCTTATAAATAACCTGTCACACTCTGCCTTGCACATCCCTAATCTGTTGTTGATAGTCATACTGACTTCCATTTACACTGCCTCACTCATGCCCATTCATACTCAATCAGGCTTTGTGCTTGGTTGATCACACTGAATGAAAACCATTCTTTGCCTCTCAGATGTGTATATTCATAACCATTTGTATTTCTTTATTCGTATTCTCTGCTTCACGCAACCATTGTGTATTACCTCAAGATATTGCCAGCCTGAGTAGCCTTAAAAATCTAAGACCTGATTTAGGAAAAAAACATCCATGAAACTGATATACCTAAGAAAAAAAAATCCACTTTCTGGATTTTCTACTTGCTTGAAAAGAAAAAGGGAGAGTTTTAGGGAACTGGAAAAAGTGTGGAAAAATACTACAATGGGATATTTGTTATGCTGCTCCCCTAGGGCCAGCTGGTGATGCTCTTGTAGTGAATAGTTCACCCTCTGAGTATGTCTTGACTGAGTTGGTCTGCTCAAAGTATACTGCATTACTTGGTGTGGATGAAGGTGGCCAAGACTGCCACCCAAACCCTCGGAGATGTGTAATTGAAAATTGGGTTGAAGTATGCCAAGATAATATAGTCTGATTGCTAGCCTTAAATTGCTAAGTGAGGGGGTACTTGTTTTGAACAGAGAGCTCAGTTCTGATTGAAGTAGTGTTTTGACACCTATGGGCCATGTGTGAGATGCTCTATAATACAAAGGGGCTGATATTTTTGGCAATATCGAGTTAATATAAAAATGTAAAGACAGATTCCCTCTCCCTTCCTGTCTAAATAGCACTTTCTTGGCACTCTCTGCATTTGTGATATACTCAGAGCTGAGTGGCACCACGTGTGACAAAAGACTTCCAAACATGATACCATATTACCTCTTTATTCATTATTTGGTTTGCCATTTGCCAGATGTATTGCTGCTGCAATGCAAAAAGAATATGCTGAACATATGTGCTATATTATTAATTTATAAACATCAGTGTATTTGAGAAAAGGTTTATGTGTTTTGCAGCTTTGCATTTTCAGTAAAAGCAGGCTACAGCTTATTTATCTTGGCTGTATTACACCATCCATTTGTTGGTAAGATATAACAACTACTTCACACAGTTGATGTTCTTCTTACACGTAGGTGGGTTTTATCTCAAATGATCCACTTTCCATTACCAGGATTGATATATAAAATTCTGATATGGTTCCTCAAATGGCCACAAAATTATCCTTCATATGGAAATGACACAAAAATCATCTACAACCTCAGATTTAATGCTCTGGTTCCACTGTCATTTTATTCTTTTTTTTTCTTACAGCATGTGTCCCAGTAGATATGTCTTGCCTTTCACATCCAGATAAATCTAAATTACAGCACAACAGACTGAAAAAGGAGTAGTCTTATTAATGGAGGTAATTTGCAAGCACAGTGGGAATTTGCTGAGGTTTACAGAATAGAAATTTTATGACTCTTCTGTGGTAGAAGCAAGGTGTTGAGAAAACAAAGCAAAGCAAACAACCCAAACTAAACCAAACTAAACCAAACCAAACCATAGCCCTGCTTTGTTTTCCCATCCAGGTAAGGAAGGTGCTCACCATGTCGGAAATTTCTTCTTTTCATGGGGCACCAAGACAGGTACTGGCATAAGGAAATCTCTGCCAGGAAAGGAGTATCCAAGTGATGTCCTATCAACTGTTCCAGTGGCTCCCAGTGACTGTCTGTGGTCAATGTGAATTAGGAGAAACTGCTGGAGAATCTTTATCAACTACTGGAGGAGGCAGATGCCATATGAACTTGCAAAAGAACGCACGTTGATACTGCTGCCATAAACCACAGTAATTAGGGGCCACTGCTGTTTAAGCCATGCTGAATCCACCACACATTGTGGTGTTTGGTCACATATATTTGCTGTTGTGTAGGAAGATCAAAAAAAGCCTTTATGGTACCATATTAGATAGCCACCATTAGAAGGACAGTAGTAGTGAAATAAAGCATCATTTTGCATGTAATAATTTTAAATGCCTTTGAAAGCCTCTTAAAAATAAAACACCAGGTGTTCAGAGTTAGGCAGCAGAAACCCAACAGGTGTCTCAGGGGAAAAGCAGTGTATGCTCCTGGAGTGGCCTCTCACCTCTTACAGAAGCACAGAAAATTCTATGGGGAAGAGGGGGGAATCAAGATGACTTAATCTGTGCCCTGGCAATATAGAAAAATAGTCTGAGGATCTTATCTGCCATTGTACCACTCACTCTTCATGGACTTGGAGTAACAGCAGTTTCATAGTCCCACAAAGTCCTTTGCTGACTTCTTGCTTAGAAGCTGAAAAGGGCTTGGGGTTCAGTTTGACTTGAGAAGAAGGAGAGGGGGTGCTGGTTGATTGATTGGGAGGTTTTCTTCCCCCAAAATAAAGGGAGCAAATATGAAACTGTCTATTACACACTTCACACCCTGCATATTTCATTTTTTAAAACAAGTGTTAAGCTATTTCAGCAGCTTCCAAAATAGAACAATACATAAGGAGCTGGTATGAATAATGTTTGTAAATTTGAGTAATAGTGCTTCCTGAAAAACAATGTCTTTTTCTTCATATGTCTTTTTATTACCTGCAGCTCTTTCATCAGCCAACATCTGTTCTTTGATTCAGGCTTTTTCCATTTTCCCATGCTAATAGCTGTTAACACTGAACCTGCCTGTTACAGTTCAGCCTGTAAACAACATGGAAATATTCAGCGTTGTTGGTGTCAGGAATCTGTAACATAGTCCCAGACTTTAAAGGGTATGCTGAAATAAATAGGAGATCAGCCTTCTGTCTTGTTTCAGCTTGACATTCCTGAGGCAGCACAAATAACCTGCTCAGTAAAGTGTAAAAAGCAATGAGGCAACAGATGAAAAGTTTGTTTTCTGTAGTTCTGCTTAGTAAAACTAAAATAAATTTTCATTATAAATAGCAACACGCCTTCACATAGGTATTTCTCTTCAATCATTAAGGCTGAGCTCTCTAATTGAATCATTGCTCAAATAGTCTTCTTCCTGAAAGGAAGACAGGGAAAAAGAAGTATCCCTTTAAGATGTATCACCAGTCCAAAACCATCAATCCAGATATGCCTGTGGTTATTTGTAGGCTGGTTCTTCACCAGTTTTATACACTTTTTCTAACTCTCTCATCACACTCTCCACATCGCCTTCTGTTTTGCAGAGTTTAGTGCTGCAACCATCCAAGTGGGCCACATTATTCACAGTAACTGGGTTTATTCACTGTCATCTGGATTATCCAGACTTTAAGTATCAACAGCAAAACTTTTGAGGCCAGTATGGCACACAGAAAGATGTTTTTGGAGTGATGAGAGCAAGCTCCTGATGTAGTCTCAAGATGACCCTATTCTTATTGCTCAAATTCTGCTTTCATTTGCATATTGTATTAGTGATCAGATGCACTACAAATTAAATCAGCTGTCTCTAGATGAGGCATTCTGGATATCCAGCTGCCTGTAGAACATGACTTCTCAGTATCTTTGGGTCCATTAATTTGAATTATGGCTAAACCATAGTAACTTAATCAGGGGCTCACCTTGGATAAATCAATGCAAAAAAATTCAGCGGTGTGGGAATGTGTATGACCTATACAGGCTTATTTAATAGGCTGGACTTAGGTCCACTCATTGATTCATTGTTCAGTAATACAGGCTTTAAAGGGCAACATGAACAAAGTCTATTTAGCAAGAAAAGACCTGTTAGTATAAATCTAAGAGTACAACACGCTGGACTGAAAACTGCTCTACCCATACTTTTAATTGATAGGTGGAAAGCCATCACCGTCTCTGTTTCACATTGTGTTGTCCTGATGGGTGGCTATGATCCAGTCACTGCGGAGTAAATGATGCAGCATGGCCAGAGTCTGGATCCCAGGGGAAGAAATGGGTACCTACAATCACACCCCTGTAGCACAGGCTTTGATAAATGCCATCATCCTTGTGCAGAAGGAATTGTAGGGAACTGGTTGACATTGTTTGTTATCTATGAGAATGTCAGTGACTCAATATTGTAGCTAGCATGTCTGGACAAAGTGTCCTTCTTGATGAGATGACGTAGAGTAGTCCAAATGGGATGGTGAGCAGGACACCTGCACTCAAATAGCTCCCTGCTGAATGCAAAGGTTATTTGTGAACATCTGGGACTTTCTGGTAATTCTTTAGATATCTTTATTCTCACATAACTTAATCCAGCATTTACAATCAACAGGCTTTTCTCAGTTCTCAACTGACTCAGAGGGGATAAGGTGTTGCATTGTGTATGATAGAAAAATGAGTGCAATAGCATAAATGATCTGGTTAATAGGATGTTCTTTATTCTTCAGATATGCTTAACATCATAGTCTCAAGCAAATAATCATTAATATTAATTAATTAATGTATCCTTATCTCAACTCCCATGAAGTAGAAAAGTTTGATCCCTGCCTCACACAAGTAGCTCTAAATATTTTTCAAGCCTCAGAGTTGATGCCTCTCTTCACTAACTAAAAAAATTCCTTCTATTATTTGATGCCTTATTATTCTACCTTCCATCTTTGGCTTGTCTGCAGTTTATCTATTATTCCTCTCCTGCTAATCTTATACTTGGGAATATAGTGTGCTACTAAAAAGGAATTAATATATGAATATATGTTTTATTTTTTTATTTCTCAGATGTTAAATACTGTATTGGTATTATAATTGCAGTACTTCAGATGCTATTTCTAAATTAATTAGGCATTTATAAAAAATAAATTCCACTGTATGCATTTTGGTAAAATATATTTGATTGCTGAATATTATGCTACATGAGTGTTCAGCACGTTAATTCACAGAATACCTCACTATGGAGGCCTAAATGGCATTAATGAAATTCCTATTTCTACACAGACTCAAACAGGCTGCAGTTATACACAGACATAAATATACAGGCTTGTATTTATGATATTAATAATAAGTATATATATGAAAAAATCTCCTTGTACCTGTATGTATTTTACAATAGTTTTTCTTTAGGTATGGTTTATATTCTGAGTCCTAGATGACAATAAATACATTACATACAGAAATAAACTCTATATATGTATACATACATATTCTACACACCACACACACCTTATGCAAATGTATATACCTACATGTCTTCATACATATTAACACAAGTATCACTTTCCTATCTTTGTTAATTAGGATTTATAGTGATAATGTTGATAGACCCTTAACAAATAAAACATGACAGGCACTGCAGTTTTGGGCAATTATACTACACCTCAGGTGGTGTTAGCTGGCACTAAGCCAAATGACTATAATCACACAAGAGCTTCAGTAATCTCCCTGCAATGCTTTAGTTTGAGTGTCTTGTTGCTATTTTGAAATGCTGTATGATACATCAAAATAAGGAAGAGAAATGGTTCTGGCCAAACTTATTGAGGATATGGTAATGGAAATTATATCAGGCAGTCAAAAAGCTTCAAATGTGCTCTGAGCTTTAAGTTTTCAACTTATTTAAAGCAGGATTAAGAGAGATCACTGTACTTTATACCTTTTTCATCGTGAGCTGTGCAACAGAATAGATTGTCTGAAACACAGATGACTTTGTTTCTTTACAGGCAAAAGTAAATTCAGACAAGATGTGGAAGAGCTCTTTTGTCAGATCAAAACATCGGTGATGTCAGCACCATCAGGTACAATTTCTAAACAATTATTTTTTTTCCTTTTTTGAATATGATGCTTCTGGACCAAGTGTTTGCACGCTATTTTGGAAGGCCACTGCTTTTAAAAAGTACTTCAAAGTGACTTCACAAAATATATGACTGTCCAAGACAATTTTGATAGGCGTTACCTTTTTTGTGGCTTTTTTGGTAATAAATCTGGGAAAAAAGGTCATGTGTTATATACAGACCCTACTCCACAAAAGGAAATGTAAAGCAGAATCGGGATGGCTGCAGTCTGACCTGGAGCTTAATCCTCAAAATCCCTCACAAAGTGTGCTAGTCCTCACTTCTACAGATAATGATCCGGTACATGCCCAGAAATGTGGCAGTATGTGAAGGCTGTGGAAGGAAGGATGGATCTTTCCTTTAGGCTGAGGAAATGCGGGGATATCTGCCATCCCTCCTGCTGCTGACCTGCCCTCCTGTGAGAAGCAGGTTCAGGCATCACACTGAACTCCTAAGCTGGAGCTGGTTTTTAAGGAAAAGCACTCCCTAGCAAGTAATACTCGTGCTACAGATGGACTGCTAAAGACTGGGCCATTTTTAGCTCTGCCTCCCTCCATCCTAGTGCCCCAGCCCTGGGCTGCAGCCCTGTCAGATTCCCATCTGGAGACTTACGTGTTTCCTCTCTCACAACATCATTTCTCTACATATGTTAAACCTCCTTCTGCCTCTCTCATTCCTGTTTGTGGATGACAGGTCACTGCAGGTTCTTAGGGAACAGCTGTATTCTTAAATCCTTCTATAATTCAGTATATGAAGCACACTGATGAAACGGTAGATTAGAACTAGGCCAACAAAGATATCAATCAGAATAGTTATTAAGTGCCAATTATTTTGGTAATTAACTAATACCTAATGAATTTCCTCGTAGCTGTTTCCTTTAAAGCCAATTAAATGCTTGAACAGACCTTCCATGTTTAATAAACTAATAAGAATGATTCATTTATACCGTATGCAATTTTGAATAATTACCAAGCAGCTGTTTTTATCTCCAGTATTTTTATTAAACCTCAGCAATCAGTTTTAACAATAATTCAGTATTTAAAATGCATTATCTTGAAAACTTGGTAATATTAATTCATATTGCTTCTTTTGAATAATTTTGTTGCAGTACTCACTGTTTGTGATTTGTCAACACGTGTAGAATTTAATTTTAGTTGCTGGTAGTAAGTTACTTAGAACTTGAAATTCCATTATCCTGAAAAGTAATTATTTTCTTATCTGTGATATATTACCATTTGGTTAAGTATCAGACACAAACACCACAGAAATGATGTTGATTCTACACAAAGGTTCATCCAGCCTCATATTTTTTTTCCAACTGTGGTCATGAGCAAACACCTAGAGAGAAAACTGTTTCAGGTGCATACACAACTTCTGCAAGAGCCAGTGCAAGATGTGCATCCACACTATCCCCTAACATCCCTTCTTTGGGACTCAGCTCCTCCACAGCTCTATTATGAGTCTTGGTTCTTGCTTTGGAAAGGAACACGTACCTTTGATCTTGATCCACTTTCTTCTTGCCACACCTGATTCGGCAGATGTCTGTCCTTTTCTCCTCCAGCCTTTGTCCATGTGGGCTGACTAGGCTAAGCCTACCCAGCTGTTCAAAGCAACACTTTGCAGTTGGCATGTCTCCCTTCACGAAAGGCAGAGCAACAGCCCTGCATGGACCTTTGCATACAAAATAATGATACATGTTAGGGCAGATAAAGGATCATAACATCAAGCGCTAGAGAATGCATATTTACTTTCTGAAGGTCAAAGACAGTTTCCTGTGGATATAGAGAGGAGGACTGTTAAATAAAATATTAAAAAAATAGAGGAAATTAAGTTAGAAACAGGTCAGCTCAGGTTCCTATCTTATTAAAATCAAATGAATTTAGATAATGTGTTTTTCTTCTTGCTAGACAGTCAGTGCTGTGCAGTCTGAGATTTGTCCTCTGAAAGAAGGATCACAAATGGGAGCCCATCAGGTCATCGCCAATCTGTTTGCAGAGAGGTTCAATTCTGGGAACTAACCTGAGCTGACACCAGAACAGCTGTGGGCATGCAGAGACCATCTCATGCACGGACAAAAACACAGCTTTTATGTATTTATAATCAGATGGTTTATTAATCCTCGTGTACAGACATGCAAGATAGCAAATAGCAACACATACTTGAAAGCGCTTGCTGAGATGTAGAGTGAAGGGATGATGACAGAAGCTAGAGCTAAAAAACAATTCGAGTTATCATTATTTTTCTTCTTTTTCCCTAAGTGAAATTTGTAATTATGCAGAAAGGCTAATTAAGTTAATCCGCTGTCTCCAGGATTTTTAGGATACTACAGATGCCAAAGTTTGCCCTTCACTATACAATTTAGGATTTTAAGGATGTGCCTTATATCATAGGATCTCTGCAGTCCATGTTAGCTTAGCAAGTCTGCCATTCTTAAAAAACATATGTTGACCTTGACAGTCAGTTGTTTTTATGATTTATTAAATCAATAGCTGAACAAAATAGGCTGTTTAGTGTAATTGCCAGCTTTTAATTACGCATTTAGTACAGCAGGAACAGAACAGGTATGGCCAGATTTCTGCTGAAAATAATTAATTTTTGCAAACTAAATTTCTCCAAATTTCTTTCTGTCCAAATTTATTTTGAATATAATATGACTTCATAATTAGGGAAGAATGAAATGTCCATCCAGGCAGGTTTCAATCAAATCTGTGTAGTATAATAGGTATCAATTTTATATATTAGTATAAAGATTGAGGGAGTAAAAGAGATTAATAATTTCCTTGTAATTTATTTATGCTTTTATTTATTGTTTCCTAATATCCTTCAGGAAAAGCAGGGAGCATCAAAAGCACGTATTTATACTGGTTTATGCTTAGTAACAATAATTTCCACCACTAGTTTTGGTATTTCATCTGAAATTAGTATCAATCCATTAGAAAGCACATTGAATCCTGCAGTGGGTAGAGATTTAACAAATCCAATTCTCAACTCACTGCTTTGGGGAAGCCTTACTTTAAAAGTTAATAAACCAGTAATGTCAACAGCAGTGAGCAGTAAGCTAACTACAATAGAAGCCCTGGGCTTCTTACGTGCTTTCTCTAATCAAAAGGAGCCAATTATTTTCGAGTTGTGCAAAATGTCATCTAATTGGCTGCCTAAAACTTGTATAGACTGAGGGAAATGTAAAATTAATCAAAGTCCTGTTTTAAAAAATGTACAAAGAATGTAATGCATTGTTATCTTCCCATAGTGATAAAGCTCAAATCCTTCTTCCTTGTTAGAGCCCACAGGAGGGAAGAAGGGAGAGGAAAAGAAGGTTGAAGTTGTTATTTGTAGAAACACTCAAATTGATTCTTTTCTTGGCTCTTGTAGCCATTTGGCTTAACTGGGAAGGAAATGTACTCTGTCATGCATCCCACAGTCCCTCACCCTCCACTCATCCAGACTGAGGTCCCATCTAGACAGCCTCAGGTGTCACAGCTCCTTCCACACCAGGCGTAACAAAGAGCCAGTTCGAGCACAGATCTTGCCTCAGGTTGGAATTAAATGCAAAAGTGAAGCACCCTTGGAGCTGGAAGCCAAGGAGAGAGTTTCAGTCCTCCAATTTGGAGTCTAATCTCCACAGTTACTCAGGGACAGTTCAGAAACATGGGAATGCCAAAAATCGCCAGTGCCTCTTGTCTGGTATTAATCCTAATCAAAGGCTGTCATTCCAGGAGTTTACGGAATGCTATCCATGGTTTTGCTTGGGTTTTTCACTAACACACACGCACAAAGTGTAAATGTTTTAATATCTGGTTGGTTGTTTTGGTTTGGGGTTGTTGGTTTTTTGTTGGGAAGCAAACTAAAGAAGTCACTCCATTATTGTGTATTCTTGCTTTACTACTCTTCCCTAGCAGTTTTATTGGCAAAATAATAGATCACAAAACATAGAATACTGTGCTTTTTGCTTGAAAACGTGGTTTAAGAACCAAAAACCGCAACTTAGATCAATATGAGGGTTGTGTGTGTACCATAAGCATTAATACTGCAGAAAGGTTAAAATAAATGCACTGTAATGGAAGAATTTGCAAACCTTGACAATGGGTGTAACAACAGAAAACATAATTTTTTGTAAAGTAAGTTGCCATTTATTAAAACTATGTGACTTTTTTAGTATATTTAATAGCAAAGTTTTTTATCCCCTTCATTAAAAATAATCTTCCTTGAAAGGGTGTCCCTAATAACTGAAGTAAAATTCATCAACATAAGAAATAAGGTGGAAAGCACAGTTGTACTCCAAGAAGAAAAGTTATTTTATGCCTTTGCATTTAATATCTTTGTTATTTCTCTATTATATGTTTAACTTGAATGTTTTAAGATTGTATAGCACAGAACTTCTGCAAAGCCTTGCAAAGTACTAAGATGAAATGAGTTTCATATAAGACTATCAAATATGAAACACAGTGAAAAAGAAATAATTTGCTTCTTATTTAATCTTTTTCTTCTGCGTCTACCCTATTCACTTTTTTTCCTCTTCTGTATCACAGGTCTGTTTCTCTAAGTAGCACCGTAAGTCTGTATGAGGTTGAGTATTCTCATTTTTTTGTAAGAGAGCACAATATCAGCTTCAAATTTTGCATCTTGCTCACACTGCTAGAATCAAGTGCCCTGTTAATTTCCATTGTACTTTAAGCATGGCTTTGGTTTGTCATCTGTCTTCCTTCACTGCAGTAAGTGCTCTTTTGGCTGACATTTCCTTTTAGCTATTTTAAGCTTTTACTAAATGATTTATTACAAGCCAATGAGGTTTCCAAAGTTACTGTATGGTGCAATGGCTGTGTGGTGGGTTCTAGAGAGACCCGTGGATACAGTGAGTTGGGAACAGGATTGTTTTCCTATGTCACTGGGAAAAAAGAGTTCAGTTTTCAAATTAAGCCTGTGAAAAGGCTACCTTATGACACACTTACTGCACAGGGGAAATGGAGGGGAAAAAAATCAGTTTCCTTCATGCTGTGAAGATGGAAACATCCCACCCCGTCAGTGTGAGTTACCCCATAAGATTAGGTAGCCCTGTGTCTAACGCAAAGCTGGCGCAGGTATCCAGGTTGTTTCCTTCTTTTTACTTTGCAGTTGCTTGTTTTTTTTGTTTTTTTTTTTCATTTTTCAGGAGAGAATTCTTCCTTTTTCAGACCATAGAAAATGAAACTCAGTGAGCCTGCAGAGCGCAGGGTGTAGTTTCTGCGGCAACAATCCCCTTTTGACAGCTCCCAGGACTTGCCTTTGCCTCCCTGCAGTTATTTATTCTTTCAGCAGCACAGGTAGCAGAGGTCACTGCAGCAACTTGCACAGTGATCACTCGTGATGTAAACCACAGAAATACAAGTTTCAGAAAAGTTTGTTTATGCAAAAAGAGGGAAAAAGAAAATATTAAAATGGCATTCAGCCGGACTGGTAAATCAGTGAACAGACTGCAACACATGCTGTTCAAATATCTATGTTGCTTGTTTGAAACATTAAGTTTAGATTTTCTTGAATTAAAAATCATGATGGATAGACTCAAGTTTCTGCTTTACCCTGTTCTGATGATGCTTTCAGTCTGTACTTAGGCCAAGCACCTCCACACCTCCACTATTGCTGTTTTCTTTAATCTTACAAATATAGACACCAGAATTACACATACAATCTGATTAGAAACACATGAAACCTTTGGTTTTGTCCATGCTGGAGACAGTCTGTGCATGCCTTTCCCTTGTCAGGACCCACAGCTGTTCTGGTGTCAGCTCAGGTTAGTTCCCAGCACTGAACCTCTCTGTGGAGAAAATGCAATGACCTGATGGGTCAATTTTTTTCAGGGGGCAGGCAATATCAAATTCATTCTGATAAATCCAGCAATCTGAGATGAGCTTACTAAAAGTTAATTTCCTCTTAATTGCTTAGAGTTTGCATCAAGTACCTTCTAGAATAAATGAAAATAGATACTTACAGGTAGTAATCTGTGTTTTGTTAGTGTCTTCCAACAAGTAGGAGGAATCAGCATCTAATTGTATCATAGCCTAAACCACAAATTTTATTAATTATAAAGAACACTCCACATAAGCTTGCAACTTTAGGTCATTACAAAGTCATCCTCATCAAATAACAATGTTGGTAATTACTGACATTGCAAATAAATGATGTGCTGGAACAATGTGAAAACCACTGTGGTAATGTCAAAGTACCTCTAGCTTTATTTTGATGTTGTTTTGTTGTGTTTTGTTTTGTTTTCAGAATTGCACAGTGGGAGTTGTCTGGAGAAGGGGTGAATTCCACATTCCCATCATAGATTGCATCAACAGACCATCAAGTGACCAAATACGGTATGACCTTGATAACTGGCTGGCTGAGCATCGTCTTTCCAAGGCCATTTGCACAGACATTCACAGCACACCAGTAGGATCTTCCATTACTAGTGAGATGTATTTCAAATGCTATTAGGAACTTCAGCATAAGAGAAGAAATGCTGCTAGTCATGATAGACTATGGGTAAGGGATCAGCTTTTGGAGTTGTAAGTATGGTTTTGATAACAAGGGAATACAAAGTCCTGATGGGTGCACTAAGAGCAAGGTGAATTATGAGTCTAAGAAGCCCAGTTCTACTTTTGCAGAGTATTTAGGTGTCTATGAAAGTGTTTTTATAGGTGTGTAGCTACCTAGTGGTATCAATCCGAACCTCACAGGACTCCTTTAAAAATTGTGTTTGATGTAAGATGGTTATCTGGGATGCTTCATGTTCAAAGGGATCTCAAAATTCACATTGAGGCAATGAATGATCTCTACTGGAGGTTTCGATCCCCATTGATTCTAAGGAAAAATCAGCTGAATGGCCAAATCCAGCCCTGGACCCTGAGTCTGGTCAGGCAGGTGAGACTGATGGAGGGCTGATGTCACTGGCATCAGTCTGTGATGTGTTTTTGATTTTAAAAAATGGGACCTAGGCCTCCACCTATCCCAGTTAGGAATGCATATTCTTTGCTTGAAATATCTCAAATACTCATCACTGAACAACAAGGCATTATCAATATTCCCTTGTCATTTTCTTAATCTAACATTCTCTTAAGCTAATGAAATGTGCTCACTATCCCTTCTTTGGGTTTACTTTATTGGATAAAGTTACAGTAAAAAGAAATACATAAAGCGCGTTGCTAAAAATAGAAAACAACTCTCCATTAACTCCTCGGGGTAGATTTAAATGCAGACATATTTTATGTATTCACAGGCATATAAATAAGTACATCTTTCCTTCATAGCCTTTTAAAGTTTATCACGAAAAGATAATTTGTTACATGCAGATGTTTCTTTCTGATTCCTGATGTTTAATCAGCCCACATTGGAAATATAGTTGTGATTTTTCACAGAAAATTTAATTACAATGACTATTCCAGACTGGACTGAAAAATTAATGACAGGAAACAATCATATATTGGTATTTAATATCAGCTTTGATATTTCAAGAGCTGGAGAGAGCCTGTAAAGTATTTGAAAGCTAGTTGAATAAGTCCCTGGATGATCTGCTTCCAACCCTGAATGATTGACTTCTGTCTTCCACCTATTATCTTTTCAGAATATTCACCTTGCTTTTGGCATTGTGTTTATCTGATTGCTTCAGGCAAAATTTGATTACTGACCTCATTGCTTGGAGTTTTGTTTCAGTCTCAATAGAAAACAGTTAGATCAAACTCATATAAAGGACTGGCAATGAAGTTGGCACTGGGGGAATTTTATTTTTCATTTGTTTATTATTTTCCTTTTATTTCTTTGGTGAAACAGTTTTTACTAAGTTATGGCATATGAAAGAAAATTGAAAACAAGGTGAAACAATGCAGCTATTTCCTCAGAAAGAGGAGAGGAAAAATGTGCAGCTATTTTCCTTACTGCAAATTAATCTGCTGTTGAAAGTTGTGTCTTTGAAAAGGAAAAATAATGATTATTTTATAAATACAGCAGGCTTTTTGTTTTGGGGTTGAGACAATCTACATATTATCTGGGAACAGCATGTACAGCATAAAACAAGTAATAGAATTGAATGAATTGTGGATGGAGCAGTTAGAGCTTTATTCTCTTCTCATTATTACTAGTGAGCTACTCATATACAAGCATACCTAAAAATACAGTTTATTTGGAAGTATTGCCATGGTAAATAGAATCCAGATTTCCTGTTTCTGTAAGTGTCCTAAGCTGCGTACTTCGCTCAGATATAATTAGAACTGACCCTGATTCATGGTTATAATTAACTCAACACATTTATACAGTTTGCATTGCTTAAATAAAGCTACCCGGATTTTCAGGTGCCTTGATGCAGAATCCACTGAAAGGTCACAATTTTTTGTCCCACGTACACAAGTGATGATTATCTTCTTCAATCTCATGGAGGCCAGCTCACACACAATTAAAATTGCATAACGAATGACCACTGCTTTTTATTTTTATTTTGTTTGTTTTCACAAATATTTCATTTATGTAATATTAATTATATGAGCATTTGTGGGAAATGAATTTAAAATCTCAACATGCAAAACCCATGGCTATCAGCTTCTAAACTCCTACATGCCAAGGCATGATGCCAAAAGGGCTTGAAAATTAATCTAGGAAAACAATTTTAAAAATCCACAAATAAATAGTGCATCCAATACAAAATACATAATATTGACTAAAAAATAACATCAAATTAACATTAGAAAATAAAATTGGAACATGCAACAGTGAGAGAGTAAGTTTAATTAATAGAGAACACTAATTTAGGTAAGGATATTCCACAATATACTTGTCAGTATGTTAAGTTATTCACAGCAGTACCTAGAAATTGCTTTTTGAGCATAGGCCCAAGCCTATACTTTAATCCAAATTTGCTTCACATTAACACAGTAGGGGAGCAAACCCAAGTTCAGATACGTGCATTATGACTGAGAAACGAACAGACGTCCCTGCTAATCTTTGGTATAGAGTCAAACAGGCAGCTTACAGAAATGTTCCATCACTTAATCAATCTGTTCTCACAGCAATATCTGTCCTTTATGGTGACAGACAGAGAAATCAGTCAAAAGACCTTGTTAAGGGAGTCCAAATATCAGAGGAGAGATTTGCTGGCATGCTGAGCATCTCAGGCTGCCTTTCACTGTCTGGACAGGAATCTCGTGTGGTGGCATCATGGCCAGCTCACTGAGAAAGTGAGAGGTCAATGGGTTAATCCTGTGGCATCACCATTTAGTACAACAGAACTATGTGATCCTGTTAATAAGCCAGGTGAAGGAACTGAAGTCAGCAAGAACCATCAGGGTTAAACAACATTAATAAGTAGAATGCTAATAGATGCCTATTCAGGAAATGCTTTGTTTGCTGTTTCATCACTAAGCCTCAGGCAAGTTTGCAAAGGCTCCTGGCCTGTATTTGCCCCGTTCTTAGGCACCAACACTGCACACCCCCCAGCTCCACCTGCAAAGCTGATGGGCACTAAAAGGGAAAGGAGAATCCTTCAGCTGAGTTTCTATGCAAACAAGGATATGTGGACCTTCACACTTTGTGACTGTTTGAAACTGATCTTGTTCAAACCTTCTGACATTTTTTCATATATGTTAAATATAAGGTTCCCCCTTTTGCATTGAGCCTCCGACATCAACCTTGTTTCTTGCTGCTTTATTTCATGAATCGCTTTTTCCTGTGCTCTTTCATTTCCTGAATACATTTGAATTAGAGTTCAAGTGCTTTATGATTTAAAGTCAGAAACATTCTTTTGCTAATTAGTGGGTGGGGGTTTTTTTTTGTTGTTTGTTTGTTTGTTTTGTTTTGTTTTGTTTGTTTGTTTGTTGTTTTATTGTTGTTTGTTTCCCCCCCGAGAAATGTCATATAAATGGACAGGAACACTTTTGCTAAATATCAGATGAGCTTCCCTCATTCAGTTTAAGGACAAACATGTAGCTTATACTGTATTTAAACAAAAAGTTCACAAAAGCAAAACTATGGTTTATTTTTCAGAAATTTTTTCCCCACAAAATTGTGGATTACTAAAGTACAATGAAAAAGTATCATGTCAGTCATTAACACAGAAAGCATACAAAGAGTTGAAAGTGGATAGCAGGGGTGCAAGAACCTTGGAACAGTAGTGTTGGAGATTTCAATGGCTTCTGAGTGGAAAGTGGAGGACTAGGCAGGTCAAAAAAGAGAAGTGATGTGCCATTTTATTACAGTTACAAAGAGAAAGGATCACGGGTACAAATACCTTCCTGGGTGAGCCCACTGTGTTATTCTTGTAACTGATCCTCTTTCTTGACAGAAAGGCTAAGCTTGGCTTTTTGTACATTTACCACACCATAAGAGCAGGTACATACAAGTGATGTCCCTGCAGCATCATAACCCTGACCAGGGCAATTGCATTTCTGAAGTTTTAGTACCACTTGCACCTGTGAAAGATACAAAAATGTTTGATGATGAACAGCGTGGAGCCAGTTTGAAATCATTACTGACTTTTGTAGGCAGTCTCATAACACTGAGTTTGTTCTCTTCACAGCAGAACAGAAGATGAATTGACTGCACCGTATCTTTATTCGTGAGTATCTCTTTTGACCAATCTCTATGTATGTATGTAAGTATGTATGTATGTACATGTTTTCCCTTTCAGAAACCAGGCACAATGAAATCCC
Organism: Apus apus; assembly: GCF_020740795.1. Classification (NCBI taxonomy): domain Eukaryota; kingdom Metazoa; phylum Chordata; class Aves; order Apodiformes; family Apodidae; genus Apus; species Apus apus. The sequence goes on along the minus strand of NC_067285.1, from coordinate 51,319,964 downwards.
CACCCTATACCCCAGAGCAAGTACTTAACATTTAGCAGTGCTTGTCCTGTCAAAGTTAATTCCACTTCTCAAATATTCTACAGTACATGTTTATTTAGCAGTTTTTTTGATGTTTCTGGAAAAAGGTCACTGTGTTACTAAGTAGATCATGGTTAAAGTGCTTAGGAATAAATACAAAACCCAAACCAGAAGTCCCAGTATCCCAATACTGGTTTTGGCCAACTCTTCAGAGCTACAGTCCTCTCTACACATGGAAGGCTTTGGCAGTGCCAACCATCAGCCTTGGCACCCTCCCAACCCAGCCAGACAAGGAATGGAAGCTTCTAGCCCACCAAATGGCTAATCTGTGCTATAAGACTATTGAAGGGATTTTTCTCCTCCAGTTGTCATTGACCACATTTCTTACAGATGGGATTCCTGTGATAGATGGATAAGGGGGAGATAAAAATGGGAGATTTTTTGCTAGAAATAAGTTATAGTTGGAAAGTAAAGTGGGGAGAGACAAAAGATACCAGTGAAGAGCTATAACTGACAAGCTGCACTAGTTAAACTTGCTAAAAGCTAGGGGATAAAAACCCAGCTAATTAGGTGGAAAGGGAGGAGTAAAGTTCCAGTTTTATGCACTTAACTGATTCCCACCGGGCCTCCAAGAGGTTTAGAACTTTAGTATTAAAGTGAGGGAAAGAGGAAAAAAGTTATCTACCAACAGCTTATTTCATCTAGACACTTCAGACCAGGACACAGACAAAAACAATCCATGGCAAGCTGGAGAAAATAAATTAAAACCTTAGATTTGGATTTTTTTTTGAAAATGGCAAGTTTAATTTATATTTCTCCTCTAACAGCTCCATGAATGATATCTCAGGGACTGACTCTGCTCCTCCTCTGCTCCTCTAGAATGTCAGGAGTGGAATGATAAAAGTATAGTGCTGCCTGCAGCACAGGGAAAACAGGCACCTGCTCTACATATGACTGATGTTGATTGTATTTAACAGCTGAGCAGTGCCTGAAACCTTATATAGTGTCCATCAGGACAATCAAGATCCAATTACTATAAACGGAATAGCAACAACAACAAAAAAGGCTGAAAAATATCAAGGATAGGGTCACAGTGCTGTATTTTAAATGCCTTTTCATTATCAGCTTTGTAATTTAGTGTCCATTATTTACACGATAAATGAAACTCTCAAAAATGTCCACCGCAAAGAGTATGGCATGTTAAGGGACAATGTAGAAATGCACAATGCCCTTAAAATCTTACAATTAATTTTCTGCATTTCCTGACTTTTCATCAGTTTAACATTGCCTGAACATTCAGTCAAACGAACCAAGCAATTTATTAATTACAGAACTATGTCTATTATCAAGGAAAACATATTTCCTGAATTCAATTTCCTGCAAAGGAGGACATTTGCCAAGTTTGAGATATGTTAATACTTGTGTTTAAAATATTTTCAAATGATTTTATGACCATTAATAACACTGCACTTCATCCACATGCAGATCACCCTCTGGAAAAAACATGCCATCTGTTCCTTTCAACAGTATTTTAATAGTATTTATGTGTCTCTAAGGAAGTCCTTCCATGAGATTAAAATCTTAGATTTGTCACAAAATGGATTAATTTTTGTTGCCATTTTCAGATCTCATTATATTTTTTGGCACAAAGTAAAATGGTTTTGTATAATTTTCTGTTCTTTTTACAATTTTTTCACTGGTAATGCTTTGTAAAGATAGATTAGCATCAAGTATTGAGCCTTGTGATAATTCACTCTCACAGCAGGACAGCACTGATTAGAACTGCCAATTCCACAAAATCAGTTGACTCCTACTCATAAATATTATGGGAGGTGGAATAAGTATCGCTTGTTTCTCATGGTAATAAAAGTTGTTTGTTATTTAAGTTGACTGAGACTACATTTACCGATGCTTTAAATTCCTGAGATGGCTTCCATTAAAATGGAGCGCAAATATAGATGGATAAAAAAATTGCAACAATGCAGAAAAGCCTAATTTATATCCTTTTGCAAGACTGAGCTGTGTAGTTTAGAAGCTTCGTAACACATAACAAGAAGTTATTATCCTAATTTTGCAAGTAGTAATTTGGGCAAAGGTGGCTGGAGTGATGGTGAGCACAGCTGTTTTTTGACAGAACTATAATTCCCCCCGTACTCTTACCAGCCCTTACTGCTGCTTCAGACCCACTGAACTGTACTGGTCACAGGAGTCCTCCTACCAACTAGCCCATAGGCCAGCCAGGTTAGGAAAGTCCTCCCTCCACCACTACATGAATTTGATTAATTTTAGGTGCAATGACCAGGAGCTGGAAGTGCTTCAGCAACAGTCAATATGATAACAGGTATGTATTTTAAATCCTGTGTTCAGTTTTGGGCCCCTCACTACAAGAAGGACATTGAGAGGCTGGAACAAATCCAGAGAAGGGCAACAAAGCTGGTGAAGGGTCTGGAGCACAAGTTTTATGGGGAGCTGCTGAGGGAACTGGAGAAAAGGAGGCTGAGGGGAGACCTTATCACTCTCTACAACTACCTGAAAGGAGGTTGTAACCAGGTGGGCATTGGTCTCTTATCCCAAGTAATGAGTGATAGAGCAAAAGGAAATGGCCTCAGTTTGTCCCAGGGGAGGTTTAGATTGGATATTAGGAAAAAATTCTTCACCAAAAGGGTTATCAAGCACTGGAACAGGCTGCCCAGGGAATCGCAGAATCATTAAGGTGGGAAAAGACCTCTAACATCATCACATCCAGCTGTCAACCCAACACCACTATGCCAACTAAACCATGTCCTGAAGCGCCCTGTCTACGTGTTTTTTGAACACCTCCAGGCATGGTGACTTCACCGTTTTCCTGGGCAGCTGTGATGGAGGTGCTTGAAAGATGTGTAGATGTGGTGTTTAGGGACATGGTTTAGTGGTGGACTTGGCTGTGCTGCATTGGACTCAATGAAATTGAAGGTTGTCTCCAACAAAAATGATTATGTGATTCTATGACAGTGGTTTATTGTGTTTTTTTTCCAGTGTTGTATACTTTTTTATGGGTATAATGCTAACTTCTGGCAAGTTTTAGTAAATTCTGGCAAGTTTTACTAACTTCTAGCAAGTTTTAATAACTTCTGGGGCATCATCAGGCCCTGGTGGTGGTAATGTTTTAGCCCACCAAAAACTGTGAACAGAAAAGGATGCCTTCCCATGCGGCAAACTCATGTTTGCTAAGCCTGGACTGTACATCCACGCAGCTAAAAGCATCATGGTCCCTTTTCTCTTTGTGTACACGAGAATCCTGGAGGACCCAAGGCACATCAAACCAGGCTGGAACACTCACAGTGAACATGTTGAAACCTGCTCGGTGATGTGTAAACATAGCTACAGACCAACCACTTCACAGAACTGCTAACGCTGCACAGGAGACTCATGTAGACTTTATTTCCTTACTGCATGTTTTTTCTATTAATATGGCTAATTCCCCTTTTGCAGGGAATTTAATTCTGAAAGTGTTTTCCTTGATAATAGACAGAAAAACAGGAATAACGAGTTGTTATTACAATTATGGCAAGATTAGGAGGATGCTGAGAGGTTACATGGGTCCAAGGGGAATTTGGACAAGGTCAAATTAAAATGAGATCCTGACAAATGTTAGAACTCCAGGAGAGTTTAATGTAAATTTTTACATGTTATTCTGCCCTCTGTGAGTCTTCTTAAAGCTGTATTTTGAGACATACAGTAGAGGAGCAATAGTTTTGCCCGACCTAAGGCAGTTATTCTTGCATTCTCGTGTTTTGTTTTAGTCTCCCTGTTTAGTGGTTATAATTTCTCAGCTCCTTCCCATTCATTACTTCTCTATTTCACACATAAATCTGCCTAAAGAATAATTTTAAAATTCTGCTTAGTCTCATTTCTCATTTCCTTGGGGAAAAAGAAAGTAGAGTGGGAGTCAAACACATTTAGTGTGGATGATGTCATAACAGAAGTTAAGCCATTTTGTCCTTGATTTGAGGTGAAGGGGAAAAAAAAAAAAAGAAAAAATAAAGAAAGGAAAGCACTGAAAGGCTTGAAAGCATAAACAAGCAAACAAACACCTCTAAAAGTAAAATTACCAGTTTGAACAATTGAATGTAATAATTGAGAATGCCAAATAGTCCAACTTTTGAAAATTTGTAAACTCTCTCTGAGAACATATGGTGCTTAAAGTACATTGACTGAAGAAAACGAATATAAATAGAATTATTTGTGTAAAAAATCTCTGTGAATGAAGTACTTCCAAATCAAAAGAGCAATTGCTTTAGAAGAGCATTCCATGCTCTTCTTCAGCATGTCCTTGTTAATTTCAGTGTTGGTACATCTCTAATCCAAATACTGGTACAGTGTAAAGCTATTAATGCAGATTGCCAGCATAATAAGATGACAAGCAGAAAATACTTGAAAATGTTACACCTGGATTTAAAGTGCTACAGCCCATTGCTACATATATATGCAATACTAAACAATAAGCACGTACTAAACCAATGGCAGGTGCTTAAGGGGTAGGTTTTGTCATAAACCAATCTATGACACAGCAATTAGCTACTCTTCTCCTTTATTATTTCACAGCTGGAATAGGTCACTTGAAAATTTTGCTGTCTGTATGTGCCAATCTAGGCAACCTTACACACACACACACACACACACTCTCAAACTTGATGACAGCAGTTAGTGGGCTCCACTGCAGTCTTATGCATCTTACATATATACGTAACAATATTTCTACCTGAAATATGAAATATATATGACTATTATGAAATTAATAAAACACTTCACTTAAAAAAAATAATATTTGTGAGACTGCATGATGAGCAGAGTACCGATGTGGCTCGCAAAACGTAAAATCAAAACATAGCCTTTTAAATTTAAACTTTCTTATATACATTCCTGTTTTCTAAACATAAAAATGCACCTTCCAGCTACACTTTTGCTTTGATCAGGGAGAAAGAGTGTTGGTAAACCTAAAAAATCTCCAAGTGCAGATTCCAGTTTACTACAAACAAGGGCTTATTTATGCTTTTTTTTTTTTTTTTTTTTTTTTTTGTCATCTAATGTTGCAGCGTCACGTAATGCAGCAATGTAAAAAGATAAGAAAAAACAGGTTTATTTGGCTACCTAGCATGCCAAGCAATGTTAATCCAGATTTCTGAAAAAAGTGCTAATCCATAGACAACATTTCTTCTTGGTATTGCAGAGGTACACAAAAAAATTCACCACCAGAAATTCCCCAAGCCCCTGAAAAATGTTGGAATGAAAACTAGAGCTCTGTGTTCACCTGTTTTTCATCCAACCAGGCAATGTCGTATGACAGTGGAACAAACTGCTTTGAGAATTTCTGGAATTGCTTTTTCACTACATTAATGAAGACTGTGGTGCTGCTTTAAAAAAAAAAAACAAACAAAACACCAAACAACAAACTACAAACCATAATGTATAGTCTTACAGTTAATACTTTCATGTTCACTACAATATTCCATTAGCCCTTGAAAGAACACAAAAAGTTATTGACTCAGTATATAATAAAACTTCTCGGTACAGCATTGCAACAATATTTGAGCCTCATATATGCAGCCAAGATTCATATTTTCAAATAATAATAAGCTTCATCTTAAGTGTACTCCTTAACGACTCTGAGAAGTCTGTTAGAATCATAGAATCATTACGGTTGGAAGGGATGTTAAAGATCATCAAGTCCCAACCCCCTGCCATGAGCAGGGAACCCACCACTAGACCAGGTTGCACAAAGCCTTGTCCAACCTGGCCTTAAAAATCTCCAGGGAGGGGGCATCAACAACCTCCTTGGGCAACGCATTCCAGTTCCTCACCACTCTTATAGTGAAGAATTCCTTCCTAATATCTAACCTAAATCTCCCCTCTCTCAGTTTAAAACCATTACCTCTTGTCCTATCACTATCTTCTCTCATGAAAAGCCCCTCCTCAGCTTTCCTGTAGGCCCCTTTCAAGTACTGGAAGGCCACACACCAGTTTGTACTTAGCCCCAGCTTGATTGCTTAGTCTTAAATATTGGGATTTCATGAAAACTGAGAAAAAAGTTACTTTCATATTTCATTTCATATGTTTGTAGCATAATAAAATCAAAACAATTGGCCCCTTGTTTTTCTTAATGTCACTACGAAGGGATAGTGGAACCATGCTTTAAATATTTTTTTTTAAAGTATATGTATTTTTGCTTTCCACATAATATATTGTAATCAGTTTAGAATTTTATTTGCAGGAAATCTATCAGAAAGCTGGCATGAAGGTTCCTGTTTTGAATTATGAATTGTAAGAGTGGGGTCCCTCCAGTCTGAATTTTAAACTCCAAACCTCCTTCTAGACTTGTGTGTGCTTTAGCCTGTCACTTTGCACAGATGTGTTAGTGTTTGCTGGTATTGATTCTTTGACGACCTAAAAACTGTAACTTTTTTCATCTGAACAACCTCACTCACTCTTGCTTGGCCTCAGAAATGCTCCTATCCAAAGAATATGTCCCTTCTCTGCACAAAGGAGAAGAGCTACAGCAGGACAGACTGCAAGCATTATCCTCCCTAGTTCAGACCTCATAGCTTTGTTGATACAGTTTAAAAAAGAAAAAAAAAATCCACACACTTTCCAGTACTTCCCAGAAGACAAGGTAATTGAGTGGAAGTCTTCATTAACTGTAACAGCTCACATAGCTGATGTACGAATTTGGCAGATAATCTTGGAGAACTTCTCCCTGGGTTAAATATGGACACGTAATTAGTAAGTGTTTTAAAAAGCTTTTGCATTCTTGGCGTGCCTGCAAACACTTCTTGAGAGACTTAGGACACATTACTTTTCATTATCTGGGCATCCACAAATACTGGATGCCTTGATGGATCTGGCAAGAAAGTTCTTAGTTTTGTACCAAGATGGACATGGGTGCCCATCTTATATACTTCACATGCATTAACTGTTGGTCAGTCTACCTATTTAGTTGTTTGTAGGTCTAAGAACATAACTGTAAACGCAGATTATAGCCTTTTGAACTTCATACAAATAAAAGATGCTGCGCATCTTGTGGAATGGGGTTCCACATATACACAAAATTTGCTAGTGTAAAAAAAAAAATCCACAGAAGGATGCTGCTTGCATAATTTCTTCTAACATTCGACAATCCTAATTAAAATAATGTTTACAACAAGATGGTGGTTACTAACTTGTTATGGTCCAATCTTTCATCCTTCGTATCAGGGTTGGACAAGTGTCTCTCTCATCAGGCTCATAACAAAGGTAAAGATTAATACTTTCTGCTGTGTGTTTTGGTTTGTCTCTGTTATGTACGGTTGAGTGGTTTTTTTCAGTTTATGCTTTTTCTGGCCATATGGTATATTTAACTGTGCTTTTTTTTTCCATTAAACTTTCAGCAAACCAGACAAATGCAGTTCAGTGCCTCTCCTAGTCTCTTGACCCTTAAATGCTGTTGCCTTACAAAGCAGAATTATAGTCTGGTACCGTCGTATATGTCTTTTCCTGAAGCAAGACACTGAGGGCAGTCGTAGCTGTTGTGTGGCTGAATCCTTTACAAGGTTCAGATGGTAAATATTTAACTGCTCTTTGTTGTCTTTCCTTCTTTTTTTAAGAGTATTGTACAGAGTGCTATTGTCATTCTAGCAGTAGGCTGCGACTAGGCTGTACTACCTTTTATTTTTGTTTTCCTTTTTTTCTCTTTTCAATTTGAAAATCCTGGCTGCAGCTTCTTATAAGGTCATGTTACTAAATGCTTTTGCTTTAGCGACCATAAATTCCCCTTCCCTGTAAAAGTATTAGATTTGGTTTGTCTTTTATATAGAAATAGTAATAAAGTTTACTAATAAACATAGTTTTCTTCTTTGCTTAGAAACAGGTTTCTTAATATACTTTATGGCATTACATGAAGGGACACTATGTTCTTCTCAGTAAAATTAAATAAAACATCTTTCCTGAAAGATGTATCCTACAACTTAAAACATTGACAGGTCCTATAGAAAGTTTAGGAATCGTGACATTTTGGGAGGAATTCAGGGAACTAGGTCTACCTGGAGAATTGTAAACCAAACAGACACTTAGCAGTTCCAAAAGTCAGGAACAGGACCTCATTTTCTTTGCCATGAGTACAATGCTGCTGCTGGTAGGATTTATAAAACTGAGAGAGAGAAAATCTACACAATCCAGAGGAAGTACATAGCAAAAATTGGCCTTTAAATAACATGTTGCTGCAGCAGCTTCTTACAAGGTTGATAGCTTGTATAAACCCTGAGCTAAGTGCTTTGAAAATGCCCTAAGCTGGGGTACCCCTCATAATGAGCAATCCAGCTGGTTGTTCATCCTTAATTCATATTGTTCCCTGCTGCACTATTGCTGCTCTTTTCCTTTTTCATCCACATGAGCACTGAGCTATCTAGGGTAACAACTTGGGGAATAAACAAACCTTATTTTCTATTGGCTTGTGTATATTGCAAATTCCCTTTGGTACACTTTTTAAATTAATCTATTTTGGTTATGATTTTTCCTGATGAAAGAATGCAAGTTTCAAGTTTGTCCTTTGGGAGACTCTGGATCTTTTGTTTCAGATGATGAAGGACTCTCATTTATTGTCTACTGCTGGGTCTTTTTGGAATGACTGACGCACAAAAGCTTCCCAAATTGAATAATTTAAAACAAAAAAAAAAGTAACACAGACAAATATTTAAGCTAAAATAAGTAAAAAAGAGAAGGAGTACAGTTTGTAAAAAAAAAAAAAAAAAAAAAAAAAAAAAAAGGCTTTGTATTCTTTTGTGTTAGCTTTAATCTATCAACTGCAAGACTTTAAATCTGATATGGGTCCCATTCCATAAGATACTTAAGCAGTACCAGAAATGGTACACACACACACACACACACACGACTTGCTTAGTGTTATAAAAAAATCTTGTCTCAAAATATGAACAATTGTTGGCCTTTTTTTCCTGCCTTGCTTCATGTTGTTTCAAAGGAGTTACTGTCTGGCCTCATCTTGCATTCCCAGACACAATTATTACAGTACTCTTTATGCTAAAAAGAAACAATACAGAAGTAATGTGACAGCCTGGTGACCAAGGCAATGGCAAATGAAATGTTCTTAAAGAGTGATTGCTCACTATAAATTTCACTTCTCATATATGTTGCATATTAGAACGTCAGTAAGTAAATCTTGTTCTATCAGAAATCTAATCATTGCCAGACTCCTTGTGAAGCTGTAGAGAAACTTATTAGCAAAGGATTGATGGCAATTCTGAATTGCTTTTGGAAAGGTACATCACGTTTGCAGCTGGGACCCAGCATGTCGAACAGCTGTCCTGGCAGTGTCCTTGTACTAGAGCAGTGTCAGCCTGGCAGCTCTTTTAAACCTAAAAGCATCTGGTACACATTTAATTTTTGTACTCGGGTGACTTATCTGCATTACATTTTAGTGTAGGATGTTTCATTCATTACTTATTGTACATAGATGTTAAAAAAAACCAACAACAGCAACTTTGTGTGCATCACAAACCCTTGCCTGCTGTATGAGCTGTTTGCAGGATAATGTATAGACACACATTTTTGGAAAATCACTTCAGGTACATTAAAGAACAAAAGAGTTTTCTCAGTGAATTTATGCAAAATCCATTGAGCAGATTAGAAGCTTGAAAACAACTCCATTTTGTACTGGAAAATTGCCATTATTGTTCTACTCCTGCTCTGACAACTTGCAGCGTATATTTAAGTTGATCGCACTGCTAACTCTGACATGTGAAGTCATTTCCTTCCCCTGTCACGGGCATAATGTGACACTAACAGCAGCCAACACCTGTCAGCCTTGTTCTGTTAAATGTGAATTATCAGCCTGAAATACTGTAATTTCTTAATTTTATTTTTGAGGATGATTGTCTGGTACCAACTATGAAATTGGGAAAGAATGAAGAAAAGCCTTATCACCTGTTGCCTCCTAAATCTGAAGAACATTTCCAATTCCAGTTGCAAAGGAAAACGTATTTCAGATAAAGTAATTCCATAAGCAAAATGGTGATGTGATGGAATTTGAATTTTTCAAGTGCCTTTTGCATTATTTACAAATATTGACAACACATCTGGAAGAAACGGGGATTTGGGGAAATAACATTTCAGGTTGTAGAAAACAGAAAAAATCTTATGTTAGCAAACTGGCTGAGGAGCAGCTGAAATAACATAAATTCTTTACTAATGACACCTTGCAATCACCTGCATTTAAATAAGTTCTTGAAGAATCTTCAACAAACTAATGTGTCATTTTGCTATGGCAGCATAGCAAGAAGATGGTTGGAGAGAAGCATCATAATGATTTACCAGTATTCCTTTTGTTTTTATTCAAATACAGAATTGAAATGAAATGTCATATAGAATTAATATAAACTAATGTAATAGTTAATGTGTGATAAATTACAATTAAAAGAAATAGTAAACCATGGGAATTTATAATGTATTCTTAAGAGACTCATATCCAATTCTAGGAACTATTATTTCAAGAGGTGTAAATGAAAGCCAGTATCTTGGATTACACAAGATGGCACATCCATTTGACAGCAGAGAATTCTGAAATTCATGGTATATACCAATCCTTGTCTTCAAACTGCATTTCTGGGCAAAGAACTGCCCTGTTTTAGCTTCCCAGCTCTCATTTTTGAGCTAGGTTTTATTTGCTTGAAACAACAATACATTGCTCATCTCACCTCTGACGACATCCATCCATTACTGGTCAACCATTCTCAATTTGAGATTAGAAAAACACTGACCTACAGTTTTATTTTTGCAAGGACAGGAACCATCTCCCATATTTCAAGCTACCTAGCTACAGCTGTTCTTTGAGTAAAATAGTGGAAGATAATAACTAACTCTTTGAATTGTAGATTGCAAACTGCATCAGGTTGTCCACAGGAACTTTTTTATTCATGGAATATTCCGCCATTTTGGAAAGAATTCAATTTTTTTTTTTTTTCAGTTACAGAAATCTACTTTCTAGAATATATTAAAATTCACAGAATGCTGGAGTTTAAATTTCAGGGATATATATTTCCAGGTGTGTGTATATATATATATCTCCAGCTATATTGCTGGGAGAGATTAAACTGAATGCAGTGTTTAAACAAACATCTTAAAGTTCTCAGGCAAAACAGTTTTTATGTGGGAAGAAAATATAACCTGAAGGTGCAAATCACAAAAACCCTTCACTCAGCAGAATTATGTGACTGATTAGAGCAGCAGAAGACACCAAGATGAGATTTCCTGGTGTCTTCACACAATACTGTGCCCCAGCATAACTTTTCTTGTCAAGTCGTGAATATACTCCTCAAAGAACAAAGCTTCTTGTCCTTCCTCTCTTGACGATAAATTGCCCACAAGGTTTTCTGGTTATTTTATTCTGGCTGTATGAAAATACGGATGATTTTTCATCTTTTTCCTGGTCTTGAATCTTTTTTCATTTGTGAGCCATTTAGAAGTTTTGCCAGGGCTCCTTGAATTAGCTCAGTTTATGAAAAAAAACAGACCTATGAAGAGAATGAATCTATGAACAGAGATACAGGTGCTATGGGGGAAAAAAACCAACAAACTATCCAACAACTGAAGTTGTTTTCCTTATGTTGGATTTTCCTCTGAGAAATCCATGTAGAGTGACACTGATATTCTCCCTAGAACATACCACTTTCATCTCTGCCCTGATAAAGCAGTGCTTAAAGGGCTGCACAATCTTTAGGGAAAAGAAAGCGCTAAGGGAAGAAAGAAACACTTGAATTAATTGTTCTCCAGAACAAAACAAAACAGAAAAGGAATCCCTCTTGGAAAGAGCTAACTCTGTTCTGAACCCCTGGTGCACAATTGTGTGATGGCCAAAGTGCTTGATGTCAAAGCAATAAAATTCCTGACAAGGGACATTCCAGTGGTTGTTAATCGCCAAAGGGCTTTGTAGAGGCAGCCCTTAGAAAAGATACACACTTGTGGTATCCCTGTTACTGTCAGGGCACGTACTGAATAAAATTTATTGACCCTTACTTGTTAAAAGCCCTGTGATCCAGAGCCTGTTATCCGCGTGAAGACAGGAAACACACAGGGAGCCACGGTTATGCTTTTAGGCTGCTGGGCTGAAGGGAAGGAAGCTGGCAGGAGCTGGAGCTGGGAAGGATGTCTCTCCTGTGCCTATAACTCACTCTGCTGGTTGACGATGCTGGGTGGAATCCATACAGGCTGGCTCCATGGCAAGGAAAGGAAGCATCTGACAGAGCAGCTCTTATTGAAACAAACCTACTCCATCCATGCAAACCCTTGGTTATGGCATGATCTACAATTACATTTCCCCGGCTAACGTGCAGATACTGCTGAATGCTAAAAAAACCAACAGAGTTATGCATAGTTACTTCAGAATAAAATACTTTCTTAGCACTTTAATAGCCTTAATGGTAAGAACTAAAAGAAACATTAGAGAAGTATATAATTCACATTAAATCTGAAGCACCAGTGTTAATTATTTCCTTGCCATCCCACTGCAACTGCAGAGAAGATAATTTGAATTTTATAAAATGTACAACTATTGGTATTTGTACCGGTCTCAGAAAAATAATCTGGATATGTCAGTCATCTTCCCCATGCCCCTGCCCAAAAAACAGGTGTTTTGACAATTCAGCTTTCCCCATAATAAACACCTGTGTTAGGGAGTTAAATCTAGAGACAAACTAAATAAGTAAACTTTAAAGTTAGAATGTTAAAAACTTAAGAAAACTCAAACCCTGTTTTACCCAAGTCCTGAGTTATTTCCTTTGTTATTTTAAAAACATATATCCTTTGCCAGCTGTTGGTACCATTCTTGCTCTTGTGTTACACTACTTATTTTATGTGTCCTCTCTTTGGGACAGAAATTACCCCACAGTCCAGTTATCTACTTCAAAGTCTGCAAGCTCTTCCTCACTTAGGTCTTAGCATGATGACACTGAGAATGACTCCTGCTCCTCACAGAGAAAGCAGTCTTGCTGCAAACCAACTATGAGAAAGCACTGCAGAGCTAAGCAATTCCATAATCCTCACAAGAATTTCAGCAAACCTAGTTAGCTCAAAGTTTTGAACCAAAGAAAGAATTTTTACATTGTTGGGTTTTTTTTCTTCCAGATTTCAGTGATTTTGTAGCTATTTTAGTGATCCGAAAATAAATGAGAACCTCAGGTTTATTAATTTGGGTTTCTGTCACTTTCTTCTCTATACTCCCTTGATCTCTGGCCAGCTCTAGAGAGCTGGATCCATAAAGCTGCTTACAAATCTTGTAGTGGATGAAAGGGAACATGAATTTTATGTGGAGCCAAGTACTTACTGCTACCCTCACTAAGGTTTTGACAGTCTAATCAAAATGCAGTGAGCATTTTCTATTAGCCCAGTTACAGTGCCACTAACATTCACAGTCCTAAGTAATACAGGAAAAAAACCACCTCTCATTAATAATATATTTTAAATTATTTAGCAATACATTGGCTTTCTAGTATCTGTCCCTTTTCTTCGACATTCTTCTCACCCTTGAGGGTGTCCCTGTGAGGCTCAAGGTCCACAGTGCCCATCAGGAAATTTGGAGGGGAAGATAGTACATCAACTTGTTAGTAGCATCCCAAGGACTTTGCTGGGAAGAGTGTGGCATTCATGGTGGGCTTTCTTTCTCTTCTGTCTTGGATCTACCCAGGGCTATTATTTCATATTTTCTTAAGGAAGTCTGCTCACCTGTACTTATTTTCCCCACTGGATCCCAGCTACAGCTTGATGACTCTCACCTCTTGTCTGTTAAAGACACACAATGGCCTTACACAGCCCCAGTTATCAGAAAAGGTCTTTGGCTTGTTATGCAGGGACTGCACAGGTTTGCTAGACTTTCACCACATTTGGTATACACAGAGATAAGCTTAAACAAGGTAGGTGCTATCACAGACAGACAATTGCTATAGCAGCTGGAAACAAGCTAAAATTAACTCCGACCAAGGCGAGTCTGGGCGAGTCCTAAGGCCAGCGCTGGGGAGTTGATACACAGCACGTGGCCTTGGGAAAATCAGGAACAACCGTATTTGCTGAGCTGCAACAGCAGCTAGCACACAAGTTTTGATCCACTTCCATTTTGTCTGATCTCACTATGGCATTTAAAGATAGCCTTCTGCTGCTGTAAGTAAACTGGCAGATGGAGAAACAGATGTAAAAATGGTCAAAGGCAGAAACTAATCAGGAGTTAAATGAAGGGAGAAGCACATTAAAGAGATTTTTGACACTTATAAAGCATGAGAAAGACTCAGGTGTTTATCCAGTTTAGTCCCCAAGTCCTGTGGGTACATATTTATAGCTGTTAGACTTAAAAAGTAAATGCATGCATCTGGGAGTTTCCTACAATCCTACCACATATACTTTATTGAAGTTAAAAAAAAAAAATTATTAGCACTTGCTCATGACCCAGTTAAATTTCCTGAATTAGAACCCCAAAGAAGCTAAAACCATAAAGCCATGCAGTGAACAGCAGATGTGAACACAGAGAGGGCAGGGGGGGGACCACAGCCAGTTATCTTCACCTCAGGAATTAGTTTGCTCTGGATCTGAGAATTTTTGAAAATAGATAAATGGGACAAGAGTATGTGGAAGGAGATGCCACAATCTACTGAAGTTACTTTGTATTAGTCTGTCACTAAAATAATGATAGTAGAGATTACTCCTGCTCAGCTTTCCTCTGCTCTAAGAATATTCTATTTTGTGTCTTAAAATTGGTTAAGTTGCCCATCTTTATGCTACTAATATATAGATATATACACAGCTCCTAAAGTATAGCTTACAGTATCTGCAGGTTCATATACTAATACTTTACCAATGTTAGGCAATGTCTTACTGAACCACTGAATTTGAGGGATGAATCCAAGTCAAATAGAAACCAACTGAAAAACTCCCCTTTACTAGGAGGTTTTCACTGGCATATTTACACAAATACCACTACCATATTAAAAAATATGAAGTAAAAGCTGTCTTCCACATAATTCTGCCTCTCAGGTTGGTTACAATAATCAACTATTTACATGTTACACAGGGTTTACAAGGGATGGAAGATACTGTCAGTTCTAGAGGAAAGACACTAGCTACCCTCAGAAATTATAGGGTATTTATGAGGAAGTGGATCTCAGCAGGAACAGCTTTGACCAAACAGAGCATCCTTGCTGGGCCAGAGCCGATTGCACTGATTGGTGTGCTTGTTACTAAAGGAAACTCTCTCCTGCAGCCCCCTCTACTCAGTGCATCCCCAGTTTTGACCCCCATTTCCTAAATGAAATTACACCGTTGTCTTTAAGAGTACAGCCTGTATTAAAGATGTCAGGAGTCACACGATATTATGAAACAGCATAATTAAAGTCCTGAAGAGCAATGTATCATTTCAAAGAAAAACAAATCTCTGAAGTCCAAGTTCAGAAAGATCCTGGAAATAAACTTCTGAGCCATTTCCGTGGGCTTAGTTTGCTTGAGTGCTTAATGCAGGTTTTTTTCCCTTAAAATTTTGTGGATTAATTTGAGTTTTCCCAAAAATTCTTTCAGCACATATACTGGCAAATAAATGTTTCATGTGAGCTGGTTTACTTATTTTCTCTATTGGCAGATGAAGACCATTATCTACAGTAGACTAACATATATAATGCTGTAGCTAGTATTTTCTCTATAAAATTTACAAAATAGTGAAGCTATTTTTATGTGAATTACATTTTTAGAATGGATTTTAAATACTAAAAATATTTGGTGTATGTGGTTTTCTGTGAGGATAATCTAAAACCAAAATCTAACATGACTCAGACATCCCCAAGGAGCCCTTCAAAGAGCGCACAACTAAAGAGATGTGACACAAATCAATCAGAGATTGACAATACTTCTTGACAGCCTACATTTTAATGAAATTCTTTTCCAAGCCATTTCTAGTTATTAATAAATGCCTGTTTCATGAACTACATTATTAAAAAGTGTCATTTTAACAAGAAGAAGAGAGGTAATAATTACGCTAATACTTTAAATAGACACGTCTCAACAATAGTCAAGAAATGCGTAAACCAGAGTAAAGTACACATAAAAGGAATCACAGGTCCCAGAAGATTATTAATTTCTCATAAATAAATCTCTTGTTTTCTGTGCTTTGTTCAGCCAAAGCCCCTGTGGATATTTGAGGCTGAGATATGTAGAGGTTTTTATATGATTCCCATGTTGGATTTGTGATAGAATCTACTTTTTTGTGCAAAACATCATGGGGAGCTTAACTGTAACAAGAACTGTGGAGCTGATCAAAACTTCTTACATCAAAGTCAGTGAAAAAGGAAAACAGAACATGGGAAATCTATGCCAAAAAAAAAAAAAAAGAAAAAAAAAAAAAGAAAAAAAAATTACTGGTATCCTGAGAGTCATTTGAAATAGCTATGCCACTAGGACTGCTTAACACATTTTCATTAAGCAGCTTCAAACAGTTTTGTAAACAAGCAATTCTTACAAAAATAGATCTCTCCATTACTTCTTGCAACTTAGGAAATATGAGAAAGCAGTGTGAGAGCAAAATCCCTCCATATAAGAAGATTTCTTGATCTTCTCCTAACGATTCCCTTGTTCTGTTAAAATTACTCCCACAGTACTTCAAAAACCTTTGTTTCTCTTCCTCCTATTTAAAGTACGTGAACAGGGCTTGGGATGCAACAGGAGACTGTGGATGGACACTGAAAAATGGAAGAAACTTGTTTTTAATATAAACTGAAATTAAAAGGAGCAGCTTGTAACTTTTATACTGAATGGGTATGGTGTTTTATGTCAATTTTGAGACATTTTCTCAGATGCACATAGGTGGAAGTATATATTTTGCTGTTTTAACATTTCTGGCTTTTTAAGGCAATTTTAGTTACTTTTAAGTATCAGTAAGTAATAAGCCAACAGAGCTGACAGACCTTAGCTTAATGGGACAGCGGGTTCTGTAGGCAGTAAAAGCAAGCAGATGGAAAATTCTCAAGTTATTTTTGTAAACTCTGCCTTGAAATATATGGGACCAAGCTCTTGCCCTTGGTCATGTATCTCTAACTCCCATAAATTTCACTTCTATTTGCGTGTCTGAATCAGGACAGAATCCGACTTTGTATTCTCTGTTTAGAAAAATAACATTTTTCTTGCAGTGAAATTGAAACTGATCCGTTGCCTTAAATGGATTTGTCTATTGAATTTATGAAGAAATCTTGAGAGAAAGAAAATCAGATAGTAATTCTACTAATGTAAAGTCCTGGCAATTTCAGCTTTTTGAAGAGCCAGGCAATATGTTACTTACTTGGTGAAAGAACTACTCTGGAAATGGCAAAATCCTCAGGTTTAAAATGTTAGACGTGAAAAGGTAATTTCACCAGGAAAATGAAAAATTCCCAGCTAATCTTTGTGTCATTGCATTTAAAGTAACTGTGCAAAGTGTATTCTATGAAGTCTAAGGAAGTGACACTGTGCTGTTTAGCTCATATGCCACATATTTTGGCAGATATATCCTTAATTTGGTTTTTGAACTGCAAACAATGTTGTAAGCACTGAAATTACGATTCCCCACAGTGGTAAGGTATAAGAAAAGTATTCTGTGAATGCCAAATGAATTCTAAAAGTGTTCAAAAAACTCTAATTGTAAGGCATGGCCTCAGTTTCACTGTGTTTACACAGACTGGTCTGTAGCATCAGAGATGAAAATTAACAAGGAGAGACCTAAGTGTACAACATGTTTCTATCTGTTAGTTCAGTGAATATCTATGGTATTCCTGTTCTGGTTACCTCCAATGACTTCCCAGCATAAGCCCATCTATTTTCCAGCTGAGGAAAAGAAAAACAAACAAACAAAAACCAACAAACCATACTCATACAGAAAAAAAGAGAGACCTCTTGTTCATAAATAACACCACTATGTTACAAGAAATAGCACCGTTTGATCACTCTGTTTCATCCCATACAAAGCACAATGATCCACAAGCCTTTCCTCAGCAACTGAATGCTTTCCTGTTCTTATGAATATGGAACAGAAATCACACATATTGCAGAAAAGGCTTAGTGTGTTTTGCTAAACAGAAACCTGACCCACGGCTATCATATTTTTATGAGCTTACCTGGAAAAATGAGCACTGAAGCCCACAATGTTTGTATATAACACAATAGCTTGTTATTGTGAGCAGTATTCTACCTTGATTCTTCTATATTCTGGAGGAAAACAGGAAAAAGAAAATTACTTATACTTGTGATATGCAGTTCATATATACACTTAATGTTTTCAACACACTGCAATTCTAAAACACCCTCTCAAAGGCATGCATGTAGCCTTATATCTGTGCAGAGAATCATGCATCAGACTATATTGTGGAGATTGTGTAAGAGAGCAATATGCAAGGAGAAAAATTTCAGAAACTACCTTCCACTGGATTAGTATTTGGTGGCAGATTACTAAACAAAGAATTATCTTACCAAAAGATACTCTTACATAAATGCACACACGTATTTTTATATGTGAACATTGCTTATATTTATTTGTTCATGGAGAGGTTCCAACCACTGGAGCACTTCAATAAAATGGGGACACAAATGGCAATGGAAGCTTTTAATTAACAGAGAAAGAAGCAGTTTTAACAAGCATTCCAAAATCTGTAGAGCTTCATGTTCTTAAATCTAATTTATGTACCCATTTAAGTATATGTCCTTCTATATACCCTTCGTGTGCTTATCTGCTTAAAACATGGTTGTTGCACCATTTTGCCAAAAATATTAGCTGCAAGTAGTACTATGTATCCAGACTTCCACTATTTGATTAAATGAACAAAATGACAGTAGAACAGCGGAGATTAAAATACGTCATGTGTCTTTGCAGAATGGTGCTGCTGAGTTCCAGCATGGCAGTGTTGATACTTACATTTCTCTTTCCTTAATGACAGCAGCAAGAAATAAATAGTTAGGAGCTGCTTTTATAACGTGAGTAACAAAGAATAATCAGTGGCTTTTCTCTCTTATAACAATGCTTCCCTTGAAGGGAAAAATCAGGGTATATTCTATTTTAAGAAAGGTCAGTAGGTTTCCCTTTCCTCTGGACAAACTCAAGAGTACATTTACTTTGAATAAAACATATGCTGCCAGAGGTGCATAGCTTCTGGAGCAGCAGTGTCTCACAGCTGGCTTGAAGAGATGGTGGAGTCGTGCAGATCTATCTGCACATCTGCACAATGCGTGTCAATATGCTACCATGACCCTGCATTTGTTAATTTTGTTTAGGAAACGCTATTCTCTGAAAAAAACATTGTCTCTCCTTGCCCCTTAAAATGCTCTTTGATTGCCAAGAATACCAACATCTGCAAGATGGGTAAGAAAGCCTTCTATTGTGAACACTAGGATATGAGAGGAAAAAAGCAGGCCACTGGACATGAAAATGTCTTTAGGGAAACAAAAAACCCTAAGTCTGAGAAGGTACCACTTGAGCACACCAGCCACTGAATGCCAGGGTCTGAGCAGTGCTTTCAAATTAGCCAACATTTTCATGAGGAACACTGTGCTGCCAGCTTACCAATTCTCCTTGGGAACTGGGTATGCACCTATTCCTGTTACCTGTAAGCAAGTTACATATATGTCCTCTACCTATGTCTGTATATTCACATATGAGTATATAAGTAGGCATGTATATACTTAGCAGTCTATACCAAGTACATCAAGATGGCAACATCTACCACATTCTGACACAAAACACGAGTTTTACTTTACCTTACTCCTGTACATTGATTCCTACTCATCTTTCATCCATTGGTTT
Source organism: Apus apus (assembly GCF_020740795.1). Classification (NCBI taxonomy): domain Eukaryota; kingdom Metazoa; phylum Chordata; class Aves; order Apodiformes; family Apodidae; genus Apus; species Apus apus. The sequence continues at coordinate 51,300,127 of NC_067285.1, read as the reverse complement.
TAACTCATCATTTACACCCAGTTATTTCTGTCATCAACCTGCAATAAAAATGAATGAGTGAAAGAGGAACTTGAGTCTCTGATTTATTCGCTAATAGATTAAAACATTTAATGCAGTACTTAGTCCATTATTAAATAAAAAATATTAGCCATAGTTAGCACATGTACTAAAATTCTTGGGTCAAAATCTTCTGCTAGAAATTCTGTGAGATTTTGATTATTGTTCCATACCTGATTTAAAAAACACTTCTGAAAGGCAGCCTCAGTAACCACTACTTTATCCCTTAAAAGTTGAAGCCTGTTAATCCTCAGAACAAGCTGCAGACAGGGTGGTGGCAGAAACCCAAACCAGTGAAAATAAAGTGAGTCAGATCAGGCTACATGAGTATAGGTCTGTAATTCAGACCTGGTTTCATATTATGGACTTTTCCACCACAGTTTCTGTAAGTCCAAAAGGAAAATTCCTGAATTAGAGCTTCAGTATGCCACAAAAGGCAACATCCCTCCCCTGAACATTGTCCCCATCACAGCTGGTGCATGCATTAGGACTAAAAGTCACCTACCTAAAATTTATAAAGGGGCAGAGTCAAGCAATGAAAACCCAAATTTGGATGAAATTCAAATCACAAAGCAGACCTGTACCCAGGCAGAATATTTTTAGGTTTAGGGCTCCTTAGAAAGCTCACCTGAGTAGTCCCAGCTTTAACTTAGGGAAAGACTGAAGGCTTCATTTCAGAAACATGACCTGTGTGCACTGAGTCCAGCAACAATGGAGAGAAAAGCTGAAAATAAAGACATGATACTACATTACACAGTGAAAAATATGAAATGCCATTCATTGGATAACAGAAAATTAAACTGGGATGAGGGCAAGGGCTGACCTTGACTGTGTAACAGAGACGAAGAAAGGAAAGTGAACATTGATGGAAATTCTGTGTTTTTCTATAAAGGGATTCAAACTGTTAACACAAGCACTAACTTCTAAGGGTTACAATAAATGTAAAAGCAGAGGAAATGAAGATGCAAACCCCCCAACATCCAGCTGGTATTGAAGTCATTTAACTTCCTTTCTTTACACAGTTTTCTTTAAAAAAAAACATACTTTCATACAGAGCTGCTGTTGGGTTTTCAGTATCTCAGGGGACACAATACAGTCTCTGAGATCACTTAAAAAGGCATCTCTGTATTGATATAAGTTGGTGTAACTGCAACAAGTGCCTTTTCCTTCCCCCTTCACAAACCCAGTGGGAACCAGAGGCACAAAGCAGTGTTTTGTCACTGAAAATATGCCTCAGGGAACCGCTGCGCTGCTGCCTGCAGCCTCTGCTATAGGCTTGAGATCCTGAAACTAGAGACATAAATACTCTGTCTTTGTATTTAGGACTTCAGAAGTAGGGGTTCATGCATTTCATAGGGAATTGATTTAGCTCTGAAGATGGGTACTGAAGGTCTGTTTGCTTTAAAGGCTGAGGCAAGCAGACAAGCTGCGGTTCACACTGGAGTGTCACTACCTGTGACTCCATTGTGGATACAGCACTGAGTATTTTTTTCTATTGTGGACACCTTGCTGAGAAGCTTTTCTTTAAAACCTTAGGAAAGTACATCCTACTCTTCTATAATGTAATTGCTAAGGTAACAGGGCTTATGACACAGCTACAATACTCTCAGTGTCTGAAAAATAACACATCTCAGTAAAAAGATTAACCTGAGTTGAACCAAGCATCTGAGAATGACTAGATTTTTTTCTCCCAAATAGATTTATTTCATTCTACCTTAGGATAGAGTTTTGTTAACTAATGCAAGTATATTTCCCAAACAGTGGAGCTATATTGCTTTCTTGTTTAAATTGTTTTTATTGTTCATTAAATATTAAAAGTCTTTTCTCCTTTGACACTTCTGCAAATACTACTTTATTTTGCAAAGCCCCGATGTTTTTGTTAACGTTTTACTATTTTACAAATAAATAAATAAATAATTTTAAAAATAGACATAACAGTATCATAATTCCATGATAGATTGCTGCTTTCCCATACCAACCCAAATTTCATAGCTTAGCAGAATGGGCAGGATGAATATTGTCAAGTGTGATCCATCCCAGTTAACCCAGCATAATATGAAATTCCATTAGAGAAAACTGCAGCCTAGAGAGAGAACAGTTAAATCATATTCAGAGCTTCCAAGACAAGATTAATTTGTGACATTATGGCTTAGTGAAGACTCTTTTGAACACCCATGAACAGACAAGAATTTTTCGTAGCATGTTGTTCAAAGGAATAGATTTGAAGCCATCCAGATAGAAAAGTTGGTAGTTTTTGTAAAGAGCTTTCTGAGAGGAAGAGAGTCTGCCTCTGCAACTGTTTGTTTGGGGTTTTCTTTTGTGGTTTATCATTATTAGTATTATTATTTTTTTTTTCTTAATTTCATTTTATTTGAAGCTCCTGAAGGAGGAAGTTCTTATCTTGAAGGGTTCATGCACACACTCTCAGAGGTAATTATTCTTTCCAAGTGCTATATCATTGTAGAAATATATTAACTTCCCCTATTCTTTTTGGACTGCAACTTGGATTGGCTTAGTAAAAAATGTCTTCTGCTGGATTTTAACATTTAAAAACTGTATTCCCCCAAATAATTATAATCTCATAATTCATTAGAAAATTTTATAAATGTAGAATTGCAAACTATATTCAGGAACAGAAGCTCTACCAAGTCTTAAATCCATCAATTTCTAAAAATTTATCTTCTATTCTTTCATATTACATTAGTTAAGAACGAAATAGTTTTGCATTGTGTATTTTATAATTACTTTGTATTGCTTAAAATGCTTTTGGAATGTTTACTTGCATGATAAGATTTCAGACAAAGCTAACCATAGATTTATAGATTTTGATCAAGCTTGGTGAGGGCTATGAAAAGGTAACTGGAAAAGAAGTAAGCTTTAACCTCCTTTAGAAAATTAATTTTAAAAATGAACCAGTTAAAAATAATCTCCTTGTGATATGCATTTTTTAAACACCCTCAGTAAACAAAGGACTAGATATTTTTTCCACTATCTTGGCATTTAAGAAGATGAAACATAAATAATAATATCTATTCTGTTGATATGCTACATTGTTATATATCAGTTTTTCTCAGTCCGATCAGTGGAATCTGAATAGAAATCTATTTAAACCTTTTGACATTTCTCCACTAGGGATAAGTCAGCTCCCAGGTGGACAAGTTTCATCAGGGATCACCAGTGATCAACATAATCAGTTCTACCACCCTCTGTGACTTTTGAAAGGTCATGGCAAACAGGAGAGGTGCCTGAGGACTGGAGGAAAGCCAATGTCACTCCAGTCTTCAAAAAGAGCAACCAGGAAACTACAGACCAGTCAGCCTCACCTCCATCCCTGGAAAAATGATGGAGCAGCTCATTCTGCAGGCTATATCTAAGCACATGGAAGAGAATAACGTTATCAGGAGTAGCCAGCATAGATTTGCCAAGGGGAAATAATGTTTAACTCACCTGATAGCACTCTATGATGGTGTGACTGAATGGGTAGCTGCAAGGAGAGCAGTGGATGCAGTCTGCCTTGACCTTAGCGAGGCTTTTGACACTGTCTCCCATAACATCCTCATGAGCAAGCTCAGGAAGTGTGGGGTAGAAAAGTGGACAGTGAGATGGATCAAGAAATGGCTAAACAATAGAGCCCAGAGGGTAGTGATCAATGGTGCAGAGTCCAGCTGGAGACCTGTAACTAGTGGAGACCCCAGGGATCAGTGCTGGGTCCAGTCCTGTTCAACATCTTCATCAATGACCTAGATGAGAGGAGTGTGTCCTCAGCAAGTTTGCTGATGATATGAAGCTGGGAGGATGGGCTGATCCACCAGAAGACTGTGCAGCCATTCAGTGAGATTGGGGCAGACTGGAGAGCTGGGCAAAGAGGAACCTAATGAGGTGCAACAAAGATAAGTGTAGAGTCTTGCACCTGGGAAGGAATACCATCTGCACCAGGGCAGATTGGGAGCTGACCTGCTGGAAAGCAGCTCCGTGGAGAAGGACCTTGGAGTTCTGGTGGACCACAAGTTATACATGGGACAGCAATGTGCCCTTGTTTTCAAGAAGTCCAATTGCATGCTCGGGTGCATTAAGAAGAGTGTGTCCAGCAGGTGGAGGGAGGTTATTCACCCTCTCTACTCTGCCCTAGTGAGACCACATATGGAGTATTGTGTCCTGTTCTGGGCTCCCCAGTTCAAGAGGGACAGGGATTTACTGGAGAGAGTGCAACAGAGGGCTACAAGGATAATTAAAGGACTGGAACACCTGCCTTATGAGGAAAGGCTGAGACACCTGGGGCTGTTTAGTCTAGAGAAGACTGAGAGCGGATCTTATTAATGTCTATAAATCCCTGATGGGTGGGTGTCAAGAAGGAGGGGCCAATCTTTTTTCAGTTGTGCCCTGTGATAGGAAAAGTGGCAATGAATGCAAACTACAGCACAGGAAGTTCCACCTCAACATGAGGAAAAACTTATTTACTGTGAGGGTGATGGAGCACTGGAACAGGCTGCCCAAAGAGGTTGTAATGCCTCCTTCTCTGGAGACTTTCCAGACCCATCTGTATGCGTTTCTGTGTAGCCTGCCCTAGGTGATCCTGCTCTGGCAGAGGGGTTGGATTCGATGATCTCCAGAGGTCACTTCCAACCCCTACCATTCTGTGATTCTATTTCAATACTGTGTTGCACTTTGCCTTTTAAAAATACTATATGAATCCAAATGTGTCCCCTGACTGCTCAGTTTAGTGGTTGAATCCACAGCAGAGTAAATACAAGAAGTGAAAAATACTCCAGCTGCTGCCTGCTCTGGAAAGGGCTCATAGCAGTGTCTGGTCCAGCTTTTTGGCAGATTTTACTTCTGACCAGACTAGTTATGTAGAATGGCTACTCAGTAGAGGCTGACACTTATAAGGTGCACTTGTGGAGCACATCATTTATTTTGCTTCCAGATGCCAAGAATACAGACTCTGCTCTCCAAGGCCACTCCTAGATCATAGAATCACAGACTGGTTTGGTTTGGAAGGGACCTGAAAGATCATCTAGTTCCAACCCCCTGCCATGGACAGGAACACCTCCTACTAGACGAGGTTGCTCCAAGCCCTGTCCAACCTGGCCTTGAACAGTTCCAGGGATGGGGCAGCCACAGCTTTCCTGGGCAACCTGTGCCAGTGTCTCACCACCCTTGCAGTAAAGAATTTCTTCCTAATATCTAACCTAAATCTAACCTCTTTCAGTTTAAAGCCATTACCCCTTGTCCTATAACTACAAGCCCTTGTAAAAAAGAAAGATATTTACCAAATCATGCTTAAGTGGATGTGACTGAGATACACCATAAGGTGCACCACTACACTGAACTAGAGCATTGGCAGAGACACATCCTGAACTGATACCACTGTCAGATGTTAAAATCAACTTGGACTCAGCTCAGTGTTTTGGAAAGCAGGTATCTCTCTGATCCAAATCCATCCTGACTTTCTGTTAATCAGCCTCCCTTGCTCTCTGGTAGACTACATGGAGAATTACACAGACTTTCCCCATTCCATGGTAGGTTTTGCATAGAATTTCAGGATTTTTAAAAGTTCCGTTTCTGAATTGAAGTCCTGAAATCCTCTGTGATGTAGAACTTCTGTTCCCCACCCAGATTTCCTCAATGCTACATTGGAATAAAATCAACAGCGAGATCTGACTCTTCCCTTCTATTTTGCAAGATGTGGCAATGTGCAAAAATCTTTAAATAGATGTTAAATAGAATATTACATTTTTCAGCACTCTTTCACTGGGGCAAATACATGTTCATTATCCACATACTGGCTAATAATAAGCAGTCTCGTAACAGATCTGGACAGATCTTAATGGGAACACACACAAGTATCTCTAGCCATATTTCATTTTATATTCTTTTTCTTTTTTCTTCAGACTGTACTTAAGAAAAGAAACATTAAATAGAACATTAATATATTTTAAACACAATTATCTGCACATAATATGGGTAATTCAGACAGAAAAAACCCTGATGTTCATCTGTCTTCTCTTGGATTTACTTTGTTGATGATTATGGGCACAAATCTGCTGTGTCCTGGCACAGAAAATAGAGAGACCACAGGGAAATCAGCCACAGAGAGGCCCAGAGAGGAGCAGAAAATGAGATGACAACGAATACTAGAGTGAATCTTATGCAGGGATGATGTCTTAAAATGGCATAAAAACAGTTTCAACAGTTTGAGATGCATGCATATTGCCAAGATTACCTAGGTATAGATACCAAATGTGGTAGACTGGGAAGGCTAGTTTGTGAAAATCATTACTATGATTAATGATGTCACTCTATCTTAAGTTTTATTTAGCTTCTCTGGGCAAAGTCATACTGCTTGATGGAAAAAAAAACCCTGTGGGATAATCTTAGATTTACCCCAGTGCCTTCAGTATCATTTGACACAGACACCCATTTGTGGGAAAGATCTTTTTAGGGTACTGGGATGAATATCTTAGAAGATTTGATTGCAACTGGAAATTCAGATGACAGCAGCAGTTATCTACACAGCCTCAGTATCCACTGCTTTACATCTCATTTGTCAGGATCCACTGCTTTACATCTCATTGCATATATCACAACAGGATAATAAATAGATCAGTTCCCTCATCTATCTGGTGGATTATTTCCAAAGTGGGATAGGTACTGGGGATACCAGACCTCTCTGAGCATCATATCCTACACCAGGGCAAACATGCAAGGAGCGTGGAGCTATAGTGTTTGCCTCACAAACTCTTCCTTAGGATGCCCACTGACTAAACCACTTGCTGCTGCACCTGCTGCAAAACAATGACAGATTTGGATAACACAATATTAATCACATCCCTGTTAAAGAAGAAGGCTGGGTTAATTTCAGAGGGTCACTGCAAACAAAATCATATTAGTGTATATGCAATACCGGTATCTGGCTTCTGTCTGCTTTTCTCTAGGAATATTAACACATACCAGACTTACAGTTTCAGCAACCATTCTTCACAACATCCACACGTGAACACACACATGTATCTTTACACACATAGGTACACACAAACCACATGCTTTTCTCCTTCTCCAATAATCCTAATACGACATCCTTATGGAACAAGAATTATCTATAATCTATAGCCATTCAGATCCATCTGGAGGAGTAGGAAGTAGGTTAACACCAAAAGTAGGGTTTTTTCCCCGTGAAATTCACAGGTATTAGACAGTTGGCTCAAGGTTTGCAGACCTTGACCAAAGTACATATCATATAACCTTTTCAGTAAATGGTGAAATAAAGATCTCAAAAATTACCTCATGAAAACAACCTTCAGCAACACTTTATTACATATGACACATGCTTACTTTATATGTGTCATTTGTACAAAAAAGAATAACTGTCAGTTACTTATAATAAGAGTTTTCGTATGGTAATAAACGGTAGTATATCAGATGATTTTCTAATAAAGGCTCCTGGTTTGACTGAGTCAAATACAGAAGCTTTATGTACTTTGACAAACACTGAAACACAAGTATCTCAGCAGTGGGATATAAATTTATGACCAGATAAAGGTTATTTTCCACTCTTGATATGAAAATATGATCTACAGCCTGTGCCAGGTACCCATACAAGTTGTGCAGCCTATTCACTGCGAGAAACAGAGTTAACTCCCATCCTTCTCTCTGGATTGCAGAGACGGACTCTTCTCTTGAAATAAAGCACTCGGATAACTTTATATGATTTTTGGAAAGGCTTTTACTGAAACGTGTAGCTCTTGTACTACAATGCACACAGCTGCTTGCTTGAGCAGCCAGTTGAATTCAGTATGAAATTCTTGGCCTGGCTCATTGATCTCATTAGCTCTTGATCAGCTCAAATTGAGATCCTTTCTTCAGTCTATAAACATAAGCGAGCTCTTTACTTTGTGATATCCACAAAGCAGATTTATTTAAAAAAAATGTACTTCCTTCTCCAGACACTCCATTCTACTGGTTTTGCTGACTTGGCTGCTCTCTTCAACTGTGGAGACACAGCCCAAGTAGCCACAAATTAAATTGCTCTTTTAAACAATTTCTCGGAACCCATTATTTTATGTTTTGTGTCTTGCACTATTACAGCTCTGCATTAGCATATATACTTTACATTCATTATAACATTCTTTAATATTTATTTTTTATTATTATTATTATTTTGTATTTTCTTTTTTTTAATCAGATCTCTAATATTACCATTGAAGGATTGAGGAAAAGTGGGTGATTAGGAGAATGAGTTATCTGGTATCACCACTTTTAAAAATATCATCTCTCTAAATTTTCTGAGGCACATTTGAGAGCAACAACAGTGTGACCAGACTGCCAGATTTATTCATTATTGCAGATCATCTCCAACACTACCTAATCTCTCTTTCTGTCTATTCACCTGTGACATATATAAAGTTTCAATCAACGTCGTATCTCAGTCCTGTCTATTAGTACGTGATTCTCCCTGTCTGCTCTGCTCTGGTGAGAACCACTCTGTGATCATATGATACATACACACTCTGATTATGGGTGTTACAGGAGCACATTGAAACTTGAAGTACAGTGGCAAAGTCTTTAGCAAAAGGTAGTAAAAGCAAATACTGTCTTCACTTTTAGATGCTGGCTGAGTGCTCTGTTATTTTATTCTAGAGATACCTATCAAATCCTAAAAATATTATTAGAACATTCATGACAACTGGGACACAGAAGAACACTCATATTATTCAGTTTTACTTTTTTTTTTTTTAGTTTTTTTTTTTTAGTTTTTGCTACCATTTAAATATAACTCTTATTCTTCAGTATTTTTTGTGCAAGTCAGATCTTGACTTGTACTCAATAACTTGTACACTTTCCTGGAAAAAATTGCTTATTAACGTTAATCTCATCAATTGCTTGAGCTGAGCACCAAGCTTGTAAACAGAAGCAAACTGTCTGTTCTGTTAAAGTAGCTGATTTTAACCTGAATGTAGCTTCTGGTCACAAAATCATCTTTCAAGTAAAATATATTTTTTTCCAGGTAAGTGACAAGGCTTTAATTAGGACATTAACTCAGCTTCTTTGCACTTTCCTTGTGCTAGAAATATTTTAACAAATTGAACTCAGGCTACCTACTGACAAAACCACCTTTTTTTTCAGCCTTTCTTGTGTTTGTTTGCTTTCAAAATCTGTTTTAATATTTTTTTGTAAATAATCTCTGTTGCTTCATCAAAGCCAGCTTACTGAAACAAACCTTTTCTTTTTTTCTGGCTCTCTAAGAAACCAGAGCTGAAAACACATTCCCATCATTTCTTTTTCTCTTTGGAAAGTAGTAGGATTGAAAAAAATCGACAGTCAATTTTGCATTATTAATAAAAATAAACAAAATAAACACAACCAAACTGCAAAAGAACATTTTTCAGGCTTCCTTTCATACCACAGCTGCAAAATTAACTAAACATTGTATGGAAACATCTTATCTGGAGAATATTCACACTCTCAGAACCATGATAGCTGGTAGATACGGGAAACACTGATTGCCGTAAGATTTTTCAAGTATAAATGCTGACAGAGAACAGTAATTTCTTCCCTCCAGAATTGTAGTATCATTTTTCTAGCCAGGACACTTTCTATTCAAAAGTTAATGTTTCATTAGCTTTTTTCATCAGAAAAAGTACTGAAGCATAAGTGTACAAGTAACCTTTGGGCTTTCACCAGCATATTTTTTGCTATGTGGTGCTTTCAATAATGTTTACTGCTAGTAGAATCATGGCCAAGACTGGGAATAAAAAGCTGAGAGTTGAAAATGAAAATTCACTCCACCTGAAGAAAACTATGAAATAAATTTGATTTAGCTCAGATAGGAGGAAGCAGACCAAGTAACCTTGCCTAATATTTTCTGCATACCATCAGAAACATGCCCAGAAAACCACTTCCATTCTTCTTCAGAGACATTTATGTACAAAGCACATAAATAAAATTTAAAATAAACCCAACCAAAGGAAAACACAACACCAAAGAAAAAAGAAGAAAAGGGAGACCATTTCTATAGACAAAACCATCCACGGTACTGGAGCCTGGGACAAAATAGGCATAAGGAAGTTGTGGGAGATGCAGCTTAGGTGAATCCTAATACTGTTAAGCAATACTCTAGTTCCCCAAACTAACCTCACTGTTATTGGGTAATGTTGAACAGTCCTTTCTGCTCAACAGGGCCAGTTTATATTTAAATCGCAAATTAAAAAAACCTAAGATTAATAGCAGTAGTTTTGGTGGACTCCAAAGAGTTGGTAACGATTGGATTATTGAGTGCAAGCAATCCTTCTTCCTAGGAGGGTAACTGCAGGGCATTTATATCTAAATATGAATTTTTGCAGATAAGAGAACCAATAGGTTAAAGGACTGCACATCAAAAGTCATACAGTTTGTGGAAAGCCTATTAGAAAGTAACACAAACTACTTGGACCTCAAATCCCAAAAGACCTAATTGAACACTGGAGCTGATGTACAAGGGATGCTGTTACAAGATGATACTATTTTCACAGTGTTTACTGAAAGAGCTTTGTGCTACTGGAATTACTCTGCTTTTAGAATATGATAGTACACTCAATATAGAGAAGGACAAACAAGGCTTTGTTAAAATATTTTTGTACTTAATTTATCACTTTGAAGATTCAGATACATTTCAGTCTTTAAATAAATCTTTGCCTAAAAAACATATGACATTCTGTGTATTTGCCTGCCCAGATACTAAATCATAAAAAATTGTAAGCACTATTAATTATTCACAGAGGCTGTGGTACAAGCATGGGTGCCTACAGTTATTAATTTATGGCAGAAATACATCCAGCTGAGAAGTCTTGAAAGAACAATAAAGTCCTGTGGGTTTTGTTGGGAAGCAGCAGTAGGGCCTGAGCAGCTGCTTACTGCTAGCTGGATTTCCAAAACAAGACCATCCATATTGGCTTCCAGACAAATTCAAACCTACTGGTGAGCATAGTCATCTGCTAAAAACAACTTCCTTGCAACTGAACAGTGATTAAATCACACCAGGTTCATATAATTCAGCGGCCCAATTTTCTGCCATGCTCTGGGGCAAATTCTATCTACACAGATCCTGATATCCAGCTGTCATCACCCATATGTGCTACGGTACTAATATCTTGGCCTTTGCAAATTAGGCTGCACAGACTGAAGATTTTTTTTTCTCTAGTGGAAATTCTCTGTAGAAGTATCAAAAGCATAATACGTAATTAAGGAAAAGACCTGAGAAAATACCACTAATAAATGATAAACCAATGCTTATTAAACCAGTGTAATAATGATTACAGCAAATTGTTTACACCACATCATGTATACCAGGGTACTAAAATTTTAACAGCATTAAAACTTTAATAGCTCCTCAAAGTCTTAAGAAAGGGAGAATTGGTGCAGGTTTTAATTTTTAATTATTTTTTTAACCAACAAAAGGGTTCTCCTTGGATGTTTTTTACCCAGCACCCAGCTTGAGAAGCTCTGTATGTGAACTCTGGGGAATGTACACAACTCTCAACCTCTCCCCCCAACTCAGTCCCTACTTCCAGTGTAACCAAAGTATCTGGGGGGGGGGCTTTACAATAAAGACATATAAAAACTAAACAAGGAAACTGGTAAGCATCCTGAAGTTTGCGGACTTGTGTCCACTAAGTTAACACATAATTTAAATATGTAATTGTTCTGTTCTGTGTAACAGACTATCAATAGCTCTTCAAATGCAGTGCTTGCAGAATTTGGTAAGGATATGTAGGTAATGCCATTACAAACTTTTCTCTATCAGTTGCAAAGGTTCTTCCCTCACCCCTGTGTGATCAAATAACAGGCACAAATATAGCACAAACCACCTAAAGACCTTTTTTTCTGTCGATGGAAGGATGTCCAGCAGGGCTGTATTCCAGACAGATTGAAATCTTCCACCTCCTTGTGACTGATTCCATGTTTTACTCTTTTCAGGAGTATCTCCAGCACAAGAAGACAATAAAATAGGGAACCTGCCTAACCACTAAATTATCCCAAGGGGAATATTAAATTAGCTGTTAAGTTCCCAGGATATGAAACTGACTACTAAAAAAAATGAGAAATCTGTTGATGTAAAGAAAACACTTTTTTCTTTAAATAGCAATTTAGATGCTTTGTTGGTTGCCATTCCTGATATTTAAAAAAAAATATTTGCATATTTTTACTGTTAATCAATTTTATTTTATAGACTTCACTATTCCTTCATAATATCATTGTAGAAGTTATTTTGAAGTTGGCATTTCTAAGTATTTATTATAATAAGGGATTTACCATTATGCATGAGTATGTGACTTGTACTTAAACTCTGCATCCAGCTCAAAGAATTAATTTCTCTAACTTCATCTAAAAGAACAAATCCCATAATATGACATGTATTGCTGTTAATTCATGTTTAAGCAAAGCAGACTATATATAAACAAACATATTAAAATAAACATTACATTTATTAGCTTTCAGGGTCTCTTTGTATTACTTCATTAAATAAAGAAATTTAAACATGTATCATGTAACTCCTGTATCTTGAACTGAGTAGCACTAGCTAAGTTGCTTTTCCACCACCACTTTTCTACCTTAAACCACCACTTCCTTGAAAAAAAAAAAAAAAAAAAAAATTCAAACTAATGCACATCAAATCAAAGGGGAATGGCATTATTAATTTCCTAATTTACTTTCAATGCATGGATTATAACCATACAACAAGATAGAGGCACAAATAGATTTGAAAGTGATAAAAGGATAAGATCATAAATGCCACTTTATAAGATATTATCTTTGCAATCAATGTAATCCTTTGATATAGGGAAATATATTCTCTGCCATTCAAACTTACACAGAAAAACTTAATTCTTTCATGTATATTAAAATTCAAAGCAAATGCTGTATCTTACATGAGCAGGTTGCATGATCCAGCCTCATGCATCCAAGCCATCTTAGACAAAAGCAAAGACAAAACTACATCTATTAAGAGAAATATAATAAACATTCACACAATTCTTAACAGAAATGCCACTGAGAACCTAGAAGCTCAGAGCTAGCACCAGCTTTTCCAAATGCTTATAAACACAATCATAGACCATATTATTATAGTCTACTCTTGCGAAAAAGTATTTTATACTTTTTATACATTCTCATATAAAATACATATATTTTATACATTCTCATTTAACATATCCAGCCTCTAGAATTACTTCAATACGGCTACATTAGCCTAGTGATGCTTTTAACTCATTTGCCTCTCTGCTTAGATGTATGAGGAAATAATAATGGTGTTTTAAGTATCTCCCTAATTTTGAAGATAATTTACAGTATTTCCTTTCAGTACCTGGCCAATGGAAAGTCCATCAGGCATTGTTGTTGAGATGAAGAAACAACAATGGCATAATATAATAAAGTTCAAAAAATCAGGAGAAGCTAGGACACTCTTAGGGGAGGGGAAAACAGATAAACTAAGAACTCTTCCATATGAACAAAAACAAACCTCAAGCTAAGTTTGTCTGTTCCCAGAGTGTGTTGATGACCACTTCCTCCTCCAAATGGTAACCAACAAGAAAAGGTCCTTTGCTGGACCTTGTTCTCACCAAGAGAGATGAGCTGGTTGACAAGGTAAGACTTAATGGGAGACTAGGCTGTAGTGACCATGACATGATCGTATTCAGGATCCTTAGGGTAGTGAGTAAGGAGCAAAGCAAGCTCACTACCCTCAACTTCAAGAGAGCAGATTTAGTCTCTTCAAGGATATGCTTGGTAGGGTACTGTGGGACAAAGCCCTGGAGGGAAGGGGAGCCCAGAAAATCTGGTCCATATTCAAGGATCACTTCCTCCATGCCTAGGAGCTAGATGTCCCAACGAAGAGGAAGGCAGGCAGAAGAGCCATGAGGCCTGAATGAATGAGCAAGGAGCTTCTGGACAGCAAAATGTGAAAAACAAGGTATACAGAGCATGGAAGCAGGGCCAGGGTACAACTTGTACAGACAAGTTGTCAGAGAAACAAGGGATTGGGTAACAACAGTGTCGTGCATCAAAAGAAGTGCAGCCAGCAGGGCCAGGGAGGTGATTCTTCCCATTTACTTGCCTCTTGTGAGACCCCACCTGGAGTACTGTGTCTAGTTCTGGAGACCTCAACATAAGAAGGACAGGAAGCTATGGAGAAAGTCCAGAGCAGGGCCACGAAGATGATCAGAGGGCTGGAGCACCTCTCCTACAACAGACTGAGAGAGTTGGGACTGTTCAGCCTGGAGAACAGAAGGTTCCAGGGAGACATTATAGTGGTCTTCCATTGCCTGAAGAGGGCCTATAGGAAAGCTAGGGAGGAACATTTTACAAGACTTAATGGATCAAAATTGGAAAAGGGGAGATTTAGGTTAGATATTCTTTAGTGTGAGGCTGGTGAGACACTGGCACAGGTTGCCCAGGGCAGTTGTGGATGCCCTGTCCCTAGAAGCGTTCAAGGGTAAGTTGGACAGGGCTTGGAGCAATCTGGTCTAGTGCGAGGTGTCCCTGCTGATGCAGGGGGTTGAGTCTAGATGATCTTTAAGGTCCCTTCCAACTCAAACCATTCTACGATTCTATAATTCTTCTTGTTATTAGTGCATTCAGTAAAAGAACACCCCAGGAAGCAGAACAACATATTATATCGAGTATGTAGCTCTACTTCACTCGAAGTTAAAAGAGATTACAAAATTTTGTATGTATAGCCAAAACCAGAAATCTCTTTTAAAATTCTTAGATTAAGAGAAATGGCTGCAATTTCTATAATTTCTTAGAAAGAGTTTCCATAATTCTGAAGTCAAGACTTCACTGTACTGCTCAGAGAGTAACAGATCTACAGTTCCCCTGAGAAAACTGGGAACCACACAGTTCCTCTCCAGGCACCCAAATAGGTGCCAGAAGTAAGCAAATGATGCATCCAGTTCCTCCACAGCATGCCTGGCATTTGATATCATGGCTCATGGAGCCCATCTCTCTAATGTCCTTGGAGCAATATGCTCGTGTAAGCAAGGGAAGTATCTGTACCTTAGATTGTAACTTTTCTTTTTGCCTCATGCAAGAAAGAAAGAATGTCTCCTGTTGTCCTGCCAGATCTTTATACCATGGAAAGACTGTGCTTCAGTTTATATTCATTGCTCACCATAAGGTCAGCTATTGCTGCTGTCTGGTACACAGTAATAACTAGCAAATGCTGACTTTGCAATGACTTCTGCTATAGCTTCGTAGTTGAGCCCACAGTGTGTGCTCAATAAGCTGAACATTCCCTTCTGTTTTCGCTAGATACGCCCCTAGTTTTGCTGTCTGTGGAGAAAGTATTTTTATCATCCAGCCATAAAGTCTAACGGAGATTCTCACCGCAAAAAGCATCTTGCCAAGAACAACGGGACCCGGGTGAGACATGACAGAGCTTCAGCAGGAGAACTCCTGTGAGGAGAGCACCTACCTCAGAGAAAAGAAAATAAACCTTAAAGTAACTTCTGGTGTGAAACTACTCTGAACTAATTATATTTAAAAGGCTGACCCCTGGATATTATAAAAATAAGCAGTAACCATTTTGCAGATCACCATCAAAGGGGAAAAATACAAAATGAGTCATGAAAGCATCCCTTGAACTAAACTATTTTACTGGAAACACTGAGAAACATGGGATCTAATAAATAAGAAAAGGTAATAGTATTTTCAAGAAGTAACTACAAGTCTCACTGAAAGAATGCTGAAGTTACTTTCTGTTTTAAGAGTAATTGTAAGACTTAAATTTTAATACAGTTCTATCAAAAAGTTTTTTAAATGGAAAATGCCAAAAAAGTAGATTTTTTAAATGAAATAAATAGCTAAAAACACTGTGATTATTCAAAAGACCTGATTTTGGTAAATAAAGTATTTCATACCAGCTTCAGCTTTTACATTTGCTAACAATGGAATCATATACATAGCATATAAAGTTTAAGGAATTGCAAAAAGGTGGAGGATTTTTTTTTTTTTTAAATAGAAAATTTTACTGCTCCTTTCTTGGAAGTGAAAATAGAGCCTTCTCATTTTTAAATGAAATTCTCTTCAGATTGTCACATTTCCACAAAACATTTCACTTTCAATGAATCAGCATTTCCTAACTAAGAAATACTCCATCAGAAACACCCTGGCCAGCTCTACTCAAAATGACAAGCAAGAAAATCTTTTATTCATTTAATGGGGATTGCCATAAAATCAAATCACCAGAGTGTACTACATCAAGCAGCCAGCAGTACTTCAGCCAGGCCAGCCTTCCCATCCACTGTCAGTCTTCCACTCATCAGCTGTCATTTCAGTGCCCTCCCCCCACCGCCTTTGTCACCAAAAAACAAAGCACTGAAAGAACCTTAAGATGAACAGCACCCAATGGAAGCAGTCAGAAGAGGGGTTGGCAGGGAGAAGTGTCTCTGCATTTGCAGAGGACATTCAACACCACTAAAAAGCTTTCACCAGAACGGGACTTGTCTCACTGAGATGGTGGCTGGCCTGCCAACTGAGCTGTCAAGCATGGAGAACTTTTCACATGGACCACTAGCAAAAAGCAAACATAAATCAGAAATAACAGTAAACTAGCAATACCTGATAAAGTTAGATGAGAAACACTAGGTTTAAACTAGTTACACTAGTTTTAAACCCACCTAGAACAGGTACCAAATGGCAGGCCGTGGTGTCCCAGAAGATAATATAACCTTGTAGCTTCTATGTAGAGCTAAGGAGAAGAAGGATGTCTGTTCAATTTCAAACTCATGAGATCTTACGACTAAATTTATATCTGTTGCAAAACAATACAAGTTTATCTACTTAGTCTAATGTTGACTTCTAAGCTGTGCTATTCAAAGAAGGCATTAGCCACACAGTTCCCATTACAAGGAGCTGAGCATTTGCACACTCATGCTGAGTGTGAGATTGCATCATTACTGCCTCTAAATGCTTTCTGACCTGCAGTAGTCTACAAACATCCAGAAGCTGCTTTCCAGCTTTACTTGGCAGACGTGCCACATTGTATTCCTTTACAATTCTTACTTTAAAATACACCCTGCGAAGAGTATCTTCATTCAGCTTTCACAACTTCCAGAGGCACTTTTCCTTCCTCTGCTTGCATTATGCACTTCAGTGGCATAAAAAGGCAAAGTGCCTTAGATGAAACACAGAGTTAAGTGTTGTTAAGACCTATAATGTTGGCGCCTTCAGCTATCACTCTGTAAAGAACTTGCATATATTTTAAAGCTAGAAGCCCAGAGTTCGTTTTATATCCTAGTACCTTTGCACTAGCAATCACTTAAAACACTCATTAGAAGCAGCTTCAAGCCTGTGCTAACCCCAGCTCATGACGTATCATTCCCTTGTTATTAAAACCAACAATGTAACAATTCAGCAGTCCAGTCTCCATGTCTCTGTGTGATGTATTTGTTTACTTACTGGTTTTCATGTTTCTTACAAATTCAAACACTTCCGTTTCCCTAATGGAAGGTCTTACAGCAGGGAAGCTTTCCTCTTCCTTACGTAGTCATTAAAGCAGTTTCTCCCAGTCCATTTTATCTATTTCTCTCCTGTGCATAGTAATACACTGTTTCAAATTATCTGAATTAATCCTTTGCCTGGGGAAGAGGGAACAAACAAAAAACCCCACAAGTCCTAACACCTCCCAGTGACCTGAGGTAAGTTGCCTTCAGCAGAATCCGAATCCTGGTTCACTGATAAATCTCCGCCTGCCTAATTAAACTGCAGACAGTGAACTCTAGGCTTTAACTCTGCTCCTCACAGAGCAGCAATTTATCATTTTGCCATGCACCTTGTGTTGTCAGGACAAGCTTTTGTCATATGTAACATGCCAGATTCTGTTTTGATAGGTGACTTTTAATTGAGCAATAATGCCATCACTGCTAGAGTATGAGAGGACTGAAGTTATAAATCATAAATCCACTTCTACAGCACTTATACTCTTGGAAGTGTGTGAATATTAAAGGAGCCTGATTCTGTTCGGTTTTCCAGGAGAAATTAACTGCTGTGAAATGGTACATGCCACGGTATAAAGGCACAATAATTATTTATGTAGATTTAGAAAAGTAGAATAAATCTAACAGGTGGTGCAATAAGCCACCTGATGAGCAAGCTATGAATGCTATTGGACGGGTTAAAACTTCTTTAAAGTATCCAAGTTTATATCCTTGCAGATCTCATAAATTGAGAAATGCTTCAGTAATTTCAAACAACTGAGTACAATGATAGGTAATTTGCAGTTAGTAAGAGCTTTTATAGCTACTGCAATTAGTAAGTGAGTGAAAGCAGAAGTCTTGAACAATAGCTCAACTTGGATATAAAAACTGTAAAATTAGGGAATATATTTAACATTACTAGAGAAAGAAGTGACAGCAAAACCCCCCAGATTAACAGTCAAAAGCCAAGAAAATCTTCTACTTAGCAACAGAGTCCTTCCTAGCTCACATATTACAGGAAACACTATAATATTACACTCAAAGGCCCATCCTACCATAAGTATAACTATCCATGGTAAAATCCCTACATATGTATGGAAGTTGAGCCAGAGAAGAAACATTCCTCTCCTTACTACAGAAAATATCCCATTTTTTTCTAAAATAATTCAGCTGTTTTCACTGTTCACAGAATGACAGAACCACAGAATGTTAGGGGTTGGAAGGGACCTTGAAAGATCATCCAGTTCAACCCCCTTGCCAGAGCGGGATGCCCTGGAGTAGGTCACACAGGAATGCACCAGATGGGTTTTGAATGTCTCCAGAGAGGGAGACTCCACAACCTCTCTAGGCAGCCTGTTCCAGTGCTCTGTCACCCTCACAGTGAAAAAGGTTTTCCTTATGCTTACGTGGAACCTCCTATGTTCCAGCTTGCACCAATTGCCCCTTGTCCTACCATTGGACATCACTGAGAAGAGCCTGGCTCCATCCTCCTGGCACTCACCCTTTACATATTTGTAAGCATTAATGAGGTTGCCACATAGTTGCCTTTTCTCCAAGATAAAGAGACCCAGCTCCCTCAGCCTTTCCTCATAAGGGAGATGTTTCACTCCCCGTTCCAGTTGCTGTTAATAAACAATTTTGCATACAAACATACTATATACTATAAAGAAATGCATAAGCTTGTCAACCTCATAAAATTCTGTTACTTTTAAAGAAAGTAAAGCTATGTTGGTAGTAAGCTACTTTTAGCATTAAAGACTTGGTAGACTTGTTGCTTCTATCTATTTCAAAACACCAGAATTTTGCAAACACCAGCTCAGACAAAATAATTGTAAGTTATGTACCAATGAATCTTTAAAAAACAGGCTCCTGATAGAACTCAGAATGATATTCAAAATAGATCTTCCTGGTATTCATGGCCTTGAAGGGGTAGACTGTTCTTGGCCACCCTTCATTTTTCTCAACCATGAGGATTTAAACCACTCTCTGACTAACGCCCCAGTCTCAAAGGCACAGGGGCACTTTCCTCCCTTTCCCAGACAGGCCTTGGGTTTGTATCACATTTTCCTTTTGCTCACTTAATTTTCCTACTGCTTACATATGGGCATATGCTTAATTTGCTATTCTGTAACTGAGATTACGTTGACTTCTACCGTGGTTCCTAAGGACAGGCATTTACCTCCTGAACAACAAGTCATCATAAAGCCTTAATGTGTAAGCCCCATTTTAACCACTTGACTGCCTTGATTAGGCCACCTGACCAAAGCAATATCTGACTCACAATATGCAAGTAAATTATAGAACTAATTCCTATGGGATTTAGATATATTCTTAGACAATAGATAAGTCAGTTGTGAGTTCAGTCATTTCCCGTTTTTACCTGATCATACCCTTATTTTCAGTATTATGGGACTTTGTACTGCAGTAATTTTTATTGGTATTGTACAACTATTATAGTTCTAGAGAAGCATTTACCATATGCATAATGAAGCCACTGCAAAACCATTTTTTCATACAGCTACAGGAGTTAAAATTCAGTTGTTTCAGCTAAACATTATGGAAATAATTTTGAATTAGCAATCACAGTAGAAAACAGTAGTTTCATTATACTTTTTTTTAAAACTAATTGAAAGAGTTGCATAAAAGCTACAAGACAGACTTTAAAAGTAATTTCTACCTTCAACTATCTCAGTGGAAAATTGGTTAAAAAAAAAATTATCTGAAATTAGCCTCAACTAAAGTAGTTGTCATCTAATTGCTTGTCTTTTGCGTGTCTTCTTATTTAAAGAAGGTAACATCTAAAATTATTCTGCATTTCAGTTTTGCAGGCTTCAGGTCACAAAGTCATCCTGCACACAGCTTATGTTAGAATTGATAACTGAAGGAGTTTTTGCTATGTTTTTAAATCTTCCAGAAACTGCAGTTTTGAAATTAGAGACATCTATCACTCTACATTAACCAGCTACAAAGATATAGAATCATAGAATCATCGAATCCTAGGGGTTGGAAGGGACCTCGAAAGATCATCTAGTCCAACCCCTCTGCCAGAGCAGGGTCACCTAGAGCACATCACACAGGAAGGCGTCCAGGCGGGTTTTGAATGTCTCCAGTGAAGAAGACTCCACAACCTCTCTGGGCAGCCTGTTCCAGTGCTCTGTCACTCTCACAGTAAAAAATTTTTTTCTGATATTCACCTTAAACCTCCTATGCTCCAATTTGTATCCATTACTCCTTGTCCTATCACTGGTCATCACTGAAAAAAGTTTAACTCCATCTTCTTGACACTCACCCTTTATGTATTTGTAAACATTGATGAGGTCACCTCTCAGTCTCCTTTTCTCCAAACTAAAGAGACCCAGCTCTCTCAGCCTTTCAATGAAAAAATGTTTAGTCAGTATTTCCAGAATTCAATCACACAATCACAACATGCTCTTTCCAGCCATTAACAGAGAGCTTAGTAGCTTTGTCACTTAATGCAGCTGAAATGCGATTGACAGAATGACAAATCTTTTTATGAGGAGCCCAAGTCATATCAAATTAGTCACACAAAGATGTTAGTAACACTTAACCTGTAAAGATGTAATGTCTTTCTGATTTTATACTACACTGAGTTGTTATTCAGTCACTGCTGCACAGATACAGATAGAATGTCTTTTTGATTTTAAACTCCTCCTGCTAACACTTGTGCAGGGTTTTATAATTAGTTTTAAGCTAGGGCAATGAATTCATATAATATCTTGAGTTGAAAATGTGAAAATGTATCTAGCAAAAAATAATTTACCCAAATATTACACTGTTTATTATACACCAACTTCATTATATGCAGAATTTTCTTTAGCTTCAATCTACAAAACCAAATCTCAAAAGCAGGATCCTTGCAATATACATTCCAGCTGGACTATTATATCTGGATTATATGAGACTCTTATTCAAACCTGGTCTCTCAGAGCTATCTGGTGCTCTCTGTTGGACTGATAATTTGACTTACATCAAGGATGGCTCCAGAACAAATCCATAAACCAACAAAAGAAAGCATAAAGCCCACACTATGATCCATTTGCCCCACCAGCAGTTCTGAGATACACAGTTAAAACACACTGTCAGTCTCAATAGTATTGTAGCTTATTAGGGAATAAGTCTTTCTGGCTCCACTGCATGGCCAGGCTCAGACTTTGACATAAAGATACCTGACTGAGAAGATTTTTGCTAGCTCGGTTTCAGAATAAAGGGAAGGAGCCTGCCTGAGGTATCCCACTACTGAACATGAAAAACCTTGGGTTTAAATACACAGGCAGCCACCATTGAACAGATGAAAACAGTAGAAAATGCTTAGACCTGAAAATGCAAAATTAATGATTGTTTATTGTGATTGTTATGATCTCAACTACAACTTAAGCATCTTCAATTAACTGATGGTTATGCCAGTCACGTTTGGAGCGTTGCTTCAAGTACAATGAAGGACACATTTCAAAAATAGTGACTGTCACATAAGTACTTAACCCAAGAATTGCTTGAGCAGGCATTGCTGCATGTACATGGACCCACAGGGACTATAACAAGCACCCTGGAAGCTGGTGTCAGGATCAAATTTGTGGCTATCCAGCCAGGGCCAGACCATGCCCTCCAGAGCCACCCATGGGCTTTGCTCCCCACAAAGCACCCCGATGGACACAACCTGTCCACAGGCAGTTTGCAGGACTCAGGCACTGCAGCTTTCAGGCAGCAAACTGAGTTGAACCTCTCTGTCCTGTAGTTGCGAGTATCGTGGAAATGGTTATTTCAGAATTTCAAATGTCTGTCCAACATGCAATCCACCACAGTTCTTCTTTCCTGCAACCACAAGTCTTGCCTTCGCTCAAGTGTTTGAGCTCCTATAAATTAATTTTTAAGGACCTCAGTTTAAAGTCCCAGACACTGCTGTCCAACGTCTTAAGGTCAGAGAGCTCTTTGGACTCTCAATCATGCCTACTGCGCTAAAGGTATGGGATCTACCCTTCATAAAATCTCCTACACGTCAGCCTCTCTGCCCTTTGTCATTTCAGGGTGGCTGCTTGAGAAACTCAAGCTGCTTTTGTTGGTCATTAATCCTGAGTTTTACAGTAGTTTCTCCCTCAGCTTTTTGTTCCCATATCACTTTGGACCACAGCACCAGAAAGTGTCATTACCTACAGACTTGAATGATTGAGTTTGCAACTGGGTTCTCACACACGTCCCTTTCTTATGTGAAGTGCAGCATTCCTCAATACATCACTGTGCACTGGCCATCTGGAGAAACAGGGCATTGTGTGGAAGAAATAAACTTTGCAGACTTTTCCAGACTGTGGGCCCTCACTTCTATGTACCTAGTATTTCTCATGGAATGTGAAGGAATTGCACAGCTCTGAGATCTCTAACTCTCTGTTGAATTTGGCTGAAGATGATTGAGCAATTAAAAAATATAAAATATAAAAGAGGATCTCATTTGTTGACAGACTAGCTGATGGAAGTTGCTTTAATCATATTATTTTGGAAATATGGCTATGATACCAAATTATATGCAATAGGGAATATGAAGCTTTACACTGAAATATTAACCACATTCTATTACTGCTTTTTTACAGTAACTAACCTAAAAATTGACCCCAAGTTAATACATTGTCCCTCAAATTATACGGATCCAGAAGACTTGGTTATTCTTTCTCAACCTGCCATTGTCCTGCACTTACTTCAATAAGACATCTAAATTTCCCTTACTCCATCTACCAAGTATTTTATTTAAAAAAAACAAAACAACAAAAAACACCTTTACAAAAGGCGCTGATTTATTTTCTACTGAGGTATTCTGGGCCCTCCAAGTAGTGTGTTAAATCTTGATGTCTGTTCTTGGATTTACAAGCCATGCATCTAAGATCTCAAGACAATCATAACATTACTTTTGAGGCTTTACCAAATCCACTCAAGTTGAAGGCAGAATGTGTTGCTGCCAATTGAAATGATCTTTCTGCTCCTATAATTCAAACTACAAATCACTACATGTCAAGATAAACAAACATTGGTATTTGTCCACAAAATATGGGTGCCTCAAAAGTTAATTTGTATTTGTACATAAATTTGATTTCTATTTGTATGTGGATTTTTAGGGTAATGTTCTTGCTATTCTGCTTTTAAATTATTTATTAACTGTTTAGACAAGCAGTCTCCTCTTTTCTTTAGTCCCAGAGAGGTGAGATCAGGGATGAAGAAAATGCATTTGCCAATAACTAGTATTTATTTTGGACTAAATGAAAGTGCATGTTGTCATTCTACATGGCATTGTGAATTTACACAATGATGTATGATAACAGTTATAAATAGGACGTTGTCATTTTAAAGAAATGAAGCCAACTGCAGAGACAGCTGTAAATTATTTCAGCAGAATTGACAGCCTCTACTGCTTTAGTCTTCTATGTACCCCAATTTAACAGATAAACTCCCAACACTAAGTTAAAGTAACATCAAAAACCAGAATTCTTATTAATAATATTTTATATTTAAATATAACTTCAATTTTTTTTAATTATCCATGAAACAGACATGTATACTCAGAGGATAAGAGAATTATTGTTCTTTTTATTAGTATTTTTTCTACTTCATTATGCATAGAAGCAGCACAGTCCAAATATTTTGAATCAGATTTCTTTATATCTGTGCAACGCTTATTTAATCTCACTGTTTCCCCTCCTATATCAGTGCAGATATCCTGGACTTCCGTAGGTGACAAAGACCTGAGTAAGGGTCACTGCTTCCCAAATCACCCCTTTTTAATTACTAATGCTGCTCTTGGCCATCTCTCACTTCACATAACCATTCTCCCTCAAATCAAGTTCAGCCACTGCTTTGCTGCAAAACACACTCTTCTAGTATTTGTGTTGTATCACACCTCAGTGAACTCTTGCTTTATTTTCTCTTTTCTATCCACAGTACTTTTCTTGTATGTTTTCCATGCAGTTTTGTTACATCTCATTTTTTCTTTCCACAACCACAGAATTTCCTAGATTAAAAATATTTCTTGGACAACTTTAGTTAACACTACCTTCCTTGGCTAGCACTGGATCCCTCTTTCCTGCAGTCTCTTACATTGCTGTCGGCCTCCTATCTTTTTCTGTTAATTTGTTCACATTTTATTCGGTTCTACTTTTCATATACAGTTAAAAACATAGAAGGGCATTTTCAACATGCCAGCCTCTCATTAGATGTCACATGGTGATAATCATTCTTCCTGAACAGCAAATTAGGTACCATTATTTGCTGTCCTATGTCTAAAACTGCGCCTGAGGGTAAAGACCTGTCTTATATATCTGGCACACAATATTTACACAAGTGATTATCGTTAATTATTTATGTAGTCTTCCCATTTCTTATGTTCATCTTCTCAGCCACCCAACACACTGTGACTATGTTCATCTCCCTTTGACGGTGATAACCCTTCCTTAAGCCCTTGCTGTGACTTCGAGCATTTTTCCTTATCCCATCTTATTTTCACAACAATAATAACCCTTTTCACTGACAAGGTTTAGGAGAATGAAAATGCAATAAAGAAGAAAGCAAGACTAACACTTTGAGAAAGTACACTATGTTGAACCTCAAGAGCTGCTTGTATTCTAGTAACTGGTAACAGGAATTAAGATGACAGGGCAAATCACTGGGGGCATAATGTCAATGATAATGGAAGGCTTGTATAATTTATCATATTTTTTATCAAAATAAGTTAATAGTTTTTGTTTTCAGTGACTTTTTTTTTTTTTTGGGTGGTGTTTGGCACTGTTTATATCATGCTTGGAAAGTGCTTGCAGGGAAACAAACCCCAAATTTAATTCAGAAATAGAATTTTTCAAACACCTACTCAAGAAAGAGAAGGAAGAAGCTACAGAACAAGAAAATCCATTTCAAAATACAGCCTAGTCTGTCTTCATGTGTGCTTAAACAAACATTAAGAAAAGAAAGAGAACATTCTATAGAGGAAAAAAAAACACATCTGAAAATAATACTGTGTTTTGAATTATCATATTACTTTAATGAGCCAGAAAAGACTCATATTCTTCCAATTCTATTAATGGTTAACTCCCATTTCTGCAATGTAATGCACATCATAAAGCACCAGAACATTTTTAAATAACAATGAAATTCAGTGTGTATTGTAAGTCGTACCACAGGACACAAATATGATATGACATACTACATTAACCTGCCAAGATACCATAATAACTATTACTATGTGTTTTCAACTTTTGATTTAAAAACCACAAAGAGTTACAATTCAAATCCTAACTGGATAAAAAATTACTTTTATATCAGTGCTATCTCCAGGGATACGCTTAGAATTGAAACGCTTGTTTTTTGAACACTTTGACATTATTTCTCATTGAAATGAGCATGAGAAATTGTTCATCAAAACCAGAGAGAAGGAAAAAATAAAAAAGGATTAGCATTTTAAACCTATCCCAGGAGCGTGACTTAAAATTGAGGTAATTTCATAGCCAGCTAGAATTTAACTCCTTGTAGATTCTTAATGGTAGCTCTCATACAGCTCGCACAATAGGAAGAAAAAGCACTAAATAGCTTTATTTTCTAATTACCTGAATTTTAAATGGAAAAGCTGCTACTTTTATGAAATATAAGATTTTTTTTCTTCTAAAGTCTTAATTTATTTATGCAGGAAAGTGATTATGACAAGGTTTTACGATTATATTGCTATCTTACCATGATTTCTTCTGTTCTTGCTGTCCTTCCGGATCCTTTTCTGTTCTCCTCACCTAGCTTTCCTCATTTTCTTTCCATCCTTTCTTACTCCCTTATTTTTTCTCTCATATCTCTTTTCCATATTTTTATAATTACAAGTAAAAGACCTATAAAACTTAAGAAGCCTTCAGATAGATCATTACTAATATAATTACAGTATGGAGAGCATAGTGATAGTTGAATGTAAATTAGAGTGAGTTTTTACAGCTCATTATAAAGTCTCGGGGATTGAATTTAGTTTAATCAAAGCTTGAGTGCTCCCAGTATACACAGCACATACCTAGTTAAAAAAAAAAAAAAAAAAAAAAAAAAAAAGCATTAATATAGACTCAGAGATGAAAGATGTATGTCATGCTTTGCATCCACTTAAAGGAGTCCATGATGCAGGGTGTATCACAGACCCCAGTACTCACAGCCTAATGGAGTTGAATAAAAATTAATTTAATATAATTCATTAATCTGCAAACGAATATACATTACTTCACTTTCCTCCCTTCTTTCTGCAAGCATTTCTCCCATAGACAAACATACTTCAGGAGATGCTTGTCCCTGGTCCTGCCTGCTTTTCCAGAGTCCCATCAAAAATAGGGGCCAGCTCCTCAGTAGTTGCTCCTGCACCATTTTCCACTGTATCTGACCTAAGGTAATTTCAAATTTTTTTTGGCAGTTTAGCCAGCAGAAGAAGGGGTGTTTCCCCCTGCTGATTCTCTCCTGGTTTATTTCCCTGTGGTGAGCACTGGCACTGCATTCTGGGCTGCAATGTGCCCTGAAGCGAGGGAGAATGGCACTCAGAATCAGAGCCCCTGGAGACCCAGCTCCCTGCACCCCGTGTGTTGACAGTAGATAGGAAATACATTTCTCACATGCATACTGGAAAAGCATATATCCTCCACATCATCAACCAGAACACCGAGTGTCATTCCTCTCAGAAAACATCTCTGTGGAAATTTCCTAGGATCTCTCCTTGCCTGCCAGTTTTCCACTTTGTGGAAAACTTTGTAGTATCTACTTTGTGATACCTAAAAATATTCAGGGCACTAATCCAACTGATAGGACTAAATAGTGCCAACATTTAAATGCCACGTTAAACTACTTAGTTATTTTTCTCAGTTATTTTTCTCAATTTATCTTCAAGTGTTAAAAAAAATAAAATTAAAAAAAAAAAGGCCAGGTACAGCCAGAGAAGATCCCACAGAACATGCAGCAGATCAGTGTTTGGGGGTTTTCTGGGGCAGGTCTGCAGACCGCTTCTGGATGGGGAACAGCTGACTGCTGCAAAGATCACTCTTGAAGGAGACTACTCTAGAGCACATGACCACTAATGTAACTCTCACTCAAGGTGAGCACAGATGGTCTTGCAAAAATATGCTGAAGAATTTGCAGTTGAAGGTGGAAAGGTACAAGGGCCTGAAGCATAAGTCTTATGAGGAGTGGCTGAGGGAATTGGGGTTGGTTAGTCTAGAGAAAAGGAAACTAAGGGGAGACATTACTGCTCTCTACAACTACCTGGAAGGAGGTTATAGCTAGGTTGGGGGTCAGTCTCTTGCCAAGTACCAACCGACAGGACAAGAGGAAATGGCCTCAAGTTCTGCCAGGGGAGGTTCAGACTGGATTTTAGGGAAAAAAAACCTTTTTTGAAAGAGCTGTCAGGCATTGGAACAGGCTGCCCAGGGAGCTGGTGGAGTCCCCATCCCTGAAGGTGTTGAAAAAACACGTAGACATGGCACACGTTTTAGTTTAGACATGGTTTAGTTAACATGGTGGTGTTGGATCAACAGTTGAACTTGATGATCTTAGAAGTCTTTTCCAACCAGAATAATTCTACAGGAAAGATTGTTGACATTAAGAAGGTGCTAGGTCCTGGGAAAGTAGGGGTGGCCAGAGCAGACTCCAGAGCTACCACAGCATTCTGGGCACTGAGCTGTGCTGGTGAGCAGTGCCCTGGCTTTAATCAGTTTATCATCTGCACAAAGTATGCTGGGTTTCACTGCTTGAAAAGCCCTGGCATAGACTTGTGTGTTAAGTTTTTACTACCCTAAAAATAGGATTTGATAATTGAAAAGCTGGCAGATCCGTTAATTATAGGGGAGCAACCACTGCCATTAGAGAAATGTAAATACAGCCTAATTGTTACTTCTTCATTTCATTGTTAAAGAGCCAGCTGACATAATGGCAGACACGGGTAATGCCTGTGTCTTAAGCAGCGAGATCTGCAATCAAGATTTTAAAATGTTCCTCATTTGTCTCTCTCATGAGATTTCACATGCAAAGTCTTGCCAAATGAATCAAGAAAAAAATAGAGTGAGTGTGAATGCCAGAAAAAGAAACCACAAAGAATACATTGAAAGTACTACATGTGGCATGATTTAATTGAATTGTGATTTGTTGGTCTTGTGAGCACTCTCCAGAAAGGAACGCCATGCTAATCAAAAGCTGTCCAACTTCACCTTATTTTTAGCAGGCAAACTTTAAATGAAACAGTTCAGGATTTTGATTTCTGAGGGATATTGGATTACATTCACCCACAGAGCATTTAAATGATCAAATAAGAACCTATTTATATGCAAATTCTGCAGTATTTCATATAAAGTGGATTTTTATCAACTGACCATTCTATTCTATAAGTTATCATGTTGATAAAACATCTTTACTACTTGTAAAATGAAGGAAAAAAATATAATCAGCACAGATTGTTTAGGTCTGATCCTAAACTTTCTTGGGACATTCCTGTGAGTTACACAGAACCACAGAATTACTGAAGCAGAAAAAGACCTCTGAGAACATCAAGTCCAACCTATGACCTAACACCACCACATTGGCTAGACCATGGCACCAAGTGCCACATCCAGTCTTTCCTTGAGCACCTCTAGGGATGGTGACTCCAGCTCTTCTTTAAATGTAGAGCTATAAAGTTAACAAACTGTCTTTCATAGAACCAGGAATAGAAGTCCTCAGAAAAGGCTCTGTTGATCATTCTCACCTTAATTGGAGAGATAACTAATATTGGGGAAAGTTCAGAATGTGTTACTCATAAATCAAAGGCAATAAGACTGCACTTTTGCTACAGTATCAAATCCTTCAATTTTATCAAATTTAATTATCTTTTTTTTTTTACCAAATCCTCCCAAATTTTAGCTTGTGCAGCTTTTGTCACACAATATCTTAGACATCTGTAGGAGAAAACACTTCATCATCAGAGCACCTCTGGCTGCAGTGAGGGAAGATTTCCTGTCATAAGGTATTCCTTTTGATAGTAGTCTATATCTATATGCAAACATGCAATTTAGGGTGGGGGATAGGTGTGCCGTGCTAATTCTACATGCAACACTAACAGAGCTGGGGAGGGTAAAGAGAAAACTCCTCCACTGGAATACGAAGTGAATTCATCAGGAAGGTCAGCATTTCTGGCCCTTTTTTGCCCACTGTGAAATGCCTTGGAAAAACTAAAAGTATATGTTTGTGGTGCCTCTTTTAGAGCTTTGTCAGGAGACCTTGAGCACCAGCATGAAGTCTCACCATCCACACTGACATCATTTTCAAACACAAAACCCCTTACCTCCAGAAATGAATGCCACCACCTCACCCTTTATATTACACTGAATAGCTGGAATTCACCCTAAATCTTCTCTTTCAGATCAATAATATGCTAATTTTCTTGAAAGACTTTGACTACACTTTTTACTTTTTTAAGCTTCCCTCAAGTTTGGAAAGCAACAGAACAGTTATCCCAGTGATGTCCTCTGGAGTTTTGCAATAATCTAGCCAGCTAAGATGAAACTAGTACAACATGATTAGCCAAAGGACACAGCAGCCCAGGTAATGAAGTGAAAGGGTTTGGTGATCACAGGATCTCACCCTTAGTGCTGGGAGGTTGCAGTCATGATAGACAAGTACTTTGAACATGCTTGCAGTGATTATTTGTTTATTTAAACAAGTTAGATGTAATAGAGCAGTTCCCTGTTTTCCTGGAAACAAGTTAGTGTTTCTTTGGACTGTTTATTCCTCCACAGCCAAAATCAGGGACAGTCTTTTACAAGTAATAAGGTACTACAGATTGTTCTGTTTGTAACAGTACACAAAAGTGACCATTTCATACACCATCTCTCTTGTAAAGAGTTTAGTACCATTTTCTGTAATAATGTGTATCAATCATCTGAGTACTAGTAGTCTTTCCAGTAATAATATGGCAACAAAATCAAGCATATTTGTCTGACAAAAATGTTAATAGATTTCTTCTCAATTTACATAGTCTTTTCAAGAGGTTTGTGAGAACAAGCAGGTGACTTCAGAAACTGGAGCTCCTTAGGTAAAAGAGATAATATTAATAATATCTGTTCTGGAATTCAGTCGACCAAATTAATCAAAAGGGTCTTTTTTGCCAATTCATAATACTAGAGTGATCAATATGATGCATTTTTAGTATTTAAACTTTGCCTTAGTAGGTTCACAATTAACTGCAACACTCAATGCCCCTTGCCACCAAACTGGTTTTATATTTCTCTCACTTAATTCATTAGATTGTTCTCTAATACATTTAAAAAAAAAACCAAAACAACAACAAAAACACAACACAAAAAAAACCCCAAAACATACAAAAAAACTCTGACAAAAGCAACCTAAAAGATATTCTCAACAGGCAGGCATTATCACTGATTGGACTGCCAGGAACTCTACTTTTTACATTTCAGTAAAGAGAATTTTCCTTTGATCTTTTCTCTTTCAGTTGCACATATCAGTAACATTCATATTCTGTTGTATTATTACAGATAAGTCAAACAATGTAATTTGTACATACATTCAAGGCAGCTCATTAGAATGACAAACTCAAGTCATTATTTATAATTTCTGTATTGTATATTTATATATATATATTTACTTTTATATATTTATGTATATATATTTATAAGTATCTGTATTGTATTCATGTAATTCATTCATTTCTTCTAACGATACCCATTCTTTGGAAGCAGATTTGCAAAAGATCTGTTTGATGAATGCAATCTTTTTGTTTCTCCTAATTTTCTAAAAACAGTACTCAGCTTTTACGAATTAGCTCACAATTCACAACCATTCCACTACTCCAAATAGAGAAATTTGATCCTATCAGTTTCCCTCAATCCTAATTCTTCATTCGATCACTAAAGCAGTAATGCATGGTGTCCATTGAGAACCTAACATTTCTAGCTTTTGTTATAAATGCTTGCTCTAATGTGAACTGTGTTACTGATACTAGTTTGTATGCACGAGTTCTTTCCAGCTCCAGGGAACAGAAAGGTACTTCTTTAACAGCCAAATTACAACCCTAATCAACTTTATGAGTACATTTACCCTCAAATATTACAATCAATAAGCAACATGGGGAAAGGCTGAAGCTGAATTCAAACAAAATCAATTTTTTTTTGATATCTCTTCATCAGATTAAAGATCTGCTAAAATTCTTGAAAGATCTGCTCACGATATTCATGGGAAGCTCAGCTGACTTCCACTCAGTTTATTATTTCAATTTATATTCTTGCAGCTACTGCATTGTACTATATACAGAAAACTGCAAGCTTGTAAATAACTTACCATGTATAAAAAGACTTTCAAAATTCTGTTAGAGTCACTATATCCTCCAAGGTGCCATCAGCTAACATCTATTAAAATCATAATAGAAATGGAATTGGTGAAATAAGGACTCGCTTTCTCAATGTGCGAAACAGAACCACACATTGAAATCAAACTGAGATTCTTTTCATAGGCTTTGTTATACCAGAAATAGAAAACCATTTACAGTCAGGACAAAATAGGCACATACACAAATCCTTACAACACAGAGCTCCTATCAAACAGTATCACAACTGAAAAAAAAAAACAGATGAAAAACAAAAATCTAGTGCCATCAGAGATGTTTTAAAATTCCTCCTTTCTCAGCATAAACTAACAAATGTTGCCATTTGGAATTAGTTTCACAAATGTATAGTGAGACATGACCCACCATTTAAAGTTTTAAAAATATATCTATCTTAATTTCTAGCTTTCTAATTTTTTATTTTTTATTTTTCTTCTAAAGCAGAATGAAGATTCTGATGTCAACTATATGAGTTTGCTTCTGGAGTGATTTATATAAGTGAAATGGTGCTCCAGGCCTTTATGGAAAGAACTGGAGCCGAAGGTATCCCAACCTTCACTTTAAATAGATGCTTCTATTTTAGAATTATCATTAGCGAATTAGCCATACACATCCTTTTAGTAATCAGCCTTATTAAGGATAAAAGCTTATCTCCTATTCTCAGATGTAATTACAACATACCCCTGATCTCTACTAAGTCTATAAACAGAATACTTGTTTTAATTCTTGACCTTTGGGATCAAAACCAAAATCAGAGATTAAACAAAGTAAAAAACGTATCAGTTGCCCATTATAATACAAACTAAAATACAGAGAGCATCCACAGTTCTTTTGCATTCAGACTTTGCTTTCTATTGTGTTCAAATGCTAATTCTTCAATTTACTTTAAAAGATTAATGCAACAAAGGGGTGACTAATTGTAAAAGGGTACAATAAGGTTCAGGTTAGCACTCCTTTGTATAAGAGAAAAATAATATATATGAGATGGAGAAATTAAATTTTCTGGAAGAGGTCAACATGGGAATCAAATGAATCCTTCGGATTAATGCAGAGTCATGCATTAACCACTTGAGATTTTGAAGGAAAAGACTTAAAGCTTTTTTCCTCCTGTACAGATAATTTCCTTTAATAACTAAGATGCTATTTTGTCTTCAGAATATCAACTTTTCAAATTAGTTGAGTTCTGAAGTTCCTCCAGAGCGCAACATCTACAACTAAACACTTTCTAAAGTTCATCCTACTAGTAAAAGTGGAAATTCCATTATTTTAGCAAGAGCAGGCATGTCAAATCTATCAAGGCTTGATAGGACTGAGGATGGAACAGAGATACAGAAGCTATGTTTGTAAGTTATATAGACAGGGCACAGAAGTGATTATAAACCTCATTATTATGTGGTACAGTAATCAAGTGAGAAGTATAGTTATTGTGACTCTTGTTAAGCTTAAATTGTGAAGAACTACATTTTAAATTTTCAAAAGGGCACCAGAATCATACAAGCATGATTCTTTTTGGCTTGGCTTACACATGAGAAAAGCTCCTATTTATGACTTACCCTCCTCAGGTGCTCCACAGAAGGGGTGAGCATTGTGGGAATAAAAGCCATGTGTAGCATCACAGCTTCTCTATCCAGGCTGCAGCAAAAGGAATGGCAGCCTCAGGAGCTCCTTCCACACAAATACAGACTCCAGCCAAACCTGGGAAGAAGAACATCCAGGAGCATCACAGAATAACCTCATGCGATTCCTTGAACCGGGGGTTAATGCCAGGGAGTGGATATCTTCTACAGTGCCTGGCTGTTCAAATAGCTAAGTGACTAATTTGTTGCTAATTTATGCCCTTTGACCACCACCACTTTTCCAGCTGTACTGATGTTCAGCTGAGGATTGTAAAATAAGTTACCAGGCTGCCTCTGCATCTGAGCATTTGTGTTCCCCACAGCTGTGGCAGATTTCTGGAAAATTGCCCTGCTACTGAGACACCAAGCAGGTTACTGTGGACAATTTTTTGACTTGGACAGATTGGATTGTTGGGCTTATGTTCATGGTCTGGGCTTCAACAAGGCCAAATGCCAGGTCCTGCACTTGGGCCACAACAACCCCAGGCAATGCTCCAGGCTTGGGGAAGTGTGGCTGGAAAGTGTCTGGCAGAAAAGAACCTGGGGGTTCTAATTGACCAGAGGCTGAATATGAGCCAGCAGTGTGCCCAGGTGGCCAAGAAAACCAATGGCATCCTGGCTTGTATTAGAAATGGTGTGACCAGCAGAAGTAGAGAGGTGATTGTCCCCCTGTACTCAGCACTGGTGAGGCCACACCTGGAGTGTTGTGTCCAGTTTTGGGCACCTCAATTCAAGAGAAATATCGAGGTGCTGGAGTTGAGTTCAGAGGAGGGCAACGAAGGTGGTGAAGGGCCTAGAGAATAAATATTATGAAGAATGCTTGAAGGAGCTGGGAATGTTTAGTTTGAGAAAGAGAAGGCTGAGGGGAGACCTCATCAGTCTCTACAGCTACCTGAAAGGTCATTGTAGAGAGGCTGGTGCTGGTCTCTTCTCACAGGTAATTAGCAACAGAACAAGAGGGAATGGCTTCAAGCTGCAACAGGGGAGGTTTAGACTAGAATTTATGAAAAAAAAAAAAAATCACAGAAAGAGTGGTTAGACACTGGAATAGGCTACCCAGGGAGGTGGCTGAGTCACCATCCCTGGATGTGTTTAAGGGTCATTTGGATGTGGTGTTGGTCGAGATGGCTTAGGGGAGAACTTTGCAGAGTAGGGACGATGGTTGAACTCGGTGATCCCAAGGGTCTTTTCCAACCTGAATAGTTCTATGATTCTATGAAATAGAATTGATTCATGTGCTGCATATGGGAAATGAAAGTGGAGCTCTTGGTAGGATCTTCAAATCATGATCTACCCAGCGTTCTAGATGGTCTCACAGAAGTAGAGGGCAAAGAAGTAGAGATGGGCAAAGATAAGCATAAAACCATGACAAAGCAGATGAAGGTTCTTCGTGAAGTCTGACACAGCATTTTCCAAGACTACTGTAATTGTACTGGGTTGTAATCCCAGGATGTCTACCTTAGTATGGAAGAACAGAAGACGTACAGTTTTATTAAATTATACATAATTCCTAATATTTCCTTCTTCAAGAAATAAGGAAAAAGTTACTTTTATGTTTAGAAAAGGGATATTTTTGTTCTGTTTTTAATATCAAAAAGTTCTTACAAAATAGAAAACCCATGCTTCAATAAGATGTAACGGGCAAGTATGGCCAATGTGAAGCCAGAAAAAAAGAATAAAATATAAATTCTTCTACAGCATTATCAAAGTGTTTGAACTACCCAAGTGCCTCATGATTTTGGGCACAATTAAATTCACTAATAGAAAAGCAGTTGAATAACATCATGCTTCAGATCACCAGTTGAGTTACTTGTCATCCTCAAGCTAATACATTGTGACAGCTCCTGCCTAGAATATATTACTTAAGATCTGAAAGTTTTGATCATAAAAACGTCTTTTCCAGAGCTTCCAAACAAATAAAATAATAATATAATAAGAGAATGAGGAAAGGTTTAAAAGTTAATATTTCAGAACAAGGGAAAGTACTTCTCAGTTAATTTAAACATTTGCCTCTATGTATCTTTGACATTTGGAGCCAGAGGAAGGGGTGTTAAAAAGTAATTGCATTCGCTGCCTTCCAGATATCTTTTATTGGTTCCCAAGCGGATCTGAATTCAAGAACTGGCTCTGAATGTTTGTAGGCATGGGAAAAATATTTCTTTTGACATTTTGTTCTCTTGTAGCATTTTGATGCCTATGCGTGTGTAAATAAATTATTTGAAAGGCAAACTCTTCCAGTACATATATTAATGAAAAGGGGATGACAAGGCAGCTCCTCTAATTTTCTGTTTATAAGAGGAAACATACCAGCTAAGGATCTTTGACATATTTGACCTTTTTTGAAAAGATGCCTTTATTTTATCTGATGGGAAATTTGTACCTGGATCATTGCTGGGCAAAGATTAAGTGAATAAAAAAAATCAGTAAAAAAGCACAAGCACTTTGAGACACAATCCAACACATGTTACAATCACAAGGCAATGGATGAAGTCCCTTATAACCACTATCACAATGGAGTTATGAATGAAAACCAGACTTTTTCAAACTTGTACCCCTACTTCTCTTTTCAAAGGTGCAGTGTACAATACGGCTTCAGTTGCCTGATTTAAACAACTCAATTGTATACACTGGTCAAAATGTTCTACAACTGAAATGCTAACGAGCACATGGTGTGGGGGACAGTTCAGATGCTTAAGCATAGATGTCTGGTGCCATTTCACATAGCTGCTGACTCAGGAGGGTAAGTATGTTCTGTCAGGTCTGTGTTTTACTTCTTTTAAGAGAAAGTTTACAAATCTACAATTTAGATTTCCATTCTATATACCTTTAAAGCTATTTTTATAGTTGTTTATATTGATCTATTAGCTAAGAGGGAAAGCTAAATTGCCTAGACCGAAATCTATAAAGACTAACTGATTCTCCTCTCACTTAACAGCTATTTGCAGTAGTTCCATAGATGTTGACGTAGTCTACTCACCCTTCACAGACAGGATTAATTCTGGAAAACAGAAGTCTATAGAATGTGCTATTTTGTCTTCTCCAGGAATAAAAATCCCAAAACAAAAACACATAATGAGTGTCATTACATCTATCAGATTTTGCATGTCAGCTTAGTACACACTAAACAAGGTATCTCAAGAAAACCATTTTAAAATCATCCGAGCAAAAAAGGTGACACAAGTTCCTTTGCCAGCATCTCTAATAACTGACAGTAGAAAAAAACAATGATTGTTTCTTCTAAGAAAATCCTGTAAGAGCTGTAACGACCAAAATGGGGCAGCCCTTTTCAGAGGTGGGATCCACATGGTGCTCTGCACCCTTATCAGACACAGTTGGTGCTGAACACCTTGGGATTCTTGGTATCTAAAAAAATGTGGGATTATCTAAACTATTCTGCCTTTCTTTATAGCACTAGCTGTAATAAATGGCATTTTAAAATATATTTATAGAGTCTGACTGCCTTTCTTCCTGGGATTGCAGTGGACTAGCACCTGCTGGTGCAAAACATCATCTCACCTAAACTTATTTTCACTGTATTAATTGAAGTAGATTTCTCTCTTTGCTAAACACTTACAATGCATTTTTTAGTTATTTTTCATTTTACAAGATTAATTAGAATAGTAATTTCTAAATTTCTCAGATATCCATAACTGCAGATGCTCTTACCTCATTTTTTGGTTGATTTAATGTGCCAAACTATCATTTCAGATATGTAATAGAAATATTCCATTTCTTCATAAAGCAAACCCTGAAATATGTTACAGAAAATGAAAATACAGAATGAAAATTAATTGATATTTTGTTAAGTTTAAAAAGAAGGAGCAGCCAAAGTACAGAGATGGCAGCAAGAAAAAAATGACTGAATCTAATAATCAGTAATTAAACTGTTAATGGAATTGACTCATGAATAAAAACATGTGACAAATATCCCAGTATCTTTTGCTAACAAATTTGGTTTGAACTGTATTTAGTACTCTAGATAAAAACTGTTCCCTCTGTTATGCGCCTCTACCTTTTCAGCTTGATTAACCTGTAGAGCCTTACCTTGGCTTAGCATCTGCCTGTCTTTCTGTCTCTGCTGGTTTTGCTGTCTGTCTGAGGAAACAATTAAAGGAATGTCTGCAATGCCCAGACTAGGCTGGGTGACAGCTCCTGTTTGAATGTACATGATGGAGACAGACTCTACTAGAAGAAGTCTTACCACAATTTGGGTGCTGGTCAGAAGTCACTGCATTTCTCACCCTGAGAATTTTTGTGTGGTGCCTCCTCTTGCAAGAGCATTGCTGGCTGTTCTGACAGCAGGGACTTCCACCATGGAGCAGTGGGGGATGGATTCTCTTTCTGCAGACAGTGGCAAAGGCATCTGAGCTCGCCAAGCACCTGATCTAGATCATCCTCTCCAGTGCCCCACCTTCACAGGACAGTGGATCTCACCATGCCTTCTGGGCACAGCTCCAAGTCCTTCTCTCAGCAAATAAAATGTGATTAGATGGAAGAAAAAAAAAAATTACCAAAAGCTATCAAACAAAAGTTGTCACGGAAAGTTCTTGAGGCACAGGTCAGTGGAGGATGAGAAGAATGCACTAGACAAATATGTCTCCATTTCCTGTCCCCTGCCCATGTTCTGGATTAGTGGAACCCAAAATGGATGTTTGTGCATGTTCATCCAAGTCTTGGCTTCAGGTTCCTGAACTGCACTCCCTAGTTGGGAGTGTGGGACAACAAAAAACCCAAGTCCTGCCAAAAGCAGTGGCAGACGTTCAAAACTAAATGCCAGCAATGAAGTGGCACAGGACGGACGGTTTCACACTGAGCCTGTGCTAGGTCAGACAGACAATGAGCCAAACAGTGCCCCAGTATACACCACTGGGGTTGTCATTAACATTTGCTGTTAAAAGCATTGATGGCTTCCAACTTGTCCCTGTGCAGACGAGGGTAGATGCCATACAGCAACCTGCAGAGTTGTTATTCTAGTCATGATTAAAAAAATTCTGTTGGTCGTCTTCCATCCTAGTGCAAATATATTATATGTCTGAATATTGTTATATTATACTGTAAAATGGCAGATGTGGATGGAATACCCTGGCACCTTCTATGCTGAAGCTTGTTTCATTATGTTTGCAAAAGGCAAATACAGCTATATCAGTGTACTTTATTATAATGTCATATTCCTGACACTATAGTAAAAGTTGATTTGGTGTTTCCATTAGAAATCTCATTTTCAGAGGCTTATGACTCATTCATCTAAGTTTTTTCAGGATAAGATTTACCACAGAGACCTCAGTCTACTTGTAATTCCACCCCTAAAAAATTGGTCAGTATTGGTTATCTGCACATTTTAAATCCCAAGAGCTGAAATGAACTGTTTTCTCCATGCTATTTCATCTTTTAACATTATCAAGTACTTGTGTCCTTCTTTAGGAATATAAAAACAATTAAGAAATGTAAGTTAAAATGTCCTTGCCTCCACATATATCACTTTTTTTTTTTCAATGTGTTTTAAGCAGAAGGTTGAGAGCATCCTAGGGAAAATTTGTAAAAATTCATTAAAAATGAAACCAGCCCCTATGACAATTTTTTTCAGGATTTCAAAACACTAACGGAAAACCTATTTTTAATATATAACAGGCATTATATCAAATATTTAATAGATGCCACCATATTTCACCCCTCTGCTCCATTTGTGGGGTTGTTGTCACACATGCAAATGCATGCAATTAGCATTCAGCCATTCTATATTGCATCATCAAGAGGTTCTGAGCTTTTACACTATGGCAAGCATCACAACTCGGCAAATCTGAGTGAATAGCTTAGCAATTTTTGAGCATATACAAGTAAACTCACTGGACATTTATACAGTTTTATATTCACTATAAAACATCATTTATCTAACTCTAGTCTTGGATCGCATTTTCCAAGTTTGTATGTTTTTAAGTTCAAAGTTTAACAAGTTATTGCACTAACAATTTCACAGGGTTGTCACGAAAAACTTAGAACTGATTATTCTTTCTTAAATGCCTTCAGGTTTTTATCTGAGCCTGTTATGAATGCTAAAAAAAATCATTTCAGCTGTTACATATATTAAGAATATAGGCCTATTTCCAAAATATAAATTAGACATAAAACACTAGCTATTGCAACACATATATTTCAAGCATCCAGCACCCAGAGTGGAAATCAGAATCCCAGACACAAGAGAATGGGTCATACCAAGATCACAGCCCATCAAGCACAAAGACAGGCACTTGCATCAAGTGAGAATACTCTGCAAGGAAAATTTGAAAGGCAATCAGTAAGGGAACTCTGAAAACTTAAAATCCATCTTTTTTTAAACTTAAAAATCTAGTGGAAGTACCTACTCTTGCTATTAATACGCTCATACACTTATCAGAGGAAGTGACTCCAAGTATTACCATTCACTATACACATAAAGACAACATTGGTTCATTTTTTCAAAGTAGCATTTTTCATCTTCTGTAGCAACGTCCTCATAACATTCAGTGCCGCGTGAAGAAGGGGAAGAGTTTAAGCTTTTCCAATTTTCTAGAAATTATTTAATAAGTCAAATTGTATTTGGCTGGGAGATTTTAACACTGAGAATTGAAAGGATTCTGTTCTTGAACTATGGCACCACCATCACTCCTTTGCAGAAAATGAATCATCCTTGGCCAGACTACCTTCTATAATAAAGACCTTCTACTAGGTCTGTGGGGGAGGGGACAGCAGTAGAAGTCATGTACCTTCATTTCAGCAGTGCTTTCAAAAAAACATCCCAAAACGTCTTTGCGGGGACACTAGAGTCTAGATGGGTGGACTACTAGACCATTGAAAAACATTTTCTTGTCAGACCCAGTGTAGCTGGTAAAGGTTTTCTATAGCAATCACCGTAATATTTTGCAATTGGGTCAAAATAATAATTTCTTACTCCACCTAGAGCCCAGTTGTGGAGCTCT
The DNA here is from genome assembly GCF_020740795.1 of Apus apus. Classification (NCBI taxonomy): domain Eukaryota; kingdom Metazoa; phylum Chordata; class Aves; order Apodiformes; family Apodidae; genus Apus; species Apus apus. The sequence goes on along the minus strand of NC_067285.1, from coordinate 51,259,683 downwards.
AAGTGGATCAATAATCCGTGCTCATTTTAGCATACTCAGAAAGCATAAATGAATAAGCACATGTTGTGCAATCCTTTTTAACTGGGTAGAAAGTAAAGTTGTGTAGGAGGGAAGAAACAATGATGAAAATAGTCTCCCTCCAACATTTTATCTATTTTCTGTGCAGCTGGAGAACAAGCTCCTCTCCATAAAATAGCATACTTCTCTTGAGAAAACAAGGTGTTTAAGCATGCTACCCATGCCTTCTTATCACAAGGGCATTACCAGTTTCACTTACTTGATTTAACATCAGACAGCAGGTAAATGAGGTAAGATAAAAATAGAAAAAGCTCTTCATTTTTAGTACAGCCACTCTCTCACAGATTGTGCTATAATCCAATAGTGAAGGTTATAACATCTTTAACTAATTAACACGAAATATAAACAACACAATGCAGAGTAATTTCTCTTGATAAGAGAATCTGTCTAGTAATTAATTAGCAGAATGCTAGAAGTACAAAGGAAGAAACAAAAAAGAAACCACAACTTCAAGAAGACTGATTCAAGTTAGCAATACCTACATTAACACACCTCAAAGAGCAGCAAGTTAAGGTTTATCATCTTCAGTTTGCTTTGCCATAGCTCTATTATATGCTAACAAAAGTATTTAGAAATATCAACACATTGCCAGAGTTTCCCAGTTATTCTGCTGAATGTGGCCTGCGATAGCTAGAACATGAAAGCTTACCCTGGTCAGGAGGCAATGTGCTTGAGAGACATCAGGCTGAGGTGGGCTGCCTGTGACTGTGCACCACTGTACCACATGCTGAGTTATCACAGAGGATTTCCCCATTTCTAAAACGAGCAGGGAGAATGATGTCTTCTTCTGCACCAACTTCTAATAGCAAAAAAAAAAAAAAAAAAAAAGAAAAAAAAAGGAAAGAAAAGTAAACACCAAACTCCAGTAACATAATTGCTACAAACATCCAGCTAGTTCCAAAACTTAGGTTGTTTATAAAAGTGTCAAATCAAGGAAATGAAAATGTAATTACGAAACTGTTCTCCAAAGCACTTTTTAGTATGTTATTCCTTTTCAGATGATGCCATTGACCATAGAAACAAAATTAACACATTATGTTACAGATTTTTATTGTCAGATTGTCAGATTTGTAGGTAGAACAGTGATTAATAGTTCATGGTGAGCAGCAGCAGTGTGACTTAAAACACTACTGAAAGTTTGGAAGGCTAGCTGCACAGAGTGCAATGAAACATTTCATATTCTTTCTTTCATTTATTAATCTTGGGGATTTATCAAAGGCTTAAAAATCTTAACCAAGAAAAATAATAGGGGAGTAGTGGCTGGTGTTTTTCCTAGTCAGAGATTAATGAAAGCCTGTACTCGGACTTTTTGTTTTAACTCTGCTCTTTCTTGAGAAATTGAGAAAAGCTTAGCCTCAGTGGTTAGCCATGCACCAAATAAAATCCAAAAATCAACTGTGATCCTACCTTTTTCAACATTAGAAAATAAAAATAGGCAAATGGTTTGACAGTACAAGGCTGTGGTAAAACTGATGCTAAAAACTCAGATATGGAACTACAATCTGAAACATATTTCTGTTATGAAGGTATTTCTGCGGACCACGGATCAGGTTTTAATAATTTAGATACACTTAAAGATTATTAGGATTTTAGTTATCAAGACAGAAACAAGGACCCAGATGATTTTATCAAAATGCATTTGTGGCAACTATTTTTCTTTCCTTTGCATTTGAAATTAAAATGGTATAGAGTTACTGAGCACCATTTAATACAGGGTTACTGAGCACCATTTAACTGAGAGGGATTTAATTTTTTTTTTGTATTTGGTTATAAGATAATTCAGATTTATTTGTTTGCTCCTTCTCAGTTCTCACGTGAAAACACATTTCTACATTCTCCGGCATATAAAAAGAAACACAGTGAGCTTGAAGTTTTCATAAGTATAGCATTGTTCTTGTCTCCCTCTATATGTTATGTAAACTATTTTTCTGAAGAAAAAAGAGCTTTTTTTTAAAATGAAACAGAAGAATACAACTTTCCTATCATAATTAACACGTTGACAGTGAAATGTTAGCTACTGAAGTGAAAATGGGGAAATTCACATTTCATGAGGACTCCACAGCCATCTTAGTTTTATGTCTTTAAGCACAGTCTCACTGAGAGCAAGTAAAGGTTGCAGCCCTTAATTCCCGTGCAATGAATTTGTGCAGAGGTATGGTACACACCCTGTGATTTTTGGAAAAGTAAGTGAGACAGAAAAAACGTATTTTTTTCCAGCTTTAGCAGAGAACTGACCCTTTCTTTTCTCCTTCAAAGATGTGTATGGACTACATTGGCTTAAAAAAGTACAAAAATTCCAATTAACACCTTTTCACCTGATATCTTTTTCTTCTCAATGACTGCATCAACAGATGATGAGAAATTTATAATGATTTTCTTATATCTTATTACAAGCAATTCCTCTTTAATTGGAATCACAGGATTATCACTATTAAAATGAGGTTTCAGAAAAATCAAACAGAAAAATACATAATACAATCCATAACAAAACCTAAGGCTTTTGTCTACATTAATTTGTAACCTACACTTAAAAATCTGTATGCCCATATTGAAATGTAAGAAAAGAGAGGATTTAAATTGAAAAACTTTCCATGGACTCATGAACTGTAATTTTAAACTTCATTTACTCATCTGCATTCCACCTGAAGCAAGCTAGTCAGTGCACATGTAGGGGGACAAAAAACCACAGCTCACCTTTCAATAATTATTATATAATTATATATAATTATATATAATATAAAGACCATTTATCCAGAACAGAATAACAAATAATTAGTTAGTAATAGGAATGAGAAGTTGTTTCTCAGGTCCAGATTAATCATCTTCCAGTATGAATGCTCTCTCACTTAAAAAAAAAACACAACAAAACTGTTCTCAAGAATGCTACAAAACCAAAGATCACAGTAAAGACTTGACTGTAAAGAAATAAAATTCCACAGAGAAGAATGATCTTGTTACTCTGAATCTCCATTTAAATAGTCAAGATGAAGCAGTAAACGGATCACAAAAATAATAAAAAATATAATATGCCAGATTAAAAAAAAAAGAAATATTAAATTGCAAATATGAAACAACCGAGTGCATTTGGTAATACAAAATTTTAACTCCACATTTACAATAATACATCTAAAATAATATTACTTCTCTGAACTTACACACTAAACCAACCTGTGCAAAGTACCAACATGCTTAATAAAATGAGAGGTAAACAATACAATTTCTCTTTTTCAGTAATGAATAAACACATTCAAAGAACTAAAACCGATCACTTCCACAACTTCCACCTTGTGGAGAAAAGCCACAATCCATCGCTGTCTCTGATTTTCTTACAGTACATTGAACTGTAAAAATCCTACTCCTCACATAAAAAATGGTCACTGCTAAAAGCCTCACTTTTAAAACTCATTCTGCAATAGCAGCATTTAGAAATGCAAGGGATCTAAGATTGCCTTGAGATCATCTCTTGTCATACCTTCTCATTAAAACTGCTGCTACTACATTCAGGCTTTGTGCAATGATGCTACATTGCTATTGCATCATTAGCTCACTTCAGTCATCAGACAGTAAGGTGGGTGTTTTTTTTCAGTTCACCATATTGAGAAATCTACTTGTTTTTCAGGTTATTTCCAAGTCTGTGCTCATTCATCTCTAAACTTTTCATGTTGACTTATGTCATGTTCTCATTTATTCTGAATTATTTTAAGTCAATCAAAAGGCTCTTTTCCAGTCTTCTCAGATCCTGGCTTGAGATCAGACTAAATCTCACCTTGTCTGAGACCTAGACAAATGTTCTTGCCCTTAATTCCAGAGTTTTTAAAATTAAAACAAAATGACGTATAGCAATCCATCAATGTGGGATAGAAATTATTACACTCAACCTCAAAAACCTTTCCCTGGCCTCTGTTTTTTGGGTTTAGAGTATTCCAGTCTGTGATGTAGTACTAATGATACTGACAATGAGTTTCCTCCAGACAAATATCTAGGAGTTATTCTGTATCTAGATAATTTCATTCTCCAATCACATGGAAGAAAAAGACAGTTAACAGATTTTTTATTATTTTTTTTAACTGAATACGTACAAGATCTACTATTACTCTCAGCAATACCCGTTATGCTGTAAACCATTTATTTTCAACATTGATCTGCACTGGATATCACTTGGGAGCTGCAGCAGGATGGCAGACTCCACTTACTGTGTTGAAATCTTGTTAAGTTCCCCCCTTCACCTTATAATCTATCCCATCTCTTGGATGCCAAGAAGCAACGCCTGAAAAATTTGTCTCAAAAAGAAAATTTTCTGTTTTCAAAAACAGGTGATAGATTTAGGCTCCCAGACACCAACATTCTCCAAACTGCATGACAAAAAAGAAGGTGAAAAAGTATGAGGGCTCCAAGTGAGGGCTTCTCCTGATGAACGAACAAGGAAGAGCAGAACGATCTATCCATCTTTCTTAACCAGCTGCTTCTACATTCTGCATTTCCTTCCTATTTTATCTGGATATTACAAGATAACAATCTCCTCTTAGCCTGATGAAACAACACATTTTCTGAGAAGGAAAACTGCACCACAGAACTGAACAGATTAGGCTCTTCTGTTAAAAAAAAAAAAAAAAAAAAAAAAATATATATATATATATATATATATATATATATGAAGTAACATTAAAAACATCACTTTTACTGACTGTTTATATCATTAAGGTGGCTGTACCAGCAGTGCAAAATCCCATTACTATTGAGTGTACCTTCTAAACTTATTCTGGTTTAGGACATCAAGTAAGATTGTAGCCTGTGGCTTCAGATTTGTGCACTCCTTAGAGCTACATAAAATAAACAGTACTAGAGAGAATCTAGTTTCCATCTAAGAAGGCCATGTGTAGCCACTGCTAAATACTGACATTTTTTGTAATTTACACACAGCCTAAATCAAGCTGATAAAATCACTACTTTTACATTGCAATTTATGTTTTAGAAATATGGTTTTGCCCTCATTGTTTTCTCACAGTAATTCTGAAACTAGCTTCTGTACTCTGCTATACTTGAGCCATTCTATTAGGGAACATTGACATAAATTAATCTATTTTAGCTCTTTTATCATTCACAATTCTTTCCATAGTGATTAAAGACTATATAGAAAAAATAATGATCAGTCATTCATTCTAGAAAAAAAACCTTGTTTCTTAGGCATTCTAAGCTTAAGCTTAGGAACTACATTTTGCTGCTGATTAAAAGAACTACTTTACAGTAATTGGCATTCTGTGAAATGAAAGTATAGCTGAAGGCAAGCCATATTTTCTATTTACTTTGTGTGCTTTCACAAATTATCCCCTTTTCTTAAAGGTTGAAAATAATTAATTTCAGGTCTTTAATAGTGATTTTTATATTAAGTGATAACATGAGATTAATCTCACGTGCAATAATATATTATACATTAATGATTTGCCATGCTCATTCATCTAATTGAAAACCATGTTTTTGAGAGTTGCCAACTCAAGATGCTTCAGAAAAGACACATCAAGCTTCTTAGTATGGAAATAGTAAATAATTTGACCTCCTTTATGTCTCATTCAAACTGTTTGAGATTATGTTTTAAGATATATGTACAGGTGACAACAACAGCAAATTCTTCTGGTTTGTCGATCAAGGTGTCCAGAAACAGGGCAGCTCAAAGTTCAGACTGAGTGTTGTACTGCTTTTGTTGGTCTGACTCTGTTTGCAGGCAATTTAGCTTATCTCCCCAGATCATCTGACAGCATTAATAGTTTATCCACATTAATATTTTTCATCTAAAACCCCTAAATAAGAGATACTTTCCATTCATTGGCTGACTTTATCTTGTTATCCTTTCCCCAGATTAAGAAACAAATAATTCCTCAGTTCTCCCAGTTTTACATGAATTGCAAATAATGCATTAAATGAGAGACTTAGGGACTGCTCTTCCTCTCTCCTATGCCTCAGAAAGATCACTACCAATTTAATTCCTGTGATGCAGCCAAAGGTGACATGAAAGAGATTATAACAAGGACATATTATTTGTTAGTGCAGCTTTCTCTTAGGAGATCTGCACCTTAACTCGTTCAAAGCAGAATTCCCTTCACTACCTTTAACCATCTGTAAAATTCAAAAAGAGAGAGCATTGAAAAAGAGCAAATGCTGAAATTGAGGCTGTGACTTACTGAAGCATTTGATGATACTGCAAAACTACTGTAAACAAAAACAATACAGAAATTAAATGAAACAGTTAAATTGAAACTAGGATTATATGGTGACAAAACAGTATATAATTTTGCATTTTTAATTTCAAGATAAACCTAGGAAACCAGTCAGAAGAAGCAAGCTTTACTAGTTTTCCTTTAATACACAGTGTCTGAACCTCTGTCATCCTGTTCTTCAGGAGCAACTGCATCTCAGTGGTCCAGAAAGATTAGCAGATTTCCACAAGGTTTGTGGACCTACACTAATAGAATTGGATTTCTGATCTTTTCTATTACCCAAATTCCCTCTTACCTACAGGAAAGCTGGGGAGACACTTTTTATAATGGCATGTAGTGATAGATTGAGGGGTAATGGATTTAAAGTGGAAGAGGGTAGATTTATATTACACATTAGGAAGAAACTCTTTAGTGTGAGGGTGGTGAGACACTAGCACAGGTTGCCCAGGGAAGTTGTGGAAGCCCCATCCCTGGAAGCGTTCAAGGCCATGTTGGATGGAGCTTTGAGCAACCTGGTCTAATGGGAGGTGTCCTTGGCCACGGCAGGGGTGTTTAGAACTAGATGATCTTTAAGCTCCCCTTCTGACCCAAACGATTCTATGATCCCATGATAACCACAAACACTTCCTATGCCTCCTCCTTTGCTTGACTCTTTATTGCTAAGCACACCATCATACAGTATGGAATATCCCTTCAATCAGTTTGGACCAGCTGTCTCAGCTATGTCCCCTCCATACCTTTTGCTCAGACCCCCGTCTACTCTCTGGGGGTGGGGGAGAGAGAGAGAACACCTTCACGCTGTGCAAGCAGTGTTCAGTAGCCAAAGCACTACTGTGTTATCACACTATTTTAGTATCAAACACAAAGCACAGCACCAAATGGGCTGCTTTTAATAAAGTTCACTCCCTCCCAGTCATACCTAGGAGGAAAGGTTAATGATTTTTTAAAGTCTGTTACCTTGCTATGGGAATTAGTAGGTAAAGACTAAAAACTCTGAATCTTTCATAAAACCTTAATGTTCTCCAGTGACAGGATAATGCAAACACCTTTGATTCTAAGATACTCATTGTTCTTTCAAAAGAAAACCAACTACTTCCACACTTCAGACCTCTTGCACATAGGGCTTTCTCTACGATAGCAAGAAGAAAGAAGCCAGGGGGACTTCTAGTCTATTACCTATTTTTAAAGAAGTCATGGACATTGTTCTAAAAAAACCCCACAAAACAAGCCTGCAACATCTTCCCCAGCAAACTCCCAAGATAGCAGACAAAACGAATAATCTTCCCAACCAGTTGAAAAAATTAAACTGGAGACTAAGTTTGCCAGCGTGTTTTCTTCCCTTAAATGTCCTGCCATATATGTTTGGTAAGCTCATGCAAATAATTCATTCCAAGAAAACTTCAAACTTTGGTTGAACTATTCAACAAATTCCATCTGAAATTTAAGCAGGGAAATCTTCAGGACAGTGTGAAGACCACCTCTCTAATCATAAAAGCTGTTTACCATCCTGTTCTATTCATTGTCACAATTCTTTATTCTGTTGCTGTGCTTTTCTACTGTATTCTTCTACCTTGAAAAGCTGACATATGATGAAGAATAAATATGCTGAAAAGTCAATCTGCAGCCTGAATTTTATTGCTGCTTTATAAGTTTCTGTCACCCATCATAATCTTGATATCCATTAGCTTTTCTCTATTTCTTCCCCCCTCTTTTTCTAGCTTTTAACAACACTTTTAAGAGTTAGAAATAGGGTTGATTCTAAGAAAAACCCAAAAAAACAACTACATAGCTAACATCATTTTGACATAATTGAACTCCAACAGTTTATGATGAAATTTTTGTATGTATCCTTGGACTCTGCTAGGAGAAGAGGAATCAATTCTGTTTTTAAACAGGACTACACTGAATTGCACCTGCATTAACTGAGGTCTGAAAATTTTTGAAACAGCAATGTAATTCACTCAGGATATGTCTTCTGTTTTGTTAGTTTGAATGTACAGTATTTGTACATTTCTCTATTTACCCCAAGCTTATCTGCAAGCATAAATGTTTTTCTTTAAACATCAATTGCTACCTGTTTTTTCACACCTTTGTCTCTACTTCTGCAATCAATTAAACAGTCCATAATTCAGGATAGAACTAGAAATGACGAAAGCTTCCACAAAAACTTCCAAGAAAGCACAGAGCTACAGTTGGACTAATATTAAAACATAGCTTCCAAGCCTGTCCTTAGCTATTCTGAGCATGGGTGAGACTCTGCCACCAGGTTCAAGATTGTTCATTTTTTGATTGCTCAGTGTTACACTGCCATCAGTTCACTTTCTGTAGTATTGCTCTCATAATGTGACAGAAGCTCCACATTGCATTGTTTTCTGCCTGGTTGACATGGTTGACTTGGTATCCAGCATCAGTGTTAGCATCTGTTACTCCTGCTGCTGTTCTTCAGTAGCTGCTTTGGCTGTATCCCATAGCCAATTGCCTTTGGAACAAAAAAGACATCCCAAAGAGAAGAGCTTTACTACGGTTACCAAGCCCATGTTGCATCTAAAATGAGACGTATTTTGGAGACACACAAAGCTAAGGAAAGCAGCTTTTCTTCCATCCTTCTGTTTCTGGCAGTCTCGGGCCTAAGTCATCTTTCTGCCAGTCTCCTGCTTATGCTCACCCTCAGGGCATTTCTCAGTCTCCCTGGCAGCTGTGTTTTTCTGCCATGAGTGAGAACTCATATTCCAAATATTAACGATCAATCAATTAACCACAACTGGGAGCTGGCTCTTCGGTCTCTCACCTGCTGTCATGAATTGAAGGTCATGTCACAATGTACACATTGGATTGAAATTAACTCCATTATAAGCATACAAATCTGTAATCCCTAGAAAATTTCTGTGGTCTTAACTAGAAGCTGACATACTGTTACACTTCTTAAAGAAAGCTGCACTCATTTTTATTATCAGTTCACTTCATATTTGAAGAATGAAATAACTCTTAGATATTTTCATTTGCATCATTTGACTGCTAATAAATTATCAACTACTATAACATTTTTATCTAATATTCTCCAAAAGTACAAGACTGTTATTATCTTAAAACTTCAGAACTGAGCCATGTATTTCTTCACCATTTGCTGAGTGAAGAGTCACCATTTGCAAAATCTTTATCTTCCTTCTTCCTGCACTCACTTGGGCTTACATGATAATACTTTCATTATTTATACTTTTACATATCATAACTATTAAATATTTATTTCTCTTTTATTATTTATATATCATGCTTTCAACATGGGGAAAATATGTAAAGCGTGACCTTTAGAGCTCAGACAACAAGAATATGCTACAGTGTGTTATGAAAATATTGTTGTTTCAATGTATTCAGTAAACTGGAAATTCCAGAGTAAGGAAGTAATATCTTTTATTGGAAATGTGATTTATTTATGCAGCTTCTCTGACTTTAAATCAAATTATTTTCCAGTTAATTGTGCAACTATATGTTTTTAGCAATAAAAGCTTTTAGTTACAGCAGTTTCATTCAGAACACCAGCTGATACCATTTTAGGATATGTGTCTGTACATCCATATTTCACTCTTCATGAAATTCTCTTCCCCTTTAGAAATCATCTCAATTTCAGCCCTGCTCCTACCCATCCACTTGCCCACTAACTCCTTGCACGCACAGGTTGTGCCAAAGTGCCTCACAGATGTATAAAGAGAGAGATGAAACTAGAGGATATTTTTTTTTGTCCTCATTCATATCTCCACATGACAGCACATAGCAGCTACTTCAACTTTTTTGTACCGTTTGGGGAGCAGGACACACCAAGGCAGGCACCTCTGGAGAGCTGGAAAGTGCTTCCTCCTGCTTTGTCTCCACTCATATTAACACATACATACATGAATATCGGTCAGTGACACTGGTGGGATTGCAAACCAAGGGTGATTAATTGTAAACTTTGTCTAGTACCTTTCCTAAGTTCTTCCTTCAGGCTGAATTCATGAGCTCCCAAGATAGCACCATGCTGCAGTGTACAGTGTATATATAGCCAGTTTACCATTAGGATTTGATGGTTTCTGAGACTTTTCCAGGATACTGGAAATGTTTATTTCCTTAAGAAAAGCAACCATAGAATTGAAGAATGAAAAAACCTCACACAACAAACAAACCCAACCCCCCCCCCCCAAAACCAAAATAACAAAAAACCCAGCCAACCAAAAACTACCACAAACCAAAACCAAGCTTTAAATTAAGAAAACCTTGAGAACTGAAACAATCTTCTAAATCTCATCATCAGTTCTCTTTCATAGTCAGTTATGGCTTTACAATTAAAAATCCCCTACAACTCAGAAATATTCTCAACCAGCTTATGGAGGAGGACTGCAAAGTTTGACTAGTATACAAACCTTCAGTAAAGGTTCTGTTAGGTTTGCTTGTGACTTGAAAAGGTTTCAAAAATTTATACAAAAACTCATTTGATAAGGATCTTTGCAAACAAACGACACAGATAAGAAAGCACTCTTCATTTTGACCAAAAAAGTCTCCAAATATTAGCTTCCCTAAACTTGTTTTAACTTCTTTGTTGTTAAAAGATTCCAGACACATACAAACATAACTGATGCATAAATTTAATCCAATAAAGCAAACCATTGTCTGAGTTGCTTTATATAACTCGTGGCACACTTCAATTTTCATTTATGCTAATGCTGATTGAAATCCTGACTGTACTTGCCTTGAGAGAAACAGAGAAATCCTAACCCTTTCAATGCAGCAAAACAAATGTTAGGGTTTTTTTTGTTCCTAGTAAGTACTGGTTTCATATTGGCAGTGAATTTCTAATCAACACAGTATGATATAATCTCATTTCTTACTCTGAAGCAGAAAAATATGCAATCTCTAGCAACTTCTGAGGGCAAGTACAATTCATAAAGAAAATTAATTTCATATTTCTATTTCCTATCTCCTACAAATAACAAATACTTTAACACAAGGACAGATGTTTTTAATATATTCTGTTATCAGATTAGAAACACAAGCAAAATGGATGGAACAAAATCCACCAGTATAAAGGACACAATGCATAATGCTACACTCCTATTAGCATAACAAAAATGTGTAAATTACATTGGTGGTGAGATAATTGGGAATACTCTTTTAAATAGAATCCAGACAGAAGATAATTGAGAATGTTATGAAACCTAGTCTTCAAATTCCATTAATAAAACAAGAAATCACTTAGTAGTAAACAGTTGCTCTGAAATAACTCTTGTTGGAGAATATTGTAAGAAGAAAAGTGCATCTTTAGAAATGATGAACACATTATAACTCAGTTCTGTTTTCTAACTAAGAAATTAAAGCTCTAAGATTCTTTCAATAGTAACATTTGCCATTAAAAACAAGTAAATGAAAAAAACAATCCATGTTTTAAAATAACATTATAGGATGGAACAAATGTATTTTATTACACAAATAATATCAGAATTCTTAATAATATAACTGATAAAAATTGTAAAGATTTGGTAATTGCTTTGGAGAGTAAATATAGCAAACACTCACTACATAGCTAGGAAGTTACACTTCGTGCCTTATATTAATTTTCCCAGTGAAATATCATCTTACTATTGCAATTTGATAATATTTTTAAAAAGCAGATGTAACTATTATGTTCAAGATGCATGTGTTTTCAAGGTAAAACTGCTGACAATCCAAGGTAAACCTAAAAGTAATATGGAAGCTGGTTTGGATTCTGGCCTTGAAAATATTTTTTGAAATTTCAAAGACTTCTTAAGGGAAGCAGTTAGCACATCTAACTTCTGCTAACTAAAACTTAAGCACCTCCTTTTCATTACTAGGCTCTCTTCTTAGTCAGAGAAGAGAGACACAAGCAGCTTACAGAAACAATTTCTCTTACCCTAAAATAAACATGTAAGCAGTTAGAGTATTGTCTAGGGAAGAATCTGTCTCTTGAGGTATTATCTAGATAAAGTACATCATCAATTACTTAGATTAGATTAATAATTTCAAGGCAGCTAATGTTAGTAAAGACTAAAATTGCTGTAACTCATAATGAGCACGTTAGCTATTCAGTAAGTTTAAAATATAAAAGTCTCATATGTTTTAGTTATGTTACTCCTTTTATTCTGAATGGAAAGAGATCAGATGGAGAGGGAAAACATTTATCCCAAGGCTGTATTTATGAAACAAAAGCATCCCCCTGCAGCCTTTGTTTTGCTAAGTACATCAAGCTTTTATTAATTAATCTACCATCCCATCTCAAGCATGTATTCTGGCCTGAATTACATACTGATGACAAAAATTGCCAGTTGTACCCTGGACCTCTGATTATGCCTATTTGCACATCTTTACCGGAAAAACCCTTCTCCCCACGCAAGCAAGAGCTGTATGTGATATATATATATATATATATATATATATTTTTTTTTTTTTTTTTTTTTACAGCAGGATATCAGACTCTCCTATCTGTTTTGTGAATATCTAGATCTATCTCATTAGTTGCTAACAAAAGATCTGAACATTCAGTAAAACATATGTGGACTAGTGATGTATGCAATTGTGGATTTTAAGCTTTGTTGCCTAAATAACTGAGAAAGACATAATCACAATCTGAGGTTTTTTTGTACACGTCTATCTGTATCTGTGTTTTGTGTGTCCATCTGCCTCTAAGCTCAATGAAACAAAACATCAGTGAGACTAAGGTTTCAGAGATTATCAGTTCCTATATATCTTGTGAAAACAAGTGGACAAACAGAGGTTCCAGATGAATTCCTTCTGAAGGTGGCTAGCATGGATTCAGCTTTTTGAGGATGTCAGAAAATCCAAGCTAAACTTAAAGCTCTTTGGAAATCATATGCAAACTTAATTTCTTATTAGAAATTCACATCTCTCTGCTTTCATCTGTGTAATCTTCCTTCCAGTTAGTAGGGACGGGTTTTCACAGCTTTCCCTAAAAACTGAAGAAGACTTAATTGTTGCCAATGATGACAACATTAAATGCTCCAAAACGCCTCTGCCCCTGAGATCAGATACTTGCCAATTTTTCTTTCCCTTTATATTCAACACTGAAATGTAATTTAGGGTAGTTTCCTGTTTACATTTGCAATGTTCAGGTTGTTGTGGAAAAGTTTATAAGTAATAATGATACCTTAAAAAAATATAAAGGAACTAGTGAGACTAGCTCCAGAGGACCACCTGCCTTTACAAATACAGTGCCTTTCACTTTCTCCCATTCATATGCTAAAAATCGTTTTTCCTAATACACACAGACAATTCAAATATTTTCATCACAAAAGCATAAAAATCTGGACAAAGCTTAATTTTTCTGGTTTTGAAATAAAAGCATATTGAGTAAGACAAAACTACTATGCTCTTTGGAGTAGATGAGAGACAAAGAACCAATGGAACAAAGAGAAAAATATTGGGAAAAACAAACTGATACATAATTTGAGATCTGTGCCTTATTTTTCTTCCAAAGAGAGTATTTTATAGAAAATGAAATAAATTGTATAGAAAACAGTTTTTAACCCCCAAACACTGCATTTTACTCACATCTGAATTACAATTGCATAGAAGCAAAGATTCAAGCAAATGGTTAATGATTTAATTTAAAAACTCTTCACTATGAAATTAACAAATATAATTTAATTGCAATTTCTTGCATGATTAATAGGCTAGATTTTCATTCTTAATTCCATCATGCAGTCTGTTAAATATGGCCTTTTTGTTAAATTATTTTAATTTCCTGAGAGATCAAGTTGCTATTGCATGCAGATTGTGTTATCTAACACCTCATATTATTATTTCTAATTTTCATATCTATGTGATTAATGGTTTACTTTGATCAATCTTATGCACTAGGAAGACACAAGCTGGTTGTCTTTATGCCCTCAAGTAGAACTGCTTGGACGGAGGGAGCAGGATAATGTGGTTCAGAATACAGAAGTATGCTGATGTAAAGTTAGTTAAGTGTATCATACAAGCTTAACTACCACCAAAAGCTATCTTGCTTTTAATTTTAATAGTGAAATAAAAGCCACAGATAATCAACCATAGGCACATATATTTGCTAGGTGTATTGCAAAGTGAGTATTTTGGGGGTTTAATGATTAGCTTTTCCTCATGGATATTTATGTTTAAAGACATTATGGTTATGGATTCATATGAATTGCTTTGCAGTGGTTTCTTCTTACACATACAAAAGCTACTAGGCGGTGAAGCCATCGCTCTACATAAGTCTTGGTTGAAGGGAAAGGAATTTTTTGCAGCCCAACAAGACCTGGAAATCAGCCATGAAAATAAGAAAACCCCATAGATCTTGAAGGTTTCTGACAAGCCACTAAGAGTAGACACCTTGACAGGACTGCTGTCATTGGTGTCATGTTCAAAACCATGAATCCAAGCCAAGGCAGGGAGAACATTGTGCTGGGTGCTGTGGTTCTGCAATTCAGGCTAAATTAATGAGACAGAACAATACTGACACACGTACCGTTCAGAGGGGTGAGGGTGGGAGTGCACACAGATCCTGTTTGCAACCACTTCTAATGAAAAAACAGTGGCATAGAACTAGCAACATGCAAATTCTCTTTGGAGATTCCTTACCATGAGGAAGAACTTGTAAACATGTAATAGCACTGAGTCATGTCTGTTACCATCCAAGGGTCTACATGAATGCCTTGGATATTTCAGACAATTTTAAGATTATTTACAACACAGATTTACTCATGGCTGTACTTAAGCACCTCAATTTGCTATTACAGAGTTTACAAAGTGTTCCCACTGAAACCACACACACTGTGCTCTATCTTCACAAAGAATTCTGTGTTTGGGAATGAAAGATACAAAGTGAGAGATGATCAGGAAATTTTATTTGAGTTTTCCACATAGATAGATATGAGAGCTATACCTTTCACTCCAGAAGAAGTCTCTGCTGTAGAAGCCATTAGCCTTGTAAGAGTGGAAAGTTGGTGCAGAAGAACAAAATGCCTGTACCTAGAGAAAGCTGCAACTTTAATGGAGCTGCACTGTTCATTTTTCCTGCTACTTTTACCAACTATTCAGCTAATGCGCAACAATTATCTATGAAAGGAAGATGGCTTAAAAAAATCTTCACAGACATTCATTTTTACTCATCTGGATATATTATATGGTGAATATTTGCCTTTTATAAGTTAATTTTCTATTACATACATTTTTCTTCATATTTTAAATGCAGTTATATGTATATGGCCTTTCCTGTTTTACTGTTGTATATTTGAATTAAAATTAGTTTATTGTTAAACAGAAACTTTTTCAGTTCTATTAAAAAAAAATGAGAAAGGCATTTGCTTACTGGAAAGATTTTAAATACTTACCTATTTTCCATAATATCCTTCAATATCTCATAATCAAATGATTACTTAAGTGATTTAAGACTCTGAAAAAGCATTTGCTAGCAAAATGTCAAATAATATGAACAGAGACTCGGAACAAACACAGCTCATCCAGCCTTAAACACATCAGTATAGTGCATACAGTCTAAACAATTCTCCTTTAATTTCACCTTTCATTTACTCAAGCCTTTTTCCCATAAACTTACACAATTTCTAGCTTTTATTACTGCCAGAGACATCCAAGCAGCTGCTCCAGATTGTCTAGGTTGAGACAACTTCTAAATTTCCTAAAAATGTTGTAATAATAAGCTCAATGTTAAACCATATGAGCTTGAACCTCATTCCATTAGCAATTTTCTAAATGCATACTGTGTACACTTTCCTGAAAAACAGCTGAAAATTACACTTCATAGGCAGAGAGATAAACTGTCGGTGCACTGAACTGTAAACTTCTAGAGTGGTTAACTATGACAAGTGCGGCTAGTAACTGAATTTCTACTCTCTCTGCACAATCTGATTTCAAATTATAAGATACTTGATACCATATGTTTACACAAGTGCATTTACTGAATTATAAAAGCCTCAGAAAACAAGATGCTCTTAAGGCAGAAACTGTCAGCGTGGCACCATGACAGTCCCCCAATACTCCTTCAGTATTTGATGCCAGTGTGCTCAAAATACACCAGCAGCGTGGCACCAACAGAAATTTAATGAGCTAAATAAGGCTTCTGCTTTTTAGACAAAAAGTGAAAGAAAGGTAAAGACAACCAGTATTCTGCCAGGCATTTGATAACCACACTCCACTTTGTGCTGTGGGCTCTCAACGCAGAGAAAAATAAACGTGCCAGAGAGATGCAGAACTGAGCCTTGACATCTGCGATCCCTTCATCTAGACTGAAACTAGACAGTCAGGTTTCATTAAGTATTCACAGAAAATAACTCATTCCAATAATTCAATTTGATTGACTAAATGGATCAACAGATATGAACAACAACTGAATGAGTCAACAGATATGAACAACAGAATGAATTAACAGTTTAGTTATTTTCTGTAAAAAGCTGGTCATGTTTTCAAGATCTAAACAAACTGACAGTCAAATCAGTTTTATTCTAAATTTCTCTGCAGAATAGCTTTCCTTAAGTATGGATTAGCAACCCTAGGGTAACACACAGGCATCTCCACATTCCAGCTGTACCACTTTTTCCTGGACACTATTTTCTGAGAGTCTGGTGCAGGACAAGTACATGTCAGAATAGCTTATGATGGAGAGAGAAAGGCATGCAATTAAAGAAAAAAATCTGCACATGTGCAATGAAAACTAAAAATGTATTCTTTGTTGTACAGGTAACGTATATATATACACACACATTTTTACTTTTATGTTTTGCTTGATGCAATTGCTAAGTGTTGACTTTTGCAAAGAGAACTAGAAGGTGATGATTGCATAGAATGACATGTCCTTTAGAATAGGATTTGCAAAATTATTGTTCACAATATGCAATATGTCTGTTGAAAGAGTGAAAAAGTTAAACAAAGGTATCCAGGGGCTTAGAAATATTTACTGTGTCAGACAATTCAATAGAAAACGGCTCTACTGCATTATTACTTTTTTTCTCCACTGGGGAGACCACATGCATCATATTTTTTTTTTCCTTGCTAGTACTTTCCATACAAAAGGCAGTAATATAGCTTTTCAAATGCAGTAGGTATTAAGATAAGGAATCTAATTCTAAATGTAACTCCAAGATTTCTTGAAGCTCAGATACACACTGCATGGGGGAATTATACATTTATTAGTTTCAGTTCACTCTGTTCTGCATTACAATTTTCTGCCTGGTTCTTTTCTGTTACTTGATCAAACAGGGCCGTTACTTTCTTTTTCTTTTTTTTAATTTTAATATAAACACTATTTTGGACTACAATTCTTCATGACAGTTAACAGCCAGACGTGCATGCCAGGAAAAGCTTACAAAGTCCAATAGTAAAGTCTTGACAATGCAAAATCTTGTGTGCTTTTGACACTGTATGTGTCTGCCGTGGATAAGAGGTGTCACAAGAGAACAGCTAGATAGCAATTAGCAGTCTTACAAGCGGAGCTCTGTAAAACTTCTTAAAGCCTGCCATCATGCACCAGATTACAGACTCCAGTGGGCAGTTTTACATTAGCAACCACACTGGATATTATCTTAACAGGTAGGGAAATGGTCTGAGTCACATCAAAGTTAAAAAGAAGTACCAGAAGCAATACAGCACTGTAGGATGCAGTAGCCTATGTCCTGCACAACACTTTCTACATACACACTAACCTGAAATAAAGTCCTATGCATGGCAGTTGCTGCAAGCAGTGGTTAAATTTGTAGGCAAAAATGGTGACAGAACAGGATATACATGGGTATAACAACACTCTCTCCTCCCTGTAAGTTGAAAGCTGCCAAGCTGCAGCCAGATTTTCCAGGATAGGTAAAGGTCAAATCCGGGGAACGTACAAGACTCCTTGCTGAACACCTGCAACTGCAAAGCTATCAAGGATCAGTTTAATTCGCTATTTTAATTATCCCTCGACTAAAGACCTACTTCCATGGAACATGAGTGTTTTACAGAAGTCTTACCTTGTTAAAGCAACTGAACAATACAAACATACCTGACAGAGAGATAGAAAAGGCAAACAAGAGCAACAAGAGTTTGAATCCTCAAATCATCACTCATATAAATCCCCAGTGTAAATGCAGGATCTAAAAGCGACAGAGCCAGGATTAATAAGAAAAATATGATCATTGAAAATGATGGTTCCTCAGGACTTGTGCCTTCACAGATCCCTCACATGCTTGCAAAGTAATGTATTGATGCTGAAGACAGAATTTCTACTATTTTTTAAAATTCTGTCCAAATAAGCAAACTAAAGACCTGAAGTATCTAGTTCCTTGGAGTCCCAAGGTAGTGTCTGTGCATGTGAACAAGAAGCATTCAGAAGATCTCAGGTGTTGAAATCTTTCCAGAACCACGTTCCAACAAAGAGTTTGCACCCTGGACAATGTTGCCTTTGGAGTTTCAGAACTCTGACCAGACTGACAGAGACACAAAGACTGGATCCATTTTAAATGGACTGATCGACCACAGTGTGGTGTGGAAAAGGACCAATTTAAGAACAGGTTACAAACAGCTCTGTTAGACCTTTGAGGTGAAAATGACCTTCCTACCTTTATTTGCCTCTTCTTAGTATTTTCTGTTCCTGAGATCACTGGAAACTTGCAGCATCTGATTTACTCTGTTGCTTAACAGATGGGCTCTGCTGGCAACTTTCATGGTCTGAGTGCCACTCTTGGCTGTTGTGCCAAAAAAAAGGCAATTCTCTTCTCACCTTGTATAGTGCTTTTAACTTGTCTTCCAGGTTTATCTATTACTGCTATTAGTAAAAAAAAAAAAAAAAAAAAAAAAAAAGGCAAAAAAGTTGTGATAATTTAAAATTATAAATAGCTGTTCAACAGAAAAGAAAAAAGAGTTATTTTGTTCCTTTGTATTTGATAATTTGAAAGACAGAATAAGGAGGAAAAAAATCTTAGTCCTCACATGCAACAGAGAGAAATTACTTCAAATCTCCCACATTTTCAGTTGATGGTTGAAGCATGTTGTGATTATACTTAAAATTAAAAGGCGTTTTGTTGTTGTTGTGTTTGGGGTTTTTTTCCTCTGTGGGTGTATCTTAGTGTGGCATGTGCAAGCACTGATTTTCTGCTTTCAGATGGGTGGACACAGTTAATGGCCATCTGCGGGGCACACTTCTTAGAGAGAGGCCAGAAATTAGGCATGTGACTACCTCTGCTTTTCCTAACTGATTTGCTCCACATCTCTTATGGGATTTTTAAATTAGTTTTCTGAGGTACTTAACCGTCTTCACTGTCTACTTACATAGTGGATGCCCAATGTAGACCATACAACTTTAAGGCACTGCATCAGTTGAGTTGGGGGAATTAATTAAGACACCTCAGATTTTGCTCTTGGTCTGCCCACGTTCTTAACACAGTTGCTCTTTGTTAAGGTAATAAAGCACATTTTGCAATCAAATAACATACCCAGAACACTACCAAATGGAAGAAAGAACCTTAGTTCTTCTTCAGATTAGTCTAACACTAGACTCTATTCTTAGATTTGTAAAGAAATGAAATAAAATCTCATCCATCATGAGAAGTATTCTCATTATATTCTGATAGGGTTACCACATCCTTTCAGAGACAAGCTATTACCATATCCATGTTCTTGTAGAATTTATACAATTGGCAAGTATACATATTTAGTCTTAGATTTACATATTACAATATTCTCCAGCATTTTGTTTTTGCTTATCTGTTTCCTTTATTTAGCTAATTTCCTGCTGAGCTTCTCTTATCTTCCCAGTTCAAGTTGCAGGGAGAATCAAATCCATCCACTTTACATGTCTTGAGGCCAAACATCTGCCTGAATGGGATGCAAAAGCATGTTGAAAGATTGTGGCTTGTTGTTCATGACTAGATTTTCTTTTCCCCTCTTCGATCCCTGACATGTATTTCATTTAAAGTTACTAAAAAGGATACATCTTGCAGACGGTTAAGCACACTGCTTCATTTTGACTAAATTCTCTGCTAAGTGCAAAAAGCCACTGAAAGTACAAGACAGTTTCTCTAAATGAAAGGTTACATAAATGTACTAAACCTCTCATTTTCAAAATTAAAAAATAAAGACTATCCTGTGTTCACAGAAGGCTCTTAAAAAGAAATAATGTCTTTCCTTCAGTTACAAGTAACCTGCTATGGCACACACAAGAAGATTAACAGATGGAGGGGTTACAGCTAGATCTTAATAACAACAGACATCATCTGTGTCACAGCCTTCAGGAAAAAAAGTGCTTGTTGCCACTGTCTCTGGATCTTCTGCTATAATTAAACGTTTCTTTAGCATATGAGGAAAAAAAAAAATAAAAAAAAAAAATATATATATAAAAGTATTATTCAGTGTTTGGGGTCTTGTGCTTGTTTTTCCCCAGAAAATAAATAGGAAAGCTTCTTTTTAATTTAACCCAACTTTAATATGTTTTGTATATTTGGGGTTTTTTGGACAATACACACACACACAAAAAACTCTACAAGAAAACAAAGTGAACTGAATAAAAGAGGAAAAAACTCCCAGCCACTCAGAGCAGTTCCATTAAGAGAGGTGAGCAGTGCAGCTTTGAGCTTGCTTCCCTCTTTGCCCACTCAGCCTGTCTCTCTGCAAGTAACAAGCAAACCATCCCTCAGAACAGGAAAACATTCAATCTCTTCAACCAAAATCAGATCAGCTTAATTTCACAGGGAAGGCAAGAATTATTAAACACTTTAGACAACTATGCACATGTCCTTTGTTTTACAGTCAAAAAGGCAAGCTATTTTCAGCTAGACTGTACACAAAAATTAACAAGGAGCTAACTAATATGAAGGACTTCTGTTCATTTCTGCTTTTCTGAAATATATATACTTTTTCTAAAACACAACATTTTTTTAAAGCCTATGAACAGACTCAAAATACAGAATAACATGAAGCATACAAAGAATTTTTAGTCCATCTTTCTCCTCTGCATTGAAATATGTCTTATTTGAAAGTAACTTTTCAAAAATGGATCAAAAGAGGTGAGAACAAGAGTAAGACTAAACAGAAACTTTACAGAATGTGTGAACAGTTGAAGTAAGGAGAATTTAGAAAGTATGTAGTCACCACAATACATGGAAGTGTGAAGACATTCTTGAATCTTTGTCTAGAAAAAAAAAATTAATTAAAAACTAATTTTAAATAGTGAAATGTAACTTAAGCTATTATGTGATGTTGAATTCTGACTCAGTGTTTCTTTATACTTATACCTTTTTAACTAGACAGTTCAAGGGTGTTTTTCTGCTGCTAGATGAACTAGCTAGGAAAAATACCATGTCATGTACACATTTTACAACCTACATTTCTCCTTTCATTTTGGCATGGCTGCTTCACACAATATTCTCTGTGTGAACAGCAGAATGAGATGAGATGACAAAATAGCTTACAAGACTATTACAGGCTAGGAGAGGAGAAGCAATGGCTATCTTACATCTATTTGTGGTTTGTGCTGCTGCCAATCATTGCATCTCACCATGACCTCTGACTTCTTTTAATACAAATTGTCTGTATTGAAAATGCTGTATAAATTAGAATTAAAAGGGAGTTTTCCTCCATAGTGAACATAAATATAAATAAACATCTGCAAAATAAGCAGACAATGAAGACACATAATGAAGACTTCTCAGACTTCAGTCAGAAACAGGCCTTATCCTTCAATGCTGCTATTTTTTAATAATGCCCTTTCTCAGCTTTCTTCAGTGCTTCCCTAAATAGAATTTTAAACGAACAGATTATTGATTAAATTGATTTTATTGGCTGCTTCATGTCAACCTGTATTTAGATGATATGAGGTGGGTATGTCAGAGCTAATTTCATTTTCAGCACAGGAGCTAAAAGGAGCTAAGGAGTAGCAAGGGAAAAGAACACACATCATTATAAAAAATTCGTTCTCACTTTGGGATTCATTTTCTTTCCTTGAAGCATGAGATTTAACCTTGTATAATATATATTTTCAACCTTCATGAGCTTTCCTCTCCATCTTTGTTTAGTACATTGGTAGTCAAAGATATTTAATGTTTTCAGCATATTTCTGAAACGATTTCAATGATACCACTTCTATTTCTGAAAAATGTGGAAATCAGTGAATCAAACAATGAAATTATATGTTTATATTTTTATATTTAGGTTAAGCTTTTACCTAATACCCATTTAAATACTATATAACTTAACACAGAAATCTCATAGAATTCCACAAAACAAGATGACTCATTTTTCTTTTCAATATACCAAGGCTGTTTTATACAATCAGTGATTTTCCTCCTCATTCCCCCTTTTTCCTCACCATCCTCAAACATACATTCAGCCATGAAATGAACACTCAAGATACCCAGAAAGTAAGAATGCTAGGCAGCATTGAGATTGCAGATTGGTCATGGGACTGCATATGACTTCAGACTAGTGAAATTTCTTTTTTCTTATCATTTTAGAAGAAAATAAAGCTTCTATAAAACCTGGGGAAAACATTGATGTTGAGTTTTCTTGACTGTTAAAAAGGTTTATCAAAAGTCTGCAGAAGGAGCACTGATTATTTCCCATTGCTATTAGACAAATGCAAATTTGAATGAATAAGGCAGACAGCTGGAAAAAGAAGTGTTGATGGTGTTCTGGCAAACGCGCTAGGACAAATAATGCTTAATCAGATATATTTCAAAAATGGCTATGCTTTGCTTTTACTCAAAGATAGAAAACCTTAGAAACCCAAAGAAAAAAATCAATGAACCAAAGTACTGTGCTGCACTCTTGGTAAGAAAACTAAGAAAAGCAGCAAATGCTACTAGAAATTGTGAAGAATTGCCTCTGGTCCCAGGTTAGCACACACAGTAATAGCTCAGGAGCTACTCAATTAGTTTTTACTCTAGTCCCCTGTCCTTCGTGATGCCAAACCATTTTTACCAGTAAGATGGCATAGTGTGGCTAGCTTGAAGAGGGTTAGCATTTCTCATTTAACCACCCAAATGGGGAGAGTCCCTCAATATTTCACATCATGTGGCATGTCACTGTTACTATTTTTACCAAGAGGTATTGCCTCTTTCAAAGAGAAGTTTCTATGCCCACACGTTCTGGGAACTGCTGAGGAAGAAATCAGACATAAGCTTTACTCCTATACCTGCATTATTACAGGGATGTCCCTATTGTTATATACAGGAACAATTATGTATCCAAACTAAGGGTGGGTGTGTAAGCTGTTCTCTTAAGTCTCTAGATAGAACCAGAAAAAACAAGACCCTAAGAGAATCAACAGCCCCATTCCCATTATGGAAAAAAAACTGAGCACACAGTATGAGTGACTGACCGGGATACTGGGAACTTGTAAAGTACAATCAGCAGGTAATTACAGATATAACCTATAAGACATAAATGATGGGCAACACAGTTTGACCACAGAAACCATGAGAAGTAAGTAGGGAGCCCTGGGAATATTATTCTTTCTTTCAGAAAACTGTTAGAGAAAGAGCGAATATAAACCCGACCTGACCTTCTCAAATGCTAGCACTGGGAAGTGAGAATGGCCATAGTGTCATCCAAAGGAGAAACTCAGGGGAAAATGGAGTAGACTATGCATGAGGGGAGGCAGTTGGGGGGTGTGCTGGCTCTAGTCACAAGATCATTTCCTAGCCGCAACAAAAATGGCAGTAGTGTTCGTGCAGCTGGCTGCTGCCATGTACTCAGAGCTAAAACACCCCACCACAGGCAGTCCCTGTCATTTTTAAAATGTGGACTAACTCTGTTAGGAAATAAAAGCTTATAAGCAGTTCAAAATATCATTCTCAAAAGCTAATTTTTCTAAAACAAAAATAAGTATAAATAACATTACAAAGCAAAGCTTGAACAAAGGCTTTGGAGAATGGAAAAAAACATCACTTTCCATTTGCTCTGAGTGTCTTCACCTTGTAATAAAGAATACTGGACACAATTCTAATATAATTTCATTTAAAGATAACCGCAGGCACTTTTTAGCTATCTTGTTTGTGACATCAGTGTGATTATGGGAAATTCATCCATGTTTTACCTCAAAGCACCTGCTAATTTGGAGCCAGAAAGAATATAAATTGTATAATTAATCCCTTTATAGCATTTACACACTGGGTAGCATCCACAGCATAATGGAGAACAATGGCAAGAGCTTCCATGCTTTAAAAGTTGTTTTCTTCACTTCAAAATAACAATTTAAGTGTGAACAGTAAAAAGGTGACTCAGGCCGATAACCAGCAACAGAAATTTTGTCCAAACAGATATATCTTTATTAAGAAACTTTAAAAGCCAAACAAGGCAGCTCCTAAATATCTGGTGCTGCTGATGTAACAGCGATTAATGGTGTAACTCAACTTTATTGTGCTTCAAGTATCTGTCATGAGGCCTCAGACCACTGGAGGGGAATTTTTTGGTGTGAAGGTCCTAAGCCTAAATAGATTAATAAACAACTAAAATCAGCAATGCAGCTTACAGGAAAGCTGTAGTTATTTTAAGTTGTCATGAGTTTTCCTTTGGATGTACAAATCCAGACCACCCACGCAGGTCTCTGCCTTAATCCAGGCTGGTGTTAATAATTTAAATCCCTTACCATCCATTTTAAGGCACAAAACCCTATATAAAATGTCATTGAAAAGATTTCCATCAATATAGTGCTGCATGGGAGTTCAATCACATGACACAAATAATGTTAATACTTAAACACAAGAAGTGGGATTACATTTTATTCTTTGTACCTCTGCAGTCTGAATACCTATGTACCATATTCTGATAACTTAGTGTTTAATAATAAGAATCCCACCTCTGCTGAATGGACCAGATGTCTAATATGCAACTGTCTGACTCAAGAAAAGACTGGAAAATTTACAGAAACTAGACAGAATTAACAATGGTTAAACTGTGCCCTCACAGTGTTAACACCCACAAATATTGAATTATTCAGAAATACCTATGTAAACAAATATTAAGGTAACCTTCTCTTCTCTTGAGCCAAAATCAAGAAGAAAATCCTTATGAATTTTGGGTATCTCTACCTTATAGCAATAGGGGACCTGTTAGGAACCCAAATGTGCTTCCATCACATCACAGGTCTTTGGTGTCAGATGTGCAGGCCTGGATGAGATAGCAAAAGAGCACTGGTACACCTGTCCACAACGTAGTCCTTTCCACATGCATACCACCTCCACCAAGGTAGCAGGGCAGCTGCACACCACGGTCCACCTTAAAGCCAATCTCCCAGTCATTCACACAAGGACCTGCTTCTTTTTAATTAAATTACTGTCTCTGGGAGTGGGAGAACTGGTGGTCAGCCAGCCAGTTGGGAGGCCAGGACTCAAAAAGTGCAATGGCAGAGATTCAGGAGGCAGGAAGACTTCCAGGCTCTTCACTGCAGACCTGAGAGTCTGTACCATGATACATGGTGGAGGAGCAGTGCTTCACAGTCTAAATCAGCTCTTTTCTGCAAGTATATTTGAAAGCATAGTGTGGACTTTTACATTACTGGATTAGTTCGCATTACTGGATATATATTTCCAGTCTCAAAAAAAGTGCTTCAGTGAACTTTAGGTTTTGATCAGGTAACTTACTGCTTACAGGCCTTTTACCAGATCAAAGGACTAAACTTGTCACATTAGGCACATGCTCTTTACAAAATCACAACCTTGTGCAAAGCTCCTTTTCAACATCATGCTTCTTGACTCAGTTACTGCTTGGAAGAAAAAAAAAGAAATTAAACTTACACTTTCATACTATACATTTAATATCTACAAACACATTTACTTATTTGCTATTTAGATTGCACACACTGCTATAAATAATACTTTAACCTAGTAATGACTAGGTTAAAAATCTGTTCATAAGAATGCAAAATAAAATCTGAAACCCCATATTTGGTAGCAGAAAGCTTCAGAATCTTTCTGGAACTCATGGATTTAATTTACAACAAACATTAAATAAGAGTATATTTATTTATTAGCTAGATCACAATTACTTATTTCAGTAGACATTTATGTGAACAGAGTCACCATTCTTATGATCTGCAATAATTTCACTAAGATTTAATGACTCTGAGGGCTGCAGGTTTACTTATTGACTGTAATCCTGAAATTTGTGGATTAATTTGTGGTTAATTTGTGGAGAAGTTTATTTTGTTAACAAAGAACCACGACTATTAGACTGTACTTTTGTTTACCTACAATTGTACTTTTTTTCTCGATTTTTAATAGAAATTATTTTAAAATATGTTCTGCACTTCTCTTTTGTCTTCTATAAGAACATTGTTAATTACTCATATTCTTGCATCTTCTAGGTCATTATCCTCTGAAATCCTTAGAGTAATGCAGAAGAAGGGGGGTAGTGGCAAATCTTCAGCTAGTGTTAATTTAGCAGCTCTATGAAAGGTGTATTTTTTATGTGAGACATCAGAATAAGAGCAGTAAATGTGTGTTCCTACAAAGCCGTTCTGAAATTCTGGAGTAGGTTTCAGACCACAATGTAAAATGTCAGATTGCAGACTGTGTAAACTATCATAGCTCCAGTGAAGTCAAATTGAGGTTACAGCATCATGATTTGAATCTTGGCATTTTGCAGCCCCGCATGCTGCTCTAGTCTCATACAAAATGTTCATATATAATTTAGCATTTTGAAGTGCTCTTTCCCCCCCCCATATTTTGACTTACAAACAAAAACTTGCCTGCTGTGTGTTCTCTTGTATGCCGGACTTTCCCCCCTTTCTGCTGTGTGGATAAAAGCACACTTGTTTTTTGTACTGCACACACAGTGCTGTTACTTGCATTATCTTTATGCAACATTTCTTTCTTTTTTCTTTTTTTCTTTTTTTTGACTGTCAGCACACTTGTCCATCCTCTTAAGAGTTCCCTGGATCAGTATTTTCTTTGCTAATGAACTGAGTGTGATGAGCTATATGAATAGCTTTCTCTGCGATCAGATTGTACTCTGGACCTTAATGCCAGCTCCTTATCAACAGTTCCAATTATCGAGTCCCTAATTTGCTCTTCTTTGTCTACCTACATTTCACGACACTTAGCCAGTTGTCACAACATCCTGAGAAAAATTCTATTGATCATTCCCTTTTTTGATACATAATCTTCTCATCTCTCCTTTTCACAAGAGCTTAGGTCTACTTTTTTTTTTAATCACTATACACAATGACCTGATAAATGTAGCTACCTACTAGTCCCCTACTATGATTGTCTGTTACTGTCCTGTTACCTTTGGAAGCTAGAACAATAATCGCCTCCTGCAAGCTACAACAAACTCTAAATCAAAATAAAAATTTTCAGGAAACCACTAAACATAAGCTACTATTGAGATTTTGCTGCTAATGAAATATTTAATGTCATGTATACACTTTTATTCACATAACTGGAATTGGTAACTTCCCAATTCTGGTATTCAACAATGTTACACTTCCCCTGCTAGTCTTACTGTGGCACTTGGGGTCATATGAATTCCTACAACATTGGGGCTTGGCTTTTCAGAAGATCTTTTGGGAGTTTAGCATTCCAAAGTTTACAGGTAGAATACTTAAAAGGAACCAGATTTATATGCTAAATGGAGTTATTCTGTTTACATTATTTTCAAGAGCTCCTGGCACACTCACTTTTTTTTTTTTTTCTTGTTTTTTTCCCCCACAAACATTCTAGGGCAGTTTTTTTCCACATTAAAAACAAAACCAAAAACAAGACCACCAAAAAAACTATCACATAAAACCCCTAAAAGCACCTAAACTCTTCCATATTCTGTGAAAAAGGTACAAGGAAAAACATTGGTTGAACTTAATAATGGGTCTCCACATATTTCCATTTATTTCAGTAATATTTTTTTTTGCGGTTTGCACCAAGTGAGGTTCCAAGGATTCTAAAAATTCTGAAGTAATAATTGTCTAAGGTGCTTTGTGCAATTAATTTTGTGTCTTTCCTCAAAAGACTATGCCAATATAAAATATGTTTTGTTTAAAAAAATGATTGCTACAGAAAAGCCTCCCGTACCCTTTTCTTCCATGAAAAGCAGATGGCGTGTTAATGCATAAAACATCCAAAACTGTGTCTTAGTGTAGTTCCAGACTATGCTCAGTATGCAGGCTCTTTAAATTCAAATGTTATTATACAAGCCTTTAGATCTTACATCTCTTTCCTCCATCAACAAAGAATACATGTTAGTAGAAGACAAAATAGAAATTTAAAATCTATGCTGTCTAGCATCTCATTTTGTTTTTAGTAGCATCACACAGACCTGAGTGACAAAAATCTAGATCATATCATTAGGAGTCACTCCTGTGGGTTTTTTTAATTAAATATAAAGCAAAGTTTCACAGCAACAGTAACAAAAATTAAAACAAGAACTCAGTAAAGAGCATCACACAGAAGCATCAAGCTTCATACTTCTCATTTCAAAAACATCGCATTCATCAGCTATTGCTGTGAATCAAATATATATGTGTAATATGTATACCCACTGCTTTGCAAGTATCTTTCTAGGCAGAACTGGTACTTCCAAAATCCTTGGTCTAGACGAGGCAATGCTTAAGGCAGTGATGGAAGAGTAAGGGCAAGGGGCATGTATCCCACATGGAGCACAGGAGTATCAGCAGAGCTTGGCTGGCCAAAGCTACCATGAACTTGGCTTTGGTGAGCCAAGACTCAGGTTAACATACCATGTCCTTGGAGAACAAGGGAAGACAGAGGAGGATACATGGGAGAAACTGCTGTGTATGCTTGGTACAGATTGCCTTACCAGGAAGAGGAAGGTAAGGCTTTCTTCAAACATCTGGAAGGAGCCCTGCATGCTTCCAATCTCAGCTCTTCTGCAGCTCTGTGACAGACCAGGACTAGTGCTGTCAAGAAAACGAGAAGATTATTTGACTCAAGGTCACAGGCAAAATAAGGGACAAGCAGGGCAAGGACTAAAACAGCTTGCATCGAAGATGTGTTTGCAGACCTCTTCCTTGCAAAGTAATACTCTTCCTTCCCTTAGAAGCAAAAGAGATGCTAACGCACCAAGTGTTTCTT
This sequence comes from Apus apus, assembly GCF_020740795.1. Lineage (NCBI taxonomy): Eukaryota > Metazoa > Chordata > Aves > Apodiformes > Apodidae > Apus > Apus apus. The sequence continues at coordinate 51,230,360 of NC_067285.1, read as the reverse complement.
TCTTGCACAGCATGCATAAAGGATTTCACAAATAGAAAGAAAAGGAAGTGTTGAATGACCAAATGTATTCTGAGAGCTAGGGACTGGGGAAAAAAAAAAAAAAAAAAGAGGTACAATGACTATACAAACAGGTAAGAAATCAATAGCATGCATATGTTCCCAGAATGAAAGAGTAATCGATAGACACAAAATAGAGGCTAATTTATGGAATACAGGTGTGGGTTTTATTTTAGTTTGTTGGTTTGTTTCTTTGTTTTATTTGTGTGTATATTTGGTTTTTTTGTTTTGTTTTAGGTAATGCAGGTACTTTTCTTTCTCTTTTAAGGGCTGAGACAATCATCACTACAAAAATGGCTTTCAGACAATATTTTTTCCCCAGTCTCTTCATTGTCATACCCCATCACTCAAATTTGAACTTCAAATTGAGCCTACAAACCTGCTCAAGCCATAGTTCCAAATAGATACACCATCCTCAAGGGCTGAGGCAATAGAGAAAACCAAAGTAACAAAGTATCTCTTAGAGAGGACATCCACTCTGGTAATACAAGTTTTTTAATGTATCTCCTAGGAAAAGCTAAAAGAATTATCAATTCTTACTAAAATAAAAAATCCAAAGAGTCTACAGTTCTAGAAAGAAATCCTATCAATTGACACAGCTGCACTGCAAATGAAAAATTTAAATAACAGCAAAACCTTATTCGTCCATCAGAGCTACAGGATGACAAATGCTCATGCCACAAGTGAGATGCCTCTCAGCTGAAACCTAACTGCTTTAACAAGACATGCAGAATGCTTTACAAGCTGGGCAGCACTGCAGCAGAATGGCAATGCCATCTACCACTGGAAACAGCCACTGTTCTTGTGTTATCTGCCAAAAGAAGAGCAATGCAAGATGCATAAACATAGCAGTTTAAAATGCTATTTCCCCTAACCTAGCACGTTCCTTCAAACTGCCCTTTGCGCAGCACCTCTACATACTTTTCTTTCTGCCTGTCACTCAGCATAAACAGGTATCAGCCTCTCAGACATGAAATGATGTGGTTTTTTAACTCTGTTCCAGTAGGAGCAGTGTAAATTTCAGTGCTGAGAAGCACATTGTTTTGTTCTGTCTCTGGCCACACAGATTCCCGGTCCACTAGTAGTAACAATACCAGATAGACCCTGGACCAGATGAATTACTGAGCTACATCAGATAAAATGGTGGGCAGCATGAGAATTTGAGGGTGAGAATCTGGGAAAGTTTCTCTGTTTTCTTCCAGTGCCTGGAATACTTCACTCACTATTATTCAGGCTACCAGTGCTAAAGGTCCGCAGATTAATTTAAGGCAATTAAGTCCTAAATAGCATGTTTGAAGCAGGTTGCCTATTTGCTATCCAACACCATAAGTGCCTTGGGTTTTCACAGCAAAATTAATTGAATGTCTATGGTTGTGTTCATAACACAGTTGTTGAGCAACCTCAGAAGCAGCCAGCTAGCAAAAGCAATGCAAGCGCTTCTCTGCCTGCTTCAGCATGCAAACTAAAAAAGTTGCTGGTTTGAGAGCTATAGAAAATGCTGCCTGCTTCAGAGGATGCAACTTACTCCTCTCACTTTAAGGTCATGGTTGTCCCAGAAGATTGTCTCTCCCACTGCTGTTTTCAACAGTGAAAAAAACCAACAGGTCACTGAATATATGTCAGGTATGCACAACCACAAGAACCCTTTTCTGCTTTTCAGTACTGATATTCTATTTCCATGAGAAATGTGTTTCTGGTTGTTAGGGTCAACTGAACTGAATAAAAGTATTCAAGAATTAGTAGCAATGGTCCATTTTAACTGAAACTTTGCTTACACTTTGTGCTAAAGCCCATATTGCAACTGTATTAACACAAAATAATTCTATAATTAATAGTTAATATGAACAGAGGTATAATTTTAACAAGACTTGTCTATTTGAAGAAATATTTCAATGCTGACTTAACATTTATTAAACTAAAGGCTTTCTCCTTTTTTACCTTTATGTTTTATTCATAAGATCCCCTTTTGCTTTTTCAGTTTAAATAAAGAACTGTGATTATCTGTAAAACTGATTGCCTAAAGTAATTAATCATTTTCCTTATGAAATTTCCTGGGTAAATTAAGGATCTTATAATTGAAGGATTTCTCTTGTGTAAATGGAACATGCTGAGAGCCTAGACTGAGAAATAAATGTATTGCCCAGCCCCCTAAAGCTGTTTCTTTATTATTCTTTTACTGAAACGAATAGCTGTCTGACAATAGTTCAATAAAGCTTTGGTTGTAATTAATATAAATATATTGATATCTTCTTAATAATACTAATTAAAAAAAATGTTAAGTATTTTTTTTTAAATTAATCTAATAACATTATTCCTGTACTCAGAGTTTATACTCAGCATGTAGGCCAATCATAAACATGGAGGATAAACTGATGTTTGCTTACAGGTACCTCAGCAAAGCCAAGTTGCAAGCGCAGAGTTACACCGAACTGTGTAAACTGGGTCTGGAACCACATCCAGAACTCCCAGACTATAGGTAGTCATGATAATAATGAAGTGTCTTAACTAAAAGACACCTCATTTTGTCCTAGGCCAAGGCCAGTACTTTGTGGCATCATATAACCACATGGAAGGAAAAAGAAAGGCAATCAGAAAACCCCAACACATTAAAAATATGTGACGTATATATGCATATAAATATGTGCTTAAGCATGCTAAAAAAAGCATTAATTGAGAAAGTCAGAATGAAATGGAGACCAAAACTTGTCTGCTCCCTGAGCTCACTAAGAAACAGAATTCTGAGATTTTTATGGACAAACAGTGGTGAGAAATGTTAGACAGCGAAAAAATACAGAAGTGGGTAAGATTTTGAAAACAATAGGAAGGAATGGGAAGCTGAGTAAGTAAGTAGATACGGCAGTCAGTTTCTGCAACTCCCACTGGAACAAATGCTTGTAATGGTGATGGAATGGATGGATACAAACCCCATAGGACAGAAAAAATTACAAACTTACTAAGTTTAAAAGAAGTCCAATTGTAATAACGGATTGTTTGCACTGTTTGATACTAGTTCAACTCTACTGTAAGTGAAAAAAAGTCTAATTTTCTTATATTTGCTTCCTTGAGGGTTGACTGCAGCTCAGAGAATTTTGACTGGGTGAAATGTGCTCTTTAATTCTCATTTACAGCACCATCAAAACAGCAATAGCACTGTACCTAACAGGTTCATCAGAAAAACCTGCAATTAACATCATATTACTGATTTAGATTTTGAAGCCAAATATTCAATTCCTGCCAAGCTACCCTACAGATAACATGGGTAAAAAGAGCTTCAGAAATTTACATGAATTCAAATGAACAATTCAAATGCACTCTGAGATAATGTTCCAAACAGTACATTGACAAGAAGGCAAAAAAATCTGCATCCTTGGCTGATATGAATTTCTACTACTCTGACTTAAGTAACAATCCAAGCTATCCAGTGTCCTAGAGGGAGAAGAAAATACTATTATTAATTCCTGCCCAGGCCATCACAGTCTGTGTCTGTGTCTGCATGGAGATCCCTTGTCCAGATAGTCTGTTTAACAACTCAATATATAACGTAGCATTTGGGCTTTGTGCAGGAAGCATTATGACTGAAAATCAGTACCATCAAAATCAAGGTAATTTAAAGGCTAAGTAGTATCTGAGTCAGAGAAAGCAGACAAATTAGAATGAGAACTAATTAAAACCCTCATTGAAACATCATTTGGATTTTACAAGATTATTAAACAATTTAGAAAATTTATTTTTATAGGACACAGTCTATGGCACTTCCTTGGCAAGGGCGACATGCAGAAACACCAGAATATTGCACTATTATAAAGCCTGCTCTCCTATGGTGCTGAATACGAGTAAGGATCATACAGGTGTTACAGTCACTCAAAGAGATTCAGCTCCCTCATCTCACAAAGACTTTAATAAGGCCATGATTTCTCTGACAGCCCATGCATGGTCAAGATTTTCAGGCTATCAACCACACAAATCATGCAAAGGCAACCCAGCAAGGATTAAACGAATTAACACAATAATTTACTGCAGTATATCACAATTGTATAGTATGTTCCTGCTCTCAAAAGAGGAGATTAAGTCAGGCAAAGCATAATGTTAATGAACTCGTACAGCTCCTACAACTTGAGAAAGCTTAACAAACACTTCCTCCTCTAACAAAAGTGGCAACAATAGCTGTAACTACCCTCTGCAGGACAAGTCAAAAGAAAGCAAACAAAACAACGGTCTCCTAAATTTCAGCTTGCTTCCGTAGCAACTGTGAGTCAGGTTTCTCTTCAGTCACAACCTTACACTCAAATTTTCCTACTGCCATCATTGTGGAGCTCCCCAGACTTAAGCTTCCGAGGATGCTATGACGCAGCCCTGTGGAGCCTGGTGGCTTAGAGACCCTCTCTAGAAGGGTAACACAAAGAAGCCGCTGACACAACCCGACACAACCCCCGGGCCCTCTGCAGGGCAGGGGGGCTTAACCCACCACCCCAGAGAGCCGCAGCCCCCAGCCCGGCCAGGCAGCGGCTGCCCCGGCGATCCCGCCCCGAGCGGGGAGCGCGGCCCCACGAGATGGTGCCCTGGGAGGTGCCCTGGGGGGGGCCCTGGGAGGGGCCCGGGAGGGGCCCGGGGCAGCGGCCACAGATGCCCGGTCCGGAGGGAGAGTCAGGCGGCAGGTGCCTGTGCCCGCCGGCACGGAACAAGTATTCTGAAAATAGGACTATAAACTTAGTTTTGCGGCGTTATGTTCCAGTAATTTTTGTACAGTGAGAGGCATGGAGGTGGACATTTCAGGAACGCCTTTTAGGATCTGCAGCTTTAATGGGAAGAGTTCTCAAAAGAACTTAAGCAGCTAGTAAATATTTTAAAAGTGCTAAAGGACTTTGCTTTCATTACATGCACTTCTCATGTGCTTTTTTTTTTTTTTTTTTTTGTTTTCTTTCCAACAAGAACTGTCAGGAGCTTTATTTCTTCAGGTGAAATACGGAAAAGTGTTAAGAGTTCTAATTTCTATAAATTGCAATAAGAATTGCATTCCTGTGGGTATTCTGGGTTTGGGTATATTCGTTTCAGTTTCCAAACTGCAAAACGGGGGCAACATACCTTGGTTTTACAGGTTTTAAATACTGGAGAGTTGCTCATCTGAAGACAGAAGTGAGTGTTACACAGAGACTGCTTGAAAATGCATAAAAATAAACAGAACAAACTTAAATAGCATGAGGAAAAACACATACGACTTTTTTTCTTGATCATTCTAATGATATAAAACCAGAAAACTTCGAAAGCAGAAACTACTGTAAGTTTCTACACAAGAGAAAAGGCCAGTCAAGGCATTTCAATATTAGCATTTTAAGATCTGTTCTTTTGTTCTGTTTGCACTATACGGACTTCTATCATTTAAATGGAGAAATAAAGCTAGGAGGTTACCATTTAAGTTTACATTATGCTGAAATAGTTTCGGTTCTTGGAGAGTTTAGTCTTTATACTGTAAGCATCAAAACAACTTTATTAAGTGCGCACCATTATACAAGGCTGCATGCCAAAACTTGTAAACTGTCAATGTTGTGTTTTTCCTGGAATCTTATAATTAATTCATCATCAGAATAGCTTTGGGGCCTTATTCAGATCCATTTTCTAAACAGTGTTACCAGGAAATTATGTTCTGTGCTTCTGTTTATTTAAAGAATATCACTGCTGAATTTACAACAAGCAAACTTGTTAAAGGAAAGCCTTTGGGGGAATGTAGTAAATTAAAAATGAAAACACAATGAGAGGAATATGGAATTTACAACCAGAAAAATCTCATAAAGGAGTGTACATTGGGAGATTTATATAAATCAGATACAGCTTCTGTAAATACTTACAGCATAATAAATAAATGATTTCTGAACTTACAAGACCAGTAAGTTATGTTACCATATCCTGCATGACTGCTCCATCCTGTTACTGCTCCACCGTGTTACAAAGGGCCTTACCCAAACACACTGAAGGTGATGATAATCTTTCCAAATATCCCAAGGGCTTTGATTCAGAGATACATTATATTTTAGTGAAAATTACTCATAACTCCTTGATGGCTAATTTCAGTGAAGTTGCTATCACTTACACTTGGGAAAAAATATGTTTCCCAATTGAATTCAACATTATGTGAAAAATGTATATGAATAAAAAGAAGTCAATAGGATTACAGCAGATGTAATCCTTGTCTTTCAATAATGTTAAAAAGGTTATTTCAGCAATCATCTTTTAATGACAAAATTATGCATTCTGGGTATGATCTTTGACTTCCAGTAGTAAAATTTCTATTTGGAAAGCAGCAACGTTGTAAGAAAGAGAATACAAGTAACAAGGGGCAAAACACACAGTTTTTCCCTTGATGTATTCTTGCACAATGTCTTATTTTACTCATCAGTTTGCAAGCTCCCCCACTCCTAGTATCTAAATAAAGACTAGATGTCTGCTTCCAGTCCCCATAGCACTATTGCAAAAATTGTAGTTACAGGACTGGTCAGCTGGAGGACAGTCAGTGCTTCAAAGGCATAAAGAACCTAAGTGCTATTTGGAGAAAAACACAACAGGGCAGCAGTAGCTCACCAGTTACATCCGATTTAAACGTTTTGATGTATCTCTGTCTTGCTTTGTATCAATGTCTCTGAACTGTGCTTCCTGCAATTTTCCTCTCCTCTCTTTCTCATGTCTTGTGACTTCAAGTACACAGTGTGCTTCCCATTCTTTTCTTGCTCTGCTGAACTTAGGAACCAACAAGAGAAAACCCTGTTGAAACTAAAGCAAATTGAAAGGATGTTAATAGTTTCCTGAGTCTTCTCACAGATCTTCAGCTGCGAAGAAAAGGAATGATCTGTGAAGCTCATGTAGATGACGGCCAGCAAGCAGCAGTGTCTAACTTGACACCCTCATACATGCATTAAAAATTCTGAAGGAAAAGACTAACAGGAGAATGAGACTGGAAGCAACATGTTGCAAAAGCAGCAATGGGCAGAATATTGCAAGAGAGCTACTTTGAGAAGCAAGATGCTGCTTGCAGTGGAAACATAATGCCTCCAAGCTTTTCACAGAAAGTTGCTGTTCCTATAAATAATCATATGTGATTCCCAGTTGGCAAAAAAAAAAAAAAAAAAATCACCATGATTTTGCTAAATCACTTGTATTATATTTCAGAGTCAATGGTTCATGCTTCTCAATGGTGTTTTGTCAGGCTAATTCTTAGCTCTAAGTAGCAGGAAAGTTACAGACACACACCCCCACCCCAAGAAAGACAAAGTAAAGATAGCTATGGCTATTTCTCTATATCCTAACAGGAACCTAAGGAGACGCAAAGGTTGTTCTGTTCTTCCCTGGGACATACTATGCCAAGAATGTTACAATTTTCCAGAAAACAGAAACATCCTGGGTAACTCTTTGACAATGCTCTGCTGCTCTTAACTTCACAGAAAATGTCATTTAGCAGGATGATTCAGGACATCATTAACAAATCAGCTTATCAAATTACTATTTAAAAAAAGAAAACCATTTGTATTAGCCAAGTTTCAGCCAGTCCTTAGTGGGTAGCTTAAAAATGCTATTCTTGGTAAGTTCCACAGGCAAAACTGTGCCTTGTTTCTGTCACCTGCTTGGAGTCTCTCAGGCTTCAGGTTGCTCCTTTGTATTAGGCCTATGTATGGAGGGCACAGACAAATGCAGAGCGTGTTTCTAGCAAAGGAAAATTTTTTTGACAGTTGCTGTCTTAAGGACGACAGTGATGTCTGATTTATGACCTTTACATTCTATTTATTTATTTATTTTTAAATTTGGACACTTCTCATTGCTGATGGATTTATATTTTTTACAGTCACTTTCTGCAATCTTGGATGGCCTTCTGGCAGGCCATAAAAATTAAGACATTTCTCACCAAACTGGCAAAACACCAAAAGCCCAAGCAGTATCCTATGGACATTGTTATTTCCAGGATACAAACTAGTGGAACCAGAAATCATTTACGTCAGTGAACCTTTCAGGGCCAAGTCCTGCAATGCTAAGCTACCTTGATGCTACAGGACTTTAGACTGTTTCTGGAATGCTCCAAACTATTTGGACATGGGATTATGGATTTCTGAAAAAGAAAAGATTTACTACTCTATATTCTGGTTTATTCTGAATATTTCAATAGATTCTGACTTTCACATCCCACACATTAGATAAGTACTTGAACTAATATCATAGGCTCAACCACCTGCTACTGGCATGATGAAGAAACTGTTGGACTATGCTAAGGAGTCATGTCAGATTATCAGAAGGGTCCTTTCATAACTGTGAATATACAGGCTTCTTCAACCTGAACTAATTCCTCAGTGTGAGAAAATGTTAGTGGAGATAATCCTCTTCCAGCTACCTTACTGTTGAAGGTGAGTCATCTGGAGACTGATGTCCAAAGAATTCTGTGTCTATTTTCTTTTGAATCCCATGGCAATAGAACATAATACATAAGAAAATTAATAAAGCAAATAGCATCCTTGGAAGATATTTCAAACTTACACTGAAAATGCTAGTCAGTTTTCCCCCAAGTAAAGCATCTTAAATCTTAGAATAGTTTTTTTTGTTGTCATATTCTTTATTATAGGGATTCTGTGACCTTGTAATTTCAATTACTAAGCAGATAAACTGGAAGACAATAACTACATTGATCAGATACTTAATTCTTTACAAGAAACAATACTGCAGAAATACTTCTACACTGCAGTTTTTTGCATCTTAAAATGTGTGTGGTTTAAGTTGCAGAATTAAGAGATTTCAAGGAGAAGGAACAGTACCAAGGAAAGGAAGGGAGACCAAGAGCAGATTTTTGCCAGGCAAGCTTTTCTGAAGAGTAATGTAGCTAGCTATCTGTCTATCAGTATCTATATCTAAGTGAAATAACAGTTACTGTACTATGCCTTATCATTTTGACATTTTTCAACCAAGTTAGAATCTGAGAAATTCACAGAGAAACTGACTTAACTGTTATTTCATTTAGATGGTACCCACTGATAGACAGGTATCTTTCTTGTGACCATTACAGGGTTGTCAACCTTCCTTTGTACTATCAGAATCTTCATATTATTAGGAGCCACAGAACACATACAAGAGGGAGCAAAGAAGAACGTCTGAAAGCAGTAAATGGTCAGACTCCAGTGTGGCTCCAAATCCATTCTGCTCCTGCACTGCATCACAGGGCTGATGACTTGGGTCACAGCACTGACAACAGCAGCATGTGGTCTCTGACACTTCCCACAGCCTGGATACAGATCAGTATCTTTGAGGAAGCACATTCCCGTAGCTGGTCCCATTATACAATCCTAACTGCATTTGAACTGCTTGAGAGAAGTTCAATCCTACCTGAGGAATTTTCAGTTTTCTGCTCCCACAGAAGTTGATTTCAGCATGGACATTATCAGTAGTCTTTCCAGAACACCAGAAGACTGTCCTATGGTCTACAGTATATACATTTCTTTCTATGAATCCTGTCCTTCCTGAAACCACTTCTGGTTCTACCTGATGACTGACTCAGGAACACACATTATATTCTAATGTCAAACTATGTATGATTTTATATACTAAAACCCGTTTAAGTTCTTGCTGGAGATCACAACACCTGCTACTATAACATTAAGTGGATTCTGCCTGAAAAACTATTTGGCTCCTGCAGCAACTGGCTGAAGCAAATAGATTTTGCTTTGTGATATAAGTGGAAAACTAATACACTTACCATTTTTTTTTGGCCTGAAGAAAATATTTTCTTGATTCATTTTATTCCCATAGTGATGTTGAGGACACAGTGCCATTCTATCCATTGCCAGCTATTTGATCTAATTGGATTTAAGAAAAAGCACAGCAATAGAGATAGAAAAAGAAAACAAAAATAACTCATCTTTGAGGTGCTAGCTTAACTTTTTTTCCTTCCACAATCATTTGCTACTTTATTTCTTTCTGATGGCCCAAAAAGCAGAGTTCTTTCAAACCCTGCCCAAAGTGGTTAGGTAAGGTAACGGAAAACTTTTTATTGTGTTGCTAAATCTGTTCCACATTTTAGGGAAATGCGTGAGTGCACATTTAAATTTAAGCAAGACAGGAAATTCACGTAAGCCTTGTCACGTTAAATGAGGGCATTTCAGAAAATACTAACTTTGTAAAGAATTGCTGTGAATTTCCAGTATACCCAAATATTTTACAGGTATACAAGCAAAACACTTATTCTGTAAGAAGACATCTCTGTACAGCACATATGAGAAAAGCACTGTGTACGTTTCCACTGTTTGCGCTTCAGAAAGAGGGAAAGAAAACTGAAGAGGTTTCAGAAACAAGCTTCAAGAATGAGTTGAACTCTGGAAATCACGTCAGTCCTCAAGTTAAGAGAATACCTGTGCTTTAAATCTCTACTTAGGAAGATCTTTCATGCTAGGAAAGTGGAACTCATGAGCTAACAATAACATATGGGAGATAAGAAAATGCAGTATTGAACTAGAATTCTAATTTCAATTAGATAAGTTGTAAGATAAGTATTTCAACACTGAAGGAAAATACTCACTAAACAATATAAGAGATCATTGCACCCACATCATTCAGTAGGTAGGATGGTAAGTTAAGCCTCAAGAGGTGCCATTTTGAGACCTGATTTGAGTGCACGTTCTGTGCGATTTTCAATTAATCGCTACATTGCCAAAATTCTTAAATCTATTACAATCCAACATCTGTCCATCTGGCACAGCAGCTGTGTTTACTGGAAAAGCTTGCTGGCTCCTGCAGCAAGGATGCATAGATAACCAATGACAGGATAATATATGGGTAGAGCAGGTGACATAGAGCTGAGCTCAACCCTTTCCTAGTGCAGAAGACAATCAGTATGAAACCGTTGAGAAGACTGATGTATTTATTTGATATTGACAGTTGTAACACCTCTCTGTTACCAGTCTGCTTGGGGTTTGAGACTTGTGGCTATTCAGGATGTTACTAGATGGTTTAGGAAATTCTGGTCTTAAATTCACTCAGGAGATCACACCCCGGTTGGCCTGATTGTTTATATGAACTGCCCTGAAGATGTCAGCAGCATCTTCATTTTCAGCACTGTCCATGTTTTCTCTGCCTTAGCTCCCTTTGCCTCACAAGCCTATTACGTCTCGCTAAGCAGCGATGCTGCCGTTCCAGTGCACAGTGATGGGAGTGACATTCTGGTGGGGAAAAAATACTCGAGGGGTTTGGATCAAACCAGGATTGAAATGGTTCATCTGTTTTGTAAGGATGGGTAAGTAACTGGCAGCCACTGAACTACATGCCCAGGATCAGTATCAAGAATACAACAGATAAACCACAATACCAGATATGTAAAAAAAATTTAAATCAATGACCTGCTAAAAATGTCGAAACCTACAATTCCAAATTGTTCTCGTTACACACACATTCACATAGCCATGTGCAGAACCTCCTCTCTTGCAGGCTGTGAGGGTTACAAGCACACCTACCAGCTTTTCCGGCAGCACTCATTCCCTACCTGCCTACCCCACCTGCTGGAGGGGTGGGTGCTCCATGTACAAGTACTTGTGCTGCTTGCTGAAGATTGCTAGTTGAGCTCTCCTGAGCAAGTGCTCTTGAGTTCCCATACACACACCTGGTAGGTTGGTCCCCATGGATTTCACCCTGGGCTATCACCTGGTGCAGGCTGCTCTTGGGGTCTAGTGGGCCAGATACTCTCAGCCATAGAAAAAGGTGGCAATGTCCATGGGAGGATTCCTGGCAAGGTCAAATACAGCTTTACTGCTGGGCTGTCACTCTAAGGTCTGTTACCCATAATCATGAGATTCCATGATGCTTTTCAAGCTGTCACCTGTTCTCAAGAGTCTTTTGGTAAGCCCCTGGTTGGTGGTCATCATTAGCAAACTTTGTAATTGCTAGTCTCCCCATGTTTGGGGGTAAACACAGAACAATTTTTGAAAAAAAGTTGCATTGGTAGCATGAATTTATTCTCTACTCATGTTTTGCATCTGGAGGTTGGATTAAAATTAAGAGAACCTCTTGAAACAGCAGCTAAACTGTTCTGGTCTACTGCAGCTCAGGTTAGAGTATGCACTGCTGGAACATTTTCCCATTTGTCTGACTTTGTATCAGTTTTTCTTTATGGCAGGATAACAAATCTGATTTTATCATATCAAATGAGACATAATGTTTTTTTAGAAACTGTCCTCTAAATAGCTGGTTTTAGATCATGACATAAAGGATCGATATTCTTTCTTTTCCTGATGATTCAATTGCTACATAATGTATGAGTCACTGAAGATGTTAAGTTTTTATTAAGTAAGTGCCCCAAGGCCAAGAATACAGATCAGATCTTTGGAGGTTTTGGTAACCATGTTCATGATACAAATATAGTTTAATAAAGCTCATTTTAATTGATATATTTTCTCAGTAATTATTCCCTCCAGTCATAGGGCAGGCAGTTTCATCTCAGATAGTGTCACACAGTCGTATTAAAATAAAGTATTTTACCAACCACATAAATTAATTAGTAGCAACAAAGGCTACATCCTAGCTGAAGTAAATGGCATTAGGCATAATTAAGAGTAAACAAACCTTGTCCCTAAATTCTATGAGGCTATGTACAGTTGGATTACAGCAACTCTTGGGCAGTAACCTATTTGCCTAGTAATTGTGACTCATACATACAATATACCTACACTGATTAATTTTATTTACAGACCCTGTGGTAGCTTAATTAAATGACCCATTCTAAATAATGACAGCCTTTTAAAAGTAGCCCTGCAGGAACTGAACTGTTGCCTTGTAAGACATGAGCCAAACAGAATATAATGAAGGTGAACCACAGAAAATCCTTGTGAAAATAATTTTTACAGAGAAAACAAATAAACTAATTTTACAATTTAAAATACCATGCCCAGCTGCAAACAGAGTAGTTTAGCAGGATATTGCAGGCACTCTGAATTAATAAATTAACTAGCTTTAAACAAGTTACCCAAACTCATCTCCCCACCAGCCTAGGTACCTCCTTTGCAAGGTTACTGCATTCCTCTTGGCCTATAAAAATATGAACACTCATGCCTGTGAAATTTAAAAACTACTTTAATTCATCAAAATCACACAGAAACACCTCGCTAACTCAGCTAAACATGAATTAGAATAATATAAAATAGATTAATCAGGATTGCCAAACATTCTGCTGCTAGAGACCAAATATATTCTGGTAGGGTGTTTAGGTAACAGGAAACAGTAAAGAAAAAAATTCTCATACCTTATCTGAGATGATCATTGTAAAGAAAATATCAGCAAAAGGATCAAGTTTTATAAATTCTTCTCTAGTACAAAATACATGATAATAAAAAATATATATACAACTTACAAAAAAAAAAAAAAAGGCAGCTCTTTAAACAATTATGAATTTGGGTGAATTAATTAGTGCTCAATAATGGAAGCATGCTGTCTCCAGAACATACATGCATTTCTTTTTGTTAATTCTGCAGTCTATGAGGGTTGTAGCAAGGGTTACAGGAAGTCCAAATGAGCCCTTCACACTACATAAAACACTTCAATAGGTTGTTGGGAATTAGGTTGCCTTTCTGTCACATCCCTTTATCATTATGAGAAGTATTTTCCAGCTGATTTGTGTAGTTTGAGAAGACAAGACCAGGCCTGCTGAGGGTTACTGAAGTCTCATGTAGCCCCACCTGAACACGCAAGTAACTGCTTTAGGCTTACTGCTTGAGCAATGTGGAGTGACTGTGACATGATATGGGATAGACCAGGCAAGGGCATGTACTTCATGCCATCCATACTTCATCCATCCATAGCTTGATTCATATGATTTATATGAGTGAATTTCACCTTTATACAATAAAATTTGTATTCAACTTGAAAATCTCAACTCTTTCTGTTTCTCAGTGACAGCTGTCAGAATCCATCACCATTCAGTACAAGAATATAAAGCTAATAGGCTTCTTGTAATATCAAAACTAAATGGACTGCTGAAACTCAAAATGAAATACTATTACTGAAAAGATTCTTTTATCTGGTGCTTTGTGCAGTGGAGGGAAATGATCTTAATCTTGTCTACGTTAAATGTTGGATTGTAAATGAATGCTGACAAGATTAAATAAATGTACTTTTAACTTCAGTCCCTGCCAGCATTTTTTTTTTTAAGAGTAGCTGAACATACACTACTTGATATTCTGCAAGTATTGGTTCATAACTCAGGGCTCTTGGTAGAACATTGGAGAGTGACAAGAACTAGGTGGGGGTTTTTTAAGTGCCTCAAAATGATGTAATTCTTCTTTTAGCCCTGTAACACTAATGAATTTGCGCTTCTGTTCTACGCCAGCTCAGTCCATATGAAGGAGACTCCCTGCAGCATGGAGTCTAGTAATAAAGATGGTGAGAGGAGTGATGTGACTTCCATATGAAGTTAAACTAAGTAGGCCAAGAATCATCATCCTGTAAAGGAGATGACTGGGGGACGACAGACGGCGGGTCTGTAAAACCATAAATGATAGGAAGAGGTGAATCTGGCCAGGTATTTACTCTGCTGTGAAAATAAGCTCTCAATAGCTCTGAGAGATTTTTGCATTTAATGTAGTTTTCATAATACACAACTTTTTCCTTCACAAATGTTATTAAATCATCACAGTTACTGGAAGTGAGAGTTATTCTATTCCTCTTTCATCTCTGGAAACAAAAAAGGAGGTTGCTGTTTTTGTGGCTACAACCAGAAAGACCCATCATATGGCTAAGATTAAACACCACCGATCACTTGTTATTTCAGACATAATAAATATGAGCCACTAAATGCATTTCAGGAAGGACAAGCATGAGAAAATGTGCCAGAACCCATGTATCCCATGTAGGCCTGCAGACTCAAAAATGTGGGATATGTGGACTAAAGACCCTAATCTAAAACGGGTTTACAGAGGTAACGCAGCTTTGTCAATTGCCCTGGTTTGTAACCATCTGCCTAAACATGGAAAGCATCT
The DNA here is from genome assembly GCF_020740795.1 of Apus apus. NCBI lineage: Eukaryota > Metazoa > Chordata > Aves > Apodiformes > Apodidae > Apus > Apus apus. The sequence goes on along the minus strand of NC_067285.1, from coordinate 51,215,319 downwards.
GTCAAAGTTTGGTGCCTTCTTCACCAACTTGCAGCTGAAGAGTCCTACTGCCCAATAAGAGCTTAGTATCACTATATTGTTATCTAATAGGTAGATCACCATAGGAAGTTAAAAAACACTACCTAGATCATCCTTTTAAATATCTCCAATACAGAAAATTCTAGTCAGGGTATCCCAATTCTATTTATGATTAAAAAACTGCTGGATATAGGAACTGATACTGGAGACAGTAGCATGGAAAATGAAGATGCAATATATAAAATTTAAAAACTCATTACTTCAATAGCCAAGATAGTATCAATGCCTCTGTGAGCACACTTAATTCCATGTGAGATAAAACAGATTAAGTAAAATAATTTTTAGCTAGACCTTCCTGTATTAGAAGATAATTAGCTTCAACAAATAGGAAAATACTAAGTGTAGGAAGTAGCAGAACTTTACATACCTGTGTAGGTGGAAAGTGACCTGTACTCTAAACATTTAAATGTTTTGAGGTTTGTGTTTTTTTTTTTCCCCACTAGGCTATAATAGTTTTCTAATTTTCCATCTTTCCATCTGAAGACTATTTGACACTGGTTTTCTTGTTTTCCTCCCCTTTAAGATTACTAGCTACTCAATTAAGTGCCATAAAGTTTAAACCTAGCTCTCCTCCCCCAGTCTTCTCTCTTTGAATTTTATTAATACATATCTAATTTGGAATTTCAAATTGCCTGCTGTTATTTCCGAGTGATTAGCTCCTACTCTGAACCCATACGAGTGTTAAAAACCATGATATCATCTAATTTCCACCTGAGACAAACCACAATGTCATTTCTACCTGTGAGAGTCTTCAGAAAAAAAAAGAGGGATGATTTATATCCAGAGAATGAAAAGCAAGTTAATTAAGGAAATAGGTGGTGTACATTCAGAGAATGAAAAGCGAATTAATTAAAGAAATAGAGCCTTAAATTGGCATTTGCTGTTATGGCAACTGACATTTTAGGGCAATGCAAAAAATAAATAGCACAAACCAAAGCCTACTTATTACATTAAGCAGAGACTTTTGAAAATACATAGATATTGAATTTTCTCCATCCAATCACATTAATATGCTAACATGAGAAAGTGTAAGAATCAAAGAGCAGGTACTTGAGAGCCTTCTATAATGTTACTCATGGCATGAGCTTCCACAAAGGCCATGTTCCGGCCTCTGGGAAAAAAGGGTGCATATCAGAATGAACATATCTGCAAGGACATTAGAAATGATGGACACTATCCATCTACCACTGCAACTATTTTTCCCTAGCTTGAAAAGCAATGCACTTCATTTAAACTTCAGTGACAATATTGTTGATTTCCGTGATGCAATTTCTTTGGTCTCATGTTAAACAAAACTTACATTAAGTAGTCTGAATTCAGTGTTAACTGAGTACACTAGTCCGAGAGAATTTCATCCGAGACATCAGCATCTTCACACACGTAAAACTAAATGAAGTTATTTCTGTTAGGCAAAGAGAATCCCTTTTATAGAGCAAGCTTTCTGAAAAACATGTCACTTGTTATATATTAATGCCACTCAGCCATACACACAAAAAAAGCCTTCTCACTTTTACCAGTTTTCTATTGGTTTCCTTTTTTAGAATAAATGCTACTCATTAAAAATAGAAGTGAAGAACAAAATGAAGCATAATGCGAATAATGAGTAATTCCTTATTTATGTTTACAATCTGGTATGATTCCCTGAGTGCTCTAAAAAAGCTAAGAAAAAAGTTTGAAAGATCTCCTGTGTAACTGAGGCTGTTCCAGTGAACTAAGTCTGCTGTGAGTAAACAGGATGATGGTTATACTCCTTCTGCATCCCTGTCAGAGATCAACACAGGTACCGACTGGCAAAGGAGCCACAGTTACAAACATGAAGCAAAGCCAGAAGTGAACGTTTCTGACAGGTTAAGAAAAAAAAGTTGTGTCATCTTAGATTTTATCTGAAAAATCATATATTTCCTTTTTCATGTATACAGAAAACAAATAATGTCCATTTAGAAATAATTTAGAAAATATTATCAAATTGGGGCAACAACTGCTTACTAACACATCAATGCTGATGCAGTATTGCTTTTATGAGCTGTATCACTTCTAACACTCCTCAGCTAAGGTCAGGGCTTAAAAACTAGTATTCAGCTCACACCAAAGAGGAGAGGAGGTTTATTCTGAAAACCATGTGCATGTTTGCACCACTTCTGTTGCAACACAACTGCTCACATCATAGAGGCTTGCCTCTTCACTGTGCAGTGGCCAAGCCAGTGATTTAGATGTCCATGAATGGGGATGAAATAGAGAGCCTGTGTCAATTGAGAGACCAGACAACAAATTAGCAGGTCTTGTCTTCAGTTCTACATTTCTGAGCCAAGACAGGACAGGGATAATGAAACAGGCCTCACTGGTCAGAGTTAGAGGCAGTATAAGACATCTACCATTTCTCACCTTTCACAGTGGGGAGGAGCGAAAGAAGCAGTAAAAACCAAAACTACTGAAGGCAGTATGCTGGCAAAAGATCAACACAGCAAAACAGAGTAAATGCCTTGTTTTGTTGAGATTATCAAGGGTCTTTGCTGCTCCATCCTCACATCCAGGAAATCATCATCTTCTGCTTGCATTACAAAAAAATAAACATTACATTAAGGATGTAGGAAAAAAACCCAATAAATCACAAGTTTTGTATAGGTTTCCAAACTTTCCCTTGACACACTAAAATCTGAAGGTGGTCTTGTTTACCCAGCCTCAAATATAAGTGTATCAGATGAATAATTACTATGAAGTCTGCACACAGTCATCTGAAGAACAGAGCTTTACCCCTGCATTCTAGGTTTTGATTTTTAGCATCTCTCAAAACAAAACAGTTCTCTTTTCATTTCATTCCTTTGCTGTTGAAAGATTTACATTTACACTTCCCATGGTGAAGGTCACAAAATGATAGATTAAGCATTAAAAATAACCAGAAAGCATAGCTGAGAGAGAGAAAATGTACTGAAATAATGGAACTTTTTGTGATCATGTTTGGAGATGAACATTTTGTATTCATGATGAGTATTTCTTAAAATGTAGATTCAAAGTCACATCATTACAAACAAAAGATAATAGTTAAAAGAAATTTGTGGTACTTTGGTTAATGCACTAGATATTTGTAATTCCAGGCAAAATCAATTTTAAAATATAAGTTTAATGTGCTTGCTAGTCTTGGTCTCATATCTCATTAATGCAGTATTTAAAAACTGGAACAGGCTTAGGCTATGAACAATGTGTGTGGTGGGGGGAGGTGGCGTTTCCAGTTCAAAACACCAGAAACCATCTGGGAACATCACGTGCAGGTAGATAGGTATAATGGCTAATTTATGACTTGCAGTACCTCATCAAGCAGAGGTGCCCTGCCCAACTACAGGAGAAACTCCACTGCTCTACTAAATGGTCCAATTCTGTCTTTCAGTGCCACTCTCTGTCCAGTGTTGGAACTGCTTCTGGAGGCAAAGTGCTCCATGGGAGCTTTGCCCTCCACATTTCTTTTCAAAGATTTATTATACCTCTCCCTTTGAATGTGGCAGTGGTTATCTGGGAAGAAAAAAAAAAGAATTACATCAAATGTATATGTTTCATGGTATTTCCAAGTTAACTTGTAAACAAGGAACACTCAATTAGGCCATTATTCTCTCAATCATATTCAGCTAGTGCAGGATCAGTTTATTCAATCAGTAAGGCAGAAGAAATGATTCACATTTAGAGAGAAGGCAGTAGGAAAATAGCTTACATTTTGGGTCATTATTGAAAGGTGAGGAAGGGTCTGATTTTTCAGGAGATTGGCAATCAGTACCCTCCTTTAAAACATCAGTTTATCAGTATCTGGAGTTAGGCACATCTGTATGTAGCAAAAATTTTAAATCACACTTGTTCCCTTCTATACAAATGCTATTTCAATTGCTCCACAGGGTTGAACCAACTATTCTTTGTAATGCCAGCATGGCTGAGGATGCAGGAAGGATGCTTTCTAGGACTTGAGTGTAATAATGAACACACTTAAATGTTACAAATATCTCATCCATGGTAGATGTCATCAGCAGACAACAGTGAGAACAAGGGTGCCCAGAGTGGGTCATGGTGATCACCTGCTGCTGGAACAGTTGTTGGCACCGTCACCTTAAACAGCTGCTGGAGAATATGACTTGGTGCAGGTCATAAGGGAGCAGGAAAGGGGACATAGTAACAACAGGAAGCAAATAATTTTTTCACCACTCCAGATACATCTCAGAAATGGAGGCGTGGGGCAGTACAGGGAGCAACAGGAGACAGAGGCTGGTGTTTGCCCTTTGGGTAGCCAGCGGTGCCAGCACAGCATGGCCAGCGGTGAAGCTCAGCGCGTACAGTGAAGCCAACAAGCAGCGAGGTCTGGGGAGGAGGCTGCTTGTAGCTTCATGGATAGGGGCCAAAGGGCTGACTATCAGGAGCCAGCTGCTTAAAGCAAATTGGCTAATATGCAGGGAAACATGATTCTGAATTCCCTTTTCAGCCAAAGAACATGTGAAAGGATAGTTAACTGTTAACACTCACTCTACTGTAGATCCACTCTGCTGCATCACTGCAGTGTCTCAGTTTAACAAAAGTACACTGCCTACACATGTAATTAAGTATGCCTTCAGTGCTTCCTGAAAAACCCAACATGCATCTATCACTTCAATGATACATCCTCCCAATAAACAAATGACCCATAAACAGTATCCTGCTTTCCTGTTTTTTCTTCCAGGGGGTTTGTTCTTTCTTTCTGACAATACTCTTGCACAGCTGGAGCCCATTATATTTAACAGCAGCACAACCACTTGCACAGGCCTTGGAACTCCTCCTGCAATAAAAGGACTTTCTTTAAAAAAAATAAATTAAAAACACATAAAAGCAAATGGCTTCCACATAATGAGATTATAATGTGAAGTGATGAAAAGATGAATAAACCACTTATTTTAACTCCTCTGGAATTAACCAAACATAGTTAATTCATGAATATTTGAAAGTGATGTGATCCATCCACATATTTCTATATAAAAAGCTTAGTTCACTTCCCTCCAGCATCTAATGTTTGAGCTCCAAAGCATCCTAAGAATGCTTTTGTTCCACTAATTTGAATCAAAATGGGGTAGGGCAGCTTTTTAGCACCTAGCAGGACTAACTAAATGTTAAACGGATTGAGCTGTATACTTAATTCAGCATTTGTCATTTAAGACTGAATAAGGAGTCCCAAGAGAAGAGAGGGATTGTTTTACCTGCCGTTCAAATCATCTGTTAGTTACTTTGCCTAGTTACTTTTAAAATCTGTTTTTAGCAAGCTGCTAATAGTAGGACTACAGAAAAATGAGCACTTGTAAAATTTCTTTTTGTAAGGAAGACCTCAGGCAAGGAAAACTTGATAAACAATGCATCTTCTGGGGAGTTACTATTAGCTTGTAAATTCTTCAGAGTTTAGTCTGGTGGGGTCCCTGACTTGGCAGAAGTTTTGAGGTAGAACATTTTTTGGAAGGAGATTTGCCAAAAGGCTTCAAAATTCTAAAACTGGTTGGTGTTGGCTTTTCAAATTACAGAAAGAAATAAGAAACCAGTTCAACATAGGCTCTTTAAACACAGAAAACTCAAAATCCAGTAGACAGCAGACTAGTAAGGAGAACTGAAAACAAATCTCTCCCCTACCAATCATTTCCATGTAAAGCAGGACTTGTTTTCTGCTTTACTAAATACTTTTCAGAAGCATTCTGAACAGAGCAAACTCTACACAACTTTCCCTGTGTCTCTGGAAATCTCATCACTTCTACCCATTTTCTGTCAGGTTTGGCACTGGGACTGCTCGACTTGGTCACTGAACAGCATGGAACCATGCTGCAGGATCTCCACTTGCCAGCTCTCTCCCAGTTTTTCTCACTGACTCCAGTGAACTTCACAATGTTTTCCAGCCAGAACATCTTCAGCTGCTCTCAGGAATACATCAGCCTGACTGTCTTTCAATTGCTCCCCATCTAACCCAATCACAGAAAGATACAACACACAGCATCTGCAAAGTAAGTTGTGAAAAGACAAGTCCAACAGCTCTGTTGTTCAACCCACAGAGTTTCTTTTCTCTTTCACTGCGTGCTATCTTGTCACAGTTTTAACCAATAAACAGGTTAACAGATGCATGTTGTTATCCCCCCACTACCCTCCCAGGGGAATAAACAGGTTAACAGATGCATGTTGTTATCCCCCCACTACCCTCCCAGGGGAAGATAAAAAGGGAATATGGGAGAGAGACATTAAGGTTGGGGAAAAAAAACCTCAACAAACTAGAATAGGTTTAATGAAATAATAATGGAGAACAAGTCATAGAATGGTTTGGTTTGGAAGGGACCATAAAGATAATCTAGATCCAACCTCCCTGCATGATGGTGAGTTATATACAAATATGTAAATCTGGAACCCATGCTACTCACCAATCAGAAAAGTCCCAAACTGGACTCAGCAGCAGATGGGGGTGCCTGAGTCCAGGGTCCCAGGAAGAGTCCACAAAAGCCTTGGAGCAGCCAAGCCAGTCCCACTCGGGGAGGGAGGCGAAGGCAACCCATCTTGATGAATAACATTCTTTCTTCTCTGGCAAGAAAATAGGATTTAGGAGCAAGAGAAGAGACGACAAAAAAGCAAACCCACCCCATGCAGCACAGCAGCCAGAGAGGCCAGCAGAGAGCTCTCTGAGGAGCCATTTTATACCCAGCCCCCTGGCAAGCAGCACTGTGATTGGTCCATTCAGGTCACCTGACCCAGTGTCTCCTCCCCACAGCAGCAGCCCGGGAGCCGCTGGAGGGTCCCTGAGGTCTCAGGTTGGCGTGGCCATAGGCAGCTTTTATCCTGATCCTCTGAAACCAGGATGTGACCACAGGCATCTAGAAAGTGATCTGAGGGAGGGAGGTTCAAACCTGAGGAGGTTTGAAACAGCTGGTCCAGCTCTTTGGACTTCAGTGATTACAACACATGTTTAAAGGACGATTCTTGCCATTCCAAAAATACGCAAGTGTAACTGAATCATAATACACAAGCAATCTAAAAAATATCTCACATTATTAAGGCAGAGCTGACGAAACTAAATTCCAGGCATACGAAGAATCTGTAGGTGCACAGTTGATTTAGTTTTTCACTGTTTACTTCCTGTTGGAGTCAACAGGTTTATAGTATTTCTGATGTTATTTACCATAGTCACACATGATACATCAGAATGCACTCAACATAGACTTTCCTGAACAGCCTTATTTCTCAGTGTCAACTTACATCAAGAGGAGAAAAGGCCAATGCAGATCAGGAGGTAGCTACAGGCTGAACCAGGAATTCTTCTGTTATAATAGCTACTGAGGCCAGGGTTAAACAGGTATGTTATAGCACTGTATTTTTATTAAATATATTCAATTTACATTTATGTTAATATGTTCATATTTAAAGTATAGAGTACTTCTGAAAAAAAGTCAGAAAGCATAAACTCTCAATTTAATGGTCTTATGCTATTAACTGCAGTAACCACAAAATGAAAGAGGAAAATGGGTTGGAGTCTTTTGTTCATTAATCATATCAAATTTACTTTCATTATTTTCCTGTTTGCATTTAATATGGATCTGGAATCTCAACTGGGATTTTCAATCTGCATTTTCATTAAAGTATCAGCAACAATTCTGCAAAAGGAGCCCTGATGCAGATAGGAGCAAAAAAATAATGTGTGTCAAATGTGGTTTCTAGATGCACGACAGATTTTATAGGCTGTGGAAAAATCATCAGCAAAACAGTATTTTAGATTCTCTAATTTTCAGTAGGCCTATAACTTTCCTGTTTCTGGTATTTCAGTTATTAAATCTGTCATTATAATAATTTTGCCTTTATTATCTTGCACATTGCTGAAGATGTCATTGCCATCTCTATGATGATTTTGATTTCATATGCTAGGGAAAACATAGGTTTTCCCACTTCATGTTGATGGAAAAGGAAAAACTAAAATTTTTAGTAATAGCAAAAAAAAAAAAAGGGAAAAAATAAAAGTGAAAGAAAAGCAAAAATAAAAGAACAAAATCACATTTTGAAATGATAAGCAGCATTAAAGAGCAAAATGGAAACGCCATTATAAATAGCAGAAGAGAAAAATACTCAGATGTTAGCATCCCAAACTCTTCTCCTTCCATTATTTATCATTAATACACTATTCCTTCTGATTGCACTACCCAACAAAGCAGGTGCTCCATGGTCTGGAAAAAAGAAATTTTCCAGGAAAATATAACAAAATCTTCCATACCCATTTCAATCATCCCATAAAAATATAAAACAAATACTCTATCCAGTTAGTCTAAAGCCAAATGTAAGTGGACAAATCACAGTTTAAGATTCATCCCATACATTGTAGGGGCACTTATATGGAAAAAAAATAAAACCCAAAGAGTTTTAAATATGCTGATACAAGGCTTCAGAAAAAGTGAATTTTGGTCCGTGAAACACTGGTACATTTTACATATAGTAATTAAAATTAAATGGGCAAGAAGTACAGTCAGCACTCTTTCTCATTATACCAATAGTTTAGATATGAGAAGTTTCACAAATTTGCTTATTCCTTCCTCTGTTCTTAACCCTCCTTTTAATAGTCTACTGATGCATATTAGAATTTAATTATACCAATTAGTACTGCCACATCAGACACATGATGTAGCTTCAATTAGGAGGTACCTAATGGATATTAGTACAGTTTAGCTTTGTAATTAAAGTTCTAAAACCACTGCAAATTCAACATTATGATTACAAAACATTAGGAGAACATCGATGGCATTGAAATGGAGTATTTAACAAATGGCACCGTAAATTAATCTTAGGAAAAAAATAATAATAAAAAAATTATCTATCTATCTATCTATCTATCTATCTATCTATCTATCTATCTACCTACCTATCTCTGGAATGAGATTTGACCTCTCTGCATCTCAATGCATGAGATGATGTTACCATCCCCATTGGCAAAGCCATTTTTAACATTTAAAATATTCTTTGTTAGATCATGGGGTTTGTGCTTATACCATGTCCACTATTAACGTATTCTGTTGAGCCTTACTTTTATTAAGAGGGTTTTTAGAGAATTTTTGCAATTTCTGTCATCTCCTCCTTAGGAGTGCCCTGACTCCACTAAATCAATACATCTCTCCAGCTTCTTCCCACCAGTACTTCATAGAATCCACCTCTTTTATGACAAAGGAGTACAACAATTTTTCCTGGCCCCATCAAGAGCAGGGACAGCAAAAGACCAGTCTTAAAGATCTACCATCCAATGACTTCTCTGAAAAAAATTAATACTGAATTTTAAGCATCCTGTTAATTGGTTGGTTTTGCTTATAATCAAGGAGCAATTTACTTCCAATTTTACCAATTGCTGATCATGCTTCTCTTGAGTCATTATAGTGCATGATGTTATTTGATGTGAAGTACAAACGCACTGACCATTCCAAAATAACATTTTGCCAAGTGCAAGATACTAACTCAGAGACAATTTGACAAATGTACATAGGGAAACCATAAATGTTATAGCAGTAATTAAAAAAAACAAAATAATTTAAAAGATTGATTATCATCCTCATTACTGTGTTTGTTTGGTGTTGCGTTAAAAATGAAATTCAAGTGGTAAACTGCAAAGGATCCACTAAACATTCACTCTACCACAAGTGTAGCCACAGGCAATAGTGGACTGGGATTGATGATTCTTTGCTCTCAGCTTCCACTGTCACCCAGAGGATGACAAAAGGCACCAAGATGAGGGAAGCCATCAAAGTCAGAAGAAACTAAGCACGAAAAAGTGTCATGCTGAATGTGACTTTTGGAGAGGCTAAGTTTAGATTACTTGATGGGGTGATGCCTGATATCTCAGTCACCCACATCAAAGCCTGTGTTAGGAAGTGCTGCAGCTCCTCTCTAGCCCACATGCCCACAGCTTTCCTGTATGTAAAAACAAAGGAGGAAAGAAGGGGAGAGAGGCTTGTTACCAGCTGAGTATGATACAGAGTTGGGACACACTGGACACTGGGGGATGTACCACCATATTGTATGTATCTACAGCCAGACAGTAGCCTGACTGGGATGTGTCTCATAATCTAGAGACCATATGAAGAATCTTTTAAGTTTCATCTGACTACCTGACAGGCTCTTTTATCTGACCTATTTTATGAGCTCTCCTTATCCCCATCAATCATAAATCAGGTTCAGGAGAAAAATGCAATCAGAGAGCTTGCAAAAAGACCCTCCTGCAGCATGAGATGCAATATGGAAAAGTTCATGACCTATATTCCCATAAGAACAGAACAGAAGAGCTAGGTCGATGTGCTACAAAACCCTTTCAGCAAAAGTGAGGAACTGCAAGTTTTATAATGGCAAACTATTCCCGTGCTTCCCAGTTAAGATTTGCTTCCTAATTATGATATAATTTGAGGGGTTTTTTTACTTAGATCTTGCATGATAAGCATATTAAATTGCTATGATGGGCTACAATTTATCATGATCATTAAAAATGAGATATTCAAACTGTGTTTGGTCATTAATCATGGTCAGTAGTATAACAAATAAATGGAGTGTAGTGTATCTTGGGAATCTATGAAAAATAATTAATTTGAATTGCCAGAAAAATAGAACAGATGAATACTTCTATTCAAAAGCAAAACATAAATGGCTAAACACCACAAACCCTATCAAATATAATTCTGAAATATTTTCATTGCTGTTGGTGTTCCCTTGCCTCTGTCCAGAACATTTACTGATACATTATTTAAAACTCTCCCAATAGAAGAATACCAACTAAGGTAGCTAGCATTTTGCATGTAGGCATTTTTAGTTGAATTAATGGAGCAAATTTTAATGATAGCTCATTTTCTCTTCTGTAAAATTGGAACAAAAGTATGTGGCATGTTCTGCAGTTTAATTAATACTTATCAAAGTACTTTTAGATTTTCTGCTGAAAGACTGCAATAGGTTGGGCATGAGGACACTAAGCTTCCACTGGAGGAATAACTAAATGTGGATGTTACAATTTCCTTAACATTTAGCTACTCTACAAAATGAGTTTCAGAGCTCCCATAACACCGGGGAAACCCACTGGATTGAGAATATGGAAGTTTCCCTGAAAAATTCCCAACCTCCTCCTCTGCTAAAAAGTGAGGGAGAAATTAGACAGCCAAAGACTTACCTGGGGAAAAGTGGTAATGGAGGCAGGATTCAGTCCATTGTTGCTAAAAAGCCTCATCTTACAAACGAGACCAAAACCCAGTTAAAATACCTTTGCATCTTCCAAGGCACCCAGGCTGCATCTGCAATAAAAAGAGAATCCACCACAGTTGATGTCTAAAAATATCAGTGCACAATCTGAGGCAAAAATCCCAAGGATCCCCACATTTTCTGTATCCATTAAATAGACATTATTCCACAGTGGCCTGGAGGACACCCAAGGTCTGACTAACAACCTAGTGATTATCGCAGTGGGCTATCACAGGGAGGCACAGTTTGGTCTAAAAGTCTTGATTTTTCATCTGATTTAAAGTATATTAGGAAGTGGAGGTTCTCATTGGAAATGAGGAAAGAAATGTTCTAAAGTTCAGGTCTTTTTTATCAAATTTAGGTAATTATTGTCCCATTTACAGAAAACTATGCTGCTCCAATTTTAAACTTTCTATTAACCACTGCTGCATTTTATCCAAATTTTAAAGCCCATTCTTAGATTATTTTTACAATTAAATTACAATATTTATTAAATTAAATCCTCAGGTTACCTGAAAAAAAAACTAAGTAGAAATGGTTCCGAAAGGAATGGTGCCCTCTTAGATTTTTCCCCTTCATATTCACATACCTTAGGCTCATCCTGAACAAATTCCTATTTGTTTGTTTTTTTTTCTTAACAGATAGCCTGTGGGAATCAGAGAGGAGGGAAGGGGCAGGAAAATGTGTTGCCTAATGCTGAGAAGAAACAGGTATAACAGAATTTGCCACCTAAATGCAATCTTATGCATATGAGAAAAATGAATTGAATTGTTCATCTAATGCTAATTCACTGCATTCACAGTTCAGGATTTTGATGTGTTTGCACAGGCCAAATCAGAATTATCAAAACCATATAAATCTTATTTGTCCACAGCAGAGAGCCACAGTGTACTAAGGCTCTACTTGGCATAAATTATCATTTTGAAATATGCTAACACTAGCAGGCTGCAGGTATGCAGGGCTGGGAAACTTACACTATATATGGAATTCTCCACTGTTCCAGTTTTAAAAAAAATACTCTCAAAAACATTAAAACTGCTCACCCTTTGAAAACTATAATTATCTTTCAAACAATTTCTGAAACCTTGTTCAAAAGGCAACATTAAATTATAACAGCTATTATTTTGGACAAAAAAAAAAGTTGCTTTTAGATCAAGGTTGTGTAGCATGTTTTTTGATACACAAAGATTCTCATTGCTAACTGAATGTAAGTATAGTTGGCACTCTAAAAATACAAGGTATTCGGGGTACTTTAAAAAGAAAAAAATTGAGTGGTTGCAGATTGCACCTTTCTCACCAATTTAAATGAATGCAGCCACCCTGGGAAGTCGAAGGCTTGGTTTAAAAAAATAACAGAATCACATAATGTCTTGGGTTGGAAGGGACCTCTAACAGTCATCAAGCCCAACCTCCTACAATAAGCAGGGACATCTCACACTCCAACAGATTGCTCAGAGCCCCATCAAGCCTGACCACGAATGTCTCCAGGGATGGGGCCCCCACCACTTCTCTAGGCAGCCCGTTCCAGTGATCCACCACCCTCCTATCAAAGAACTTTTTCCTAATGTCCAACCTAAATCTACCCTTCTCTAGCTTGAAACCATTACCCCTTGTCCTATTGTTACATGCCCTAGTGAACAGCTCTTCCCCAGCCTTCTTACAGGCCCCTTTCAGGTATTGGAAGGTCACTATAAGGTCACTCTGGAGTCTGCTCTTCTTCAGGCAACATATTGTCTGAAAGCACAAGTCATACAAAGGGAGTCTGTTCCATTGTCTGTCTCTTTAAGAACAGAAATTGCTCCAGACTTCTGTTCAGGAGACACAACACTGAAGCAGATTTTTTGTAGCTATTATATAAGCAAGAATGAAAGGCTGTTTTCTAAATGGTGATGAGATGTCTTTTTAAAGCACATGAAGATGTCTATCTTTTTGAATTGTACCCAATGTAGAATGATGTCAGGTAGAAGTAAATAGAAGTGAGCATCAGCCACATTTCAGATGCGAAGACGTGGTGCTCTGCAGCAACAGCTGTGCCCTGATGAAAAAGCTCAAGAAAAAATGGCCAGCATTTGCAAAGAGGGGAAAAAAAACCACCCTATCATCCCTGCAAGAATTGTTGGGGACCAGATGTTAAAATCCAGTACGGTCTGTTTACTTCAGAAGAGCTTGTTGAAAAAAATGTTAATCAGGTGTTTTTATGAAGTTTTCAGTTGTTCTGCTTGACTGTTTTACAGACTGATGCTATTGGTACTAAATTGTTACACTGTAACTAAAGGCAGCCTGTTGCAGATCAATACAAATGTAATAGCCATCAATACAGGGTGAAATTATTAAAGAAAACAGAGTAGATTTAGCTTAGATACTAGGAAGAAGTTCTTCGCTATTAAGGTGGTGAGACACTGGCACAGGTTGCGGAGGGAAGTTGTGAATGCCCCATTCCTGGAGGTTTTCGATACCAGACTGGATGGGGCTTGGAGCAACCAGGTCTAGGGGGAGCTGTCCTTGCCTGTGGCAGAAGGGTTGGAACCAGGTGATCTTCAAGGTCCTATAGACATAACACAGAAGAAAATAAAAATTGTAATCAAGAATCAATATAGAATTATCCTCCCACATATTGGCAGGAGTGATTCTTCAAAAAGCATAGCAGGAGCTAATGGAGAACATCAAGAAAGAACCAAGTAGCAGCCCAGCCTGTACTCGTAACACTTGATCAAGGGAAAAATGTGCAAAGTTCACTTTTGTCCTGCACAGCTGTACCAACATAAAGTAATGCCTACTAAAGAGTGACTTAGAGTTGCACAACTCGGGGCACGATTTGGGCCTCCTCAGTTCCTGCTGGACTGGCGAGCAAGATAAGCCACTCAGCACACAGGGAAGACTCTTGTTATTATTCCTCTTAAGAAAAATACTATGGGACACAACCGACTGAGTTGGTGGTGCAAAACAGGATTCTTCTGGAAAGCAAGGAAGTGCCAAATCACAACCCAGCCGAGAGATTACAAGTATACAAGTTCCATGTTAAGAAAAGGAGGGACTGGAAGCTTTTGCTCCAGATGTAAGAGGGTATGGAGCACCCCCACTCGTGCAGCCTGCCCTGCTGGGACATGGTCTTTTGAAAGTCACAGAGCCTGTGCAGACAACGCCTGGGGGTCCCCTCCTCTGAGACAGTGATGCTGTGATTAGTAACAAAAGCATTTCAATGCAATTTCAGTCCAGCTCTATCCTTAGAGTACACAGAGGAGTGCAGAGACTAAAATAGGATGAACACTTGTCGTGGTTTGGGCCCAACATGACAACAAAAGGAAGAGCCCCATGGCTGCTCACTCAAGTCCCCCCCTGGGGATGAGGAGGACAAAGCTCATGGGTCGAGACAAAGGACAAGAAGGGTTCTTCACCAATTAAGGTCCCAGGCAAAACAGACTCAATTTGGGGAAAAAGTAATAATTTAATTTCACACTCATCAAACACACACAGGGCACACACAACACACAGAGCAGGGCTTGCCTATGTTACCCCACCCCTCCCTTCTTCCCAGGCCCAAATTACTTTGTCCCCAGTTTCTCTCCCTCCTTCCCCCCAGCAGCACAGGGGGACACAGGATAGGGTATAGAGTCACTTCACAGGCTGGTGGTTCCTGCTGCTCCCTTCTCCTCAGGAAGGAGGATTCCTTACAGTCCTTCCCTGCTTCCCCACGGGGTCCCTCCCATGGGAGAGAGTCCTCCACAAACCTCTCCTTCCTGAGTCCTTCCCACGAGGTCCGGAGCTGCTCCAGCCTGGGCTTCCCACAGAGTCACGGGCTGCTTTGGGAACTAACTCCCCTGGCACCGGGGTCTTCCAAAGCTGCATAATCCAAATCCACAGGCAGCAAATCCACTGGCCACAAAATCCAAGTCCAGTGGCCAAGTTCATCCCTCCTGGTGCCTTCGAGGAATGTTCCACCATGTTCCTCCAGGAGTGCAGGGGGACAGCTGCCACCTCACCATGGGTTGCTGGGAAACTTCTGCTTGGGCACCTTCTTCCCCTTCTTCCTCACCAACCACCAGCACGCTCTGCTTCTCCAGCACAGCTCTTCTCCCCTAAGTGCCTCTTTGCTCAGGTGTTATGTTGATTCTTTCATATGTTAATCACTGAGGTGCATCTATTGTCCCTCCAATGGCTCTTTGGCTGGGTTTGGAGCAGGGGGATCTTCTCAGCTTCTTACCAGAACCAATCCTGTGGCCCTTTCCCCCTACCAAAAAGCCCACCAAAACAAACCAGAACAACATTTAAGTTTGAAATGTGAGAACCTTTGGCTGCTAGCAGCAAACAGAAATCTGAACTGTGTTAACACGGAAAGCAGATCACAGGGAGTCTGACTGCACCATCTCTTCAAAACATCAGAGACAGCAAATAGTGGACAAACATATTTTCAGATGTTTTTCATTCCGTAAGGTCAAAGAACTTCAAAAATAAAGGGGTCTGACAATATTTTTGCCTTCGGATTGATATGAGAATTTTACAACTCGAGGCATGTGGAGAGATAGGGTCAAAAGCTACTGTCTTTTACAGCAGGGTAAATCCTAGCACTGCTCTGGATGTATGGCCAATGTCACAAAGGAGAGAGCAGAGCCCTGCTCAGCTCTGAGTGACTCGCTCTCTCGCATAGAGCAAGCAATGGAGCTGCATGGATTAAAGTTCATTCCAGGGAGTTGATCTGCTGGAATCAAACAATATGCAAGCTAAAGGTACAGCAGTGTCCTGACAGAAATGCCTTGGTGGAAATTTAAGGAAGCATGAAACACTGTATTTTATCTTCTGCTTGGATTTCAGAAAACTAGAAGATTTTGTGACTGCCAAACCAGAGTTTTACCTCTTCTCCTGGGTGTTTTTTTTCTTTTAACCTTGTGTTGATACTTTCAAAAGATATTCAAAGCAGATGATTTTACAGATGCTCCTGACTGAGCATAGCCTAACAAATTTACCTTAACACAATATAATATAGTTTACTGAAATCTCAAGCAGATACAGACATCTGCCATACACAGTACACTTTTCTTGGAAAATTTTGCCCAATGCTATACCTGAAATACTAATTTTCAGTAATATTCAGGTATCCCTTTTCACATTTTGAAAGTGTCAAGATGGTAGCAGCTGTTAAATATTCTTCAAGATCATTTTTTACTGGGTTATCAGCGGCCTTCATTCCAAAAAGAAAATTAGATTGTAGCAAATAAGATGGCGAATGAAGATTTATCAGGTATTGAAAATAGTTTTTCTTTTTCAGTTGCGCTATACAGCTAGAAACTCTGTGTTCAGGACAGTCCATATGTGCATGTATGGGTGAGTACCTGACATGGCTGTCAATAGGTTCAGCCTATTGACCAGAAGTCTCCCCACCACTCTCTTATAATGAAAATGTCCAAGAACAAAGCTATTTGCATTGGTCCAAATTCCCGTAATGCATTAAGCACTTCTCTAGTGGGTAGTATCCTGCTACTGGTTTTATCATCACTGACCTCTAGAACAGGTCTAGTGTGTGTGGCCCCAATGTGGAAAGTGTTAATACACTACAGATGTGATGATCGTGCAGTTGATGAACAATGCAACTGGTAAGAACCTAGGTGACACCTCCAGTGACTCTAGGCATCACCCGCCACAATGCAACTCAAGACAGTCCTGGTTGCTGTGCTTGGAAATAGCTATGTGGAAATACCAGTGTGACTCTGTGAGCTGTGTCCTTGAGCTCACAGATTCATTCCACAAGGGACCTTTCCTTTCACTAGCTGATTTTTGCTATTAATGCTGTGAGAATAAAATGTTGGTGAATGAACAGCAACAACAGAAAAAATCCCAGCTGAATTAAATTATTATTTGTAAGACATTCTGAGATATCGATCTGCCTGACTTATAAGTAATTCATGCAGTTTAGTGCTGAACAAAAGGCACAATTTTAAGAAAATGTGCTGTAGGGCATAATTTCTAGAATAATTAAAACTTAAAATTACTTCTTTTGACTTAACACCTTCACTTTCCCTCCAAAATAATGTTATATGACTCAATAGTATAGTGACAAGAAGTTTATTGAGAAAAATTAGGAACAGTTTTATTGCATTAGGCCTGTGAGAATTTCTCTTGTATAATCTGATCGATACTTTGCTTCTCCCTTTGACTTTCATATACAGTGGATCATTTAAAATAAGTAGACAGAAAAGGAAGAAAAGTCTGGTCCATTTAAATATTCAAACACAGCAATGCTTAGAAAATCTAGCTTTTTCTTTAAAACGTGAGCATGACATAGTCTGAAAAAGCTCTTCCTTTTTATACTATCAACCATCCAAATTCTTGTGTTGGATTTAAATGTATTTTTAATGCCATAAATGTGAGCAGGAGGGGAGGAGTGGTGAAAGAGGAAGATTGATAGGAAATGACCTTAATAAGCTTTACAGATTGTTTAATCTCAGAAAACAAAAAAATGTTAGAAGCTAGAGATCCATTAGAAATATGCCTAATTTGTGGTTTAAACCTGCATTTGACATTTAACTTGGTTTTACTGATTCCTTAATCCTTCCAGCCTTCAAGCAAAAATATCTTTTAATTAAAAAGCTATAAATGTGCCCCTTTGGCCATCTCTTAAATCTGCAATCCTCTTAAATTTTCTCTCAAAATTCTAATCTCCTTAGTTCCTCAGAGAAGAGCCCTGGCTGGGAGATGCTGTGGCACAGCACCCAGCATAGATGAGCAGCCCAGATGGACCCTGTGCCAGGTGGGCAGGAGCCTTCTGCTCCTCATCTCACCCAACAGGGGCCCATGAGTCAGGAACCGACCAAAGGGGCAAGCAGAGTCTTGGGAATGATGCTACTGCTCAGCACACAGAGGGGTGTTGCACAGAAACTGATGGTAGATCCCTGGTGGTACAGTGGGATGTGGGATCTCTGCTGAGGTGTTTCCAGAAGCCTGAAGATGGTAAGACTGCTGCTTTTTGTGCAGCTCAAAGAGTGCTGCACCTCTCCACCACCAGCCTAGGCCCTGGTGGGGTTATTAACAATCAGCGCTAAACTCAGGCAGGGGAACAGGACAGGTTGCTACATTTTGGCTGTATCAAACAACAAATCTTTTCTTTCCAGCATCATCTTTTTAGTAACAATTATAGCAGCCAGGTCCTTTGTATAGACCAACAGATAAATCTTGAATAACTGAGTCTTTGGAATTTTAATTTCCATCACACACCGTTAGTATCAACGGGAAATAAAAAACGGCCACATTAATTCCAAACTGTAGTTCAAAAGAACCAAGACAAAACGTAATGTCCATGAGATACACAAGAGAAAACTGGATTTTCCTGAAAAGGTTTCTTTTTTTTTTTTTGTCTGTCTTTGAAGAAAACACATTTGTACTTAACAGGGAAAAAAAAAAGGTTTATATGCTGTGCCAAATTATTGTTCTCTCGCAAAATTAAAAATCAAGATTAGAAGCCAACCATATTTTTCAAACATGACATGTTCTCTACACCATATGCTCTGAAGAGAGATTCATTTAACTGTTTGGAACAAGTCCATATAGTTGTCAAATTCCAGGACTCCACTCAAAGTAATGTAATAGGTTTCTGCAAGGTGCGTGGCATCACATTATGCTGTTTTCCAGATATGAATTACATTCCTCAACATAAAAGACACTGACAGCATTTCAGTCTAATAAACACCTAACCCCTCACAGCAACAAGAGCCAGATCTGTGCTTCAGTGCTAAAAATGACAAGACAGAATAAGGTCTTTAAATCATCTATATTAAATATAGAGAACTAGATACCTAAGAGGGATGTTCACAATAACCAGCCTTGCTAGGACACCAAAACCAGCAAGACTCAGGGAAATTGTGATTCAAAAGGCAACAATTACACTGCATGTTACAGAATCAAAATCATCTCCTTGGGAAGCAGTTATCCACATCCAAGCAGGCTGCCTGATACCCAAAAATGGGCAACCAAAGTCTGAGCAGAGCACCAGCCAAATGCAGCAAAAAAATTCTTTGCACTCTGAGAGGCATCCCAGCCTGATCTACTTGCTCCCAAGATCACATATGTGTAGGACAGACCTGCCCACACCTAAGCACCGGCCAAAGCAGCCTGAAGGGGCTTGAGCTTTTAAATACGAGCAGGCTAAACCTAGTTAACAAGTCAAAATATAAGATGGAGGCATGTGTGGACATGCAACGCACCTTTTACATGGCAATCTAAGGCTTACTGTCATGTTCATGAGTGTGATTTACAGAGGGAGAGAGGCTGTGAGACAAGGAAGGAACTAGCAGGTAGAAAGCAAACAGAACAGACCCAATGGGAGCACCTGGAATATTTACTTGCATAAGTTTCATCATTATGTTTAAAAGCCATCTCCACTGAAACAGAGGGAAACTGGAGAACAATCTGAATTATAGCAGCATATTGTGCGTTTCTGGGCCAATTACACTTTAGAGCCTGCTTCCAGTACTGAGATAAAGAAGTTATTTTTTTTATGAATACAAATCATTGTTCATGAGTCTACCATACAGTGAAGGTAAAAATATGTTTCAGAGTTACCTTTGAAGTATGAGAACAGCTGCAGAATCCATCCGATAAAAGAGTAAACCATTACTGTGTGCAATAGCTGAAAAAAACCCACAGAAACCAGCAGCAAATACTTATCTAGAGATGGCAGCAAACTGTGAAACAGAGTTGCCAAGAGAGCAAGAGAAAAAGCACCTCAGGTCACAAAATCAAAGGTGCCTTAAGTTGGGATTACCCATTGGGATAGGTTGCAAAACCCTTGAGTTCTGCTGTGACTGAATCTTCACAAGAGAAGCACCAGCTGCCCTAGCAATGCCCATCCTCAATGATGATAAAGACTATGCAGTAGTTACACTTCAGGAATTACGTATTATGTCATTATAAAGTAGTATATAGTTTACTGAGGGTTTCTTTTCCCTATTAAAAATGTTATGTATTAAACAACTGCATGTTTTCTTACTGCATTAACAAATTAACAAAAATTTAACAAATTAACAAAAAGTGTGGCAGGACTGGAGGGTGGGGTAGCTCATGCTGAGAACCCCATGTCCATGCAATATCCCTCTGCTCCAGGGATTTTACTATGGACACCATGCAGTAAGTGGAAGGGAGATCAACTTCCAAACTTCGCAGCTGTTTTGAGGTAACATCATAGAACAGTGTGTGTTGGAAGAGACCTTCAAGATCATCTAGTTCTAAAACCCTTGCTGTGGGCAGGGACACCTCCCACTAGGACCAGGTTGCTCCAAGCCCCATCCAGTCCGACCTTGAACACTTCCAGGGAGGGGCCACCCACAACTTCTCTGAGCAACCTCTTCCAGTGTCTTGCCACCCTTGCCACGGAAAATACTTTCTTCCTAATACCTAATAAAAATCTACCCTCTTTCTGCTTAAACTGTTACCCCTTGTCCCATCTAATGCAGGCTCGTTTATGAATGTTATTCTTTCTAGCGTTTCTGTGTGAGGAGGTCCCACCTGAGTTCTACTGCATGTTTTGACAAGTTTTTAAAGCATGGCTTTTAGATTTGAAACCTTTGTTCTTGCTACCCATCAAGACCTAGCAGAAGAGCACTACTTACCAAAATAATGTATTTCATCAAATAGTAACAGAATGTGCTTGTGAGGGATGGAAAAGAACCTGTGTTTGTTTTGGCCAAGCTGCTCACTGAATAACAAACAGCATCTTGCTGTAACAAGAACCTGCCCAGCCTGTTTCAAGGACTGACATCCATTCTTTTTCCCTTTCCAAAGTAAAATAGGAGTAATTCTAAACTACAACACAAATAAAACCTGTTCTTATTCAGTAGCAAGGATTTTTACAGAAAGTGGAATAAAAAAAGGTTCAAGCTGTCTTACGTCTAAACATGCTTGAAGCCCATTTCTAGCCTGTTCTTCCCTGTGGGGATGCTCAAGTGCCCCAGCTCCTAAACTCTTCCTTACCTGGCCAATGTTTGATGATGTCTTTCCCAGCCATCCAGTGACCCCTTAGAATGGTTTGGGTTGGAAGGAGCCTTTGAAGGTCATCTAATCCAACCCCACAGTGAGCAGGGACATCTTTACCTAGATCAGGTTGCTCAGAGCCCTGTCCACCTGGACCTTTAATGTCTCCAGGGATGGGGCATCTACCGCTTCTCTGGGCAACCTGTGCCAGTGTCTCACCTGTATCAGTGTCTCACCTGTGCCAGCATCTCACTTCAGCAGGAAAGGCACACAGTACCCCTTGGGTGCAGTGGGTCACTCTCAGCTGCAGACAAGTCCTGTGGGGCAGGGAAGGGCAGGGCTGCCACTCCATGGGAAGCATCCTGTGCTGGTCAAACTCAGGCTGCAGTGGTTGACCTCGGTGCTGATGGTTGCACATTGTAGGTGTAGATGATTCTAGCTCTCTTTTTAACTGCTAATAAGAAAACCTGACTGGAGCTGGCATGTTTTGCATAATTCCTTTAGGGATTAGCTGGATAGTATGGATGTATAGCCACTGATACCTGCAACCAAATGCACACTCCTCGTCCTTTTGTCTTGTTACCTTAGATTACAACATTATTTGCATGCAAGGATACAATTTGAAGAAAATAATAGAACTTAACAAGCCTTTTATCAATCCCTAGTGCACATGCTCCCTGTATCAAAGAATGATGTTACGTATTGAGTTTAATTCTGAGTTAGGCTGAAGTGAGATATATTGATTTTAATTTCAGACTCTCTCTTTATATATTCACAGATGTTGTTGTTTTGAAATTTAACAATATGTGTACTATGTTAATTTACTTTATGTTAGGCTTAATTTGATAGCACTAGGTGCTAATGAAAATATTCTCAAAAGGAACCCAGGAGTCCTTCTAAAAATGTGCTTCTGCACATCAACATACTGATATTTACTAGTATTTTTCTGAAATAAAACCACAGGATTTAACTCTGTACCTTCCATAATTTCTGCATAATTCTGCTCCTTTGATCAGGCTTCTATTTGTGTTGTAAATAGTTTACAGATAAACACCTCAGCAGATACTTTTTCTATGCCTAAATGGAAATGACCTTCTCTGAATTACAGACCAATACCTTTCCTCTCTTCTTTGCTCATTGTATGGAAGCTCTTAAAAGCATTATAAATCGTTAAAAGCTAATGGCTCCCATCTAGCTTTTTACCTTCAATGCAGCTCTAAAAAAGGAAGTTAAATTATATTTTCTACTTACAGTTGAACGGCATTCAACTCTCTTTGTATCTTCTTATGTAATTCTTCCAATAATTGCAACATCCAGCTTTCACTACATTCAACATTTTGAGACATAATACATACATATTTATATTTATCTTAAAAGGCTATGATTTGGAATGCGTCTGACATTACCCCAAGTAACTTCTTCACTATGAAGTATCGTGCTAGTACCTAGTATGTATCAAACTAAAACCAACATGGATCCTCTGTTGGTCATTGCATTACAGCTGAGCAAGAGATAGGGAATGATGAGGACTAAGATAAAGTACAGGGACAGATACATGATGTTACAGAGAAACTTTGTATTAAACAACACCAAAAACTTAATGTTTCTTTACTATCATAAAAGACTCCCACTGTTCTTGTAAATACACTAAATGAAATCACAGATTAATGTTGAGATAAATGACCTTTTTTTATGAAGAAGGGACTACATTCTGTGGTATGTCTGCACAGTAACTTTTCAAAAGGCTTCCAAAGACTGTCTTGTTCCAGAATAGGTGGTACTGTTGAGTACACAAGCATATATATTATTAGATTGTATGCATTTCTATATGAAACCTAGAAATGAAACTGTCAGTCAATCACACCGGTCATTTATATTTGTATTCACATTTATACATATTCAATAGTCTAATCAGCCCGAACCCATTACTTTTCACTAAATGAAGTCACACTCTTTTAAGCTACAGTAATATAGGATTCTGTCCCACCTAGTATGTTTTTATACATATTTCTTGAAGAAATTCTACATTGATATACTCTGAATTCCTGTGACATCACGGAGAATTAATGTAACCAAAGTCGTCACTTGGCCCATCATGCTAATTCGTTTACAATGACAACACAGAGACAGCAGAGGAAGCTGGAAAAGAGGTGTGCATCTTAGCTGCCTATCTAGACAAACATCTTTCTCCTTGGCATCACTAGTACTCTGAGCACAAGTATGGATTTTTTTAGACTCAAACCTGAAGACATTTTTGGCAGATTTAGTACCTTGCCTCAGAGAGAAGACACTTACTGTAAATCACTGGCTAGGGGACTGATGTTACAATCTTGCTCTGACTTAGATAAAATTATCTATATCTATATCTGAACAATCTGAATTAACTTGTCAGCATATTATCAGGGAATAAGAGATGCACAATGCCATGACCTCCATAAACTGCAGAGGTTTTGGATATTGCACAATCTGAACCATCTCCCTTCTCTCACTGTCTCAGAAATGCTCTTACTGAAACATTACTCCTAGGACAAAACACATTAAAAAGTCTAAACTACATTTATCACATAACATTTTATGTCATAAATACTGACTCTAAAGGAACTGAAAGAGCACAGACGTTTTGATGTGTAGCTCTTTTTGTAAGGATCTCTGCTAGGACCTCGGTTCTCTCACACTATTAAATCCCTCCATTTTAAGCTGTTTAAGCTGGGAAACACAGCATATAATGCATAAACAGTGCCTAGCGCCCCGTGAATCCTACCAAAACCTGATAAAAATATATAGTAAATAGAACTGTCCAGGCTGTGCAAGAAAAATTGCAATTCTCTTTGCCTAAGGCTGTCCAGAAGAGGTATGCTTACAGAAGCACTTTGTGGCAGACTGGGGCCTCTCCACATCTTTTTATATTCTAAACCTCAGGAAACATATATGCTGTTTTTGTGGTAGTTTGGACAACTGAAATGATTCAGGGATTAGAGAATATGACAGAGGAAGAGTAAGTAAGGGAACTTAATTTACACAGCTTAGAGAAAAAGAGATTAAGGGGATATAAAACTGCGTAAGTATCTTCAAGGATTCAAGGAAATAATATCAAGGCAGGAAAAGGATTTTGTATGTTACCTAAGAAAGGTTAATAAATTTACTATCCCAAAACTATATACAGAAAATTTTGGTTAGAGAGCAGAAAAAAATGGCTAAGAGATTAATAAATGTAATATTTTAGCAGAGAAAAGAAGGGAGGTGGCTGTACCACAACTATAAGAAAAAGGAAAAATGTAAAGACTGCTTGCAACTGTGCAATAAAGAGTGCCTGAAAAGAGCAGGGAACTGATACGTTACGATGCTTAGGAGCAGGGAAGACCCTGCTCCTAACAAAGTTTTTGTGGCTCACTGTGGGATTTTTTTCTTTATGTGAGATATGGAGTCTAGAAAGGCCAGCTGTTAAAGTTTTAATCATGTTTTGCAGCATCTAGAGTTTCTTCTTAAAGTTTATGTATGTCAAGACCTGAAAGCCTCTTTTGCCATTTCACCTTTCTCATCAAAAGGAGGAAAATACTGTCTAAGCACTTTGGAAGGACTTGCAGAACTGAAATAAAATTAGAAACAAAAAAACCAAAAACACTTCCTATTCAAATTCTGCTTACGCTATGATTACTGAATGCATTAGATTAGCAGTGTTGGAAAAGCATATGAATGATCCTAAATACAAATTTTGTCTGTGTAAATCCATGAAAATAGGAAGTGTTAATGAAAAGAATAGTGTTATTAAAAAAGGACTTAAGTCAGCCACAAAGGAAATAAGACAGATGTCTTTTTTTTTTTTAAATGACTTTTTAATGCCCTACCCCATCATCTCCCAATAAACTTTTAAAACTACGTGGTAATTCCAGTGACATTTCCCAAAGAGGTAGTCCTTCAATTGGAATTACATTTCAGTAAGTTCAGGGGTAATAGGCAGCTAAGTAGAGAGGAGAGAGTCAAGAAAGTGCCCTCAGTGCACAAAAAGCTGGAAAATAAATGCACCGTTACCTGCTCCACTCCACATGCTGGGAAGTGGAAGAACAGGGATGAGGCCGCCAGTTATGTTTGGGCAGCTGGGAGCCAGGCACAGCAGGAGAAGCCAGGTACAGCAGGAGCAGCCAGATGGTGGTCCACGATTGTGAGATGCCACTGAGGGAACTGGCTAACATGGAGACGGTGAAGACAGTATTTTGTGGAAAATAGTCTGTTAGGAGGTGGTAGGAAGCTGGTAGCATTGCAGCTGAGAACAGAGGGGACATCAAACATGTAGGGAACAAGACGTGAAAAGTGCTGCTGGCCACAGAATGAATCATTTTTTGGTAAAAACTGGGTAATATATGAAATAAAATTTATTCTCATTTGTTTCTGTTAGAATCATAGAATGGTTTGAGTTGGAAGGGACCTTTAAATGTCATCTAAGCCAAAACCACCTGCAATGAGCAGGGACATATTCCACTAGATCAGGTGTACTGAGCCTCTATGTAAACCCTCTGGAGCCTATATTCTTTAATCTAAAACCTTCTAACCCACCTTAAAAAATTAAGGGCCTGTATTATATTGATCTTTCTGTTTAATTCCATGTTTTGAATAATACATCACAGGAGTGGCAACGCTTTTATGATATGTTGGTGTCATACATCATAACTAGCACCACTGCTCTGGTGATGTATTATCCATGCAGTGCCACTAACCAGAAAGATAAATGCTGGTATATGGACAGCTACGTACATCTCTTGAAAAATAGGAATAAAGACAGATTAATTTATACACATGTTAAAATCCAGAAATAAACAAAATGGCTGTCTGGTGCAGATTGCACACTACTTTCAGCAGGATGTATATATAGCTTTACAAAAGAAGAAGCTAGAAACCATTTATTTGTTTTCAAGTCAAATATTCTGTGAATAAATCTTGATTCTGCAAGTGAAAGAAGCTCTGGCAGCAGGGTACAGCACTGAGCACCCCTCCCTTGCTGACCAGAGAAGCTGAATCAAGGATGGATTATTCCACATATTTTTCAGTGTCTTTTTTTTTTTTTTTTTTTCCCAAGAATCAATTCCTTAACCTTAAGCTTTTTCAGGATTCTGATATCCATGGTATCCACAGAAGCCCCTTTCTTCCAGCTTTCTTGCAAGTTGTACTGGTGCTAAAGAATTTCTGTACAATATGTTATGCTGTATTGCCTTTAATTTTCTGCTTCTCTCGCAGGAAGAGCAGAGCCGTGTTACTCCCTCATTCACATCACAAAAACCAAAGGCCATTATTTGCCTGTGAACATACTATTTTGTTTCAGCTGCCCACCACCTTTGCTGAGCTCCTTGACAGTCCTGCACAGAAAAGTGCTTTGTTACAAGGGTTTTTCATTTGGAAACATCTAAACAATCCTGCTTGTCTGGGAAATAATTTGTGCTCCCAGCCTCAACAGCCACTATGGAGAACAGCTGCAACTCACACTGGGATAACGCAGAAGACCCTGACACCCTCCTACCCACCCCATCAGTTCCCACTGTGGAGAGGTTTTCCCCCCAAACTCACCCCCTGAGAAATGCTTTAAACTAGTCCTGCCATTTTATCTGGTTCTTCATGTTGCAATAGAAACACAAACAAAAGAACAGGATGTGGGAAAGGAAATATTCATCTTTATGACATTTGAGACTTATTCGTCAGATAAAATACCTGCAGTGCTTCCCCTCCCCACCTATGTAAATAGAGTGGAAGAACTAAGCACGTGGTGCACTAGATAATATTTAATCAGCTCATAAACCACAATGGTTATTCCAGATTCTGTGGTCTGTGAGTGAATTGTATTAATTAGGGCAGGATGAATCAGCTCAGAACTAATGGACTTGACACCATGCCTGTCCTCTGAGCAGAAGCAAACAAAGCTTTTCTGAGGCTTGAAATGCTTGTTTGCTTTTAGGAATTAAACAGTCAGGACTAGACATGAAAATATCTCAAGAACGACTTACATTTTTCTGAATTATTCAAAACTTAGTCACTGCCATAAGTGGTGGGTATAGGACAAGAACATTAGTTCTTGTGAGATTTCTAGCCCAATTTTTTTGCATTTGTGCCTGAGGATAATGTTATTTTTTTGGCTTCTAGCTTGTCTCCTTACCATGAAATCACCAATACTTAGGAAATACAAAAGAGAACCATGTGGGGGTAAAAAAAATACGTAAAACTTGCATGTACACAAACATATCCTTCAGCCAACTTCTGATGAATGAAATATCACCTGTTGGAGCAAAATTAGTGGTAACAATTGATTTATCAATCACTACTATGCAGTATGTAATGCTAACAAGTTGGTCTGTCAAGTCTCTTAGCAACATGAAATCAGTCAGTCAGATGGTAAGAGTGATAAGACAAGGCATATGATAATGGAATTTTCCAGATTTGTTACACTTGCTGGGTTTTATCTCGCTCTGTAATACAACCCATTCCTTCCCTCACAGTCCCCTTGCTACCTCACAGTCTGGGAAAGGCTCCGTAACTGCTTTCTTGCCTGGCAACTGGGAAGTGAAGATGTGGTGGAATACAGCAGATCAATTAAACAAATGACAATGGCAGCCTTTGGTGGCCAGCCGCTTCTGTTGTAGATTTAATAGTGTATGTACTGGCAAATTTGCCGGGTGCTTTGTGGAAAACAATCAGCATGCACAAGTTGTAAGACCATACTCTCATGCTTAATTACAGCAACTGTAGCATCAGCACAGGTTAAACACAGTGGCTTTCAATTTCCAGTATTAATCAGAAGAAAACAATGAAATTCAATCCAGTAGGCTTTTCAATTCCCTCTCCTCATATTGTGGTTTCATCATTCTCTTCTCTGAAAAGGTTTTATTCAGCTTCTGCCTTTTATATCAAGCCCTGTGAATCATCTGAAATAAAATACAAGCCTGATAATTTGTTATAAAGCTGAGACTGCATGTACATCATCAGTCCTTTTGCCAAATTATTTTGTAAAAATGGCTGCTGCTGATGGTTAGTTTTGTATTTGTTATTTTTTCCTTCTCTTTATGCTTTTATATATCTGTCCCCAGAAGATCATAAAATTATTTTAATTAGGGATGTCAACTTCTGCCTGAGAAGCTGAGGGGGTAATTACATCATTTATATGCAAAATGGGTAATTTTCTCCCTGCTCTTCACCATTCTCTTCTTTCTATTTATTCCCCCATATCTCCACTCTTCAGAGTTGAGCCATTTAATTTTATTTGGTCCATCTGGAATATCTTTGCCACTCTCCCATTCAGTCTCATGCACAAAAGTAGGAGTTACCTTTAAATCTTCACAGCTCTTTTTCTCCATGTACTCCTGACTCTGTTTAATATCCTTAGGGATTCTGAGGTCCACCACAGTTATGCAGAAGTAGCTTTTGACCTCTGGTACATCAGTAATGTTTTACTAAGCATTATTAAAGAAAGGAAAATTACTGAGAAACTTGATCTGAATTTGAAAGTTTTAAAAAGAAAGGAACAGTGTGTGGAAAGGGAATGTCCTTTACAGACAACAGATCTAACACATTTCAAAATGCCTTTAACAAGCCAGACAAACAAACAAAATCACCATTGGCTGGAAAAGAGAGTGATGAGAGACAAGCTAGAAGCAAGCACTGATCACAAAGAGGCAGTGCAATGCTAAGCAGTTACGCTGACACTTGCCTGGCACTAGGTCCTTCTGAAGGTCTTAATTTCCTCTTGTTTGTTTGAGCTGATTAATGCAGAGGAGCTAAACATCAAAACTTCTAACTTGAAGTAAGAGAGGCAATAATGTAGATTACACTGGCACTTATGAAAATGTGCCCTTAAAAATGAAAACATGCAGAAATGTGAAATGGTTGAATTCTTCAGATTTTAGAACAAGTCTTTAAATTTGGAGGGGAGTGGTTCCTAGGAAGAAACCAAGGACTCACTGGCATCTAGGACAAAATACCTAGGCTGCTGGAAGATTAACTGCTATCTAAGCGAAAAGTGACTTTACCATAGTATGACCCAATCCAAACTGACAGTGCTTTCATACTCCTGATCTTACAGAGGATCGTAACATGACACAAAGAGAGACCTTAGTCATTAAGAAATGCAGACAACTTCTGCAAAAAACAAAATCAAGAAAAACAACACCAAGCAGCTTCACTGAACTCTGTATTTTCAAGAGTTTGCAAAGGTCAGCATAATACAATATAGACAGAAAGCGTGGTCAAGTATTCAGAGGTTTTTATATAGATATATATACGTAAGGGATGCAGCTGGAACAGAAAATGAGTTAGCTACTAGTCTGGAAACAAATGTATATTTAAATCTTCAAATTAGTTGGACCCTTGGGCATAAGCCAAAGTAGTGGAAAGCCACAAAAGTAGACAGTAAATGGAGAAATTCAGGATGTAATATGTATCTATGGAAATGATGTTAATTCCTCAGTTCCAGATAAATTTCCTGACTTCTTCTGTGAGAAGGAAAGCTCAGGAAACCAGCATCCTAGGATATAGAAAGAAGAAAACTCCACCACTATTTAGGTGAACCTAAACTGCTAAATCCTTTTAAGGGAAGATGAAAATGTTAGCTAAAAAAATAACAGGAAACTGAGGAGAAAAGTACTCTTGGGTGGAAAACATAGCCCACATGCTTGGTTTCATAACTCTACCCTTAACGATCAAGTAGAGGGTCAGAAGAGAGTTGGGAACATGGTAGAACATCTTTTCATGCATAAGAGAGTTCTTAACAGTTTCTTAACTATCCCTGTGCATTTGCCTCCTGGAGAATGGCAGATGCGAATGCAGAACCTGGACAAACTCCCACCTCTGGAAGTCACAAGGGAGAGGAACAACCAGCACTGGTCTTTTCAGAAAGAGGGGAAAGCAAAAAAATTTGTAGCTTCTTACTCATGTTCAGGCATCTGGGAGAGACAGAGTATATCAAAATTTTGCTGAATGCTTCTTTTGTACCAGAAGGAAGGGCCCTAATTACGTTAATGTACCTTCAAAAACACTTGAAGTAATTTTTCCTCAGACTGCAACTGGAGTTAATTCTGATATCCAAGTTTTTACACTACATACATTTTAGCAGCATATGACAGCAGTGATATATGACTGTTCAAGTGCTGGATTTAGACCTAGGTATAAACTGTACTTGTGAGTGAATTTTATTTTGACCTTTCATATGGAAAAATTTATATCACATGGTTTTTCAATTCTATTGAAGGAATCGTTATCATAAGCAAGAAGTGAAGGAGATGTAATCAGTTCTCTATTGAGCAGACAGAACTATTACTCAGCAGACGTTGGTAAAAAAAAATTAAAAAAAGAACGTAAGATCTACATGTAAGGTATTCTGAGAAACTACAGAAAGCTTGAATTGAAGTTTTAACAAGACCAGGAAGTGCCAGAATGCAGGTCTAAAACTCTTCTAAAAAAGGAAGTTGACTTCAAGTTTTCTTGTCTTAAAAAGTAAAATCATGCGGAGAAGTTAACATAGTCAAGTACAGCAGTGATCTGAAATCACCATGAATACATCTACCTTGGGCAAGGAAAGCATGTAAAACTCTTCCAAGAAGTGAAATACATTAAAAAATAAGAATCTAATCCAGCAACTCACCCCCAAAATCTTCGAGGTCCTGTGCTGAGATACACCAGTAATTAAAGATTCTCATTATTCATTATCCATGAAAGCACTTTTTATTGCTCAGGGACGCCCCTGCACCCTCATCTATTTAATTCACCCCTCCAATAGTGGGGCAGATGTCCCAGAAATGTCTCAGTCTTCTTGGAAGGGAACAAAAAGCTATTAACTTTGTTAACCCTGTGATCACAAAAAGGGAATTCCTGCTTGTTAATTGGTGCTGTAACATTGCCTCAAACAAGCAGTGCAAACCCCCCTTGAGATGCCCCACTGAGAAGCTCCCAGGGTTGGTGGCTCATCATGCCTAATGGGACCACTGCTGAGGCCACGGAGAAGAGATGTGTCAGCCTGGTGCCAGGCTGCGTAGTTCCCAAATGATCTCTGAACACTCCCACTACCTATGCTGTGACTGTCTCGAGCGCAAATGAAGGAGTTTCCTCTCTTGGTTTTATGTTCTGATTATCTATATGGTTATGACTATTAATTACTATTCCATTATCCACTTCCTGCTGCAATTGGGGTGAGACATTGTTGTTTTTTTGTGTGTGATTGGTGTTTATTTAAACACCCTGCTCCTGCATTCCAGTCAGCTGCTTGTATGGAGCCATGAGTAAGATTCACACACTGTATGGCACCTGGCATAAATGACCAGGGTGTTTCGTTGAGTTGCTGCAGATTTAAACAAAACATGGTGTCACTACTGGCAAACCTCTCAGAAGTTTTCTGATACTGGCCTCTCTGAGTTGATAAAGGCATGCCAATACTTCAGAAAAGTATCCTGGCAGGAAAGCATCAAGCTACCTGATTTTCCTTGCCAGCAGGAAAAGCCAGCAGGGAGGCACTTTTTAAATTTCTAGTTTAGTTTCAGGAAACGTACATTCCTCTGTTGTTCTTTGTCTTTACTTGAGGTAGGACTGGTGCTGGCTATCACCAGGGACTCTTCCTCCTGAAACCATCCTCCTCTACTGAGGCTACTACATTATACCCATTACCCTGGTATCAGGGACTGTGGGAACCAGCTGGAGTATTAACTGCACAATTTTTTGTGCAAGTCTGACACTGCAAACACAATCAAACATTAGGCAAATGATGGCTGTAATTCAGCACAGCACTTGAGTACGCACGTAGGTGCAGAAAATTCTGGCATGTTTTTGCAGGCAAAACTCTGAAAATTTGGTCCATCATGCAAAATGGGAAGCTCACGATTTTTTGGTAACATTTCAGTGCAACCTCATTGCTGTGTCTACCACAGACAAAGGAAAAAACACATGCCAAAGAACGAGATAAATGGGAAACATCAGAATACTCCTTTACCTTATTTCTATCTATTTCTATGTTCAAAATATTTTGTTCAGTCTCAAAGCCATAAAAATCTCTCATAAAGAAAAAAATAAGAAAAAAAAAACACTGAAAAAAGTAAAGCAATACTGGTATCCTCCCAAGATGAAATGATAATTTTTTTTTCTTGGCTTCATACCCTGGGCTGCTGCTCAAACACAACTGTCTTTTTCAGAAAGAAAAGTTTGTAGGTTTAATAAAGGATGATAACCCAAATTAACTTACATTTTCCTTTGCTGTACTCACAGAAACAAAAATAGAACAAATCCAAGAATATGCCTCCTTTGTCAGGTTCATGCCATTTATCTCTAACTTGTTTCCTAGACTTTAGAATCAGAGATAATATGTCTAATATTTCCTTCGCCCCTTCCCTGAGTAATAAAAACAACTGTTCTGCTACTCAGCTCGGATTCTAATTATCCAGTCTCCAAGGTCAATTTCAATGTGGAGCTGTAAATAGATTAATACACTGTGTTCAAATAAAGAAAACATTTACAGAAAAATCACCATATGGACCCTATTTAGACAGATGATCTAATTATCATAATGCCCAACGAACTGATGCAGGAATGGTTTTAGAGCAGGATGCTTCTCTCTGGACTTTGCCCTCCCATCTTGTAATGCATTAGAGGTGACGTTGTTCTCTGAAACCCTGTGACTGATACATTCCCACTGCACAGGGCAAAATTTGTCATTTGTAATACGTAAGAGGTGTCCTTTAGCTACAAATGAGCTTCAAGTCCCAAGGAAAGATGCATGAAACAATGAGAAAAGTAAGAGTGCTAATGAAGATTGAAGAGGTAATTCTGTGAAAGAAGCTGTTTCAAGAGAGAAGGAAGGAGAATAATTATAATATTACAAGTGACAGCCAGATGCACGTCAATATGCCTGGTTTTGAACTAATCACTTTAAAATCTGGGCCTAATTTGTGTTTGCACTTCTTTTCAGGCTTTCTCGCCCCTCTTAGTATTCTCATAGAATTTACTTACGCCTTAGCCTTCTTATATGGATAACACAAAATACATGATAGGTAGCCAGCTATTTTTAGTATGAATCTAAATTATACAGATCTTTAGGAAACACAATAATTCACGATCTTTACAATTCAAAAGCTGTTTTTATCACCACAATGTACTAAATCAGAAGAAAAACTCTTAGTGCAGCTGATCACATAACCCTAATGGACATAAAATTAATATGTAACATCCACAATACCTTTATCCTGACAATACCTGTTCACTATGACTCACAACATCTGTGCTCAAGCAGCTTAACCATCAGTAAAGTGCAGTGATATATCATGGCTAAGAGATCTAAGATTCAGTTTGAATACCAATAAGGTGTTTACTGGCTATTATAAAGGATGAGGAGACTGCCTACTCAACCATGTATGTTTACAGATGATCAGTGCAGACAGAGCCTAGAGCTTTCAGGAGGGTTGTTCTCAAAGCAGTGAGGGGTTAAGCCTTTAGAAATCCTACCAGACTTACTGAGCTTGGAGTTGAGTTTATATCCTCTAACAGTTCTTAATGATTGCTGGATTGCCAAAGCACTTCAGACGGAATATATAAACTATGAGTGCAGTAACATTAGGTGGAGAAGTATCAGTTCAATTCAGCCTCTATCTTCAGTTACTTCCATTTGCCAATGACCAAAGTCTGTGGCTGATTCAAAGTTGCAGTTATCAGCTAACCTGGTTATTTGCTTTTATTGTGGATTGCAACCTTTACCTAATTACAGCCCTGCCCCCATATCTGCTGTTGTACAGAATATATCGGATTAAAAAATGTGGAAGATTTTAAGAGCAATAAAATAGCTTTCAATAACAACTGACACAGTGTCTCCTAATCACTGCAAGCTCCCATTTTTAACAGTCCCTATTACCCCAGCAACTATATAAAGAACTCAGCTTAGCAGTAATAAAGAAAGAGAGTTTCAGTCAGTGGCAGAACCTGCTTGACTTCAAGAGCACTTCTGAGTATGAGTGGAGATCTGTGGGTGGAAAGATCTGTCCTCAGAAGAACAAGCTTTTAACTTAGAGAGGGATTCTGTAAAAGTAATTAAATGAATCATCATGAACAATACACTCACCTCTCACTCAGAATCGCCAAGATGAAGATGTAAAATGAATATCCATTTTTTGTTTATCACAGTTCTTTTAAAGATCATTAGCAATCTGGGAAAGCAACCTGGGACAACATATGATGAAAGCTATACATTTCTGTAATTACTTCAATTATTTAAAAAGCAGAAGGTACTGCAATAAATGATTTTTTAGTAAGTTATAATATGATACAGTATTCTATATTATGAAGTATATAATTAAAAAAAACATTGAATGTGAAAGTAGAGGTATCTTCTGCACACAGCTTGGATCTTTGGGGTAAGTTCAAGGCTCTCGGTGATGTGAATACTCCCCATGTAATTTCCATGAGAGCTGGACCAGGATCTAGAACTCTGATTCATTACATCACCTTAGCTCAGTTCAGTGACTCTAGTCATTTGTGGAATGTTAAGCACACACTCAAGTGTTTTGCTGGATTAAGGCTGAGTAGCTCTACATGAGCTGTATCCACCAAAAGAAAAGAAAGCAAATAAAATTAATGGTGGAAAGGGCACAGCTGTCTGCTTTATACATGGAATCTATCTGCATGCCTGTGAAAGATACTAACACACATGACAGAGTAGTCCAATTCCCATCATGGAGCAAAAGTGACTAGCATAATACAGTAGTTTTTACTACAGAAGAAGGGATTTCCAACCACTGAGAAATTTTAGGTTACGCAAACTTTGCCATGGGTCATCTTGGCAAATAGGTGCATGGGGAGGTGTGCAGGAGAAAAAAAAAAAGCTCCTTTCTCTGTGTTAACATATGCTTCACTTTCTTAAGAATTTGGTACAGTATGCAAGTATGGAAGAAAAACATAACATCTCTACAATTTTTTGTAACAATCCTGTTTCAAATGTACAGCTGGATTTTGTTTTGTTTTGAAAATGTGAATATTAATGCTGCAGTAATAGTAGCTATTAATGGTAGATGAAAATATTTAAGGATGCATTCTTAAACATGGTCAGTACATTACATGCTTTAGCTTTCATTTACATCCATAACTAGTGTTTTTGTAAGGAAAACAGCTTATTGGTTGGGCTACTAATTTGTTTTAAAAGTAAAATACAGAGGTGTTTCAAGATGTTCAGATTTTACATAATAACTAAAAAGGGAATAAAACATTGACAAGAAATGCACAAAATTGCTTTCATCCTTTGTTTCCATATTTGCCTGCTTGCTTTGCCCTTTGCAGAGATCATTGTACCAAAAAGCTGTTTCACATGTTAAGATGATTCACAGTAGGGAAGCACTTTCTTATATTATTTTCATCAAAAGCAGCTTATATTGCTTTTGCCCATCTGAATATTACCATTAGGCTGCTAATTTGCACTTCGGTAAAAGGGTCAGGAGCTTTCAATTTTTTGATGACTTGATATTAGCTTGAAAGAGAATTTTTAATAACTCTTGTAATTTGCCACCATAGTTTCACCATCCAGTGCCTTTGAATTATATATGTTTTATAAAACAAAACTCTGCAAGAATTAATATTTCAAGGTGATATTTAAGAATAGTCCTTATTACTGTCATCAAAATGGAGGGTCTCATATCTCAGCAATAGCACCTGGGCATACTTGGCACTCCATACTTATTTCAAACAGAAATTAAAGTGATAGAGTTTTTTGCATCAGCATTCTAAAATATACAGACCCAGCTTAGAAAAAGGTATCCTTTAGCACTGTTTCTCCTCCTGGAATAAACTGAAATTCGTAGTGGGGTTAGTAAGCAGCAAGAAATAAGACCACAGTGGTTTTCCAAGAGCCTATAGATCGTTACTGAGAAGTACTACAAGCAGTATAAGAATCAGTTAGTTGAATTTGGAGACTGTCTCAGAGAGAAGGCTGTTTGTTCAGAGGGTCTTATAAAGTAAGGAACAAATCATCTCAGTTGGTTAATTGATTGATGATGACCCTTGGTCATTTGTAGTCCAGCTCAAACAAACTGAGGAGTTTGGTAAATACTACCTGTGTGTTAAGGGAATTATATCACACAGAAGTGTCATATGTGCTAACAGAGAGGATCAGAAGAATAAATTATCATTTTTTCTATTGTATTGACATCAGGTCAGATCTTCCACCCTTCTAAATTGTCCTAGGCTGCCCTGGCTGTAACGAAGGCATGGACAATTTGCAGCTACTGCAGATGATATGGCCCATAAATTTGTTAATTCTGAAGAATGTTTATGATCCAAATAGGGGTAATATAATAACTGGGACTCATCAGGCCTTCTGTTTGTTTCACTCAGGTAACTAATTATAGAAGAGTTGTAAGACAATAGTCTTATCTTCTGCCGTTTTCAGTGTTCTTCCATGTGTGAAGAGCTTAATGATTACTTAAATATAACATCTATTGCATCTAATGCTCATTTATATTGCTAAGTGACATGAAAGATTCTCTGTTTAGGGTTCACTGAGGTTTTACAAGGTTTGGGAGGGTTCTGCCATGAGTTTTCTTCTCCCTCTTCTGAAAACAATTCTGAAGGAGAATGAGGATGTAAAAAAACCAACAATGCTTAATCAAAACCACAATATTAATTCCCAAGCAGATATCTTACTAGTTGAGGTATGACTATATGAAGACAAACCCAGTCAAACAAGTGAGGGGCTCCTGAGGTACACAACGGGTACTTCAGTCACCAGAAACAAAGAGGACCTGCTGTTTAAAGTGCAGGCAGCAGGAGCTTGGCACAATTTGGAAGTGTACAGATTAAAGCAGCTTGTGCCTTGCCAGCTCTCTACCCACATGGACTGTGTCCAAACTGAAGAGCCATAGGCTAATTCTACCTACGGACAAGCCCCTTTTCTTCTTCCACATCTGGGTACTGTATGGATGAGCCCCACGCAGAGAAGGGGACAGAAGTGCAAAGGCTTCTGTCATCCTGTGATGTGGCTGCCAGGCCCAGGAGGCAGACAGGGGCAAGGTGTGCTCTCTGCCCAGGCTGATTCCTGTCTTGTGGCAACAGGAGGTAGGGTCACTCTGAGGAGGGAGCTGCATATCTCAGAGCTAACATGGCCTCCCTGGCAATAGCTCAATTTCTCAACATCCTGCTGTAGAGGTTGTTATTTGACCATATCTCTGGATAGTGGTCACAGTGCAGGGTGTGTGGGGGGGAGGATTTCTTTCTCCACCCATTTCTAAATGGTTTTAGATCTGGATCAGCTGGAGTGCTTTTTCCTTTTTTAAATTATTCAATATAGAAGGGCTGTCAAAGTCTGCAGGCTGTAACTCCTGTTAGTTTGAAAACTGGTTTAGCTCACTTTCTGTTTGTTTGTTTTAAAAGACGGAGACGGGGGGAGGATGGACATGGCTAAGCATGCCTGTTTATACCTGCTTAACATGACTAGTATTCCCCTCTTTCTGGTTCTCTCTTGGTTAACTGAAATTATGCCTTCAGCTCCATCCCAGTGGCTCATTTCTCACAGTCTCTGCTTTCCTTCCCTGATTTACCTGTCAATATCTTCAGCTCTTTCTTGCTCTAGTCCTGACCAAGTTGCCCTGTTCTTTTTCCCTCACCATCCACTCACTCTGATACACAGATTAACCTTCTGACCCTAATCCTGCTGCCTGGCCCAAGGAGAAATGGTGGCATGTATTGACTGTTGGATACAAGCCATTTCTTTAATCTTGCCTTCAGATCTGTACTTCTTTCGTGCTGATGATTGAATCCCTTTGCAGTCCTCAGTTAAGACATTATATGCAATTAAAAAGGGGAAGGCATTATTTGGATTCTCTAGACAGGGACTGCAGGTGCCTCAGTTTCTTTTATTAGACTAAACTGCTCAGTGCTGAAGTGGGACAAATCAGCAAAGTGTACTTGACTGGCTTGCCACTGTTGATAACATTACAGCTCACAAGGAAATTGTTCGGGGGGTGTGTGTGTGTGTGACAGTATTCAGAAAGATAAATACTTTCTGGAAGGAACGCTAGGCAGTAGCTGGAGCTTTTGGACTAGATGATCTTTCGAGGTCCCTTCCAACCCCTATGATTCTATGATTCTTATACTCATGTACTAAGGGAGGTGTACAGGCAAACTTAATCTCATTTCTAAACTTACACTCCGTGCTTTCTGTGAAGCTCTCAGGAGTGGCACAGGTGCAGAACTTGCAAAGAGACAGCCAGAGCTGCTTCTGGATCAGTGTAAATGTTGGACAAAATGAAGATGTGTGCCTCACCAACACAAAGCCATTAATATCTTGTTCTTGATTGCTAGCAATGGCAGTGCACCAGGATTAGCAGATGTAAGACCAGAAATCCTTAGGAATGTGTCCCTCCCCATTCTGTAATGTATCAAGACAACATCACAAAAGCTTTTGTTTGGAAATGATGAGCCCAAAGCAGAAACCACTGTAAAAAAAAGGCTCCTTGAAAGCATGGAGCTTATTGCGCATTTACATTACCTGAGTAAGAGGTTCAGTGACTGTTTTCGAAGAAGTCAGGAATGCCTGTGCTTGATGGCATGCATTAACAAATGTATTTGCACTTGTGTATTGAGATAAATGGCAGAAAAAAGATCTATGGGAATTTATACCCAGGGGCATAAATGACCCTGAGATGGTCTTAGAGAACCAAAGACAACTGGAGCCAGAAAGACATCTATCTGACAGAGGCAGTCGATTAAAAAAAGCATTATATTAAAAATGCTATGTCTGACAAGTACACTTGATCAAATGACTGTGCAAAAA
Organism: Apus apus; assembly: GCF_020740795.1. Taxonomy (NCBI): domain Eukaryota; kingdom Metazoa; phylum Chordata; class Aves; order Apodiformes; family Apodidae; genus Apus; species Apus apus. Next base: position 51,176,300 of record NC_067285.1, on the reverse strand, counting down.
CCTCATCTCATACTGCTGAAAGCATTCAAAAGAAATATTGCTGGATAAGGGTTAATATTAAACTTCATCTTTCCTGACATAGAGTAAACCCTTTTTCACTTTTAATCTTGTTTGATACTTTATACAACTTTTCCAACCCCTCACTCCCTAACTTTTCCAAAATCCACCTTTCTCAAAAGGCAGATTTGTTTTAAATTTCCAGCAGTCTCATTTGTTTCCTCTGTTGCATATTACATGTTTCTTTACAGGGTGAATTTGGTAGAGGATAATCTTGTTATCCTGAAGACAGTTCTATTTCCTGGATATACTCTCTTCAGTACAACTTACCAATAACGCTGTTAAGGATCACCTCACACTCACCTTTGGTCCACTTTGTTAAGTGAATCATATAAAGTCTACAGCTCCCCTCTAGAAAGTGATAATGACTTTACCAGTCAGCAGCTAAAATATTTCACTAACCTACTCTCAAACCTTTGAACCCCGTCTTACAATAAGCCATTGTTATAAATACTAATTATGGAATATATTTTGAGAGAAGGAGTTGGAAATAAGTACAAGGAAAACAGGAATTAACCACAAAAGCAAAACATGAATGGTCAATTTACCCGCAGCAGGAGGGGATGCTCGATACTCCATTAAGAGACATTAAACTTCTTGGCTAATTGTAAAAAGCAAGTGAAGGAGGAAATTTCTTATTGAGCTCAATGGGACATTGATTAAGCCAAAATCCTAAGATCTCCTACCCCAGTGCAGATGAAGTATTTACTTTTAATTGTTTTATTCAGCTGGACTCCACAAAAGCTTCAATAGGTGAAAGTACTCACCCTGGTAAAACTTCAAATTGGAATGTCATTTATTTCAGCCTTGTATAGTTCTTCAATACAAATATAAAAAAACAAACAAACAAAAAACAAATACCAAAAGCACTTTTCTCTTACAAGCTACAACAAACATTTCTAGATGTTCTGCGGAACAACATCTTTCTTTGTTTAATCTTGAAAACTTTTGGTTTTTTATTGTTTGCATTTATATACAATCTCTACATTGTATTTTACTCTCAAGGTATTAAACAGATACTAGAAATAGAATGCCTATTTACATTTGGCCACTCCACAAAACAGTTAAAAACATGTCTGGTAGATAGCACTACAGGGAACTCCTGGTATCCTCGTTTTCTAAAACTGTGTTTAACTATGTTACATTAAATCAAGTATTATGACCTTCAGAAAATGAATAACTGAATGAAAGCAAGAACAGGCATTATATCTAAGTATAAAATAATATTTATGAAGCATTTACATTTATCTATCATTATGTGCAAATTATAGAAAAACAGTTTGTCTCCTAAATTTAAAATATTACTATAAAATTCAAGACAAATTATTCTGTTGTGAACAGCAGGAAAGGTGAAAGATAGAAGTTTCATATTCTTTGGAGGGAGTGACTTTCTTTTTAATATCTTAAATTGCATATGAAAGAACAAACACTACAGATAAGTACCTCGCCTGAAGCATGAGTGGAAAGCTTTTACAACTGAAAACAAAATGAATACAAGTTCATTATGTTAGAAAACATGTCAAAGGTGTGAATTCTATCCTGTAGAGGCAAGAATGTGCTCATGAAGGAAGAGTCTACTTCAGCAGGTTTTCACCAAAGGGATTCCCAAATGCTACATTAGTACAATAAATGCAGGACACCAGCGAGAGCTATGTCCATTACAGGATAAGTTATATGTTAAATAATTATTATTTTGTGTCTTCTAGACAGCTCTTAAATTATGGGTTTTAATAAGTCTATAACTCAAATGCTTGAGTACGAAAAAAGCACACAGGCATCACCCTCTCTTAAATACATGGAGACAGAGCATTGCACTCTGCAAAGATTGTGACTAAAATAATATGAGAAACTAACAGGCAGAAGAGCAGGAGAAGAGAGCGGGTGCTCGATCCCTTCTTATGCCTTGAAAAAAAGTTGTAAAATGAGAAAAACTAGACTGATTAGTACAGTGCAAATTCTAGCTGCTTAAAATCAGGCAGAAACAAAGGGCTTAGTCCCTGTTTTAGGTACAGGAAATAAGCTGCCTCCTTTAGTCCTAACAACAGAACACAACTGAGGCAAAAATAAAGAGACAGTAGAGTACTGCATAGCCTGGGCCTTTATTTGACTGCCAGCTTCTGTGCAGACCAAAATGAGATGACCTCTTTCAAATTAAACAGTTCTTCTCTACTTGGGGATGTTTTGTGCAGTAAACTGTTCTGATATGCTACCACTTCTGTATTTTTTTACCACTTTGGCTTCTTTGCTGCCATAAACGTCACAAGAACTTTTTTTAATGTGAGATTATTATTATTTTTTTTTTTTTCCAGCTTGAACACATTTGGATAATCCTGCCAGGAAACTCGTGGAGACCCAAACTGGACAGAGCGAAGACACAGATTTTCCTTTTCTCTAACTGAGTGAGTATGCTGGCCATGAACAGATCATATTCAGGCAATCTGTTAACTTGACAGAAATATTAATATTTTTTGAGGGAGACTTCCAAAACAGAATGACTTTGATGATTCTGCCGCTGTCACTATAAGATGACGAGAGCACACATTTCTTTGAGATGCATATAAATTTTATCTTTCTCCCCTGGTAACTATACAGAATTACAATTTACATTCTCCACAAAAATGTAAATAGTGGAAAGCTTTGCTGCTTGCAAAAGTTAGGATCTAAAGTTTGACATTTTATTCCAGCTTAACTTGAAAAACTCTTGGACTATGACTTAGCAACACCGGCTTTTAAATGCTCAATATCTGGGACTTCCTACATTAGAAGATACAGAGTGGAGACAACTATTATCAGACCTCTAGAATGAAACAAGTTGTGAGTATGACTTACAGACACAAGGGAAGACAGACAACTAAATTACTTATTTTGGATGTCAGACTGGTACAGAGAACGAGAACTAACACTTAAAGAACCCAGTGCTAGTAGTGAAAGCAATTACTTGTGTCAGTTGAGGGATGAAAATAAATCACACCATAAATGATGACATGCATTAGATTGGAATACTAAACCACTGTTAATTTATTAAATTGATGTAAATGTTGAGACTTTTGCCTTTCAGAAAAAAAAAAACAAAAACACCTTATAATAGCAATTCCCCCTTTAAGGAGAGGAAAGCACTGTCACTTACCACAGTGATTGCTCTTGTTAGAGATATTATTTTTTATAGCAGCTTTGTCTAAAATGTCTTCTTACTAAGAACTGACTGATACAAAGATATCAAAATCATGTTAGTTACTCTCTTTTGCTACTAAATTGTTTGTTGCAACCTCACATGCATTACAAGAGATGTAATTTTTATAGAACCCTTCTCTGTTGAGGATGTTACCCTCATTACAGAAAACTGTTCTCGTAGCCATGTGGTTTAGTATTTTTATGTTTTACAAATTCTAAGTATTTGCTACCACAAATGTCACAATTACTTCATTTATTTTCTGGGTTTTTTTCTGCTTAAGCACTTTTGGATAATCCTGTCAAGAATATGATTCCAGTAGCCCATCAAATCTCATTAAAATCCTTGTAGTGCCCAGTTTATATGCCAATAATGTGACTATGGATCATATCTGTGTTACCTGTCTGATTACTTATATGTGCTGCTGTTAATCTATTTCTTTTGCATCTACTGCTGTTCTAATTAGTGGATGGAAGACAAAATTTAAAACATGCCAACTTGGATGCAAATGACATTCCAAATGACATTCAGGCTTTTATGAACTCACCACAGAAAAACCAGACAAGGTGACAGATATTTTAAGGGAAACTGGAAGCAATAGGGCTGCATATAACACTGGGATGCTCTGGCTGATGATAGGAAATCAAGAGCTAAACTAAGAGCTAGAGCCCTGATGGTCACCACTGGGCTGTAAATTGATTCTGCTAAAGAATGAAATACTCCAATTATGAAACACAGGTCTAGCACAGACACTTGAGCATCACTTGATGCCAGGAAACCTTTCCAAGAGCTTCCCAGGGACTTGCTGTCTGAGGAAGGCAGTTAAGATTTTATGGCAACTGCAGAAAGGTCACAGCAGCAGTGATGGTTAATAGTAAAGATACATGATACTTCAAGAAAATATGTATAAACAACTAGCGGTAGAGGTAACCAAAGGAATAGCTGTAAGCAGTAGAATACCTGTCCGGTCAATCTCTGAACCCAAAGAAGAGAGAAATATCCTTACCTGTGAGCATGCCTGACAAACCAGGCGGTTAAGAGCCACAAAAAGCTGAGAAAATTGTGAGACTTGAATAAATAAGGGAGAAAAGATCAAGATTGTAATACTGGCTGTTTCTCCTTTCAAATGTCACACACACTGACTTTTTTGGTAGGTTTTGTTGCTTTTTGAGCAATTTGGCAAAACACAAAACTATTACCAAGAAAATGGCAGCTTCCTTAATAGAGTAAAATAGCAATAAACTTACAGATATATAATAGATATGTAACAAATTTTAAACAAAGTGCATATATAAATTGTTGAATGACATCATTTCTGTTTTGTGCCTAGCAGATAAAAGGTTTGTTCATGTGAAAATTCACATTGCTTCCTTCTCAATGAAGGAGAGCAGTATTACAGGTTTGGTTTTTTTTAAATCTGCGGGATTCTAGAAACAGTAAGTTATCATTTCACAAGCAATTCAGTTAAAGTAATCTTTTGAGATTTAATAACTATTTTCTGTAATGATCATAACTGTGAGAGAGGAAGAGACAAAGTGTTCAGTTTTATTGCAATGTTTTACACTCTGTTTCACTCTGCTGCCCTACTAATTTATAAGCTATATGTTCAAGACTGAAAAAAGAAGCAAACTCAATTATAAACTGTGCAGCACAAGTGATACTCTGTTTTATATTTGTTCTGGTCTAATTCCAAATTTAGAAAATGGGTTTTATAGTCTTAAACATAGTCTTAAACACACTAATAATTTAGGGCCAGAAAATGCTATTCTGTGTAAAGACATAGAATAGATTTAGTCCTGTATTTTAAGTATAGCTCTGTGAGGAGACAGCTGCCAGATCAGCAACCCAAGAAAAGAGCCGACTCCTGAAAATGATCCTCTGCAAGACCCTAATACAGAGATACTGAGCCTTTATTATACCCAAAGGTGGACTCTGGGCTGGCACAGTACTGTCTCATTCTTCAGAAGGAAAGATGCTTATATTCACCTTATCTGTGACTGTCTGAAGTTAGTGACCAGTTCATACATCATCCAGTCTAGAGCAAATAATCTGCATTTTCAGGAGGTAGTATTCCTCACAAATAGACATTTGGCACTAGAATGAATGCACAGTACAGAAAATTAAATGAGAGCCTCATGACCATTCTCAGCTTCCTAAGAAGCACTGCTACTTGAATTGTTTGTCCTTATCCTCTTTCCTCACCTTCTTACTTTACCTGTTATCTCCTTATCCTTAGCACTGTACTTCTTACTGTTTTACTCTTCAGCCTCCACTTTCCTTCATTCCCTTGTCCAGCATCTTCCTCCACATCCTCTATCAGTACTTCTGGTAGATCTGTCCAGATGTCAGACAGTGCCCATTACCTGACTGACCACTTGGGCTAACTGGCCATCCCAACCAGGCCATTCCATGTGTCAATCCTAATTGGATACCCAGGATCTGTCCTAGGCACTCCTGGAAGCAAATTAAGCTGTATCATGGGGCAGAAGCATCCCACAGACTATCAGTCACCTTTGAGGTGCTCTCATCTTACTTTTGACAGACCCCACAATAGCAGATAGACAGTCTGTGCTGCACGGGGACCTAGAAACAGCATCTCTCATCCCCATAAGGGTTTCCTAGCTGATGCAGGGAAGATAGGGAGGAAGGCTGAAAAGAAGAATTGAGAATTCATTCATACAGGGAAAAAGCTCAAAAGGTTTGAATTTAGTAAAATATTTCAAAGCTGTTTCCTCCATTCTGCTCCATGCAGCTGTGAGCAAGAGCAGAGGGTACAAAGTCAGATGCACTCATCAACTCCCTTCTGAGAGCAGCAGCATCAGGCAGTTCTAGGAGGGATTATCAATAAAAGCCTTTGAAGTGATCCCTACTGCCAGGAGCCCACTTAAGTGACTCACTTTCACTCCCAACATCCAAAAAAAAGATAGATTAGAATTAGATGTAGATACAAGAAATTACAGCAATGAATTCTGAATGTCTGCCACATGAGAAATAACTGTAACTCAGGGAGGAGACAACAGAAAAGAAGCATGAAGTAAGGACTGCTCACTCTCTTTTATGCTGGAAAAAATGGGAGGTGTGAAACAAATTAACATAGGGTAGGTTCAAAACAAACAAAATGAGCTATTTCATCAGGCAGCCTGTGTTACACTGCGGAACTCAATTTAGTCTTAGAAGTCGGCAGAGATTCAAAGAGCAATTAGACAAACCAACAGAATAGTTATCTAGGAAAGGGTGTTTAACACAATGGCATCTCCCCTCTGACTCCAGAAACCTGGAGAATATTCTATGAGTATCACTATGTCCTTGCCTTAACAGTCTTCCCTAAGCTTTCTGAACAACTACCAGCTCTTGTAAGATGCAGAATGGCCTAGAAGGGCACTGATCCCATGTGCTGCTCTCATGCTTTGAAATTGACTCATTATGTTTTACACATTTGAGGATAATGACCTTCTTATATACCGCAAAACAAGTGCCCTGAGTAGTTAACAGATCTTTCTTGCCTCCCTATGATGGTACACATTTTGCAGTGACATCCAAAACTCCTCATGCATACTCACAACAGAAGAATGATCTGTAAAGATACAAATAATCCCACCATCCAGGAGAGAGCAATGGTATCAAAGAAGCTCATAGGAGGCAGGGATATAATCTTCTATCACTAGGAAAAGAATATAATCTCCTATCACTAGAAAATAAGTCTAATATGATCCATATGATTTCTATATCATTCCCAGAACAAAAAAACAAACCAAAGAGCAGCAAGAAAATCTGAAGCTTGCAAATCTTGCTAAATTTGCCTTTTCCCCTAGAAAATTCTTCAAACAGGCTGGTAAATAGCAAACAGCTCTTTTGAAGGACTTCAAAGGCCTTCCTCTCAAATGGGCAGGACTGGCAATCTCCCAAAAGGAGCCTTACTACAATTGCACTGGCTTTCTTCACTTCTAAAAGAGAAAAATCCAGCCTGCAGACTGTGTAGAAATCAGAAGGGCACTGAAAACCACAGGGAGTGAGCCCAGCTGAACAGGAAACAAAGAACATTGCATTTTTCCTCCTCAGACCCAGGGCACAGAAATCTTGCTTTTGTGATTAACTGTTGATTTCTTTCAGAAGTTTCCCAAGTCACTCAGCTGGTTCTGTAAGCAGACACACAGTTCTCACAGACTCACGTGCCACATCACAGAAGCAGACAAAGGAACAAAAACAGAACAAGGAAGCAAAGCAAACAAAAGCCCTGGTACTACATCTTGGATGCAAGACATTTTTCTTCATCAAGTTTGTCAAATTCGGGTTCTGAAGCTCCTACATAGGTACAGAATGTAACAGTGCTCCTAGTAACAGCAATGGAAGGAAATGTGACCAGGTGCGTGGTTTTGGGTCCCCACAACAATTATTGCGCCACCATGAATATCAGGGAACAGATCTTCAATCTTTTCAGTGTTCTTTAATGATTCATCTAAATAATGTATTTTGTCAATTAATATTTCATTTACTTTTGTGATCAAGTTACATAATGCATACATCAAACTGCACAGCCTGCTGATCCTTCATTGGCTTACGTACATATTTTTCTAGTCAAATTGTTATGCGTATGATAGATCAATTTGCATATTTTAATAATCAGGGTGCATAATTCACTGCTTTGTTTTGCATATTTTAGTAGCAAAGAACTGTGTTTTGTTGATCCATTTCTTCTTATAGACTTTCAACTGACTGCACCTTCCAGGATGAGTTACTGTATATGCATTAACTGTGAGCATTTTACAAATCTTTATTTCACAGAATGCCCATTGTAGGACTCGGATGTCTCTTAGGTGCTTCATACCTCACCAGATGAACACCAGCAGTGGAGACTGGCAGTCCTCACAATGCTTCCTATACTTTACTGCACAAATGTATACGGTAGATTAAATTACATGTGTTCTGGTGAAGACACATATTTTTGTGAAACAAAACTGAGCTGAACATTTGAATGCTATCTCCTAAATTCATAGGATCACAAAACAGTTCTCATTAGTGAAGTTTCATTTTACTTATTAGAAACTGAGTCCACCATCCATAAACCTACAAAAATCAGTATGTTTTACTTTTAGGTGTATTTTTTTCTTTTTTAATATATGGATGAGCATTTGTCTTTTAAATTCCAGTGGCAAATATACTTTTCTTTCAGAGAGACTGACATGGTAAGAACAGCTAGCAAAATTTCTTTTTCTTGTGACGTACATCTGGAAATGTGCTCTCTCTCACAGATACCTTTCACTTTCTTGCAACAAACTAATATATTTTCCCAGAACATGAAAACAAAAAAATTTCAAGTCTGTCTTTAATGCCCATACTCACCAGAAAGGCTGATGCTTCTAGTTGCGATCCAGCTTCTTCCTAGGACCACTTAAGCATTCTAAGTCAAGTATAAAGAGGCACTGCAACAGAAAACAAAGTTGAAAAATACATGGCTTAATTAAACTAATTTTACATAGAACTTCAAACACCAGCATACATTTTAGTTACTAATGTTTAGATCAATAAATTTTCCTGAGTTTTCAACATTTGTAGAGCATTCCTTCTTCCCCTAAGGAAGAAATTATTTTGCCTCAATAGCCAAGACAAAATATGCTGAACTGCATGACAAGAAAATACTTAAGAGATACTATTTTTGAAAAGTTGTCCAATCATTTCAAATTCAAAATCAGGTGCAATTAAGAGCCAAAGCCTGGGTCCAAAAATCATTTTTTCAGTCTGACTTCTTTAAAGAAGATTTCAGATTAGTCAATTAAAATGTTTAATATATGTACTTGAAAACCATATTTCTTAGCACAAATGTAAGTGGCCTAATAGGAAGCATGAGTGTGCACAGAGAGTAGTGTCAACAGCTGTTAATAATATTTTCCATCGCCCCCTCACAAATGTCTGCTTGGGAAAGAAAGATCCACCACAAGGCAGCAGTGAACAACCCTTCCCTGTGTGACAAGCCTCCTTAGCATACGTTCACCTGATAAATAATTTTAGAGTAAGCAGCAGGTTTCATACCTCAAAAGATATCTGCAAGGCCTGGTTCAGTACTTCTTGAGATCAGAGAAAAGGCTCTGACTGACTTCAGTAATACATCCTGAAGTGCCTCTGTTTTTCTTTTCATGTTCTGAATGGAGAACCCAGACACCCCTCTACTCTCACTTTAACCTGTGACCAGAAAACATCTAATGAGGGCAGCACTTCTCTTCTTGTGCCAATACAATGCCCTGTAAACCAGCATGATTCAAAAATAAGGCAAGTAAATTGACTATTCTTCCCCATTCCCCAATACTGCATGAACTCACTGATGCTCCAAATTGCCCTTGATCCAGGCCAAATCCCAAATCTTTCCTTCCCTCAAAATTCCTGCAAGTGGCTGCAGCTGGTTTGTGCATTTGGCAAATTACACTCTTGGCATAACCCATTTAGTGTATTTTCAATCTGAACTGAACTTGGCTAAAAAGTCATACAGGCTTGTTCATATTTGGTAATGGTGTAAACATCTTCACAACACAGTTCTAGTTTACTAATTTGATCCTATTATCCATTAGACAAAACCAATTACTGTCTCTTACTTCTGTGCAATAATCCTTGTGAGCATCAGCATTTTCAAAAGTGCTGAATGTTTAGGAAGCTGCTCCCTCCCAAATCCCCAAACTTGTGGAATATAAGGAAATAACTGTTCTCATAGGAGCAAAATCACATGTGATTACCCAAAGGGACTTTTTTCATTTATTTTTTTTTAAACCAAAACTATATGTTACAATGCAAGGAAAACAGTAGCTCAAAAATATGTATCCATGAACTGAGGATAACCAGCAATTCTTTCCAATTTCAGAGAATCTAAGATTCAGTCATGTATTACAGCTACAGTAGTCCAAGAGGTGCACAGTCTGGGACAAGGGAACAGGAGCCACCATCAAGCCCCACTTCAGCCCATGCTGCTGCTTCTTCAACTGCCTGTATTTCCAAAATTGTTAAACAAATAGGGGTAGTAATGCACAGTGGTGTTCATCTTCATGATTAGGTATAAATAGGTCTGCAAAGTCTCTTACAGTGTAAATCACCTCTGGCTCAGAGCACACAGTCCCCACAAAGCTGAACATGCCACACATCATCTACTAACCATATCCACTGTTTGACTACATCCTAACTGCTTTAAGGGTAAATACTCATTACAGTAAACAAATACAAGTTTATGGGTAAAATGAACTTGTAGAGACAGCTTTTGACAGAATGCCAGGATTGTGCTCTTACCTTTGATTACCTCGTGTTATCTATTATTAGCCTACCAACCAGCTACAGCCCAGTAAGGCTCCAAAGGGCAAAAATCCAATAACCCACACCGACATGCATCACAGAAATCTGAAACAAAAAATAAAAAGTCAACCTGTTTGAAGGCTGTCAATATTCTCATGATTATGTCTTCAAAATCCATGCAATCTTTAAAGTTTTTTTCCATTCCCCCCCATTTCTTTTCTGCTTTTAACTCAAACTTCAGATATAGAAAGACAACTCCTTGTGACAATGTCAAAATCACCCAGGCGAAGACTGGGTAGATGACATCACAATTCATGTCTTTTTTGTGTTATTTTTAATTGGGTGATGCTCAGATGATACATGATGCTGAAGTGCCAGCCTTTTATTAATTAGGCATATATATCTTTCTCTAAAGTATTTGTCTGCACATTGAGAGGGCTATTAAGTCTCTTCAGCAGCCCACCACATAATTATATGTTGAGAGGAGAGAGAAAGTGTTCCATCAAGAATTACATCCATGCTCTTAAAACGCACCCCAAGCCAATAAAGGAGGAGGAGTGCTAGGAAGGGGAGGACGTGAGCCTAACAAGCCTTCCAGAAAGAAGAAATGGGATGAAGATATATTAAATGTAAATGGAATTCCATTTTTAGCATGTGGTCAGTGATGTATGAGCTCAGAAGTGAACTCATACTGCATGAAAAATAGGAATGGCTGGAAATCAGCTGCACTACCAAATGGAAAATCTCGGAAGAAAGCACCACGATTGCTCAGCTCAGCAGATTTACATAAAGAAGAAAATATTTCTTTTAGCAACTTGCATCTACTTTGCTCATCCTAGCAGTACGCACCAAGGATTTCAACCAGGGTACCAATATCACTTGAAATAGAAAACATGGATCCTGAAACAACAAAAAAAGAAATGGGAAGACTAAGGTCAAAGTAGATGCCCAATACATTTAAATGAATTAAACCACCACCCAGAAATAAGAGCGCACCTTAGAGGTTAAATGCATATTTTAATATCTCAAATAAAACAGGCTTGTTTTCAAAAAAAGCAGTAACATAGACATTGACCTTTAAGTACTCAGCCTGAAAACCTCATGTGTGCATGTTTATTGCAATCTTGGTTTTAAATGGGCTGGAATCAGTTTGTAAGCTTTTTTGTCATAAATTAAGATAAACGTTTATATAAAAGGATATGTACGACTCTTTATAAAAATACAGAGTATTAAGTCTTCCTTATTACCATTTCTCATTTTACTCTATGAAAGCTAATAATAATATCAAGTTTTCTCCTTTCTTTAAAGGTTATGAAGCACAAAGTCTAATAAATCCTCCCAGCTGTTGCATATTCAACTATATCTGCATTTATCCCCCTTTAAAGACTAAGCTTGAAAGGTTCACAAAACAAGAATCTCAAAAGTAAATCTTAAACTGGATCGGTGTCTTGTTTTTTCAACCCAGTGCAAAACTGACAACTTCACATTTCTTTAGAAGCCAAAGTTGAAAACTGACTTTATCCCCTTTAGAGTAATTTGTTATTTCAAGAACGTGTATTTTTATAGTTGAAGCCAGAGCTCTCAAATGAGGTTCACTATCCCAGGCTGTGGGAAGTTTGTCTGCAACATCCTGCACACTCACCTGTAGCAGAGTGGATGCAAAAGATGCTTTTCCATTTGACGTAAAAGAATCTAAAATGTGTTTACATGTAATCATATAAATCACAGGAATCACTACCTCCCCATGATTCTACTAGAATCCAGTCTCTAAGTGAAGCTCTGTGCCCTTTGAATTGCCCTGCAATAGGCCATAACGTCCTGTTTTATCACCATAATGTTCAATTACATCATGACTTTCAACAGAGGGAGCCGAGAAGTCACATTGCCCTTGAATAAGTATGAGTTATAGTTTATTTTAGCACCTTGGAAATGCAGAAGCGATCAAAATACTTGGATGATGCAGGATATATGTCCCCGTGCAGCTCTCCAACAGGAAGAGGCTCATCACTTCCAGGCTCTTCCTGTAATCAGTAACTAAGTGGATACTTAGTATGCAGAAGCCCTAATATTAAGATGAGCTAAAAGGCAGCAATGGCAGCTAATCTGCACATCAAAGTGCAAGTGAGATGAACATTTTTTTTGTATTTTCTAGGCCTTTACAGGGCTAGTTGTCATCTGACATGATTTTCAAATTAAGAGATCAGTTTCTCTGTTGAAAATGCCTCAGAGAAAGCAGACAATACTTGAAAATTATTTTTTAAAGGAGAATAAGGCACCCACATCTCAAAATTTATGAAACGAAAATTACTGAATAATCAGAAACCTGATTTCTGAGTGTACTTACATCACTCTACAATTATATTGTAATACAGGTGAAAATGAGCCTTCAATTATATAAATATCTGATATGCAAGTGAAGCCTGGCAACTTCTCCTACACTTTTGCTCAAAACTACACAGAGGAGACCCTTCACAATCCCCAATAAGCTCAGATTTCTGACAGACATCACAAAATTCAGTCACATGCTTTGTGCATGAGATTTCTGACCTCCAGGTAGTCTGGCCCTTACCTTTTATTGTGAGGACACTCATATTACACACAGCACACACAGCAATTGTGGAACAGTTCTGAACTTTTTATTACTTGGATTAGTATTAATGTGTTACCATTAATACCAAAAACAAGCCAGTCACTATTTGTGTCCATCTGATGCAGGAAATTTCCTTTGAAGTGTATTGAGGAAAATATACAAAAACATGCTATGCAAATAAAACAATGGGAAAAAATGTGCTTCTGGCTGAGCCTTACAAAGCTGTTAATACAGATGAGAAAACCTCTCTGAATACTTCCAAAGCCTGCTTCCATTATACTAATTTTATATGCTACAATGCATACAGGTACAGTGCAAACAAAAGCCTTCTTGTAGGGCATCTATTGTAATGTTTTTAAAGGTTTGCTAACTTTTTAGGCCATCAGTTTTGCTAACTGCACAGATTCAGAGCCCATTTTTCAGTTATAAATGGTGCTTTCAGTGTCATAAGAATGACTCACATGGAGTCATCTGAAATAATACAAAGGAATGTTGCACAACAAAAAAGTGAACGCTAGAAGAAGTGTTTATTTCTGCTTGGCAAAAGAAACCTTAATTCATGTAAGAAAGAAGAATTTTCAGTATTTACCTCATTGTTAAACTGCTTAGCATGCATTGCCTGATGAAAAGAAAGTAGAAACTAACTTTTTCATCTTTTTTCAGTCTGTCATAACTGAGGAATATTCAGAATAACAAATAAGAGAGTAAGGGATGTATTCTGTTACATATAGAAGAATTTGGAATTTAATGTTTGATTCTGCAAAGAAAGAATTTATGAAGTTGTTTGATTAGCAGTTTTATCACAGGTCATGTCATTCTGTCAAATCCTGTTAATGTACACAATGTTTAAATGTAAGTGCTCTAAAACAAATGATTACCTTCAATATACAACACGGTGGACAGCAGAGATGCAGCCAGACCAAGAAAAATCTGAAATAAAGTTTAGATTTATTTAGAAATTATCCTTCAGTTTACCCCTGTATGAATTAAATTCTTTATCCATAAAGTATAACATTAGAAATAATCTCAGCCCAGCCAAAAGACATCAGGAAATAATGCAGATTCATAATTTACATTAAATTGCAGTTTGCTGTGCATTTCGCTTCACAGATTTAGTATCTGTGGCTTCTTAAGTTTTCATTTTTCTGTCCCTTTATATAATTTTGTATTTATTTTCCCAGTTCACTTCTCTGATCCATGGCCCATGCCTGCTTTCTTCTCTTCAATAATTAAATTCCCACCTTTGTGACTGAAGCATGACTATGTTTCTCATTAGAGGGAGTCTATTTTTTTAACTTTGCTTTTCTTAAAGATTCATGAAATGCCTTTTGAAATTTTTTAAGACAACACACACTCGAAGAACAGATTAAAAGCAGAAGAAAATGAACAGTAATGAGCTCATTTTCAGAGAAAAGAACTCATTAGCATGCAGCCTTTTTGATTTCTGTCAAAAAAATGGTCCTAGGAGCAGTTCCTTCTGCTGCCTTCAGGAAACATCCTGTTTGTTAGAGTGTTTGGGGCAGGGAAAAGGGCAGATGGGGGGAGGCAGAGCATTTAATAAGTATTTATTTTAATAAAAGATAATTTTATCACTGAAAACTCCATTTATAGGTGAACTGGGGGCAGCAGTTTTAGTAGTGTTTTCAGGTTTCTTTTTTCTATCCTGTTTTCAGAACCTGCTTAGAAGACTGATGTGGAAAGTGGTCTGATCACCACCTGGGAGGCCTGGGGTAGGGGGGTGTGGCAGGGAAGAGATGAGGCTAATGTTCCAATTCTGCATCTGGAAAAGTCACGCTCTCTCAAAAATTTAATTAGTGTGTTACTTCAGATTAGCCAAGTGTCTAACAGCTTGGTTCCTTATCTGGGGTGCAAGTGGAAGAGTCTCCAGTGCCTGCCTGAAGTACATTGATTGGTGGCTCCTTTTTTTTTTTTTCCCTTTTAGATGAGAAATTATTTCTTGGGCTGAGAAAGCTTTCCAGCAAAATCTGTTTCAAGACACATATTTTTACAAATTGACAATAAAGAAGAAGAAAAAAGAAGCAAATGGTTTCAGTGAAACATTTTTCAGCTACGATTCCCTTTTGGTGAAATATGCCCAATCAAGTGTAGCCTGAAGTTTGCTGCCTAGCCCTTGCATTGAAGAATACTCATCTGTCTTTCAGTGTATTTCTGAAGAGCTGTATAATCTACAGTCATAGCATTTTTATGACACAGAAAAGTGTTGAACCTTATTTCCCACTTACCTACATTGGTGAAAACCAGGAATTACCTCACTTGTGGCAGAAAAAAATGTGACGGAAATATCTCTAAATAAATTCAGGTTTTTCATAAAATCATCACATTCCTCTCACATACATTGTAAACCATAATGATGCAACTTTTTTACCCCATGAATAAATGAATAATAATTATATCCTGGAAACAGATGATAACCCAAATGCCATTCAACTGTATGGAGAGTTTATTACTGACTTCTATGAATTCAGAATCAAGGTGAGATACAAGATTCCTGGCATTGTGAGGACCAGAGTCCATAGGAATCAGATGAAGAAAAGTTTATTTTCAACCACATGGAAAACCACCAAATTTTCCTCTGAGCTGTGCCTACACAACCTCTATTAGACTGTTCAAACTATTGCAAAATTGATGCACCACATCTAAAACAGCCTTTTAAAACTGCTGAAAAATATTCATATCTCAAGAACAGTAACGGTGACAAATGCCCACCTTCATCTCATCTACCTAGGAACATATCTAAAACATGCTCTAATTGGCATTCATGAAGGCTATATTCTCTTCAGCATCTTAAATAATTATTGGATTTGCATTTTTTCCTTCTCTTAGCCAAGCTCAGCATTCTAAAAGGCATGATGAAGATCAATTGCCTTGTTTTTATTTTTGTTAATAATAATAATGTATTTTATTGTTTATTCCTTCTTACACACTGTTTGAAAACACCAATGGAGGTGTGCTCTGCATGGGTATGCAACAAATTAAAAAGTGCCAATTTATTTTCTGGGAACACAAGTAGCAGATGCTTTCAAAAATGACTTTGCTAGTCTCCACAAGCAAAGTCCTATTTTGCAAAAGCTAGTATTTTATATTTTTATATATATATAACTTTGTTCTCCATATTTAACCATTCAACTAAATAATATATGAAAATATATAACATAGAAAATTAATGTAAAGGTCGCCAGGCTATCAGAAGAAAAAAGTGACCTTTGATGCTGGAAATCATTAGAGATTTCTCCAACTCCCCATAGATATATTATGCAGTGTCTTACTCAAGACATTTTAATACTAAGTGTAGGGTTTTTTTAAAAAAAGAAAAGACACATATGAATGTACTTACCCACATAAAACCTTTATATTACTGTAAGACTTTTGAAGTGAAAAACACCAATGAATAGGACTACATACAGTTTTTCAAAGCAAAAATTAAATGTAGTATTTAATTAAATATTCTCAATAGTGTTCTATCATTTTATCAGTCTCCAGCAGAAAGTTTACTTCAAAAGTGAAAACCGGACTGTCAGGATTTTGCCCCAACCACAACATCCTCAAGAATCACAGGAAGGAAGAACAGGATTTTATTATATATCACAGCAAATACACACTGTGTTCACTTGTTAAATGTCTTTTAATCTTCCTCAGTATCAAACAAAAAGCTCTTTTTTTTTAATTGGAACCCAAAATTGAATTAAGGTCCTCTGTTTGTCAGCTGAGGTCAATGTTCTTTTACACACCAACTTACTTCCAGTAGCTTCTCAGAGCTTACTGATGCAGCAGAGAAAAAATACAGCCTTTTGTTTCTCCACTGCCCCGTTTTAGAAGATAAGATGCCCCTGAAAACCTCCAACTATGTAACTGGGGATATCTAAATAGTTCTGTATTTTTGACTGAAATCACAATATTGCAGGAATCCCTTGTTTCTAAGAACAGCTCAACTACAGTAAATTCTGTAATGTGTCTTTCTGCGGTGTTCTAATAGCAGAGGTAACAGAAGAACTTTCAAAATACATTTACAGTTTTGACACATTATATAAATAGATACCGGATATTAACACACTTTTATTAACAGTGATATCACAGAAATCAAAATACACTTTATGAAACACTAAGATAACACAAGTATCAGTACATTTTTTTTTAAAATAGAGGTAACTCCTTCTAACCTCCTACCTCACTCATTCAAAGACATAAAAAGCAGAGTTCAGCACTTCAGCCATGATGAGCAGAAAAAGGTATGTAAATTATTTCCTCTGGGAAGGGCAAGACTCACAGCAGCAGCTTACCCTTCCTGGTGAGAAACAGGATAGCTGCTACCAAAGAGAGGTCCTCATCATCCAGAAGCCAAACTGAAGCAATAGCCCTCCGCAGTGAGATGGGGAAGAAAAGATGTAAGATAAGAATAGAGGGTT
The DNA here is from genome assembly GCF_020740795.1 of Apus apus. Lineage (NCBI taxonomy): Eukaryota > Metazoa > Chordata > Aves > Apodiformes > Apodidae > Apus > Apus apus. The sequence goes on along the minus strand of NC_067285.1, from coordinate 51,158,791 downwards.
TCAGCTGCTCAATTTGTGAACTCCCTGCACGTTCTCCAGAAGCATGGCTCTTTCTAGGACAAATTCAAGCACATTAAACCCCTTGAGCTTTTCTATTTATATGTTACTTGCTTCTCAGGAATGCTCCTGGAATTGAAAGTTACTGAATAATAACCAAGCAGAATTAGTCAAAACCTTTTAGACATTAAATAGTAACATGGAGTTTGGAAAACAAAGCAAGCATGAAGGGAAGTGTGGGATAGCCAAATATTCCTAGGAAGAAAGAATACCTAAACTGTTTTTTTCACTTAGAAATGTTCAGGTGACTTAAATGTGGAAAATACAGTACAAAGGACTAACTAGAATTATCGGCTTAATTCTTATAAAACAGCACTTCAGTTTTTTCCTTATGATTTTCAAACTGTGAATGACCTCGTTAAAGGAGAAAGTGAAACCATGAATGAAGTGGCTGGAATAAAACTAATGCCAGTGCATCTTATAGGACCAAGGAGTCCTGACCTAATCTTTAATCTTTTCCACAAAACAAACCTGATCTTCAAACTGCTGACATGAATAATTCACACACTCTCCCATTTTGTTTTATGGAAAGAAAGTTTTCTTTTAGGAATTATTCCAGTGTGTAAAACTTAGTGAACTCAACTATACAGTAATCAAGTCCTTTCAAAACTGTGTGCACAACTTTCCTTAACCAACACACTAGGTCAATCGGTCCATGTCAGAACAAGAAAGCTAGCATCTTGGTGCATTTTTGATTGTTATTTCCTAGCTGATCTTTTAGGTTAAAAATAAAACTCATTCAACCAAACCTCTGACGACAGGAGTAACCAGCCTCAGGGTAACAGAAACTCTCTGTGAGTTTGCTGACCACTTTCACTATACATTTTTGCTGCACTGTATCACCAAGCCTTGCTTGGTACTGTACATATGAGAAGGTCCATTTGTTTTGCTCCAAGAGCTCTTTTCCTGTCCATCTTTTGCCAAGTCTCTGCCATTTTTATTGCTTGTTTGGTTCAATCGAATTTCCCATGCCCGCATACAGCTGTTTACATAAACATTATTTGTGCTAAGCTCATTAAATTGCTTTTTCCTCCAAAACTGATACACAAGAAAATTGCAAAAGCATTAGCTTTGCATTACCATCAGTTGTTGTACTACCACAGGTTCTAGAAAGACAAATAAATACCCAGTAAGTTGGGGTTTTTAAACATATGATCTCTTTGGTCACTGGCTACTGAGGAAGTACTCAGGAGCTCACTTCTGCTGTTCATTCCAGCTCTGAGGAAAACTACAGTAGACACCAGTAAAATCCCATATGAATATAATTCATAGTGTATGGATTGCATATAGAATTACTTTAAGAAGCTGGCTGTCAGCATTATGATACACCATGGCCCCATTCACTACTCAGACTCATTTTATTATGCTGCCTGTGATACTTCCTTTGAAGCCAGTGAATTGAGGAACAGACAGAAGTCAGTAGGTAGGCAATTATGCTGTCAAACAGCTGACAGTGTATTTGGCCTTGCTCTGAGCCTGAGTACTTTCTAGGAATGTAAAAAAGATGATTGTGGGAAGATAAAGAAAATGCCATTGGTACACGGTGGATCACTCACATTCAGAAAATCCTCCTTCCACATCATTTTCTTGGGCCTAGAGTTCCCTATCAGTTCGTGTCTGTGACTTCAGAGCCATCCAGCCAACATGATGGTGGCAGAATTTAGGCACCTACACATGACAGGAGGAATTTTGAAGATTTTACTGTGGATATAACAGCAGTCAAACATTTAAATTCCTGTCTCATTTAAAAATATGAATACATATAAGCAGGATTAATTTCTTGCATGGACTTCAGTAGCATGAAGTACACATTGAATAACAACCTGAAGCTTTAATGGGAAAAAATTATCTGAGCTAAATCCAGGTCAATCATGAAAAAAAAATCCCAATACATTTCAGTGGGGACAAAACTGTCAATAATTTTGAATTCACAACAAAAAAGAACATTTATGGCAGAGGACCCCAATAGATCTCTTCCTCACAATTTCATAAAACAGTTCTCTCATCATGCATAAACTCATCTGCCTACACAGTTCAGTGATAATTCTTTTTTCTATTCCCACAAGCTCAAAAATACACTGTAAAGTCCATATTCATGGCAAGTTTAATTTTTTTACCTCTCTCTCATCTACACAATTTTTCTTCAAGGAAAAATCTTGCTCCTTCGCAGGGCAGAAAAAACCCCAAGCCCCCCAGCACCCCCAACCCAGCAACGTTCTGCTGAGCAGCATACAACAACTTAATTCTAGGTCATGGGTCTTCTAGACGGGTATTTTTCTCTATTCCAAGTATCAGGCTGCAATCTTTTGTTATCCCAGCAGAGGGCAATATAATTAAGCCATTTATAAAAGGCTTTTCAAGGCAATGGCCGTACAAGCTCGTCCAGCATCCCTCAGGTTTTGTTCCTGTCGGTTTGGGTCTTCATGCCAAATGTTTTAATATTAAAACTGCTTTTGATCCCAGTAAGGTTCGTACTGTTTATATCTCTTTTACCACCCAAAACACACGGGTACATTCTCAATGCCTGAGAACATCTGTCTGAAAAATCAAGACACAACCCTTTTCACTACTCTTTTCTTGTCCTCAGTGACCCATCTGAATGTAAATGCAGTTACAATAAGCCTCGCATCCATAAGAAAACTGCACATTAATATACAGTTTTTAAAAGAAGTACCTCTTGAAATGGATTAATGGGCAAATTGAAAGCAAATAAATTGAAAGTACATGATAAATGTTATTTAATTCATTCTACAACTTTGCTATTCACACACGTTCATCTCTGCAGGCACTCATGTACATATGAATTGAAACCTGACTTTTAAAGTATAACTGCAGGGAAACCTGCATGAACAGTAAAGCATTATTTTACAGTATGCAAGTTTATGGGTGACAGGAGACCATGCAACATTTGTAAAGATTATCCCAATGATAAGGCTCTGTGGTTTTTTTTATTGAAGGTTAGATACATTTAGACACTTACGAGTTCTTAGAAAGATAACCAGAGCTCTAAGAGAAGAACAGAACAGCCACCTGGCAGATTTTATAGAAGCCACAATACAACAAACTGTATGAGAGCTTTATAATTCACAAAGGAGCAACATCGCCTACTGAGCATTATAACCACTCAAGGTAACACCAAGAACAGCTGGCAAATCTGTCAGTGGGATTTCCCTCTCCTCGAGTGTAAGGAGACAAAAGTATGAAACAGCTGGAAAAATACATCCGAAGTATGACTGACACAGTGTCCCAATAAAAGTGCCAGGTAAGCTGATTTCCAAAAAATAGATTTATTTCTTCTTGTCTAATTTGTAACATGATCAGTACAAGGATGAAAATGGTAAACATAAGACCACACCAGAAAACTCCACAAAACAACACCCCAAAAACCCCCACTACACACAACCTACAATCTCAGCCACTAGAGCATGCCCTGAAGGTCCTCATCTACGTGTCTCTTGAATACATCCAAAGATGGTGACTCCACCACCTCCCTGGGCAGGCTGTTCCAGTGCCTGAATGCTCTTTCAGTAAAGAAATTCTTCCTAATGTCCAGTCTGAACCTCCCCTGCAACAACTTCAGGCCATTTCCTCTGGTCCTATAAATATTCACTTGGGAGTTTTAACCCTATTTACCACAACTCTCTGGGCCCAGCCATCCAGCCAGTTTTTTACCCAGTGAGGAGTACACTTGTCTATGCCATAAGCCACCAGCTTCTCCAGGAGAATGCTGTGGGAGACAGTGTCAAAGGCCTTACAAAGTCCAGATAGACAACATCCACAGCTCTTCCCCCATCCAAGTGTGGCATCCACAACTTCCCTGGGCAACCTGTGCCAGTGTCTCAACACCCTCATACTAAGTATGTGCATACGTACTGTGCCCAATACAATTCAAAGCTCAGCTGGAAGTTTTCAATGGTACCGTAATATAACCAGAAAACAGTAAAGAAACATTAAGAAACCAATTTTTATATCACAGTATACAAACATCAAGAAAACAATGCCTATGTAACAGGAAAACCCTTTGCACAAAATGTTCCTATTTTCTAGTAGAACACAAAAATCCGAGGGTGAGCATCTTACTGGTAGTTCACAGGACACATGTCAATGTATAGGAAACTGCACGCACTGTGTCCTTGCCTTTCCAACTGAGTTCATCAACAGGCCGAGAAGAAAGTCTTGTGAAGAGAGAACCAATATCCCCCTATTTCTACTTCACCCCTGTGCAGGTCACAGATTCTAGCATCCACTTGCAACTGTGAAGCGGCTTCTTTATTTTCATGGAGATAGTTGTTACAGAAGCTAAAGTTTGTCCCATACCCCTTTTCTCTGTACTGTTCTGCTAGCTTTTGTTCACACGAAGAAGCCAGAGATTATTAGATGACTCAATACATCAGAGGCTCATAAGTGAGGGAAAAGATTGTTGTCTTCCTTGTAGTGGAAAGTGAATGACAGGCAGATAAAACTACTCAAATGCTGATCAGAGGACCTCTATAAACAACAGAAATAACAGTGCCTTGAGAAATACAGTGAAGCACATGAGGGAATAGTGAAATTTATATTCTTGCAGGTCTTTTAAGGGTGCAGCAGGTTAATCAAGTATCTGACAGAAAAAAAAAAAAACAAAACCATTAATTTAAATCATCTTGCTTTGGGACACAAAGATGATGTTAATCTATAAGATTCAGGGATAGAATCATAGAATCATAGAATCATAGAATCCTAGGGGTTGGAAGGGACCTCGAAAGATCATCTAGTCCAACCCCCCTGCCAGAGCAGGGTCACCTAGAGTACATCACACAGGAAGGCATCCAGGCGGGTTTTGAATGTCTCCAGCGAAGGAGACTCCACAACCTCTCTGGGCAGCCTGTTCCAGTGCTCTGTCACTCTTACAGTAAAAAAATTTTTCCTGATATTCATCTTAAACCTCCTATGCTCCAACTTGTATCCATTACCCCTTGTCCTATCACTGGTCTTCACTGAAAAAAGCTTAACTCCATCGTCTTGACACTCACCCTTTACATATTTGTAAACATTGATGAGGTCCCCCCTCAGTCTCCTTTTCTCCAAACTAAAGAGACCCAGCTCCCTCAGCCTTTCCTCATAAGGGAGATGTTCCACTCCCTTAATCATCCTTGTGGCTCTGCGCTGGACTCTTTCAAGCACTTCCCTGTCCTTCTTGAACTGAGGGGCCCAGAACTGGACACAATATTCCAGATGTGGCCTCACCAATGCAGAATAGAGGGGGAGGAGAACCTCTCTTGACCTACTAACCACACCCTTTCTAATACACCCCAGGATGCCATTGGCCTTCTTAGCCACAAGGGCACACTGCTGGCTCATGGTCATCCTCCTGTCTACCATGACCCCCAGGTCCCTTTCACCTACACTGCTCTCCAGCAGGTCAGCCCCCAACCTGTACTGGTGCATGGCGTTTTTCTTCCCCAAATGCAAAACTCTACACTTGCTCTTGTTAAACTTCATCAGGTTTTTCCCCGCCCAAGTCTCCAGCCTGTCTAAGTCTCTCTGAATGGCAGCACAGCCTTCTGGTGTGTCAGCCACTCCTCCCAGCTTGGTGTCATCAGCAAACTTGCTGAGGGTACATTCTGTGCCCTCATCCAGGTCGTTGATGAAGATATTGAACAACACCGGTCCCAGTACCGACCCCTGAGGGACTCCACTAGTCACAGGCCTCCAACTAGATTCTGCCCCATTGACTACAACTCTCTGACTTCTTCCTTTCAACCAGTTCTTGATCCACCTCACTGCCTGATCATCAAACCCATACTTGATCAACTTATCTACAAGGATGCTGTGGGAGACGGTGTCAAATGCTTTACTGAAATCAAGATAGACCACATCCACTGCTCTACCATCATCTATCCACCTAGTAATTTCCTCATAGAAGGCTATGAGGTTAGTCAAACATGACTTACCCTTGGTAAAACCATGTTGACTGCTCTTGATGACCCCCATCTCCTTGATATGTCTAGAGATAGTGCCAAGGACAAGTTGTTCCATTACCTTTCCAGGGATGGAGGTGAGGCTGACCGGTCTATAGTTACCCGGGTCCTCCTTCTTGCCCTTCTTGTAGACTGGAGTGACATTTGCTATCCTCCAGTCCTCAGGCACCTCTCCAGTTACCCATGACTTACCGAAGATGATGGAGAGTGGACTAGCAATGACCTCCGCCAGCTCCCTCAGCACCCTTGGATGCATTTCATCCGGACCCATCGATTTATGGATGTCCAGATTATGCAACTGATCCCTAACCCAATCCTCATCTACTATGTCCTCACCTATCTTGACTACTTCTGGGGTTATATGAATCTGGGGCTCATGGGAAAAGCCTGCAGGAGTAAAGACAGAGGCAAAGAAGGCATTCAGCACCTCTGCCTTCTTCATATCCTCTGTCACCAGGGCACCCACCTCATTCAGCAGTGGGCCTATATTGCCTCTGGTATTAGCTTTGTTGGCTATGTATTTGAAAAAGCCCTTTCTACTGTCCTTAACCCGACTTGCAAGGTTAAGTTCCAAGGAGGCCTTAGCTTTCCTAGTTGCCTCCCTACATTCCCTGACAACATTCCTATATTCCTCCCAAGTGACCAGTCCCTCCTTCCATGATCTATAGATTTTCCTCTTCCACTTGAGTTTCCCCAGCAGTTCCTTTTTTAACCACGCTGGTCTCCTAGCTCCCTTACTAGATTTTCTACCCATTGGGACACACTGATGCTGTGCTTGCAAGAAGTGGTCCTTGAATATTGTCCAGCTATCTTGAGCCCCTTTACCTTCTAGCACTCTGTCCCATGGGACTTCCCTTAACAATTGGTTGAGGAGGCCGAAGTTTGCTCTGTAGAAGTCCAGGGTTCTGGTCCTGCTGGAAATTCTGTTCCTCCCACACAGGATCCTGAACTCCACCATCTCATGGTCGCTGCAGCTAAGGTTGCCATTGACCACCACTGCTTCAATAAGGCCCTCCTTGTTGGTGAGCACAAGATCCAGCAGCGCTCCTCTTCTAGTCGGCTCATCCACCATTTGCATTAAGAAGTTGTCATCAATGCATTGGAGGAACCTCCTAGACTGTGAAAGGCTGGCTGTATAAGTCTTCCAGCAGATATCGGGATAGTTAAAATCTCCCATGAGGACCAAGGACTGCAGTTGTGAGGCTGCTTTCAGCTGCCTGTAGAAAGCCTCATCAACTTCCTCATCTTGATTAGGAGGTCTCCTGTTCCATAGATCTGTGTCTTCCAGTTGGATTTTTCTGTGGTAAGATGTTAACTGAACAAAAAGACTTGTTTTTTTTCCAATTGCTGAGATTCTCAGTGTCTTTCTTCCATACAGGCAAATACTCTAGCATGTGCAGGAACAGTGTTCACAGCTTAGTCTGAATCAAAGCATGGCTTTTAACAAACCTTTTGGAAACTCCATATCCTTCAGACCACCACCCTTTTTAGATAAGACTGCCCCAGTCAGCACAGCCTCACAATTGTTAAGGGTCATTTCTGTCAAAAGCACGACTAATTTGTTTTAGACAAAACAGCTTAAATCTTAATTGACTTTGATGCTTTTATTTCTAACATTTATACTACTGGATGCAGTAAAACTACTGTTAAGAGTTGGTTGCATGTACACAGGCATCACACAGGGATGATGAACGGTTTCTGTTCATGTGACATTGCCAAAACTCTGCTTTCCTGTGCAGCAGCAAAAAGATGATCTATTGCAAAGAGTTCAGAGTTCAGAGAATGCCATCTAAATTAATTACCAGTTTGGAGGGACTGATTCATCAAGCAAACTTGAAACAATGAAATACATACAGCTTTGCCTAAACAAGACCTACTACAGGAGGATAAATGAATAATCAAACACATATAAATATTTTAACAGCAATAAAGTGATCTCAATTAAGAAGTCAATATTTGCATATCTTAACCACACTGTGGCATCCTAGGCCGTGACATTTGCTTAAAATGAGACCTAACTGCAGCCTAAAGGGTAGAACTACATAGAAATGGACTGATTAAAGCATCAGCTTACATTAAGAAAATGGTAGCATAGTTCTGATTGGTAGTAACCTGCAGCTGTTCAGAACTAATGGTTACACAGCAGTGCCCCGAGCTTGTAGGAACATTGCAAAGAGCAGTGGCTCCAACTGAATTTCAGAGGTATTGAAAATGAAACTTTACCCACCTCCTCAGAAAGCAGCAGGGTGTAGACTGTAAAAGGCCATCCCATTTTGAGCATTTTAAAAAACACTTTGTATAACAAGGCAGAAAATTCACTGGCAATTCAACCTGGACAAGGGCAAAACTAAGAAAAGGCTTTCAAGCTGGATGCCAAAAAAAACCCCTCAAAGCCCAAAACCTTAAAGAGATAGTTAAAAGCTGAAAGACTTTCTTTTTTCTCTAGCTATAAAACACTGTTCCAAACTCTGACACGTGAAAGGTGGTGAGAACACCTTTGCTATTACATTCAGTGATGTGCTTTTTCTGAAATAAAGTTTTGCATATTCATTCTACAGTTTACTTCTATTTATTAGCTTTTAAAATGTCATATATTTGTACATTGCACAAAAATGTTATCTGACAACAATCATGAAATGCAATGGTAAGAACTAAATATACAGCCAAACATATCCTTTTGGTACCATGGGAAATCCATAAATCAACATTCAAGACAATTGAATGTTTATCTGATTTGCTGCTTCATTGCAAAAGAAGATTTTTTTCCCCCCCCCTTATTCAGACACAGTATTTTTCACTCATGTTCATTTAAGTGATCCAGAAAATATAATTCTTTTTCCACTCTCAATATGGCCTAGGCATCTAATGATCCAGTTTCATCAAACCCATTTAATTTAGAGCAATAGATTTTGTATAGTTTCTATTTTATCTCATCATTGCATATAATTTCCATATATTTTCACTTTAGAGAAGAATAATTTGAACATTCTTTCATGTCCTAATTAATACAACCCGCTTAAGTTTTATGGTTTGTGGCTTCTTGCATAAAATGTTTGTTTCTTTTGAAAAAGGTCTTGCAAAGATACACAGTTAGAAAACAGAATACTACTTCAGCTTTAAATAAAAACTTGCAGTGTATTTTAAATGTTACAGTTGCCAGCACCAAAATACCCAGTTGGGAATGTTACATGAACTTGGAGAATAAACAATGCAACCCCAGCTGTCTAACTGAGTGTCAAGATAGGGAGAACCTTGGTTTGATACATGCCCCGGCTGCTGTGTGTGGGTCTTACAAATACCTCTTGATCAGTGCAGAATACAGCACCGTACCTTCTCCTGGCCATGCTGGAGCATTTCTCTTGGCCCTCATCTTGACACCTATTCATTAGAGGGGGTAACCCTGGCTCACCCACTTGCCTGCTGCTTTCCTAACACTACTGCTGACTCCTCAGAGACATAAACTCTTTCTCGGGCCTCAATTTTCTATTTTAAAGCATCACATAAGGATGAGGTAAGAGGAGGAGACGTGAAACAGAAACTAAACAGAAGCATAACTTTCCACACATTCAAGCACATAATTCTTTTTAAATAGTACAAAAGCAAAAGGACAAGGAAAAAAAACAAAAAGAAGCTCTAAACACAAGTACCTGAGGAGTTTGCCCGATGCTGGAATCTAGTTCCCTTATCTGTGTGGTCATGGCTTCTCCAAATCACAGAACAAGACAGTCAGGCACAGTCTCACATGAGGCATAGCCCTGTAAATACAATTTTTGCCATTGCAAGCAGATGGTCATAGGCTTTGTGATGACCTGACCCAACAGTGCTAGGTCCCACAGCTGGGCTGGATTTGCCATGGCCCCAGCTAGATTTAGCCTTGGTAACAGGCAAATAGCCATTGCCCACCCTGCACTGTTAAAGCATTATCTGGAGAGACAATAAACTCTGAGTTCCATATACACATAGATATGGGATGTCACCTTTTGCTGACAGGAAGAGCTGACACATGACAGAGGACACAATCATAAACATCAGTAGCTTTTATTCTTTTGCCCAAATGTTCTTTAAAATGACAGATAATAGACACTTTAAAAATAGTATTCAACCCCCACTGAAAATAATAAAGCATTGCTTTCCACTCAAACAATTTTGATATTTCTAGTAAGCAGTTTATGCTGTGTATTTCCCTTCTGCATCAATTATTCACTGGAATGAAAGAATCTAGTGGATGGAAAGAAAAGAATCCACCTCAGAGTATTCTTCCACCATCTGCTTTTTCAAAGAGATGGCTGTCAGGTCACCTTCACTGAAGCATTGAATTGCACAGCAAAAGTGTAATTCATTTTTTTTTATCTTCACCTGAGACTGGAATGAGGAAATCACAGAGGGTTCATCCATAGATAACTCATCTCACAAGACTCCTCTAAGTGCAAGCTTTTTCCTTTCCCAATGCTGAAGAACAGCACAATTGCTGTCATCATTGTCCTTGTGACAGTTACCTGGCTGAAGCCAATAATACCACATAAATAATATCAGTAGTGTTTTGGCAGTAATTCTTTTAAACATCCAAAATATGGAGAACTGGGCCAGGGCAGGCAAAAGGAAGTTTGCTCTTAAAAATTAAGATTCTTTTTGTTGCTCTTTTGATGTGATTCCAAATGGGCAGTTAATAAAGTATACTTCACAAAGGCAGGAAAAATATTTTGAAGACAGAAAATTGGAGAAGGAACAACTGTTGACACTATAAAAGCATTGAGAATGTCTGAGACAAGGTAATATATGAAACAATGAGACAAAGCCATGGTGTAAACTAGAGGAACAGCATTAAATAAAATGTAGAACGGACAAGTACAAGGCAAGGAACACTTGCAGAATTATTTCAATCTTTTAAACACATGACATTACATGCATCAATTGCCTATGGTACCTAAACCAAAATGATACCTTCATAATAATCAATGAGTGTTACTGACTGAGTAAGAACAGAATTCCACTAAACGGTCAAATTCATATCTGAATTATAATTCTGAAAAAAAAGAAGTAACTCTAATAAACCAAATAACCCCAATATTGCAATGACCTACATATAATTTAATAGTAACTGACTGTAAGCATTAAATTAGCAATGCTAGCTAATTGAAGATACCTCCCAATGTACAGCAAGATTTAAAATATAAAATAAAATTATTCAGATATTACTGAGACAAGATTAAAGAATGATACAAATGCACTCATTTAATGGGTCAAAGCCATTAATTACTAGAAATGAAAAGAGAATTACATAGGATATGAATTTTTTTGTCGTTGTTTTAGCTGTTGTTTCTTCAATTCCAATGGCATGATTATTTCGACTGCTTTTAAGGAGAGCTGCTGGTTATATACATTAACTTGCACAACGTAACTGACGAGGGGAAGACAGGAGAGGAAACTTCAGTGAGTTTCCTCACACCCCACACCAACAGTCAAATCTATCTTTCTGGCCTATTCAGTGTTGCCCACTTGATTGCCATTCCTTTCCTCTTATAGGTTGGAGAACCCATAAGTTCATTCCAGTAAAACATCAATTCCAGTCATGCAGCCACTTACTCTTTCACAGCCTGCATTGGCATTAAAATTTCATTCTTGTTTCTGTGACTGAGACTGTAACAAGAATAGGACTGGTAAAGCAGGAAACTGTTATGATGGTGATTGTAATAGAGAAAGAGGGGGGTGAGAAGTAATTTTCCCCTATTCTTATACTCTAAAGATTAAACTTCTGCATCTTGAATGATATGCAAAGAAATTGGTGATATTGGTGAGAAGCAGAAATGTCTGAGAATAGTAATTTATAAAGATATCAGAATCCTCTTGAACATATATACATATGTCACCAAACTGACTTTTAATTAGCATACTCTATCAGAATTCATATGCAGTCAATGTGTTAGTAATGTCATTTTTTTTCCAATGCAAATTCAAAGCAAAGCATCGTTTGTGAAACTGTTGCAATGGAGCAGAAACAGGTTGGGTATTTTTTCCTCAATGCAATTTTCTGCCTTAATGGAGAAGCACATGTTAAAAGCTGGTTTATAGAATTCTAAGATTCTTTGCAACATTCTAAGATTTATTATAAATGATGTGGTATTTCTTCTGCCTTTCATTCCAACTTTAACAGAAATTATTTTCAGCCAAACAAATAATTGGATATTATCTCAATCCTGTGGCATTTCATTTGGACTAATATACTGAGACACCCCACTAACAAAAATCAACTTCTAAGAGAATCAAAGAAGGATAAATGATAGACGGCTTTGTTGCAAGATGGACCAGCTCATGTAGCAATGAGCTTTATCTTTCTTAATGAGCAATAAATGAACATTTTTTATTGAATGCATCTGATTTCCTTAGTGGCTCTTGCTCACATTTTCAGTTTATAGAACTTCATAAACTGCAGTTTCTCATCTGAAACCCAGCAGTGAATCAAATCAAGCATGACTGGGTGTCTTTGAAATTCAAGAAACAGATCATGAACATTTGAATTACCACCAAAGCAGTTTCATTCATTTATAGTGAAGTTAGAAACATCCATTCTCCATTGGGTAATTAGCAATATGAATATCACAGAGGTGTCAGCTGTTTATAAACTTAAAAAAATGCAACTACTCCTGCAAGTATCTACCATAGACTGTGATGCTGGTGAAATGTGAGTTGTACATAAACATTTAACAAAACACCAAATTCAGTGAACATCTTTTAATTAAGTGCTGTAGAAGGTTTTTTAGACTTCTCTTGATGAATTCCTTCAAAAGCAGGAGTCATCAGAGAATCAAACTCTACCATGTGGAGAGGATCATGACACATCATTCATGTTTTTGAACCCTACAGTCTGAAGTAGGACGCCTACAGCATTGGTTTTGTGCATGTAATTCTAAATTATAGCTGGGTTTCCTGAATTAAAAGCTGTTCTCTCTGCAAATCGAAGGAGCTTGATCATAGAATCATAGAACTATTCAAGTTGAAAAAGACCCTTGGGATCCCCGAGTCCAACCATCGTCCCTACTCTACAAAGTTCTCCCCTAAACCATATCCACCAACACCACATCCCAACGACCCTTAAACACATCCAGGGATGGTGACTCAGCCACCTCCCTGGACAGCCTATTCCAGTGTCTAACTGCCAGCAGCGAGGGAAGCAAGCAGTTCAGAATCAATGTGATTGATAAAGCAAGCTCCGATTTATTGAATACACAGTGTTACTTTTATACCCTTTTCCGAACCTACATGTAGTGAATTCATTGGATAGTAACTACTTGTAGTGAATTCATTGGATAGTAACTACTTGTAGTGATTTCACTGGACGGTAACTACTTGTAGTGATTTCACTGGATAGTAACACACATCTGAGTTCCAGGGTTCTTCCTCATTTTCTATTATTCTACTTCTCTACCTTGTCCTTGAGTTAGTTCAAGCTAACAGAGAGATTGTTTATACTTGTGTTAGGCTAAAAAAAGAGATTGCTTGTACAGCTGCTATTTGTGTTACACTCTCAAGGCCTCTCGAGGAGATAGCAAGGGCCAATGGCCCTGCTGCTCAAGCCATTCTTCAACATCTAACCACACTTTCTGTGAAAAAAAATTTCCTAATGTCCAGTCTAAACCTCCCCTGTTGCAGCTTGAAGCCATTCCCTCTTGTTCTGTCGCTTATTACCTGTGAAAAGAGACCAGCACCAACCTCTCTACAGTGACCTTTCAGGTATTTGTAGAGACTGATGAGGCCTCCCCTCAGCCTCCTCTTTCTCAAACTAAACATTCCCAGCTCCTTCAAGCGTTCTTCGAACACGTATGTCCGGAATACACCTCCAGGACTCCACAGAAGCAGTTAGCATATAATCTGAAGAGATTTTTGAGCTATTGTCTCCTCACCTACATGTGCATAGTCTTGCTTACAACTACTCAGATGACGGGCATTAGTATAGGCTGAGATCTAGATACACCAAGACCCCATACATACAAGGGTCTCCTCCACTGCTGCAGGACGCATTGTATTTCCTACCAGTCTTAAGGTCTAGAAGAAGCTGAGATTTTCTACAGTTCATGGCTTTCCTGGTGACTGCTTTTGGCTCCCATTCCATGATGTCTATGTTACTCACAACTTGTGAAAGGAACCTCAGTATCTGACACGTACTTCAGTGTTTCTTATTGATGGGCAGATGCTGAAAAGTTACATGTTCTAATGCCAGACACTGAAATGCTCTATGTTCTTGGATCATGCCAATCGATTTGAAATATCATTTGGGGTCTCAGAAAGAGGAAAAAACCCCCATATCTTAGTTACTTCCAACACACAGTTCCCTGTTCCATTGTACACCACATAACTAGGTAGCCTGTACTCCATACTGTTACAGTCTGACTTAAAGTTTATTAATTGTAATAATATTAACTAATATTAAAATTGTAATAAATTGTCTTAAAGTTTATTAATTCCTAAAATGAATATTATTTGATATTATCAACTAAAACCAAATATATAACTTTTCAATAATTTAGTTAACCTTTAGGAGGAGAAGGATTACTTTTAATTATTTTAACTTTGTATTTCAATAACTCATATACATATTATGAAAGTCAGGACAAATAAAATACTGCATAAGTGCGTCTGTAAGTAGATCCTGCATCTAGTATCTAGTTACTACAACAAATTGAAATTGGAATAATTTTTTATCGTTTTCAGCTGATGACATAGGATTAGTTAACAACACTGCAGAAAAAATACTTAAAAAATGGATACAGTTAGAGAACAAGAATGTCTCTTTTTTTAATCAATACCATCTTACCAAATTAAGTAATCTCCTCTGCAGCATCACAAATTGGAAGATTTTTTTTTTTTGTTAAAATTGAAATAAGCCATCAGATATCACTTGAAAAATGATCACAAAAATATCACAAAAAATGTTATATGAACTACTTGCACCCTGGCTTTTTTTCAGACTCACAATGAATAACCCTTCTTGCCACAATGGAAGAAACTAAAATAGAAATAAAACAACATAGCGGCTTCCAAAACAGAAGCTCTGAAAATCCTAAGATTTTTTTCAGCCTTCTGTCTCCTTCCCATGATTGCCAAGAGTCATTAATGGTGAACGTGGCACCTGTAGCAAGTGTTAGAGAAAACAGAGTGGACTTGTCCAACAAGGTGGACTTATTTAGGCAATTACCACACAGTGCCAGGGAAACCTTGAAACTGTTCTAATTTATATTTAAGATGGATGATCACATTTTAACCCTCCTTGTCTCTTCCTTTTTCCTCCCTTAGATATATTTGCTAGAGCTTTTTCCAAAGTCTAGACAGAGAGCATGTAATATTTCATTCTAACATCTATCATAAAAATGAATATATTTTTGATTCTGTTATACATTATGATCTGTTACGTGTATGACATGAAAGTCTTTTAGGATATATTTTCCCTCTCCCGAAGTTATGTATTACCTCTCTTAACCTTAGTAAAGTTATATGCATGTATCTAAGAGCAAATCAGAATATATGACTTTGGAAAGTCTGTAATTAGAAAATTACAGTATTTTTAAAACCCAGAGGCACCATAATTAATTACTGTTCTGTATATTTCTGAAAGTTTTAATAATTTTTTGGTTAAAAGTGAAAAGAGTCATGTTTTTTTACCACTTCAAAGCTTTGTGAGAGTATCTTAACTTTTTAAATAATTAGTTAACTCACCCAGGAATGACAATTTTTATAGGGCAAACATACTTTGTGCAGAAGTATGATAAAAGTGATGTTGTACCTTGCACATTTCAGTGCACACAGGGGGGGCAGGGAGGGTGGTGGAGGCAAGACATTTGAAATAAAGTATTTTTGGCATGGAAGATCAGTAATACTTTGCACTAATTTCTTCTTCTGAAATAATATTTTCATGGTAGAATGCTATTGAAGTTAATAACTGGCTTATTATAGCTGGAGTTTGTTTGATTTTTGCTACATTTTTCATTACATTTATAGGAAAACATTAGCCTTGCAGAAGTCATCCTACGATCTGAATTAAAGTAAAATGAGGAGCAAGGAGAAAAATAAATGAATGTCAGAAAGCAGGCTCTTACCCTTCTTTGTATGGAGTTATTCTGTTCCAATGGCTTTCATTAACAAGACAACTTTTCATTGAATGGAACTAGTAACAGACTGAAGAAGACAGATCATCAGAGAACTTTGGTACCTTCACAAATGCTGTTTTACAGTCAGTTTTGTGCTCTGTAATTATTTAACTCTGAAAAATACATGTGATGAATACTTACCAGTGTGAATGAGCTAAACATTTCACCATAAAGCTAAAAAGCTGAAACTCTTAAGGAGCTGAATATCTAGATCCACAATGTTTTAGCTAGTGCTTTGGAGCTGTAAGAACTGCAGTATCTTGCCACATCTACTGACAGGGTAATGGAGAGAGCAGAATAGGATAATTCATATATTATCACTAGAGCTTGTCTCCAGTACAAGATTTGCTAAGCTGGAAAGTACTGTTTATGCTGTTTTGTAGATTATGGGTCAGTGCTTTGCGATTATATTACAAGTATTTTAGAGAGATGCATGATAAACTCTGAAAAGAAATAAAACTGTCAGACCAGCTGCTTCTAAGGCTTTTGGACCAGTATTAGACATCAAGATTGCAAATACCACTCCTCTAAATATAATTTCTTCTTTATTATGCTGTGCAATCAAATAAACACAGGCTTTGCTTCCCCTCTTCTCAAGAGAGTTAGAAAACTGAAACATCAGAAATTTAGACTAGAAGTCTTTTAGGTTTATGCTGGCATTTTAATAATCACCTCACTGTATCTTAATATGTCACCATAAGGGCCAATTTTTAACCTACTAGACCACCCACCCTATTTTAACATGTCTCCCTTTCATATACTTCAGATTCCTCAGACTTGTACCTTCTCATCATAAGTATACGCTAATGCATTCAACAGCTTATCCAGCCTACTGTTCCACTCCGCAAGATTATTGCAGAGCTGCTTTCCTTACTTGCCTGCACTTTATCTGCCTCTCTTCTAACACATATTCTGGGGTTAATGTTGACAGCTTTGGGAATTGTAATTGGTACTTAGTGAACTATGCAAATCTACTATTAGGCAGGAGCAATAATGCAGGCAGAATGCCCTTGTTTACCTAGACATAAATTCTAATTTTGTATTAAGCAGGGAATAAACTCCATGTTTTAAGTTTCCAATAAAAAAATAGAACATTAATAATTAATTGCATCCAGAGAAATTTCCTATTCCTAGCTTTCTTCACTGGGTTGTGTGTTTTGCTTTTCCACTGAAATGGAAAGATATAACTGTTTCTCTCTACACTTCTAGTAGTTTAAAACTATTAGAGATATGATGTCACTTTTTCTTTTCCAACATTGCTTTTCTAGCACCTTCTTGTTTGTTACTTTTGCATCATTTTGACCTCATGTTTCCTTCCGAGTACATGTCACTGCAGTGTAGATGAGGCCAGCTTCTCGCTTGTAAGATGGCACGATGAGTTAGCTCACAGTGACCAGGATTTAGCCTTTTCATCATCTTTGACAGAGGATTTCTCTGTAGGACCAATGGTAAGGGGAAAGTCCTTTTCCCCTGCAGGATCTTTTGTTATCAATTATGACTTACATGGACCCTTCAATAAAGGTTACAGTTTTCTTCACACATCCAGAAACACTGCCCTCAAGTCATTTCACACAACAGTGTCAAACAGCAAACATAGGACACCATACTCTTCCTTGCAAAGGTTATACGGGCTGAACCAGCTGTGCTGAAAGCTACACTGGAACAACCCAAAAATTCAGAGAAAAACACATTCTGTCTGTCTCAGGGGACACACAGAATGCTAGCTGTGCAGAGGGAGCTTGCAAGTGTCATGAACTATAGCTGCTTTTCTCAAAGAAGTTGCAAGCTTCTCCAGACACATTTCACACAGGTTAAGAACTCAACAAAACTTCACAAACAAGTGCTGAGATACAGAGATAAAAAAGAAAAACCTAAGAGAGTAGATTTTATAGACTGCTCTGTTGTTTAAAGCTCCTAATCTACAAATATATCCTAAATGTAAGAAACTCACCCACAAAAATTAGGTGCTTATTACTACAAAAATGTTTTATATAGACAAATTTACCTTTTCCGAAGCAGACACATTTTGTTGGAAGTTTTCATGTGACCATGATCTCTTCTAGCCTCCACCTACCTGTGTGAAGAAGAGTTCAGGGGAAATTAGTAGATGGTGGAAGAAAAGCTTGCTGGTTAATGAGCTTAACTTCCAAATATTAGCAGCATGGCCTTTAGCAAATAATTTGGAGTAAGATTTAAGGATTTTTTTCAAGGCAAGACATGAAAAAGAACAATTACATATAGTTATTTAAATTGTGTCTAATATTAATTAATTGCAGTTGGGAGCACAAATGGGACACGCCTTATTTCAGAAAAGGATGCAGGGCAAAACAGTGGCACATTCAGAAAAAAAATGCATGGGAAGAAGACTTTACATTTTTTGCTTTTTTAAGTCCTGAGTAATAAAAGCATAAAAACGTCTTCTGTAGAAAAGATGAACCAAGATGGTCATAAGAACAGCGTGCTGACACCAACTCTTACTTATAAAATAAATCTAGATATGTTCCCTCTATTATGAGCATTATTTAAATACCTGTTTTGCATGCTGGTTTTGATTAGCAAAGTAAATATCCTGTGAGTTTACAGGCTTTGGAAAGAGCCAGACCATACCATCAGGTGGTGCTAAAGAACACACACAAGCTCCATCAACAGTGTTTTTCTTCTATCATACTAAGCAAATACAAAAATTTATCCAAATAGGCAGAGAGATCCTGTTTCTGAGAATGAAGCTTTTAATTGACAAGGAAAAAGGAAAGTTTTCAAGTACTTACACTACTATAGCTTCCTTCTGAAGGATATTGATTTATAAAAAAATTTACCCACAAGGTATTTTTAATGAGCTACTCAAAGGATTTTTTTGTGCAAGAAAAGTTTAATACAAGTGCAATTTGTCTTCATAATTTACATCTGTTTTCTCTATATTTAGGCTGAATTCACTTAAATATTTATTCAGCCTTTATATTTCCTTTTGGTTTAAAATAAAGTGGGTCAAGCTTATCTAAAATGCAACATTACTCAAAATCTGTATGTAAACTGTATGTAAATGCATTGTTCCAATATCTGTTCACAAATAGGTCCCCAACAAAAAGAGTTAAACACTGTGCAGGAGCAAATGAAAAATAAAATTAAAAATGGAAATGAGACAGAAAGAGAAGAACTGCAGTAGGCAAATCATCCCAGAAGAGACATTTCTGCATCTGAGGACACTGTTCAGCTGATTCTCAAAGAAAACACTTTAATTTTTAATATTAATGCAGATGCACAAATTGGGCCACCTGGAATAAAAGCAGTAAGTTGATCAACCCCTGGTTGCAACAGCTTTTTATCATATGCCATATGGAAACAACTATTGAAACCTCATCCAAATGAACACCTGACACTTCAGTCACTTTCTATTCTATAAAATACAGGTATTACAACATTCAGAATGTACTGTATGTCCAATAATATATATGCATATTCACACTTCAGTGAGAGGTTAAATGGGAATATGGTCTACGTAACACCTAGAGAAGCAGCTGAAATTCAAAGCATTCAAAAATACTAAGGAGCATGTCCTGGTAAAGATTCTAATTTATTTATTTTTTATTTATTTATAAAGATATTGTAAAATCTGGTAAGAAAGAGTAGAGTTCTGAGCTGCCAGTTCAAGCACACAACTTTGAAATATAAAAGTACTGCAATTACTTGAAGTCCTTCAATTTAAAAAAAAAATTCTGCATTTCATTAACACACAACTTAGAAAAAAAAAGGAACATCGATAGCATTAATCTACTACTATTAATTACTTACATTTAAAAAAATTGAGTCATGCCCCACACTCTGGCAAAAAGATATTACAGCTGTCACCATGTTAAACCTCCCTCTTGCATTGGCTCCAAATTAAACCACTATTTCCTGCAAAACACAAGTCCACAAAATTTGCTTCTAAAAGTAGTTTATTCTCATTTAAATCAGTACAAAAGAACACTAAGAAGATGTGATCTTCAGAGTTTTTTATCATTATATAAGTTATGACAGACAAAAAGTAAAATTAATACATTGAACAACATGGAAGCCCATATAACACTGAGACAACTCAACATCTTGGTATTACTCTGGATGAAATTATTCTTCCCATAAAGAAGTGTGGCTAAAATACCACACAACACTTCAGAAAACCATTGGAGACACCTAATCTTGTTTCTGCTCTAAACTAAGAACAATACTTAATAGTCCGACAAAAATAAACAGAGAAACATTGCCTAAATCTTGTTGGAAAAGAGGCTCCTTCAGGCAAGAAAGGGATTTGCACATACAAAAATACATATTAAGCCCGATAGTAGAAAAATATTTTTGAACCATTATTTATTAAACTATAAATTACATTTTAAGCAAAATTGCCAAGTTCTAAAAATTAAGAAAAAACCCAAATCATGATGATGCACTAAGTCTTGTGCACATTCATGGTAATTGAATTATAATAGATTGAAACAGTTCCTCAGACTAAAACAAACAAAAAAAAATCACACAGATAATTTGCCAGCAGGTTAACATGTACAAACACTTTCAGTATTTATGATCTAGCCCCATTCAACTTCAAGTTTGCCCAAGGGAAATAGTTGAAATTTTGCAGCTTGAAAAGAAGATAACAATTTTCCATGCATGTGTACTGTGAAATCTTCAAAGATAAAGTGTTGGTTTTGCTTTAAGCTTTACTTGGTGTTTTGGAATTTAAAATACAAAAAGTAATTTGTCTTTGAAATTCAGCAATCTATAAACTTCAATAGCCTAATGTTTGTCATGTTAAGTGGAAAAAGACTCCAGTTTTCAAGACAGCTTGCAATAACAGTCAATCAGCAGGATTAGTTTTACATTCAATATTATCTTAGGAAACTAATAAAGTTCAATTAACATTCTTAAGCTGTTCCAGATAGAAATGGTAACATTACTGCGGTATAATCAAGATACATGGCTTAATAAAGAGCCAGCAGTATGTGTAGTTTTGTTTGATTTCTTAACAAAATACACTGTTTTAATAATTTATCTTCTGGAGTTTTTAAAATTTAGAAAATTTGGATGTCATAAAAAGTAAAAATAAAATTAATCTTTATATACTGGATTATTTCAGTAAACAGAAACAATCAGAAGTGGGACATCTAATCCTGGATTTCTTGCCTCATGAAGTCCTCATTTGAGTAGCATGCAGCTGAAAATATTGCTATAAGACTCTATGGTCTAACCCATGCTTTGTCATTATCAACAGTGACTACTACTGTGGGCAAAATACTGGAAACTTCTTAAAACTGCAAGAAGGTGATTATATGCAAGCAGATCATATATTCTAGAGAAAAGCTAACAACATTTGCATCCATAGATACGTTAGAATCTCTTATTTGTCAAGAATCTTACTATCATGAAGAACAAAATGAAATTAACCTAGTGCTCATCATTTAAATACTCCAGTTATGTGCTTAAAATACCCCTGAAAGCAGATCTGTAATGAAACACTTAAAAAAAGAAAAAAGAAAAAAAAAAAGAAAAAAAGAAACAAGATATATAAACAGAAAAATATTAGAATCTGCATAAGAAAGCATACTTGACCCATTTGTTTTATATTAATGAATATCAAGGGATCAAAGATTAAAAAAAAAATTATGTGATTATAAAAGACCTGCCATAAATGCAACTGAAAAATCCAATTCAAGATGTCCATCAACAACACCTGATAAAGGGGTTTGCAGACATGTAACAGCTCTACCTGTGTGCCTACACATTAATACGAGCAACCAAATGTAACTTTTGCGGTCTGCCACAAGCTGGCATTTGATATTTAGAACACCAGACCTAACTGAAAAAATGAATACATACGTATAAGCCAGATATATTTACTTACACGCAATAGTAATTTTCTTAAACTAAACAATAAATTATATGGAATCTCTACAAATTGGTAATAAAGATACCAATTTCATCTCTGAAGAGATGCTAACGTGTTTATGGCATTTATAATACAACTGACTGTGCACTCAAGTACCCCAAACAAACCTCATCAAGCTGCTCTATCGATTTTTTTCTCATCTTCAGACAAGTCTTGCTTCAGGGACTTTGTTCCATGTCATTAAAAATTATTGGGCACTATTACACTATTTTCATTTTAATGGTTATCAGCCAGCAGCTCCAGCTACCTGGGATCAATCAATAGCCCGGTTTCAATTAAATCCTGAAGTACCTTAGTCTTTCCAACTAGAACTGGCTGCTGGGCACCCCTATCTGCCTTCCTGATCCAAATCTGATGACAACAGTGTTACTTAGAATTTCATCCTTGCAATCCTCGTTCATGCTGGTGAAGCCAAGAACAATGTTTCTTAACTCAGGCTAGTGACATAACACATGCCTTTTCTTCTTCTGACCCATGGCCTGGCTTAGACAGGTACACCAAACAATTCCTTCAGTGACTTATCTGTATCTTTCCTGACAGCAGCAGCTGCTTTTTCCGATGCTGTGCGTGAATGTCTGTCTTATTTTGTCCTT
The DNA here is from genome assembly GCF_020740795.1 of Apus apus. Lineage (NCBI taxonomy): Eukaryota > Metazoa > Chordata > Aves > Apodiformes > Apodidae > Apus > Apus apus. The sequence continues at coordinate 51,136,125 of NC_067285.1, read as the reverse complement.
TTCTGACCTTTCAACTTCTGATAAAGAGACAGCACAGTATTTTCCTTGTTTCTTGACTTGGTCTTGACTAAACTTAACATACCTCACTCACTAGCACTGGGATTTGATCATTTTATCACCCTTGCACCTCTCTGACCCAAATGTATCCACAAAGAGAATTAATAACATATAAAAATGGCTTCCTCATCTACTGCAGACAAAAGTCCTCACTCTTGACAAGGTTAGAGGTGCCTAGTACCAAGAGAAGAGCCCTTCTGCAGACAATCCAGTGCAGATGAAACACCACAGTTCTACCATTATTTTAATTCTTAGTTTGTTATATTTGGTAATATTTCGTATTTCTCTCAGGCATTTAGTAACAGCAGTCCAAGAAGCATTTTATATAGCTGCATTTAACACCTGCTTTTGAGATACAGTGCTTCTGTGATCAGTAGAATACAATTAACAGTCAACGCAACATTTGAAACTAAAAAAAACAGAGTCTAGGAGTTAATTCATAGAAATAACATGATTTTATACCTAGACCTGGGTAGATTGCCGATCTTAACTAGGAAAGTCATATTAACTACCTTTGCTTTACACACCATTTGGTCTGCCAACTATGAACTCCTTACTTGAGTTTTGTTTGTATCCATAATATGTCCATGGGGTTCTTGAATTCTAGTGCCAAATTACAGTTTACACTGGATTTTGAAACTCCTGATAAACGTGTATCGCCTTGACTGGTTCAGACTTTCCCATGTGACTAAGGTTTAACTCCAGGAAAGACTGTTTTTTCTGTTCATTTCTCCGTGCAGATACCTATTCATACTGCAATCTATTTCACCCAATTCTCTAACAGCATATAGCACAGTATATTCTATTTCCTACATTATATAAAACTTCTGCTGTCATGCATTGTCTTTTGCTTATATGAATGCAACAGCTTTAAAAGGAGGCCCTTATATCTGTAAAAGCAGAGTGACATTACTACAGAGATGCAGCTTAGCCCTACTTTCAGTTTCACCCTACATGTCAATCAGTGAGCACACAAGATGACAAAGGACCTGAAGCTTGACCCGTTTCCACAGACACATTGATAATGATAAAATTAGATTCATCTGAGTGTATTTTAAAACCGTCGGTCCTGTATGCCCATCAAAACAAACCCAGCAGGCTCCTCAGACTGCTACATAACATTCTTAAATTACATCATATTATGCTTTGTCTATAAAAATCTCTTCTGGGATTCATTGTTGAGTTATGTAACCCCCTTAGCTATACACTCTAGGCTTTTTTTTTTATTTGTAAATTAATACTAGTTCTGCCAAATTCTCTTGGAAAAAAATAGGCAGTTTCATAGATATTGGCAAAGAAAAACTTTTTTTTTTTTCCCCAGATTCATCTGCCACTGCATATCTATGTTGCCATTAGGAAGCCTCTGAAGGAGACAACAAAAGGGACTGACAGGAGAAAAGCAAAATAAATATTGAAACAATTACAGCCTATAAGAAACAAGCTTATTCTTTTTTATCTGGAAAGGTACTTGAATTGCAATGAGCTTTCTGTAAGTTATTTTTACTAAAGGTAGCATGCATGTTTCTTCTCAATGCAGTAAGAGGCTAACATTGAAACTGAGGATTATCTTAAACTTTTACTGAGCTACTAAGTATATTTAATATCTTTCACAAGTTGTCTGGTGTCTTACTGGGTTAAGCACTGTGCAGGAATTAGCCATTATATAGGTGTCAAATCCACAGCACAATATAATGTTTGCATCTGGCCTGTCTAAACAGCTATGGCTTTCAAAGCTCACAATAGACTTTGCATGAGTTAGCACTTTCCCTTAGTAGTTCACAGCATTTTTAAGGTAAGATTTCAGAGAAGAGTCAAAACATAGAATCCTACTTAGCTCCATAGATGTGATGAAAGAAAACAAATAGAAAAATACCGTTTTTTCTTGAGTTTAACATGATCAGAAGTGTATGCTTACAGCATAAAATACTTCTCTGTGCATATGTATAACTTACACCTTTTGTACTTGGCAGTAGAACGATTAAGGTCATAAAAGCAACTATTGTAATACAGCATGCTCTGCAATGGCTCATACACAATCTGTCACTCCTTGCTTTATTTATAAAGTTAAATGTTGGCCAGAACCCTGGCAATATCATTTGCTTATTTGGAAACTGTAATATGATTTTAAACTTATGTGCTAACTCACCAGAACAATGCAACTTTTCTTCTCAAGGACTTCTTGCCCAACAACGTAACACTTCTATATAAATTTGACGAGTGGGAATGTGTCACTGACCCAGGCTTCTGCTTTTATTTTGCTGTTTGCATCTGGAAAGTTGGGCTGCATTTATGTAAATAAAAAGCAGGAACAAAAAAACAGAGCCAACTTCAGCATGGTCATTACATCTAGATCCCTGCCATATCAACAATATTGGTATGTCACCAATGAAGTACAGCAAATGCAGTCGTCATTGCCGGCGTCCTACCTGAGCTTCAGTGAAGAAACAGACCACGATTCATCTTCTGTTTTTTCTTCCATTCTTTGGCTGCTTTGTTCTGCACACACTTGCAATCCACAAGCTGACATTGCAATGTACATTAAAGCAGTAGGAAAACAACATTTATCATAAAATACTCTCAACATTCTGGCCACTTTTCACCCATTCTGTGGTTTTTGTTTGTTTGGGTTTTTTACACGTGAAGGAAGGGCAAGAACTTTGGCTAGAACTAATATATTGAAGTATTCTATTTTATTTTTTTTTTAATCAAGCAGCAATCTTCTTTCCTTCTAATATTTAAATAAAAACGCTCAGCACTTACAAATACATAATTAAAAAAAAGAGACTGCTAACAAAATGCAGAATGAAAGAATTTCTGTCATAAGTTCAGTTTTCAGTCCAAGTTGGTGGAGGCTAAAACTCATCACAGGACAGGCTCTGTTCAGCAAAAGACAGAATGAGCCAATGTTTCTTCCTCCCTCTACCCCAAATGGCTTTGAAATTATTATGGAGTGTCTATCACATTTGAATTAAGCTGATGGCTCAAATAATCATAATTGATACAAAGAGATCAGACCAAAGATTAATTTTGCACATTTTAAAACATAATTAAAGAACCTTGCAGGGAAACTGGAAGGCCCCCTCTGCTTTTCCTGATGCTGTCTTCTTCTGATTAACCATTGTCCTTCTTTGACAAAAAGCTGTAGTAGTACCCAAGTATATGAACCCAGCATGAACAAGCATGACAGGCATCCAAAATGTAGGTCAGCTTCTCTGATATTCAAGAAACCTAAGTTATGCAATAGGGTTTTTTATTGTGTCATTGCCTGCTCTTATTATTGCTGCAAATGAAATATTCAGCCTGCAATTTATGCAAACTGGTACTGAAACATTAATTACGGAAGACTAAAGTGTTTTATTATTCTCTCAATGTACAGTAGAGAGAATTAAAAAGAGAACAAATAAAAGAGTATCATCCACAAAATGCAAACAAAACACAGGACTAATACAAACATTAGAAAACTCATGACTTTTTATTTGGAACAGTTTCTTGCTATTTCAGAGCAATAATCAATTGTTTAGTGAACTATTTTCAATTTATCAATTAAACTGATGTAGGAGTATTGAAAATACAACATTTGCATTACTAAATGTGTTAAACTACCTGAATTATGCAAAATGTAAATTATTTTAATTACTTGAACATTGAAAATACCTGCCTAGTTCCAAGCTGATTATGGTAAAATTCAGAGGGAGAAATCCTATTCAGATAATAAATTAAGAGAAAATCAGAATTGATGTTTCCTTTTATATTATCACTGAGCTCATCCTACAGTGTGAAATAACAAAATACACTCTGAATGTGTCACTATTTGATCTTGAGGGTTGTGTTACAGACAATTTAAATTACTCTCCCTTATCTGACAGAAGTATTCAAAAATTGCAAGTGATTACAATTTGTCAGTCTCAAATACAGGGAAATGTTGAAGCATGTCCTCATTGGATGGGTTTTTCTCCATGCTACAGCTGAAAATTGTTCTTTTCTTCTCTCACGGGGATTATGCCCTGTAAGATTAAGTCTAAGAGTTCAATTTGTCCTCAGTCTTAAAATTAAACCTTATATATCAAAATTTGTAGATATCATAAACATTAAAAGTAACTTATTATTAAATAGTTGGTCAGATATGCAACTTATATGAAAAAGAGGAACACATAGCAGATAACAGAAGAAGTTATTATTCATTGTTATACATTAGCTTTCAAATACTTGACACATCAGTTATTAATTTCAGCAAAGAAAACCTATCTTGATTCTGCCACTCTTAAAAAGGGTCATTCCTCTGGAAACTGTAATCTTTAATGATGATTTTTAAGCTTGACAAAAAGCTAAACAGATTAGTATTACTGTAAAAGAAATTAATACCAGGAAAGAAAATGAATGTCCATGCTTCACATTGCAAAATAATTTAATGTTCTTCCTTCTAATCCTAATTTCTCAAGGTTTGTGCAATTCATTACAAATACACTGCCCCAAATATCTCCACACAGTTGTTGAATAAACATTCTTGAACAATTCACAATATTTTGCTATTACATTTATTAAGACTGAGCTTTGACCCAAAATTATTCTCTATTGTCCACATACAAGAATTAGGTAGGTTGATTTAAAAAAAAAACAAAAAAAAACAACCAAAAACAGATATGGAAGCATATCAACATTTAAAAGTATGATTTAAAAATAAACAGATACTTACAACACATAAATGATGTATTTTAGAACAGGAAACTATATTTAAGACAAAAGTGCTTTACGGTGGGATACAAGGACTCTGAACCATCCCTTAGAATAAAGCAGTGTAACAATGTCCCAAACTTACACCTTATGTGTTTTTAGGATTCTGTTACTGTGCATGACAGAAGTCCTGTTCAGGAATGAGCACTGAAAAGAGACATAGCTTCCTAAGACATAAGACTGCTTAATTAATGGTCAAAATATTTACCTCTTTTCATAGTTTACTTCTTATTATAGGAACAATATGTCTCTGGGTTTTTAGAGATAAATACACTAACATTTTTTTGAGCAGGAATGTATCTAGCAGAAACACATTGCAACACAAAGTATTTGAATTGCCTGCCATTCAGTGATCAGAACAAGAAAGCATTCATCCAGCTGTTCAGGAATTGTGCAAGACTCCAAATACTGCTTATTCACCGGAGTTGTGACTTCTCTTCCATGCTCACTTACACACTAGCTGCATTATTTCTGTTGTGAAGGAACTTAAAGAAAGGCTCACACTTGTATTCAGCCTCAGTTCAGTCATTTATCTATTTTAAAAATACTCCTGCTTAAAAGCATTTTTTGTTTTGTTTTGTTTTTAAAGGCAGTTGCTTAAAAAACCTGAACACTTCAAAGGCAGTATTTTAAAATATTAAATGACCAGCAAGAATTATGCAGACATTTAAGACAAATTATACAATGCATTTACCATTTCTAGTTAAAAAGCATTACAGTCTTTACGTAACAGAAGAGTCTTAAGTGTGTCTTTGCCTGCATTAGACCTGTATATTGACTGTTGTTTTGTATGGCTGGGAAGATGGAAGCAGACATTTGGCAATGTGGCTGCATTTATCTTATGATTGCATTTTTTTTCCCCCTAAAATACCTAGAAATAGTAGATTTAACATTATTAGAAAAATAGGTGCATATGAATATTATAAAAATAGTAAAGTTTCTTAAGAAATATTTTAAGACAACCACGTAAGAAAACTGTATCAAATCAACATATAGCATTCATTAGACAAAAAAGTATGATACATTTTTTAACTGGCTATAAACATCTGATTAGATCTATGATCAACTAAATTATAAAAGTAAAGGTAGCATAGCTCTTCACCTGAATGTACAACTTTGCTACAGGCATCAAAACAAAGAAAATAACTGGCAGAAAGAGCTGAAGGGGAGAATATTTTTTTATGGAGAGATTGATCTTTTGGTTCTGTAACCTGGTAATAGAATCTTCATGCACTGCATCATCACTCTGTTTATTAGCGGCAGATGTCTATCTAATGTCACATTTGACCTTAAATTTATTTCATATTGGACCTACTGGCTTTTCTTATTCAAAATGAAAAGCTATAAAAGGTTTATTTTCTAAAGTTGGATTTGCACATTAACAGTTATTGAAAGTACTGTTGGGGGGAAAAAAGGAAAAGTTTTTATCAACACAGCCTTCCTCTGTCATCATGAACTCAAAGAGAAGGTTTAGATTAATCTGAGGAAAACAGAACTTTTAGAATACATATTGATTTTCTTCCTTTTTAATGCTCCCATAAATCATAATCATCATGTGCTATGCCTATGTGCCCTTGATTCTGCTAGCTATAATCTAATCATATAACTCAGGCTCTTCAAAAGAGTGTTGTTTTTATTTTTTTTTCTTATTACTTATGCATTTTCCACTGCTTCCCCCCTGCTCTTTCCCTCAGTCTCCCAAGAATATAGCTGATTGGGAGTCAGAATGATAGCATCTCAAGGTCATCCAAATGGAACGGTAAATAAAAGGATTTGTATGAACTCTAGGGTGCCTACACATGTATTCAGTAGGGCCTTTACAACAGTGAAAAACTATTTTCTTTTCTTTTTTTTATTAACATACTCAAGTCTTTGAACACTTTAGACTGGACAAACCAATTTTAACAACCTACACTTCAGACTCTTGTAGATCATATTTTCTGGTCTGTACTTGAAATTACCTGTTTCAATTATACTACAGTATTTGAGGGATTTATTTATTTTTTATTTTATTTTAGTGATATTCCATTGAGCAGAAATAATGGAATTATCAAATCTGTTTTGAAGATACAGTGACCTTCCTCTTGCTAACATATCTTTCATTCCATAAAGAGCAAACCAAAGTGGCAGTTCTCTATTGAGAGAATTAGAATCTCAGGAAGGGGGGGGCTAGGCTCAATATTTAGCAGCTATACTGTAGAGAATATTTTTATACGCTATACTTAAGAGTAGAAAAAAGGGAAGAGGAGAACATGGTGAATCAAGAGCAGGCTAAACCCATGACTTCATGAATCAGTACTTAACCATAAGATCTAATTTACTTCCAGAAAGAAGTTACGTTAATCCTCCGTCTTTCCCTTCTGTGCCCGACTGTCTCCCAAAATCCAGTGCGATCGCTGTCATAACCTTCTTCATCAGACACCAACACCAGAAGCTTCCGTTGCTGTAATATGAATTACACTGGGGCAAATAGGTTTGCCCTTAGATCATGCTGCTCAGTTTCTTCACTAACATTCTTCACAGTGCTTGAGGAACCTGCCAAACCAAAGGCTTATCACTGAAACTCATCTTGATTGAATAATAGCAGTTGGACACTTTTCTTCTCACCAATTTGAATTCTTCAATGGAAATATCATGACATTATCCAGAAGCATTCTCTAGCTGAGCTGAATTCAGTAGGCAGGAGCCAAAGACAGCAACCCCACAGGAATTTGAACAGAGAAAAGACTTCTAATTTATGCAGAGATTAAAGCATGACTTACTGGCAGGTCAAATTGACCAAAACAATTAGGATTTTATTTTATTCTATTCTGCAGAGGTGTCATTACCTTTTCATTAAGCTACTGGGATGTTCAATAGAGTATTGCTTTTTATTTTTCCCTTGGAATAACAATTGTTGCATTATGAGTTGCTTAAATATTCATTCAGGTTTGAGAGCTAGGAAAAATCCCCAGGCCAAAACTAAAATCTGATGAAGCTCCCTTAATTTTTATGGTGGTATAATCAAACCACCTGACTGCTAAAGTAGGGCAGACTCACAAGCCTACAGATCCACAGAGTAAAAAATCAACAGAAATAGGGACATAATGAAAAATAATTATCTCTTTGTTGATTTATTTTCTAAAAAAGATGAAACCACTAGGTGAACAAAATTTTCTTATTAATTATAGATTATTCAACTAAATGGTGTATATTCTACTGTCCTATGTCTCGAAGTTCACCTTCACCATAAAAACACAGCACTTTTTTTCAAGATTAGAGGCACAATTAATTTAGTATTTCAGCCTCGAGTCTCCATCACCTAACGCCTTTTATAGCCATCTGCTTCATCTAAGCCAAATACACTACTATCCAGATTCAACAGCATTTTCAAATTGCTCTGCACTGATAAAAAAACCAAAACACATCTCAAAACCTGCACTAGATTTACTGAAAAGAGAATAAGAATGCTTCTGCATAAAGTAAAAAAAAAAAAAACATAAAAAAAATTCTGACAGTGAAAAGCCAGGACACATATTCAGAAATGTTTCATTCAAGGATGAGCCATCCCTAACACTGAACTGCTTTCATGATCAAACCAGTCTATGTGCGTGTTGTCTGCCAGTTTCTTCCTGTGATATATTCAAGTTTACACAAAATATATTTGCACATGCAAGAAACATGCTGAGTTAAAGACAGAATTCAAATCAGTCAGACATGTCACCCCCCTTCCCAGTTTTATCTCAGCACAGCTACTGACAAGATCAGATCTGACAATTCCAGAAAATTCCTAAGCAGGCCACAACACGTGACAGGGAAGCAATCTGCATAGCCCTGGAGCTGACCAAGAAAATCACACTCTTGGGCTTTTTCCTCTATTTTTCTTTTTCTTTCCCTTTTTACTCCTCATCCAGAGGGGAAAAAGGAAGGAGAGGGGGGAAAGGGACGAGTAAAACTGGCTGCTAAGAAAAGCATCTAAGCAGGGTTAGTCTCAACGTTAAAAAGAAGGGAAAAATTTATTTCTCTTCAACCCACATTCGCTCCTCTTTTTCACTAATTTCTCCCTTTGTTGCTCCTGTCTCTCCAACACACAGACCACACAATCCAGTTCCATTTTCCAGCACTGACGCTGTCAGCTGCTGTTCGCTGCCCTTTTGCCCTAGCAACCCTTCTTGCACTAGTCAGTGGGTATGATGGCTCTTCTTTCACACAGCTACTTCTCATTTTCATCTTTATCCAGGGACCAAGAAGCAGAACAGTTCATGGTCACAGGACAGCCTCACCTCAGTGAGAAGGCACTCACTTAAACCAGGCTAGCTAAAACCAAAAGTAACAGATAAACACATTCATATCAATCTTTACAGTGTCATTTAAAGCAGGGCTGGGCTATAGTACCTGTACAAAACACAACAGATTATGTCATTGCTTTGTTTTAGACATTTTGAGGTTTGTAAAGTTACAAACAAAAGGAAGGTAAAATGGACAGGTCCATCAACATTCAGTATATAAACAAGGTGGGAGAACCTATGCTATAATTTACAAAGTATTCAAGACATTAAAATGCTGACAATTCATTCAAATGACAAGGAGTGTAACAAGATGTGAAAATGGCAAAACATCAATCAACTCTCACGCAAAGACTGCAACTGGATGAAGGAAGGCCATTCATTTAATCTCAGGTGGCCATTTTTCTCCTCCCTGAAAAGAAACCAAACATTTACACAATGTCCTCACAGAACACAATGGTTGGAAGAGAAAAGAGGGAATTAACCAAAATAAGCCTCCCAGGGAATCTTTGAAAAAGATAATGTTATCCTATTAGATTCCTCAATTAATTTGCATGAAGCTGATCATACCAGTTCACATAATGAGTGCTTATATTTTCATCTAGATGTATTAAAAATTACAATTAAAAAAAAATTAATGTATTGAAAAAGAATGAACTTTTAAAGGACTATTTCTTTTTCAGACCAAAAATAAGAGACAATCTTATTGCTATGATCAAGTGTTTACATAGACATCATGTAAAGAAAAAAAAAAGAAAAGAAATAGAATCCATGTCTTATTTCACAATATAAGATAATACATGTGCATTAGTGACACTTCTCATCCAACAAGCTTCAGTAGGATATTAGATTTCTAAAAAAAATATCGATATTAAAAGATCATTAGGTTTGGAAATCAAACATTGAAAATTCAGGAAACAGACTAACTGATATTGCCAGTGCTTGATCTGTTTCTGTGTACGTTTTATGCCTTATTTTATAATTTTAGATGAACGGCCTGCTATGTTTGGCCCTCAGTCATGATTGTCATAAGCCAAAATTATTTTACAAATTTCTATTCACAATATGGAGCAAGTGTGCTCTTAAAAAAATGCCTGCATTTATATAACGAAGGAAAACTTGTAAAAAACATTAAAAATTATTGCTGGAGGTCACTTGAAAGCCCCCATCACCACCCCCAGGCACTCACAGAGAAGAAAGTAGGCTACTAGGAATCAATGCTACCAGGACTGTAGGACTGAATGTGAAGGTCTCAGACATTAAACAGCTTCTGCATGCACTTTAAAGTGTTCAAACTCAGGTTGCACTGAATTTAAATTCCGCCATTTCCAAACTTTGCAAACTTAATTTCCCAATCTCACTTTTTTCTTTTTTTTTTTTTTAATATATATTTACTACAGCTGTAACTTTTAAAAATGTTTTAAATGCATTTAAACACCATATCATATTTGAGAAATTGGTTTACAAAAGTCTGTAGAGGGTTTAATGAGCTGGACATGTGAGTTTGTTAAGGGTGCCTCCATAAAATAGCAAAAATCATCAATGTTTATAATTTCAAATCCATACAGAATTTGATCTAAAATACAGTATCAAAGGGATGTTCTCTTTCAGAAGACCAGTTATTTTTCCCCACAGGCAACTGATGCTGCAGGCTAGGTCTTTTGTATACACATGTCCACACCAGCTCTTCTGTGAGTGAAACATTCATATTTCCTCCAGCTTGGCACCCGCAGTCCCAGGCAAATCTCTGACCTGCAGCACAGCTGCCCTGCCTCCCAGCTGCCTGCGGGTGCTGATGGCAGCTGCTCCACAGTCACACAGTGACTCACACCTGATAACACTGCTGGTGATGATAATTCTTTCTGCTGGATATGCAAGAACAGCTTAGAAACAGCAGCAGCTCTGCTTGTGGAGCCCTAAGGGCACATTCTCATTTGGGGGGGTGGTGGTATCTAATACAGTAATCATATTCTCCCTCTTCCCCCTTCCATAGGCTGCTCCCATCTCTTTACCCAGTATTTTCATATTTTTCTTTCTTGTAGGCTGGATCAACAGCAAAAAATTCTGAAGGGCTCTGAAGTATGCAGTGCTTATGTGGAGCAAAAGCTACCATAAGCCACTGGCCACAGAAATTAAAGAGACTCTGCGGAATGACATGAGCATATGTTACAAAAACCTGAAAGTGATGTTTAGGGCTCTTGGAAAGTTCATACCTGAATGCAGTTCCAAGCCTCTCCCACTGAAATTGTTCATATATCTGATGGAGAGGTATTTCACACCATGCCCAGAAGGTTGACTAAAAACTATTAATGTGACCAGGACTTGCTCTGCTGCATAGCAGGATTCAGTATCAGTCATAGTTTGATACTGTTAGTATCTATGTTGTTTACTTATCACTTGTATTGGCCAAGCCTGTAAAACACAAGGTAAAATTTGTGTACAGATGTATGCTATGACTGGTATTTGAATATTATTTTCCTCATTTGTATTGTTCTAATGCTTGAAAGAATAATATTTGTAGGAAAATTATATGGCAGAAATAAGATCTGAAGCTATTTTAGACTCCTTCGCCCTAGCAAAAATGTTGTGGGATTTTTGTTTCATTTTGTTTATTTCAAACCAGGCATCATTTGCTCTCACTATGAGAGTTTCTCCCCATTTTTACAGGGCAGGTTGTAAATAATGTGTTCTTCACCTGATATCCTTTGTCTTTAGATGACTGAAATTTTCATACACTCTTGCAAAAGCAATAACGTGAAATGAAGGCAATATGTCTCCAAGCAGTTCCTCCTGGAGACTTCCTGCAACTGCTAAAAAAACAGTGTATCTCATCAGCTGCAGAGTGTCCAGGCAGCATAAGGAAAATGAAGTAGAAGGAATTTCAAAACGATGAGAAAAAGGCAAAAAAATGCTTGCATTGTTGTGGAAACTTTAACTCAAGAGCTAGGTGCTAAGAGGGCTTTTGTGAGGCTATGTTTGTGTACTAAGATAAACTTGTCTCTAAGGTAAACTCAGTCTACTCAGTAGCAAGTCTGGTTTGATTGATGAGCATTCTCACAATAACTTACACAATAGCTTTCACATAAGGAGAGAAACTGCACAGTTTCAGCATAAACAAGCAGCAAAAGCAGAAGGAGTCTAGTGTGTACGCTGGGGTCTCTGTTGCCAAGAGCTGCACTGCTGATAGCAAAACGATAGCAGAACCCCGAGAGCTCTTAACAATCCTAAAGCATAGTCTATAAAAGGCAACAGACAGTAGTGTTCTGTCATTCCTTTGTGTTAAGAGGTGTTAATTCTGCTGGGCTATCACTTACAACATCATCTTACGATCTGAGGAAAAAGGAAAAAGTTGCAAATCTGTTCCCAGTTTCTGTTTAGATTTAGAAGGGGACCTGGAAACCTGCATAACAGAAGGGACATGCCTTGCTTAGAGTGCACCGTGAGCAAAAGCAAGCCATACAATACCTTTGTATCTCATGAACAAAGAACAAAGTATGTTGTAATGGAGAGAAGGAGAAAATATATCAATGTTTGGTTTCCTAGGTGATTAAAGTGTTGAAAAACCTAAAAAAATGGGAGAGAGAAACAGGTAACAGTAAAAGACATACAGAATGTGAAAAAGAACTAAAAACATGCCGAAAACAGCACTCTACCAGTAAACATCCTGAACATATATGTGGATTAAAATGTCCTAGAAGTAGTTTGAGGCAGAAAGGACTATATTTTCCTAGTCACTTAATTACATTTCTTAAGATAAGACTGCACTGTGCAGATAGAGAAAGAGGTTCCGAATTCTAATGCTAATGCTATGTGGCACCATTTCTGGGTGACTGATGTAGTTCGATAGAATAAAACAGTGATGTACTCTGGAGTACATAATTTTATTCTCATTGAACTTCTTAAAAAAAATATTTAAGTATTTTAAATACTTCAGGAGACCTAGCTCAGGTGGATACAGCTGTCATTTCATTCCACTTTCTAGTTCTGCACACAGGCATTCAGTTCTGCAACATTTGTATTATTTTTCTGCTGACTGGCACTTGGAAACACCCACTTCATTCTTAGCAGCTTCACTCACTGAATGATTTTCCATTGTGTTGAAGCAAAGTGGAGTGCAAGTGCAGAGATGAAAAATCGTATCTGACTACTGTGTGACTTTCTTTTCTCCTGTTCCCTCCCCCCCCCCCCCTTTTTCTTTTTAATCCATTTCCCACACTTCTGTCAGACTCAGACTGGATTTTTTTTTTAAGAAAAATGTGCTAAGTGTATCTTTCTAGTTATGAGTTTACAACACAAACACTGTAGATTCAATATTGCTTGACTTCTTATAAAAAATGTTTAGGGTGTTAAGCTAAATGCAACAGCTTTCATTCAACTTTCATTATCTAAAATCATACCTAATAGTAAACTACAAATTAAGTGGTCATGTGCAAGATTTTTTTTTAATAGTGAATGCAATGTATTGCAAAGCCTCAGCACACACTAGTTTTATACATTATTTGTATTACAACCTTGTGTCTATCTGACTGAGAATATTGAAACATACTCCTTGCTAGGAATGAATTCAGAGCACAAGCCCCAACTTAAGTGCTCTGCATTTTCCTCAGGAGAAGCTTCTCTGTTAGATGACTATAAATGGTAGACTTAGGCCTTAGTCATAAAGAAGGGAAAATGGATATTCCCCTAAATAATGAGATCCTCAAAAATGTCTTCTAAGACTGAGGAGATTCTGTAATGGGAATTGTAAATGACACAATAACAGAAATTACGTTGCCAGAACACAGGAAAAAAACGACACAAAGCTAAAACACCAGAAAGGAGATGCATCTTTACATCTTACCATCATTCTCCAACATCATCTATAGTGTATGGCACTAACTTACATCTTAATATATTTCCAAAGACAAATCACAAAGTCCTTATGGCTTTCAACATACAGATTTATAAATGCTTACAGAAGAGTATGCAAATATTGTGCTTGTGTTTTTATGCTTTTAAGTGTGAATTTAAAATGGAACTTTTCAGCTGGTAACCCATTCATCTTAGTATTTATTTATAATTCTTTATAGGGCCAGGGTTCCCCCCTCCTTTGAATTGTGGGGATTTATCTATGAAGTAACACTGCAGCTGCAGACAAGACAAAGCTCGATAGACTCACAGAGAGCAAAGATTGTACATAATATAACTAACAAATGAAGAAGCAGGGTGACATCATAGCTGCCATCATTTCTAAAACTGGGCTGCCTAACTGAATGGTGAAACAGAAATTACCCAAAATAAAAACCAGTACATTCGCAGAAACGTAGTTTCCAGTGACGAAGAAGATTTTTTAGAGAAAAAATACTGGTCTTCATTTCGACAGTATGGAGAAAGCTTCAGTTCTTCAACCAAGTCATTCCACACTCACATAGACTTTCATAGTCTTGTCAAGAAAAAAGGAAAAAAAAAAAAGGAAAGGCATGTATTCATCCTCAATAACCACACCCTGCATTAACCAAAAGATCACTTTTCTCCTTAACCACCTTTCTCCTCAATCTCTTGACTAAGGACATTTGCATGAATAAAATATTTTATGTCAGCACATGAGTAGCATGGTGTAGAACAGAATAGTTCAGTTGGAAGGGACCTAAAATGCTCATCTTGTTCAACTGTGTATAGTCACCTTGTCACAGCTAACAGATCAAAGCAAAAGTAATAGTACACATTTTAAGCATTCATGTTTTGTCAGATCCTATTGAATACATGAACCCAATAATTTTTTTCATTTCTTATTCAGATCTTTTTTCAGTTCAAATTCCTGCAATGCTAGGCTACCATCCACAACTAAAAATTGACTGGATGGACTAAATAATGGATTCCTTGCCAAGAGGTAATATTTAAAAAAGAACTGAAAATCCAAGGTAAATAAAAAGCAGATGGTAAAAGTCCGGTAAAAATAAGAAGGGGACATAGAACCTTTTAAGTTTTCACATTTGTAAAACAAACCCGTTCACAGGAAAAGTAATGAGAATTTTTACAGTTTATGCATACCTCAGTGTGTTAAACAATTCTTTTTAATTATTATTTTAAAAGCAATTATGTCTATAAAACTAAAATTTACCTGTGCATGGAAGGAACAAAGTTCACCACGGCAAGGAGACCTGAGAGGTAATATTTTATGACATTTGTACTTTTAGAAAAAAATCTCAGCCCTGCCAAAAATTGTTCTAGGGCACGATTTAGTGCAGTCTTGAGCAAGCAGCTGGAGCTCTGTACCAACACAGCCTGAAGACCTACGCCTATGAATGCACACAGGACCACTTCTAGAAGACACAAAATGTTTGTACACAGTAAATGAGGGGAAAGAGCTACACTCCCCAAACTTTTTTCCTTTTTGGTTTTTACTAGGCTGCTCCTGGCATGGGATGCATCAGAAATCACAACAGAAAGAAAACAGTGTTCAGACTTTCACAAACCAGAAAACTCCTCAAGTGCCAATGATGTACTTCTATTATTTAGGAACAGAAAATCAGCTTTCTCTTTCTAAATAGCATGAGGAGATAGCCTTCCAGGTCCCACTGAAATCTAGAGAGAAGCAATTAATCCTTTCTTCAACCACAACTTTGTGATCAACCACTAAGAAGCGAGTGACCAGACTTCCTAACTCCTGGAGGCAATGAATGCACTAGTCCTCTAATCTCAACCCTCTGTGCACAGGAAAAAAAAAACAAAATCACACCCCAATTCCTTGCAGGGGGGATAAAACCAAACAACCAGTATCTCCCAATTAGGACAAAAGAAGATACGATACGAACTTTTGATTTCTGACCTAAGGCATAAAGAGCAGCAAGTACAAGCACAGTAATAATAATAATAAAACAACTCTGGAAATGAGGACTAAGGGCCATAAAGCTTAACTTCTAAATTCAATCTTTAAGTTCCCACTCTCACAGCCCCAGAAACATGTTTGGACTTTTCTTATCTCATTTGTGTATACATACAAAGCAGGGAAAAAAAAAATCATTCTCTTTTCAGAAGTAAAAAGGATCCTTCATCAATTAATTTCCCTTGTAAAACCTGTTAATTTGGTATATATATATACACACACAAATGCTAAAACTGTAGCCTTGATCAGAAACACTCTTTGTACATATATATACACAAACAGCTGCAATAACATTTTGCAAATAAAGTGAGACAAATAAGCTAATATATTTTTGAAAATAAACTGATACAGGAATAATTATCCACTTTTCTGAGCAGTGAAATTTTGATCAATAACAAGACACTACAAAACCTTATGTCCATAGTTATTAAGAAGATTGGGAAAAATATGGCATAGCATTAGCAAGGCCCATGCATTTTATTCTGAAGCAGAAGAAAACATCCCTTGAAGCTGAATAACCATACAGGCTCTAAAGTACAGGGGGATTATTAGAATTCCCTAATTTAGTCTTTCCCCCCCGACCCCCTTCTCCTAATTTAAGATCCTTTTGGATGACCCAACTGATGCTTTTAATTTTCTTCACTGAGGAAACAAACCTCAGAAGAGGATACACAAGGTATCTTGATCTTGGCATTCTGAACAAAACCTAAATCCTGGCTCTTCTGCTCTCTACTTAGAGCCACAGAGCAGCTCCTCTCTGGGTGCCTGTACCACAGCTAGAACTGTCTCTCTGTTCCTGCCCAGCTGCATAAGGGCACCTTGACTTCTCCTTGATCACTTGTCTGAAGACACTGGTCATTCGCACATATATATGCATAGTCAGAAAAAATTTAGGGTGACTGCACACTCCTTGACTATTGTGGATAAGCAGTCCTAGGCTTCTAAATATTGCTTAAGACAAGAGCAATTATTTTATTAACGTACTGAAAAAACGGTGTAGAAAACCAGTGCATCACATGCATGCCCTACTGTACAACTCCCATACCCTTAGAAGTCTAAAATTTAAGATATAAATATTTCAAAGAATTAACAACCATAATAATTACAAACACTCTGGTTAGAAAAAATGACCTCGTATATGATCATGAAATCCCAGAAGGGTTTGGGTTGGAAGTAACCCCATGGTTTTGGGAACATTCTTCTGTGTTTCTCCATGTTTCAGTATTTCCACAATAAACTGCTCTGTGTGCCTTCACAAAAGGCTCTGTAGGGAAGACTTCAGTCACCTACAAAACATATACACAAAATTGAGACACTGGGTTGGAAACAGAATTTTGCATTTTGACAATCTGATCAGAGATTCTTATTAGATATCGGCATAGGAGCTTTATTCAGTCCATATATGAACTTTACTATCAATGCAACTTGTGCTATGCTCATTAAAAAAACTGTAGCTGAAATTAAATGTCAATTCAGAAGATTCTTGACCCTGAAATAAACAATCTTGCTGCTCCTATAAACTAATTACTTGTCTTAGGCACAAAACATGACTTTTTTCCTCCTAGGTTTTGTTGTTTGTTTGTTTTTTTCCCTGAAATACCAAGACAGCATATTTTGATGTGAAATTAATACTAGCTGTTTTCCAGAATGACTGGTTAAAAAACCAGATTGCTGTATGAATGGATCTAAAACACGTTTCCTTTAAACTGCCCCTTATGCAACTTCTGACTCTGAGCAAAACTTGAAATCAGCATTCTGGAAAAGGGAATTGGTAACTGCATTCCAGTGCTCTTACAAGTAATAATTTAGAGGAAAACACAATAAAATTTACCAAAGAAGATAAATGTAACAAACAGGTATGACAAATAAATAAATGCAACAAATTAAATACTGCTACACTCCTCCTCTGTTTTTCTAAGTAACAGATACATTGCTACTATGCATTAGCCTTGAATATATATAGTATATTTCTCCAAGAGAGAGACATCTTCATTTCATTGATACTGAACTATGAAAACTGGGTCCTATAGGAGCTGTCTTGCAAGGAAAATGCCCAAATACAGCTTAGTGGAAACTTAATAGCTAGTACATATAATATCACTGATTACCTAATAGAACCAGCAGCTGTCAGTCAAAGGGAAGCAAACGACAAATAATAACATATACTCTTAAATTATACATGCTGAACATATACTAAAATACTCAAACTGTATTTCCACAGTCTGTGGTAGGCTTACAAACCAAATTTTCTATATTTAATTTATTTTAGAATGATTATTTGTCGAGAACTGATAAATAGAGTAATGTTTCATGGTAAAAAAAACCCTTATTTATTCCAAGCAGAAGCTGACTACAAAAAATTCAAAATTTTTCAGGTCTTCATGAGAAAAATCCATGTTTTTGCTATCAGTAGAATTATTACCATGGCTGGTCTTGGTTTTCTGTGTTATTTATGTATGCTTGAAGAGCTGTAGGCCAGAAAAATGGATCTACACCAAATACAGGTTAGCCAAGAAAGGTAAATACTGAGGCACTGTGCGACATGATTTAAGGTACTTGAAGTATTAACTCTGGATGGCGATAGGCAACTCCAATAACCTGAGTGTGGCATTCAGAATGTACAGTGCTTGTCTCGAACAATCCAAGAGATAAGTGATGGACTTTGGCACTCAGGATATCTGTTGTCTGTCTTGTGGCATCTGAGAGTTGAACAACTGTTGATGGACTAAAGAGATGTCTCAGCAACCCACTCAACTGTTTTGCTTCCCCTCCTGCAATGTGTACCTGAGAACTGGGGAGTTTAATGTGGGACATGCTGAGCTTGGAGAAAAAAAAAGGAGATCTACAGCTGGTGCTGGGACAGTGATAACCAGGCCTTGATATGATATCTCATGAAAACCACCAACTTAGCAGGACAAGACAAAGAGTGCTGGTCTCAAGCCACTTCCTAGGACTGAAACTCCACTGCAATAAACTAATCCTGTGGTGCCAGTTGTCTCAACCTCCTCTTTGAAATGGCTGGTCTTAACACTTAGCCAAACAAAGACTATCTGCAGGACATAGCCCTGGAGCCATACCTACCCCCCTGCTATCTCGGAGGAGCACAGAGAAGATAGCAGGATTTTCTCCCTTACTCAGGGAGAAAAGTGGGGGTGCAGTGGGCAAGAACTGTATAAAAATCTGTGACACTATGGGTGCATTTGAAGCACTTCCCCACCAGGAACCACTTCCCCACCGACGACATCGCTGGACCGTGGTGGTAACTATGCTCTTGCTTGCTGTCCTCTGTATTTCTGCTTTCTCCTTTCTTTTCTCTCTCTGTTTTCCTCCCTGTCCTATCCGCTCTAGGGAATTTGCTGTGTTACTCTAATAAAAGTTTGTTGTGCATGTGACATCTGACCTCGTTTGCGTCTTAATTTCACCATTTGGGATCACCTTTAATAAAAAAGTGCCACGTATCCGAATACCGGATCGTGACACTGAGTTTTCAACAGGTGCAGCTAAGCAAAGAACTTAAAAAAAATGTAGTATTTACAGCCCCACTGAGGTCAGTATCAAGCTTTCCTCTACCCACAATGAATTTTTTTTCTGCATGATTTTTTTTTCTGTTATCTTTATATCAGATCAAACAGAATATTGCATGGATACACACATCACACTAATGCATCTAGTTCATTTTTGCATTATATATGCATGATAAACTGACAGAGTGAGCTGAAAAGTAATTTAGAAAACTTTCAGAGTCAGCATATTGCTGATGATCTCTCTAGTTTGTACTGCTTTCTATCTATCTGCTTATAAATATTTCTTTCTCTAGATCTGTCTTGTTTATACAGAAGGTTACAGTGCCACAAGTTTCTTGAATATCCACATATAAAACCATAAAACAAAGAGTGTTTTAAACTCAAAACTTCTGGTATTTTAATTAAAAGCTATATAGACATTTTCCAATGAGGTAATGCTTCTTATGTGAATTTGACAATGCTGTTCATATACAGTGGCTATATTAATGGCTCATTCTTTTTAAGTAATGACTGAACTTTAATTTTCACACATACATGCGCAATATTATTCTAGTGGTGACATCCCAATCTAAACAGTTGAATTTCATCTCTGAGTCTTACTTTAGCATCTCAAAGACTAATGTGTTTGGTAAGTGGGAAAGATCAGATAATTACTAGGCCTTGGATAGAAAATTGTCCCTTCTCTGGCCTTTCTGAACACTGCTACTGAACAAGACACAAGTTTTCCTTTGTTTTTCTTCTGCTTGTTGCAGGAAACCATGGAGAGTTAAGATTTTTCAACTCGGTGGAGGGCACGAAACTTAATAACATGGGTTATCAACACAGAATTCTAGAATACCTTAAAAGCTGGAAGGGACCGGTAAGGATCACATCCAACTCCCTGCTCCTAAAATTAACTGACTACCTGAAATTAGTCACATAGTTAATTTTAGGTGAAAAGCATCATCCAGGCACTTCAACTCTGGCAGGGTTAGTGGTATGACCACTTCCCTGGGCAGACTGTTCCAGTGACCAACCACCCACTCAGTGAAGTAGCTTCTCCTAATGTCCAATCTGAACTCACCCTGATGCAGCTTCATTCCCTTGTGTCCTACAGCTGGTCACCAGAGAGAGATCAACACCTCCACTGCCCACCTTGAGGAAGCTGTAAACTGACATGAGGTCACCCCTCAGCCCATTCTTCTCCAAGTGACTTCAGCCTCTCCTCATAAGCCTTGCCCTCAAGACCTTTCATCATCTCAGTGGCCCTAATGACACGTCCTAATAACCACAAATTACAAACATAGATAAGTAGTCCAAGTTACTACAGGGACTGAAAATAAGTGGTTTTTAATAGGAACAAACAAATCAATTGAAGTCAAAGCCACAGACAGAGGGGTGGATATGAAGAAAAACTGGAGCTATTGATCTGGATTCAAGTATTTAGATCATACTTTGACATACAGCACACTGGTGACCAGGAATTGTTGCATCTGACTATTTTTCATTCAAACAGAGGTCAGTGACAGCATGAGAACACTCAAAGGAAGAAAGGCTCATGACACTCAAAAGGAAAAGGGGCTGCAGGGAAGATGTTTTTTCTTTTTTCCATCTTTTGATCTTGACTAAGCTGAAAGTGGTGTCAGCACCATTGCTTTGTCCCTCAATGATGATATGGCAATGTCATCACCTTCCTATGTGACATATTTCTCTTATTTTGTGAAATACACATTTACCTTAAACAATTTTACAAATATTTAATCTATTTGCAGCATTAATATATTCTGAAAGTTATAAAAAAATACTAATACACATTTAAAAGGAGTAATGAGATATGAGATGCAAGTATTTTTGTCTTCACTACATTACAAAGCATAAAAGAGCTCAAAGGGTTTATCACCAGATCATAAACACTGATGTTCTTTGCATAACACAATTGGGAATCAGTATTTCTCTTAAAATACAAATTCTGATATTATAATTAATATATTCCCTTAAAATAATTTTCTGTTTCAGATGCTGATTCCAAAAGACACATCAGTACTTATGTGACATCATATTGATTTTAATCTGAGTTTGGCTTCAGGCTTTATACCATATTTTCAGAATTCATTATAAATAATGATTGGTTTGAGTGTGCATTACTTGTGCTTTATGATGGCTAGAGTTAATGGGACTTGGAGCTATTTTAGCTCTTATTATCTTGCTTATCCTGGAAGTTTCTGTCCTCAGGCAATCAAGATGAAGAGGTATTTTGGTCCTCAGAGGGCATTGTTCCTGTAAAAAGGAAGCTATCAATGATGATGATATTGCAAACATCCACAAAGCACCTATCACCATAATGACTGTGCCTATTTTTCAAAACTGAAAAATAAATGCAAAAAAAAAAATGTTTTTAGATTTGAAGGCTGACTGCTACTTCTCCTCTTTCCCTTTTGTCATTATGCTTGTATAATTATTGTTAGCATTCCACATGACAGCAAACATCCCAACTGGCTACAAACAGAGACCCACTTTTCAAGCCTCTCATAGGGGCCCTTCACAATAGATGGCAAATGGACCTGTTCTGTTGTGAGCACTGAACAACAGCCAGAGTAGAAAGAATAGTTCAGATAAAAAAAGGTGCTTGTCATTCTCTTTTCCGAGCAGTCAGAAGACTAGGAAATCTCATGCATTTCCACTAATCTTCAGACTAATCTACATGTTTAAGCCCACAAAGACACTACTGTACAGATTGCTGCTGTCAGAGAAAAGCATCAGTAACTGTGGAAGAATTCACATCTAGGTGACAGTAAAACACATAAATAAATCTGTTCTTACCAACAGCTCTTGCCCTTAAGTTGCTTCACCACAGTGGCAAGTTTCTTGCACAGTACAGAACTTTGCCAGTCATTTCAAATGCTTCTCTTTGGCTACTAACACAGCTTCTATTTTATCTAAGGTTAACTTTAAAAAGGAAAAATACCATTAATACCAAACATCTGGAAGCCGCTTGAAAAGGGAAATGAAAGACAAGATTCTGCTGAATTTAAAACAGCAGCTACTGAAATTACATAAAGATTTTTTATAATATTTTTTTTCCTCCTAGGAAGGTAAACCAAAGAAAAAAGAATTAAAAAGCAGATCAAGGAACATTTGAGAATGCTTTGTACTGACAATTGCCCAGCAGAATTCAGAGTTTCAAGAGGAAGCCAGTTCAGTAAATACAGACAAGCACAGACATATATATATTTGTATGTAGATATAGATCAGACAGACTATAAAACTATAAATACACAGTCTGCACTTTACTTCCTCCAGTTTTATAAAACGCAGAAGAGATATTCAAAAGGAAGCTAAAAGAATGCAAGACCTCGTATTTAATGATATATAAATCTTATATTCCTGGACATAAACAGAATTTACAGAATAATATAGTCAAGCATTTTCAGTTTTTAAAATATCCTTAAGTTAAATGTTGAGATAGTAAGTTATATGTAAAATAACACAATATACAAAGCTTTTTCTTTCCTCAAACTGCAATACTTCAAAATATTTCAGGGATAGTAGAACAGTTCTTACACTACTAAATATTTTACCAATAAACCATTTTTTTGGTCCTTATTCAGGCAAAATTTCCAGTAGTTTAATATATACAGATATCACACATAACTAATGACTAATGACATGACTAATAAGGTCATACTAAACCAACCCAAAATAAGAATCTTGAAAAACAGATAATAAAACTGGCATAAGGTAAAACAATCAAGTTGAATACCCTGATAGGAGGGCAGGGGGAAAGGTAGAAAAAAGTAATTTCAAAGAGTAATATTTTAAATAAAATAAGGAATAACATGTTTCAATAGGCTAGAAAAGTACTGAAGACACTTTGCACAAATAATAGAAACTGTCTATTATTAACCATATATCCACACACCTGAATAAAATAGATCCCATGTGAACTGAGAGACCAAGCAAATTATTACTGAAGAAAACACAAACCTGGTATTGATGGTGATCTCTACCTTTTTCTGAGAGCCAGAAAAGAAACTTTAATTTACTGATTTTCAGTCACATCAGTTCAGTACACACCCTCTTCCCATACAACTTGTCCTCCTTCTTGACTGAAACCACTGCATATATGACAACCCTCTAAGATATCTGGAAGATGTTGCCACACACTGCAACACAATCATTCCTAATTAATCTCCAAATCTTTTTTTCAAGCATACAAAAATTGCCTACACTGGGAACATTTACTCTTGATCAAAGGAACATTTTGAAGTACCATGTGCAGTTACTAGAGGCCACGGAAAGTGAAATATGTGACTTATGAATATTCACTCAAATGTAATAATTTCCCTTTTTTGAATTTTTAACTCTAATTCTACCCTCTCCATTGTTTGAAGGGTAAACACTGCTTACAGCAATGTTTAAGGAATTATTTGGATCTGATCATGCTGGGCAGCGAAAAAAGAGTATCAAGAGCATTGTGACATATATATCTGTGAGCAAACACTCATTTCAACTTATTGTGCCCATAGATGCTCCTATGAAATTTCAACAGAAGAATCCAACTGCATGCATTCCTCTGATACAGACATCGCTGTAGTCAACGCTACGGACATAGTTCACATAACATGATACTGGACCTGCTCTTCTAAATTATTTCCAAATAAATAATACATTTTCAGTGTTTTTATATTAACAGCAGCATCTAAACAAAGAACAAGACATCACCTTATACAGACATCTCAGGAAATTCAGTAAACCTTATGACTGTTTAATTTCTTTCCGAAATTTTAGGTGCCTTTCCAATGACTGTGTGGTTTTCACAATACTGGCACCAGTGCTTATTCTATGTAAGGTAAATATCATGGAATAGGGAAGAGGTATTAATGGTACCAACAACAATGAAAGTGAAGTAATTTGCCATGTTTTAAAGCTGCATTATAATGTGTAATAGACTTTTTAATAACATGAAATGAGACTGATTTATAAATCTTTAGAATGACATCTGAAAAGGACTTAGATAGGCTGGTAAAAAACAAATGGCAGCTAATGTATCTTTCACGTCGGCTGTGGCAGTGATTTACTATGTTGTCTACAATGCTAAATATACATCATAAATCCCTCCAACAGAGCCTTATTATATTCATCCATCTCTTCCCTATGAGCCAACAATTTTTTCTTTCATAAGCTTTATTGTATAAACAGGAACTCATTATATAAAATAAAATGCAGGCTAAAGCCAGTGATCTTACATTAACCTAATGAGGACTTTATCTAAGGAACGCACACTGGACATACCCTGTGGTTGTTATTCTTAGAGACTATCCAGTGACAGTGGGCAAGCTCTTCTTGTGGAAGATAAAATTATACAGAAGTCTTTATGAATTGGCATTAACTGATCAGTTTTCTGCTTCAGTATAAGCTACTGTATACAGTGTATTCCATAATACGAATTAGAAAGAAAGATCTCAATAGTTTGTAAAGGATTGTGAATATAAGGACAGGACACTTCCTGACTGAGATAACATGATGTAATTAGAAGAGAAAAGCAAATGGAACCGTAATGGACAATTAATTTCAGTCAGTTGGCAATGGAAATTCAGATATTCAAACCACTAAAGTCCACATTTTTGAAGCACCACTTGCAGTGTTTATCATGTGGGTAAACAGCAATAAAGCAGGGTGATGGGCACACGCTTTCATTTGCAACAAGATCCCACCACTGCCCTGTGATGACAATTTCATCAGACATTGGAAGAAAGAATCCAGAATTAATATCTACACACACTTCCTTGAAAACAAGTATTTCAGCAACAGAAACAATAACCAAATTTTCTTTTTAGCATCAGTTCCCTGAGCACTAATCAGAACATCTCTTCCTTTCTGTTTCTTGACAGAGGAAAGAGCCATTTTACCTATTTTCCACCCGAAGGCACAGAGCAAATTATCAGTAAAAGATACAAGCAGACATCAGAAATAAGGCCATCTGCTTCCAGAATCCTATGCAGGCCAAAAGCGTGTGGATGCAGGTTTGGAACCAGATGATTGTCCACTGATGCCATGTTGAAAGGTTTCACACTGGTAAAGGCGGGGAGGAAAAGTCATTAGCCTCAACAATACCATTGCTGCTTGTGGAAAGAGATCCCAGAGGGAAACTATAATCCATGGTGTATCACCCAGAGACACAAGTGAGTCATGATATGGTTGAGAGATGGGCTTGCTCCTCAATAGTCTCTAAAAACACTGGAATTTCAGGCAAGCAATTCCAGAAAAAAGTTTGCCACATTCTGCTTTTAATGTACCCTGAATATGTGATGAATGAGATCCTGGATTCCTAGGTTTAAATCTGTGTTACCTACCTGCTTTTTCCACTGAGGTCCTTAGGCTGCTGAGGCAGCTGACAATGATAGTAAACATTCCTCCTGTTAACATGGCCGCTTTTGGTGATTTTCCAGAAGAATGTTGAAAACTGACTTTGCCAGCTTGACAAGATACAACTTTTTTAGGATTTTGGAATCAGAAGTGGATGACCAGGAACATATTTATGGCCTTTTAATCTCAGCACATTTCATGCAGAAAAACTAAAAAGTCAAAAGAGGTCTAAAAATACCATGATTAGAATGAAAACTCCTTTTCTTTTCTTTTAAACTATTCCACATGTGCAGGATAAATCACATACTTTATTGAAGGAGAGGTTTCAAATTTACTTTTAACTACATGTGTCAAGGAGTTATTGGAAGGAAGGTTTGATGGCTACACTGCAGAATGCCTTTGATTTGTTAATTGAAAAGAAAGTTAATGATGTTTTCATCAGTGACAGTAAGGCAATTGCTTCATTAATTAAAAATGTTTTCTTGTTAGAACACAAAAACAAAAGACAATCCTAGCATTATATCTATCTGTATTTAAATTTGGGTGTTTGGGACCTTTTTTTTTTCAATAAAAAACACATCAGAAAGATGGTTGTGATTCTTCTTGAAAACAAATTTAAAGAAATCTGATAACTGCAGTTCATAGTATAGGAAAACAGCACATTTCCTCCTAAGAGGTGTCTACTTTTCTTTCCTACAAGTACCTATCCTGGTTCTGTCAGGCAAACTGTGACTGGGTAACGGTCATGACAGGTCACTTTGTGCCTGACTGGGGCTTTGCTCCAGAGAAATTATTCTAGAAGCAAAATTTTCAGTCTTCATGAAATTCTCCATATTTTCCCTTGAAAGTCTGGACATCTCACCATAACAAATTATAAGCATTAGCAAGATTCAACTTCAGGCACAGATCCTAAGATTTTTTCCTGTCCACAGGTTAAAGCTGGACTGGCTGTTGGTTTGTTTGTTTGCTTAATATATAGAAGACAGTGCTACTTCCTTAATGGCAGAAGAAGGTATTTTCAAAATTAAGTCTTCATGCAATGCCACCATCCTCAACTGAACAGAACTGGTTTCTCCACCTCTTTTTTTTTTTTTTTTTTGGAGGTGGGGTGCAGAAAAGGACACCAAACCACAATCATTCTTATAATTCTGTCTATATGAGAAAACATTGTTATGGAAAAAGTATTGGCAATCTTCTCCCCTTAAGCCTACACTGCTCATACAACACACTTGATAGAGAACTTTTTTTTTTTTTTCCAAAGACAGGTCTCTTTCTCCTTGTGTGGTGACAAAACTGCTATTAAAAATCATATAAAAGGTTTCAATTACTAGAGTATCCAATTTTCAGTTGCTGTTGCATCTGACCTTCCCAGTATTCTGCCAAAATTTATTTCAAGCACTGCTCAAAATCTTTAACTTTATAATAGACATGATATAATTTTCATTTGGCAATTACTTCACCTGCTTGTCTATACATCTCCTTGGTATACTTCAAGCAAATTACAAAACAAAGCTAAGAACATAACAAAACTGTGCAATCTGCTGTGCCACAAATTGCTAGTACTCTCAAAAGAGAGGTGGGGTGCAAAATTGCTACTTTTACAACTACAGTTATATGTTCAAGGTACCCAATGCCCCCCAAAGGACTTAATAAGAACAACAAACTGTATTATACTGAAATGAATTTTAAAAAGGAGGAAAGAAAGCATCTCATCTCCCAGAAAGAGAAAGATAAGATTGGAAATAAGAAGTGGAAGTATTCATTTAAACACGAAAGACAAAACCAAAGAAACCTCCTAAAACCCAAGCACATAGATTATAAATAAACTGCACAAAACTCAACGCATTGTTGCTTATGTGCTTGCTCACAGTCATTTGTCTCTCAAATCACCTCTTCCCTAGACTGTTTTCACTTACTGCAACTTTTTCTCCATAAATAAAGGACAATGATTGCTGGGACAGGGACTCTTCGTATTTTATCACTTCCATAGTTACGGACACAGCAGACTCCTAATTCCTGACCACGGATCCCCAGGTGCTATTGCAATAAATACACTAACATCCTAGGGAACAAGATATTAAAGAAGTAGCAGAAAACCCACACAACACATTTTAAAAGTATGTGGAAAGGTGATCTTTGCCATTAAAATATGCTTGTTATCTAAAATCCACAGTACTACTTAATGTAAGCCTAAAAGGACTTGTATTTCCAGGTATCTCAAAGGTTTCAAAGAACACTGAAACAAATACATGCTTGCAACAAAATTCACATAAAGTCTTCTAATGACTGTTACTATGTTGGCTTACCACTCGCTCAGGACAGGATTAGTCTTAACTAACCTTAGGCATGTGCAGTACAGATGCCTTCACTGTAACCCCAGCATCTTTGGTAGTCAACAGAAAGAGACAGACACTTCCAGGGAACAACTCATCTCCTTCTAGCAAATGTCTCACGTAAGTTGTTCCCTAAAAATTACCCGTATCTCTCCACTCACTGTATGGAAAACATAGCATTACCATCCAAGGCATAGGTGTCTATACTGACATCTATATTCAATAAAACAAATTCTTATTCAGAAAGACAACATTTCTAAAGATTTAGCAGCTGTTTGCAGATCATTTGTAAATAGCAAGGAAGAATCATCACAGCATAACTGCACTGCTTGAACAGGGAAACTGCAAAGTATTCCTACACATCCACCAAAGAAGCAGCTATGGATAGTGACCTTTCTGCAATGACCTGCACTCTAAATGTTATGTTTACTTATAGGCTTTATCAAAGAATTGCAACTAACTGGTAAATTTTTCACGAATGGGCAAGAAGCAGCATTATTTGCCCAAATATAGAGCTCATCTGAAGGTGTAAAAGCACTTTTATAAAACCTGCTTTTCACAACTTTCCTGTGAAAAGGAGATTGTAACAGTTTTACAGATGGGTACATTTAAGTACAGAAGTGCAAAGCCTGGCTAACAGGGCAAGTTATCAGCAAAGCTAGGTAAGTACCAATTTTCCTTTCTGTCCTGTTCTCTGAATGCTATGTGACACTGACTTACTGGAAAGTATACTTAACAGAGCCTCTCTCTCTCTGAAGGAAGAAGGAAGGAGGAAGGAAGGAAGGAGGAAGGAAGGAGGAAGGAAGGAGGAAGGAAGGAGAAAAGACAGTCTTTTCCCCCTCCTTAGTTTTAATTAAATATGCATTCTTTAGTATTTAAAAATGAACTTATATCCAGTTCACCATATTCACATGCTTCAAATATGCTTTCAAACTAATTCATAAGGCATGAGTTAACTAATTCACTGACCTTAACTCCATGATGAATGTGCTAAACTTTCAGTCATACTTGTGCTGCGGGAGGTCTTCCACTTGAACAGCAAATACACTTCCTTCATGTTTGAATGGTATCAGCAAAGAAAGAGTTGTCTGCTTGATTTGAGTTCATAAGTTATTCTTCAAAGTGCTCCAACTTTTTCCCTCTCACATTTTCTCTGACTGTTCACAGTGCATTTGGACTGAGTCATTAGAATCAGTTATACCAGCAAAGCCTCACCTAGTCAAACTAAAGGATGTTGAATTCGTGGCAAATGCATTGTAATAAATATGATAAAAAATAAAACCATACGCTTCTTAATATTGCTGTCTACATCTAACAAAACACAGCTAGTGTATGCTTTACATACTGCAGCATCTAATTATTGCCTGGTCATTTTGTCTTCTGCCTGTGCTGGGAAGATGGAAATCTGGGATAAAAGGCGACACGTCACAGGCTCCCTATCTACAAGGCTGACCTCCCTCTGAAACTATGGTGTTTGCTCTGTGAGTAATAGGAAGGACTTTGAGGGGATTTTTTTGTTTTCTTGTTGTTGCTAATTAATTAAAATAGAGACAAAGAAGGATAATACTTTTTTCTGGCACTTTAAAACAACTTCACTCATAAACATCTGGATTATTCCTGTTGGTTCACTTCAAATGTGGCTGTCTGTACAAAGAAACAAAATAACTAATAATTAACAGTCCTTCTTTGTCTCTATTTTAATTAATATTTTTGTTTAAATGAGCTTAAGATACCAATTATCTTTTTTTTCATCTTGGAAAGGTTACAGATGCTGTTTGTGCAACTTGAATTCATGTTCTTAAAAGAAAATTTAAAAAACCCAAACAAAACCAACCAAAAACAAAAGGAAAAATGGGGGGGAGGAGGGGGGGGAGAAGAAAATATTTTACTTATTTAGGAATAAATGTTTTGGTGAAACTAACATCATTTACTTGCACACATTTTTCTCCCCTTGGTTCAGAAGGGGTGGAGAAAAGTCCTATTTTCCATTTGTGATGGAGACAGGAAAAAGACCCACAAATTCTTTAGCGTCATTTCTGCCTGTATGTTCAAAAGACTTCAGGATTTAGCCTGAGAATAATTTAAATAGTAAAGAACTAAGGTGATGAGAAATATCAAGAATTCTACATATCAGAAAAATGCAGCTGTCCATCACAAGAGTAGACAAGGCAAAGTGAACCTGAACTAAAATCTCAAAGAACACCTAAGAAAGCGCTTCACTACTTCCTGTTTCAAGAGAAAGAGGTACTTTTTGACCTTTCTTTCTCAGAGCTACAAACCACACTGTACACAACTGAAACTGAGAAGCAAACCAGCATGCAATTCTCTTCCCAGGAGAGAAAAAAGGAGGTGCGAGAGGATGGAAGGAAGGATGGAGACCTCTATGCAAAACATGCTCATCACGTTGTGATTCACTGCACTAAGGTGCTCAGATATCAAGATAAAGGGTGCAAAACAAAAATCCTGTAGAAAACAGCAGATTTTCTTAAAGTAACCCCTAAGCCACACATGTAAGCATAGCTACCCATGGATGTCAACAGCCTTGCACACAGCTTGACCTTTCAAGTGCTCTAAGTCACCAACTGACAGACTGAGTAAAATTCACATTTAACGTATTTGATCTCTTACAGAAACAGTGCCCTACAGTTAATTTGTCAAAGAGGGATAATCATTACAGAGATGTCTTACATCATGGTTACTCTCTCAGATGAATTTCTCAGAGACTAATGTTATTTGGAGTAGATTTACTTGGAGCTTTATTTAAAGTGTTTCTCCTGACAGACACTATCAGCAGAAGTAACAGTCATAACTATAGCCAGACCATAAATGTTGCCTCCCAAAGTGCAACCCCTAAATCAATGTTAGAAGTAAGCTACAAAAGGTCTGAGAAAAAGCCTATGTCGCTCCACTATTGATAGGAGCAAATATGTAATTGGCTCCCTTGAAAGCTTCATCAGATGACAAATATGAGCTCACATAAAATTGTCCAATTAGGAGGAAAGTAAGGAAAAGAATAATTTTCCCTAAGGTTTTTGGTGAAGTTTTTTTCTCTGGTTATGTATCACCAATAAGAATATCATTGACAATTATTACTGAATTAACTCATGATCTCATTTTTGAAAGCACATTTCAGCTTACAAAACAAGGTTTCAGGATTGCTAAATAATTTTGTTCCTTGGGTTTTCCATTTTTTCTACCAATAAGGAGAAATTATTGGAGAATAGCACCACAACAAAAATAACTTATATGCAAGACTACACAAAATGCATGAGAAAGGACAAAATACTTCCCATGGCACAATTGATGAATTTCAATCCATGTACACAGTCTAAGCAACAGGAAAATTTTCGTGTGCATGTGAATAAAGCTACCATTTTAGATGTGGGTTTTTTGATAGTGATGGTATTTGAATCAGTCATTTGAGTTAATCAAACATTTACAGTACTGATATCTGTCTGCACTGTAAGGTGAAGAAAATGTAGATGCACTTTTCCCCTCCCTTGCATTTAAGTAGTCATTTATACAACTGTCATGACAAACAACATGCCTCTTAACGTGATGGACAGGAAAAATACCAGGTTTTGAGGGATTTGCAAGGCCAGTTTTACCAAAAGCAGGGCATTTCCTAGGAAAAGTTTCACAGTTGTGACAAAGCAGCATTTTTTAATGAGAAATGTGAGGATTTTTACTCAGCTCTACTGACACCTGGTAGAAAAATTTTCAGAATGGCTGATGTGTGTTTACATATCAGTGTTCTAAACCCATTGGTTAGGAATGAAGAAGTAAAAAAGTCCACAAAAGAGCTGGGGGGAGGATAGAAGTATTGCCTTTCTGTGATTCCCTGACTCAATTAATGTTGCATTTTGATGTTTGTCATTGCAGATATGCAGCCACCTAACAAATGGGTAACTAGCCTGAACTTCTCAGTCATGTCACTGAATGGCTTAAAATACTCATTTAATTTTCACTTGAAAGCACAGGCTTTGAATGCACACTGTAACAGTATAGTTTCTTTACATTTAGCAATTTGAATAACAAAGCAAACTGATTGTCTTAAGTAGAACACTGATTTTGTGTCATTCCCAATATTTCAGTTTCCAGAAACTCTGTCTTCTATTTCAGCATTTTAGCATTTCTGTGTTTTATAATTGTTCCTTCAGCAAGGTCAATGAACCCAGAAAAGCCACTTGGGGAAAGGTCACCTTAAATAATTTCACAAGACGTAAGCATCAATGCAACATAGGCACATACAACTCTCTGTGCACGAGTGTAACCCATCTTTTCCACATGGCAGCGCACAGTCAGCTGCCTCCACAAGGGTTTTCAAACAACTCTGTTACTATTTCAGCTGATTATAAGTACCTATTTTTTCTATGTCATCCATCAATCAGACCATCATGGAACATGCTTCAAAAATAAGGACAAAAGTCTGGTTTACATAATTCCCACTTAAAGCTAAAGATGTCAGCCGACTTTCAATGTTACTTTTCATCATACAGGCCAGATAAAAATCAATAACGTACTTTGCATTTTGTGCATTGTGTTTACTGAAGTCTTGCTTTTTAAGTTAAGCCATGTGAAGTGAATGCCAGGGATCCCAAAATCTGGATGACTTTAACTTTCAGATTATCAACCTGCATTAGCAATACTGACGGGGAATTCTCTCAGATTTCTACCAGACCATCTATAGTTATAAGACTTCTCTCACAATTACCCACCTCTATTTTGGGACTGGAGCAGTGAAACTAGCCAACAAACAGGAAGGAATTTGCCAGCCAAGCTGTATTCCAGACTAATTACAACCACCTGCTACATGGAAACTTTGCACATGTGCTAAGAGAGGTGAAACAAATGTGCTGTCTTTTTGAATGCTATCAGCAATAATGTGATTTTACTTGCTGCTGGGTTGTGTTAATACACTGGCAAAAGCAAGATTTCTTGAGGGAGAAGGAAACTCATACTTCTCATATAAGAGAGGAAAAACCCTTAAGAAAGTCTCCATAATAAATTAAACTGCTGTCAGTAAAATAGAGATTTTCATATCATATAAGGAAAAAAAGAAAAGAAAAAAAAAAGAGAGAGAAATAATGTGAACGAGCAGCATAAAAGAAGAAAGTCTTCCTGACCCAACAGTACACTATCTCAGCTTCTTTAAATCACGCAGTAAGTCTTATTTTATTTATGCAATGATGAGGGCCAAGCTTTTCCTTTTGTGCACTGGATGTCAATTCCAGCATTTACCTGCTACATTATCTCACCCAAAAGCTTTTAAATGGCATGCAGACATCTGTGTTGTCGTGCGGTTATGGGAATCTTGGCAGATTTTCAGAATAATCATGAATCAAAAATATGATTTGGGGAAAGAAACATAAGCATTGCAACTATGGCTTTTTGGTAAAGCATATTACTGCATTTTGGACTACGCTACAGATTGTTACTTGAAAGCAGAAAGTGGAAGTATGTTAAACAAACCATATATAATTTGGGTTCAGTGAACAGGTTGTGTGCATCAGAATTTCTCAGCTGTTGGTCAGACATTAAAGTTATACCAAACAAATCCGTCTTGGTTTGCAAGGTGATGCTCCTGTCAATCACTCAGTGGGCTCCTTCTCTGCTTGACTGAAACTGTTGCTGAGGTTCACAATGATCAGTGACCCTGAAAAAAGCTCTCACTAAATGATGCTACCAAGTATCAACTGAAGCTAAGACATTTCAAGAAAGCCTAGGGTAGGGCACTGACTTTTGCAACATATTTGGGATTTAAAGACTTGCTCTCTTGGCAATGCCTTGTATTGTATACAATAATAGAGATTTCAAAATGCAAGAGATATATAAATGCTTATATATATGAAGATTATATATGCATCACCATTACACCTTCACGTGTCTTAATTTCCAGCCCCAGCCCTTCTTCTTACTATGACCTGTTAGTTCAGAAGAATTAATTACACCAAAGAATAACTGTGTAAAACAGATACATATTAAAATATCTGTATTTTATACTATTTGAAGAACAAAGAACTTTTAAACAAACAACCAGACAACATCAGGAATGTCCCACTGAGACCAGTAGTTTGTGAAGACCACAGTTCTGACAGAAAAAAAGAATCAGTTTAAGAATTTCACACAACCTCATTCACTTTCTGTGATATATTTCCCTTGTATTTCCCTGGTGTCCATAGCTGTTTGATTTATTACGTTAAGAGAGTTTGTATAAACTTATTCTCTTAATATCTGCTGCCCATGAATTTATAAACTTCCCTTTTGAACCTGGTGATTCCTCTTCTGCTGTGAAGTTTACTGACGTTACATGTATCACCCATGATAATCCATAATAACCATACTGCTTTCAAAATGGTATTATATTCTAAAACTGAAGATCAATATGGGTTTTAATTAACTCCTTGATGGCTAGTGAGAAAAGTATTGCTCTACCCATTTATTCAGAAATTCAAAGCTAGAAATAAAGTGTGAGGTCTTCCTTAGGCATTCATAGGCTTGTAATGTTCTAGGAAATACAGTTTTAAGTGTAAAAGGCCATTTCATTCTAGGTGTTTCTGTTTAATTTTGACTTTTTTTTTTTTTTCAGAATGATTTTAATACATTCATTCAAACAGATTTTACTCTGGTCATTTTGTATCAAAAATCGGTGAGTATATGCTTTTAATGAGCAGCAAGTTGTCAGCCATTTTTCATAGAGGGCTGTGACTAATTTTATTTTATAGCCTTGGCTAATAGATAATTAGGTGTTTCACTCAAATTAGTTCTGACACAGCTGGAGGCAAAGTGGGAGGAAGCAAAAAGCTAGCCTTTTGCCATTTTGTGCTATCAGCTTCTGCACACCTCTCTGAAGCAGCTGATACGAAATGCTATATTGGATACGCATAACCTGTGTTTGCATTTTCGTTAATAGTATTCCCAGTTTTTAAGTGAAGAGAAGCTTAATAAAAAAAGATATGCAGAGGAGGAGGATCTCCCATAGAGATCATTAAGTGGATCACTGAAGCTGTACAAAATTCAAAACAAATTTCCTGGATCAGGTACTTTCTTAGGCTTCACACAGAGTGCACTGTCATCCATTAGTATTATTACTTCAGTGTAATCCCATCACCACACAACAGTGTAAACTGTGACTTGCCTCAGTCCATCTCCCTCCAGTTTAAGATCAACAGAGTTAGTACATTCTGACACACCTACTACTGCAGTGACTGCTCCCTTACACCAAGCACCCACCTTTGTGTGATTTTGTTTGGTGGCCACCAGGTACAGATCTGACACTACAATACTAAGAGCAATTCTAAACCACCTAAACCAGGAGATGGGTTCACGTGTCCTGTGCCTAACAGTGTCCTCTGGGTACAAAGGAGGATGTACACAAACCACACCAGCACAAGGTCTTCAACTAGCGCTCTAAAAAAGAGCATCAATTATATATCATGGCAGTTGCTTTAAAGCGGTCATCTCAAAACTTTATGATGACACGTTAGAGCAAGGCAATCAAAAAAGAACCACCTACATTTTTCTGCTATTTATCCAATTATCATTTACCAGAGCTGAAGGCCATACTGCTCCTTTTGTCTCATTTCTGCTTTTTGGATCAAGGATGCTGCAAGTTTGTCTCTATATTATGTTGACGTGCGATTACCTAGCATGACAAGTTTAGCTGAATTTAGAAAGCTGGTCAGACGCCAATCTATAATTCCATATTTATGCAGCAGATTATATATTATGCTTATGTATTATGTATTTTCTGTCACAGCCTAGTAGCTTCTTCACTAATTATTTTTCTGTCTTCTGCAACTTTGATTCTTTTCTTATGTCTGAAGTGAAAATCTGATTAGTTTCCTCGTAAATAGGAAATCAATATATCAAAAAAGACACGTGGAGACCACAAATAAAAATGGAGGCTAATCATCATCAATTCAGGTGTACACAAGTGTCTAATCAAGAGAGAGACACATTTCAGATTACTCAGGCTCAGCATTAAATATGCTCATTTTACTAGGTGTAGTATTTCTTTATTTTGTAGATAACTGGTATTTGGTTCCCTATAGTACATTTTTGTTAGTACTGGTACCTATCTTTTATACATATTTGTGTATTTATGTGTTTGTACACCAGACTAGCTACTTATTGGAAATGGTGCATTTGACAACAGTTACTTTTGATTGACCAATTGCACCAACATTTTTAGAAAAGTTGAGAATAGAAACTTCTAGGTTCATGTAAGCAGAATCTGGAAAAATTCAGAAACGATATTTCTAAGACAAAGAAGCATTTTTACTTAAAATATTCTCAGTAATTTATCACCCATTTCATAGTCAAAGCACTCCTAGCTTGGCAAAACAAGGTTACCAACAGATGTTAAATGTAGCATCTCTGAAAAGTTTTGAAAACAGCTTCCTTGAAAACCACAGAAACCTAAGTTACCTCACTCCCACCGCCTACAATTTATTTGAGATACCTTATTCCAATGATGAATTCACTTACATCACTTGCACGTTCAAAGCATCATAAGTAAGAGTGATTCACTAAATTATACATGTCAAAACAGTCCAAACTTAAATATCTTGCCAAAATTTCCCATTCATCTATCAAACATTCCAATACATGATGACAATCTTGCTAAGTTTTACTGCTTTTAACCCAGACAATTAAAAAATGTACGTTTTTTTCCCCCCTGAGTCAAGCACCAAATCATGTAGGTTTTCTGTGATGCCACTTTATCTTTGTTGTTGCTGCAATTTTCATTTCCAACAGCATGCTTCTTTACTTTCTTGATGTCTTGGCTCCATGATCTTGTTTGATAACTTCAGATATCTTAGTATTCCTCTAGTATAGTCATTTGCTGGTAGCAAAAAAGAGGAGAGACTTTTCAGATATATATGTTTCATTCTTTCTTACTGTTACTTGCATGTACAAATATTTTTGTCTAGATGGAAAAATTAGCATAATATCTTTCTAATGCCCTCAAAGCCTTTTTTTCCCACGTTCATGCTCCTTGCTGTAGTTCTGATTTCTATCATGCTTCTGTGCAAGTCAGTCTCTACCACTTTGCAACCACATTGTTTGACATTTTCTGAGCCAAAAACAGCTACCATGTGACCATCCCCACTTCTGTTGATCATATGGCATCCATCCAGCTTCTCCCAATCAATCGATCTCTTACTGCTTCTGAGCTCCAAACAATTGATAATACATTTTGCGCTGCAGCACCATGCTTCTTCATCCTCTGCTCTCTGCAAATTGATATTGCAAGTTCCCCAATTTATCTACTGGCTTTCTTCCAAGCCAGCAAATCCAGTAAGGTGTTTAACAGAACTTGCCTTCCTCCTGTGCTTGGCTGTGATCTCTAAATACCCAACTGAGTGAAAAAGAAAGCTAATAAGAAATTCTGCTGAGAAACTATCCATGCCAGCAACTATCCCTACAGATAAATTGAAACAACGTCAATAAACTTTCTTCAGGTAATGTCTTCAAGAAGGAAAAAAAATGCAGAAAGAAGTTGTCTTTCACTCAGTTTTGGCAACATGGAAATTTCGCTGTGTTCCAGAAGGCTACACCTCCTCCAGGTCCAAATTTCTCTGCAAAGATTTAAAATTTCTACTTCCTAATTTCTCTCCCATGTCTTTGGAACTTCTGCAGATGATTAAGAACTTCAAAACAAATAAATTGACACTATTTACCTATGGCCTTCCAGGTTTTCTGAGATCCCCCTTTTGTATCTTTGTATCTTATGGCATTTTAAAGAGTAATTTAAATTAATTATATTTGATTGTGCTCCACTCCTGCTTGACTGACAGGACTTCTTTTAGTCATTTGCTGAAAGCAGCAGAAAGGTCTTACGTCAATGGTAATTGACAGCAGGCATTTGTTCCTCAATACCTAGGAACCCTGAGTAAACCTGAGGAGCTTTAACATAATTTAGTCATCAATGATAAATTCCCTAGTTCTAATGTATTTTTAATTATTCCTTTTAATCATTTAATCCATTTAAAAATAATTCTAGAATAAACTCAAATTCACTCATGACATTAATCATTATTTGCCTCACTGTTCAGCTTAAAATATTACTTGTGTATGGTTGCAACCATTTTCAGAATCACTGTCAGACTTCAAAGCTCTTCTTGCCTTTGTGTAAAGGGATCTTTAGGAAAACAAAACAAACTAAACTTATGTGATTTAATATGAAAAAAAAGTTATGTCTTGTTTTCATTTACTTTAATATTTTTAAAGGGCATTCATTACACAGAATAGAATATTTCAGTTGGAAGAGACCAACGCTAGTTATCTAGTCCAACTGCCTGACCACTTCAGGGCTGACCAAAAGTTAAAGCATTAAGTTAAGGGCACTGTCCATATGCCTCCTTCTCTCCAAGCTAGACAAACCCCAGCCTTGACCACTCCTTGCAGGACATTCCTTCTAGCCTTTTCACCAGCTTTGTTGCCTTCCTCTGGATGCATTCAAGTACCTTAAGGTACGCCTGCTGCTTTTAGCTACACTTCCTCAATCTTCCTTGTCCAGCTTCCCATTTCACTTGATCGTAGAATCATAGAATCATAGAATCCTAGGGGTTGGAAGGGACCTCTAAAGATCATCTAGTCCAACCCCCCTGCCAGAGCAGGGTCACCTAGAGTACATCACACAGGAAGGCGTCCAGGCGGGTTTTGAATGTCTCCAGAGAAGGAGACTCCACAGCCTCTCTGGGCAGCCTGTTCCAGTGCTCTGTCACTCTCACAGTAAAAAAAAAAATAAATTCTGATATTCACCTTAAACCTCCTATGCTCCAATTTGTATCCATTACTCCTTGTCCTATCACTGGTCATCACTGAAAAAAGCTTAACTCCATCTTCTTGACATTCACCCTTTACATATTTGTAAACATTGATGAGGTCACCCCTCAGTCTCCTTTTCTCCAAACTAAAGAGACCCAGCTCCCTCAGCCTTTCCTCATAAGGGAGATGTTCCACTCCCTTAATCATCTTTGTGGCTCTGCGCTGGACTCTTTCAAGCACTTCCCTGTCCTTCTTGAACTGAGGGGCCCAGAACTGGACACAATACTCCAGATGCGGCCTCACCAATGCAGAATAGAGGGGGAGGAGAACCTCTCTTGACCTACTAACCACACCCTTTCTAATGCACCCCAGGATGCCATTGGCCTTCTTAGCCACAAGGGCACACTGCTGGCTCATGGTCATCCTCCTGTCTACCAGGACCCCCAGATCCCTTTCACCCACACTGCTCTCCAGCAGGTCAGCCCCCAACCTGTACTGGTACATGGCGTTTTTCTTCCCCAAATGCAAAACTCTACACTTGCCCTTGTTAAACTTCATCAGGTTTTTCCCCGCCCAAGTCTCCAGCCTGTCTAAGTCTCTCTGAATGGCAGCACAGCCTTCTGGTGTGTCAGCCACTCCTCCCAGCTTGGTGTCATCAGCAAACTTGCTGAGGGTACATTCTGTACCCTCATCCAGGTCGTTGATGAAGATGTTGAACAACACCGGTCCCAGTACCGACCCCTGAGGGACTCCACTAGTCACAGGCCTCCAACTAGATTTTGCCCCATTGACTACAACTCTCTGACTTCTTCCTTTCAACCAGTTCTTGATCCACCTCACTGCCTGATCATCAAACCCATACTCGATCAACTTATCTACAAGGATGCTGTGGGAGACAGTGTCAAATGCTTTACTGAAATCAAGATAGACCACATCCACCGCTCTACCATCATCTATCCACCTAGTAATTTCCTCATAGAAGGCTATGAGGTTAGTCAAACATGACTTGCCCTTGGTAAAACCCTGTTGACTGCTCTTGATGACCCCCATCTCCTTGATATATCTAGAAATAGTGCCAAGGACAAGTTGTTACATCACCTTTCCAGGGATGGAGGTGAGGCTGACCGGTCTATAGATATGCGGGTCCTCCTTCTTGCCCTTCTTGTAGACTGGAGTGACATTTGCTATCCTCCAGTCCTCAGGCACCTCTCCTGTTACCCATGACTTACCGAAGATGATGGAGAGTGGACTAGCAATGACCTCTGCCAGCTCCCTCAGCACCCTTGGATGCATTTCATCCGGACCCATCGATTTATGGATGTCCAGATTACGCAACTGATCCCTAACCCAATCCTCATCTACCTGGGCAAACTCCTCCTTTATCTTGACTTCTACTGGGGCTATATGAAACTGGGGCTCATGGGGAAAGCCTGCAGGAGTAAAGACAGAGGCAAAGAAGGCATTCAGCACCTCTGCCTTCTTTAAATCCTCTGTCACCAGGGCACCCACCTCATTCAGCAGTGGGCCTATATTGCCTCTGGTATTAGTTTTGTTGGCTATGTATTTGAAAAAGCCCTTTCTATTGTCCTTAACCCGACTTGCAAGGTTAAGTTCCAAGGAGGCCTTAGCTTTCCTAGTCGCCTCCCTACATTCTCTGACAACAGTCCTATATTCCTCCCAAGTAACCAGCCCCTCCTTCCATGATCTATAGATTTTCCTTTTCCATTTGAGTTTGCCCAGCAGTTCCTTTTTTAACCACGCTGGTCTCCTAGCTCCCTTACTAGATTTTCTACCCATTGGGACACACTGATCTTGTGCTTGCAAGAAGTGGTCCTTGAATGTTGACCAGCTATCTTGAGCCCCTTTACCTTCTAGCACTCTGTCCCATGGGACTTCCCTTAACAATTGATTGAGGAGGCCAAAGTTTGCTCTGTGGAAGTCCAGGGTTCTGGTCCTGCTGGGTATTCTGTTCCTCCCACACAGGATCCTGAACTCCACCATCTCGTGGTCACTGCAGCCGAGGCTGCCATTGACCACCACTGCTTCAACAAGGCCCTCCTTGTTGGTGAGCACAAGATCCAGCAGCGCTCCTCTTCTAGTCGGCTTATCCACCATTTGCATTAAGAAGTTGTCATCAATGCACTGGAGGAACCTCCTAGACCGTGAAAGGCTGGCTGTGTAAGTCTTCCATGTAAGTCTTCCAGCAGATATCGGGGTAGTTAAAATCTCCCATGAGGACCAAGGACTGTAACTGTGAGGCTGCTTTCACCTGCCTGTAGAAAGCCTCATCAACTTCCTCATCTTGATCAGGAGGTCTGTAGTAGACCCCCACAACTGTATCACCCATACCACCCTGCCCTTTAATTCTTACCCACAGACTTTCAACTCGCCCCTCATCAGCCCCTGCACAAAACTCGATACATTCTAGCTGCTCTCTCACATAAAGAGCAACTCCACCACCTCGCTTCACCGACCTATCTTTCCTAAAAAGCACATAGCCATCCATGGCCACATTCCAGTCGTGTGAGCTGTCCCACCATGTCTCTGTTATTGCTACCAGATCATAACCCTTAGACCGCACACAGACCTCTAACTTTTCCTGTTTATTCCCCATGCTGCGTGCATTGGTGTACAGGCATTTCAGGAAGCAAGTAGAGCACACTGGTGGGACCAAATCCTCCTTAGACCACCCCCCTTCAGGCCCTGGTATGTTTCTCTTGGGCTTGTCCCTAACAGATCCAGTTTTCTCCCCTTCCCCCTTCACATCTAGTTTAAAGCTCTCTCAATGAGCCCTGCTAAGTCCTGCCCCAAAAGCCTTTTCCCCCTCTGGGACAGGTGCATCCCACCTGCCACCATCAGGCCAGGTGTCTCGTAGAGCAGCCCATGGTCAAAAAAACCAAAGCCCTGCCTTTGGCACCAGACTCGTAGCCATTCATTGATAAGTAAACTCTTCCTGTTTATCTCTCCACCCATTCTTACAGGAGGTATGGAGGCAAACACTACTTGTGCTCCAGACCCCCTAACTAGCCGTCCCAGGGCCCTGAAGTCTCTCTTCATTGCCCTTACATTTCTTGTAATAATTTCATCACTACCAACCTGAAAAATCAGCAGTGGGTAGTAATCACATGGATTTACCATACTAGAGAGTTTCCTTCTAACATCTCTAATGCGAGCCCCAGGGAGGCAGCAGACCTCCCTGTGGGATGGGTCTGCTCGACAGATGGGCCCTTCTGTTCCCCTCAGAAGGGAGTCTCCCACCACAATTACCCTCCTTTCCTTCTTAGTTGAAGAAGTCCTAAGTCGTGGAGCTGAGCGACAAGTCCTAGGCGGTTCACTAGACAAATCTGTCATCCAGCCTCATTTTCCTCTCCCTGAAGTTCCAAGGCCTCATACCTATTCTTCAGGGGCAATTCGGAGGGTGGAGGGAGTTGGGAGGGTTTTTTCTTGCTTCTCCGAGGATGGACCTCCCTCCATTCCTCCATGTCCCTAACGTTCTCTCCTTCTGTCTGAGGACAGGAGGGGAGGGGATCCGTCACTTCTTCTAGCACCTCTTCCTTCTGCCCTTGCCTCAGGGTTTGGCTCCACCAATCTATTTCGCTCTCACATTCTCTGATGATTCTAAGTCTTTCAACCTCCTCTGTCAGTCTAACCACCTGCCTGAGGAGATCATTTATTTGCTCACACCGCACACACGCGGTGCCACTGGCTCCCTCTACTACCAGTGCCAGGCTCAGGCACTTGCTGCAGCCAGAGACCTGCACAGCTGCGTGCCTGCTCAGAACCTCTGTAGCCCAAAAGAAAAACTAGTAAGCTGAGAAATAAATAAATAAAAAATAATCAAATGCACAAATACAAATCTCAAAGTAACAGAATAGTCTGCATTTTACAGGTGGAAAATAGATTATGTTGGGGCAATAAACTTCTCCCACAGGAAATGAGGTGTCATAATAAGATGTATTAGTAGGAATATCACAGGTAATATGTTTCTCAAACTCAGGAGTTTTAATCCTACCTAGATGACTGTGCTTAAGCTGGTTACTGCATTAAAAAAAAAATAAAATCAAAAAAACCCAACAAACAAGACTCAAAAAAGTATCTTCAGGAATACAACAAAGCTGATAAAAGCTGTGTGTTTTTTTAATCACATATAAAGAAACACTAAAGGATTTTTGATTGTTTGGTCTAGAGAAAAACACCATCAAAGGAGGATCTGCAATGGTTTTCCACCATTAAAAGCCTATTATAAAAATTACAATTTAATTGCTTTGCACGGTACCTGGAGGAAAAGAAAAAATGCATTCTATATACAATTAAAAACAAACTCAGAGCATAACAGAGATAGGCACTAAAGCAAACCATACTTATTTAACGGTGTGAAGAACAAACTGGACTTGGTAGAGTCAGGGTTACAATTGGAAGTTAGACTATACTTAATGCTTTTGCGGAGTGAGGTGGACAACTCTCTGTCATATACTGCTATGGTTTGTTCCACAAAAAAACCCACAAAACCAACAAAAAACAAGATGACCAAAATCATAAATATTCTTTTCATTTTTCAAGTAACACACAGAACATAAAATATGCTGCATTTCCCAACTGCTAGAGAAAGAAAAATGGTAGTATAACATTTCTCTGAAATCTGTAGAAGATGACAAAATTACTTTGAAATGGTCTTCTGTTCTACGTCATCAAATAATTTCTGGTTTTATAGTACAGAGTGGCTATCAAGGACAGTATAGTTTGCTATAGTAACCATTGTTCACATTTAGTTTGTCACCATTTGACTCAGGTCTGACAACAACACTCTCGATCCCCGCCCCCTCCCACCCATGTAGGGAAGGAGAGAGAGAAAAAGAGAGAGGCTTG
This sequence comes from Apus apus, assembly GCF_020740795.1. Taxonomy (NCBI): domain Eukaryota; kingdom Metazoa; phylum Chordata; class Aves; order Apodiformes; family Apodidae; genus Apus; species Apus apus. Next base: position 51,092,363 of record NC_067285.1, on the reverse strand, counting down.
GCTGGATTGAAAACTAAACTACACAGCTTTAATAAAAACACTAATGATATAAGAAAATATATATAAAACCCCACAAGTTCTAAGGTTTTCTGTTATACCATTGAAATATCAAATATCAGCTGTAATAAAATGAAACAGTACTAAGAAAGGATGATGAAGAATCTCAGAAGGGCTGAGGTTGGAAAGGATCTAATCCACCCCCAACTGCTCAAACCAAGGCCAACTCTAGCAGGTTGCTCAGGACCATGTCCAATTGAGTTTTGAATCTTCAAGGATGAAGACTCCACAACCTCTCAGGGAAACTTGCTCCAGTGTCTGACCACCCTCACAAGAAAAGTTTTTTCTTATGTTTAAGTAGCTCTTATATTTCAGTTTGTGCTCCTTGTCCTTTAACTGGAAACCATTGAGAATAGTCTGACTCCATTCACTTAGCACTCCTCAGGAGAAATAAGAAGTTGAGATTTTTACACGCACAATCATTTACACAGAAAGAAAAAGTTTGATATATTAACCTAGGAACTGAACTTTATCATATTCATACATCTGCATCAAAAACTCACAAGATACACATAGAGAACACTGACAGGCTGTGGCAAGCAGTTTGATTATTCCCATTTACAGCAGACACACAAGTGACCTGTTTAGTTAATGCATCACCTGCTTAGCAAAGCTGCCATAAACCACACTGTTGTCCTTAAATATCTTTTCTATCCAGTAGTTTTATTGAAGGACCTTCCTAAAGGTACTTGTAGAACCTGTGTCAACTACAATGTAGTAGAACCAAGACTTAGGCTTCCCAGTATGCATCTGAAAAGCAACTAGTCCTTGAAATCTGTCTGCCCAAATGTACAAGCTACTTAATTTATTCTACTCATCATTGAAAATTTTGCCTTCCATGAACTGTAACTGCACCATGACACCAGAACTCTGAGTATACCAACAAATTGCTTACTGTGAAAGTTAATGAAAAACATTAAATATCAATTCTTTCACTACTGAGCTCATCAAAGTGAAAATATATGCCCTAGAAAATCAAACTGCCTTTCCTGCCTTCCCACTTGCCAAATACCTATCATTCACAATGTAACCCACCTGACTAATTCCAAAGTGAAGTTTCATGCTTTACTGACATTTGGAAATATGGGAAATAGCATGAGAAAAATCTAGTTCTCCTACTGAAATTAAATGACGTGACATGCTGGGTCTTCTACTCATTATATTTTGCCACTGTATATAACAAAGTTCTAATACTTGTATAGTTTGTTTGTTTCAACACGTAGACAAAATATTTCCTTCAGCACAGTTAGTATACAGCAGTGACCTCCACAAGGAGAAGCTGTGAAACTCACTTAACTTTGGGAATCTGACACCAAAAAAATACCAAATGCGAGAGAACTCCAGCAGCTTATTTTCTTTTGTTTATAAATGCAGGAATATACTGCTGTTGGTTTACAACTGATCTCCTTTTCATGGTTCTCTTCACATCAATTATAGTACCACACACAGCAATGAAAGTTTTGTATGATGAATCAGTAGATGTAACTGCAATATATAATAATTTGAGAGCCTATATCAATCCTTGTTTATAAGTTACACAGAAATGTAGTGTGTAGGCTTTTAGTTTCATGAATTTTATAATTTCAAGAAGGTTGAAAAGCTTCAGCACCAGTAATGACTTGAAAAAAAACACAACACACTACCACGGTTCATCTTAATACATGTTAAAAAAATGTTAAAATAACTTTACAGCATATCCAGATATAGGGCTAGAACACTGCACATCTGTGCAATCTCTTTTCTACACAGCATTGTAGTAAGAGGTTGAGAAATCAATGGCATGAATTGTCAACCATAAGAAACCAGAGGATTTGTCTAGACTTTCCATAGATTTTGCTTACTAGTTCGTATTACCATAATTAAGCTTAAAGCAGTTGCATCTACTAAACCTTAATAATTTTTCTAAGGTATATAAACATGGGTAAAAATGCACTGCAGTTTTAATTTTAAACTCAGTATGTAGCTGATATAAATCCGTATCACAATACCAGGATTTATATTTCTTTACTAGTGTTTCAAACCTATCAACCTGCCTTGATGAATGACCTTCAAGATCTGCATTTGGCTAACACATGTTAAAATGCCATTTGTATTCTAAGTATGGACTTTGACCAAAGAGCTGTCTTCGGATGCCAACTGGGACAATCAAGAACCATTAGCAAGCTTCAGATACTTCAATCACTGAAGCTATTGACAGGGCAGCTTGATCCTAAAGCTAGTAATTTTAAAAATAATAATAATAAAAACTAGATATAGGATAAGGAAATTGCTCAGTTTTATTCAAAACCCATTCATATACCTCTACCTGTCCCACTCCCTCCCGCCCGCATGTGTGAAATGAGCATTTAGAAAAATGAGGCAGATGACCTTATGAAAATGGACCTGTAAGACATGACATGAATTAGAATGCTGACAAACATCCACAGTTGAAGGTGTATTTTTTTCCCAAGACCACTTCCTGAATAAACCCCTCCATCTTCAATACGGACAAGAGGACCAAAAGGGAGAAATACCATTAAGAACCATGACAGTCCTGAATACACATGCCCTGTTCCAAGCCACTGGATGATTTGTAGTAGGAGAAGGAAGGGAGTTCCTCCCAAAGCCTGGTGATCCTCAGATGTTATGGCTGTGAAACATTGCTTCTTCTAACAAGTAATCAGAAGTGACAGATGATTAGTATGGAATGCCTTGACTAAAGATAACATTCTAATTAATAAGCATTTATGTTTCTTTAAGTTCTGATGGAAGTCATGTGAAGATTGAACAAGAAAGAACGGTCCACAAAGATGTTTGAGGAACAATGGTCACCATAAAGGAAGCTCAAAGTCAGTTTGTCAGAAACAGTGAAAAAATATTTTGATTTATGGGGCATAAAAGAGAAAGTTGAACACAGAATTGGACTGAGTCATACATACAAGCGAATACATGAAGTGTAAGGCCTGGTGAAAAAACTCCAAGAAGTCTCCCCATGACAAAAAAGCACAGAGCTTTTCCATACGTATGAAGAATAATGCATTTTTAAAACTCTCACAAACCAACTAATTGAGGTGTTTATATCTCTAACCATTGCTCTTCATACTGCTACTGCATTCATCCCTGAGCTCTGCAGAAAAAAAAACAACCAAACAAAAAAGCCCAGCCCAAAGTTGTTTTCTGCTCTCATGCCAGATTAAAAATATATATATATATATATAAAAATCTATGTGCAGGTTTCTGTTTATGAGCATATAGTGCCATCTATATTCTCAGGGTGTTTTCACATCCTCTGCATGAAAACAATTACTTTCCCCATCCTAAAAGCTCAGCACATTTAAATGCATTCTTTATTACCCAGATCCTAAAATAACACACACAGAAGGACTTTCTGAAGTGACAACTGATTAGGACTGTTTTGCTTTCTGGGATGCTAATTTGAGAATCCTTCAATAGTCCAGAGTGTCAAAAAGCATTACAAAGCCTCCTTCTTGAAATTAAGACTTTTTGAGACACTTCAGGAGAAACTAAAACATTTTACATTTTTTTACTAATAGCTGTGTGGTTTTTTTGTGTCAACTCTGCAACTACTCACCATTAAAAAATGTAGGAACTACCTGGAGATTCCTTCTTTACTCAAGAGGAATGAAGTTGTGAAGGTCAACCTTGCTTCAGTAATTTGAACACAATATGAACAAATGGAAGGACCTGTCTCTTTTAGAAGCTGACAAAAGGTACTACCACCTTCTGGTTCAAGTTTCACTGGAAAACAGGCCTTTTGGAAATCAGGGCAATTTCCTGGAGCTGAAACCTCACGGAGGCCCAAAAAACCCACCCCTGTGCTCACGAGAAAAGGTCTAGAAACCACACCCCTGTATTGTGATTTCAGAAGAAACATACTTGAATCTGTGGAACACAAAAGACTGGAGAGGCAGTTAAACTCCTTTCTTACAAAGGCATTAGAATTCCTTCAATCCTTTTTTTTTTTTTTTTTTATTTGAGCAATCTTCCATTAAAGTGTGGTATGCTGGCAAAGATCAGTGATAGATGTGGACCAGGGAAGCTGTGCTGAGACATTTCTCAGCGCAGCAGCACGCTGAACCGACCCAGGAAACAGGAGATCCTTTACCACTGCAGATGAATCACTCTATGTACGCAGGACAGGTATAAAGATAAATGAAACATGGCACAAGGAGCCTTTTCCACATGCAACAGCAGTTTACTGTGATGAAAGAAAAATACTAAAGTAAATGTCTTACCTTTCTGTGGTGGATAGACTCAGGCAGACCAGGACAAGGAAGCTGTACTCCTTGACAAGATGCATAGACAAATACCCGTTACCTTAGAACGTATTCTGCCACCTTACTGCAGAATTCCCTGACAGTGATGAGAGACTTCTTCCTTTAAAATACTTCAGCTTCTGCTTTAAACAACTAACTGAATATTTTGTGAGGGATGCAGGTCAATGCCTTAATAATATACTTGACAAAGAGTGGTACAATCTCAGCAAACACATAAGAACATAATTATAGATATGACAAGGACAGCAAGAGTAAAAATATGAATCAAATTGAAACCAAGTATTAATCTTGTTTGCAATTGTTTTCAATTTTCCAAATCACCAAATTAAAGTATCACAAAAAGAAATTAGCTATGAGAAAAAGCTTATGAGATCATATTGTACATCTCCTTGGCAATATAAAATTGCTCTCTACAGCAAACATCTCAGTGCTTTGTTCTGAATGATTGAAGAGAAAGAGACGCTACTGATCGACTATGAAAGAAAAAAACTTCAACTGAAACTTTATTAATAGTTGTGTCCTTAAATTCCATCTAAATTTAATCCTATTTTTTCACATCTCCTCAGACCTTTTATAATCTTTAGGTCCTGCTTTATGACTAGCATTTACCTCAAGCAAATAGTTTTTCTCTTACCTGCTTACTGGGTGAAATAAATAAATAAGCAAGCACATAGAATTATATTTTTTTGTGCCTTTCACTTTTTAGGCACAGATGGACCTATAATAAGCATTCCAAAACTGCAAATGGATAATTTTCTGATTATGTTAACATTTTAGCTGAGGCCAAATTATGAATTTGGCAGTAACACCCCCCAATATGTATGAGAATTAAAATTTCCTAAGTTTGCATTCAACTTTTTTGTGGTCGCCTTACATTAGTAACTCAGAGTCATCTTGATTCAACCCTTTTTTTTCTCACTAGGACACGAGCTGCATTCAGTCAAGCCCACAGAACATTATCTGCTGTTCCTTCATGTTATTAATTATTCTTTCAATTAAAATTCACTTGTTATGTTTGCATAATACCAAGATCAGACTAACAGGCATGCAGTTACTCAGATCACATTGCCTTTTTCACACCCCTAAAAAGGTTACTAACATGCATCAACCAGACTGTATTGTCACAGCTTTAAATTGTTGGGGTTTTTAAAGTAGCTTTTAATTCTACAATTAAAATAGATCGCTTTATGAAGAGAAAGTAAGGTTAGCACATTTTTATAATGACTGTATACATAATATGCATAATCAAGTTATATTTTTCTAATTAGCATATAGTTATCTTTTTACATAAATTTCCACTGGTTGCAAACCATTTACTGAAACAGTAACTGAATTTCAATGATCATCCCATGAAACACTCAGATTTTATAACTTATCCCATTTTGCCCTATAGAAGCTTGGCTGAAGGAATACATGTTATTTCCCCAAAGCAGAAATATTTTTCCAGTGAACACTGTTTTTAACATGTGCCAATATGATTAACCTGCTTTTAGAAAGCACCATCAGCCTATGACCATCCTTATGGCAAATGTTTTTCCTTTTGTATAGTCAAACTGAAGGTTAACTGAAATGAATCTTTGGCAATGATCCTATTAACAAGTCTCCAGCAGCAATCACCTGATCACTATGGGGTGAAACAGTTTAACCTCAATCCTCCAGAAGGGTGTGCCTAATCCCTTGCATAGATTTTGTCTAACAACTAGATGTCCAAGTCAAAGACAGTGACAGAATTTTACATGGATCATGGCTTTCATCTGTCTTTCCTTAAAAAGCTTGACCTTGGTCTTAGATATAAACACTGCTTGAACGTTTTTTTTCCCTTTTTTTTCCCTGTCATACGTTTGAGCATGAGTGGCATGAAAAATTCTTTAATGGCATGCTCTTGAAGCTGTGAATACACTAGCTAGAAAAAACAACAAAAATACAGCACAATAAAAGACAACACAGTACTCTGAATACTATAAAACAAAAAAACCTCAAAACAAACAACAAAACCAACCAAAACAAGCGACAACAAAACAAACCAAAATAAGCAACAAAACCCCAGGTCAACTTACAGACACCCCAGTATTACAGATGGGTCATCTAAATTTTATGATCAAATCGAAAAAGCTATAGAAGATAAATATCAGTTCTTAAAGCACCACTGCAAAACTCACCTCACTGTGCAATGAGCGGGACTTAAAAGTCATCTTTCTTACTAAGCTTGTTTCAGTCTTCCTGTTTGGCACGCAGTTACAATAACAGTAGCAACCTGAAAGTAAAAGAGAGTTCTATCAAGTCTGTAAAACAGAGGATCTACAGAGGCTCAGTTCCTTTGAACAGCTTAATCCTAGCAGAAGTAATTGTGCCAGTATTTGAACAAGTGTATCTTCAGTTTGTCCCCCTTTTTCCATGTCCCAAGTGTTCTGGAATATCACACAACATTGTCTATCATTTTATCTATATGGGTCTTGGCATACTCATTCCTACTTCATGTGTCTTCTGCCTATAATCAAGATTCTTCTGATAAACTCAACCTCTGCGCAATTTTAACTATCAATCCAAATAACACAGAAGGGAAGGAAGCAAAAAAATATTTTAGAAAAATCGAACCTTTCCCCCCCCCTCTTCAAACATGGAAACACCATTCTATATAACCATGACAAAAATGGACATAACTGAATCCTTTGCCAGCATATTTTCCCATAACCTGGGAAAACACCAAAAATACCATACCATGGAATACAGAAGAGCTTTTACCTTGAAAAATCATAACCTAATTCAACTGGAACTAGTTACACAGCTTCTGTCATAGTGGCAATCTCACATCAGAGCACTCAGTTGGAAACACCTCCATAACTAACACTCACCAATAACTGTCATCAGCAATGTGCCAATAATATGGTAACTCTGACAGTTTTATATCAGTGTTGTTTTATTTGGAAGCTTTACTAAAGCATCAGCTCTAGGAGTTACATGATTTGTGAGGCTCTCAGCTTTTATTTTGAAGCTAAGTTTTCAGATCTCAAGATACATAAACTATAAACATAGAAGAGGCTGGTGTGATAATTGATTACTCCTGCATATCACTGTTGGATTTCCCTAAATTTATTCAATTTGAACCTAAGAATAATTTTTGAAGTGAAAATTTCTTATGATAGAGATTCCATCACTGCACGATTTCAGAGACACGTTTAAAAAGATTGAGACCATGTACCCAATTCAGAAATGAGAAAAAAAAAAATGAAGATATTATTTTGAAAATGATATAGTTTTTTAAGCTACTTAGGTATTTTTATTTTTGACAGTGGAGATGGTTAAGGAGATTTTATTCCTAATCTGTGAATATTTAATACTTACGATATTCCTAGTGTTTGGACTTGAGAGCAGTTTGCCAGTAAAGCTTTAAAGCCACATCATACAAAATATATCCATAACAGGTAAGCCCCATATATTAGCTATTCTGACTAAAATATTTTTTAAATGGTACTGAAGAGATTAAGAGTTTTTGAAGTTACATTGTCACATGGTCATCTTTGTGCTTTTATGAATTATCACATTGGCTGCTCTGGCATTAACAAGTATTTGCTCACTAATTAAATCAATGCCAGACAATCAACAGAAAAATATTCCAGACTCACTATTTTTTTTTTTTTATTCTAATCCAACAGATCATGATAATGAAGCAATACTTTCCACATCTATTGATAGAGTACACATATATGTGGCAATAGAAGTAGTTGACGAATATTGACAAACTATTTGTCAAGACTTTTGCAAACAAGTAGCTTACACTACAGGTTTCAAAAAGGCACAGGTGTTAAAGGAAATAAAAACTTGCAAGTAACCTCATATTGTTAATGAAGAACAAGAAGTTTTCTTCAAAACATTAAAACTTTGCATGACTTTATATGCTTCAAGCCTTTCTTTCACTGTTGGCAAGTAAGGAATCAGGAAGAGGTTTCTTTTCCATTTGATGCATAATATGGTTACTTTAAATTCACTTTCTTCAAGGCACTGAGAAAAAGCTATGACCAGAGTTGGGACATGGTGCGTGCAGATGGGCATTTCTAGAGACATCAGAAACCTCTAATGTGTAAGACCTTTAAGTGTCTCACTGGTTTATCATCCTTCCACACTAAAGTTGAATCAGTAACTAGATTATTTGAGTTTAAATAACGTCAGGAGGACAGACAAAAATAGTTGAGGCTTTTTGGTTTTGCGATATAAAATCTATAAACTAGGACTATATCAGAGCATTAGCCAACAATTTCTAAGCTGTTACATGATCTAGATTGCTGAACCTTGATGTCTTCTGACCTCTTCCTACAGCTTCCAACCTCTGCTCTGGTCTAGAAGTGTTCTTTGGTGTGTAATCAGTGGAGCTTCTCAGCTAAATATATGTTACATGCCTGTGATGGCAGAAGACTAGACTAAATGGTTTTCATCGTGGACCCTAAAAATCTTTTGAAGTACAAATAAAATTTTACAGCAGTGAAAATTCTTCAGATATTTTACCACATACAATAATAAAATTAAGAACTCCAAATCTTTACTCCTGTTCTAAGCAATAGATTAATCTGAGGTTAAAACTAATGCCATATAGGTAAATGAAAATGCTGTTCAAACAAAAGGCAAAAGTAGTTTTGCCAGATTCCAAGAACGCTACGATTTCACCTTGGGTAAATAAGACAAGGCAAAAAAATAACTCACAGATTTCTGATAATGTTGACCCCTCAGATTTAAAGTTGTAACAACAAGAAACAGCAAAAGCAATGCATATATTATCACTGTTTATTTTCTAGCTATTCAAACCTGAAAAATGGCTAGTTGTTGCTCTAGAATTTACTATCTAAGCTCCTTCAACTTAATGCTTTTTCAAAAAGTACAATTCAGTATTTCACAACACATGCCACTCTCGTTTGGCATACAACCTTCTGAAAAAGTAAAAGTACAAAAATTTAAAGATAATATTGTGATCGATAAACTCAGGTGTTTCTCCATTGGAGAGAACAGGATGCAATTCTTCACATATATTGGTCTCTTCTAATATTCATAAAGTTTTAAAGCTGGTGTTTCATTATAAGAAGCTTCAAGCAATTTAAGCAAGTAAAAATCCACTACAGAGCCATAATTTCAATTAACTAGAACTTTAATATTTAATAAAGTCCACAGAATTTATTACTGGGCCACATCTTACACACTGTTACTGTAAGAATACATTTGCCATGACAGTATTTAGCATGTAAAGAGTTCCCTCATTTTAGTTGTTTAGGCAAAAGGCATCTGTGAAAGTTATGCTCTGAAATTGTATAATTGAAGGGCACATAATCTAAATTAAAAGCCAGGTTTAGGCTGAGGGAACAACTTAATACACAAGCCAAACGAACTATGCAATAACTGCAAATGTCATGTAAATATCAAGAATTATTGACCTTGGCTTTCATTCTTAAGTATTTTCTATGTATAATATTTCATTACAAGGTATTTTGAGCATTACAGCTTCTTAAAGACACACACAACTTCTGACTTGGTTTTCACGTTGCCATTCCACACTTCCTTCCTAGGATTAAAAAATACTACTTGTCAGATCAAGATCAATGTGGATTAATAAAGACCTTATGCTATACAGTAGTACATAGGCTTATGGATTCTAGGAACTATGTCTAGCTTGTCAAAAAGCAAAGTGAAAGAAAAGTGCTTTCTGTCATTTACTCCATAGAGTTCTCTGTTATATATAACATACTTTTTCCAGATTTCATATGTTTGATTTCTTAGGGCAATTTTCACAAAGAAAACTGTAGAAGACCTGCTTGCTAACAGAACAAGCGAACAACTTGCCCACACATATACCCTTTCCTAACCAAAATAAAAGTATAAGAAAATTCTCATGTGAGGAGAACCTATAATATGGTAAATTAAGCATTAATTATAGGCAGCTTTAAACAATAGGTGCTACACAACAATCAGCATCCACTTAACCATAATGATGTAATAAGTAAAGATCTAACCTTCACAAAATTTCCAACTATATAATTTATGGTGTTTTCATAAAAAATCTCAATGGCAATCTACTTTTGGGACAAACTTTCATTTATTATGCATACAAAATTCTGATTAAAAATACAAAATGTGAAACAAATATCTATGGGACTACATATATGAGAAGTCATGCAATTCTCATGTAATTCTGTTATGCATTCTGGAGGTACCAGATGCTATAATAAATACAGTCCCAGGATACACTAAAACACATTCAGGCAATGACAAATGCTTGTTTCTGAGAGCCTTGCTGCAGTTAAGATAACAGGGATAGTCAGTTTGAAATTACTGCCTCCAAGCTTTCTGCTTTGTTGTTTTCCTCCCCTCCTGAAATTTGATGCAAAAAACCATGCAGCAAGTTCTCTTTATTCATGTGAGATATGCATGAATAGTGTTTTATCTGGCATCGATTGCTTTATTCCCTAAAATAACAGTGCTCTACCATTCACCCATAATTTTTTACTTAGTCTCATTTCTCTTGTAGAGTTTTCCTTTGGCGTGGAGGAGCTTGTTGGGAGCATAATTGTTACATAAAAGACTTGTTTTCAGCATGTTTGCTGGTCAAGGAGGCTGGTCAGAGCACTGAGGAGAAGCAGCAGATCACATGCTACTATCTCAGTTTACCAAGTACACACAAACACCTTACTATTAGGTCTAAAGGTACTTTTGTTACAAAACATTATCTGCTTCAGCCTGTTAATGTCAGCTTCAGAGTTTAAAACAGAACTGTGTAGTTCCTGTTGTCCACTGTATTTACAGCCTGTTTTAGTCTCATGAAATAAAGAAATTCTGGTAGATTTTTCACCCCAAAGCTCTTTCTTGGCCTTTAATTGGATTCACACTGTTCATTTTTCTTATAATAATCTATTTAATTTAATTAATATGCATTGGGGGCAAAATTCTCCTTCCCAAAGCACAGACTCAGTTAAAGGAATTTTGCCTTGTTCACTGCAACATAATAAATTGCTTTTACTGTGGTTAGGAATAGCCTGGCATGTAAATTATATCAAGCACTGAATGCCCCAGAAAAAAAAAAAAAAAAAAAAAAGAAGCCTGTGCTTTTCTTACTACATTTTCTAGCAGAGATATAACTCAAATAAAATCTAGAGGTTTTGTCAAATCAGTGTATCAGAAAAAAAGTGCATTGCATGACATATGCTGTAAGATAAAAAACTTAAATGCTCAAATTAACTCTTAGCTATCTTTCTAAGGCTTTTTTAGGTTTTCCAAATTGTTCTCTCTTGAGTTTCCTACTTTCTTCTGTTAACAATACAGGAAATTTCAAATTTTCTAATCCAGAAGGTTACTGAGGCATAGCAAAGTTATAAACCCATTTTTACCTATGAAGTATATGAGATGAATTATGGGTCCACATATTCTATATCTAAGAGAAGTCTACCTCAGACTATATACAAGATATATATAGAAAACTTAATCTCTGAAATCCACCAAAGTTAGAAGTTTAGAATATGGTAAAGACACTGACTTCAAAGCCATTTCTGACTAGAGAAAGCAAGAGAAGGGCAAAGGAGGAAAAAAGAGGGGAAGGTGGGATAGATGTATGTCCAAAACTGTATAATGAATGCTCATTCAGCACAAGCCCATGATAATGTACAATGGAGAAGCAGAGAGGAAAAAGACATTAAGGAATCTCACAATCTGTCTTCTCATAAGTCTGTGATAGGAGTGACACCTCGTAGAGCATAAACTTGTTTATGAAAGAGAAGACTCTTATCACTACTCAGCAAAACACAGCAAGGCCCCTTAACCTCTACCAAGAAGAGGTAGCACAAGGTGAAGGGTACCTGAAAACCTGGTTTCTTATTCAAGTTTTAGTATAAAAGCAAATCTATGTAGAATTGTCCTAGAAGGAGTATGACAAGTGAGTAAAACAGAGTAAGACTGTGATCTGAACAAGTACCTGGAAGAAGTAGAAGACAACTTATGAATTCTGATTTAATTTCTTATTTTATTTTTTTTTCAGAGAACTAGGATAACCATTTGCTTTCTTTAAAATACATTATTTTGTGGTTGTGGAGAAACTAGAGCTCATTGGTGTCTAGAAAATTCACTTGCTGGCAACCAGAGCATTCACTTACAGGAGAGAGAATTTGGGAAAACACTCAGTATATTCTGTTTATGTTCCTTCTAAACACGTAACTTCTTGACTTTATGCCAGTATAAATTAAGACTTCATATATAAATACATATATACAGCCTTCATTTTGCTGGCTACAGATACATATGTAGGTGTGTATATGTACACACACATATGTACATACATCAGCCCCACTAAAAGCTTCAGTGGGCAAGAAAACCATTTCCACCCTACTTAATCTCAGTAGTACTAAGAACAATGAAGCTACAAAGGAGAACATAAGAAGGTGCATTGTAATTGACAAATCTTTCGCTCCTACACATGTAACGGATGTCAAATAACTGTTGTAAGTCCAAGTCTTCTGCCTGCTCTCTTCTAATGATCTTGGTTTTCCAGGCTTAACACAAAAGGAAATTGCTATGCTTTCGAGCTATATAACATGTTTTTATCTCTTGAAGCTTCTTAGCATAACAAGTTAAAAAAAAAAAATTAAGAAAGCTTTTCCCAAATTACGTTTACTTAGACCAGGGGGTTTGAAGTAAACACCTTTCATCTTGAAGCATGGGTTATAGGGAAAAAACAAAACTGGTTATTACTTGTGACAGTTTTCCTGAGTTCCTTAATGCGGATTCACTTAAGTAAAAATGAATCCTCCTGGTATGCCTTTCAGTATTCTGAGCTTCAATGATGCCTAACACAGCAGTGTAATTAACAGTACCAGTGATATATAACAATTCTGGGCTTTCCAGTGGCAGAAACAGAAGGCTAATGCCAGATTGCTTGTTAAAGGTACACCCGGCTGCAAAGTACACCAGATGAGACAATCCCCCAGTAGCTGTGTAATGAGGTAAAGACATCTGTAAGATTATTTCCGAACTCGGAACGTGAAGATTTAAAGGCTTTGGTGATGCGGCAGATGTTATCATCAACCCTGCAGCCATTGTCACTGGAAATAGATCAGCCCTCCAATCAGACTGGACTGCAAATGGCTCAAACCTTGTTGTTCCTTAAATGCCTTAGTACATAGCTATTCCTAAGTTACTTAAAGCAGTTCAGACTGAGTTAACGGAAGATAAAATTTTCCCTTGCATACACTTTTCCTTCTGAGAATTGTGCCTCACTGCTTTAAGAGACTACTAAGTAATCATTCAGTAATAGAAGAAAAAAAAAAAAAAGAAACAGGAGGAAGTGAAAATAATTCCACTCTTAATAAAGGAGAAACACCATCATTTCAGGCACTACAACAAAAGAAATACAGGTTTGGGGCGGTGGAGGTGGGGGATAACTTGGGAAATTTAGCAGGTGCACTGAAAAGATTACAAACTATGAACACGATAATGTTTTGGAGATCAAAAGGCATAATATTTAAGTAAAGTTATCAAAACATTTTTCACATTTTGACTGAAGAAGCAACAAGGGTAAAATATCAACCATGTAGAAAGCTTTTATTAAACCTTTTAGAAATACTTTTAGGATATTAGTAAAAATACTTTTTTCCTATGCTAGGAATGAGCATGGGTTTTGTTGTTCTCAATTTCTGGTAATATCAAAACATCAATGTACTAGCAGAGGAAAGAAGAATCTAATTCTCGTTTAAACTACAAGGGCACTTTGCATCATTCTGTCATAGAAAAATAACTTATACCCACTTTCAGACCTCTTTATATTGTCACTGTGATGTAGTCTGAGTGTAAACATGGCTCAGGGATACAAAAAGTTTACCCAAGCTGGTATATAAGTTTTACAAGAATGCACAGAAAGCCAAATGCTGTTTGACAAGAAAATGAATTTCCTGAATAATAATTCTGTACTCTCATTTTCTTCTCACACTGATGAAGTTTTCAGCTAAATGAAGTGTTGAAACTTTTTAATATCATAGCAAAATTGAAGCAGCAAGATCTTTTTGTAAGAAAACTACTGGGCTGTTATTTCCTGCTCTTACTGCTGTAAAAAGCCAAAAATTATTGAATTGCAATCACCTGGCTGAATAACAAAATTAAATGTTACAGTGCACATTAGGTCTGAATTCATGATGTTGCAAGTAGGATAGATACAGATACATCAGTATTAACAGTATTTTGATTCATATATATATAAAACTGATTGACTTAGATCTAAATTGGTAATTTTTTCATTAAGAAACTATTTCAGTTACTAGTATACATTGTTATGAGTGGTATTATCATAGTAACTTTTAAATTCAGCCTATGTATAAAGCTCAGCAAACCATTCACAGAAAATAATGTTATCAATTTTATCCCACTTTAGTTATTGAATCTTCCATTAACTAGTTCTTACTGTCTCTGCTCAATTAAAATAACACACATAAGGAATCTGTTTCTCCAAAATATGTTAACAGGTATTTGCACCTGCAGATGAGTCTCTAAACACTTGTTTTGATTTGCATTCATGTTGGGTGAAATATTTTAAGTCTGTGGGATAGTCATTAAACATATCTGAAACGTCTACTCAGCATGGACATAGAGATGGTGTATTTTCATTCAAAGATTAGAATTCTATATATTGGTTGCAGTGGAGATACTCTAATTTATACTTCATTTGCCCTGTTTGCAAAGTCAGTAGTAAATTAATATTACTTCTACATCCAAACCAGCACTTACATATTCACTAGTATATATCGAAGAGCTTCAGTCTGGTTGAGGCAGCTTAATAATGCTATCTCTAAAGGCTATTTTTTTACCACAAGCAGAGCACCTGATCTATTTGGAAACATGTTAAGGACATGAAAAAAAAAGGACATGCTCACAGTTGGCATGTTAAACATAAAAATCCAGATTTTTTGTTAATATGACTGAAGATACTCCTTTAGAAAAACATAATGTACAGATGCAGGTAGATACATAGGAGTTACTAAACAACATACAGGATGATATAATAGCATTAGGAATATAAAAAAAAAGAAAACTGAGTTAAAATCCAAATTAAAAGTTTCAGTTTTCATAAAGTAAAAGTGGCATTTGGGAAATTTATTTCACAAATTTAACCATAAAATGGGAAAAAGAGTGTAAAAACAGTGACAGAAAATACTAATACAAATAAATCAGTTAAATTAGAAGGTATTAAAAGGGAATTAAGAATGCAGGCTTGTTCTCAATATTTCTGTTGTGTCTTGGTTTTTTTTTTTTTAATTAAGTAGGGCAAGGTCCTACTAGAACTTCATATGGGATTTAAATAATCAGTTGGGAATCTGCTTCTGTACTGTACTGCCAGTGCCAGACACGAATTTATCTATTTAGTTTCTGAACTAGCACAGTAATAGTGTTGATAATGCAAAACCTAGCCACCAATACCTCTTCAGAAACCTTAATTTTCATATTGGACCACTGCAAACCATCTGAATCAAAGCCTATTTAATGTCAGTGACACCCCCGGGATATAAAACTATTAGAATTCATTAGAAATGTTCTGGTTTTCATTGTCTGGGTGAAGCTGTACATTTTATGAACTGAAAAGCTGCAAACTGGTTTATTATTGTATTGTACAAAAATACATGAAGTTCATAGAGCCCAGTTCCTGAAACATCTCTTAAGGTGAGAAAACAATACATAGCTTAAATGAAAAGAACAAATTCATTAGACAGACTTTTCGGGTAACTAATTGCTAAAAACTAGCAGTAGGGAAAGAAATCAAGAAGAAAGTATCTGAACTTCTTCATCAGAGAGCTTATGAAAGGAATTAGAGGGAATAAAGGCTCATTAAAAGGTTAAGAAATAGAAGTGCCTACTGTTACTTACATTATGGGTTTTTTCCAGTAGTGTTAGGCTGCAACAGTACAAATTAAAAAATCAATTATATTTTATAAAAAAAATGGTAGCCAACCATGTCCTACAAGAGTTTGCATCCAGTGTGGGTTAAAAGCATGGATCTGCCTTAAATCAGCCAACAGTAAGGAGAGCAGCTAGACAAAATCCTTTTCTCAACCATGTTTTCTAGGCAGTGGTTGGCTGTTTACTGTAACTATCTCTAGCTTTTATCAGATGACTCTTATTCCCAGGGTCATTCTGCCAAAACATTCAAACTTCTTGTCATTTTTCACCTTCAGGTTTTTCTTCCTTTATCCTTTCTGTTCCTTCAATCACAGGATATTCTCCTGAAAGATGTACAAATTAGGCATAAAAACAGGGCTGACATGACTTCTACCAACTCTCATTGTGCCATAATTTTGCAACCCAGCCCCTTTCCATTCATCTTTGATTACACAGGCCCACACTCACCAGCTGAATTCAATGAAAATGTTTCATATCATTAAAAGCAAGCAAATGCTTGAGATTGCCTTAAGCTTTTCTTTAAGGAAGGCATGAGGAAGGAGCCTATTTCAATTGCCAATGTCATAAGCAATCACATTGTAAATTTATGGACCTTCATTTTGTAACCTGTTATGTATCCTCACCCAGGTACTGCTGCTTTAACTGTTTCAGGACTCAATTCCCAAGACATTTAAAAAGTATAACTGTAACTTACAACTATTTCATTCAGGGGAGTACTTGTTGGGAGGTGAAACAAGAGAGGTGTGCTGGAGAATGTAGCCTCCTCTTATCAACATCTCCTGGCTACCTGAGGCAGACTTGTTTGAAGCTGCTGGAGTTTAATACAATTTTACTATTATTATTTTATCTGCTATCTTCGTCAGGCTAAACCCTGTGTGATCATACTAAGATAAACTGAAAACCAGAAGTGAAGGGGACAACCAGCTGATTTAAAACTGATTCAAGAAATAATGTTGCTTTTAAGAAAGCACATGGCAGCATGGGCTCTGAAAGGCAGCAGAAAGACTCTAAATGGTTATATAAACTCCTTTACCAGGACTATATGTTTTCACAGTAATAAAAACACCTTGAAAATATTTATTTTAAAAACCCTTTTTTCATGACAGCCTAGACAAAAGGATTTGAAAACAATCTAAGTTTTATCAACTCAAAAGCACTGTAAAATTCAGAGAAATCAACTCAAAAAATCTAATAGCATAATATCTTAAACAACTGAAAAATAAAGATCTGGTCTTTCATAAAAGAAGCTGCTTTCTTTAGAGGTGAGGAGTGAGAACAACAATCTGTTGGTTTCTATAAAATATTAAAATCTCTAGCTAAACTCAGACATTTTCCCTATGGTTTTATGAAATTTCCATTTCCTCCCATCTTCCAGATTCTCTTCTCATCTGTGTTCATAATCTCGACAGAATTTTCTCCTCTACTGTAACTTTCACTTCACAGAAGAAAAATGTAAAATATATTTAAAAAGCTGCATCCTATCAATGTTTCTATATGTGCAGAGAAGTGTTTCTTCCTAAAGGCTTTTCAAAACAGAGTCCATATATTTACATGGTCTGCATAGCACATCATAGAGTGAAATAAATAAAAGCCATAAAAAAAACAATCAAGTTTTGCTGCTGTTTATCTGTACCCTGGATGTCACTCTAAATTTGTTGATGTTCCTACAACTGATCAAACCTCAAATTATTTTATAGCTGAGGAATTAATATGGATTGGAAATTTCCTTTAGTCCTGAATAAAAGTGCAAGAATGCAAACGAAAGTTAAAATAAAACCCTCCAACCTTATCTAACAGAAACCTCTTTCTTGGGATAAACATGCCAGAAGTTTTATGTCAATTTTCTGTGACAGACATTTTCTGATAGTAAACATCTTGAAATAATTTTGTCTAAATCTACAATTATTTTTTATCTCTTGCAGGGATTCAAAAATGCTGTCAGGAGGGAAAAATAGGCAGTATAATTGGAAAACAAGTTGGCAAAGGAGTGAAATCACATATGGACTGCAGACTGCAACATTCATCAGGGTGTTACTATTGTGGTTTCTGAGGGAACAGAAAATGATCAGAAAGCCTACCCCAAATTTCAGTGATACAAGATTATTGCTTCTGTAATGACTATTATAGAATACATATTTCCCTTTCTTATATCACTGGGACTATATCAGGTCTAACTACATCATTATGACATTTACTTTCCCCTTCTGCCAGTACCTCATTCTTGGTTTATTTAGATCTGCTTAGTGTCTATTTTTCATATCAAACACATGAAAAACCAAGAGAAAGGAAGTTACTTGAGCTGAACCAAGACCTTAAATTCAAAACAACTTCACAAACTCTTTTTTACGAATCAATAAAAATAATTTTTTTATTTTATTTCTTCTATAATTGATTTTTCAGTCAAGAAATTTCTTTAATGCAAAGCCCTATATGGGAAACACAAGTATCAACATCCATCATTCATTGTATATCAGCATTTTGAGTTATCATAATGCTCATTAGTACCCTTGTGAACATCCCATCTCTGCCTGACTTGTAGTTAGAATAAGAATCAACCAACATTTGAGATTGAAAATCCTAGCCAGAGAAGCAGCTATGATAAACCAGCCTGCCCCCTGGGAGAGATTTACATAATTTGTTCCTTTTTTAAAAATAGTTCCGCTTTTTTTTTTGCTTTTTTTTTTTTTGTTAATAAAGAAACGTTCTTGCAGGGCAAGATGTCATGGGCTTGATGCAGAAATTATGAAGGAAAATTCTATGACATTATTTAAATATGTGGTCAGACCAAACAACAAAATGGTCCTCTCTAGCCCTAGAACATGTGGGTAAAACATTTCTCCTTTTTTTTTTTTTTTATTAAAAAAGATCTTTAAAGAGCTAAGAATTTCACACAGTCATTTATTTTATGTTTTTTTTATCTCACCTCCTTCCTCATCTCCATTTTCCACTTGGTATGTGCTGCCTTTTAGACTATAAACTCTTTGAAGCAAAGGCTGTCACGTTCCATATGCTTCTACTGTGCCCAGTACAATAGGACCTGACCTAGTTAACTCCTAATCAATAGCACAATAGAAAGGTTAAATAATTATCATAGCACTGTTGTATTTCATGGCACACACTTCAGTTCATTGAGCAACTCTGTTGCAATATAAGGCTACATCTCTGTTACACAAGGCACCACCAATAAAAAAATCCTGAGATTTTTCATGCATGAAAGCATCAGGAAAAGCTGGCGTTAGCAATGAATAAAACTTGTATGAAATCAGGTAGAGATTTATAAACACAGTCTTTCCACTGTGTTCAAAGTCAGCTGCACTGAAACCAAACTTTGATTGCAGGTATTTTTATTCAAAGTAATTAAACCTCTACTGCACTGCTGAGAACAAATGTGTGCATATCAAAATACTTAAAACTGAAAAGTTTACTCTTTACAATAGCAAGCACTTTTAAATTGCTTTGCCATTTAATTCCACCTCAGTTGCACACAGAAATTAACAAATCTGCTTTCAGACATCCCTGTTATTCTTCATAAACTCCCAAAGGTGTCTCAGTGAAACTAGATTTAAAACATGTTAACTGCATTACAGGAATTGTGTTCCCAAACACACAGTTCAATTAAGTGCCAAATGATGCCTTCAAGTCTCACCCATGCAAATCATACAAGGCCAGTGAGATTTTGCAGTGGAAATTTAAGGCAAAAAAAGAGCACTCATTATTTAGCAAATCACAAATAAAGATATTTTTTCCTAATTGAGTTCTTTCAATTTTGAAGCTTACATTCAAACTACCAATAGAAAAAAATGTTGCTGGGGGACATGAAGGATGAACAGACTTTTACTGCAGGATAAACACAGAGAAAAAGATGAGAAAGTTCCCAGAACAAGCAGTGATTTAGATTCAGAATGCCTTTCCAGTGGCTTCATTTTTTGACTCCATCAGTTCTAGAATTTTGATATTCTTTACCACAGCTACATATTCCTACAAATAAAGGAGTAAAGGGGTGTGGGTGAGGTACTTGGCCTCTAGTTTTTTCAGTTCCTAGAGTCTAAATGTTTGTTGTCCACAGCATCAGTTTTGAATTAGAGAATACAACAGAGTTTTTGCTCAAATACTTAGTGTCCAAAACATCATTGTACAAAATTTCACTGGGTAAAATGGTTATCTTCTAAAATGCTAAAAACCAGCCAACTGTCTCCCTAGCCATCATCTATGTGGCATGTATAGTCTAACATGCCTCTATCACACTACTTCTTAAGGGCATTTTTCCCAAACTCAGAATGCCTCAACTGTTCAGTCTTTCCTTGTGTATCAGCTGTGTAGCAGGGTGCTCCATCTCTCAATATGCCTGCCTCAGTTCCTTTTTATGATCCTACTGCTTTTTGTCTCTCATTTTGCAGGCCCTGGCTTGCAGTGAAAGGTTCTCATGAGAAAGGAAACAGCCTAGCAAAATGAGCTGGTAACAACCTTGAAAGGTATAAACAGAAGGCCAAGTGGATGTGCATAACACCAGCTGCTCCCCGGTGTTGAAGAACATGGAGCTCAGCCCAGCCACAACTAGGCCCGAAACGGAGAGAAAGTAACAATGAACAGATAAACAACAGAGTTTGCTTGGTGAGAACAAGGCCTTCATGGTTTTTTCTACTGTTTTCCTTTTATTCTCCTATGAGAGATGTTGGAGCTATGGCTAATGGTTAAATGAAAGCAGTCAATCCACTTTATTCTATAAAAGCTTGGTCCCATTTCTGACAAAAAAAAAAATCTCCGTACACTTTCCCCAGGAAGTTGCTGGACCTTCTCTCCTCTAATGGGGATGCCTGCCAGAGAGACTGATTCTCAGGAGCTGCCGTCTGACCAAGGACACCCAGCTGTGGGCTGACGTGGGTGAGAAATATTACTCATTCACTGTCTTTATTAGCAAACTTAACATTAAGTAATCTTCATTATTAAGTTTCAGACGGCAAGATCCTTTAAAGATGATGGTTGATGTTTTAGGCCTAATATGGTATTTGATAATAAGTAAGTTACCAGCATTTTAGTGGTTAATCTTTGTTGTTTGATTTAATTATAAGTAGTAAAATTCACTGCTAATATACCTTTCGCATCCTAACTGCACTTCTGTTCTTATCTTCCAATTTCCCTACATTTTTGCTGTACTCATGCCTCTCGTCCAGAATAATTAAAACCCCCAACGCTGTATGCAATAAATTTGGATTACTGTAAACACACATTGTCTGTCATCCATCCTGTCCAGGACAAGCTGTTACACAGCTCTGACTAGCCTTGTTGCTTTTGTATTTTTTTTTTTTCTTTTCTTTTTTTTTTTTAGAAGAGGGCTCTTCCAAATGGTGTAATGAAAACTGTGCTACTCAGAATCTGGTTAAATCACTTTCAAGCTCTTGCTTTCATACACAAGTGTTCAGAGCTGAACTAAAAAGCACTTGTTTTGCTGTCTATTAGAGCAAGTAAACCTTTACTAACTTCAGAAAATGCTAACACTTTGCTGTTTAGATGTGTAGGGAATACAAAGTAATATTTCATTGTCTCCCATGCAGGCTCTGATCTGCAAATCTTGTTGCTTTGCATACAAACATGCACATCTCCTCTCAACTGCAGCAAGCAGGAAACCTTCCTGGAGCCCAGATGGCTCAGCCATTCAGATGAGCTTGTGACAATTCCTGTTGGTGCATCAAATTCATTTATTCAACACAGGCAGCCTTCTGAGATTAACGTACACTTTTATATACATCTGTGTTTTGTGCCTTTTTTTTTTTTTTAAA
This sequence comes from Apus apus, assembly GCF_020740795.1. Classification (NCBI taxonomy): domain Eukaryota; kingdom Metazoa; phylum Chordata; class Aves; order Apodiformes; family Apodidae; genus Apus; species Apus apus. The sequence goes on along the minus strand of NC_067285.1, from coordinate 51,070,342 downwards.
TTGTGTGTATATCCAGATTTAAAAATAACTCAACAACAGAAAACAACTAAAATATGATGAGGTCAATGTCAATAGCTTGTGGGAATGATCCAGTTGATTCATTTAGCATTTTTCTATTAATGAATTTTACAAATTACTTTGCTACAGTCTGATTTATAGTTTCTGGCTAAATGAGTATGAAGATTATTACCAATCTCTTCCAATCTCTACTCTCTTTGTTAAGTGTCTGACCTCTTGGTTCAAGCACAGTATACATAATGGGGCCTGGGAAGCGCAGAAGAGTTTCAGTGAAACTTGCAAGTCCTTCAGTTTGGGATTGCTAACATTTCATTTGGAATTTGTCACTGATTCCATTACATAAAGAATAAAATAACTTAAAAAACTATTAATTTAAAGGAATTCTTGATCTATTTTCACATCTGTAACAAAACAAACATTGCTTACTACTTCACCACACTATCATGAAGGAAGCAAGGGAAAGCACTGTAAAATCTTACAAGTAATGTTATTCTTTTAGCAAAGCAAAATCAGAAGAGCCTTCACAATGAAACCTGTCCTTTATAGGAATCCTAGCTTAATTTCAAGACCACACAAATCTGAGTAGTATTAAATAAGCAGTAATAGCCTTAAGGCACCATCTTTAAGGGGTGCTGCTGGGAATGGCTATTTCACAGCCCTTCCCTAGTGCTACACATATTCATTTATACTGGCAGATGGCACATTTGCATCTCAAATCCACCCTCTCAGAACTCAAATCTCCCGGAGGTTGGTTGTGTTTTGTTTGGTTTTGTTTAAAGAGAATACATTTTAAAATAATGCAAAATATCACAGAAAAAAATATTTTAGGAGTGCTGCAGAGCCCATGAAGACTACACCTCACAGCAAGAAGCAGCAGATATTCATACCTTTAACTCACCCCCAATTGCATTTCACTGTGTGAGTAAACGTATTAACTTGAAAAAGAATAGATTGTAATTAAAACATTTTTCACTAGAAAAATGTTTTAGAATCTGACTCTTTGAATTAAGAAGCTTTTCTAAAAAAAAATTAAGCAAACATCCTTAGCAATCCACAATAACATCACAAATAAAAATTCCTCAAAAATGAAATTAAATGTCTTGCAAAAACACCATGCATACATCTGACATGCAAATTAGCAAACTCAGGTAGTTCTACTTCGGTAAATGTTTTAATTTTTTTTATTATTATTATTATTTTTTACAGACCTTGAGGGGAATGTTTATCTAGGAAACATGTCCTGAGATGACCCACCTCTGCTTTCTGAGAACAAAAATAAGTACTGAAAAATATTTATGCTGATACCTTAACATGAAAACTGCCTCTCTCCCATTTATTAATCAAGCAACCACCAAGAGGTACAATAGAAGATTAAACAGTATACTAATTAAACTAAAATCTGTATTTATCTTATTTATGTTCAGATTGCATTCCTTTTGTCACGAGATTTGCCCTTGGTGACATGCAGCCTTCTAAATATTTCTTACTTGTTGCCTTTCTTACTGGAAGAAGTTTAGAACCATTCTATCATTGCCATTGTATTCTCTGCAAGCCCACCTTGCTTCATACCCTCCTCCTAGCTTGTCTTTACAATAAACAAAGACAAGAATGGAAAATATATGAATGGCCAACTATATTAGCAGGATAATAGTGATCTTGCAGTAAATCTCAGTCAACCCACAGTTCAATGTAAAAGCCATCAAGTTTGTGTCCAAAGTAAATGCAGCAAATAAATATGAATATACTGATGCCATTAGAACACTACAAAAAGAGACGTAACTAAAAGGAATGGCAGATTCTTCTGTTCAAGGACATTGTCTACAAATACGCAGCTATTCTTCTCCCTTTGTCTGTTGAGTGAGCACTACCTGCCTGACAAAGGAACAAGAGCAAACACCCTACCCTCAAACTCAGAGCAAACTCTCCCCCTCAAAGTTATTGTATATACAACTTGAATGACAATCAAAGCTGGGAAAAACAGAGAGAGAAGGACAGCTCAGATTTTCAGAGTAAGATCTGTATACTTTGCTTATACAAGAAGCTTCAGGAGAAACCGGAGTCCAACAAAATCAGGCAATAAGCTGCCAGCCACAATGCGGAGATGATGTTTTTTCGAAGTTACATCATTATTTAAGCATTCCTTCCAATCCTTCAGCTGCTAAGCGGATTCAGAAGGCAGTGGTAAGTTTTGGTGGCACCTCCAAATTTTTGCAGCCTTTTATTATCCTCCTGCAGTTCTGACACGCTCATTATAGTTTCTGCAAGCTACTCTACATCAGGTCTTCCTAACTCAGAGAGGAAAATCTGCACAACCTGCTGGAGCGCACTTGCACTATCTCCATGGATACCTTGAAAGAATGGTTAACATGTTAACAGCACATCCACTTCTGTACTGAGGAACAAAGTTCAGCACTGAGTCCACTGAAAGAACTTTATATTGAAAAGGCAGCCATTTAAATGGTATGTAGTGAACACTGAGTAAAGAAAGATGAGATTTTAAAATCTCAGTGCATAGGTTAGGCCTGCTGGAATTAAAGTGTAGGATTACTCTTATAAAAACATTTTGATAAAGTTTTGGTTTCTACTACTGAGATTGGATGTGAAAACTTAAATCCATTGAAGTCAACTAAACTGTAGAGACTGTAACTGTGATACTGCTTTGGAAATAAAAAGAAAGCCATTGCACAGATTATAATTCAGTTTTTTGTTTCTCTATTTTGTTTTCCTTTTTCTCTCCTGTTCTTTGTTAACTGCAGGAAAGATGAATCATATCAGGCATTTTACACTTCTGTCTAAAAGCAGTGATAGCTGTCTATTTTCCTCTCCTCGGCTCTGAAACCTGTGATGGTTTCTTTTCAGAGTTGCCTCTTTGAGGTTCATTGTAGTAATTTCTAGGGAACACAATAGCTTGATGAAGTCACCATTATTAAAAGGGACCAGAATTATTTTAGGTCACTTCCACAGAGAGCTAAAGGATATTAACATCCGTTATACCAAAGCACAAATTTATCAGCATAATCAAATAGGCGAGTTCAAGCAATTACTCTTCAAAAACCATAATCACAAGTCCTCTAGCTAAACCTCAGTTTCTCTGTAACCCACATTGACACCACTGTGGCTTTTTGTCCTCTTGCGGCTAGACCACAAAAGGCTTTTATTAGTCTTTTACTACCTGCAAAACATAAAATTATAAATTGAGCCTACAAATTAAGGTCTTTTGACTCAAGCAATAAGGGATTCAGGATTCTTTCAGAAGCTGAACTCAATATCCAGCTCACAGTCAGTATACACAGTTGGTCAATAAACACGATGGATCATTTGAGCCAGTGGAAAACAGTCTTCAGATCTCTTCACAAGTGTCAACAGAAGTCACTTCAAATCGCAATGCAGTCTATGTGTTCAAAATCAGTTCACCTCATTACTGTACAAGAATCTTCTTCATATCCTAGAGTCTAGGGAAGAATATGAAATACACTTCATGCAATAGATAATACTGTTAAAAGTCCAGTACTATTCTTAGATTTGCAGAAGGCATTGGCAGAACACCACATTACTTGACAGAGACAATAAATACATGTTTGAATGATGGATTATCAAGTATAACCGTCTTTCCAAAAATGTATGGAAGATAAATTCTGTCTTTGGCAAGAATGAATAAAATATTTTTTTTTTTAGATTATTAGGATATTTAATAACTGACTGCCACACACTTTGATTGTGTACCTGTCTGTATATGTATTTGCTTATGAAAACTATTCATAAACCTATCCCTCTGATTACCCACAATCATCCCTATAATGTCTTTTGTTTACTAAAAGGGTTTGTCTGAAAGACAGGCTAAAATTTCTGACTCCTTCTGCAGTTCCATTTCAGAGAAGAGAAGAAGTAACACAAGCTACAGCTTGAAAAATTAAAATAATTTTGCTTGTTTGGGGGTTTATTGGTATGTTTGATATTGTTATTATTATTGTTATTATTATACTTTTCCAATGGAAACAAAACCTATACTTTTTTTTGCACTATTTTGCACAAGAAGTATGAACAGCTTGACCAGGAGATGAAATGAAAGACCTCTGGAAGGTTCCTTGCAAACTATGTTGAACTGCACTAAATAAACCATTTTAAGTTTTCTGTAAGATACTTCACAGAGCACAGATGGCATTTCTCAGGCCACAAGAGGTACTTTAGCAGAAATATATAGGAAAAAATACACACAAACCCAGTACAAACCATGGGTACTTTACCTACTTTGGTGATAGATTTATGGAATATCTTTTCGCTATTCATTCCAAATCTCAAGGCAAAACATTGCACCGAGTACAGCAGTAGGAAAGGTTTGTCTTGACAGTTAACATGAAATCCAGAAATAAAACAGGATTTGTTAATATTTCAATCCTGTTACTGAATATTTAATACTATTTAAAGATAGAAAACTGCACCAAAAACCTAATTTTCTTTTTACCATCTGGGTTAGATGCTGGAAATTAAGAACCACCTCAGCAATTCTCCTATTCCATTTAAGTGGGAAGCAGCTGAAGGTCTCCACACACAGAGGGATAAGCCCAACAAGCCTGGGCAGCACAGACACAAGCCGCACAGAGTCTTCCAGAAAATGGCATAACAAATCCATAAGCTAGAACTACAGTTGGCAGAACCCCCTGTCTCTAAGACAAACAGAGGAGTCAAGACCTGTAAGCATGGCATTCAGAAAACTAAGGAGCTTTCATTTAAATCTTGGCTAGGAGTCAAGACAGATAAGTCCTGGTGTTCAGAAAAAAAAAATAAAATTATTCCTTATATGCAAGTAAGATGTTCTCCAAAGAAACATAAATAATCAGTTTCTCCTGGTGATGGCATCTACCTACTGACTAATTAAAAAGAAAGGACCATTATCCTTTTGAATACTCAAAATATATCTTTCACGATCTTGACACAGTAATAACAACTGTAAATTCACCCAGGCTTTTAGTGATATATTAAAAAAAATGGAGTGGCATGAATCAGAGGCTGTACCTGTACATCATTTGAGTATTATCAAGAATCAAAACTAAGAGCACTTCTCTATTCAGAGATGACAATATACTAATTAGCAATATATTGCTCTAACACTAAAAACTCCTTCATAGCCTAAGTGCTTCATTAAGTCCTGTAGGCAAAGAGATAAAAGCACTATTATAGGACAAGTACACTTATGCTTAATTCTTCTGTGGAAAAAAGCCACACAACAATGAAAAGAAACCAAAAAGTAGAAATGCTCCAATCTAGCCAAATCTACTGAATATGGTATCGTTTAGAGAGCACGGTTGCTTTGTCACACTCAATATTTAATGACACACACATCCCTAGACAACTGAAGACAGAGAGAGGATCTTGTATTACTTGTGAAAATATTGAAATTTCATAGCATTAAATGGTTTCCTCATTAAAAGGTTTTTTTTCATGTCCTGTATATTATGCAAGTCACATCCTTTATCTACCTGCATCTGTTCCCATGAATCACCTGAGCACAATTTTGGTAACAAAGTGTAGTTAACTTCTACTTTCACTTTGGTAAGAACCCCTCCATGATCACATAAATGCATTTTACCCCCATCTCCTATAGTTGTTGCATGACGAATAATCTAAGATAATGCATACATTTCTGAGCTCTCTCTATATGCCAGAAACCAGGGATTTGATAAAAATTTTCCCTTCCCCAGTTATATGAGGAAGTTTCTACTCTAATAGAAGAGTTGAAGAAGGCAGTGAGTGCATGGAACTATTAATCAGAAAACTACAGAAGACTTAAAGCACAGTAAACAGTGAAAAGAAACATGGAAAGAACAGGAACCTTAGAACAGGACTCAGTTCCTAGGGACAGAAAACTGAAGAACAGCTCGAGACCAAGTTTTTCAAATATGTAAAGTTATAAAAATTTGAACTTTTCAAGATTCACATTTTCTATTAATGATTGATTCCTCATTACAAGGTTATGCTTGCAGTAAGTCTCCAGAAAATAATCAAATAAGACATACTGCTGATATTTCTTGAGTCCACTTGGTAGAGATGAGACCCTCCCCAGGAAAGTCCTAGTCACAACTTGAGAACTGCTTTGAAAGAGTTAAAAGTATTGTTCGTTGTTTTTTTTTAAACAGGACTCAAACCACATCCTAGGTTTCCAGTCTCTCCTCTCTCCATAAACACTATCTAGATTATTCTTTTATGCAATTATTTATATAAAATCTCTAACTCTTTCCCTTTAATATTATGAAACCTTACAATTCTCTACATGTCAATTATAAAGAAAATCAAACAGAGCGCGGAAATGAGAAACTATTTGGGGGGGTAATTCCAATTCTAATAGAACTAATATCAGGTATCTGAGACAATTAACAAATATTTTTGAAAACCACATTTTGCAAGAAAGCAAAACAGAGACTATTTGGCACAACGGACCTTTGACACCACCACCACCAACCCGCCCCCTTAAGTATCAAGAAACATGACAAAGGTCAGGGAGGACTAAAAAACTTTACAAGGCATCTAGACCTTGAGACTTGTAATTGGAAAAGCAGTATAAACTTAAAAATTAACTTAAAGGGCCACATAATCAGCTACCAGAGTCCTTACAGGCCTGTAAAATTTTCAAAAGCTAAATTAAAGCTGGACTGAAGAAGTCCTGCCACATGACTATAACAAATCTCCAACTGCAGCACAGACCAAGCCTGAGAGAGAGAGAGAGATAGAAGGTTTACCTTCTGACCCTCCAGCAGTATTAAGTCTGGAAATAGAAAATATTTTCTTTCTCTCTCCTGTAACTAAACTTAAGAGTTCCTGCCAAGCACCCTTTGCCCACCCCACACACCCCCCTTCCAGTTGAAAATAATGACCTTACTCATTGAATCATTTTATGCATTATACTCCAAGAAACTCAGTCACTTTATCTAAAAGATCATTCCAACAAGGATTAAGACCCTCAGCTTTCCACACAGAGTATCAGTCATTTACAAACCAGTATCTCAACATGTCTGGCAGGTTAACACCAAGGGAGGATCACAAACATCCAGAAAAAGAAAGGGGAGAATGACACAGAACCACAACTGTTGCAGCCAGCATAGCTGGCTACAGTCAGTACAGCTACAGTCAAGAACCACAGCATGCATACAAGAAACATTCTAACAGTAATTTTATTTGTCTCTCATCCATTAAATCTGTTTATAATTACATCACTACTGACTTCACAGAAAGGAAATGGAAAAAAAGTAGGAATAAAATCTATATATGTTAAAAATTCATATGAAGTAACACATTTAGGTTATCTGTATAGGTCATATGTATTCACAGCATTAACTTGCTTAATAAAAACATCATTAAAAAATCCAGACAAATTTCTAGAAAGGATGCATCAGGCATCTAAAAAAACCCTTTAGGATGATACAATAACAGTCTTCAAACATGTAGATTGCAGGAATGAGAATGAACACTCACCGAATAAATTTCTCCATCTGGCCTATCTAATGGGGAGGAAAGGAAGAATAAAATTGAAAAGAAGAATATTTAATTTGGGCATTAGAACTTAGTTCTTAAAGGCAAATAGTTAAAAACTGGAACAGAATGCTACCTGTAGAGATCTCACAGAATGTTAGGGGTTGGAAGGCACCTCTTAAGATCATCTAGTCTTAAGCAGGATCACCTACAGCAGATCACACAGCAACACATCCAGATGAGTTTTTAATGTTTCCAGAGACTCCACAACCTCTCTGGGCAGCCCACGCCAGTGCCCTGTTACTCTCATAGTAAAGTAGTTTTTCCTTACATTTAGGCTGAACTTCCTTTACTGCAGTTTGTGACCACTGCCTCTTATCCTATCACTGGACACCATTGAGATGAGTTTGTTCCCATCCTACTGACACCCTCTCTTTTGATATTTATAAGCATTGACGAGATCCCATCTTAGTCTCATCTCCAGGCTAAATAGACCCAGCTCTCTCAGCCTTTCCTTGTATGCTAGATGTTCCAGGCCCCTAATCACCTTAGTGGCTCTGCACTGGACTCTCCACAGTAATTCCTTGTCCTTCCTGAACTGGGGAGCCCAGAATTTGACACAGTATTCCAGATGTGGCCTCACCACGGCAGAACAGGGGAGAAGGGTAACCTCTTTCAGCCTACTGTTCACACTCTTCTTAATGCATCCCAGGACGCTACTGGCCTTCTTGGCTGCATGGGCACACTGTTGACTCATGGTCAACCTGTTGACCGCCAGGACTCCCATGTTCTTTTCCCTAGAGGGAGAAGAATTTACCCTGGGAGACAGTATGGACCAAATTATTTCTTTAGAAGTTCTCCAGCTTCATTTTTCTATCATCATATGATCATTTCCTCCACCATTTATAACCTCTGAAGAGCAAAAGGTATTTCCTGCACAAATTTAGCGGTCTCGAGGTAGAAGACACTGCACAGATTTAACAGTGTATTTTGTGTAGATACGTTATCCAGAAACATTGGGTGTAGTCCTAATATTCCATAAGCACTGGCATTATTTGTTTCCCAGTGGCTTAATGTAAGTGTGGTCTAAAATAAAAAACACTTTCCTACTCCAGAACACATTTCAATTATCTATGCAGCACTTAAATATTACAATGATAACAACTTGTAAATTTATGTATAAATGATCATCATAGAGAATGGTGCCAGACTGTATCCTTTATAATGTTAACAAATATCCAACTAGCAATTAAGCAAAGCCCATTTCCAGAAAAAAACCCAATATACTAATCAGACTGTGTTGAGAAAAACACATTTAAAAACCCCATATCCTTAACCACATTCAAAAAACCAACAATTACAATGCACTTTCTCACACTCAATGCTGTTCCACTGGGCAAACAATTCACTGCTTCATATTTTACTTTTTGTTTACTTATGTTTTACAGAACAGCATTAAGACAGCTAACGTTCTTGTTGTTAAGATGGAAGGGAAAAGATTGCTGAAGCGCACAAATCCTATACATTTCAGTTCCCAAACCAGCATTAGGGGTAAACTATCACCAAACCTGCTCTGTCTCCAAATTCAAAAATAAGCAGCAGATAAATCATTTCAAGAAAGTTCTAAAACTACAGAATATGCTTTTCCCACCAATTCCTGGGCAACAAGTCGATGTGCCCAACTTTATACTTCCTCCCGAATACAAAGAAATTCCACACACAAGGAAAGGCATTTTGTGATCCAACATAAAATGAGCGGAGCTGACACTCTCTAAGCACGTGGTTACTGTTGACAGAAAAAATAATGAAAATTTATTTAAATAAAATTAAGTATGATCTTAATAACATGCATATTCTTTGTTGAAGCCAGGTCAGAATAAATATGCCAAAAAAGGGCAGTATTACCCTCTTCTGGAACCAAAATTATTAACTTTTATTTTAATACTAGAAAACTGAATTGGTTAATAATGTCCAAGCATTCATGTGCATGTTTGAATAATTACAGACACAAACTATTCTCAAGACAGCAAGTCAGATGCACTATTGTTATTGGGGTGAATTCTGAGCTCCTAACTGAGCTCAGTAGTCAGCAGCTGCTCGCTCCACTTTCCTGATCTCAACAGCAGTTGTGTCTAAGGACAGTGTCATGAGACTATATGGTAAAATGTTTACAGTTTTCTTAGGGTTTAGTACCAGTTCTCCTGGAGTTTGCAATTGTTTTCAAGCAAAACAGTATTTCCTTTTGTGGATACCATAGGGTTTCACAATACAGCCAGATACAGAAAAGCTCACAACAGCTTATCCAGAAGGATATTACTGTGATGATGTATGAAGCTCTTAAGACTGAGCCAGCAAAAGGATCATTTGCAATACAATGAAAGTCACTGTCGGAGTCAGTCTAAAGACTGTGGCCAGTGTGTGTGGAGGCATGCCATGTGAACGTGCATTCAGGAAGGGAATGCCTTGAACACCATTTGAATTCCCACTTCCAGGTTCTGGTGGAAAAGGAGCAATGCATCTGCAGCTTCATCATGCTAAAATATCAGGAGTAAAACACAACAGAGAAGAGGGAACTAAAGTTCCAAACACCACAGTTTAACAATGAAGGTAGATGCAAACTAATTAGCAGATCTACCTTTTCAACAGATCCTATTGCCTTCACCAGAGAAGAGCTGTGTTGAAACTGCCTTGTCACACATTTTCCTTCCAGTAGAGCTGCTATTCCTTTAAGGAATAGGATAAATACATAAATATTTTGTTTAGTAAAGTAAATATGGAATTAATAGAGGTTTGGAAAATATACTCTGTTTATAATTTTCAACAGAAAACCCTTCTGCAGATTTCACTTTATCTACTCAATCTGCCCAGTAGGTATATTTACCTGTCCATTTCAATGCTATATTTTCTTTGCCATAGTAATCTGAAGAAATTGGACTGTAAATTGCAATGATGCATGGCTCACATTTTATATTCAGCCTGCATTCAGCTAAAAACTATGATTTCCATACTAAGCAGTATGTTTATATTATAGTTTTGTGAATTATGTTTCTGCTGCTTAAAAAGGAATAAAAAAAACTATGAATGGTGTATGTGCAGCCTGTTTCATCAGGGCAACTAGAAAAAGGACATAACTATCCAACAAGGTACTGCATTCAACATCTTTCACAGAGCTGAAACCCTCAAGCCATAACTGTATCATCACTATGAACAGATTTAGGACAACATGTCATTTCAAATGTCACTTTCTTTTTCTAACGGGCCGTGTTTTAGAGATGGTAGTTGAAATAAGTGCTCATACACAGCAGGCTGGAAGAATATTGTCAAAAGATCATAAGCTAATGTTTTATAAATAGGTTACAATCTTGTCAGCTTTATTTCAATCAAAAATATCCTAATGCCACAATAGTTAAAATTCAAGGTAAGAATTCAAGTGGACAATGGCCAAATGAAGACATCCTAGGTATCAGGACATCACCAGCATATAACCTGGACTTCAAAGAAAAATTAGACACAAAATGTAATGAGGATATAATTTTCTTGATGTATCTGCTCCTGTAAATATCTCGTTTGCCACTACTTAATGAATGGCAGCATTTGCTGTTCAGATTAGGTTTTGCTGTTTGCTAAAAAACTCTCTTCCGAAAAGTTGTCAGCAGTGTACAAAAAAAAAAATCCTTGTAAGAAGGAATTTTCATCTAAATCCTACTGTGTTCTGTATTTATCAAAACCTTACATAACCTAAAGGAAATTCCTAAAGGAATTCTACCACTGTCCTACGGAGTATATTTATCTCTGCCCTTGGCATTTCAAACAGAAATACCTTAGAACACCTCTTGGGGCTTGGTGGCTGTTTGATGGGGACAGTGTGAACTACAACGCTGGGTCTGAATCTTAATTTCTTTTTATCTAGCTAGCAATCACAGATATATACTAGGAATGTATCTGTGATACTGAAGATAAAGTGACAACGGTTTGCTGTGTTCTCTTCCTCTTCATCATGCTTATTGGGGAAAATAAAAGAGAGAGAAGGTACTGGGCCAAACAAGTCAAGTAATTTGCTGAAGATCTATCCAGGAGAAATCTGTTGACTTCAGAGGACTTACAGTTTTGAAGCAAGAAATTACTGCTTCATTCCCCTTTTGAAAAATGTGGTATATGAACCATGTAATGCTTGTGTTCCACTTGGAAAGTTTTTACCCTCCTCAGAACACTTAATTCCTTAATCCACAACATTACAAGAGCAAAATAAGTAGAAAGAAAAACAGAAGTTTTACCAGCCCAAATGTAGATCAGAATTTTTTTGTTGTTTATCTAGTAACTTGATGGTTATAATGGTATATATTAATAATAAATGGCTTTTGCAATTACAACTCCTCAGCTTTGCTTATGTATTTAATCAGCCTCTGAAGGTGTTTAACAGTTCTTATCCTCATTCTGCCATGAGCATTGTAAAACAAATAGAACATAAGTAGTAGACTTTAGCTTTTTGCACTCAACAGCCTAGTTACCTGAAACAAGTCTGATCTAAAAATGTAATTGAAAGCCTCTTTCATACAAGCTCTTCAAATATCTTCCACATGCTTAATCCATTGCTTTCTTTGCATTTATGTATGGATGTAAGAATACATTCTCTGCTATCTAACTATTTAAACTTGATTGAAAGTTGTGGCTTATTTTTTAGTTGGCTTTGGTTTTTTTGCTGTTTTTTTCCCTCCATGCCATCCACAGTCTACAGGACCACCAGTACATGTTATGTAAGCTTCACCATCGTATTTGTTCTCTACACACTTCAGGTTCTGGTGAACACATGCATGATAACCAAAGTATAATGGATAACATGGGTGGGGGCAATTACGCAATTTGAAATAATACCTACACTATATCTCTAGTTTAACTATGTTACACTTTTTTTCTGTATAGAAAATACACAGAGCTATCTGTGATGTTTGGAAATCAGTATGCTAAAATTTTTAGGAAGAGAAAGGCAGCTGTGATTAGATGTGCAATCTAGCCATTTTAAGATTCTGATCTTCTCAAAAAAGACTGACAATATCTTCTCAAAATAAGAGTTGCTAAAATTCCAGTGGATTTGTGTTAGCATGACAGTCTGTGAAAGATGAAAGAACAGTTACTCTTATTCAGTTGCAACCTTTCATGTATATTAGTGTCTTTTTAGAAGAATACTCTAAATTCTTACAGCTGAGAGAAAAGGCACAGAATGAGGAAGCTGAGTTTAAAAGTTAGCAGAGTTCTGATCCCTGAGAAGAAATAAGAATTCTTCAGCCAAGTCAGAATGGCTGTTTAAGCAATAGTCCCTTCGGACTATCCCTAGCACAGGTTGCATCACATTATAGAATTGCCTGTTGCATCTACCTATTGCTCCATTTATCTTTTGATCCTGAACCTGTTTCAGACCATGCAGAGTCTGGAAACTGGTATTTAAAATCTTTGCCTATATTCCCTTCTATTTTTTCTACCATTTCTCCAGGATTGAGTACTTCCGTTCTTTGCTCTGCTTGCCTGCTGAATACTATTTTTCCTTCGTTGAGTTTGAAAAGTTTTTCCTCCTCTCCTTGCCTGTTACTCTTTATAATTTTTTCTAATACAGCATTAACACAGCTAATTCATTCTAAAGCATTTTATTAATCTCTTTCATGCCAAGTTTGGACTCAGTGAGCTAAAGCAGATGAGGTCAGACTTTGCACAGTGGCTCTATGATTTGCATAAAGAAATATGTGAAAATGAGTAATGTGTAGAACAACCAATTTTAAATTACTTTATAAATCAGAATAAAAACCACGTTATTTTCCAAATATAGATAATCACCTGTCCTCATATATTGCCCAAGTTGTGTAAAAGTTAAGTCTACAGGAAAAGCCGAAGATCTATTAAACAGAACTTACCTTGAGGGATGTGTTGATTTTTCTCTAGGGAAAAATGTATTTTTTCCTTCTTTAAAACAAAGCAAAAAAAAAAGAAATCCAACTAAAATATGATATCCAACAGAAAATGAAAAGCACATACTGTCCAGATGGAAATACTTCTAATGCTGTAAAGAGAACATGACTTAACTAGAAATAAGATCTGGATTCCCTCTCTGGTCCTGCTCAATCTATAAACAAGTGAGTTCTACAATGCTTGAGTGGGGGGGGGGGCCTCAACCAGATGACCTCCAGAGGTCCCTTCCAACCTCAACTGTGTTTGCAATTTAGGTACCGTATATTAACTGCAGAATTTAAGAATTTAGCCTAGCTGACAATTAGCATTAACATATTTCAATGAACGTGACTTAATTCTGCAGGATATTCTTATGTAACCTACTTATAAGAACAGAGAAGTAACCTTAGCCTAAACCACCTCTTAATTACTGTTCAAGTTGAAAAACTCGAGAGAGAACCTTTGAGACAAGCAGACTACAAGTGCCATCACCAGTAATTTGTTAGGCACGATATGACTTCGGACAAGTCAGTCAAGAATTCTGTCTTCTCTACACAGTTCTATAATCAACAGCATTCAGAGCCAATAAGAAATAAAATCCAGGGTACTACACAACAATGCAACAGTACTTGAGACCGTCTCTTCCACTTCTGGAGGTACCTGAGAGGATGAGGATGCTCACAACCAAAGGAGAGCAGATAGCACAGCTCAAAAGGCTGTACTAATCCACCTGACTCCTAGAGAAAAGTCACTCCTGAAGAATACAGAAATGAAAGTAATTAATAACAATGTTTATATAAACACTCATATTAAAGTGGCTTTAGTGTTCAGAACCATGTTGTCGCCACATCTTCATTTCATTTTAAAATGCAGCCTCAACATACATGCATTCTTGGAAGCTATTGGGTTTGACAGTAGAAGCCAACATAGAAATGTTTCTATCACACACAATTCACAAAGTTAGCTACAGAAGAGTACAGGATTTATTTTAAATGACAGAATAAATTCTGAATTCAATTTTACTGTTTAATTTAGTGGTAAGACTACACTTTCTTCTATTCTGATGCTGCTTTCATGAACACTTCTCCCATAAGGAGATTTGGGTAGATGCTCAGGAACCCTAAAACACCAGAAGAGAGAAAACAGAAATACTTCTAAGATCATGCTTCCTGCTTTGGCTTCAGCCTTCAACCTTTCTGTTTTCCAAGAGTCCTCCTGGTCAAACATGGGGAATGTTCCATTGTTTTAATTGCCTTTTCTTTAATGTTCCATTACATTACTCCATTTTCTGATTGTTAATTGTACCAAGTTTTTGTTATACTTAACTCTTTTTGGCACATTTACCTGATTCTTGTTGCATTAACAATGTAAATGTGCTCCCCATTATAATACTTGGCCCTCCTCCTATGCCCTGAGAAGTGCCTGTTTACAGACTACAGTATCCAGCTCAAGACTACTAAGCAGGTAGCTAAGACCTTCTATATTCCATGGCTGCCAAAGCTGACTCTTTCAGTAGCTTCCAAAAAGCAACAGTCCCAGTGCCCACCTCTGGAACAGACTACAGCCAGCCTAATTGCAGGTGTCTGCCTGAATCCCTTTCACTGATAGGTTTTCAGCCCCATAGAGAAAGAAAAGCCTGTACCTACATGTTATTTTTGATCGAGAATTCACAACTGGGACCTCAATATTTAATTACACTGCCCTGGTGGCTCCTCCACTGTAAGAAAATTTCCAGCCACTAGAGTAATAAGTTACAGTTCTGCTTGCATCTCTTATTTTTGGAAAAATCCAACTGCTGTATCATGCAGTATCTTTTAGTTGTAGAAAATCAGCTTTCTGCTTAACAAATACAAGTATTCTAGTGAGCCCATCCTGCTGTGTGTTTCTAAGGAGCATGTTCCCTTCAGCTGTTATAAACTCTTTGATAATATCATTCCTCCCAGGGAAGCACAGGTTGATGTCTAAAGAAATTTTGAGATTTTTTTCCACTAGTAGAACATTTTATTTATTATTTTCTTAAGTATTTGGCTAGCCAACTATTCCTTAAAAAAACCAACAAAAGCAAACATTTATGCTGTTTTATATCTGCAATACCATAGAAGAAGAATGAAAAACAAGTCAGATGAATCTAACCCAACCATGCTTATTCACCATAGGTAAGGCTTCCTACAGGTTGATTTTTTTTCACCTATTTAGAAATAGGTTCTGTGAACTTTCAAGTGGCACAGACACAGGAAGCAAGGAAAGGGAGAAACCAGAGGAAGGTGGATGCAATTAGGGTAGATTAGCCAAAAAAATCAGAGCCGCTTCAAAAGGACTGTGTCATCCCTATTTGTCCATTCTCAGTCTGCAGATTCAACTAAACTATGCACATCAGGACCAAAAAAACAGAGGTGAAGAAGAAGCCACTATCAGAAGTGAGTACATATTAAAGACGAGTCAAGGCAGGAGAAATCCCAACCTTTGCAAAGATGTCAGTTCTGCAACAGGTCCCTGCCTGTCCAATCTCTCCTATTGAAGGGGAAAACTGGTCAGACATTAAATATAAAGAAGAGGGTTTGAGACATCCATTGAACATTCTATCCAAAATGCTATACCTTTTGCTGCCCACCACTGCAACAAAGCTAATCAATTGTACCAAACGATCTTTGTATTTTTATCCTTAACACACAGGTTTTATGAGACGTAGTTCAGGCCACTTGGATGGTGTTAAAACTATTCTTGAGCTTATACAAGTCTTCATACTCAGGGATCAAGCTCTCCTCTTTTGGCAGCTACAGTTTGCTACAAATTTGAGCTCTTTTTCTAAGACCTAAGCTAGTTCTATACAGACTTCAAGTGAGCACAGCAGAAAGGTCAAAGGGAAGAAGGGAATCTGTGCCCTGTGGCTTGAAGGGTTGCCAGACATACAGACCCTTGAGGAACTACACCTGTGCCTAGTATTTGTGATGGATAAGGACTGGCCTCAGTGTTCCCGACTATATCAGCACATACTCTGTTCCTAAGAATCAACTTCAGATGCAACAAAACCCAGGGGAAGTTCTTCAGAAAGGGCAAGAGCAAGAAAAAACAGGAAAAGTAGCTTTGCAATCAAATTGTGTGAAATTTCTCTGAAGCTTTGCTCTTTTCCTATTTTTCTCAATAACTAATTGTTTGGAAAAAGTCCTGATCAAAGCTAGCATGTACTTCTGTCATTTAAAAGCATTACTCAAAGATCTTCTAAAACCAATTAACAGCAACAACTTCAGTAATAAATTAACTGCAATATATTTAGTTTGTGCACAATTGCATTGATCAATACAATAAGCAAAATAAACCTGTGATATAAAGGTTCAACTGCTACCCAAAAACTGACTCCACCTTTTCTGTTTTGAGAGCTTTAGTGCCACACTATTTTTCAAACAGATTTGTGACTGTAATAGAATCTGTTTCATTAATGCCATGTCAGGATGAACAATTATTAGCTTTGACTGAGTACAACATTTCCTTTACCCACCGGAGTATGGCTCTTTACAAAACTGATGCATCAGTATAAAATTATCTTTAAAAAGTGCGAACCTTGCAGCTTTATTTAACTGATGTGAAACCAAACTGAAGCAAACACACTTTTTACATTGTAGGCTGTTTCATCACAAGAATAACCATTTGCATTTCAGCTTTGTGTGTCAAAGCATACTTTTTCTTTACCTGTTATTTGGTTTCAGTTTTTAACTTTTAATCTTAGAGATATATCTTTATAGTAACAGCCAACCTTACCCAAGTCCCTTTAAAAACAGCAAAAATTCACTTGTACCAAACAGTAATTTATACTCACTTTCTCAATCTCAGCCAGCAAAACTGCCTTGAGAACGTTGTACGGGTCTGCAACAATAACCACACCATTCAGCACCATCTACCACAGTCAGTTTATTATCTGTGGTCAAGACTATGTCATAAGGGCTAACAAAGTTATTAAAATATTCCTAAACATCCTCTTTCATCAGTGAAGATCCTTCCTGAAGTGTGCCCTTGGAAGGAACTCTCACTGATGAACAGATATTTTCAATGTGTTAAGAAAAGCCTCAAGTAACACTCACTTTTGGGAAGTCCCTTTACACACATACTACCAGGTAGCATTTTTAGTCAGTGCCTGTATTTGCAACGTGTATCATGACAATTACAATGTTTTAGAAAGCATGTATTACTAGAATGGGAAGCACTTTTTTCACTAGCAGAGATAAGAAACATAGATTAGTTAAAATAGTTTAACAGTTACTAGTTCTTCCCAAATGCTTAAAACAAGACCAATGACAGATCAAAAGGATAACATTAAATATTATATCTACATTGCTATTCAGAGAAGTCTGTGAGAGCAAACCAATACTGTACATGGAATCACTTTGCCTAGCCTTTCTCAGCCTTTTTTTAAACTCTTTCAAGGCAGAACCAAAGTGCTACATCTTAAATTTTCGTATATTTACTAGTAGTCTTCACAAAAGTAAAAGCCATCTGCTAAGCTACAGACATACAAACACACAAGGAGAGAACTGCCACCCATCACTCCAGCTGGAAAGAAAAGTAATTTGCAAAGTATATTACAATGAGCAGAAGACAGGATACCACTAATCTTGAAAGTTAAATTTATCAGATTAATCTTTTCCTGAAAATAGCACAAATGATAACTGTACCTCAAAGCCCACTTTCCATGCTCTTCAAGAGCTTTCAGGTTATCAGCCAAATGCCATTCTGTAATTTTTCTCTCATGCTATAGCACAACTGAGGAAAGGCAGCATCACAGAGGACCCACAATTTCAAATACATACTAACTAGGCACAACATCATAGAAATGCTTCAAAAATTTCTCAGTCATTTAAAATTAAATGATAAACAAAACGGAATTATGGGTTTGGAGGAAGCAAAAATTGTTTTATTTTGCCCCAATCCCAATACCTCTGGAAACGCTTGTGCACACTTGTATCAGCAATACTTTTCTCAGTTATACATTCCTATACAGTTACATTAGAGACCTAATTTGCTTGAATTCAGATTGTGAAAAAAGAGCTAGAAAGATGCCAACTTGTAACTGATAAAATGTAGTGTACTCAAGAGGAAAAATGAATGATTTATGGCTCAGAATAAGGAGATTAATAAATTTTACTGTGGTGTATTTTCCCTGCACTCCAAGCTTACAAATATAAATATCAGCCCTTATAATCAAGTATGCTGTAGTCATGAGGTTGATCTTTAATGATGCTGACTCAGCTGATGCTGATGAGATTTTAAAACTTTGACTTTCTTGATTAGATCGCAATCTTAAGGCCTGTTCATACCACCAGGAAGCTACTGTCCAGATACAGAAAATGTTTAAGGGGTGGGCTTTTTATTCTTTTTCTCCTGTGCATTCCGAACACACTGCTGATCTACAAAGCAGTATCAGTCTATTTTCGATAGATATGAGCACCTTTCAGATGTCCAGAAAAATCCAGGCACCATCGGAGATGTACCCAAAAGCAAAATTTGCATGTATTCCACTGAGTCCCATATATTACTATTTTTGGAGAGATGTAGTTGTAGACAAAATGTTACGGATTACATGTGTATCTACACTGAACCAACCCCACTTGGGTTCTGAGCAGCAATAGAATGTCACATTGCTCACCTGAGGTGTAATCAAATCATTGAGGATACAAAGAGATAATAATAGATGACTTAAGTAAAGCTCTGCACTTAATAGTTTCACAGCATTCATCTAGCAAAAAAACCTAGTTTTCCATGTCATCTGACTCCCAAATGTATTTTTCAAGTTACCTGTAAAATTCTGTGTCTTGTCTGGACATTTCCATCAGACTTAGATCAATGTATTCATACAATTATATTTTAGAAATCAGTGGTGTTAGAGTGGCACAAAAGTAAACCAGATAAAAGTAATTTCATAGATTATATCCTTTGAAGTAATTTTCCTCAAACACTGATTAACATCTGTTATACATTAAATAACAAAACAAGCACACGGATTATCTGCATGCCCCATACAGCCCGCTCAGTCAGCAAGACATGTTTATGAAAGAAAACCTGTCCTTTATGTCATTAGCTGGTTACTAGTTACCATGATATAAGTCAATGCACAATAAAGAGGTATTAGAAATCACACGGTTCTTAGACTTAAGAGAAGACAGAAAGCAATTCCTAATTAAGAAAGTGGGGTGGGACTAAAATTGCCAGATTATTCTGCTGTAACATAGGAGACAGTAACGATATGCCCCCAAAAGAGATTAAGCATCCAAAGGGACTGAGCTTTGTTAAACTTGAAACAGAAAATTAAAACCCCACAACCAAAACACCAAACATAACAAAAAAACCCCAACCAACAAAAACCCCAAACCCCATCCCCCAAAAAAACCCCCACAACACAAACCAAACAAAACAAAGAAACTAATCCAGAGAAAGAAAACTTTGAAAAACTAAGTTTGAAGCAGGTGAAGAGTTTGTCAAAGCAAAGAAGAAATGTTTGTTCATAGGGTAATTCTGCACAATATGCTCAGCCTTTCTGCAATTCATTTGGCTGAACATAAGGGAAGGAAACAGGATCCCAGCCTGGATGAAATCAGACCTGCATAATGTAATCAAGAATAGGAAGGTATTATATACCAGATATAATATAAAACAGGTAGAAGTTGAAGTGTGAAACGAAAGTCAAATATGGAAAATGGACATAAACTGTACAAGAAGCTGAGATAAGATTCTTCCCTGAGTACATTAAAAACATTGTGAAGAAGACAGATCAGATTCAGAGAGATAGCAAAAATAATGTGCTGACAACAAAGGTATGAATGCAAGTAAATGCACTCATTAATTCCATATTCACAAGAGGCCAGGGTCATCAACAGAAGTCATTTGTTGAGGATGAAAAATTGTTATCAAAAAAGGTATCACGCCTTATGAATGTTAAAGAAACCCCAAGACACACAATGACAAAAACTGCAGTGCATCAATAGAAAACGAAATACATTGAGACGGCCTCTAATCTTAACTTCATTCAGAGACTTTTCAGTTATATGCAAAAAATACCAAGAAATTGCATTGAAAATCCAATCTCAATGACAAATAAATGAAAGCCTACATTTGAAATACCATTTTGCTTTAAGAAAAACAATAAAGAAACTCAATAAAGTTGTAATATAAAATGACCACCAGGAATAAGATTCCAGTGTTCAAAACTTTGTTTTGTTTTTCACTTTTTTTTTTTCTTCAAACAGAGGATGGTTATTTGCTTTCTTGCAGCATTATGTATCCATACTGTCTCAGTTTTTATGAGGAATGCTTTCAAAATAAATATACATTAGTTCAGAATTCTTACCATGCACAAGGAATTATGAAATTAGGCTATAAAAGAGAAATGTGCAGGAGTGATACAACACTAAAATAGTCTTCTGTCTGGATTTTAAAAGCACTGCCCATCAAATGAAGTTAAGATTACAACACTAGAGAAACACTCCATCTGCCTACTGATCTGATTATGCACACAGAAATCCTAACAAATGACAAAGCACTATTAAATCATGACAATTATAAAAGGAAGGCCTTCTGGATTTTTTTCCCTAATTTGAATTTAGACCTTGCCCTCTACCAAAGAAAACAAGGGTCGACCTATTTAAATATCAGATATTTTTATTACTTTGTTTTACTTAATTCCTAGTGTGCTTTCATGTTTCAGCCAGCAGGAACTGCAACCCTTGACTAGGCAACTGCATAACAAATCACTGTTTCTTTTCTAACACTAACAAATCAGAATCTGAGCCCAGCAGTCATGTACTTTGCAGAATTTATCAGTGAGGCTGCCAGACCTGTATGTATATTTCAGTGAAGAAGCCCCAAATCAATGTAGGGCTAAGCATATGCTTAATTATACTTAAGCATGTGCTTAAGTATTTCCTAAACTGGCACTGTAATTAAGATAACATTTTCTAGGGTATCAGTTTGACGCTAATTGTAATCAATGCAAATTTATTCCTTCTGGTATTTGTTCATGTAGCAATCCTGATTTCAGTTAAATGTATCTATTAGTTTTGTAACAAAACTCAGCAATTTTATGTCTAGGGTGAAATAAGTAGTTACTGTTCATGAATATTTCTGGATTGCTTAAATCTCATGGAATTGCTTTGTTCTGCTACAAAACATGAAAACATTAAACTGGTCATACAGCATGAATAGTTATAGAAGAAAATATTCATGTAAAATTAAATATGTAAATAATAAACTACAGTTCTACCAAAACATTACCAAATAACAGCTTTTAATTGGAAGCCTATATGACATATTTGTGCTATCAATCAGTTGAACCTGGAAAAGACTGTCTCAGCTCTCACAGTTGCCTAGACAATGCAGGTGAAATTATTTCAGTGTTCAGAGATAGTTGGGGAAAAGCAGCTCCTCTTCACTCTGGCTTGGTACTATAGACAATGAAAAAGCTGAGGATCACTATGTGACTTTGCTGTTCTGTTGTTTTTTCCCTGCTGTGTGCAATCATTGAGTTAGTAAGGGCTCCCTACTCATCTCACCAGAGTTGGAGACCTTATCTCTTTCACAAGTAAAATGTCACACTAGGGAGCTAAAAATAAGGGGGAACTGGGTCCCTATGAGAGAACAATTGGTGCCTCATATGCACCACAGGAGAGCTATGTACACACACTTCTAACATGCTGATGCTGGAAGAAAGAGAATTAGCATTTACCAGCATCATCTTTTATAGCTAACTAAAGGCAGAGTGTCAAGCAGCAGTTTACCAATAGTTTTGCCTGCAACAGCCTGCAGTTAGCTGAATTTAGAACTATTTCCTGCATGACAAATCAAAGAGCCTACTGTAGCCTTTATACCCAGCCTGCAAAATTCTGTTTGATCTATAACTGACCTTTAGAAAGACATCCAGTCTTAAAGTTACAGACTTCAAATAATAAATTAAATCTAGAGAATTCACCACATCCTTAAAAAAGCCTTTAAATAGCTGTAGTACTTTGAGTTAAAACTATGCATTTAATTCTATTTTTAATTTAACTAGGTTCAACTTCAAACAACTGGATCTCGTGCTATTTCTCCTGTGCCAGGAAGAATTACTTGCTGCTGGATATCTCATCCCCCAAAACTGTAAACAGTACCCAAATCATCTCTATACCTTAATTTCATTAACTTCACTTCCCAAGTTTTCTTACTACACAAAACATTTTCTTTCCAGAAAGATCCATTCTCATACGTATGTTTCTGGACTCTTACTCAACTTTTCCTCAAGTCTTTCAAACTTCTGGGCTGAAAAGAGAATCTGAAAACAGTAGTCTAGCACTACACTCAGTAATATCAAATAGCAGAGTAACTCAGCCTTTCTCTTCCAAGCTTATCACATATTTCACACTTTTAGCTTCCAGGTTTTTGTGAAGTTCACATTCATTTGACTAAGAGATGCACTTCAAAATCCAAATCCATACATTAAGTCTGAAAGTGAGATTTACAGATGGCTCACAAATTTAAAATTGAGATCCCGATAGAGTTTCATTAGCCAGAAAGATCTAAACTTCATAGGCCATCGGCTTTCAAAACTCATCTTTCTTACGATTCCCAAAATTCTGCTGCAGAAGACTCTAAGCGCCTCAGCTCTTGACACAGCTGAGGAACTTGACATTTATTTCATGTGTACCTCCAAGCAAGATCCAAAAACTAAGCCCTTCATGTGCATCTTACACAACAAATACAGGTGAAATGCAGCAGAATTCTCATTCCTTAAAAATACAGCTGGAGGATATGGTATCTCCTTTTCATTTATACAGAAGTTAACCTACCACTTGGACACTTAATCCTCCCTCTCTAAAGAAAGGATTCAAATTCCTGCAGAAGCACTCAGAAAAGTTTCCTTACTTCTAGTTTACAGGTTAGTCTATATATATGAATATTAATAGATACATATACAAAATATGCATGAAGATGAAGCAATGCTTTAAAAACACCTCTGGGGAACATTCCATTTGTTACCTGTTTTTATTTATTTCTTAAGGATCAGATAGTGAACATTATTCTTACCTTATTCCTACTCCAAGGACTCTGAGATACTTTATAGACTTCCTCATTCATAATTTTTTGAGTTAGGAAGAGCTACCCAAGACTCAGCTTTCAGCTGGGATTCCTATTAGAGATTCACAGTTATGTTCACTTTCTCTCCAGCACAATGAATCTACCATTATATCATGCTCCATCCTAGACACCTGAGAACAGAGAATATTCTCCTGATATCACTGAACAATTAATCTAAATCTCAAGTAGCTGGAATGACTTAAAATGTACACAGCACTTTATACTTCAGATGCGAGTCTTAAGAAACTTTCTGCACAAGAGCTGTGCATAGTTTGTATTCAACTGTCTGTCCCTATTTTAAAACACCTTCTATTGGAAACTATAAATTTCAGCTTTAAGTTGGCAGATGCTTAGTTATCACATCACTGACCACCTCCATACTTCAGCTCTGTGAATAAATCCCCTTTCTTATACAAGATAAAAATATTCTGTTATTTCCATATTATAAATAGACTTTCTGTTCCTGCATATGAATTTAACTTCACTATAATAAAGCAATGGTGTTTAAATGATCCTGATAATTGATTTGCTGTTCCACTGTTTATTTTTTTTTAATCTGGATGGTACTGCCGTATCTGCTAGGCGTATGTGTCTGCAAAAACACAGAAGAAACACCCCTGTTGATGTACCTTTTTTTCAGATAACTTGAGATATGCTACTTGCTTCTGAGATATTCATGAAGTCAAGTTTAGACAGGGATATTCTCTACCTCAGCAAACTGTATTATCACAATTTTAATGTAGAAAATTTTTTATCAGTATTGATTCTACCAGGTGATGGTCACCGTCACTTATTTGCTGGTACTCCATAATATGGATAGGTCCAGGTTTCTCTGAAGTTCATCCATACAAAGCTACTTGTTAATACTGTTACAGCTACACAAAATCTGAACATTATTCTCACTCTATTGAGATATTTCTTCAGTATCAGGAACACAGGAAAGGGTAGTGTTAGACAGGGGGAAAATTACATTGCTACTGCTTAAGGTGTATCTATTACATGGATAAATTAAAGATTTTAGTCTCCAGAAATAACAATCCAACATATTTCACAAGCACTAAAGTCAGTTGAATAAAAGCTAAAAAGCAGGAAATAGACTAACTTGAATTGCAAATGTAATCACAGATGCCAGACACTAACCTTAAAGCTTTCAAGGTGAAATTCACCCATCCCTGCACCATGCTGAGGATGGAGTGCAGTGCCCTGAGCAGGCATTGTGAGAATGGAGCCACCTCCCGAGTTGAGCATATGATAAAGTGTTGCTGCAAAGCCCCTTCCATTCTGAGTCTACTCATAAGTTGGAAGAAAAGCTGCATTTTATTCCTTCCCCTCTATGTGGTCAGAAACACAAGATCTTCATAATCATGGAAATGGATGCCTCTCCCTTCTCCTGTCAGGATAAGTCTCAGTCATGAAACCAGTTTGGTTGTGTGGCATAAAAAGTTGTTAAGTTAAGGATAATATCAGGGTTGCATCTTCTCTGGTGGCAGATATGTTCTGCTCTAAGGAATAAACAGGTTGGATCTCCAAAACATATTCACAAACAGAACTAAACATTTCATTGCCATCATGTGAAGTCACTTGTTTCAAGTAATGAACTCAAATAACCCCATCTTGTTTTGCCTTGACATTCTCTGTTTTACTCATGATACCCACTTCAGTGGCTCAAGCTGACGGCAGTGCAGCTAAGGATCAAACACTTAGAGCTTTACTTTCAAGCATCAGGCACTAGACGTGCTTATTAATATTCACCAGATAATTTCCTACTTTGCTGATAAAAGTTCTCTCAAAAAAGCTTTCTTTTGTGGAAAAAAATAAATAAATCCATTTATAGCAAATGAGCAAGTAACCACAATGAATTATTTGAAGACAACTGTATGCAACAATGACCTTGAGAAAAAAGTGACTGAACATTGAACATTCAAATGGTTTAATCCTGCTCCTTCTGCAGCCAATGTTTAGTGGATACTGATGATTTATGACATATGAAATAAGACTGAACCATCAATCCTTCCCACACAGGCAGAAGCATGTGTGTGCACCTATCAGAAAGCAATAGCTTCCACAGACGATGCTAGGGGTTGGATAAGATGGGAGAATGCCTTCTGACATTCAGTAATATTCTTTCCCAAACTGAAGCTAAGAGACTGACATATTAGCTAGATAAGATACTGGTCAGCAAAAAGTGGGACTAGTCAGAGGTTAACACAACATGTCATTCCTTGATGCTTTTTAGCCATTTATGACCCAAAATGATTAAGTTCTATCACCAAATACCTTTCCAAGCTGTACACCATTCCCCCTCAAAAAAACCAACCAAACAGGTACTCTATTTTCTCAGCTACCTTGTTAACAGGCTTGATACTCAAAAAGCAGATTTCTGGCATTATACTTGCAGCATTCGAACAAAGTAGTTGCTGTAAGTATTTTAAGGCACTTTTGCATGTATAGGTTCAGAATAAAAGTGCTGGGGTTTGGGAGGGTTCTGATTAAACATCAAATTATAAGCAATGGATACTTGTCTGTTGCAAAGGTAAGAAAAAAAGTCCACTTGTCAATGCCTGGAAAAAACAGATTCAAAATTGCCAAGTAAACCAACTGAAAGAAATAATGTCTTTTATTCCCTCCTCTCCCCTTTTTATGAATTACTACACAATCAAACATCAGAAGTAGCCAGCGGACAAATTGATGAGCAAGAGAACAAGGAGATAAGGAGGATTAACTGTGCTAGAAAGGAAGAACACATAATACATCAGACCCACACCAGATCACATATGCATTTGCAAATCTCCTGCCGAGTCCCTGCTGTTGGCAAACGTGCATTTTAACAAAGCTAAGCAAAGCAAGATAGCCCTCCCCCTTTTGCCAAAGGATATGTGTTAGCTAGTTGCACCAAGTGATTCATCTGCTGAAGATGTAACATTAATTTTATAAGCATATTTAATAATGCGATGTTGAGGAAGTACAAGTTAAATTATGAACAAAGAAACTAAGGATGTTTGAACATCTTTTACTGAATTACTTCTGTTGTGTTACAACATTTAAGTAAAGCATGCAGGTATTAAAATTATGTAGGACATTTTAAAACTATGTCTGTGGAAATATGTGGCTCTACTAAGAAAAGCTGGTGAGGTTTTTGTAATGACATTTCTTATCTGAAGTAGTACAACAGACTAGCATGGCAGAGAGGAATGAATAATACTTTAAAATAAGGCAGCAATTCTGAATAGGTTATTAATAACAATAATAAATGGTAAACAGAAATTGCCTTTATAAATTAACTGTTATGCAATGTGTTCGATATGTCATAAGAAAACAATTGTACATAACTATGCTCTTCAGTTTATAAGTGGGTTGTACAAGTTTTAATAGCGACCACACCAGAAAGCATTTTAAAATCATGTCAGAAAACTGTGAAATTATCTTAAAGAGAATAACTCAGATATATATACACCAGATTTGAGAAGTATAGGCCATAGGAACACTAAAGGTGAAGAACAGAGTGCATTTTTGCCAACAGGACTACAACCTGTCCTGAAATATATTGTTCTCAATGCAAGATAGTATAGATCATAAACCACCCAAGGTGAACACAGTTTTATTCCTTTCATCATAATGGAATCTGGTTCACAAGATGCGAGCCAAATTTTGAGGGAAAAATTAAAAGCAAAACCAAAGAAACTCCTGGCAACACACCCCAGGTATGAACCACGACCTTACACTTTCAGATATCCTAAGAACATTGCAACAGAAAGCCACCCTCTACACAAAAAAAATTCTGACAGTTCAAATGAAGTCAACATTTAGGGACCTATGAGCAAATTATAAAAAAAACCCAGTCATCCACAGAGATCAACCTCTTGTTGAAAAAAATAGCAATTTTGGGGTAGGATTTGAAAGACTACTACAGGTTTGTTACGAAAATTCTGTGAAGAGGCCTTTCTAGAGCCAAGAAGAAACAAATATTCAGAACTGAAAATAATCAGTTATGTAAGATGGTTTCATGGGTGAAAGAGAGAGATATCACTGTGATACAACAGACATGGGGATGGTCTTTGAAAAGCACTGAAATACATTAAACAAACGGCTAATGAAAGATGGAAGAAGCTCATCAGTGAAGAGATATGTAGAAAAAGTAAATGATCAAAACAATCAATGCTCTTTGAAGCAACATCCTAGAGAGATCACAGTGAAGTAACTCAAATTCAGGGAACTGAACAGGATGATAATCAAGTTATTAGATAAGACCCCAGAGCAGACTTTACCATCAAGCAGTAAGAATTACACTACTTTGTACATGTTATGTGGAAACTGCCTGCAGAACTTAGCCATAGCCTGGGAAACTCAAAACTTCTGAGACAAATCTGATTCAACAAGGAAATCAGATTCACAGAAGCATTACTGGTGTTCATAGGATATCAGGAACAGTAAATAGGCTCATGAGAGAAACAGTACAATCCCTTCCTGAAACACAGTATGCTCAAAGAGTTCTCCAGCCAGAGAAGCGAGGGACAGACTAACATTTGGATGGGAGAAAAATGGATCTTCCCTTATTTTGTGTTTGTGAATAAAATTACCCCAAGAGGAAAAAAGATCAAAGAGATGAGGCAAAACAGATGCACCAACAAGAGTGCCGTAGAAAGCTGGAAGGGACATTAAAGGACATTTCCTTGTTCTCCAGAGGATCTGCAAAGACTGGGTATGGGTGTAGCAGAGAATCAGGATTTAAAAAAAAGACGTTTTTAAAAAGAAAGAACAGTCATTTGTGCTGAAAGTGACTGACATGTCATGGAGGACTAGACTTGGCTAGGAAGGAATTAAAGACAGCTTCAACAAAAGTTAACATAAAGAAATGAAACCACTGATTAGAGAGAGCCAAGGATAAAGTCTGAAGAAAGGCACTTCAGAGCACATATGTCAACCACACAGCAAGCTTAAGTATAAAAGGAAGAAATGTGGGATGCTGAGGACTGAGCTAGGGAGTTAACTGGCATTGAGTGAAGTGCTCTTGTTTTTAATGGTTGGTATTTGCTTCTCTTTGTGGGTGTAAAGAAGAAGGGTCCAGTCTCTTTTCAGTGGTGCCCCTGTGAATGGACAAAAACTAGAACACAGGAAGTTACATTTCAACATGAGGAAAAACTTATTTATTGTAAGGGTGAGGGAGCACTGGAACAGGCTGCCCAGAGAGGTTGTGGAGTTTCCTGCTCTGGAGACTTTCAAGATGCATTTCTGCATGGTCTGTCCTAGGTGATCCTGCTCTGGCAGGGGAGTTTGACTTGATAATCTCCAGAGATCACTTCCAACCCCTACCATTCTATGATTCTATGAAACAAGTGCATGAAAGTAGACTTTTACAGTAAAAGAGAACCAAAAGAAGAAAAATTAAAGGGAGAAGTGAGCAAAAATAGCTGGAGAGAAATTAAGGTTACTGAGGGAAAACAAAGGAATCAAGGAGAATATACAAGAAACTTCAGTATCTGCAGCTATCAAGAATAAGAACAGAGCTCTGAGAAAGAAAAAGCTCATATCAGACCTAATATGTAACATTATTGGCATTCACATTCAAAGCTTCAGTATAAAGAAAAGATAAAAGTGATACACAGAAGTCTGCTATAGTAATAGTAATTGCTACAAAAAGGACTGCCAGCAGGTAAAATTAACAGCACCTGAACTGCAGAATAAATTATATATTAAAGTGTTCAATAATTCTTTTTAGGCAGAACTTTTCCTTGGGGAGAGGAGTATTATATAGCTCTTACAGAGAAGCTTGCATAATTTCTCTACCAATGTTCCTACATGGATGCTCTGCTATTCTTCTACACCATAAGGAATGTTACCATTGTTGACATTCCTATCGTTTACACACCTTTTTTTCAGCATCCAGAGACTTTAACCAGGCTGAGTCCCTTCTCACTGGAAGAGACTGCATGTGATAAGACCTCTCCCAAAGATTGTGTTTTGTTGATCTTGAATAGAAAACATGGAACAAGAACAGAAGAGAAAAAGCAAACAAGATGACTATGGCGAAACAAAGCATAGGATGTACAGGACCCTCAGCTGCCAAAAGCAGAGACTCCTCTTTGCATTTTGCCTAATCATTATCAGGTTTCTAGGCCACTAGGAACATCTTGGAAAAATCTAAGTCCTGAGGTAGCAACTGAACAGAAGGCAAGATGGTTTCCTGGTGACTCCCCATTATACAGATCAGAGCTCTACTATACAAAGGACAATACCAGAGAAGAAAACAAAAGTGCTTAGGTCAAGAAAAGGCAGAGGATGACCTTCTCAGTGGTGAACAGAAGGGGACAAGCATGGAGATTATCTGTGTGCTTGTTCCAGTTTCTTCCCAACCAGTGGTGGAGTCCCAAGACACTCCAAACAGAAGGGATGCAATGCTTTAGCTGGATAAACTGCACAAGGTCTAGGGCCATCAGGCAGTACTGCAGGAATAATGTTTGGGTTAGATCTTGCAGATAGACATATATATATATATATATTAAAAAAATGGACATATGTATGTATAAAAATGGACAGAGTTCAAGGATCTTGGCCTAGTTCACACTATCCTCTCATTGATTCCAATCCAGTTTGATTTACTTAAACTGTATCAAAAATTATTTTGTCCATTTCCATCTACATTTGAGACTAAGAGCTAGAGATGCTGAGAAATTTTGTGTTGAAATTGCAATCAAACGTTAAAATTTCTGTTATGAATTCACACCTCAGAACAAAGAGTACATTATAATAATAGAACCATTAACTGTCCCTCCAGTGGCCTAATGTAATTAGCCCTTTTGGGTAAGGAACTCAGAAGCTACAAGACAATACATTCCAGTCAGGGGAACCAAACTAATTCATCAATGATTTAGAGCAAGTCCCAGGTGTGCTGGCTCTGTTCCATTCAGTAAAGCATTGCTTTTAGCTCTGTTCACTAGTCCCTGTTTTTACAAAGATTACTGGCCACTCATGACATATATTTCTGTTTCTCCAGACCAACTCTATTCCATCACTAGCACAGAACTCCTGAGTTGAATGTGATCAAGACGACATAATAAACACAATATTCTAGAATGAAATTCTGAATATAACAAAAAGCATAAATACAAATGTGTAAAACATCACGTTGATCCTTTGGACTAGAAAAAAAATACATTCATAGATGGACAACTATAATCTCTTAGCCTTAACTGTTTCTCATATGGTACCGAAATATCATATTTTCTTCTTACATGTACTGTAATAGCTAAAGGCTGCACAAAGTCACTTAGTTAATTTCAACTGAGCCCAAAATACTCACAGTCCCCTAATTCTGCCTTAAATTGACTTTTAATTTAGATGAACTCTTTCTTTTTATAAGGTGCATACAGAATACTGGGCAGAAATGTTAAGAGTGAAATTGCAAGGCATTTATTGAAGGGATTGCATTATAATGTAAAAAGCAGAGTGAAAGTAATTCTAGGTTAAAAGATTATTAAAAACTCTTCCTTTTTATAGACTCCTTTTTGCCATAAAACTTTCTTCAAATGGAAGGGGAAATTTCTTTTGTCCTGACTTTGAAGTTTTCTCCCTGCTAAATGTGAAATCATTCATAAAGGATTTCAACTGAAATCAACCAAGAGTAGTGATTAATGGGTTCATAGTGTACCAAGAAGCTGGGTTCCTCAGGGGTCCATCTTGGGACCTATCCTATGTAATAGCTTTATCAGTGACCCGGAGATGAGGCAAACTGCACCCTCACTAAGGGTCGGGCCCCTTACTAAATGTTTAGCTGCCTATGCTCAAGGCCAACACTGCTAAGGTGCAGCCATGTAACCTTATGATACAAAGAGCCAGGAGAAGCCTCACAGGGTATCTTCCCTTTGCACTTGTTACAAAAGGACAGAAATTAAATGTAAAATTCTAGCTTGAAGCTTAAAATGTCAAATATATGTTTATCTTTTCTAAGATGGAAAATACTTCAACAAAAAAATCAGGAATTAAAAGCTTGCTAAATTGATAAAAAGTCATAACATCAGTGGAGTTTATCACAGAATACGTCACAGTTGAGAAAATTAAGGAGGGAGAGACTAGCCTGCTTTGACATGTTTGAGTGCATAGCCTGTCTTCTGGAATATTATATAGAGTGCAAATACTGTATGATTGAGATGTACTGGGATTGTGCTCTCAAGATTAACAAGAAGGTCTAAGGCAGATAAAGACCTACACAGTACAGCACAGTTCAGCAGCATTAAAAAGATGGAAGGATTATTACGATGGATTAATTCAGCTATTAGACTGTAAAAGAAAATACCCAGGCACTTCACATATCCACAGAACCCTAAGTTCAAACAAAGAAGCAATACTGGAACATGAAAACCTTTCAGCCCAAAATTCTGTCACCTATCAGCTTTCTGTCACCAGTCAATAACACATACTTGCAATTTATTATAAACACCATACTAACTATTTCAGTATTACTTGAAAAAAAACATCCCTTTGAGTTTAGATACCATTCGGAACCAAAACTGTTTCAGAAATCAGTATATGTACATCAAATTGATCTTCAGTGACATTACAGTACAGAGCAGGAGCAGAGAAGAAAATAACAAAAGCCTAATTGAACAAGAACACAGTCTACAAACTTTCATGCAAAATGTCAACCAGTGCATACCAAACAAGCTATTTTGGTCATGTCTTCAAAAGGGGAGTCATCATATTTGATTGAAAACAACATATCAGTTACAAACACTACACCAAGATCTGCAGAAACCAAAGCACTCTCATGACAAAGACAGAAGTGCAATAACTGATTCTACAGAAGTTTTAACAAAGTACACTTGAACCAATGTACCATCTCTCAGGGTAGTACAGAAACAAAAATCCCCTGCTGAGGACTCTAAATTTTGAGTGAGATACAAAATAAATAAATTATTTGACCAAGATTATAAAAGAAGTATGTGGAAGAGCACAAATGTGAAACCAAGTCTTGGCCAGATACTCAGGAACTCATTTCCTCTTCCTTGCCAAGCTCAAACTAAGAATAGCAATCAACACATACCACATATAGGAATTCAACAAGAATAAATTACAGAAATGGTCAGCAAAATGGTCAGCAATGGTCATCAAAAATTCCTTTGTTGTCATGAGCAAGAAGGAACTTTTACAGGCAAAGTTGTAGGTCCACAAATAGAAGTCCCAAAAGTCCCAATCTAGAATGTATGTTCCACTGGTGTGCTTAGGAAGAGCCTGATTTGGTTGTGCCTTCTCTCCTTTAACTAAAAAATTATATTTAAAAAAAAAAGGTGCATCTCTCTCAAACCCAACAAATTCTTGTTAGCAAATAAAAACTCCATGCTGCAAGCAGGTTAATTTTCTTAGTGACCTTTAAAACTCCTGTCCACTTCATGAGCTCTCCGTTAGTTTCACAATAAAATCAGCTTTTAAGGGGTAAAGTGTAAGGATTTAGATGCGGTAGATAATCTCAGTTGGGTTTTTTCTACAAATTCCCTAATGATTTTACCAAGAGTTTTGAAAATGCTATAAGGGCAAAGGATTGCTGATAGCTAATCCCTTTTCTGATTAACATAATTCTCACAAGCTTTTTGTTTCAGTGGAACTACAATTGCTACATATTATTGCACTAGCAATATCTACCAATGCTTACTTTGCACTAGATGATTAAAAGCATCAGTGAAAGTTTCATCTATCAAACATCCCAAGTCATATTTGCCTATGTATTGAAGGCCCAAATATTTATTACTACTGGTCTCTGTATATGAAGCTTAGGGTGATTACAAAAATCACAAATACATGACTTATAAGCATGAACAGTCATTTTCAAAACAATGCTGCCAGACAAGTATTTCTGAGATATGTCACAGGGAGCTCTGGCTAAGGATGCCAGGTTTGGCTCCTTTCTGATCTCAATCCACCACAAAGCTCCCCTGCATGTAAACTGGAGTATATCAATGTGATCTACAATCCCTACCTATTTGAGTTTAGAAAAAAATAAAAATCACATCTTTGCATTCTGAAAGTAAACAGAATATACCAACCTGCAGAAGGCCTAAAGTGTCTAGTCTTTAATAATCTTCAATTGTGGTGTACTGATGAAAAATTCTTTTTCTGATATAAAAATAACTCTAATTTAAAAGGACATACTACTTTGTTTGTACATTGCATACTGTAAGGTATGCCTCAGAAGTGTTTATCAAACAACATGTCATACAATTCTAAACCAATTCTTCATGCATAGTCTTTGAAGTGAACCCTAAGGGAATACTCGCATTCATACCCTAATGCTGATTATTTTATCAGCCACAGGAGTAAAAAGTGCTTTATCACAAAGACACCGATTAATGCAAAAACAAAAAGCCCTTCACTTTTATGTCTGATGTTGAAAGAAACTCAGTTACAAAATAATTAATGGGAAATGTAGCTTCTGTAATACACATTGTGAATATATGGTCCCTGATGCTTTGTCAAAAAAAGTGCTCCATTAGGATTATAAAGGAAATATATATTATGTTTTTCTTTTCTGCTGCTAAAATGTTGTACGTACATTATCCTTTCACGTGCCGTATGCAGCTGCACAGCTTTTTATGAAATACACAACCTATGCAGTAAATTATATTGCAAGTCATATGAGCAGCAGTTAATAAAAAAGCTGTTGTACCACTGTATCAATTGTTCAAAGTTTTATGCCAGAGACCCATACTAACATTTTGTTGTTGGTCTGTAAAGCTCAACTTTTATCTCAGAACAGGCAAAGCTCTCAAAAATAAATATATAAAGAAACATTTTCAAGTTCTTGAAGTCACTGTAGCTTCTGGGTTGTTTTTTTTTTTACTGCTGTTTATATTTTTACCATGGCTGCTTAAACTGCCCTCACCTAGCATTTTTCTGGAGCATGATCTGCTCTGTAAACATCAACGGAAGGATGGTAAACTGTTGCAAACTGAAAATTAAGTTCATGTCAACATAGCTCAGCCAAAACTGAGGCTTGCAAATTTGTGAAGGGAAGGCTGTGTTATGATGCTTGGTTTGCTGGAGAAGTATTCACCACAAATGTAGCAAAGTGATAATTTGAACAGTTCTTCACAATTTGTCTTGGGAAAACATAAGAGAATGCAAAAATGACAGAAAAGCACTTCATTTTTCCTACTTGAAATCAAGGTGTTTACAGGTCTTTGCCTCATCAACATGAGGCTCTAGTGGCAGTGACCAACTTTTGAAAGCTTCATCCAGGTCGTAGTACATATTTCTACTGGGGATGGTGCCAACGCTCCAGCAAGGCCAAAGCCCTCTTGTGCCAGGTCAGCACCTCCCAGTCTTGCTCCAGAGAGCTCACAACCTAAGAGTTATCTTGGTCCAGTTTATGCTTCTGTTTATGCTGGGAGGTGCTGCTGGGTGTGCAAAAAATCCATGTCACAGAGTCACAGAATGGTTTGGGGTTGGAAAAGACCTTAAAGATCATGTAGTTCCAACCCACCAGCCCTACGCAGGAACACCTCCTGCTAGATGAAGGTGCTCAAAGCTCCATCGAACCTGGCCTTGAACGCTTCCAGGGGTGAGGTGGCCACAACTTTCCTGGGCAACCTGTGCCAGTGTCTCATCACCCTCACACTAAAAGAGTTCTTCCTAATGTCTAATCTAAATCTCCCTCTTCCAGTTTAAAGCCATTGCCCTTCATCCAAACACTGAAAGCCCTTATAAAAAGCCCCTCCCCGGACTTCCTGTAGACCCTTCGGGTACTGGAATACTGCTGTAAGGTCTCCCTGAAGCCTTCTCTTCTTCAAGCTGAACAACTCCAACTCTCTCAGCCTGTTTTCTCACAGTCATGTCCTCCCACCTAAACTTACCGATAGAAATATGAAAAATGTGCCTACCTAGCACATGGACAAAAGCCAGAATATACTGCTGCTGCAGAAGTGACTGGGGTAGGACTCTTAAGACTGCAGCCTCCAAGACAGAAGGATCTCTAGCAGACAAGTGACCTGAACCTTGCATCCCACACACTGCAAAGCCAGCCTCAATAAATAAGATGTAGAATTGCTTAGCACTTGTGGAGTGCCATGTCCACAGCTCCCCATATGGCAACAGCCATCCCAACTCTCACTGCAGCTGCTATCAAGTAAAAGGTGTTCTCTGAAGGACCCCAGTGACAGTAATCTTCTGTTGTTTTGCACAATAACAAATGTGCTTGAGATGACCTTGGAATTTTTACTACTGAAAACAACAAACAAAAAATCCAAACTAAAAAAACCCTCTACTTCCCCTCTCCTCTTCTGCCAAAGCAAAGAGGCAGATCGACTTATTCAGGCTCTGATTTCCTCATGTCTCCATGTCCTTCTTCCATTCCCCAGAGTCCCAAAACTTTGATCTAAACCAACACTAGAGCAGAACCACCATTGACATTAACTAGGGAGCTGGTTATATCTACGCACTTTCTTCTTGTGCTGGCTGGAAAATCACTGGTTTCAGGGTTTTGATTTTGGGGTGTTTGGGTTTGTTTTTTTTTCCTGGTGCAGGATATTAATATCTTATAGAGAAAGCCCTCAGCAATAATCTGTGTCAGGACTACTTATCTATACGTATCCAAGTTGGATGAAGCCTCATCTCTGAACCAGCGTGCCTTTTGCTGGTTTACAAATAAATTTGCTAGGCCAGAAAAGTTAATTAAAGCTAATAGAAAACTTAAAAGCAGAAAAAATAGAGCAGTAAGAAATATTCATTTTAAAATGATCTATCACCTGAAAGATGCAGAAGGGGTTGCAATCTCACAGGGGATACAAATGACTGCCATTTTATATTTTAACTTCTTCCAGACAGTGCAGCACAACAGACTAATCAACTGTGTCTGTGTAATATCTTTAGACTAATGACTGGGCTTAGGTTGCCAGCTAGGGATTTCCTCATTCATTACTTTCAACATATCTATCAAGTCTCAAAACACTACAGACCTTTTCAGGTTCTCATTTTCTGCAGAAAGGAAGAAAAGTTCTGTGATTATGGCTCAGCAGAGTGCCAGATGTCTTTTCCTTCCTTGGCTTTCTTTGCTCTACTCCTTCTTTGAGAATTTTAGCATTTCATCAACACTGTGAATGCCTTTATTTGTCCATCTGCACAGTGCAGGGGCCTACAGCATGCAGAAGAGGAGCAATTTGCTACTATTCTCAAAATATTTTCAGATACCCATTCCAAGGTAAAGTAAAACCCAAAGCTCTTATAACAATATTTGCAACTTTTCCCTTCCACAAAAGAATATATGTATACGGTCACTCTGCAGAGGCATAAATCTATAGTGAAATACACGGGATGCACCTGCAAGATTTTTACATGCACACACTCAAATGAGGTATTAGTGCTGGCAACCAGATACAGAATTTATCACTAGCTCTTTCAATAATTTTTTTATATTTTTTTAAATCTATGGACAAATCAGTTCTGTTTAGTGGCATCTATCTTCTTGGGAAATGGATGCATTACCTTGAGAAGCTGACGTAAAATCAAATTCAGAAACGGAATATGGAGTTATTAAGACACCAAGTATTTATGTTTTGAAGCCATAGATCTGTTAATTCCTGACTCCATTTGCTGCATAAAAATCGAGCTCAGAAACTGAATCATCTTAGAAAGGATCCGCATCTTCTCAGTTCCTCTGAGAATCAGGCTATCCTTGTTTTAGAATATGATACAGATCAGCTTAATAGGCATACAGAGTCATAATTTCTTGTACTTTTTTAAATAATACCAATCTAGATTTATAGAAAAAAACCCCACAAAACTAACATGCCAAATACTGGTGATTACTTTCCGCTACTTCTGGACTGATAGTCGTGGGGCTGCCCTGATTCTGTACAACTTATATTTCTTAAATTACTTGTATTTCCAGCAAGCCCTAGTGAAAATTAGTTTTGGAAAGTGCAAGGACAGTTCGTGATCATCCTCTGCATGCTGATAAGAAAGAGGTAAAATAATGCCAGGCCCAGGAAGAAGTTTTCTTCAGTAACCACTAGCATAAATCAATTCATTTCAACCAGAACTGAAAGACAGACAAACTTCATTCCCTGTCTTCAGGATTTCAAAAGGTTGAGAAGCCAAACATCTCATTGACAAGAGAAAGAGAAGAAACTTTTCTTTCAGAACTTTTCAGCTACTTTGCCTCATCAATTTCCTAGCTTTTATTTTTTCAGCCTTCTCTCCACAAATCCAGGGATTTTCTAACATTCCTAGTATAAATATTCTACTATTCTAGCAATGAAAATATTGAAGAACTGTGTATTTTCCTTCCATGATGAAAGAAAAGGGGAACTGAGCTAGTTAACATGACACAATCTTACATCCTCTCTCCCAACATCAGGATAGTAGGTGACAAGCCAATTGTAAAGCTTAGTTGTCATTAGTCACCAGAGCTGAGCCCCCCTTGCTCTAATATTCTACTTGATGTGCAAGTTAATACTGCTTAAATATAATCACCAATACTACAGTTTAAGTAATCTGCAGCTAATTCAAAATTTAATAATTTACCCAGAGAGTTCACTTCCTGCTATGTGCCACTTTCAGTCATGCTCAGTCACTGGAAATAAACAGAAAGAGTGCAAGAGGATCCACAAAATATGTTAGTGAACTAAAATTAAAAAGCTAGTTACTAGAAAGCTTCTGCAACACTTACTATGCTGTGGAGAAGCAAAAAATCTTCCACAAGGATTGGATTAGTTTTAAGAAGGATTAAGAAGACCATCTCTATAGACCACGTAGTGCAATTTTGTCACTTGCAGACAAGAATCTCATATTTCAACACTGAAAACATCACATCAATAAAGAACGTTGTACTTCTCTGGCACCAAAATACCAACTAGATTCTTGACAATTCTGGGGAGGATACAGATGCTGTCAGAGCATTTATTTTTCAAATTTCTATCTGCAATTTCCACATGAATCAATTTTCTAACTCTGAGCAACAATGCAGAATTTCTTGAATACAAATATATAACATTTCATTGACAAATGGCAAGGAAATATAAAGAGGTTTCATATGTTTACACAAATACATTGCCTGACATATGCATTAGTTCAAGTCATCAGACGACCCATAATGCCATGCTGTAAAGGTCAAAGTAGGAGAAAGAGGGAAAAAATTACAGAGAAGTCCAAAACCAAAACCCAACAACAATAAAACAAACAAGTGAAAAGTCTGCTTAACATAACACTCAGAGGAACAAATTATTATTTTGTATTTACAGTCTTGCAGTGATAGTGCTGTTCTCTAGTTCAGTACTGTTACTTTCAGATTGCAATGAAATTCCCGATTTATGTGAAGCCATCACAGCACCTACCTCTCCAATTCAGCAAAACTTCCACACGTCTCAAGCTTCATGCTGAATTTTACAGCATCAGTAGACTGCCCATCTGCTGAAGAAAAATATTAATTCTAAGAAGTTTTCCATATTAAAAAATAAATCACTTTTGAGCAGTCATTCTTGACTGGCTGATTGGATGAGAGGAATATGCTATTAGTGTGCAACAGAAATCTTAAAATAAATGAGTTCAATCACAAAACTACTTTAAATTCCAGTAGGACAGCACTTCAAAGCTTTGTTGGTAATATTTAACTATCACCACGAACTCTACTAATGCATATTGCTAGAACAAAAAGAGAGCCCTTGCCTGAGAGACTTCAAACCTCAGGTCAGGCCAAGGCACTATAAACTAAAAGGCTATAACGAAAAGAAATATCACAGCCATTACACTTCAACCTGTGCTGCAACCTTAGGAAAAAGGATTGGTTAAACTATCTAGGGTGTTCCAAAGGTGAATAGATATTCTAGGAAAGGACATATGTAGATGTTTCCATTCTAGGCACTTAAGACACTTGCTTTTTATTACTGTAGACCTGCTGTTCTGTTTAAATCAATGCATCTCTAAAGCTTGATTTATCATCAAAGCTTCATAGCCAAACTTCTCTTTGGATCTGTTTCAGGGCAAATTATTTGTGGAGTCTAGCTCATTTAAAAGGAAAAAAAAAAAAAAAAAAGTTAAAAGGGGGATGGATAGGCACTGGTCACTCCATTGTTTTTATTCAGTTAGATAAACATTACATAAGAAGCAGTCTATATAAGTATCTGAGCCCAAGCATCTTCACTCTCATAAAAATAAAGATGCACAATCAGGAAAACCCAGTTTTGCAAAATTGCTACTTTCCTTTGATTAGTCATAACTGCATTGCTGGCATACTTAATATGATTCTTCATTCAGATAAATTACCATTAATTTGAAAGCATCAGAGATTTAAATCCCATGAAGGAGGTTATAGGTCAAAATTAAATATGTATTGGCCTATTTCTGTTGCTTCCTTTATACTCAAATTGCTTAAGCATACACAAGTAATCTCAGGGAAAGGAGAAATAAAATAATTGAAGTGTAACAAAGCACACTGATATAAAGAAATTGAGTCAATTTCAATTATCTTTTTGATGGTCATTAGCTAAAGTGAAAACATGGAAATTCTTTTAAGGGACTAAGTGATACAAACATATTAATTAAATGCACATCACACCAGAATGGCAAAGAAGTTGACAGAAAGGTGATGCTAGCTTTGGCTTTTCTCTTGTATTAATAATGCAACTACTAAATGCAAGTTCATGTAAGTAGGTCTGTTCCCAAGTTCATCAGATTTTACTGATATTAAAATATAGGATGTATCACTTGCTTAATAGAAGTAAACTCGTGCTTTCCAGCTAGTACTGCAAGAAACTTTGACTGAACACTATAAAGGCTCTTTTGGGGTTAGAATATTCCAAACTAAACAATTTAACACATTTCTAGAAGTTCCAGATACCATTCTCTACAGAAAGGGAATTCACTCGTTACGCTACCTGAGCACCAACGCATTAGGTTTCTGACTTTCAGAAACAGCACTAGAAGTGTGAAAGTGTGCACAGAGTCAAGCTCCGACACACATTTTGAACTCCTGCTTACGTATGTAATGCATAAACAAGGTAACACAAATCTACATAAAGAACAAATATATTTGTGGTAAAATCTGGGAATTTGTTTGACACTCTATTCACTGCTGTCTAGATCTTTGGCAGATGTACTTTCATAGAACCCTAATCTTATTACTTTCTTAACCTGAAACCTTTATCATCAATGTACCTCATATATGAAGGCTCCAACCCAAAGCATTCTGTGACTAAACGCAGCCCTTGTGTTACCCCAGTGGACCTCTGGACTGGGCATTATGAATATAATGCAGCCACTGTCCTGCTGCTTCACCCAGCTGCAGATCTTTAGACCATCAGTACTTCCCAGCCATGAAGTAAAATCTAGCCAATAGGCAGCAGTGCTATGTATGGGCCAGAGTACAATGAGTCAGTATAGGAATCCAGGTAAATTAATCACCTAGCTTGCTTTATCTGTTCTGTGTGTATTCATGTCCACCCATCCTTTGGAGCTCTAAATAAATAGCTGATTAATGAAACTAAGATGGAAACTAAAGGTGGAACAAGGCCTTTGCCTTGCTGTGAAAAATGAGGCTTAACAAAGTAACAAAAAAGATACTTGCCAAAATACTGTAACCAAAAAAAAGCAGCCCAGGGTTTACTTCTAAAGAGGCTTTTATAAAAAAACAGCAGATAGGTGAAACTAATATTTCACCGACCATAGCTGCAGAAATTTAAATTTCCAAATTCAGTAATTCCCAGCTCCCTCAAAAAAAGAAAAAGGAAAAAAAAAATAGGAGAAAAAAAGCAAAAAACCAATACCTAACTTGAGGTTCTTCCAATAATCTCCATCCTTGGAGAAGTCACACATTTACACAAAACATGTATTTAGTTTTCAGCTTTCTTTAATGGAATTTTCTGTGAAAGCCAGTGGATCTGGAAAATAGAAGCAATTTCCATAAATTTACTTCTGCTTCTTTCAAAAACAAAGTGATATTTTTCCTCTTGTTATATATAATTTTCTCTCTGGGCTATGTAATTTAATTTATATAACTATTTTCATATGTTCTTTTTCTCTTCATATTGTAATAAAATGGAAAATCTATTGTTTTGCTGTATAGCCTCTCTTAAAAACTCTTATTGTTGTGTTAAACCAATGCATATCAAGGCTAATCTGTGTAAGTGGATTTTCTCCCTTATGCTCCTATCCTTTTTCTCTCTCTCTGTTACAGCTCACTGCTCAGCTTCATGATGAGAAAGGTAAACTGCAGAAGAACCCAGCCTTGTCCACTCAACATCCCCAGGGTTTTCACTTTTCACACAATCACTATGCAGAAACAGAGCAAGGAACATGCTCCTGTTACTAATAAGAATATCTTTGTCAGTCCAAGGTCAAGACATGCTTGCCTCAGAGGTAATCTGGAATAGCAAACAACTACTGCAACAGCCTGTGAAGTCTATCTCAGAAAAGAAGTTCATACAGCTGAAGGGTTTAAAAGACAAAGAGTTGACAGATCTGTGATGATGGAAACTGCAAATGCCATGCTTACCATTCCTTCTGCTGCTTTTTACATTCTCCCATATTAAGTGACCCCCCCATCTGGTCTCACAGCTCCAACTACCAGCACTACTCAGACAACTCCCAAGCTCCGTTTTTCTTTCTTTCTGTAACACAAATCCCTGCAAGCAAATCAACTGAAAAAAATAACTGCCATTACAGAAAGGAAAAAGACTAAAGATGGTGTTTGATAGGGTTGAAAGACAGCAACTATGGGAACGGGTTTTCTGTCATCCCAGTAAGCTCATTCTTTTTGTTTATGAAACAGGTGACATATTAGGCTTGAAAAAAACAAAACAGCTATGATTTTACAAAAAGTGGGAAGGAAACAGATATTAAAGAAGGTGGCTTTTTAAACTTGGATAGCATGATTTAAAATGGCAAAACTAAACTGAGTGGAAATGCAAAGTATCCAATGCACTGTGACTCCTCAGTACCACGTATTTCCACCACTGGGAATAAGGAGTTCTGGTTTAATCCTTAGGGCCTTTTCTCTGAGTGAATTTAGTAATTCAGCAAAAAGAAACCTAGACAATTAAAGGTCTAACTTTATTTTATCCTAAAATATTTTTACTTTTTATGATGAAAAAAATTGTCCTGTATGCCTTAGACTCTAAAAGGTACTATCACGTGTAAATGTAAGGGCTAACTGAAGTCTGTATTTCTGTATTCAAAATTGTGAACATGTTCAAATATTTAGCTAAATCAGTTCCTTAAACGTTAATCTATTGTTTTCTAGAGCCCAGTGCTGATCTCATATTATTCATGAGCAAGTATCAGACTCAATGCACTAAGAACATGCATGCTTAACAGTCAATATCTATCAGCATTTTTTCTAAAAGGTTCTCCACTAGAGAATATTTAAGTAAATGTCACGTGAACATTAAAAAAAAAGGGCAGTATTTAAGAGGAAAGCCTAACAAAGCATAATTACAGGGATTAGATGCCATTTAGGCAGAGGCTTGTGTTATTTATTTGAACAGCAGATATTCGATGTAATTCACCTAATCAGGTCTATAAGGTTATTTAACTAGATTAAATTAGGAATTAAATTAATTCCATACTCTATATAATAAAAAAGGCTTCATTCAATAATTAAGATTTAACTCTTCTGAGCTGATTAACAGCACTAAAGAAGAAAGAGTTTGTCTGACAGCTAAAAAACATATTTTGGGGACAGCAAACTAGGGAGAATATCTGTTTTAACCGATCAAACTCAATACAGGGATCTAAATACTCCTGACTGCTCTGGGAACACCACCGTTATTAATAACTCTCAAACTACTATGGAATGACTAAAGTGTGCTCATTAAAGCAAAATGCTTATTAAGCAATCCTGAAAATGCAAATGATGCTTCCCAAATGACATTTTCTTTTTTCATTCAGTTTGTTTCACCTTGAGTTTTAATACAAGTAGTCACATCCCTGTAGAATGAAAAAAACCCCACCACTATATGGTAATATATGTTTCAATGCTGGAAATCGCCGTCATATGTTTTCCTCTGTTTTTGTTATTGGAAAATAAGAAGTTAAAGTCTGCTGTTCATCATTATAGCCAGTAAAGAAATTTCTAGCAAAATTATTTAATCAGATTTTAAAAAGCCTTTGGTGGGGTTCTGGCACTCTGGATATTATTATTCTTGTACATAAAAGGTTTGATCAGTTTATATTTAATTATTACTTTCTTTTTACACCAGATCAATCAGCCCCTTGTACATAATATTCAACAGGGGCAGGAATATTAATAAACTAGTGAATATGAATTTACATACAGTAAAACTTCAACAACCACGACCATGAGCAAGAAGACTATCTTGGTGATTAGCTGTTTTATCTGTAATATGGATAAGCTGTTGCAACCAGCCCTGGCTCATTCCTTAGGGGAGAAATTTTAAAAAAAGGCTTGTGTAAAAAACTTTCTCCAAATATTTATGTATTCAACAGATGGCTGATGTGAAAACAATCATATATTCATGTTCTCATAATGGTCTAGTTCATGTGATGATTTGACTGAGATTTCCCATGAAGTAAACTTCTGATCACATACACAAATTATAACCATATTACTCTTCCTATCATCAACCACTTCCATTCTTTTATTGAAAGCTTTTACAAAATATCCCCACTTGGGCAAAATCTTGCTTTCCAACGGAGACTGGCAAGCTGACAGACATCCCCTTAAAAATGCAGTCTGATTCACATTTCTTGAAAAAAATATGTATTGATCAGCATACACTTTCATCTGTTACCATTCAGAGGTCAAATTATCGTAATTTACACTGAACCCAGTTATTCCTCAAATGCATTTTACTGAATTCCTCATGTTAACATTTAAGCAGCTCAGGGACCATCATCCCTGAGAGCAGCAGCACTGGAATTCTGGAGGACTGAACCCCCTCTCTCTTGCCTCCTCCCACCCTGACCCCAACTCTGTTCCCAAGAGATTGGCTTTTCCTGATGGTTGCCAACAAATTATTTGTTCCTGGAGGTGCAAATAAGAACACACAAAACACATCTGAAAAAACCAACCCAAACACCCAGCCTCTCATCTCTACCCTCCACTGGAAAAGCAGGGAAATAGGCCATATATTAGGACAATGAATCTCTGATTTACACACAGCAGTAAATGCAATGTGTCTTAAACACAAAACAACTGAGAAAACAGCACTTATTAACTGAAAGAACAAATAACATACAGGCACCAAAAACCTGTAAATAATCTAATATATGAGACAGGCAATTTTACATCTCTTTTTCAAGTAGAAAAGTGTCCCATTAAGTATCCTTCCACTACCCTCTTTACTACTCCTTGTGTCCTCGTTTTCACCCTGTCTTCTCCATTTACCACTTCCCCTTGGCATATTTGCCCCTACGTTCTCCAAAAACTAGAGATGCT
Organism: Apus apus; assembly: GCF_020740795.1. Taxonomy (NCBI): domain Eukaryota; kingdom Metazoa; phylum Chordata; class Aves; order Apodiformes; family Apodidae; genus Apus; species Apus apus. The sequence goes on along the minus strand of NC_067285.1, from coordinate 51,025,452 downwards.
GGTATTTCAAGAGAATACTATTTAAGAAGAAAAGTTAAGCCAGACAACAAAGCTGATTCTATTCACAGAATCATGACCACTCTGGGAACCAGTAAAGAAAACATCTTTATAGGACTCTTATTTAGCCCTACCTCCAGACAAACAAAAAAAGCAATCCAATGAACTCTAATGAAGACTGCTATCTTATAGATTTCTGCCTGTAGTTGATTGACCTTGATGTGGATTGAAGATGTAAGCTCCAGCTGAACCTCTTTCCCAGCCTCGGACATTTATCTCACTTTTACTGGATAATCGAGTAATACAGAATCTCTCTCATTTGGGTGTTATCCATCTGTTTATTGTAATGTGGTTTTGCCTTTGAGATCTTTATCACACTGTCAAACATGGTTAAAATAGATTCTTATGATCAAAATACATCTACAAATTATTACAGACAGAAATGCCACATGACTGCAAAAACCTTGTTTCTCAGGAAAACAGACTAATATTACCAAACATTTTTTCTACATATAAAGCGCATTATATGTATCTTCAACAACTTGGGTTCTTTCTGATTCTCACAACTTCTATACACATTTGCTCTGTTAAATATTTCACATCTTATTAACCCTCCAAAATTCAGATAATCTTGTTCTTCATCTTATTCCTCCCCTTTTTTTTTTTTTTTTCAAGCTTAAACTACACATTACGACCTAGTTTAAATTTATACAAAATAAGCCAATTATTACCCAAACACTACAGTTCTTAACATTTTTATGGTTATGGCAATATTTTCAACTCTTCATTCCAATTTATAATCTTTCTAGCTATGAGCTGAAAAAAAAGGAAATATATTTCCATTTTGTTCTGAAGCATTTTTTTAAATCTCTCTGAAAACTTCAGGCAATATATTCTCTTTTTTTCAGTAATAAAGGTATTTTAAAACTTTTAAGTCTTAGATTAGCAACAGCAATATTGAGCATGATCTGAAAAGCAAAAAATGAAAGACAAGTAACTACTAACCTTATGTACAGTCTGATTAATCCCATTCCCAGCTTGATAAGGCCTGACTGGCGACCTTTTCCTTGCTTCCATAAAGCCCTAACAGTTGCTTAAAAAAATCCCCCAAAAAATAATTTAAAAAAACATGAAAAAAACACATAGCAAGATTTTTAAACAAAAAATTACCAAATCTCAATTTGCCTGATAATAGGTATAATAAGTTTAAAAGTAATTGCTAGAAAGTCAAGAAAACAACACGTGGTAGAAAAATGTATACAACAAAACTGCAGGTGAGTGGGGAAAGCTTGTCAGACTTTCCTGAGAGAAAACTATAGGCAATGCTTTTACAGTAAACAGGAATTGCAGTAAAGACTATTGAAGCTATTTGAAGCTACCTAGAAAATGATCTTTCCCATAAATGTTGAAAAAGAAAAAAATTCTCAGTTAATCTCTCCTCTTTCATTTAAGTAGAGCAAAGAAAATTATAAAGCAAAGAAATTCAAATGTTTCATTTTCATGAAAGCTGGAAAAATATTTTATGATGAACCTCCAGGTATTAAGACTTTTTTGTCCCTTTACAGTTGTACTGATTGTTTTGTTTTCCTTTTTTTTTTTTTTTTTGTAAAGATCACAAACACCGTATCTGAGGAAACTGGACTGTAAATCCAGTTCTCCTTGGGTGCCTAAATACACAGTTTAGGAAAAAGCTACAGATCCAGTGACAGCTACAAAAAGTACAGAATATCCCATTGCTCCCTTTACAGAGATAGTGTAACATATGGTTAGCATGGGGCTTTTCTCATCAGCTCAGACTGACGCAAAATGATCCAGTTAGAGTAAATTTGCATGTATAATATCAGAGCAGAGAGTCTACAGACTTATAAGCCACAAGAAAAAGTGTTCACAACTTCGGGAAATGAAAACTTGGAGCTCCAGACAGCTTTAGCTGATCTTAAGTCTCATATAGCTACTAGCTAATTCTCAGTAAGGCATGCAGGGATTTAAACATGCAATTCCCATCATTATCAAAGATTGCTACTACTTGGAGTCTTTATATGCTGAAAACCTACCCTCTAGTGTTTACTAATAGCATCCATTTAGTACAGCAGGTGAAATGCTGATTACTTAATTTATTTCTTAGTAATTTTGAAAACCTCCCACTGCATTTATTTTGCATCTTCTGCTTTACTTCATCTGAATATGAAGGCCACTGAAAAATCCTCAGGGATACAACAGGAGTATGGCACAACAAATGAGCATCACAGCATGCATACATTACAGGGCATCAGGGTGCAGCACAAAAATCATCTCAACAGTCCATTTCCACACGGCGATCTCAATTCAGTCACTGTATTTGTATGTGAAACTTCTACCTACCACTGCAGAGCTGACATGCGCATACTCAAGAGCACACTTCAACCTTTGATTGCTTTACCATCCAATTCATAATTTCAGATACAAAATTACGTCATTCAAATGCTTTAGAAGCATTACATGAAGTAGAGATACATTAAGGTTTAATAAGTTGCCTTCCTGAACAAAGGCCAGATCCTGCACATTCTTCACTCCCTACCAAGAGAAAGCAATGCCAATTTTTTTACTAGAGAAAAATTAAATCCAAGTTATTTGCTATTTCATGCCTTTCTGGCTCATGTGCTCTTAACAGTTGATTTCTTATTCTCTTACTAATGTTTAGATGTAAACAGCATTTCATCAGGAATACATACTGATAGCCATTTTTGCAAATAAGTTGACCTACACAGAGAAAAGAAAGGTGATGCTTTCAGTTTGACGTTGTCTCTTTTGAGACTGACTTACACCAGAAAAGGAAAAGTAATTCCTGATGCATGGTATGTAGTTTTGTTTTGCCTTATGAAGATAAGCATGCAGTGACTGGAAAAAAAATAGGCAAATGTAACATTAAGAATTTTCTATAGTACTCATCAGAATAGTACCTTGAGCTCCTCTCAGATAAGACTTTCAGGCATTTTACATAGTCTCTGGTCTTCCTTTTCTTCCCCTTTCCTTCTACAGATATACTACTATTTTTTGTTTGTTTTTTTTAAAGAATCTGCAACACAGTACCAAGCTTCCCAACCAAAAATCTTACTGTTTACTTGAAGCAAATGTTTTAGTAAGAGATGCTGAGGTACAACTCACATAACGCAAAATTCCTTGTTTCTTCTCCTGTCTTCTCAAAGAATATGACCAACCTTACCCACCTCCATCATCTCCACACACTTATTTCATTTATAATAAAGTGGAAAATATCTGTTTTCCTACTGAAGAGGTAGTCTGTAATCTGGCATGTTGCATTAACAAAGGTTGGTTAGCAGACTTCTGTCTCTTCTTCTTGTTCTCTGATGGCTAAAAACATTACCTCACTGGCTTTCCTAAGCAGTGTAGGAATCACAGAAAATATGACGCCATTAAACGAATACCTTTCAGGGACCATTTGCCACCAAACTTATTTTATAATTCATCTATTCTCTGCTACCAAGAGTTGCATTAGTCTGTAAGGTATGACTGTACTTTCACTGCACTGCTTAAATGTTAATGGAGTGAAATTGCTCACATCCATATTTTAACATGCTTAAGTACATCAACTTGCTCACTTTTAAAAATAATCTTATCTCAAGATAAAAGATCTACCAGAGAAATTCAGTGAAGTTAACTACAAATAAAATACATAAAGTTGTCTATTTTAATAGAAGGGTGTTGGCTTTGAGGGTGGGTCAAACACTGGAAGAGGCTTCCTAAAGAGGTTGTCAGTGCCCCAAGCCTGTCAGTTCTTAAGAGACATTTGGACAATGCCCTTAACAACATGCTTTAACTTTTGGTCAGCCCTGAAGCAGCCAGGCATTTGGACTAGTTGACCTTCCAACAGCAATCTTCTATTCTATACATGCATTAGTCTAATAAGCAACTAAAGACAAGAATCCACAATTTTACTAAGTAGCATCACTAACACCAGAGGTAAGGGTGGGGAATTCTTTTTTGGTTAAATATTGCAGCTTTCTTAACGACCTTATCTCACTAGCTTGGCGAGCGTCCTTGTGGTCCTTATTTTCTAGTGGGTTAAGCCAACAATTTTCTTGATTCAATGGGAGTTGAATAAAATCACCCAGCTGTTCACCTGGATACGGGCCATTTGAGAAACATACCTGAACTGCTGCTATCACACACAAGAAAAGGCAACATAAAAAAAGACACACACTGCCTATAGGAGAATATCTCTTGACATCTCAGGTTCTCTCAGATGTAACACAGAATGTGACAATCTCCCCTGACAGCATGTCAAATGTGGAGAAGTAATTTTAGATCAGGTGATTATGGTGTGTTAAACAAGTGACAAGCCAAGAGCCTCCAAAATTCTTATTGAGAAGACAGAAAATTATATAGCAAGTCCCTCCATCCAATTCACATGGCGCATAACCAGAAGTAATGGCAATAACTAGTCATCTGGACAAGACAAGTTGTAACATAAAAAGCGAGTAATAAAGACCTTAAAAAATATAGTGGCTATCTAAATAACAGAATAACCCATGCAACCTTACTGTATAACAGCTTAGTGTGTTTTGAACTGTGTATGGCACAAGGAACCAATTAATATTTTTGGAAGGCACAGGATGCTGACGTAAAGCTCAGATGATCTGAGTGTTTCAAGGCACACGTAACAGCTGCAGAAACTAATGAAGAATCTAACAAAGATATTAAAATTGTGCAGTAACCACAACAATTAAAAAAACCTCCAATTCTTCATACAGCCAATGCACAAAAATACAGGGGATATGACTTTCAGACACAGTAGCCAGCTGAATTTCTTGTTCACTTCTTTATAAAATTATATCTTTATTCAGTGCTGAAAATCAGTTTCCGAGGTCCAAAAAATTCCTATCATATATATATATATATATATGAAGTCAGAATTATGAACTTTGTTACAGGTTTTAGGACTGAACAGGTTCATACATGTAAATAAACATACTCTCCGCTTACAATTTTAAAATCCAAATATTTGTGTCCATTACAGAGACAAGCCCTAGCAAGCAGCTCCTTACAGTTTGTCATCCAGATTACTTGATGATGGGAACTATGAAAATAAAGAAACAGCAAAATTTGTCTTTACATTGCAGATTTTGTGAATCCTCAAGACAAATGCATCCTTCCACACAGAATTTAAAGCACTAACACTCGACCTTAGTGAAGCTACTCTCAAGTCATAGTGATGAAAGGGGAAAAACAAATAGTGTTTCTTGAGATTTTGACAAATTTTCACCTGGGATGTTTGCTCAGACTTCAAAAGGCCTTTAGTTATCTAATTCCCATTACCTTCCAAGTGAGAAAAACATACAAACACATTTCATAGTCTGGCCTTTTATTTATACCAAATATCCAAGTTTTTTCTCCCTTTATGCTTTTTAAACACATGCTGTGGCTAGTTGTGCACAGCCTATTTCCAAAATTTGTTTCTTTCATGTTCAGTGAAACAACTTTTAGATTTGTTAGATTTTGCTTTTTTGCTCTGTGTTTGAGGCAAGAAAGAATGTCCTTTTCTTCCCCACTTCAGCTGCAGAGGGCAAAGGAATCACAGAATCACCTTGGTTGGAAAAGACCTTCAAAATCATCAAGTCCAACCACTCACCTAATGCTGACAAGTCCTTAAATAAACCATATCCAAGAGTACTATGTCTATACAACTCTTAAATATCTCCAGGGATGGTGACTCCACCACAGCCTTGGGCAGCCTGTTCCAATGCCACAACTTGAGGCCATTACCTCTTGTCCTATCACCTGGAATTTCATTGAACAGACTGATCCCCATCTCTTTAAACCTTATTTGAGGTAGCTGTAGGGAGCGTTAAGGTCTACCCTCACTGTCTTTTTCTCTAGGCTAAACAACCCCAGCTGCCTCAGTTGCTCCTCATAAGACATATGCTTCAAACCCTTCATAAGCTTTGTTGCCCTTCCCTGGACATGCTCTCGTAGCTCAGTGTCCTCCCTGTAGTGAGGGACCCAAAACTCAACACAGTACTCATGGTGTGACCTCACCAGTGCCAAGTACAGGGGCAGGATCACCTGCCTGGTCCTACTGGCCACACTATTTCTGATGCAGACCAGGATGCCATTGGCCCTCTTGGCCACCTGGTCACACTCCTGGCTCATATTCAGCTGACTGCCAGTCAACACCTCCAGGTCCCTCTCTACTGGGCAGCTCTCCAGTCACTCCTCCCGAAGCCTGTAGTCCTGCCGGGGGTTGCTGTGGCTGAAGTGCAGAACCCAACATTTGGCCTTATTGAAACTCATGCAGCTGGCCTTGGCCCATTGATCTAGTCTGTCCAGATCCCTCTGCAGAGCTTCAAGCAGATCAACACTTCTACCCAACTTACTGTCATCTGCTAATTTACTAAGAATGCATGCTATCTTCCCCTCTACGTCTTTGATAAATATGTTAAAAAGGAGTCGCCCCAGCTCTGAGCCCTGGGGACCACTACTCATCACTGGCCACCAACAGTATTTAACTCCATTCCACCCAATTCTTTGGGCCCAGCCATGCATCCAGTTTTAAACCCAGCAAAGCGTATGCACGTCCATACCATAAGCAGCCAATTTCTCTCAGAGAATGCTATCATAAATGGTGTCAAATGCCTTACTAAAGTCAAGATAGGCAAAATTTACAGCCTTTCTCTCGTCCAGTAAGTGGGTCACCCGGTCATAAGAGGAAATCAGGTTTGTCAAACAGGACCTGCCTTTCATTAACCCATGCTGACTGGGCCTGATCACCTGGTTATCCTGCATGTCGTGTATAATACTACTCGGGACAATCTGATCCATCACCTTCCCTGACACTGAAGTCAAACTAACAGTCTTGTAACTTCCTGGATCATCCTGCTGTCCCTTCTTATATATGGGTGCCTCACTGGCTGACCTCCCATTTGTTGGTACCTCCACACTCAGCCAGGACTGCTGATAAATCATAGAATCATCACAGAATGATTTGAGTTGGAAGGAACCTTAAAGAACATCTAGTTCCAACCCCCCTGCATTGGCAGGAACACCTCCCACTAGATCAGGATGCTCAGAGCCCCATCCAGCCGTGCCTTGAACACTTCCAGGAATGGGGCATCCACAAATTCCCTGGGCAACCTGTTTCAGTGTCTCACCACACACATGCTAAAAAATATCTTCCTAATATCCAATCTAAATCTCTCCACTTCCAGTTTTACCCTTTATCCTCTCACTACAAGCCCTTGCAAAAAGCGCCTCCCCAGCTTTCCTGTAGGCCCCCTTCAGGCACTAGAAGACTGCTAAAAGGTCTCCCTGGAGCCTTCTCTTCTCCAGGCTGTGTAACAACCCCAGCTCTCAGCCTGTCTTCATAGGAGAGGGGCTCCAACCCCTTGATCATCTTCATGGCCCTCCTCTGGACTTGCTCCAGGAGCTCCATGTCCTTTGATGGAGAACGGCTTAGTGAGCACCCCTGCCAGCTCTCTCAGCACCCTTGGGTGTATCCCATCCTGCCCCATAGATACGTCTCAAAATTCACCTTAAAAAGGTTTAAAAGAATAATTTGCAATGTTTTCTCTTTATATATAGGAACTTCTTACTACTGAAGTTTCAGTGATAAAAACATTTCCGCCTACATCAGTGAACCAAGTAATGATCTAATACGATATACTACATCTGCACTAGCCTACTCTGAAGACATTATTCCTGTCAATTTAAGATTGGCAATACTGAATCCCCAAATACAAGTTAAAAAACTTATGTATTTCCCAGCATTGGTATTTCCCAACTCCCAGGTTACTGGTATTATATTTGATTATTTTTTTCTTTCTAGTTTTTTTGTCTAAACAATTGTGATTTTAGCAGGTAATGTTAAAACATTCATATGCAACTCCCAAGGAAAAATAGCTGAATATACTAGAAAACATTAACTTGTATCACCAGCCCATGACAATGGGCTGGTGAATTTAACAAAAATTCAAAAGAAACAAATTTAGAGGAAAGTTCAACATCTGATTTAAACAACTCCATTTGTATTTATTAGAGTCTGTTAGTTAATTTTTGTTAACTTCTAAAATATTATTTTATGTTGTTCTCTCCCAGACACAATATTTAAGAGCTCTAAGTTAATACTGACATATTGTGAAAGTGCTGTGTTCTGGGCATTATGCACCACCAAAAACCAAACCATTAAGAAATACAAGTCTGTTTTCTAAAAAAATTGTTTCAAATATTTCTGAAAGTGAAAACCACAGTAAAACCAGGATAACCTTACTCAAAACTGATTTTCTGCACAGCCTAATTTTTTCATAAATTTTTCTGTAAAAACAAATCAACTGTATGGAAAATAAACAAGAAGTCACTTAGAAGCACTGAAAGCAGACAGGTTTACAGAAGCATACTCATCTTTTTGTTGTCACACAGCAGTTCTTTTAGATTCCCAGACACAACCACATAGCATACACAAGCTCAGTTTTTTTTTTAATTTGATACTCCTGTTCAGACACATTTTTAAATATTTTATAGCATTATTTTCTGGTGTGGTTAAAGAGGCCACAACACATATTTAGACGACCACGTATGGGATCCTGAGCAGATTATCTGCTTTCTTCTAATCTTATTTCTACACAGTGAGACAGGGCTGTGATCCCACCTTAGCAAATGCATCATCAACCAAGAAATTTTAGATCAAAATAATAAACTTCCTCCATTTGTCTATCTTCTGATCTTACAGGTAATCAGCAGAGTTTAATGGGCAGCCAAATGTCTGCAGAAATAAATGGAGAGTGTAAATGGGCTTGTCCCTATCTAGAGATGCATGATTTTATTACCTGTATGGTGTGACTAGTAATTACATCACAGAAAATCAACTAAAACTACAAAGAAAAATATAACATGTCTGACTGCTACAGCTTTGATGCTTATTGCACAGCAGACGAAACATATCTATAGGAGTTCAACTTACTGTATATCAAAGAATACACACACTCAACAGCAACATATAAAGCCTCATTAAACGTGTTGTTCTGGCTGCAATGTGAACACATTATTTTTCCTCAGTACACCTTAGGCATTCAGCAGTGTCCACCCCCCTCATAAGCATTTATCTTAGTCTTCCATCTGCCAACACAGCTTCACCCTCAAGTAACCCAAGAAGAGGTTCCTCACATAATACTCAGGATCCAAAACCAAGAAAACCCCCTGCTTGCTTTGCCACCTCATTCAAAATCTTTTGACTGCACAGGGAAACTCACTTCAATATTTCCCACCGATGTGAATCTCACTTTCCTATACTAACTTTTCACATTCATTACCTTTATATCCCCAGGACAAACAATTTCCATTATATGGAAATTTACTAGTACTATGAAAAGCTATGAAGCCTTGTTTAACAAAGTTGTTTTCTTGCTGTCATAAACAAGCTATAGTAGAGGTGGAAAAACCTACACCTTTGGATTACAAAGATCCTTGTGGAACTGTTCTGCAGGCAATAAGCCCAGTGACGTGTTCAGTAACTAACCTGAGGTAAAGCAGAAGTCAGAAGCTAGGCCACTTAAAATTAAAAACCCTGGCCCTTCCAGAATCTGAGTAATGAAACACCCAATAAAGACCATGTGTGCGTCATGTACTCCGCAAGTTTAAGTTTTCAGTATGTTTCACTCTTTGTATTTGTTCATTCTCATTTAGCATTAGTGATCTTGAGTATAATTTAAAACTTCAAGCTGTGCAAACTAACAATGTATAATTCAGCAACTATTAATTTCAACAAGTAAAAGCTTTAGTTCGATTTTAAAAGTTACATCTAGTTTTGTAACTGCTATAGACTTAAAGCAGAAGAGACACACCTTTTTTCTGTGGGGCTGACCAGATGAAATAACAATTAGATTACGTGAAATTATCTTGGTTTTGATCTTTTTGCATTAATGCATACAGAAATTAAACACAAACAGAAAAGTAACAAACCAAAGAATTACTTTTATAGAGATATCTGAGTGATAAGCAGTACCAGTTTAGTAGATCTATATCCAGGAGCTAATGCTTTTTATATCATAAAATGGAGATGCTGAAAGAACAAAATATTCCAAGAAAACTAAGCTCATGAAAGTTCCTCATGATGGGAAGTACTTCATCGTGTCAGATGCAGTGCCTGATCCCTGTGATATTACCCTCTCCATAATTTGTGTAAAACACTGTAGAATCAGTTGCTCTTAGTAAACTTGATTCAAAAATCCCTGCATTAACTGTAAAAAAGTTGCTTGTCTCCTCTCACCACATGTATTTCTTTAAACTTACAGTACTTAAACAAAACAACAAAAGCATACATACATTTTCTTTATAAATTCAAACACAGGAGAAATACATAAGAGCTCTCTGGAGGACTTGATAACAGATCAATCTTCATGAGTCCCTTCAGAACCCATTGAAATATTTGCTGAAAACCCTCAGTTCCCTCAGGCACTGGTCTCAAAGAACAGAAAAAAAACAATACCACTAAATCATTATTTCAACTGTTTCTAATTTCTTCAATCCATCCAGGCTGCAGAAAAACTTGTCACAGGAAAATATCTGATCAGACATTGAAAATAAACACACTGTATTTAATACAGTACGGGGGGGGGGGGGGGGGGGGGGGGGGGGGGGAGGGGCGGGGAGGGAAATCTGTTTGCCTGCCAGTCAGAAATACATCTAAGAAAGGAAAAAAGGTGGTCACAGACTGAAATAGAGCTCCTGGGCCAAAAAGGTAGTGAGAAAAACCCAGTGTAAAAAATTACACAACTCTTTGATCTCTGGGACTCAAGTCATCTGAAACTCATCTCTCTTACAGTTACCATCAAGTGCAAAGGCAGCACCACTGACAGCAATCCCACCGGCTGTGGTCACCAGAGCTGCCTGCCTTCCCCACCACGGCCACAAATGGGATCAGAAATGGTGAATGGTGCTACTTGTCTGTGATGGGAGAGCAGGCAACATGAAACCAATTTTCACAAAGCTCTCCTTTCAAAAAAAAGCCTCAAGGAGGATGACTTAAGATCCTGCCTTTTCTCCATGGGATTTCCTCCACTGGTGCAAACACATACAACTCCAAGAGATGTTTTGGAGGAAGGGGAACTTCTCTTTCTCCACCACATGGCAAGAGCGGCTAAGTAGCTGTTGATCCAAAGGGCAAGCAAATAAACACAGGAGCCAAGCTGGACAGATGGCCTGGGAAACAAACACCTTCAGAAATACATTTTCTTCAGAACTGGGGATAATGGAAGAAGAAAGACACAAAATAATAGAAAAGCTGAACATTAAATATACTTTAAGATTCATGAAGGGGGAGGTGCAGGAAGAAAATGTTTAAAGCACCGAACACAACAAGATTTTGTCCCTAATATCAGAAGGGGAAAAGTACAACTTTGTTTCTGAATTTGTCACTAACTGTTTTAGAAGACGTCATAGGCATTAACCAGACACTAAGACCACTGGCATGTCAGTGAGCCTACATCAGTTTGGACACCCAAATAGTTCTCTTTATCACGCACCCAATAACCTTAAATTAGTTTATTAAACTGTTGCAGCAAAAACATTAAGGAAAAAGGAATTAAACAAAAGCTTCCTTGCATATTTACACTTCATTCACACTTCTAACAGTTGCATTGTAACAGTATCTGTACTTTAAGTCGTATTGGATAGTACCTCAACATTTTACACAGCACTTAAGGGAAGATGTTAATCTTATAAGCTATTTGTCCATTTGATTCTTTCCATTCTGCCTCCCGGAAGACAACACACCTTTGCATCCACCGCATAATCCTTCCTTTGCTCTTTCTTATGCAAGTTCTGGTTCTTTCTCTTAAACAGCTCTGCTTTGGGTAAAGATGGGCAACACTATTCATTCTGGCACTGTCACTTAGCCATGAGCTCAAGCCTCAGACTAAGAATCCTTCTGCTTTCAAAAAACCTGCTTTTCTTTACTATAAATAAATCATTTTCTCTAACTAATAAGTGAATGAGCACTGGCACAGGTTGCCTGGAAAGGCTGTAGAGTCTCCATCCTTGGAAACAGCCCTGGGCAATTTGCGCTGGGTTACCGTTTGAAGAGGGGGGCTGTATCTCATGACTTCCAGAGAACCCTCCCAGTATCAGACACTGTGATTCTACATCAGTCACACAATCATTCATGTATGCATCTCATTGGGACTGTTCAGCCTGGAGAAGAGAAGGCTCCGGGGAGACCTTATAGCAGCCTTCCAGTACCTGAAGGAGCTACAGGAAAGCTGGCAAGGGACTTTTTAAAAAGCTGTGTAGTGAAAGAATGAGGAGGGACAGTTTCAAAGTGGAAGATTATACATTTAAGTTAAACATTAGGAAGACATTCTTTAGTGTGAGGGTGGTGAGATGCTGGCAGAGGTTGCCCAGGGGACCTGTAGATGCCCCCTCCCTGAAATTTTGTAAGGCCAGGTGGAATGGGGCTTGGAGCAACCTGGTCTAGTGGAAGGTGCCCTGCCCAGGTCAGGACTAGATGGTCTTCAAGGTCACCTCCAACCCAAACCATTCCATGTTAATTATTATGTGATGTTTATAACAATAATCCTACATATATTTTATAATATAATCTATATTTTAACGATTTTAATGTAATAAATGTATTTACTATATTAAATATATTCAAATATATTATTTATAATTCAATTATTTATTTTAATATATATGTAGTTATTTCAGAAAAAGTGCCAAAAGACTGAATAATTCTATAGTCTTGCAGCTATTAAATAAAAGGGTGTAAGTAAGGTCTTGTAAGTTGATTACTTAGCATAAGCCACCTGTCCTTCTTCAGTGTTGCTAAACTGAACTCCTCTATCAGCAGCACAGCACAAAAAATATATCAGTATATCAAAACATAATATTTAGAAATTATATTTATACAGCTTGAGATTCAAAACATAACCAAGCTGACTGTCTCTACAGTACAGATTGTTACATGTAAATGTAGATACTATTATTACTCAAGTAGAAGTGTATGTATAGTATATACTTGAAAAATGAGTGCTTTAAAGTATGTTGTCTGGTGATCTAATGGCATTAATCACAGTTAAAGGGAAGACATACTGTTTTTTAAGTGCAGTGCTTGACCTTGGAAGGACTTGTGATATAATAGTAAAAATAGTCTATTTCTTTGGCTTCTTATCTATATTCACCCTGAATAACACTTAAAATAAAATTTGGCAGAGTGTGTCTGAAATCTAAAGAAAACAGTAGCTATTATGATGAAACTGACTGTGGCCTTTTACAGCTTTGAAAAATAAATAAATAAATCAATCTTTTATGACTGCTCTGTTCCCTGCAGTGTATCTGTGAAGTGCAGAAAAAGTTCACAGCAGATGATTATACTAAGGTACCAAAGCTAGTGAAGTGTGAGATAATCTTTTGAGCTGAGAATTAGTGTCTCAGGCAACCAAGCAAGAAACCGAAGGCGAGTTATTTCTTCAGAAAAGTTTAACATCTAGGACACACCTGAAGCTGTATTTCTTGACTACTTTTCAAGTCAATACGTTTGACCATCTGCTTACATGTTAATAAAGGTTTTTTGAGGGAAGGAGGGTGTTTTCACAGTAGACAGTGGTTTTGCTCCAAAATCCTACTTCTGTTTTAAAATCCAAATTTCTAAATTTCAAATAGAATAGAATTTTCTGATACAAGTAACATAACATTTAGAGGTTTGTTTTATGCACTGTCCAAATGTGTGCATAAAACATACATATTCCTGTATTTTCCTTGTAAACAAAATCAGAAAAAAAATGAAGGAGTAAATATGAGCATCTCAGTGGACTCTGGTTTTTGTTCCTAGACTACTTTCCTACCTTTATTTTTCCCCTCCCCCTTCTGGATCCCAGAAGACTTAAAAGAACAAATTTCAGGAGGAACTACTTGACATCTAATCAAAGTCTAATCAAGACTGGACGTGACACCTTTAGTACTGTCCAGTGGAACTACCTGAAATCACAGGTTAGTGAGGAGCTATGGACAGATTTGAAATTATCCATCACTCCATACTTATGCAATGATGTAAAGAAACATGGGTTTAGTGGAAACTATGAAGACCTAGTATGAAGTACATAATGTAGCACTAGTATCTAGATCATGCTCATTTACTGGTTTTATGATCCAAGAAGCAGTCACTTCTAAGAAAAGCTTTGTGCTTCTCTCTCGGTTCAGTGACCATGAGACTAGAGAGTTGAGAGCTGGGCAGTGAAGGGAATACATCAACAACATGTAGCAAGGGCTTGAAAAATGGTGCAAAAAGCTGGGGGGGAAGAGAGTTTCGAGCACCAAAGTAATTTCAGCACATTATTGCTTTTGCTCATTATATTCTTATCACCTTTATTTACCAAAATATAAAAATTGGTAATAAAAGTTCTTATTTTTTAAGTTTCCTTTTTAAGTTTCCCTGAGCTTTTATCTTAATATATTTGGAAATTATTTTGTGTATACTTTCATAGTCTTTCAGCAATGTCTCCTTGGCATTTTCACAGCAAAAATTGATATTAAGTTTCGTTCAAACTTTAACGTATCAGGCTGAGGATGGTTAGAGCTGTTAGGTGCTAATAAAACATCTGGCGTTGCAGACTGTTTAAATAAAATACATAAGCCTACTTCATAGGTGTTAACTGACCCAATAACTATAATTATGTATGTCTGCTACATGAATTAAGTACTCACCACTCATTGACTTTTGAAGGACTATAAACAGGGTAATAAGCAATGATTTCAGAAACCTATTGAAAATTAGGAGCCAGCTGTATGTAGTGTTTGATTAACTATTTAAAAATGTTTGGAGCATGCTGTCAGCAAATGCTCTACCTAACCTTCCAAGTCAGATGAAGCACTTGAATTTTATTCGTGATTAAGAAACATGTGTAGGCTTATGCACTGTCAGCACTATTGCGGCGACAATTATTTCTTTAATGCCACCTTACCTTCATCATGTCACCTCACTTTCACCCATAAGCCAGTTCCTCTGATATTATGAGATCACAGAACCACAGAATGGTTTGGGTTTGAAGGGACCCTAAAGATCATCTAGTTCCAACTCATCGTGTGGGCAGGGACACCTCCCACTTGAGCAGATTGCTCAAGACTGATTGCAAGGTTCGCAAGTTTGATAATCCAAATGCAGATTTTTTATTTAATGAAAATTCTTCCAATATTTTTGTTAATTTATCTTTTCAAAATCATCATTACTACAGGTATTGCTGAGCTCTTTAACTTCTACAGCTGAGGCCGGACCATAGAGAGAAACAATAACCACAACCCCTATACAATAATTATGTTAATACATTCCAGAATGACTTCTTGGCTTTTCTGGAACAGCAACATATTGGTGACTTGGATGTGGTGTGCTGTTATCCTTTTCATCCGTGCTGCTGCATAGCTAATTATTCCCCATCTTCTCATTTGCACTTGTCTTCACTGACATAATTCATCACAAAATTTTACCAACATCATTTTAAATTTCCAACGTGGATTCCAAGTGCTTGACACCCCTTGCAGTATAATAACCCCTTGGGTTTGAATACATATCCTTTCTATCACAAAGGGTGCTAATAAAAACAAAATAAGACTCCAGCCATAACAAATATCCTTCCGACTTCACAATGAAAAACAAAGACATTTTCATCTCAGCATCTTGTGCTTTTACCTCTTGGTGATTTGCTTCTGCAATATCTAGAGGTAAGTGTAAGAGCCTCTCTGAAGTCAAAATGTATCACAGCTGCTGCTTCCCACCTACCCAACAGTTAATGACAAAATTACATCAATTTGACAGAGTTTGTTCTTGAAAGTCCATGTGGGCTGTTTCTTAAATCCTTATTAATCCTCACATAAATGGATACCAGAACAAATAATTATATGTTTGTAAAAGCATTTGTGTAAATTACATACCTATCATCCATTTTTATTGCAATCAATGAAACAAAGATTTTTGCGATCAAATATCTGGTTTCCTTTTCCATTTTTGTAGCTTGCCTGTACCTTCCTTGACCTTCCCCTTTTGAGGCAAATTTAAGAAACCTCTTTGTTACACATATTGACTGAGAGGTCTGGATTTTACCCTCTATACTTATGCTGTTCCTTTACACTCAGCTTGTGCAGCACAGGTAGACATCACGCTTCAAGACTGTATCCAGTTGGATCCATAGCAATTCAAATTATCTACACGGTACTTGAAAACTTTTATCTTTAAAAATCAATATTCATAGCACTATGTTACGGATTCTAAGAAGATCATATCAATGAAAACTCTTTAGTCACATTTACTGCACAATTCTGAAGGCTCAAAACAGTATGCAAATACAAAGGGCATCTACATTTAAAAAAATCAGATGCAGCCTTTAATGAATGCAGCCCTTAATGTTGCACAATAATTTCAAAGTAGTGCTTGTACAAGCTAACTAGTCTAATAAGATATTATTTCTTCCACTACTGTAATTGAAATTTTATGGAAAATTATCTCCAAAGCCAGCACTCACAACAAAATTAAACATACAAAAGTTCTAGGTAATCAGAATAAAACTGTTCTGAGAAAAGCCATTAGCTAAATAGTTCAATTTCATTGTGTACTGGACTCAAGTGTTTTGTTGGGTTTTTTTGTTTGTGTGTTTCCCAGGTAGCAGGGAGCAGCATGAGGGCCAGAGAATAGCAGGAGCTGAGCTGTGACTCAAAGTTTGGCCCTTCCCCTAGTCCCTCAACTTCAATAAGTAAAAAACCCCAAGCTCCTCCATGAGGAAGGCATCAGTCAACTGTCTATGAACAAACTTGCACAAAAAGAACTTTTCCTCTTCCTTTTAGTTCCCAGGCAAGATATTGCCAGTACCACAGCATGACCTAGTGACAGCTCAAAATTAACACACCTCTGTTGTGGGAAATGGATTGTTTCCTTCTCTTTACATTTAATATAACTAGAATATACTCCAAGATTTTCAACTGGGAAAAAATAAGGGAGAGGCTGGAATGGCAATGGAATGACGGCATAAATAACTTGGCACGTATAAAAATAAGCAAAACAAGAATTAAATATTTTAATTTTACAATAATTTTTCCAAGACTTAACATGAAAAAAAGAGAGAAAAAGCTGCAATATAATCATGACTAAAATCTTTTTCCAGTGTCAAAGGTTTCAGAAAAGATACTCCACACAATTTTTCAGAGACACATCCCTAGTGTGAGCACTTTGTTTTCTCTGATTATCACAATATCTTCATGCTTAATTCACTACTCACAACAGCAGATTGGTTTCTGAAAGTAGAAAAGTAACGGCCTACAAAGTGAATACATTCAACTCCCTTTCCACTTAAATTCAATAAACTGACCTATTTTGAAGCTGAGCCATTTTATTACATTGTAATGACTTCAGATTTTATCCACCATTACATAGCACTTGGATCTCCCAAGCAGTTAAAGCCAAGGAGAATTTGGTAGGCATTCTCTTAAATTAAAAAAAATGATTCTGCAAAGATATACAGATGTCCAGAATTATTCTATGTTAGTGACAAATTTTTCAAGGTATGCAGAACTGTACTTGAAATGGGCTCGCTTCAAAATGATAAATATGAAAAGCACAAAGTACTAGAAGTTTCACTACCTGAATTCACATTATTCCTGTGCACTGAAGCCCACTTAAATACTAATAAAGCTATAAACCTCATTTATTATATAGACAAAATTCAAAGAGCTTTAGAAAATCTATCCTTATTTTTACAAAAATAGTGAAGATTCTTGTAAAACCTGCTGTTAAAGGGTTTCTTTTTTCTCAAAATTCAGAGTATAAAAAAATTGCTATTCTACTTTGAACTACTTCACCCATGTGCCCTGTGTTTCTTAACTTTCATTACTGTCAGACTTTCCATTGTTGACATCCAGTGTGCCCCTCAGTGAACACAGAGGCTGCCTCTTCCTCCTCCCATGAAACAGGCCTGAAGGAATCTTTCTTTTCCCTATGACAAGGTATCAATAAAATTCATTCTATTCCATGGGCCCATAAAAATAATTAAGATGTGCTTCCATTTGGTGGAAGATACAAATATTTCTGTAGCAATGCAGAGAAGGCAGCTGTTTAAAGCTGCTTACAATTTCAGAATGAAGACAGCATCCCATCTGTGATGGGCATTGTGATGCCTCTCTGGGAAACATTAGGCTATTTATCCTGACTAGAAAATACATTTTATTAAACTATACTATTTACAGATCCTGCTGGTTTGTATTTCTTCATTTGCTCATTTTAGTTTTCATATATAGCACTAACAACTTAAAACTTTGTTTTGAAGTTTGATGGCTACCTCCATGCATAATTACATCTACACTTTTATCCAAGTTCCACATTTTGGGGCTTGTCATTAAAAAAAAAAAAAAAAAAAAAAAAGAGAACACTTAATGGTCCTGTCTTCTAGAACACTTGAGCTTTTCCCAAATTTAGTTGCCACTGATTGCATTGCTTGCCACCTTGCCTTTCCTGGCCTCATTAAATTCTGATATCTGCTGCACGGCTCACTGAACAGTAACATATGCTCTCTGATCTCCTACTCTCCCCTGCAACCTTTTCAAGTACATTTAGCAAAAGAAAACTTACTTGTTTATAGGTTACCGGTGAAAGAATCACATTAATTTTGGCTTAAGTGTGAATACTCTAAATGTAGTTTGCACAACAGAATTAAATTTGGTTTCACGTGAATGTATTTGATCACGCATCAGCAAAGGGTAAGTGTATTTTGATTTCTGTATTTCAAATGTGGTTAAGAATACTCTTCACCATTATAAAAAATACCTTCCACATACAAGCAAGTAGCACATTTCTCAATTATTCTTTTTGTACATTCGAAGATTGCAGGGATTCTCTTAGTTATCCCATCCATCGCTTTCAATAAGTTTCTGATTCTATATACTTTGAGATAGTGATATCCACTTTTAGACACCTAAATAGAGATTTGTGCATTTTTGAGCTTCTGTCTCAAATAGCATTTTGAATGCTTTAAAAACCATAAGCAGCCCAAAGAGTTTTAATAGCAAAATGGAATGTTCTGAGAAATGCACAGACATGTTATCACTTAGAAGGGCACAGTCAAGATGTAGGATCTGCTTGATGCTTAGCAGCCAGACCCCTGAATTGGAAGGGAACCTTTATGGTCCATCTAAATGTTACATGTGCTGTCAGTGAAAAAGAATTTTATAATCTTTAGTAAAGTATGTCACTCAATCAGATTATTTATTTTAATTAACTTGTAGAAACAGACCAGGTTTCATTGCAAGCAGCTGTGAGAAAAGTGTGCCTTCCATTTCAGTCTCTCCTGGGAGTTTCATTTTTCTCTGATTGTAATTGCTTGGTGTGCCCACATTCTTGCAAAACTGGTCATACCACCAGTGCTATCTACATCCAGTTGATAATATGCATAAAAGAAACAAATGTGTCAAGTTCTACATGCTCAGTTCCATCCTCTGCCTCATATAAAAGGAAAGCTTTACAGCTGATTTTCTTTTTTTAACAGTAAACCCACATACACTTCTACTGAATACAAAGTCTATCACCTTGTTTCTAAACCTCACAGAAACAGAACCACAGAATCATCCTGGCTGGAAAGGACCTTGAAGATCACGTCCAACCATAACCTAAATCCACCAATCATAACCTGACCTACCCATTCAGTGCTTAAATCCTGTCCCTAAGCACCACATCTATATTTATTCTAAATACTTCCAGGGAAGGTGACTCCACCACCTCCCTGGACAGCCTGTTCCAGTGTCCAACCACTCTTCCAGTAAAGAAATTATTTCTAATATCCAGTCTAAACCTCACCTGGTGCAGCTTCAGGCTATTTCCCCATCCTCATTCCCGTCATTATTCACTTGAGAGAAGAGGCCAACTCGCACCTCCCTACAACCTCCTTTCAGGTAGTTGCAGAGAGCTATAAGGTCTCCCCTCAGCCTCCTCTTCTTCAAACAAAACAATCCCAGTTCCCTCAGCCTCTCCTCATAGGACTTATTCTCCAGACCTTTCACCAGCTTGGTAGCTCTTCTCTGGACATGCAGTTTCCTTATACTCCTTTAAAATAAGTTGAAATCTGGCTTCTTAAGAGGTGTCTATCTCCTCTTTCGTCATTTTGCTTTTCCTAGCAACAACAGCCCTTGTACGTCTGCATTCCTGAAACTTTCCAGTGAGCCCTTGGTTAGCAGCTAATAATACTTTTATCACTTTTACTGAGGGTATACGCCTGGAGCTGCTGTGTATGCAGAGCTGCCACCAAGTTCAGTGGTGCTTCAGAGGAAGGGCTGCTTGCCCTCAAGCATAGCATCCTCAAACAAAGTAACAGTTTTAAACACACTACATCAGTGTGTCACCAAAAATATGGAGCGAAATAGTGCTTCTGCCAATTTCCAGCACCGCAAACCACACAGATCTTATTGAAAGAGTAAGAAACTAATGTACCAAGCGAAACTACACACACACAAAAGACCCATGGTTTTCTACCATCATGGAACATAAAAGATAGTATGGTTACTTTTGCCAGTGAGGGATCCTTGCTACTAAACAGAATTTACAGCCTTCCAACATAGTGACAATGTGCTATCTTCAAGGTGAATTTACAGTCCGCAAAGATTTGACATGCTTCCAGAGCTTCTGCCCAAAATTTTATTCAGGGTAGAACACCTCTAAAAGATTTGAATTTTATGTCAGCTTCATCCTTTGAATGGCTTGTTACTGCTATAAATACTAAAATACTTCTCTACTAAAATATTAAGTATATACTTATGCTAGAAATAAAAAAGCACCAAAAAACACTCATCCAAGCAAAATCCCTCTGAAACACAGATTTTATGCATTTTTTAAATTAACATTTAGAGCAATATTAACACAGAAAGGATTACTGTGAATTTTGTCACCCTTTTTTACCATCAGAGTAGTAAGAGATCATGATCTTTTCCATCATTCTTTCCTATATGAGCCAGAATTTCTACACACACTCTTAACTGAAAGGAACAACAAACTTCCTCCCAAGATAAGAATCACATTCAAACCTTGAAAACTTTCTTCAGTAAAGTGTTGTTTCCCATTATGAAAAGGAAAACACGTCCATACCATGACAAGAGGAAAGCAAAGATTTTCCAGAAGGCAACAGTCTAAAGGTGAAGAGAACTAGAGTCTTTTTTAGGACAATAAATGATAATTATATACACATACAAAAGGGATGATTCTAAAGTTAAACTCCAAAACCATAACCCTGTATGCGATTAACTCCTAAACACTACAGCAAATTATGTTGCATTCACCTGACTGCAACTGAAGGAACTGACTGACAAAGCTCTTGACCTCTCCAATACTCTAGAGCAGCCTTTGTAAGCAAGTTCTTCTCCCCTAGCCTCTCTGCAACACTGACAAATAAATCACAGTTTGGATTCCCATACAAATGTCTAAGAAGCTAAAGGCTCTATACCACTAAAATGCTATACAATCAAAGCAATAAGGATAGCAAAAGGCCATTACTTCAGTAGCGTCACTATGCCCAAAAACCTAATAGCGTTACTAGATATTCTGCTGAAGAAATTCCCTTTAGTGGTATGGAATAGATTTTTTTTCCACACTTATAAAAGCCACCATTTACACTCTCTGCCTCAGGAGTTTTAGCCAAAAGAATTAATACAGTATGTGTGGATTTTGGTTTCCAGTCAAAAGCCACATCTTAAAATGTGGTTATAAGACAACATTTCACTGTAAAAATGCTTCTTTTGTGCTAGAATTCCATGTTCTCCATAGACCTTAAAACCCACAGAAACACAAAGCAAAAATATCATTGATGTCAGCACGAATTGAAGCAGTGTCTGCAAATTTTGTAAATTCTATCAACTTAACACACAACTTAAAATCCAATACAAACACAACAGGAATGCTTAGTGGGGTTTTCAATCCAATGCATTGGGCTGTCATATACATATATTTTTTTAGGAATACCTACTGTTATCTAAAATCAAAGCTGAAGAACTCCTTGGCTCTCCTGGACTGACATAAATCAGAAAGATCAGGATCAACCCACAATTTAAGCACAAGTCATAGAGTAACACCAAGCATGCATGCCCTTTTTCAGTTATTTTTTAAGTAAAATTGTCTGTTGCTGTAAAGTTTCACTGCAAAGAATAGTATTGCAAAGTATAACAACAACAAAACTTAGAAATGTTTAAGTCACTAGGAAGTTCACCTTAAAAGCATTGAAAAAAAAGAAAAAATGAAGATGTTACTTCTCGTTGTCACCTATATTTCCCCCTTGAATATATTTTACTCCACTTAGTTGCTGTTCTCTCTCTGACCTACACAGAAATCACTCTGTACACTCATTTATGTCACATCCTAATTAGAGAAGCTATTTAGTGAACTTCTTGCCATTGCTATTTCCATTATCTCAGGGAGCGTCCTCTCTGTGTATGCTCAATTCAGAGAGACAGGTAAGACAAATGCAATGTGAAATGTGCATGATGTACAGCCAAGATGATTTCAGATCAATCAAAGGAATGACTGCAGAAACATCTAAAAATGTCTGAAAGATTTAGAAAAGGTATAGCAAATATCTTCTCAAAACACTGGCCTTTGATGAAATGGGCCTAAGTTAGGAAACAGTATTTTTTCCCCATACTCCACAATGGTTTCTAGAAGCACTAGAATAGTATTTTTACTGGAAAATCTTTTAAACAATTAAAAAAAAATGACAAATTGATTGAATAAAGATCTAAGAAAAAACCTTTATTAAAAGCAATGTTTTGCATAAAAGAGGTAACTTAAATTTCTATACTGCTGAGAAAGCTGAGATAATTTTAGAGAAAAGATCATTCCACAACTGCCTTCTTTCTCTGTTATTTTCCTCATCTTCCCTACTGACCACTGCTAGAAATACCACATTAGGAAGACCCTGCATCTCAGCCAGTGTGATCATTCTTCCCATCAAAGCATATGCACCTTTACCTGCCCTGTGACTTAACATGCAGCAGACTACTCTTCTGGCTGTTCTCAAGTTACAAACCATGAATTCAGTAACCACGTTCCTCCTGGGTTCATACAGACCTCAAATTAAAATAACATTTATTACTCATATGAAAGTATCAGAAGCTTTGGCATGTCTTTTTCCTCCTCCTGTGTTATATTCACCTCTAAGAGAAGGCAAAATACTGGACACTCTTTACCCAAAGAAAATCACATGATTTAGCCATGGTTTAAATTTAGTTTCTTAGACTTTCTAGTAATGGTGTTTGTTGGTTTTGTTTTGTTTTTTACAATGAAAATCTTATTAACATCACAAGGGAACATACCATACTTTTTGCTCTACATAAAGTCTTCATAATTCAGCCAAAATACAACAACAAATATCTATTATAAATTGAGTTACCATAATCTGTATATACACTCAGAATGCATTTTATGTGCTCAACACAGAAAAGAGTCAAGTGCAAGTCAGTTAAAAGCTTTATAGAGAAACACTGACTGGTATCTACCTAGTTTTCTACAGGGTTTCTTTGAGTTCACCCCATGATGTGCCCCCGGGTCCTAAGGCTAATACTGCCCATCTTCTGCAGGTGCAGGTGGGGACATCACAAAAGATCAGTATGTTTTCAGCAGGGAATGAGGACCTCCTACTCAGTCGTAGCATCTGCTTGGGTTTATCCAAGTAGAATTTCTTAACACAGTCTCGTCTCTTCCCTGATTTCCTGGTCAAGTTTCCATTTTTGATACAAAGCTTTATACTAAGTAAATCACTTAATCTGCCTTTCCATTCCTTGACTGCAAAATGGCATTAGAACACTATTTCATTAGTAGTTAGGAAATGTGTGTATTATGCATGGCTTTTAACACGGCAGAGTTCCCCTCACAAGTTGGTTTCTGATGTTATAGTGTCATGCAGCCCCTAAGTAATTACCTGGGAGGTATGCAGGACCATGCAGACACATTTCACGTAGACATATAGAATTTCTACCTAGTCTACAAGGAAATACAGATTCAGATATCTGTGGGTTTATTTCCTACTTTTCAAGACATGAAGCTTATGAATGTGTTTCTCTACAAAAAACACATCAACATAAACCAATTAGTTTATCAAAGAGTCAAGGACGGACTGTAGACACATAAAACCTGAGATAAACAGCTTACCAGTCCTGATTTTGTAGCTCACATTCAAAATTTTGATCATTGTTGAACTTAGATTCTAGATTATGCAGAAAGACTACAAATGGGATCTTTCCAGCATGCTCTGTGAACCTGCAGACAAGAGTGGTTTTCTGCTTCTTTCTACCTGAAAGACTTCACAATACTCTTTGAAAAAGAGAATTTGAAAAAAGGTGGACTAGAAAAAGCAAAGGGGCACCAGACAGATCTCTGGACTGGGTACTAAGTAATGCACATATCGGGTGGGAAGCTGCAGATTCCTGGTTGGAAAAAATATGCATGAGCAAAATGATTTGTAGCCCCTTGTGCATAGCTACAGAGCTATTAATGAAGCTTCACCACAGGGTACTTGCACCCCCTTTAAGTCTTGCTGTATTTGTAATCGTGATCAGAGAACCTTTAGAACAAAACTTAAGATAATAATCTCAACATTAAGCGGCTTTTCAAAAATATCACACCATTTGCTGCTGCTTTCCTTGCTTGTTTCCCCATTAGCTCTGATTACTGTTTCAATGTCCTTCTTCTCCCACTCTCTCTGCCAGACACAGCAGCAGTCTTTCATTAAAGAGCTGATGATTCTCTGTTTTCCTCTCCTTTATCATCCCTCTTCCTCCCCTCTCTACCCCTGTCCCCCTCCAAATTTACACAACTAGATGCATAAGCCACTTCAGCCCCTGATTTACTTTCCTCCCTCACAGGTCTCTAGTTTGAATTTTTAAGTATTCTGACATCTAAGCTAAACAAATCCTCAAATGTGTCAGATTATCTTGCTTAGCTTATAAAACACTGAATAGCTCAAGGGATTGCTAATGGCTAGAGAGCCTTTTGTTTACAGGCTGTGGTTTCAATAACAAATCATGCCCACGGTGGCCTTCTGTCAGTTTTATCTGATGCGTGCTTCATGAGGATACATAATACGGAGTTGCTGAGCTCAACATCAGTTGTTACAATAGGAGATGATCACAGCTAGCACTTCTGTTGTCAGTCTTGAGGGGAAAAAAAAAGTCTGAGTGCAGAAATAGAAAGCAACAGAATGCTTTACAGGTGCAGAGATTCCTGAAGTAGTAAACACTCGTGTTTTACTAGGGCTACATGATGCAGTGCAGTATGGTGCCATGCAAAATTGCCAGCTCGGTCCTAAGAAGCAGTACACAACAATAAATACACCAAGCTGGATTTATTAACTCAGGCATAACATCTCCCTAACAAAAGCGTATTTTTTCCAAGACCTAACCTGAAACCTAAGCTTGTATATTTCTCTAGAAAGCACATGTACACTTGCAGGCATGAGTTACCGCAGGGAGAGCTGTCCTCACTTCGCAGGAGTGCTGGGAGGGGAAGCTGCCCTTGAATATGCTTCTCTAACCCCAGCCTGGAGCTCTCATTCTGTCATAATTGGGACTTAACTCACCCAAGACAAACAGTAATATCACCTTTCCTTGAACCACTAAAACACTTCCTGAAGAAGAAAAACAAATTCTTTTAACCATTACCTACAAATGGGTCCAGATACCTGTTTGCTTATGTAAGAATGTACTGGACCACTCTGAAGCCCTCGAAACAGGGAGGACATGGAGCTATTGGAGCGAGTCCAGAGGAGGGCCACAAAGACGATCAGAGGGCTGGAGCACTTCTCCTGTGGAGACATGCTGAGAGAATTGGGGCTGTTCAGTCTGGAGAAGGGAAGGCCATTCCCCACAGGTGTGTAGTGATAGGACAAGAGGGAAAAAATCAGAACTAAAAGAGGGCAGATTTAGGTTAGATATTAGGAAGAAATTCTTCACTGTGCGGGTCATGAGACACTGGCACAGGTTGCCCAGGGAAGTTGTGGCCCCATCCCTGGAAGTATTCAAGGCCAGGTTGGATAGGGTGTGGAGCAGGCTGGAAGGTGTCCCTGGTTACAGCCAGTGGGTTGGAACTAGATTATTTTTAAGGTCCCTTTCAAACCAAACCATTCTACGATTTTATGAAATCAAAGGTCCACCAAATTTGTTACCACAGCTCCAACAGCAAGCAGCATCAAATGTTAGGAAAGAGTATAAGCCACAAAAATGTACAGTGATACTTTCCTTGCTCAATGCTCCCAGCTTCCAAAAATCTTTAATTCCAGAACTACTACTCCTGAAAGTTGCATTTGAACACTGACTTCACAGCCACCCACAAACCCCACCTACATGTATCTGCAACCTCCCTCTTTTTAAAATGTAATTACATATCAAAGCACAAACGGCTATGTCAGGAGATTTATACATTCGTATGAAAACATATACAATGAACAGTAACCAGGAAACAAACAAAAAAACCAAACCAACCACAAAACCCCACAAAACCAAAACAACAACAAAAAAACCCCCACACATAAAAAACCAAAATCAAACAAAAAAACCAAACCAAAACACCACCCAGAATAGCTCATGAACTTTGAAACAGAAGCAAATCAAGAGACTGACTATATCGCACAGGCTCTTCCCATCAAAATCCCTCCCATTCTGCATACTTGCCCAACAAAAAGAGAACTGGATTACAGTACTAAATAAGGGATGGTTCTATCACCACTCCAGAGTCAATTAAACAAGTGGGGGTGGAGGGGTGTGTGGAGGGGCTGTACAGATGTCGGGGATTTTTTTTATTATTTTTTCCCCAGTTAAAGTGAACTGGAAGAAGGCATGTTATTTACAACAGAAAATTTTAGATGTCTCCTGAGGACAGAGTAAGAATAGCTCACAGCTGCCGTAAACCTTCCCTGAGATATGTATAAACTACATTTTTATTAGAGCTGGATTATACTAGCAGCTATCCAGGAGGTTCAAATGCCTAACCACTGAAGACAATCAGAAGCACACAAAGATGTCTGCATAATGAACATAAATATCCTTTCAAACAGAAAATCATAATGTACTCTGCTGTAATCAAGTCTATATTGTTGCATAAAAAATTTTAAGCAGAATAGCAATAGGACTAGGAAAAAGAGAGGAACAAAAGAGACTCAAATGTTTCTTCATGATCATTCTGTTTTAATCATTTTTTCAATAAAACAGTTAAATATAGTTTATTATTAGAAAGTTTCTTTCCTCTCATAAGTGCAATTCTAACACTAACAAGGTAGTTTTCATGCTCATATTTAAAATCAAAACTTCTTCCAGGAGTTTCAAAGTGCTAAGATATCAGCATACGTTTTTGAAACTAACTGGTGCCTGCAAAGCATATAAATACAGCATAGATAATGCCTATTGCTAGTACTACAGGAACAGCTTTACACAGTTTAGAATCCCTTGAAACAAGGGCAAGCCCCATGCCAAACCTCAGCCCTGTTAAAGAGCTGGCTGTCGAAGATGCCTGGAGCAGTTGTCTGCTCTTCATCACAAGTTACATGACCTCCGTTTCTGCCACATAACCTAACTGGGGGTGGACTTCTGCAAGTCTCTTTTCAACAACAGATTAATAACATCACCATTTTTAATTTTACATGCCTTCTTTGCAATGTCCAGAAAAAAAAAAAATGATTGCATGGGAAACAGGAAACCAGGCTACAGAAGAAAACGCAGCCTACTTTGGACTGTGTTTGTCCACCTTTTAGTAAATTTATAGCCTGATTATTCTGAGGAATGGAAAATATTAAATTATATTAATCCAGAACAGATGACACCATAGGTTTCTTGGCAGCAAAATCCTTGTACAGGTATTATCTTTACTGGATCCCATAAGCAGGTATTAAATAAAATTGAATAGGACGAATGAAAACAGATACATTTGCTCCTAGAAAGAGTCCTACTGCAGAAGGACCATATTGATTGTTGTCACTGAATGTACTGTAAAATAGTCAGAAAAGCATTTGCAAATATGTATGTTCATACGTCCAAGAACAAAACCAACACATCTCCAGTAAGTGCTGCTTACAGGGCACAATTGAATTATATCTTTTTCCCCATATTCCTCATAGAACCTCCAAAATATGAGAAGAATTTCCACTACATTACATGGCCTTCTTCAGAAAAGATGGAGAGAATTGTATTTGAATGCAGAACTGAATATTTACTAACATATATAAGTAGCAATGGTTGATTCACACATGTTGATACTATATTTACTATGGTTGTGAAAAATGCCAGGCATTTCTTTAGGGGATCAAAATTATTCCAATGTAAGAATCAGAAACCTAGCAGTAATCTTAATTAAGGGCTTATTTCTACAGAATTTTTTTAAAAGCCATTTTAAAAACATACAAACAGAAAAAAAAACATGAACCCAAATTGAACTTCAGGTCAGGCTAGCAAAGGCGTGTAAAACTAACTTATGCTCTAAATGACTAGGCTGCATTGTCAACTCCTAAGCAATCTTTATTTATCCCTGCATTCCCCGAAGTGTGGGAATATTTCCACTATCCTATTACTAACCAATCCAGAAGCCAATTTGAAAATATGACATGTAACACTACACAGTTCATGGATTTTGAGAGCATGCTGGAAATGCTGCTTAAAGTAAACTTCAAAGAAAAAAATGTAGAGAGAAAGGAAGAGCGAAATTTTGCACAAAACAAAAATAAATGAAGGTATAGAGGGACCCACTGTGCTCCAGATTAGATTCCCAAGATAAATACTGAAAGCCTCATCACTTGATTACTTAAAACAGAGCACTCGGAAATACCTATTCCAGACCAAGTTAGTCTGGCAGTGGATGACACTGAACGGAATGGCATAATACATATTTTTCCATTTATAATTTTTATGACTATGAAAATAGTGCATTTAAAATGGAAATGCATTATTACTGGCACATAGAAATCTTAATAATTTACTATCAGGTTTTATGTTGCCTAAACAACCCAGCGTATCATTTCATTAGTACATGCGGATCCCAGGAGAGACTAACCAACAGGGAGAGGGGAGAAAAAAAAAAAAATCACTTAATTTTTCAAGAGGGTATTAGCTGTTTACAGTCATAAAACACAAGTACACAGTAAAAAGGAACAGCAGGTCTACAGCTCATAAGGCAAAACCAGAACTCAACTTTGAGAAAGGGAGGAGGAAGCTAGATACGCAGCATTGCTTCAAGTGAAAAAGAGAAGCTGACTTAGATGCAAGATGACAAACTCTGATGATATTAATAGATTCAGGTCTGCTGTCTTTGAAATGGGGGCTTTGGCTACAGGAATGCAATAGTCTACTGCATACGCAGTCAGTGGAATCTAATTTGCAGTCATCTCATCCATCTAGTGCTCATGTCCACGTTGCTGAGGGAGTTCACCTACACGCAACTCAGTATCTCATACAGTCCTTTGGGAATATATATATTAAAAAAAAAAAGAAAATAAAGAAAAATAAAGAAAAAAATGGAGCAGTGGATTTGGTAAATAAGGAAGATAACTTTCTTTTCTTGAATCAAGACAGAAAAAAAAAAGCAAAGGTGAATTTCGCACAGTCGGAAACTAAAAGGGATAATTTTAAACTGCCTACTACTACTACTACCTAAATACAAGAGAATGCAAGCTCCACTCAGCTGCACGATCACATTGAATATTAAAAAAAGGTACTTAGTAACAGGAATAAAAAGCAAGTAAAATTCTTTCATAGAAGCGTTCGGACAACAAGCTAATCAGACAATGGCTGGATGCAACTACACAGCAGCTGGTATCTGATATCCTGCTCATTAATATGAAAAACTTTTCTTAGATAACATACTAGTGTACTTACAGTATGCAGTTGTGCCAGGGCTCAGCATGTTTTGAGCACTCTTCACCTCTGCAATCACATATATGCAACTGTATCAGCTTTTGAATTATGCCCCACATTAGATCCTTCCATGGAAAGGAAGTGAGCAGTCATCGACTTCATGTTTGCCTCTTCACCAGGCCATTTTGACAGCCCAGGGGAAAAATTTCTGCTTTAAACCCCCAACTATTAACCAGGCCAGGGAGTGGGTGAAACTTAGTATTTTTTAGAGATGACTAACCACAGTACCTGGGCTTCATCTTTCCAGGCCAAACCACATCAATAAATAAATATATAAATAAGTGAAAGATTAGAGATCTATGCAAGGAATCCTCAGCTGCTAACTCTGAGCATCTCTGAGCTTTCGAAATTGCATAAAGGGATTGGGGTCTGCACATCGCAGCACATTTTGTATTTCTTGTCTCCTTACAAAATTTAAAATCTTTCTTCAATCAGAAACATTTTACATTTAAAGCCATGGCATTTTTTAAATGCAGAACTCTAAAAACATCTATTGGAGGATAGAGAGGAATTTGCTGGCTTCACACATAACATGCTTTATTGTTTTTTGTAGGGCTGCTTTAATAACATTAGCTTTTCAAGCCTGCAGCCACCAAGATCACAAGGATCAAAAAAAAAGAGAAAAAGAAATAAATAAAACCCCACCAAACAAACCCAAACAAACCCAACCAAAACAACAAAAAAAGCCCCCACAAAAACAAAGAGTTAGCAGCTCAACTCTTAAGTGACAAAACCCAAAAGATTGGGTTGGTGGCATTCCCTCTCCCTAAGGCCTTCATACAGCAGCCTTGCAGAAATCACTGAATCCTTAATGTTGACAAATCATTTGCATTTAAGGCAAAAACTTCCTTATAATTCAGTAGCCTTTCTACATAAAGTAGTCCAGGGGGGACAATTACGTAAGGACGCTCAGTCTATTTTGACACTTCTCTTTAAAGAAAGAAAATACAAAACCAAAAATAAACCAAACAATTGAATTGTCGTAAAAATTAATCAGGAGCACTCCTAATCAGCAACAATTGTATACTTCCCCTCCAAAACCAGCACCTCCTGACTGGGTACATTTCTGTCCTCATTCGTTACAGTGGGCAGATTACTATTTCAAAAATAAATGGTGTCTAAGAAATGAAACAATGCAAGATTGACAAATGCCTATTTAGTTGACATAAATTATACCTCCCTCTCTGCTGGTCCTAAAGACAGTACTGTACATGCCTGAAAGTATCATTTTCCAGGAGCAGAGCACGTGCATGCTTTCTGCCTCCCACTTTATACCCCAGCAGTCTAACTCAAGTTACATCCCTCAGCCTTCAGTAGAGCATTCCTGGAGGCTCTTTTTCTACCCTTTCTAACCTCAGTCCCCTTTGCAAATTACAGTAGGGGCTGGAGGGCAAGGACTAAAGCCCTAAGCATGCATTAAATTAACTTATTTTAGAGACACATACACACACCAAACTGTATAAGACTTGGTCTCACGGGCAACATTTTATACTGCCACAATGTTCTATTTTCACTGTAGCATATCGCCAAATGGAAAGGCAGAAATGTAGCTTAGCTCTAACCTGGTATCATACACTTATAATTAAAGGGAAATATTTAAAGTAGGACTCAGAGGAACAGAAGTTTGTGGGTTTTTTTTCAAAAAAGTGCATGAAATGGACTTATCCTGAGGTAGGTATTATGTAATTGAATAGCAACCAAATAATTTGACACATAAAAACTTTAATAATCTTTGTTAAAGCCAGGCTTGTTGGAAGGCATGGAAAGTTTCAATACAGCTCCACCAAATAAGAGAAGCTAGTGATTTCAAATGGTCAAATACACATAAGTATCTAACATACACATACATAATGAGTACACATACATAATGAGTACACATACATAATGAGTACACATACATAATGAGTACACATACATAATGAGTACACATACATAATGAGTACACATACATAATGAGTACACATACATAATGAGTACACATACATAATGAGTACACATACATAATGAGTACACATACATAATGAGTACACATACATAATGAGTACACATACATAATGAGTACACATACATAATGAGTACACATACATAATGAGTACACATACATAATGAGTACACATACATAATGAGTACACATACATAATGAGTACACATGCACTTTTTTGATGCAAAGCTGATTGTTGTGTTTTGTTGTGGTATTTTCCCCCCTCACAGAATCATAGAATCACAGAATCATAGGGGTTGGAAGGGACCTCAAAAGATCATCTAGTCCAACCCCCCTGCCAGAGCAGGGTCACCTAGAGCACATCACACAGGAAGGCGTCCAGGCGGGTTTTGAATGTCTCCAGAGAAGGAGACTCCACAACCTCTCTGGGCAGCCTGTTCCAGTGCTCTGTCACTCTCACAGTAAAAAAATGTTTTCTGATATTCACCTTAAACCTCCTATGCTCCAATTTGTATCCATTACTCCTTGTCCTATCACTGGTCATCACTGAAAAAAGCTTAACTCCATCTTCTTGACACTCACCCTTTACATATTTGTAAACATTGATGAGGTCACCCCTCAGTGTCCTTTTCTCCAAACTAAAGAGACCCAGCTCCCTCAGCCTTTCCTCATAAGGGAGATGTTCCACTCCCTTAATCATCTTTGTGGCTCTGTGCTGGACTCTTTCAAGCACTTCCCTGTCCTTCTTGAACTGAGGGGCCCAGAACTGGACACAATACTCCAGATGCGGCCTCACCAATGCAGAATAGAGGGGGAGGAGAACCTCTCTTGACCTACTAACCACCCCCTTTCTAATGCACCCCAGGATGCCATTGGCCTTCTTGGCCACAAGGGCACATTGCTGGCTCATGGTCATCCTCCTGTCTACCAGGACCCCCAGGTCCCTTTCTCCTACACTGCTCTCCAGCAGGTCAGCCCCCAACCTGTACTGGTGCATGACATTTTTTTTCCCCAAATGCAAAACTCTACACTTGCCCTTGTTAAACTTCATCAGGTTTTTCCCCGCCCAAGTCTCCAGCCTGTCTAAGTCTCTCTGAATGGCAGCACAGCCTTCTGGTGTGTCAGCCACTCCTCCCAGCTTGGTGTCATCAGCAAACTTGCTGAGGGTACATTCTGTACCCTCATCCAGGTCGTTGATGAAGATGTTGAACAACACCGGTCCCAGTACCGACCCCTGAGGGACTCCACTAGTGACAGGCCTCCAACTAGATTCTGCCCCATTGACTACAACTCTCTGACTTCTTCCTTTCAACCAGTTCTTGATCCACCTCACTGCCTGATCATCAAACCCATACTCGATCAACTTATCTACAAGGATGCTGTGGGAGACGGTGTCAAATGCTTTACTGAAATCAAGATAGACCACATCCACCGCTCTACCATCATCTATCCACCTAGTAATTTCCTCATAGAAGGCTATGAGATTGGTCAAACATGACTTACCCTTGGTAAAACCATGTTGACTGTTCTTGATGACCCCCATCTCCTTGATATATCTAGAAATAGTGCCAAGGACAAGTTGTTACATCACCTTTCCAGGGATGGAGGTGAGGCTGACCGGTCTATAGTTACCTGGGTCCTCCTTCTTGCCCTTCTTGTAGACTGGAGTGACATTTGCTATCCTCCAGTCCTCAGGCACCTCTCCTGTTACCCATGACTTACCGAAGATGATGGAGAGTGGACTAGCAATGACCTCCGCCAGCTCCCTCAGCACCCTTGGATGCATTTCATCCGGACCCATCGATTTATGGATGTCCAGATTACTCAACTGATCCCTAACCCAATCCTCATCTACATGGGCAAACTCCTCCTTTATCTTGACTACTACTGGGGCTATATGAAACTGGGGCTCATGGGGAAAGCCTGCAGGAGTAAAGACAGAGGCAAAGAAGGCATTCAGCACCTCTGCCTTCTTTAAATCCTCTGTCACCAGGGCACCCACCTCATTCAGCAGTGGGCCTATATTGCCTCTGGTGTTAGTTTTGTTGGCTATGTATTTGAAAAAGCCCTTTCTATTGTCCTTAACCCGACTTGCAAGGTTAAGCTCTAAGGACGCCTTAGCTTTCCTAGTTGCCTCCCTACATTCTCTGACAACAGTCCTATATTCCTCCCAAGTAACCAGCCCCTCCTTCCATGATCTATAGATTTTCCTTTTCCATTTGAGTTTGCCCAGCAGTTCCTTTTTTAACCATGCAGGTCTCCTAGCTCCCTTACTAGATTTTCTACCCATTGGGACACACTGATCCTGTGCTTGCAAGAAGTGATTCTTGAATGTTGTCCAGCTATCTTGAGCCCCTTTACCTTCCAGCACCCTGTCCCATGGGACTTCCCTTAACAATTGATTGAGGAGGCCAAAGTTTGCTCTGTGGAAGTCCAGGGTTCTGGTCCTGCTGGGTATTCTGTTCCTCCCACACAGGATCCTGAACTCCACCATCTCGTGGTCACTGCAGCCGAGGCTGCCATTGACCACCACTGCTTCAACAAGGCCCTCCTTGTTGGTGAGCACAAGATCCAGCAGCGCTCCTCTTCTAGTCGGCTTATCCACCATTTGCATTAAGAAGTTGTCATCAATGCACTGGAAGAACCTCCTAGACTGTGAAAGGCTGGCTGTGTAAGTCTTCCAGCAGATATCGGGGTAGTTAAAATCTCCCGTGAGGACCAAGGACTGTAATTGTGAGGCTGCTTTCAGCTGCCTGTAGAAAGCCTCATCAACTTCCTCATCTTGATCAGGAGGTCTGTAGTAGACCCCCACAACTGTATCACCCATACCACCCTGCCCTTTAATTCTTACCCACAGACTTTCAACTCGCCCCTCATCAGCCCCTGCACAAAACTTGATACATTCTAGTTGCTCTTACATAAAGAGCAACTTCACCACCTCGCTTCACCGACCTATCTTTCCTAAAAAGCACATAGCCATCCATGGCCACATTCCAGTCGTGTGAGCTGTCCCACCATGTCTCTGTTATTGCTACCAGATCATAACCCTTAGACCGCACACAGACCTCTAACTCTTCCTGTTTATTCCCCATGCTGCGTGCATTGGTGTACAGGCATTTCAGGAAGCAAGCAGAGCACACTGGTGGAACCAAATCCTCCTTAGACCACCCCCCTTCAGGCCCTGGTATGTTTCTCTTGGGCTTGTCCCTAACAGATCCAGTTTTCTCCCCTTCCCCCTTCACATCTAGTTTAAAGCTCTCTCAATGAGCCCTGCTAAGTCCTGCCCCAAAAGCCTTTTCCCCCTCTGGGACAGGTGCATCCCACCTGCCACCATCAGGCCAGGTGTCTCGTAGAGCAGCCCATGGTCAAAAAAACCAAAGCCCTGCCTTTGGCACCAGTCTTGTAGCCATTCATTGATAAGTAAACTCTTCCTGTTTATCTCTCCGCCCATTCTTACAGGAGGTATGGAGGCAAACACGAGTTGTGCTCCAGACCCCCTAACTAGCCGTCCCAGGGCCCTGAAGTCTCTCTTCATTGCCCTTACATTTCTTGTAATAATTTCATCACTACCAACCTGAAAAATCAGCAGTGGGTAGTAATCAGATGGATTTACCATACTAGAGAGTTTCCTTTTAACATCTCTAATGCGAGCCCCAGGGAGGCAGCAGACCTCCCTGTGGGATGGGTCTGCTCGACAGATGGGCCCTTCTGTTCCCCTCAGAAGGGAGTCTCCCACCACAATTACCCTCCTTTCCTTCTTAGTTGAAGAAGTCCTAAGTCGTGGAGCTGAGCGACAAGTCCTAGGCGGTTCACTAGACAAATCTGTCACTCCAGCCTCATTTTCCTCTCCCTGAAGTTCCAAGGCCTCATACCTATTCTTCAGGGGCAATTCGGAGGGTGGAGGGAGTTGGGAGGGTTTTTTCTTGCTTCTCCAAGGATGGACCTCCCTCCATTCCTCCATGTCCCTAACGTTCTCTCCTTCTGTCTGAGGACAGGAGGGGAGGGGATCCGTCACTTCTTCTAGCACCTCTTCCTTCTGCCCTTGCCTCAGGGTTTGGCTCCACCAATCTATTTCGCTCTCACAATCTCTGATGATTCTAAGTCTTTCAACCTCCTCTGTCAGTCTAACCACCTGCCTGAGGAGATCATTTATTTGCTCACACCGCACACACGCGGTGCCACTGGCTCCCTCTACTACCAGTGCCAGGCTTAGGCACTCGCTGCAGCCAGAGACCTGCACAGCTGCGTGCCTGCTCAGAACCTCCGTCTGAGTTCCCATATCCTTTTTCAATATGGTTTTAGGGCGTGTTGTCACCATGCTAGAGAAATTTACCGGTGTTCTCTGCTTCCTGCCTGCCCTCGCTCTCCGCGTGCGCTCGCGCTCCCCGCCCTCGCGCTCCCCGCCTCGCGCCACTTCCTGTGAAGGCCACTGCCGCTCTCCGCTCTGCGCTGCCGCATGCTCTGAGGAGCTGCCGAGATGGCCGCTTTTAAACCTGCCGCCGTTCTCAGCCACACCCCCTGCCACGTCAGCCTTCCTGTTCCTCTCAGGATTCCCGCTCAGACTCGGGTCTCCTCGCTCTGCTCTGGCTTCGCCGTCTCCAGGAAGCCCGGCCCCTTCTCTAATCCTCAGTAATTAAAGGAGCAGCTCTCACCGCTGCCGGTCCCGCTGCCGCTCTCCGCTGTCGCGTGCTCTCCTGGACTTCTGCACCCACTGCGTTACCAGAACTGCAAGTGGTCCTCAGCAAGCCAGACAAAAGAAACCCTCTGCCTCATTTGGGGAAGTTTTAAACCCATCACCATGTGTTTTAAAACTGTTTCCCCCAGACAAAAGTAAGCTTAACATTTGGCAATTACAGCATCACGGCTATCGCAATACTAAAGATAGGGCTGATACAGTGCTTCCATTCTTGTTGCAATGTTGTCAGAGAGTAACATTTTGGGCTGAAATTTCTCATGCTTGTTCTCACTGCAAATGTTTGCCTTTATGGATTTCTGTTTGTTTGTTTGTAGGAAAAGGGGGTATTTGGAGGGGCAGAAGATGAAAAAGGAAAAAAAGAAACAGAAGGTTGCATATACAGCTTTTACTCTTAAGACTAATATCCCTAGATTTTTTTAAGCCTAGATAATGTAAAACTCATTGTGGGACACATTCTACCCTTATTGTTAATCCTACTGTGCTTCACTGAGCAGAATTTCGTTTTAATTTCAAAACTGTGAAGTGCTTTCTGCTTTTACAGGGTACATAACGTGACATTGTGCTTTTTCCTTACTCTGCTTTTGTTTGGCTCGTTAGGCCAGTGAGACTTTCTCAAATCCCAAATCCACATTCAGTACAGGGCTGTCCAGAGCGAGCAGATGAACAGAGAGTTGGAGTGTTCTGGAGAGTCATCTCCACTACTGAATATTCAAGATATAAACACACGACTTTTCTCATCCAAGGAGTCTCAGTCGGCCTGATCCTGAGCGGCCAGATAAGGTCAGAGGTGCTTTGGATTTGTCTGGCACAGCACACAAGTACCACTTCCTCTCACAGGAGGGTTACCCTCTAGAGAAATCTGTGGCAGTTCTGCCACTGGCTTCCATACCAACCCTGTAGTAACCTACACTCGGTACCAAGTAGTTAAGCAGATGAAATGGAAAATAAACCTGATAAACCTAATGAAATGCTAACAACAAAAACTGAAGATCATCTAGGAATTTCTCCATAACTTTAGGAAGCATAATACTAGTTACAAAAGCTTATCATAGCTCACCGTCACCATTTTTATTTTTAATGTCATTTTAGAACCTATACATTGATTTGTAATTGCTAGAAGTAATAAATTCTCAGATTCCAATCACAAAAATTTTATATAGCTCCAACTTCATTACTTCAGCAAAGCACTTACCTACTGGTGAGTTAAATGGCAATGTAATCTACTTACTTGCCACAGAAGGATAATATTAATAGCTTCTAACTTTACATATATGGCAACATCCATGCTTCCGAAACATCACCTCAGTGTCACTCCTCCTTACATTGCATAAAGTCCACTGGTTCATGGACTCCTGAACAGGAATACCTGTTACCACCTGTCACCACGCATACTTTTCAGCACAACCAGCACAGACACTCTCTCCAATATGACAGTGAGTACAATAGGCAAAGGGAACTTGGCATTTTATTGGCACAGAATTTTCATATTCTGTTTAGGTATTTAATAGATTTTTGGCTTATTTGTACCACTGTGTTTCCTGTTACTAAGTTAAGGCAACCAGCAGAATTGCTCTGTAAGTAATCTTTTGAAAATAACTTTTTTCTTCTTCCCTTTTTAAAAAAATATTTATATATTCATGGGGTGTAACTGTAAAATAAAACCCTTCACTGTAACATATACACATGGGGGGATGAAGATAAGGTTGTAGTGGGAAAAATTAACTGTGAATGTCTTGACTTGCATATAATATCAATTTAAATGCTATATTAATACATTTGATTCTGTAATTGTTTTAATTGAGAGAGACCAATAAGTAAGGAAGAAAGTGCCTATTAACCCACAATAAAAATAATACATGTAAGTACCTCTTTTTGTCAAGATGTCTCTGCTGGTTTTTGTTGAACTTTCCACTTACGGAGATGGCTGTTGTTTTTAACCTCCTTTTTTAATACTGCAGTTTTCATCAATTATACCATAAAAGCTGAGGAACTTTCAGGGCTCTGCAATTTAATCAAGTTAGGCCTTCATCAAGTAGTTGTGAAATTCAAAAGAAAATACTGTTGAGAATTTTAAGTGTAAGTGACATTCTTCTAGGTTCTTCATTGCTACTTCATTTAACCTCTAGTAACTTACAGAGCAGGCTATTAAGAAAAAGCTAACTATAAAGTGAGAGAGAAAATACTACTCTATGAACAAGCACTTGAAAATCTTGTCAAGTATTTTGGTTTCCCACTTGGGAGGAGAGAAAGGAACAAAAGCAAAACTTTCCCTTAAAGTTCGCACTTAGCTAAAATTATATTCTGAAGAAATAGGTATTATAATGCAGGGTTACTTTCAAGGTATTTACAGACTTATCCACACACTCCCTCCCTTTTTAACTCCAATTAAGTTTCCACTGTCAAAAGCTCCTCAAGTGGAAAGGAATCCATCCTGCAGGAAACAAAGGGAGGAAAAGCATAAAAGCATTTTGAGAAAAGACAAATTATCCACCCCCTAAAGTTAAGACCAAACAGAAAGATGCTGCTATAACCCTAGGGCACAAGGATCAATCCTACCGTAGTCTTTGCCCGCGCCTTCTTCCTTCACAATTGTTTCCTGTCATGGATCACTTGGACTTTTTGAGTGACATGGTGATTTTTATGTGGGAGGGAAAAAAGTAAACCACACAAGAAAGAAACCCAAGGTAAATACGCATAAGAGCTAATTCAGCAAACTGTTGCATCACAAGGTTATGTGAACACAAAATAAAAGAAAATCCTGAGGAAGACATCTAGGTGTCAACAGACAATTGTACGAAGCTATTTTCTGACAACTGATAAATGTCATGACTTGCTAATTAGCAATGCTTAAAACAGATGGATTAAACTGTGACAAGCTAACTTCATAATCCTCACTTCATGGTATGGACATATATCCACTTGTAAAACCTGCCTGTTACTCTTCCCTGGATCCTCCAACCTTTTAATGCATTCACTCTGGGACAACTGTGATAAGGCAAAGGGCACTATTTTTAAAAGTGAAGTTTGTCTACAAGGGAGGATGGGCTACCTGCTTGGAAGAGATGGCAAAGCAGACTACAAAGTGTTATGTCCTTTTTCAATAAAGGCATTTTACCATTAAATGTAAGCACTTAACATTTTAAAATAAGACCAACTATCTTTTTATAATACCTGTACAACACTGTCAGCACCTAATTGTGTTGTCATAATTGATTCTGTATCTGAAAGTGACACTTTGTAAGAAAATTTTACAAAAGAGAATAAATGGGAGATGGATTTTTAGAGAGGCTCCTTTGCATTGCCTTGGCTTGTTTTCTTTGTTTAAGTATGTTTAAACATGCTTGGGGTTTTATTTAACATAATCTTGTATACTTCTGAAATCACTGTGGAGGATGGTATTGTGTAACAGGAGACACCAAAAAGACACCTTAAGGAACACTAATTGAGAACAGAAAATTTCTCAACTATAAATAAATAACTTGAAAAATCAATGAAGAAAAGGATGACTTGATAATGGGATAATAATAGATACTGCATCTAAGTCTGTTAATTGAAGGTTTGCCATGACCAGGGAATAACATTCATTGTAAATGTCTTCAGAAAAATAATACCCTGCTAAAATGAGAAAATGATCAAGAGGAAAGAAAATTGTAAAGGAATGAAAATTAGTAGACTTTACATACTAAAACATAATGGCAGTTCTCAGAGCCTAGAACAGCAGACTGATTTTCCAAATTAGACTGGTTAGTTAATTGTGCACTTCAATATGCCAAATGTTTCTGAATACTAAAAATGATCACAAGCTTGACAGGGAATAAAAATCATCTGAGAACTATACTAGCTTAAAGACATGCATACACAAAGCAAGGATGACAGAAACAGACTAGCAAACACACAGCTTTACTGTCTATATAACTAATCATCTGTGGTTTAAATCAGGTTTAATTTTTTCATTATTTATTTTAAAGAGTTGGTGTATGTGTATATATATTTATGTGTGTAACACAACATCCAGTACTGTAAAAACGAAGCCTCAAACTTTTTGTTTTATTTGATTTGGGTTGCTTGCAAATGTAGTGCTGTCTTCATTATGAGATTCATACATGATTTAAGAACATACTGCAAAATGTACCACCTTTGTTTTTGCTGTGACAAGTTGCCAGAAAGGGTAAGTATTTTAATTCTTACAGAATGTTTTTTGGAAACACTAAAAAGAAGAATGATCTATTATAAAAGGTGGTAATAAAGAATAACATATGCCCTGGAAAGACCAATTCTAAGCATTTTGTTATTTTACTCCATTTAAACAACGCTGGCATCTGCTCATCACTACAGAGAAATGAACGGTGACTCTTCTGCAATGTCCTACAGGGCTTGGAAAATTTTATTTCAGAACAAAGAATGGAGCAGA
Organism: Apus apus; assembly: GCF_020740795.1. Lineage (NCBI taxonomy): Eukaryota > Metazoa > Chordata > Aves > Apodiformes > Apodidae > Apus > Apus apus. The sequence continues at coordinate 50,984,514 of NC_067285.1, read as the reverse complement.
GGAAAATTTTTTAAAATTGAAATGTCATGGGTGTGACTGCCTGGGAACATTTAGCTTGGATAAACCAACCAGAGCTGGAAAAAGCTAAAGTAAAAAGGATTCCCAATGAACGCTGAGAACCATTAGTATTAACCAGGCAGGAAAATAACCACACCATAAGAGAGAGGATCTACATGGCTCTTCATATAGAGGAGAAGACACACAAATGATGACAAATTAGCAAACTGCTCTGAATAAACCAATTGAAAACCTCAGAACACCAGGAAGGTACACTGAGTGAAACGGAAAGAGAAAAATATTAAAAGAAAGTGTTTATCAACATGAATGCAATTGGCTTTTGGAAATCTTTTTCACCAGGTATAACTGAAGCCAAGAGCTTAACAGGATTAAAAATACTAATACAAATGCATATAAATAATGAAGAAATCCAGAATTACAACAACTTCTGTCATAAATGTTTAATAAATAAGTGCAAGGAATCTCTCATCTCCCAAAAGCATGTGATGCTAGCCACATTTTTTGGACACAATAGTATTATTTCCACATGAACAGGAAGAACAATGTTTTTTTCCTCTGTTGAAGCAATGGTAAATGCATAAAAAAACCAACAACACAAAAATAACCAAAACACAAATAAAACAAAAAAACCCACAACAGTTTAAATGCAGATCAGCAGTAAAATCCTTACATTTGGAAGGTGGAAACATTCAGATAAATTAGCCTAGAAGGCCTTCTATTGTTTCAAAGATATGACTGTGACTCTCAGGGGACTCCCAGATCCCAAAAAAACTATATGATAACTAGATATGTGGGATAAAAACAGAGACACTTGGAATATCTGTCATAAACTCAATTTTAACTAATGCAAGAGGTTTTTTCCTTTTAAGTCTGTTTGTATTTTTTTAAATAACAATCACTACTGGCAGTTTTGGGAAGACACTCATTAAATGCAAAATGCCCAAAAAATGTCTATATGGGCTTTTTTTAATTATGAAGTCTCATCCTTTAAATAGGTTTTACAAAGAAAGGTAGGTTTATATTCTTAAAAGCACATTTCCCTGGGTGCATGGTAACATAAAACAACCATTCATCAATCACTACCCATGCAACACAGTTAAGTACTATTAAAAGCTTAATTCAACCCACAAATACAACACAGAGGTCTCAACCAAATAAAAGTTAGAGAAAATGGCAGAAGGCAGCATGAACAGCAGTCACTGCTGATTAGTTCAGGATTTTTCTGCCAAACAGTATATAGCCTCCTTTAGCATTTAATCACATGCCTGCATCACCAAGACCTAGCCCAACCTTATTCCCCAGGATACTGAGTACATCCCAAATCCACTGAGAAAGGAAGTTTACCATGGTGTTAGCAGCTCCCCCTGAAAAAAGCAACAGATCTCAGAACTAAAAAAAAACAAAAAAAAGCAGCTGTTTTCAAGCTTATTGAGTAGAAGGATGAAATATCCCAATCTCATAACTAATTTTCAAAATTGTTTCCCTGTGATTTTCAGAAGCCTAGACCTCCAGTGGTAAGCACACAAATTCCAACATTTCACCTGTCAAGAACATTGCCAAAGAGACCACTATATCTCACGCCAGTGAACAGGCATCTTCCAATGAAGGGCACAAAACCAGATCAAACTATGATTATGATGTGACCCTTAAAGATTTGTAGATTCCAAACTAAAACATGTCCCATGCCTACACAGGATTCCTATCAAACAACAATTCAGCACAACTTTGTTGCCCCCTCCCTGGAGGTGTTCAAGGCCAGGCTGGGGAAGGCTTTGCACAACCTGGTCTAGTGGAAGGTGTTCCTGCCGTCCAAGGGCAGTTGCAACTGGATTACCTTCTATGTGACTTCCAACCCAAACTATTCTATTATTCAACATGCAATGACTTATATTAGACCAACAAGATGATGTGCTAGTTGCAGTCATCAGCTACCCAAATCTCTAAGACCCTGCATTATTTGGAGATGAGCCAATATTCAAATGCAGGTGGCAGAAAATAAAAGCAACTGTAAAATAGCACAACTTAAAGAGACTATGCACAAGTTTGGTTTTCACTAAATCATGTTTGTCAACCTCAAGCAAAGTCAATCGAAACAGTTTTTTTAATAACAAGTGTCCAGTGTCTGTGTAAGAACAGAAAGGTTATGATCCATCACAATTAACTTTCAGCACCTAAGAGGAACGTGCAACATAAGCTAAATTCTTGTTCTTTATCACTAACAAAGAGGACTGGCATAGAGGACATGACATTCCTCCTTGCTTTCAATGAGGAGCTTAGCATAGGATAAGTCAAACATTGGAAGTCCTTCTAAAGTGGTTCCAAAACTTACAAATCTTCCTTGGCTTGCTGAGGAGAATCATAAGGAAGTGGTACAAATCCTTGGTCCAATGTCAGCTAATACTGAGTAAACCCACCTTCATCTTTCAATACCTGCTAACAAAATCTGATACTATCACCTACAATGCAGAGGTTGTGCTTTACCTCAGAGGAGACCACAGCTGAGGTATTAATCAAAAAGAGGCTTGAGCTCGTTCCTCGTTGGCCCCCTAACAAGTAAATATTGATGGGAAACTATTTTCATCACTAACTCACTCATTTCTGAAGCACTACAAGGAACAGTACTTTCTACTGATTTTTAACATCCTCAGGCAATCACCAACGGGACTGATAAGAAACATTTTAAGCACCATGAATCACTGTTTCAGATGTAAGGCACATCTCACTGATGCCCTCTTGAGCACAAACAACTAAACTAAAACAACCGTGCAACCAAAACAAACAAACCCCTACTTGCTAAATAATGTTACACACACTTGCTCTTTTGCTATAGAAGAAAAAAAAAATAAACTGATGCACAACTAAGAGATAGCCTGATAATACAGGGATAAGTGAAATACAAATTTCACCTTCCTAATATTTTAATCCCTCTCTTCCAGCATCTCTCAGAAATATCAATATTCCTCCTTGTAAAAATCAGTTGTATTAATGAGTGAATCTTTTTTTAATGAGACTGCTACAGCAAAAGTACAAAACATGGCACAGGGACTGGCTCTAGAGCCTCCCACACTTACTGCAAAAAACATTTTAATACTAAAAATTTCATATTTTGAATAAATAACTATATTATAAAGGAAAAAATATGTAATGCGATAAACTGCAAGAAGGGAAAGAGGGTAATCTAAATCTTCCTTTTAAAAAAATGATACAGGATTATGCATTCTGACTTTGATCATTTTCTAATGTAAGAAAAAAATCCCATGGAAAAATGTTTGTCAGTCAAGGCAAGCCTCTCATAGATCCTTTGACTTCAACCAAACTTTCACCAAGAAAAAATGACTTTGCAGTCAAGATGAATTTCTGGTCAAAGGCAACAGGACAGGGGGCAGAGTATGTGTGCCACCTTCCTGAATAAAAGGATGACAAATCCAGATGCTGTAAACTCAGAAAGATGTTCTGTCCCATTTACAGTCTAGTATCAGCCTTTGCAATAAAGTTACAGCTAGGTAATATTTTTTCACTTGAAATGGCCAGTCATTTTAATAATGTCCAAATATCTGAATTGAGAGTCATGAAGAAAATGCATTGCTGTTGCAGAGTAAACAGGTCTCTTGTATGACACATTAAAAAGGGAGGCAGAGTAGTGGTGAGATCTGGAATAAAAAGATTTGCTCTACTCCACCTATTGAGGTAATTCAAATAATAGGAGTTTGGCAACTTCTCCCTCCTCAAACTAAAAAAACCCAACACATTAATAAATAAATGAAATAGCCTCAAACAGAAAACAAGGATTGTATGTATGGTGGAAATTAGTGCATCATGAACTAAGCCAGAAGGTAGAATAGTATTTTGAGAAAGAGATCATCTTTCCGAGTCAGAATGTGCTACTCTATCCCCCAAAGCATTGAAAATCAAGACTGGAAGAACTTGCTCGCTACAAGCTGTGTTTCCCCTGATCTGATTGCCTTCTTGTCTAGCACAGGCTGCATCTCAGCAGACAGCTTCCAGCTACTGCCAACCTCAAGTGCCCTTCATGAATCCTTTCCTTTCCCTCCAAGATTTCTTTCTCACATGTGCTTTCTCAACTGTGAGAGGTGACTCGGAAAAGCTTAAGCTCAGGAATGGCACTATAAAAAGCTTTGTGTTTTTTAACTCTGCTCCTCCTCCCCACCCTGTATGCCAAAGATAATCAGTGTTGAGGAAGAATACATGTAACAACTTATTGGAGGGTGCCTGAACATTGAAAATTCAAAGTAATTTATCTTTCAACATGACCACACAGCATCCTATGCTATAAAATCATTACTACTTAGATTAAAATTAAGAGGGAAACAGTACAGTAAGAATGCACTTTTCTTAGGGTAAGTTATACAAAACTCTGCTCTGCTAAATACTGTACCTTTCCCACAATAACCTTCAGGGTTTACAACAGAGAATAGCCGTTCAGCTTTATTTTCATATGTGCTCAACCCAGGTTCTGTTACCCTCACAAGAAAAGTGCTACTCTTGATGTTTGTTCTTGATGTTCTATGAAGAGAATGTAGGCTCTGTCAAATAGAAATCAGTCATGCTTAAGATTTTTATCTGAAATTAATATATTGGATTTGTGAAATATGCCTGCATATACAAATGAATTTTTATTTTAAAACCATGTTTTTCTAGTGTGTATTTAATAATAAAATATAGTCTTAACTTCTGTCCCATCCACAGCTTATTCATTCCTATTTTAAAGCTAAAATAGGGAGAGAACTTGCAAAAGTGTAGCAGAACAACATTTATTCAGATAATAACTTTCTGCTAAAGTAATTTACATTAATACCAAATCCTTAAGTACCTAACGGCAGTCTCCTGAAGAGCTATGCTGCCATCTATTGGTAATGAAAATACACTTCAGATGTTATATGTCAGCTAGGAAAAACTAATGTTCTATTAAAAACAACTTTCCTGCATTTATAGATCACTCAAAACAATAACTCTCCTCTCCTTTCCATGTGCCACTAAGTAGATAATGGACTAAGTAATTTGGACAGAATAATTTGTACAATATCTCACCAGTGACAGTATCACAGTATTTAACACTTGAACGAAGATCACTCCACTTGTGTACATTTACACACAGAGTTCACCTATATTTTTCTTACAGATGTGATGACATCCAAATACATTCAGCACCAAGGCACAAAAAGGTCACTGTGGAACAAGTGGATAATCACCAAACAAATACATACACACAGGACTTAGCATTTAATAAAAAGGATGCATCAACAGAAGTTATTTCAATGGGTTGCTAAGCGCTCATCGAAAAAATTATACAGCTGGGAAGCTTCTCCAATTTACCCTTCCATGGTAATCCTGCAGTGTTTGAGTATCCATCACTACCTACAAATTCCATGAATTTCAGCGAATGCCTGACACTGGTTGCCACATGCCAAGAGATTATCTGATGGAATGCAGTAAATTACCTTAAATTAGTAACTGCTCAAAAAAAAACCCAAAGAAAATTAAGAGTGTTGTTTCTTCTGTTATTCATATATCAACACCGGTTACCGTGTCTTTCTTTTTCTAAAAACAATCAGACCATATGCACTTTCAGGGAACAAGAACAGCAGCTGGCAGCAGAGATCCCAGAACACGTACAATTTATGGAAGCTACATGCTGCTCACAGTACCAATTCTTTTCTTTCCTAGCATAAGTAAGTTGTTAAAATATTATTTTAGGAGACAAAATAAACATCATCCATTATTTCTGAGCAAATAAAGAGCCTGATTACTTGCAGTTACCTTTGCTAAAGATAACATTTAGAAAATATTTTCAACTTAAAAGATTTTGTTTTGGTTTTAATAATGTCATTTGCTGGGATGTGACCAAAAACACCCTGAATAATCCAGGATAATGAAATGTAGAACTCCAAAGTCAACTTCAAAAAGCCATGTTATTCTATTTGAGTACCATTTCCAACAGGAAAAAAATTTGAGTTTTTACTTTCTTTTCTTCTTTGTGATGTACACTTCAGGAAATTAACACTGGATACAGCAGAGGCTCCAATGCCATTTAGTTGTTGGTGATCCTTCTCCCCCCTAAGGCTCACCACTGCCAAAGCACACTGTGCTTCACACTGCAGCATGTTCTAGCACTAGTATATCCATCACTGCCTAAGAGAAAAAATAGTAACTCTTAAGATTTTATTTGGCAATACAAAGTTCTGCTGGGAATGGACACCACTACCCACCTCCTGATGAGAGCCAAACCTGGCTGCATCTGCTCTTCTCGTCTTAGCCTTGACCAGTATCTACTCTTTTCTCCCCTCCATACTCAGATTCTAAAAAAAATAGTGAGATTTGGGAAAAAAAGTAAACCACACATATGTTGATTGCTACTTACTTCAAGACTGTATATAAAGGCTAAACTCCTTGAACTCAAATCCCAGAATGGAATGCATTCCAAGCTCTGAAAAGGCTGAACTATCAGCACAGCTCAACAAGGGATGCTGGGGATGCGTGGAAGGAATGAGGGTGGTGAAGCCTGTGTTGAAGTAAGAAACATGGTAGAAAATAAATATCAGGATCCCCAGACAAGATAATTATTATGATTTGCTTCTGCTCTCATTATAGCTGATAATCAGTATCATACATAGACACACCAGTTATTTCACCAGTGTAGACCCAGTTAGCTTCTGCATGCCCAACTGGTTTTAGTAAGATCATGCAAGTCCAGCTATAACCACTTGAAGTAAAAAGAACATGCAATCACACACACAAAACATCCAGAGTGTTTAATGAGATTTTGGCAACGTATTTTCTCACCCTTAGGAGACAAAGGTTCTTTAAAGCTATTTTTCACCCTTTGAATGTGCACACTGCAATTTATTATAACAAAGCAAGATAGGGGAATCTTATTTGATACACTTCATTGTATTTTATATTAAATTTCGGAAATACTAAGCCTTTTAATGCATAGAAATGTGAAAGAATTTACATCATCTACTTTCATAATCAGCCATGTTATTGTCTGTTACTTTTAGCTGAATCTAATGTCAGAAGCAATACCCTTATCAATGAATCATGGGGGACCAAACCAGCAGCTTTTACTCATGCAAAACCACCATTCATTCCAATGTCTAGAAATTACTGCACATGTAATACGCAAAAGTACACAACGATTTGAGACCTTTACTAAAATTAAGCCCTAGAAGCATACTTACTTTTTCTTTTTTAATATACATGGTAAAACTCACTATTTTAATCACATTTAAGATATTAAATCTTTTGTTGCCTACATTAAAGGCATCTTTGCTTGAATCAAATTGGTCTCTGTTTTCATACTGGCTTTCTAATCCAATTTAAGTACTTTCTTCAACGGGCTTTCTATTAGACTTTTCTTTTATAAGACACTAATGGATACCACAAAAGTATCTGGCACACGATCATTTATCTAAGAAAGCTCATCTTGAAAGAGAAAAAACAATCAGTGTTAAGTTAGTGCACACTGGAACCGAAAGACATTGGTATAGAAGTTAAAAAAATGAGAAAACAGAAATAATTACTTTCTATATTATATCTCATTCTAGAAAGCAGTTTGAATCCTCCATCATTACCACTAATTTTTTTTTAAGACAAAGATCTGCCTGCAACTAAAAAATGCTGGTAACAGAAACAAGAAAGACACATCTAACACACAGAAATCTTCAAAATAAGAAGAGATTAGGCCAAAACACAGATTCCAACATATGGAAGATGAAATGCTGGTCACTGTTTCTGATGTCAGTGTGCTTCTTTTTTTTACATAGGTCAAATGATGTTTTATTTCCAAAAAACTTTTAAGAGAACAGATCAAATGGGCATATTTTCAAAGCAATCTATGTGAAGGATTAAGGGGACTATGGAGCTTTGAAAATGTTCCTAACTCACAGATTCTATTTCTGATACAGTTTTATTTTCTTCTTTCCCATGTCTGAGTCTTTCTTCTCCCTGTAGTCCCAACCCCTTCTTTATTTGGATTCTCTTCCTTTACACTGTATCCCTTCCACCAATTTGGAGTTACTCATCTCCCTGTTGCCTCTTTTCTCTCTGTTTAATCTACCTATTGGCAGCCATGCTGCACTTCCCAAATCGATTGTGTTTTTCAGCATTTAAGAGGACTTCCAGATTAATGTTTCAAACAGGAGGGTCCAGCAGCTGGAGTCAAAAGGAAATTCCCCCAAGAAGGTCAAACATTTCAAAACTAGTTTATCTCTAGTGACTTCCATATACTCTGCATGGTGGCTTCAACTGGCTGTCATGGAGCAAGTTGCTAGCCTAAGCTCTGAACACTATTCTGACAATGGAATACCACAGAGTGGTGTTCCCCACTGTGGTAAAAAGAATACATCCCAATGATATTTCGGTAACTCCATAAAGCAAGCAGCATAAATTCCCACTATGCAATCTTTCAGCTTAGTTGGCTGGCTCATTAGGACAAGGCTATTTAGGTTTCCCTTTTTATTTATACATCTCATGTGAAATGTTAATAAAAGCTACATTTTTAAAATGTTTTTAAAGTTTTTGTCTGGAGTTAACTATCTCTCTTAGTAGCGAAACACAATGAAAGCATCATCGAATTTCAGTAAGACTTTGTTTGTGTACATACACCACGCTTGAAGGAGGCATCTAAACCACATGACAGGATCGCAACGCACTCACTGTTCTAGACCATGGTGGTCCCTCACTTCAGGAAACTGCTCCTCTTCCTGAATCTCTCTTTGGGAGTGATTATGACACCCTCTGCACTTCAAAAAAATCACATTTCCTCCCAGCAGATAGCAAGGTAAAAGGATGAGAGAATTGCCTGCTCTGACTCACCCATGCCGTAATCAAGTGTTCATGCATCATCCATAGGTTTAACGTACCAATGTTTTCTGTTTTAAACTCTGGAACACCTGTCAAAGCATTGCTTTGCCAGCACTTCACCCAAGAGGATCATATTTTAATGGGGAAGAACAATCTCTAGGCTATTCAGTCTTTACCTTTCTTCTGAGAGGCTATGACTAAACAAAGCTACAATTTTTATTTTAGTCTGAGCATGCTCATTGACAGTTTCATTTTCTTCCATTAACAGCTGGACCAGCCATTTCCTATTTTACCTCCCACAGAGAAGGTGGAACTTCCAAAGACCTGCAAGGGCTGAGGAACTAAATCCACTGGACCTTCCCTTTCCTCTCCACTATTCTTATCTCAATGCAGTAAGAGTAGGCAAAGCTTGATACAGAAACACTGTTGAAAAGCCCAACAACTGGTATGGCACTGGACTGAGAACACAAAACCATCTCCAACAAAACCACCACTCCTTTCCGATGAAGATTCCGCAACAGTTACTTTTGGAATAATACCGAAGACCCAAACTGACAGGTTTTACGTATCTGTAGACAGCACAGACAAAACATAAATCCCTTTGTTTAGCTGACTCAAGGCCTTCTGTCTTTTCCAGAACAATTGAGCTTTTTACTTAGTTCTCCCTCTCCTGCATCTCTTTACCTTAAGGTGGTGCTATGTTGTATCACCAGAGTGATGAGATGTAGTAACACTCACTGCAGCTGAGAACATCTGGTAATTTAAACTTTTTTAAAACAAGGCTGGTAAGGAATCAAGTTTAATAAAATACCAACTTTAAGTTTCATTATAAGATTAATTCAATCTGCAAATTGCATTTGAGGTTTCTATGTACTGAAAAATTTCTACATATTTAGAACAATGTATATTTTTCCAATCATCATGCATCAGACATACAGAGAGACAAGCAAACAGGTTAGGTGACATCAAGATTAAAGTTGTGTAAATTATTCATTCTTAAAATTGGTGCTTGATCAACTCAAAAGCTTCATTTGATCTTCTCAGGGAATGGAACAACAGAAAAGTAATTTCAACATTAAGTTGACTTAAATAGTTTTGAAGTCATAATCTTTTCAAAGAAAACTTCAGAGGAAAAATAATGTCATGTACCATCTCAAACACCTCAGAACGTTTAAACTTTCATGAGAGAGGAACAAAGAAATATTTTGCATATGAACCTGAAAAGCAAATACTTGTTTAATTCAAAATTTTTATTTCAGTGAATTATTCACTAAAAACCCATGTTACTTATTTCCAATTCACAAATACATAGAGTAGAACTTCAGAGCTAAGAAGCCCCGGGATACAAAGAATTTTAAAAAAACAAAATACTGGACATTAGAAGCTATTTCTTTCTAATGAGTTATGTTTTTCAAACATAAAAAATACATACGAATATTGGAGGGAGATTATAGATAATAGTTGACCATGGATCAAATAACAAGAGTTTATGCAATACATCTCTACAAATAACAAACAATATTTATGTAACATCCAAAGCCCTATTACCTATTTACGATAGCTGCATCCAAAATATGTTCACTTTAATAGCAATATTTGTAAGTTCTGAAGCTTATTTTGTTCACACAAACATTTTCCAAAACAAACCTGCAGAAACCTCTCACCTTGAAGCTATATAATAATAATAAACCATAAGTAACTTGTATTTAGCTTTAAACATTATATTTTATAGTAGACATAGTAAAGCAGATCTTCTAAATCAAAATCGTACATTCAGGGGCTAAAATGCAGGCTGTTCTGTAGCAAAGAGTCTCATGTAGAAACAAAGGAGTAGAAAGGTAATTTTATCTCTAAATACTGTATCATTGGGATCAATGCTAGAATAAGATATCTGATACTTTGAAAAGAGTATAAAAATAGTGAAAATCTGAAGGCATTGTTAAAAAAAAAAAAGAAGGGGTCTCAAAAATTATTCAGCGATTGGAAAAAAAAAAGTCTTGAGGTGAGAGAGTGAAACAGCTCAATCTTTTTAGCTTATCAAAAAGAAGACTGAGCAGTAACTTGACTGGAGTGTGTAAGAACATTGTCAGGGAGAAAGCATTGAGTACTAAAGTGCTCTTCAAATGCAGCAGAGAAAGACCAAGCATTAAGAAAGGGCTTGACATTAAATGCAAATTCAAATTAAGAGCAAGTAATAAATATTTAACAGTGATGGTGATTAACCACTGGTGCTACTGAAGCCATTGCCCTTCTCTCAGTAGTTTCAAATTAAACCCAGGTGCCGTTTTGTAAATAAACTTTGGTCAGCCAAGTCTGTCGTCTCCAAGTGAGGCCATCTGGGTGAGATCTTACAGGCTATGGGGTAAGAGGGGACAAACCAAACCTGTTTGCCTTAAGATTTATAAAACTTACTGAAACTCATCCTAAGAGCTCCCTACAGGTGTTAATACAGCTTTCCCAACAGCTTCTAGTGGAAGATGTTCATTTCTCTCAACCAATAAAAGTTTGACTTCCCCCTTCTGCCAGAGGACTCTCTGAAACCCACTGTGCAATAATAGAACAGCATATATGGGCAGCTGCTTTATCTAAAACCTAACCACATTTATTGAAACAAAACATAAAATAGATATTACTCATACAACAAGCCAGCCCAACAATTTATGCCAGCACAAGTGTCAGCTCACCTTTACTAAATTCATTTGAAATCACATAGGGTTAGGCAACAAAGGGAGGGGAAGAACAAGAACATTTTTAAAAGAGCAGAATTTGCCCCCTCAGCATTTCCACCTTTTGTAATTAACAACACTGTTCTAAAACATGTTTTCAGACAGATGTCAGTAATATCAAGAACTGGAGCTTGAATCACAAGAGATAGTTTTACTACATTCTCAATTGGTTTATATATATATATATATATATAATATTAAAGGCAACAGTTATGAGCAAAGCAGACTCACATATGATTACCTAACCTCCTTCCATTCCACATGGCCTATCAAACCACCATATTAGGAGCTAAGAGAGTCACATATGGGTATGCACATGTCTGCATGGTTACCCCTCAAAAAACTCCTAGGTTTTACTGCTGAGCATGATGCTGGCCTGCATGGAATAGTGTGGACAGCAAGAATAGAGAGGTGATCGTGCCCCAGTACTTGGCACTGGTGAGGCCACACCTCCAGCATTGTGTGCAGTTCCGGGCCCCTCACTACAGGAAGGATGAAGAGTTGCTGGAGCGTGTCCAGAGGAGAGCTACCAACCTGGTGAAAGGTCTGGAGAGAAAGCTCTATGAGGAGATGATGAAGGAACACGGATTGTTTAGTCTGAAGAAGAGGAGGCTGAGGGGAGACCTCATTGCTCTCTACAACTACCTGAAAGGAGGTAGTAGGGAGGTGGGAGTTGTCCTCTTCTCTGAAGTGAAGAATGACAGGATGAGAGCAAGTGGCCTGAAGTTTCGCCAAGGGAGGTTTACACTGGATACTACAAAGAATTTGTTTACCAAAAGAGTGGTTGGACAGTGGACAGGCTGCCCAAGGAGGTGGTGGAGTCACCATCCCTGGAAGTATTTAAAAGAAATGTAGATATAGTGCTTAGTGACATGATTTAAGCACTGAAGGGGTAAATTAGGTTATGATAGGGGGATTTAGGTTGTGGTTGGACTTGATGATCTTCAAGGTCCCTTTCAACCAGGATGATTCTGTTCTGTTCTATGATGTCACATGGCAAGGAATATGGCTTTGGTCAGTTTGGGTCAACTGCCAGTGTCTTGTCCTTGCCCAACTTCTTGCCCACCCCAACCTACTTACTCAGTGCGGGGGGAAATGGGGATCCAGAGCAAGAAGAGAAACTCTTGCTGCTGTGCAAGTACTGCAAAAACCAGAACACTGTTTTAGTCACAGAACTGAAACACAGCACCATATGGGCTGCTGTGAAGAAAATTAATTCCATCTCAGATGGACCCAGCACACAGATGCATTTAGTCTTCAGCAGACAGGAGCTGGAAATCACCATGCTAGCTCTTAAGGGCTCAACAAGAGACTTGACTGAAAACAAGAAATAGGCCAGAACAATAATAAAAGTTATAAATAAAATAATAACAGGAATAAGTTATATATCTAGCAAAAAAAAATATTTTTCTTGACCTTCCCAGTAATAAATCAGTCACTACTCTTGCTCTGCAATAGCTTTGAGATGAAAGAAGGTGCAGAAGGGAAGGTGAAAGTAACTGAAATTCCACACATTTTTCATCTCTGTCATGTCTACACACAGCCACACTATCAGCAACCCCTGGTTTTCTCCCACATGAAACAGACCATGAAATTTTACTTTCCTTCAAACTCCTGCATGGCCACACATGGCAGGCTATGATATAAACCCACACGGTCAAAATACAGGTTACTGCTGTGAATCAGATCTGGGGCCATTAACATCATTCTCCCGTAAGTAAGCATAGAGATTCCCTAGGCAGGACAGGAACATCCTTCTTGTCTATGCTATGCCTCCTTTGCAGGTGGAGATTCCTTTAGCTGTCAATCTGATTCCCTTCACAAGCATCAAAATTCACTTTAAAGTCTGAATAATAAGGACTGCTGACCCTTTCACACTGATAAAAATAAATAAATGTCAGACACCAGTTTAGTCACACAGGTACAGTAAACTTTTTTCTAACCACACCAGAGATTTATTCTTTCAGCTAATCAGAATTCAAACAGAACAGAAATAAAATGTCACCCTGCCACACTAACATCCATCAACCACAATGATTACATCTACATCAATCATTTGATATAATAGGAGTAAAGTCATCATAACACAAAGTTGTCAAAAGATCTGGAATTGGTTTTCTATTTAGTATTCCATCATATAACATCTACAAGATTATTTCAAAGGCAGCAGTGCCTGCTTTGAAAATAAGACAGCTTGCTTCAGCATTTTCCTGGCAGCAGACTGTTACTCAATGACAGCATTCTCCGTGAAGTAACATCATTGATTTGAGCTTTATAAAAGGGGAGGGCACTGTATTTTCTGTTCCATCAGATTTCAAACTTCAATTGAAAATTAAACAATGACATTACTTTCACATACACAACCTGCAACTCACCTAAAAAGTACCTTAACATTCAGAAGTGTTGGTTATATAGCAGGGGGCGTGGGAATGTGGAATTAGATTATCTTTACTGTCCATTCCAACCCAAACTCTCTATCATTCAATTATTATATCAGAGAGTTCAGTAGGTTCATTCCAGTGTCTCCTGTAATTTGGAAGTCCCATGGACTTCATCTCCTCCAGTGTCTCATTTTGACTGAAACACCTCCCAGATACTGGTATTTTGAAAAGGGTAGTGCTACCTGAGGGTTACATACATGACAAAGCACACAGTAGTATTTCAAAATGTGAAGTTCACCTGCTGCTTTGGAATGTCTTCTCAGTTTACAGATTGGACCAAGTCTGATGGTTGATTATGCACTGTGGGGCTAAAGACAGTTAAAAATTCTGGATACAGACAGTTTATGTTGCACTCAGCACTGTGAACAGATGGTCAGAAGCAAAGATCATACCAGAGAGGAGAGAGCAAAACCAATACTGAAAGTACCCCCTTTCTGGATGTGATGGAAAATTTAAAGACAGTACATCACTACCACCGTAAGCAAAGTGGAAGATCTCGGTGTTTCATTTCTGTGCATGAATCACCTTAGCGAGCATGAAAACCCATAACCACAGCTAAATCCATGCTTCCTTTACAGGGCAGGTATTGCATGACAAAAATTATAAAGACAACTAATAAAATTAAAAAGACTGTGGAAAAAGAGTACTATGAGAAATCCACCACTACAAGGATGAAGATCACAGAGAATTATTCCACTTGGCTTGGGAAGCAGACATACAATGAAAACCATTTAATGTAAAAACTAACAACGCAGATCAGATGTGCATATGTGCTTAGACTTTATCAGTCTAATGAAGCTTTTTGCTAACAGTACTGACAGTAGTAATAGTTTGACCCAGATGCAGTGCGTGCTTCATAAAATCAATTAATAACCTCACAGGAAAGTTTGAAGTAACTTATGTCATCACCTGGCTTCCTCACAGGCTATTTGTATCTTTACTCTCACTGGCCATTGCTCAATTATTCATGACAAGAGTAATTCATGACTGAATCACTCAACAAAACAGGATCTTACATTAATATGTAAACTTTCAGAAGGTTGAAACCAGCCTTCATTAATAAGTCAGACTTGTTAGCATCTTCACAAAGATGAGCTGGAATAACTGCATCTCCCTTTACATCAGTTGCTATTTTTACTTCTAAACTGATTCTTCTGCCTAGTCAAGGACTTAACTTGGATGTGAGTGCACCCTCAGAACCACTTTCTTGAGTAACTACAATACAGCAAATAAACTTGCCGGCAACACTTTTTCTAATAATTTTTTAGAGCATGCTTTTGGATCATACTTTTGTAAATACATAACTTCTAATAAACATACTTCCAGGTATGATACTTTAAAGGCATACAAATCACATTTAGCATGCTCACATACCTAGTAGGCTTACAAATCAGTGACAGTTCCTTTAATTAGTATAAGTTCATATTTGCAGTAAATACATTACATGCGTTACTCTCTTGGGAATAAAAAAAAAAAAAATCACAGAAAAAACCCCATAAATATAGAATGCAAAACATTTTCTGCCAAAGACCATGATACTATTAAAAAATTGACCATAATTGCCAAAATTATCAAATCACGTTTTCATAGCTGTGCTGCCATCAATGAACAATATAAATCTTTGCAAATTCTTTTTACATATTTATTAAAACAGATATTTTACATGTAACCAGCAAAGGTAATGTTATAAATATCTCCACAGAACTATCAAGATGTAAATAGCAAATATTGTATATTTATTTGGCATTAAGGTTTATAGTTTGAGGAAAAAATTGAGTTTGGCTTTACTTCAGTCAGTATTTATTTCTCCTTTCAATAAACATTGATGTTTGCCTCAAGAGAAGTCAATATCCTGTTAATGTACATTACTTGAATAACATTTGGGAATGACTAAACAAATGAGCCAAATTCAGTGGATCAAAGATAGTGGGACCAAGAAAGACCTTACAGGTCATTTGTTTGAATGTGCAATCTTAGCAGAACTACCAGAACATGATATGGAACACTCCTATGAACAATCCCTCCTTTAATTTTCAGCATTCTGGTACTGCAGCCAGTTCCCTTTTTGGTACAGCCTGCTTTCCAGATGTTAATGTGTGAGGATTTTATCCTATGCCCTTCTTCAATGTTTTCAAAGCTATCTTCTCCTTGTAGCACGTTTTGCTTCAACGGTCCTGTAGACTGTAATCACATACTCTTATGTTTTCCTCATTTAACCTTTTTTTCCCAGGTTGTCATCCATGTCTTACACTGGTATCTTCTAAAGTTCTTAAAGGAACTCTATTAACAATACTCAGAATTCTTACCGGAAGTTTATGCTACAGGATTTTCTACATATGGTTCCCTTCCCAAATGGCAATACTTTAATACCATTAAAGTTCACCAAACTCTGCTACTCGCATGAGGTAGTAAAATAATCACATTTTAGACAAAAAGTTACCTTAAGTAGTGAACATATTTGCAGCTTCTCTCAGATCTTGGCAAAGCTGTCCTTTAAGGGGCAAAATTATATGAATAGTTGAATATATTAAATTTTCATATCACATTAACTATTAAAAGGCCAACTATAATGATAAACCTCACCAACCTAAGACAGAGGAAATGATGGGCATTATTAGCCTATAAAAGCCTATATAACAAGATCTGATAAAACTTCAGAGACCATAGTTTCCATTATCTGTATCCTCTTTCTTCTTGCTCGAGGACACTAGCCACAGTTGCATCTTGGGTTATGAATTCAGTAGAAATATCTAGCATTATCACGTCACATCAAATTAGCAATTACCACTTGTAATGAAAAGCCCTGAATATCTCAAAAAATCTCACAAAGATCACCATCTTTTTTTAAAGTGCTCTCACGACTTCAGGTGCAACATTTTCATCTGCTACTGACAAAGTGGGATCTTAAAATGAAGAGTGAAAAATAATTATAAAACAACAGAACTTCATAAATGTTTATCACTGGAGTATTATCAATTATCAATGGAGTATTCCATTCCAGGTTGGGGAAAAAAATAGAATAAAAATATTTTGTCTGTTCATTTAAGTCCACAGAGAAATGTCTTATTTCTGGAGTTCTGTCTTGAGATAGCAATACCACAGACTTTGCTGTTATACTTGCACTAGAATAAATATAAATCACAGGAAGTACTATTTAAAATGTTATTAAGAGAAAAATTATAAGAAATAGCTTCAATGATTTTTTTCTTTATGCAAAGTATCACTGGAAAGGCAACATGTATAAGGTGCAGCCTTGAACAATTAGCTTCCAATTCATATTTTCCTCAGACACTTTCAAGCAATCCATACTTAACAGAATGAGAGGGAAACAGTTCACATACTGGACATCAAAACAGTTCAAAAGCAGCCTGTTGTTCCTTAGCACTTTGAGAAAAGTACTGGAGTCTGAATTTGAATGCTCACCTTGATGTCTGTAACAAGCTTTTACCACTTCAGAGAAAAACTATCAGTTTGTTGAAGGTTTAATGCCTTCAATCCTCTCCCTGAAGATGTGTCAGTAATGATCAGCTGGCTGCAGTACAATAGTAAACATGGCCTCATAAGCCCATTTTTAGTAGGCTGGGATCTTGAAGAGAGCCAATACTATAACTGTATTCTTGTATTTTGTCCTCTTGCAAGTAAATTTAGCAAAAAAAAAACCCTGGGTTTAGGGGAATACATCTCAGAGCTACAGGTGAACTCACAGTTAAAGTATATAATTGGGAATGCAGAGAGCAGTGAGATGGCAGCAACACTGACTGTGCTGTTTTGGTTCTTTGTACAGCTATTGTCAGATTCCCAGAGCTGTCAATCCAGAAGTACTAAACCTTTCACAAGTTAACCCTTAAACTAATCTTTCACCTATCAACCTTTTCAAATACTAAATTCACATTAAGTACACTAGGAATGAAAATAACCCTCTATTCTAATAACCAGAAGCTGCCAATTAAATCCATAATGTATGGACATTTTCCCCTCACTTGCCCTTTTTATGCAAAATAACATTGCATGAGGTTGCATGCAATACCAACATGTGGATCATTTTAATTATTTCTGGGTATTTGTCCAGACTGCATTAGACTAATATAGTCCAATCAATGATTTATTCACACATTTGTAAATTGTATCTTAGTGCATTCACAACTTGTTAGCATTCATATACAAAAGACCTAAACTGGAGTTCTTTTCCAGTAAAAATGGGCTATCTTACCTTTAGAAATTAAGAAGCACAGCTAAATGCATTTCTTTTACAATTTACTCCGTATTCACACAGATGGCTTGCGAGATTTTATGAATGTTAGTGAAAGCTGTCCAAAAAGCTTTCTAAATACCTAGAGTACTATGTAATATTATGGTGCTCACTGTAAGTTGATCTTTGTAACATTCTTGTGATTAAAGACAACTGTCTTCTAAAAGGAAGATAAAGGGTTTTATTCTAATAGTTAGTGGCAATTACAGAATTCCGATCCCTCTCAAATTTTAAACATGCACCAAGTCAAAGTATGACAGACCATTGTTCCAATGTGTTACACTGAGTTCCACTGATTTCAGTGGATCAGCCCTCAAAGCAAAGAGCATTCAGATATAAACCGTACAGAACTGTTAAGAAAAACAGTAATTCCTTCAGAAGGAATGGAAAGTACAAAGAAAGATTCTGACACAGGCATGTACAGACAGGTATGCGAGCTCATCCTAATCAGATAATGACCAAGTTTGCAAATTAAATTCCCTCTAGAGCAGCCATTTTAAGCCACACCAATACCAGGCTTGCATATGAGGTTCCTAGCTCTTGCTTCAAAAGCTATTTCAAATGACAGCTGTGAATAAAAAACACTGTATTAGGTTTGATCCAAGTACATTTATCATCCACTTGTTTCTTTAAATGTCTGATCATTCCTATTCAAGCCAAGTAAGAACAGTCTCTCCAAATGTCAAGCAATGCTGGACCTATCCAGCAAGTATCAGTCACACTAAAGAGACTGTAAAAACCTGAATATTGTAAGATGCCTGCTTCTGTCCTACCAGTGAGATAAATATTCTCCTTCTAAAGTTATGACCTTCACATCTGTCAAAGGTCAAAGTCAGTCAGCTCTTACATTTCCTGTAATTGTGGTTTCCTAAAAGGATCACAATCAGCTGAAGTAATTCTGATTGAGATACTTGCAGCAGTAAATGCTCACTAACCAAATAACTTCTCTTTGTCTACCCCTGTTTAACTCATGCATGGATTTAAGTTTACTCTGCTTAGGTGAAAGGATATCACTCATGAAACCACTGGAATTTGGGCTAGAAGTTCTATTCCAGCTTTTTGTATCTGCCAAATCAGAATTCTTTTTCCTTTTCTTTGTTTACTAGATAGCATCTACATGAAAGACATTAATAAACACAGGTGAGTATAAGTAAATATTTGTAGTAATTTAACTTTTCTGCATTTCCTCTTTTTAACATTATTGTATTTGTGTATATGTATTTTATATTAGGTATACTGTTTAATTTAATATTTGATAAAAATAGCTCATTTGCTTTCTTCTGCAGTTTAATTTTGATGGTGTCTACTGATTGTGACAGAAATTTACTTTGTTTATACAAAACACTTCCCCTGTGCTTTCATATCCTGCTTTTTACTCAAAAAAATTTTTTTTAATTTTTTTTGCAACTTCAATACACCAAACATCTCTTTTGCACAAAGCATTTCATCAAGTAATTCCATTAGGCTGCTCCTGGGCTACCAGCTCCAAAAACCATGAATTTTCAAGACCTATGTGTTTTATTCATTATAGGGCAAAATGCTTCATGGTCAAACTTAAGCAAATTTCTAGTCTTCCATGCTGCTCCTGAGGAAAAAATACCAGTGGACTGTTCATTTTTATTAGCATTTGCACAAGCACATATAGTATTAACTAGATTTCCTTATTTCAGTGGGCAATGCCCGTGCCTGATATTCCCCAAAAGGAAACAAACGTCCATCTCTCATAATTTGTACTTGTATTTTCAGATTTCCAGATTATTTACAAACCTTAAAACTTCAGAACGTGCCACAAGATTTGGATCAATATCATATCTTCAGGTTATATGACACACATGTGGTAAATCTTCTATAAAACCATCAGATCAAATTCTTCCTCTGCCGATCAAATGTTAGACAAAATGTTTTTATAAGAGATAACTAACAGCTTACCTAATACATACAGGAGTTAACTCACAAACCTAAGATCAGCTCAAAAAGCATGAATTAAGGAGCTACCTTAAAAAGAAGCCTGGCAGTCACTCAAAACTCAAAAATCTTTCAATAGTTTTATTTAATTGTTCTTCACTGCAAAACACTAGCTTCATAGCCAAAAGCTACTCTCACAATTCCCAAGAGGTGATGATCTCCTACAGCATTCTGATGGTATCTTAGCCTCTGAGAGGGAAGAATAAAAGGATAGGAAATAAAGTCAGAAAAATATCGAGTATCTCTAGAGACATGTCCTGGTTCTTTGCTCAGTACATGGCAAGAGCTAAACTCCTCAGATAAAAATACCATGTTCGGAAAACAGATGCCTTCAGCTTCCTTCATTTCTGCTGTGGAATGCCTTATTCATGGCTAAAGACATTTTCCTCACTTCAGGTTACCATGGTCAGGCATCCAGCACTCAAATTAGGTATCACCATCTTCTGTTTCACTTAGTAACATATGAAAAGCTTTGCATTGGTGGGAACACATGTATGTTAGAAATGCAGAACTCCTTGTAAGGAAGCCACCACCACTGAAGCAGGGAAATGACACCCAAGAGCATGGAAGTAGAGTCCCTCAATGTTCTGTGCCTTCTAAATCCTGAGCTCAGCAAGCACTGAGATTGCTTGTAACCCACATCAGCAGAGTTCATCTTGAAACTTCTTTTCAAGATAAACTGTTCTATCCTGTTTATCAACGTTACCCAGCATAGAGGAGGTGAACTTCAATAAAGACTTTTAGATGCTGTTCACGCATCTTGAAGAAAAAGGACGAATCTGTGTCACTCATTTCCTTGAGTTTCCACATAAGCGATGGAACTAACTCTTCAGAAATCCCCTAAGCTACACAATTGCCATCAATTGCAAATGATCAAACATCACACATCTACAGCCTATAAAACAGAACTTTTCTATCAGGGCCAGCACTAGAATTAAGATTGCTTAGCTATTAAGAATTTTGATACCCTTTTCCACTCAACTCAAAATAACGTGTAAGGTTATAAAGGAACCCTAGCTAATTAGACCCCCCCCCGGAGAGTAAAGAAGCCAACACAACAAGCTTGATTTAAAAAAAATTGCCCTTAACTAAAAAAAAATATATATATATATAAAAAGCCAACCAACAAACCACCCAAAAACCCAACCAAAAAAAACCCCAAACCAACCAAAACAAACAGAAAAAGACCAAAACGCACCAAAAAAACCAAAAGAAACAAAAAACCCAAAACCAACCCAAAACCAAACAACCAACCCACTACAATTTGCAGATCTGGAATGGAAAATAGTAGGATATTGGAGATTGGTACAGAATAACTCTCCTGAAACAGGAAAGAAAAAGTTGAGAAAGAGTCTTCACAGCTCTCTTTTCTGTGACTTGCACTCCTTTTTCTGTAATTCTATGGGTAGTTATGCAGAGCATTTGTAGCCCATCATTGTGATTAACCAACTATTCAATTTCTAGGACAGGGCAAGAACCCAGAAGGTGTGGTTCCACCACAAAATACAGTGAAATAACTTCTAACTGTTTAGGTTTACAGCCATAGCCATAAACCTGGACAGGAGCATTAAATTTACTTTGTCACTTATCAAAATTCAATAAACAAAGGAACAACCACAAACTATTAAATAACCAACAGTATAAGCAGTAATTATGTTGACCATATTTTCTGTAACACATAAATAATGTTATTTGGTGAAGAACATTATTCTTACTCAGAATGTAGGATTTAGAAAAAGCAGGAAATAAATAAATTATTAGCTTTAGTTTACAGAGAAAGATTACTCAGGTATTATGTAGTGGGTTTTTTTCAGCTGCCTTGAATATCACAACATGCAGTATTTAATAGATATACCCAGAGCTGTGTATTTAATTAAAGGTGACATCCTTCCCTTACTTGAGTTCAGCTTTGAGCTTAGTGGTTAAAAGGATACTCAGTGGCTTTCATATTCAAGAGCCCATACTACCTTCTTGGAACTGGATTTTAAGATCAATTCTGGTAATAAGAGTAGCACAAAGAGGTTAGTTGTATCATTAATCTTGTCAAATACCCTGCACCAGTCATGAGTTATCAGACAATGAAACAAAGGCAGAATAAAATACTGGTTTCAGCTTTACTAGTGGTAATAGAAGATGCACCACTGGGAGTATGAGAGTGGGTAGAGATAAGAAAGGCCTGCATTTTTTCAGGGGCTTTTTAAAGTGTGGTAATATTTCACTAGACAGATGACATCAAAAGCAGTTTTAAGATACTGTGTGCTCAGTATATATAAATTAAGTGAAGATGTAGAATGCACACATAATATCCAGAAACCAATCACCCACAAAACATGATAATATTCCAGACATTGAAGTGTTGCAGTTACCCTTACAGAGCTTCAGTAATTTTATTTTAAATTCAGAATCAGTAACTCATTGAAGCAAATCCAGAGAGCATGGGTGATTGCAGACTATGCAGGAGTTTGAAATGGGCAACAAGTGTAGGATCAGGCCCCTCTACACGGCCTGTTAAAGCAAAACACTTAAGGCCATCTTGTTCATTACTACTTGCCTATCTATGAAAAATTAGTAAGAATCCTCAGGTAACTCATTATTGATCAAAATGACCACTTAAAGTGATTAACACTTTAGTAGAGCTTTTGCTTTAACAAGCATCACAACTGCCTGTATTTCTTGTTTCAAGAGCTTGAGATGTGATGTGTTCAGATTCAATTTGCAGTTATTTTATCATGTTTTATTCTTCATTACAAATTTCTATATATGCTTCTACCTAGTGTTTTTTGTTTTTCTTGATGTCCATTGCCCTAATTGTGTGAGTAATACCAAGTTACTATCTCTTCTGTAGTGTTTGCTAGTGCAGTAGTATAATGCATACGTGTTCTAGGCTATTGTCTTGATGTTCCCTGACATCGGATGAGGAAAAAAGATTTGTTGTTTTGTGTTTTTTTAAAAAGGTAAGTAAATAAGGTCAATAAGAGGGCTAGCTGATGGAATAAGATTAGAACTTCCTGTTAAAGTGTTTCTCCACTAATAGAAACGGGATATACACGTTCCAGGCTTCCGTGTTGAGGAAATAATTCACAATGAATTCTATTTTAACAAGCAATGCATGCACAAACTATACTCTTTCTTAATCAGATTAACTTCCTTAACATTTCTATCACATGTCCAGAAAGTCCCATTCTGCAGAGCCTACTCTGGACAGTGTTACACTAAAGAACTTTGTAAGAGCAAAACCTGCAGTAAGAAATAACCCAGACTTCCAGTGGAATATTAAACTGTAGATTCTGTTTTAAAACAGTGGGTTTGATCACTTGACATAAATACTATATCTCTTTTCAGCTGAGCATTGATTTTGAGACTTGTACTAAACAAAACAAAACAAACAAACACAACAAAAAAAACCTGACCCACATCATTTACTTTAGTTAGATCTACTCACAATATTAAGATTTACTAGTTTCTCTCCTATGTCCATCCAATCACAGCACTATGTTCTAATACTGATATTAATGTGATAGTATATCAAAACTATAGTCACATTATTCCCACATTGCTCAGAGCTTTAAAGTTAGGGGGGTTGGTTTTTTAGTCAGTACCTTTTACCACTAATTTTTTCCCTCTCTGGAACTATTTATTTGTTCTTAAATGTGAACTTTGCTTTTGACGGGAAGTCAAGGAGGCAGGTACTGAGAGCATTAAATTCCCTAAGGTAAAAAAAAAAGGAAGAAATGAGAGACAAGAGAAAGCAGAAAACTAAAATTCAGCCCTCCCTGTGCAACAACAAAGCAATGCCAATTCCAAACACAGAAGGGATGTGCCCCCTGCAGAGTGGGCACATAAATAAAAAGATAAATGTAAGATAAATAAATAAAACCAACATAATCTATTCTAATAGAACACAAAGTATCCTTAGAATCACCTACTCCCTATAACAGTTAATAGATACAACTGGCCTGTAATAACTCTAACAAATTCACATACTTAAACAAGTAAATTCCTTGAAGTATTACAATATAACCATTCAGAACATAACTATTCTCTACTGTACTCCACCAAATCCTAGTCTTCTTGCCCATTGTTCATCACTCCTATAGTCCAGACTATTCAAATTCCTACTGAGTTCACTGCGAAGTGCAGCTCTAGAACATGAAAAAAACCCCACAGTTGCCACAAAGTAGTACGTAAGAAACTCCTAATTTCTGTTTCAGGATAAAGAGCTGCTGTGAAGTTTCAGAACAAGCAACAGTAAATAATGATGTCTAAGGTTGTCTGCTTGTCCTGGTCTGAGCCAGGATGAAGCCAATTTCCTTTTCACGATTTTTTTTTCCCTTCAGTAAGCTCTCTCTTAACTAGCAGCAAGTTTTCCAGCTAGTGGACTGATAATGCTGGAATGTTTGTCACTGCTGAGATGCCAAGGTCACTTTACTCTGCTTGTTAAATCTCGGGTGCTACAGGAGCAGAAGAGTCATATCTGCAGCCCTCCTGTGGAGACGAGTGGACTAGACAGACAGCAAAATTGTCCAAAGTATTCCAGGCATCTACGCAAGCTCAGTATAAGGTCAGAGATCATGGAAGTCAAGCCCTTTTTTATTTTTCCCTTCTCTTCCATCCATGGCCGGCATCCAGGGAAGACTCCGTCCATCCATCACCATTGATCCCCAGGCTCATGCATTCCTGAACCTCATAACTCTCCCCTCAGCCCCTGTCTGCTCTGCCACTCCCTCCAGCAGCGCTCCGGGACATTTCAGGACTGCTCACAGCTCAGGAGATGCCATGGGAGTTGCTGGGGGTGGGGGGAGGCAATAGGAGTTTTGCACATTCCTGAACACATTTGTATATAATTGTACTTTTATTATTTTATTTTTTTTTTAATCATTAGTATTTAATTAAGGCTGTCTAATTAGTTTTCAATCTGGAAAGTCTCTCTCTCTTTACTCTCTCTCCTTCCCTACCTGGGTGGGAGGGGATCATGAGCATTATTGTCACTGGTTTAATTGCTGATCCTGAGTCAAACTGTGGTACTATTCTATGCAAGAGCCTCCCCACAGTGGTTACAAACACACTGGCCTTGAAAAACATTTTCCTCCCATTATAGCAGCAGCCTTGGTTGCATGAGCACATACTAATACCCTTAAGTAGCATTTCACATTTCAAGTCAGGGCTTTACTTCATCATACTTTATTTCCATTCATAATAGTGTACTTTCAAAAATATTCAAAGTTACTTTCTGCATTGTGAATTTCTATTAAATAAATTTTAGAGATATGAAATTTTCTGTGATGCCACTAGAGTATCGTATATACTGACACTTCCAATGTTTGCTTGTATTGTCCCTTTCAGCACAGAAACAAGTAAAAAGCCTAATATCACCATTTTTTTGATGTTATTACTCTTTGAAAACACAAAAAAACCTGCCTGGTTCTTTGTTCAACTTAAAGCACTCAAGAGAATGGCACTGTGACGTACAACATTTTATAAACAATGTAGCTGTATAGAAGAAAATAAATTAATGTAATTTATTTTAGCTAGCTGAAAAAGTATGATGAACTGAATATCTGGATACTCATCAAAACCTGAAAGGTATCTTTGACAGACTCACCACAGTCAAAAATTATGGGTTTTGGCAGGAAATCTAATGAAAGTTTTTTCCTTGGGAACAAATACATTTAACTAGGGGTGCAGATGACAACACACACTGATGCATAAAAATAGCCCATAAAAACAGAGCTCAGACTCATTATTAGAGATAACATTTTTACATTATTTCAAAAAATAGACTACTACTATACCAAACTTTCACCTCTACAACTCCCTTTCTTCTACCAGACCTCCTGTTCTATTCATGGAGACTATTTAAGAAAGTAGCAGAGGAACAAAAACTCCTGCTTGCTATTGCCTCCTATTACTACCTCCAATAAAATATTTTTTATGGTAATGACAGAAAATACAGTAGCTTCTGCTGTTTCTTTTTTGGTTTCATATTTAATTAAATGCAAGTATTTGTCTATTAAGCACCCATATTAATAGTTTCTCTGGACCAAAGTACAAGCTGTTAATAAAACGTGGTTATATCTTTTAAAACAAAAATAGCATGATGTTGCTCTCACCTAATGCTTTCAGGAAATTCCTAATTAGAACTATGGGGGAAAATCCTCCTCATAACTTGACTCAGTTTTTGATTGACCTAAACCAACCTAAACCGAAAATGCAGTGGAACAGAATTTATGGAGCCTTGCTTTACCACAAATTTCCTTGTAATTACACAATCTATAGTTCTTATTTTGTGTAATCATGTGTAATTACAACATACAGGTCACACGGTTCACACAGATAAGATCTCAAAAAAGATGCATTTCCTTGCTTTTCATTTCTTTAACACACTGTTAATTTCTCTCCCTAATCTTAGACCTCCCTTTCCAAATCGGTATATAAGAACTCCATTACACTGATGCAGTTATCTTAACTGATAGAAAAATTACTGAAGCATAAAGGTGGACCCTGCAGAGACTGCAGTGATTTGGGACTCCTTCAGCTTTTTTTTGCAGCTACACATGCATATTGCCTCAACCCTGCTGTGACAAAGTCTGCTTCCACATGGTAAAATCAGGTTTCATGCTGCTAAGAACAGTTAGGAAGGCAGACTACTGAAGCTACTCCACAGGAGAACCAGCAAGGATGTTTTTGCAGAAACTAGCCACTATCAGAACTGCCAATGTCATTTTGCACAAAGCAATACTCTACTGTCTTCTTAAATGGCCAAGAGCAAAACTAAAATAAACAAATAATGATATGGTAAAAACACTACTCTCCATCCTGCACCTTCACCCTCCCCTAGCACAAACAAAATTAGGCTGCCCCCACCATCCTTCAATCCCTCTTCTCATATCCAGTACTCTTGATGGAATTTATTCCACAGTAAAGACCAGTCTTCAGACCTATTTTTTTTTTTTTTTTCACACTGAATAGGAGCCATCATTACCTAAGTTGTCAAAAAGAAACTGGAAGTTGTGACAGCCTAGAAAGGGACAGCTGAGGCTTTTATCACCTAGGAGAGACATAGGATCTGGCTGTAGTTTCATGTATCCAAGAGACAGTTATAAGGCTTGGTACTGAAGAAGGCATACATTTTTTTCACTTACTTAATAGCAGAAGTTTTGGGAACTAATTTGGGAAGATGGAACAAAACCCAGCCAACCACCAGGTCACCCCAAAGCAAATCCTGCCACGTTACTATCAGGCTGAACATGGTACTTTCGAGGATTTGTTGAAATGGTTAACATTTATTTCAGTGCCATGTCTCTTACTAGACATTAAAGCAAAACTGCTTTTAACAGTATCAGAGAAGTGATTTTGTATTACGATACTGTTTTGTTACCACCTCAAAATTTTACTATTTACATGAACTTAACTTGTCTAGAGAAATTAATGGATATAACACCCTGCAACGCAGAGTCTTCAGGGAGACAAAAAACAGTGCCAACAGTCCTCACAAATGTTCTCCATTTAATAGCTCAAAATAAGTTTATGTGACAAATAATGCACTCCAGTAAACAGCAGCACACAGACGACACACAGGAGTTAACATTTAAGGGCATCTGCATCTGGCTGAAGTTACTTCCCACTAACTCCTATTTACCTGACATTACAGTCACCTAATTCTCCACTAAGATCAAGATCCCATTAGGGTATGTAAATACCAGAACATCAAGTTGCTTACAGTGTAGACAAATAGCAGAACAGAAAATTATACATCTTTTAAGATGGATGTTAAAATACTGTGCATCTCTGATGAAAAAAACCCAGAACCTGTAGAAGCAAAGATAGTGAAACTCTTATCTATTGGATCTCAGAAGGGTAGACACAGATGAAGACTTTATGTTCCACCTTCCTGAAGCTAACCTGTCCCAAGTTGAGGAGACAAAATCTCACTGATATTCATAAAAGGTGGGGCTTATTGAAGCATTTAGGTTGAACTGAAAGTTTAAGTTAACTGTCTCTTTGGCTCACAGTAACATTCCTACTACTCCTCTAAAGAATTCAATCACCAGCAGTAGCAATGCCAAAGCAAGGTCGTTCTCAGCCTTTTGCTTCTTTCCTTCCACCCCTTTGTTCTGATTTTCTGTTTCTTTAAATTTTGGTTTATAACATTTGCATTATGTCTGTGGCATTAATAAACTTCCATCTGTTAAAAAAAAAAAAAGACAAAAAACCAACACAACAAAAAAAACCCCACAAAACTAAATAATATCAAACCACAGAAACAAATATTTTCCCCATTCCTCTTTCACTTGAGAATTTTTTTAATCATTTTACTGTGTAATGATGTAAATCGTTATCACTCTGTTCACAAATGAAATCAAACAGTACTCAAAAGTTACAAAAAACCAAATTCAAGTGTATGCATTAAAGACCATAAAAGACTAAGGCATGCTTGAAAGTGAAGGCTATATCCTAAAGGTAATTTATTGCCAGGAGAGGAGAAGACATGCTGTGTGTTTATGCTAGACTGGCAAATGATGGCTGCATGGATTATAAATCTTCAGTTCCAAACAAGAAGTACTCACAGCCATAGTCCCCAACCACATAAAAAATAAGAACAGTTCACAGAGGGCTAAAGTAACGGGGGCTGGACCCAATAGGAATACATTAATCTGCAGAGCATGTCCTCAGATAGAATAAAAATGAAGAGAAATCAGTAAAGAAAACAAGCTATTTATAATACATTGTGAAAAATCACTAAAACAATAGCTTTTGGAAACCTTGCATCTGCAGCAAACCTTCTGGGCCTAAATCCAATGCAAACCTGTCAGAAAATATTGATTAAAAATGTGCATTTACAATTGTAAATAAACATGAATATGGAACCTATTCCTAACTCAATTTTTCCAGAACAGAAATAAGGCGCTTTTTTTCATCTTTTTTTTTTTTTTTTAGACTCTATTATTTAGTTAGTTGATGTAATTAGACACTGTTCTTGGTAAACAAAATTACTTCAGAATGAAACCCCCACAATAATCATTCACAAATCAAACAGACATCAAAGACTTTTACTGTGCTTATCTGCTCACCCATAATAGCTTATTGAAAATACCTGTAAGAATCCAGCATTATAAAAAACACCTTCTCAGAAGAGAAATATGATCAAAGCAATTGTCAGATGGCATGAGGCCAGCCTTTCATATCCTGCACAAGGGATTCTTTCAACTTTGTCTTGAAAGGCCCTCTGATGCTCCATTCCAGATTCTAATCCAACTCTGCAAGTGAAAGCTTAACAGAGTGCACCCTTAACAGGCACATCTTAACATATAATAACAAAATAAAAATATGTTTTCATTAACGAGGGTGCTCTTTTTAACTCATTAAACTAATAACAGGCCTTCTGCCATGACAGCAGTACATGCAGGCAGTAGCTCCACATTATGGATAAGCCTCAAGAAAACCTTCCTGATTAAACTCATGACATTAAATGCTGAGCTGACACAGGTTAGTAAACA
Source organism: Apus apus (assembly GCF_020740795.1). NCBI lineage: Eukaryota > Metazoa > Chordata > Aves > Apodiformes > Apodidae > Apus > Apus apus. The sequence goes on along the minus strand of NC_067285.1, from coordinate 50,954,795 downwards.
GATTCACTACAAACATGTACAATTAAGCTTCTGAGGTTCATTTCTAGGTGGCCAGATGAGTTATTTTTTAGTTATTGATGGTGAGATTAAACTTTTTATTTAAATAGATACCAATTCAGTTTCCACAGTATGACTTTCTGATAGGATTGGCTCAGTCTGGCAGCACTAAATGTCAAACTAAACAAGTACAAAGATGATACAGAATACAAGAATAAGAGCTTAACAAAAACCTACTAGTGTGTCTTTCTGGGTAATTCATGGAATAACTTGACATTTTGGTGCTGGTATGAAAGGTCAAAAAAACAAACTAACCAAAAATCAAACTCAAAACAGCCAACACATGAAACAAGATGCCAGGATTGCATGAGAAGACAGAAAAGACTGTAAAAAGGTTGCCTGTTCTCTTAAGTACCTGCAAGTCAGCTCAGTCTCTTTGAAGTCTAGTGCTTGACAGCAACTCAGGAGCTGGTTAGTTTCAGCATGAAAAAAACCTAAAACAGGAACAGAAATTTAGTTCTAGTGCAGAACAGTTCAGAAATGTGGTCTGGGGGCATTATGTAGCTGAATCAAAACAGTAAACCATGTTTAGCACTGGCAGCACTAGAGGCAGTACAAGTCATTGGAAAGGGTAACTTTGTAAGTAAGGCTACACACACTAAATGAAGATTGCCTTGCTAGTGTATTCTCCTTTATTGAAACACTTCAGGTAGATAGAGACAGAAAAAACCCAGGCTAAATACAGAGTATAACACATTCTATTTTAGATTACTGTAAGCAAAATTTAAGCTACCCTAATAGACTGCTCTAGTGCATTTTTTAGAGGGCTATGTTTCTCTTAAAAATAAGTAGTGCTAATGAGGAAAGAAATCAGTTCTTTTAATTCCACGCTATGTCAGGTAAAAAGATTAAAAACCTTTATTTGTGTAAACTCAAAGAACTGAAATCTAAGAAATTTCCATCTTCCAACTGTCTCAACACCTAACCACCCATTATCACATAGTAATAACGTAGAGACTCCACAACTTGCACTGAAACTCCAGGTTGCCCCAAGAATTAACACCTGAAACTGAAAGTGCCATGGGCTGATCTTGTTATTAAAATCAATGTCAACAAAATGTATGCATCCATCATGACATATAGATTCATTTCTGACTTGTAAATAAATCTCTCAGAAAGTACACGCTGCTTAGGATCACAGGACAGAAAAGGACCAACTAATTTCAGTCCAGTCCCCAGCCATGACAAGTACTGCATAATTTAATATTTTTCATAATGCAATCAAACTGCTTCCTAATAGTGCTTATGATTTTACTTTGATTGAAAGATCAATGCAAAACCTCACTGCTCTAAGAACTAGGAATGTTCTTTTAATTCTCAGCTTGAATTTATTCATAACCAGCTTACACTCATTAGTTCTTGGGCCAATATTGTCCTTTAGCTAAAATAGTTCATCTCTACCCCTGGTGTTTACCTCCCTCATGAATTTAATTTCATTCAATTACATTTCTAAGACTAATTGTTTTAAAATGAAAGGACACACTTTATAAAACCATCAATGGCACATTCCATAAGGAGAAAAATTAACTTCTCAAGCAATTAAATATCCACAAAAGTTGAGAAGTGCAGAGTAAGGCAGTTATAAGCCCATGAAACTTGTATTACTCCAGGATGTAAGGAAGTAACGATTCCAAACTGAAGACATTAAAGGCTGTAAGATGAGAAGCTTTACAAGTATACTGGAATGAAAAAGAGTTCTTATGAAAAATATGTTTATTCTTCAGCACTCCTGCAGAAGGACTCACTTAAAAATCATTTTAATGCTCATTTCCCTTGTCACTCTGCAAAATTAGGGAAAAAAGGCTACAACTAAACTTACAAAGCAATAAAATACTCAGAGGCCATGAAAAAAACTGCAGTATTTTCTATGCTTTTTAAAGGTTGAGGAGGATTTGCAATTTACACTGAGACAACATTCAGTGTCACTTTGGTTCCTCTTGATAGCTCCTATAAAGGTCAAGCCAAAGTGCTTCTTGATCAACCTATGATCATGCCAAAACCAAATCATCTTTTCATAATAGAACTATTTATTTTGGGTAGCAGTTAGAAAAACTCTTGTTTAGGGATTCATCTGATGTGCTACCTTATGGAAGAAAACAAGTGTTTATGCCAGTATTTTAGAAAAAATCTGAAGAAATCAAACATCTACTATTAATTTGAAGCTATCAATTTATACTTTTTAAGAGGCATTAGGCATATGAATTACAGAGTGAAGCCAAAGGGTTGGAGGGCTGGAGCACCTCTCTTATGAAGACACGCTGCGGGATCCGGGATTGTTCAGCCTGAACATGACAAGACTCCAGGGGGACCTTATAGTGACCTTCCAATACCTGAAAGAAGCCTCTAAGAAGCGTAGGGAAGATTTGTTCACAAGGGCATGTAATGATAGGACAAGGGGTAATGGTTTCAAGATAGAGAAGGGTAGATTTAGGTAGGACATTAGGAAAAAGTTCTTTGATAGGAGGGTGGTGGATCACTGGAACAGGCTGCCTAGAGAGGTGGTGGGAGCCCCATCCCTGGAGACATTCAAGGTCAGGCTTGATGGGGCTCTGAGCAATCTGTTCTAGTCTGGTATGTCCCTGCTTATTGTAGGGGGGTTGGACTGGACAACCTTTAGAGGTCTCTTCCAACCCAAGATATTCTATGATTCTATGATACATAGAGCAATGGACAACTAAGAAGCAATGGATGCCCACTTCCATATGGTGAAAATCTGACTTTCTCCTAAACTTTCCTCCTGTCTAGTGAAGTATACCAGTATCTTTCTCTTGCATCTGAAGTGTGAGCTCCTGCAGTAAGTCCAAGATTGTGCTTTAAAGAAGTCCAGACCACCTCTCTAACTCAATGAAAACTTCAGAGCAATTCAGTGTTCTCATAGTTCTCTAACTCCAGTTCTTAAAATTATTCAGGCTATACTAATAGTAAAAAAAAATAAATTGCAAGTCTGAAAAATAAGTTAGCCACCTGGAAGTCTAAAAAAATCCCCACATCTTAAGTGTTTTTTTATTTTCATGTCATCAAAAAGCATATACTAGCAAATGTTTCACACAACACTAGAACTTAAACTAAATAACAGGTATCACTGACGCAGATAAGCAGGAAACAAATGTGATGATATTGCTTACAAAAAATCACTGACAGTCAAAATGTCATGTCACTATGGTGAAGGACTTCTTCACTCAAACCAAAAGATAAAGTACAGTATCAATCTATTTCTAAATATTAGTTATAAAACTGTGACTCACTCTATGAGGAAATGCTGGTTGCTGATTTCAATTCTGTGAATTTCCTAGCACAAATTCAATAATAATTGCTAGGAAAAAACCTTCATTTCTGTTAGAATATGTAATTTCATTGGCTTACAGTTTCCAAATAATAACATAAACCATTCTCAGTTCTACAATGGATGGGAAACCATAACGATTTAGCAAAGACATAATATAATAAGTAATAGTCTCATATAGACAGTGTAAATGTGTGCAAAATATTAATAAAATCTTTCACGTCAGTTACAAGTTGCGACTACTTCCTAAGGACTGAAAGATCTAAATCAATCAAATTTTTGCTTATGAAGAAAGGATTATGAAAATTCTGCTTTACAAATTCATTATGAAAAAAATTGCCATTCTTCTGTCCATATTGCTGCTGAAATTCAAACCATTCAGGTCAGATCAAAACAGGATCCAAGTTCAAACTCATTCAACTGAAGTTTATGAGCATGAAGATTTGATTTTTGCCCATATCTTAACATACTTGCACATTAAAAGAAAACTTCTATTTGCAATAGCCTTATTAGCAGAAACCATGGCACACAAAGAAACAACTGTCCTGTCTTGATTTTGGCAGTAATCATTCTTTAGCCACTCATTAATACTTGCTTTTCTTAATAAAGCAAACAAAATTCTGCTGAATTGCCTTGTATTTGAATACATCATTGTAAAGACACTGCTGGCCATTTTAAGCTAAGTAGCTACTAACGCTGCTTTTGCAGATCTCTAATCCTTCTATATATTACATGTTATATAACAAAGCAGCTACACTAAGTTCCCGTGAGAGGAGATCAACAATGAACTCCAAAAGATTTGGTTATAAGAAACAAACAAAAAACCAACCACCTGCTATCTTCGTTTGCTACTTAAAAAAAATAATCGTTTAAATACCCTGAAAGAAAAGGACTTTCTTGTTACTCAAAAAAACCATTTTGCTCTACATTACTATGTTTCCTTTTTTTTTCTTCCCCTTACAGTTGGGGGGGTGGTGGGCCGGGGGTTGAAAGAACAGGGAAAGTAAAGTGAGTAAAACACTAGTAATTTATTTAGCTAGTGATGCAGGCTGTTCTCCAATCAAATTTTGTTTCCCAAAGGAGGATATCAGTTTTAAATTACACAGCAAGCAGGCAAGAGAAAGGAAGCAAACAATCAAAACCTTCCCAGGAGAGGTAAGAATAAGGCGAGAACTCCAGAGATCCTATTTAATAAATAAACACCTTCATTTCTGTAAGTTAATTTCACCACAGGAAATAAGTTTTAGTTTTAATTATATTGCCTTATGTCATGTTTTATAAAAGGTACATGAGGCTCATTGACTTACTCTTATTAAAGCCTTTACATGCTGCAGAGATGTGGCATGTAGATTAAGTCTCAGTAGTCTTAGCAGAGTGCACAGTGATGTAAGATACAATATTTTTATTGTTATCTCACACCTGTGACAACTGCTGAGATTAAAAACAAGATGTTGTTGCAGTTGACTTTTTTTCCTCAAAAAAACAATTAGACATGAAGAAAAAATAAAAGATACACAATGATAAAGTGTACCATAAATTCAAAGCCTTTGCTCAGACAGTGAAACCCTGAAGCCCAAGAAGTTATTACAGGAACCAAAATAAAATCTTACAAAATTAATTTCCAAAAAGAAACATTTCAGAAGAAACTAAGTTTAGCTTCCAAAACTTAAGACACACACAGTGAGTCATATTCTAAGAGGTGGGTAATGTGTGCACAGCCTTCCTTGACCCTTCTGGCAACACTATCCTATTAGCATCAAATCAGTGAATACAGCACACTATGGGAATCTCTGGGAGTTTTGAGTGCCTTCGGAGGCAAAAAAACTTTAGTATCACTGACTGTTTTACTGTAAGCAAAGGAGAATTATGATACTAACACATAGGATTTGTATTCGTCACCATCACTTTTTTTTTCCCTCCCCACTCTTGGAAGCTTTAATTTAAGACAGCAGTTCTAATCCTGATACTTCTGGTTGAGTATCAAATTGGAACCGCTGGTGGGTATTTCTAGGTGTCTTCTATGGCTAAAAGGCAGCTTGTTCTACAGCCTGCTGAGGAAAAAAATACATATAATAACGTTGAATTTGTGAAGATTTCTCTAGACTTCCACTAATCTGCTATGACTTTTCAATAGGTAGTGCCGAACACCCATGCAGCAATTCCTGTACTTTCCAGAACAATCAGAAGAGAACACAACCCCGTAGCTAAAATCACACAGCAAAAGAGGAGTCTGTTTATATGCCAGGCTGCTTTTTACTTAAGCAAAGAGGGCATGATCTTCTTTTGCTATCATAAAAATTACACCTCTCAGGATTAAATGATTATTTTAGGAAGGGGTAGAAGTCTTACACAGCACTGACAACTTTAAATGAGATGTAAAATCCTGAAACACGCTTTTCATGAGGCTGTTTACACAACTGAATAGGATTTTCTCTTCAGTTCCCAGTATCAACATTCACAGTATCCACAGAACAGGTTAGAATTTTTTTTTTTTTAAGTTTGCCAAAATATCTGGCAGCCATTACCCAACACATCTGCTCCCAGTTGCTCATCCATCTCTAATTCACACGTGCAAAGTTTGAAACTGAAAATTACAGAGATAAAGTATTTATCTGCCAAACTGCCTGATACTCATTCTTCAAGCTGTTTGCCCTTCATACAATTCAGAGCATCAGGGCTTTGATTCAATTTTTAATAGAAAAACATTTAGCATTCCCTTTAAATGCTCTTATATTCGTGAATAATCAAAAAATAATTCTGGTGCCTGGATGACAACAGGCAAGGCAATGTTTTACGAGAGCTTGGCATCCCCATAAAATGATGATCAGCTGATATGCAATTACCAATAATATCAATACCCAAACTTCAAAGGAGGTTTTCTTTTATTAGTAGCAGATGGAAGAAATAAAGGGAGCCAGAAATTCACTAGAGCCATTCTCTCACTCTAATGTCAAAGAAGAAATCCCAAGATACACTTTCGGAGCCCAGAACACTATAGCATTATCATACCTTTGAAATTTTGAAAATTCTATGCTCCTTATGCTAAACGAGTTATTTTTCACGATCTGAGGTGGTACACTGAAGAACTGCAGAATTAACTTAAGAACAAACAGGAAGACAGCTAAAGCTGTCAAAACATGGTGAATTTTGAATCCACAATTAAGAATTTACAGCGTTCAAACATGCAGTTTTCATTGGTGACACGAATTTGACTAATTTACAGGATTTAGGACTTTCCAAAGAGCACAGAGAACAGGCCCACTGCAGACTGTACAGGTGTCCTACCCCAACTTGCATCAACCAATAAATAGTTATCTTTCTCAACCTCCCAAGTCATTATTCTGCTGCTGCATTCCTCTCAATTCAGTCAGCAGTAGTCAGAAACTCTTTTTAATCCTATCATGTATGCATCTCCACTGAATTACAAGGCCCCAACAAACAAAAAACAAACAAAAACAAAACACCACACACAAAAAAACCACGAAAAAACCCACCACACACAAAACTGAAAATCTCACAGCATACACCTGGGTATTCCTCCAGGAATAGTGTTTTAGTAAGACATACCTGTATACAATCAGTATAAAGGAGTGAGACAATCTCATGCCTAAGGAACTCTAGTATTCTACCAGAACAGATTAGTGGGAGTGAAAACATACTGTTACTAGAGGACTGTGTATCAAGTATAAGTAGTCACCATCTATGTTTGTCCTGAGAACTAATTTTCAGGTTGCAAAACCTTGATTAATTTTTTTCTTTATACACTTTACAACATCTGCCCATGAATGATTTGGTGTGTTTTTCCTCCTATACTTTAAAACTCTATTGCTAAAGATTATATGAACAGATAACAAGCTAAAAATATTCATGGAAGTTCCACATAGCTCAAGGTGGAGACTGCATATAAATAACTGCAAAACACTATTTTGTGTTTGAGGAATAAATTGTAAGGGAGGTCTTGCAAAGTGACAATATTTTATTTTTCCAGTGCAGGATCACCAGGTATAAAGAAATATGGAAGAGGTCTAAAGCTGAAGATGGCTTTTTATCTTCCCTTCTTATTGCTATTGAGGTAAGTAAATAACAACATATGATTAAGATTCAAATTCCATACGTCTATGTATCCTTGCAAACAATTTTGTCCAATCTTGCTACATTTTGTTCATCTTCACATGTGCATTTAGAGAAATTCTTTATACACACTTTCAGATATTTGTACACATTGATGAGATGCCCCCATGAGCCTTCTCTTTTCCAGGCTTAGGAATCCCAGCTCCCTCAGACTCTCCTTACAGGAGAGATGCTCCACATCCTTAATCATGATAGGGGCCCTTTGCTACTCTCTCCAGTAACTCCATCTCTCACACAGGGAGGTCCAAAACTGGATGCAGTACAAGTGTGGTTTTACCAGTGCTGAATAGAGCAGAACAATCACCTCCCTCAACCTGCTGGAAACATCTCCTGAGGCAGCCCAGGATCCAATTAGCCTCCTTTGCCACAAGGGAACAATGCTGGCTCCTGCTCAGTTTGCTGTCCACCAGGAGCCCCTCTCTAGACTACACCAGTTTACACCCTTAACCTTTCCCACAGCTTGTATTTGCTGTTCTAAGGACAGACTCTTCAGACTTCACCGCAGTGGGCCTCTTGAAGTTAGTGTGTCTCTGAGAAGATTCTTGCTCTCTCTCATCCTCTCTGATGCTTTAACTCCTTCACCTGCCAACAGCTCTCCAAAACCAGCACACTGCCTGCAGGATAGAGAACCATCTCTCCTGGCCTTAGGGAAAGGCTCCAGACAGTAGCCTGGAACATAGTGGGCTGCATTAATTACCTGAAGCTCTGTCTGGGTCAAAGCTCCTGCCCTGAGAGCAACAGCTGCTTCAACACCTGCTGGGCAACCTGCCCTGTGGTGTGTCACCACCATAACTGCAAACGTCTAGGCTGGTCTGACCTCAGAGAAGGGTCCCTCCTCCGCACCCTGCTGCACGAGATGCTGCAGATGTTTGCTGCACCCTGGGAGCTGTGCTCTATGCCTGGCTTTTATATAGCCTCTCCCTAGCATTAGCTGAAAGGATACTTGACCCTCCAGAATCAGGGGGCAGCTGCAACAACAGCTGCTGGCACTCCTGCGCCAAGGACAGCTGACTGCACTCATGAGAAGCTCCTAGAGCTTCCTCAGGATACCCCTATGGCTCCCCTTGCCTTGTGCCCTTGTGTTTACCTGGAAAAAGCAGGTACTAATCTAGTGCTAATGCCAAAAACTACAGAAGGTTCATTGGCCATTTAGTCTGTTGCTTTTCTGAAAAAAACTGAGGTTTTGAGATTGCAGTTTAAAAGCATTATCTTCTGTTATTTACAGAGACCCAGCCTGTTTTTCTCCCTTTAACCAACGTGCTTTCACACTACAGGGCATGATTTTACAAGCTGCTATTATTATTACAAAAAAAAACAAACAACAAACCACTGGAATCTGTGGTGTAAAAGTAACTTACAACTCTAAAACAAACTGAGGCTGAAAAAGTAGGTGTTTCCTAAATAGTAAGATATAGTTATCTCCTCCTGAGACAGAGGAAAAACTATCAGTGAAAAGTTTACCAGATCTGACACACACTTAAACTGCAAACAGATTTTGTTAAACACTCAGCTACCTACAATGAAGAGACAGGTCTATCTCACTTCTAGAGATAGGCTTATGCCAAGTTTTATACCATATTCAAATATATTTTGAGTTTTAACACATTAGTATTCTTCATGTTCAGATAGCACCAGCCTCCTGTCACTTGACGTGTGAATTATAAAATTAAGTGGTTTTCACTAGCATTATCAATCCCTCCCAAGAGGATATAAACTAGTCAAATGTAAGTGAATACAAGCATTTTTGTTATTTATAAAGGAAAACAAAGTATTTGGGACTTCCTTTGCTTACCTTCCTTGTTCAGCAGAATTACAAAGCAAAGTAAAACAAGTGGCTAGCAACACAATGATACTTTATAGTCCGCACAGCAAAAACCACTAGGAAGAATCCACTGGAATACGAGGAAATTAAACATTTTTTGGTCACACCAGAATATTGTGCACTGGCTAGCAGACATTTAGAAAGATGCTAAAAATCCATTCTTACTATCCATAGATTTTGCTACTGAAGGCTTCAAAGACACTCATGGAAACCTGGCTGAATGAATAGGAGAATGAACGTATGTAACCCAAAGTGCTAGAAGGTATGGGAGAGAGCAGCTGGGCTTGGAATAACTGCTTCAGTTCAGTGTTTATATATGCTTTTAATATTCAAAATAACTTCCACAGAGACACAACTTGACTTTCTCTAAGGCAAACAGTCCAAAGATGCATCTTATTTCCAGTTACATTTCCATTTCATATTTAATATATGATGCAAGAGAGACACTGTACCCCACTTCACTTCTTTAATCACTCTCCTGTTCTACAATAGATCAACAGTGTGTCTAAGTCGAATGTTCCAGTCAGACACATAGTCTACAGGAGACAACTGGCCAGCTGAACTATATTTTTAACTCCAACAGCTGTGGCACTCTGTAGCTTTGGACATTTTCTAAGCCTTCCTTTCTAACAGAATAGTTACAGGCATCACACAACGCTTACAGGCATATATTATCAGGATCACCTAACAGCTGTATGCCATAACTAACATGACTAACATGTGACAAGCACTCTGATTCAGCTAACAAACATACAAAGAAGTCTTAATTTACATGTTACTCACATCTGCCTAAGTATAGACTGGGAAATCGGGAACTTCAGTCTCACAAATGTAAAAACAGTGGGCAACTAGAATTACGTGTTTTTCCTGTCCATAGCTTTAACACAGCACAACTGATGATACATTTTCCACCTATATCACTATATTCGTGCATGTAGCCTAAAGCAACACAGGAATAATAATTTTAAATTACAGCATTTTTTATTATATTAAACTAGGGGTTTATCACATTAAATTTATAAAGTATTAAAATGGCATCGTGTGAGACTTCCTGCCAACAGAGCAAAAATTTTCAGATTATATTAGCATTTAGTATTTCCATTTTCTAGCACTGGCTGGAAGCACAAAGGGGAACGTTCACATTTCTTAAGCTCTCAAATGCCGTAATAATCATGCTAGTAATAGTAGTATTTATTTTTACTAAATGTAAAATCTAAAAGAGTGGAGAAGCGAAGCTCCCTGGAAAGTAAAAACCTCTCAACAGTTTGTCACTGTAGGAAAATACAGCTTCCAGCACTCAGTGTCTTAAAAGCACTGCAGACAACTGATTTCACATTATCTCCTCTACAAGCATGGTTAGGTACTGGCAGCCAAAGCAACACAATTCTTGTCTTCCCCATTCTCTCTCACTCCATACAAGCCCTTTTATCATGCCAGTGGTAAGTATCCACTGAGAGATCCAGTTGAAAAACAGAGCAGCCAAAGCAAGCAAACAAAAAAATCAACCAACCAAAACAAAAAAAAAAGGAAAAAAAAAAAAAGGAAAAAAAGAGACAGAAGTAAAACTTATGCTGAAATTAAAAATGGAAATGGCATCGAGTCAGTCTTATTCTCAGGTCTGAATTCTAGACCAAGACTCCTACTTGCAACTCATAAGAAAGTAGCCTACATATAAAGAAGTAATATGCCCATATAAAATACAGCATACATGAACGAGGATTCATTATTTTAACTTTCCAGAAATACAGCATACTACTATACATATTTTAAAATATTACCCTCTTCTTATAATGATTTTTTTTACTATCAGACTGTGCAATGGGATCAAGTCTCAGATGTAGTCTTCTCATGAAGACTAGCCAAACATTTGCTCAAAAAACTTAAAAAACACATTGCCTTTATATTCTGTAAGCTAGCACTCTGAAATCTTTTTTGACAGATTCTAGCAGTACTCCTTGTTCACCTACCACTGAGAGCTACTATTTGTTAAGAGGGCCATAATTTTCATTGGGTCACAAGGTCTTGCACATCACAATTATATAGCATTTTGTAGCTGCCAGATCTGAGGAAATTTTCATTTCTGTGAGAAAGCTTGATGATTGCCAGTACACAAAAGCTGTAGGTCTCTGCTATGCATTTAGTTGGATCTGTCCAGTATCACAGGTCATAAAGTGTTTTCTCACATTTTGAAAGCTACTATGTGAATTTGTTTTTCATAAAGCCACCCTGCTATCGGGTTCTGCTCTGTGGATGTCAATGACTAAGATCCCACATCCTGCCTTAGTTTCTTCCTTTGTTCTTTTACAATGTATACTTTTCAAGAGGAACACAGCTCATGCAAAAACCCAATATTCAGCAAGTATCTCTTACTGCATGGCGTTAGAGTTATAACATTAACTTACGTCTTACACCTCATACAAAACTAACACAGTAGGTGAGAAAAAGAGAAGAGTGCATAATAAGGATCATGTCTGCACTGGCAGTCAGATATATCCTATTAGTTTGATGTTTGCAATCTCCCCTACACCTCTGCTCTTCGGCTCTGTGAATTAAGAACTAATTCTAGATGGAGATATTACAGATCGCAACAGGGGCCTGATGCTGTATTGTCTCGCACGTAACACATTCATCATCAACACACAAGCGTCTAAAATGGGTGCCAGAAATACTTCTGCACTGTGAGTTCGCAGACAAATAACCTCTAGATCAGCTACCACCATTAAGCCATGCACACATGCATACACACATACTAAAATACAAAATCTAAAATAACATCTCACTGATAACAGAAGACACGTCACTGGCAAAGATACAACTGAGTATCTTTCTCAAAATTACTTTTATTGTCCTCTCTGATGCCATTATCAATTCCAAAACTCTTCCAATCCTATACAAACAGCTACAAGGCAAGAGCAATGGTACCAAATGTTCAGCAGGTCTGGAAGAATTAAAATAATGACAGCAGCAGTTGCATTTCATCACTGTGTACAATCATGTTATTTCGCCAGTTTGTAAAAGCAAAAATTCTACAGATGCATCATTATTTTCTTTGGAACCATGCACAAAGTTGGCAAGGAATAAACAGTAAGTGTAACGTAATTTAATTATAGTAATAATAATTTCAAAATAGTTTCCAGCATCTGCAATGCTAAGAGGTATCTGAATGTGTAAGGTATCAGCTGCCAAATAGCTATCAATATTAATCACTTCTCCATCACTATTCTCCAATGACTTGTATATCTTGCTACGGAAGTTCTCAGAGAGAAATGAAGGACGTTTTTCTGAAATTTACAACTGCTTATTTAGCCAACTTGTGTTCCAATTGGATAGCTACAATATGATTTTTCTGCCGGATGCTACAAATTGAGACAGTGGAATAGTCTGTAGGACACTCAGTGAGCATTAAAGAGGTTAGACCTTTGTCATAGGTCAACTAAGGGCTTAATCCATAAACAGCAGGAAGTTTCCCTCTCCTGTGATTCCATCTCCTGTCTTTGAAAAGGGAAAATATTTACATGATCCATCAAACTGCTCTTTGAAGCAATTTAAACAGCTCGTATTCCCACACAACCTAACACAAGGGCGGTTTCTTGACATGTAGCACATCTTCCACCAAATACCACCCATTCCAACTTGCAAAATACCACACTGATGTGCAAAACCCAGGGAACCACTTTGCACAGCTCCCTTAAAGCAACTCTCTGTTGCAGAAACAATACCACGTTCTATGACTTCGGAGAAAAAAATAGCAAAAACCAGGACACATCACCCTGAAATAAAAATATATTGTTCATTCCCACAAAACAGATGAAAAAAACCCCACAAACCACACATCTACACACACACCCTCACCCATCAACAGAAAATAAAGAAAACAGATCAATAAGAAATGTCTGATTGATTTTGGTATTTCATTAAGTTATAAAATACTTTTGTATCTATTGATAGGAATCATCATTAGTGCTTTAAAATAAGGTGCTTGAAGAAAAGCAAACATTAAACCTGCTGTTCTCGCTACTGCATCACCGACTGTTGTTTTCAATGCAGCATAGGAAGACTGATGTGTAAATTCTGAGAAACTGCTCATGAAGATATGCAGGTGTTGTTTTCATGCAAATCACGTTATGCATGGCACAAAACCAAAAGATAATTTAAATGTTTGAGAACATTTAACCAAATTTTTCCTGAATCACTGAATTATTATTACTTCCAGATATTACAGACCTCTTAGAAAAGTACTATCACCTCAAACCATCGATACTTGTACAGAGGCTGAAATGTAATGGCAAGGTTCAGCATTGAGGTGAATCTATTTTTGCATTTGTTGCAACATAAAGCTAATAAATGAATGCTGTGAATGTGGGGGCAGTGAGAGATGCCATGTTAGCTGACAGATTAGCACGTGAAGTAAATGAAACTGTCACACCAAGATGACTGCTAACAGAATGAAATTTAATTTAAAATGAGCCCTGGAAATAATCTCTTAGAAAAGCTTCAACAACGAAGAATTCACAGACTTCTCAGAGGACAGGAGGTCATGTATTACACCAAATCAATCAGCTGTGCCCCTCCACTGAAATACAAGAAATAAAGAGCTAAAAGTGACTGAAATAAAAAGAAGTTCTTAAAAGAAAGAGTTAGAGTCTGTAACTAGGGTCATGGGTCACATCATTTAAACATAGCAGAAGCATTATTCCAATGAGTGCAAGAAGAGGTCCTGAGGCATCCATTTCTTTCAGATGATCAGAGCACTCTTATATGCTGCAGAAACCAGACATAATGTCCTTGTTTCATATCTCATTAGGAAAAGTTCTTGTAACTAAGCAAACCATGATAAAGTCCAGAAACAGCTGCAAATAAAACCTAACAACTAGTCCTCCTTATTTACCAGAAGTGACATGGACATTTGTTTTAAGGAAAAGGTTACTACATTTCGACCTATAAACAGATAGGTAAGAAATATCACTGAAAGATTTTAAAATCTGAGCTTGATGGCTTTCCCAAACTTATGACTAAAAGCGATAATGAATATAACAACCACCACAAACTACCATTACATACAAAGTTACTACACATACCACTGAAATCCCTGTTTTATTAACTCCTTGGTATCTTAGGGGCATAAAGCTTGCTATAAATGATGAGAGTCATCATTTGGGATGACTCTCTAGCAGGAGAAATGGAGAAAGAGGTCTCCTGACACTGATGGTCACTGCATCCAGCTGGGTTTTGAAACAACCTGGTATAAATCCTTCGCCTGAAGGAGGCAAAAGTAGGTAACTCATACTGCAATGCAGTAGAACCAACCAGTTGATGTTTCATTATAAAAGCTGTTGGAGCAAGTCTCAAGATGGGCCACAAAGATGACCTGAGGGCTGGAGCCCCTATCCTATGCAGACAGGCTGAGAGAGTTGGGGCTGTTCAGCCTGAAGAAGAAAAGGCTCCAGGAAGACCTCAGAGCAGCCTTCCAGTACCTGAAGGGGCTACAAGAAAGCTAGGAAGGGACTTTTATAAGGGCATGTAGCAATAGGACATAAGGGGAATGGATTTAAACTGGAAGAGAGGAGATTTAGGTTAGAAATTACGCTAGAAATTAGAACATTAGGAAGAAATTCTTTAGTGTGAGGGTGGTGAGACACAGGAACAGGTTTCCCAGGGAAGTTGTGGCTGCCCATCCTGGAAGTGTTCTGCATAACCAAATCTAGTGGTCTAGTGGAAGGTGTCCTTGCTCACGGCAGGCGAGTTGGAATTGGAACATCCCTTCCAACCCAAACCATTCTATGATTCTATGTACACAGGCTCACACCCATACACAGATGAAGATTCATTCTGAGATAATTTCTTCCCCACACAAAAACATTTCAGTAAAACTCTGCAATATCCCTTACACTAAGTTCTTATACCTGTGAGAGGCAACTCCTCTCAGCATTCCCCTCCTCAGCTATTCCCAGAGCAAAGCTTGTCTCCTTTCAACAAATTTCTATATTAATCTAGTCTACCTTCTTTTTCCTCTCCATGACACACTGGGCAGAGACTTGCAGAACTGTTCTGAACACAGAATGTTAGACTGGTGTGGGAGGAAATAATGGATTATATGGCTAAACATATGCTTATTAAAAATTAAATAACAAAAGGTTTTAATCTATCAGTAAAGTCCAGCAGAAACACAACAGAAGTCATCCAGCATCTTGACAACCAGCCAGAACCCACAGGATTTCAGCATATTGCAAACATCAGCACTCCTAGACAACCACCTTAGAAGACTGCAGTGCAAAAAGAGATTCTCTATATTCTGAAAGTGTGCTGGCTCGTATTGTAAAATCATAAAGCTGTTTTGAATGAGCATCCTAGAATCCCTCATGTGGCACACCATAGCCAGCTGCAGTCAATCTGCTGTATAATAGCTTTAATTTGTTGGATATAGAAGAAGAAAGTAGGGGGCAGTGGGAAAAGAAGCAGAAATGGTAGGTGTGCACTATGCAACAGGAAGCAGTGTTGTAGCAGCCTTTCATCATTACAGAAAGCTATTCTAGGTTCTACAAGCCTCCCAAATTGCCTCCCTGCAGTTCTAGATACGTAAGTAGTGAAACACAGTCTTTCTTTTTTCTGGATATTCAAGGATATTTGGCCTAAGATTTTTCTCCCAATTTTAAAAGCAAAACAGAAAGACCTAACTTAACTGGGAGTGTATGAACAGAAGAAGTGCTATGCTCGAGGTATTTTTAAATACAATTTTGCTAAAGTTAAATGATTTTCCAGTATTTCAAAGCATGACAAACTTAAATTGTTGTATTTGTCAAAAATGGAATAATCAAAAGCAACATTATAAAGAAGTTGAAAATTTGCATATTTATGCAGAAGTCACTCTTTAAGTTGGAATTATTTCTTTATTATCACAGTTTTTCCTTGATTCAAAGAAAAACCCTCTGTAATTCCAATGAGGCCTGAGTAGAAAGCATACTCCAGTTACTAGTATTTATAAAGACGTTAACCCTAAAGACAAACTTAGTCAATTACTATGAAATAACCAAGATACCCCAATGATCCAAGTTATGAGTACTAAATTTTAAATGGCAAGCTCCACATTCAACATTTTAAAAAAAAATAATAGAGAAGTAATATAGCAAACTGCATGCTATTAATAAATGATGTATTGTCTGCTGGTTCTAAATATCATTGTTAAATCAGCTATTCAAAACTCATTGAAATTTTTATGAGAGTTTGCCACCATTAGGGAAATATAGAAGAATATGGGTAATAGCCCCCTAGGGTCCCATGTATTTTTGACAATAGATTTTAAAACATATCCCAAAAATTAATGAGGCAGAAGCAAAAACAGATTGGGCAAATTTTGAAATAGCTTAAAGTATAATATATTTATTATAAATTATTTTTGCATGTTGCTGAAATAAGAAACCAATAAAATAAACACTGAGGTAACAATACAGTTGTCATAAAATTGGTTCAAAAACAACTGAGGAAATGTATAATTACTGCAACTAAGAGGCCTAACAAGAACACTGATGGAGAGCTGTATATTTTAAGATTCTCAGAAGGATAGTCTGAAAAAAAGCAGGCATTCTCACTTCAAAAATTGTACCTTCTTCAGTTTCATCATCAATGCATTACATTTCCCTCAGCTATTCAATCAAAAATGAGTAATTTTGACAACGCATTTTTAAAGCCTGAACTTCCATCTGTTTTATAACATAACATTTGCTCATCATGGGAAAACGACAAAGTCTTACAGAGATGAGTGTGAGAAATTATGTCCACATAAGTGGCAATCTTTCTTTTTCTCCACAGGACCTATTCAATATGAGAAGATCGCTCCATGATTTCAAAAGGGTCTATGGGCATTTGACAGAGTATCCAAAGAAATAAAGGATTCCTGAGGTTTCATGACAGACAGACAAGTCACATCTTACGGATTTGGGACAATGTGTTTATGAGGTAAACAGGATCGGTGACATTCCTGCCTTTTTCCATTCTATTTCCTGATAAACGTAGATCAGTGACTTACAGAGTATCACTAAAGTGTTCTGCTTAGAAAGCATAACAGGAAAATTATAACTTTTTTTTTTAAAGGCTAAATATAATCTTTCAAAATTATCTTGACCTTATGAGAAGAAAGAATCATTCCAATACTAAAACATCAGTCACCCCTTCAAGCAATTATAGTCATGGTTACTTCCAAGTATAAGAGTAGAATAATACACTGCAAAAAGGTCAGAAAATACATCTAATTTCATTTCTTTGATGTTGTTATATGTCAAAGTAGAAATATTCTTTATGTACGGTTTCACACTGCATCCTTACTTAGAAAAGCAACTGGGATTTGAACAGTTTTTGCATAGGAATAGACTTGAATATGTAAATATGGGTTACCTTGGATACAGCTGAACATCCCAAATCTTGCCCATGGGGCACACTTGAACTTTTCTCAGTTTTGAAAGTTCCATACTCCTAAAATTCTAGAAGTAAGGTTTTCCTGCAGGATTGCAATAGGGAAGATGAATCTCTTTAATCTGTTAGGCCATCCAATAATAACAAGGAATCTGGTTATACAGACGACATGGCCACTGAAGTACAGGGCATCTTCAACATGGGAAATCAGAGCACAGGTTAAGTCCTTGTGAAGAACACAGCATTTCATGAGACTTCCATGCCAACATTCGTTCTGATTAGTGAAGCATAATGGATAAATTACAAAGTTTACAGCAATCTCATTTGGTTGACTAAGTGCCACATGCACTTGGGACAGGTAAAAAAATTAAGTTCCTAAAATTAAAGTGCTTGTCCAACAGCACCAAATCATAAACATAGGGCTGATATTGTGACTAATGTCTCTGGAATTGCACCTATTTTCCATAAAGCATTTAACAGGACCTAAGAGCTGGCTCAACAAGCAAAAACTCAATTGATACTTTTTAATGTTGCCTCACCAGTGAGAAACAACTATCTGGGTTCACCAAATCACCCTGGTTTTATACAATTTTTTCATCTATACCGGAATGAAAATTAGAGCTTTCTAGTTTTTACATTAAAAAAACTCTCACAACCTGAAGTACAAGAAACACCCCTAGAAATCAGAGTCAATGGTTAGAACATAAGAATAGAAAATTAGAATGGATGACTAAATAAAAAAATAATTAAAAAGAAAAAAAAAATCAATCCTTTAGACTTGGCAATTTAGCCTCTTCATCTATTCTGAGAAAGATGGTTAAGCCAATCTGGTACATACATGTAATTCTATTATCTCATTAAAAACTCCATCCCTTCTCTGATAAAAATTCCCCATAAAAATCACCAGAAGTAGTAAGTTTCTATCAAAAATAGGATTTTAAAGGAATAGTTATTCTTCATCAAAGAAAAAGGGGAAGTTGAGAAGCTCTACTCTAACTACTATATTCATATTTGGTTCATTTTGTGACTATTTTCCCTCTAAACTTATCACAGTTCCACATAATACACGCATTTTCTGGAATCAGATGTGTCATCCATGCATTCTTTAAAAATGCCCTGCATTCTGAAATTACTGTAAAAAATTTTTTTATACCAGTCTCACATAACCCCATATTTTATTATGCCACCTATTTTGTTCTATTTGTTTAATTACTATTTATTTAATTACTATTTAAACTGCTATTTCCTCCTTGTAAGTGCATCAGTTACTATAGAAACAGTTGTATATGCAAACCTGATTTGAATCCACTGGCATAAAATAAAAATGCAATTTGATTGAATAGCTTGAAATGCAAAAATTGATGGAATAGTGAAATGTTAAGAATTCACGTGTTGGCTAAAATTCATGTCTTGGCTAGAATCAATGAGGTGCAAACAGTGAAATGTTAAAGAATTAAAGAAACAAATATAAATGTCTTAATCATGCTTAATCCCATATAGCATTATCACTGAATTGTGTGTTGTATTGAACTTCTCTTCCAATGAGAAGACTTAAATGCGAAGATTCATTTGACTGCAAAACTCTGGTAATTCGTCATTCCAGTAATTTGTATTAATTTAAACTACTGGATCAATTTACTATAATAAACTGTCTTAAGTTGATAAAAAAAATCTATTTGGTCTAAGTTACAAACATCAGGACGTCTAAATTTTATTTCAGTGCTTTAGATAAATTAAAACAAGACTAGGCTGAGATTTCACAATTGGTTTTACACCAATTTCTTCACAGATTAATACATTATGCCTGCTTTTCTAATCCTTTAAAGATGTATGTAGATAAGCAGATGTAATGTACATACATACACAGACACAAAGGAATTCTCGTTTGTTTATAAATTATCCCTTATCTTTCAGAACTATAAAAATTCACAATTGTCATCGATAAGATGCAATAGCTGGTTCAAATAGAAATTGCACTCTGGTATTTTGGCTAGTTTCAAACTTGGAACAACTCATCACTGCCAAAAATAGAAACATACACTGAAATATAAAGGCTCCTAGAAGCTTGTTCTGGCCTTCAATACCTATGAGGTTTTTTTATAGGTGACAAAGGGCTTTCAAACAGCCAAAATCAGAGCTGACAGCTCACCTTCTACCAAGAACTATGCTAACGAGCCTTTGATGTCATTTCTGTGTGCACTACAGACCCTCTATTCCAAAAACTACCACACCAGACCTCCTGTTCTGGTTCCCTCCCACAAGAGAATATAAATGAGTGACCTCAGCTTTTTGCCAGTACTGTTCTATCACTCAAACCAAGCTGAAGTTCTAAAATCATATTATTTGTTTCAATCATGAAGTACTTAGAATGAGATTATTAATTACCATTATTTGTGCTGAACTCAAAGAAAAATATCCCAGTGACTTCAAAGAGCTGTTAATCAGGCCCAAAGGGCTTAAATAGGATTTAATTTATTCCTGGACTTTTACTGACCCTCTACACAGTGATGAATTTAACCTGTCTTGAAATTACAAATTAAGTAGGCCAAGGATATATTTCTAATAGCTTTCTCAATTTGAAAATACAGTGAAAAATGGCATCTGTGTTTTGATCAATTATTTGGACATTTTTCTGAGATCTTTTTTGGGTCTGTATTATGCCCTATGTTTTGGTTTGGGGTGTTGGGTTTTTTTTACATCAGTCAGTTATTTCTGAAGCAGTAGATTATATTGAATATTATATGCTGATTAAAGAATACACCTTCACTGTCACACAAGTGACAATGACTTTAAATTTTAAGATTAGGCAAGCTGATAAAAATAGAAGGGCATAAGTCAGGAAACAATTATCCACCTTAGATAAGGGAGTTCTACAGACTTAATTAAAAAATGTACAGAATGCATTACTGTCAATTAAAGCACACTCTGTGCAATTCATTAAAGCCCTCCTGTGCAGAAGTGACAAACACTCCATTATGCTCTGGAGAAATGAGGCAGAACACAAAGGGGTAATGTCAAATTAAAAAGGGACCGACCTGTTCATAGCACAAAATTATATTATTCAAAAATTAAGGAATCTGGAGAAAACGGATGAAACTAAAACAGAAAAAATGCCCAAGGAGAGATCTAATTTGTTTACAGAGCAGTTAGGAAGGAGATTTACTACGGTAATTAAGCTATTATTCAATGACAAAAAGAAAAAAAGAAGCCATTACTAAAAAAACCCTACTGACATTTGGCCTGAAAGGATATGTACCAGGGTAAGAAAGAAAAAGGTGAAATAAACAGCAACCGAATTAAAACAAAAACAAAGAAGAAGAAAAAAATCACAACAAAAACCCAACAAAAAAACCCCAACCAAACCAAACCAAACACACACACACAAACCCAAACAAAAAAACCACAAAACACATCGAACAAAACAACCTGTTTTATCTAAAATAAAATGGACCAAGTCAGACCTGCCATCACTTATGACTTTTCTCATCTTCTCCATATTGTTTTCGTATTGGGCTAAAGTATTTCTCACCATTCCCAAAAAACAGGTGGAGTTGCTTTTACATAGTTTGGAAGTAGCTTCCCTATTTCTTTATCCCTCTTTGACAATTTAGCTTCATTTACTGGTACCGTTTTGAAATATAAATGGAAAAAAGAACAAAGATGCTAAAAAAGCAGTTGTGCCTTCATGATTCTTTGATTCCAAGTGTAATATGTAAACAGCCTTTGACTACTAATGAACAGACTGGAACCCAAAACCACAGAAGACCAGGAGGGAATCACATCACTTTTCTTAGATTACTATTATGAACGTATACACCTGGGTGCAACCACATACCTCTTCTCTATACTTTTTTCCTCTGATCTAGGCATGACCCAGTTTTACCAAGAACATAGCAAGACTGCAGCTGGTTCTGACATGTCCTAAGAAAAGCTGGAGGCTAAGCCGCTTAATTAGCCCGTGTTAAGGACACTTAATAAAACTTAATGCTTTAGCATACCTACTCCACAGAGGAGAAACTATGTTAGTGAATTCAAAGTATATTAAAAGCGAAAGTGTTACTCATTTTCTCACAGCAAAAGTTTGCCAGGTGTAATATTGTGGTGGACATCATATTTCAGCATGTGAAAGATCAATAAATGATTAAGAAAAAGAGCAATCAGTTCCTTAATCTGCCACAGTCCAGTCATTTGGCATTCTAGGACCATGTACAGTATGCCTAATAAAAGCAGTCTCCTGTAAATCAGTTAACAGGACAATTTTAATAGGTAGCAACCTACGAAAACTTGAAATGCTTATCTGGTGAAACTCCACAAAACCCCAAGTGGCTTGATTTTACTACTATCTTTCAAGAACAAATGTATCACTAAGAAGCTTTAAATTTAAAGTCTGCTGAACCACTGTTTAATAATTTATTCCAGGCAAATTTAAATTAAAAATCAAGCAAAACAAACAACTAGAAGGTTTTTTGTTAATGACTATAAACAATAAATTATTTTCAATACATGTAAACTAATGAGAATGATCAAAACCTCCTCAGAGACTCATTTGTTTCTATTTAATTAATTTTAAATGCATAAGGACACATTTAACAACATTAATTAGGGACACAAAATTCATACTACACAATTTCATTCCCCACTTCTTACTAGGTGGGATTAGCTTCTCACTGTAGTAACAAAATGTAAGAAAGACCCATTTTTTCTTCCTCTTCCAAACAGTAGTGTCACTAAGTAACAAGGGTACTGCTCCCAAAAATTTTCCACACGCTATAGGGCAGCCCAAGTCTGTTCTATTTACTATGCACAGAATACTTTTTATCATCTATCCAGATCGAATACTAATTTAGAGGTCTTGATTTGAGGCTCAGTAACAAAGCCCTTGTAATAAATCCCCAGGAATTTTATCCTCCTCACTCCAAATGTACAACCTCTCCACTCTAAGACCTCCCTCTCAACGCGGCCGCAGAACGTTTCGGGAGGGCGTTTCGCGGCCCGGCAGACCAGGGTGTTATGTCTCAGCATCGGTGCGTTCTGAAAACGCACCCACAGCGGAAGGGGCGTGTGCGGGTTCGCAGAGCCCTCTTTTTCTGCCAGGACGGAGGCGGGGGGGCTGAAGGTGCCCTTTCTGCTAACGCTTCCCCAGGTAGATGCATCACCCTACGACACCGTGAGACCCCTCCCTCTCCCCTCGGTGGATCACTCTAACCCACCGTATAGTTCTGCCTTCTGCTGGCTTTAAATCGTCCCGCTTTACCTACTGCCTTTAACCCCCCGAAGCTCTCAGGCGACACGCCGCCGCTCTCACCTGCCCGTGTCCCAGTGGCAGGAAGGCCGGGCTCCCACAGCCCGCAGGAGCGGGAGGCGGGCAGGACCCGGGCCCCCCGCCCGCCCGCCGGGTCCCTGCCAGGGAGCGCGCGGCGGTGGTTGCTGCGCGCCCGAAACGCCGGATTTCTCCGACTTGAGAGCCGGGCAGTTTTAGCTGGCGGTGGGTTCCGACCCCCGGCATGCAGGGGTCTGCGCTGCTGCGTCGCTTGCTGCCACGGCGGGAACCCTGCCCCTCGGCTGTGCTTCCCTGGCTGTCACAGGGACACCGGCACCCAATGCCAGCCCCTCCGTGCCTGAGACACCCTCATCCCACCCCAGGCTCACCGTCACAGCCTTTGTACACCATCTTCCTTAGGCCGCCTACCAGAGCTGAGCATCAGCCCCAAAAACGATCTCCCTTCTTTCCTCCCCTTTAATTCCTCATAGCACAGTGTTTACAAACACATTTTCCTTGCATCCCTTTCTCAACTCCAGCACAGCTTCGCAGTAACTGGGTTTAGCAGTTTAAGAGTAACCTGCCAGCCACTTCCTTGAGCCTCTCGGTGCAGCAGGGCTGCCTGGGATCACTTCCCTTCCCGGGGCTTTGCCAGCTCACAGGCAGTACCTTCTGGGTGTTTGTACATCATTTAACTACAAGGCAAACAGCTGCAAGTGCAGCACGCTTGTCCTGTGAGCGGAGCAGCAGGTGGGTCAGTGCACTGGTCCACAACAATTTGACTGGGGTTTTTATTCTGAGAACAGTGTGTATTTTGTGGTTTATTAGCAACTCCAGTAAACTTCTTAAATTGGAAGTGCATTTCCTTCTGGGAAATACAGGCTTCTTCTAGGCTTCAGGAAAAATCATAAATAGCCTTCCCCTCACTTTATTGAAGTATGTTGTCTATGTCTTTTAACACTGCCTCTAGATACATAGCATTCTGTTAAAGACCTACCTGGAAGTTCTATTAGTTTTTAGGAGCACGGGTTACTCATAACTGCTGAACTTCAAACAGATAATGGCAGATCATTGTAATGGTTTATCTTTCCCACTGTATCGATACCATACAATTTTAAGATATTTGGAAAATTAGTGTCCGATCCTCATTCTGCACCACCATTCAGATCTCCCTTTTTTACACACCTGACAGTGCTGCTGTCTGTAAGAATACACCTGTAACAGCACACAATAAAAACATACATGGTCCTGGCATCATTAAACAAATAGTAGCCTGATTTTTATGATTTTAAATGCAGAATGGAACTGGCACATAATGACAAATTCACCACTGAAAAGAATGAAAAGTCTATACATGCTACCTGTGTCCTTAACCAGAGGCAGTTAAAATTTCTCTATTGATTTATTTGACATTCTAATGTATCCTTAAACAATATTGCAGAGATAACTGCTTAAGAAGTGCTGCTTCCATTGCATAGGAGTTGGCCATTTTCTTATTTGTCTCAACCTGCTCAAGTCTGCTCATCTACTCCAGGTTTCCACTTGTCTCCCTGGTAACTTTTTCCCAAGGGCAAAAAGGCTTTGCACATTTTTGGGAGGGTGAAGGGAGCATGTCTTTTAAAGTAAAATATAGGGACGTTTTTTGACATGAGTGGAAAGATAGACAACCAACATCCAAACACAAATTCATGTTTGACTTTGGTACAGTTATCAACTTATTAGTAAATCCAACAGGCAGAGGACAGGAGAAGAGAAGGACATAGCACTCTACTAAAAATGTCTACTTTATGCCCATACTTTGGACAGAAAGACCAGGTGTCTAACCACTGATGCCAAAAGATGATCACAGGCCTAGTCACAATAGCGAGGAGGAGAAAAATAAATGTTTAAGTACAAGAATAGGAGTTATAGATCTAATGAAAGCAAAAGGGATGAAAGATACTATCATTTCCATGCAGGCATCTAATGTATCCACAGATGAAACCACCATTTTCAGTGAGGATTCAATAGAGTGCTTTACCATCCAAGCAGCCAGTTGCAGCCTCCTGAAGTTCTTACAAGAGATGCAAAAGCAGAGGCCATCTGCTAATTTTTTGTTTATACCCAACAAAGTTCTAAAAATCCTTCAGATGATCCCTCAGAAGTGTTTCTGTTTTATCATGTTGCTGATCATAGCCCACCAAAAGATCTAAGCAGAAAGGCTTAAATATGCAAGGTTTCTATCATGAGTGCACACCTAGCAAAGCATTTAATTTTTCCCCTTGTTACAAAGAAAGACAACCCAGTGGCTAAGATGCCATTTAATCACTAAAGCACATTAAAAAATAATTGTCAGTAATATGTTTTTACTGCTGAACAGTAGTTATGCTGAACTATGGTTTGTTCATTAAATTATGGACCTTGTTCTATTAATTATATGAAACATTCTCTAGAAAGATATGTTATACCGTTTGGTTAATAGTGATCATTTTCAATCAGAAAATAATGCCATTCATCTTGCAGACTATACTTGACCAGGTTAAATATTATTCAAAAAGCAAGCGTGCTTCACTTTCTCATATGTAGTGTGACCTATTTTAAATGAAATTGAGAATGTTTAGACTTCACAAAGGATACAGAACAGGACACTAAACGGGTACAATATGCAAAAAAATCACATTGCATATTTATCAGGGAAAATTATTTCTTCCACAGATGAACACAGAATTTCTAAAAGGGATTAGGAGATGTTAGGGGGGAAATACTATGAATGCATTAATTGAACACAAATTTGCCCTTTACTTCTTGATGCTTCATTTGGAAAACACCGGGTAAGTGTTAATTAAGATAACAAGTGACCCGTACTTTTCATCTTTTGCTTTAATGACTGATGAGAATTTATTAACTTTAATACCACTTATTCACTGATGCAGAATTAAATACACAGAAAGAGACTAACACACACCTAATTTAAATAGTAAAAAATAAAGTCTCACTTTTGTTTTCAACATACACCTAAAAAACATAGGCAAAAATCAAGTCTACCTCCACATGCTGGGAAACAGATAATATATCAGTTTTACAGATGAATTGTCAGCTGATTACAGGCCATTGGAAAGGCTGTTCTTAACAAAGACTGGAAAGCTGCATGCAGGAAGTCTATGCCTAAGAACCTCTGTAATAAAATGGAATGTCTACCTTTATCTGGTTAATTAGAAAGCAAAGTCCTACCTGTATGCTAATCCAAATATTAAAAGCAGAAAAATGAACACTTGCTTATTGCCTAAAAATGTCTTGCCAGGTATTTCTGCATATGGGCTTTATTCCCTTGCCACTAGCATGAGCTTGTTTCTCACAAGGATCAAGAAAAGGGAATAAACTACCCCTTTTGCAATCATAGCAATTTAGCTTTGCCACCTGCCTTAAAGAATCAAAAGCAAGACTTCCATCGGTAGCAGGTATTCTTATTTTTACCAAAAATGCCAGTATAAACTGAATAAAAAATAAGCTTTTGTTTCCTTGTACAAAACAGTTAAGTAGTCACTGGTTTACTGAGAATCATCACTGGCTCCTATCTACGTAACTCAAGCTAGTAGTTCTTAGCAGAGCTCTTCACATCAAAATCTTTAAGTTCCCACTAACCTTGATCCCACATATAAACATCCTGTTCTGCATTTACATTTTTACCAAAAGAAAGTGAAGAACTTTTGTTCCACCTTAGCTCTAACATGTTTATATCTAGTGTAACACTGTCCAGACGTACAATTAACAGTGCCCAGATGCAGCAGAAAGACTGAAACTTCTGCCACGCTTTTTAGTGTAGAGAACTTCTTTGCAGCTTTTATTTATTTACTGAAGGTACTGGCAGATGAGTAATTTGAAAGTTATTGTAATATTTTTGTAAGCCCCAGTCTCTTAAATGGTGGTAGAAATAGCATCTTACTAGCAAGAGGCTCTTACACACTGCCAAATATGGCATGGCTGAAGAAAGGGAGTTCTCTTTGTCATCATGCAGTGAGCGTGCTTCCCATTGCCCTTTTCATAATGACCACTATCTAGATTAGCTCCAGGAAAACACATTCACATACTGTATTAAACCATCATGATCTACATTTACAAGTAATTGGGCAAACTTCTGGTGTCTCTAGACCTTTGCCCGAATTTCTCCATTATTGCATATTGCTCCTCATTACATTCAGCACTGGAATTTTCTTTGTAATTAGTTCTTTTAAGTGCATCAAAGCTTTAGAAGACATTCATTTGACAGTTTTCTAATTGCTTTTTATGTTGTCAACCTTAAGGTAAAGGAGCTTTATGATTTTAAACCTCTAAAACATTTTAATTTTTCCTAGAGCTTGATATTAAAGGGCTAAGAACTGTGGTCAGATTAAATATGTCTAACTAACTTTAAGACACATGAGGTCTTTAAATGCATCAGTTCAGCCAGACATGTTTTACTCTTTCCATGACCAGACTACACAGAAACATGACAACTTGCATCTTTCCCTTGGGCAGTAAAAATTTGTTTCATATTTATTACTAACATGGAAACACCACCAAACCTCCACAGGACTCAAAACAAAGTTGCAAACAATTTGAGAAGAAAATGATTTTATTTTTTTTTTACTTTTAATAGGAATTTCTAATTTTTTTCTTGCTCCATTTACTGAAGGACAGGGTAAAGCCACCCAATGAAAAAACAGATTTTTCTTATGAAGCTACTGAATAACCAGACTGCAGTTTTTTTTTTTTTTTAACCCAAGATTTAATTAATCCAACTGTTTAAACCTCTGTTTTTTAGCTTAAGTGAAGAAAAATGTTTGACAACAATATAAATTGTTTAATGTTGCTATTTCGTAATTAAATGCTATATGAGATTAAACTTATTTTTGAGTGAATTATTTAAATGACACCTAAAACCAAGCCAAGCTTTCTGCTCTTGAGTAACTGGGAAACTCCAGAACTTCCAGTTCTAAAACCAAGGCTGCCCTGCTTCATCTGCAAACTCTATCACAACTGTTAATTCAAGATTAATTTAAAGAATATTTAGTCTAATATTTTTTTTATTTAGTGGCAGATGAGCCAGGAAAATGGGTTATATTTAGACATCTGGAGCAAACCTGCAATTCAACAAGTCTTGGTAGTTCTAATGATTTAATGTTTGCTAAATTACTCATCTCTGAGAAAAATGAAAAGCTTTGAAATTTACTACAGCATGTGGTAAATTCCAAGTCTCTGTTGATGCTGGGGTTTTTTTGTAGTTTATCACATGGTTTATGCACAAAACCAAAGCTTTCATTTCCTGCTCAACTTTTTTTTTTTTTAGAAATGCAGAACAGAAACTTAATTGTTACAGAAATTGTTATTATAAAATCTCTTCAGAAAAGCTGTATTTCATTTTAAACATGAGACATAAAAGAAGTCTCCTTGAAAAAAACAAACCTCAACTCATGTGTGAATAATTGGTTTGATAGAACAAAACCATCCTTTTTAATGACCTTGATGGAACAATTACCTATCCACTCACTGTATGCAACTAGATTATTTACCTGTGAAATAAGTAGTATTGTTAAAATTACACCTATTTTTTAATCCATGTGCTCTTGCATGGGTCTGTATATCACAACTGCATAAGACATTTTTGAAAATGTGAGATTCCTTGAAAGTTAATTGCAAGAGATATTATCCAGTATCATATACTTCCTATGGAGAATGTGAATAAACTGTCAGACAACATATAACCAGTTCCTCCCTACACTTCAGACTTAGACTATCTAAATTTCCATATTAATATTGCATAATAAGCAAATAAGCAAAGTTAGAATGTACTGATAATGTGTCTTGTGAATAACCCATTTTTCTTCTAAGCAAAAGGACAAAGGAGGTCTCAACAACTGCTTAATAAGTTACTGTAGGACAGTAGTGCTATTACTGAAATTATTTCCATCATGAAAGGTGATTTGAGTGTGAAAGCAGTCTCACTAATAGTGTCAGATCCTTTTGCTTAGAATATTTTCAGTAAAATGAAATGTAATGTGAAGCAGATCCCCCAAACAGTACATAAACTACTTTTTACTTTTTCTGACTTTTATGTGAAAAGATGCTCCATTTGTATGACTTAAAAAACAAAACAAAATAAAAACAACAAAAAAACAAGTCAAGTTAGTCACAAAAGACTCTGGGATTAATAAGTCCATGATTTACTAATATAGCAAAAACTAACATCCAGATGTTCAAGCAGTGCTCATCAGAATAGCTCAATTTATGCTAACTAAGAATCCGGCCTTAGATTTAATGCTTTTATTGGTACTGAAGCAGAAAGATGGATTTACAAAATCAAGACTGAGGAAGCAGAAGAGAAAAAGAAAGAAAGATTCTGGCAGCAATCCAGCATTCATAACTGAACTAATGTTCAATTACTGTGAAATGCTTTATGGAAATAAATGTTAGTTTTACATGAATCCCAAATTAGTTTATTACAATCAGTGCTATTAAAATGATTAAAATAAAGTGTTCCTAATATGCCAAACAACTGTGATTGCTGTTTCATAAAACTAGTGTTTAATATCCATCAGAGATAAAAGATTTTTTTCTGTAGTAACTAAACAATAATGTGTCTAAATAATTTTAAATTATGACATTAATGATAGTGTTAATTAGCCTTTCGAAAGGAATTAACATTGTGCAACGTGTGAAATACATCAGAATACCTAAAGGTTACCTAAGGAACACAAAACTACTCAGCAGCTGTATTATATAAGCAGAACAGGAAAATAAAAATCTTTACATCATAGAATCGCTTGTTTATATTTTTTTCCAAAGTGTTTATGAACAAATTTTTGCCTAAACATTTTTTGTTATTATGGTACTCAAAACACTGAATTAAATCACCATTTTCAGATCCCTAAATGACAGCTAAAACCAATAATGAAGTACTTACACAAGTAAATAATGTTTCATCTTAGGGGGAAGAAAACAAAATCACGTGCATCTGGTAACTCTGAATATTTCAAAGAATTTCAAAGAACCTTTTTCAATGGAGAATAACTTGCTTTGGTTAGAGTGTAATGTACAATCTTATTAGCAAATATATTCACTAAGCAGTTGTACAAGCACCACAGAACTACAACTTTCCTGAAGAAAAAGTTTTTACTTAAAACACATGCACTCAGTGTAGCAACAGATTTTAAATATAGCATGTCTATGGAGTTAACTGTGGAAGCAGAAACATGAGGATGATATCTACAGAAGATGGCCCAACTCATACTGTACTTTCCAAGACTTCTGTTTCTCAAGAAACCTGATAGTATTAAACATTTAGTTTCCTGTCTAATTTGGAACTGTGTAACTTTAAATACCATTCTTGCTGTGAGAGTGTGAAGTTAACAGCAGGCACTTCAGATATGTGCATATTGAGACATATATATCTACACCAGTCAGCATTAAATATCTATGTGGGCATCTTGAGAAAGAATCATATTTCCAAAATCAGTGATAATGCTGCAGCTAACTGGCTACTACTAATAGTATCTATTTCATTTAGTGTCTTTTTTTATTTCTTGGTTTCAGCTTTACTCTGTATTCCAAGTGCACTGACAAAGAAATGTGTAGCATTTCCACCCTTCACCAGCCCCCTGATGGATGCAGTACCTTTAATGGCAATCACTTGTGGAACAAAGTTTTCTAGTTCTGTAACTGGTATTTGAAATGTTTACAAGATTACTTTCTTGCAGCTTTTACTTCCACAATTATTTTAATAAGTACCGTAACTTCTTTTCTTTGTGTAAAGACTATTTTGTTCTGCCATTTTTTTCTTTAAGAACAGCCTTTAAAAGAATACCAAATAAACAAGCATGGACCCACTTCCCCTTTGCTGAATGGAAGGTGGTTCTGAAGTCTCTGAAACTCAGAGGAACATCAAAACTGTACCATTTTTAGCCAAGTTCTCTGAAAGGACAGATTTCTTACATGAGTCTGCTGAAGTTATAAAAGAAAAATACTCTGCTTTCAGAAAAATTCACTTCCCACACCGTGAACAGATCAAGTGTTCACTTACAACATGACAAGAATCCCACACAAGAATTAGATGAGGACGGCAGATGGATGAATGCACCAGAAAGTTCCCACAGTTCTTGCATGCCAGGAAAGTCATGTCTGATTTCATTCCACAGTCAAACATAGAAAGTCATTTAAGAGGGATTAGAAATAGTATTCTTGTCAGTGTCCACAATACAGAATAACAACTTGGTGAATTCCCAGTATTCCAGCATGTTGATGGAAGAGATAAAATCCTAGCTTTCTGCTGGCATCAGCACCAACTGAAAAAGGGGTTTTAATTTCCATTACCTTCCCTTCTCACTTTTGCATACTTGGCTCACCTTTTTTTGTAAAGGATAAATGACATCTGTAGATTTTCCATTCTCTGCAGATTATTCAATAGTCTGTCTAGGTAACTGAGAAAGAAACACTACTTAGTTCCATGTCCTATAATTTATTTTATAGCCAAGTTAAAAATCAAACCTTTTTGAGAAAAATGAAACAGAAGTCCTTAAGATTTGTGTTTTTAAAGGCTTTTAGACAAGTAATGTATTTACATTAAACAATAACTGAATAGAATACAAGCTTCTTGAAACAGCATCTGCACCTCAGGACTCCCAACTCTAAGGCAGTTGTTAGTCGAAAAAGTCACATCATTTAAACTACTCTTTTTTGATTTGTAAATTAATTACTTGCTGTACATGGGCAGATTGACTAGAAAAGACATATTCTTTCCCACTAAAGCCCATCTATAGTTGCCAGCTAATATACTCTACTGAAAAACAAGAGTCATGAATCTCTGCTTCATCAGACTGAGAAGTTAATTGAATTGCTACTTTCTACCTCCTTTGGCATCTATAAAATACAATAATCTCACCAACTCTTTCTCCTTTTTGAAAAGTTGCTATGACTTAACTTCCAAGACAGGAGGAGGATGAAATTAATCAATAGCTCAGGAACTCCAAGTCAAGTCAGGACATCAAGGCTTTCCCTCATCAAGCTCTATTGTCCCCAGAAAGGGGGCCAGTCACTGGGTTACCCTGCTTCAAACCTATCAGTGGAGGCAGAGCCCCAAGAACGTCTCTGTCAAACAATCAGGTTTCCCTGCCTTTGGTCACAACTCATTCAGGATGTCAGGGACAGGTCAAGACAATAAGCAAGAAGATAACTGTGAGTACTGTGGACTTCAAGTTCGTATATCCAATGGAAATGAGCTAACTTCTAGGAGCAGTATTTCAAACAGTTCTCTGAAAGAACAAAAAAAATAACAAAACCACAACAAAAGCCCAAAACAAAGAAACAAATGAGATCCATAACAGAGTATAGCAGGCTCTTCAGAAAGGTTCATTCTTGTAGAGGGGAAGATATTATTGGTGCATTTAATTGGCTACAGCAGCCTAGAGCTTTTTTTTTTTTCTTAATTGCAGAAAGCAGTGGAAAATCCTCCAACCATTATGACTAAGAAAGTGAAGTAGATGATTCACTGATATGTTTGGCTACTACACTAGATTTTGTGGCCTTTCATTAGCTTTTATATGTGCTACTTTTTGTAGTGACAGAATACAGAACTCTAATAATGAGCTAACCAGAACACGGTGCATCTGAGCACTATTAGCAGAACCAATTGATGTTGGAACTAAATAGATCTGTTCCCAGACAACATTCAGATCTGACCAACAGAAGCTATTTCTGAATGCAGAACATAACTTTTTTTTTTTCCTCACTCAGTGCTCTTCAAGTCGAAAATTGCTTTATGTGACAAGTGTAGGATACCAAAAGTGATTGCAAATTGCCAGAAGATTCCAAGCACACTTGAAGAGCTGTTCAGACATAGCAAAAGCTTTGAAAACTGTTTCTCTCAGATCTGTATTTGTGCATCATATTTTCCAATTATATTCTAGGATTGCTTCTTCCCTGAAAAACTTACCCTATGTATTTTCTAGTTAAAGACATAATTAACACCATATAAGGACAAAAAATGTCTCGCAAAGGACTGGGACACAAAAGAGTGGCCTTTCCAAACTGAAAAGGATTTTCATGACTCAAGATGTCCTCCAAAAGAGAGTCCACTGAGACAACTGAAACTCATATTTTCTGTGTAGTCATTTCATAACTAACAGGAAAAAGTGAATCATTTCAAATAAATAGCAGTAGGAATAAAGTCAACAATGCCCTGTTCTGAAAGCTTAATATGTAAAGTGGATAGTTCTACAGTATTGAAGCTCCTCTTTTCCTCTCCCCTCTTTAGGGCTTTTGTTCAAAGTTATATTTGGAGAAAATATTTCATTACATACATTTTTTTTTCCCCAAGCCCAGCATTCACACAGTCAACACCAACATTTTTGGAGCTGTTATTTTAATGAGTTTTTAATGACAGTCCTGTTACTGAGATAATTCACATGAAAGAGCACTAACAATAGAATATACTTTTGGCATTCCTAAAATATATTGATAATTAAAATAAAAATCCTAAAACCACCTCTCTTCCCACAATGGAGCACACAGAAAAGAGAATACAAAACAGCTATTGATTGGAGACTTAGATTCAAAGCTGGAGTCTAAAGAAAGCTCTCGTGTCTCATGGAACCACCATGCAAGCTGGACTTCAGAATCAGGAGTAGCCCAGTAAATAAAGTTTTTGGCATTGCCAGTAAAAGACCAGGAACATTGTACTGAGCCGACAGTGCCAGATTTCAGGGCTAGGATGGTCTTGCCATGGCCCCAGCTGGATTTAGCTGCGATGATAGTTGTTAAGTGGGTAAATGATGATTTTTTGCCTCTGCAGACACTAGCTCCAACAGAGCTGAAGGTGGAAAAGGCCTGATCCACTCCAAGCCATCCTTGAGGAACCACCAGGAGGCCACTGGGTACCCAGGGAGGTGCCGGGGCAATGTGCAAACCTCCCCTGGGCACCAGGGAGAAGGATGTGTGCTGGGATGAGGATAGACCCCAATAAGCCCCAGTAAGCCAAGACTGAGGAGGAAAGGATCACCAGACCCCCACACCACCATCCTGATGCTGCTCCTTGAAAGGTTGGTAGTATCACCCTTGAGAGAGGGCATCACAAGGGTGAACCAGACTAAAAACCAGGAAATGAGGTGTGTTCCCTTTTGCCAACTATATTTTCAGTGTAACAGTTCCTTTTTTCCCCAAATTTTTATCCTGAACAAAGTTTGTTTATACTTCAAGTGAGATTTGCCTTTCAAACTACGAGGTTACTAGCTATTACGGGTTAATGTCCTTTGGCATCCTCTTGTTTTGATCAGAAGTAATAATATGTGCCAAAATCACCAATAGAATTCTTAAGAGAAAAAAAAAATATATTTAAATCGAGTTTTTCTGATGAAACACCGTGTAGCAAAAGAATTGCATCTTTGATCCGATTCCAAATTTAAATTAAAATGTTTCATAGAATTAGATGACAAAGTATGGCAAAAGTATCTATACTTCAGAACACTAGAAAAAGTTAAAATTGGCAACAATCATCTGGAGGCACATTCAGTTCCGTTTTTTTAATTTGTGTCAACACCCTTACACCTATGGGGAGCCAAAAAAAATAATATATCAAAATTTCACAGCTAAAAGGAAATAAATCTGTTAAAAATAAAAGGAATTTTGCAGTGTGAGATTGCCAAGAAAGTTGTTTGAAAGAATGAGGCTTAAAATAAAAAATAAATCTATGGGAAACATCCCAAAAAGCCTTTTAAAATGCTAACAATTTGAGTTGTTACATTAATACAACTATAATTCATAAATTGAGACAAAAGCCACAGAAACAACTATATAGAGGATTTGAGGATGGAAAAATATTTTATGGGCTTTCAAAATCATGAAATATTTAAGAAAGAAATGACAGGCACAAAATAAGTGTATACAATTGTAATAACTTTCTTTGCTGTGGAAACAACACTACTCAGCAGTAAGTGGAAGTAAAAATAATTATTTCTTGCCAAAATAAATTCAACTTTACATTGTATCATTCCAACAGTTTTATTAACAAGATAACAGGATTTTGTTCTCACAACTTTGAAAGCAGAACCATGTGAATTAATAGCTAATTCAGATTTAAAATTAATGAGCTTTACTGCGTTGATTTTTTTCCAGTTTTTTTGAATAAGTATTTCCTTTAAATAGTCTTTCACATAATACACAATCTTGTAAGTCCCAATTGAGTAACAATGAAGTCTCGTTAGTCTTTGTCACCTCATAATCATTCATGCTGCATTTTAAACAAGCGACATAAATTACTGCCTTGGGAAATTATTTTGGAGTTGTGGAAGATACATGTGCCAGCTTAACTTGCAGCTTGTTCATGTAAAGCATTTTATACTAAAGAAGTTTTACTGGGCATACAAGAGTGTTTTTTCATTAAATTACACAGGGGGGTTTCTTCTAAGTGTGGGTTACTTCTCACATACCTTAATTCCGAACTGCCTACCTACTTCACAACACCTTTATTTAAAACCAGCATTTTTGACAGAGGTAATAATGTCAGATTGATTTATTTTAAAGGAACACTTCAAAGGAATCTGCTCTTGCAGATTAGGCAAAAAAGGTGTATGCCCAGTGGAAGCTAGGTCAGGTGATGTGGGAAGAATACAGAGATGCTGCTGACCACTGTAGGGAGAAAATTTGAGCAGCCAAAGCTCATCTGGAGCTGAAACTGGCCAGAACTGTGTGGGACAATAAGAAGACTTTTTTCAAATACATGAACAGCAAAAGGCAGTGTAGAAACAACATGGGTCTTTTACAGGATAAGGACGGTCTCCTCACCAACAGGGATATAGACAAAGCAGAGGTATTTAATGCATTCTTTGCCTCTGTCTTCAACACTGATGATGGAGCAAGGGGGCCTCAACACCCAAAACTGGAGGACCATGACTGCAACAGGGATCAACTCTTAGCTGCCCCTGAACTTGTGTAGGATCTGCTATGGGGCCTGATAGGATCCATCTGAGAATTGTCAAAGACCTGGCTGGTGTCATCAATAGGCCTCTATGTTTTTTGGGAGGTCCTGGGAATCTGGAGAGATCCCAGTTGACTGGAAACTGGCTACTGTTTTTCCAATATTCAAGAAGGGCAAGAAGGAGAACCCTGGAAACTACAGGGCAGTCAGTCTAACTTCAATGCCTGGTAAAATTATACAAAAGACGACAGGACTTGGGGAAATGATGGGAAGCTGAACCAGGGGAGGTTGAGGTTAGATATGAGGAAAAGGTTTTTCACCCAGGGGGCAGCCGAGCAGTAGAACAAGCTCCCCAGGGAAGTGGTCACAGCACCAAGCCTGCCTGAGTTCAAGAAGCATTTGGATGATGCTCCCAGAGACATGATATGATTCTTGGGGTGCCTTACACAGGGACAGGAGCTGGACTTAATGATCCTGTAGAGTCCCTTCCACTTCAGGATATTCTATGATTCTGTGTTTTCAAAAGAAGAGGGAAAAACTCATGCCGAGATAATTTTTCATGAGGAAGGAATTCCACAGAACAAGTGTTTGTTTTGAGGAATTCCTTTAATTTTCCCCATACCTCATAGTCAAGTCATCTGTTTCTGGCATTATGACAGCAAATATAAACAGAATCAGACCCGTTTTCATTGGCCAAGTAAGCAATGTTGACAATTAAATGAAAACCTACCTCTGGGCAGAGGGCCAGTACAAATCTTAGGTACCACTTAAGTGCCATTAATGACTCATTTTGAGACTAAATGATAGCTAAGTGATACATATGTCTCGCACTGCACAAATTAACCCTTAACGGATGTTTTCATTTTTACATGAAGATTCACATTTTATCCTTCAGCAACATGCATTTAATAGTATCTTCTTTCATGTAGTTTGCCCTTTTGGCATTAGTTTTAGTGCAACAGCTAAAACACGTTTTTTCAAATCTGACTCATCTCCATCCCTAAACATGGAGAGATCTACCACCCTATATATCATCAACTCCCTGCAAATAGGAGAGGAGCTTACTTCAAAGTTGGATGGAGAGCAGATAGCAAGCACATTTTACAGAGATAAAGTCAGATTCATTACTCTTGGGTTTACCTCAAAAATTACACTGTCAGGGAGGGGCAGATCAAGTGCTGGACATTTGTAAAGCTTTTGAGCAAAACAAGCTTTTAATTAAAGCTTCCACAATCTTGCACATCACCTAAGGCCCTCTGCAGGGGTAGTTTCAGGTTCAGGCACCCTGAACATACTTGTTTCATGGAGAGAAAGACTGAGACAGGGTGCTGTCAGAAGGCTCTCATTAGGGATCAGTCTCCCTCATTTCCTTAAGTGCATCCTGTACCTTAGGAGGGTATGAACAGACCAGTTGATTGAGAACATGGGGCTTTGGTTCTAAGAGAACAGAGCCTTGAACGATCCATGAAAGATAAACAGGGGGGTTAAATCATTGTTTTTTTGTTTGTTGGGTTTTTTTTAGGACTAAAAGAAGAAAGCCAGAAGACAAGTCTAGCTATACATCCTTATCTTCCTTTATTCCATTTTAGTTGAGATAAAAATACATGTAAGATTTGAACTTTCTAGTTTACCATTTGACAAAGACAGAAGGCATCTAGTAGTCTTGCATCTTGAACTGGTCTTTCTGTTTACTGAAGTATTTATCTAAGGCTTTTCACTGAAGTATTTCTTAGAATGGAAATTCCTTTAACCTCAAATACAGAATTGTTCTCTCTGACCAAACAGTGTTTAGCCCATGCAAACTGCAGCTGCTTTAACATAAAACAAAGGCTCCAATACTCTAAACCAAATAATTAGCTACTTCCTGTGGAAAACAGCAAAGTTGGGTTAGAAACCAGTCAAGTTTTTAATACTCTATATGCTAAGAACATGGACATGGTTCTGTCTCATGAGAAACAGCTTATTTAGGCACACAGTATTTGGACAGAAAGCTGAACTGTCAGTCTTCAGTGGAAGGACATGTACTCCCTGTAGCCTAGAAGTACGGGTCAGACAAACCTTTCCCCACTGAATTTTCTTTTGTGGAGCCTAGGTAGGCCCCACCTCCGCATGCAGTATTTGGTCATTTCAGTCTTCAGCAGCAAACTCAAAACACAACATAGCCACCTGAAACTCCCTGAAAGCCAGTGTATTCCATGGAGGAGGAAAAGCGCTTCTTAGCCAGACTGACTCTTGAAATTTTGGATTTACTGACACAGAGATCACTTAGATACCTAAAAACCTTTACCAGTCTGAAAGCATTAAATACATTTTTTTTAAAGTGAATCCTGCAATGGCTGCATTTCCCCTGATACTATGAAAAAGAAAAAGGTAATGGAACAATGAAGAACGTAATGTCATTTGATATGCCGAGTTGGCAGAACTCTCACTGAAGTTTACATAAAGGTGACCTATGCCAGAAAATGTGCAAATTCCCAGTTTTTCTGTTTAACTTTTCCATTTAACAACCAAATATAGTTAGGGTTTTTTTTCTTCTCATTAATTCAGGTACTTGCCACAGAAACATGAAACAGAACTAAAGCTATCTCCCAAAGGAATTCAAGAAGGGAACTGGTGCTTCCACTGTCATGACAAGAGTCTTCTGCTGTCGTTTAACTACATACAGCATCAGAAAAAGCTCAAGCTCCATGACAGTGACACCAACATACATGAAAAGTGACTAAGAGGGAGTTTTACTGCAGAACACACTGATATTCCAATGCCTCCCTGTCCCTTGTGGGACAAAAAAGCCCCAAAAATGGTCTCTTTCTTGACAGAGAGAAACAGAGAAAAGTAATTTTCTGCATAATAGATTTAAAATTCACAGCATCTCTATCTCGCCTATTAGCCTTTCTTTTTCCCCTCACGAGATGTGTATGTCCTCAGCTACTTCTCTGTCCCTGAGTTTTAAAAGAAATTAAAGCTTCAAGATGAAAGCTTGCCTTTCCATGTCAGGAGATCTGGAACTACAGAAACTTCAAGATTCCTACAAAATAGCTGGGAAACCCAACCCAGTATTAGAGACACAAGATCATCAGTCCTGTCACAGGGACTTGGGAGGCTCAGTGAGCCCCAGCTCTTGTCCAGTGGCATTACCATGATAGGTAATTCAAACCAGAGGACACACCAGTGATGAATGACCCCAACCTCCTTCTGAAAAGACTGCCCCAAACTTTCCAAGCTGTATTTTCCAACAGAACAATCATCGTAATGGTTAGAAAACCAATTGGATGCGTTCACCATTTACATTTGTGGGGTTTAAAAAAAAAAAAAAAAATTATGGTTTTGCAAGGCATTTGCACTGAAAATAAATAATAAAAAGGTATTTCACAACAAAAATCATTTTGCTGGACAATTCCCTAACTGGTTATAGTCTAAAGAATCTGTTCTTGACTGAAGTGTCATAAGTTATCTTATTCCCATATTCTTAAACATTTGCCAAAAAATATTTTCCAAGAGCCAAGACTCCTTAACGAAATCTCTTGTGAAAAAGGAAAGAAAGTATCTTTATACAAGAGTTTGCAATTATTAATTGGCTTCATTTTTTAATTACTTAATGAACCAATTCAGCTGTGATCAAAGCACAACAGCTAGATAATTCAGGATAGAAAATTGAGTTAATTTACTTAGATATGGTACTACTTTCCTAATGACTTTATTTCAATGGAGTTTCAATTAGTTATTAGGTTATGTTACTCATTAGTCCAACAAGATGTCTGCAGGCAATTAGTACGTCACTCCTCATGCAAACAGAATGTGTTTTTTTCCAGAGGGATGTCTTTAAGATTTATATTCCTGAGATTTTTTTTAAGTTTATAGAAAAA
Organism: Apus apus; assembly: GCF_020740795.1. Taxonomy (NCBI): domain Eukaryota; kingdom Metazoa; phylum Chordata; class Aves; order Apodiformes; family Apodidae; genus Apus; species Apus apus. Next base: position 50,915,051 of record NC_067285.1, on the reverse strand, counting down.
CTAATATTGAAGCTCAGTGAATTGGCAATTTATTTTTGCTTACTTAGGGAGCTGAATAATTGTACATTTTTTTTTAAATTGCAATTGGTAAGAGCCATTTTTTATATATACCATTTAGTTTTCATTTCTGCTTACCAGATGAGGACTTCTGTACCCCGTTCACACACAGATCATACACACTTTAATATTAGACCACAAATCAAAACACTCCATTTTTTAAATGAAGACATTCTCTCAAACAGCTGCACCATATGCCTGAGCAGTGATAAATCCACAGAAGTAGTTAAAAACCAGAAGCTATAGCAATTACTGTATCAGTTTATCAGACCATTGATGTCAATGGACACTTCGTAGTCAAATACAGGGAAAAAATATCTGCCCTTATTCAATAATAATAATAATGTTATAGCTAATGAGTAAAGACTTCTCTCCACTCAGAGTATTTTTAATTTCTACATTACAAATTATTTTACCTTTTTAAACTGACTACAAGGCACCATGTATTTTACTAGTACTATCCAGAATGATTGAGGAAAGAGTGTACTTTGCAGCCTAAATCATTAAGAAAAAAAGAGCTGACATTTTTCCTGGGCACATACTTTCAGAAGAGAGCTTCCAGCATATCAGTCTTTACTCCATGCCTTTTCTTAAAAACATGGAAGTACAAATTCTCTTCACTTTCTCCCTACCCAGAGACTCTAAGTCTCTAAGTGCGCTCCTCTGTCAGTGCCTATAAGAAAGAAATTAAATCCTTTCTTAATTCAGCCAGGAAATCAGAAATAAAACCCCAAACCCAGTAATTTGTGTAGGTTTGACCACAATAAACAGTATTTGACTTTAAGCAGCTCCAAAAGTCTAACCTTCATTCCTTCATGGTAGGTGTTTAGCACTAATCCCTATTCACACATCATGTGTGGTAGCACTAAAGTTCTCCCAGTGCTCTACTCATGAGTAGTAATTATATACATTAAACTCTCACTTAGACACCAACTTGTGTTAGCAAGCTGAGAATATAAAGCCTTCTCCTCAAACCTCCGAATTGTATGAATAGCTACAGAGATTTGTAATTTTTTTTTTTTTTTCAACCTAGGACAATAGGAGGTCCTCAAGCCTTCTTCTCTTGGTGTAGCTATTCTTAGTGGTTCTCAGACTTGCCACTCAACAGAACACAGTGGTACAAAGTAGGTAAGGGAAAGAGGAGGGTTTCAGCTCTGGTCTTGCAAACCTAATTGCTTAAAGGATAAACAATTTAGACTACACAGACATACTGACCCTGGAGAAGTCAGGCAGAACTGCTTACTGGAGAGAAGCAGAATTAACTTATCCTTCTACATGTAATTCTCAAGAAACGAGATCCCACAAACTTCATCAGCCTAGCAAGAGTGCACAAGAACGGGTCAAACCAACTCAGAGGAAGAATAATGAGCTTGACAGCCAGCACTGCTGGGAAAGGCATATAGACAGCTGTGGAGACAGCCAGGCTGACAGGCTTTTTTGTTGTTTTGCTTTTAATGGTAGTCTGCTAAAATAGGACTATCAAACGGAAATGCACATTCATAAAGTCATTCTCTGACTCACTGAACCCTCTTCTCTTTTATTTATGGTTAGATAGGAGGTCAAATCAGAGAGGTTTTAGTTGATGAAGAAAAGCTGCAGGAAGGATTAGCTTAATTCCAAGAAAGGGCAAGTTTCTTCTTCTTAAAAGAAAATTAATTGGCACATCCTTCTTAAGAACTAACAAGTTCCCAGCAAATCTGATTTCCAAGTGTAAATTTGCACAGGCAATTATTTTTCTCCAACTCAGAGTATTTGACTTTTTATTTTTTAAAATCAGTATTTGGGAAGAACCCTCTGCTTTTGGCCTAGATAGTAACACCAAACTACATTCTGTGGTTGGAGAAGTCTTCTTAGTTTTATTTATCAAACAGGAGACTCATGGCAGTGTGTCCCACCTGCAGAAACAGTATTTCAGACAAATTTCAGAACAGTCAACTCAATTTGAGGGTCTTTCAGGTATTTCAAGACAAAACTTTTTGCTTTGGGTGCCCAGTTCAGATGCAACTGCCATATGGCCATAGCAGTAAGAATTCCAGAGATGCTAAACCAGATTTACAGAATTGGTTTAGAGTCAGATAAACCTTTTTCCTGTGAAATTTGTAATAGCTATGTGCCAAATAAGTGGTTAACATCATCATGCTGTCATCACCCTTTCTCTGAAGTACTCCTTCAAGCAGCACTCAGTGCATTACAGGACAAAAGTGAAATTTTAGCTTTTGGGATGAGAAGAAATTGAGTACAAATGCTCCATCATGGGGAAAGAAAAAAGAAAGAAAAAAAAGAAAAAGAAAAAAACCCACAACCAAATAAAAAAAAATCTAGTATCCTAAGGCATTAACCATCATGAGGGAAAATCCAATTCTGTGATGTCCTAAAAACTTTGGTAGGAACTTGTAAGATTTTAGGAACAGAAGATGCATTATTATTCCTGACTTTTAGACTCAGCAACCCTGGATCAAGGCTTTCTATAGCTCTAGTGTCAGATTCTCATTTTTGTCATGTCATACCACTGATATTCTAATTCAAAACATTTTTCATGGACAGAGCTTATAAATGTAGTCACATCATCTTCTCAACTGATCCCATACAACCAGAAAGGACAACTGGTCAATTAGGGAATGCTAATAGCTGAAAATGAAACAGGAGCAGGGGGGAGAGGGGAGGGAAGAACAGCTCTTTCCTTGCTGTGCTGAAACTAATTTACCTGTACTCACTCACTCCTTCCCTCTTTGCATCTCAAAAACAAAACAAAACACTTAAGTCAGTCCTCCAGATTCTCTAAAGATAGGGAAACAGAAGTAGGCTGTTTGAACCTGAGCCTCCCAAACACTGAATTAATGTGTTAACCAATTTTCCCCTCAAACTAAGGAGAGGGAGAGCTTTCACTGTCTAGAAGAACACCTTATCCATCCTCCTACAGCCACTTTGAGAAAATTCAGTCAAGCAGCAAAGCTGTTCACCTTTGGAGAAGAGTCCTTACACTTTGGAGTGTTTTAAGTATTTTATCTTAAAGAGACACTAAATAAGCATGCACAGCGTCCCCAGGATGGAAGTAGTTGTCTCCACAAAGGATCAGGTAACACCACACTTACTTTTTAAGACTAGACAGCGAATGAAACCTCTATTAGGCACTTGCCTCTGATCAATTTTTCTGAACAGCATATGGTGTTGTGAATATAGTAAACAAAAAACCTGAAGTAGAAAATGTGCTCCAATATTAAAAGCCATCATTATGAACTCTGGAAAACAGAAAGAGCTGAATGCTTTCCTCAATTCTTTTTTTTTTTTTTTTTTTTTTTTTCCATGATAAAACCAGCTACCAGCAAAAGGGAATACACCCAACTGCATTATTTGGGACAGTTTCTAGTTCTGCAATGCTCAATAGGCTCAGTAACTTTCAACTAACACAAGCAGAGGAAACTAATTGTCGAATTACTACAGAAAACAGAATACATCACTCCATGCAAAAATGAAGCATATGAATATATTTTCAAACACTGAGCATTAAAGAGAAGCATAGAAAATAATAAAGCAAGGCTGAGACACTTGTGTCTTGGGGGAGGTAGGGGAGAGGAAGAAAAGGACGTGTTTTCAGATAAGATCAGACTGAATTTGGCACCTCAGACAAAACTTGTCACAGTAAGACAGTTAAAACTGACAAAGCAGCTGAAATTGCTAAGCAACTAGGGTTTCTTCAGCTTGTCCTCAGAGTTCTGGATGGTAGATAAAATTCTCTGATTATCATAGAAGTTACAGAGAAAGAAGAGAATTGCAACTAGAATATAATGAACATTCAGCATCTAAGCAACTTCCAGTTATCAAAAGCAGAGCAAAAATAGCACCTTTTTTACCAAAAGTTTTCATAGGCTGAGGAAGCATCAGGATGGCCCCATGCTTCTTTCTATTCTGGGATTCGCCTCTCTACCTCACATTCATATTTCATGACCACATAGACAGGCAACATACTAAGCCTGTCCCAAGTTAATAGCAGGGCACAGATTTTTCTTGGTCAGTTCTGCTTTTAATAAAAGTTTATTCAAGTTCAGAGAAACAGATATAGATGCTGCATGGATATCTCTAGCAGCATTGAAGTGTCTAGCAAGTCAAAACACTCAAGCTATTCAATGAACTGATGATTAGTGAATTAATCTGCAGTTTATTAACCTTTTTTTAATTAACATTCTATCAAGTAATAAAATACGGACCACAAAGTCACCTTATTGATGTACAACAAAACAACTGGTGGAGGCAGTCAAAAGAAAAAATGGAGTCAAAGAAAAAAAGCTGCATGTTACAAAGTAAATCATTATCTCTATTGTAAAGACAAATCTGGATTAAGTAGTTCATGTCATATAGGTTGTGTGTCACCTAGTCACAACAGCTGCTTTATTGGTTATCACAGAAGTCACGCTTTGTGGCTTCATTTTGAAATAATTTCCAAGTTAATTGGAAGTGAGTAATTATTCACAGCTCCTGAAAACTCATAATCTTTTTATGTTTTCCCCTACGTATACTGATTCTCTCACTGATGGGAAACAGCTTTTCATTTCTGGGATGTATTTTTTGGTGCAACTTCAGGGAAACTCAAAATACTGTTCTAAACTAAGTCAGAGGAAGCATACTACAATATAAAGAGACTGCTGCTCAGTCATGTCTTCAGCAGAGATGGATGATGAAAACTATGCCTCCACTTTTGCCCAGCAAGACCTAGAATACAACTCAAATCACAACTAGAGCCAAGCTCAAAGCTATATTTGGTCATTTTCTTTCTTTGATGGGGCATGGGGAGAAAACAGGAAGAACAGGAACAATAAAGCTCATAGGTTGACAGGAAAATTGCTTACAAATTACTGTCATGGGCTAAACAGACTCAACTTCAGGAAGTTCATTTAGTGCAAATTACAATAGCGATAGTGTTACACAAAACAAACCCAAAAAAACCCAAACATTTATAAACTTTGGAAAAAACACCTTTCCACCCCTTCCTCATGCTTAGCTTCAACTCAGAGGTTTACCTGATCCCGTGGGAGCTCATTCACAGGTTGCAGTTCCTTTGGGAAAATACCTGCTCTGGAGTGAACTTACCCAACACCTCCAGTCCCTCTAGGTGGGTCAGGTTACTTTCTCCACCACAAAGAACCTTTTCCAACCTTCCCTTCTCCATATCTAGTGTTTTCTGCCTTTTCTTAAATGCTTTTTCACAGGGGCACCACCACCTGTCCTAAAGAGCTCAGCTGCATCCTCAGATGAAACCACTTTAGAATTGGTTGGAACCAGCTGGACTCAGCATTGAGCAGCACCAGTTTCTCACAGAGGCCAATCCTCCCCTCCCACCAAAACACAGAAATCCAATTCAGATATAAACATTTATCATTAAAGCGGCACCTCTAGCAGCATTTTTCTAGAGAAAAGCAAGTTGGATGCAAATGGTGCAGACTAATGTAAGTTTAGCAAATGGAGAACAAAGAAATCCATAGGGCTTTAGACTCAAAAGCTTTGGCAAATACTCAGAAGCTGTGAGAATATTTTCCTTGGGTCACAGTCAGGATGTAAAATAATGCAGCAACTAGTTCCTAAATGCTGAAATCTACCTGAGATTTTTCTCAGCTCAGAACCAATGCACATTTCTACTCTGACTGGCTATGAAACACCCAGGTATTCATCCCACATCCCCATTTCTGGTCGGAAATCCTGGGGCAAGGATACACAGTGAAAGCTGTTTCTGCCAAATGCTGCTGGTTTTCAGACTTTCAGTGCAGAGTAATTCTTACCTCAGAGGTAATTCAGCTGTGTAGCACACAAACTATGCACAAGTGCTTAACTTTCATTAGGGAAAACTTTTGAGATACAGATTCTAGCTCCTCAGGCCTAAGAGAAATCTTTCATTCGCATCTCTGTACATTCTCCAAAATTTTCAGGTTTTATTATTCAACAATATTTATTCTATTTTTTATAATGCTCCCTTCATACCTCAAAGTCAGCAGCTAGTATAGTATGGAAAGCATCAGGGGTTTACCTGTAACATCAAAAGAATGAAAGTTGGGAAACTACAGGGAAAAAAAAAGCTCCTGTCTTTGAGCTGGTCACAGATTTCAATGAGAAACTCCACAAGCAAAATGGTTGCCTCTCCTCACTCCAGTTGCAGTATTAGAACCTCATTTCTCATCATTGAAACCTTATGAATAAAAATGAAGCTGAGCCTCTGCCCTTTATCCTCTACAAAGACAGCTATGAAACTCTTTTATCCTGTTCAACCCATCAAAGGTATGCTCAGAACGTTTGACTAAATCTACCAACAAACCAAGTTCAGTAATAAAATATAAATCTAGTTACTTTAAAATAAGAGATCACAAACCTTCAAAGGAAAATCGTTGGCCTGTCTTATGAAAAAATCAAACACTTAAGGTTAGTGATACCAAAACTTCAACCATAACTGCAAAATATCACAAGTTTCTTTACAACAGCAGTTGCATAAGTTATGGAATAACATAGTAACAATAGGAATATAAACTACAGAAAAATGCAAATGGCTCTGAAGTTACACTGTCTCTAAAAAGGTAAGTGCTCTGAAAGCAGATTTACATGCATAAGTGGCAGATGAGGTAAGAAATCACAGAACAGATAAGACACAGCAGTCTGGATGTTATCCATTCTCATTCTTGCACTTTCTTCTGTAGAAACTTACCTGAATGTGGCAGCTCCCTACAGAGACAGCTGTGTTTGCTGGGAGGCTGGATACAAACTGGCTGCCCAGAGTAATATATTAATTAGGTCCCACCCAGAAAAACAAATTGGACAGGGTAGAGTAAAGGTTCTAGCCAGGTGCTTCTACTTGTGAAAGTAGATAGTTTTCATATATTAGGGAAAGGAGGAAAAAAAAACCCAAACCAAACACACACACACAAAAAAGAACTGAGAAAGCACAAGATTCTTCTCTCACTCTGATTATTAAAGTTTTCTGTAAGTGTAGACCTATTTATCCAGCTTGTCTCAATTTTATGTCTACAGATATTTTTAGACTAAAACAAACTTTGTTAGGCCTAAGAACATGAGATATATCTGTGCTTCGATAAATCTTGTGATGTGACACATGGGAGATGATTAACTACTCATAAGCCTTAGGCTAACTAGAGAGATGGAAGGAGTGGAAGAACTGTTAACTGAGTAAGGTTCCACAAGAAAGAGAGGTGATGGTGGGTTGTATTGAAATGCAAAGCATTGGGCAGAAAGGAGACTAACAGTGGAGCTTCTCAAGGCTCAGTCTTGTGAACCAATCTGATGTAAAATTTTCATTTGTAACTCAAGCATGAAAAGCAGAAGAATGGCACTAAAATGACTTGAAAACTGTCAATATACAGGAAGGCTGAATATCACCCCCAGAAACAGCAGACAATATTGCCTGAGAAGTTCTGCATCCATTTTAAAAGTACAAAGTGCACCACTGAAAAGCTACTGCTACAGTAAGAGCAGGTGCCCTAAGTTATGAGAGGAGACTGAGAAAGGCTGACATACCTAGCCTTATAGTCTGAGAGTTAAAATAATATTGTTCTTTCTCTATGTAGTACATCAGGAGCAAAGCTGTCACAGTGGGAATGAAACTGCATGAAAGATAAATGAACCTATATACAAATATATTAGCCATGAGTACATTTAGGTTAAAAATGCTTTTCATATATCAGAGCATTGAGTTTCTGTGTTAGCCTTTCTGTTACAAATGGTAAAAGCAGAAGATTGCTGGCTTTAAGCTGGAGCTTGTTCATTTGCTTTGTGGAGGGATATAGTGCTATTCCCTCAACAGAAGACAACTAACATAGAGCCCATGACCCTAATTTTATAACATTCTGTACAAAAGATTTGTTTTCTTTCTGATGAATATAAGGGACTTTTCAACTGTAACAATAAAATTCAATTAACAACTACAGCAGCTAATTTACGTGTGTGGGGGTGTGCATGTGTGCTGAAAGAAACATCTAATTGCTAACTTTGGATAAGGTTTACCAAATGAGGGTAAAGAATACGTTTAGTCTAATTACAGTAATGTCAGGGTCTGTCATAAACATTCCCAAACTCAGTCCTGAAGTGTGTCACATTGAGGTACGAGTCTAAAGATCTTTTACCACAGTACTTGTGCATGTCTTTGGAAGGAGAGAGAAAGGAAGGGGAGAGGAAGAGGTGTTGCCATTCTCCTTTTTAATCCTCATTCTGAGGAGAATGCTGGAGACAACGGAGCAGCAAGGCAAATGAGTGACTTTCTAGATTAGTCTCTTGTCACAGGCTAGAGTACACACAATTGAGAGCAGTGTTTAGACTTTCATCTAAACTGAGGTAAGCATGGTAGAGCTAATCCTTAAAATGTTGAGAAAAGTATAAATAAGTACATCTAGAAAGAGGGCATTAAATAGACATTCAATAAAGTGAGTGTGAGAACATAACAAAACATAGTCTAGAGCTGTGCCACTGTACTTGGTTTTAGATCAAACTGCACCCACCATTTAGCACCAGTTTGCTAAACTGCTGTAAATTATGAAGAACTGGCATTAAAAAAGTAAAATTGCTTTTGAATTACTTTTACTTTTGTTATGCATGTTTACAATTTCTTTATAGTAAACACATTTTCAGTATGTACCTACTTCTATCCTGCCACTTATCCTTCTAGAAAAAAACCACTTTCATACTGCAGGAGCACCTAATGGCTCTCTAGTGGGAGCCCTAACCTACCTCTTCCAAAAAAGAAACATTGTAATGTCACATTTGAGCTGCTGGCAGTTCCTATTCCAGCTTTCAGATACTGTATCTGTATAACTCTATTATGACCACCCCCTCCACCTCTGCTCTCTTCTTTGCTAGTGCACAAGATAGAGCATTATCCTTTCAAAAATTACTGCCCCTCTTTAAATTTCAAGGCTGTCATATAGAATATCTTGAATGTAGGGATTAGTAATGGTTTCCAGTGAGTTTCAGATACAATACCATGCAATTTTTATCAATAAAGATTTAACGCAGCATTTGGGATCTCTCTTACACTTGCTTTAAAATAAAGGTAATAAATATACTGGGGTTTTCTCACATATCAGAGGCAAAAGGAGGAGACTGCATTTTTCTAAATTGGGTTCCATTGTAACATTTAAATGTTAGTCCTTTAGTACACAGCAGTAAACATCTTCATGTCTAATCGTTTGCAGAGATGATTTATCATTCTCTCTAGTGTGGCCCTAAAGTATATTGAATTCTTCAGCATTTGAGAAGAACCATCATTTCTCCAGGCTTTTCTACTCTGGACAGTTGGCACACAGTCAGCTAAAGTAGGGCTTTACAGAGCACTGACTGCTCTTCCAACTGCCTGCATGGACATGGTTAAGGCAAAGTGAAAACACACAGAGCTAGTTTAGAATAGCTGGTGAATTTAACATTTGCACCACAGCTGACTGAACTAACTTACCCAAGAAATGACGCACTAGGTCTTCCCACGAAGGGAAAACACTTCCGTGCTAGCTGTAAGCCTCATTCTGAAATATTCAATATATACTTTTTGGGTTTTTTTTTTCCTTTTACAAGGAAAAAGGGAAAAATACAAGAATGAGGGCTACTTTACTTTTTCTTTAGAGAGGAAACACAGTCCTCAAATTAAGGTTCTTCCATTCTGTGATACAAATGCAACTTCAGGCACTAAGCAGATGGCATTACAGACTCAGTGTTTACATGACAGCTGCATCTCCTGAGATAAAGGCAGCTTCTTTCCTTCACTACTCACTAGTCCTTTTTTCTTCCTTATGCAGGCAGCATCTGGATCTGACTGCTTTATGAGCTTCAGTTATCTTTCTTGCTCTAACAATTAACTCTTTTCTACCCAGCATCTTAAATTTGTCAAGACCCCTAGAATGGAAGAGGATTTCAAATTTAATGTCTTTGGGCTGCTCCAGCTCAGTGTTTAAAGGCTCTAAGTTTGGAAGCAGAAGTTTTGCTTCCCACCACAAAGGAGAATGTAGACATTTTCATGAGTTGCTAGAGCTGACAATAATACAAATACTCAAGCATGGAGCTCAACTGTTTACAAATGTTACATGAAATTAAATTTATCAGCCAAGTCTCAATTAGGGGGAGAGGCTTAAATGTAGATTCCTGAGATTTTCAGGCATGCATAAAAGTGCCAGCTCTCTTCAAATGTATGGTCTCAAATGCTTCTCTAAGAACTTTTCTCTCATTCATGTACAAGGGATTCATAAGAGCATCACTGAAGCAGATAAAAAAAAAAAATTCAAAACATTATTTCTGGGTTTTAACATTCCTACGATTTTGTATGTATTCTATTATTTCAGTGTTTCTGGGTGTTATTAAATTATTACTCCAAAAGTATATGAGAAAAGCCCCTCAACTAATTTGGAGTTGACAGTGAAATACACTTTTGCTGAAGTATATCATGGCAACCAGGTAATTGAATCTTCTATAATATGATTCTTCTGCACGTCAGTAAGAACTGATGAGAAAAACAAAAAAGACTGACTGATACTTGCAGCTCAAATTCATGAAAATTGGATGAATTTCAGTGAAAACTACTGCAATAACAGACACTCACTTTCTCATCCCCTCAGACCAGAGGTCTGAAAGGGTTAGCAAAAGCACGTGCCGTATCAGCAGGCTGTGTTCAGGTCAGTGGTCAAGAGAATGATTATACACTAAAACATTTATAATTTTTGTTAATATTGTAATTCCAAACTAATTGCTCTTGGCACATAGTAAATAACATACAATGTTATAATTTATTTTTTTTTCAGCTGTGCCGACATGCAGCTCAATTTTGAATTTGCTGAAGGTGGTACAGTTGGCAGAATTGCTTCTCAGGTAAATTGAAAGGAGAAACAAATCACCTTGCTAGTCTTATATCTACAGTGATTTTTGTCTTAGTTTACTGACAGAATCAGAGATGGTTTACCTTAAACAAATATAATACAATCACAGTATCATAAAATAAAAATATATTTATTTCCTATCTGATGGAGCTTTCCATCCAGGCAGATAATGGGCAGATAATCAAAACAGAAGATATCCCAGCATCAGTCACTATGGCAGTCCTAAAGAACACGACAGTGGAAAAGATCCTGCCCTTAGATACACAGTTTAGCAGGATGCTTCAGCCAATGTTTATCTCTAAGCACAGCTTTACATCCACCTCTATGCAGCAAAGTTTTTAAGCATCTCTGTGTTTAAATATGTTCCTGAATCAGAGCCATAGCCAACTATCAGGAAGCATCTGTTCTTTGATGCTGCCTCAACCCTGTCTAGCTCCCAGATTTTCTGTTTAACATAGGAAAAGTCTATGCCAAGACTTGTTTTCTGGAGTTATTTGTTACCAGGCTGCAGATGGCTAATGCTGCAATTTGTAAGTCATACAAGCAACATTCCACCCAATGCATTTCTTAAACTGTATCCACTTTACATCAGGAATATGTGATTATTACATAGGCCAAGAGAGCTATGGAGAAAACTCGTACAGACTGAAAAGTAAATGGTAATAAGAAAAAACACATTTGTTTCACTATGATCTGTGTGTTGACCACCTGTTCATCAGGAAATCATAAGAACACGTGGGAACTGGACAAGTTTGGGGCTTTCAGTTACCTAAATAATGTCAACTAAATGAATGTTTTTCTTTTTCATTTAACTGTAAAAAGAAGTCAAAGTTGATAAAAAAAGTTTGAGAGGGAAATTTCTGAGACTGTAATGATGGATTAAAGATACAGAGTCAGATCAGCAGATGATATAAACTGTTGTTGAAGTCAATTGAGCTCCTTCTGCTGAGAATTTGTCCTGTATATTATAAGTACCTGATTATAAGATCAAAAAGAAGTAGAGGAACTATTAGATTTAGTTTTAAACTGAAGCAGAAAATGTTATGATGTTCTTGGTATGGACCAAGTAGCTGTCCTCCATACAGACCTTTTTATATCTTAAAAATTGTATGCATTATATGCAGGTAAGTATTGCCAGAAGCACCTTCTATTACCAGATACTACTGTAATGAAAGATAGAGATAGAATTTGGAAGGAGACATTAATCATATTTCTTTCTTGAATTAGTTAATACAAATTCTTTTAATGTAGCACTGAATACCAAGAGGGCTAAGCTTTTACATTAGCAGTATTGGTACTTAATATTAGGACCTGTTTAAGAAAAGGTATTATTTCTCTTTGTAATTATTTCCTATTAATATTTCTAATATCACTGTACAGTATTTTAACAGAACTCTCCTTGATCAATTTCACAAGTAGGAATGAAACTGCAGGCTAAAGTTGTTCTTTATATCAAGCTCTCATTTGAAGTGGAAATGAGGGATTTTCACTGACCTCATTCTCTTTGTTCTTGTGGTGGTGGATAGTCACTTCTGAGGAGTGCCTGAACTACAGTCATTGCCTTTGGCCCAATACCGCTACCTTTACATTGATAGGTATTCATTTGCACAATTAATTACACTGAAGTGCTGGGATTTTGAACAGAAATAAGGTGACAATGAAAGGCAAGGAGAATTAAGCCCTTGAGCCCCTGAGCCTTCAAGCAACAAGAAGTCTAAGTCCCTGAGCTTACTCCAGAAAGCCTTTCAAACACGCTTAAGCCCCATTAAAGTCAGTTGCTAGCCATGGGCCCTTTCTTTTGGAAGCTGTAAAGTTTTGGAGTCTAAACCAAAATCTTAACTGGAAGATTTAGGAACCATATGAGTAGGAAATACCCAGCTGAAGCAGCCCTGCATCTAAAGCAGCAAAGAAAGTGCTTTGTCCAGTGTATGCCTTTCCCTGAAAATGGTAAGACATAGGAAATTGCAGAATTGCAGGTAACTAGGGTTTTAAAAAGCTTCCTGTGGGTCAGGAGGACAAAGCAGCTCTGTAAGACATTTCCTTTTAGAATTTTTGTTTAAAGAATTTAATTAGATAGCTAGGTTACAAATAGAAATAAGCATGCAGGTCTTTGCATGTAGCTAAAGCTATTGGACTTTTTGGCGTTGTTCAATCCCAAGTCTTGAGAAACAAGCCAGAGGAGCAACACTCACTTTCCTACTTTCTCCATACTTTCCTATTAATTATTTCATCATTGCTAATAATTAATTTCTGCAATAAGTTAGCTTTAGCTACATTTCCTTGGAGCCAAACTAATTATCCTATTTGTGTTTCTCTGTATTTTTAAAGAGATTATGTAGCTGCCAAGAACAGGACTGATAATGTAAGTGGTCCAGATTATACACATTACTATTCACTCTATACGATCCATGGAGCTCTGGAGAAAGAACTGGAGTTGACCTATTTACATTAACAAAAGAAAATTACTGAAGAAAATCTCCTACTCAAATCAGTAGGAGCAATACCCAAGTCATTACCTCTATTTAAAATTTAAACTGAATTGTTCCCTTGAGCTTTCCCCATACTTATATCTGGCATCAGAGGTATTCCTAGTCTTCCCTGTAATCCTTCCTTTCTGGTTTGTAGGAGTAGAGCAGTGGCTGAAAGTGTTAGCCAGTAAGTCCAAGTCAGTCAATTGTTCTCAACACAGTCTAGCTAATTAAAATTTCTTACTGTCTACCACATTGCTCATTATCTAATCCAAATGAGAATTAGGAGGAACATTCATGATGATACATTAACATTACTATATCAATAACAAACAATGCAATTGCCTTACATTACTGCTAACGTATTTTTAAGCCGTTACCATATGTCACAGAGCTTATCAAGTTTATCTTGTTCAACAAATGTTGATTATTAATTGTGATCAATGGTACAAAATTATTAAGAGTGCCATTATAAAAGCCTGTAATTTCTTTGTATTACAGAATTATGCATATTATCATATTACTAATAATTCCCCGTGAATGCATCAGTTCTTCACTTTCAGAGATAAGGGAGAAGGCAGGCTGGTATTTTGAAAGTTTTAATGATGACATTTATGTATAAAAATATATATATATTACTCGTTCACAGGAAGCAAAATCTAAATAAGGACATTAATGTTGAAAAAGCACCACACAAAACAGGAAATACCATTAATAAAGCTGTCTGTTTCATCTTAACTCAGGGTTCTTTTTATAGGCATTATAATAAAGTCTTTAATTATATGATTGTAACCTGCTTTTTAATGTTCCAAATGTGAACAAGATGGTGGATGCCCAAAAAATAGTTATGGATGTCAATTTAGCCATATTATATTCAAGACCTTAATCTTTCTTTTTCTGATACCAAAAGCTGTAAAATGAAACAATGTGGGATTCAAGAGACCTAAAAATGTGAACTAGTTAAAATTATTTAATTACCTTGCACAAAAACTGTTAATTTCACAAAAAATATTTCTTGTAAGGTCCTTAAATTTATGGAAGACTTGGATAATAAATTCAGAGAGTATTTTTTCCTTCTGGTACAGTAGAAATCTTTTGTTCTGAGCTGCTCAGCAATTCATCATGCAAGTTTATAATTTCAGTTTTATACCAAGACTGAAACAGCAATCTGTTTGTCAATGGGCTTTATTCCTACAGCTAAGGCAGTGTAATGCCAACTTAGAAAATGTATTTTATATCATCATCTGTCACAAGATTGCCTTATGATTCAAAGCAAGTCACTTAAACCAGACTTTTGAGATGACAGACGTTCCTCATTTTTTGAGTGCTTATCTTGTCACAGCTAAGTTTTCATTTGCAAAAATGCAGCACAGTCACAGCTTCAGCTGAGACTAATAAAAGTTGGGTTGTGAAAAAATAAAGCCTATGAAAAGCTGTATGTAGATAATTAAAGTTGGGCAAAGGCAATCTTAAATTTGGCTTTTTCTAAAGTTTGAGTTTTCTAAATGCAGTTATACTTAACAAATCGGTTTTATTTAAAAACAAATAAAATAGAAAGTATAAATATCGTCATTTTGAGCCACTGGAAATGAACATCAAAAAACAGTTGGAACACCAGCAATCAAGGGACAATTACATGCAAATTACCATTCAAGCCTGGATGGTTTATGGCTAATTCCTAGCAGGAAAATCAGTCTCTGCTGATTTGCCTGACGTTTAAAGGGAATGCTTATGATAGTGTTCAGAGCTTTCCACCCATTTTATATACTAAGCTCTTCTTTTCTGCTGAGACAGTCCATGCAATACCAGTCATATTTTGCATCAAAAGGAAAAAATAACAGACTGAACTATTTATCCTCCTGTTGCACTTCCTGCCTTCAGGATTAAGTAAATGCTTAATAATTCTCAGGGCTATGGAAACACCAAAGCTGAAAAAGTGTGTAACATACTGCTGAGTTTAAGCTTGAAACCTGTATTTAATCATCCAAGTAAGAGAACCACAGAGGGGCTGTGTCCATCCAGAAATTATTATTGTTTGCCTCTGTAATTCCTCTGACCCATTCTAGATATAAATTTAAGACGGGATAAATTGTGCAGTAAAGGTTCAGCTCTCCCTTCACCGCCTGCAGAGGAAATCTAGATGGCTGGCTTAGATTAGTTGCCCAAACTGTGAACAACAAAGTAATGTGATGTGAACATCAACCAGCTCCCATTTGAATCTGTCTGGGAGTGGAAGGGATAAAGGAGTAATTTCTTACTATAGAGAATGAGTAACATGTGATTTCCCATATTATGCTGTCACAGGAACTTGCTGAAATTATTCAACAATCAATTTGCATTTCTTCCTGTGAATAGCACTTTTAGTACATTTAGGTATTTTATCCCTGTGCCAATCTTCAGACTGTTCTTTTATCTGATTTTCCTCAGGTTCTGGGATTACCCCATTTTTTCCCATTCTGCTACAGCCCTAGTAGTTTACCCACTTGTTACATTGCAATGTAGAGGAGGAGATTGCAATGTAGAGAGAGGAGGACAATGCCTGTCACTGATGCCTGCTCACAGGATTTAACAGAGTTGAGGGGAGAGGAATATCTCTCTGAAACCTGTCCCTTTCTAAGATAAAAACAATCTGATTGTCTTTACTGAATTACAGGACTTTTAACCAGTATTTTCAAGTATTTTGCTGTGTATATTTGCTCCTTCAACACTGAAGCGAGCTGAAATAGTGACTTAGTCTACTTACATCCTACCTGAAAGTAGGGTGTAACAATCTTCTCAGTCAAGATTAAAAGGCCAAAAAAAGAAGAGTCAGTAATAAAAGGATCACTTCCTAACTTTATTCTTACCTGTTTTCGATTACTTTGAGATCTTAGTGCACCTCTTTTATTCAGCAACAAAGATGAAATACATTTGTGGATAAGATTTGACATTTTTTATTCTTTTGCAGCTCTTCTGTTTACCCAGTAGCTGTAAGTGCTTCTTGCCTGGAGGTGCCATCCCTGGTCGAGTTCATGTCCTGTTGTTCTAAAAGTTTTAGCTCTCTCCTCTGAGCCCTTCTGGTATTCCTTTTCTGTATAGGGAGTGGAAAGTAAATGGTGAAGTATCTCTCACTGAAGGCTCTGAAATAAAGAAGGAACAGCCTGGTGTGGACTTGATGCCCACAGAACAACAAACAACAGGTTTTCTTGAAGTAATCTTGAATATCTGTGGCTACATTTTGCGACGCTCTTTCAAAAGGGCTGTATGGCATTTTGAACTCCTACCTGTCAGCTGAGCCCTATGAAGTGTTTTGGTTCATTTTTCTCCCCTCTCTGATACACAAGGGTTTATGAGGAAAAACAAACCAACCAACCAACCAGATAAAAGAATAACTCTTTCAAGAGTCTTCTGTACAGTAACTGTTATCAGTCATTTAGTGAGGCTAGGTTTTCCTTCTCATTTATGTCTAAAGATTTCTCATTGTAATTAACTGATAACAGCAATAATTAAACAAACAAGCAAACAAACTCTTTTACCAAAGTAGCATTCGTGATGACTTGTGTTGCTAGGTTTTTTTTCTTGTGGTTCACCATGTGGCTGAGTGGCCAGCACTGAGCAATTAAAAGCAACAACCATGTGAATTATGCTGCAAGGTTGCTAATCTGAGCCTGAATTCCCAGTGTTCTTTGACGCCCACCATGAAAATCATTTATGCAAATAAGTAGCACACAAGCAGTAAACATGACCAGCAGGAGCTCATCCTGCTTTTGTTCATGTAAAAGGCTGTTCCTCTATTTCATCTCTCTGTTGGTGTTTGGTTTTGCTGTCACAACCCCTTATTCAAAAACTGCATGATAAAGTCCCTGTTTCCTGCAAAACTAGGCTAGAGGAGCAGCTAAATAAGCTACTGTTTCACTGAGAATGATGGGATGAATTAAAGGCCTTGATATTATATGTTTTTACGTATCAGGGACACTGAAGTTCAGCTAGATTATCTCATAGGTAGAGAGATCTCCATAAGGCAGAATACAAGAACAATGTGAAAAGAATTTTTTATTGCAGTGGGCTTTTCTGCCATGGTTAAGCTATCCACCTTCAAGCTTTCTCACAAAAGCCTGGGCCTCTAGTTCCTTGTTTTGGCTGAATCCTGCAGCTGGTAGATTTCTGTAGAGGGGCCTGAAGGTCTGTTTTACGTGAAGCAGTTGCACTTTAGGCTATTCCTGGCATAATGTGAGATGGTCAAGCAATGACATCTTTAACATTATGTATATATATATGTGTGTGTGTGAAAAATAAATAGGTGTAAAGAATGAAAGCAAATCTCCTGCGCTGATGCAGCCAAGTCTTTTACTTTCCTTACCAAGATTTTCATAGAAATGATTCACTTCTAGTGCTGTGTTAGTTTTCTTTCTGACAGTTTTGTGAGTTGACTCAGGCTCAGCTGTGCAGTCCAGCCAAATTCGAGGGAAAAAGACATAGTAACAGAGCTGAAAGCAGGAGAGGAAGAAAAAGGGAGTAAAGGAAGGTGGACAACAGGATTTTCCCTCTTACTGGAAGTGCTGTTAGATCAAATAAACTTTCCTGTCAGACTAAAATTAAGAAAATTATTACCTGAAAAGTGTGAAGAACTCACTTTAAAGACAAATGGAATATAACTGTATGTTTCACTGACCCATTTGTTAGCCTCTATCTCTATGTTAAGAGACAATAGCTGTTTCTTTAAGCTTTGCATTTCCATGTTAAATACTCTATTTGCTTTTCCATAAGGTTTGCCAGGAGTTGAGAAACATCTTAGCAGGAAATTCACTGAAGGCTTTTATTGTGCTCACACTGGAGGTGCTGAACCCTGGAATAAGGGCATTGGCCCCGGGGAATGTTCCTTCTTCTGCTCTGCCAATCTGTGGAGGCACATCTGGAGGTCAGTAACACCATGTACTGGCTAACAGCAGAGTAAATTGCTTGGTGGCCATCAGGGCAAATGATGAGAAGACTTGATACTCACATCAACCCTTCAGAATTGTGTCAGTGATGGTACAAACCCTGTCAATACTCTTGCGGTTTTAAGGAGTGGTGTTTTGGAAAAAGATCATATAAGTGGTGGAGATGAGGCCAAGAAATTTGAAGGAAATGGTCAAGGGTTTGGAATAACATTGGGGTAAACATTAGTTGGTATGATATAAGAACTGAAAACAAAGGTAGCTTTTTTGAGGTGCAGGAATATTTTTCAAGTGCAGTATTTTTTGACAAGGAGCTGCAGACATATTTAAATTTTGCCATTTACTGGAAATGGAAGGACACAACAATATCAGCAGCCGCCTTTTTTTGGAGCAAATACTTTCTCATTAACACAAACCATCACTTCCCTGCCCTCAGTGAGACAAATTTAATCCAGTGTTCTGAGACTGCTTGTTTTTTAACATTGTGTTCATAGTGAAAGCAAGTGATTATTAAGAAAACTGATTAATCAATTGGTACAAGTTTATGGGAAGACTCACTTAACTTGGCACTCTAGGGATGCTGTACTCTAGCTGTATTGCAGGTTTCAGAGCTCAGGGGGCAACATACACAGGAAAGACAAGAATGAAGCAGTTTGTTTGCTTTTATCCACAGCAAAATAACTAGGAATAATTAATAGCACTCCAAAAATAATAATCTTGAAGTAACAGTTTCCAGCTATATAAGTCATTAATTTTCTGCTAAGTGAGGAGTCTGTGTGGCAAAACCTGGCACGTTACTGCATTCCTCCAACACTGTGGTATCCATAATTTCTGTGAAATCCATACCTTTCATGTACAGTTCATTAACATTGATCAAAGCACGTATCTTTCTAATAAAGTCAATTTTTCCTTGTAATCTTTTGTAGATGTTTCACTTAACGTAATATCTTGGATGTTCTTTATCCTGAAGTCTCATTTTTAATGTGTGGCCATAGTCAGAGAAGTTCCAGTATATAAACAACATATTTGCTTACTATATTTATTCCCTCTCAGTGATGTCGATAGCAAGTTTCTTACTTTACAAGTCAAAACAAGATTTTTATAGCTGCCAATACCGTACTTTCAAAGTGCTGCCTGCAAAATCAGCTGTTTGTCTCACTGCAATATCTGCTAAAACACAGCATTTCTTCATGCTATGTAAGATTATATTTCCAAAGTAATTTCTGAACTTGCAATCACAATATTGCATGTACAAATCTCAGTAATGACTGAAGAAGTGCACCTCTCACTAGGTCACGAGGTAAATGGTGGTCTGAATTTTATATAGGAATATATAAATATATTTGTATTGGCTTTGCACATTGGAAAGGCTGAAACCTGACTGTTCAGCCCCTGGTTCTGATTCTCTTCTGCTTCCCAATGCAGGCGGTATTTAAGTACCTCTGCATCTTTCAGTGCAGGTTTTCAGTGGGGTTTGAAGACATGATAAATGTCCTGAACCAACATCTCTAGCAATGGAAAGTAACAGAAAACACTTAAACTGAGTAAGATTGGAACCTGATGACCTTTAAGGTCCCTTCCAACCTTAACCTTTCCGTGATTCTGTGATTCTAAGATGAGGTCAAAAGTGACAGCAGAATCTGAAGACAACACTCTGGAGGTTAAGTGGGTGATGACAAAGAAAAACATATTAGGAAAAAATAAAGACAACTGAAAAACATGCAGTAAAATGGGTATTCCTGCTCTGCCAAAAATTTATTGGCTAAGACTAGTTTTATTACCTTCTCTGGTGAGGTTCAATCTTGATCTTCTTGTTCCACACACTTTCTGTTAATCTCAGTGGTACCACTGGTAGGCATAGCACTGCAGCTCTGCATTAGCAAAGATAAGCATAGGCTAGATTCTTTCTCACTTTTATTATTTAAAAGTATTTAAACTTACATCATTAAGAAAGAGAAGAAATCTTTCCAGGGAGAGACTGAAAGACAATAAATGTTGTGGGTGCAAAATTCAATAATTATGTACTAGAGGTGACAGAACAATTCCTTCATTTTAAAAAGGCAAGGTTTGCTGACACAGGTAATTATAAGTAATTTCTTGGTACTTGCTGAAGAATCTATTTTTATTTTTTTCAGGTTCTTTCTGTTATACCTTACATACATTAACAGCAGCCTTAGTAGAGAATCAACAGTTTTATGTCTACTAATAAACTTCCCTGTTTGATATTATTATTCTGTTTTTAAACTACATACCGTACCATTGAAAGGCATTACAGAGGTTTCTCTGCTACTTCTCCTTAATGTTGTTGTAAAGAATGGTGCTTATGTGTCAGTCTAGGGTGAAGCTTAAATCCTTGCTTTATCAGTGGTAAAAACAAGTAAAGATTTCTTGAGGTTGTTTAACATTAATATTTCCACCTACTTCACCTTTAAATTGTGCATTTGTGAAAAAGTATGATAACAAACAAGTTATTGTGGTATGCAGTAAAGTGTATACACACACACACACACATATTTACATTACTGAAGAACTGTTATGTCTTATAAATCTGTGGATATGAGGAAATACAAAGTCAAATGTACTAGTAGGATGTATTCAATTGCACTAATTATGTAAGGGCTGAAAATATTTCTGTCATATTCCCCTGTTTTTCCATGCTAATAACCTTCTAAATGTTTACCATGAAGATTTTCTATGCATGTGTTATTAATTATTACTAGGCTGGGCTAGTATATTTTTAGGTGTTTGGAGGCTGACCATGTGGTATTCAACCTGCCATCAATCCAGCATTATGGGATTCTTCCAACCTTGGTCCCCTTTTGAGAAGGAGCTCTTGCCTACTCCATATAAACAGCTGGATGCCTCAGATGCGCAATGTACTTCTCTCTTTATTGTGCCTTCCCCTTAAATTCAAGGGGATGGAAACACAGAATACCCCAGACTCCAAAATCAGAGCTATCACTGTGTCTTCATTTCTGGGCACTTGATTTACGCCTCCAGAAACTGCTGGAGCTTTTCTATAGCTGTGTCATAACTTCTAGTCTGTGGACAGACCAATCTGTATTAACAAGTAGTGGTGACACTTCAGAGGGCCAGGCAGCTTTCTTTTTTCCATCAGTGACTTCCTGCACTCCAAGCAAGAACAAGATAATGCTTTGCTGAAAGCATGTTTTAGGTTTCCTGCACTGGAGTAGGTTCACACATTCTGATCTTCCAGCAAAAATGAAAATAAGAAAAACAGACTGGTGAGCTCTTCATCACTGAATAGCCTGCAGTAAAGTCAGAAAAAGGAAAATACCACAGGCTGATTTTTTAAAACTGTGCTTCTGTTTCCTCTGTTTCTGATGCCATGACACATACAGTTCTTGACAGGACGTTAATCTAATATGTAGCAGGATGCTTCCCATTTTAAGTTGTTTGTTGTTTGTTTGTTTGTTTGTTTTCTGAATACTGTATGCTACTTGGCTTCCTCTGTCCAGCATGGGAGAAATCAACACTAGGAGATTATTTTTGCAGGTGAGGCAGTTAATTCCCAATGTCAGAAGCAGTGAACTGTGCAAACTCAAGTCAAAAAATGGCAGAATTGCTCACTGGATAGGATAGATGGCTGTGGGCACTGGCTGCCCCTCGTCTACAGGACACACCTCATCATAACCTGCATTCTACTTGTTTTTAGTTTTTTAGGTCAGCTGCCACATCACGGGTCAGAAAGAACCCTTGAAATAAACCAGGTAAATACATGGAAACTTTTTAACATGGGAAGGTAGGGTAGAGTCCAGGCTTGGTCATGCTCTTAGAAGTCTATATTCGCTTCAGTAAAGCCAATGCTATTCCGTATCACACAACTGCTATGTCCAAACAAATATTTAGAAAATAAAAAGACCTCGCACTTCAGAAAATAATCAGCCTCTTGGAGATCCTGACAGTGCATGTAATGTAAAAATACCAATTTCACCGAGAACTTAGAATGAGCCCCAGGATGCAGTAGATGAATCTGCCTTCCAGATTTCCCCAGAGTGGTAACCTGTCCCTCTTGATGTATGACACAGACTAGGAGCTTTCAGTAGTTCCTGCTCAACATGGAAATGACAGATGTGAGTTTTAACCTCAAGATAATAGAACCAAGAGAGAAGCATACCTGCATGCAGAACCTCATTCACAAATCCTGCCCTGAAAACAGAGCTGTGAAGAAGAGTCCCAGCCCTATCAGCAGTGCTAAACCAGTAGGCCACATTATCAGGCACAAGAAACAAAACTCTACTCCTGGGCATCTGCTGGGCTTTTCTGTTGTTATGGTGTATGTCCTTCCAGACACCCAGGAGGGCCCAGTCAGAGTGCAGAAGTCCAGTGCACTTCAGTGCAAAGTACATCAGACATACCCACATCTTCTCACTTCATTCGTAGGAACAGCGCAGAAAAGGAGATGTAAATTTCTTTACTGGTCCAGCTGGCACATAGAGAAATAAATACAACGTGATACTCCTTTTTAACAATATTCAGAAATGTACAGACAAGTGCTGAAAAGTAAAGCAAGGGTACCAGGATATATTATCTTTTATTATACACACAACTCTCTTTAGAACACTGTTTCTGTATGTCTTGCAAATAGGATACAGCTCTCTCTAGGTTATTATTTTATTGATAAAGTGCCGTAAGTGCATGCAGCAAATATCCATTAAGTGTTGTTTCTATAGATGTCTTTTACTTTGGGCTTTTTCTCAGGTATTTTCCTCAATTCATGCTTCCCTAATCATATTTCTTCTGATCACAAGACTTCGATAGTCAAGGCACTAAGTATTGTGTGTTTAACTTCTGTCCTTTTTTCTTAAAAAATACTTCTTTCAAGATGTTTTAAGGAAAAAGAAGCACTCATTCCTCTACTGCATTGCTGTTCATTGAGGCCTAACCCACTGAGTTCAGTCTGTCCATAACCTTTACAAGAAATCCAAGGAGGACTCCTTAGGAGAATACCTGCTTTTGGGTGAATCCTTTGTGCTCTGTAATATTTTACAAAGCAAAATAAATAGGGTAATGAGGAGGAAAAGGTACTTTGATATTTCACACATTACAGACCAGTCAGAGTAAATATAAGCTACTTGTCAAGCCATTATACAATGTGATTTCTTAACCACGAGGTTCTAAATATTTGACCCATCAGGCAATAAAAGCAGTCTCTTGCAGTGACAGGAATGTTTAAGCATTATTGTGATATAAGCAAAAGTGACTGCAGTTGCCAGTGCTACCAAGTATGGCTCAATAACCTAAAGACTTCAGGCTGTGGAGGAAGACCAGGAGATAGGTCAGAAAGCATCTGTCAGTTGTTTAATAAGAGAGAGACACTAAAGAAAGCAAAACCAATTCAAACTGTGTGAGAAGGAATAAGTTGTTATGTAGAATTCATATTAATAACAGACAACTAGAAAATTAATTAATAATATTCCATTATTAAACATGTTAATTAATCATTAAAAGTGTACCTTGGGGTCAGTAGATTCATAGCCCACTTGGCAGATTTGCAGCATGTGAGACTGATTCTGTGTTTCCTCCAGAAACATTTTATCATGTTGTCAATATATTTTTTCACGTGCATATCAATCCATTTGTTGTCTCAGAATTTGATATAAAGATCAGAGAAGATGAAGTTACTACAAAAATCAGAAAAATAACCAGCCTGCAAAAGAAAAGTTCAGTAAGATTCCCAACTCGGGTTACTGCTTGAGACATTAGATGGTGTCCATGATGCCCTTTCTAAACTGATGGTGCTGTATGAGTGTAACAGAAAACTGAATTAAACTTCTGTAGTGAGAAACTAGAAGTCACATGCTGCTTTTCTCAGAAAAATGTCTAATTTTATTTTGCTTCAACACAATGCTTTGACCATTGGTCAAGCTTAGTGCAGCATGATGAAAACAGCTACTGTATTCTATATCTAAATAAGAGACAATTCATACACAATTACAGGACAAAGTCACAACTCCTGTGACTTAAAATTCAATTTAAGCTGAAGAAGAACGGTACTAGTCCTGAGATACAAAAATGCATGCCCTGTTTTCACTAATTTTGTGTTTTCTATTAAAGGGGAAGGCATTAGATAGTACCACACAACAGCCAAAAATGCTAACAAATGACAGCAAGACGTGCCTCCTAATCACACAATACGCCTTTGTTTTATTTCTTTGAACTCAGGTGTTCTTCATACATGTGTCTCTAACAGACGGACAAGGAGGGATCAGGGACCAAATACATTCTAGAGAAACTAACACTGCAGCCTGCAGGTTGGTAGTGAGTGAGACCAGCAGGTGAAACACCCTCGTATCCTTTTCAAATTCAGCTCTGCATATTGTGTTCTGAAACTGAAAGCCAGGGATCTGCTTTCTCTACTGTTTTAAATCTTTCTTTCTTTTTTTTTTTTTTTTCCCTCCAGACTTGTCCAGAAAAACACACAGGTTTATTTGACGCAGTTGGAGACTGAGGTACTGTGACTCCTGTCCAGTATTTGTGGTGGTGCATGTGTTAGCTCCATGCTTTCACTCCAGGAGTAACACAATGGGGCTTTTAATTCAGCCTGCCAGAAAAGTGATCCTTATTCTTTTATCCTCACAAGACAAAAGGAGGAGGAATCTCACTGTGATACCTCTGTGGATCTCGGGAAGTTGTAAAAGGCATTTGGTAAATACAAAATGTATGTGGGAAATACCCCGTATCACCGGCAGCTCACAGCCAGCAAATATTTGCTGTTACTAAACTGCTTCCTTCTGACAAGCTTTGGCATGGAGTTGAACAGCTGAAGGGTATGGTAGAACTACATAGGTAATCAAAGAGAACACAGGAATTCCTGGGTAGGCAGAGGTTGAGATGAACAGAATAGTTTTCACCTATTCCCTTTATTCTCCAGCTACAAATCATCCATGGTCTCTGAAGAATAACCTCTCCAAGATCTGTGAATTGCTGAAAATGGCTGCTGTGAATTCTCTGAGAAGCCTCATAATTTCATAGTGTATTTGTTGCTTTTCCCACAACTCTCTGCTTTAATGGCTAATAACTAAATAATGTCATCAGGTATATAGACACAGCTCCCACTGGCTTCACAAGCAAATAAAAAAGTGAAATTTACTTCATCAATGCAAATGAGGCCTTATTGTGCTATCCAATACTGCAGACACTAAGGAAGTTATGCTAGCAAAAACTCTTTAGAGAAGGCAATTTTGCTTAACGCAGGAAAGAAAAATGAGAAAAATTGTGAGGAAGGGAATAGAAGTGAACATTTACTCCTTTAAAAGGCTGCAGCCATAAAACCAGTGCTTAATTCAAAAGCTAGATACTAACTGCAGTAAGCTGAATATTAAAATAAAGTATATTTAGCAATAAACTGATGAACCTTAAGAGCACAGTGAACTGTGTGCCTTGTACACACATATTAAGCAAAAAACCTTTTGCTTAAACTTATGTTCAAGGTATGATTCAGAGACACAAAAGCAAGAAAATACTCAGGATAAGCCAGAATTAATGATTTTGGGGTACGGAAAAACAGGTTTTATGACATTAAGTATTTTTGCTAGACTAATTCAGTACAAAGAGTGTCAAGTAAGAAGAGAAGCCTGACTCATGAGAGAGCCGTTCTATGAAAGACATTATAAAGAGTTTTTTTTTTTTTAATTTGGTCTTTTTAATTATTTCACTCTTTCTGAGCTTTAAAGTAGCATCCTCACAAGAAGATTTTAATTTCAGACCATCAGTCGTCTGTGCAGATTGAAAAAAAGGTGTTTACCATATCCATTGTGCTTGTCAGAGAATAAAACCTTCCATTTGCTTTTCGTTTATCAAAAGACAAAGCAGATGATGAAATGTACTGTGTATTTTCTTTCTTCTTCCTCTCCCCCCCCAGCCCCAGCTTGCTCCTGGATACTTAAATATATTGTTTCACATACTCTTCCATTGGCACCCACCTGTGATCTCTGTCAAAGAAAGGCTACCAGAGTAGATGGCTCTTTGGTTTATCCCAGTCTGGCCTTTCATATCTTCTTCTGAGTGTGTGTTGACTGAAGGCACTATTGCCATGGTTCTGGTTAGGAATTAAGTCTTGCTTCTGTAAAGAAGTGGACATAAACAGTACTGAGATGTTGTAAGCAAAACTGTATCTTGGTCTCCTGTCTTTCTTCCACAATAACACTCTATCTCAATTAGAGAAACAATCAGGAATGGTTTCCTCTGATGGACAGGAAACCTGCCATTTCCTCTTTAAAATGCTAAAAGACATTTATTCTTAGAGACACTTCTCTGTGCAATTGTGTTTAACTTGTAGTTGGAAGAGAATAACTTACCTGTGCTCAGAAGTAGCAGTGCATGTGGGTAAAGCACTTGTCTCACAGGGCACATCAACTGATACACAAATGTCTTCACTGGTAACGATTTGTCTGAAAGCATTTACAATTAATTGCTGCTTCTTGATACTTGTTGCAGTTGCCTGAAAAGTTTCTAGATTGGATGTCTGTTAATTGGGCACTCAGAGGGGATCAGCAATATTACTGACATATCAGACAGTAATTTACGCACCAGTAAACTTGGGAATAGTCAGTGACTAGTAAACATATGTCTAATTACACAGTGGCAAAAAAGCAGTATGAAGGAAACTTTTAATTATTTCCTTATTGTTCTTTATTTTTCAAACCTCTGTGCCTGTAAGAGCAATACTCTGACTTGATTATCCATCTGAAGTTTAGAAGAATTAGTCCTGATGTCATGTGTAGGGCTGCCAAAAAAAACAACACCCCAACTTATTTCTGATAAGTTTTCAACAAACCATTACTTTTGGAAGGGGAGAATCAAACATCTTTCTGTGTAAAATTCTGTGTTTGGAATTCATATTCATATTAAAAATAAGCACACTTCCTAAGTAAAAATCACGTATCAGTTAATGCTCCCTATCTCCTTCTGTGTTGACCAAGTCAATATTGCCAATGATATACTGTTGTTAGGGGATCCGAAATCATGCTGCAGTCCTAGGAAGAATAAGTACACAGAAAAATAGCTTAGCTGGCAAATCAGTCTCTGGAGAAAATGGCAGAAGGACACACCTAACTACAAATCCCAAAGGAAAAAGTTGTAGCAATTCCACAGATAAAAATAACTTATCAATGCTGAATAAAAATTTTTCAACAGGTATAATTTCGTTTCACAGAAAAGCTGTCTCTTGTGCGAGTAAATCATCCTTTATAATAAACTCTAGATGTCACCCAGATAATGGGTTCCAGAAAAGAAGTGATTGTTCTTCAGTGCAGACACTCCCAGGTTTTATTTGGTCCTGACATTTTCAAGTATGCTCTAACTCCAAATCTCATTATTTGTACCATATCCCCATTAGAACTTTGACAGTTGTGATTTTCCTTCACATTTTAAGTTCCTGTGGTCTAAACAATCATAGGTCCTCATAAACTGAGATGACAGAATCCTAAAACCAGCTCTAATTAGAGTAATCTCCTCTTACTAAGTCCAAACAACAGTCTATCATCTTATGCAAATTACATCATATAAGGAAAAAAACCCTTGGTATCAAAAAGTCCTTTTGTTATTAAGACAGTCACAAATTAACAGCTTTTTCTGCCAGATAATAGCACAAAAGTTCCAGTATAAAACTGAAAATTATATATAAACAAGTAATAGCTTTTCACATCATACTAACTTTGTCATCCACCCATCCACTACAAAACACAAACCTATTAATGAAACGAAAACTAAATTTATTAAAATACTGCTTAATTTAAGATAGTTCCACATCCAAGCTGTACCAAAGAAAAAATTCTTTTATCCCTTGCTTTGATGAATCTGGCCTCTGATTTTGTGAGCTTCTAAAGATACTCAAATTGAGCAGAGAACCCTATGAATCCTAACATGGTACTGAGTGATGTCCTTAATGAACACAGTATGAGGTATTTAGACCATCTTGAGGACAACTGCTTCCATCTAGCTACTCATATCTTCAAACAGCTTTTTAGTCAAGATACGCTGTGGGTCAGCTATTGAAGCACTCATCTAATAACACCCCCTTCTATGAAGCAAATTAAATTTGCATATTTTGCCATGTCTGAGAATATTCCTGTTACTAGAAGTTTTGGTTTGGTTTATATGTTTTTAAAGTATTTTATTTTACTATTTATTTTTTATTTTATCTATTATTGCTATGATAGCTGTATGGAGGAGAAGTAAGGGAAAGAAAGAAGCAGCAAAGCAAAAATTACATATCATGTGAAAATAACATCTATGGTAGTTCTGACCATATTTATATTACCAGCTGTAAAATTATTAGTTTTACATGAGCATTAATTTTTAACAGAATAAAGTGTAACCCAGTGTAACACACAGAAGCTGAGAGGCCCTAGGCAATGTCTACACTTGCTGGGAAGTGTTCTCATCTTGCACAGAACCTGCAACTTGTGCCTTTGCAAACAAGAGCTGCAGAGGCTGGAATATGGTGAAAAAGTCACAGAATGGCAGGGGTTGAAAGGGATCTCTAGAGATCATCTAGTCCACTCCCCCTGCCAGAGCATGTTCACCTTGAGCAAGCTGCACAGGATGGCATCCAGGCAGGTTTTGAATGTCTCCAGAGATGGAGACTCCAAGTGAACTACTGCCATTGCACTGATCAGATTTTGCTCCTGCTGCCACCAGCTCTGTTGATGCAGCCGAGTCGATGCAGAGCAGCACTGCCCAAGGAGCCATCTCCTGGCTTGGCTCTTCATGCAAGAGAGCTCATCCAAAGCTGTGCGTGCTGCTCAACTAAACCATTCACCTGGCAGCGAGAGCTTGCAGCTGGGGCAGGGGCTTAGCAGGGGCACGTGCTGTGGCTTTGGGTTCCTTACTGAGTATTCCATGAAAGGACTTTGACATTTGTTTGATCCAGCAACTTCACCTATTTAATTATTTCTTTCCCAAGGTGATGCTGTTGGTGGGCAGGCAAAATGAGCAGCCTCACCAGGGTACACCAGGGCACGAGGGCAGCTGTGTTTGCAGACACACGGTCATTGCATTACCTCAGCTGACAGATTTGGCTCATCCTCTGGCAATCTGAAATCTTAAAACATCTGCAGACTTTTTATGTGAAGAGAAATGTAAACATACAATTACAATGTAAGCTATGCTATTTATTTAAAAGTGCTGCTAGCAATAGATAAATAATAAAATGAGGTATTGTATATATCTTCTCAAATAATTTCCTACCATGAGTGAATTCTACTGATGACTCTTGGCAGCTTATAAGTTATGTATCAAGCACTGTAATACAAATTAGCCTTTGTTTGCTGCTTGCTTTTTTGGGGGTGAGTAGGTCACAGAAAACTTTGTTAGATATAAGACAGTGCAACAGTAAAATTACTCTAGGAGTCATTTTAATGGAGACTTAAAGTTCTAAGTAGCTATAAAGATATATTTCAGGGCAGGATATAATGCTTAGTAGCAAGAATTTCAAATGCCACTGCCACCTGCTGCTACTAAATTTCCTGTTACAAAGAAGAGATCACAAACGGCACTGTGGTGCCTTTCACTTTAGTTAGCACATCTCAAGAGTCTAATGCTTATCTAGACATTTTATTTTCTAAAATAAGTGTTTATCTTTCAATAGATCGGTTACTTAAGTAAATATGCATGCAGCCCTATTCTTCACATGTATCATATTGCATAGTGTCTGCACTGGCTTCACTGATGTCACTTGAAAAGTTCAATAATATTCACTATTGAGTGAAGGATGTTAGTCATTATGAGCAGTTTATTTGGGAAGTAATTATTATGTAACGGTTACCAGCATATGCTACTGGGAAAAACAAAGGGCAATCCATCTGCAGGTGGCTATTTACTCTTTTCAGACTTTCCTGGTTGAATATGGCAGCTACATTAGGATCAATAAATCCTGTAATCTGAAGTACTCTTGGCATTCATGCCTCTAGGTAGGTAGGTGGAAGGTGGCTCACTAATACTGTCTATACATTTTCTACATGGATACCAGCTCACATTTTTATACAGTTGTCACGAGCCGATGCCAGGGGGTTACCCGCTGTCAGGTGCTTTCGTGACTTGCCCCCCACCCGAGTGTGGAGGGGTTGTTGGATCAGAGCGAGGGTCACACGTGGCGCTGCCTCTCACAGAGGAACGGCCGCTGCGGGACCGCGTTTTAGGGTGGTAGTTACACCCCCACCACGCTCACAGATTGCTACTGAGAGCAATTTAGTTTACGAATTAACCGGTTTATTAAGGGTTAACACAAACTGAGGGATGAGGTTTAGGGAAAATGTAAAAATGGTAAATGGCTCCCAGGGATGGTTCAGGGAAGTAATGTGTCCTTTAGGGAGGTAATGCAAAAAGTGCTGTGCTCTTAAAGCGTTCTCTCTGAGAGAGGGTTGTGGATCAAAGCAGGGGGAGGGAGGGAGGAGTTGAGCCCGGCAGGAAAGTTAGAGAGTGTGTCTGTGTTTACCCTTCCGTAGCTTGTGGCTCCTGGGATGCGGCTTCTTTTCCAGCTGGCAGGGCTGGGTACCAGGTCCGTACGGGGGCGGCTTCCCGGTAACAGGGGCGACCCCCCAGCAGGCAGGCCGGGCAGGCTCCAATCCCGGGCAGAGCGGCCCGCGGCCCGGGCAGGCAGCTACGGCAGGATCTGGAAACCCGTGGTTTCGAGGGGCAGCCCTGGCGGCTCGGCCGGCGGCAGCGGTTTGGTTTCCCCAGCAAGCGGCAGCAAAACCGGGGGGCTCTGGCCCCGAGGGCTGCGGGCAGGACCCGGTGCTCCAGGGGCCAGAACCCCGGCACGCTCACCGCTCAGCCTGGATCCCCGGGGCAGGCAGGCCGGGCAGCGTCCCAGCGCCAGGCTCCGCAGCAGGGGGGTGTCCCGAGCAGGAAGCGTCCCAGCAGGTCTCGGTGCCACCTGCTGAACTCACCGCCTTTTATACCCCCGTGACCCCCCTGTCCAGTCACTGTCCCTGCTGCAATGCATGAACATGCTGATGTCCAAGAGCCCATTAGCATCCATGAGTCCCAAGTTAGGGCGGTAACTAGTAGGGGCAGTGCATAACTTGTTGCCCATCCTTCCTGCCTTGTGCCACATCTGTTGTTTTGCTTTCATATGTCCTTGAGCAGCAGGCCTGGTTTTGGTCGTTAGCTGGGAGTAAACAGCAGAAGGCCTTTGCTGGCTTAAAAGGCCTTTTGTTTAGACTTACGTGGGGAAGGAGAAGAACAGTTTCCCACAACAGTGTTTCTTATTTGAGAATCAGTGCCTGTGAAATACAATATTAAACACATTCTAAATGGAAGTCTGTGAATACGTGGCAAAGATCAACAGTCTATAATCAACTTTATTTTAAGATGACATGAAAGGTCAGTATGAGGTCTTCTCCAACACTGGTACCCTGCTTAAAGGCTGTGAGATGCTGCTGACTGGGCACTTGGGTAAGTTGGGTTGTGAAGAGCTGCCACACCGAGCCAGGGCCAGCAGAGCTTGCAGCCAGTGCATATGGTGCGGCCACCAGCTCTGTGTGAAGTAAAAGGCAGTAGCCCCAGGATCTGTCAGGCTTTGCCTGGACTTTTCCTTGCCTATCTGCAGCTTTGTTTTATTTTGTTTATCTGTTGCAGAAATTACAAAATAATCAGGTGTCTACCATCTGAATTGTTTTAGCTTTGGTTGGCTTTGTGCAACTGTGCGTTGTAATGCTTGGTGTTTCATATTCTTGAGCAATGTAATGCTTATTGTTATCTATTCCTGAGCACAAAAAAAATGCAGCCCAGGTGAATACCCTGAGGTATGCCTCCAAGGGGCCAGAGGAGGAATGATCTCAGGGTTTACTGCAGACAGGCACCAGGCAAGCTTGAGAAGAAGCTATGTGACCTGGAGAAGAAGCTGCAAGGGCTGAGAGGTAGCAAGGAGATAGTGGAGGAAAGTGACGGATAGCAGGGAAAAAAAGCATGACAGCCTTGTACTTACACAATCATTTATGCTTCTGGTGAGAATGCAATGCAGAAGGTCAGCACGTCATTGCAAATGGTCATTTCTTGTGCACGGCAGTAGCATAGTAACTCTAAGATGGTGCTGTTTTGACCTTTGTATCTCTGCTGCTTCCTTGATGTCCTTTCCTCAGTCCCCAGGGCTTGGGTTTTTGCTTTAAGCTCCTTATAACACAGGCTATTTCACTCAAGCCATTGTTATGTAAAAAAGGTGCTCCTTAAGTGAAGTTTAACCCTGCACAGAGAGGTCACAAAATATCATCTACAGTATACATGACTTAAAGTAATATATCTGTTCAAAAATAAACAAAGTGGAAGTGGTAAAGTACTCAGCTTATTTCAAAGCCTTATAAATTATATCTACTTTCAGACTAAACAAGATCATTATTTACAAAATAGCAGTCTTAGGTATAATTTGAGGTGTTTACTGTGGACAATCCTGCACAATATGTTATAAGAGGGATTGTATCTCACCTTCAGCGTCTTCAGTCAAAGAATTAGCATTCATCAAGCAAAATCTATGTATTTAATGGCATTTTCTTTTCTCCACAGAAATTCTCTTTGCATCCTTTAAAAATTTACACAAACCACTTTTGCCAGATGCAATTCTAAAATATTTGTAGTTGATTTAATTTGACCCCAATGTAAAGCCACTCTTGTCAATCTCCTCCTCAGTTTTCCTCCATTCCACAAAAACACTAGACACCCACATATAAGGCATTTTCACTGATTTTCCAGCTTACCTGTTCAAAATCAGCAAAACATTTCATACTCAAACCATGTTAAAATGAAAGGAGGAAGAAAAAACTTGATGCCAGGGCTAGAAATTACTGTCAAGAATTGTTGAGGAGTTAAGATCTGTCAATGAGAGGATATACAATGAAAAGTGAACTAAATGTTCGCTGTAGTGAATTATCACTGGAAGTACTTCAAATTCTATCAATTTGATGCTACTTTTGTGGAGGCAGAAGTATTTTACCTTAAAAATAGCTGTGTTGTTTTCACCTCTAAAACTCTTCTAATGAAACTTTGCTCAGCACCATGGAACATTAAGACAACAGGCTTTGATTTCTTGCCAGAGAGAGGTGAAGATGATGAAAAATGAGAACTGCAAGGGGCCAGGAATAATTTTTGCTCCTGATAGTAAGAAAAAAAGGTGTCTTTCTCCATGTCAGATGATCTTGCAGAAATACCTTTTATTTAGGGCTGCTGCAAGATGTTCATTAGGAGGAAGAATTGAAGCAGAGCTAAGAAATGCAGCCTAAAATGTGCATCAACTCTTACTGTTTCATGTTTCATTCAAGGTTGAATGCTTGGATGCATTATGAACATGACCATCTTTCCTTTCACTCAGTTTTCTTCCGTAACTCTGTCAAGTACAGGTGGTTCCATCCTTCTCTGCAGTGCTGAGTATTACTGTCCAGGTTGTCAGTAGGCCTGGGATAACATACACTCAGCTGAAAGTTGTTGGGAAATTACGGAAAGCAGCAAAACCTCCAAACCTTGCCCAAACCATGTCCAAGTGCAATCATGCCATGATACTGGGGACACCTTCTAAAAACCACATCCCTCAGGCAGAGTAGACAAGATTCAGGGTGACAACAGTATCTGTGTTTCACTGCACACCATAATGGGAAGATCTCCAAGTCGACAATAAAGCACTGATATGAGTATCAGAAGTAGTCCTGTTCTAAACCTACATATCAAAGCCTCATCATTCTCACAGCCTACCTCTGGTGTCTCTGATGTACTGCTCAGTGGTGCTCTTCTTGATGAAGTCTGGCTTTTCTGAATAGTGGAAGCTCTGAAACACTCCACAGTCAGATATTAAGGCTACTTGCCACTGCTTACTTCTGAGAAGCAGCATGTGTGAGCTGCTGTTTCTTTGCAAGAGGGAAAACTTATGAAGAATTCAGCATCTTGTTCCGAAGTCATCGTACAATCTGGGCGAGCACAAATGGAATAGCTGCTCCCACTGGGCCAATGTGACTTCTCCTAAAGAAAAGTATTACAAATGGAAATTAACTTAAAAAAAAATTGCGCCTTGAAAATTTTAAGGAATACTCAGAATTACTCAAAATACTTACAAAAGGCCCTAATGACTGCTGAGGAAACCACATCAAGTTTAGTAACAAACATCTGACTTTCCTATTTTCCGGGATTGTTCTAAAGCATGAAAAATGTCTTTCCTGCAGACGACTGACTTATAATTAATGAATATTAAACCACCAATTTGGCTAGAAA
The DNA here is from genome assembly GCF_020740795.1 of Apus apus. Classification (NCBI taxonomy): domain Eukaryota; kingdom Metazoa; phylum Chordata; class Aves; order Apodiformes; family Apodidae; genus Apus; species Apus apus. The sequence continues at coordinate 50,880,545 of NC_067285.1, read as the reverse complement.
TCATTAATGTAGTAAAATATAAGGAACTAATTTTTGTACTTATAATTAGAGTTGCTGTAATTTTTATCTTACTTCGGAAGCATAATTGTTATCAACATAGATTTGGCTGTCACAAGAATTCAATGACTGCTGTCATGAGAAGTAAAGCCAAAATAAATATATTAGACTTTGCAGTTTGGCAGGTATTTTTATACTTATGGAGACATCATATAAAAAAGGCTAGGGAACGTTAACAGGAGATTTGAGTGTATACACCACTGCTTATTCACATGAGAGAAAATGAAGAAGGGAAAAATGCAGGGGAATATTACTTTTAATGTAGTATCCACTGGGTTCCCAAAAAGCCACAGCTAATTATCCTCCCTGAAAATAAATGGGCAGGTACAATATTTTTGCAAATATAAAAGCCCTGGGTATCAGTTCTAAGACTAAACAAATCCATAATCTGGGGCCTTTCTCCTTGTGACTTTGCACAAAGAATTCAAAGCAGTTACAAAATATTGAGATTGTCAAGTATTTCTAATTCTTCAAGGGAGTTATATATTTGATATTTATATCTCTATACATATATGTATGCATAGGTAGGCATACATACGCCTAGTACCTGAGATGAACAGCTAGGGATAAATTTTTATATGGGGTTGATATAACTTAAGTTATTTACACAACCTACTCTCTTAATGGAAACATCAAGAAAAATAAATAGAGGAAAGAAGAAGGCATATTTTATGATGAATAAAAATACTGAACCTTTAAGAATATATACATATGTCATGGAAATAATGCATCAACTCATGACATGTTGAATTTCTGGTTTAGGCTCTTTCCTCCCCACATCATCCTGTAGCTTTGGATACCCACAGCGGTGTATGTGAGTATATGCACATATGCTGCCCATCCCTTACTGCAGTAAAGAAATGAATTATGTGGCTTTTATGCTGTGCAAGAGCTTGTTCTGCCAAGAGCTCTATATGCATATTTTGTATGTGCAATGAATTACACAGACTGTTTTGCCATTGTTGAACTGCTGAGGGGGAAAAACGATAAATGTTAATGAAAAATTCTATAATAGACATTACTGAATTCAATGGGAATTCTGTCATACTCTTCACCGGGACCAAGATTTCAGTTCTATCATGGGCAGAGGCAAGGAAGAGTAAAGATGCTTCCTTATTCTCTAATACATACAAATTCTTTTTCTTCTATACTGGAGGAATAATGGTACCCAGAGTTTAAATAAACTAATCCTTAGACTTACAAATACTTCTGTCCTGAACTCAATAACAAAGCTCTGAGCTGAGTTGAAAGAAAAAAAAACAAAACAGGAAAGTGACCCAACTGAGAAATATATTACAAGAAGAAAGGGAAGGAATCTTCTTATAAAAAGGACAGTGGCTGTGCATTAGAGTGCACATCACGTTATTTCCCTTCTGTATACCTTGTATTTTAATAAGTTGAAGAGAGGCTATTCCCAGAGAAACTGTAAGATTACATATTATTTCCTGGAAGCATATGCAGAGTAGAGCATCTCTTAAGCCTTCTCCTTTGCAAACTGCATGCATCTAGCTCTTTCAGGTTCCCTGCATATCTTTTATCTTTTAATCCTTTCATCATTCTTGTTGCCTGTCTTCAGAGCTTTCACAAGCAATGAAATACAACATGCAAAATTTTGGATTCACCAGAGTTGAGTGGTGTCCTTAACTGTTTCCCTAGCTTTGTAGAAAACCTGCTGATCCACTTCAGGCCTCATCCAAAGCAGTTCACATCACTTGGAAGAGTCCTGTTTGGTACCATAGGTTACATATTAAACTCTCTGAAGACATCAGAGTGTAGATTATACTGAATTTTTAATTTTTTTTTCCTCTGAAAGTATCTACTTGCAACCTCCTCTCTCAAAGCTGTGTCTGATATTGCTAAAATAAACATTTCCTCATGTATTGACTTGTACTAATTCCTTACTCTGTTACCTTCGGAGACCAATTACATTACTCAAATTTCAAGTCTTTACCCTTACATAGAACAGGTGTTGACATACTGGAAGAAGTTCAGAAAAGAGTCATGAGTATTATCCAAGATCTGGGACATCCATTTTAGACCGAGTGGTTATCTTGGTTATCACAGAGGAGGCTACCAGATGAGTTGCTCCTGATCTGCAGGGATCTAAATGGGGATAAAATTCTTAATAGCGGGAGACTCTGTAGAGTAACAAAATCTAATGACTTAAAGTTCAAATTTAAAAGCTTTGGTCTTTTGACCAGAGGAGGCTAGAAACCCTTGGAATTATTTGCTTAAGAGTATGAACAATTTTAATTTATAAGAGTTTAAATCAAGAGATAGCCTATAGCCTGTGCAGAGCTCATCTTGTCGCAGGACTCATTTGATGGAATTCTATGACCCGTATATGCAGGAAATCCAACCAGGTTTTCTTGTCTTTTTTTTCTTTTTTCCCCCCTCTTTTAAGCATGACACACCTTTTAACCTATAATGCTTATGCATAAACACATCAAAATCAATAAACAATTTTTTTCAGTTTCACTTCTATCAATTTCACGTTTTAATAACAGCCTGTGTATGTGAACATTTTATCAGTTCAGGAAATCAGCGCAGGATCAGTCCCAAACCTTGGACAGAAAGTGCATCCTCTTATTTAAAACACAGAAATTGAGTCAGTTTTATGACCTGTCAATAACAGTCATCTGTTAATGTTATTCACAATGCAACCTCTTTTTTGAAACCTATTATGGAGAAAACCATTTGTTAAATGTCCCTGTTTAACCAAATTGGTTATAGAGACCATTGCAAATTATTTATTCCATTTATTCCAGATTTATATTAATTTCTTCCTGAATGTTTGCTGCTCTAGGATCCTTCTCCTGTGTAATATTAAGTAATTATGCTGAATTGCCATTTTTTCTATGTGAATGAATCTATTTAGCTGTGGTAGATATGTTTGCATGCCTCTTACTTGTACCTAAGGGTCCCATTCAATTGTCGGCAACATCATAGCTAAAATTCTTCGACCAGACCTCCTTTCTCCCACATCTTCCAGGCTGAATGTAGCTGACTCACTGTATCATGAATTAGAGATCTTTAGTTCAAAGGCCTCTTTGGATGAAAATCATCAGTGCAAAACAGCTGGTCCTACAGTCAAAAGGAAGCACAGGCTGAGAAAACCCTATTTGACACTATCTTTTATCTTCATCTTTGGAAGTCGCTCAAAATCTGGACTGGGAGCCCAAGAAATGTTTAAAAGATCTTCCAAGGGTTTTCTACTTTGTGGCTGAACAATAAACCCTTACAATAGAAGGCTCAAAAGAGATGGGCAAGGGCATTGAGACCTTGAAGACTGGAGTTGCAAAGAGAGCTGACTTTGTTTCAACACAAAGGCGAGCATAGAGTGGCCTTTGTTTTAGGTAAACAGCTATCAGCGGTTGAGTGGGTCAAACGGTGGTGTAAATGATTCTGAGTTCACCAAAAGAGCATGAATGTCTCCCTGAGTTAGCCAGACCAGCACGGGGTTAGTGTGTATGTGGCTCAAATACAAAGAACATATAAAAAGGAACAATTTAACACAAGAATTTTGAGGAGAGCAGCGTTTTTGAGCTGCTTCAACCCACATCTTCCTTCCCAATGACTGGTGATGCCCATCACCACACCAGTGGTCATGTTCTACAGACCAGTAATGGGGATCACTATGGTATTGTGATGGAATCTCGTATCAAAATCGCTGTATTTCACCAAGTGCAATTTACATTTGTTTTGTGATTTCAGTGTATTTTAAATTCAGATAAATTAAAAATCCCATGTCACATCACATCTCTTCAAATAAGTAAATTTTACATTAAACGTTACACTGCATAAGTGAAATACCCAAAAGAACTTCAGAGAGTATTGGACTCTGAGAAACTTATGGGAACTTTATACATACAACAGTCCATCTATCTGTCTGTGTGGACGCTTGTGCTTGTAGGAGCAGTAGTGGGGTTTTTTTCCTAAACTTCTAGTGCAAAAAAAAATAATCTATACTCATAATATAGTAAAGTTCATTAACTGACTGAAGAAGCAAAGAGACTAAAAAAATAAAAGCGAAGGAAACTTTTTGTCTACGGATTTTTGTATTGTTTTGTTTCCTTTAACTGATCAGTGTCATTCTCATTAATGATGAACAGTGTTAGCTTCATTGTACTTTTTATACATTTCTCTACTCAATGGCCTTAAAGACTTAATAACACAACAGCAGTTTTATACTAACTCAATTTTTCATTTCATGAGAGAGTACATGGATTTTCTTTTCCCATTACAAACTTAATTGAAAACCCAAAATGTACAAATCTTCCATGAAATTACATGTTTCAGATCAATCAAACATTCTTTTTTGATAAAGCTGAAACAATTTGCTTGGAGTTTAGGTTTTATACACTTTTTACTCACTTGTACTTGAATTATTTTAATTTTCAAAAATAGTTTAAAATTAAAAAATCCACTGATCCAAAGAAGTCAAAATGGAGTGTTTCCATGCTGTCAAAAGACTTAGGCAAATGTTATGTTCTCCACTATTTGTGTCAGTTGGACAGTAATGGCATATCCCTTTGGAACTTCTTTAGTAAATGATTCAGAGTGCATCTCCCCAGGTTGGGTCATTCAACTTCAAGTAACTCATTTATGATTTTCCTTGACAACATCACTTTTGTTCCAGCAAGATAATATCTGATTAATACACAAGACCTCACCAAGTATTCTGAAAAAAAAAAAAAGGGGGGTGAGGGGAGGGAGGGGATCCTACTGTGGCATTCAGAATGTACAGTGCTTGTCTTGAACAATCCAAGAGATAAGTGATGGACTTTGGCACTCAGGATATCTGTTGTCTGTCTTGTGGCATCTGAGAGTTGAACAACATTTGTTGATGGACTAGAGAGATGTCTCAGCAACCCACTCAACTGTTTTGCTTCCCCTCCTGCAATGTGTACCTGAGAACTGGGGAGTTTAATGTGGGACATGCTGAGCTTGGAGAAAAAAAGGAGATCTACAGCTGGTGCTGGGACAGTGATAACCAGGCCTTGATATGATATCTCATGAAAACCACCAACTTAGCAGGACAAGACAAAGAGTGCTGGTCTCAAGCCACTTCCTAGGACTGAAACTCCACTGCAATAAACTAATCCTGTGGTGCCAGTTGTCTCAACCTCCTCTTTGAAATGGCTGGTCTTAACATTTAGCCAAACAAAGACTATCTGCAGGACATAGCCCTGGAGCCGTACCTACCCCCCTGCTATCTCGGAGGAGCACAGAGAAGATAGCAGGATTTTCTCCCTTATTCAGGGAGAAAAGTGGGGGTGCAGTGGGCAAGAACTGTATAAAAATCTGGGACACTATGGGTGCATTTGAAGCACTTCCCCACCAGGAACCACTTCCCCACCGACGACATCGCTGGACCGTGGTGGTAACTATGCTCTTGCTTGCTGTCCTCTGTATTTCTGCTTTCTCCTTTCTTTTCTGTCTCTGTTTTCCTCCCTGTCCTATCCGCTCTAGGGACTTTGCTGTGTTACTCTAATAAAAGCTTGTTGTGCGTGTGACATCTGACCTCGTTTGCGTCTTAATTTCACCATTCGGGATCACCTTTAATAAAAAAGTGCCACGTATCCGAATACCGGATCGTGACACCTACACAACCAAAAAAGTATGGAGCACTGATGTCTGCATCCACATCATTGCTACAGGATACTCTTTTGCAATATATTTACTTTTTAAAATACAAATACATTTAAAGTATATTACGAGTAGCATCTAAATGAATGCACAGACTGTGCCTCATTTGGATCTCATTAATATCCTAAAGCATGCCCTTTGTGTTTTTTCATGGTGCTAGGGCATTAGCAGACACTGTGAAAGACATCATGCCCTGCACTAGCTGTCTTTATTTCAACACAGTCAAAATAAGACTCAAACATAATTTAATTTGCAAGGATGCTCAGGCAGTGTTTTTTGTACTTCTATAGCAGAATGTTTCAGTGAGAGAATCTGCAGGATGCTCTCAGAGCAGTGTGCCTGCATTACACTTTGTAACTCCATGTGTCATCCTTATTCTATCTGGCACTTCCTTTTTTTCCATTTTGTAGAGTAGCCGTGGGGATACTTGGAATATAAGCATTATTCAGCATGAGAAAGAAGGCAGAAAATAGGGCCCTTACGTGCAAGTTAAACTCAATTCTGGCCCATTGATTCTAATAGTTTTCTGTCTTCCTACATAATATTCTGCACTTTCATAATTTTCCTTTATATTGAAAACTAAGAAAAAGTAGTTTTGAAAATTTTTCACCAATCTTGGACTTTTCATTTATATAGTCTCTTTGCTACATGTCAGTGGCCTCTTTCTGCTCTCTCCAGATATTTCTAGAACCCTTTTGTATTTCTTTTACTTGCCTAGGTAGCATTATCACATATGATTTTGCATTCTTTGCTTCCCTTATTTTATCTCTACTTTATTTGCCAGCTAGGTTCCATCTAATCCTTTCAATCTATTCATGTGTTGGTTTTAGAGGGCTTGGTGTGTTTTGGTTTTGGGATTGTTTGGGGTTTTTTTCCTCCAGGGTAAAATGAATAATGCAAATAAATTTGCTTCTCCGTAACAAAAAGAACTATGTAGCTTTAGGTCTAGTTCTTTATTGCTTTACTTGCCTCCCTGCCAGGAGTGCTGTCTTTTGATCGACTTTCATCAGTCTTTGCTTCAGCTTAACAGCTGAATTTAATTGACTTCAGTATTTTATTAAAATATATCTTGATTTCAAAGCTGAAATAACAAAATAGAAAACTACAGTTTCTAGTAATCATGTGTTTCTCAAGAAAATAGCTTATTTATTTTAGAGTAAGAAAAGGAATTTCATGTTAATGCAGACAAAGATAAAAGCGATTCAAATTCTTTTACAGTCTCATATTTCCATTTGCTTTCAAATACCATAGCTTTAGCTAAGGAAATATATATAAAAGTAAATACAACATTATAAACCGAGTACTGTAAATGCTAAATTGGAAAAGCAAAGACAACATTATAAACAAGGTACAGTAAATGCTAAATTGCTGTACACCATTATACAGCACATCTGGCTCCACTGCCAGAAGTGTAAGCAATCTCTCTTGTAATTAAAACATAGAATCATAGAATCATAGAATCATAGAATCATAGAATCATAGAATCCTAGGGGTTGGAAGGGACCTCGAAAGATCATCTAGTCCAACCCCCCTGCCAGAGCAGGGTCACCTAGAGTACATCACACAGGAAGGCGTCCAGGCGGGTTTTGAATGTCTCCAGCGAAGGACACTCCACAACCTCTCTGGGCAGCCTGTTCCAGTGCTCTGTCACTCTTACAGTAAAAAAATTTTTCCTGATATTCATCTTAAACCTCCTATGCTCCAACTTGTATCCATTACTCCTTGTCCTATCACTGGTCATCACTGAAAAAAGCTTAACTCCATCGTCTTGACACTCACCCTTTACATATTTGTAAACATTGATGAGGTCCCCCCTCAGTCTCCTTTTCTCCAAACTAAAGAGACCCAGCTCCCTCAGCCTTTCCTCATAAGGGAGATGTTCCACTCCCTTAATCATCCTTGTGGCTCTGCGCTGGACTCTTTCAAGCAGTTCCCTGTCCTTCTTGAACTGAGGGGCCCAGAACTGGACACAATATTCCAGATGTGGCCTCACCAATGCAGAATAGAGGGGGAGGAGAACCTCTCTTGACCTACTAACCACACCCTTTCTAATACACCCCAGGATGCCATTGGCCTTCTTAGCCACAAGGGCACACTGCTGACTCATGGTCATCCTCCTGTCTACCATGACCCCCAGGTCCCTTTCACCTACACTGCTCTCCAGCAGGTCAGCCCCCAACCTGTACTGGTACATGGCGTTTTTCTTCCCCAAATGCAAAACTCTACACTTGCTCTTGTTAAACTTCATCAGGTTTTTCCCCGCCCAAGTCTCCAGCCTGTCTAAGTCTCTCTGAATGGCAGCACAGCCTTCTGGTGTGTCAGCCACTCCTCCCAGCTTGGTGTCATCAGCAAACTTGCTGAGGGTACATTCTATGCCCTCATCCAGGTCGTTGATGAAGATATTGAACAACACCAGTCCCAGTACCAACCCCTGAGGGACTCCACTAGTCACAGGCCTCCAACTAGATTCTGCCCCATTGACTACAACTCTCTGACTTCTTCCTTTCAACCAGTTCTTGATCCACCTCACTGCCTGATCATCAAACCCATACTTGATCAACTTATCTACAAGGATGCTGTGGGAGACGGTGTCAAATGCTTTACTGAAATCAAGATAGACCACATCTACCGCTCTACCATCATCTATCCACCTAGTAATTTCCTCATAGAAGGCTATGAGGTTAGTCAAACATGACTTACCCTTACATCTTGATACATTCCATTACTAATATTCCACTATCTTTCTACTAAAAAACCTCAGAGTGTTTTACAAAGATAAATAAAAAATAGAACCTGGCTCCAAATATTATTGCCATTTAGAATTTCATTAACTGATGTAGTAGAAAGAGAAGTGTCTTACTCAAGACCAGACATTGACTCAAATACGTTTTTCTCTTACATGGATTCTACCTTGCTATCTTTGCCAAAACCTTTGTCACATTTTGAAATTAATTCTTGGGAACTCTCATTTGGATAACTGTATTTCCAGTGCATTCACAAACTCTTGCCTCTGTCCTTCACCCACTATATCTGACCGTGTTCCCATCACAAATCTCCTAGCTTACTGAAAAATATTTAAATGCTACAGTCAAACTTTCCAATACTGGTGCATCATTCTGGGATTTCTCAATGGATGTAAAATCCCTTATGTAAATGTTTACACAGGGATTGAAGTAATGCTTTAGAAAACTCTAGTCAGGTTACAATAAGGAGTTCCTTATTAAAGAGGAAGACAGAACCGTATAATTCCTGACTATGAAGAATAAATAATAGCTCTCTAAAATTACTGGTAGGTGAATATATTGTGAAGACACTGGGGTCAACGCGTTGTAATGCAATTTGTTAAGGAATTTCAGTTTGTGTGGGGTTTGTTTGCCTGATTTTAATGAGGCTAGCTAGTGTGTGCTCTGTAACATTTAAATTCTATGGTTCACAGCAAGCTTTGGGCTTTTATACTATGCATAGGAATGTTAGTAAGGTTTATTCCTTTAACAGATGTCTAGTTCTGCAGCATACAACTGAAGCATATTTGTGAGCACACAGCATGTATTGACTTGAACATTAATATCAGAATGAGATCATTTGCAAGTAATGGGGATTTCAGTTCTGAACTGTGATCACCTTCTTTGCTAAGAGAATCCTTCATAGGCTTGACTCTCTCTGTTTGGTGTCACACACAGGAGTGAATGTAAAATACAACATCTGTCCATGCAAGCTCATGCATTGCAGGATTCAATATTTTATTATTTAAATAGTTGCATTTTAAGTTTTTACCTAAAAAAGGATAGCATAATTGAGACATTGTATTTGAGTAAAGTAACTGAGATGTCATATGTACACAGGTCTAAGTAAATGACATATAAGCTACAGGGGAATGAAACAGACATCTTATAGACAGATATATTAGCCAAGTCAAAAGCTCCTTGATCCAGTGAAAGCTCCTGGCAACACCATTTAACACAGATTTTAAAAACATAGAAAAATATCTTAGTATACTTGATAAAAGCTGCTGGTTCATGATGTATTAGACCTTGTTTGATTGATTTCTGTTAGGATTAGGAGCATACTGGGTTACAAAAGGAGAACTGGAATACACACCAAAATAATTTATATAGGCTGTATATTGAGAGCAGTTTTATTCATTGTAGAAATAAATCCACTCCTCTGTCTGAAACTATCAATTAAAATGGTAGCTATTATTCATGAAAATAAATATATAGTATGTTATTCATGACAGGAGAATGTATCATGTATAAGTGGTCAATAAATCATTTTAGGGGAAAAGTGATATGGAAAACAGTTGGCACTTAAGCTTCCAATTTTCGTTAAAATTGTAACTGCAGCAAGCTGTTCAGCAGAGATTCAGTCTCTGCTACACAAACCCACATGAGGATGCTTTGCTGTTCAGAAGTCTGCAAAAACTTCTATCCCTTTGTCCAGTACCTGATTCTGCTGATTTCCAAAACCTACCAGAGAACCTGCTAAGGGGCAATGCAAGGCCATACTCTCATATACTCATTGCCTGCTCAGTTTTGAAACCTATCTGGCTTTGTGCATGAATCTACAACATGCAACACATTTGCTGAGAGGAGCATGTAAAAAATTTCTAATAGTATTGACTCCACCAGCAAAATAGTACTGTAGGAGAAAGTCTGTTTTACAGGTTATTGTACTGCATTTTCTTATTTTTCTTACTTTTCTTCTGTGTCAAAATATGTCCTTAATCTGCCATCAGTACCTAACTGTGCTCCTATTCAAATAAAAAGGCTACCTACCCTTAAGTGGTTACACTCATTTTCAAAACGATTAGTTCCAATTGCTTTGCTTTGACAAGATTTCCAACAGAGGTTAAATTTAGTGACAGCGAATATTTTGGCTACTCAGATCGGGCTAAACCACCATCTCAGGCACATGCTGTATTTCATATACTATATTAAATGTAGTACCATGAAAAGATACTATGCTTATAAAACTGGCATGGTTGCAGAAAGTGTTACAAATAGGATTAGCATGGTAATGTAGTTACATACCAGTTGATCTTGCTCCTCCTCCAAACACATCCCATGGCAGACAATCCTTTTCCTTTCCCTGAGTGGACAGTTGGAGAGAAGGGCAGGGCCTGAAGATCCTTTTATTTTTTTCCTTTTTGCAGTCCACAGGTTGCAGAACTATCTTACTTAAAGTGCAGAACAATCAAAAAGCGCAAAGGTTGCATTAAGTGTTTTCAGCTGCTCTCCCCTTCCATCTGCACTTCAGGAGGCACAAGGCAGCTTCATTGCCTCTATTTCCTCTGCTGTTAAACACTGCAGAAAACGTTTCTCAACAGGACTTAAAAATCAGTCACACAGATGAGAAAAAGAAGGGGAAGGGATGGAGAAGGAAAGTGGATTAACCACCTTCTGGATTTCAGACTGAAATAAAATATCTTATTTAGTCACTGAGAGTTTTGTCCAAGTCAACAGAGTTTTGAGAGAGTTTTAGTCAACAGCGCTGGGCTCTGAATGTATGAGTTAATGGTTTGTGGCAGTAAGAGCCACATGGTAGTTCCTTCTTTTGGCTAGTTAGCAAGACTTAATAATTTTTAAAGTACAGCTTAATTTTATTGTCTTAATTACTTTTTTCAGGTTTAAATTTTCTATCTTACAATCTTTCCTTAGATTTTCATTTTCACAGTTTTGCTGCAAGAGGCATTTTTTTTAGTCTGTGTTTTTTTTACCTCTTACAGTGACAAACTGCTGTTGATATGTTGAATGGTGTCAGGTTTTACATTGCAGTTTACCTATCTTGAGGGCTATTGGCTTTTATTTACAACATACTCATAGCACACTGTCATAAACTTGTTCTACACTGACCTTCTCGGCTCAATGAAACTGGTTTGTTGGAAAAAATTAGACTACCAGTTTGGTAGCACAAGTTCAATCTCTGTGATATTTGTTCAGCTGCTACAGAGGCAAATAAAACTCCAAAGTGAGGTTGATTTGCGCAGGCCATCTAACTGAGACACTCAGTGATCTTAAAGGTCTTTTCCTACCAGATTCTGTGTGATTCTGTGGTGGTTTTGATGGTGTTGTAAAAGGAATGAGAAGGTTGGTACAAAAGCAAATCTCATAAGATGAAGGTGCATGCTGTCTTCTCCTAGCTGGCTGAGGCTGGAAGGACCTTGGGTAATTATTACTGAACAGTTTGAGTTGATTTGTTCTGGTTTAGAGTTTGTGGTTTTAGAAATAATGCATGCCCTGAGGAAGGGGATGGAATGAGATATATGGTTTGGGACTTTATTTTTCCTTGTATGGCTGGTGAGCCTGCACAGTGACTTACAATTAGCAATAAAGTCCAGACAGTCCTTTACAAATCATGAGCTAGGTGAATCCTTTACTGTCAGAAGAACTGAATGCCTTTAAATTAAAAAAGCTTTCAATGAATGCCTGCTGAAATTTAAATCTCAATTCATTCCAGCTCTGCTTGGACCTCTTTTTGATTCTCTTTCTCTGAGCATTCAAGCAAGCAATCATTGCTTGTAGAAACCAAAATTTAACTACACAGGTTCCATACTCATATCAGATAAGGTGTATTTTTTCTGTGGAATGGGAAACTAATGGAAATGGCAAGAGGGAGAAGGAGAAATGTTCTAGCAAAAGCTTATCAGAGTCCTGCAACAGGAGCAACTGAGCACCCACCAAAAGAAATATAATTTGTATAAAGAGAAGTATATGTTTCAACATCCTATATGACATGGAGGAAACCAAAATACATATACTGTATATACGCAAATATGTCCTACATAATATAAATGTCTATACCTATATATAAATCCGTATAAAGGACATACACATTGTGCAAATCTGTATTTTAAAGGTGACGTATAAATAATTGTTTGTTTAGTTTCTGTAGTTTTATCCTTAAAAAGAGGATTTCAAAATAATTGTGGATTCCCAAAAACCTGCTGCAAATAAAAGCAATATTAACAACCAGTTGTACACATATATGAACAAGACTGTCTAGGTGATTATAGAGGCCTATAAAGAAGTAAAACATAGTTCCATATGCAATGCAGGTGCTAAATTGGCACCCCCAAAGGCAACTGCACAAAGCAGCAGACCAAGTGGTGACTCATCAGAATGTGGAAAATGTCAGAGGACACTAGGGTTCAAGCCTCATTATTCAAAGGTAGATAAGTCACATAACTGCTTGCTACAGAGTGATGCCTATTTCCTTTAGACATTCATCAGACACTGGTTCTTATTCTCAAAGACCTCAAAAGCAAATATAATAAAATTGCAGAGACCCTGAGAGATCTACACCATTACAAAAAAAACCCACCACCACCAACAACAAAACAAACAAACAAACAAAAACGCACAAAAAAAGGAATACAATAATAAAGCAGGACACCTTTCTTCCGTTCCTCTTCTTCCTAAAGCAAAACAGATTATGCAATCCAGGTGTCCGATATGCTGTGTGAATACTTACACTCCAGACTGTGCAGTGGCTCCCTTTCTTTTCCTCCCATTTAGTAATACAGGCTTCTCTGAGGGTGCCAGCAACAGCTTGTAGTCAACAACAATAGCATAAGGAATAGTCTGGTGCTTTCTACTATTTTGTCACAAGATATTTTTAGCTGAAGAAACTCAGGATAGTGTACTGGAGGGGCACTCTATAACCTTCTGTTGATACATGTCTGAAAAAAAGACCTCCTTATCTCATACATGCATCTGTGCACATCAAGCTTGAATGATCAGGTGAGGGGTGATCCATTTCCTTCTCACTGATTCCAGACAGGAGGTGAGGAGGTATCACAGAGCTGAAAATAGTAATAATGCTTCAATATAACAGACAACACATCTATTCTCCTGTTACTTTTTCTCAGACTTCTTGGTACCAAGTAAAGAACACGGATTGTGATGGTATTGAGAACTCTTCTTCAAGTAAAAAGAATTGCAGCTGGGTCCTCCATTATCATGCAGAAAGAAGCAGGAGAGGGCTATGATTTGAGATATGCATTCTGCGGCTTGAGTCTGAATTTGTGGACACTTTCACAGCCTTCTAATTCTAGCAGACGTAGGCAATGCCTCGTACTCCACAGGAAGTTGAGCCCTTATTTACACTAATATCAGCTTTTTATGTTTAACATAACAGTTATGCCTGTGCAATCACAGATGAGATTTTCAAACCTGAAATTTTTTTACTGCAGATGAATTACTGTAATTACATCTCACTAAAGCAGTGACAAAATACTTTCTTAGCTATGAAGAAAAAAGCTATAAAGAGAAAAGGTTTTTCCATGCTTGAAAATGAATCATACTTGTGAATGCATTCCCTGGACTCAGTGAAATTCTGAAACATCACGCGTGGGCAATATTCATGACTAGAAAAAAGACAAACAGTGTAGATACCCAGTCAACCTTTCCTTTAACCAAGTAAATTGCTAGTCTGGGAATTTATTTCTCTTAACAGGGAGGACCTGATGAACACAGTCATTAGGACGAGAAAATGTCAGGCATGGTGCACTGCATTGGCTCTTTTATTTAAACAGTAAAACTAAAATAACTTGCTAATTTTAAGAGCAGCTAAAAGAAATACCTACACAGGATTGAGGCACTAAGAAGAAAATAATTCTTATTATTTATTGGATTTTTATGGAGAAAAAAAGCTTTAGGATTTGAAAGCATGTTTGTTGGGGAAAAGAATTTGCTAAAGATAGAAAACATGGTGAGGCATTTCTCCAAATTCCCTTGCTGATAAATGAATAGTAATGCTTAAGCCCTTCTAATGAAGACGAGTTTACCATGGAATAAAGTTGTCAATGATGAACAGAAAAGAGAGCATTTATAAATACAATGTAACACAGAATGATAAAGCACATCCAATTTATGCAAAGATGTGCTTGTAGCAGGACGATAAATAATATCCACATAATCAATTACTGGAAGAAAGACAGACTGAATAAATTGTTTTCTGGCAATTTATGAGAAACAAGCCTAGCACAAAAAGGACAATTTGACTTTAGTCTTTTAACAAGATGGTTTGACGAGCACTAAAACCAAATTTAATGATTCAAAGGGCATAATATTTATAACTGTCTATTTTCATTAGGAAATGTAAAATTGGAAGTAGGGCAAGAGCAAAATTCCTATTTTTTAAGTTGAAAGGTAGGATATACAGTGTAATAACAGAAATTTAGATATATACTTGCTCTTCCCTGTACCTGCAGATTGAGACGGGCAGGAGAGAAAGCTAGAGGAAAGTATATTTGAGGCTGATCAATAACTAACAATAATGGGATACTATATGTATTGTAATTCACTATAGTAAATACACATTTAGTGGGCAGATGCTACACTCACTGGTCTGAATAGGGAAGTTTTATCTGGGTGAACAAGCCTTTAAAGACATTCTGGAAGTCCTTTAAAACTTAATTGGGAAAGTTGCAAATTATATCACCATTCATTTTCGGAGCCATTTACTTTATGATGCTAAATATCTCCAAGATGCATGTAGTGGTTCTAGAAAGCTTCAGTAACTGTTTAGTATACCAAGCATATCAGAGCAAGTGAAAAGCCATTGAACATCCAGATATAAGCTTTGGAAGAATATGCTACAGAACAGAAAAAATCCTCCGATCCACCACCCATCCACCAATCAAAATAAAACAAAAATGAAAAAGAAAATATTTGGGAGCTGGCAGTACATATAACATTTGCTTGTAAGAAGATCCAAATGTTTGTTATAATCTGCATAAAACAAGTAGATAACCAGCTTCCAAAACATTTAGCAGTTTATGACCTTCAGTCTATGCAGGACATTAAAATTCATATAACCTCCAGATTCACTCTCCTTATAAAACATTCAATGATGCCTGTAGTACTACTTGCTCTGTTAGTAAATAAAACTCTGCTTTTATTTCACTGTCATTCCAATTTTATAAAAGTCTGCTTCTTCATTTATCCAGGTTCCAGAAGGCTGAAGTTTGTAATTCGTTCTACTTCTATGACACAGCCCTAATTTCATCAGCTAAGCAGATGAAAAAAGAAATTCAATAGTCAGCAGATATGATGCTGGGCATGATGTTTGATTGTGCTTGAGAAGAGAACCTACACTCATGATGATATCCCTCTTTTGGGGACTCCTTATCAAATTTTCACCTGTTGCTGTACAATTTGCATGTTTCAAGGTAATGATACCTTGATTAGCCATGGTCTGGTTAATGGAAACACTTGGTTGTTCAGAGGTCTAACATTTCCCCAGAGGTTTCACTTCAGCCCATCAGTCTCCAGGCACTGGTCAGGCTTCACTGCCTAAATGCATACGGAGTCACTTTCTGAAGTCTTGATGCCTAATTCAGGACATTAAGACTTCGCTGCACAACGATTTACGTGCTGAAGCGTGGACCTCACATAAAGACTTATCCACTAAAAACCTGAAAAGCAGTGGCTTCTCTCTCTTCCTGACCCAGGCAGAGTTTACACACCAAGACAGGGGCTGTAAAAGGCCTAAGGACAGAGTTCAAGCCTAGTAAGCACTCAATATTAGTCCCTAGAGAGCCTTTTAGAATGGTTAGGAGTGTGTGTAGGGACTTGCACACATGGGCTTCCTGTTGGAGAATCTACACCTTACATAAATACGCATGTGTGGGTTAAAGACTTCCTACAGATTGGAAATAGCTGTGGAGATGAGTCAAGGTGTATGCACCTTGTACTACACACACAGCAGAACTCTGGAATGGTAGAGCTTCACCCATCACTGAGAAAAATGTGTGACTAAAATAAAGTAGCAATGAACAAATGATTGCAGATAAATTGATCAGGAATGGCTGTAAGCCTTTGACTAACTATGAATAAGACACCTTATGCTCTTGATTAGTTTCTGAATATTCTTACCTGTTATTTCCCTTTTCTGTATTGTCATCACCAAAACCCAAATGGAGACATTCTGCAGATGTGCTGTACATTTAAAATCCAGGATGGCTCTAACTTTAAGCAGTGTAAGTGGGAGAACAACTTGGCTCTCTGCAGGTAAGGCTCAACCTTTAAGAAAAAACGGAGACCTTACAGCAGCCTTCCAGGACCTGGTGGGGGACTACAGGAAAACTGGAGAGGGACTTTGTAAAAAGGAATGTAGCAACAGGACAAGGGGGAATGGTTTTAAGCTGGAAGTGGGTAGGTTTAGATTGGATATTAGGAAGAAACTATTTTCTGTGAGGGTGGTGAGACATTGGCACAGGTTATCCAGGGAAGTTGTAGATGTCCCATCCCTCAAAGTGTTTCAGGTCAGGTTGGATGGGGCTCTGAACAACTAGTCTGGTGGGAGGTGTGCCTGCCCATGGCAGGGGGGTGGAAACCAGATGATCTTTAAAGTCCCTTCCAACCCAAACCATTCTATGAGTCTGAGATTCTATGAAACTGTAATAATTCACATTCTGAACATAATAGACCAAAGTATAAAACTGTATGTTACTTTCTGTAGAAAATGGTAACACATAGTTCATTGTTTTGCAATATTGCTTTTGTGTTTAGGATTTGACACTGTCATATTCATAGGAAACAAGAGTCCCAGATTCCATGGAAACCTTACTGGATTCTGCCAAATGCTGCATTTTTTGTGCAGAATGATATGGCACCAAGGCTAGGAAAGTCAAATGCTTTATGCAGAAGAATAGGATCAAGTCCTCAATGAAGCATTGGTAACATTTCCAGTTAAACTACCTATTTTCAGGGCTGTAAGCACTGAGTATTTGGAGATGTAGCTTACTATGCTGCAGTGAACCTATACTTCAGGTGGAAGACAAAGGCACATGTATATTTTGAATGGGAAAATCTCTTCATAAGAAAATATTTTTTACAAGAAAAAACAAATCAGCATTGTAACTGCTCCACAGAATTACTTATTCAGAGAATTTTCTATTTCCAAAAGCAGCAGAGCTCTCTGTTTTTCTTACTGTTCTCAGTATAAATTCTGCAACCCACTTTCCTTTCTAGGCAAATGTACAGTGTCAATGGAAGACTTTCCTGTCATACGAACTACAGAAAACAGTATGCATGTTCAGATACTTTAAATAACAGATTTTTATAGCAAAGCATGTTATACTTTTGGCAAAACCTTTATCACAATGTTCCTCGTGGTAGAGGAACAAAACGAGTGAAATGAGAAAACACCTGTTGAATAGATTCACATTGTTATACAAGAAGAGTGTTAAGCATCTAGGGAAAGGTAAATCCTTAATTTTGATTTCATGCTGAAAGGAACTATGGACAGTGCATGACTGTTTAACAGAGAAACTTCTTATGTAAGGACCCTGCCTAACATGGAAGCACAGAGCAATCATTTCTGATGCATCCTTCACTGACAATGGGTCTACAGAGGTATCTTCTGTGGGGTCAAGAACCTGTGTTGAAAGGGGTGAGAGGGCCAGGTTAAGCAGAGGTTAGAGGGATGTGCCATTACCTCACCAGTGCTATGCAAAACTTCCCCAGATGTGAACACAGTCTGAGGCTTTGACAATCTCTGCCACTATCTTGACTTTTGATCAGTTACTTGGTGCTACAGAGCTTCATTTGCTAGGGGCAAACATTCATGTTGTTCCCCAGAGAAAAGCCTAAGCTTCAGTCCACCTAAATTATCCTTGTGGGTGGCTGTAAAAAGCATCACCAAAAACAGGAGGCAAGAAGTTAGGGGGCACTCCTTTCATGATGGATTTGCAAAATCCAGACATGTTTCAGACACCTTAACGTCAGGTGCTTAAGAATTAGGATCAAAGTCTCCAACTTTGTTGGAGAAAACACAAAACCCAAAAACCATGCCGTTTTACAGCCCTCTGACCCCTTCACTTCCCCCAAACAGAGCTACTTGAGGAAAATGTTGAAAGAAATAGTCCAGTTTGAGGGCTTAACAGAGTCATTCACTATCCTGGATTTTGAAAGAAAAAGGTGAGAAATTATTTATCAGCAACAACTAAATGCACTTACCAACATTATTAGATGTGATTTTTTTTTGTCTAGATAAGGTATATTTAAAAACTGTTAATAACTTCAAGGTTACACCAGATTGTTCCAAGACCACAACACATGAATAATGGAAATAATTCTGGCTCCACGACATTCACCTGTGAAATACCATTTGTATGCATTTTGCTGGTTCCAGTGAGCTTCTTTTTGAACAAATCAACCACACATTACTCAGGAAGAAGAAAAGAAAGGAAAAAAGGAGGGTTAGGGGATATATTTTATGATGTGCATGAGAGAGCATTAGTGTTCTAATAAGCCTTTTTAAAAGCTAATACCAAAGCCTAACAAAGGCATATTAAAGATAAGACATGTGAGGAAATAGATGAAAAAAAGTGGGGAAGCAAAACACTCCCTTTTATGTGTTTCTGGGGATGAGCATTATTTCATTACGTTCTTCACCTCTAAAAAGATGCATGACCCAATCATTCACAGCCCTGTGCTGGGAATAAAGACGATCTGAAGCTGACAACCTGTGAAAACTTGTGCAAGGAAATTTTAGAGGAGCATTAAAAAAAATAAAATCATTCAATAGCATGAAGTAGCCAGAATAGCCTGAGTGTTGAATAATTTCACTCGCTAACATGACTCCTTGAGATCATGGATATGTCCTAGCAGAAATTTTTGATGTTACTCCCACAATATAAACTGAGAGAGAGAAATCTGATCATCCTAAAATGGAGGCAGCAAAAGTAATGAAGACCAGTATGCATCTTTCAGATGCAATTACTGTAACTGTAATTAGCAGTGGCCATATTTTAGAGTGGATTTCTAGGTTCCCAGTCCTAGAGCAGCAACTTGGTAAGAGATGTTGAAAGATATCCTTGAATACCCTCCACATGAATTTCCTTGTGTGGCCCTTACCAAGGATCTGGGCCATTAAGTTCCAGGGATATAACGTACTCAAACTTTAACATTCCATTTATATTAGTTTATCATTGAAATATCATAGAACTTTGAAAACTTTACTATCTTCATTAAAACCAAGCACATTTATTACAATTTGAAACTGCAGCAAGGAGACTGTAAGTTTTATTTTAAAAGAAAAATCTTGGGAAAATTTAGTGAAGTCAAGGTCTTTTTTATGCCCTCCTTCAAGAAAGTACCCAAATACTACAAATATAAAATGATCACTTGAGTGAGACATTGAATGCGGTCTGAAATAAACTTCCACACAGGTTCCTTGTCAGAGCCTTAACTTCATAAAGACATCTTTCATAGTTGGAGAAAATGCTGTATAGCTATTCCTTCATACCTTGTCATATATTCCAGTGAAGCATATTCTAGCATCCTTGCTATTTTTTGTGTTGACCTGCTCACACGAGGGATAATGATGTGATTAGCTACATTTTTGTTACTTCTCCTGTCTTAGGACTTGATAGGTCTGATTCATTAGCACAAGGCTCTCTCTGCTGCAATTTGCGTAGAATGTTAATATTGCAGCTAACAAGCTATGGCAATATTAAAAACAATTGTGGGGGGAAAAAAAAAATCTCTGACACTTCAAAGCAGGAATGTTTTCCACTGAACAAGAATCCATAATGCATGCAGAAAACTGGAGGCATGCTGCAGATGTAGTGCCTGAAAGATTCTGAAGCACTGCTACAGACTGTAGGAACAACCAAGTGTTGTTTGACACAGGGACCAGTGCTATCAGACATACAGTTTTTCTTGGCAATTTTTCTTACTTTATAATTCTGAAAAGCAAATCAGATATATAATTTGACCATCCTGCAGGGAACTGGTTTTTATAAATGAAACAGTATAGAGCTCAAGAAATTTAACTTAGTAGTTGTAAACTAACTCTTTAACACGCTGGAAAAAAACAACAAGGTCTGGAATGTTTTGGTCACTTGTAAAGCAGAACAGCATATATTTGCTCAAAAATGAAAACAGAAAGAGAATATTCCCCCACTTTATCAATGCAGAGGAAGAAAACAAAGCTATACATAAACCCAAAAGTTATTTTCAAGACCATCACCTCAGATGAGTTATAAGGAAGACATTCTTTACTGTGAGGCTGGTGAGACACTGGCACAAGTTGCCCAAAGAGGTGGTAGAAGCCCCATCCCTGGAAACATTCAAGGTCAGTTTGGACAGGGCTCTGAGCAACTTGATCTAGATGAAGATGTCCCTGTTCACCTGCAGAGGGGTTAGACTAGATGAGCCTGAAAGGTCCCTTCCAATCCAAACTATTCTATGATTCTATGATCTCCTCACTTTTCTTAATGTATGGGAGATTTCTCCATAGGCTTGGGTAACTACAGGAAGAAAGGACAACACTTGTATGAATTAGGTATGGACTATGGGTTCTTCAGCTATTCTGAAGAGTATTGTATATAGCTAGATACTGCATGGATTTACTAAAGGAATCAGCCCATATCTATGTATAAAATGTCAATTTAAGAGAGAATTTATTAAATGTAAAACTTTCTTTCTAAACAAGTGGAGGAAATGAAGAGGCCTTCCTCTTCCCTCCAAACTATTTTTGAAGTACAGGTACACCTAAGCAAGGCAGAAACATCACAGAATCACAGGATCACAGAATCACAGAATGGCAGGGGTTGGAAGGGACCTCTGGAGATTATCTAATCCAACCTCCCTACTAGGGCAGGATCCCCTACAGCAGATTACACAGGAACTCATCCAAGCGGGTTTTGAAAGTCTCATGGATGGAGACTCCGCAACCTCCCTGGGCAGCTTTTTCCAGTGCTCTCTTACCCTCACATTAAAGAAGTATTTACTGAGATTAATTATTTTAAAGAAGGAAACAGCCATTTGTAGAAAATCTAGCATACTCTTCAAGTTATCTAGTCACCAATGTACAAAAGATTGTGCCTCCTTCTCATTACACTGGAAGAGTTTTCTGCTCTTTGTGCATGTCACTCCAGCACAGTGGGGCCTGGTATAATAAGCACAGCTCCTAGAAACAACTGCAGTATAAATAAAAGCAAGAGCATGTGCCTTACTGTAACTGTAAGAACCTTAACCATGTCCAGACCTTCTTTTAACTGGTGTAGTTTTGCTACTTTTAGTGAAGCTGTAGCAATTGGAACCAGCTGAGAATCTGACCCAGTGTCCCGAGTCCTTCCATTGTGCAAGTAAAATAACTTCTAAAAATTGTAGCATCAGAAATGCTCAAAGTACATCAGTTGTTAATATAATGTTTCTAAAAGATTTAGAGAAGACTTCAGTTTTTAAGAAAAACTAGATAAGGGACATTTTCTCATACTATATATTAAACTAATAATGCTTCCAGAAAGTTAAAATAAACTTTTTTTCTCACTATTGGCCTCCTCAAGTTTCTGCTTAGTACAATTCATCCAGAAGCAATGGAATTTTTGAAGGAGTAAAAACAGTTTGAAAATAGATAGAACAGACTGAAAGGGGACAACCTGAACACAGAATTTGGGATCTTACTTCTGTGGCTAAATCCCTACACAGATCCCTTTACAGGACAATTTCTTTTTTAATATGCTTTTAGAGAAATAGGTATTTGTAAGCTTAGGATCAGAAGTGGTGGGTATACTCTCTGATTTCCCACAGCCTTTTCTCCGGCAGTTTTGTTTCACCACTGTTTGGAGGCCTCTTGTTTATATAGCATCCAATCCTTTTCCCTGTCTCCTGATAGTGACAACAGGTATCAATGATGTTACATCCTAGCCCCTACCCTCAGATGTCTTTAGGCTCTGAAAGTTTTGATTTCTCATATCACAAGTAAAAACTAAACTTAATTTCAATGGTTACTTAAAACAATTGTTTTGGTTGTTGGTTTTCTTTCTTTCTTTCTTTCTTTCTTTCTTTCTTTCTTTCTTTCTTTCTTTCTTTCTTTCTTTCTTTCTTTCTTTCTTTCTTTCTTTCTTTCTTTCTTTCTTTCTTTCTTTCTTTCTTTCTTTCTTTCTTTCTTTCTTTCTTTCTTTCTTTCTTTCTTTCTTTCTTTCTTTCTTTCTTTCTTTCTTTCTTTCTTTCTTTCTTTCTTTCTTTCTTTCTTTCTTTCTTTCTTTCTTTCTTTCTTTCTTATATTGCAAGGGCTTCCAGGACTTTTTGCTGTTTGATGTTGAGAAGTATGGATGTGTAAGGAAATGATCACAGTGCACTCCTGGTTAATAAAACACAGCAAAAGTTACTGCACAAAATGCTGGTAAAAGCAGACTTCATCAAAGAATCATAGATGGCTAAGAATCAAGGGGAAACATTAAAAATCAGGGTAGAAATATTTTTTAAAAAGTAGAAGAAGGAGGAAAAATTTGTTTTTAGAAGGGCAGCAGGGAAAGATGTTTCACATCATTATCTAATTTCATATTTTCATTTTCATACTGGTTTACAGAGATAAAGTGCTGGAAGGTAAATTAGAAAGTCCATAGCTTAATAATATTGGTAGTGGTCAATGAGCTTCTGAATGAAAAGACACAATATTTACATTTTATATTATAATACTTTATACTTAGACTACATTATAAAATACAGAAAAAATACAGCCTTGTTTTCAAGAACAATACCAACAAAAACTTTACAAAATAAGATCTTTAGGTGTAAATATTTTTTTTAAATGTCTTATTTATTTTTTTAGTTAGAAAAAAGTAAGGAACTACTTTAAAGTAGCTATTTTTTCCTTTCTAAGGAGTTAATTAGATAGGTTATGTAAAAGAAAGCAACTCCGTTCCATATTACACTACTGCTACTTTTAACCTCCTCTCTAGCATTGTCCACACCATCTGTTTCAAGACTCCTGTAACAGCGATATTATTGAAAAATGTAGAATAACTAATTAAGAAATAACTAATTCCACAGTAAAATTGTGTCTAACCCTCACAGCTAAGATTGTATGCCCTATAAGATCAATCTGAAATAATACATATAATAATGTAAGTTGCTGTCAGTTACCTTATTATTGCTATAAATGACCAATCTTTCCCAAGAATACTGTTAATATTTTCTAGCAGTGAGTTTCACACATTAAGTATGTTAGGTAAGGTGTGGCTCCTCTTACATGTTTAAAATGCCACTTATAATTTGAATGTGTTCTAGCATCAAAAAATGAATGAGTACTTGGCTTACTCTTCCCATGCTTTTCTTCACTCCTCTAAACATAACTAAATATTTTTGTCTGTCTCTCTGCAGTTATGCAGAATGCTACAAATAATTTTGGTCACTCCTTTGCTTTCCACCTGGGTAATCCAAACAGGACAGAGAGTTCAAAGTAAAAACACCACTGATTTCATAAAATTGTTCTATTCCACTATTGACTGACTATGCTTCCTCTGGTTCTTCATGTGAATGGAACTCTACTGGCTTGGCTGAACAGATGTTTCATTACACTTGTCCCAAAATATGTTATTTTTTTTTCTCTAGATAAGCAAGACACTGACAAGTGGAACAGATTGCATCCAACAAGTGGGAACCTTATTAAACTAATCCCAAAGGAAGAGTCAAGAGATGTGAAAAAGTGATGACGATAATGATCGCTAAGCGCTATTTAAAGAGTCCAGTCAAGTAAGACTACAGAACCTATCACTGTAGGATGATGACACTGAGCTTTCTCTGCAGAGTCCCAGAGCAAGAGCTCAGTGGTGCTAAGAGCCCAGGGATCTCCATCTCTTCAGATGAGAACTGAGCAAGCCTGTGCTGTTCACTTAGAGTGAGTGAAATTCAAAGTCACACACAGCCCCAGCCATACCTCTCAAACTGCCTATCCACCCTGGCTGCTGTGCAGGAGCTGAAAAGAAAACTATGGCTTGTCCAGTGAGAAATTAATTTTTTTCTGACCCTGGAAAACCAAACCTTTCAGAGTTTAGGACAGACTGGGAAGACAGTGTTTTCTTAAGAAAAAGAAAACTATAAGAACAGAGGAGGAATAAAGTAATAGCACTAGGCTTCTCTTTCTTTTTCTGGGGAGCTAAGGAAGAGCCAGTTGACTGCCTTCCTTGAAACCAGCCAGTTACTGCTTTGAATTGCGAGGTGGCTCTCCTCTCCCACATTGATTATTCATCACAGGGAAGATAAAACAATGAAAAACTTGTGACAGGCACACAGAGATAAAAAACTGTGGGGGTTTCCTTGCAAACTCCTTGCCCACAGAATTAACATTTCCACCATCTGCCTGTCCCGCATTAGTCAAACAAAAGCTGCTACTTTGCCATGGTAGAAGGGATAAATGTTTCCCAAATTAAGACAGTTAATTTAGATGGTAGCAGCAGAGATGACTATTCTTATTCTTTCATTGCACTTTAAACAATGGTTTCAATTGCTATCACTCAATGAAACTCAGAATGATAGGATGAGGATGTTCTTGCTTTGATCTTTCTTCAACCAGATTATGCAAAAGGAATCATCCTAGTAAAAAATAAAATAAATTTAAAAAATTCTGAAAACATCAACTCTCTTTCTGGGAGACATCACTGAGATGAGGTCATCTTTCACTTTTGGTATCAGTGTTGAGGATTCAAAGTATTTTTAGTAAAGCTTGCTGAGCTTCTTGGGATTTGGCTCCCCAAGCACAAGCTATGACAACAAATTGCTTTCAAGCAATTGAATAACTTCCAATATCCCACTCTATGAGTAGAAATAAACAAATGGAGGTTTGTATCCATTTGTTGTGATTCCTGGGGAAGAACCTTATTTAGTGGACATTTGGCAATTTGGATTCCAATCCCCTTTTCTTCCTCCTGTGCAGTCATAACAAAAGCAGAGTATTTTTAACCATTTAGTCACTAGAAATATTATAGAACAATTGTTTTTTAATCTGATATATTTTCAAGTTGCTAACTCAAATGGTATTTTAAGTCCTTCCATACCTCACCAAATATTTTCTCAACTTGTGTTTCTACTTTCCTCCATATAATTTAATTTAATTATTTGTGGGGTTTTTTTCTGTGTTCCATTTTGTGGCTTTCAGTTTTTTAATATACAGTGAATTTAATGGTTTTTTTATTATTATTTCTATCTCTTCCATCTCTCTTCCTCCTTTGCTTTCCCCCCTATTATTTTACTCCTTCCTTTCCCTTCACTATTTCTCTTGCTTTCTTTGATGCTCTACTTCTTTCATTCCATCAGCCTATTGATTAACAAGTTGATGCATTGTTGTTTAAAATAATTTCAGTATCACAAGAACATTCAGATGTACACAAAGCATGTTCTTTTTCAATCCATTGAATTGTCAGTGGAATACTGAAATTGCTGGAGAGCAGGGACTTCTTTACTTCTTCAGAGATTCTAAATCTGCCAAATGGGCACAAATTATGTATGCCAGAATCAGGCCCATCAAAACTGCAGCGTGTGCTCTGTGCTGCTCAAATTAGAGTCTGCTGCCAGATTATTTGAAAGAATATACAGGAAAGTACACAGCTGTGGCAATCTCTAACTAAATGAATAACGCAATATCAACATCTGTAGGATTTCCGAAATGCGAAACATTCAGATATGAAGTCTCTGCTGAGGACATAGATGGTAAGGGTCTGTTGTTCTTGCAGGGGTTCCCACCAGAAATGGACAGAGTTCCATAATCAGACTGGACTGTTAATTCCTGAAACAATACCTTCCTTCAGCAGCACTAGTTCTCAATGCATCACTGAATGATAAATGCTTGCTTTGTGGGTTGCATTTCATTCCAAGCTTTGTTAAGCTAAAGAAATCTACTAATGAATACGGACATCTTCAGGCATGAATACAGGTGCCAACACCAGTTGATAGCACTCAGCAGGTGAATTTAAACTGACAATCCAAATTAAGGTAGAATAATTAAAATAAATTTTCCATTCAGTGCAAAAAGCATAGGAAAGTCCTGTGTTTACCTCAGCAAAAGACAAATGGCTAAGCAAACTTTTTCTATATGCACAAGTGTTATTTCAAGGGATTAGATGTATTTTTGTGCTTTTTAAAACACATCAGTATGCACTGCCTACTGAAAGAAAAACTAATCTCTGAATACAAGCAAATATATCTGTACCTCATTCAGTGTTTTAGGGCACCAGTGAAAAAGAGCACAAGGTCTTATAATTTATTCTTTGTCCATTACTTCTTTCCATCAATAAAAATTGTGTTCCAAAGGCATTGAGCAAATACAAAAAAAAAGTGCTTTTGCTCAAATTAGATGATGTCTCTGCAGTCAGAAAAAAGCCAACAGAACTAACTGAAAAGTCAACATAAAGTTAAGCAGTGCTGAGAGGAGAGGCAGAGGAATTATAAGAAGCTAATAAGGAAAGCAATGACTATATAAAACAAGCCTCTGAGAGAAGGCATGATGTCATCCATTAGCTTGTTGGGACAGTTCTAGCCTGAACACTTGATCCCAGATGCAACTTATCTTATTAACTGGGTCAAGCTCTCCAGAACAATCGAGGATTATTTCTTTTGTGCATTGACACAGCTTAGACAAGTATATTGGAAATTTCAAAAACTGTACCCAAACTGAGGAAGAGTATTTGAAAAGCTTAAAAGACAGGGGAAAAGGCCAAGATGCTAAATCAGAAATTACAGGAAGCCTGTCCAGCCAAGTAGGAAAAGGATGTGTCATTTTCAATAAAGGTTCATGATTAACCCTATACATATCTTTATAAATTTCTATAACCTCCTTTTCCTTTTTTTGTTTTAATTTTTAGGAAAAGATCAGAACTTGAGCAAAAAGAAACCTGACATAAACAGCAGCTACCTTTTTTATTTAAATGTAGGAAACATGATGTTCAGAGACAACTGCTCACCTCTGGGAAGCTTGGAGTTCATAACCAGTAGGCCCTTCAAGCAACCAGCGTAATTTACTGGAAAGAAGTGAAATATGCTTATTCCTGCAAATGCTCTGCAGCAAAATCTGAAAGGGACAAAGTCTTGTATCACCCACGTTGCTGTCATCAGAAGCTGCTTAGCAGCTTTGTAGGTCTCATGCTGTTATCATGCCCCAAACTACTTACCTTGTCCTCCATATCCTGTGAAGACAGATAGGGAGCCATGTACTTCTGCTGCTGCTTGCTGACAGAGATGTCAGGTAAAGTGGTTTCCTGTTTTCCTCTTGGGTTCTTCTCTTTTAGTTTGGGTCCTTCAAATGTTTGAATTGCTGTCCAGCAAAAGCTGCCTTGGCTCTGGGATGCCAGCTGAGCAAAGCCTGCAGACAGCTGTGCCTTTATGTCTTCAGCAGAGAAATAATTTTCCTATTCCTAAAGTCACATTTTGAAAAAGAATAATTGCTATTAGAAACACTTGGCAGGGGGAGCCAGAAGAAAGGAAGATAGATACGAGGAGCACAAGCACTTCCTAAAGTCCAGAAATCCTGCAGTACCCTAGAGTGGAATACCCTGGGGGACCAACAAATGGGCAGTAGTTCAGTAGTTTAATCACCTCATAATACCCTAAGGGGTGCAAACCTGTGCACAGAATCCTCAGCTGTAGTTTTAAGAGTGAGAAAGTTGCTATAAAACAGAGCCTGTCAGGTCACACAATTTTTTTCAAGGAAAAAAGATAAAGTGTACTGTTCTTCCCACAGGAGAAAAAGAAGCATCCACAGCCAAAGAACAGGGGCAGACTGTGAACTCTGGGGTCGCAGAAGCTGTTATAGACAAGATTAAAACTCAATAAAAGTTCCCCTTCAGTAAAGAGGCAAAACTAGGGACCTCTGAGCTGTAAACTGACGAACTGCTGCTAAAGTACCAGATAGGGATAAAACATCCAGATATGGATTGGAAACACCCATGCAAAATGTACACATAGTGCTAGCCAAAAGTAATAAAAAAAGAAAACAAAATTACAAACTTTGAAGAAAAAAAAAAAAGGCAGCACTAGGATTCATATGTTTCTAGATGAAAAAAAAAAAAAAAGAAAGAAAGAAGGATGAATGCACATCTTAATGCACAGAACATTAGCATTTTGCACATGCAGGAGTCTGAGCTTCAAACCAAACCACAGAGGGCCTCAGTGACTTGCCCAAGGTCAAAATATAAAACCCATGTAAGGTTCTTTGATTGTGATTTGCTTTTTAATGTAGAGAAAGCTCACATGCTGAGGGAACTGAAATACTTTTCAGGCTTACAAGAGCTCCATCTAACTAATATAGTATTCATATATACTTTAAGAACCTGATGCCACTAGATGTTTGTTCACATCACAAAGCTACCACATATTTTGAAGTAACCTGTTAAGAGTTGGAAGACTCTGTAGAGGAAAGGCCCAGAAACCCAGGACTGAAATAGAAGACGTGTTACAAAGCAGGATCAAAGGATATGCTGACAGATGTGCTCAGGAAGGTGAGATGATGTTTCTATGCTCTGTGAATATCTTGAACCAAGCCTATCTTGTGTTAATATTAATACATAAAGCGTTTATCAAAACCAAAATAATGGCATTAATATGGTAATACAACTGCTGCTCTCTTATGAAACTTTTATAACTGCTAACACATATTTAGTTTTTTGCTTGGGAATCTTCTTCATTTTCAGTAGGTCTCCTTCCATTGCTCATTTTCTTAAATCAAAAACTGCTATCTGCTCAGGAACATAATCCTAACAGCTATAGGATCTGCTATGATACATTCAGGTCAGTAAGGCCCTTGCTTTTTTGGTAACATGAGTGTGCAAAAATCTAAGCCAAATCAGGAAAAACCCTTTGATACTTTTATTTTTACCTGTATAGTTAACTCCAGTTTGAACAGTTACTGGAAAGAGATTAAAAATTAGACATATTGTGAAATACTTCTCTGTTTCTCTTTGTAGTACGTGTCCTAAAATGTGCACATGGTTCATAAATGTTTTCTGTTTCACAGAACCACACAATCTTGTTTTTCAGATCTGGCTGTCAGTGAAGCAGACTCTCCTTTCTGCTGCTCATTTGCTACCCAAATCAATGAAATAATACTCTACAGAAGACAATACAAGAATTTTTTCATTCATTCACTGCTGAATGTCCTTACCCCATACACACACCTACCTATATATCTAAGTATATTTCTATTTCCATAAACAAATAAGCATATTTTTCTTTCCATAAAAAAAAAAGCTTCCCCTAACTGAGGAACCTGATCTATAACAGGCACTGATAGAACAGATTACCAATGCAAAGGCAAAGAACAAGCTATTTGTTTGGAAAGATTATGATTTGTAGATCTAAGATCTTAGGAGTGTTACAGTATATTCAAGAACCTCATAGAGAGAGAACAAAATGTTTTATGAAATCTTAAATTATGTAAAATACTGAGTTGTATTATATGAAGCATTTAAAATAAGGGCAGAATAAAGGCTAAATACTTCTGAACCGTCTTAGAAAAATTAATCCTTCTTAATTCATGCATCATTACTAGAGTCTGATATTAAAATGCCTCCTGCCTTTAGGCTGATGTGGTTATAATAATTCACTTGTTTTAACTCATATTTTATGTACTGTATGTATTTTTATGCAGCACCAATTGTGGTCCAACAATTAAAAACAAACATAAATTAATCTCTTATTTACAGGCAACCATCTTTAATTAATGAACTAAAGGACCTTATATGATTTTTAATTAAAGTTCTGAATAAGCCAATACATCTCATAAATCTTATGAAATCTTAACTCTTCAAGAGGAGCTTTTTAACAACACTTTGGAGGCCATTTTATCCTTATTGTTAAAATAAGAGACTAAGCTTTTAGCCTCTCTGACTACTACTGGGTGCCCCAGGACAAGGTAATATCCTTCCAGCATCACTTGAGCAGTAGTTAGTTTATTGATTCCAGCCTGAGAAAAGTTATGTTCAATTTTTTAGCACTGACTCCCTGAATGACCCTGGGAAAGAAAACTGGTGTTTTGTATACAATTTCTTTGTCTCACAGAGGTGCTGCAGTGGTAAGTCAGGGAGTCAGTGATAACACTATGTAGAAATTGCAAAGTCTTCTCTATAAATCTTCCAACAGCACTTTTCTCAACAGGGTTCTTTGTCAAACACAACCCCTGAACTTTGCCCCAGAGGTGCTATTTTGAGTATAGATCCACTGAACAAAAGAGAACTTTGTGCAAACCCCCCAGGCTTCTTCCTGGGATGGGTTGGCTGTAACAGCACCCTTCATATGTATTAGACTTTTGCAGGTCCTGAATAAGAAACAGCATGCAGTGACTATTCTAAGAGAACTGATGGTGTCAATACAACCAGCAGTCCAGCAGGCTTTTCCTTGTAGCTACATATGGCAACATGATGGTAGCTGAATAGAGAATCAAGGATATATAAATTTCCTGATAGTCGTGCTCCCAAGTGTAGCACAGGAGGCAAAGTTACCACTTATAAACCAGCAAGAACACGCAATGAATAAGCTGAAGTGGAAAACATTTCAGAGCTCATGGCAAACATACCCTCAAGAAGAGAGGGAAATTGAGAAATACAGATATGTTTCTAACAGATTACACTGAAGTCTTTTTCAGGCCTAATAGCCCCAAGCTATCCTTCTGATGAGACCATCAAGAGACTATGCAAAGACCCAGCTCCCAAGTCATCGATTCCTAAACTTTCAGAGGTGGAATAATAAAAATCAACATTACCTTTAATTGCAATTAAAGTCGTGGCGCTGGCCACGACTTTTCATGTCATAAGCAAGGTACCTGCTGAACAGATAAAGACATCATTCTATTAATATTTGATTGGTGAATATTAGATTACCAATATTTAATGTGGATACTTCTCATGAGTATGTTGCACTGCATAACCCGTATTACAGACTGAAATCCTGCAATGTATTCATAACTTAGTTCCAGTGGGAGTCTGGGACCATAATAAAAACCTATCTAATACTGCGTGGGTATTAAGATTCAAATATACAGCAGAAAAATAAAACTATATAGTACTGATATTTTGGAAAAAAACCAGCAGTAAAATACATTGTTTTTAAAGGTTCTTATGGACTTTTTTGGCAAAGCTGCTATCTGCCTTTGGATGGACAATGATACTTCTATTGTTACCATTTGTAGGTTAGGAATATCAATGATGAAAAGAATGAGGGCATTACTCATCAATATTTAGATTTGAAAGACATGCAAGGAGCATATCTATATTAAATATCCTCTCAAAGGATATTGGAATACACTTAAAATTTTAGAATTAGAGCTACTATTTGCAAACCTAAATACAGATTTATCTTACACATCATGAAACATGTAGCTCATTTTCTAAATTATTAGTAGAATTTTAATAAATTATACACTATCTTTCTTGGGATAGCCAACTAGAATATTTTGGGCAATTAATTTGTACAATGCATATATGTATGTTTCTATAAATATGATAGTTTTCATACATTAAGGCAAGTGTATTACTTTAATCAGAATGATCCTATAACTTAAGGGCAAAAATCAATTGCTCAGTAAGGAGCTATGTATATCTCTCTCCTGTGAAATTCTGTATCTTTCTGCCTCATCAAACAGCAGCCACCGTGTGTAGGCAGAAGACTCCTGGAAATTAAATAAATTATGCCTTGCAGAGAAAATAAAATCAAGCAGTTCCATAGCAGGACATAGGAAAATGATGATAAAGCCAAATTTTACAGCTCTTTCTTCTGTCATATACTTGTCATATGTTCATCACCATATACTAGCCATCTTGAATGATACGATACTTTATAAATCCACTTTTCACTTTAGAAGGTAAAGAAAGAGCCTATGCTACTGCAGATTTGAATTTGAAGGGGACATGCATATGTACTCATACATCCAGTCCTAAAAGAAAAAAATAACATTGCAAACTTAAACACTGAAACGTTGATCAATGTCAAAAATATTTCCATTTAAAATCCCTAACTACATAACAGTGTTTAACTCAATTTTCACTTACTTTATTTTCTAGAACCTCTTAAAACCTGACTCCATATTATCTTAGCTCATTGTCCTTATAAACTAAGTTTCTTAGGCCCCAGATCTGATTTACCTAATCTAAGACACCCTGCTCAATTAATTCTCATTTATTTTGCAGCAGGATTTATTAGCTGAAGTATAATGACACATTGAATACAATGCCTGACCAACTTCAAATCAGGCACAAAAAGTTGTTTCTCACTCCAAAAAGTTGTATAGGCACAAGCTTCATTTTCCAAATTCTTGCCACAATATCCTCTACCCTGGATTCCTGCTCCCCAGCTCTCCCAAATACTCTCTTCTGAGCAGACCTACTTCTTCCCTTTCCATGTCAGGCAGTTTTCCACTCCTTTCCCATTTCAGTCAGGAACTATCAGCCCCTTCACTACAAAACCTGAAGCATGTGAAGGTCAAAAGAAGTCTTCAGGGAACACCAATGCTGAAAAATAAGAATTGATATTTAGCTGTGTGAGCCTGGGCAAATTTTGGCAAATTTTCAATAGGTAGCAAAGGGCACCGCCCCAATATAGCAGCTTCTCTGTGCCAAACTCTGACCACTTATTTAACAGTCTACTTCATAATTATTTTAAATTCGTACCAGCAAATGTTTTTCTATGCCTATGAATGAATACTTTCAGAATTTTCCAAAATCATTCAGCTTAAGTAGTTACATCTAGGCAAAATCTGAAGCAAGTGAAAATAAGATTCCAAATGGTAAATAACAAGGAATACAAGCAGGTACTTCTTATCCCATCTCCAAAAAAGCTGACCTCGAAAACCTTCTTACACAGACAAAACTAAATCAAACATGTTCTTCTTACATTCTGCAGCTTTTAATTTTTATATGAAATGCATAGTTTTTATCCAATACTAAGGGCAGATGTGCTGGGGATGGACACGCTGTGTAGATTTCTACACAGTGCTATTTCATGAAGACATCAAACACTTGTCCCAAGGAGAAAAAAGGCATCAAACAGTTGTCACAACTCTCTCAATGGAAGAACAGCAACATTACTGAAAATTTTAGTGATCTATAGTTTATCCTTACTTTATCCTCATGTACTCAGGCAGGTGGACTTTTTAAAGGAGGTCTCAAAGCTAAGGTCATGCAGGGACCAATAAAGCCAGTGTTCAAATACTGCTCTGTGCCTGTATTTCAGGCATTACCCATTATTTTACAGGGACAAAAAGAGGACACTAGTTCCTTTCTGCTCCTTCATGTCAGTGATACCAATTCAAGAAATGGTGTCAGTGCCAGTTGTGATGATAGATTTTGTAATATGGAAGCTGTTTCAGCAGGTGATAGATGTAGGTCATCAGCCTGTGACTCATACGAACATGCTCAGAGATGTTAATGCAGGGAGCAAAACCAAACAATTTTCTGAAGGTTTCTGACATTTTTACAGGTATTAGGGAAAGTTTCTACAAAAGGGAAATGCCAACATTGAATGTTGTCAAACTTTTAAATTTCTGATACAGCTAAAAAAGCCCAACTTCACACCACCAAAAAAAATCCAAAACCCATCAAAACCAAAACCACTTTCTGTCCTGTTAGGAAATGGAATCAAAAGTTACCAAAAAAAAAATATTACCAAAGATTACCTCAAAGATTACCTTTT
This sequence comes from Apus apus, assembly GCF_020740795.1. Taxonomy (NCBI): domain Eukaryota; kingdom Metazoa; phylum Chordata; class Aves; order Apodiformes; family Apodidae; genus Apus; species Apus apus. Next base: position 50,846,430 of record NC_067285.1, on the reverse strand, counting down.
GTTTGGGAACAAAACTTTTTTTTTTTTTTTTTTTTTTTTTAAAGCATAAATAGCCTAAGAGTAAGATGGAATAGTTTTTTCATTATGTTCCAAAATTATTCCGAGCTTTATCTTGTCCTTTAAAATTGTCAGATGTTTTTCATGAAATGATAATGTAAACAGAAATCAGAGTGACTCCAAGTGCTTCAATTCAATTTCTCAGCTATTATACTCATAGTACATGAAGGGTGTGAATATGTTATAAAATGCACCAAAGTTCAGAGGTAAATGTAATCAACAGGTTTTTTACCTTTGACACTATGGATTTATAGTACAGTTCACTTCTACAGGAAGAAAAAAATGCTTTGACTTAGTATAAGACTGAAATTAACTGCTACAGACACTAGCAACTATCTACTTTCCATCCTACTTACTACATGTTTTGGTTTAGCTGTCTTTCTCTCCCTTTCTCATAAAAACATACCAAGAGTTCCCATTCACAATGGTGACATGAAGAGCTTGAACAGAATACATAGAACTCTACAGCTGAATCAAAAAGCTTACGATAGTGTTGGACAGGACAAATTAAAAGCAAATGATAATATTAATCAATAGAAAATAATCACTCAAGACTGATGGGTGCATTTGAGAAATGCAAATAATAAAAGGTTTGCTCCTAAAATGTTAATATGCTTCTCTTCATCATCCATCCCTATAACACAAAATGTAGCTTCTGTTGGCTCTCACAGAAAATTCAGATATAGGAGGCTAATACATACCACTATTTTAATTACTAAGGGGTCAGGGGGGAGTGGCAGGAAACAAGCACTTTTTCAGTACAAGACAACATTTGAAACTGATACCTTTCCTAGATTCGATCTTAATTTCATGTATTATGAGATTAATAGAGGGCTATCATTTCATTTCAATGGACAAGCGATCAGGCCCTAGATGCTGTTGCTGTAGTGAACATATTGAATTTCAATGGAGGAAACTTTCACAGGCCAGTGTTAGATATTGTTCTGGAAATTGGTTGGGGACAAGTTACTCACACAGCAATGTGGTAACATTTTCCCCATGGAAGGAAAAAAAACATGTTATAATTTAAATTATGAACTTGTTATCTTCAGGAGCATAAAGCACAAGGTTATAAGAGGTAACTCTTTCATCTTAGTCTCCTCTGTGCTAATGGTGTCAGGATTTCTAGACGGTTGCTTTTTCTTCATCTTTAAATGCAGTAGGTACAAGATGCAGTGTTAAGTCTTACATTTTTGGACTTGATCTTGTAAAAAGCTAGGAGTCCTGAACCAAAGGAGAGCCAGAGTTCAGAATGCATTCTTGTTGAAAACTTTTATGTAGCAAAATTTTAATGTCTCAAAATTGGTTTTCTTGTCATTGTTCTTTAGCAATCACTGTCTAAAATCATCCTTAAAAGGATTTTAAAGGGAATTATGCAATTTTTTTCCTAGCTTTTGATACAATGGTTTTCTTCACAGGAGGAGTTGGGTAGAATTTGGCTGAGTATGTTAGGTTTACAAGATATGTTACTGACTCCAGCAGGGAGGGCCAGATAGGGAACCCTTGTGAACAAGCCCTATAGATACAGAGGCAAGTTTCTTGCCCCTGTAATGTTGCATATGCTGTGTTCATCCAGTCTTATGCATTTTTTCATTCTTCCATGAAAAAACAATAAGCAATATCTAAATAAAAAAACTACACTTCACTGAACTGTAGGATAAAGTTTCTCCGTTTTGACAGCTGACTGCTCATGTGCAAGAGTTGGTAAACAATATCTTGAGGCTGAAACTGACTATCTGGACCATCTATGAGATGGATGTATCTGAGTCCTAAATAAGCTATGGGTGTTTTTGGAGGTAAGTTCTTGTGCGGTGATCAGGCAGTATTGATACTTTCAAATTCTGTTAAGCTTTCTGCTGGGAAAGGAAAACTTTAGACCACAGTTTGGGCTCCACAGGATTTTAGCATGAAAAACAGCAGCTGTTTTTTCCTATTATGAGTTCCCAGTTGGCAGATTTTTCTGCTCAGAGGGCCTAGCACCTGGGTTTGTGCCAACAGAAGTAGAAACAGTTGGATTTAGTGTGTGATTAACAGACTAAATTTCCTTTCCTAAAGTCTAGATTTTGTCAGAAGTGGTATGTCTCAGAAAAGCGACGACAAAGCCAGGTTCTCACACTCTGTTTTGCTGAGGAGGTGGTTCTTTTGGAAGAAGAGTCCACCTGCCAACTCCAGACATGGCACACACGCCCCACCACCAGAATCCCCCAAGGGCTGTGCTCAGCCACCTGAACGGAGCCTCTGCTCGGCTCCAGGCTCCTGCCCCAATTCCTGCTGCTCTGGGCTTTCCTCCCTGTAAGTCCAGTGTCACAGTTTGACTCAGGTTCAGCAATTAAATCAGCAACAACAATGCTCTCAACTCCCTCTTCTTCCCACCCAGGTAGGGAAGGAGAGAGAGAATGAAAGAGACAGGATAGTCCAGTCTCTAGAAACACAGCAGGCATAGATGTTTCCTTCACTCTTGTTGAGGCATATTTGCCTTACGTTCCTTAGGGGAAATCACAGTTAGCCTTACATTTTGCTGTCACAAACTTTGCCATTCTGGTAATCACTACATGTATTCAGCAACCATTTCTTTCTGGCCCACAGCAAAACTACAGTTGCAAACCTCAGAAAATATGAGTGGATACACTTCCGCAGTTTTCATAGTTTGGTCCATGATGAGGCTTGCCTGGCTACTTCCACTTCATTTGAAGGACGAGATCAACTGTCCAGTACAGTTTCTGGGTAGAGTTCAATCTCTGCTGGCAACATCTCATTTTCCTTTGAAAGGAGGGGAGGAAATGGCTGCATGTTACGATCAGCAGCTATTTCACATGTTCATTGTGCATATCCAATGCGGACCTGTGTTGGTTTTAGATTTATTCTTGTTTCCTTTGGTTACTGTAATCACGAATTGCCCTGTTTCCGGGAGACAAGATGCATTCAGAGAAGAGAAATCTACTTCTCCAGAAAATGATCTGTTAGAGAGCCTTGAAAACAATTATTTCTTTCCCCTAAGTATGTGGGAAGCTTGGAAAGATGCACTGCCTTACCTAGATTAGATACCTACTTTCAAGCAGTAAGATTACTGCTGCTGCCTTCCCACTTCTGTGTGCTTCATTACATAAGCCATAGACTTTAAAATTTAGGGACAGTTGATTTGTGTACTTCAGTTTTTGGACATACTTAAGGGCAAACCCGAAGCATAAATGCCTGTTTTCTTGCCTGCCTCAGCTTAGCTATAGCTATTATTATATATATACTTGTTTCCAGTGGCACAGTACTGTCTCTCTTGCCCATGACATTACGGGCTGTAAATAAACAATGCTGTGAGATACAAGATCATCAAACTCCTGCAAAAATTTCATTCATGTTATATTCTATCCATGCACGCAGCTGCTACAGTTGTCATCTGAAACTTCTCCCAAGGTTGATATTAAGTATTTACTATTAAAAAAACAAGTCAAATCAAAACACAAAAAACACTCAATCCACCAACACATATTCAGGGCTTCCCTTTGGTGACAGATTCTGGGTTTGGAGTGATTGTCAGTCACAAGAAACACTTCTCTAGCTACCAGAAGCATTAATGCTCATTGTAGTTCTGAGCCAGCTCCCACGGAAACCATTCGGATTATTTCAAATTACTTCCTTGTGGCTCAAATCAGACCCTGAAACACCTATATTACTAAAAATCACTGTTTCCATTGATGACCTTCTTCTGTTGTTTAGATATGAAGTATTTATAAAAAAATACTGAGCTGTATTTCACAGTGACTCAGTAAATAACTCATGTCATGCTTAGTGCTTTTGGGTGGTAATTAAAGATTTAAGACGTTCAACAAAAATGTCACTGCTTAATTAAAACCAATAAAAAATCTTTCCATATTAAAATATTTGCCTGTTGCCACTCAGACTTTGTTCTAGGTGTACTATAGGATTTTTCTAGCTAGTCTTACTTAAAGCAAGCAGCAAGCTATTTTTCCCTGGATGAAAGCTTTAAAAAAATCATATTGCCTTCATCTTCACACTGTTAACAGCTTTATTGTGTATTTATTCTTCAAATGTGTGGTCCCTTATGCATTATTTAATTTCATTAGAGATAATGGGCAAATTGATACTTACTATACTTTCATACTGCTTGTGCTTCTTTATTGGAATTGTGGAACTATAAGCTGGTTATTACCAGACAGAGCATTATAGACTGCATCATGCTCTACAACTGGCTCTCATGTCCCTCCTCAGCAGTTCCTTTGTCTATACATACATGTTCTTAGTGCCTCCAAAACAGCAAAAAATAAATTCCCTCCCCAATGTCATGGTTTGATGAATAACTCTGATTGTTTAGTTATCCTTGCAGAAGGCTCAGATTCATCACATGCTGAGCAACTACCTACCCAGTGGAGCAAAAGAGACAGAATGCCACAAAGGAAAGAGAAACCCAGAATCCACTCCTACTGTCCCAGAGAGAAACATGAAGTAGGGTCCCATCAGGACCCAAGTTCAAAGCACTGGTGCCTTAAGGTCCTCAAATGATGTAGTCTGAAGGTTTGGAAAAGAGCAAGATTAAGAAGCTTAATCTAGATAACCAACAGAGACAAGGTCAGATTAACTTTAATTTATAATCTTAAAAGTCTATCCCTTTGCTTTCTAATTCCTGGTTTTTGCACTGTGAACACAAAATAAGAAAGACAAATTGTGTTTAAAAACACCTTCTCAGGTAAGTATTTTTATATCTATCTTTTTTCCTGGATGAACAGTACTTAGGCCTATTCTGAGGTAAGAAGCAGCAAGGGAAAACAACAACTTTACAAAATAAAACTTCATAAAATCACGTCATTCAACCAACATATTTTCACAGAACAGATGGTTCATAATGTAGTTTTTTCAATACAATGATTACATCATAAAAGTATACCTCTAGCATAGATATTTGAGCTAGTTCTGTTTGGGCTAGCTCCAGCACTGGCATCAGTATAACTATATCAGGAAAAACACTTTGTTGAATTCTCATGAATCCAAGTCAGAGACTTTAGTTGTCACTCATTTCTCTTTCTCCATTACTATTATTTTCACATTTAAAGAAGTTTAAGTAATTAGTAGGTTACAGCTTTTATTGTGCAGAACTATAATGGCAAATTCAATCATATGAATTTTCAGGTATTTTCTATTCTGTATTTAATTTCAGCTAATAAAAGATGAAAGGATTATTAGTACCAAATATTTTGGCTGACCCTTGAATACGATATTTCATTTTCCACTTTAAATGGCAGTATGCACATTTTCATTATTTTTTGACTTTGCTTCTTAGCATCCTAATTTCCTCATATGCTTCAGCAGTTTGATATCTTTAAGAAGCTTTTGATCTGTCTTGCACTTTAAAATATTTAATCTTTTTTGATTTGATGTAATCATGTTTGGTGGGTTCTTTTGATGTCTCCATTGTAGTTATTGCTCTGCTCTATCTCTTTATTTTTACTTTAAAGATGCCCTTTCTTCCGAGACAGACATTACCTTCCTAGTGTTAGTTTCCTGGTACGTTCATCTATAAGAAACTTGCATCCTTCATTTTTAATTTGAGGGGCTTTTAGACTGTGCCAGTTCTTAATACTTACCTTTGTTCTATGATATCCTTGACTGCTAAACACAATGAATGTGTGTCCTCTTGTATTTGGTGTCTGGACTATTGCTGCTTCTCAAGCTCACTCCTACATTAATAAAGGTTAAATAAACAATAGTCTCTTCTTTAAACAGTAGAACAAGAACTGTTTGAAATGTTAATAAAACGTCTCTCTGCTTTTTTGTACTGTGCTATTGACTGATTGATATATATCTAGTTGAAGTCATTTATGCTTTGCCAATGTTTTCTGCCTTTTAAGTTCTAACTTGGAACTACGCAGTGTACATCAGTTTCAAGAATCTGAGTGAAAACACAGTGCAGAGTACCAATGGCAGCAAGTTGGTCATCCAACTTGTCTGCATACTGCAAACTGCATACTCAGACCAAAAATTCAGTGGCATGGTAGTTTTCTATAAAAATTTAATTACAGATGATATGTAACCTTTCAGGAAGAGTATGATTCCTGGATTCGGTTGGTCTTCTGTAACTTATAGCATTTCTCATAGTTACCAGAGACTGTCTCTAAGAACGGAAGGGTGTTTTTTAAAATTTCTTTTGTTTGGTTTATTAGGGGGTTTTTTTGGGCATTTTCATAGTACATCAAAAGCATCATCTAGTCTAAAACCAGATAACAAAGATAACTCAAACACAGAGCCCAGAAGTTGTTAATGCCTTAAAGTTAATTGCAAGGACTGTGGTCATTTAAATGCAGGCTTTGCTCTAATGTAGTGATATCAACCTGGTCTAGCGGGAGGTGTCCCTGCAGGACATGGCAGGAAGATTGGCCCTAAATGATCTTTAAGGTCTCTTGCAACCCAAACCATTCTAAGAGCCTATGATTCCATGATATAGATAGCATCATTACTCCTATTAGGTGCATAGATGACATTCTTCTATGACACCAGGATTTATCTAGAGGAAAGAAATCCCCAGCTGATCTTTCTAGATAGCATTACTGTCTGTTCTTAAGGGCAGCTCAAAAGGGATTTAGGAGAATGCAGGATCTATAATAATCCACAGTTCATAATACACCAGAACTACTTTAATTCTCACTGTAAGTCCTGTAATAGAGGCAACCATAGCAGTTCTTGGGACTTTATTATTATGCATCTCCCTATAGTTTGTCTGAGCTCTTGGATCCAAGTGATTGGATGACAATTCCAGCTTTCACGTTAAGGAAGTTGTAGGGTATTATCCTTCATGATTGTCGGAAAATAAAACATCCTAACCTCATAAATAGGATTTAAAATAAGACCTAACATGAATTAATAATTTTAAATGTGTGCATTTTCAAGCCAATTGCATTTTTAGGAGACACTGAAGAAGTTAGTTACAGCAATAAAACCTGCCAAGACACAGAAAAAAATGGACTTTCATCTCACCTTTTGAAGTAGTGCTGCAAGTCAAGGTTCATGTATGCTCCCCATGGTTTACACTGGAGATCACTTTCTAGCACCTGTCATCTGTGATTCCCCAATGGTCCACTGCACAGCACAGACACCTTGTTTTCCCATGTGCAGCCAGGATTTGGAAAGAAGTGGTCACAGTCAAACTTTATCTCCGAGAAAAAGACATATTTTGTGGCATTTTTAAAAATAATAAATATATGTAAAATAAATCAAGAAAAATTGAGTGCTACTTTGAGTAAACTATTCAAAACCTTTCAAGATGGCAGATTCACATAACTGCTCTCCCATATCTTGTTGAATATTAATTTTATCACAAAAGAAAAAATAAAAATGACAACAGAACTCTCTGCCTTGCTAAAAGTAAGTGAAGTTGGTGCATGTGCCTTCTTTCCATATAACTTCACATTATATATGTCAGCCAGCTAACCTTCAATTATAATTTCAAGGTCTTAATTACCATTTTGAAATTAAGATCTCTGAAATAAAGAATACGGTTGAAGTTGTGCTGAACTTTTGCAACAGCAGGTAAAATAGAAGGTTTCAAGGTTTAATTATTTGTATGACTCTGTCTCAGCATTATCATCTTAAGTAATATCGAGAAAGGTTAACTACTGTATTAGTGCTGATTTTTAGAACACCATCGTTTTGGGGGAAGCCGAATAGAGGGGAGTAACATCAAGATGAAATTACTAACAAAAAAAATCATTCTTTCACTGGAGTAAGCCCCACAGACATTGTAATGTAATTTCTTGCTAATGAATGTATTAATAGAATTTTGCCACAGAAGAATCCTCTGAATTTTAAACTACCATAGATCTTTGTTCAAACTGTGTATGACAAAAACATTTTATATCAATTATATATTTCATTTGCACAGTTGGATGAAATAATGATAGATTCTAAGTTTATTTCTCAGTAACTCAGAAACAGTGATTAAAATAATTAAAATCCTTTCCCCGGCATAAAAATTCAGCACAGCAATGTAATTTGCACATCCATCAGGAAGACGTCACTGATGTGGTGGGGGTTTTACTCATACATGGCTGCTAAGACCCAAGGTTTAAAGCAGTGAGAATTTACACAGCAAGTTTCTAAACCACAGAATGTTCTTTTCCTTCCTTCTTGCTCATTTATCCAAGAGTTTAGGTGGAAGGTGAACTAAAGGCATTTCTTTTAGTCCCCCAACATTGCTCTTAAGCAAAGTGCAACCCAGGCTCACGTTGCAAGGCAGCCCCAAGTGCCATGCACTAATTTCAGCATTAGCAAAAGTCTTACCTTCTACAGACCTGAAGGTTATACAGGTTACTTACCAAGAGCCCAAGGGCCACATCCAATTTGCATATAAACTATATACATGTATTGTAAGTGCATATAACCATATTTGGTATGCAGATGGAAAATAATCTATAGTGGTTCAAGTTCATTAACAATCCCAGCCAACAGTTCTGCTGTTTTGTCCCCATCCTTCAGTGGCAGGAAGAGGGCAGCGGGAGCCCACATTATATGACTCAGCAGGTCTCATCTGGCCCTTGGGCTGCACATTACATGCCCCCACTCCACTGTTTGATGTGCTGAACAATCTCTGATTTCCAACAGGGGATGTAAACTGATAATGAGATTGCTTTAATGCTCTATATCTCAATGGCATTATCACAAAGGCCATTTTCTGGCTTTTGCAGTTGCCTGAAAGGGAAATGGAAACAAACAGTAGAGGTGAAAACAGAATTATTGTATAAGTTACAAGACAAACACAAGCTGCTGATTCAGGAGCAAGTGTAAACTGGTTGCAGTCAAGTAGCAATTTTGTTTTATTCTGGTGCTGACACATGTCACAGTATTTATTTAAAATGCTGTTCAGGTGGACAGGCTCAAAGGCATCATATTTCTACCAGAGTCCTGAGAACAGCAGATAAACACTGCAAATGCCTTACGAACATTAAAACAGCATTGTAGGCCACGCGATCATTTTGTGTACAGTCACAATATGCCAAGAGATCTGCTTTAAATCAGCAACAAAACCAATGATCTGTTAAATGCAATGCTAAACAGTCTACTAGCACTTCTGTTTCCAGGTGTTATGACAGTCCATAATTACTTCTCTAATTTTCACTAAACATTTGGGCTATAGCATATTTTCTAGTTGTCAGGAATCACATAATTGTATTTTAAAATTTGCTGAAGAAGTATAGTCTTGAGAAACCACAAACAGCAGGGGCCAAATTTTAATAAGTGTCTCTGTTAATGTTACTTCAGCAACATGATTCCCACTATTTTAATCACAGGGGGTCTTTAACATGCCTTCAGGGACACACAGTTAAAGCCAAGAAAAATGTCACAATTATTAACTGACTACAAAGAAAGAAAAGTAAGGAAGTTGTTTAAGCATTCCTAGAAAATTACCCACTTAATTAGAGCATTAGAAGAGTGCTATACTTCTCTCTTCAGTAGCTAGTGGTAATGACGTATATATTTATACTGGGGTAAACATACGAGACACTAACTGCTACTAGAATTCAGTAATGCTTCTCTTTGCAACATCTCTGAACTCCTGATAATCATTGGCACTGTCCAGAAAGGTTGGTCCCACTACGTGTCACCTCTGTCCACTTTCCCTTGCCCTGTGTCATGTCACACCTATGACGTGGGCAAATTATGGAACCTTTCTTTAAGCTATGTGCAGCTCTATTCAGTGACATCCAGCAGAGCCACTGGAAGAAGACTGAGCTTCTCTGCACACAGAGGTATTTCTGGTGCAGGCATAAAGCACAATACACTGGTGTACTAAATGAACATGCTGGGAGGTCTCCAGGTGGCTTCAATGGGGGAATTAAAAGGTACGCGCCACAAACCCTGAAGTCTCACGCAATGACGGAGAAAAAGATTAGGAAACGGAAACTCAGATCTTAAATCTCTCCTGTCCCAAAAGCCAGGATGTCCAGCTATGCAACCTTCAGTTGCTTCTACTGTGAGAATGGCTCTTTAGCCTTTAAGTTGCAGTAACAGGGCACAAGTTGCAGAGAACGACACATTCCTAGACAATGTCATTAGATCCTTATTTCTACTACTATTTCAAGAGTCCTTGAACGATACTGTGAGGAGGGAGAAAAAACACCAGAATAATACCATAGTGAGAAAATGCCTGTCAAATTCTTCCAAAACACACCAAGTGTCAGACCACAAGCACAGTGAAGGTGTGGTATTGCAGTAACTAGGCAAACTACAAGTTGAGCCTGCTACATTGATACTAGAGAACAAAAAAGGGTACACAGATGAGGAAAAATATGGATTGGTCAGCAGTAACCACTGACTCCCATGCTGCATCCTTGTCAAATCCTTGCACCAGACCTTAACTGTTCTTAACCTCAAGACATCAGCCTGGGCTCTGATGAAGTCTCTGTCTTCATTTTTGTTTTAACACTCATGATTTTTACAGGTACCTCAATGCCCTCGTCCTTTCCACATATTCTGTCCTGATTTGGTTACCATCCTTGGCTTTATTAGTGCCAGATATATCCAGCTGAGCTTGAATACCTAATCGCAGATGTGTAACTCTCTTGCCTGGCATCAGCAAGGATGATCTTCAGTTTCCAGAAGCCACCAGTAAACACTGTAATGAGCCACCAATCAAAAATCCAGAACAATCAGCTTGTGAGTTCAATGGGTGCAGCTACATCACTAATTTAGTTTGATAAAGGGCTTCTTTCAAGAGAGGTTCATACTTGGTGTCCCATAATACTCACTCAGGCACAGCACTGCTCACTCTAAGCCCTTTCCCTCTTGGTGGAAATAAGAAATGTGGAGCCACTAGCTGTATGAGAATGCCCAGTGAATCTCAAGAAGGAATCTAGTGTGAAAGTCAAGCTGATAAAACAATGTGGACACAGGTTTGGGGATATGAGAGATGAAATAAAACCTAACACCACACCAGTTAGTAATGCAGACACACCAAGTGGAACCCTTCTCGAAGACTGAATGAAATATCTCAACAAAACTGTATTGAAGGGAGGGAACAAAGTAGAAATAGGATGATAAATAGAGTAATATATTCTTTCTCATTTTTAATAGTTCTATAAAGAACAAAACTAACAGTCATATCACAAAATGGGGAACAGTATGTAGCTCAGTGAGAAGAAAAACATCTGAGCAAACCAACTAAATGAGCCTCAGACTGAGTGGCCACCTGCATCCAATGCAAAAGCTTGCAGCCCTTTGGGGAGGAAATACTGAAAAATGGAGCTCTCGGAGCACCCATACAATTTAATTTCCGCTGATCTCCAAATTATGTCTAAGCCTAATATTTATTACTTTACTCTGGGAATTGAATTTGGTCTCTGTTCTTAGCAATCAAATCAATCTGTTATTCTCCACACAAAGTATAACATTGCTGTTTTCTTGGTGAAGCAACTCTTAAGAACACTTTCTGCCTTCCAACTTCCTCTTATAATATCAACCTGCAAATTGTGGTTATCAAATCATAGGGCTCTATTGCCTATCCAACTAGATAGGAAGGCTATCCACCCAGTATTATGCCCATCATCTGATTCAGTGAGCCACTTCTTGCTTCAGTAGCTAATCCATTAGCCATTCCAGTCTTTCCCATCTACAGCAGGGCTAAAGACATATATGGACATAAAGATATAAAGTCCATATTACCTGAGGAAATTTCTCAAACAACTTTTATTGTACTTTTCAAATCTAGGATTTTGACACCCAACGGCTGCAAAATTTTGCACTGCAGGAGAGGGAGGTCATTGTTTAGTCCCAGGCATTCTTATTTTGCCTAAGCTTCAGACCTTATTAATAGTATGATATCCTCTTGTTTTGTTTGTTAAAGAAATGCCTCAAATATGATCAAACTTAACATGAAAACTGAACACATTTCAGGCTTGTCCACTGGTCCTCTTTATTTATTTCTCTCCTCTGCATGTATATGGACAGTATACTACTCCCCTCCGAGCTGCTGTCCATCTGGAACACTCTGAGAGGAGCTTCACTTTTCTTTTAACCTTCCTATTGCACCCAGGAGCACCACTGTTTGCAGAACAGCATTCGCATGGAAGGGAATACAAGGTTCAGAAGGTAAAGAGATCTCAGAGGGGGACTTACTGTGTAAACCTGCAGTTAGGAAAATTTCCTGGGAGACATGATCTGTGGATTAGAGCCTTCAAACATAAGCCTGTGGATTCCCAAGAGTGTTTGCTAATCTCTGACCACGTTATCAAAACTAATCCTTCTTTTGGTCTCTGCTGAAATGAAAAGTGAATGCATGTTAAATTCTTTTCAAAAAATGGATGAGGGTTTCTGGCTCTATGAGATTTTGGTTTTGGATCCCAGCTGGATGGAGTCACCTTCCAGCAGTCCAAAGGCTAGACTAAAGAAGTGTGTGTTTTGAGCTATTAGCAGAGCACTATCAACTGACAGAGCACTGTCAGCTGGCTGTAGGTGTGTCTCTGCTCAGCTTTTTCTGAGCTGATATTCTGAGCTCTCTCTATCTCTCATCTCAATACCACAGTAAAGGCAATGGATCCTAGAGCAGGATCTGTAGGATACTGCAGTGCTTATCTGTCAGTAACCCAGACCCTTCTTCAGCCTGGCTCTTTGCTTATCACCCACTGGTCCTGTCCATTTCGGGTCTCTTGTTTGTTGCTTTATCTTTGGACCAAATTCTTCCAAATCTTAGACTCAGTAATTTGGATTTTATTTTCAAAGTGAAAATAAAGACTTCTATGAAATTTAATGTTATTATACCAATCATGATTTCCAAAGCCTCTCACAAGTTAAAATTATCTAGAAAATTAGAGGAAAATAAAATTTGCAACTGCCTTTTCCATGGAAATACATGCAGGAAATACATACAGTTACAGCAACACAATCCGTTTTCATATCTCCTTCTGCGTCAGAAAGTGGAAAAATTTTAATTATTTAGGATGTCTCTTTCAGCAAAAAAAGAAATAAGTGCTAAATTTTTAAAATTTTACAAATATGAAAACATTTGTGACTACCTCTGAAGTTCAGTAAAAGTATTGGCAAATTTTGACTTAACATTATAAAGAAAATATCACCATAATAAGAAAATATAATAAACAATTATTTAAGTCTATATCAGTAATGTCTTACCTACAGGAATTTAGAAAACCATATACAGTGGGAGTAGATTAATTTCTTAATTCATTACTGAGTTACCTGCTATTGCATTTGGTCAACCATGGTTTGAAACTTTCAGGCAATGTTTCTCATTTAGAAGATTGCCCTAGACTAAATAGATCTTGCAAAACAAGGATTCAGAAAAAAGAAAGGTATTAGTATTAACATACTAATTGGTAAAATCAAATAAAGCAACAAGGAATATTACCTTAGGAGCATGTAGAGAGGAAATGGAGGTCCATGTGAATTTCCCTGCAAGGAATGGCTCAGACAATTACACTGATTTAGAAGGTACAGTAATGTACTGTAAAATCACCCAAGAGCATGAACTTCATGCAGCTCCTGAAGGAGAGTTACTATTGTTAAATAAAGTACAAGAGAAGAGGAATTTTTGAACAAGCTATTTCTTTTTGTGAAAGGACAAAGTTTGCTCCTGGCCTCTGTGGGCAGTTAACTGAATGATGTGGATCCACACATTGCCTAAGCAGGTATGATATGTTGGACAATGTGCTTCCATCAGTCAGCTAGGCTTGGTTTTGTGGGATCTATCTGTGCACCCCTTTTGTGGATGGACTGTTTGGGGGATTTAGTAATTATGAGCTATTTATTCCTTAAGAACTGTATACAATCTTTGCACTGTTTATGATCCAAAATATAGGTATGTCATTCTTTTACTCTAATCAGTCAGCATGATCTCAGCTAAGTATATCAAATGTTCCCTTAAAAGATTTTGTAATGAATTTATTCCCATTGTAGTTGCCACTTTCTGAGAAGGGTGTTATACAAGATTGGAGGATGTACTGACCTAGTCCTTGGCCAAACTAAAAAAATAATTTCATTTACTTGTGGTTGGTTTTGTTTGTTTGTTTTGTAGTTGTTGCTTTGTTTTGTTTTTTATTTCACAGCTCATGAATTAGCTGTGAGCCAGGACATTTAAGAGAAGGGGTGCATCTTTCATCCACTTTGTGGTGAGAAAGGACAATGACCTGGAATTTATTCTAATTCCTTACATCATAGATCATATACACGAGTATAACTCATAAATGCCATTCTACCAAAGGCAAGACATTTTAGAAGAAAATACTGTGCTATCTGATTACAGTACTAGTCATCTAATTAATGTAACAGAGACAGGGCGGTATCAGGCTAAGTAAACAAGCTGCTAATCATAACATGATTGTGTTTTGAAAGTGAAACGTACTTCTGATCTACTGATGACTTCCGTTGCTCTAAGAATAATGCCGGCATATTAAAAAATACTCTCCTGCATGCAGTTTTGCTTTGCTTTCTTTAAATAATTTCCCTGAAAACTTCACCTAGATGATTATTTAGGTATTTATATAGTGCTTACCTTTGTAGAAGTGAGTAACTTAGAGTCTAAGGCTGCATGTTATCACAATTAGATCTCAGCTGCATACTTCCTAACAGAAATTTCAGCATCTCTTTCAGCTTTGTGCAACTCATATTTACTCAGGTGGAATTTAATTAAAATGAACAAATTACCACTGACTACTAACTCATTTCAAAGCATTGGAGCAAAGAAGTAGACAGTGACACTGGAACAATTTGCAACCATCTAGGACACTGTCATCTCTCAGTAATCCTCAATTAGCCATTAATAATTTTGTGAAATTTAGATTTGATTTGCACTGTGTATCAACTAATTTAGGAAGAAGAGAGACCTGTTAAGCTATGCATTTCAACAAGTGTCTCAAAATGTGAAATAAACAAAGTATACACTTTTTCACCAGTAGAAGTAACTGTTGTATTGGCTTCTATCTATCTATCTATCTATCTATCTATCTATCTATCTATCTATCTATCTATCTATCTATCTATCTATCCATCCATCTATCTATCTAACTATCTATCACTCCTATCTAATCTACCCTAGCTATTTAGCTATCTATCATCTATCTCACCTCATCATCTTTGCTTTATGAGCTTTTCCTACTCAGATCACATCTAAACATAAGCTATGCTGACCTGCTGTCTATATCAAGATGATACAAACTGAGGCTACAGCTAAATGACCCCTTTGTACACACATTTAGGTACTTATCAAATTATAATTACAGGAAATGCAGAAACAAGAAGAAATCCTTTGCCTCCCTTGCCTTTGTATTTACTTATGTGTACGATTTTCTTTACCAGTCAGATGTAACTCAAACTGAAATCTGCAGCAAGCAGTTGTAAAAGGCCAGGACAAAGGCTGTGTACTCACTCCATGTACTCAGACTAGTATATGCACTGCTGGCATGTGTGTCTGAGCAGTACTTGCCCCTGATCAATTGTTCTGCTTCAGCCTCTTCCTTATACAGGACCACCTTACAACCCTGTGGCAGTAACAATTATGTGAAAACCACGTCTGACAAAGTTTAACATAACCTGTCCTAAGAAGCCTCCAGTGAGGTGAGTCCCAAAACCTGCATGAGTAACCCATTCCAGCACTCCTCTTGTACTCAAAAGGCTTTCTGACCATCTAAACTAATCCTCCTTGGTGCCATTTCAGGCCATTATTTATTCATATACCAGTGGAATTGAAAAAAATAACTCAGTACTTTAGATCTTGAAACAATCTTCTACATATTTGAAAACTGTTACTGTGTCTCTCTTAGCCTCCTTTAGAAAAAACTAGCCTAGTTCTTGTATTCTTTCTTCTAGATGATGCTCTCAAGCCCACAGTGCTCTCTCACAGAGAAACTTGTCCTTGTGTTCCATCTCGAGATGCTCAGCTCTGCGCCGGACCTTATTTTAGAAGCTGTACGATTTCCAAGGTAGCCATGAAAAGGAAAAGAACTAACAAGACTGGAAGCCCAGAAACCTTACTTCATAAAAATAGAAGTTAAAACAGCTTAGGCTCTGACCCATGGTAGGATCTCTAGATACCACCAAAATGCAGGAACTGCATTAACTCTGTAGTAATTGAAGAGCAGCAATAGGTTAAATGTTCTGCATTTCCCCATAAAACAAAGTGCACAAAATAGCCCTGATATGATACGCTCCCATGAGTTTAAGCATTTAAACATATTCAAAATAAAATCTGTCTCTAAAATAAGCATTTGGAAAGGAGAAGGAAAACATGAATCACTATCATTGCTAAAACAAGTGAAAAATAATGGATGAAACTAAAAATGAGCATCAAATAGCACAGAACATTTCAAGAGAGTAAAATGGTGCTCAGTAAATGCTTACAACACTTGGACAGCTAAGGATGATTCTCCCTTTACTGAAAAAAACCCTGTATGGAAATGAATGCAGAAAGTAAAACTGGTAAGCAAATTTACAATCAAAATCACAGTGGAAGAAAAGAATCAGAGCTCACAGTATCAGAAATACAGGAAAAAGAACATGTTCTGATTTACTTTTAAAGATTAGGAGCACCACACTGTCAAAGCAGATAATATACAAATTATTCCCAACATGAATTTTTTCCTACATACTAACAGAGCCATCTTCAGTGCTATTTTGTAATCTCACATGCAAAACCACAGAAGCTGTCCATACAAACACATGAGAGAAGCACAGACTTCCTGTGGTTTACACAGTGGAGGTCTGTGGAACTGCTCTACATGTAGTTCTCTACTTCACAAAGCCAAGAAATAAATACTCATTATGCAAAGAAAAGCCTATGGCTACACAGAAAAACTGTACAGCAGGTTATTTAATTTCAGTCGCAATTTAACCATGCAGAAAAAGCCAAATGAGGAAGGAGTTGAAGAGCAGCGCCTTATGCAGAACTTTCCATGCACTTTGATGACTGCACGTTAATAGAGCTCTTTTGTATGAATAGTATTTCCTACCAACTTAGTTCTATGAGATATATGAATTGTTCATGAGTCAAGTCTCATTGTCTTGAATACACCTGCGATGTGTAAGCTCTCCTGGAACAGTTCAGACAACTGATTTTCAGGCTATTTTTGGTGAAATGTTTGGTTTCTGTGTTCTTAGATCTGGTTGTGAGTGGTTGCTAATTCAAATTGCACTGCTTCAGTATTTAATACTGCAAATTCATATTGCAAATAAGAAGAAATGCCCCCTGCCCTGCAAGTCCAGGATGAATTCTTACATGCATAATTGATCCAACCTGAATAATTAAAACACCTGAGACTTGTGGACATTTGTACAATTAATCAGAAGATGCTAGAAGGCTCACGGCTGATGGTCAGTAGCCCACTATCAAGCATCACTATTCAAAATTTGACACCTGTCTGCAGACACATACTTGTATTTATGAATTTGATTTAAAACCTTTGTTGATTTTTGAGCAAGCTCTGGACACTAGCTTGGAAACTATTTTTACTACTGCATCGAAGTACAAAAAATACAGAGGGCAGATGCTATGGCCACGATGTTTGGCTAGGATAAATCAACAGATTCGATACAAAGCTGTACTCCCTTTGACAAGTGCAGACATTTGGCCAAAGACATTGAGCAGACAGTTAACTGATCTTTTTGAAGCTATTAAGAAGTTAATTAGGCAGGGTCTCCACCTCTTTATTTTTTATATTAATGACATAAAAGCATATAAAAGTGATGTTACAAGTTTTTCAAATTATCACTAACCAGGAAAAGGGCAGAATGATACCTATGAATAGTCATAGAAAGAGTTCCTACACTAGATCACTTGATTTGATGACTGGGTTGGAGTTCAGTGCACATTGATACTTTGTGAATGAAGCATAGAAATAGAATTATCAGCGAATAGAAGGATGCATTAATGCAATCAGTAAGCATAGAAGAGATTTAAGAGTTAAAACACTGGCAAACATTAATCTCTGAAGATTGCACAGATTATGAAAACACAAGCTGTGCAAAAAGTATTAAGACAAATGATTGAGCTTCTTCCTAGATTCTAGAAATTTCACTTTTCAACTGTGTATTCTCTCTTGGAAATCTATAAGGTCTTACATAGTGGAAACTGTACTTATGCAATGTTAAATAATGCGCAAATAGTGGAATTCTGCATTTTTATGGCACTAAACAATGGTTTTGGTCTGAAATGCTTAAAATTCTAATCTGTCAAACATTTCACACAGTTTGTTATAAGGTATCTTCCCAGTACAGTTAATTGGGCTACACAGAATAAATGATGCCTGGCTGTATTTGCAGGACGATCTCTAAAAGAGACAATATGACAAGTTTGGAATTCAGTGTTAAATGTTACCAAATGGAACTCTGAAAAAGTATTGTAATAAATCATTCTGAGTAAAGGGGGACTAGGTGATACTATTCGAGACAAATTATGTTCCACATATAAAAATAAAATATTAACTAGAGCCTCTCAGCATGGTGCAAGGGACTGAGTATAAACATAACAACTAAGACAGTCATTCAGGATTCAAAATCAAAATCACTTAAAGAAAATTGACATTATTCTAATAAAGGCTGTAGTGTTATTTGGTCTGTATGAGGTGTCTAGCATTTTCCCTACTAAATGCTTGTGTCCACCTTTCAGCATCCAGAAGAATATTATCAAAGTTGTTTTTTTTTTCTTTTCAATAACATCTCCAGTTGTACTTTTTAAGAAAAGAAAGAAGAGTAAGAGCCTGCTTGTAATTTCCCCAGTTCAAATTAGGAATTCTTGCATTATACACATTAACATCCTTCAAGATAAACAGATTTGGTAAAGTGTCCTTACAAGGTGATACAGTTTAGTAGTCAATCAGTTATTCCCCAAAGTTTAAACATAAGGAAAGACATCATAAAAGCAGTGACTGGTAATATGTTCACTTCCATACCCATTGCGAAATTGATATTTATCTCCGTATTTTCAAAATCTACTCCCATCTACATAGGTTTTTTTTGGAAGACACTTTTTTCCAGTACATTATTCTAGAACAATTTAAAGAGATACAGCCAACCTGCTATTTTCCCCATGTTACTAGATGCAACATTTATAATTGTTAAAGACACTGTAGAGATTATTTCAGCTTGAAATATATTTACTTTAGATCCTATTTCCCCAACTCTTTCACAGGCTCAATAGAAAAAAACCCACCTGCTGAAGAGGAAACCAGATTATTTTGAATTTTCTACACTGAGCAGCTGCTGAGCACTCCAGAATTTGACGAAGCTTGCATGCAAAAGGGAGGAATACATTGGCAGTTCCTCATCACTTGGCAGCAAAACTTCCACCCTTCCTCATCTATATCTTAGAGGTGAAAGAGTCACTGACGTAGTCCCCTGAAAGATATTAGCTTATAAATGATCAATAAAAGTATCTGTTTTGGCAATGCTTTCTTGCAGCTATTGTCAACAGCTACGAGGACTGCAAGCTTCTTTTGTCTATATATTTTATCAATGGGTAAGATAACCACAAACATATACACTTCATTGTTCAATAAGATCAATACCACTTCATTGTTGCTTTAGGTCTGATTTAGAGCTGTTTTATTTTTAGACTTTCTAGTGAGGACAAAATCTCTAACTAGCTATAGATTCTCAGCCCTTAACATAACATGGCTACCCATTTTATAACTGTAAATCTAGAGCAGGAAATTGCTTGGACTTAAGTAGTCTTCAAGGCTCACAGACAGATATGTGTAATGGTAAACAGAACTATTTTGTTCCACCTTTCATAATTTTCTTGCTCACTGATCCAACAGCATTTGAAAACTTACTAATATAATAAATGTGATTTGATTCAATGTTCATAATATCTGTGTCCCATTGTCCCCCAGAATGGTTACTAGGAGTGCGAGTCAGATCCTTGGAAATCATGAGCAAGCAGTTCACTTTGATGTGGTAGCTAACCTAGGTGATAGTACTGATGCAGAATATTCCATCAAGGATTAAAATTAAGGTTGGTTTATGCTTTCTCTGCCCAGTGTACCTACAAGACAAAGCACTATCAAGGGCAAGGAGGAGAGTCATGGGAAAACCAAGTTCATTCTCTGATATTCACAGCTTTCAGATATGCCAGTGCAAAAGCTTCAAGGGATACAATTAAGCAAGATCAAGTGATGGCAAGTACACAAGGCAGGTCCCAACCTGTGACTACAAACACAGTTTTAAAAGCACAGAAAGATCAAGTTCCTTTCTGCAGCAGACAGTATCTGTGACCCTACAGATATGACTGAAATAGGACTGCAGATTCCCAGCGAAGTATATCTCATAGACTGCAAACACACTGACACTGATGCTGTCTGGAAAACACCTTATAAAGCACCAATTGCAGAAAGCAGACCTGCAGCAGGTTCAACGCAGTGTAAATGCTGATAGTGACTCAGCTACTCATGAAAGCAACATCAAAATCAACAGGAGTTTGAACACCATTTGGGACTGCAGCCTTAAGTCAATCAGCTGAGGTCCCTCATACTATCACAAACCTATGGCAAAATTATACTACCAATTTATCTGAGATAATTTGTGTTCATTATACCACGGTATAATGAACTTTTGCTTTTTCCTAATGGCAACAGTCATGCTGTTATCCAATACCTTATATACAATCAGAACAAAGTGACTATACTTGCTTTATATACAAGATGTTCCTTTTAGACTTCACTTGTCAAAGAGGTAGAGTAACATTCAATGTCTACAACAAATGCTAATTTTACCTTGCACTCACTGGATCTCCACTTCCAGACACACTGTGTCTTCTCTACTTGCAGGTTCTTCAGAGTAAATGCATAACAGGCTTAACTCTACATCTTAATAAATTCACTAATCTTGATCTCTTCTTCCTCTGGCATTCCATCAATAAAGCATAGCAACTTAAATAATTTAAAAAAATTAATACAGAACATTTGATGATAAGACCTCAGAATTTTAAAAAGCACTGGCCATACCAGATAAGATTTTTACAAGGAAGAAGTTCCAGTTCATTAACAAGTTATATACAGTAACCAGTATCTTTTACTGGATGGAAAACAGTGAGTTTAAAATATCTGTTATTTATGCATTTATATGGATTTTCACATTATTACACGTAATGCAAATGTTATAGCAACCTAGAACCCAAGTATTTAAGCTCTGCTCGGGAGGTGGAGAACAATAGAAAGACAAATTAACATTTACTTTTCCTTGCTTCTCCTGCCAGTCTGGAGACACATGCTGGGTCTAATGCTCAGTGCCTTCCAGCCAGCTGCTCAAGCCCAGAATGTGGAATGATGAATCCAGATTTTCCTGTATGTCACTGGCTTGCTGTCAAAATTACCTTTCCTACTGGTCTGCAGAGGAGCTGTGAATATTACTGCCATGGCTCTTGGCAATTGTGCAGACAATCCTGTACTTCACATCCCACAGCTCTGAGAGGAGCTCAACCTTGTCTGTGTTTGTATTTTTGAAAGAATTTTTTTAAAAATGCCAAACATTCAAATACGCAGCACAGCAAGGTTTGCATTCACACTGGTTCTAGCACTCCAACTCAACAGTGTGTTCAAATAGTAAAGCAAAAAGTTTCTTTGAAATAACTCAGTCTCTGCAGAATTCTTTCTTTTCCTTCTAAAAGCTCATAAAATACAATAATGAATAGACAGGGTGAAACCAAAGAGAAATCTTATTTCAGAATTATTAGAGGACAGGAAAGATAGCATGTTGCTTTTTGGAATAAAATAGACATTCAGAGCTCCTTGTGTTGTAAAGCAAAATCATGTCAATGATTGCTTCAAAAGTACATCTGGTCGTGGGCATAGACCTATCCACCACAGACATGTAGCTTTTTGAGCTGGTTCCTGCATCTCTTTCCTGTTAAGTCTCTCCAATACAGGCCATGCAGGGAAAGAAGTGGATGTCAGGGAGCAGTTTAATTCACATCTGCTCTTGCCCAGCACAGAGTTCAACAGAGACAACATGTCACCAGCTTAGGCTTGAGGACCTCTTTGGCTGTTCCATTTCTGCCTGCAAGTGATTTAGACTATTATACAGGGTTAGGAAGCTGTAACTCAGTTTTCTCCAGCTGCAGGAGGTTGGGATGGCAATTTACATGGAGATTAATCAGTCACGGCCGTAGCAAACCATTACCCTGTTTTGTTCTAGTGATTTTATTGTTCTGCACATATTTAGTCAGAGATGACTGAGTTTGTATTCCTGATACTACTTGAAAGTAACCATACCGCTGCTATTAGATGTTGGCTGCCCAAGTTAACTAATTATATGGTTAGTTAACGTAGTTAGGTGGGAAGCCTTATGTCATTATAATGATTCACTTGTTACAGTCCTAAATAAAAGTGGACAATTTGGATCAGGAGCCTGAACATCTGATAAGCTGTGTGGTGTCTAGATCCAAAGTTGTGGTTTAGCATGCTATACATATGTGGGCAGCTGCACCATTTTGATGTGGATCCAGGCTTGTGCTGGAACACCCCAGGCTGGTTTGAACATTTCCTTCCAAAGTCTGGTGTGTTTCAGTGTGATGGTTTTCAGTAAGTTTTCAGATGGCTTTAACAAAAGCAAATGCAAATGAGAAGCTACCCAGAAATAGCACTGCATACTAATTTTCTACATCAATTTATAAGGCAATGGAAACAGATGGTCATTCAGGAACTGTCAGTGAAAGTCGTTTGGGTTTTGGTGACTATTCCTTTTTATTTTTGATGGTGTATTTACTCTGTCTATTTCCATTGCTGAGTTGTTTCAACACCTGTATAAAATAGGAAAACACTGTGAGAGCCATGTAAACTAATCTTGGTAATATATGCAGCTTTCTCAGTACTGAATTTATTTTTCTGACCAATGGTGTAAGTTGTAAAGAATAACACTTTTTGATGGCAATCAACACCATTCGCTTGGTTTCTACTTGCAGTAAGAGGGACTAATGTATCAGGGATCCTGAGAAGCCATTTCCAAAAGCATAGAAGGTTCCTTCTATTTTTAGGAGGCATGTTTTGTGCTAAAGATGAGTCAACAGATGATCTCTTTTGATACTGTATTCCACTCAGTGTTTGTACTCTTCATTTTCAACAGTATTTGCAAAAGAGGCCAGTATGGTGATCTAAACTCAGGACTCATCGCTCAGATAAAAGATTAATTGAGATAGGGCTTAGGACAACACACAGCTTATCCGATTTACTGCCACCGTTTCCACTGAATCATCACTGATTAATTCAGCTACAGCAAAAAAAGTGACCATTGTTTTTTTTTAAGGGAGGAGCACCATCAAGGTTACGGGGTTACACAGTGATATTGTACAGAATCACAGAATCATAGAATAGGATAAGTTGGAAGGGACCCATCAGGATCATCGAGCCCAACTTCTGTCCCTATGTAGGGCACCCCTAGAATCACACAAGGTGCCTGAGAGCATCATCCAAATGCTTCTTGAACTCAGGCAGGCTGGGTGCTGCGACGACTTCCCTGCGGAACTTGTTCCAGTGCTCAACCACCCTCTGGCGGTTGAAGTAACTCCCTCTAGTATCTACAGCCAGTCAGATTTTCCCCAGCTAAATGTTTTCATCAGAAATTTTTCATTAATGACTAGATTCAAACATTAAATTCCACTAAATAGCTTATGCCCAGAATAAAATCTATGGTCATAATGAATAAAAGCAATGCAGGAGGCCCAGCTGTCTATTGTTAGAACACAAAGAAGCTGATTTCATTTTAAAGACTGAACCTAATTTTTTCATTTTCCAGTGTCCCTCACTCACTGTTCTGTCTCACACATTCTTCAAGTCTTATTTTACCTTACATTTAGTAATTACTTGGAGCAAATACTTGAATCCCCATCTTAGTAAAATACTAAAATGGCCAAGTTTTAAAGTATTTCCTCTGCTTGATCTCTTTTGCCTAGCCCCAAGCCCACAGTATTAAAACTTTAAGTTCTGAAAATTCCCTCAGAATAATAAAATAATTTTCCTTCAAGTTAAAGTTTCTCTTTGGGCAATACAGGCAAATAAATATACATCTTCTTGAACTGCTGATTGAGCACTTAACACTAACAGTGTAAGATTATGAATATCCTCTGTACTGTACAGCAACATCTACACTGGATAAATGGATAGAAGCCATTTTTCATAAAAGAGTTTCCCTGTATCCATCAAAAATAAATTAAGACTAATCTGAAGTATTGTAACAATTCTCACACCAGCTCAGACATAGAATAGCTTTGGAAGCTGAGAGAAAGGGTCACTGGATTGTGAATGACATCCTGAAAGGTAAATCTTGACATCAGGGGAAAAAAACCTAAAAAATAATAAAAAAAAAGAACTATGTTCTGTGTTGCATCAAGAAGGGAGGGAAAATCACTGATAGTTCAATGCAGTGCATGAAACGGGAAGAGATCTGAATTACCTGAAACAGTGTAGTTAAGAAAAGGATCAATAAATGTTCTTCTGTGGGATATAAAAAAAATTATTTAATTTTTAAGTGACTCAATCTCCCTATTTTGAAAAATGTGGATTGTATGTTCTTGTTTTGGTTTGCTTGTTTTTAATGTGAAGTCTCCACAGCAGGGTCCATGGAATGTGGCACAGTTGAACCAGGTCACAGCTGCATTCTTTAAATTCCACAGTATTAATCAATGAGCCTTTATTTGTTATGCAGGTGTGATGACATGGCCTTCCAGATTATCACTGTTGGTAATACCATTGAGTTTACCAGCTGTATGTTTCAATTGTGTTGCTGCTGAGAGTCAGTGCAGACCCTGCCTGAGCAGCAGTGTGAAGACAGGAAATCTGGACATGCCAGCCACAGAATCTTTGGCTGCACAACCACTGTTTGAGACAAATAGAGAAACCTGTGTAGTATTTATTCCCAGTGAAGGACGTGACTAAAACTAGTTTGACATTGAGAAGAGAATTAGCACATTATGTTATTTCCATATATCAGAAAATGGATGACTATTAAAAAAATATCTTTGCTTATGTACTGTAATCTATTTACCTGATATTTACAGATAAATAAAATAGACTCAGATCAGGCATAAATCAATGCAAATCGTATGTTTATGTTCATCAATTGAACCTTATTTTTTGTGAATTTTTTAATAACCTATTATTTCAATAATGAAAAAGAAGTAAAAACTTCTCTCAAAAGAGAAAATTCTCCCCCTATTTGCTATGCAAATAGAAGCAAACTGCATTTTCCATTTCTAATTAAATCTCTACCTGTTCCTCAATCAGGTAAATTGCTATTAGCTTCTTGCTAAGTTATTTTGGGGACTATTTTGAACATAACTATTCTGGTTGCTATAATTAAGACTTCTAAAATTAATATTTAAATTTTGTAATTGCCGGACTATGGCATCCTGAGAAATAATCATTACCTGTCTGATTGCAAAGTTGAAGTGAGCTGTTATGTGCATTTGACTCTCTTTAATCTTGCAGCCTGTATCCGTGTTCACTTGAACAATGTTATTAAGTTCTGAAGCTGATTACATGGGTTGCTTTGTGAATCAGACAGCCAGCGCTTCAGGCATCTAAAAATAATGTTCCATTGCTTTTGTTAAGGGGGGAAAAAAATGCCTGTACCACTTTAAGCAACATGAGCTAGACCTTAGAATGAAAGCCCAGCCTGGTCTAACCAATTAAAAAACCTCACATCAAACCTTAATTTTTTTTTCGGTGCTAACGGCAGGGAACAGAAAATTCTTGATCTCACCAGCTGAATGTGGAGCTGAGATGGATGTCAGTATCTCATAAAGTCTGTCTGCAGTTTCTGTCTTCATGTCTGAGACTCTTTCTGCTTTGATAACATCAGTGACTTTGAAGCAGGGAACACAATAAATGATTAAAATAATTGCTCAAAAATAGCAAGTAACTCCATCACAGATTATCATCTTCAGTGAGGTTATATTTGTGAATGGGAGGGAGAGTTCAGTGTACATATATAACCCAGAATGACAACATTCCTAGAAAACAAGAAATACAAATTACTTTAAGGATGAAATACCCGGAGAGAGCTCAGTTCAAGACAGAGAGTAGTAGTCCATTACCTTTCAAGCTTCTGTTTAAAGGTCTTCAAGAAAAGACAAAACTTCTTTGGATGCATCAAGGGACTGATGTTGCAATGTTGTTTCTTTTTTATTTTTCTCCTTGGAAAGCATGCTCTGAGTAAAATGTTTTGGTTTCTGTATATGCACACAAACATGAAGAGCAGCTCAACTTAAAGAATAGTAGAAAAGGCAGATGGAGGAAAGAACAAATTCTGGTATGGCATGCAAAGAAAAAAATAAACCACTTCAAGAGTCTGTTTTCAAAACAAAAGGTCTACCCTTACCCTCTCTAATATGAAGGAACCTAACTAACCTTTATTAGTAAAAAGCTGATTAAGACTCAGTGGAGAAAGACTGCTTCTTCTGCAGTAATTGAGTTAATATAAGCCTTGAATTGCTCTCTAGAAGCTTCTCCCTATTGATTATACAAGAACCTAGGACAACTACACTCTTAATTAGGATCCTCAATTAAGTACTTAAAATTTGGTGGGATCAATGCCAACCAAAGCAATTACCCTCACTTTTTTTTTCCTTTTCTTTTCTTTTTTTTTTTTTTACAAATAGGCTGCTACATCACTTTTTTATTTCCTGGGAGACTCATCACTGAAGGTACAGTTCTTGAATTGAAAACATTGGTTTTTACCTCTTTTGTCCTGATTCAGGGACTTTTTGAGGATCTAAAATGGTTTCTGCAATGGTTTACTGTTCTCTTTTTCTTTCTCTTCCTTTCGCCTGAAGGATTTACCCCCATCCTGTGTCTTCCGCTGTTCCTGTATAAAACCACAGTGATACAGAGTGCAGGGAGACAGAGTCACCCCTCAATACCAAAATTAATACACCTAGGCAAGCAAATAGTCCCCTATGCATTTGCTCATTTTGTCCTCTCACCTTCAATAAAATAATCATACTTTCCTCCTACAATAAAATCTTTCTGCTGCTCTATAACTTTAATTGCTCATTAGTAATTTTACCATGGATTTCCCAATAGATGGCTATATGAACTGAACAGCCATTAGGTTCCCTGCCATTTATTTGTAGAATTTCACAAACCTTAGTTTAATTTTGCAACTGATTGCCCTATTTATTTCCTGTGCTTACACTATAAGCTTAAGAATATATTATGTACTAGCTATTACTTTACATGTTGCTACAATTATTGCATAGTAATTCCATACATAACCAATCAATCATCAAGCATCAATTTGAACTATAGTTCATCGATTCTTTAGAGAATATTTAAAAAGAAACTATACGCTTCAGCCAAATGTTTCTTTCCTTATGTGATTTAACTTGCCAATAACAGAAGCTAAGAGAGTTTCCTCTTATCATAATTTGAAAATTTCTTTTTCAAGTCAGAATAGTATTGCAGAATGGATCTCACAGTTTTAATTATTCTAAAATCATGCACTACTTAAAATAATTAACAACTCTCTGTAATTATGGGTGCATAGGGGTTTCTCTGCTTAATGCAAAGTGCTCTGTTGAAAGTCAAGGTATTTCAGTGGAGGAAGGACATAAAATGTCACAGGATATGCTGAACAGAGGCTTTGCTCTTCTGATAGAGAGTAATATAATTTTCAAATTAAAGTTTATTTTTTTTTACTGTCTTTAAAAACTGCTGATCTATTTTAGGGACCATAAAGGAACATATCTAGATATGCATACATAGCTGCATTTATTTGAAGTGTAATAATTATACTCAGCAGAATGGATGTGGCAGGATTATCTTATTGACAATCTGTGTTATTTTGTCTGATTATTACTGAGAAAATAACAACACTTTGGTCTGTGTGTGTGGTGAGGTGGTTCTGGTAATCACATTCTGTTATTTTCTGAATCAGGAATAAGAAGCATTCATAATATTTACATAAGAGAAAACACCTAGTGAATTAATGGTTTTTCCAATCTGAGAAAAAGGCGATTATTCCAAAAGCGATCACAAAATTGACTTTGTTTTTATTCCCAAATAGGATATCTTTCTTGCTCTACATATAGCAAAACTGGTGATCAGAATGGTCAATGAGTTTGAAGTATTTTCTTTAAATAAAACTTGAAAATCAGTCACCTAACATTCAATTTTTCCTCTAAATTAAGAAATAATTGTTGTGAAAATTATAAATTATTCAAAAATGCAGTTATCTCTCATCTTGAAGTGTTTATGTTTCCAGTTGTCATCTTTGCCTAATGTCAAGACTTCAGACTTATATAGACTCATCTTTCCTAGGATGACAACTTGCAATCATATCACAGAATCCTTACAGTTGCAAAAGACCTCTAAGATCACTGAGTCCAACTGCCAACCCAGAAAAAAACATGATGCCCACTAAAGTATGAATTGAAGAGGCACGTCTATGCGGCTTTTTAATACTTCTAGAGATGGTGACTCAACCACCTCCCTGAGCAGCTCTTTCCAGTGTCTGACTACTCCTTTGGTAAAGAAATTCTTCCTAAGATCTAGTCTAAACATGTGCAGATTTCATCTTTCTTTCCAAAATAATACCTATGCAATAATCTTATATTTAGAAACATATTTTTCCTGTAGAAAAGGATGGTTTTTGTCAATCAACAGCTTGAAAACTGCACACTTGTGTGTGTGGATGTGTGTGTGTGTTCACATGCATGTACATTATCCACATACATATTTTTAAGTCTAATAATAGAGATTTCCCCTTTCTAAGCTTTTGTTCAATAAACAGAAACAAAGTCTTTTATAGTCTGGAATCAATGATCATTTGGAACCATTCAAGCTGTACTTTTAAATCCTGATTAGTGAGAACAGCAACACTTCTAATGAACAAAACTGTGATTGTATTAAGTACAACTGACAAAAGTCCTATCAGAAAATTATGCACTCTGCTATGTTTTCCTATAATGCCACTTTTAAAAACAAAAAATCCCGTATTTCTTTTGTCAATTGCCAGCCAGAAGCTGAAATTCATCCCAAATGTCTCTGTACTGGCTAAAAAAGTATTTTATTACAAATATGATACTGCCATCTATTGGGTGACATTACTGTACAAAAGACTTACGTCATTTCTCACTGGGTTCAGCAAGGACAAATAAATTGTGTGATTCACCTGATCTCCTGTAGAGTTTTATTAGCAACTAGGTAACAACAACTTTTATTTAGTGTATACATACACCTTTTACAAAGAGCTTCATCCCCTCTTTGTTACTGCTACCAAATTACATGGAGTGAGACATTTTAGTATAATGATGAACTTAAATTTAACGATGTGTGACTGAAACAGCAGCAAAATAAAATAAAAATTAAAAAAACAACCACAGCAAAAATCACAAAACCACCCCCTAATACAACCTCACATCTCAGAAAGATCTTTCAGAGATATTTTCATGCACAGTGCAGTGAATGGAACTGCATCACTTGCTGTGTTGGAATAAAAGATCTCGTTTCCATTTAAGTGGCAATCTTTTGCAATACAAAGAGATTTCCTGTGATATAGAGAGACTTCACATAATTTTTTAAGTAACCTAGTGAAGCTTCAAAGAAATATTTTTCCCATCTAAGATTGATTTTATTTTCTTATGAAATTTTAATTGAAGTTCTGATTCCTTTTGTGACATCCCTGTGGCAGATATCTATACCTTAGGCACATGAAATGTACATTTTTATGAAGAATACAGGTGTCAAAAGTATAAGCTCTGAAAATTTTCATGAGCTTTGATAGGCATAGTTCAGCCCTCTCCTTAGTGGGACCTCATAGAAGCAACTGCATACTGTAGAATAAATGAACTAAGTTGGAGAAGTGTCCCCCTGTGCTCTGTCAGTTCTGGCAGTGCAGAGGCTCTGCTACAGCAAACAGACTAATAATAATGGCAACAAAAAAATGGCAGAGGAATGACAAATCTACTTCTTTGACTTCATCAATTGCCGTATCTTTATGACACACTGACTAATCAGAGTTTTCTTCTTTTCTTTCTTAGCTTTCAGAAAAGCAAGAATTCATTTTACCTTTCATGGCCCAAGAGAAGACTAGCTGACTATAGTAAGTATCACGTACATAACCTCTGTTATTGCTGATGCATAGACCACCAGAAACCAGCTTGACTTTTTATTTCTACAGTGGACTTGGAAAGCCAGCAGTTGAAACCAGCAGGAAGAAAATTCCTCTCTACTTTTAAAGAAAACATATGTGAGACAGAACACTGAAGCAATGGCAACCTGGAACCTCACAATGCTAATTGTACTGGCACTGTGGGGAGCAGAATTTCACTTTGCAAGCTCTTGGATTGTTTTATTACTGAGGTTAAACTCAGAAAGTTTAGCCGACTGTGTGTTAAGGCCAAGAGGAGCCATCACAGAAAGTACAAGATTCTATTCTGCCATGCTTGGAAAAAACCCATTTCTTCAGGCGAGTATACTCCTAGATAAGTACAAATGCCTCCCATTACCATTAATGGCATAGAAAGGATAGCTAATAAGTATTAGACTAGAACTCAGAAGATCTTGCACCTAATTATACTTCTGCTAACAGCATTGCTACATGACCTTGGGCTAAACATACAGAAAGAACTATCTGTTCTTCAGGCTACCACTAGTAAATGGATATAATGATATATTTGCCCCTTGCAGCCATGTTGTGAGGTTAAATTCCAGTTACTCTAACATTAACATTTGTATTCCAGTATTGAAATAATAAAAGCCATTAAAAGTCTATTGCAGTAAGATAAGAAAGGAGTTCGACCTTCTTTTTTGTATACCTACCTTTCATCTAACACATCATTTAATGGAAAAAGGGGATTCTTTTGAAAACAGTCTCTGCTAAACAGCAGCAGGAAGATTTGTGTGTGGCAAAGCCCCTCTAGAATAAGAACATGCAGTAAAAGGAGAAGAAAGCTTCACTCTTTTTCAGTGGAAGACTGCAGAACCTACCTACAGAAGGGCTGATAATGTGAACTCAGGGTACTGTAACGACCCGAATTTTGCCAGCAGGATATGTTAAAAAGAAAGGAAAACCCTGCGTTTCACTTCCTCCCCTCTGGTTTCCTATCTAAACCAAAGCCAATTGTCTAAAAGAAATAGGATGTTCCTCTAGCAGCAATAAAAATAACAAAGAAAAAAATCTAACCTTTTATTTTCTTTAACTGCAAGCACTGCACACACAAAGACCACTGCACGCTCAGTTTACCATTTAGCTGCTCTGGAACATGCTACTTGCAAACTAATGTTGTCTAACAAAGCAAATTCTAGCTTTAAAACTGTTGTTTTCAATTATTGGTTCAGTGCTGTACATGCTATACAGGGCTGAAGACAAGGTTGCAGATATCTATTCAGTCTCAATTCTGCAGCAATTCAATCTGAGGATGAGTATCAAGTAGTTTTAAAACACATTTTTTTCTAAGTCTCCTGGACTGGAATCCTGCTTTTATTTGTACTAGAATGTGTCCATTAATACAACATATTCAATTAGTAATACTAGAAATGTAAACAATTGCTCACCCAGTAAACTGGCATTGCACTTCCATTCTTCCTGGGAACTGAATGACAACTTGTCAATGTAATGAAAAAAA
Organism: Apus apus; assembly: GCF_020740795.1. Taxonomy (NCBI): domain Eukaryota; kingdom Metazoa; phylum Chordata; class Aves; order Apodiformes; family Apodidae; genus Apus; species Apus apus. The sequence continues at coordinate 50,814,812 of NC_067285.1, read as the reverse complement.
GTTATTTTTCTTCTGTCTCTGACCTGAGTGGAACACAGGAAGAAACAGCACATATGAGTGAGATGAGCTAAAGGACTTCAGTACTGGACTACTACGTTTAGCTTAGTTATCAAGAAAAGGGAAGTATTAACTTCTGGTTAAATAGCAACTAAGCAGCATACTGAAAACTTTGTGTGGGTATGTCTATAAAATGCCTTCTCTGTGTCATAGTTATTATTCTGTGGCTCAGGAAATTAAATTATATCACACTTTTCCTCTAGTGGCTACTTCATATTCCTCTTTTTACAGTATTCCACTTCAGAGGTTTGATGTCTGGTTTTCTAATGGTCTGAAAACTAATAGCTAGAACTAAGTCAAAAACATTTCCAGCCTGAATATATAAAAGACAACTTAAAATACTGACTTTGCTAAAACTGCATGAGCAAAACTCAGTACCCAGTTATTTCAGATCTGAAGACCTAACATCAGACAACTCCCTTGGAGAACGAGGGAACTTCTAAGTAACAGAAAGTAAGAAGAGAGAAGACGTGCACAGCAAAAGCCTTATTTACAGTAACTTGTATCTGACTACTTGAACAAGTGACAAAATCCGACACTAAAGCAATATGGAGCCAGTCATCCTTCTGCATGTACCACAGGGTGAAGTAGAGGGCAGAATTTATAACTTGGAGAGGTTTATGTGCTCAGCAGCTGGACTATGACCTGAGGTAGAAGAAGGATACATTGGCTCTTTATATTGCATTTTGTACTCAAACACCTGTTGTCTCTCTCTCTCCAACTGGTAAGACAGGAGAACAAACTGCCCAGAAAACCAGATGTGGCTGGAAGGTCATTATCAAGACCTGGCATGCTTAGAAGTTCAGTTCCTGCATGTCTCAGGTCAGATACTTAGAATTAGTGAAAACCTCAGCTCAAGCCCAAATCACTCTGAGCCTTGGACTCTCCTTCAAGAATAGGAATAGCAAGGTCATCATGACTAGATATAGATTGTGTATTGTAACAGAAGTCATGGAAACTCGCAGCTGAATATAAATTAGTATCTTCATGATTCAGGATGATGAACAACAACAATTCTGTGAACTCTATCCCATTCAATACAGGAGTGATAATGAACTTGCAGGAAAAAATACCAAGATACATGGCAATTAAAGAACATATACAGCTTAGACACCAGCAATGGTGCAACTGTAGAAAAGCCTTAATTTTTCATTATGATAATTTCTACACTTCAGTGGTTGAATTTATTTATTTAACATAAAGTTTGGGGATATTTCTGAGAAGAGAGAAGGGAAGCGCCTTAGTAATTCAAACCCGCATAGATGCGTTCATGGCACTTCTGTTTACCTCAGCTTCATTGTGTATTTCTCTCCATTTTCCCTGATTTCTTCTTCATCCTTGCTTGTATCTTCGCAGGCTCCCCTTTTCAGGCGTCCTCACTTTTCTGTCTCAGTAATCTGTATTGAACACAAGTCAAATAAAAATGGAATAACTTAAAATAAACAACAATAACATTTCCCCCACCACACCCTCCCTCAGGAAACACAAATAAAACAGAGATTGAGAGAGTTTATCTAATGGTACCAGCTCTTTTTATCTGCTTTTTATTTCAGTCTGCAAAATGGATGGAAGGAGATGACTTAGATGACAGAGAGTTCCTGGCTTTTGTTTCTTTTTGTAGCAACTCCTCAGAGAAACAATAAGTGAAGCAAAAAGATAGAGATTCTGTTCTATAAAGTCTCTAAATTTCAACTTACAAAAGATATTTGTTCAGTTACGTAGTACAACCTCCTCCAGAGAAAGCAGAAACAAGACAAGAGGCAGATCCTGGTTTACAATGCCACTGAAAATAGAAATAATTTTGTCACTTTTATGTTTCCTGGGCCTAATCCAAATGTCTCTGACTCCTGCTTTCATTTGAAATGTGCACTGGATTAGTCCCCTTTCTCCTTTTCCCTCCCTTGACAAGTATTAATTATTTGTGTGCCACACATTTCTGAAGGGCAAACATTCTTTTAACAGAGGAAGGGATACAAACATTTCCAGCTGGGGTGAAAAGAAGAAAACATTTGTTGTTTGCAGGCCAGAGTCAGTAATGCAATCATGCTGATAAAAAGCAAAGATCATGGCAAAAGGGAGCAGAGGACAGTAACCTTCCAGCAATTCTAACTCTACTTACCAGCAGCTGATCTGAAAAACTCTTTATAAAAATTTTATAGCCATTCCTCTAGGTGCAAAATGCTACTTAATAAACATAAGTTGATTAAAGGAGAACCTTATCTATAAACTTTGGAAGATTTTCCACCATATTTTCTGTCAGCTCACTTTGATCTCACTTCTGTATATTCACTATTTCCACTGCCATAAGATAGACATCTCCATACTTTAAGCTATATCTATCCTTTACAGAGCCAGCTCCAGAAAGCAAAATTATCAAATATTAGGCAAGAATGAAATAAAGAGAAAGAGAAAATAGTATCAGAATAATATTGTTGAAATAAAGATAACAACAGAAATTACCAACTTCATTTCAGATTAAAGTTAAATATTTGTTTTCCTGTATGGTTATCACATTGACACCAAATAAATTTGTTTTAACAACAAAGAGGAGGTAGGTGGTAAACGGTAAAGAGACCCAGGATTATTTTGTATTGGAGTCATTGTGGATTAGTGAAATCAAGCAAATGACTAATCCTTCAAATTAAACATGCCAAATCCTGAAATAATTGAGGACCTGTAACTTTTGAGACCTGCAGATGCTCCAACTGCTCCTGATTTGTTTTGCTCTCCGCTTTTGGGTCCTATACAGTTCAGTGCCAGAACGTCCTTAATTCCAGGCAAGGCAATCAGCTGGTGACACTCAGGAACAGTACTGAGGTTCCCAATAGCTGGTCTTAACATCAAGGCAACATTTACACAGAGCATATGAATGACTACATAGCATTTAAAAAGTTCCATGCAGTTTTATACTCAGTCCTATTAAATTTATTTCTAGGTTAAATGAATTTTTCAAATCAGCTCTCCAGAATAGTAATGTGTGGCCTAGAATAAAAAAGGCAGTAGATAGCTAAGCAACTATAAGAATCTATAGATTTGTATGTTGTTTGAACCACACCAACAAGTCTTCATGTGCTCTCCAATAACATTCAATTAGCTCTAATGAGTGTAAGTTTTAATGCTTATCCCAATGCCTCTCTAAGGATATGCTTGCAAGGAGGTGTAGCTACTAGCTGGTAAAATATAATACCATCTTATTAGGAGAACTTATTTTCAAAACATAATTGCCAATAAAAGCTAAAATGAAAGGTAAAGTGACAGAGCAAGTGCTGCTAAATTCTATTTTCAGCATTATAATGGGGATAATATACCATAATTTATTTTGATGAGTAACAATTAAGAAACAGTTTCCAGAGTTGGATGTAATTTCTTTCAATTATTAGTTATTAGTTGTTCATGCATAAAAGTGTTTTAATATTGGCTTTTCTGAGCTCTAGTAGGTCATTAAAACCTTTCAGTATATTAATTTTTCGTTTGTAGAGTTGTACATTGCAGAGACAATTCGAGGACAAGGCATTTATAAGAAAGAGATCAGTGACACTTGAGAGAAATATTTCTTACGTATTATGAAAAAAATGTAAAACAATATGTGAAAGGTGTCAAAATCCTGATATGGTTAACACTGAATTTTGTTTTATCTAACTGCAGTTACAGTTTAATGGCCCCTGTCTTAATAAAATATTTAAGTTAACCTGGTTGCAGAGTGACTACATATTCTTTCACTTTATTAGGATAAAGAAATATTATCATGGGAGGCTATGCTAACATGCCTCACACTGCTTGCATTGTTAAAGAGTAGGTTCACATCTCAGAGGAGTGTAAAGACCTAAGGAAACTGGCACCTCTTTAGCTGAAAAGGCATTCTACTTATCTTATAGAAAGCAGTCCATTTTGTGCTAAGAAGAATGGCTTATAACAAACAACCTCTCTGCTATCAGTCATTCTCATATAACACAATATGTATTGTGCTTGCTCTTATCCAAGCTAGAGGGGTGCAAAAAAGAGAAATAAATGCTGAATGCTTAACATCAGAAAGCAAATATTAACCTAACCTGAGCATAGTGTTTCTTAACCTCATCAGTGTAAGTCTCATGGGAATCAATACCTATTCTTACAAATTCATCCATGGAAATGTTCATAACCAGGATATAAAAAGAGAACCTGGTACAGAAAAAAAAATAGTAATTTTTTTACTCACAGTATTCTGTCAGGTTCTGTTTATGTTCTCTGAGCTTCCATGCATCCAGAAACTTAAGAATAATGAAAAAACTTTGAAGATACTTTTTCTTTTTGTAGTCATTAAAATTAGGCTAAACTGCTTCAAGAACTGTGGATATTTCTAACCACTATGCATATGCTGCATTTGCTATATTTTAAAACATCTTTCTTATTCCAGTTATATTTAGCCATCCAAACAGTAACATCTCACTATAATTGGTACTTACCTACTGCAATCATCTTTCAAGACATTAAATAATGCAACATGATTTACAAACCTCTCTTAATTACAAAGTCTTTTGATAGTTGGAAAATAAATAGATGCCAAATACTCTTAAATTTCAGTGTCACATTGCCCTGAATTTCAGTAGAAACTGTCAAGTTTGCTTCTTTAAGCTCCATAGATAGGCTTGGTACCTGAATATTTTTTAACTATCAGATGAACTGAATAACAACAATAGAGTTATTTCATTTTACTGTTTCTAAACAAAACAAGTTTTGTCTGGAAAAGACTGCAGTGATCAGCATGAAGGTTTCATGCACGCTGTTTCTCAGGATGTTGAGAATGGGTTTCCATGAGGGTTCATTACTTGTTTTTCCCTTGCAATGATGCAAAGCCTATTTTGTACAGACACAAGGTTGACTAAATCCTTCTTAGTCATCAGCACAGATTACATGAGCAATGCAGCCCAAGTAATATTACAGTCTGCATAACAAATTTATTGAAGCTTCTATTTTCCTGTACAGTTAAAATATTTTCTTTTCCTGTTGAAGATTATATTCATCCTGAAACATTACCCTTCAAGTGTTAAAATGACAAGTGCTGATGAAGGTAAAGCTGATCAGCTGCAAGACTCCCACTGCTGAACATTACAAAGTTTCTGTTGTTCAAACAGCTCAGTTAATTATCCAAATGTGAAGGATATCAGGAGGGGACCTGCTGAGCTTTACAGCTGACTTCCAGGGAATTATCCATAATAGAGCTGTTATAGCAAAATTATGACAGACTCAACGTACAGGGACCTCTGCTCACCTCTTCTGAGGATTTGTGCAGGACCTTATAATCAAACAGAGTTAGGACTCTCCTCAGAATCAAAGGGAAACTACATTTCGCATGGGAAAAGCAGTCCAATCAACCTCATGGTGTTTTATCACATAAACCCAGAGAGGATTCCAGAGTCATGCATGTTAATTGCCTGCTGTAAAGATGACGGGCATTCCTCTGGTGCCAGGAGCTACTCTCTCAAATTTAAGTTCTTAAAATGACTATCATGCTTCATCCACAGTTAAAAATGCAGTCCTTGCTGCCTCTGTGCACATTTTTTGAGAAGCCATGTGAATCCTTTACAATGAGCTCTCATTATGGGTGTTTATGTGACTGTAGTTTTGGGTTTTTTTAAAGCTGTTACAGTCACTATTTTGTGAACCTGGCACATACAATTCCACAGCAATACATTCAGGGTGAAGAAGCCTCAGTGACTACTAAACAGAGTGAAAGAATGAGTAGTATTGAGGTGAGTTGGGTAAAACAGTGAGTGTGCTAGAATCACCTGCTGGACAACTCAGACCTTTTATAAATCTGTACAGCACTGGCTGATATTGGAAGAGCTAAAGCTCTATGACTCTTCATTTCGTTATCAAAGCCACTTGCCCTAAACCAAAAGCTATTAATTCCCACCCTTTCTTACTCTCCCAGAAATCATCATTTGTGTACGTAGCACAATCCTGTACTAGCACAATGCCACTTAGCTCAGGGACTGGAAGCACGATATCTCTCATCCCATCTCACTTAGCAAGGCTAGTATGCCTTGGTATTTGTTATTGTCTCAAAAACTCTCTCACCTCCCATACAGCTGCATAGTACTTCGGTTACCTACATGGCATGCCCTGGCTGGAGAAAATCCAAAACCAAATAGAGGCAGTTTATCCAAAGTAAATGGTTAATTTTCTATGATGTACAGTGGGAAATAATAATACTATAATATCTTACACCAAAGTTCACCATTATAATTATATAAGTCCTTTTGAGAGGCCTATCACCATAACATCTAGACACCATCAATTAATAATTTCTAGACATTTGTAATTTTTTCAGACATTAAGTATCTCTCTCTTTGAAATACTATTTAACTCTGCAGTACAAGTTCTACGCAGGTTCACCTCACAGCTTCCATAAAATAATGTGCAGCACAATGAGCAATTTTGGGTGTGACAATATCAGTGAAAGTTACGCCCAGCACTTATTACCATGAAGTTGTAAGTATGGTGGTATAAAAATGGAATAGCAATGGAGACCGTATTTCCATAATTGAGATAATACATATTCTATAGCACCACAGGTTAATTTGCATAATTAATTTGATGTGATAAATGCTTATAAAGTTGTCACACAACTAACCAAAGCCAAAATCACTGAAAACTTTCTTTAATATAACCACTGAATTTATTATTTTTCTTCCTTCTTTCTGTCCATCCCTTTTTGCAGGCTTGGAGACTGAAAACAATATGGATTTTTCTACCATATTCTTCAGCAGTAAGGTTGGAAAAAAGACATCATTATCTTGGCCACAGAGCTGATATGGCTATACCACTTCCAGCACAGCCACTTGTGTTGTGTTGGGCACACCATCTTACATGAAAACCTTGGCTCATGAACCCTGACACCAGAATCAGTTCAGCCTCTGAAAATCTTATCCTAAATGAGTTTAGTTTTAGTTAGTTTTTCCCTCTTCCAGTTGTATTTCCATGTACTTCGCCTTGCCCTGGCAAAAATTTCAAGTTTGGAAATGACCATATTCCCCACCAAAATGGAGAGTTACTTCTATACCACCTTTAGAAAATGAGTCTCAGAATCAGGCCAGACCCAGACAGCAGCAGTGAAATACCTCAAGAGTTTGCAGTACTCAGCAAAATCCACAAACCTTCATAGAAACAGTATCACAGCTCCCTGACAGTACTATATAAAGATATGCTCACACCTACTTTTGAACTTGACTTCGTAAAATAGCAAAACATCAATCTGATACTGACACATCAGAGAACATACACAGGAATTTTACTCAACTCTTCCTGAGACAGTTTAATCTGACTCAAAACTATGCCTCTAACTCTGAGCAATAGATTCACTAACCTCATGCCATGGCTACTCCCATATAAGCGGTCTCACCACAGATCAATGAAGAAAAAATCTGGAGATGTGTGTCTCTAGCCAAGACATCACTAACTGAATATACCTCTAGCTGTTACCTTGCATGTGGTCCCCCCAAATGATGGGCCCAATGTAGTTATCTTATTTTCATAAATTAATTTGTAGAGAGCAAGTCTAGCTCCTTCAACTCAGAGGAACAATGTCAGCTTGACTGACTGCAAATTCTTTGTTTTGGGAAGTCCCTCAAGTGCAATTGCAGCAGCACAGCAAATGGTTTTAAAGCAGTGACTTTTCTAAGCATAATTTTCCTCAGGTTTGTGTTTATTTTCTTATAGGAATCCTTTCCTTACTCTGCTTACAACAGCATCTTCAAGGCTTCAGTCTTTGGTTCTACTTTGAATACTTTCTAGCTGCTTGTCTTTTCTTGCTGTAACAATTCCATTCTCTCCTTCTTTACTCATCTTTTTGTTATTATGCAGTATTTTGTATACAGGATTTGTATATAACACCACTGAGTTATTATATACACCATGGTTATAATAGCTGTTGATAAAAGTCAGTATTTGCTGGCTAGTACTGCCTAATTAATGGATCATGCAGTATTTTGCAATTCAAGTTGAAACTGTAGAATCACATTTTAAGAAAAAAGGAAGCAATCTTTCTGGAGAAAAAAAACCAAACCAACAAAACAACATAACACTGGGTTTTATAATAACTAATCCTGGGTGATTCATTAGCCAAACCACTCAAGAAATGCAAGGTGCTATTCAGATTTTATGTTTCAAATTCAAGACAAAGATTTTAATGATATTTTTTACTAGACACAAAACCTAAAAAGTTCCTAATACTATTTAGAATATCTTGGCTGTTCTGAAAGTGTGGAACTGTAATTGATATCTTTCTAAACTTCAGTCTACCATAAAGAAATACAATTAGCTGTTTGTTTCCTGAGCCCTATACCTCAACTGTTGGTCTCCTCAATAACTTTTTATTTAGAATTGCCTTGTGAAACTTCAGTAAAGTATGTTGCAAAAGAAAACTTCTTGAGATATGTGTAATTATTGCCCTGTCAAACACATGATCAAAAGCTGAAGTAATTTGCACAAAAAAAGCTCAGCTGTCACTGTGGGTTAAGAGGCCAAAGTTCCAGGTTCAGCCATTATGAAATAAAGAAGAAAGCTCACAGCAGGAAGCTTTTGGATTATGAAAGAAACAATCACACTCTACTGTTACCATTTTGAGCCCAGGAAACCATCTAGCTAACTAAAACTTAGACTTGTCTTAAATTTAAAGAACATGCTTTAAAAATTTGAGATATTAAGCCACAGCTAAAACCAGTAGCACAAATTCACTCTGCTCCAAGTTCTTCAGAGTACTGGCTTGGCATCTAACTTTTTATAGTTAAATTTAGAGGATTAATTGATTCTTCCCTTCCACACCTAAGTCAAAAACTAAAACCAAACTACCTCCCCTGCTACCCCCCAGAAAAGAGGAGTGGGGGGAAGGGCAGGGAAGTTGGGACAACTGGTTTTAATACAATGCAATGTATTTATTGTTTCCTAAACATAAGCTATCCAGAGGAAAAATGTGCGTTATATAAAATATTCATATTGCTTTAAAATTAGTTGTAATTTTAAATACATTGTAAGAGGAACAAAGCTACTTTCACAGAATTTCTTGAATCTCTGAAAATGAATCCTTGGTGTTTCTATTCAATAGCCCAAATATCCAACTATTTATTCACTCAGAACCCAGGGCCTTAGAGTTCAATTCCTTCATTCACATTAGTGAAACAGAGCCCAGTTTTTCAGTCGTTCATGAAAGTACTTGAACCACTGAGATATTGGTTTATACGCAGGTAGTAACACTGTGAAATATTGTCTTAAAACATAGGCAGACAAAATGTTTTTGCATGTCACAGTTGTTTGGTACTACTGAACAAAAAGAGAATCCTGACTCTGCTACCTGCAGTCTGGCAGACTGCACATTCCTGAGCTGTTGTTATTACTAAGGCCAGTAAAGACCAAGGCCACTAAGCTAAAGAACAAAATTGCAGCAAAAATTGGTTTCAATTCAGCTAAGGCATGACAAACATCAGCCTTCCCTGTCATATGAAATTATGAGATGATCTCTTTTTTAAGAGAGCCCCCTCTTGAATTCAGTGACATGCTTAGTTTACTACTTCACTCTTCTCAACATGTTCATTTCATGAAATTCAAGATGGTTGCAGTGTTGTTTCTGTGACCACAAAATTAAACCTATTCTAATAGGAATGTCTGCAAAGGTGTTAGTTTTTTCAGTGAATGTACTTTTTTTGCTCCTTCTTCTAGAAGTATAATTCCGTATTGTAATCTGTCTCCTTTGAAAAGAAACATCTCATTTTCAAGCATCAGTGTAAGTAAACAGGGTCTTTTGAAGGACCAGACAAGTTTCATGAGAAAGAATTGTATGGCTGGTATATTTCCCAAGAGACCACACAAATTGTTTCTAAAATACACCCAGTATCCACCATCAATGAGAATAAAAATCCAGCAGTTTCTCATGAAACAGGGTCTCTAGAGGGCTAGCTTCCAGGGCTGCTTCTGTGCTATCTAGATAGTTTTTCATAGTAAATTCCTGAAACTGAAATTGATTTTAATCAACTTTTCTTTCAACTCATTCCACATTCACTCACTTTATTCTTATTTATTTATATTTTAAAGCCCAGTGATTTTGAGATATTGCCTTTCAGATTTATAACCTCAAGGGCATTTGAAGTTCTGATGACATTGTGATCACTAGACTTTAGATGACTTTGAACTTTTATCTTATTTATCATCCTTGTCTTATTTCCCAGCAATATTAAGAGTAAGTACAAAATAGCCTGTACTTTTACTGGCTAGTCCACAAAATGTATCAGAAAAGAGTGCTGTATTACCTCCAGGAAGAGGTACCCTTTCTTATCAATCCCATAATTGCCAGCCCAGTCAATAGTAACTAACTGAATTTCCAATGATTAATGATCTATCCTTTTTATAGGCTTTCTTTATCTTCCTTTTCTTTCTTAGTCTCACATGGGAGGTCTATACCAATTTTTGGCGATTTTTAGGTTTTAATTTGCCTATCTTTCATCTTCATCTAAACTGTCCCTACTCAGGCATCTAAACTACATATGCCATTTATTTCTTTTGCCAAGTAAGGTTCTTCATATATATTGCTATATGTCTTTCTGCTGTGCCTTTTCCTATATGTATTTATCAAGATGCTTCAAGTTTTATTCTGTTTCTTGCGACATATTTACAAAATGGATATTAGGAACAAAACATGTTTGTGTACCTAATTAATGTCCTAGAGTGATATCCTTTCTATGAAAGCTGACATCTCTACCTGTCACAAAAAGTACTCTGAAAAGGTATGTATTCCTGAAGAAATGAGGTATTTCAACCAGTGTGGTTTTGCTGGACATTCAGTCAAGTGAAGCCATTTTGTTACTCAGTGAAAAAAAATCCAATCCTAAATTTCTTAATATTAGGTGGTCATATCAGAAAATAGTCATATCAACCAGTCAGTGGTATGGGTTCTTTGTATGCTTGACAGAGTTAAGAATGCTATTCTACATCACCTGTAAACTCAAGTTTATAGTTGTCATAGAATGTTGAGGATTTTTTTTTATAGCAGCACTATTTGTTCAGCCAATGACTAATGCAAATAAAGAAGTGGCTATTGTAACCAAGAACAAGTACACTGTAATCAGACACAAACTAATAAACATCTGAACCCTTTGTGTATTTAGACTACTTGGTGATAATTTTACCTTAATGGCATGATGCAAGATTAAGTCAAAGATAAAGATTTTTCACTATAAAATTCCATTTCATTCAGAAGGTCAAAAGGTAATGGAAAACAGAAATCCAGTCCATGCTACTCTACATGCAGCAGGCACCTGGGGAAGTCAGCTTTGTTTAAAGGTTTAAAGGTTTAAAGGCTGCTAGGCTACTTTCAGCAATGCATTGAACCATTTTAACCTGTAGAGCTCAAGCAAACTTGAAACACTTGAGACTACAGGTTTGCTTCCCATAGAAAAATTTCAAATGTCACTAAAAGATTCAGTGTTACTTACCTGAGCCACTCACATAGCAACACACAATGATACCTTCATTTGTTTAGTTGAAAGCTTTGATACTTTTTATATCTATCACCTTGGAAACAAAGTGGGAATAAGTGGTTGTTCTCTTTTAAACATGAGAAGTCTTGACAGCTGACACACTGTTCACAGTCGTTGACATACACAGCTCATCTGTAAAATGTTGGAACTTTCTCTTACTGTCCTGCCAATAGGCTTCAGTCCTGGTCTGGAGAGAAACTGCAGATGAAGGCACAGACTTCTCCCCCTCTTCCCTCCAATCCCCTGCCCCACCGTTTCTTCTTGAGTAGTACTACCAGTGATCTTCTTGTGCTTTTATGTGAAGTAGGTGTAAGACTCCTACTTCATACTTATTAAAGTAACTGGTCAAAATAAAAGTTTAAGAGTTCCAGTACAAAAACTCTCCTTTTTTTTTTTCTTTCTTTTCCTTCCCCCCCTCCCCCCCCCCCAAATTTCTTTTTAAAAATTTGCTATATATTCAATAATATAATGCTGGCATATCATAATTTATATATGGCTTTGCTTTCAATGATGCTAATGGACAAAACACCTGGTAACTTTCCACATAATCAAATACTTTTCTATTTAAACTGACAACTATAATTTAAGAAATATTCTGACTGTGCTCAGTCCTCCAAATGGAAACTTACTTTGTCTTGAAATCACTTTAATTGCAAATAATATTTAACAGGGAGATGTCTGCAAGGTTTGCTGCTTTGTATCCTGTGCAATAGACAGCTGGTGAGATAAATACATACATGGAGAAAGGGAAGGAGTCATTCCATATGATTATTTTGTGCTGTGTGGTCTGGACCAAAAACCCTGCTAAATTGCCTCACCTTAGAGCTTTTTACTGGAGATTTTTCACTTCTCTCTTCTGTTGATGCAGGAAGGAAAACAAGGCACAGCCAGTTTCCTCCTTTGCCAGCCATGGATACATTTTCAGTCACTTACAGCAAACACTGTAATTTGAAACAGCCTTGAGGTCTGAAATGCACTGCTAGGTCAGCCTTTATAGAAATAACAAGAGGACATAAGAAACACAAAGATAAATCTTTTGCATATACATCACTGACTTGTCATTTATATAACTTATCATGCCAGATTATATCCTCATTATAAATATTTAAGACACCAGAAGGAAATATGATGTCTTCAGTGTTTAAATAGTACCAGCAGTAGCATTTCTACTTGCAAAAAAGCCAGGAATACGTATTGAACGTCCTGTGAACTTCTAGTAGCCTTTGCACAGATACCTAGAATCAATCACAGAATCATAGAATTTCTTGGGCTGGAAGGCAACTCTAAAGATCATCTAATCCAACCCCCCTACAATAAGCAGGGACATACCAGACTAGAACAGATTGTTCAGAGCCCCATCAAGCCTGACCTTGAATGTCACCAGGGATGGAGCCCCCACCACCTCTCTAGGCAGCCTGTTCCGGTGATCCACCAACCTCATATTAAAGAACTTTTTCCTAATGTGGAAGGTCACTATAAGGTCCCCCTGGAGTCTTCTCTTCTTCAGGATGAACAACCCCAGCTCCTTCAGCCTGTCTGGTCATTTTCATTGCCCTCCTCTGGACATGCTCCAACAGATCCACACCTTTTCTTGTGCTGGGGCTCCAGAGCTGGATGCAGTACTCCAGGTGAACTCTCATCAGGGCAGAGTAGAGGGGCAGATACCTATCTCTTCTTTACCTGAAACTAGTGTACAAGAATAAGCAAGCTGCTTTTTGGCTACAGTTTTTCACTGCTATATAAAAACTTAATTCTCGGTTGACTTCTAGGAGCAACTGCAGAAATGTTTAGAATAGTAATCAGGTTCCCCTTGAGCATAAACAAAGAACAATTTGGGCACATGGTGCACTAAGGAACAAGGTGTATTCCACTGCAGAACATTTGTTGCCAGGTTGGATCATTTTTGCTGAGAGACATGTGAGGTACTCTTTAGTAACAGGAAGGTGATTAGTGTTGTAAGAATCCAGCTGCCCTACAGTAAAACAACAACAAAAAAATAGAGTAGATTAGATGTGGACCAAAATTTTGGAGGTGATTTGAAAGTGTGTTCAATTCCTTTAGGGGAAAAAAAATCTGTGTTACATGTGAAAAATCACTCACAAATATTACACATATATTAAGTATGCACTGTGGTACCCAGATGATGATACCCTATTTACCACACCCAACCACTTTCCCTCACCCCACTCCCACAAAGAACCCATCAGAACAATAAAATTAATTCAGAACTACTTGCTACTAATTGCTTATATTTGCAGACAGCAATCCATGCAGCTCTGGAGGCTTGGCAGCAAGTTAATGAGGTTTGAGTATTCAATAACTAAGATAAAACTGACCCAGAAAAACAACAGAGCTGTCAGGCTGTCATTTCTAACAGGCAGCATAATGAAACCTGTAAGAGAGGGCAGTTAAGAATAAATGCACAATAATAATCTGGTTGGAAATAACAATCTAACAATCATTTTCCTTATTTAAGGACAGTCCTTCTTAACTCAGTGAATTCTTTATGTATCTATTTATTTGATAGATATGCAGCAAAGGCAGCAACAACATGGAAAAAAAAATTGCAGGACACGACATTATTTAAATACTCTGGGAGAATAATCAAATCCATGCAACTCAAGTATTACAGCAACAGTAGTTCCCACAGAATTGAGCAGTATTTGAATATACACTGTTTTAATTCTGACCTCAGTGCTCCCAATAAGAAAATGACAGAAAATAAAAGTACATAATTGCTGAATAATAAATCTATTGTTTGGATATACTCTGGACAAACACACAAAAAGGGATGTTCATTATAGAGAGGATTTGGAAGTTGCTCTGCATCAGAAATTAATTTATCTTCCAAAATCTGAGTCAAGGGGAGGAAATGAGCCTAAATTCCTCCTCTCCTGAAAAGCAAAATTTGCATGTATTTCCTCAGGTGTGCTTAACATTCAGGAAACTTTCCAGTGTGTCCCAAGGCATCAGCTCCCCTCATATGTCTCTGCACTAAAGCTGCAGCAGGCAGTGCAAAAGCCTGGATTTGGGTTTCAGAGGGAAGGCACTGGAGTGCCCCTGTGCAAAGAGAGCTTTGGAGTGGTGGCAACAGATCTAATTGATAATCTCTGTGTAGTGGCAGTCGACTTTAATATCCAGCATTTAACATTCAAGGGGCTTTTATGCCCTTTTATTCAGCATGTATTTGAAACAAAGGAAAAGAAATAGAAGCTCTTACAGCATTAATCTAATTCTTTCTTCCTGTAAACAGATATTACTGATTCTGTTTTACAACCACAGACCGTGAATAACCCACATCACTGACAATGGATAATAATGCTCTTCATCTCTGCTACAAAGTCTACTACATCTTTGTACAGCCTAATTCCTACAACACAATGAAACCACGGGAACACAAGAATGTAGCAGAACTATGTATTTAATTGAAAATTAATTCTGCTAAGGAAACATCGGAAATGCATGCAGACTTTTTTAAAGGAAGATGCAGTCTTCCAGTCCCATAGCTTTTAGTGGAGTGAATGAAAGACATGCAGATTATCACTGAGCACCAGAACTGTGAGACTGTATCACCATGCACAGTGCCCAGCATCCTCCCAGCACAGTCAACAGAAAGACTCTTGCTGATTATCCTGCTACTCTGGGCTCCCATTATGGACAGAGATACCAAAAAATAAGGGATGAAAACCATTATCACTTACTAATATTATAACCAGGCACTTCTGCAAACTTTGCTTTCAACAGACACATGCAGTAAAAAATTGTTTTAATTTTAATAAACTCTCTGAAAATTAGCAAAGAAATACGATAAATCTGGTCAAAATTTGTCAGGTTTTTACAATTATTTTTTGTATATATCATGGTGTTTTCTTCCTGGATACTGTAAGAACGTCAGGTTTTTGTAAGCAGTTCCTTCTGCCTGCAGGTATCAGAGCTTAGAAAACAGATGTGTGGTATCTTTTTAAATCTAAAAAGGATGTTCTTGCAGTTTGTACTTGGCTTAACACCAAATACCATAAGCCAGTATGATCCTTACTTGTGCACAAGCATACACTTGAAAGCTGTGGTCTCTCTGATTTCCACTGTTATTTCCATTATCGGCATGAAAACCCTTTCTTATTCATAATGTTAAGTTAAGTAGAAAAAAAAAAATTACAAGATACTTTCAAAGCTGTGGCTTCTGTGTTGTTTTGTTTTGTTGTGGTTTGTTTTTGATTATTATTGGTTCAGACACTACATAGAAAAAATTTAGAGCCTGATCACTGTCAAAAGGTAGTTCTCACATCCCTGCAGTTGGAGAAGTCACAAAATAGCATTTGCTATTGTTGCCAACACTAGTAATTTGTATTAGTTCAGTTGAATTTATTTTCTCCTTGAACAAAGTAACAGCTGCAACTGCACAGAGGCTTCTTTTCGCTTCCAGAACTTAACTTCAACAAGCTGAATTTTGAACTGTGGTATGCATGGAATACTGAATAAAATACAGTAATATCTTTCTTAACCACTGCTGATTGGAATCTGTGCCTTCCTTCACCATATAAAGGAAAAAGAGGGTCCAGAGAAGGGCCACAAAGATGATTAAAAGGCTCAAGCACCTCTTCTATGAAGACAGGCTGAGAGAGTTGAGGCTGTTCAGCCTGGAGAAGAGAAGACTCTGGGGAGACCTTTTAGTGGCCTTCCAGTACCTGAAGAGGCTACAGGAAAGCTGGGGAGGGGCTTTTCACAGAGAGGGTAGTAGTAGGACACGAGGTAATGGTTTTAAACTGAAAGAGGGGAGATTTAGGTTAGACTTCAGGAAGAAATTCTTCACCATGAGGGTAGTAAGGTGCTGGAATAGGTTTCCCAGGAAGTCTGTGGAAGCCGCCTCCCTGGAGGTGTTCAAGGCCAGGCTGGACGAGGCTTGTGCAGCCTGGTCTAGTGTGAGGTGTCCCTGCTCATAGCAGAGAGGTTGGAACCTGATGATCTTTAAGGTCCCTTCAAAACTTAACCCTTCTATGATTCTAAAATTTGTATTTCCCACTACATTACATGGGAAACATTTTCAGTGTTATTTTGCTTGTCACAATTTTACATGTCATGACACCCTTCTGCGCTTTAAAAAGCTGTAAGCTTGGGTTTCAGGTCATTGCAAAATGCCAAAATAGCTACTGAGAACACTGAAAATCCCTTCCTCTACCAGCAAGTTATGCAAATTGTTTATTAAGGTTACCATTAATATTTGTGGGTCTAGTTTCAGGTGTCCTAAAATTGAAAATTTAATCCTTAAGCATATTAAAAATGAAGAAGCATAGAAAAATAATAATTTTTTTAAATCTCAAAAATGAAGCTTCTAGAAGGAAGAGAAATAAGGACCTTTGTTCTTCTCTTTCTTTTTAATGCAAGCTTTAAAAATACAGAACACTTGGATTCATATCCTTCCTGGTGTGAGATTAACTTTTTTAACTATGCTTTACACTAGACTGAATTATTCACAAATGCACTGATAGATGGAACTTCGTATGAACTACTTATATAGTAATTGTATCAGATACCAAAAATAAAAATAACTACAATCTGGAGCCTACGACATTTGCCTGGCAGGCGGAATAGGATGGGTAAAAGCTGCTGAAAAGAGATTTGAAACTCAGCCCTCTCTTTCACAGAAGAATACCCTAACCTATGAGATATTGAGGGAAGTGAGGATAAATTACCATTTTCATTTTATGGCAGTTTTGTGAATGTAGTACATTGCCTTGGCTTTTACTGCAACTGTTGAAAAATTACTCAGTATTTCAAAATACTGTTTCAGCATTGCATTCTCATTTCAGCTCTCCTGAAAGTATGTTTTTGAGGTACAATTCACGTAAAAGAAAAATATAGTTCAGCTGAACTTCTGAGCAATCCAATTGCCATGCATTGTCCCATCTGGTCAGTGTCAAAAGAGTGTCCAAAATTATAGCACACATAGTTTGGGGTGCATAGCAAAAGGTTAATAAATGCATTCCTTACAGTTAAATTCAATAATTTTGGAAGAGAGTATAATATAATTTCAGCGATAAATGACAACTTGTCATGCTGATCAAAGCATTCAATTTTCAAAATAATTGCAAAAAAACCAATGTGGAGACAACCTAATTTATTTTAGTATTTAAAACACAAATGAAAAGGAAAGAATATCCTGAAAGTTTGTGAAAATAGTATCCTGCTCCTACGATTAATAAAACCAATCAACCAACTATTTTCAAGTTGAAAAGTGTTTCCATAATAAGGCTGCATAAAAAGAATAAACGCTCAATTTTCTCACACTCTTATAAGCCAACTTTTTAGCAAGGGAAATATATTTTATCCTAGCTGAAGGTAAATCTATGCTAACTATATTCATAAAGATAGAGGAGTCTTTAATTCTAGGTACGAGCATGTAGATTATGTTCTTGCACAAATGTTAAGAATATCAGGGGTTTTTTACCTTTTCCTTGTTATTTCCACTTCTTTTTTATCTTCTGTCTCTATCTGTGATAACTTTCCTCTTTCCTTTATTAACTTAATTTTTTTCAGGTTTTCTTCCATCTTGTCTCTGCTCTATTTTGTGTTAAATGCTCACTTACATAATATAGGAATTAAGTTTTAGCTTCAGTTCAGGCAATCTCAGATTTTCATGTCTGGAACTAGGCAATAAAAATCCGTGCATCTCTCTCGTAAATATGACATGTCCAAGAGAGTAGAAAATGTTCTGGTATTCATTGATTTTTCTTTCTGTTGAACAATATTTGTAATCCAACGTGAAAAATCATGTCATTTAAGATTTCCACAGCAACAGATGATACAATTTCAGGGAAGAACACAGATACTTTCAAAGTCTTTAGCTATTTCCTCCTCAGTTATTGACCTAAGTTCCACTTACCACTCCAAGTCTGTGATTTTGAGGCAGCATCATGGAAGGAGTAAAAAAAATGTTGAGATCTTTTCTTCTGCTATAACCTTAATACAAAAAGAAGCATTAACATTACTTTGAAGGCCTTTTATCCTGTTTTGACAAAATCATTCTCAGAGTACTATCATCAATTTTATTTTAAAATATCCTATTGCTGGTAAGGTAAAGAAAAAAAGTAATTGCATTGATCTCGGTGCTAGAAATATGAGGGAGTTATGAGTGACAGCCTGAGAAATCCTAATCAATATAAGAAGAGAGCTTTAAAGATCATTTAATTGAAGTAGAGTAAGTAGAATCTTACATGGTATAAATAATGTCAACAGAAAAGTTACCGTTTTCAACTCACTACACATGACAAGACTTTGAGAGCCACAAGCACCTAATACCATCTCAGGAATTTAGTAGCGGGTAAAGATTAAAGCTTACTGTCTCCACAGGGTGCTGAGCTCTTGATTCATGTTTTTTATAACATCAAGTCTGGATTATTGTAATACCCTGTTTGTAGGCCTCTTTGATACGGTGGTTTGCCGTTCACAAGCTCCAACATGCACAGATTATAATAACTTGGATTCTCAGTGGAATTGAACTGTATCAACATTCTAAAAGCCTTCATTGCCTTTTGGTCAGTTTGAAAATTATTTTTTCAAATGTGCATGTTACCTCCTGTTTTCTGCTTGGTTTTTTTTGATTTGGTTTTTTTAGGCATTCAGTGACATTTTTTCAACTTTTTTTTTTTTTTAAAGTAAGTGCATTATTTTCTCTGCTGCAAATTATGTTGGTAAGTGTACTATTGGCTACAGACTCTGAAAGCAGATGTGTTCTCAACATAACATGGTGAGAGAAAGCCCTCAGACTGGGATAAATTTTACGAACCCTACAAAACAGATTTCTTAATGCATGTTTTGCTTGTTCTCTCATTCCATGTTTCACACTGTGTCTGCAGTGAACACTGAAAACTTGAGGAGTATAAGATAACTTAGTCTTTTCAAATATACTTTTAACATTTGAAAAGTATGAATGGAGAATATAATATAATACTTCATGAATCCATACAAATTAGCTATCCCAGCTTTGTATGCTAATGTACAAAGGCAGTAAGTTAATTAGCTCACCATACTGCTCACAAGTTCTGAGAAGGCATGGAAATGGGAAGAGGTAATAAGTGACTGGAGAAAAATAATACCAGCTGGTAATACTGATACCTTAAAGAAAAAAGAAGAAGGTAATCTGTTCAATTGTCATTCAATGTATCTAGCCCCACCATGTAAGAAATATTTAAACTAGAAAAAAAAATATTTAGGCTTAATTTCAAGATAATTCAGCGCTCCAAAGATGACCGAATGTCATTTCAAATCTTCTAGTTAAATAAAGTTACTTGAATATGCATGCAATACCAAATCAATAGGTATTGCAAGTCTAACTCTGAAAAGAAAGATACACAACATAAATGTGAGCCTGAACTGAGTGAAACTTAATATGAAAAATTGAGTATATTAAACAATTATTTATAGTGCGTTGAAAGGCGTTGAAATAGAACGTAAAGAAATTACTGTGTAAGTGATTTTTTTTTTTCTCTGCTAGGTAAGTAAAAAGCCTATGCAGATACTTAAGAGAAACTGTAATAGCACAGAATGTAATGTAAATTTTCTGCAAGTATCTGAAGGTATAAACAAGTGTGTACACAAACTATTCACTTTGGCGAACAGGAATGTAATTATATTATTACTGAAAATGGAGGAAAGAAGTTACAGAAAGCATCACAAATGCTTAGAAAATGACAGCAGTCCTGCTTATCACAACAGACAGAGCTACAATGCCTTGAATGATTTTGTAATATAATAAGAATTATCTGGAAATTAATGTATAATCCTATCTCTAGCATCCAAGATTTTGCTACAGCTCTCAATTTTCCTACTCTTGAAAAAGGACTTACTTCTCAAAAGCCATATGAAAGAATATTCAATCTAATCATATACAGTACTCAAGATGATATACATTATAATCTCGATCAGAATTTTTTCTAATATGTATAGTAAAATTGGACATTTGTATACAAATCCTTCAGAAACACAAAATTTAGAATGTTTACATGCCTACAGCAAACCAAAAACATACTTTGTTGAAGCTTTTTCCTTAGACAAAACATTTTCAACTACAATGGCAAAAATTGCATTGAGGCAAAGACATCTTAGACAAAGTTCACATCAGCCACTCTGTTTTTTCCCTGTGAGACGTTTTTCACAATGATTCTTTATTATCTGTTTTTAGAATGGCTGATATTGGTGAAAGTGTGACTCTGTGTTTCTGGGGAAGAGAATGCATTTCACTTCTGATTTTTCCCTGTTCTTAATGAAAACATAAGCGTATTTCCAAGACTGGAGGTGCTATGAAGACATTGAGATCTATAAAAAGTAGCACATCCATTCACATTTGTGAAGCTCTAGTATAATGCATCTGCACAAGCCTGGAAATTATGTAGTCCTATTTAGGGAATATGAAATAATTTTACTTTTAATTTTATTGGAAAAATTTCAAAAATTACCTGCCTGCAAAAAATACATAAGAAAATAATACAGGGTGTGTGTTTTGTTTTGATCAGAAATTCTTCCTTTTCATAGTAATCAGCACAAAACCCCTTGAATCTTAAGCAAAGTTTTTCAAAGAGCTTGTGTAATTTTTTTTCTAAATAAAAAATATTCATATAAAGCTGTGATTATAGAATTAAGATCTATTAATACATTAATTATAGAAGTAATTTTGCATTGTAGTGAAAAGGTTGTGGATCAAAAGAAGTATCACATGCGAGATAGCTGATTTAATTCTAGATGTGTAGATGAATTTACCTGATTGCCTCACAGATTCAGGTTTAATGGAGCAAGTTCACAATGCTGGTCTCAACAACAAATACCTGACTGCAATTTATAAACACACATCCCTCAGGACAATAAAAAATAAAATCAAACACAACTACAGTATATGTCTGCAAATACTTTCTGTAAGTTACTTAGAGATGTTACTGTCATATATGTATCTGCAAACCAAGGATAGCCCTCTGACAACATCAGTGGGTGAACTGGAAATATCTAGTCGACCTAAGGGTGACATCTAAGGAAATTACCCTAATTCATCTGGGCATGTATTAATTGAGGAATGTTCAGGCAACGTGATAAGAAATCTCAATTTTTTTAAACTTTATTCAGTCAAGAATCTGTTTATCCACATTTAGAAAGCTAAAGAGAAAAATGAATAGGTAAAGAAAAAAAAAAAAGGGTAAAAGAAAAGAGGAGAATAGAATAGAGATACAAAAAAGACTGAGAAGTAAATTCTTATTGAACCATCTGGCATTCTTACTTGTTTAGAGTAATATTAGTATTCTATTGTTTATCACTGAATGCTGACTCACTAGGCCAACAGAAATGCTGCAATAGGCTGCCCAGGGAGGTGGTTGAGTCACCATCCCTGGATGTGTTTAAGGGTCATTTGGATGTGGTGATGGTGGATATGGTTTAGGGGAGAACTTTGCAGAGCAGGGATGATGGTTGGACTCAGTGATCCCAAAGGTCTTTTCCAACCTGAATAGTTCTATGATTCCATAAATTAACAGGATCTTAAAGGATGGTGCAGCAAGCTGCTGAAGTCAATGTCAGTGGTGTCTTTGGGTTTGGTTGTAAGAGTTTTACCCAATGTATCAAGGATATAAAAGTATGCTGAGGCCCTGATTCCAATAAAATAGGTCTGTAAAATGGTAGATAAAGTTAAACAGAAAAAGTACAATCAAATGCAATTATTTTGCTGTTATCTCTTTGTCATTGTCTACTCATCCCTTCTTGCTCTGTTCCTCCATTCATAGTGCCACCATAAAATGAGACTGAGTTCTCCAGAACAGACCCTGCTTTTTTTTTTTTTTAATTTATTTGTAAAAGCATTGATAGAGTAGGACCCTTTGCTTAGGTTTGGGCTCATGGGAAAATATAAACAAGATGACAGTAAGTACCAAATTAGCATCAGGGTTACTATTTTTCAAGCTCTACTAAATGTTCTTTTTTATAGTGCACTGTTAAAAAAGCAAACCTGTTAAAGCATTCATAACAGCATAAATAAACATAGTATTTTAATTAGATACAGATTGTCAAGTAGTCTTAAAATCTACTTTTCAGCTAACCAATTACATGTTGTCAACCATTTAGATTCAACTCCTTTTATTTACTTCTCCTCCCGTTTTCAACGGTCTGAAAGGTCATTATATCTTCTTTATGATCAGACATTTTTCTTTAAAGCAATTAACATGTGGAAATACCTTACTTCCTCTTTTTTTTTTTTTTAATTAAAAAAAAAAAATTATCTTTTGCCAGGTCTGCTCACTTGCCTTCAGATTTTAAGTCTTTCTTTTCCCCATACTATGGCTCTGGTTCAGACCTGTAGAATACTTGCTGAATATTCAGATCGGAAGGAGGCTTGGTATAAGCACTATCGTGTCTAAACTATGATCTTAATACTTTCATAGCCTTTTAACTCTTTGTGCTGGTTTGGTTCTGGCATGGTTTTGGTAGTAGGGAGGGGCCCCAGGGGTGGCTCCTGTAGGAAGCTACTAAAAGTTCTGGCAGCTCAGGTGGCCAAAGTCGAGCCGTTAGAAAGACAACAATAGAATCAAGGTTGGAAAACACCTTCAAAGTCATTCAAGACCAGCCATCTGCCCTACAACCCCTAACCAATAAACCGTCTCCTGAAACACCACGTCCACTCATTTTCTGAACACCTCCAGGGGTGATGCTTCCACTACCTCTCCCTGGGCAGCCTGTTCCAATGCCTCACCACTCTTTCGGTGAAGAAATTTTTCCTGATTTCCAATATGAACCTCCCCTGGTGCAACTTGACTCCATTTCCTCTTGTCTTATCACTAGTCACCAGGGAGAAGAGGCCAACATCCACCTCACTGCAACCTCCTTTCAGGTAGTTGTCGAGAGCATTGAGGTCTCTTCTCAGCCTCCCCTTCTCCAGGCTGAACAGCCCCAGCTCCAAAAGCCTCTCCTCAGAAGACCTGTTCTCCAGACCCCGAATCAGCCTAGTTGCCCTCCTCTGCACCCTTTTTAGCACCTCAATGTCCTTCTTACACTGCAATGCCCAAAACTGCACACAGTACCCAAGGTGCAGCCTCACTAAGGCCTTGGTCCTGCTGGTCACACTATTCCTGATGCAGGCCAGGATGGGGGGGGAGTGTGTGTGTGTGTGTGTTTGTGTGTGTGTCGGTGAGAGAGTGGCCACATGGCTGGTTCTTTGTTGTTGGGTTAGGCCCAAACCACGATACTCTTTCTGCTACAGAGGCAAAATCTAAATGTGACACTGAAAAAGTTATGTTGATGGAAGACATGGGAGAATGCTTAAGCATAGCACATTCAATTTTTCTTTTCCTGAATTTCGAGCACACTATAATGGTATTTTTTTACTCGACACTAGGGAAGAGATTCTATCATATGATGATTAGCATTTATTGTAGCTGAAAAGGCTTTTTTCTGCCCAAGCTGCTGTGGATGGCACACCAACACTATGGTAAATTGTATCCTCTGGTGCCATAAGCCCAAAGCCACCAAAGGAGTGGCTGAGCTTCAGCCCATAGGTTCAGGCTGGCATTGCAGCAATTGCATACCATACAGGGATTCCCCAGGAAGGGTGGTAAGTATCCTTTATCTGATATGGCTATATATAAAAATTTATTTATAAATATAAACTCGAATCTTTCTTACCTGCATTTCCCACCACCATTTCAGTGAGGCTACTGCATCAACCCAACTAATTTGAGCTGCAGGGATATGGCACAATATTATGTTAAGTAGTTTCAAACATGCAGCCTGTTGCAGCAAGATTGCTTTGCTTCCTTTTTTGTCTTACCCAGTTCGACATTTTCTGTGTTTTTATTCTGATTGCATCATTTCCTAACTATATGGATAAAGTACATTCACAGGAAAATGCTTTGTAGAAATTCCTTCATGAATGCATGCTTTCCAGATTAATTTCTCCTTTAAAACACTAATTCAGTATGATAAACTCATGTACATCAAGGTAACTGAATACAAAATTTTTTTTAGTCAGTACGTTTGGTGACTATGTTGTGACTACACACAAGCAGCTTCTCAGTATTGATTTCCTTGGGCAATCCCTTTTATCTAACTCTTTTTCTTTGTTTTTGTAAAAATACAGATTTTCTCAGAATTTTTTTTGTTCTCTTTTTTGCCCATTCAACTGATTTTCTTGCTATAGCACTGAATATCTTTCAAAATATCTTTCATTGATGTGTCTATTGGATTTGCTGCTTACACAAACTCAGGTTACTTATTACATTCCTGCATTGAGTTGGACAAAAGCCCCCAAGTTATAATATGTTATTAAAAATTATGCGTATCAAGTGTCTCTCAACCAAAGTTTTTGAAGATATGTCTAAATGTTGACAAGTTGATAGAATAATTGCCTTCAACAAACACACACTAACAGCCCATGAGACTTCTTCACTGAAAGGGTAATTAAGCACTTGAATAGGCTGCTCAAGGAGGTGGTTGAGTCTCCCTGGAAGTCTTTAAGAGGTGCATAGATGTGGTGCTTAGGAGCATAGTTTAAGCATTGGACTTGGTAGAGTTAGGTTAATGGTTAGCAGAGTTAGGTTATGGTTGGACTCGGTGATCTTATAGGTCTTTTCCAACCAGAATGATTCTATGATTCTGTAGATGACTTCTACGAAGGTAATTTATAAATCAGGTATTTCAGAGGATCACTCAAGACTTTTGTTTCACATAACACAATAACAAAACTGTTTGAAGGGGAAAAAAGAGAAGGCAGAGAGAACCCTGCCTGCCTTCCCTTCTTGACACACTTCCAAAGGTACATGCTCACTTTTTAAAGAAAATAGTAGGCTCAGTATGGAAAATCCCAATTAAAGGAAGGAATCTCCAGAAAGCATTGTATAAGATGCCAAAATCTCAGAGAGAGGCAGACACATCCCTGTCCACATTATTTCCTATTGGCTGGTTACACTACTTTTCAGCTGGTTTTGTGGTTTGTGTGGATGAATTATACACTGATCCTTCTTGCTCTGCACAGAGACTCAGCACGACAGTCTGCTTCAGAGCAAATGCCTAAACAAGGGACATGATGACGTTGCATACTCTTGCACTAAACATCCTTTGGGGTTTGTCGCGGGCCGGTACCAAGAGCTACCGGCTGTCAGGATATTTTCGCGACTTCCCCCCCCCAATGTGGAGAGGTTTATAAATGAGCCCTGAGTGTGGGATCGTTTCTTAGAGGGTAGATTAAAGTACCCCCCCCCCTACCACGCTCAGAAATTGTTACTGAGACCAATGTTTAGTTTGTAAATTAATCAGTTTATTAAGGGATAACACACACTAAGGGATCAAGGTTCAGGAGAGGTGCAAACCAATGGAGTGAAAGGGTAGGAGTTGAGCCCTGTAAGAAGGTAAAAGTATGTGTGTGTGTGCGTGTGTGCCTGTATATTTACCTTCCTTCCTTAATTTGATCGTCCGAAGTGCTGGCAGGCTCAATTGGAGATCTGCAAGGGGGCCGGCGTCCCAGTAACCGGGGTGACCCCTTCCTGCTACTGGCGGGCAAGGCTCCGGTCCCGTGGCAAGTGGCAGACGCAGGCTGGGCTGGCTTCTTTGGTCCGATTCGGTCCGGGCCAGGCAGGCAGAGTTCCAGGGAGCGGGCACGACCCCCGCGGGGCGAGCACAGGCGGCGCCCCCCGTTCTCTGTTCCTTCGAGCGCGGGAGTGGCGTCCAAGCAGGTCCAGGTGCTGCAGCGGGGTCTGTCCAAAGCAGGCAGAGAGGGCAAGCAGAGTCCTAAAAACCCCCCGCAGATTTTTCTCTTTCTTCTTTTTTATAGACCAAAGACCATTATTCCAAAAGATACCACTGTCTGAATTAGCCAATCACTATTGGCCATGTATATTTACGTTTTTAATCTATTGTTTTTCCTTCTGCCAGTCATCATAACCTTTATGTTGTTCCTTTGCTATGCACCTATTTCGCAGGGCAAGAGGCCTGCTCATTCTGTCCTTGAGTGAAGGCGTCACTCCTGTTTTGCTGGCTTGAAAGGCATCTTTTGTTTAGTCTTATGTGGGGTAAAGAAGATAGGGCGTTCCCCACAGGGTTCTAGGTAATCCGTTCTCATTCAGTATTATTCTATGCAATTGAGTTCTGGATTTACCTTTTGACAGCAAGATAACTTACTAAGTGTCTCTCTGGCTTTGAAGTCAATGCTCTGCTTTTGTATCATTTCAGCTGCCAGCACTTTAAGTGATGTAAATATTGACATGAACTGCTACAGTAAAGAGAATCCTGAAAGACCACAGATTCTTCAGGCTTCTGGTAATTGTTTTTTGCACTTATGAGGGAGATTGAAATGTAAAGTCCTAGACAAGAAGCTAAGTCTGTCACTCACAATCCATTGCTTGCTCAGCCAGCAAACCCAGAGAGCTGAACCGCTAAGTTATTGGGCAAAAGTAATGCTATCTAGCTCTTTATTTCAGATACTCAAGCAAATATTTTACAGCTTTTTTTTTTTTTTTTTTTTTTTTTTTTTGTTCACATAGTCACTCTTTTAGATTAAGCCTGAAAGCCTGGACATGCACAGACACTTTCTCAAAAACAAAATGCCCTTGACAACTAGCACCACAGTATCTCTCCTAAGATCTCAATGTTCATGAAACTGAACTTCTTAATTATCCCTTTTAAAATTCCACGTGATAACTTCCCTTTGCAAGTAAAATGCAGAGATTTGTCCCCAAATGTTTTTTACTTTTGCAGAACTCAGATTCATTTTTCCTACATAGTTCAAAAAGAACAGAAGCAGATGGAGTCCAAGGTCATTTTCCTTTGAGCCTAGAATGCCAGATCTGTGCAACTGAGCCAACAGGAAATGTATTTGTCCCATTAATTCATATTTTACAGTGAAAGGAGTTATATCCTGGATATATATATGATTAATAGCAATAAAATAATGAAAGGTCCAGACAGCACATAAAATAAAAACAGAAAATGAAAGCACTGTGAACCATTGTGCAGCATTGTATATGAACACTAGATTTGTAAAGTATTCATTGATGTTTAATCCTGTAATCAATTAAATACTTCCAGACTGAGAATGTCTTATGAACATTTTTTTCATCTTAAATGTCTTGATGAAAAAACAGGGAATGTAAAGACTGCAATAATTTTACTGAGAGCGCTCAGACTGCTTAGAACCAGTGATAATTAGGAATGGCAAAAATTGCTGTAAGAATGTTGCATTTATGTACATGGATTAATTAAATCATTAAACATTAAGCTGATATACTTTAGTTACAATATTCATAAACAAACCAGACACTTATAGGGAAGATAAATCAAACTATAACTGACTTACCTTTAAAGTGAGCAGAGACTTACTCCCATTCAGGAACTTCCCTTAGACACTATCATTGTCCAGTGTTGTGGGTCTTAGAAGTCAAACATATTGTCAAATTCTAAAGTAGTACACATACCAGGAACAAATAATAAATTAAAACACTATTCTAAAGAGCATTCTGATAATGAACTTTGATTTAATTCGGTATTCACTCAATAAGAGACCCAAGTGCTTTTGCTCAAACACTCAATCACTATTTAGAGAGAAGGACCCCAAACTGTAATGCATTAAGGATGTTTTTCTCTTGCATTTTGTTTCCAGAAATCATACCTGAAGCACACCATCAAAATTATGTTATATTGATGCTACTTGAGGAACTGATAACAAAACACCCTACGTCAAAAGTAATTTCATTTTCCTATCAAGAAGAACGAGGCCATCTCTAAACGTATTAAAATATTATTCACTTTGACAATAAAACTAGTTCCAAGACATGAACTATTGCTGTATTAGAGAAGGGAAGCAATCAGTATTTTTCATCTTCTAAGAATCTTTATAATACAAAAAATCCATCATTTCTAATGGAATCGGTAAGTACCTGGAAGGCAAATGTCTTTTCTTATTTCCAGCATGAAATCTGGTTTGAAACAAGCACTTATAGTTCTCTAATTTCTAGAAAAGTTTGACCAATAATGAATGACTACCATCCATATATACATATATATATTTTTTTTTAAATTACATAATTTTTTCATTACAATTCCATGATACATTGTTGTACTACTAGAGAGTCCTAAAGGGATGCATATGTGGCTGTACTTAGTTCTCAACAGTATTACAAATGGTAGTATTTCTAAATAATGTAATTTAAAGCAGTTAGTTGTTCAAAGTTATGAACTGTTATTACCGACTTGCTTTCTATTTTTTCTGCTACTCTGTTAGACTTACTACAGTCTATTACACTAACTGCAACATTTGTGCTATATATACTAGTTGTATTCTATGTAAGTATTTAAAAATGTGCTTCATGTCAGATACCAAATCAAGCAATGTGAGTGTTAAGGACACAATTTTATGCACTTCATTATGAAAAACTTCGTTTTGACTGAGTGGTAATTATCCTTCATCATGGATTTAACGAAATATATACTAAAAAAAGAAACACAGGAATGTTGAGTAGACTTCTTATATTACTTTCATATGTACAAATCAAGAACTTCAGTACTTTAGCTGTGACAGGCTGACCCTTTCTCTGTCAATATTTAAGTTGCTGCTGCTCTGTATCAGCCCAAGTAGCTCAGTGATCATCACAGAGACCATTACAGTTTCATGATCAGTATAGTGTATCTAATCCCTCTAATGTTATGCATTAAGAAGCTAGATTATTGTGTTGGAATTTCTCTTTGCTTGGGAAAGAGAATTCTCCCTTAAGTAGGGACAGTTATCTACTTTTAATTTACTTGGGACTCAGGCAGAACAGCCACTTCATACTGTTTACTTTCTTCTCCACTGAGGAGCAACATTTGGATCCACTGACTTCACTGTTCCCTGGTTCCTGAAAAAACTCCACTGCTGTACCACACGTCTAGTGAAGTCAAGTTCCATGCCTAAAGCACAAGCAAGCCTGCATGAGTTTTTTTATATTACATCCTTTTCAGAATGAGTGCAATGTGAGAAAACTCCTTATCTCTCCTACAATGCAGTTCTCTGGACCTGCATAGGATGAGGAAAAAGTATCTTAATTTCATTTACAAGACTTGTTACTGCTTAAATTTACTGTCAGTTTTACTACCAATATTAATTACTTTAATCAGCGTGACTGTGTGACTCATAATTATAAACAGGTTGTGTTTTACATGTTTAATACGGTTTAGAATGAGAAACAAGATTAGCTAACAGGAGGACTCTTTATGATGCCAAAGGTATAACATAGGAACCATAGCACACATACATTTTCAGATTGGTCCATCAAAGAGAGACTTGTTCAAGGTCTCTTAGCTGCAGATCTTATTATTTTCATAGCAATTTTCTGTCACCATTACTAAAGCAGCAAATTCATTGCCATTAGAAATAAATTTTGTAATATCTAAACATCTACAGATTCCCGAACATCACAAGAGCATTTTACCAGTGCAAACAAATAATAATCTCAAAACAGCTTCTTTTTACCACCTGTGATATCTTTGAAAGGACACAGACTTGTGCTTCAGCATCCTAGTCAAAGCCTCTGAGATATTGAGCCAGTTTTTAGAGTCAGGCTTTCAAAGACCATATTATTATTATTATTATTATTGAAAACATGGATTAAAATAAATAATTTTAGGGTGCAACGAATAATGATTTTCTTTAAATTAAAATTGCTACTTTCTTTGTTTGATGCATATCATTTTGCAAATATGCTCTGGTTAATGGGACTTTACAAAGTGCAAAATTAATGATCAGTCATCTTATTTAAAGACTACTAGCTAATATCTCTTTTCAGTGTGAAAATACAAGTACAAAAGCACTGCATTCAGACTGAAGTCTCAGTTACCATGGTGATACTGTGAAGCATGGTAGCAAATGTTATTTTAAAGCATTCTTCCATTTCCTATTCAAATGGTTAGTACAAAATATTCTCCAGTATATTTAGTTAATAGCAGATCAATGTCTTTGTTTCTCTCCTCTCAGGCAAACTATAGACAAAGAGGAGTCATAGTGCTTAACGATATTGCTATGGGAGACTGGATTAAACTGATCAATGTAGTTTTTAACACACTCTTTTCATTTTAAACAAAACTCTAAAATTCCAATTCTTGGATTGTCTCCTGCCAGTATTTTTACTGGATTACATTATAACTATTATTTCCCATAGCAACTAACTGTAGGAACATTGGAATTGCCACACTAAATCAGCTGTGTGGTCCATCTTGTCTGATACTCATTTTGTCTCATTCTGATAGTCATTATGTCTGATACTGATTTTTCAGACTGCTTGATCATACACACCCCACCAAAATGCACGTTAACTCACTTATCAGGAGAAAATAAAACCCAAAACCCCCAAAAGTCACTGTTAACGTTAACTTTTTTACTCTGAGTGAAGCTGGGAATGGCTAGGACTCGGTACTACACCCTGAGTGACACCAAGCCCCTGAAACAACAGCAGCACCTCTGCCTTGAGACCTCCTTTGGGCAAGCCCAAGATTTCCAGAGATCCCGTGCTCCACTAAAAATGGCTGCAATAGAAATGCAATAGATCCCTTTAGGGTCTCTAAATCATTTTTTCCCTCCTTACTTTTTAGGGGAAAATATTAAATCTATTTTGCATCGAAGTTCAGCCTCCTCAAGCCAAACCTGCAGCATTCCAGCATGCTCAGAAGAGAGTGACAACCATTAAATAATTCCACTCGGTAATTTTAACATTTCTTGTGTATATTAGACAAAAAGGTGACATGTCTCCTGCTGTGAAGCTACTCCTCTGTAACTGATGTCTAAAAACATCCTTGGTTTCAGAGATTGGTCCTGTCACTTTTATTCTATAAAGCTTGATTTTACAAATCACTAAGGACTGAAGGGTAGACATAAGTTGCATGCTTAATTTTCAAAAGTAACTAGTATTACTGATTTAAATTACATTACTGACAAATGCACACATATGTGTTCTTCTGTCTCAGGTCAAAGACTAGACATTAGGAAAAATCTTATTAATATGAAAGTGGTGGATCACTGGAAAAGGCTGCCTAGAGAGGTGGTGGGGGCCCCATCCCTGGAGACATTCAAGGTCAGGCTTGATGGGGCTCTGAGCAATCTGTTCTAGTCTGGTATGTCCCTGCTTATTGTAGGGGAGTTGGACTAGATGACTTTTAGAGGTCCCTTCCAACCCAAGACATTCTATTATTTAAGACCTGGCAACCCCTGGAGCTAAAACCCCACAAGTAACCACATGGAATTAAAGCAATTGAATTGTTACTGGACTGAGACCTTTAATTTGCAAAAACTATTGGAATTGTTTTCCCTTAAGTATGCTACCAAATTATTTCACTTTTATTTTGTTGCAGAGATTCACCAGTAATTAATCTTGAAATACTTCCAGAAGAGCAACACAAGCAGAAAAAAAACACCATAAAAACCCCAAACAAAACCAAACCAAACTCCAGCTATAGTCTGCCAGAATTTCAGACTGTGAACTTGTTAGGTCACTCTACAAACATACCAAAATTATAAGACAGTATCTTATTTTCTGCAAGAATATTTGCAAGTCTCTGCTGATTCACATAAATGTCTTAATGATGTCCTTAAAAAGAACCTGGAGTCAGTTGGTTCATCGTTGCTTTGTTCTCTAATTGACTAGTCCTTTTATGCTTCATAGGAAAGGAAGTGATCCACAAGTTTTCCCTACTAAAATTTGCCAATGTTTCATTATCTGTTGCTTTAGTCTTGAGGAAGATCAGCCACAGGGGAAGACAGTGAGTCTGGAACAAACCCAATACATTTAAGTGTTTCATTATACAGAATTTTTTTTCTTATACTCCTATTTACATTACCTTAACTGTTTCTGCTTTAGTTTGCAATATCTGGGAAAGCTCCATGTCTGATTACCTAAGTGGTTTGGAATTAAGAAAATTTCAATTATATTACTGGCAATGACTTCCCAGGATAATTCTTTATATACAACCTTAATCTATATTAATGTAAGTTTTCTTTCTCCATTACCTTCCTTAAACATTTCAGGATCCCATCAAAGTATTCCAAATCTGTATTTGAATGTATGGTTAAAAATGAAGTCTGTTGACAATTCATGGCAGTTCAAATGACCAGCCTCAGCCAAACAGCTAAAGCAAAACTTTTGGCAAATTATTTCAGTGATTATGGGATATGCCTGAGAAGAATTTTCTCACTAAGCTTTTGCCTGAAGGAGAGAAATAATAGGCTTGGTGCTGTCTAGTGAGGGCAATTTAATTTAAAATGTTCCTTTGAATTTAGTATCATGGGTAGATCCAAGTATCATGACACTGACTCATTACAGTGATAGCTTGAACAACTCTGTAGCATCTAAACTTCCAATTTACAAGGAAAAAAAAAAAAAAAAGTATCATGGTTGATACCTTTCTGTGGCCTACAAAAAAAAAAAAGGGTAACTATGCTATGGCACTTCACACATCACTACAGAGATCAAGGAAAAAGAGGTTTCCCTTGCTTGGATTTATATGTGTGTGGTCATTTATTGGTACGTGTTGCTAGGATTTTCACATCCTGTCAGTCTTCAATTATTGGCTCTGTAAGAACAAGCCACAAGACTTTAACAATTAATTATATGATCCAGCGAAGTAAGTTACATTTTCTCATTATCTTCAGAAAATAAATTATTATAAACATCTTTTTCTTCAATTGCATAATTCTTTCTTTTATTGAAAGTTGACAGTCTACTCAAACTGATATGATACATAAAAGGAGACATACTCCTCATCTGGAGAGTTTCTCAGTGTAATAGCACAGAAAGCTATTA
This sequence comes from Apus apus, assembly GCF_020740795.1. Lineage (NCBI taxonomy): Eukaryota > Metazoa > Chordata > Aves > Apodiformes > Apodidae > Apus > Apus apus. The sequence continues at coordinate 50,781,463 of NC_067285.1, read as the reverse complement.
AAACTTCAGAAAAGTTCAGATTTTTTTTTTTACCATTTATATGCACATGCTTATATATACACACACACTTTGTATATACACACACATAGATGGAGCTAAGAATATGAAAACAATTTCATTTAATACTTGGTGTATACTATACCAGAAGGCATTATGAGAGAGAAAAACATAAGGCTAGGATGAATTTGAGTGGGGAGAAGTGTTACAAATATCAAAAATATAAGAACATTCTTTTACTAGAGATTATGAACACCTTACTGTAAAGAAAGTGAATTACCCTACCTGATATTTATTTAACCTCCTGTGGTTCTCTCATAAACATAGCCATAAATTTTGAAAAAAAGAGGCTGATTTGCCTTTTTCTAGAAAGCACTAGATAGATTTATCCTATGATATAGTGAGCAGGATGCTATTTATTACTGATATGTAATGGAATAGAACTCCAGAAATTAGTTGGCAGTGGGCATGATGGTTTCAGTGATGGCTCAAATAAAAAAATAATTAGTTCTTCTGCTAGTCTGTGACCATGTACTACTTTTAATAGGCCACACAAACACAGAAAATCAGCCCTTGAGAGGAAAGGTCGAAACGTTCCACCAGCCAAGCAATTTAAATTCTAAATGTTTACCAGAAGACATAAAGGTCAGATATGTAGCAGTATCTCTAGACACATTGATACAATATCTTCTTCTCTGAAGGAAAAGAGTTATTAGAGAGACAGTAGATGAGAATCAGAAATTAGATGCAGGCACTTCTGCTAGAAACAGCATGAGGTGAATTCTCACCCATGGGATAAGATATCCTTCCAAACTCTAGTTCTAACACATCTGTTGATCAACGGATACTCAAAATAAGCCCCAAAGCATGACTACTCTTACTGAACATCTTTTCATTCTTACAATACCAATTACGTAAACTGCTACTCTCACATTAATATTTTGGCATAACATAAATAATGGAAGTGTCAGTAACAGCAATAGTCAGGGAGTAGACATGCTGAAAGTTCATCAGAAAAAGTGATTCTTACTGTGAATGCTTGGATAATTGGGATTCCACTGTCTTTTCATTTTCAAAACTATCCAGAATGCTATGTTATTTTGGAATAATGAAAAACAAATGAAAGATACACAGTTAATTTGATTTATTTCAGTCTCTCACCAAAGCTTTGTTTCTCCAATTTGTTCAGTTCTGCTATTGGTTAGAGATGATTTGCCTCTTAAATTAACCTCTTTGGAGGGATAAATCTACTTATAAATAGAAAACAAATCAATCAGGCGGCAAGAGCAGAGTCTGTGTTTGCTGAGCTGTGACAAAGTTTTTTATGTAGGAAAGAGAAAAGAACTCCAGTAAACTCTTTCTTAAAATGCCCGAAGTTCTTAATGCAATTGCCAAATTAGGAGATGCATGACCACAAAGCCTGGCATAGATTTAGTTTGGCAATGACTGTCAAATCCACCAGGGCAGAGCACTAACTGGGGAGAATGATGTAATCACAAAACCGTTTGCATTAAAAAAAAGTTCAGATTCTGGTTCTCATTCAGATCCTGATAGATCCTACCACTAATAACTTTAAATGTTTTTAGCAAGTCCAACAACATAAATAGTTTTATGGGAGAAGGACTGGTGATATACAGAAAATTAGGTAATTCAAATAGGAGATGAAACAATAGTGTTTATGTATCTGGTATTGGTAGAGCTTCAGGTCTTAAAACCATAGCTTGGAGAAACTAGAAGACATTATAAATCTGAGACCCTCTAAATTTAAGCAATTAGCACAAACAGAAGAAATTAAATTGACTCTTCTTCTTTCCCAGCCACTTCATCAAAACTTCACAAGACATCTTGTTTAAGGTAATTTGAGCAGAATTTCATTTGTATTTGTTCAAAGTCTGAAAAATCCCCCAAACTGACTCCATTATTGTGTCTGACTTTACCACCAAAACAACAAAATCTCAGTAATTAGTGTACTCATTAACATATTTAAGGAAATGGAGTTGTTGTCTATACGCACAGCTCTTATTCAGACGTGCAAAGTAAAAGAAAAAAAGGGACACGTGAAAAAAAATATGACTAATAGGGATACCTTCCTGAACTCAAACCATAAAGAAACATGATAGCTGTACCTCACGTTTGCTTTCCTCAATGATTTGAAGGCATTGTTACCTTTTTGTCCTGGGCGTACTGGTAATTTAGGCTCAGACAATAGAGAAATCTAAAAATTCTAAAGATATGAAAGAGGGAACATACTGAGCAAAGAATTTAGTAAGGGTCTCATGTCACAGAAAGTTTTCAGGCTGAAAGCCTGTTCAAAATTTCAAAGCCAGTTTGAAAATTTCTTTTAAAAATATTAAAACTGATTTTTAAATATACTGTCTTCTACATAAGTAAAAACATCCTGTAACTGCTACACTCCCATGAGGGACTCTTTCACCACAGAATTATTTATATAAAGAAGGGTTGTGTTTGGATTTTTTTTCCTTTATCCTTCTCTTTCAGTTCCATTTCTATGTATGCTGTAGCACCAACTGTTTCATTGCCCAGTTAACTGGAAGTACATCAGATCTTCTTCATGATCACTCAGAGAGCTCAAGAGAAAAGCTGCCCAAAAATCAAATTTTAATTAAAAACTAGGACATCTGTCACACCGACAAGTAATCCTGAAGAGGTGTTCTGTTGGAAGAAACTGAGAGAAACGTTAGCCATGACAAAGAGAATTGCCAGGATTTTTAGTCTAAACAGCAGGGAAAATGAGGCAAAATATCTCTGAAAAATTGATGTATGTTGTTAATTTTTCTGAAGTCAATACTGTCAGTCTTTCAGCAAAATACTCATCCTGTGTGCTGCTTATGCAGGAAAGGAAGTATTCCTTGCAAAAAACCCCAGGCTTTCAAATAATTTTAGAAAGCGTAAGGGATGTTTGATGAATTTTAATAGGAAGTCTTACCTATGTGCAGGTAGCCTTGCTGTTGACAAAGCTTATTCTACATAAACAGGCCCTGGGAGAGGATTTCCAAACAACTAGGGCATGCTGCACAGCATGCTGCTCTACTGCACCGATTGTATAACTCCAGGCAGAGCTCCTACTGCAAACTATATTAATTAATATTAGAATACAAATAACCTATTATTTACTCTATAACTCAAAGGACTCAGCCCTCATTTTTTGTTTTTATTAGCAGTTCATTGCTATGCAGTAGCAATTTGCAATTAAGAAATAAATTAACCTTTACAGAAACATCTCTTCCTATTGTCACAGAAATCTATGCACATTCAGACATTGGGTAAGCCAGTGGGACATCCACACCTTGCACATGCTCTCTCTGCAAGACTACTCAGAATTTCAAGATGATTTCCCACATGCCCATCAGGGCACTACTGGACTTCTCCCTAAATTGCAAATTCTGTACTAGGGCTATAAGCCCACCATTTTAAATTAAACGGACAATATCAGGATTTTCTGAACAGAAAGAATGCTGTTCATTCCTCCTACTATGTTGATAGTGTCAAGGCACTGAGCTGCTCAGTTCCCTTCTTCACACTGCACAACTCAGAGATGAACATGCTGTGTAAAAAAATGCACATATTTCATAAGACATATAAAAACTTGGGGTTGAACAGGCTATGCTAATTTTGGTTTTGCTTAATTTTAGAATACTTGTGGGTGTAATTACTAAGAACAGCAGGTATGCCATATCCCAGTCAATATTGTGGTTTTAAAAAACTGCTTAAGACCTTTCAGTATTAGAGATACAATGTTAATTTTCAGAGCCAGACTTCTGAGCATTTCATCATACTTTCAAAGTAAATATTTTTTACTTTTAAATGCTCACTTTTCATTTCTCTTCCAAAAAGTAAAAAAAAAAAAAAAAAGTAAAAAAAAAAAAGTTTGAAGGAAATATTTGAGCTCTTCTTTCTTAATCTGTATTTGTACATAAGTCCCTTGAACCTGAGCTATTATGTCTGGCTCTTACCCATGGATCTTATAAGTTGTTTGATCTGGTGCTATTTGTTTTTTTTGCCTCCTGAACCAAGTCCCTCTGGACCTACCTGACCTTAAAAGAATTGCTGTTGATTCAGACATCCTTAATTCAGCTGTCAACTTTAGCAGTAGTTTGACTGAAGTTAAAGTTAAATCATTCTTTATCTAAGCTAGATTGCTCGAATTGACACAATTTAATTGAGGCATCCTTGTAATGAGAGACTTTTCACTAAGCTATTCTTAATAAATGCAAGAAGAATACCTCAAACACATTAAAATGTGTCATAAGGCAGATAAAAACAATGAGACTTTTTTTTCATACTTGGCTTCATTGTTAAGGCTCAATACCACTCAGACTCGAAATTTCCAAGTAGCTATTTCTGAGTCATTTCATGGCAAAACACTTAATGTAATGTATACTAGACGATGTACTCTCTCATGCTCATGGAACTAATGAGCAACTGCTTCAGGTTCCATGGAAGCAGAGTTTTGGAATTATTTGCCAGGGGATCAAGGATATATGCTTCTCCATGCCGGTATAAAGTAAACCTCCAGGTCATGTGGCACTGCAGCAGTTTATATAGGTTGAACCTGCAACTCTCCCTAATGAACCTGAAGATGCAAAATTGTACTGCAAAAAGAAAACTGTGCTGAAAGGCTCATGTACAAATTCTGTAAAGGATATGGAGATGAATTAAATTTTCATTCATCTGTAAGATATCCTGATGATGCTTGCAATAGGCTCTAAGGATTTATACAGCAAACAGTAAGCAGGTCCTTCATAATCGTCACACCCAAACAACAGCCTGAGCAACTACCCTTCTTTTGCCAGTTGCATTCAGCATCTGTGCCCCCATTCCTGCAAGGTATGAAATATTGCTAAGGTTTTCCAAGTACAAGCACTATGGTAAATAATTTAAAAGAAAAAAACAAAATTATTTTAGAAGTTATTTATATCATGTGTTTCAGGAAGGCAGTGAACTGCCATTATATTGAAGAACGCATTAAACACCATACATTTAGAATAATTCTAAAACAAAGATTACAAAGATTACAGGTCATTTTCACAGTACTACTCTAGCAGTGATTCTGGAAAAACAGAATATAATTCTTTCTAAATATCCATTTCAGACTGACTTCTTTGAAGGTTGTCTAGCTGGAAGAGTTAATATGCTCTTTAGCAGTGTAAACAGGTGGATACCAGGAAAAAAGTTCAGTGATGGTACTATTTAAAGTGTCTGCTGGAATAATATATTCAAATCTGTTCTCAATACACTTAAAATGATGCTGCAAAGTTTGAGAGAGTAATAAACTGAAAGAATGATTTAAAGACTGGAAAATCTGCCCTACAGAAAGAGATTTAAGAGGTTCGATCTATTCAGCTCATCAAAGTCAAGCTTAAGGGATCTCTAAGTACAGACATAGAAAGAGGATATCTTACACCAGAGGGCTTTTCCACATAGCAGGCTAAGATATAACTATATGCCTTGACTGGAAGTTAAAGCTCAAGAAATTAGAAATAAGGTATGGTTTAACAAGTAAGAATTATTAACCAGTGAGGAAGCTTACTAAAGGATGCTCTGGATTCTCTCATATTTGAAATGTTTAAAACTAACCTAGATTTTCCCTTTTGTTTCTTAAGACATGATATGGCATGGCTTGATGTTGAACTGGAGGATTATGAGCATATCCTTTTAGCCTTCTGAAGATAGCTCCAACTTTGTGTTGCAAAGAAATGATTCCTTTTCTAGTTAATCATAATTTAAAATGCATTTTTATGCTGAATCTATCTAACCTACTGGATGACATGAATCTCCAGAATAAGTCTCCAGAAAAGACCTCTTTCTCACTGTTGATTATGGCTACACCCACAATCCTGTTATGAGAAAAAGGGAAAAGAGCATCCATTTGGAGTGAAGAATTTATTATTAGCCCAGTTAATGATTTAACAGACTAAAATTCAAAATTATCCAATTAATTTGAGAAAGCCTGATTGATTTAACAGTTTAAATTTTTATGTAATAGATTTCTACTCTATTCCCTTTCCAGTGCTCCCATAGGTCCTAATATTGATAGTTTCAGACAACCTCAAGAAGAGTGGAGAAAGGTGACAAAGCATCCTGAGGCCTTTGATAGGGGGACTCTAATGTCGTTGGTGGGGGGTTCTTCCTTCTAAGTGTTGAGGTCACTCAGGGTTATTAGTATGTTTTCCTTATCACAGTTTGCTTCCTTCTTCACAGTGCCCAGTTAAAGCCTGAAAGTTGCAAGAGATTTTCCCCCAACCCAGTGAACCTAGAAGAGTGTTTCTTGTTATGAGGGGACCACCAAGGGGTGCCAGGCCACCCCTAGATCAAGTGACAGCAGTGGAGGCAATGCATGGTCACTTTCCCCCTTGGCAACTGCTATCCCAGCTAAACCCAGAAGGGGCCCATGGCATGGCCAGACAGCCCTGAGAGCTGGTGCGGTTACATCACTTCGAAGCCTCCAGCTACTTACCAGTAAATGGCAAAAATTGCTGTTACTGAATTACACTTGAAGAGATTATAGAGTGATCACTTGAGCTCAGATACCAACATTTTGTCAGACCGCATCACCATTCAAATCACAAGCATCAGCAACTTTTAATAAGGTCAGGGGCAGAGGATATTAAGCACTGTATGGAAGTAACTGACATCTTAGAGTTGAACACTGAAGTGTTTTTAGGACTCATGCAATAAGTTCTAGCTTTTAATTACCTTATAAAGTCACAAGAAAATTGTTAGCTTCTTTTGTGTAACCTTCTTAAAGGTCCTGATTGTTCAGTTTACTACAGAAATATTTTTTTCTTTCTTTCTTTTTCTTTCTCTTTCTTTTTAAGACAAGCATACAATTTAAGCAAGCAACCACATAATCTTTCATCTAATCTCCACTAATAGCTATATTTGGTTTCCAGAGTAAAAGGCATAAACCCTTTATCCAGAAAGTTGCTCACTTTCCAATTTTATAGCTTTTGGTGAAATTTATTCTTGATCCTAACTAGTACTCAGTATGTGTCCTGAACCCCAAGGATTCATTAGCTTCATAATTTTTGTCACAGTTGGTATAACTGTAAATGCTATTATTCATATAGAAAAATCAGCCTTTAAAGGGTCACAGCTGTATTATTACTTTTATGAAGCTTAACCAGCACTTTACTACAAAGCTGGTATAAATGCTCTGAATGGCAGGGAGCTTCCTATCTTTATGGAGAATCTGAATGGAAGGTAGCTGCATGTGACTTCACCAAAAGCATATGTTAATTTACATTTATGTCCAAATAATGATTACTTCAAACATTTCCTGGAGTAATTACTTCTAATATATCCCACATATTAACTGTGAGACTAAGAATGTTCTCTCCATCCTTTGGTTAAAGTTTTCTCTCTATGAAAGCAACTATCGGGATCCTTTAGTAGCTGTTTTCACAGCCCACCTTCCCCTTCACATGATGCAACTTTAATGTCTCTGATTAGCTGTTTCTTATAAACCCTGTATTTAATAATACTTTTAAACTTATATTTCTTTAAAATTCTTACTAAAATAATGAAATTTAGGAAAAGGCTTTCTTAACAATGCCTCATAGTGAAACAAATTGTTGACTAATTTTCAAATGCAGCTTGTAATCATTATGCAGTTCAGGCAATATTTAGATATTTAATTTGACCTGATGGCAACAGAAGGTCTTCAGAAGCTCATTGAATTTGACCCTGGAAAAGAATCAAAAACGAAGCATTGTGAAATATTAAAATGAACATGACAAACATATATAATACTTGCATTAAAGACTTACGTAATTGAAGGCTGCCTGACACAAAAGTTGCATTTCACATCAGTGCATAAAACAAATAGGGAAAAGAAGTTAACATGGGCAGAAAACCAGGAGCACAAGGGGTAGGTAACCTTGAAGGAAAATTTTTCAACAGCACAGTAGGTAGGAAGGAACTGTGGGGAAAGCATGAATGGGAGGACAGCCTGAAGAAAGCAGTGACAAAAGCAGTATTTTCCAAACAAAGTAAGCACTGTCTATTGTAGCTGCTCTACTATTAATGACTTTTTGTGTGTGTGTGAAAAAAGCACACCATTCAATAATTTAAAAAAGTTGGGTTCTCCTGTTATTTTATTGGGCACTTTAGAGGTAAGAAGTAGCTTTAACTTTTTACTTTTTGATAGAACATACCAGCAGTATGTTACATATCCCTCAGCTGGTGCTCCTCCTGCATTTTCAAAATGGGGTTTAGAAGGTAACGTACTTTGAGGGTACATTTTACTCTCAGCAAGTACAGCAAATTTATGCACAGCTTGTAATAAAAGCAGGTGATAGAGCTTGTTAGCTGCTATGAAAAGGCATACTAAAGAGCATTCTAACACCTGGATACAAACACCATAGCAGTGGACCGGAGGTAGAAAAACATGAAAACAATTTTCACAGCATTGAGTGCTGACAACCAGCAGAAAGCTGCAGTTCACCAAAACACATCTGTAAATGTAAAATTATCTTCGGGTTCAATTATACAATGTATGAAGGTAAAGGTGGTCACACACTGAATCAGCTACTGCTTTGCTTTCCTTTGAATTGTTTTCTACTATCAGGTATCAGTTCTGAATCTGCAGAGCCTGGCAGTTTGATTTTTTCAAGCTTTTCTTATTTAATTCTAACATCAATGTGTTTGTGCGGCATTTAGAGTGCTCCTCAGGAAAACTCAGTAGTCAGGCTTTTTTATGAATAGCATAACTCAAAGAGTGAAAGAGACAGATGTGTGCAGACCATTTGGCATTTCTTTATTTCTTTATATCCTATATTGATTTTTGCTGCAGAGGTGGGAAAAGAGTCTTTTGTGAAATAAACTTATCGAAAAAAACCTCTGGAACGTCTCTGCCAAAAGAAAAAAAAAATCAGCCAGCAACACCCCATTACTTCAGAATTCTGTTACTTCGGAATATCAAGCTTGTTCAAATTAGGTCTTTTATATCTGTAAGTAAGAAGCAGAGCAGTTGCATACTTAAAATTTCTGCAAAGAAACAGTAGACTTCAGTTTGTCTGAGATTAATTTCCATCTGAATTGGAACAGTCATAATTCTGTTTTGGATCAGTCACAGAGACCACAGGTAATATCTGGTGAGTGTAGGTCTGAAGTGACTTAGTTTTCAATCTCAAAATACAGTTGCTTGTTAAATGCCTTGTGAAGACCATTTGCTTGCAGAGAAACAACAGTAACAGCTTGAAGCACCAGTGTTTTTCTGGACCACTAAAACAGTGCTAATAGGAACTGTGATGTATATCAGTGTATAGGAAAACACCTTAAATCTAATCCTGCCTGCCTAGAACACAATATCAAAACCTTGTTGATTCCAGGGACAAGACAATGGAATGGTAGGCACCTTGCAGAATGAAATACTCTCACATTAAATACTTAATGACAAAAACTTCTACTCAAAGATGTAAATGCACAAAACAGACTATAAGGAATGAGCTTTCAAAAATTATAACTGAACAGGATTAATTTATTTCAATAGTTTTCACTGGGACTTCTTAAATCTATGTTATTGTCAGTGCCAGAACTGTTATTTAAGAATTGCTACATTGAAAGTACATAATTAAAACCTCTATCATGCAACAGAAAAGGTTTGGGCTTTACTTCCAAGATATAGGATTATTGCAATTTTTTTTCTCTTAATTAAGCATTATATGTTAATTCTGCTTTCTTCCATTAGAGTCATTAGCATATAAATACAGGCACTGACTCCATCTGCAATTCTCTGTAAAAGATTAAGTTTTTAAATTCCAATGGAGTAACGATTTATTTAAAAATAAATATGCTTCATGAAATTACTCTTGCCCTAACATTTCAATTAATAAACACACGTCAAGAACAGAAACCATTTTAAAACTAATTTGGATAAGATGGACAAATTAAATTTTAAATAATTAAATGGATATTTACTATTTTTAATGCTATGCTTTGTTTAAAATATATGATTTTTGTTTAGAGACTCTTTTTCATTTCAAATTATTCAAGAAAAAATATGGTTAAGCACTTCTTGTTTGCCATTTCTTATCTTCTGTAGCAAACCAAAACAACAAATTATGCAGTCTCAATTTTAATTATTGATGATCGTGGCAATATTCTGAAGAAGGCTGCTGAACTGGAAGAAGTCTGAGAAATACATTTTTCTCCAAAACAGGAGAAATTAAATAGCCAATTGCCAAAAAGCAGGAATCTATGTTCTTCTTCATATCCTGTCAATTCTTTGTATGATAACCAACCAAATTTTTTTATATATATCTGTATCTATTTTTCTTATAAAATGGGCAGAGATGAAGAATTCTACCCAATGACATAGAAACTGCTCATAGAAACGCTTCTATGTTAAACATGGCATTTTTGTTTTCAGTTTTGTACCATATTCATAGAATAATAGAATCATAGAATCATAGAATCCTAGGGGTTGGAAGGGACCTCGAAAGATCATCTAGTCCAACCCCCCCTGCCAGAGCAGGGTCACCTACAGTACATCACATAGGAACGCATCCAGGCGGGTTTTGAATGTCTCCAGTGAAGGAGACTCCACAACCTCCCTGGGCAGCCTGTTCCAGTGCTCTGGCACTCTTACAGTAAAAAAATTTTTTCAGATATTCACCTTAAAATCCTATGCTCCAATTTACACCCATTACCCCTTGTCCTATCACTGGTCATCACTGAGAAGAGCCCAACTCCATCTCCCTGACACTCACCCCTTACATATTTGTAAACATTGATGAGGTCACCCCTCAGTCTCCTTTTCTCCAAACTAAAGAGACCCAGCTCCCTCAACCTTTCCTCATAAGGGATATGTTCCACTCCCTTAATCATCTTAGTAGCTCTGCGCTGGACTCTTTCCAGCAGTTCCCTGTCCTTCCTGAACTGAGGGGCCCAGAACTGGACACAATACTCCAGATGCAGCCTCACCAATGCAGAATAGAGGGGGAGGAGAACCTCTCTTGACCTACTAACCACACCCTTTCTAATGCACCCCAGGATGCCATTGGCCTTCTTGGCCACAAGGGCACATTGCTGGCTCATGGTCATCCTCCTGTCTACCAGGACCCCCAGGTCTCTTTCACCTACACTACTCTCCAGCAGGTCAGCCCCCAACCTATACTGGGACATCGTGTTGTTCTTCCCCAAATGCAAAACTCTACACTTGCCCTTGTTGAATTTCATCATGTTTCTCCCCGCCCAACTCTCCAGCCTGTCTAAGTCTCTCTGAATGGCAGCACAGCCTTCTGGTGTGTCAGCCACTCCTCCCAGCTTGGTGTCATCTAAAGAGGGGTGATGAAGAACCCCCTGGCAGAAGGGAAATGCTACTCCTAACTCCTGAATTCTCCCCCAGCTCCCAAAGTGTGACAGAAGCTGTGACAGAGCCACAGCAAAGAGCAGCATTCACATCTCAAGCAAGGAGCCTACAAAATAGTCAAGCAGCAGATGGTCCTGGAGTCCATGACTTGGGCACTTTTTGTTTCAGTCTATATTTTGGGAAAACAGGACAGATTTGAAAGAGAATTCAGCATTAACTAGCATAATCTTCCTCCTATAGCTTGCCAAATGTTAGGGTCTCTCCTGTTTTATGTTGAAAGCCTTTGTAAATGGGATCAGAGGATGCTTGTTAATCAAGAGGGAATTTCTGCACCTTCTTTTTCTTATGAATGAGATGGTGAGGTCTTGGCAGCTGACCAAAAAGACAATACCTTCTCTCTACCACATTATCAACTGGAAAAGTTTTTTACTGTTCTCTGCTGCAGACATATTCTTTCACATGCTAAATTGTCTCAGGTGGACCTACAGCAGTGATGTTAATACACTAAACCCATTCGGTAACATCACATAAAACTTTTTATTACTAGACAGACATAGTTGCATCAGCTATTAATATCTTTGAGGGCCCTAAAGGAACTTTCTGTTTGGCCTTTTCAACAGCTAACATACTTTCTGTAACAACTTCTCTGTCATGTTTCTTACAGGAGCGCCCCATAGGCTATGTAGACCACTAAAACAACTAAATACCCTGATGACATAGAAAGGGGGTTAAGATAAGATACATGGGAAATAACAAGCAATTCAATGTTCCACATAGTCTCAGTTCTGCTCTGCAAACTCTCCATCCAACTCAGTCAGAAAGTGCTGGCAAATCCCACTGAAATATCATACCAGAGCAAGAGAACACACATTCCCTTTCTACCTCAGGCAAGACACACACAGAAACCACCTAGTTCCTTCTCAGTGGTAGCAGTTGTCAAGTGATGTTTCAGCTCTCCCTGTAGCCTACTCCAGCCTTCTCTTTCTGCAGCATTTTACTTTTGTTTACTTACTTGCATGTTTGTGTTTTTTCCTAATCATACTGCTTTAAAATAGTAAATTATGTACCCTGTGCTGTGAAGGTATTCAACCCACCTCCCACTGCACTCTCATCTGGAATATGAACTCGCTGGACAACTGGATCCATGACCAAGCACATGCTGGCAGCTCCTAATAAGCCAATGTGTGAACATGGGATCCACCTTCATAAAAATTTCATCACCAACATGGATAATAACATAAACTGCATCCTCAGGTACTTGGAAGATGACAATACACTAAGGAATTGACTGGCATAGCAAATAACAGAGTCTTGATTCAGAGATCTTGAAAAAATGTGAGGGTTGGGCCGACAAAAATCTCATGAGGTTCAGTAAAGCAGCAGCAGTGTTCTGCTGTGGGGCAGTGTCACTTGACACATTGGTACCAAATGGGAAAATTCATACTGACCTTTCCAAAAAGGACCTGGATGCAGGAATGAACGTGAACTCTCTCTGCAGGTAAGACGAACTGCCAACTGGGCTGCATTTGGAGGAGTGCAGAAACAAATCAAGAGGAGCTGCTACTCCCTCTACTCAGTGCTGGTGGTGCCATGTCTGAAACACTGGGCTCCCCTTTGGGTCCACCTTTGGGTACGTGGAGAAGCCTGAAAGAGTCCAGTAGATGGCTACCAAAATAATAAATGTTGAGGCAGCTGGGATTGTTAGTCAAGTGAAAGAGTGGCTAAGGAACAATCTAATTGCAATCCACAGTTACTGGAAGGGTGGTTACAAAGATGACAGAGCTAAACTCACAATGTTGGATCTCTGTCCTCCAGTGTTTTCAAGAGAGCCAAAGAAAATCTAACTTCAGCCAAATATGGATATGTAAAGAGTATTGAAAAAATGCACAGGAGATCTGTACAGCATAGCTTTTATTCCAGCTGGCTGCTCTGAACAGCAGTATCTTCTCTGAAATATATAAACCAAATATTCTCTTAATAAATATCTGTTGATTTTTTTAATATGAAAATTATTTAGTTTTCCTTTTCAAGGATGGACCTGTGTAGAAATAACCTTCTAAAAATCCAACGGAAACAGTGATGAAGAACAGATTAAAAATAAACTTCTTCTAAGGAATCTGACCTATAAGTAAGATTTAGACCACAGCAAAAGAAAGCTAAATTTCAGATGTAAACTCATTCAGATTTTACCAATGTTAGCATTTCAGGTCAAGCATTTAACTCCAGTGAAGTAGCATTGGTAGTTATAAAGAAACTGATATTAAAGTCCTGTTTTAGCCTATTAGATATTCTATTCTCTTCCCATATAATATATAGGCATGTTAAAAAAAAGCTTTGATTAATTGCCATCTGAAAAGGAAACAAATCCCCCCCTAACTCTCCAATATTCCACCATCCCACCAAGGATGAGCAGAAAATACTATCAGGGAGAAGTGTTTTATAGCATATGGTATTGTAAGTATATTTGTTTTGCAGGTCACAGAACTGTGTATACCATCCCTGCGCCAGGAAATATGTAGCACTTAATAGTATTGGTCTGGAGCAGAAAACATTTAGCTGTAGCTAATGAGCTGTTTTGCAGCTTCCTTCAATGTTAAGAACACTGAGCAAAGGTGGTGGTGGAAAGCTATCAGCTTTACTTTGTAAGGCATTACAGGGAATTCTCTTTTACAGTGCAATGCCACTGATGTTTCAGCCTACAGCAGGTTTAACCATATTCTCAAGTAAGGTTCTCCTGTGCATTATTAACGGTTTGTTATTACTTTTCATTACTGTTTTAAAATATGCCACTGTGTTTCCACACTTACTGTTTCTCAGAAAGTACGACAAAAATGTGACAATATATAGATCTAGGAAATTCTCAATGACCAATAAACCTGAAGAGCCACAATGGCATTCATAAATACGGTAACTGTGACTTCCATCTAATATACACATTCTAAGACTGTTAGCAATGATGCTGCTGCTGGTAAAATGACAAGGAGTCATTTTTTTCTCCACCTATTTAAAATAAAATTTTACAGAATTTATACAATATTACAGTAATTTTATATATATATTTTTTTTTAATTTCTTTATTTTTTTTTACCAATGCGTTATCTCATGTATACACCAAATGTTCAAGAAGAACCACAGAATCTATTCAAATAAGGATAAAATGAATAGTGTGGGGTTTAGGTGCAAGGAGTTTTGCTGTGTCAAATCAGAAGAAAATTCACTTGGGGAATACCAGGAGAACCAAAGCTAAGTCTCAAGCAAGAAAATGTATATTCATTTTTATGCTTTTATTTAATTCACGTGAAAACGTGAAAGATGGACTCAGAGAGATCTGATACATTATAATTAGTACGACTGTTGGCAAAAAAACATATTCACCAAACGCCCTGTAAAGACTGTTGCTAACAAATCTTGAACTGAAAAAAAAAAAAAGAAAAAAAAAAGAAAGAAACCAGCTGTATCAGAAAAAAAATATTTAAATGTTAATTTAAAAATTGAGACATTTCCTATACACAGAAGATAAAGTATTTAGTAAAGGACAGACTTCTGCCTATGCAAGAGAACTGATTTTGATGAAGCCAAAACCTAGCACAGTACAAGTGAGAGATACTAATCTCAGGGCAAATACCTCTACCTCCACATAAAAGACACGTTTCAAAAATAACTTCTAAAGGTAACAAATGAAGATGAGGCACTGCCTGCCCGAGGTAGATGGACACAGGGACCTACTTTTAAAAGAAAATGTTTGTTTTGGGTTTTATCCCCTCCAGTTCAACTGAATCAGACCACTCAACTGAAATGCAGCTTCTCAAATGAGAAACCAGCTTAAAATAACTTCTGTCAACCTCAGCTGACCTTAACAATTTATCTTTGTGTTTAGATGGATACTCAGGACCAAAGCATCTAACTGCCTTTTCCAAGGTGTAAACATAAGAAAAATATTTCTCTTCTTTGCTGGCTGGCAAGAAGAAAGAAGTGTCATTTTAGTCCAGTGAGGTTACTACTTAAAAGCATTTGTGCAAAAGCTTGGGCTCAAAGATGCATTTTGCATTTTCTCAAGAAAGCAAGTCATCTCATATTGACTCGCCTTGGTGAAAACTCTATGGACACAATGAAGTTTCCAGCCACCTTAGTTCAATTCACAGCAGTAAGCAGCTATTGTGAAAATGTTATAAATGAAAATGGGACCCTTTGGGGGATTACTGTTTGGTAGGTTCTGCCAATGAGATCATTAAGGGGAAAAAAAAACACAAACCCATGATGACCATTGCATATATTGCCTGACCCTTCTTCACAGTCAGAATTGTGGAAAACAAGAAAAATAAAAAGGAAAACCAAGCTAAATTATCCCACCTAAGTCCTTCCTCCCCAAACATTAACTGTAGCTTGTCAGCAAATTAATTTTTCAGAGAACCAAATCTCTGGTTTCTCAGGCAGATTCAGAATAGCATTATATGTCATTGCTCTTGATAGCCAAGTCAAGTAGTTATACCTCTCCACTCTAGGGTCACTAAAAAACAGTAATTTGGCTTAAAATGTTCAGAAGCAAAAATTAACCTGTACTTGTTCAAGGCTACCACTCAGAGGTAACACTGTATTTCTGCATATACGGTTTTAAATGAACACATGAAGTGAAAAGGTAATTAATTTATTACAAAGAGCTATTTTTATAGGTTGTAGTAATGGCTGAAAGCTAAAAAGTTTTTCTGCTTTAAAGAATAATATTAATGTTTTTTATGTTCAAAAGGAGATTAGAAAAAAATATTTCTGTAAGAAGCAGTAGTCTTCTGAGATGTGATTTCCTCTGGACATAAATGTGCTGAACCTCAATCAGGATGCAGAGCACCCAGTTAAAGGGGAACTTCAAAAAGCACCGAAAAAGGGAAACCTGTGTAAAAGTTCACAGTAATTTCTGCATACAGTTCTGAAAAGGAAAGGGCTTTGTAACATGAGTTCTCAATTTGCAATTTAAGGTGCACTGTTCATCTAACATGCTTTCCGTAAGACTGCTTTTTGCTTTAGGACTCAGACAAAAATTAGCCTTTAGATGTTTTCTTTTTAAAAAAATTCTTTTTCTTCTTACATTTCAGAAGCCTGAAAGTCTTTAAAATAGGGCTTTCTTTACACAGCTTTTTGGACAAAAAGAATAGCATCTAACTGTATAATTTTCCACACTTTCAATATGAAATGTTCGAAAAGTAACTCACCTCAGTGCATAAGAATGAC
Organism: Apus apus; assembly: GCF_020740795.1. Lineage (NCBI taxonomy): Eukaryota > Metazoa > Chordata > Aves > Apodiformes > Apodidae > Apus > Apus apus. The sequence goes on along the minus strand of NC_067285.1, from coordinate 50,764,908 downwards.
TAATCCTTCAAAAGTGTGGATAAAGGAAATTGAGAATAGCTAGAATGAGGCTGTAAAATAAGGTATATCCAATCTTAAGACAGTCTTAATATTTTAATACAGTTAAAATATTTTTTCAATTATGAAAAAATAAAGAGTATGATTACAGTAAAGTACTGAGAAGGCCTCCAGGAGGCATAGGAAGCTTAATACTAGCCATATTCAAATACAGCCCTGTGGCTTTGTTATAAATATATGGCATATGTAAAAAGATATAAATATACTGGTTTTAAAATTATTTTTTTGAAAATTACAATTTTCACCTTGGCTATATTTTGAAACAAATACAACAACTCTTTTAACAGAATAAAATGTAAACAGGCAGTTCCCATAGCAATGACAGAGAAACACAGAGGAAACAGCAGAAATGAAAAAAATTGAGTGGGAAGGGGAAGTACTTAAGAGCAAGTCCCTTTGGCAAAATATTGACAGATGAAATGAAGAAGTACCAGTAGAGGATGTTAATACAGTAGCTTCTACTTTTTCTGAGCACTGAAATAATGGGTCTTATAGGATGAATTAATACAACACAAGACAGTCACAAATTCCAGGAATGACAAGTTGTCAAGAGTCTTCTCTTAGAGCCAGATCACATGCTTGTAAAAGCTATAACTCAATTCAGAGTGCAAGAAACCATAAAGACTCAACAATGTAATTTATATGCTAGCAGCAAAGGAGACACCACGTCAAATAACACTGATACAGAAAAGATGAGAAAGACAATGTTGATAGGAGCAGTAGCCCTGTACAGCTAAAACACGGGAAACTAAGCTGGCTTTGAAACAGAGGAGAACAGACTGTGGAGTATGTAGCAAGGCATCAGGCCAAAAGAGGAACTAAATTTCCAACAGGAGACGGGGATGTAGCAGGTGTTACAAAAATAATATTTTTGAACAGCACTCAGGTCACTGAGAACAATCCATGATGGGATGCAATCATCAGATAATGATCTCCTGGGAGATAATGTCATTAGCACAGACTAGAGGGATGATTCTAAATAGACAAAATATTACACATCAGGCTGCTTCAGTGCAGAAGGGAACTTCCTCTTTGGCAATCTCTTTCTGTCTCACTTCCAATCGCTATAACCAGAATTATGATCCTGCTGCGTACTGCACATGAGGAAACAATCCTGTGCAGAATTGCAGTCCCTTGGTGGGAAACCCTGGAGCTTCTAGCAGCAGCTACTGTAAATGTCTGTTTCATCGTTAGTACCCTAATCTCTGCTCATACAGATTCCCAAAACCCTGACCCCAGCATTTAGAACAGATAATAAAAAGATTGATCTAATATATATGTAACCAATCTTTTGAAGACCAAGTATTTTAGGAACCAGTTAAAAGCAGGCTCAATGTCATAAAAACAGAGATAAAGCAAGAATGCCACAATTCTGGTGTGAGGTGAACTCTCTTTGGGCACTCCATGGTTCTTGTTTAAATGGTGGGATTGTTTTTAAGGCTTCTCATGTTTTGGTGGTATCAGACAGATTCTGTTCCCCAAACACATTAGGGAATGAGGGTGCACCACAATGATGTAAAGGGACTAGCTAACATTTATGCAAGTCATCTAACATCAGGGCTCTTGTAGGGATAAAAGTAAGAAAAACTACTCTTTCACATCCATGCACATGCAAGCTTTTTTACTCTTCCCAGCATGGAGTGCTTAAATTCCATGTTCTGAAATGAGCCCAGCTCCCCCTTGATGTTCTCTACATCCTATTTTCTGAATTTTCTTCTCTGTGTTTAAATTATTTTACACTGAAAAAACACCTGCAACAGTAAATGAGGATACTACACACAACTCCTTGGTTGGTTAAATATATAACTTTAAGCTTTGATAAGCTGCTTCTGGTTTGAGTAAACAGGACAGACCGAACACAATTATGCATTACATCCCTGCTCCAAGTACACAGTGTAGTTCTAGCTATACAGTTACCAAAATTGATTGCCAGTGTTTTAAAATGTCCAGATTTTTTTTGAGTTGTCTTATTTTTAGTGGATTTGGAAAAGAAACATAGCACTATGATGCAAAATATGTATATTACTGCTGACTTGCTAATAGATGGCTTGCATTACACATTCAAAATATATACTAACATTAAAATCTACTCTAGTACAAACTTGTTACTATGTGAAGCTGATAAGTGACTTTGACAAGTTCTCATGAATTTTAGAAGAGTTTGGTCAGCTAAGCCTGATTATAAATGCAAATTTAGGAAGAGTAAGAATAAAGCTCAATGATCTGTATGCTCAAGAAATAAAAACAGGGGCATCAGTACGAACAAGAAACCAAATACAAGAAGAAAAGGAATAAATACAGGACCAGCCAGAAAATATGCTTAGAAAGAACAAGAAAGATTGGTAAGGATTAACTGTGTGCATACATACTTTTTGATTAAGGAGGATTTATATCCATATCACAAGAACAAGCTCCCGCAATAATACACTACTGATGACAGAAGATTTGCTGGTGGCAGTCCTAGATATTATTATCTGACCACTTCAGCTGAGATACAATCAAACCAAGATTTAAAGCTTAGGTTTAAATGTTGCCTGATTTTCTACCACTAGTATTAATCCTTAAAAATCATGTATCAACACTGAATCCAATCAGCATTTTCTGCTTTTGTCTCACCAAAATGTAAATAAAAACATGGCTTCAAAAAAAGCCATTTTTTTTCCTGTTATTTCCCTTCTATAGCAAGAAATGCCAGGACTCCTGTTCCTTTATCTTTTGTTTGGTCTTTACTTGTAGAATTCAAGCTTTTTCCGTGCACAGTTTACACACACCAATAATGGAGGAAAGACAAAGGAAAAACAGATAAAGAAAATTTAAATCCAAATGAAATCCTGCAGATAAAACTTGAGATATGGTACTGTGCAAAAAATAGTACTTTCCTAAGGTTCTCTGCTGTGAAGGTCACTTGTGACCACTGGTAGGAAACAGAAAAATCTGTGTCATGTTAATTTTAGTCATAGAGATTAAATAGGATCTGCTCATGCAGGTTGCATGTAAACATGGATAAATCTTAGTAATTGAGTTGTCTATTTTTATGCATTATAAGCAAATACTTATTTGTCCTTTACTTAACCTGACCTTTTGTTAATGAATATTTTATTTTGGCTGGTTAATATCAAAACATACCAATGTCATGATCCTTAAAAATACAGTAATTAAACAGTCTAATTATGTCCAACAAAAACCAGTCTCAGTCTTATAGCAAAAAAAAGCTAAAGCAAGCAGTTAGACTTGTTTTAACATTATTTCCATGTATCTGAAATACAGATTTTCAACATGAAAATTCCTCTCCTCCTGATTTTGCTTACAAGCCGAAAAGAGGAAAGGTGCAAACTTCCCAGATTTTATTAAAGCTCTCAGCTAAATGTTTCAAAACCAGAGGTTTTTAAACAGAGGTCAGCGTCAGTACATACGGATGCCCACTAACCCAGCCAAACCTAAATCCCCAATCTTCCAAAGAATTTCTGCTAAAAATTATTGCTTTAAAAAGAAAGCTAAAATTGAGGAAGTGTTTTAATGCCTATTTTAATGTGTCTTTACTCTGAAAATTAAGACAATCCCAATGATTGCAGTCCTAGTAATAACAATTACACTGACACCTGAATAGCTTAATAAGAAAAGGCAATTTGATATTGCCATAGTACGCTGCTTTTCTTTTTTTAAAGATGAAAAATAAATTTGGAATTACTGTAATTTTTTTCAAACATGTAGACATTTGATGGAAATGTTAATAAAGAGTGTAATGTTGGGTTTTGGAACTGTACAAAAGAGAAATGAGAATAGAGCACAAAATTGGACTAGCTCTACTGACAGAAAACAGAGAACCAGCTGCAACAAATCAGTAGTATGTAATGCTATCATCTATATACAGTTTTCTGGGACAGTGAGGCAGAGAAAGAGAGAAGTGCTAATTTATTCTTTTTCTTTATGTTCAACATACTCATTGCCATTTGTCAGTGTATGGTCTGCATTCTCTTCTAATTTTTGTGCTCTGTTGCTAGATACAGTATTGAGAGCTGCAGTCTACAGCTTATTCCAAACTATGTAAAGGTAGCAATATGCATTACTGCGATAATTACTCTGATGGTTGGTAAGACAACAGGTAGCAATCAACCACTTTTGCATTGATGAGGTGGTGTACAAAGCACTGGAGATATCACTGTAATTTGGCACATGCTAGCGTATTACCCAAAACTGTGTTTCTAATGTGCATCTGCTTCCATTCAAAATAAACAAATAGGGAATGGGCACAGAAAAGGAGTGTACGCTTGCCTTGTTAAAAAGACTAAGTAAATAACCAAGCATAAAAAGTACCAGTGATGCTAAAGCAAAGGACAGTAGCTGCTCCAGTTAATTGATAGATCGCTCTTGGATCAAAAGCACAGCTGTTGAAAGGAGTAACTCTGAAAGTAAGATAAAAATGCACTGGACTACACCAGATTTGAATTTGATTTCTAATGGTAATGAATACGCAGAGGCTGACAGCCTGGAATAGTGTTTATCAAAGTAAAGTTGTGTTCCCCTCCCCCAAGATCAAGGACTAGTGACCTTATACCTGTCCTTTAGCTTTTTCTATTGCTGAAGTTTTCCTGAATATACCTTAAAGACTGTATGTTTTTCCACATCTGTACAGACGCATATCTGTAACTCCCACCCACCCTTCAGAAAAATACTGATTTGAAAGAAAGTTGCATTCCACAATAATATAAAATGTTGTCCCACATTACTCATGCAATGATTCATAGCTGGGAAGAAGGACTCACAAGACAGTAGGCCTCTATGACTAGTTCAGAATGTTAAGCCCTCATGATCTTTAAAGTTAGTCCCATGTCTCCAAGGGTGTCCTTATCTTTATAATTGAAAGGTGGAAAGCTGGCAGGCAGATTTGGTGAAGAATAATGAATTATATCAGAAGCATGGAAAAAAAAATAAATATACTTACTGTGGCCTTCAGCAGTTATTCATAACCATGTCAGCTTCTGCCAGCTTTCTGCTTTACAGCAACACACCCAGAAAAGCATGTCATGATATAAACATGAGATCCTGAAGATAAAATCAAAGGACAGTAGAACCAAAAGTGCCTACTGATGTACAATCTTCCAGCTCAGAAAAAAACCCAACAACTTTCTTTCCTGACAATTGCAGTAACTCACAACACAACAAATCAATTCTCACGTCTCTTTGGATATGCTGGGGTTTAATTTTTTTTTTTTTTGCCTAATCTTTAAATCTTTGTGTTTACTCTTCTAATTTATATTACTCTGTTATTTTTTGTCATCTTTCTCCATCTAATTCACTTCTGTCACTTACAGCTTTCAGTCTCTTCTCTGCTCCTCTTAGCCTTCCACATCAATCACCTTCTCCATTCTGTACTGTAGTCAATTCCTGTCAGGACCCTGTAGACGTAAATACACGACCCTCAGTGCATGCCTCTCCCCCAAGAACCTCTCAAGCTCACACGTCTTGCCCACATGGCACACTCATGTGCATATCCACACATACACATACAAACACAGAGAACTCCTTAGAAGCAGACACATGATTGCCGTGTCTACGAAACAATTTACCTTCCCCACATAGACTCTCCATCACATGGATATTTCCTCCTTGGAAGTATAAAAAAGGTGTATAGAGAGGAAAATCATAGATGCTTCATCCTTATTCTGGAGAGGTGAAATTATTAACTCTCCTTTTCAGCTTCATTTGCTGGTCAGCATTGGCCCAGAGGCGTACACATTAGTTACAATGAGAAAATCAGGGAAAAGAGGCATATTGGCAGACTATTTATAATCACCAACTTATTGGAAATGACTAAAATGAAGACATGTCAGAGAACAGTAGGATGACTTGAAGGAAAGAGAAGCGGCTGCGACTTCAGGAAAAGGCTTTATATCTGACTTCCTGAGTTCATGAATATTTGTACTCCACTATCCTACCATCCTGTGCCCCATTCACAGTTAAGTTCAGCACTCCTATATCCAGCACAGGCTGACTGCCATCCAGTGATGTGAGACTGTTGCCTAGACCAGTAATTGCAAGACTGGAGATGACTGCCTGCTTTTGTTCTGGAACTCCCAGTACTGCTACCACTTTAGAAAGATTTCCATGAAAAGGTAATGCTTGTTTGCCCTCAAACAGGTCCTCTCATTTGTATGATTAACTTGAGGTAAAGAAGTTACCTTGGTATTTCTTTAAGTTTAATCTTCCAGGTTTGTAATAAGCTGAGATAAATGCCTCCAATCACCTTCGCAGTGTCATTTATTTTGACAAAGTGCAATAGAAGTTATTTTGATGGAAGAGAGTGAACCATATTAGAACCGGACAATCTGGTCTCAGCTGTGACAGGTTTCAGCACGCCATGCAGAATAAAAATAATTGGAAGTAGAAACAGATCTATCTTTCCCTTCCAAACTCTGGAGATGTCCAATTGATCTTCTAGCTTAAAATATATATATAGAAGAAAAATAAACTGTCAATTACAGTGTCATCTATCTCTGTCAATTGTAAACATATTTACCATGCATTGCTACAAACAGCTGTGCAAGATCAAGCCCTTCATCCAGGACTCCCAGGCCAATTAAGGAATCTTGTGGATGGATGAAGGGTTTTTCTTTTTTTCTTTCAGTAAAATGTAGTGCAATTATATCAGGTGTTCAAAAACTTGTGTGTATGTGTAGGTTTTAGGAGACTAAAGAGAAGCAGTGTATTTCTATGGCATTTCTTCAGCACAAAATACTTGTTTCTCCCTGTCTTTGTAGCTGTAATCTCACATTGAGAATAATATTTCAGCTAATAGCTCCCTAACAGCAGGTCACCTACACTACGGAAAAGTTTTGCAGAATACAAGAAAAAAAGTTTCTGATTCTATGTGAGAATAAGAGAATAAGCCAATTTTTATTTTAACTAAAATCATGTGTCTCCTGCTCCTGAGATACAAATTTTAGTCAGCTTGTTTCTTAAGCCACATTTGTAAAGGTGACTTTGGAATTCAGATGCCTGAATTTTAGATTTTTGAACTGAAAGATTGTGATTTTCAGAAATTGCTCTGGATCTTTGAACTGAAAAACAGTTTCATAGCACTAGAAATAAAGAAAGTTCTCAGGCTTCTAGAGATAAACAGTTTGATGCAGTTGATAGAATTTCTGAAAGAGGAATATGTTCAGCATTTACTTTTGTTCTACAGCTGGAATAGCAGAAGAGCAAATTTCCATCATGGTGATGCTGAGGAAAAGGAAAGGAGGATCTAGTTGCTGCTAAAAGAAAGTATTTTCAGACCAACAGCTTGGAAAACTTTAGCCAAGGGTCTTAAACAAAGTAGCTTAGGAGAGAGATAGCTGAGGTGTATGAAACAGGAAAAGAGAAGGTGAAGAGAGATCAACTACTATGTCTAAACTGGCAGGAAGAAAATTCATGCAACAAAAAAATGAAGTGGTTCTTAACAAAATTTGTAGTAAAATAAGATAACTTCTCAACACAGGATATTTGTGGGTGGTAAGTTCATATAGGTCAAAAAACACACAGCAAACTCAAGGGAGAAAAAGCCAGTAAACTCAGATATAGAAATGGTATCTTTAGCTCTCTAAGCTCCAAATTGCTGAAGATGTGCAGAGTATTCCAGAAAAATACTATTTGCCTTCTTATTTTCATTCTCAGGTATCAGGTTATGAAGGTGCTTATGAAGCCAAAATTAGCATTTGAAATTAGACAAGGAATAAGAGACAACTTCTCAGCCAAGAGGGAAGCCAGCACAGATTGAGCCTACTAGGAAATTCACAATCTGCTCATATATTTTTTGGGCCTAACACTCAGCGCTAGCACCCCCATCATTCTCTTTCCAGTCCTTGATACCTCCTGCTTCCTGCACTATTATGGATCTGCAAACCCCAGCTGCAGGGACTGAATTGTATTTGCTTCAGTTGGTGACTTTTTTGGCTCATCCTTCTCACAGACTGGCTGGGAGCTTTTTGAGAGCTGGCTATCATTTGGAGTTGTTAAAAAACAAACAAACAAACAGAAAAAATATAAAACAAAAAACCCAACTTTATATCTACTCCAGAGGATGGGCTAGCTGTGGCCTTGGAATTTGTGAAGTGATGAGCCCTACTGTTCATCCTTTCCAGCCCTGCACTTTAATAAGATGAAGGTTGCCAGACTGTCTCCTGTATGCCTATGACACTTGTGACTCATGTTAAAGACAATTATTGTCAGTTTTTTGCATTGAAGTTTAACATTGTTATCATCTTGGGTGAAGCTTTTATAAATGGATGTTAGATTTTACCTGGGTGGAATGAAAGACTTTTTCTGTGTGAAGAACAATAAATCGTCCAAAGCTGGAAAAAGGTTATTGAACTACTGTGCTGAGGAATTTTTTTCAATGATTGTATCTGATTTAGCCTGCTCACATACTTATAGTCACCTAAATAGAGGAAAAATCCCTTATCCATATGCCAAACACATGGAGGGTAGTGATCTACAGTCTGATTTCCACAGAAAGAAAACTTACGAACCTGGCAGCTGCCTGACAGATCCCATTATTTGGCCAATCAGGGGATTTTGCTTAATCCACTTATAACCATCAACTATCAGTTTTGGTGTAAGAAAGAAATTTCTCAAAAAAAAAGTGCTTACAGTGAAACACAATTTGAAGGTTTAGCACTTCCTCTGCAGGCTTTACTTCCCTGCTGAAATAATTTCCTGCCAAGACAGATGTCTTGATGACACTAAAATCTGTGGTCTCTGCTGTCTCAGTTTAGTGTGCTTTAGTGTTTTAGTCTAATCAAGATCCCAGGGCTTCATGTAGTGTGAACCATAAAGGCCTGTAATATAAAAGAGGTTGGATTAGATGAAATAATCCCTTCTGACCTTAAACTCCACAAAATTATAAAAGTTTTACAAACTCCAGTTAACAGTGGTATATATCAATAGCTTGTGTTCTGAGACATTGCTCCCTGATTTCATCTTAGTTCTGCAATGTCAGCTTTACTGAGTTTGAACTGTAGCAGTTTGCCTTTGATACTCTGGCCTCGTTTTAAATTGCTGCAGAGAAAATTTGTAAAAGACTAGATGGAGTAACACTGAAACAGCACAGATTCTGTAAAATAATCTTAAGAAAAAAAAAAATGTACCTAATTCTTTATTCTTTTAGAGGATTGATCTTAGAGTATTTTGATTTGGAAGCTTTATATAATAGCTTCAGGCCATATGGGTAGCTGGGGATTTGTATTTTTAAAAAAAAAAAAAGTTTAGTTTTTCTTACAGCTCCTACTATGACAAATTAGAAAGCTGTAAGTAGGTGTTATCTGCTTAATTCAGAAACATTCCCAGAAATGCGAAGCATTAGGTAGCATTTACAGAGACACTTAGTGAAACCTGTGGAGCTGAATGCCTTTAAAATGCATGTCACATGAATATTCACTCACATATATAAATTTAGGGTATCTGTTACTTTCAGTAAATACATCTATCATTTCACTTCAAGGTACAGATTACAATAAAGGCATATCAAAATATCAGATCTTTTATATTATTCTTGTACAAAATATACTGCAGGTAGTCATGTTTGTGTTCTATTCCTCTCAGCAGTTTCCTTTCTATGGGAAAGGTAAAACTTAAATTTCTCTTAGTTTTTTCACTCCATATACTTTGATAAACTGGTTCATTGCTGAGTCTTTACAAATAACCCTTTGCACTTCAAAAGGAGCTCTGGTACTGTAATACCAAACCAATGCAGTATCCAGAATCTAAGGATTAGAGTTCTATATTGCAGAGAAATACAGCTAAAATATTTGGAACATCAAATAGATTCAGAGTAACCCTACATTTCTTATGTACCTGACTGGCTCTGGAATATATTCAGGCCAGTGAGAGAATGGGAAGGAATGAAGGAATGTTACCCTTTTTCAGGTAGTATATCAAAGAAGGTGATTTACCAATATCTGTAGGTGTATTTTTACATCCCCATCCCCCCCCTCCCCCCCCCCCAATAATAAATAAATAATCAATGTAACTCCTGAAACTCTTTTTGGGGAAAAAATAAAGTACTGAGGGAGGGCTTTAAACAAAGGTGAAAGAGAAAGCAATTACTGATGAGTATGTTTGGCTAGTTGAGAGGACAGAGTTGTGAAGTTCTGCAAATCTATTATACCCTTCAGAATATTAATATATCAAACGAGTAGATTTAACATGCCAGGTATCCTGAACTTGAGTGGAAATTTCTCCTCTTCCAAGACCTAGAACCCTTTACCTCCCTTTTATCACTCTTCCTGCCTTCTCCCCTTCTCCTCCAAAATGATACACAAAACCGTCCTATGTGCTAAGGAATTTTACCTGTCTGGGTGAAGACCTCCAGATTCTCTACAAAGTACTTCTTTTTACGAAAATTGTTTGGGAGTGGCTGATAGGCAAATTGTTCACAACCATCCATTCAAAATGATCAATGGGCAGGAGACCCAACTGTTCAGCCTTTCTACAATCCCTTTCCACAATAGGGAATAAAAGACCTTTTTTTTCTCTCCTCCCCCCCAAAAAAGAAAAACTCTGCTCATATTTGTCATTCTTTAGCAGTCTCTCTTCTGTGGTTATTGCAAGGGATTAAAAATCCCTGTACACTCCTTTTTTTTCCCTCAGCTATATCACTCAGCACAAGGAAAGTTATCAGTTCTCTCTACAAGCTCTACCTTATCTATGCTTAAACCAGTACAGCTACAATGCTACTGGGAAAAATTTAAAAATGTAATATAGGACAGCCAGGCTTCTTCAGAGCAGGGCTTAGATGTTGATGACAGAGCAGAGAATAGGACTGCAATGACCTGAGTTTGCCAAGTGTAAGAAAAGTATACCTGTCTCACTCATCATTTGGCTTGGCTAAAGAAATTATTTTTAGGTCTCAGTGGTAGTGATAAAGTTAATCTGCTGTGTCCCAAGCCAATAAAAATAAACTAAATAAGCTCAACACAAAAACACACAATCCAAATAAACTTAAGTTTTAGATCCATGAGGTTCCCAAAACCCTAGCTATGTCTAAGACAAGTATTATATACGTGCCCTGTGCCTTGGAATCTCTGGTGTTTTCTCTGCAGGATCTTGGGCAAATGATTGGTGTTGCTGAAATAATTTGTTTCCATCAGGAAACTCTCTTTAAATCCATGTTAAGAGGCTGGTATTCCAAAAGAACAAGGTACAGAAAAGATGTGAATTGCAACCACAGTTAACTATTAGTCAGGCAACAAGCTCATCAATGATAATAAGCAAACAGGAGCGAAAGAAAAGACGGAGGGAGGGAGGGAGGGAGGGAGAGAGAGAGCAAAGAGAGAGAGAAAGACAGAGACAGACAGAAAGAAGCCATGAAAAGTGAGGAGATGAGTAACTTCTTGAAGAGTAGGAGAAGAACTGCAGGGAAGCTTCTAATTAGCTAGCAGACTGCTTTGAGTCCTAAGAAAAGTCAAGAACAGGAAAGATGGTTCTAAAGTATACATATTTGCAGGCTATGGGAACAACCTTAAAGGATAAACCAAACACAAAAGTGTTTCTTTTGAGTGCTTTATACAATTCTATTTTTAAATTAAATTATAAAATACCTTTGAGATATTTACATGCTTTACTAATTAAAATCCTTCAAGTTGACTGAATTTACACCACCTTTAAAATTTAATGGATAAAAACACTGAAAGCAGATATCACTGAAATGGTATCAGTCATTTTCTGTCTTTCCTTTAGTTCCAACTTCTATATATATAACCAAGACATAACTTTAATGAAAAACACATGATTTTATCAGAAGAGCTTGTTAAAACTAATTTGAGATTATATCTAATCTAAATGAAGAATATCTGTGGGAAGAAAAAATAAAAATGACAGATTTGCTTCAGCCTCTGGGTATTTCAGCAACTGCTGAAACTGTTCTTCCAGCATGGAGAAAATAAGGAAAAGAAAATTAAAAAACAAAGCCCCAAAGATTCTGAATGTGAGCATAATAAGCCTTCGGAAGTTATTTGAAAGTACTCTCTAGAAAACCTGGAGTGAGTAAACTGAGCAGCTAAGGATAGAAAACGGAGACAGCATGTCTGTTGCTTCTAAGTGACCCAAGCAACTTTAGTAAACAGTCTCTAACAGAAGCAAACTGGCATTACAAAACACATATTTGATTTGCCATAATGAAAACCATAAACACTTAAAGCTAGTGGTGACACACTACCTCATAAAAACTGACCAGTGCTTAAAAGTTAGCATTCTAATTTCATAAGGAAAGTTCCAGTTATGAAAGAAGAAGAGAAAGTGGGAACCATGCATTCTGCCAAAAGATCTGCAATTTTGTTCCACACCTGTAATGGTAAAGAAAGCAAAAATTCCACTAAACTGTGCATTATGTTGATTTGATTTCAAAGTCATCTTGCTGGATAAATGCCAAGTTCAAATTATTCAGGACAAAGGCTGTCCCTGAAATCAGCACAAATGTCCTCCAGTGAAAACATCCTCCTTTATGAGACAGGGAATCCCAGGGAGTGTGAAATTCAGCAGGAGCAGGAAGCCGAAAAAAATGTATTTGAACAATTTAAAAGCAACTTTCTGAATAACCTACAATACTTGTAGCTAAAGGCTTGACATCAACAATATAAAATCAACACAATGAAGATGTATTGACTTATTTTAATTTACACTGTAAAGGCATCCAGGAAGAATAAAAGTTACTTTTGTCATCAACTTTGTCAGAAGATGGGTGAAATGAACACTGCTATCAAAAATATGGGGGGGGAGGGGTTTGGTCAAACTCCTCTGGAAGGCCAGAAATCTTGTCTGCTCTGATTCTAGTCCCAGTCACCCACATGCACTTACTATTAGAAGTTCATTGTATATTTCCAGCAATTCAAATATGGGATCAGTGTTCTTTGAATCAATATAATTGCTCTAAATCAAGTAGAATTAAATCCAGGTAAAACTTGAAGTCATCCAGCACTTTTTAAAGAGCTATTATTGCTTTTTTTACCTCCCAAGCAATCTGAGGTTACCAGTACATAAATAACACCACTGATTCAAATTATTTTAAAGTAATTAAATTTTTCTTGTAGGAAAAAATTTACAGTCATATCTGGAAATATAATCTGAAGGAAGGCAATTTCAGAGTGCTATAGAAACATTATCAAATCCTTATCAGGTCATCAGCTATCCAATTTCCTTGATTTTACAGATGGAGAAATTGTGCTGTCGAGGAGTTGCAGAACTTTCTTGAAGTCATGGATGAAGACTGGCAGAGACAGGATTAGAGTCAGTCTCCTGCTCTCAGAGCTAGGGCCTGCTCATTCTCACACACTGGATAACTACCAGTCAGTGAAGCAAAACTGCCCTGTTTTGGGTCAGGATGTAGGAACGTGTGTGAGATAGCCATTAGTTTGTCCAAAACTTTCAAAGGAGAATGGATACTTTAGAACATATGAAGAAAATGCATCTTAAAGGTATCTGGAAGTATGAAATTCAATATGAATAGCAAGCCTCAACAAAAGTGAGTTGCTTGTAGCAATCATAATCTGAAAAATGATGATTCAAATTATTTATTTTTTCTATGTACAGAGACTAATTTGAACTTGTGCACAGATCACTGGCATTCTCAGCCTTCCCAGAGCCAACACATCATAAAGCCACATCTTATCCTCCAGCTACTGCAGTTTCCACTAGTACAGTATGGATTACAGCACACAAACACAAATTATTCAATAAAAGGCAATACAGATTTGTGTAGCTGTGTGGAGATACTATGTAGACTAAATCTTGGGAAAGCTTCAGTACCACTCTTTGGGCAAGAAGGGTTGTGCATTTAAAACAGCCTTTAAAGTACACTCTGTGGTACCCTAGATCTACCCAAGAGCAGAGCACAGAAGTTATTGTCTTATTTCATTCCTTGTCAGCTGAAGGGTTACTGTGTCCTAACTAAACTCTGTGGCTTTCAGACAGAGCTTCACACTCTGATCTGGGCTACCAGTACTCACATATGACTGGTTCACAAAAAATCTAGGTTAATAGTGACTGACGCTGGCTTTATATTGTGACTGTAGCTTCAAAAGGCTACAGAAAAGAGCAATTGGTTCCCCACATAGAAACACAGGCTTCAAAGATTTATTTGGCTTTACTTTTTCCGTAACAGGATTTCTTTGCTGCTTCTCACAGACAAGGATTCAAAACAAGCAATTTTGTAGCAACAAAGAGTTTGATGACAGATAAAAAGGAACTAGAGAAAGTCCTGTGAGTATTAAAACTCCCATGAAACCAGAATGAAATGTTGTAAAGTCCTTTGCACAAATTAGAACTCAAAAATAGCAAAGATTTTGAGTACATTATGCCAACACGGAACTGAGCGACATATTACTGTCTTCATTTGTCTGAACTTCGTATGGGGAGGAAATTTCAAGGACTGCACATCGAAGAAATTAACACAGTAGGGTAAAAAGGAAAAACTGCAGTTTCAATTCTTCCTTGGCAAAACTGATTTTGAAAAGGTGCAACATGCATACCAGCCATAGAAGAATAATGAAAATACTGAAATTAATGTTCTAAGCATGTATAGAGATTGAAAGCACAACAAAATATATGAATGAATGTTATGGTTAGAGAGGGTCCAGGCTAATTTTATGGTGCCCATACAAGGACGTAGAGAGAAGGTCTTTAGGACCTTGAGGGATCTAGGGTGGTGGGGGGTTAGAATAGAAAGGGGTCAGAATTTCCTCCCATTTCATGCCATACTCTATAAAAGCCAGGAGGACCAGAAATCTGCCCCTTCCTGCTCCCTTCTTCCCCGTGGCTGCTGAGCTCACAGGTCTCGAAAAGAGGCTCCTGCTTTGTCGTCAGCTTGTGACATCCTGAGCAGGATTCAAATCCATCAGGTACTGTGAAGAACCATGGACCCCTTTCCCAAGTTGGCTCTTCTGCAAGGACACTTATATCTGCAATCGAGATTGGGTTTTGTATATATTTGTTCCTCATTCCATGTTGACTTACTCTCTGTCCTCACAGAAGAGTGCTTTCCTTCTGCCTTAACCTTTCTCTACACAGATAGAGCTCTGTTGAATTCAGGCTAGTCCTCATAGGCACATGGACTTGTCTATACACCACAAGCAGCAAAGCTGATGCTTAGGCGTGCACTATACACTACTTTATTACCCCTTCAGTAAAAAATGTGATTCAGTCTGTATCTATGTCACTAACACCTTTTAACCTACAGTGTTGGTCACTTCATCACTCTTGATCATGCTTCACATATCAGAACTGCATTGCCCATTAACTTTCTTTCCTCCAATCAGTTACACTTCTGCAATGTCTTATAGTATAAGAACTTGTTACTAGAGTCTCAAGAATAACTGTCTCAACCACCATTACAGCAATACTAGATAAAACCAGATAAATAATAAAAGCATTACTATCAGTTAATATGGAATAAGTCACAATTTTTCAATAAAAGGCTTCCGCTTATTCTTCTGAATCATCTGCTTTATGAATTAATTCCTAAAACTAAGCAATTAAATACCATTGACAAAACTATTTAAATTTAAGCTATTTAAGTGTACAATAAAAAGAATGATCTTCAGCTTTCAGAAGCCTACTGTGATTTTCAGTTTTCAGGAGTCTACTGTTCAAACCTAAAACCAACAAAGTCATCCCATTGTTTCACTTCAGAAAAGTTCATATCCTTGAAACACTGCAGGGAGGAACAGGAGGGAAAGGAAGAAAAAGACTATTTTGATTTTTTATTTCACAATCAATGGATTTTTTGTGTAGGGAAAAGAGGAGGAATGTTAGAACACTTTCTAATCACAACTCTACATTTTTGTATAAAATATATGCATGACATGTAGTTATATCAAGTATATGTATACATATTTATATATACTTTTTTTAAAAATAAGAATTTTTCTTATGACCCATATAGGATATTTGCCACGAGCAAAATTATTCTCAGGACCCTGATATTCTGGATTTTTAAAATGTTCCTAAGTAGCTCAGTGGCTAATTGTTTTTACTTCAGTGATACAGATATGGAGAAGGGCACAAATGAGTCTGACAGAAACAGTTTGTCTCCAAAAATTAGGAATTTCATAGACCATGCCATGCATGACCATGACACTGATGAAAAGAAGCTCTTTGTACTGACAAACCCAGAATACAGCACTGGAAAAGTTTAATGGCCATTTCACCTCATGCAACTATCAAAAATTATACATGTAATTTTTATTATGACCAATAAAACCTATTTCCACTTCATTGCAAATGGGCTCTACCTAATGGTGAGTTTCTTAATGTCATCATCTTTGCTGCTACTGTGTAAAACGTAATGAAAATTCCATTGCAGAGCACAGCATTGCTGTATGTAGATCACATTATCTGGGTCAATTTAAATGTTATTAGTGGGTCGATTAAATTGGCCTAAGGCACCATTGATTTATAATAAATCTCCATATTTTTTTACTATACTGCAGACTATATATCAATTTTAATACAGACTCAAACAAAAACTGTGTAAACCCTATGTAGACGACTAATCACAGGTTTATGGAGTTGTCACAGACTGCAGTAATAGAAAACAGAAAATAGGAGAATATTATAAATATGAAATCTAAACTGATTACATGACAACTGGTTCATATTACAATTTGAACATCTACAATACAGGAAAAGCAGCAAGATTGTTCCTTTTTTAATTGAAAGAGATTAATGCAAAGTTCAAGGGCCGAAAAAGAAAATTTTTACTGCTTTTCTTTTTTCCCTTTTTCCACGTACCTGAGGAAGACACTTTTCAATTATATCCAAGGTCAGGGGTTAAAACTGAGCAAACTAAGAGCAAAGACTACTTTTACAAAGGTAAATTCAGACAGAAACTGTTATTTCCTAAAAAGTCCAAATTTAAAATTAAATTGGATATCTAACCTAATTCATAGATTAAAAGTTCAATTAAAAATGGTATTAATTCATAGGCTTACTTTCCCTGTGGTCTTGTTAAGCTGCTTTTTCTGCATCACCCCTGAAAACAGTTCTAATTTGCTGGTTCCAAAGTAAGCAACAGAAAAAAAGCATACTTAGAGAGTATTCATTTTTACACTGGCATGCACAGGACATTTTCTTCAAATTATTGCCTTATACATTGGAAAAATCTTTGAAAAATTCTTATAAATAACTTTTAGTTTTCCCTGTGTTAATTATCCTGTACTCCAGCAATGCTGCTACAACGCTATCCAAAAAATTGGAACATGTGTTGGTGCAGAATTTTGCACTGGATACGTACAGAATATGGAGCATATAAATAAGTCTTTAATAATTTAACTTTAGAGATGCATTATTTTGTTTCACTAGAAATGACTCGATTTCTGTAATTCCCAAGCCAATTCTGAAAACTTTAAATCACACCCTAGTTTGTGATCAATGAAAGATACAGGTGTAGAAGTAAAATACAGTTATGTGTGGGTAAGGGATTTCCAACAATTCTCTAGCCAATTAGCCACCAGAACAAGCTAGAATATTAACAACTGTGGCTTGAACACAATGCACTTCTGTCATGTCCATTTTAGGTAAATGTTGCTTTATCTGGTAAGAAAGATTGAAACCATGTACACAGGTGCAACGCTACCTGTTTTTTATGCTGAATTGGTAAAACAGTGCCCATTTGTAGTAGGAATCTTGATCATCCAGTCATCAGCCAAATTAGAGCCACAGGGATCTAAACTAAAGATGCAGTTATTGTATAGACAGTTATAGTAATAGAATCATATAATCATCAAGGTTGGAAAAGACCTTCAAAATCATTCAAGACCAGCCATCTGCCCTACAACCCTAACCAATAAACCGTCTCCTGAAACACCACGTCCACTCATTTTCTGAACACTTCCAGGGACAATGCCCCCACCACCTCCGTGGGCAGCCTGTTCCAATGCCTCACCACTCTTTCGGTGAAGAAATTTTTCCTGATTTCCAATATGAACCTCCCCTGGTGCAACTTGACTCCATTTCCTCTTGTCTTATCACTAGTCACCAGGGAGAAGAGGCCAACATCCACCTCACTGCAACCTCCTTTCAGGTAGTTGTCGAGAGCATTGAGGTCTCTTCTCAGCCTCCCCTTCTCCAGGCTGAACAGCCCCAGCTCCATCAGCCTCTCCTCAGAAGACCTGTTCTCCAGACCCCGAATCAGCCTAGTTGCCCTCCTCTGCACCCTCTTTAGCACCTCAATGTCCTTCTTATACCGCAGTGCCCAAAACTGCACACAGTACCCAAGGTGTAGCCTCACCAAGGCCAAGTAGAAGGGCAGAATCACATCCTTGGTCCTGTTGGTCAAACTATTCCTGATGCAGGCCAGGATGGTGTTGGCCTTCTTGGCTACCTGGGCACACTGCCAGCTCATGTTCAGCAGGAGACAACATAATATAATAATAGACAACAACAATAATATAATAATAGACAGTATAATACAATTATGGAACTTCTGTGTATTCCATGGGGGAAAATAGCATTATCATATCCTGTCATGGACTATGTGGTCTGTTGTATAGACAGATATGATTCATACATACTTACATAAATAAATAACATATCTTTATTATATTTGATATTTATAAAAAGAAAAATATAAGAATGGTTATTTATAGCATTATAGTATAACTAATGGTATACTAATGTATTTTATTATATTGATATAGTTGTGATATATATTTTATAGATATAATAAAAATAATGTATTTTATATAAATAATCTATATCAAGTTGTAAAGAAATACATAAAGAAAACATTTATTGGATTTTCCCTCGATCCTCTGCTATACAAGAGTAGGGGCGTTTGGACCCTGTAGTTGGCAGAGGCCATAAGGGAGTAAATGTAAATCAGAAATGGTCAATTATGGATTAATAAGGGAACACATCCTTAAAAGCTTGACAGAAACAGTTTTGGGGCATAATAAAGAGAACAAAGAATATGTAGCCAACATACGTAAAACAATCCATATATACTAAAGATGGAAGGATGTAACAAGAAGAGATAAGACAGCCACAACCCCTACAAAGAAAGAACAGAAAATGAACTGCTCTAGCATTGTCATTCCCAGTTATGATTCTTGCACCTGATCAATAAATACAACTGCCTGTCTGAAGCCGGTCTTCCCTCCCTTTCAGAGAGAAAGAACTCTACTTTTTTATTTGCCTTTCCCCACATGTTGCTACTGCAGTTTCAGCAATCTTAATGAAATTATTATATTTAGTATATCCTTGTAAAGCAATTTAGAATTCTAAAGAGCAGCATCTGTGTTTTCTGCTCCCTTCCCATATGCCAAGACGACTTATAGTGCAGAACCAAATCAGAGTAAACTTCAATGCAATAACCCAGAAATTTTAAAGTTATAAAAAATGAAAGCTTTTGAGCACTCTTTCCTGAGTGGACCCTAGATCTGTCAGGATCTTATATTTTTCTCTGTGCCCTTTAAAATGGCTTTCTTGGGCAATAAGTAATTTAACGTACACCTATACATGCCTGAATAGTCTTACAAAAATAATGAACTGAACCAATGTTGTCTGTATTGCTCCCTACAATTCTGTAAGACACCTTAAAATTATTTAGCTGATATAAATCAGTGAGGATAATTATATTGAGCTTAACAGAGTCACAGCAATTAACATGAGTGAGCTTCCACTGCTTTTATAACAAAACTAGTGCATTCTTTACTTTGGTAACCCGTCACTCTCTTTAACAACTTCACAAATACCAGGAAGCAAGCACCATAATGAAGTCATATATTCTGGGTTTTCATAGTTCTGCAACTAGTTTAGGCATTGATTTGTATTAGTTTCTTTTAAATATATATGTTACACCCTCTTTCATAGAATCATAGAATCCTAGGGGTTGGAAGGGACCTCGAAAGATCATCTAGTCCAACCCCCCTGCCAGAGCAGGGTCACCTAGAGTACATCACACAGGAATGTGTCCAGGCGGGTTTTGAACGTCTCCAGTGAAGAAGACTCCACAACCGCTCTGGGCAGCCTGTTCCAGTGCTCTGTCACTCTCACAGTAAAAAAATTTTTTCTGATATTCACCTTAAACCTCCTATGCTCCAATTTGTATCCATTACTCCTTGTCCTATCACTGGTCATCACTGAAAAAAAGCTTAACTCCATCTTCTTGACACTCACCCTTTATGCATTTGTATTTCCATATGTTTGTGTGTTTATTAAACTGATGTGCTGGCATGATACAACTCTGCATACCAGAATGGTCAAACCTGTGGTAGAACCACAGATTAAATAAATACACTTCTTGTAAAACAGAGATGTTCAGCATGTTGAACGAAATGGGCATCGAAAGACAGCAGAATCGTACACAAATTTTGAGAAAGACACGCAAAATTTCTGCTGAGAAGAGATTGTAAGCTAGTGACAGTTTACCTGTCAATAACTTATCATCTCTCTCACTGCCTGTCACCATGCAGTATTCTTCCAGGCACCATTTTTACCTTTTACAAATCAAATTTTTACTGCCTCTTTCAGGGTCTTTCCAATCCTTTTATATGCTGCTATTTGGTAATTCAATGATTCATTCTCTTTTCTGTGGATTTTCATTCTGTCACCAAAGGAGTGCCAGTTTTGCCTCTCTACATTCAAGATTGTTCATATTCTTCTTTACTTGTACAGTCCTCAAATTAATTAGCAGTTTTCTTTTTCCCCCCAATGTTTTCTGTAAATCTTACCACCCTCCAGAAGGCTCCAGAAGGAACCCTTAAGCTTATTCCTAATCCAGTCCTTCTATATGGGAGAAACTTCATTGAAGTCCTCAGAACCACATCATTATGTCTCTGTAAATTAACTTTAAATTCTTAATCTACTGCACCATCTTGAAAATTCTCCAGCTGAGAAGAAACAAAATAATTCATTTAGAAAAGCTAGCTTATCAAAACTGAATCACTCCATTATTACAGATACCTTCATTTTCTGCCTCCTCAGCTGCTCTGTCTCAACAGAGACAATTTTGTTTATAAACTCACTGGAGAAGAAACTATCATTTACTATAGTGATATAGCATAGAGACTTGATTAGCTTGAAGATCACTGAGTGTGTCACCAATGTAACTAATAAATATAGAAGAAATAAGACCTACCTGGGAGCACGATAACAGGTCACGTAGAAACTCCCCTACTCTCATCAGAGCAGTGTGAGGGTCCCTCTAACTCAGGCATCTGAAATGTAGTAATTTGTAGTGAAATTATGTCTCCACTGAAGTCCATTACATTCCCATCTTATTTTGGTTATACTGTATAAAATTAAGTTTGAAAAATAACAAATAGTTTTGCTTTCCTTTGTTCTGCAATGAATCTACTATTGTATTTACAATAAACCCAGTATGACAGAAATTTTCATTTCATGAAAGAGCTACTTCTTTTTCTTTCAAGCTTATGAAACTGATAGCTGTGTCTTAATTTCGTAAACTTGATAGATATGTTCATTTAAAGGATGAGATCAAAGGGAAAGCTGGTGGACCTGAAAGTTCTGTCTGTGACAGAGTGAACTCATCAGGCAGGACCATGCTGACAAGAGAGCCAGCTCCCCTAGGGATGGTGAGCCAGGAGCTGAGGAGACCCCTGCACCAGCTGTGCCCTCACCAGCAAAGCACCATGAGCAAAGGGTCTCAACATGGCAGGCAGAGCACAGTGCTGGCAAGAGGGCCTATGAACAGCTCCAGACACAGCAGTGAACCAAGCCCAGAGTCCAGAAATAGTCCTGTCAGAAGCAGCTGGCAATGGGGCCAGTGCTGTGGTCTAGGCCCAGCCAGCAACCAAGGACCACATAGCCCATCATTCACTTCTCCACCACTGTGGGATGGGGAGGATAAAACATAACTAAAAGCTTGTGGATCAAGACAAGGACAGGGAGGGTTCACTCACCAATCACAGTCATGGCCAAAACAGACTTTTTTTGGGAAAAAGTCAATGTAATTTATCACCAATCAAATCAGAGCAGGATAAAGAGAAAGAAAACCAGATCTTCCCCTCCCTTCTTCCCAGGCCCAAATTACTTTGCTCCTCGTGTTTCTAACTCCTTCCTCTCAGCAACACAAGGGGATGGGGTTTATGGTCAGTTTGTCACACATTCTCTCTGTTGCTCCTTCCTCCTCCAGGGGGACGACTCCTCATACTCTTTTCCCCTGCTCCAGCATGGGATCCCTCCCACAGATGAGAGTCTCTTCTGTGAGGTGCAATCTCTCAGGAACAGACTACTCCAGTGCAGGCTTCCCACAGTCACGACCTGCTTCAGGCACAGTCACCCTCCCAGCACAGGGTCCTCCATGGCTACCAGTTCACATGTGCCCCACTGTGCTCCTCCATGGGCTGCAGGGGACACCTGCCATCTCACCATGGGCTGCAGAGGAACCTCTGCTCAGTCACCTCCTCCTCCCTCACTGACCTTGGTATCTCTGCTCAGGTATTGCTTTCACCTCCCCCTCTCCTCTCCCCTGCAAGTTTTTCTGGGGGTTTTTTTGGCACTTTCCCTCTGTCCTGCTTAAAAATTTTAATCACAGAGGCATTATCATGGTGGCTGATGTGCTTATCTTCAGCCAGAGCCAGGTCTGGAGCCAGGCTTTGGAGCTGGGAGAGGTCCCAGCAGCTCAGCCCAGCAGCTCCTGACAGGATCCACCACTGTGGGCCCTTCGTGGCTACCACAGCCCCGCCACACAGACCCCACACACCCAGAGAGGCAGGGCTATGCCCAGGGTCCAACGATCATCTGGCAGACAGGGCCAGAAACATGCTACAATGTGTTTCAAGGGGCCTGACTAGGAGGCAGGCTGCCCACACCAGGGTCCACCATCTGCCAGGCAGACAGGACGGGAAACAGGCACAGCTACAACTTGGCTGGTTGTGGTTTCATGCCCCCTGGCAAATAAGCCCGGCATAGCCATTCGCTCACTCACCCTGGTGGGATAGTGGAGAGAACTGAAGAGCAGAAGTCAGAAAACTCTTTGGTTGGCAGAAAAAGGTAAAGCAAAAGCCATGATCGTAAGCAAAGCAAAACAAGGAACGCACTGCCTCCTTCCCCTCAGCTGGTGGGCATTAGCCATCTCCAGGAAAGTAGAACTGTATTATGTGTAAATGGTTCTTTGGGAAAACAAGCACCATCACTCCAAACATTCTCACCTTCCTTCTTCTTCCCTCATTTTTATATGCTGAGCATGATGTCCTATGGCATGGAATATCCCTTTAGTCAGCTGTCTCAGCAGAGACCCATCCCAGCTTCTTGTGCACCCCCAGCCTGCTCACTGGTGGGATGGGAAACAGAAAAGGCCCTGACTCCATGTGAGCACTGCACAGCAATAACTGCAACATCCCTGTGTTATCAACACCATTTTTAGCAGAAATCCAAAACATAGCCACATGAAGAAAACTCTGTTCCACCCAAAACCAGCATAGCGGCTCAGGCAGGGACTGAGCTGAGCTTGTGCAGGGATCCCAGGTGAGACTCATCAATGAGCCCGTTAAGGCTCACTAGTGCAATCAGGCCCCACAAGACCTGCTTGCTTGAATTATTTTCATTAGGTTTCTTTTTTCTTTCCTTTTTCCATCAACCACTGACATAGTAGGCTGAGTACAGGTTGCTTAATTTCTTCTGTGAATGGCATCCTGTGTACACATCTATGAATAACACTTAAAAGGATAAAATGCTGAAAGTGCTCTTCATACGTAAGGGAAATACAATTAAATGCTGTATTGGATATGCTGAGTTTTCAAGCAGCCTTGTAAAGAACTTCTTCTCAAACAGAGCTACATCTGCCTGAATCTACAAATCAGCACATAAGAGACCCTTCTTACGTTCACATCTTTGGACTAGTAAGCTTACAATTCCAAAATCAAAATGCTAATTTACTTGCACAGCTGCACATTGCAGAGGAGAATTCTGGATTCTACTGAAAACAGAGGAAGCTTTGTTCAGTGGAGCTAGGTTTTCATCCTTACTTTTTTGCTATTCCTACAGGTTTATGCATGAATGTTGAGGATGCAGCTGATGAACACCTCCCTTGGCAGTTCAACTGAAAACAGAACAGTAACAAACTTCAGCATTTCAAAGGAGGTTCCTGAGACCACCAAGTAGGTTGCAGAGAAGTGTAACAGGGACTCTTTCCTTGTTCTTTTACCTTGCTTAATACAGTGCTTTTAAAATTAATTTCTCTCACTCATGCTCCATGTATTTGTCAGTCAAATTTTCTCAGTCATTAACCATTCATTTGCTATTATGTAATTTATTATGTTATTCATTTTACAAGACAGTGTGCGAGGTTTTTTGCTTGTCTGTTCAAGTAAGGCATAATGCTTTATGCTAACCTTCACAAGTCATACTGAACTTGTCAGGAATATTTATCATCTGAGTTTTGGAGGTTATCCACATATTTTTCAATGTTTGATGTAGTTCATTACTTTTTTACTGATTTTTCACTATGTAGTGGATTTGGGATTTGTGATCCATACCATTTACTTTTCAGAGTTGAACAGGTCAATATAAGATCAGTTGAAGCTGTTTATTATTTTTCACTGATTGATCCGTTTTAATGAAATACTGAGGGAAAAGTTTCCAGGAATGCCATGTAATTCTAATGAAACAATATTGCCTCAACACATGATAGTTTAATTGGATTGAAGAATGACACATAGAATATGTGTGGCACCATTTAATTTTATCGTCATGTTATTAAAAATCTTGAAAAGTAGGTACTTAGTTATTCAATTTATGGGCTGGAAAATATAAACAAGTATAATGTTCATAGCCTGTCAATTTGAAAAAAAAAAATAAATTTTTTTTTGGTCTTAAAACCCACATATACCACTGATGTTGGATTAAACCCAAAATGTGACATGCTGCTTTTCAGTGATGTTTATGAGCTTATTGACTAAAAGAACACTTATTCAAAAAGAAAACTGTCTACTTTGCCACGTATATCTCATTAACTTTCAATGGGATTTTTGGAAAATTAGGTCACTAAGTTATCACTTTTATAAGCAGTATTAATTTAATACTTTCCAGGATTTTCTTATATCTCAAGCTCAATACTTGAATGCCTAAAGGCACATTCATTAATCATCAATTTCATAGAATCATAGAATCATAGAATCCTAGGGGTTGGAAGGGACCTCGAAAGATCATCTAGTCCAACCCCCCTGCCAGAGCAGGGTCACCTAGAGTACATCACACAGGAAGGCGTCCAGGCGGGTTTTGAATGTCTCCAGTGAAGGAGACTCCACAACCTCTCTGGGCAGCCTGTTCCAGTGCTCTGTCACTCTCACAGTAAAAAAAAATTTCTGATATTCACCTTAAACCTCCTATGCTCCAATTTGTACCCATTACTCCTTGTCCTATCACTGGTCATCACTGAAAAAAAGCTTAACTCCATCTTCTTGACACTCACCCTTTACGTATTTGTAAACATTGATGAGGTCACCCCTCAGTCTCCTTTTCTCCAAACTAAAGAGACCCAGCTCCCTCAGCCTTTCCTCATAAGGGAGATGTTCCACTCCCTTAATCATCTTTGTGGCTCTGCACTGGACTCTTTCCAGCACTTCCCTGTCCTTCCTGAACTGAGGGGCCCAGAACTGGACACAATACTCCAGATGCGGCCTCACCAATGCAGAATAGAGGGGGAGGAGAACCTCTCTTGACCTACTAACCACACCCTTTCTAATGCACCCCAGGATGCTATTGGCCTTCTTGGCTACAAGGGCACACTGCTGGCTCATGGTCATCCTCCTGTCCACCAGGACCCCCTTTCACCTACACTGCTCTCCAGCAGGTCAGCCCCCAACCTCTACTGGTACATGGCATTTTTCTTCCCCAAATGCAAAACTCTACACTTGCCCTTGTTGAACGTCATCAGGTTTTTCCCCGCCCAAGTCTCCAGCCTGTCTAAGTCTCTCTGAATGGCAGCACAGCCTTCTGGCTTGATTTTTCATTCTGCTGTTTAATCGTAGTTCAGATTGACCTCAGCACTTCTAAAAATGCAGGTTATTTTTATTTAGAAGTCTGTAGCTCAAAAATAGGCATCCCAACTAGACAACACTGGTTTAATTTACATAATTTAATACTTCATCATCATCAAATATCATAATAATTTTGCTTTGATTTTGCCTTTGATCAAACAGATAATTCACACCAACTACTGAAGAAAGTACTGGGAAGCAGAATGTGTAGGCTGTACAGAATACAGTAGCATTTTGGATCCGGGTAGATTTTAGGGCAAAGAAAAATATAATGGAAAACAAAAGTTGTTAATTTCTTTCCATTCATTAAGGACTCCTTCCTTTGCTTCCTCAGATGAGTCACTGCTGCTTGTAAGAATCTTTCTGGTATAAGGAATTCTCAAAAATCTATGTGGAAAACTGTTTTCTGAAATTACTTTATGGACACCAACAGAAAAAAACACGAAAATACCAGTATTCAAAAAAGAGAGTCGAACAATTACAAATTCTCAAAAATATAATTACAAATATTATTATTATTACCCATAGAAAAACAAACAAAAAATCCAACCCCTTCTTCTGTTAAGTAGAAAAGACTTTGAGAGAAACAATGAGCAACTTATGCCTGGGGAGAAAAGATAAAAAATCCTTGTGAGCCATCACTTTTACTAAATGAGTCATCCATACCAAGAAAATTTTGAATGCATTAGATTGCTATGCTTGAAATGGTATTTATATATCTCTTCTCTTTAATGTGTTTAAAACATAGTTTAGCTAATTTCACTTGTGCTTGCTGGGCAGTTTTAAAATGATTTATGGATGCTGATTCCCACAGTTTTGAAATCCAGAAGTACTGCCAAAAGTGTAACTGATCCTATTCTTCATTTCAGTAGTTTGTTTGTTAGAGATACTATGCAGAGCATCAATACAGCTCCACTGCAGATATAGCAAAAACTCAACCTATTATTCATGGCATTCTGTCTGGGAATGTTCAAATATTGTATGGTCTAAAAAGCAGCTCATGAGGAACTGAATTATTTTTTCTTATTCTTGTAATTGGACATATTATGGGGGTCAGCAGTTACAGGAATCCCAAGCAGGAGAACCTTCACTGTTTTCCCGGCAAAGGATGAAAATGTCATGCATGACATGAGTAAAGGTCTTCAGTATATAATAAAGACACAGTTATAGAATAGAAATAGAACAGTTCAGTTGGAAGGAACCTAAAATGACCATCTAGTTCAACTGGTTATCATGTTCAGAAACCTCTCTTTCTTTTCAAAACGCAAGAAGATTATAAATAATTTATATAGTAATAGAAAATAAACAGTTAGAAAACGTGCAGGACAAACAGTGCAAACGTATTTTTCTCTCAAAACTGCTAGTTGTAATAAATCCTTATTACCAACAGAAGTATCTTCAAGGACTCCATGTATCATCACAGGACTTTAGGAATTTGATGGAACCTTGTTCCAGGGAGGAATGAAGTCTAACGCAAAGGGGCGCTGAATGCAGAGGTAAGCTGCAGGCTTGAAGGCCTATAAACCAAAAAAAAACCTATTATTGCTAGATTTTCCACTCATTCTGTTACATAAAGATGCAGGGCATTGCAAGTAAATTGGTCCACCATATTTAAGTGTATGTATTATTTCAAAATTACTGCCTTCTGACCCTCACTGTTACAGGTTCAGTTATTAGAGTTCTGGCTCAGTTATCTGAGCCTCTGAATTTGGAGCCAAGTACATTACCTGAGTGAAAGCAGATGGAGCCTGCATAAATAGGTGAGGAGTTATCATTGCAAAGAGTGTAATAGCTACTAGTTTCAGTGTTTATTTTTAAATTAAGTGTAACAGGCACTCTTCTCTGGAATCACAAAACAAGATTTTGAAATGCAGCGTAAATGCACTCAGAAACACCTTTGTTAAACAGTTCATTACAAATCTGAATTCAGAGGTCTAGACAAGAAGCAACTACGTTTTTGTCTGCATGGGACCACTCAGGATAGCATAGGCTGTATGGATTTCATAGCTGGTAGTGTGACAAAGTGCTTCACTGATATCGAAGCTCCACTAAACCACATGTAGTTAAATTCCACTTCTGTTATAACTTATGGAATAACCATATCCTATTCCATCTCTCTGCAGGGAGAGTTTAAGCCCATTTGTTAGAGTTTTACATGATAAAACTGTTCTCATAGGGGAAGGCTTCATTCAGCTCTTCATGTTAGGCCCTAATTCACCGCATTTGTAACTGTTCATATTTTTAGTGTACTCAATTACCAATTTTATTATGTCGGTGCCCAGAAAACCCCAGTCATTACTTTCAATAAGCAGTCACGTAACTTACTGTAGGTGGATCGAGATAAGAAATTAAAAATAATGATGAAGGGATTTAAATAAGTAATGTGTAGGCTGAACCTAATTTTGATTTCAATTTCATTGACTGTATACTAATTTAACTACATAGTCTTAATAGAGGTACTATGATTTACACCACTGCCACTGACCTATATTTCAACCAGATCATAATTCCATACTTCAGTGCTACCTCAACTCTCAGGGCAACAATGAAAGTCCTTTCCCCCCTCCAAGTGTATGTATTCCTATACATACACATAAACAGATATAAATTTAAAAATGTAATATAAAAATATAGCTTGTCTGGACCCATAAAGAAAAATGTGTTTTCCTGCAGCTCAAGTATTATGTGGCCTGTGTATAGAACTGAAAGCTTAGGATTGCGGTTTTCTTTGCAAGCATGTTAATTTACATATTATATGTAAAGAGGAGGAAAAAAAGGGCAAATTAAAAATATAAGATCAGGCAAAAAAAGCACTTTATAGTTATGCTTGCACTAAAAGCAATTAAAACACAACTCTTTTAGAAAAAAAGAATGAACAAAATTTAAGCAACATAAAAAATATTGTTCTTACATTAAACAATGCTGGCTTGCTGTCATATTCTTCATATCCACATTATAACAGGACAGTACCATTGAAGGTACTTATATTTCTCACTGAAAAGTCCACTTTTTAGACAAAATTTTCTTGTTTTGGATAGATTTAATGAAAATATATTTCCAACAAGAAAATTTCCCCATATAAAATTTCAGCTACCTCTGATCTGACGACATTACTAACAATAAAACATAGAAGATGAAGACATCGTCTGTGAAAAAGCATTACCTACTTCCAAAGAATTAATGACAAATTTTAAATGAAATTTCAGGTTCATCAGTACTGCCTGGATATTTCATAAGATAATACTACACCAAACCTCTTTTAATTGTCACAATTTTTTCATGTAATAAAATTTCACAACTGCAGAAGCAAATATATATTGTATAATAATAATACATTTACTAAAATACCTTGATTTGTGTTATTTACCACTGACCTGACTGTTTTAACTTCATAACCTACATTATCCACTTTTGCTTTTTTTCCAAAATAAAGATCTTCAGACAATAACAGAGGTATGTGTTGCCACAAACATAGGAACCTTCTTCAAATGGAAGTGCAAAACTCTGCTACAGCCACTGCAGCAGTTTAGTCTCATTATTTTAATCACTGTGCAGCATTCAATGTTGTCACTGAAAAGGTTGCTTGCATTGGCTCCATCTGGCAAGTCATTTGTCAGTTTAATGGACATGCATTCCAAGTCTTCTTACGCCCATGGACATGTTTGAATTCATCTGCCTCAGTGGAATACCTAACAAGAGCAATTTTTGAAAATACATAATTTAATGAACCGTCAAGCTTGGTCTTTGGGGTTAATAGCTGCTTATCTTATTAAAATGATTAGAAAACTTTTTGTTTTGTTTTGTATGGTTATTAGCTTTACACTTCGATTATTTTTCTCCTTTTTTTTCCTCCATTACTTATTTTTCTATCATCAAGAATGAATCTTCTTTTACAAAATGACAGGGCTAAATTAGAGTGTGGACCTAATTATCATCCTGTCAAGATCTATAAATGAACGTAACCCTGGAATTGGGATCTCACATGCAGAGTTACAGAAAAGCTACACCCCACGAGATCAGAGGCAATGCCATCACTTTTGGAAAACTGGATCATCCCTCAGAATTTGGCCAAAAATGTAACACAATTCAAGACATATCCCTCTGATTTTATGTTTTTTCTAGATTTATAAGCCTGAGGGGAGATGACTAAAATGTTTTTACCACCCCAAAAAAGAAGTTGGGCGCTTGTTGCAATGAAGTTGTGTTCTCTGTGTAGATTATGAAAAAAGTACACGGAACGGCTTAGCCTAAATATAGACTGATTTAAATCACATTAAAAAGCATTTTAAAAATAATTTTTAGAAAAAGTAAAAAAAAAAGAAAGAAAGTAAAAGACACTGTAGTAATGACCTATTTTCATAGAGGACATTATTGGCAAGAGAAGTGATACCAAACAATAATTATTTTATAACATCTGTGCCTCAATGGCAGGTAGTTGATCCATGCAACTGAGAATAAGACTGCATTCTTGGATCACACACCAGTTTCCTGCTACAACTAACTCAAACAGCTTACAAACATTCAAATCTCCTATTTTTGTTTTACATATGTACATGTCCATATACCAGTTTTTGCTTCACTGAATCATTTGCAAATTAATTTTTGGGTGAAAATGGAGCTTCATAAAAAAACCATTTCCACTAATTGAAATGACATATTAATGTATTTTTACTGATCCCACTTGCCATTGCTTTTGCTTTACAAATGTTCTCTGTGCGTTAGCATACCTAAGATTAATAAAAAAGATATATTTTTTTAAATTGCAGTATCCTGTAATTACCTTAGATACAAATTGCACACATTTCATTGCCTTCATTAAGCCTGTAGCCATATGTGGCTCAGAGGATTAGTAATTAGGCAGTTAATGGGTAGCTTACTGTACTTTTTCACTCTGCCTTCCAAATTTTTTGACACCCCTTCATAGCTTCTTGAAGTAGTTGTAGCCTTTGCGTGTCGACATATCCCTTCCCTGGCTGAAGAAATCAGAGCGGAGTTTCAGGAAACCCACAATCTTATAAATCACCACTGAATTGCACTGATTTTTTTTTACTTTGTTTAAAGGCTTTTTTTTCTAACTAAATATTGCTGCACATAGTAATAAAAACTGTGAACCCATAAATCATAATGTGGCTATTAACAATTACTGAAGTACAAGAAGACTTTTATTCCCTACAGTATTAACATAAAGAAGGATGTGGATTAGTAAACATTCAGTCTAGGCTCCTGGTAGATAGCCCAGAAGCTCTTGAGCTTACCAGCAGTTTTAGAAAGTGATGTCACATATTTTTAGGATACCAGAAGCAGGCAAGAAAGCAAATTGTGAATTCCACCTGGGCTCTTCCCTCAAACCAGGGAGCCATAACCTGCCTGAGCTTTCCATTGCTCAGTGCTGCTCGTGTGCTAGTTTGGCTGAACAGCACAATGCTCTGAACATGGCAGCAATTTTCCTGATTCTCTTGCCTCAGGAGTGACAGCAGCTCCACAGAGGTTTTTTGATGTTATTTAACAGCACCATCTCTCTTGCTGAGGCCTGCAGAATCACCTATAGAGTTAGTAATAAGGGTTATTTTATACCTTTGCTATCCTAACTATCCTGCTTTGTGTGTCTTTGAAATGCAACCCAATAGCTGTAACTCAATCCTGTTTTTCATTTGCCTCTGTACCATCCAAGTCTTTCAGCAGGGAAAACACTAAAACTGCATATTACTCCAGTAGATCATATGACATAATGACATTAAAATAAATGGCAGGTTTCTTTCACACTGATGACCAAATCCAGATTTTTCCTACTCAGTTCAAAGCTTATTTTGAAGACAACAAAAACAGGAATTTATTGAAAAGGACAGAAAGTAAGAATCTCTCCAAAGCATAGAAAGACAAACCAAATACTGGTCTAGTTATGGGAGATCTACCCATCCATCAAGTACCCTTGATGTGTTTTCTGGCCCAACAAACAAAAAATACCCAAGCATTTCAGAAGAGAGTTTTACTCTGTCTGTACACAGACGGTAAAGCTTAGAGTTTTTAAAGTTTATGGTTAAATTTAAATATCTTATATACAAGTCTGTGAAAATCCATATGTAAAAGTCATTGTATATGGCCATAAAAAATCCATTAGATATATCAGATTAAATTATTTGTGGGTGTGGATAATCAGGTGTATGGGGAACACAGAAGTCATTTGTAATGTATGACCTGTTAAAATGCTGAAACATTTGCTGTTCTCAGAGTGAGCTTCAGTTTGTGGCTTTTCACCCATACTAAAGGTTGGCTGCTTGAATACGATCCAATGAACTCTTGAACCAATTAACTAGCTGCTGCAGAACTGAATACTGATTAAGTTAGAAGAGGCCTTTTACTTCTTAAAAGCACTGAGTTGAACCCAGGCTGGAGCTGAAGCAATCAACAACTACCAGAATATCATGACCATACCAGGGTGGTCTCAGTCCCTCTCACACATCCTGCCCAGCCATCAGAACAAAGATCCCTGCAGAACAAAGCCAGCACCAATAAAACAGACGTATTCCTGACTTCAGCTGCATCTTCAGCAAGTAAGAGCAACATCAACTTAGTCAGTCCTAGTTTATCCTACCAGCTTGAAATCAAAGGACATAATGTGAGAATAACGTCCTCATTGTTTGTTGAATTTGTATGGTGAAGAAGAGTAGGGGACTGGGTCAGACAGGTCTCCAGGCTCATTTCACTACTTTCAGGTATGTGTACACAAGAGGAGGGGAGGAGAATGGGGTGAGAACGGGGCAGGTCTTTTAGCTCACAGGCAATTAGATGTCTCACCACATCCGGTATTTTCTCTTTATACCTCTTCTGAGAATTCTTAGATGCATAAAACATTCTAAGTCATTGCAAATATCCTGCAAAATCATACTTTTTTGGTCTCTGATTAGCTATCAGGTAGGTACCCTCTGCTTACAGAGCTGACAAATCAATAAAGGATGCAAAGAGCCAAGCTTTTTGAAAGGTGAAAGGTTTTCCTTCTGTTTTGGCAGTCAGGATCCAAAACAGCTAAAGCTATTGAAGCCTTAGAATTTCATCAAATGCAAATTGTCAGCTATGGTACCCAGAAGGTTAATACTGTACTTCTTAGCCCTGGAGTGATGTATGAAAATACACAACCAGTGACTTCAGGAAATCCATCTAAGCCCTGCATGTACATTTTTCACTTCACCAGCTACACTGGTGGTAGCCAGTAGATCTAATTTCAGCAAGTTTCAGTTCCTGACAGCAGTCACATCAAATTACAGAATCTTCCAGACTTAGCTGGCACCTTCATCTCAGCCTTTCTATCAAATAATATGCCTGTTACCTTCATCATGCAATCCTTAATTATCTGAAAATCAGCAGACTGCTGCTTGTGCCAGCAAAAGAAATGAGGAAAGAATAGTGTTCTTTCCAATGCACATGGCTGGACACCCTTCAGAGACATCTGATTTGATTGCCAGTAACAATATTCCATTGATGTTCTTTTTTATATTGATGGCTTAAGGCCCTTTTCCTAAAGAATTAGCTTATGCACGCA
Source organism: Apus apus (assembly GCF_020740795.1). Classification (NCBI taxonomy): domain Eukaryota; kingdom Metazoa; phylum Chordata; class Aves; order Apodiformes; family Apodidae; genus Apus; species Apus apus. The sequence continues at coordinate 50,731,341 of NC_067285.1, read as the reverse complement.
CATGTTAAAACCTGCATGATTTTTTTTCTGGGTGACAGAGATACTGTGAATTTTAGTTCTGATTTTCCAACAAATGCTGCTTGGTGGATAAGTATGACATATCCCTAGGGCCCCAACATTATGCTGAAAAAAAACATTAGGAGGAGGGGTAAAGATTGTTTACAACAGAAATATGCTGTGCATAAATGGCACGAGAGACTCACAGTGTCTTATCCTAGTGCCATACAAAGGTGTTCTATTTTCTTGGAATCAGATACAAAGCCCAAAGGGGATCAAGGTCAACAAAGCAAACGAGGTGATCCATCAACAACCTAATTACATTCTATTGACCCAGAAGAAATTCCAAAAGCAACACAGATACCTCTGAATGCTGGAACAGTATCTATCAATTTCTGGCCTCTGGGTCTTGTCATTACCTGACATCTCCACTGCTAAAACCACTCCTTAGGAATCTTCTCCTCATTTCTGTAACCTGATTATTTAGACTGGATGTCAGTACCTAACAAACTGCTCCAGGCTAAATTCTAGCAGGCTGCATCATCTAAGGGATTTAGTACCTTGTAATATCCTGCCTCTCATTAACAATGTAAGATATTTTAAAATAGGCTTCTTTGGAAATCACACTTTGATATTTGCCTACACATTGCCATGCATTTCAGGAAACCTGGCCAGAGGGAAAGTCTGAGGACTCTTGTCTGTCACAGTTATAAAAGAACCAAACCTCTCTAACTTAACAAATAACAAATGATAATAATAATTATTATTTTTAGTATTTGTTAAAAGGAAAGAAAGAAAAAGGAAAAAATAAAGGAAAATAAGAAAATTATGCACGGACAAATTGACTGGTTGCTATTAGATATATACTAGATCACCCTCTTCTTTTTTAATTGGTATGTTAACAACTAAGGTTATTATCTCTTTGGGACAGGAATCTGATGTGTGTGTTGATTTGCCCACAGAGAACTACCCCACTCTGTGTACACTATAAATTACAAAAGTAACCAAACTTATGCATGAGGAAGGTGCTTTACAAATGTTTCTTGCTGGTGGCTCAGCAGAGCTGCTCTTTTCAAGGATGCCCTTTGATACACTGAGGACAGCTGAGAAAGGAAACACGAAAACTGCACTGGAAAGATGAAAAGAAGTGGAGTAAAAGGATTGTCTTTCTCTCACAGCCTGATGACTTTTCAAAGTGAGGGAAGTAGATAGTGCTATTGGCAATAAATGGATATTAAAATATACAAGAAAAGGTGTGCTGGGTCAAGTCCCAAGTCTGTGAAGCACTGCGAGTGTGAACTATAAAAAGCACTCAATTGTTACAACTGTATTGAATTGTACACTATGCATTTCTTTTAATTTATTGCCTCATGACACAGATATTCTGTAATTCCAAATCTCAGCCACATGCAAGAAAATGTATTTGTCCTGCAATCTAAATGGACTAATAAAAACAACATTCAACCATTTGGATCTGAAATATTCATGAAATACTCAGGGAACAATGACACTGAATTGCTTCAGCCATCCTAAAGTAGCAAGAGTCAAAAAACCACAGAAGTAACTAGAAACTGTTCTGCTGTGCTTTCTAACTTTGTTCATTATTTTTCTTTCGCCTTTTGCCCCTCGTACTTAAAATCAAGCAGCTTCATTCCCATTTAGTAGATAATACACCTGGCTACCCAGGTGGCTCACATCCATTTATTTAAATTTTAGCTTGTGGAGTTAAATTACTGTGAAAGCAAAACACGAAACTACTCTGCCTACCTTAGTGAACTTCCTGTGCCACAGTACACTCATTTGCCTGGATGACACAATTATGTAACTGTGTGCATCTTCATGTGAGTCTGAATAAATATTGAAATTAATTCCCAAAGTTTCCTGAAACCTAATGCTTAGGGTTAATCTCAGGGAGAACTATCTCTTCCTTTCTTTAATTGAAAGATATTCCCTTGTTGAGAACTCAGGGTTCTTGAGACACTTACATTAACTGACCATTTCCTACTTTAATGAAAAATACAATCCAAACAAGAAAAAGTTTCCTAATTAAAATTGCAAACAGTATAACTTAAGTATCTCACATCATTATTCAGAAATCTGAGTCAGTGCTATTCGTGCCAGGAATGAAATGGTGCTAGAAAGAATGCAGAGGGGGGTGCAATTATCTTAAACTACTGCAGCTCTGTCCCTCAGACCTGTATGACATCTGCAGCCACAGAGGACGTTCTCTGTGTCTCTTCAGTATCTGTTGAGTCTGGGTGAGCAGGAAGTAATTTCACACAATGCTGCAGCTGTTTATTATTCTCAGCATCTATCTAGTTATCTGTAACAGCAAATATAACTGTCACCTCTTCTTTTAAATGAATGTCCCTTTTCACAAGGCAAGATGAAGCACACTGGCAGCAGAACACGAGAGTTCTCCAAGTCTCCCATTTCCCAGGCATATTCACTTAACATATACTTTTTCTCTCAAGATTGTATGTAGGAAGGCAAAAAAAACCCTAAATACAAAATAAAGCAGACAATCATCCTGCTACGTGTGAAACATGGTAGTAAGCCATATTTAACAGAAAGCAGGGAAACTTTTCAAGGAGCCTTTGATCCACTCCAACCGTTCTAAGCTGAAGTTCCAGCTGACTGGAGCCGTAGTGCCTGCACTACAACTTTCCCTTCCCCAGGCCCCTATGGTGCAACAGCCAGCACTGCCTACCCACAACGTCTTTACACATCATGTTAGGACAAAGGCTGCTCTGAATGCAGCCAGCCTACTCTCCTCCAGCTCCCTTCTGCTCCCCAAAGCTACTCAGCAGGTCAGTAGGCTTCGGCACCACCTTGCTGCATAGACAGCTCTCTGAAGCCCTTGGACAGGGTGGGCTTGTGCATCAATGCCTAAACAAAGTTTAAAATCAAGTAATACATCATTCAAAAACATATCTCTAAATCCAAGATCTGCTTCAAATTGTTTAAATTCTTGCCCACTGAAAGACATTTCAATACCAAGAAAAATAGAATTTTTATGAATTATTGCATATTCAACTGTTCTTTTGATCAATACAAGAAAAATAGCCCGGGGAGGGAGGGGTTGCATTAAGTTTTTGCTCTGGAAAACAAATTTTTTCTATTGACTTGTTAACTGACAAGTTAACGTGTTTTGACATGTCCTTTAGTGCTGATGACCATTTTTGGCCTTTGTAAAATGTCTCTTGCCAGTTTCTTACAGTGTTCAAAGCTTAAATAATATGTACTGTTCAGAGAAGTCCTATGGATGCAGGATACAAATATTAGAGGATTTAGAAGGTGAAGAACACTAGATTACCTAGATTTTTGTGCTACTTCCTTTTGTACCAAGCTGACTTATGCTTACAGCAGTACAGTTCAACAGGATCTTAGTGGTTTTGCACCAAAGAAGCTTCAGTAAGTTCATTTGGTTTGATCTAACTTGCCCCTCAAGCTCTCTATTTGCACAGCCTTGATTATGTGCATCTTTAGGTGTCATCCAGATTTACAGATTATAAGTTTTAAGGGAGTTTTTGGCTCATACATTGTTCCACCCTCACTCTTTCGCTAAATTTACACTGTGTATTTTCTGAAGTATTTAGAAATCACTCTGATATTTCAAAAGTATTTAAAGGACATAAGAATGCACAGCCTCTCCATTGAAAGTTGACTCCAAAGTTAAGCCATGCAAAATTGTTCTTCCCAGTTTCATAAATGCTTCAGGAATATTATGAGAAAAAAAAAAAGTGTGATCATTTGTTTACCTTTTGGTGAAAAAAACTACATATTGTCAGTGTCTCCACTGACATAAGCACTAACAAGTGTTTTCTTTTTTAGAAAAACATTTACTGGAAAATAAGGGCTTTAAAAATGAAGAGGACTTGAACTTATCATGTAGTGAATAAATAAACAAAGAGCAATCCAAACAAGTTTATATTTCTGTTTTCTGAAGGTATCCGGCATAACAAAAAAGCAATATATTGTTTCATTTTTGTAAATCAACCATTCATTTTGTCTATTAAATTATTAGCTTACAGTCTCTGTTTGATTCCAAGTGTGTTTCTGCCTTGCAAGTTTAAAACATCTGGTTTTTTGTTGGATGGTTTGTTGTGTTTTTTTAAATATATATCCTGTTTCCACGTCTATTAACAAAAAAAATGTGAACCTAGCTCACTTAAGCCTGCTCAAATTCGTGGTTACTATTTACAAATATAAGTATTTATATAAGATTTTTTAAGAAATAGCATAACAGAAACAAGACAAATGCCAGCTCTAAAAAAAGTCTTACAATTTATGTGAACTGGAGCACTTTAAACAACTTTAATATTAATACTTTATTACCCTCTAACTTTCTGTACTGACATTTCATTTTTCAGTTCATTTTATTGTTTTTTTGGAGAGCTGCTCAAACCACTGAGTTTCAAAAAGATCTTGAGTGATTCTATGTCTCATAAGCCAGACAAGTTCGATGAAGAAATTTCCTAATAAGAAGAAATTAATGAGAAATTAAGTTTGCATTCTGTCTCTCCCACTTGCAGAGCATTTGCTGCTCAGAAGTTGCTAGCAAACACTGGTTATATTAAGCTTTTATCTACTGAGTCACTGGAGCTTTAGATTTGAATCTGTACTATAGATGACACCTTTGTCTTTTAAGGCACCTTTCACTATTTTCCTAAAAAGTCAGTTCTTCACAGCACATCTGAAACAATAAGATACCTGTATTGCATGGAAGAAAATGCTCTTTCTCTGCCTTGTATCAGTAAATCAACTCAATTAAACCATGATTAATGTTTGACTCAGTGTCACATAATTTGCCTAACAGCTGATACTACATAAATCAAGATGGCTGAGCGCCAGCTCTCAAAACACTGCACATCCCATTCCATACACAGGCTTGCTTCCTGCAGAGTATTGCAGAAAATTACTAACATGTAGAATGAAGACCTGGGAACACCCAGCCTGGCTCTTCTCTTTGCTATCAAACATGGCTAAAAATGCAGCCAAAATATGGTTACAGTACAAATTACAAGTTATAAGAATACACTTAAGTGTTTACCTGCCAATTTGCTACTCTTTTTGCTCGCAAGGTAACACAAGAACACTAAACAAACTGGAAGACTGATAAAGCTGTTAAGTCCTTTCAAAATACAAATTCTAGATACATCTCAGAAACTTTGATTAAAATTTCCTTAAGTTTGAGTCCTTCATATCTACTGTTCGATTTAAGTAATCTCTACATGCAATCAAGTCATGTATCTGTATACTCAGGCAAGAAACGTCTAATGCTGTGGTGAGCTTCACAGCAGTTTCCTTTTAAAAAAGGTACTCTGAGTATTTGGCAATGCCAACCAGAAAAGGATGCAATCATGTAAATTGCCTCTTCTAAATAATTTGCATACAAATCCCAGACATAGAGGTAGAAAAATGTGATAAGAATGCACAAAAATAGAGTACAATACAGGATACAACAACTTATATGTTAAGAATTCAGTCACCTCCTTGATAATACTGTACTAAGTAATCCTTTTCACCATGCAAAGAATGGACAAGGTACATGCAACACTTCTAGAAGCACAGCTTCAATCTTCTGATCACAACAAACTGGGAGTACCATCTCATAAGTTTAAATAACAATGGTTGCAGGAATATTCACCAAAAGTCCATTCATCTAGAAAAAACATTTATAGAATTATGAACTCATTAAAAAGCAATTGAAAATAACAAGCGAGAAATATATAAGCAATTTATGATGTAAAAGCAATTGGCTAATTACTTGGGAGCAGGCTAGTATCACTTTGGATGTTTTCAATCAATATTGATTTTACAATTTAAAGATACTCACTGTGGTCAATAGTTCCATACCATGCTCTATGGAAATAATTCCCTGCTGTATGAAGCACATTACTGGATGCAATGTATTCATTATTTATGGTAAAGCTCTTCTGTGCCATCTTTGTCATCCAAGATCTGCTTACAGGCAAATGCAAGCTGTAATTAGACTGATGAGTCAAGCTTAGTCTTGCACAATGGCAGATATCTATAAATTGACTAAACTTCTCAGTTCTTTCAGATTCCTTTTCTCAAAATGTGTCAGAATGTTTACTGATGTCCACATTCAGGTTAGAATTAGATATGCATTAGGTAATTAGACATTTGAAAGAGCTGTTAGAATTTAGCTGATTCCCTGTTCTAAAAAGGCCAAAGTAGCTGACAATGGCTAATAACTAAATATTTCATGTGAAAAAAGATACACAGACATAATTACTGCTGCAAGCTCATCAGACCAGCCAAGTCTAATTAAGTGTCAAGCTAGAGATACAAAAGGGTTATGAGATTTCCCTTAAAAATGACGACTCAGCTATGGTGACACGTAGACAATAAAATACCTGAGGAGCAACAGGAACATGACTTATGTAGGTCTGTGAATATTGGCAGGAAAAAGACCCTGTTCTTCCATTTTATCCAAAGTATATTGCTGAAATTAAAGCACCATTGAAATTTTCAACCTGTAGCCAAGAAATTCAACTTTCTTTAGTATTTCCCCCTTCCTTAAAGTGTCCTTAAAGCAGTTAATAACCCTTTTAATTGTTTTTTTCCCTCCAAATCAAACATAGGACTCCCTCATAAGCCTTAACTCTTTCCACTTGTAATTATTTACATTTCTAATTACTAGTATATCCTATTACTGAGCATTTTAATTATTATTAAATTGATCACTAACTTCTGATTCATCTGTATTGTTTATAGACACAAACAAAACATACAGGTAAATGAAAAAGAGTAGTGTAATAGATATTAAAGATGGATAGAAAATAATATTATTGGCCCATTAACTTTCTAGATTTCAAGCAGCTTTCCTCATTCCATGTTGCACTGAGACAGAGCTTTCAAGTTTTCATAAAAGTCTTACCAGAGTAAAAAGTCTGGGTTTTATCTAGCCTTAGTGTGTACTATGTAGAGACAGTACGTATCTCAGAGATGTCTGACCCTGGCATCAGCATTCACTAAGCAAAAGTCTGATTCTTAAGAATAAAAATGTAAATATGACACAAACATTTTTTTTATTATTCTGTTAATCATCTTACATGTATTCACTGTTACTCTTCATATTTTCTTCTTTAATGCAGCAATGACTTTTCCTCATTTGAGAAATATCTCTCAAAAATGAAATGCAATCAGTGCAGCATTACCACATTCCATTATTTCTAGAACCGGCTGCCCATATTAAGTTGGAGCAAGGATTCTTCTTTTACTTCTTCCACAGAGCTCTGTCATTTCCAATATATTTGTGCTGAATAATATTGATTCTTTTTTAATCTAAAAATGTAATGGTGTTTCAAAGTCAATTCCTGTCACACTACTCACCAATGCAGAGCAACAGAGCTATGCTAATGCTTACTTTGGTAACAATACAGAATTTGCTCAGATTTTACTAATGGGAGACACTAAACTCTTCAGATGTGGCATGCTAATCGTGTTCTAATTCTTCATCCATCTCTTTTAAACTTTCCTCCATTTCTCCCCCTGAATCTTCTGAAAATCCCATGGCACTGGATGTTATTACAGTTCCTCTATGTTTAGGATGTATTTTATCTAGCTCAGGAGTCCTCCTAATAATATGAATATGTACACAGAATTTCTTAAACTGATTGGAATACAGTCACCCTTTCCTCAGCCAAGACAGCTATTTAGTATTTTAATATCTTCTCTTAAAATTGCAAGAAAGAATGCAGAAGTTTAACACTGCATTTAACCCATCCACAGTTCTGATTTTCCTTCCTACTCAAGCAGTGGTGTCTGTGCTATGTGCTAATCAACTACCACTCAGTCAAGGGGATGAAATCTGAGTTATATTTAAAGAAGTTACAAATAAAGCTTCTGTTTGTTTCAGTATTATATTTTTTTTGTTCATCTTAGACCCATTTTCTGATATTTTGATAGTCATGCCATCAATTTGAATGAGAAGATATGACAGAATCCATGGCATAATGCAGCTCACTCCTACTGATGATTTGAGTGAAGGTATTCTGATGTGGACTTTGACATAATAACAACTTTACTGCCCTGGTAGAATACCTTTTTACCTTCAAAAGCAGGTAGGCTGCCAAGCTCTTTTATTTTTTTCCTTTAATAAAAATAATCCATGAAAATAACTTTGTTTAGCTTTTTAGTATTACAGCTGCATTCAAAATAAAGACAGTGCTACACAGTATTGAAAACAATCCTTCATCTCATGGTCTGAACTGGGCAATCAATGTATGCATCCTACAGTATCTTGATTATCTGCTGAGATAAGGGCATGCATCACCTCACCCTCTCCACTGACTGCTAAACAGGGCAGTCAGAGACCTGAGTCAAATGACAACCCATAATCTAGTATCACCAAAGAGAGAGATTGAGTGAAGGATTTTGAAACAGAGGAGTGCAAGGGGAGGCAATATGCAGGGGGTTATGTATTTACCTTGAATATATTTATTTGCTTTCCTAAAACTTTTATGTTTCAAAAAAGGGAGTGTGATCTGATTTTGAGAATCCTTCAGGAGAGGGTAGGCAATTTCTGAGCTGATGGCTCTAAACTATACTATGTCAGAAAGAGCACTTTAGTTACCAATGAAATTAAACGATATCTAATAAAAGCCAAAGAAAATTTAGCTCTAAGTTGTGTGACTTCAAGATCCTGTTTACATGCTGTATTATGGCTTCTCCTTTTCTGAATTAGTCTTACTTTACTATTCATGCCATTTGTTTAATTCTGGGGTATCACTGAGGAAAGGCTGAGGGAGCTGGGTCTCTTTAGTTTGGAGAAAAGGAGACTGAGGGGGGACCTCATCAATGTTTACAAATATGTAAAGGGTGAGTGTCAAGACGATGGAGTTAAGTTTTTTTCAGTGAAGACCAGTGATAGGACAAGGGGTAATGGATACAAGTTGGAGCATAGGAGGTTTAAGATGAATATCAGGAAAAATTTTTTTACTGTAAGAGTGACAGAGCACTGGAACAGGCTGCCCAGAGAGGTTGTGGAGTCTCCTTCGCTGGAGACATTCAAAACCCGCCTGGATGCCTTCCTGTGTGATGTACTCTAGGTGACCCTGCTCTGGCAGGGGGGTTGGACTAGATGATCTTTCGAGGTCCCTTCCAACCCCTAGGATTCTATGATTCTATGATTCTATGAAAAAAACCCAACAAAACAAACCAAGAACAAAAAAAACCCAAAACAACAACACTCTTTTTAAATAAATTTGTCTCCTTTTTACAGCTGTCAAACACCATCAGTCAAATTTAGCTCAAAAAGCACCAAACAGGCTGGAGCTGCTAGATACACAAATTGGATCAGAAATTTAAAACCTTCCTTACCCCTATTATCTATTTATGGCAGACAAAGGTCTCAGTACAAAAGAGATTAATAATTTTGGGGGTTAGGAGAGGTGATCATGTGTCATACTACAGATACAATATTTATTTTAGACAATTCAACAATTATTCAGGAACTCTGCAAAAGAATTAAAAGTTTAACTCCTCTGATACCATGTATTAGATGAGAAAGTTCTACTTTTTTTTCGTTGTCTGTCTTATACCTTTTGAGAAACTTCTCTGAGGCTGTAACAAATAAACAAAAATTTACTTCAAAACTTACTCTTAAGGGTCCATCCCCATTGGTTTAGATTGTCTTTCACAGAGATACTTTCTTCCTTTATATCCCATCTGAATACAGATGTAAGGGAAAGGCAATTGTTCACGCGGGAAGGAATATCAATGTCATTAAGTAACTTATTAAATTAACTTTTTTACAAAGAAAATAAAATCAGATCAAAGTTTATGCTGCTAATAAAAAAAAAGCTTTACTAGGTGTATTACATGAAAACTTTGGTTAAAAAAATAGGAGGTTTCCTGTTTTATTACATTACTCCCAAATGCAATAAAGTGTATAAATTCAAAACACCCTGATACAAAAATTAGGAAACACAATGGAAGAAGCTGAAGTCTCCACTTGTCTGGTAATATCTGGTGCCATGTCAATTATAGACATTATATATTGCCAAGAAGTTTGGGACTGAGAAAATGGAAGGGGTTTAAAGTGAATTATTAACATTTTCAACATTTATATTACCTTGAAGAAATTTAATTCAGCTTTTGCAAGCATTTCAGTATTTGGCCAAAACCAGAACCTGAAACAAAGCAATACATTCTTGGCTGCCATTCACTGCCTCTCCAATTACCAAGCTTCAATCCACTTCTCAGAGGAGTAAGTAACATGACAGACAGTTCTATGAATGACTGATTTACATGGAAAAGATCATTTCACAAAGATTATATTGTATTCCTAACAAGATCAAAAGTGTGCACTAAATTATTTTTATGATAATTACCTTCAGCAGAATTTGTCTTATTGTTAAATAGGAATAATAAGGTACTTCTAAGAGGCAGAATAATTACACTTAACTGCTGTAATTAATAAGTTAATTCTCAGGGAAAAATGATTCATATCATAGGAATTATGTAACTGCTGCCATTTAAATTCTTACTGCAATACCTTAATATAATTTAAATCAAGCATTGTTAATATTTCTAAATCTTTACTTCAATAAGGTAAGAGAACAAATGCAGATCAGGAGGAAGACCAATTTGTTTCTGCATCATTAGACTGGATTTTGAGTATCAAAATATGCATATATAATCCAAATGAGGAGAAGAGAGAAGAGAGCAGAGGTTAATATTTGCAGAAACAGCTTTAGTGAGATCAGTTTGTTCATTTTTCAGCACGTCATTCCAAAGTCTTTCTTCACTACCAAAGATGTTTTGCCATCAAACATTAATTCCTCTTATTTCGCTGCATGATCAAAAAGAAATTTCACAGAGATTTTATCCTCCAATCTACCCTTAAAGAATTTGTACCAGAATTTGTGAACTTTAAAAAGTTAATTTAATTAATTGCCTTAAGATTTTTTTCTCTCTGATGGCCCACATAGTTATTTAAGTGATCTTCAGAAAGCCAAAAAATGTCAGAGTGATTTCAGTCATGTTTTTTAATAAATAGTTCATTAAAGTACTATGAGTATAAGCCAACTCTCAGAATACCTGTGTTTTGCTACCAACAGTCCTAGATGATGTCTAAATGACAGTACAGCTCTCTGTGTCCTTATTACATAGAAAGTCATATAAGTCATAATTTTTCCAAAGATGATATACACAAACAGTTTTTACAATGTCAAAGCATGATTTATAAAAGACACTGCAAATAAAAAACACTCAGCTTTTTGGCATTGCTGTATTTCAGGATCTGGGGACACACCACTTCAAAAATCACTTAATCAACTATTGAACACCGAAACACTTCTTCGCTAGTCCTTCAGAAAGAGGAAGTCCATTTTTTCTAGATCAAGTACATTTTCTACTTTTTGGTGTTTTTTTTTTTAAATACTTAAGAAAATTCCTTCCCAAATATTCTGCAGTAAACTTTGAATTGAATAGATGATAGGTCAAAACCCACCACTCTCTGGCTACAGTAAATTAATACTTTCTTAAATATATGTGCCACTAATTAAATAATCAGAAAACATTCCACAGAAATAAATTCAGAAATTATTCCACACATGGAATTGCATACCGCTTTTATCTCTAGAATTTAAGAACTCAAAAATTGCAAGTGAGGGCTACATTTCTTATTTTTACTTGCAAAGGTGTTGAAATGGAAATAAAATTTGCAGTCAAACATAACAAAAGTGGATGCAGCTTTATTTCAGTTAATTACTGTTACTACTGTTGTGAATTAACTTCAGTTAACCAGGCAACTAAATTTTGTGGGTCTACGACCACAGAGCTTCTTGCTCACACCCCCATGGGATGGGGGAGAGAAGGCCTTGACACTGTGCAAGCACTATTCAAAGATAACTAAAACGTCAGTGTTAGCAGCACTGCCTTGGTCACAAATCCAACACATAACAGCATACAAGTAACTGTGCAGAAAATTAACTCTACTCCAGCCAAAACCAGCACAATGGCATAATTAATTGTGTATAAAACTGCCTGCATAAGTAAAGGACAGACCAATCTAGATAAAATCATATTCTCAAATTCTTTTCTGTGTATTCCCTACATGATGCTAAGGACTAGTTGAAAAATTAAAGCTAGTAAGATGCTAGTATGATAACTGCATACTATATGTATATAACAAGGCATAGCAATTAGTTTGATCACAGTCCAAGCATCTAAAAGGTAGAAGTAAGTTTAGTGATGACTGTTCTGTTACTTTGCAGGGAAAGCAAAGCCAGGTGTCAAATGAATTCCAACATCTTTCCAAGGCAAGTAAAGAGATGGGTACTTCTTAGAACGCATTTTGAAGAGTTTTACCGATACCTTTTTGCTGGCAAGTAAGATGACATGATGATTTGTGCTTTCATCAATATTGCCAGACAGCACTGCAAAGCTTTAAGGGCATCCTCTGTGAACACTCCTTACAGGGGCTTTGGGATCAGACATACTGACCCAGTATTCCCAACAGGAGGACTTGAAGCTATTCATCAGATCAGGCCCAAAGCAAGAGACAAAGCCTTAGGACTCAAAGTCTGTAGCTGGCTCAGAGGCTGAGCTCTGCTTTGCTAAGTGGTTTCATTAGGTCTCTTGATAACACATAAGAGACTTGTTATGGCTTGATAAGCCAAAGACAATATTTACAAAATGTAATCTCCTTTGAAGGGATGCCCAAGTAACCTTTACAGACAGGAGCTGCTAGTGTAGGATGGCACTAACACACTGAAAAGTAGGAAAAGAGAATGCACCCTTGAGTTTCCCAAGAATGCAACTGGTAGCAAGTGAAACAGAGGAAAAACTAGTAAACAGCAATGACAGAAACATTTGAGTTGTGTGAACTAACCCTCAACCTGCAGGACAGTGATGGATTTTTTCCATCTTTTCTAAATGCCTGCAAATGCCCTGGAAGAAATCTAGGGTGAGACACCTGGGTTTTGGGTAGGCGTTGATAATGTGTTCTTTTTTCCTTTTGGCAACTCAGCTTCAAATTTTGTAATAACCTGCTTAACACTATACTTCCAATCAAGCAAAACAGAATTATTTTTTTAGTGTAAATTTGGCTCCTCAATAATACTTGTCTTTGATTTGATGGGAAGTGGGTTTGGGAGTGGCAGGTCTGTTTCAAGTAGCACATGTATTTGCTTTCAGTGCCGCATACCCAAGAGACATTTAAGATTCTCAAGAGGAGGCATAAAGTTTTAGTACCCATCTGATAGGGTCGACTTTATGGCTTTATGATGTCAGGCATTAAAGAGAGGAAAAAATAATATCCTCTGTCAAATGAAAAAAAGTGATTCTTTGTATAAAGAGAAGACAGCTTGTAACTTCAGATACATTTGGAAATGTTGGATTTCAAATGTTCTTGAGAGATAAAGTGAGAAGAGAGTACTCTGGTGATGAAAGAAGATAAGAAGATATACCTCTCTTGTTTTGTTTCTCTAATTAGACCACCTGTGTCAATTCACCTAACACATGCAAAATCTGTTAGGTTCCTTTCTCATAAATTTCTCTACAAACAAGTCAAATAAATGCCTCTGTGATTTTCATACTTAGAGGCAAGGCCAAACAAAAAGGCCTTCACAACATCAGATTAAAAAAAAGTGACCAGTCCATACTATACATTTGTTAAGACACTATTATTTTTGTGTTCTAGATGGACAAATAACCAAATAAAATAAGGCATTGTGTTCTTTGGACCTTTGTTATCTGTATATTACAGTATTGTGGCTATGCCTTAGAGGAAGGAAAATGTGAAAAGAGTAAGAGTGAGAACAACCCATAACTGTAAGAACATTTCAAACAAGTTTGATGTAAAATAGTAAAATTACTACGATAGTGACACAGTATTACAAACTTCAGTTGACCACTTTTGCAAAGACAATAGTGTACTTACTGTACAAAGCATACACGTATAGTCATGCCAGTTTTATTAATAGAGAATGAGATATAGCAAGCATGTGAAATATTTTTCTCTCTTTTAAGTTACAAAGATCTGTTTCTTTGAGCAGTGTTTCCTTCTACAAGAAACCAATTATACTAATCAATGCCTTTCATTGTTAATTTAGGACAGAATTATTTTAAGTGATGAAAAGTTCAACTTTGCATATTTTTCCTAACTTTACTTTTTTGGCAGACAGTTATGAAAACCCATGGTTCGTTATGGTGTATAGATTGATTTGAAATTGAAGCAGCAACTAATTCTATAATTACAAAAAAGGAGTATTCATCATCTGCAAGAGTCAAACTGCTAAATTATTTCCACCATAACTGCCAGGGTATAAAGGCCACTGATTACCATCAAAAGCAATTAAGAACATCCTAAGACACCACGGAATCAAGGGATCATGATAAATCCTTTAGATCATTTCTACAAGGCTGTGACCTACCCAAGGGCCTACCACAGTTAAAAGCAAAGAGATGTGGAGGGTGTCATACCTGACCTTTAACTCATATTTGAGACTACAGGATAGATCATACTCTGAAAGAGAAACACTCTGAGCTCAGATTGTAAACCTAACTTTGGTATTCAAGAACATGAAAGTGGTTTTCATGTTTCAAAAAATTCTTTCAGAAAAGAGCCAACAATGTGCCCTTCAGCCAAGAGGGCCATTGCCATCCCAGGGTGCATTAAGAAGAGTATATCCAGCAGGTCAAGGGAGGTTCTCCTCCCCCTCTACTCCTGGTAGAGGCCTCACCTGGAGCACTGCATGCAGTAGTTCTGGGCTCCCCAGTTCAAGGATAAGGAACTACTGGAAAGAGTCCAGTACAGGGCCACTAAGATGACTAAGGCACTGGATCATCTACAATATGAGGAAAGGCTGAGAGAGTTGGGTCTGTTTAGCTTAGAGAAAAGGAGGCTGAGGGGGGAATCTCACTAATGGTTATAAAATATCTAAAGGGCGGGTGTTAGGAGGATGGGGCCAGACTCTTTTCAGTGGTGTCCAGTGACAGAACAAGGGGCAATGGTCACAAATCAGTACACAGGATGCTTAACCTAAATATAAGAAAATACTTCTTTACTATGAGGGTAACCAAGCACTGGAACAAGCTGTCTAGTGAGACTGTGGAGTCTCCATCTCTAGAGGCATTCCTAACTGGCCTGAACATGTTCCTGTGTGACCTGCTCTAGGGGATCCTGCTCTAGCAGGGGCAGTTGGACTAGATGATCTCCACAGGTCCCATTCCAATCCCTACCATTCTGTGAAAAAAAAAAAAAAATTCAATAACTGTTCTCATATTTGAGAGAAACAGTTCTGTTTCAATGGTTTTTCAGAATTTACCACCCAATTTAACGCATGCAGCTTACTTAGATCCTCTATAATCAAGGGGTTTGGAAACTGCTTTTAGAATGACCAAAAAAAAGAAAGAACATATCAAACTGTTTGATAAAACAGATATAAGTAGAAAAAAAAAAAAAAAAATCAGAACAATGAAAGACTTAGAAACACTTCTCACTGTGGCATCACAGAGAAACATGCCCTGAAAGAAATGATGTGAAATCCACATAAAAATAAAAATGGTACCAGTCACTGCTATGCTTACTATAAGGTTCCTTGTTAGCTTTTCAATACTAATTTCCACTCCAGTTCTCAAAAAATATCCAACCAAGTCTCCCTGAAGGTAACATACAGATCCCATCTTTGCTTTCCCTTATTTCAGAGCAGTCCAGTTACCTGAACCCTGACCCTGCTTCTGCAGATGTCACTGGTTAACTTCTTATTTGGGATAATTAAAAACATCCTTTTCACTTCAAGGAGTGCAAGTGAAATGATTGTGAATACAATTTTGAAGAAACATGCGCCTCAAAATATAACAGGGTTGCCTTAAAAAAAAATAAAATAAATGCTTCCTGTCTGAAAAGGAGCTGCATGCAATTATTCTTGTGAAAAGACTAGCACCTTTCCAAGCCTGTTTAAACACAAACTAATGAAAAGGTGAATGACTAATGAGCAAAGGTTTTTGATTAAGAACTTCTGTCCATCATATAGAAGTCTGTGTTCTGGGACCTCACATCATCTCTCCCTCTAAAAAGCATACTCAATATTCAATATTTTTATTGTCAAGTCATCTCTACAACTGGAAAGAGGCAGTTTTCAGAAGAAATATAAAAATACCTCTAAGCCATAGGTACAGAATTGAATATAATGAAAAGAGATTGCATTATTTTCCTGAAATATTTTTTTGTGTGTGTAAAACCGATATTAATT
This sequence comes from Apus apus, assembly GCF_020740795.1. Taxonomy (NCBI): domain Eukaryota; kingdom Metazoa; phylum Chordata; class Aves; order Apodiformes; family Apodidae; genus Apus; species Apus apus. The sequence goes on along the minus strand of NC_067285.1, from coordinate 50,715,112 downwards.
TGTATTTGCATAGGGATTCCAACTGGATCACAGTATCATTCTGGTTGGAAAAGACCTTCAAGACCATTGAGTCCAACCACTACCCTAACTCTGCTGCGTCTACCACTAAACCCTGTTCCCTGGCACCACATCTGTCTTTTTAGATGTCTCCAGGGATGGTGGCTCAACAACCTTCTCAGAGAGCCTGAATCACCACGTCCAACTCCTGCCCCAGAACAGGACAACCCCAAAGTTCACACCACATCCCTGAGGGCATTGTCCAAATTTTTCTTCAATACTGTCAAGCTCGATGCCATTACTGCTTCCCTGGGGAGCCTACTCCAGTGTTTATTGTCCTCATTATAACATTAGCACTTATCCTAACATACTTTATCTAAGAATATGTATATATAGTTTTGCTAAAAATTTGCATTACTAGGAATCAGCCATACAGAGAAAAAAAAGACAGCATCATGCAGGTACAGAACAGAAACCTGCTTATCAAAGAGTTCAAGATGTGGCTTCCATTTCTCTGTGACTCAGCTGCAAGGCCAATTTTCTTAGTGTCCTGATGTTTCCCTTAATAAAATTCATCATCAGTCTTTGGTATTCTACAGTTAATTTATGTTATTTATATAATTGAACCCAGCAGGTGAAGCTCTGACCCTCCAAGAACAAAAGCTCTACATATACACTAGAAAACTCCTTCAGTTTCTACTGACATGAGCAGACAAGGAAGTTCCATGTTCATGTCTCAGCACTCTACTTGAAAAGGAACATTTAAATTCCCACTTTTCAGCCCCAAAGTTCCAGATCTGGTGGTCATATCTGAATCTATCACCAATAAGCAACACTGCTAATATAATAATTTCTATTATTTAAATATTGGGTTTTTTCCTTGTTAAAAATCCCTGGGAATCAGTACATAGTTTTGGAGATAAAATAAACCAGCTGTTACTTGATGTATGAGGTAGGTTCTTATAAATATGATAAAAGTTTAAAATCATAAAGGGTTCTCTACAGGTGCTAATTTTGCTACTTGAATGAAATTAATAAGACTCTCCATAAAACAGCAGGAGATCCTTAGATTACATAAGTAATCAGCAAGAAAATTTATTGTGGATTCACAAAGCACAAAATGTTTGTGTAATGTATGCAAAAGTGGTACTTTATTCTCTGCAGTGAACAATTCCGAGTCCTTATAATAGAAAAATATTTAATAGTTTGAAAACTCTTGAGGCAGAGTTTTCCCAAGTTTTTTAGCTGTGATGAACTCAACTCACGATAAACCAGTAATGAAAGAAGGACTGCCTCATTCAATATATTCCATAGGATCCATTATTAAAATAACTATTCAAGGTGAACCAATAAATATAGAGACAATTGAAAAACCAACTTGATGTCTAGGGGAGTAAGACTTAGGAACGTGTGTTTCACAAACTGGGTAGTACATCAATCTGATAAAATAAACTGCTTTTCATTATCTGATATCCCGAAACAGTATCCAAGAAGTGACAAATGTAACATTTTAATACATTTTCCATTTCATGTAATTGTATCCATTCTGATTCTTTAAGGAACGTTTTATTTTAGAGTACTGTGTTATTAAAATGTACTGTTGGCATAGCATATTTAGCTGAATAGCTATCAATGGACTTTTACTTCATACCACTTCTTGGTTGCTGTATGTATAATGTAGTTATTTACGTGACTCCTTATTACTGTAAGCCTCATGTATGTTTTATGAACCATTTCAGATGAAGAGGTTTGAGCAGTAGTCCCAAAGAAGTTCTACCCCATTTGTGCTATTAAATTCTCAGCAAATCATGACCTCTGAGAAGCAGTGCATACCCAGCTTTTATCTATTTGTTCAAAAATCTTTTATTACAATGTACCATGGAGTCATGAGTTTGTGTTCAATACTTTCTATTTAATATTTATTGATTGCTGTAATTAATTGCTTATGCTTTGTACTTTTGGGTTTAATTAAGTGGACTGAAAGTGTCAATAGACCTCAGCTGTTCAACCAACTCACAAATGAAACTAAATAATACTTTACCATGACTAGTTACTAATGTCCTCTCAATGAAACAAGCAAGGGGACTGCATGGGTCAGGATTTAGCACTAATAACAGAATACAGAGCATTTAATTTTTAGATTAGCTGCTCAGCACAGATTAACAGTAGCTAAAATGATTGTGATCTAAGGATGCTCGATTACTTATGTGCTGTGTGTTATGTGCAATGAGATTACTAATAACAGTACAGTTTCTGGCAACCACACCTCAAAATCCAGCACCAAGTGGCATCCTTTTCTAAGTACACTTACACAGTACAGTGCTTAAAGACATCTGCTTCTGCACACATCTGTAGCTGAAGGCTACACTGCTGTGTCAGGACAGTGCTAAACCAAAGCAAACAAATCCTACAGGCAGACCACAAATATTAGCTGGAGCTTGTGAACAAGAAAATATGTTCACATGGCTTTTGAGTTGAACCTGTGTCAAAATCTGCAGGCCTATAGTGTGGGCAATGGCAATACATAGAACTAAACTAAACTATCTATCCTGAAGCGCCACATCTAAACACTTCTTGAACACTTCCAGGATAGCAATCCTTTTGGGCATCAATATGGTAGCGGAGCACACTTTCCTATGCTTTCCATGTTTTCCCTTTCCTACATACAAGACAATTTGTCATTTATCTGCTTCTTTTCCAACTTCCAAGCGTCTCCTCTTATCAAAAGACAGCATTCGGCTACAAATGTTCCTAAGTCACTTAAATTTGAAAAGCTGGATGGCCTGGCTGTCAAGGGATCACAGTATATTCTCAGAACTTTGGAAACCTTCCTTTTTGCCAAGGATTAGTGTTTTCTTGCCTCTTCTCTCCAATTACCATATCATGCTGAATCTCCTTTTAAAATTGCTTCAGCCTCTTATTCCTCTCCCTTCACACACAGACACGTGCATGTGCATTAGTGTGTTTATACATACATAAGTCTACTGGGCCTTATCTGATGCAGATTTCCTGTAATGCCCTCAGCCACTTTCTCCCTGACTGAAGGCAAACTAGTCTCACTAAGATTTCTATCTACTACTGAAAGACACATGCTAATCTTGTGTTCTGGGCAAATGAAGTCAAACGAGCTTTAATAATAACACCCCATGATGGGTTGCACAGAAAAATTACATTCAATAATTTGTAAAATATGTATATTTTGGGATAATATTTATGTTTTTCATATTGTCTGCAAATACAAATGCAAGACATTAATCACGCCCTTCACCATATTTCCCTGGGTTTTCTGAGACTAGATCAGATGGAACATTTCATCAGAATCCTTGAAAGCATGCAAACAACAAACATGAGCATCTGCATTTTAAGTATTAACTGCTAAAGCACCATGAAAATCTCAGCACTGGCAGATTTGCTCCAACTCCTCTGAGAAAAGGTGGGCTTTATATTCTATACCATGAAAGCATTCCATCCAAGAGGCGAATGTGAAACTTAGATTTTATAGGTGAGACACATCCCAAAAAGCCTTACTGTTGTGCAATTTGATCCGGATAAAGAACACAGTAATTTCTAAACTACATTATTTATATATGAATTAAAGAGAATATCTATTAGCTCAAAATGCAAATAATTATATTCAGTCTACCAAGAAGATATTTTTGAATTCTACTAAAGTTAGTTCAGCATCTGCAGAAGTGACATCACACACACAACTCTCCATCATGATGGTTAGTTGCACAATTTAATGGCCTGTTGCTCTGTGACTTATCTTAAGAATTTGACTTCTTTGGCCACATCTTTATCCAGTCAGTTAAAACAACCACCACCAAGCTATTCCTCAATAAATAATCCCATATAATCACAAGTTGAAGGCATAAGTTGAAGGCATGGCCAGTCATCTACCTTTATCTACTTCACAGACTACTCTCAAGTTTTCAGCAATTTCTACACTGAGCAATGTACGACAAATGCAAGGATTCCTGCATTTGGATTCATCCGGGCTGGTGAATCTGGAAATGGTATTCACACAGTGCTGTGCCCAGAGCTGGTTCTCTGAAAATAATACCTGGGAAGATGACAAAAAGAGACAGCCAAATGGTGTCTCCAGTGCCTCAGAGAAACACTAAGACAGCAACACAAAACAATAACTGCAAAAGTATACAGACAACATCTGAACCATGCACATAAGGTAAAAATGGGAATACAATTTATACCTTGGGAAAGCTGCTACTTCAGTTTCTCCTTTTGCTGCCCCTTCTACCAGATATCAAGACTTTTGTTTGTATGATGTGATCAAATTAAGAAGTGTACAAGCGCTTTAAAGAAAATAGGCATAAGGACCAAGAATTGTCTGAACAGGCTGAGATTCCCATCTCTAAAATCCCCAGGGATGATTTGAAAATCTCAACCTAAATGTTTAGTCGAATTAGTATCTGCTTTTCTTTCAAACTGCAAATCCCAGTTGTTCTCAGAATTTCCTAATGCATAACACGCTTATCCATGAAACATCAGCTGTGGTTAGGATGAAACCTTTGCCCTGCATTCTCTCCGCAGATACAAACTGTCTGTCAATGTACTATAACACTGCTACCAGTCAGCTCACATGCCATTTAGGAAGCCTTGTACTTCAGGATTTAGCAGGTTTCAGAAGCCAGCTTTTTAAAGCAGTTTCAACAAACTCTAATGTAAAAAGCATTGTTGGTCTATTTCAGTTTTTTTAATGTGTTGTAAAAGAACATGATATAGTTAAACATACAAAGTGGTGTGGAAAGGAAGCAGGCATTCTAGATAAAAGTACGTAAGATTAATTTAACATGCACAGGATTTCCCAATTAAAACTTTCACATTAGCATTGCATTTTAAACAGTTAATCTCTTAATGAGACATCCCCAGCAATGAGAAGTGAATTGCAGGACTGAATATGGCCCTGAGGCCTGCATCTGGAAAAGGCTGTACTTTGTAAATGCTGGATTTATGCCGCGTTCTCACATTCTGCAAAAGAAAGAGCTGCACTGCCACCTACTGTCAAGATGTCTTTTCCCATCAGAAGCTGTCACTAAAAGAGAAATCCTTCGTGCTCCCGCAACAAATGTTGAACGCTGTTGACCAAAGCGCACACAAAAGAAAAGTGTGTGACTTATTTCTTCAGGCATGCCTTTTTTTTTTTTTTTACTATGGCAGCTGGAAAGGCCGATGAGCTGAACAATGTGGGGGAGCAGTTTTGCCTTTCTCTTATTCCTAGATCTCTCTTCTTTCACACCCTTGAATTCCGGCTAACCTGAAGTCATCTCAGCTAATGATACTCCTAACTCATCCAGAACTGGTATGTGGCAGTTGACTTATCCCCTTCCCTCAGGGGCTGAAGGCATTCCCTCTCTGACGTGCCTGATCTCCAAGAGTCTAGATGTGAAGGAGCCTTGCACAGCAGCCCATGGCACTGCTGCCGAGATACCAGCTTAATTGAAATCAAAGTTCTACTGCCGTTTCCTCTCAGGTTCTTTTTTGACAGCTAATTTTGAAAATCAATTAACATATTGAGAACAGCTACTCCCTTTCCTTAGTAAACATACTCACTATGAATTTCCGTGAAATAAATATTTGTAAGTAGCAGAAAACAAAGGGAATTAATATTTCAGAATGCAAAGAAACTTACCGAATAACAGTGAAATCAGGAAGACACAACATCAGGATAAATCAATAAGCTGTGCTCTCTAGCCAACTTGAACAATCATTTCTCTAGGAGTTAAGATACAGCAGCAGATAACTGGCTCTTTTTGCTGGTCTTTGCCTTAGTTGTACATGCAAACAGTATATATAGGTGAGAGAATCCCCATCCTCACATTTATAGTTGTTTGGCAACATTAAAGCCCAGACCAATTCAAGCTGCTGCTGGGAAAATCACAGAGTTCCAGATGACTTGTGAGAACCCTGGGGGGAAAAATATCTCCAATTCAGCATGTGGCAAAAGTGTCTCAGGAGACTGAAGATGTGGACACATGCTCAAGGAAACATATGCCCTTCCTACATTACCATCAAAACAAGTCCAAAACAAGCAAGACAGCTTAATTGTATTTTCTAGAGACTAGACTTTGGGTGGTGGTGGTGGATTTTTTTTTTTAGTTTGTAATAGATGGGAGCTGCTGCAACTATAGAAGTGGTGAGATTCACTTGTTTAATATAATAACTGGGGAAAAAAATCCAGACATGCTGACACTACCTCTCCTCCTCTCTGCCTTTTAGCCTAGCAGTACTCCGCATTTCAAGTACAATACAAGACAGCTACTAAATTTGTGTGTCTCCATGCTGTGTAGTAGATGCACAGTATGGTCAAGGCACCAAAACGTTGATGTGTTTGGACACTAGAGGACAGCTGTTTCATTTTAAAAGCATAAATATAGAACAATAATCCTTGAGAAAACATAAATTTCCAGACATTTGTACATGAAAACATCTCCTGTCACTTTTTATTTATCAAGAGAATAGTTCTCAAGGATTACTTTTCAGTTAGAAATTCTATTCTATCTATTGCCCTAAAATTAAAATATTGTATTTTTATGTTAATCATCTTATGTGCTGTAGGGCTTTTACTGCAAATAAATTCAGAAATTTCATCTCCATCACAGAACAGTGGCAAAAGAAGTAATAAAAAAACCTGCCAATTTTTTTATTCTGTCTTTATAGAAATGCTACCTTTTCTTCCCACTGGAAATTCTTAAAACATTTTCCTTCCAGCAACAAGCCCACGTTATAAGTTTTATATGGCATTTTATGTAGCATTAACAAAATAAACTTGTACTTTACCTAGTCCCTATATCCACTGTATTTAAATACACCTGATGGAGCTATTTCCATCAGGAATGGTAACATTTTAAGCCATCTCTACAAAAGCTCCTTAGGCAACAAAGTGAGTCTAATTAATTATATGTTATCATCTTTATTTCAAACAAAATCATCTGACAAGACAAATAGTAAGAGAAGACCAGAAATAAGATTTAGGATAACTAATCTGCAACTCTACACTTTCTGTAGCTGCTCTGTTAGGTTTTGTCCTAAGATGGCCATGCCATCACCATACTTGGCCAAGGTCAGTTCTTTCCATGTTTAGTTCCATAGCACTGTTACTTTTTCTCTGCACTTTTTTATTTCCTCTCCCCCAAACTGACTCTCTTGGTATTATTTCTCTTTACCCACAAAACCATCCAACAGTAATTAAGCCGAACCTTCAAGCTTACCATGTTCAGCTGCACCCATGGTAGGAAAAATAGGCTGTCCATTTTCAAAAGAAACTACAGTGGGTATGAGAATCAATGGAGGGCTGAAAAAACAGCATACATGGGAAAGTCAGTAAGATCGTTTTGAACAATTTTTAACAAAACCAATCCATATCTATTTGTGTTATTTTCTGTTTGTGAAGGGCCTACCCTGCAATAAATTGTTTTGCAAGTTACCATTTTTAGTACTGGAAAAGCAAAGACAAAGGCCAAGAACCTCAAATGCTGTAAATGTTGTGACTTGATGGCACATTATAGCACTGTTCCAATGGCAAGCAAAAATAAGCAAAATTCTGATATACTGCAATGCAAAACCAGGACTTTACTGTTTGCAGTAAACTTGAGAATTCATATAATGAGCAAACTTCATTAACATACAGCAGATAGACTGTTATACACGTTAACAGAATAAACCTCTGGCTCTCAAGCTGAGATGCAACCTTTCAGAGCCCAAATGCCACTTTCTGACAGAGACAGAGTGAAATGCTGTCCAGATTCCTGCTGATGAATGACAAAATGTCCAAATGACAACATGGCAACTTAACTGAGCAAAATAAAGACACAACCCTCTGAAATTACAACAGTTAACCACATACAGAGAAAAATCCAGGCTAACAAGAATACCACGTTACAAGGCTTTTACAGGTAATCTTTCCTAATATTGGTTCACTATTAAAAACCTGATCCCCACAATAATGAACATCATTGTCAACTGTTATGACTGGATATGCTGGCTAATCAGCAAAGCTCTCCCATGTTTTTCTCTGCTCATAGAATGTAGTATTGGTACTTTAAGACAAAAGCTGCAGAAATATCTACAAGATACTGTATGCACAGTTAGATCTCTGCTACCTAAGAATTTGAAGTCCTCTTCCATAAATAGCTAGAGGCAAGCCCAGGTCATTTTAAGGCATAGCTTCCTGAAAGAAACAGCACAGCCAGCAGAAGTATGGAAGGAAATTAAAACTATTTACCTGTTATACAGCATCTCTCAGTTTACTAGGAGATTCAGGTTGCTGTAAAGCAGGTAGGCTTTTACAGATACTCCAGTTCTGCCCACTTCTAAGGCAACAATCTTGCTGGCAGCTTGGTCCTGTGAATACAAGGATTGCAGCAAGATTTCTTATTCAAGAGCTGATATCTGTTGAGAAATTTAATGTTAATGTTTCCTGATTATTTAGGCTTCATCTGATGAAATAGATTAAATTGATAGCCTAATACGTTAGAAACTAGATTTAGTACAGCATACTGTCCCTCATTTTCTGCCAGATGTTCTTTCTATTTTTCATGTTCATATTCTTGATAAGGATCATCAAGGAAGGGGGGGAGGGGAAGAGAAAAAAAGAACAAGCTTTCAACTTTAATTATAAGTTAAAAAATGCAAAGCTTTGTATCCTGAATGCTTTACAAACAGGCTTCTTTGGTTTCTGATCTCTGTGATGATTAGGGAAAAAATAAACACATTCAAGAGCTGGAAGATATTCCTGATATGCAATCTATTTTCAAAAGCAAGAACACACTCAATCCTAGACATAAAAATAGTTTTGCTAAAGTAAGGTCTTTAAGTAAAGGTGGTTAAGCTTAAACCATCACAGTGAAACACTTACCTCCCCCTGTACTACACACAGGGGAATTGCAAAGTTATCAATGGATTGTTCTTCACATTAGAGATGATCATCAGTGCAATGTTCTTCATGTTTTCTAGATGCTGGCAGTAACAGTGCAGAGCAATATGTTGTATATATTAATGTTATTTTTGTGAATACCTGACAAGTGTGGAGCATACTTGAAATGAAGGCAGTGTCTGACCCACAGTTCTTCCAGTCACAATGAAAACAGAATTTGAGATGTAGAAAAAAAAATCCAAACTAAAACCCAGCATCTCAAAGACATAGGATACCATTGAGCTAATACCTTTGAAGTGAGACAAAGGTGGCATTACTTACCAACATACAATTTTACATAGTGATTATGCCTTCAATGTACTTGTGCCCAGTTTTCAACAGTGGTTCTTACACAGTCATCTACAAAGCATTGGTGCTGAATGTCAGTGACCCTCAGAGATCCATCTAATCATCAACTACCTGAAAGAACATGTTAAATTTGAGTTTAATAAATCCTCACTATTGCACATGGTCTACAGCCAGACTTTCAGATTTACAGCTATATTTGTGTGTAACAAAGTTTATTTGCCTCTTACTTTGGAATTTATGAAGGGTATGTTTGTATGTACTCATTTGTTTCTGACTGAACTAAATAATTTCAGATTTAATATTAAGTTAGCCACTTCATTTCTGAGTTGCTTTCTCCTGCAGCTCTGTGAAGCTCCATGAAACAATTAGGCTGGCATTCTGGTAAAGCTTTGCAAGGACTCCATAGCTACACCAATATGCTCTATCAAGCATTTTCTCCATGAAGAGAAGCTACAACTCTTCTTATTTACCAGTTGGATTATTAAATTTCTGGCTGATGCTTCAGTCAAGTAAAGAGAAATTTTAAGAACAACACAAACTGAAAGAAATCTCATGCTAAAAAAATAAAATTAAAAAATACTACAGTGTTTACACATGGAAAGGAATCATAAGCTCTGAAGAGATCTTTTTTTGGAAAAGTGATGAACCATGGCCAGGTTTTACAGAGTACCTGACATTGCAGTTTAAGATCTTTATGTCTCACTTCTCCACCTTAAAAATGTTCTGTTATTCTTCAAGGTACAACGTGAATGTCAAGAAAGCTTGCCAGAATTTCTTCTAGATAGATCAGCCACTTTCTTTGATCTTATGGCCAGAAAGCCATAAGATATTTTCTGCCGTATTTATGAATAAAGATTAATGTTGCCAAGCCACATTTGCAGATTAACCAAAGCATGTGCTTTGCAAGAGCTTTGAGTATTGCAGTCTGGCTTTAACACGTAACAGGAAATTAAAGCAGAATACCCACCAGAAGTAAGACAGTGTTAAGAAATGTACTGTCACTTACAAGACAAAAAAACATGAAACAAGCACCTGTCATTTTATACTTGAAAATGGCAAACCAAGAGCTCAAGGAGAGGTGAAAAGTCTCATACTGACAAAAATATCTTCCCTCCAGCCTTGGCATTAAAATGCTCTTTGAGTTTTACCGAGCTAAACAAAACTGAGAAAGCAGTATGTTATTTCAATAGCAACACTATGCTGAGAAGCTGCTGCAGTGAGTGGAGTGAACCTGAAGGCTTCTTATGCCAGAGTGCAAAGCAGCAGCCAGAGGAATTCAGTGGTAGTGCAGAAGAAAGGCAGAAGATATGTTGAAGAACATGTAGATGGATCTGTCTCTAGAGAACTCACATGCAAATGAAGCTTCTGGGTCTGCTGGAACAAACTCTTGGAACAAGTAGCTAGGGTACCACATAGCCTTCTGCTGGAGTGAATCCCCATCCGACAGCCATGGAGGACCTCAGCCAGGCACCCCACCATGGCCCTCACACCCCACTTCCTTAATTTAACCCATGGTTTTCAGAATCTTCACACACAAAACTTCTTTTAGTGTCTTCTTGCTGTTCACAGGTTATCATTACTTCATAGGTGTGTATGTATGCCCATGTTTGCAGCTGTTGCAAGCAATAAAACATACGCTGTGCTGGAAGAGCAGTAGTGTTTGTCCTCCAGCAAGAGAAATAGCCAGGTTCTGCTCTACAGAAACAAGGTGTCCATCACACTATTATATGAGAAGAGTTTTGAAGTAATCATATAGGAAAACTGTTAAGGATAATCAAATATAATTTTAATCCCATCAGATCCTCATAGAAGTGTTTTAGATTTTTTAAAAAATTAGATTAAGCGCAGCTAGTGAAGACATTAACTAGCTCCGTTTGTTAATTTTATTAAGCTCTACAGTGCAGCATTTTGCAAAACTGAAGTGCAATGAAGGATGTTGAAATGCATTAATTGGTGTATTAAAGATATTCCCATTTCTATAAATGCACTTTTAACCAAAACTCATTGCAATCTTGAACCAGAAGTAGCCATCAGGAAAGAAACTCCAGTGACACTTTTCATTAAATTTTTGCTCATTTCCCCCTCCCTTCCCTCACACACACCTTCTACTTACTTTCCAAAATAACAGAAACAGAAGTATAAGATAGATTTAAGAAGTACCTAAGAGAAAATCTGTCTCAAATCTGCAAGTTCAGAAAGATCAAGAAGGATCTGGACATCTGAATCCTATGATGTGTTGTGTCCTCTTTATTAATGGATTTATTGCTAATGTGGTATTCTTGTACCATACAGAGGAATGGGTACTATAACTCTGAAGTCTGCCTGAGGCCTTCTTTGCACCAACAGAGTTTGCCAACAGCAGTATATCAACAGTCACTCCCAATAGAGACAGAATTTTCTACCAAACAGATACTTTGTTAGTATAGCTTTAGAAAAAGTACCTAATTTTTATGGGCACAGCTATGTCAGCTGTCAGAAGGTAAAACGGGATCTCTTTGTAAGTGTGCAAGAAAAAGCCAACGTGCACAGACTGTTGCAGAGTGTATCTGCATCAATGAAGTAGCCTTTGCTGATCAACCTACATGAGTCTACAGAATACAGGGACCTCACAGGGAACTAGAGGAGACTGGTATCAGTGTTTAGGACACAGCAGAAGCACACTGTGCTCTTAGCAGGAAGCAGCTGACAAACTGAATTTGATTCCTTGCCCCTCTGTTATATACAGTGTAAAATGTTTTCACATCCTGATCTTCAGTCTTCTTTTGGAAGGGACAAAATCTTTTCTCAGAATACTGTATGCATGTAGCAATATGAGTAAAGAAAACCATAATGCTCTGCACTGAACGTAATTAATGCACATTTAATATAGAAGATATTATGTAGTGACAGTCAATTATTAAAACCACAAATTAATTTTGGTCCCTTTCCACATGCTAATAACATCCTTTCAGAATTTCTGTTTCTATTAATGCTTGTCAATTTGAAAATCAGAACCATTCTTGTGAGCATGGTAACCTCTGCAATGGTTTCAGATGGTCATCTCCTGACATGCAGGACATGATGAATGCTAAAGCATGGTGCTTTTCTCTTGTCTCTTGCCTTACTCCTTGAATGAATTTTTGTGTCCTAAATAATCATGTAGTGGCACTACAAATAGAAAGGACTAAGATTCCACTGAATACATGTTCCCATTCATTAGTTTCCCTTTTTAAAATACAATTTCTGATTTAACTTTGAGGAAGGCTCTAAAATATCATAGTCTTCTTGGTTTCTGTAGAATTGAGAAAAAAATCATTTATAGAAAGATTATTTCCAGGTTCCTTGTGGCAAGAAACCATTTCTTAATATAGGATCACAAATTAAATCACACTAATGTCACTAAGCAGTAGCAAAAGCACTTGCAAAGATGCATTCAGTTATAGAGGCATCATGATGCATTCATGACTTATTTTAGTCACTTTCCATAAACATGCAAATTAACACATTTATCTTCATGCAAATACTCAATGGAAAAAACCAAAAGTTATGTGAATAATTAGATGGCCATGGATCTATATAAGTCCAAATGTTACATGTATTTGTGTCTATTTTGAAAGCTGTTTGTGGGATGATGGTTCATCGGAACACAGCACAGAAAAAAACAGTATGTAACTTGCTATTCAATATTCTATTGACATTCAGACAGCCCAAAAAATCCAAGTAAGGAAAGCCAGGGCTTTCACTTCCCAAGATTTAGGAAGACAGTCAAAAACTATTAACTGGAGTCAAATTGCACACATTGTATGCACTGTATTTAGGTCACACAAAATACTTCATACTAGCAAATCAATACTTTCATTCATTGCAATCTCTGAGACTGATTATCCCTTGCATCTGTGAAAACTCTATAGAGCATTTTTAAGCACTAATAATACATAAGGATAAAGGTCTTCTCTAGGGATATAGATTGAACTAGATGCTTATAAAGACACCTTAAATGAATATAAAAATTAAACTAGAGAGCGTTCTCTAAAGTGTTTTGAAAAAAGCCAAAGAACAATTGAGGTATTGTATTTGCAGAATCCTATCCTTTTACTGGGCAGTGAGTTGTTTACTACTTTTCCCCATAGCAATTCAATCCCATTGTAAACAATGATTACTATAAAGAGACTAGGTGAACAATTTTTGTTTATTTGAAAACAGCCACCTGATCTACATTAAATATTTTAAAACACAAAGACCTGTTTTGTGGGTTTTTTTATTTGCAACAATACCTGACATAAAATCCATCCAAATGGGCTCTATAATTAGTGAAGAATTGGCTGTAATGAAAACTGGGAAATACAGGGTCTAAGCTAGGTGCTGTCAGTGAGTATATGGCCATTAGTAATAAACCAGCTAAGTGCAAAATCATTCTGTTTGCTGGCGGAATAGTCCTCAGCCAGTGAGTATACGGCCATTAGTAACAAAACAGCTAGGTGCAAAATCATTCTGTTTGCTGGCATAGTCCTCAGCTGAAAACTGAGAGGTTGTATTACCAGAGAGCTGTGCTAACAAGCACACTGAGAGCTAAAGCAAATTCCTGCAAGCTCAGGTCTCTGCTTCTGTGGTATTCAGCCGTCAGACCAGACCCTTCCCATCTCTCACCAAGTGAAATGGTTCTCAGTCTCAGGCAAGTCACTTCATCTTTTTGTTTCCCCTCCCACTTTCCCCATCTTATCCACTCAGAGTAAAAGCTCTGCAGAGCGATGCTGGCATGATCTCTGTTGGGACTTCTAGATGCTTCTGTAATATGAACACTAGCAATAAATCAGGAGAGGATAATGGAAGTGTCAACTGAGTCCTGAGAGTAGCAGCAGAGCTATAATGTACTGTACTATACCCTACATGTAACACCATTCTTCAAGAAAGTCTTTGCACAGCATGGTTTATTCCACTGCAATAGTAAATGTATTCATGATGCATCTCCAAGTATTATCCAGCACTAAAAATGATTCACAGTAATGTTACCTTCACTTCCCCAACAAGAAGATAATACTTTTTGAATGTGATGCCATTCTGTATAGTTCCTGACAAACTGGAAATACTTTAATGAAGTAATAAGACTGCACCAGTGTATGATTCATCTTGAGGCAGCAGTAGAGAAAAAGAGAGATGCAGTAAGTGAAGCAATTTAATTTATAACCATTTAGTTGTGTTTGTTTATATTGTTATTCCTAACTGTTCTAGATTTCAGCAGATACTTCCTTTGCAACTCCTCCCATTCACCACGATCAGTAGTTTCTAAGAGGTTCATGAGATGCTACAAGACATGCAGGAAATGTCAGCAAATATATGTATCAGTAGCACATAGATGAATCGGAAAGCAAACATTATGTAATTTTGAAATCTCAGTTAAGGCAATGCTGCTTTTTCAAAATGTGAGATGTTGCAGCTGATTTTCTATGATTTCTCTCACAAACTAGTAAACATGGTTATGGGTAATTCCATGAATTTAACTGTAAAGAGCATAAGCAAATAATTAGTATTTTCTATTCATGCCATTCTTTATTACTGGTTGTTTGCTCAGCCCACACTACTCTTCATTCTATTTCAACAGGTTTGGCTGTTACAGTGCTTGATGATTTTGTAAACCCATCTAAGTATCAAATGTTTTCCTAAAAACAATAAATTCTGCCATGTAGCTGTTTCACTGTTACCTGCTAATTTAGTAATGTTCAAATGAAACACATTTATCCATCTCAGTGTCCTCTTTATGAACCAATGCCACCAGAATTCTCAGTGAAGGATGTTTTGTTTGTCTAAATATCCTGTAGTTTTGCCAGTATTTTCTGTATCTTCCCAAGAAAATTGAGTGCATTCTCTTAGTTCCCACTACTCTACAAAAACATCTCTCTCCCTTTCTAATGATCACATCTATTAGTCCTCATAGCAGAAAACCTCTTTTTCTACTCCTAAAAAATTTGAATCCTAATATATGATTCTTCTGAGCCTGATCCTCTGTCAGCTTTTGATCGTTCTAATTGCTTTATTATCATCTGCTCTCACACAGCGATAAAGACTTTTAATGTTTCATGTGCTAGTAATGAAAGGGAAAAAACGTGAGCAAAATCTCTCTTTGTTACTCGAATATTACCACCTCCACAGTTCATAATCATTAGGGTGAAGAATTCATTTTGGCCTTCTGTTATGCCCAAGTTTCATCCTTTCAGTGGCCCTGCTGTCTCTTTCCTATTTTGTTCGCTTCAGCAGCAAAATGAATTGATCATTGCTGCTCCTTTTGCCACCTACTATTTTATATGCTACTTTAACATCCCAGAATAATGATTTGTACTCATGTCTTTAATTTTCCTATGAACTGTGTGTCACATGCTTTTTGTTTTGTTGTTTGTTTTTTTTTTTTTTTTTTACTTAATACAGCTTCTTGTATCTACATATAATTAAAAAAGCCTATCATCATTATATTTGCCCAGGCCCTCAATTTTATAATCTCAGTTTTAACGTCCTTTTCTTCATTACAAGAACACATTTTACAAAGCAAAGATTTAAAACATGACTGAACTTCCGCAGATTTGCCCACTGCTTTGAGTTCTACCCTTTGAGAAATTAGAAACGGCTCAAAAAAATACAGTCTCTACCACCCTCCAAGACACACAGCCTTTGAATTTCAGAATTCAGAAACATCTACCAGAAGCTTACACCAAGTAACACCAAAATCCTAATTAAAAAAATGTTCTATATTTTTATTCCAATTATTTTGTAACCCAGTTAATTCAAAAGCAAAAAAAATGCAATCTGGCAAAATGAGATGTATTTTTTTTTCAGTCAACCAAGAGTGTTCATGGAAACATGCTGGCTTCAACAAATTTTTTTTTTCCAAAAGCACTCCTCATGTCCACAGTGGAATTAGTGCTCAAAACAAAAGACAAACTCAGAAAGAACAGGGAGAAAGAAGCATTTCTGCCTAGGAATAGTCCAAATCAATCCATCCCTAGGAGATTATCCTAACCATAAATTAGAGAAATGGTCTGCCATTTTCCAGTGAATATTATTTGTTTATAACTACTTACTCCAACAGTAGTAGAAGGAGCAAGATAACAGTACTGGCTTTACAGTAGTGCAGAAGAGCATTCACTGCTTGGCAGGAAAACTTGGTTCCAGTTATCCTTTGTGTGTGCTGTCTACAGCAAAATTTAGAAGAAAATGGAGATCACTCTTTCTCATTACCTGTTGTTGAGATTTTACAAGTCTGAAAAAAGTACATGACTTCAAGCCTTTCATCTTGCAGGACACTGAATATATCTTCTGGATATTAGCCTCTGTCATCCCGTTGTCAAGCTCCCATTTTGACTATTGTTTTACTGTATCATGTATTATTTGGACAAGAGACACCTACATGGCCTGGTGGCTATGGTATCCACCTAGAAGACTAGTGCTCAAGTATCTCTTTCAGAAAAAAGAGCAAGCAGGAATGATTTTAAACCTTCTTTCCATATTTCTAGTGCAGCAATTTTTTTACTGAATTAGCAAGCTACATAATTTTTTTTTCCTGTGGAACAAAAGTTATGTAAGCACTTAAAACTAAAGGATGTATTTCAAATTTCTACTGATTGCTCGGTCACATAATTAAACTCAGGCTGAAAATTACAGTGCATGTTGAGATGTTGACATGGTATTCCTTTTTTTAGTTATTTTTGTTTCACCATGTGAAACGGCTTTCCTTACATTTAATTGCCTAGGTGCCCATTTGGGCTAAAAGCTATAACCAGCTATAGCTGGTTCAAAACCAGCTAGTTCTATTCACTCCATAATGGGAAGAGTCAATGAAATGCAAAATGTGTTAGAGGGCTGTCCATTGCAAAAGTGGAGTTTCTACAGGTAGTTACTTACGTTGCAGCCAACTGTGGCTGCTTCCAATTAAGAACAAAGTGCTCCTTCATCAATGAGAAATTACCTGAGATATAACAATTATACCATCCAATGCCTCCAACACTAGCCTCTGAAATGTGGCTATACAACTTCATGTGAATAAGGTAATTGCTGTTGCTCCACTGTGAATGGCCTATCCACTTGGAAAACATTAAAAAACTGCATAACTCAAGAAGCTTGCATACTCTATTACCTCATTTTTCTACCCAGAAAACCTTGCAGTTCACAATCCTGCTTCTCAAAAACAGACAATTCACGTTCAAAAAGAAGCCTCAAAACTAAAATTCATGACCCAGCAGGACATTCGATATCACAAACTGAATCAAGATACAGACCCTCCCTGCCTTTGCATCTGCTAGAGCATCCCCTTTGGTGACAACTCCCCCTTGTGTCAGGGAGTAAACTCTGGGTCAGACTGCTACACAGAACGAGTTTCAAGAGGAGAACCAGCTCACAGCACAGCACAGCCTCACATGCCAGCCTCTGACATCTACTGTATGAAGGGACTCATTGCACTAAATTACACCCGCCAAGAAGGATTCAAAGCAGCTACTTACCAAGCTGGAAAATAAAGGCAGGGGCTATGCAGAAGTACTAATACCTGCGGAGAGTCTGAAAGAATATAAAAGTTTAGTGAACACAACCTTGAATGACAAAGGAGGAGTAAGTGAGAAAATTTTTTGCTGCGGACTAAAGAAGAAGAGCTGTGGCTTAAAAGCATGCAGGCTTTTCTTTTGGCCCTACTTGTGTGTCTGTCTCGGTTATTGTTGCGAGCCTGTCCCACAGTTACCTAGTCTCTTTACAGTCATACTTTCATGTACTGGTGATACAAGATTGATACAAATCCTGATATGTTCTTCTGACCACTATGAAATACTTAACGTTGTTGGAGGGTTGTTTGTTTTTAATGGACACGGCAAATTATTGGTTGTATGACTTGCACACACCAAAACATTTACATATTAGAAGCAGAAGAGTTGAACAGTAGGTACAAAGGTATAACAAAACACCATCACATTGCAATGTTGAAAATAAATTTTTGGTGTTAAAAGCCGAAAGCAAGTAACAGTACATGAAACTTTAGTTAGTTTCAAAAAATCTAAACACAAAAATTGCATTTTTCTCACTAAAATTATTTTGCAGGTCAATTTGATTAAATAGTACAGATGTGTGTGATGACACTTTAACCAGTCTGCAACAGGTTTCTTGCGATTTAGCTTAAGTCAGTAAGAAATCTACTTAAGATAAATCAATACAAGTCTTTTGTAAAACAATTTAGGCAAAGCTGTATGAGGGCTTCAGGATTGTAACTAAATTGATTTATTTAAATGCAAGTTCAATTAAATGGGTGCACCTTTTGTATGTGCACAAGGCCTAAACATGACATATTGTCTTGTCTGCACTGACTCCATACCTACTTGGAATGTTTATTAGATTTTTAATCTTTTTAATGCTAGGGCCTTCTTTTGAAAGAGCAAAGTGTCAACATTATTTATACAGATTGTGATCTATCCCTTGCTTGAGAATCTACTACATGTTGGTAATCCCTTAAATACCTCCCATCAAATCCCAAAATCAAGTTTACTGATCAAAGTGGAAACAAAACTGTTTAGTCCCCTACCCATTAGGATAACGAGTAGCATATTGCTCAAGGGATGGATTTCTTCAGGGCTCCAAGTAGAAAATAAACAGCCTGACTACTATTAACAGACAGCTTTGAATACCACTGGTCACAATAAAACCTTCACTGGTGGGAAAAAACAGAGCTGAGATGAGACTACAAACCAGAAGCTATTTGCTCTTACAGAGAATCTCACCCGTTGAATTCTGCAGGACACAGCACGCAAATTAACATGTTAGGATATCGGGTTATAATCAGAATGGTGGTGGATCTCAGGTGGTCCAGTTTTCTCCCAGAATGCAGATATGTGCAATAGGCTTCTTAATACATCTAACTACACTTTCTATTAATGTTCACGCCCTCCCAAAACCAGGGAAGAGTATGTTATGACCTACTGACTAATTAGCTGAAGCATGATGTTCTTTCTGGTGCCAAAGAGTCTGGATTTCAGCCCATAGATACAGTTATTTATAATTTTCCTTATTGGATTACTTCCTAGCTAACTGCTTCCCAACACAAAAGGAAATCACTCTTTCGTAATGTCACAAGATGCTAGACACCACAAGAAGTGTTTTTTTAAAAAAAACCACAACCTCAGCAAAGAAATCTTAGTAACTACTGCATTTCTGGAAACTTTCCTGCCGTGAGTTCTCCTTAATATGTGGAGGGCTTTAGGATTTACACTAAAAGTAATATAAAATCAGGATGACTTGGAAACAGTCCTATGTTTTACTTTGTTACTTTAAAAAGACAGACTTAAGATGAAACTGTGACCTTTGAAATTCCTAGATTTCCTGTATGTGGAACTGCCTCTAACAAACTTTAACCACCACGAACCAAGTCCTACCAGACATATTTGCATGAAATTAAATGACAATGCCTTGCCATACAAGCAGATTTATTGAAAGATTACTGTTCCATTTCCAGGTATACCACCATTACCAACAGCAACAGCATAGAATAATGCATAGGAATGAGTATTCTTCTAAGTTACATTCAGAGGATAAATATAAGGATATATTTCTACAAGGGCTACTCCACTTTCTTAAGATGATTAAAATGTTCTTCTCTTATATCTTTAATAATAGATAACCATGAAGCAAGTTATGCAGTCAGTGGGAAAAAAAAAAGACATTAATCCATAGCTATGCTATATATTGTAAATTAACAAGTAACATATTTTAAGGAGTATATTCTACATAATAACAATTTATACAGTACTGTAATTTTGTGCAATATATTACAAAAATTTAAACATACGTTGCTCTGTGTGGATTGCTTACAAGCTATCAGTTATAAATATTCTAATCACAGACACTCTCCTGTCAGTGTGGTACTGGAGTGCCTTTCAGTTAATGCATTGAACTACATGACTAGCATTTCTCTGTCTTTCTGTCTCCAGGTAGAAAATTTTATGTATTTAAAAATAATTAATATTTTATTTTATATCTATGATGTGAATGCACTTACACTAGCAAATGCAGACAGAACAATATCACATTTTACTGTGTCAAATTTAAAGTACTAGACAAGACTGTTGTACTAAAATATGTGTATTTATATGCTGAACTGCCGGAAAACAGCTAGAAAAGTCTTCAGAAATATGTTTTATACCTTTAGCAGCAAATATTTTTAATTATCTATATTTCAGAGTAACAACTGATGAATGCCTTGGATGGATTTTCAGATATGCTCAGCATTGGTCTAACTTTGCTTCAACTGGAAATTTTATCATGTAGCATAATGGGAGCAAAGATGGACCACTGCTTAGAGCATCTGCAAACTCCAGACTCTGAAGACAGTGTGAGAGCATCAGCACACTGGAGCGCTCAGGAGTCCCTGACTGCCTGCTTAGGGACCTAATTAATCTGCCCCAGTTCACTTCCAATCTGATGTAGTTCTTTGTTCGCCTCCACATATACGAATTGTAAACTTTTTTCCTGCCAAATCAACTGCAGTCACCCATAAAAGTTTGCCATTCCAGTTCACAATAGGATGGAAAACAGAAAATTTCAAATAGTAAAATATTACACTGAAATTGACAGTTTTAGAGAACAGAAAATTTACATCAACTACCACATGAGGTTACACAACAACGCCTGAGAGTAACCCAAAAAAATTGTCTGTATTGTATTGTGCCATTTCATGTTTAAATGACTACTCAAGCCACCACCTTTTTAGAACATTCTGTTACTTCTCCTTTCATTTCCAAGACACAACCATCCAGAGATTTCAAATCTCCATCAATTGCAGAATATGCATTTCAATCAGGTTTACTAGGAGAATGATGATACATCAAAAAGTTTTTCCTACTGGGGACATGACATAAAGGGGATGTTACTAAAGTTGCTAGTTTCTTAAATTGGGAATAAACCTGTACAACTATTTTGACTTTGCAAGGAAAGCACAGAAATGTATATCAAGTTTTGAAAGATAAAAAAGTCAGATCAATTGTCAAAAACAATGGTCCTTCCACCTACTCAGTAGGCTCCTAGCATTTGCTCATGAACCAGACAGGAAACAGACAAACAAACTCAGTGGCCAAGAAAACATGATAGTATCAGAGAGCAAAAAAATTACCCAGCCATCCTACCCAGATATAAAAGTTATTTCTGCTTTTTTTTTTTTAGAAAATGAAATAAAAAAAGAGGAGGCACAGGGCACCCAATATGTTTACATAAGTAAATTCTGATCACTGAAGAAAGCTTGGGAAATCAACAAGATAAACAAACAGTACATGAATAAAAGTACACTCTAAATGTCTTTGTTGATACAGCTTTTAAACATTTTGTGCATCCCTAAAACATAGAAAATACTGTTTACTTGCCATACAGAGGTTTTGAGAAGAAAAAGAGATCCAGAAAAACTATGTATGTAAAGAATTTTGCCAAAATTCCGAAGCAGTAAAAGTAATTGACTCCTCAAGAGCATGTTTTAGGTTGCTTGCAGGGTACAAAGATCTTCTAACTATGTTAATGTCACTGCACCTGATTCAGACCCTGACCAAGAAAAAGGTCATTTCTAACTGACCTTTAGTAAATTTGAATCTGATGGATCCTCAGGGTTGGCCAGTTAGCTGTGTACATATCTCTAGTCAGTTTGGTGATCAAATAAACTACAATACTCATAATATTTTTTCTATTTTATCAATATAGTCTAAATACAAATACAAAGACACTTAAGAATATTTTAAAATCACATTAATAAGGAGTCTCATGGACTTATTCAATAAACAGTTCCTATTACACTTTTAAACACAATAGATTATTTAAAGCATGTTTGGACTGCAATACTTCTATTTTAAAAGGTAAAGCAATTTTCCAACCTCAGTTCAATTCACTAGTGTATTTTTGGAATTAGACTCCAAAACCTACAATAATTAAAACCGTATGTAGAGCAGAAATGTCTCATTTTTTATGTTATATTACTTCTTCAGCATTATTATAACCTTAGCCTGCCTGATGTGAGTCTAATTTTCTACTCAATCTTAGGCTGAGTCCCACTGGGAAAGTGAGATATTGTGATTATTAAGAAAAGCAGAGAAAGAAGAGATTAAAGACTCCCTGCTAATGAGTAGAAGAGAAAAGAAAGAGATGTGCCAATCTACAGTGTAGTACCTCTAAACTGAACTGCCAAACAATAAACAACAATAGGAAATAAACAATTCTTCATTACAGAGAAAGACATTTTTAGTTGTTCACAGATCATATGTGCAGAAAGAACAAAAATAACAATAAGAGAAAACACTAAAACAGTCATATATCAGTTGGAATACGTAATGTTTGACTACCTCCTTTACAGCCTTTGACAGAATAAAATACAGACATCCAGTATATTCATTAAATATTTGAAAAGACAGATGAATAATGAAGGTCCAATAAGCTACTCCTAGTTTTCTTAATTTTATTTTTACTAATCCTCGCTGATTAAAACAATGAACAGAATCCAGCTGCACTGAGAAAGAATGTGGTTTTGTTGGAGAGTAGTACCCAACAATGAAAGCATTAAGATGATGAAAAAGATCAGCAATTGTGCAGATAAAATATTTAGAAATTAGTTTTCCAAAGTTGTTTGATGTACTCATTGGGGTTTTTAACCTCCAAAAGCTCTTACTTTCATCCCCTGTACTGTCAGAATCATAATTCCACATAATCTAGAAAAAGCACTATTATTAAAAAGGAAAATATCTTTAAAGGTTGTCTACAATGCAAATTCCATAAAAACAGTTAGATTGATAAAATGAGGGAGAAAAATCAAATGGAATGCCTAAAATTATCCACTACATTAATACTGCAGAGATACTAGTACTAAATACTTCTTAAAATTCACAAATTTACACAGCAATAGTTGTAAATTATCAAGAGGAGCTTGATGAAAGAATTTCCACAAAGACTGGTGGAAATGTAGATCTACCTACACTTTTGAGATGACTACAAAATAGCTTTAAGGTAATTTTGAGAATCTTGGGGAAAAAGAGCATTCAGACCTTGCCTCAGACACATATGGAATTATCTGTGATTCAGGAAAGGTGAAATAATAAGAAAAAAAATTCTCTGCACAAACTGAAGCTAGTAAAGGGTGACAAGATCTGCTCATGTAGAATCAGTATGAGCAAACCCATCTCAGTCTTCCACTGTCTCTCACAGCAGGTTTGAGACTTGTTACAACTATGGAATAAGTGGCACAAATAAACAGGGAGAACTTGATTCTTAGCAGTAAAAGAACAGAAACAAGACTATCCATGTTTAATACTAATAACACCAGATTGTAAGACAAAAGGAAACTTTTTGGTCAATTACAAGTAGTATTCAAAAAATAATGGAACCTACAAACATCTACTGAAACAAAAGGAGATGCTCTGCTCCCATTCTTTCTGTTTAAGCCCATAAGGGCTATAAAAGTCATACTGTCATATATTAGAAGCCAATAATTTCACCTTCATACTTACTGAAGTCTGTTATGCTATAAGCATTCCCCCATTTCTTTTTTCCCTATCCAAATGAGTTTTTCTCACTTATGCCCTGTTTACTAACCTTGTGTGTTGCTCTGAGTATCAGTGGTCTAAGCTTTTTATGTTCAGACCTCTCAGTGTTTGCAGCATCTGCACATTGTGTCACTAATGACGTTGCTTATTCCAGGCCACTGACAAGCCCTTAAACAGTGTGGTCATCCCTGATTAAGAGCACAAGGCCTGTGCCTGCTTGTTGATCAGTCATCACTCATTTAGCCACTCTTCATTCATGTGGCATGTACTGGGATGACTTTGTATTTTCTAGCTGCTTAATCAAAATTCTTTGCCCTCCCAATTCCCCCCTTTGCCATAAAAAAGCCTCCCTACATCAACAGCTCTCATATCTATCAACACAAACTGCAATCTCATCTAAAGGGTGTCAAATCAGCATTACAATATCTGTGTTCCACAAGTCTAACAATTATTATTACCCTTCTTTCATTCTTTATAATTGAGTCCTATATCAGCCAAGCCATTATTTTGCCTAAGATAGATGCCAGTCTGACAGGCCCATCATTACCATTGTAACCTCTTTCAGCCTTTTAAAATATTGGCTCAAGAATAGATTTCTTCTCATATTCTGGAATTTTCCAGTTCCAGTTTTATTAAAAAAAACAATGGCAATGGTCCACTGAAGCCCTAAGACAGTTCTACTATAACGTTTGGACACCTACTGTAAAGAAATGCCGATTTTGAAAGGTGCAAGGTTAGCAGCCTACGCCCATTTTCATGCTCATTAATTGTTGAGACAAGGTATTTCAGCTTCAGCATCAACAAATGGTTATCACTATGCTTCTTTTCCACAGAGAACCAGGAAGAGTATTCTAGATCACCACTAACTTTGAATTTTACACAGTTATATGAACATATAACTGCCCCCAAGTCACTAAGTGAGACAAAAAAAGGAGAAATAGAAGAGTCTCCTGCTCAGGAAATAACAAGGGTTGCCAGGAAAGGATATCAGTCTTGGAGAATCCAGAAAAAGGAGTTTGCTCCCAAGGGTGAGGACTACTGAGGAACCACAGGGATTTAAAGGGACAGCTGCAATTTGACAGCTTAAGAAGCAAAGTCTGTAGGCACAAATGCAAATTTGTTCAACTGAATCCTTGCAAATCCAAAATCTTCATCTTAGTGGGGTTTTTTTGTCATCTTGTCTCTGTTTTTTTACCACCTTAGAATTCCTCTGTTGCTGCTAACTCTTACGTTCTGCTTAATCAATCATTTCACCAGTTGCACTTTCTTCTCTGCCTCCCAAATCCACCCAGATGCGACCACTGATTACCCTTTAGCTGGCAAATTAGTTATCTCAGCTAAAAAACATGGATAAGTTAGTCCAGAAATCAGAAAAGTATTGGTTAAATACGTAACAGATATGTTCATTGACTACCTCTGTTTTTCATGATTACACACATTTCTGCCTTAACCACACAGTAACAAGCTAATACCATCATTAGGATTTTTTTTCCGCTTAAAGAAATTCTGAAGTCCTTAATTCCAATGGCCACAGGTTACTCCTTGTGTCTTTCTCCTTCCTTTACAAATGTCTTAAATTCCTAACTTCTCATTTATATTCATTTATTCATTGCTATCAATTTCCCCTTTTTTCCATTTGTTTCATTATATATTACAGCTGCTTTCTCTTCTCCTACAAGCCAGGCTAGTTTTTAGCTGTTGGAAAATTCTCATTAAAAATACCAAAGAACTGACCCTGAAACACTTCATTCAAGATATCCCAAGTTGGATAAAACTTTTTTCAAAACCAACTCAGAAAGAGCTCAGATGGGATGCCTTGGGACTGCCACAGGACCACGCAGCATCTCTGGGTTCCTGGCTCTGGGGAAGATTCATCAAGTGCAATGGCAACCCCCTAAAGTTTCTAGTTACCAAACCAAAAAAATAAAAACAAGACAAACCACACACACCACACTTTGAATTCCTGGTGCTTAAAAACAAAGGAAGATACGTGTCAAACCTGGAAACTGGGAACTGCAAAAACAAAATCACAGTACAAGCAGTCAAGGTATTAGTACACGCTTGTCTACATTACCAGTGCTTGCTTAGTTATTCACAACTCACTCAATTCCAAAATTTTATGTTTTTAAACTTATTCATCTAACTCATTGAATGTCTCGGGAAGTGATGGGTATCTCTCTGGGTGAGAGAGACTGACAGCTGCTGTGCAGGCACATGTGTAACGAATGTCACAGACAACACAAAGGCCTCCTCAGAGAATGCCACTGGGAGAGACAGCTCGTCTTCTGGCAGTTTGTAAGTAGAAATCCAGTGGGAGTTACATGGATTTGAGTTACCAGTCACTTTATTCCTGCTTGCTCTCTACAGGAATCAGAAGAATAAACAAGTACTTTTCATCACAGCACTTCCCATCCACAGTGGAAAACAGTGTCTATCTGGAACAGAGTGTTACAAAAGATAATCTCTCATTTTATCAACATCCCAATTGTGTTGTTATGACTGAGGTATGGCCAAATAGTTATCATAGACCTAGATTTCCACAAAATGCATTTTATGATGTACTTGTTCATTCTTCTTTCAAACAGAGCACAAATGCCATGCACAAATGGTGGATAAGATCCTGAAAGAAGCAATAACATAAGAATGACTTCTACTGCTTATTTTATTTAGTGACACCTAAACATTGAGAAGATAGTTTGCCAAGAGCTCTCTCACATATTGATACAGGGATCATGCTTTCCACATAAACTGCTCCTATTCTGAATAATGAACTGCATTGTATATTTGTCATAATCCTTTTTGGGGTTTTTTTGTTGTTTATTTATTGTTTTGTTTCCCTTACTGCACCTTTCTATCAAGAAAATAGAAGAGCAAAGATGAGCAGCAATGCCTAGAGTTTTATTTAGTGAAATGTGGATACCAGGAAAGCCTCGGAACACATACACAGTTGTTGTCTTTTGGTCTGCATCTCCCTAAGACAGCTGACAGGCACGAGAGAATTGTATTCTCTAAGGCTGTTTTCAGGAACTGGCTCCTGACACAACAGCACATACACCTTCGGAAAAATGTCTGCGGATCTGTGAATGGCTCAGAGGCAAAGAGCCAGCAGGTGGCACTCAAAAACATGTACTAGTGACTGGACGAGGGCACGATCTTGTGCACTACACATGGCAGCTCTTTCACAACAGTCTTTTGTCTACTTAACCAAACAAACAAGCAAACAAATAAAAAATTAAAATAAACCACCAACAACAGCAAGCAGGAAAAATAAATTCCTGTTAAGTAGGGAGTCCGATTTTAAACCAAATTTCAGAGAAAAATCTACAACCTCTCAGTCTCAGAAGTAATATACTGTGTCAGTGACATCTCAGAAGTCACATTTACACAACCCTACTAGGAAAATTCACACACACTTTCTGCTCCTTTTCTTTTTTTACACAGTGTTGTTTGCCTGTGCAAAGGAGATTTCCATGCATGATTACACTTCTCAATTCTCAAGAGGAAATAAATTGTATCACTCTTTTGTGACAGGAACCTATTGGTATGGGATTGGTATTTTTTCTCACTGTCTTTGGAGTGATGAAGTATCTGAACACCTGCAAGCAACTGTCTGCACTTACTAAGGGTGATGGCTAGTTTTCTAATATTTTTGCTCCTTTCTTTCTCAAGCTCAAAACTAAAGTTATTATATTTCATTGGGAGACATTTAGTACTGCTTTATTAATGATTAAACCAAGGCTGCTTCAGTTTGTGAAAAAGCATCTGCTAATGGTCACCGGCCTCCTCTGCCAATAAATAACAAGAAGTGAGCACTGCCTGTCATTTCTTGAAAGACACTGAATCCAAGGCTGCCACTTTAAGCACAGCTCTCATTATTTATTCTCTTTCTTCTACACAGCCCGATATCAAAATAGACTTCCTTTCATATTTCACAGTTCTTAAAAGTTTAAAACTCGACATTTGCAGGTTGGGGGTTTTTCTCCCCTAATTAGACTTACTGAAAAAAAAAATAAAGAACTAAAATAAATTGCAAGGTTGGATCACATTGCTAAAATTTTAGTTCTATATTTTTACAGTTCCTTCCCAAGCTATATCCTACAATTTAAAGAGGACCCTCTATATGGGTCATTAAGAACAAAGCTTCTACTTAATATTCTCTTTAAAAGGCCAGACATACCACTGATTCCTAAATCAAGAAGACTCACTGAAGTGGTGAGGCAGACCCAGACACTCAGAGAAGTCACAACAGGCATACAATTAAAAGAAGCATATCCCTTCCTATCACCAAGAAATCAAATAGGAACAAAGCCTTTCAAATATATATAGAGTCCATAGCTTCTGAGATAAAACTGTAAGCTTAGACGTACTTCAAGACATAATAAAAATTCATACAGTGCTTGAAGACCCTTCATACTCCAACCAGAGAGTCAGTGTTGCAGAATATGTCTCCCGGTAAGAGGGGGGAATGGTATATGCTCAGATTTAATTTTTAAGTGATACAAACCAGTTATTTTGTTCCCTCTAAATGACCAAATGGAATATTTCATAAGTATTTTTTCTTTCTCTCTCCACAAGAGGGATAAATACAGCATACATTGCTAATATTGGTTCTGTTGTTTTTATTGGAATAATTACATTGTGTATATATCCAGATAGACTGTAGGGATTTTTTTAATTTATTATTTATGCCAGTTAGACACTCAAATGAGGAAGTAAATAAATCTAATTCTAGTTAAGGAACTTGTTAAATGGCTTTATAAAGTGTAGACTATTTTTTTGGTAAATGAGACCTAAATTTTACAGTCCAGATTCAATTACTCTCAACCATGAGGAGATAATTTTATTCATCATTGAGACAGAGTTCTGGCATAACACATTTCAAAGGCAGCACACAGAAATTGTCAGTGTGCATGGAATTCTCAGGTATTTCAGACTATGTTTTGCAAGTTTCGACTTAAACAATATTACTGCCCCAATTACTCTCCTGCTCTTGTCTCACATAAAATTTTAATTTAGTTTAAGGTGAAACAAATAATACATTGCAATATTTATTTTCTCTATAAAGGAGAACAAAGCAACCTTTATGTTTGTATTTCCTCTTTCCCATAATTTTAAGGAGGAAGATTCCTTCATGGAGAAATCATTCAAGTTACTGTTTGATTACATACTTTGCTTATAGCTATAAATTAAATATCAAGTACAAGTGAACTGCACTTTAAACATTAATTAGAAATTACATACCTACTGTACAGTGGATGGCAGGAAGGGCTCTATGTTGATGTGTTTTAATTCATTCTGGTTGACTTAATTAATTAACTTTTTTTTTTTTTCTCCAAAAAGCCTTCCTGTTTCATGAGATTAAGAAACATCACTATACATCAGTGAATTCAGAATGGCACATTAGTGATTCACAGAGAATACACTGTAGCCAGTTCATACCTTTTCCGTTGGTGATAGGGCCATTTCCATGCAAAAAAAAAAACCCAACCCAGAATAAATTTAATTTTCCTTTTCTGGACTGCTGCATTTAAAGAAAATTCAAATTTCAAAAATCTTACTCTTTAAGGCAATTTAAAAAACAAACATTTAGAATTACTGATATGCTGTCTTGATATTTATGTGTACATTAATATATTTGTACAGAAGAAGAAAGCTGTTTGATAGAAACAGAGAAAAAGAAAAAAAAAAGTTGAACAGACACTTAGCTTGGGCAGGTGAAGATTTTCAGACTTCAGTAGGCAACAAATTTTCACTACTGCCATGGGTAGCAGCTTGAAATGTGGTTTCCTCTTTACCCTGGTAATACTTGTTAGGAATAGCTGAAGGTAATTACCAGTGTAATCAAAATTGTAGTATAATAAATTTTATCAGAAGGCTGGGATATGTAACAAGGGAGTTTGTTGTTTGTTTGTTTCTTCTCAGCTGAAAATGGTTAAAAGTGCATGATATAGAGGCTTATAGATTTCCCAAAATGTAAAGTAGCTTTACAAGTTACAGAAGGTATATGGCAATTTGTTTTTAAGATTTTAAATTTTTTTTTCTACAGAAAGTTTTGCAAGCCTTTGACAGACTCAGTAAATTACATGGATGTCACAATATTTTTTGTACAGAATATTTTTATACATAAAATGTTGACATTTGGAAAAATATTTTTGCTTTTAATCAGATTTTTATCAAAGAAGTAGAGTCCTTCATTCTAAGATGAGTGACTATAATTAGATGGTTCTCTAACCAAATCCTCCTACTCTCCCAGTTTATGATACAAATATAAGTTATTTACTCATAGAATACGTCCTTCCACCATGTTAATGAGATGCACAATAAATGCATCATTAATTTATGCTAGATACTATTCTGCTCCCTTCATATCTATTATTGTTATCCTCCTACAGCATTCAAACTAATTCTAATTGATGGCTTCTATCAGCAAATTAAAAAACAATATACTCCAGACTACAGTGGTGAAATACAGAGTAAAACAGTATGTTCCAAGAGAACATCACACTTTGTTATCTTTATGGTGCAGAATGAAAGACAAATTAGTTAAAGAATGCTGCACAAGTCTTTTTATTGCTTTTATGATAATAAGAAGATAGTCTTATTTGTTTTGATTGGATAGTACAAATTTATTGTCCTGTTACAAATTATTGATTTGGTCCGAAATCAGTAGTTGCCTGATTTAATGCTTACAGGTGTTTCCTTCTGATAGTTTACATTTGCAATTTAAATTGCATTCAGAAAGCTTAAAATGTCTAATCCTCAACTTGTAGGCATGCTCCTCTATGGAAAATATAAATCCAGTGTCAAATGCCATTTTTCGTTAAAATTCATTATTGGTGAAAAATTTCTTACTTGTCTTGCTAAATGGATAGAGAAACACAGATTTAGTAGGAGCAGCTAAAGCTGGGGAGAGGGCAGGAAACTGAGGTATTTCTAAGTAATAGAAAGTACAACCTGCTTTGGTAGAAGCTTGACAGAAGCCCCAGAATAATTGCATTTTGCTTCATCTACATACAGAAATAATTTTACGCTCTTACAGAAAGGGCAGGGAAGGAGCTGCAGTTTATTCTGGAGTGATCTGTGGTGCTTTAAGCCATCAGAGGACAGTGAGTCCGGACGCAGTGGTAGTCACACCAGGGCTGATGCTTGCCACCAGGAAGTATTGATGCTCTTATGTACAGAGAGGGAGGCTCCTCATTGCTAAAGAGCAGAGGTAAGAGGACAAGGGGCCACCAAATCCACAAGTACATCTCTTGAATGTGGGACCCACTCTGCTCTTTCTTCCTTCTCCTCCCACCAGCCAACATGGCCTCCAACCCTCAGCTGGTACCCCTGGGCTTTCCAACCTGCTCTCTTTCCCACCCATAAGGACAACAACAGAGGGAGCTGTGCCCCTGTGCAGGCCCACGCTGCAGCCAGGGTCCTGACAGCACCAACAGGCCTTCACCATCGACCTCAGCAGCCTCACCCAGGGCGTCCCCTCTGCCCCGCACTCTGGGCACCATTCCACCTCAGCTCAGGGCCTTCAGCCCAGCCAGAGCATCTGCTCCAGCTCAGCCAGGGCCCTATAGTATTTTAGGGCAAACAACTTTCCATTCATGTCTGTTGAGTCCCACAGCTTTTGTAAATTAAAGAACCTATTCTTTCCTGTATGCCGCATAGTACACAAAAAACCCCAAACCTCACAACTCTGGTTTTGAGTTGTGTGTATTACATTTCAAACCATATTTTTGTAGTTAGCTGAAAACACCATTCAAGAGAAGCAAATTCTCTATAAAAGACACAAGCCTTCACTTAAGTCTTGCATGAGGGATGATTAAGGATCTGATGCATACACTACAAAGTGTGTTAAGCCAAATTTGCAGTTTCAACCAAAAGCATTATTAAAAAAAATCTCCTCCCAAATGACACTGTATCTTCAACAAATAAAATTCCTGCTTTCTAACTCCTGGATCTGAAATGCTCCCTCCTGCAGTGTCAAACAATTGAGGCAGAGCATACAGACAGAGAATTGACACTTCATGGTACCTACTTCCTTTGTCCTTTAATTTTGCAGCTTTATTTGCACACAATATATCCTGTGCCTTTAACAACCAGAATATCATCAGGGAATGAAGTAGCTATTTTCCTTTCCCAGGTGGGTCTGTCACCACTCTGTACTTTTGAACAGAACTTGTGTGATGGCACACTGAACTTGAGAGCGCAAGCAAAGAGGTGCAGCCAGTTATCAGTCCCATTAGCACACAGGGCTGTGATGCATGTGAACCCAATCTCTTGACCTTTTTCAAATATTAATTCAATGTCATGTGGGTATAACCTGCTGAGTGACATTACAACCAGACTGCACTGCTCCGTTCGAGCAAGTGTGACCTTAAGAAATGCAGGTGAATGAAAAGGGAGTAAAAGCGCAGTTGTTACCAACCTGAGACTCCACCAAACCAACAGGAGAGCTCTAGACTTAGAGAATAACCAGCAGCCAGCCAAGAGGTTTCAGCAAACACCAGCAGGATCCCATTTAGATGAACAAATGCCTATTCTTAAAAAATAGATCACAGGCTGATGGGGAGTCTACAGATACCAAGCCACACTGCAAGAAGCCACAGGGGTTGATTCTTCTGTCAAAGGGTATCAAAGGAAGGGAGCTGCAAATAGGAAGAGCACTCTTAAGGCTTGCAGAGACAGAAGGTGGCCATTTCAGGTTACTGCTATTAAGAGGAAGTATTGTGCATGTGCCATTCACTTTTAGCACCCAATTAATATTTTAAAGGCATTCTCAAGCACTTCTTATAATTTTATTATTTTTCACTTCCACTGTTTTAATGCCCTCTGCGAACCCTGAAAATCGAATGTATTTCCCTATTAATTTTGTCCTTTTTGACACATACATTTATCTGAGTTTCTTAAGAAGGCTCCGATTTACATCTTTTTCTTTCCCTCTCCCTTCCTTGTTTGGAAAGTCTGGCTTGTTCCACACGCAAAAGATAAAATATCTTATAGCCAACAGCACAGCACACATCGAAGAACTCAGCAACCTAGTATCTTACCTTTTCAGGGCATGATCAAGAGCTGAAGGATCTATCCCACAATAAGGCAGGTCTATAACAGCAGCCATGAAACAATATGAAAGGAAATAAAAGAATACTTACTGGTTTTGGATAGCTTGGGTTCAGGCATCCTAGCATTAATATTTAGATTGCAAACCTAAAACATCAGAACACACAAAGTCAACTCGAGCAACCTAGAGCTCCCACTACAGAATTAAGGTAGAAATACCAAATCCAAAGGTATAGTCCTGAAGTCTCCAACTCAGCACCTGCCTTCAAGGTACCTAAAGCCTAAATATATTCCATGTGGGATTTCCAAGCTATGTTCTTTTACAGTTTATTACTGTTTCTTAATCTGACAGATGCTTTATATGCCGAGAACTGCCCCGCTCAAAAGCAACTGACACTTCTGAGACAGACCAGTATGCAGGCAATCCCACCTATGCCTAGGAGAGGCTGAATCCAATACAGTCTTGTGCTGTACAGTTAAAACACACCAGCTTTGATGCCTGGGGAGAGAGTCTGTAGGTACCCACTATGGCAAACAAATTTATGTGGCAAAGCTCCCCTGGCAGTCAAGGAAAAAGGCAATTCAAAGCAAGAATCAAACAGCCTCTGAACTGCATCTAGGAAGAGAGTGTATCTCTGCTGGCAACTGCAGAGGCCTAGCTAGTTAATTTTGCTGGCTAAATTAAATGCCTATAGTAAAGTGCTAGTGTCAAGTGAACAGATTCCCTTTGTGCTAAAATGCAAAGAGACAGTGAAAACAGCATTCAGTAATCTTTCATTCAATAACTCAGGTCCCCTTCTTTGGGCTGTTTATGTCCTATAGCCACTGACTGCTGAATGTAAATCTCACTAATGCTGCTGCAAGCAGCGAGTAGCTGCTAATACTCCTCCTTCAGCAGGCATGCTTAAACTACGTGAGTCATGTTCTCACTTGTGCTCTCTCTTTTCTTATGACTGTTAAATCCTTTTCTATATAGTGGATCAGTTTCAAGGGCAAAGTTAAGATTGCCATCAAGACTGCCGTCCCACTCGAACTAGTTTATGATTCACATCACTTTCCTGGTGCTAAAGAGAATACATACGAAGCAAAGCAGCAGCTCTAAGAATATCACTCCTGCCCAGTTCTGCTTTAGAAACAGACAGACACATGCTCACTTCTTAGACAAGCTGGTTAGAAGCACTTATCATGAGGAAATGTCGGGGATCCTGATGGACAAGAGGATGACCATGAGCCAGCAATGTGCCCTTGTGGCCAAGAAGGCCAGTGGCATCCTGGGGTGCATTAGAAAGAGGGTGGTTAGTCGGTCAAGAGCGGTTATCCTGCCCCTCTATTCTGCCTTGGTGAGGCTGCGTCTGGAATATTGTGTCCATTTCTGGGCCCCACAGTTCAAGAAGGACAGGGAACTGCTTGAAAGAGTCCAGCACAGAGCCACAAAGATGATTAAGGGAGTGGAACATCTCCCTTATGAGGAAAGGCTGAGGGAGCTGGGCCTCTGTAGCTTGGAGAAGAGGAGATTGAGGGGTGGCCTCATCAATGTTTACAAATACATTAAGGGTGAGTGTCAGGAGGACAGAGCCAGGATTTTTTCAGTGATGTCCAGTGACAGGACAAGGGGCAATGGGTGCAAACTGGAGCATAGGAGGTTCCATGTACATATCAGAAAAAACTTCATTACTGTGAGAGTGACAGAGCACTGGAACAGGCTGCCCAGAGAGGTTGTGGAGTCTCCTTCACTGGAGACATTCAAAACCCGCCTGGACGCCTTCCTGTGTGATGTACTCTAGGTGACCCTGCTCTGGCAGGGGGGTTGGACTAGATGATCTTTCGAGGTCCCTTCCAACCCCTAAGATTCTGTCCGTGAAATATTTCTTTAGTCATGGTGGTGCAAATGAACACGTCTGCATGGGAAAAAGTAAGGGGGTGGGATTTCAGATACATAATAGCTGAGCACTCTCTCTCCAGATATCTTCCATTTCTCTTGGCCCCTAGAGTCACTTTTTATTAGCCAACATATTAACTTACCCATCTTACTTGAAATCACAACTGG
This sequence comes from Apus apus, assembly GCF_020740795.1. Taxonomy (NCBI): domain Eukaryota; kingdom Metazoa; phylum Chordata; class Aves; order Apodiformes; family Apodidae; genus Apus; species Apus apus. The sequence goes on along the minus strand of NC_067285.1, from coordinate 50,680,260 downwards.
CAGAGTAGCAATGTTAGTAGGAATTAGTTTTTTATCACGAAACTTGCAATAGAGTGAGATTTTTCTCTGTTCCTGTATTCAAATGTACATTTGAGAATATTGACTTTCATTTAAAAACAAAACAAAGCAAACAAAACCTCCATCAACTGTGGAACTAATGAAGCCTAGTCTGATACAGCTCAGGGCCCTCAGGGCTTTCTCAGAACATCACAATAAATCCTGGCTCTTACAATCATCACAAATAAAACCACACATAGGACAGCAAGCTGGCTGCTGCCACACAGGATGTATAACACATCAGTGTTACCAGGCTTTTCTTATCAGAGAAAGTAAACTTTTTTCCTCTTTGCATTCTAGTTACAAATTCTGGAAAACAAGAAAGGAGAAAAAAAGAAAAGAAGAAAAACAAAAAAAAGGCAAGAATATTGATACTTCATTTTTCTCTCTTATCTGCTTAAAATTGGCTGGCTAGGTCCAAAAGGTTTTGAAGAGAGTGATGCACAGTCAGAGAAGTCTTAAACCATCATTTAATTAAGAAACTCAATAAAGAAGTTTCACATGTGACTACATGTACACTGAGACCTTAAAAGAGAGAGACAACTCAAGACTTTGAAGCTGTTATATACTTGAATTCTATATCTAGGCAAGAGAAGTCCTCAAACTATTTTAAGAATGGCAATACTAAATATAATACAAGAACATCTTTGTAAAATCTGACCATTTTGCTTCACAAGGAGCTTTACCATGCTCAGAGAGGACGGATTCCAAAGCAGCTGTTGCTTTATAAGGGGCTAGGTATTAAGAAGGCTTCTCATAAATCTAGCTTATGCCTTCTTGCCCAGGAAGGAGCTTAAATTTCTAGGTAGTATCCTGCTACATAGTATGCCCTTCCAGTACAAAAGAGTACAAAAAACAAACTGTAAAGGCTTTAAGATCCAGTATGCTTCTTTTCTTCTTAAATAATACTCTTTTCATAAAGATCCAATTAGTCCAGTGGTCCTGTTTGCAGACATTAGGTCAACAAATAACAGGATAGATACACTTTCATGTGACTTGGGTAACCAACATGAATATCTCATTCTGCAAATTATCCTCAGAGGAGCACTTGCAAAATTCTACAAGCCTAATGTGATTGTAAGATTATTTGATGAACTACATAAATCACACACATTCACATAAAAAAATCATTAGCAGGTCATGGATAATTCACAAATAGAAAAACTGATTAAATCCCAAAACAGTTATATACAATGAATGGCTTGACCTGCTCTATTCAGTACATGCATATTGCAGAAGTCAAGTATATTGGCTCTTTCCTGACACTTTATAGATTTTTGTATATATTATCCCAACTCTTCCATAGATTAAAGTAAGTAAAAGAAGTTAACAAGATACTTCTAAAAAATCCAGCAATTACAGTGATTCGCAAGCCAAAATCTGAAAATCTTTTACAGGTTCCATTAAAACTTACTTTAAATCTTTTCTTGAATAAGCTATGTAACACAAAACCAATGGTATCCTATATTTTTATTGGAAAAATGCCTTCACTCTTTCAGAATAGCAGTTTATAGGTGCTCATTTGACTCTCTAGCCAAATAAATTATTATAGGGTTATTTAGAGTCCTGTTCCAGTAGAATTACTCTGCGTGTGAATGCCTATTGATTTCAGTGGAACTTCTATTACACTACCTGCTATTAAGTCTTATTTCTTTCTCATTTAAAATCTTCACAGCTCTATTTGCTCATTTCATTTTATTATTGGTTCAAATCGTTGTGATATTAGAGCTAACATATCCAGAGTAAATCGATGAAATTAAAGAGACCACAAATCAGAACACCAATGACTAAGATGGTCATTCACAAAGAAAAGGTTAACCTATTTGAAGACTACTAGGTATAAAGAAACTTAATCAGTAAATGACACTTAATCTTCCCTAACTCTAATATACCATATAACCTTATTTGTACGCTTTGTTTTTACAGAACCTCCTTGCAATGTAAGCTTAAATCTATTTAATAATTAAATTACTTAAAAGCAAAATTGACTACTTACAGGTACAAGCACTGATTATGTTAATTTAAATTATAAATGCTTTTTCTTCAGCGTGATCATGTATTTTTAAGTCTTTGAGACAATCATCCTTCAAGCCCATTTGGTACAGAGTATATAAACTGATAGCTTTCATATGGTAACAACTTTCCAATTTCATGCAAATCTTTTTTCCTTTTTTTTTTTTTTAACTGAAAGCATTTATCTTTTATTCATTACATAATCCTCTTTACATACAATGGCTGTATGAAATATCAGTAATAATCTGTTTCATCCTTTTGATTGTTCAAGAATTTTATGTAGATCAAAATTTGATTTTCATGTTTTCTGGCTGCAAGGCGTTCCATATTTCGCTTGGTTCATTTGCTGCTCACACCCAAACTGCGAAATTCTGATGTGAACACATGCAGGCCCTGATGCAGTAAAAGTACTTAAAGCACCTGTATTTAAGGCTGTCTATGCCTACTTGGGAGCTTAAAGCTAGGCAAGGGCTTATGTGTTTTGCTGCATCTTAAAGAAATTTGATTTTATATTCAAGGCATTCTAGCTAGCCATACGACTATGCTCTGAGATGATACCATGTTAATAACCAGCCAGATTCAATATATATGAAGAAAGTTAACTGCAGCATCAGCTCTTTGCATATCATCCACAGGCTCTTTACCATAAAATATGTAGATTTTTTTTTTTTTATCTCTTCATACACTAAAAATAAGAAAGTCACTAGTTATTGTTTAACATACTCAGAATAACTGTAATTGCTATGTGTTGGACTCTGGGATGCTTTCACAGTTCAAATGGATGCTTGAGGCTCTACAGAACCTCAGTAAAGACAGCAGAGGTGGGATTTAACCCATTTTACCCCCATAAACATAGATATCTAAGCCAGCCAATTATTTCTTCTTTGTAGTTACTGGAGAAATAGGGTTTTTTTTCAGAATTATTTATATCCTCAAAATCCTGATAGGTACCACACATCCCCTAAACCATGTTTCTTCTCTTTGCTGACCACAGTAAGAGTCTCCACAGGCACAAGACTGCCCATGACTCCCACCCTGCTGGGCTTCCCTCAAGACTCTCAAGTTTTTTCTTAAAATGCATTTTTTCCTTAAAGTGAGTTTAAAAATTTTTCCACCACTTCAAAGCACCAATGTTCTGATGGAGGAGAATCCATTAAAATGGGTGGCACCTGAAGGAGTAATTTGCAGTTGTTTGCCTGTGAGGATTAGGCTCTAAAAAACAAGACTCCCTGAGATGCAATGCACTAGTCTTAGAGGGCATGCAGTAACCCACCAAAGTGCTTGCACGCAGGAATCCCCTCAGTAAGTCACTGATCAGACTGTCTAGAAGTGTTCAGAGCAGAAAGAGCCATGGGGAGATATTGAGACACAACACCAGCTGCTCAGCAGGGTAAGGTGGTTGCTAATCATGAGAATTGCTCATTCACCAATTAACCAGGGAACCAAAGACAGTCGAATTTCCGCAGTTACTGAAGATTTACTATCTCTATAGCTCAAGTAGAAAAAGCTGCCAGGTATTTGCTCTTTCTATAAGGTTACATAATATATTATCACCTATGAAACTTTTCTCAAAGAGAAGATGAAACACCAAATAAAGTTATATTTCATACAGCTTTAACATTTTGCCTGTCCTGCTGTTTGTGGAGGACAGATGCCACTGTGTTTCACATGTTGCTCCTCACCTTACTCCAGTTTGTGACCTGACTGAAACAAATAATGGGAAAGCTACCAATACAAAGGAAAAAGTGTCATACTTTGAACTGACCTTAGAACACTACACGTTATAAAAAGGTAAAATTATACAAATGGTATCCAAAAAAGCTCTAATATGAATAAAAAGAGAAGAAAATAGGTGAGTGTTTTAACATTTAAGAAGTTTAATTCAGTTTTTAATTTAGGGGTTTTCTTAACATTTCCTTTATTCTGTGTTTCCTAGTGGAAAAAACTCTAACTTGAAAGGGAATGTTGTATTTGGGAACATAACAGAGCAAATACACTGCTAACCTCTCTTAACAGAGCCAGTACATTAAATATAAAAGACAACTGATATTCACCAGACCACAAAAAAAACCCAAAACACAAACCCCCACACTCTTTTGGCCAAGTATTGGCAAACCAAAAAAACAGATACAAAAGAACAAAAACCCAAATATATAAGCCCAAGAACACTAGTAGAGTACAATGAAGTGTGATGCAAATTCAGAAATTTACCCATCTTGGGAGGATTCTATTAGTCCAAAACTTCATGAAAGCTCTGGAATATGCCAAAACCTCTAGGGCTGAGGGGAAAAGCCTAATCTATAGTCTAGATAAAATGATCAAACTATTAGTACTAGTCCAAGTGTTGGATCCTTATCTGGTTCATCATGCAGCAGTCCTTACAAGTTCTCCTTCAAAAAGACTCCAAATAATGTCCTATAATGTTTGACTAAAACAGAATTGCACTGTCTGTACAAAGTACGTTCTCTAGATGCTAGATGAGCATGCAAACACATCAGAGTTTTCCTAACTTGCTTGCTAGGTGGATAGTAATTTGGCTGGCAGTCAGTTCTAATGCAGTAAACCACAGTTTTTGCACTTCGTTCTCAGGCAGAAATAGTTAACAAAGATCAGATCACTCTCCAAGAACTGAAATGTCAGACAAATCACCATCCAACTTGCCAACTGTGCCTCTAAAAGAGATTGATGTCATTTATGACTTCGGGGTTTGTTTTTGTTCTTCATAATCCTGAGAAAATCACTGTGCAGCTCATTTGTTCCAGAGCCTGCACAGCCAGAACTCCAGCAAGGACTCTCAGAAGGCATGACCACCAAATGCACTGCACTTTTGTTCACAGTATAGCACCTTCCAGAGGTCAAAGGAAAATAAGTCTGATAAGCTGATGCCAAGTCATAATTTACTGCAGAAATGGCTGACTGAGAGGGGCAAAGTCAAAGATCTGTTTGAAGCTTGGATCATCCAAGTACATCCTCCACAGCCAATTTCTCAAATACAATACAGGAAGAGAAAAGCCCCAGTGCCTGCAAGCAGCTTAAGAGATAGAAAGGAACTCTAGGGCGGTTTATTTACAATAAAAACACTTAGCTGAAGGTTTAGTCATTGGTTTATATGTTTTGTTGGGTTTTTTTCCAAAATATCAATATGGCTATTTAAAGCTGTTTTTTTAAATAGGCCATTACACATCTTCCATTGCATACTAAAAATTCCTGTGAAGCTGACATAAAATCTACACCTTTACAGGAACTGAGCTTATACGATACCAGCTGCCCTACTTCTTAATTCACTTTTATCAATAGGAATGAGACTTTAGTTAGGGAGCATGAGTTCTGCACAGTATTCTTAAAAAACTTAGATACATAAGAACAGTCAACAGGAGACAGCGTGGAAAGTCACCTACATAGCAAAGTGAAAAATACAGCTAAATATTCATCATTAGCTACAATGAAAAGCTGTAATTCACTTTATAGTCTGGGTTTCTTATATCAGAGAAGCAAAACAAGTCTTCAGAGAAATTTTTGTCAACATCTGGACACCCAGGTTCGACACCCTACATTCCCTCATGTTGTATATCATAAACCAACAGTTTAGTCACTAGTCTCACCTGAGTTAGGGGATGCAGAAGTAGATAGATGGAGTTCACATCTCAAAATCTTCCTGTGCAGGATCTTCTGTTCCAGTTACCGATGACAAAAATCAACTTTGAAATACGAATGAGGCAAATTGCTTAAAATCTCACATGTGCAGCTTTGGTCAAAGCTGGGCTCCAGTCAGGTCATTAACAGGGAAACATTATCACCACATCTGCCATTTAAGAGCAAGCATAGAGGCAGAAACTGCTTGGGTTCAGTAGCTGCAGAGCAGGGGCCTAGTGGCTGTCAGCAGCATATATTTCATGCTCCAAACTGCATTATGGTCAGTATTTATGCAACTGAAAATAAATCATTCTTGTCATTCCTAGCATTTAGGAAAATTATAGAATAAACCACCTGCAGTAGGAAATACTTCTTACCTGAATTTGGCCTAATTTAGTCCATTAACAGGCAGATCAAAAAAAGGCTAGTTGTGCCTTTAAAGCTGGTTCAGATATTACCATCCAGTGTTTACTTAATTGGGTCACGCAGCTGTACCAACAGACAAAGATAATTTGGTTACACACCGATTGTTCAGTTTTATCCTATGGTACTTGAAGTGGATATTCCTGTAAAGGTCATTTTTTTATTGCACAATTATTGGGTGCATCAGTACTTCCTTTAAGTGATGTGGCTAATGTTATCTGGTAGATCCTTTCTCAAATTGCCTGAATTTAATATCTGTCTGTGGAGGCAGAAGCCAGGCACTCTACTACAGATTCTGAATTTGTCACAACTACGAACCGTTCTTTAGACTTATGAAGGTCTGAAAGGGAAATATATTTTTTACATTACAGATGGAGAGCAAGGACACAGGCAAATGGAGATGACCAACCCCACATCATAGAATCATAAAGGTTGGAAGGTGCCTTAAAGATCATGAAGTTCCAACCCCCCTGCCATGAGCAGGGAACCCTACCACTAGATCAGGTTCCACAAAACCTCATCCAACCTGGCCTTAAAAACCTCCAGGATGGGACATAGATGATAGCTGTGCCTTAACTAAAAACTGACAAGTTTTTAATGTACCTTAGCCTCTAAGCCATCCTCCTAAGTTCAAAGGTAACTGCCTATTAATTAAATAAAAACTATTACATGTGCAATTCTTCCTTATGCACCCATCACTGAGATGAGTAGGCTGAAAATATTTTATGTGATTTAAATTTAGTACCTCATCACATCCACAGATATCTTTTTGATTATCATTTCAGGAGGCTTTAACAAATGGAGGACAGATGGAAGAAAGTTTGTGTTAACATTAAAAATGCATTTCTGAGGCACTATAAAAACATTGATCAAGGATCTGTTTTCAATATATTTAATATTGATGCACTATTAGAGGATTTCCCCCCTTCTTTTATGCTTTGGTACTTGCAGCTGATAATAAATTAGCACAATTCAATTCCAACCAAGTTATCCCATGTGGTCTGAAGTAATTTAATTATTTCCAGTGAGTTAAATAGTCATCTTTAAATACAGCTCTCTTAAAAAGTGGGTATTTTTGGTTCTATTCTATCCTGGCAAAATCAAGGAAAAATTTCTTGAATCTTAATGAAAATTTGAAGCCATCTGAATTGTTCAAATAAACACAAGTCCTAAATAAAACTTGTGTAAATCCCAATAGAATAAAATCTAAAAAAATTAAGGTCCTTTCTACTGAAATATTTCACTGACATAAAATTAACATTTCAGCCTAGGAACAGCAAGCACTGATGATAAGTGTGAAAGACAGACGTTTCAGCAAAATTCTGTTTTGAAAGTTTAAAGATGAGAAAATACTGAGATTTTGTCTCCTAAAACTTCATTCTTTACTGTGCAGATTTTTCTTGTAAGAGGTATTAAAACCCGATGATTATAAATTAACAAACTTTAAACTAGAAATCAAACAATAAGTACCCACCTCAAAGATACTTCACCAGAAAAAAAAAAAAAGTACCACGTAAAGGTGGCTTTACACTTCCTACGTAATTCCTTCACTATCCATTTCCCAGCATAACAATTTACAACAGCCTGGGGTCTATACTGAGCTGTACCTCTCTCTCTCTTCAATCCAGAAAAGCAGGTCTAGCTTCAGGAGACTGATGGACTACTAAGGTCCTTACTGATGAGTCTTTTACCCAGCAGTTTCCTCTATGCAGATAAAAATCTTGCCCGGTTAAACCAGCTTTTAAATTCTATTCCAAAATAAAGTTAGTAAAAAGGATACATTGTAAATCAGCTTCCCCTCCCCGTGCAGGCCAACACGACAAGGATGCTGACATCTCACTGTACTAGTAAATACAAGAGGATTTAACTTAGGAGTTGTTGGGGTTTCTTGTTTGTTTGTTGTTGGGGTTTTTTTGCAGTTGTTTTGGTTTTTTCCTTCATCAAAACAATTACTTTTTTCAAGTGTCAACCTGTAGGTCAATCTCCCAGCACAGTTTTAACATTTGAGGGAAGTAATTCAGCTTACTAGAGTTGTGTATGTGTCTTTTTTAAGCCCTGCTGTTTTGCTTTAGCAGTTAGTTCTCTCCAACAGCAATTACTGTGTACATCTAGATACTGTCCATGTTGTATAGAAAAATCTGTTACGTTGAAAAAGATGAACTGCAAGAAAATGTTAAACCACAGAAGAGATCCCACTTTGCTGTTAGCTATGAAAAAATAAAAGGGTTTTTGCACTAGTTATATTCTGGTTTTAACATATTTGTAAGACACTATAATATAATCAGAGAGAAAACAAATGCCATTGCCCAACCAAAAGCAAACCTAGGAAGCTGAACTGAATTTCCATTCAATCTCACAAACTGATATCCTCATTTTGATATCCTAATTTATGAACATTTCATTTTGAAATACTTATTGCCATTTTTAAAAGTGGATTAGTAAAGATCACTTCAGGTCTCCACATTACTTTAGTAATGCTCACACTTTAATTGAGCTTATCCATCAATGTCGTGTACTGTTTGGAGAATGGATGCAAGGCTAGAAGTGTTAGTGCTGTGTATGGAAAGGACTTGGACTTAATTAACAATAGTATCTCTGTAGAGAAGTTAAAGGCTATATTCATTCTGTTCTAATAAATTGAATTCAGGCTCTTTGTTTAGACAGAGTGGTGAATGATGTTCAGGTCTATTTCTTAGAAGTGGAAGGACATGAAACAGTGATAGGTTGCAGAACAGCAAGAAGTTCAAACCATTAAAAAAAGAAAAAATATTACCTCAGCTTATTAGACATGTACCAGTTGTGCTACACTAGGTTAATGCTTAAAGCATAGAATTGAGCTTGGACCATGAAAGAGAGAGAAGGTAATGCTCACTTAAGTCATCCCTAAATGCAGTTAAACATCAGCACAGGCAGAACTGTTTTCCAATATTTGATAAAGGTACAGAATGCAACATGAAATGGGTGCATGATGAAATAGATCAGCTGTTTTTTATAGTGACTTCTAATCTAGTGAGTCAGAGAACCATGTTTTGTGTGTCATACAGTTACTGAAATACTTTTATAGTATATTTTCTACATCCTATGTAGCACTTCAGCACTTTATCATTTTTAAAAAGTGGTAAACTCCATGTTCTAGAGTCAAAAGCCAAGAGAGAAGCAGTCTAATTCTGGCCCTGTGCTCAGCTCAATTACAGCAGCTGTACTGCAGGTCCTTCAATATCGAACAAGGGTTCACATAACACATATAAAAAAAAAGCTTAAGTCCATGCATTTCATGGGTGTACTTTTATACTCCTCAACATTATTTGCAGTGAAATGTATAAACAAACGTTCTGAGATTGGTCTTTCTGCCCTGAGCCATTTCTTAAAAACAGTCAGTCATGAAACAAGATTACAGCTGGAAGCAGACAGTAACAATATATGACTAAAGTATCAGTAACCGTGCTTTTTCTCATTTTAATCCAGAAATCTTATGTTTTAATGAGGATTGAGAACCTTGTAGAAAGATAAACGAAAGACACTATTTCTGAAGTAAAAATATGTTAATTAGTACTGAAAGGGAGGTCTGGTGATGCTAAACAAAACATGGGACCTGAGAAAAGAACAAGAACCACTAATAAATGCATCAGCAAAAGTTGATAGGACATTCTAAAGTATTGATTCTATCTTTTATGTTCCTAGGCTATGCCAGCAAGCAAATAAACAGTGGGACAACATCAAAAACTAAGCTAGTCAATAGGGAGGACAAAGATCAAAGGAGTCTTGAATGTATTTTAACGTTGTTTCCTGCTGGTAAGTATTGTTAAGTGGAAGCATAATATGAATGCATGAAAGCAAAACAAGAGACATGCATTTTGTACTAGATGACCATACATAATGCTTAATTAGAGCATCCAACTATATATCAGCTTCAGTTTAAAAATCGTATTATTAGATGCAGAGGTTGAATCTAGTAATTAGTAATTCTACAGTTTTTAGAGCACTTCAGGCTGAATCCTCTGTGTGGGGTTTGTTAAGCTTTGTTGTAGTTTGGATCACTTGTGGAAAGAAAAAGAATAGGTCATAATCTGTGACCATCAATAAACGAAGATGATTAGGCACCTTTCATTAAAGGTGATACCATTTCACCTAGCATAGGAATGTTTTTAGAATTGAGTAGTCACATGAATAATGCTCAAGTCAGGCTGAGGCACCACTTGATTCAAGGTAGCTGTAATAAAGCACCAAGCACAACCTAACAATTTTCCTCTAAGACAAGGTAGCTCAGTCTCCAGGAAAAACAAACAAACAAGAAAACCACCACTACACTGCGTTTAACTGCCATCAGGTTTAAAATGGGGAAGAATAATCACTGTTTCATGTAATCTTCCACAGAGCAATTTTTCTACAGAAAAAAATACTCATAATTTATTCATCTATTTAATTATATGAATCCAAGGAATGTTAGTACCTCAAGAAGCATATAGGAGAATGTTCTTGATGTCCTGTATATAAAAATTCAGTAATGGGATGGAAATCCATAGGAATAAATTGAAAGTATTCTTTACTACCAAAGTTTGTTTACCTTCCTGTTGTCTGTTGCCAGATATTGAACATTTTCTATGGAGCATTTCTTCCAAGAAGAAATGGAGTCAAAAAAGCATCAGAAATATTTACCTTAAAAAGTGTTCTGTGATTCAGTAAGGAGGAAAGTATTAAGATCATTATATACATTTAGGGAAGACTTACAGATAATGTGAATTGACAAAAGTCAGTAAAGTGTCTATAATAATTTACATCATCCAGAAATCTTCCCTGTTTACATCTTGTAGTTCAACAGTTACCAGCTTTTCAAAATCTCTAGTCTACTAATTTTTCCAGTGAAAATACAGAATTTTTTCACATGCCTACATATATTACAGTTTCTTCAGCTTTTCCTAATTGTGCTTTGCAATTTGATTGAAATAGCTCTCAGATCCTCACCCCTGGGGTGGACTGGCTGCTCACAGGTCAAAAAAATACCAGTGTTCTCATTATAAGCTCCTTGGGCAAGCAACCTCTGGTCAGCACACTGTCAAAAAACTTCCATTTCAGTTCACTCTTTTATTCCCCCATTAATCTGGACTGTAGATGCCTCAAAAATTTGTTATTCTTTATTTAATTCTTCTTCTTCACATGAAAGCCAGTTAGAAAAAAATAGCTTCCAGAAAGTAATTATTGTAATTTTTTTCAGAAAAACTGAGTGAGGATGAAACATAAGAACAGGCTGCCCAGAGAAGGGGTGGAATCTCTCCATCATTAGAGGCATCCAAAAAGCCATTGCACGCAGCCACAAGCAACCTGTGTCTGTCTGGACCTGCTTTGAGCTGGAGGTTGGACAAGCTGTCTTCTGGAAGTTCCTTTCAGCCCACATAATTCTGTAATTTTTCTGGAGCTGCCATTACAGAGGTGTTACAGATTCCTAGACATTCAACAACCGTGCACATTTCAATCACAATATTCTAGTGATCTTCAAACTTCCATTATAATAACTGTGTGGTTCTATTGCTCTACTTTTATAAATATACCCAGCCCAAATATCCTCCAGAATAACAGCCATGTTAACTACTCTTCTGGGTTACATTTGTTTTGAGCAATTCCTGTGTGTATTATGTCAGTGTAGGTCACAAACACCATCCCAGCAACAGGTAGATGATAATCCAGTTACTGGAAATAGTGGACTCAGTGTAGCTGCCCAGAAGGCAAAGCACGTTTACTGAGTGCTGGAGGATTTTGGCTTCATTCTTTACAGGTCTGCACAAATTCTTAAGGTAGCACAAAAGGACTAGGAACTAGGACAAGCTCACAAAAACTTCCAGAAATTAGTCCTGGACATAGGAAATTAAGTTAGTGTGCTGCCACATCTTCTAAACTCAGTACTTCTAAGCCCAAACCAGCATAAATTTAATGCAGATTGCACTACATTTATTTACCCCAGTATCATCTTGTTTACAGTCCAGGTGCTTCTAAGAGGCAGCAGCCACATGTTAACACCTCCTTGACTTTGAGTGTTAACTCAAGGGTTTTGTTTATTTTTTGTTTGGAGCTTTTTGAGTGGGTTTTTTTGCATGTAATTGTATAGTAACTAGGTGGGACATTCTGCATCTAAAGAAACAGTGTGACAGAGTTGAGCACTCATGGACAACCACCACTATGGGTCCTTTTTCCTTCTTTTTTCACCAAACATAGCTTAGAACACACAAAACATAAAAGTTATGTAAATTCACCCTTATTTAAAGTTGCATACATTTGATTCTTTGCTTTCTGGAATGTAATTACATGTTCTTTATAAATTATCTAAATTCTTTATTCCTCAATGCTCAGTGACAGTTATGTACATTAGGACTTCCTCTTCCATCAGGCCTAGTTTCACCTGTAAAGAATAATAGAATTATTTAAATTTTTCTTTCAGAAAAATTAAGTAACGTAGAGCTGTTTCCCAGAAACACCCAAGTAAAATTTTTCCTCTGAATATTAAAGCTGATAATGAAGTATTGAGATGTACCAGTTCTCATCCTTCTAACAGAAACAAAAATTGCAGCATTGATCTTGTATAATGCTGGTTTTTCAGTTGAGATGTGTTTCTAGCTGCATGACAAAAGCCCATGATGTCTACACAACACATGGAAATGAGTTTCAAGATTTTTCTGCTGTTAGCAGGCATTACAGTTTGAAACCCTATGGCCTCTACCCATAGCAGCTACTCTACCCCCAAAAAAAACAACAACAAAAAAACAGCTTATGAGCTTGCTGAGTTAGATCAAGCAGTGCTATATAATTCGAAGTCCCATGTGGAGACCAGTGTGGTTCCACATGACAGAATTTCTCTTTTTTGACTGTATGGGGCGGGGGGGGGGGGCGGGGAATCACACAAAAATAATTGTATTAGAGGTTAAGACTGAACAGGTAGAATATAAAGGCTTACTGTGCAACACAGCTCAGTTGCTGTGTTCTTTTAGGCACAAACACCACAATTTGAATGCTGTCTTACATAATATTCACAAACACTGAGTTGCTTTCCCTCTCCTCTTTTTACCTCCCAGACAAAATGACCCACTGTCTTTAAATAGAAAAAGGCCAAGTACTGAGAATGAGTCGGTTTTTGTCCTCTGGAAAAGGACAGTGATATCAAATCAAGTGGACCTTATCTCCAGTGACCCTAATAGTGACCAATAGCTGGCGTTTCAGATACAGTGTAAGAATAAAGCAAACATATGGTGAAAAGGTTCCGCAGATTCCAGCTATCTGCAGCTCAAGAGTTTGTAGAACTGATGTGTTTACTATTCAAATCAACCAGAACTGAGCTTTGAGTTCAGGAAGAATTATATGAAGACTATTATAGGAATGCCAAGACTGTTGGAAAACTGGACCAAGCCCGACACTCAAAATGACTGAAAATTTTCTACTTTAAATTTTGTTCTGTATTAAAAAACAATAAGAAAGGGGGGAAAGGAAACTCTTCAGATTGCTGTGAAGATAAATTCCTTAGGGTTTGTGAAGCAGTTCAATACTACAGCTAAAGCACACAACAAAAGATCACACAATGAAATCAGTAATTTTGTACTCTGCAGGGTTTGGGCGGCAAAGTAAATAAGACTTAGAGATATGTACCATATGATCCAGTACAAGCAAATGTTAAACAATTAACCCCAGAGTGGCCATTGTACATCTGTGTGTAAGTGCATATATATAAGCTCTGTACATACACATACAGTGTAAAAGGCAGGTATCTTGTGGAGGAAAAAATCCTCTATGTGAACTGGTAATTAATACCTTTCCAACCACAAATTCACTGAGGAGCTGAATAAAATTTCCATAGATATCTCATGTTCTGATATACTAAAAGTTGATATTGTATTTTTCTTAATGCATTTCTCTGGGATGCAAAATGAATACATCTAAATTTACACAAAGTTTACTGACAGACAGAATTGCTTTTCAACATCCTGTGATAAAAGAAACACTTTCCCTTTGGTTATGCTGCTTTTAAAGATATGTATGGATGATACATGAATTTAAGTATTTGTTACATTATTTTAAATTATAATAGTTAAATATGTCTTAATTTGACTTGCATAACATCTTCTATTTATGTAATGAGAATTTTTAGTGTGTTTTTTAATGTACCCAGTTAAATAGTATGACAATATATAACTAGGCATTCTTCTTTCTACAGCTGATTCTTAAAGAATTCATAATCAATAAGCATAACTCTGCCTCATCTCCATCATAGAACAACAATTACACTCACTCTGAAAGCTCAGATACCCATTTTCTGAAAAGCTGAAGTGTAAGAACAAGTAGATGACATCTGCTTCCCACAAAATGGGGGCTATTCAGACTATATTCTCCTCCTTCTCCTACAGATAATTTTGACATATAGCTTAATTCCTTAGTAACACTTCCAAAGGCATACTGAAACCTCCAGACCACATAAAGGTTATCTCAGACCCTGCACTGCTGATCCTTGACCTAGCCTGTCCCAACTATGGGATTTGTTACGTGCAAGACTGGTTGCGAGAAAGTTGCCTTGGAGCCCATGATAAGTAACAGTACAAGCCAGACAAGTCTCTAAATCCCCACAGAAGATTTGCACAAGCCCCAAGTGATGGGGAAGGATCTACCTTGGATTTTGGTAAAGATTAATTTCTCTCCAAGAGGAAACATTGCTGAGAATAGTGACAAGTGGAAAGATAGCTCTCAAAACAATTTTATATACAGGATATTGAATTGTTATTTTATTTACAGATATTTTGAAACTTCTATCTTGGGAGTCATGCTTCTGTATAGACTACCCCTTTCTTAAGTCACAGCAGAGTTTTTTCACAGATTTTACTTGACAAATTTACCTCCTCTAAAGTCTTGCTTTACCCCTCATGAACTACAACAAAAGCTCATAACAGCATACTGCAAACTTTTAAAACTATTATTTAGATTGTTTGAAAGAAAAGTCTGGTTTATAAGAAACCTAATCATTAGGAAGCCTTTGGGTGCATTCTGATTCTAGACTTGTTCCTGTAAAAGTCCAAGTTTCACTCCCAGGGAATGCAATAAGCCAGGAACATCTGAGTACACAAGACGGCAGCATCTTCTCAACCAGCATCAACATAGAAAGAAAAATGAAAACTAATCTTCAGTACAGGAAGAATCTAAGAAGTGTTGTCTGTGTCTGGCACTCATTCTGATACACATTCTGCTTCCAGCATTTGGTAAATATTTGCTTTTACTTCTGTGCTATGGTCAAGTGAAAATTCAGGTTGCTACTAAAATGTCACTAAGCAGTATTTCTAAGGATATACCTTTGAAAGCTCTTTCTAAACGTACAAGTAATTCAGCTGCCCTTTCCATGTGACTGTGGTTACAGATATTCTAATGGCTAGTGCAGGAAGCTACTGTATGTGTCACACCATACTTCTGCTTGCTTTAACTTTCTCATGCAAGTACCAAAATGTCAGTACCAGAAAAAAAAAAAATTGCACCCAAACCCCTTAAATTATAGTGAAACCTACGAGATTTTTAATTTGCATTCACCTGAGGAACAGAGGTTTAATCCTATAACTCAAGCTCTTCAGTAAGCTTCATGTAAAGGGCAGCACACACACTTACAAGGGCCATGAAGGACCTTAAAATGTAAGTACATGTGCACTCCTATTAGATGACTATGCCAAAGAACGCAGAACAGTTTACAGAAAATACCTAAGTCAACTTCACGTGAGCTAGTCCAGGCTTCCAGGTCTCAGTAGTACAAAGTTTCCACAGGGATATTTATTGTGCTGGAATGTAATCTATCAACTCAGTGTACTCCCAATGAAATAAATAGGGTGTGCCTTGCCAAACAAAATGTGTTCACTGGGCAAGGGGCATTACAGCCTTCCCTCTGTCCATGTATTGCCACAACTGTGTCCTATTTGACATCAGAACTAAACCAAACTACCACAAGCAGAACACAGGAAAGGCAGTAAGACACAAAAGCAAGTCCCCTTCTAACCAAAAATTTATTGTTTGGCCTAGCAAACAGTGCTTAAGAAAATGCACATTTCAAAAACATTACCACTGAAACATTATCAATCCACCAACACACTCCTATGTATGGCTGTGGGCATGCCCTGGTTTGCTTCTAGGGAAGCATTTTTTGTATAAATTAATTGCTCCTTCTTGAGCTGTCAAATGTAAAAAGCATACAAAAAGCAGCTAGAAACCATCCAATAATAGCATACTATCATAAACATCTGATTAGGAACAACTCAGGAAAGTATTACTCAGTGTGCAGAGTAATTTAAGCTGTGACTTTTTTTGATAGAATAATAGAAGTTTGTCATATTTATTACATGTAGGTAACAAAAAAGCTTTCAGTGCTAAAATGTCTCTTAGATAATTTACATGCATATAATTTTTGCAGTAACAAATTAAAGCTTGAGACTTGGAAATTCTGTCTGGTGAACCAGTTTAACAGCTCATGTAGATAAAGAGGGATTATGTGTCAAGGCAGGAAAGGTGAGGTTGACAGCTTTAACCCACCTTCATATTCTCAGAATTTTAATGCTGGTCCTGAGCTCACTCTGACTTCTGCTTGATAGTATAATGTTTTATTCTCTATTTTCAGGAACAACTGGAAAGCAGCAGGCAAACCAATAACATGGCAGCTGACAAGAGGGTGGGCAGATCAGCCTTTTATGAGAGAACTACGTAGTGGAAGAGGTATTCTCAAGTGAGATTTCTGCTTTCTTTCCTACATTGACGAATCAGAGAAAATGCAGTGCCAAGGACCAGCTGTTGCAATGGCACTCTGGAATTCAGAATAGGATTCTTCATTTTTGTCCACAGCTTTTGAACTGAATCACAAAATTCTTTCATTGAAACAATTTAAGTCTGATCCTGCTCTCATAAAATACAGCAACAATGTTGTATTTTTCATATGGGGCAACCAATCAAAACTTTAGGTATTATATTGCTCTATTTATCCAGCTCCAAAATGGTGTTCACTAAGGAAGAGTTCCCATGTGGCCTTCCATGTATACTTCAGCGACTTATACAAGTTATACTCCATAGTCTTAGCTTTCCAACTGTAAAACCCTGCAATGATACTTTCCTATCTCAATTGCACATTAGTCCTGACTACATACACAACTAGGACACAGATAAGAAAATTAACCTTTGTTATGTATTGTTCACTCACTGGTGCTGAGTACACAAGCAGAGAGCTGATTTCACAAGGCCATTATCGTATATTTAATGCTAATTGGTAGTCAGTGCTTCACACAAAGATGCAAAATATTGCACAGTGAAACTACTGCATTAATCTCAGACTGTTACATTAACAGCTTCAGAAGACAGGTACTTGAAGATGTCACTAAGAGACAAGAAAACCTTCCTTCTCCCAATGCTAAAATTCCAGTCTGAAAGATATACCGGATGACTCTTTCTTCCTGTGTATGTCATAAGATCAGTTAGGTTTTGCTCACTAGATCTTGATATGTAAGAAATCAAGCCTTTTGGTAAAGAGCAAGTGTGAGAAAGGTTTCACGACTGAGGAAAACCAGACTGTCTAAAGCTCCTCTGGACCTCCCTGAGCTCAATCCAAGGGATCTTCATGCAATTGTAGCTGGGGCATCTTGGCTTCCCTCAAATGCCTAGCTTATACAGCCCACAGTTAAGCCTGTGCTGATGCTCATACTTCATCATCTGTGTTATCTTTCTTAATTCTTTTTCTTAAATCTGAAACAACAGCCACAAAACAACCTCACTTTTTGAAAAAATACAATAGATGGAATAATGTTTGTTCCTGGGCAAATGGTACACTCACAGCCTAGCACTTGTGAGGCAGTAGATGGCCTACTCCAGAGAGCAGAACAGGGTTCTTGGACTCTCAGTGGGCCATAAACCAATGATGTCCAAGCACAGATGGCCCCAAGATATCAGATCTCAGTAATCGTTTCATTGTTATTCATAGAAAAGCTTTGTTAAAGGGTCTCTTGAATTTAGTAAATTAAAATTGCTTTCACCCTCTGAGACTAGAACAAATAGATTCATGTTACTAAGGAAACTTGTCTGTGCAAGTGCTGAAATAAGAAAAATGCAACAACAAAATAACCCCCAAATCCATTGTTAATAAGGTTATTTTCTCTCATAATATTTGTGACATACGCTAAAAGCATGACTATATTGTTACAAAGGCACTCACTTGGATGACCTACATAACTCATTCACGGCTTTGCTGCTTATGAATCTTTGATAAATCTATCCAAAAGAGATGTCAGTAAAGCATTTACACCACACCTTGCTACCCAGTGCTCTATTTTTATGATAGATGCAAGTTGTACCTTAAAGTGGCCAGAATTTCAATACATGAGCTTTTCAATACTGAGTGAAATTTCTGCCACTATCTTCTGAGAAAAGCAGACTCCAAGATCCTAAAACATGTTCCTTAGGCAAATGTGTAAGTATTTAATGGGGATCAAAGCTGAATATATAAATCCAAAATGTGAAAAGAACAAAATATGCTCTAAGTGTCTAAAATCACTGGCAGACAATCTACCAGTCTAATGTCAGACTACCAACTAAGAGATAAAGGCATTAAAGGGGGAGACATAATTCTATCATACCACCAGAAGAAAAAAGTGCCAAAACCCCCCTAAACAAAATCCCACATGTACAATTCTCTTAAGACACCAGAATCTATCTACGCATCCATCAATGTATGTATAAAGAAATACGTACCAAGAACCAACCAAACACTAACACAAAGCTAAAGCATCAGTATATATTTAAAGTAGAATACTGACATACAACCATGTCCTGCAACTATGGAGACAAAAACAGGTTTGTGGGTAGAGTAAAATGTATTTTATTAGGCTAAATGCTGCAAATTGATAAAGTAATCGAGCATTCATGCACAGAAATCCTTCTATGGGTAATTAAAGATGATATAAATTTGCAACTATATCAGCTGGTGTAACAAAGAGCTATTAACACTAGTTACAAACCTGTTTTTCTTGTGCCCTTAGGAATTTGAATTGTGCCGTCTACCTAGATGTCTACCATTTTTGTTTGATTTAATACAATTATTGGGATTAGATGGAAGCTGTGTTACTTGAACAGTGCCCTGGAAGTACTGCATAATTTCTCAACAAAACTCAACAAGGAAAACTTTCTAAAGCATATCACAAAACCACTAAAAATCTCTTCTTGCACTTCAGCAGGATATACATAAAGTTTTCAGAGATTCTTTCAAACAGCTAACAAATCTGTTCACAACAAAAAAATTATTTTCAATGTCAGTGAAAACAGTTGTTTTCCAAACATAAAAATATAGTAAAAGTTAATCCATGTTTTTCAAGCAAAATGCTTTGTGGTCATTTCGGAAGAGAAGCATTGAAAAATAATTCCAATGAAAATGCAAGGAGAATAAGAACATACAATCTACAGTAGAAGAAAGAACAGAAGATTTAAAATGTTTACTGAATGCAATTTTTAAAATTTAAATAAAAGTCTTTTCTAAAATGCTAAGCAGTCATTTAATGATCTCAGTTGAAAAATGAAATTAAATACCAGATAAAATTTCAGGTTATTAGCAGGATATGACTGCAGATTCAAAGTAAAGTGGTTCAGTTGCCTGAGTGAATTTATATTTAAATTTTTTTAATGTAGAAACAGTTTAGGCATTGACCCTGTAAAAAACACAAATCTGACACCTTTGACTGGCTTTCATCTCTGAAGCATTTTGATGTTTTCTAACCACTCTATGCTGTAAAGGTGCTTGACATTGAGCAAATTATATTGTATGCCATAATCTTCTCATAATCAGCATGTAATTAAAAGAATACAATTTATACAAATAAAGCTGTAGGTTACCTGAAGAATGAAAACATTCCAAGCACAGAGTACTACTTTGGCAGTTCTGTCTGTTGTATTACTGTTGGATTAATAGACGTCCTGGGAAGAACACTGTTAAAACAGCATTGTCATGACAGGGAAAGACATTTCAAATACACCTGATAGTGGAACATGTGTGAAGAGGCAGCTGTTACCAGTAGGTTCTGGAGCTGTTTCACCAAAGAGAGGAAGGCTGAAAGACATAAAAAGAAGTAACCCTGCTCATTACTCATTTGTACAGATAAAGAATGGAGGAGGAACTAAGTAGACAGTTTTAATGAGGGTGTAGGCATGCCAGAAAAAATAATGTGATAATATATGTTTTAAGTCTAAAGGGAAAGTAATTTGTCACAAGGTGGCTAGCAAGAAGGCAGCTTCAATAGGTAAGCTGGATGTTGAATACAGTGACAACTTCAGCTTGTGGATGAAAAGACAAGCTGCAGAAGACATCTCAGCAAATTCTGACACTAGTAGAACTGGAGACAAAGCTTTGAACTGAGCTGTCCAGGACTATGGTTAAGCACAATATCATTGTGGTTGTTTTTTTACTTTAAGCTATAGTTTCTAGAAGAACAGCAATACATTCAAATCTAAATCAGAGTAAAGACAAGCAAAGCATGCTGTTGTGTCCTACATGCATCATGGTGTATGATGCATCCACAAATTTATAAGTAAACCTCAAGCAATAAACTGCTTGCAACATTTTTACTAGAATGAAATTATATTTGGTCTCTCAATATAGGATTAATAATAGCAAATTAATTTATGCTCCCTCTAAACCAGTAGGCAAAGACATGCAGCCAGTACAGTCATGAAAATATCTGACTTACTTGTCTCCAGAGCAATAAATTTAGATGAGGTATCCTCTATGCAAACTGAAAACAGATATCTGATCCAAAAGAAAGTGATGCAGCATAAAACAATTTGCAGGGCTGTGTCAAGCCATACTGAGTAATGCTCCCTGTGCTATAAATTCATGTGAGATGAAATCTATCTAAATCAAAAGCATTCTCTTTTTTGACATGCACTATGAGATACGAAATTATATAGGTGACAGAATGGGTAATAAGTGCTGCAATTGTCCACTCTAATTTTGTATTAAAATTTCCATCAGTAGCAAGGTTAGAATCATGCATTCAGTGAAGGATTTTTTTTACATACAGGAATGAATCATTATAAAAAAAGGAACAGATGAGCTCTAGAAAACTCAGTGGCCGATTCTGGTAAAGCATGCAAAGTTTCAGCTGCATGCCTGACTCTGCTGGCTACAAGAAATAGTGTGAAAATATTGCAGACACAAGCTCTTGTGAAAGTTTAGGTTCTATTTTCAATACAACCCAAAAATTTTCATCAAATAAGCACAGCCAAATACATTGCCATGCCCCTATTCTCGCCTCCTGCCTTGAGGACAAGTATAGGAAACAGCACAGCACATGAGAGGTCACCTCTCCAGTGCTTTTATGAATTCTAAGCATGAACTATACATTGATTAAAGCCCTGCTACTTTACCTGAATGCTTTTCCTTCCTAAATTAAATTTGCATTGCATGAAATGATCAAAGCCAGCATGCAGCCCAATAAGGTTGAATGTATGCAAGTGTATGGGAAAGCAGGTATGCCTACCAGAACAAGGGAGTATAATGGAGAATCTCATTATTCATACATAAAAAACACCCAACAATGAGCAACTCAAAAGACTGATTTTGCATGCATTGAGAAGTTCCTTGTGCTGAGTGGGCCTTGTTCATAGAATAGTCCTATAGATTCTCTGGCTTTTCCAGGTGCGAAAGGCACCACCATTTCCTATTGCCAGTACACCCACCCTGTCCAAGGTAGCAGAGTCAGACTACCATTTTCCAGCTTTGCAAATCTGGACAAGTGTACATAGACCCTCCAGGGATAAAGTAAATGCTAAGTTTCAAAGAAAAAAGTGAAAAGTAGCTGCACATTTGGAAACTGAGAAGCATCTCGAGTCACCATACCATACCTTAAGTAACATTTGAGAAAAACTATCTGGATTCTCTTTTTGAAGCACTTTAACTGTACATTTGTCAGTGGTTCAGACCTAGGGATCAATTAATTATGTTGGGACAGGAAGACAAAACTGTTTGGGTTACCCCAAAATATTGTACTTGGATCTAGAATCACCTGGATTCCAATACGTAGCGAACAAAAGCCAGATTTTTTTATGTTAAATGTGCAAATTGTTACCTGCATTGATAAAAATATGTACTCCTCTCTCCATTCCACTTCAATACTTATGAGCTGGCTGTGAGAACATTGGTTATACTGTCTTTTTCCTTGTACTGAATTGCATGTCCTCAAACTGCAGAACCAGGCTAAAGGTGGAAGGCTTTGCAGCTTTAATGTCACCAAAAGTAATTGCATAAATGTGATTCCAAATTATTAATGTTACTGCTGTCCATATTAATGTTACATAAGTGCATTTCACTAGGGTCAGAGTATTGAAATCACATAATACTGAAAATGTGACCTGTTCAGAGTCATGCCTCAGACCCAGGAAACTATATGCACCAATGGCTGAGTAAAAAGGACACAAGAAATCAAGAAAGATTCATATGCTACTTCCTTAAACACTCTAACAACTTCTAAACATTTGAGAAACAGATTACTCAAATCAAAGGTTTCAATGGATGTTGTAATGCAGAAAGGATTTCTCTTCCGTGAACTTTTGCAATCTCCTATTGAACCAGCATAAAGCTGAAACAGCACAACTGACTATGGCAACATAGTTCACAGTTTATTGTTACTGTAATTCCACATCTTTGCATTCTTACACATATTATAACATTTGAATGTACTTTGGACATCTATTGAGCCATCAAAGGGGTTTTAATCAAGCACTGCAGCATGAATCAGCATGGCACTTCAGATTTGAAGCATGAAAACAGTTCCACCTAATTATGTGCCTGTTCTGTTAACTTTAAGCTCAAGTATATTGCTAGTGTAAAACTGAAATTTGTTCATTTTTACTTATAGTGCCAGAACAACTTGTGTCTCTGGACTTAGATCCTAAAAAAATCCTTAAGTCTTAACAAAATCCTCAAGGCAGATGTAAAACTAGACATTTAATTATGTATTTATCTATTTCATTATGTA
This sequence comes from Apus apus, assembly GCF_020740795.1. Lineage (NCBI taxonomy): Eukaryota > Metazoa > Chordata > Aves > Apodiformes > Apodidae > Apus > Apus apus. The sequence continues at coordinate 50,657,125 of NC_067285.1, read as the reverse complement.
TATTTTTATCAGTGCAATGGCTTTTTTTTATTCAAGGTAAAAGGGTATCTGCAGTGAAATAGATTATTAGCTTACCATAAATGACAGTGCTGAAAAAATGGTAAAAAAAGGTGAAAGAGCAAAAAATGAACAGGGTTTTGATCAAACCCTGAGCAAGGTCTCTTGCATTTGACCCATTTTTAATCTAAAAATGTCCTTTAGGCTGTCACATAAAATTATTTAATAAAATATTACAGCCTTTAACTATAAGCTGATCTACAGTAAAATAGTTTTTTAATGTGGAGCTTTTAGCATAGGCTGTGATGTTTTAAAATCACAAATTTTAAGACAGTAAAACATGTAAAGTGAAAATAAATTTGTGGTATGTGATACTGCTATCATACATATTCAGTGTTAAAGAACTCACAATGCTTTTGAGTTGGCTGAAAAGTAAGTGCCATTGATGCAAGCTGTAGCAAGCTGAAGCAATTTAGAATAAAAGGAATATTAATTATAAGACATGTTGGAAAGGGACACCACTAATTTTACAGTACACAAAGAGAACTAAAGGTCCTGTGGCTGGGAAAAATCTAAACAAGATTGATACAGAACTGAATCTTTCTTTGTTTTTTCCTGGGGAAACACCAAGAGAAGTGGTGCAGAGCGGGTATTCAGAAGTCACCAATGTTTTACGCTCAATTACAAGTATCTAATTATAGCCAAATCAATTACTATAGCTCTACAAAACATATTCAGGTCTAACTTACATTAGACTGTCATCAAGTATATCTTTAAAGTGCTTTGCAGTTGCATGGCACTAATGTTGTACCAAGATGTTTACAAGCACTGAGTAAATTCATATTCATAACACTGGTATTCTGGATTTAGGTTGGTTGTCATGTACAATTTATCTGAAGTAAACATGAACTGTTTGGCTGGGTAGGAATGTGGCTGTGCAATCCTCCTTCTCCCCCCACCAGTAATAGGATGTGGCTCTTTCTGCCAACTAAGAGATTACTTTGCCACCTCCTTTCAGGATGTTTGAATCCTTGCTGTTTGTTTTGTTTCCATTTAGTGCTTCTTGAACATAGGTATTTTACAAAGATAAAAGTTCACCTTGCTGTCCTTGGAATACAAACAAAAAAACCCCAATTATAACTTCAAGAAATTCAAACTATATTATGTCCTTAGCAAATGGGAAAATGGTGATTTTGCGCTTGTACATAAGGTGTTAGCTCAGTCACACAAATGCAGCATCATTACAGAGGCTCCCATAAAGTAGTTAGGATACCATTATACATCTGCTGCTCAATATTCTTGTTATAAAATCTTGGCTCTTCCAGAGCTTTGCACATTTGACTTTGTCACACATGTCCCAGAACTACTGAAATTGAACCTCAATATATATAGAAGAAATCAGAAAAATTACAGATACACTGCAAGCCTAAAACTCTCAGTTCAGAATTTTCACTTTTTTTACTTACTCCATGCAAGATGAAAGCTGTATCATTTTTTTCTGTCTATATAACATCATGAGCAATGACATAAACCTGAAGACAGTGACAGCACAGGGCAGTGTCCTTGACAATTCAACAGATTGATTACTGTTCTTACCATGAAAAAATTTCTGCTTATGTGAACTTATCAAAATAAATGTATTTATAACGTGGAAAAAGGTTTAAAGGGGTTTTTTGTGTTTTTATCCTTTTAATAATCTTGACTTCTAGGAAAAATAAATAGACAACATCCCTTTAAAGAAGTATTCAGCATAACATACATATTTACCTCAAGTTTACGAGTAACTTGTATTCAGGGTGATGTTCTAATATGTCCTATGAGACTTCTTGGTGTATTTAAATTTCCAGAAAACAAAGTAGAACATGTTACTGACATAAGATCCTGTGTATCCAATTTAATTTGTAGGTATCCAGAAAAAAATAAGAACTTTCAGCAAAACCTCTGCTGTCCTTCAGTATTTTCTAAGGAAAATTTCAAAATTGCTTTTTTATTTTATACAGAATTTTCCCATCTATCACTGTGTTTGAAAATGTATGAGGCAGCTGCTGCTCTCAACTGAATGTTTGGCAGAAGCTGAAAAACAAAACGTAGTACTAGAGAAGTTTGAGTAACTCTCATTCACATATGCTCATTAAAAGGAAAGATCATTGCCTCTCCAAAACTGGAATGTCTGAAAAATGTGAGTATGCCAGCATCTGCCCATAGTACACAATGTGTCATTAACTCCATAGAGTGTGATTTTTGCTACTTTAAGGCAATATAAATCAACAAAAGAAAAGGATTTTCATTGCCTTATAATTTGCACAAAACCTTGCCTTTATATCCGTGTTTCCCACTGTGGTGTTCTTTGTGGGTTGCCTGGTATCAGCTTACAGCCAGCATGAACAAATCAAAGCATTTAATTTCCACCTTGCTGCCCTAACTCATTTTTCAGTCTTTATAAATACCATTAACATCTCATCTGTAATTCAAACCCCAAACCCTGTTACTGCCTTTAATGTTCATCTTCCCCTAGTCTTCACATCACAGATATTTTAATCTTGCTCCATCTTCCTACACACATTTTCTAAAGGAAAGGCTCTCTTTGTGTGTCCAAACAAATGAAATTAGCACCTTGGCTTTGTAGCTAAAGTATTTCAATCTTTTGTTGTCAGTCTTGACCTCTTCCATTGTATACCATGGATATCCACTCAAAATGCTGCACAAAAAGCCAATTTTCCTCATTAATTGCATGCACCCTGTCAACTCTGCTTCCCTTCAACAGCTTTCTCTTATCTCCAAGTTAAATACAAATATATCTTCTTGTATCACCAGTTCCTGTGTGTGCTGAGATGCCACTTTCCCCTTTTACCCATAGTTTTACTATGCCAAATGGTCCTCTCATCATTATACAGCCCTATTTGTCCCTTAAGAAGGACTGTTCAAACTTCCAGCACTATATGTTTAATCTTATTCTAGACAGTGTACACTTGGACAGAAGAGAACATGGACATGCTAGAACAAACAAATCATCAAACTTTAAATAGTTTCTGCTTCAATTGCCTATTGCACGCTGTGGATTCCCACAATAATTTCACATTTGGAACTGTCCGTCATTTTAAAATCTCAATGTCACATTAGTCAGTGTCCTGAACTCTATGCTTTTTATACTTTTTTTTTTTATTCAAAACAAAGCAAAAAAACTGCTGCCATTTTCAGCTGAAAACACATAGAGACGAGTATGAATACCCAATTCTTAGTTAACTCCAAAAGGTCAACATGACACCAGCATTTCTGACTATTCTCAGCAAACCACTTAAGTCAATTATCATAAAAATCTCTTTCAGAGAGATTTCCAGTACATTTTCGTGAAACCTCGGTTTAGGATATCCCAAGATGTTTAAATGACAATGTACTGAGGGCCTCTGCCTTTCCCCATGAGTTATCTGTGTTTATCTTCTCTGCTATTCAAGACTCGACCTTTCTACAGTTTTCATTCTGTCCTTTAAAAGCCAGGTTCATTTTTTTATATCTTGGTTTTATATTTACGGACAGTCTTGAAATAATTCCTCAGACAAGACTTACGTCATTTGGAAATGGGCGCAAAATTTTCTTCTCCCCACCTCCTACCCCAGCTTCCTATGTCACTAAAACTTTTCAAAACTAAAGAATATTTTTACTTTGAATCATCCTACATTCTCTTTTTATTTAATCTTACTTTTATTTACTCTGTCCTTACTACTTCAGCATTAGCATTATATTTACCACTCTTTATTTTATTGGCACCTCATGGACTGTTTCTAAGAAAAGCATAAAATGTCAGAGCATTGCAATTTCTCACTTATGTTGGAACAATTTAAATACGCAACTTAGTTGTGTGCAATGTTGAGACATCTGTATCAAGAAGTGTGTTCTCCCCTTAGTAAATGTCTATTGAGATTCAGGTTGCCATTCAGCACCATAATAGTCATTGCTCAAATTGTACTTGGCAGTGGGAAGTTACAACTGAAAAATGAACACAAGTAAAAATGTTGATGTTCAGATAATTAACATTTTAGTTGTTCCCTTTTGAAAATGCCCTGTGACTTCCTCAAGAACTTTATATAGCTTCACTTAAGGGAACATGTAATTAGGCAGGATTTAAAAAGTCCCACTGGCCACTTGAAGCCCTGGTAGCTTAAAAAAAAAACCCTGAAGCCATTTATACTGTATTGCTTAGTTTTGTGATTACAATTTCCTAATATTTAACAGAGGTCCTGGAAATCCAAAGAAGATTTAAACAACCAGGGAACAATGTAAAGCCAGAAATGAAAATATTTAAAGAGAAGTAAAGAGGATTTCAAATCCATTTTACAAAGCTGCATCTGCTGTGACAGTTTATTAAGCTGCAAGGCAATGGATTTTTTTTCTTGCTGAAATATTTACCATAAGCTAAATAAAATTGTCACAGTGTCTCAAGTCACTGCAGTAGAAAGCTGAACATTAGCATTCCCAAATGAGAACATTACTTGACTGATTCACTGAGTGAAAGGGTGAGCAAAATCAGATCAAAAAGGAAGCCAACAGGTAGCATTCAGTTCTGTGGAGGGAACTGAAAATGGGAGAAAAGCTGGAGGGGGGAAGTAATACGATTTGTGCATCGATGGTAAGAAAACAGCTGAGAATTTGCCACTTTTTTAATGGCTTCCAAGTCCTGACGGTGTACCAAGCAGAAAGTGTGTATAGTTCAACCTTCCTTTTTGCAGAAGAAGCTGCACAGTTTCATGAGGGCTTGAAAGGAGTTACAATTTCTTTTTGAGGAAACAATCATCTTGGTTGAGGAAAGAGATGTGTACAACGATGATCTGAGGTTTGTTTGCTTTTTCTGAAACCATGAACATGAGCTGAGATCCTTTAAGTTATACCATTCACAAGTGGTGGATGTATTACTGGATTTGGTAGAAAAGCGGGAAGACAAAGCCCTTCATCTCCCAGCTACCATTGGAAACATGTCTCTTAAAACCACCTGCCAACTGCAATGAGCTAGATCTGCTATCACCAAGCCTCTAAGAGACATCTTTCTACTAAATCCATCTTTACTAAATCCTTGTTAAATTTGCAGTCATGTGAAATACAAGAGTTGCTGGTGTGCATAATACCAAAATAAAGGTTTGGTCATTCAAAGTGGAAATTTCCTTCAGTGGCTCAATTGCAACACTAAATGAACCATCAACCTTTTTTATTTTGTACATACAAGCAGAGCAGCGATGTGAGGTAAGGCAGAGAAGAGACTGAGGAACAAAACAGAAGCAAGAGGCAAATCCCACCTGCCTGACTCCTGCAAGTGTTTCTGCCCAAGTCAACTGAACTACCTTTGTGAATCAGGCATGCAAGATGTGACCCCTCACTTTTCCCCCTTAATATTTGGAGTGAAATCACTGCACTGTGTCTGTGCCACACAGCTAGACCCTGGAATAAAAGATATTGACCTTTAAGAGATTGTTCCTAATTAAAGTTACCCATTTGAAACCAATAAAGTAGTTCTGGCACCTTTGGCCATTCATGGATATTAACTGTTACCTGAAAAATAAAGGAAACACAGTCTGCAATTAAATGTTCTTTAAAGTTCTGCTCTTTTTAAATCAGGAAAAAATTGTGCACAATTCTGATAGTTTTCTTTCAAGTCCTCTAAACATATTTTCAATATTTGTTTTATGATTAACTACCCTAAAACTGAGAGAAAAAACAATTAGGATGTTGCTAGGAAATTTCAACATTAAATATTGCATTAGAAATCAAAGGGTTTGTGATAGGCTATCATATCTCTAAGAAGCTATTACATATAGTCTAGGAAACTGAAAAATAAGCTGCAACATGACAACTTACCTGTAGCATTAATTTTTTTGTCTCATGTTGTCTTGCTATAAAAGAAGTTTCTCTGGAAGCAAATCAAGCAGAAGTTGCTCTGTACTCTCCTTACAATTTTAAGGGCAAGTCGCTCCAATATTTTCATTACCTACATCATCAAAGGACCTTTAAATTTTTACTAAAGGCTCAGCTGAGCTCTAACTCTTAACAGACGTACACTTTATTAATCCAAATTTTTCTTTCAGAAAGAGGTTTGAGGAATGACAAAGGGGGATCATCAACAGGGATTTTCCTTTCCAAGCAATTTCATGAAACTTAGGGATTTAATGCCTCTGAGTCTTGCCAAAAGTTGCATGATCAGGGAAGGGAGAATCTCAGCAGTAGCAGATCTTGGGCATATCAGGCTTCAGAATTAGAAGTATATTTGAAAATCAAAACTAAATAAATAAAATGAAAGAAAGATTATATCCTCCAAAAAGTAGTTTGGCATGATTCAGGCTCTTAGAAGTACCAAAAAAAGCCAGAAGGTCAATGTGTCAAAAGGAAGGTCTTTGCCTTCTGAAACTCAATAATGGGGGGAGAGCAGATGTCCTTAGAATACTACACCCATCCAAAGAAAAATAAATAATTAATTTTCAACCCCTGCATGACCAGCATTAAAAACCTCTCACATGGCCCATTTTCAGTGAAAACTTCATTTATTTTTTTTTTATTATTATTTTTTATTTACATAATAATGGAAAGGGTATTCACTGGTCAAAAGAGGAAGAACTAAGAAATCACATTCAATGACAGAGGGTGGAATAATTACCTAATTAAGGCATAACTGCAAGAAATTAGGCAAATTCATGAAATATGCATGGGTAATGGATCAGTATATTTTCCAGACTTCTACTCTGCTGTTTTTATCTGCAATATATATGCTGAAGGAGGAGGAGAGAGGCGGGACGAGAAAGTAAAGTGGGTGAGGAAGAGTGAAGGTCTGTGTGCTGCATCTGCTTTGCAACTTAAAACAAAAGATCAAAATGCATTTTAAAAACAAGTTTCAGGTGGTTAACGTCACATGAGGGGTATTTTTATTATATATTTCTGATCTTTAAAGGTAGTATTTTTCATATATGACTATAAATATAAACAGGTTTATACTTACATGTATTGTGCAGGAGATCCAATGCAGCTCTCATATAAACCAATCGAGACTTAAAACTGAGGTCCATCAGTGTCATTCTCATCCCATTCACCAAATTCTCTATACTTAGGAATCCTGACTACAAACTTGACCACTTTCATTCCATGTCTGTCTTTCAAGTACTGAAACAGAAGTCTGTGATGCCAGGGAAAAATGTTTTCAGACATTCTCTCCCTATATTCTGGGGCCCTGTTACTGTGTACTGTAACATTCCTGGTTACTCTAAAATATTTTCTGCTTTTTCTTGCACTCTCTGGAGTGTAGGGAGCACATAATTCAGTCTCACTGGACCTATTCAGTGAAGTAATAGCCTATTGAAAGCCTGTATACCAACTTTATACGTGCTGGAGAAGTTTTAAAGTATTATTCTCTTTACTAAAACTCGTTTGCATTGACAACAAATTTAGAAGAAAGGAGAACTAAAAATTTGCTGGAAAAAAAAAGGATTACGAATACTCTACACTGAAGTCCCATTAACAAGCCAAGATGATCAGAAAGTCATCAGATAAACTTCTGAATGGGAAAAGAGGAGGAGTAAGCTGTCAAGAAAGAGGTCTCTTCATATCTAAGAAGCTTATTTTGCCTTTAATACAATGACCTTGACACAGTATGAATTGATAAAACATCAGTTATCAAAAAGTTTGAGAAGCACTGACACTGGCATTGAAGAAAACGTCCCTGGATACTGTGACACTTTTGGGAAAGAGAAATGATTCTGCAGTCCTTTTGAATGAATGAAACCTAATGAATCAGGTATACACACAGAGTACATTTTCAAATACTTAGCTTCTGCAATATGGCAGAAGACGAAGCACAGAACTGCTCTTGAAATAACCAGGGTATTTACTTTGAGTGCAGAAATGAAGTATCCTTATAATATATTTCCAGTAGCTTTTCACCACTACAGTACATCCTAATTATATTTCCTCCATTTTTGTAAATTATGAAGTTAGCTAAACTTACAACCATTCTACCCATGAAAATATCCTGTCAACTCAAGACATTTAAGTCAGATGCTAATTTTGTCAAAGTGGGTTCAGTAAACCAACATGTTGGGAGAGACCTTTCTGGCAGCCGCTGCTCAATCTCTGAGGCTCTTCAGAACACGAATCATTACAAAGACGTGTCTCGCTTTTTCAGCACATGCATCCAACCAAGTTCACCTCCAGATAGTAACAAATGGTACAAAGCTAGACCTATTCAGAGACGGATCCTCTATTTAAGAATATTGATATTACAGGGACTACAGAAGTGCATCAGAACAGCAGGCTTCAGAGAAGTACTCTAGTATCTTTTCACTTGCTCTGCTTCAAGATTTTAACTAACTTTAGTTCTTCTTCCATGCCACAATCCCTGGGTTGCAACTGAAGTAAAGGACATAACAATCATGCAAAAGGCCTGTGTATTAAACATATTACTGAGTTTCACTTTGACGGATTTGTTTTATAGGTGTACAGGCAGTGAATTTATTGTTGAACCTGTCCCCTGTTACTGAGTTTATGCATGAAACCATCATGAAGACATTTTTAGCCTTGTGAAGTTTTTTCCCCCTCTCTGTTAATTATCAAGTACCTGACTGATTGCTCATGATTGATGACTGATGGGGAGAAGGTTCAGCAGATGTTAATGGCTTGACTAATGTTAGTGGCCCAGAGGAAGGAAGTGGCCCAGAATTCCATCAAACTGTGTTTGCTGCTGTTGCCTGCAAATGGTTTCCTCCACGGCGCCGTGTGTGTGAATTTGTATTATAAACAGAAAACTGAAATTTCTGTAAGGTGTTATTACTAAAAAGAGTATTACTGAAGGAGTATGATTATTCACTTACGGAAATTCTTGTTTATTTCAACTGCCAAGTGACAAGAAGGTACAGTCAAGTGAAAAAGAACTTCAAGTGGAATAAGTAAATGAAATAAAACAAACTGAATTCAGCATCAGGAAAAATATCTTGCAATGTAATCTAAAACCTATCCCAATAAATTAATGTAATTACTAAGAGAATTTTTTACATGACAGACTTAATTTTTGAAGTTGGTAATCAAACAGGAAGTCATCTTAACAGCAGACTTCCTGTGAGACATTGGTCAACAGCCAAATTATTTAAATAAAAAAAAAATCCAATTTTAAAACTGATTTCTAATAAACTAATACACAGACTCACCTTTCTGGTATCCTCTGCATTGGTGGACTCAGTGTTGCCATGGTTGTTTTCATATGTTCAGAAGCATTACTCCCCATCCTATGTTTAGTTAGCACTTCTTAGAAGCAGATCCGAAGCGTGTAGGCTGGTGTTTCTGCCTACATAGCACTTCAGTGAAAGAAATCAGGATACCTAAAAAAAATAATCCTGTGATAAGATTGGGTTTTATGTAATCTCATGTAAATCATTACATGCATCATTACACAACTGATGGTACTAACCCACCTAATAGATGTATTTTTGCATACAAACCTGTAGAGCATAGACATGAAAGATGACCTAATTTTTAATTTTTTTAATTTTTTTTTAGTTACATTAATATATTCTATGATAGCTGCATTTACTGTGTCCAGTTCTGGAGCCCTGAACACAGGAAGGTCACAGAGCTCTTGAAGCAGTCCAGAGGAGGGTCACGAAGATGATCAGAGGGCTGGAGCACCTCTCCTAAGAAGACAATGAGTTGGGGTTGTGCAGCTTAGAAAAGGCTCTGGGGAGAAATTATACCTTGTTCCAGTACCTGAAGGGGCTACAGAAAAGCTGGAGGGGGACTTCTTACAAGGGTATGGAGTGAAAAGATGAGGGGGAATAGCTGGAAGAGGGATTTAGGATAGATATTAGGAAGAAATTATTTAGTGTAAAGATGGAGAGACACTGGAACAGATTGACCAGGGAGGTTGAGGATGCCCCCTCCCTGGCAGTGTTAAAGGCCAGGTTGGATGGGGCTTGGAGCAACCTGATCTAGTGGGAGGTGTCCCTGCCCATGCAGGGGGGTTGGAACTAGAGGATCTTTCTGGTGCCTTCCAACTGTAGCCATTTTATGAAAACATCAATCCAACAGAAAATCAGTAGAAATTTTTTAGAATGTTTATGAAAAAAAGCTTAATTAACAAATAAATGTGAAAGAGGAGACATCTTTGGACTACAATGATGCTTAAACGTTATTCAAAAAAGTAGTTATCAACATTCTTTCAGAAGCAGTTTTAAAGTAAAAAATTGGAAGGGCACAGAGTATACACAGTTATATATAAATATATGCTTCTGAGTATAGCTAGCGGTGAATCCTTTTCTATTAAAATAATAAAAGTCTTGGGTTTTTCAAGTAATACATTTTACAGGTAAATACAAAGATACGTTTATTACCCCAAACTACAAAACAAGTCAGAAAATCAAGCTAGCTGTGTGTCTTAATGCTAAAATGTGCAGTTATTATACATTTCAAAATATGGTTTATAAAAATCTGCATTGTAAATCAAGATAAGTTTGATACAATCATCTCCTGTCATCATGTCATTACTGTGTCACTGAAATTAATAAAATCCTACTTCTGAACCTCTTGAAATTTTAGGCAGTTTTCTAGTCAAAGACTGACATGATAAATTAAATCCGAAGTTTGAATCCTGTTAAGCTAAAACTAGGAAAAAAAAGTCTCCTATACTAATTACAAACCAAAGTCTGTTGTGTTTACAGTGGCACAGTAATTGTGTACATGATGGTTATAATATAATTTAAATTCAATTTTAGAAATGTGAATTTCCAAATATAGGATCATGAAATACCATGTACTTGCTCACTTTGAGAAAAGGTTAGAAAAAAGTTTCATTGAAAGAAGCTCTTGGCTTTTAAAAGCAGTTAGAATTTCAGGTATAAAATTCTGGTCAAGTTCCAATTGGATATCTACTCCTAAATCCAGTAAGAGATTTTTTTAAAACCCTGTCCTCTCTACCACACTGGCAAGTGTTGGTGAAACCGATTCTTTTTGGCCAAGTCAGGACAATCAAGTCTTAAGCACAAGGAGACCACTTGCTTCTTCTAAGATTCTGAACCCTTCTGTAGGAACAGAACAATTTTAGTCTACTAAATTTTGTGAAGGCTTTCACTTGAAGTAGAAACTGCAAGTTAGACATCTATCCTTTACCCGATTTCAGCATATTCAAGATGAAAAGCTGTGTTAGTAACTTCAAGGAAAATAGTAGAGAAAAAAGGTCTTTTTATAGTGATTTTTAGGGGGGGGAAAAAAAACCACCACAACAACAAAAGGGTGAAATAGGAAATTTGGGAGAGATGAACAAGAGAGCTTTTGAATAAATCAAAGGTTCAAAATCTGAATTTTCTTCCCCTCTGACTCAAATATACCTACAGCAATATTCTTGTTACTTTCAGTAATGACTGGGCACAGCTTCAATACCTGTACCAAAACGCAACAATGAATGTAAAGGAAATGTGGAAATTACAACAAAAAACCCCAAACTTATTAACGATCTAAGCAATAAACTTGCTGAGGTCAAGAATTGAGAAACACAAGATTCTACAGTATGAGCTCAGCTGTTTGTGCTGCATCCCAGGCAGTCCAGGGCATGCATTCCTTGCTTACATTTTTCTCTAAGGAGAAATTTTACACCACCTCTTCCCAAAATGGCAGTGGGAAATGATTTCCTGACAGTGACACGTGGCCATCACAAACAGCAATTCCTGAAGGCAGCACTTTGAGTTACTCTCTATCACAGCAAAAACAATAGGTTTACAGAGGACAACACTTGGAACCTACCATACTTAAACATTGTGATACAAACCACACATTTCTCTTGTTCAGGTTTCAACAGGTGCTTTTTGTACATACTTCAGAGAAAAACAGTCTTCAATGGATATGCATATCTGTAATACAGATATAGGCACACACATACACAGACACGCCAATACCTATGTTTGGCATGCATGTATCTGTTGTCTCCATTACAGCAGTAGGATGTTACTTCCCTAGCTTGTCAGATTGTTTCACAATTACTTCCCTCCTTCACCTAGATAAACCTCTAAAGATTATATGTATTACATATCATGTAAGCTGTTAGCATTGTTACACATTTATAAGATTACAAAGACAAAAACTCTGTAACAAGCCCCTGAAAAGTAGCTTTGTATGTAAGGATATTTCAAATACTATTAGGAGAGTTTCCATCTTTTTTTTTGTTGCAAAATACCGGTTATATTCCACAAATATTCTATTTGGGAGCTTGAATGTTTGGGGAAATTGTCTTAATGACAATAATTTCCAATAAACAATGTAGTCTTGTGGTTCTGGTATGAACCCTCACTAACAAAAAAAGACACTTCTTATGAAATATAAAAGGATAGCAAGAAAAAAAGCAAAAGCTGCTTCTAAGCTCCAAGGCTGGAAAGTTTATATTACTTAATTTATTTAAAATTGCTTATGCTTATTGTTTTGAAAAACTTTTTTTATAAGAGAAAATGACAATATTTCATAATTATTATTACAACCAATGGATCACTAAATGTTTCTGGCAACCACACAATCCAGTCTCCAATGCACTGTTCAGCAAGCCAGTAGTGTACTGCCTTTTTAAGGACATGCTAGGGACCACAATAAATAGCCATCAAGAGCAAGAGTGTTACTCACAGGAGGTAAATTAGTTACATGTGCACAGCCTGAAAGAATGAAGCAAAATTTTAGTAAAATCTTTGAAGTATTGTCAGACAAAAAAAGCAAGAGCATTAAGTTTAATGGCATAAAGAGATGGAGAATAAATTATGAGTAAACTGGACTATGTAGGATTCTTGAAATTGTCCAAACTGCTTAACAGAAAATTATTAAATGACACTGCATTTCCAGTGATACTAGCATAGCCACAATATGCTTAAATACATCAAAAGCATAATGTTTATGTATTGATCCTTAAAAATTAGATTTATAAAGCCATGAAATCTAAAACAACCTTTGTTTTTTCAATCTCTCTCCTATTCTTGGGATTTTGTTTTTTTGTTTGTCTGGGATTTTTTTCTCTTGAAATTAGGCCTGTAAGGAACATTTATGGCTTTTAGATGAAGAGTTAGATCAACCAGAAAAGTGGAAAATTGATTAAAAATGCAATGTTACCATCTTCAGGTCATCATTGTTAACAATTCTGATGACCCTAGCAAATGTGACAATCAATATGATAATTAGAGCATCTACCTGGTCTGCCTAACATTTAGAATTTAAATTAATCAAGGACCTATTAAGGTTAGACTTTAGAATTCAGAACACCAAAATGATCTCTAAAGATGTTTAATTCTAGCTCCCATCAGCACTACTTGGTTTATACCACAAAGTATGAGAGGTTTTAGCCCTAAATAATTGTATTCTATCTAACATAACTACACGTGTTCTCATTACCAATACAGACAACCAATCCCTCTAAGTTATTTACCTTCTTGAGATTTCATGGTAATAATTTCCATAAGGTAAATAAATATGTATGGGGTAGAAAAACATTTCCTTTTCATCTCTGTCACCTCTCTCTACACAATTACCCCACAACACTGTTAGTCCAAACCAAACTCTACATTACATGGGCCCAAAAGTATTCTGTTAAAACTACGAGTGCCAGGCCTACAGCTCCAGTTGACAAAATCCTTTTCTTACAGGACTACATATAGATTGGGCCTCTTTGCCTTCCAGAATAGATCTCATTTTTCCTATTGTACTCTTTCTTTTTTAAATTATCAGTCTTGATAATTAAAACTGAACCATAGCCCTGAGTACACATTACTGGTCAAGAATATGGTTGTGGCAAGAAACAAGATCAAGAAGAAAGCAATAAAATCAAACGTGACTAATGTGAAGGTGATACAGAGATTAAAAGAACAGCAGAGCACGAAAGTAAAACTTAAATCATTCTGTCATCCAAAGAAGTCACAACAGAAATATGGACAGAGAGCAGCACAAACTAACCACAAATATCTAACACTCATTTTGTCAAAATATTTTGGGCACAACCCAACCATTTAAGTTTTTGTGTGTCATTCATATATGACTCACTTATTTCTCCAATTTCACTAGGAATTACCTTTAGGTGTTACATCACATAAGACTTCTTTATTAAAATATAGTTTTAGATTATATTCTTTAAATATTGACATGATCTCTGATGGTAAGATGCTAATGTAAAAAAGAAATCAAGTTTCTTTTGTCATCTAATTTGTCAGGATGACACATCAAGTTAGTAATTTTTAAATGATACCTGATTGAAATATCATATTATAGGTGCATTTTAATTAAACCATTTATGTGCAAATAGGGACTACATAAGAAGACCAAAAGCTATGACTATAATCACAGCTATGTTTCCTTGATACAGACACATTATCCTAATAAATGTTTTCACACACCTCTCTGAAAGCATCATTATTATTTTTGCCTTTTCAGAAATATGCTTGACGACTCTTTTTTCCTCAAGAAATCTGCAGTTTGGGTTAAGAAAACACAGTAACAGTATTACCTTTCTAATTTTAAAGGTTTCATTTTGCCTTTAGGACATGCGAGCAGGTAAGAAACATATTTAATAAATAAAGAGTGTAATTTACTTTGCTTAATTTAACAAAATCCTGGAGGGCCATGGTGTTCTGTATTACCAGCAGGTAAATCTTCTGTAAGACACAGTAAAATATTTTGCATCAACAAAGCTGGACCGCATAATCAAATAATGGATTACCTGAGATATATTTAAAACACTGTGTGCACAGAATTATTAGCTGTAGCTGAGCTATGTAGGCTTTAATATGACCTTGCCTGGACAATTACTAAAATGTAATTCCCTATCTTGTCACAGTTGTCTATCTGTATCTTTTGTAGGATTCAATTGCATCTGAATAACATCCAAGGAAATATTTTTTTCTTAACTGAATAAGGTTTTATATCATTATTTATTTTTAAGCATAATTTATGCTTTAGATTTGTAATAAGAGAGCTCATTTTTGTATACGAGCATATAAAATCCAGCTTAAGGAAAATATTGTGACTACTCTGCATCTTGAGACAGTTAGAGGTATATCATATCACAAGTTACTAAATTGTACCTTGTGAATGGAATCAGAATAGCATTAAAAGGTCAAAGTACAGAACCACTCAGCCTTACTGATCCTTGTACCAGATATTGATACTTTATTCAATTCAAAACTGAAAGTTCAGCTGTGATAACTTTCCCTGTTCAGTATAACAGAACCAATCTTCAAGAAGAACCAAACAAGAAAATAAACTTTGATTCTTAGGCAGGAAAACTGAAGGCTTCATCTACCTACATTTAACAGATATGAGCAGTTGTTAAAATGCAGACTCTAAATTACTCATTAAAAATATCCATGAAAACCACAAAATCATATATATAGGTAAAATTAAAGCTGTAAAAACAGCCTGTACATGAAGCATCTAAAATCATCTTTGTGTACAGAAATTGTTTTGTCATGAGCATCTCCAGGATGGGAATTATGGGCCAAATGTAAATACTTTCATATCAGATACTATTATGTCTACAGCAATATGCTGTATAAAATGTATATAGTACACATATCTATAATTTGGAAAGATTGTTCCCCAAAAGCTACACTTATTTTCCTGATTTTCACTAAAATATTCCTGTTGATTCTGAAAATATCACAGATGACAAATCCCTTAAAAACAGCCTAGACAACCACTTGAATCTTTATCCCATTCTCTTCTTTCAAACTGGTAAAACAAATTTCTGTGGTAGATTCTATACTGTAATAAGATCATTGCAAAGATAAATCATTAAATTAAGCAGTTCTTAACATTCTTTAAATCAACCTAAAATATTAAAATGCTCCATCCCTCTTGTTTTCAGATTTATCATTGCCATAGTCACACAGCCTCTGCAAGTTGCAGATATATTTGCTAAGGAGAAGGAAACAGCCTCTTTCAGAGGACTGATTTCTTCTTAAGATGATAAGCCACTTATGGCAGAGACAGTTCCTTGTATTTGAAGAAAAAACAAAAACGAGCAGCTTACAAAATGAGATTTAAGAATAATTTCCCATGGTCCACCCAAGTAGCCAAAACAGATCATTTGACTTTTATGAAATAAGCTTTTACTGAGCTTCCTTCAGTTATTGCCTAAGGAACCACAATTTATTGGCCTAGTTTACAGAATCCAAGGAAAAATTATTCAGCAGAGATGGGGAAAACCCTGATGCAATCCAAACACAAAACTAGCCTTAAACTCACTATAGTTCCTCATAATTTTGATATACAAACCATGTACATCTTCCTTCCTAACCAATCTGATTTTTAACGTATAAAAATCTAATGTGACCATTCTTTTTATTTTTACTATTTTTATTTTAAACGTCTTGTGAGATCTGAACTAAAACTGCACTATTCAGCATATGAAGCTCTCAGTCATTAACATACTCCTCCATCATAAATAGTATTGGAAACCTCTAACAAACTGTGAATGTTAACATTGCAGAGGCTAGAACAAATAATTACTACCAGGGTTTCTTTTATGCCATGTATTTAACAGCTAAAATGCTCCAAGAATTCGATGCAAATGTCAAAACATTGTGAAGTGTCCGCAGCTTTAGACTTTGTAAGTACATCAACATCCATAGCACTAGTCACAGAACACAGTATTACAGAATTAAGTGGTGGACAAAGCAGATCAGGTTTTATGGAGCACTTCTATATTTCCGATGGACTGTACTCATTTTATCTCAATGAAATGATATTGTATATTTTAAAGGGCTGTCAGTCATTTGTAATAAATAAATATTGCTACAGCAACAGATCAACAAGACCTGTAGTCCAGTCTTTAAAAACAATAAATTAGTCTTAAACATAAAGTTAAAACAAGGTTAGTTTGTAGTAG
This sequence comes from Apus apus, assembly GCF_020740795.1. Lineage (NCBI taxonomy): Eukaryota > Metazoa > Chordata > Aves > Apodiformes > Apodidae > Apus > Apus apus. Next base: position 50,640,261 of record NC_067285.1, on the reverse strand, counting down.
CTCAGTTTCAAAACAATAAACCATCTGCCTCTCATCAAGAGCACTAATCCTTTCCTTCCTCTTGGCTAAATCTGTTCTGAAAACTGTTGAGCGGTAGCCAGGCCTAATTCACTGTCCTGTCAAGAGCTGTTGCTCCTCTAAATAGCTAAGCCTCATCTGCTGGCTCACTCAGTAACAACCACCCTTCACTTGTACCGAATTTATTTCCTAGCTCCATACTCAGGAAGGTGAACAACATATGTAGAGAGCAGCAGGGGAAAGTGATCGATACTCTAATTGCCCCACTTATCTGCCCCTGCCAGAAAATGTCTTCACTAGCGAGCACCTCCCCTCAAGAAACACAGCTTTCCAGTTGGGTCCATCAAAACACTGCTAATATTCCCTCACAAAAACTCCAGCAAACAGATACAAATATCTTACCTTACAGATAGCAATTTAGATTTTTGTTAACCGGAATCAGATCTGCCACATAATCAAGACCTTAGTGCAGAATAAGGAGGTGGACTAGACAAGTATTTCACAGAAAAATTCAAGAGATCAGATTTTATTCCCGCAGCAGAATGAGCTGATTACACCACAGCATGTGGCCCGCACTAAGAGTCAAACAAGTCCTGTAGTGGTAAATCCTATCCAAAAGCTCTTGACAGAATAACAAATAGTTCAGAGTCTTCATATCAAAACCATCAAAATAACAGAAGACATAAGTTGCACCGGGACTTAGACAGGCTGGAGAGTTGGGCGGGGAGAAACATGATGAAGTTCAACAAGGGCAAGTGTAGAGTTCTGCATTTGGGGAAGAAAAACACCATGCACCAGTACAGGTTGGGGGCTGACCTGCTGGAGAGCAGTGTAGGAGAAAGGGACCTGGGAATCCTGGTAGACAGGAGGATGACCATGAGCAAGCAATGTGCCCTTGTGGCTAAGAAGGCCAATGGCATCCTGGGGTGCATTAGAAAGGGTGTGGTTAGTAGGTCAAGAGAGGTTCTCCTCCCCCTCTATTCTGCATTGGTGAGGCCGCATCTGGAGTATTGTGTCCAGTTCTGGGCCCCTCAGTTCAAGAAGGACAGGGAACTGCTGGAAAGAGTCCAGCGCAGAGCCACAAAGATGATTAAGGGAGTAGAACATCTCCTTATGAGGAGAGGCTGAGGGAGCTGGGTCTCTTTAGCTTGGAGAAAAGGAGACTGAGGGGTGACCTCATTAATGTTTACAAATACTTAAGGGGTGAGTGTCAGGGAGATGGAGTTAGGCTTTTCTCAGTGATGACCAGTGATAGGACAAGGGGTAATGGGTGGAAATTGGAGCATAGGAGGTTCAAGGTGAATATACGAAAAAAATTTTTTACTGTGAGAGTGACAGAGCACTGGAACAGGCTGCCCAGGGAGGTTGTGGAGTCTCCTTCACTGGAGACATTCAAAACCCACCTGGATGCGTTCTTGTGTGATGTGCTCTAGGTGACCCTGCTCTGGCAGGGGGGTTGGACTAGATGATCTTTCGAGGTCCCTTCCAACCCCTAAGATTCTATGATTCTATGAAAATCCTAACGATTATCAGAGGCAACCATAAAAGGTTTAGAAGAGAGATTTGCAGAGCATGAAATCTGAAGGCAGCCTTTGGATTTTGTGGAAACCAACCTAATATCATGGACGTTCCAGAAGACACTTCTGGAAAAAAACTAAAACTCACATGGCCCACACTTTCACTGACTGCAGACACCACTTTCCATGCATGTTCATGACAGATATTTGACAAATAGTGGTTAAAAAACCTTCCAAAACCAGTGATTCCTTCATCTCATTGGACAATCTACATCAGTGCATAACTATCTTTACCAGCAGAATGTTCAGACTTGTTTTTAGAAGTGTGCCTGCATGCCCAAAATGGACAAAACATGTCCTGGGATGACCTCCTCAGCACTGAGTGAAGAAAGCAGCTTAATCAAGACAGTTTTGTTTCTACATGAAAATATGATGTTTTCTGCTCCTTAAATAATATAATATGGGTGATGTAGTCTTAGGTTGTAATTCACTGAAGGGAGTCAGACTCAGGACAAGTCTTTCCCTACACAATGCACAACTCCCACCTAGCAATGCACCACTTTTTAATTTTAGAAAGCTGTAGGTTTTTTCACTTGCAAATGGCAGTTTCAGTATTTCCCCCAGCTCAGAGAAAGCAGATTCTTTTTTGGGTAGGAACTAATCAAAATAGGGAACGTTCTTAGTTCATCCTTGATCCTTCATGCTGCAGAAAAATAATACTGGAAATTCTGTTCACTTTCTAAGACCTTGACAATTGCCATGAACTTTGAGTTCTGTGCATGGTCTTTACTCTAAATGTTTTGTCCCCAAAATTGCTGTTTTAATCAGAAATTTTTCTGAGTTATTTTATTCCAAAGGAGTTCATCTTCCTTCAGACATTCCCTCCCCTCCCTCTCCTCATTTGTAATAACTATTGTGCCATTTCTCTACATACTAGTCCTTCCCTCCTGACAATTCTAGTTCCTTTTTTTCCTGACAGTGACAGATGCATCTGATAAGTCACAGAAAAGTAAACTTGACAACATTTTCTACCTTCAACTCAATTTCTAATCTGTTTCTACATTGACTCTTTTGCTCCAGTTAACAAAAAAATGATGCCTCTGAGCTCATATCAATTTTAATATTTACAACCTGTCAAAATGATTCACATTCCTCACTGAAGTCTTAGCTCAGGTGTTTCATTGATCATGTCCAAAATCCCTTTCTCTATTACGAGTTTTAAATCAATCTCTTAGAGCTGGCAGCATCTCTCACAGAAAGCAAAAAGACATTTTTAGTACAGATGAGTGAAAGCAAAACATCTAATTCCTATTTAGCTAAACCTTGATCAACAACACTGAAGTTTCAGTTGACCCTGTATAAACAACCAGCTTGCAGTAAGGGAAAATACCGTGACAATAAGGTCTTTGTTGTTCAGCATCAGTGGCAGGCTCCATCCTTCCCGTGGGAGTATGTGGGCCCATGGGACTGCCTGCTCCAGCTGGAGCTGGGACAGCTTGCCCCTCAAGAACCCCAGGATGAGACCTCAGTGCCACGCAGACTCACGTAGCCTGTTTAATCTTCCCACATCTGTGCTCCAAGTTTGCTGACAGAAGAGGCAAGTGCAAGTCCCAGTCCCTCTTCCTGGGAAAAATCTAAATGGTACCAATGGGGCTGTTCAGATTCAGAACCAAAAATGTTCCTGCAGAAATCAAACAACATGACTGATTGGTGAAAACAGAAAATTTCATATAAGCAATTTAAAATAAATAAGTTAATAAATCCTTCTGCAAGCACAAACACTGTAGTAGTGCATTGCCTTCTTACAGCTTTATACTCCATTTCAAACTGTGAAATATTCAAGCTGAAGACTGAAAACACAAGACCCTCCAAGTCCTGAGGGGTTATGCCAGCACTGAGACAAGCAGCCCTGCAGGACAAGTGCTAAATGGTATGTGTAGCTGTGAACTGAATGTCAATAAGAAAGATCAGAAAAGATCAGGATTTTTTCTTTCCATGGACCAACTTGCTCCTTACAATCAGCCTTATTTTATTAATATAACCAGATAAACTCAAACAAGGGTCTCATTAAGTTCAGAAGGAAGATCAACCAACAAAGTCTTGCAATTCATCAGGTAAGGTCTTCCATATTTAAATGAACTCAGAGGTTTTATAAGGCCTTGTGCATCCCTGCTGTATTAAATATCCTCAAACTCTTTAATCCTACCCTTCAGACAGTATAGTTAGGACAATTCCACATTTAAATTCTCACTCTTATAAAATTTGACTTTTCTACCTTAAGAATTGAAGACATTCTTTGTAATAATAAAATAACTTCTTTCAAGGATATGAGATACAATGTGATGATCATTCTTTAAAGCGGGAAGTTAAACCTTTTTACAGTGAAGTTGATGGCATAAATTTTATCAATGTATAAATGCTCTATAGCAGCTTTAATATAATTTTGTAAGTCTGACTTTTCACAGCTGGTCTGAAACTATGATGAGATATATCTCAAGGTCAGAACTTGGTAGCAGCATCTGTCTCTTCTTTCAGTCATTACCACAGAAGAAGCTCGAGATTGATTTTTACAATAGCAGTGTAAGGATTAAGGTTAGCTTGAGGTCATATCCAGTAATTTTTTGTTTATTTTATGAAAACGTATCTTCATGCTGTTTAGAATAATGACTCCTAGTTCCAGACCTTCATGGACATGGACACACTTGGGTTTCCTATTTAAATGTCATGTAATATGCATTTACCCCACTGCTTTTTTTCAGTGAAAGACAAATATTTTCTTATTTAGTGGATATCAAACAAGATTAGTGATAAGATCTCTTTTGCAAACCCATCTGAGTGAGTATGCCTTTGCTTCTCTGGGTAATTCATTCAACAGAGCTACTCAGAGAAAAACCTGTTCATGTGGGTGTGCAATAAGTTACTGTTAATGCATGATTTCAAGATCTGGGAAGTAAAGAAGTTGGCACCAAGTGGCCTGAGACTTGTAATAAACTAGTGGAAGCTGGTGATACAACGACAGAGCAAAGGCAATCCAGATTAATTAATAGATTCCTGAATTTGCAGCTGTTACAGCAGACATTTCTTCTGGCTTCCTACAGTTCTCCATCAAGCTAAGCATCAGCAAGAGGCACATTTGCAAAAACATCCTAAAAATGTGGATATAAAATGATGCACTTGTGTTTCTACACACACACTAGTAACTACCTTTTAGTAACTAGGGAACTGCATACCCACTCCCTGTATGATTGCATAGATACCGTTTAGATGTTTCCTGTGGAGATTTGTTATCTGGTAATGCAGATTTTTACCACTTCCCAGAAGTCTTCATAAAAAAAAAAAAAAAAAAAAAAAAAGAGAGATAAAAGTCACAAAACTATTGTTCTATATCCTCTTACTGGCACTGCTTTTTGATTTCTCCCACCCCCTGAACTGCTCACCACTATAAAAGCAATAGTTACAAGTTTCAGAAGTGTATAGAAGTAGCTAAAAGTTGAAAACTTCCTTTTCCTTACTTTTGTTTGATAGAAAAATGTTTGGGTTTTGTGTCTCTAAACTCAAAATCAAAACTGCTCCCTTGATGTGTCTTTCATGACATGTTTCACCCCAGAGCAAACACACTGCTAGGAACAGGAGATTGTAATGGAAATAGTAACAAACCTCTAAACTGCAGCAGTGCTATCAGGCATGATTACAATTGGTTTTGGTTTGAACTGGGAGCTCCCATCTTCAATATATCTATAAACTTTGAAGGAAGTGTCATGTTTGCAAAGATGGTGAAAAGATACATTCAAACTGCACTGCAAAATAACAGGTAACAATATAGCTGTATGCTTAAAACAAAGCCTGGCAGAAGCAGCATATCAAAATCTGACATAAAAAAGCATCAGTGATAATTACAACGAAGCAGCTTTACTTGCACCAGCATGCTCAGATGTACAAAAACACGGAGCAGCACTTGGTTAGGAGATACTAAAAAAGGATAAAAGAGAAAAAAAAAAAAGATAAAAAGGGAAGTTTCATATTTGTCTTTAGGTGTCACAAGTCTTTAAAACTTTTCAGTATTTTAAAATCCTTATATTAACTATGGATAAAGCTTTAACAAAAGGCAGGTGAACTAACATTCCATCACAAGACCGGGACAGTAAACTTCCTTTAGTAATAAAGCATCGTCAGTGGTAGCTGAGAAACTTATGTCAGTACTAATTCATGCCTTATGCCAATACTAAGGATTTTTTCAACATAAGTAATTATAGAAGGACCATTTATATCGCTGTGATTCTCACACTGAATCTGTGCATAATGAAGTCAGAACTTTGCTTTGATGCACCAAACTCCACACCAGTTTATTCTATATGACAGAATACTCACCACCATGAAATCTTAGCGAAGGGAGAAAAACCAAACAAAACCAGAGACATCTCCCCTATGCAGCTAAGAATATATAAAATTAAATGTTGGTCCTTAAAATAAGACCACCTTACCAAAGCCACTCTGAAGCCAGAACTGTGTTCAAAGCATTTTGTGGTCTGCTTTGCATGCAATAGCTGAAAAGGATTCTTACCTTTCATCAATGATGAATCCATCCCACAACACAAGGCACCTCTTTAGATGATTTAACATAAGAATAAAGTTATTAGAGTAACTCAAAACCATATTTGTCGGCAATAAAATATTAAAGTGTAGAACAGCATTTCGTGTTTCCAACTTTTGCTGAAACTTCACCAGCTAAAATATAGATGTAACAGTGAAATGCAATCCTCTCTTCTTTCAATATGCTAATTAAATTCACCTGTTCTGTAAAGCTCAAGTCTGCTCACTCACTGGTAGGAATTCACAGCATTCATGGTACTAACTCTAAGTGTAGAAAATAAATAAATAAAAATATCTGCTCCAACCACCATCTTTCAGTATTTTTTAGCAACTTTTGCTGAGGATTCAGAAGTTTTAATTTATACCTAATTCAGTATAAGGGCATGACAAAGGGGAAGAAAGAACAAGGTCACTGCTAAGCACTGGACAACATCTAAACTAAACATCTATTCACAGACATTTCATTTTGGTCTCAGAAGAAACCAGGGCTGTTTTGATAACCATTACCTATTCCTTCCATAGAGCCAAGCACGCAAATAGCTAGTGTTGCACAAATTTTACTACCTGCTGACACAAACAATGGCTTTAACTAATTAAAAAATCTGCACTGCTATATTAAGGCCAGAATATTATTTACAGGAAAAAAAAGTATGCACACTTACCCACATATAAATCCATATGAATGGACATCAATGTACATATAGTATCCTTAGGTAACAATAACTGCTAATTCTTTTCCTTTAATCCCATCACACTAATAACATTCACCACTGATGCTAGTCAAATTCAAGTCACAACTACCTAACAAGACTAATTCATAGTCTCAAGTGCTCTCTGAAGTCCTCCAGTGAATAATCTTTACTGTTCTGGTTAGCAAAAGGTAAAAGACATTTTAGTTACATACAGGAACTGTGAAATTATTTAATTTTTCCATTAGGAAAGCATCTAACATTAGAGTTTTTATGCATTAACTCTCATTTCTTTCTGTCTTAAGAACAGAATTAAGTTAATAAATTACTCTTTTTTAAAAAAAGATTAAAGGATATTTTCCTACAATAAATAATCTACCTGTATACAACACACATGCACGTGTTCCAAGCTCTTTGACAATTAAACTATGGTTTAAAATTTTTGTCACCTAATAAAAGTGTCAGGTTATTTTTGAGGCAAAGACACCTTCAGGCTCTTTGGCAAAAGTCTTCACATCTCTAAGTCACAGCTCAAATTAGGTAAATCAGATAATGTTGCATTACCTAATTTCCAACAGTATCTTTTTCAGGGATGAAAGTGATAAATATTTAATAGTATTTACAGAAGCCTAAATATTTAGTATGTATTTACACCAAATGTCACTACAGTTCTCCTTGAATTTGAAAAGTCTTCATTTTGATCACAAAAACTCAAGTAAGTGGGTTCCCTGAAAACGTTTTCTACTTCCCTCTGAAATGGAAGCACATCTGACTATTAAACAGAGATCTTTACATACCACAGAGAACTTCTTACAGATGCTCCCCATGCCAGAGTGGTTTCATCTACCACTATTTTCAGGAGAGAATATAATCTGTTTAACATCTAGAACACAAGTTAGGAAACCTAAAAGTGGGGAGAAATGCATGGAGGGGCTTTTGGGATCTTCAGCCTTTTAAGCCTCTCTCCCAGTCTAAAATAAGTTATTTTTGGTGTTGGAAAAGTTTATTTCTCTTTCAGCAGAGACATTCAGGACCTCATTTCAGGGCATAGTATTCTGAACTTTACTTTTAATAAGGTTTAGACCATCCCACTGTAAAGGGAGACAATTCCTGACATAACCACTCAAGGTTAGAATTTCCAAAATCTTCATTAAAAAATGTACTGTTTCAACATACATATTCACGGTACACTGCCTTTACTAATTAAATTAATAGCTACACTTGCTTCCTAAAGAGATTAACTTCTGCATTGCCCTCACTGAATGGGTTAGTTGCTAGGCAGCCCTCACTGGAGTTTTGGCACTATGTTCTTATCTCTGAGGACAAAGGCTGCTATGCATCTTGCACCAGGAGAAGGAATGCTACGCTGCTCTCACTAAGTGCATTCATCTCAGTCTTTATATCTCAATTGCTCTCCTTTAATTATTTTAATCATTTGGTACATTCTAGTGTTGCAAGCCTATTTAATATGGAGTATATTTTGACTTGTATGCAACTGAATTGCTTCCATTTTTTCCTCCCTTTTCAGATTACCACCTCAAAATTTATTCAAAGTTATACGTGAAGGTCCTGCACACAGAGCATGCCACATCTGCTGCCTCAGTAATATTCAGTCTGATATTTAAGCTCTTCTCAATATTTTTCTGTCCACTGAACTGTTCATTATAAAAAAAATGTTTACTTTGATCATTTTATTCCACACTTCATTTCATATCTGGGAAGTCATACCTTTTATAACAGCCTCACTGTGCCAAATGCACACCCCCACCCTCCCAAAACAAATAAATACATCAACACAAGCAGCACAGTTCCCAGGATTTAATTGAAGATACGATTTATGCCACCAACAGTCTGGTCTCCTTTTCTACCAAGCAGCTGGACCTCCAGTTATCCAGATCTGGATGTACCAACTCCCTCTTCAGTATCCAGATGATTTATAAAGAGTAGGATGCCAGCATTGTTTTCTCACTGACAATCTGGCCTGTTTTTTCCTAGTGAACAGATTCACATACAGCCCACATCCCTGTGCTGTCTCAACAGCTGGGGAAAATACAGATTTCACCAAAGCTGAAGAGACAACTCCTAATCTCCAAAACAAACCAACCCAAAACTAAGTAATACAAGTAAAAACTTGTGATTAAGCTGAAACTAGAATTCATTTCTGGACTAACTCAGTCTCACAGTCTTAATAAAACAACAAAGATGTTAAAAATTATATGTATAGGTGTGTTATTAAGAACAGGCTTCTAGTGGCTCTATTGGAAAATGAGGTAGTGATAAATGCAACAAAGGAAACAAATCACAGCTGAAAGACAGTCCTTTTTTTTCAGTTAACTTCTAAGTTACACAAAGACTTAATTTTTTTTTTTATTTGCAATTTTTGTATTCTCCTGTCATGCCAAATTTACACCAACCTGTGTTTTTCTGTTTTGCTTTTTGTAATGTAGCTCTTTTTTTCCATTTCTGAGTACTTGCTATCCTCTAGGTGTTACACATGTAATACAATTATTTCAAAAAACACCATTTGACTGGATGGTCCAAACTCTAGAGAGAGTGAGTCAAAAAACCTGAATAATTAATAAAATATCTGTACAAATTCAAATTCCCTTGTTCAATCAAGAAATAATATAATTCACACTCTTTATAATGAATATGTAAGCACAGTCAAGTTGAAACATTTTTATAAGTAGTTTACCTACCCTTTTGCCCAGTTGTGAGAATTCGCAAGGTTTCTTGCAATTACCTAGAGTCAAAATCTGTCGGGACTGCAATTTTTTTCCCAGGAATAAATAAAAATCCTGCCTATGGATAATACAAGAAACGAGAGAGACCACAGAGAAAGTCAGTCAATTCTGCCTCAAAATGGTAAAAATATGGAGATTATAGGCTAGACTGGAACTAAAAAAAAAAAAAAAAAAAAAGGAAAATGATAATATATATATACTTGCACAGTCTGAAAAGAAAAATTTTAGGAAGGAACATAATGGTAATGTTGACTTCATAAAAATAATATATCATGCTTTTGTTTTTAAACAAAGGTTAAATCCTGGCATTAGATGCCATCAAGGATTTCGATCTTCCAATCAAACTGTCATTTTTTTTTCTGTAAATATCAAACTAATGACTGCTCAGAGAAAAACATAAGGTAACCATCTTGCTTGAAGGTACCTTTATTTCTTATAATATGCCAGCTTCTTTTGACATTTCATGGAAAAATACTGAATATTCAAAAATTTGCTTGAAAATTTACATCTTCTGGGACATCAGTCTGCTAATGATGCATTAGTTACTGGGAAGTATTTGAGACTGACATACATAATTTATATTGCAAAGTCACATACAAAAAAATACTTTTCACTCTCTTATTACAACATTAAAAAGTGCTTTAGAAATACATGCAAGTATGTACAGAGTAGACCCTACATTTTTAAGAATCAAGGAAAAACACTGCTATTTTTATGAATTTCAAGCAGCCAGGACAAAATTTCTGAGACTAATGCACAAAATAATGGTTAGTATGTTATAACACATGATAATGAAATATCAGGCAAATTTATGATCTACTTATGAGAAATCTCAGTATTATAATGATGGCATTTGTAAAATAAGTGAAGAATCATAGAATCATTTTGGTTGGGTAAGAGCTTTAAGATCACCAAGTCCATCCGTTAACCCAACACTGCCAAGTTCACAACATCTACATCTTTTTGATACCTTCAGGAAAGGTGACTCCACCACTTTCCTAGGCAGCCTGTTGTAATACCTGACAGCCTTTCAGTGAATAAATTTAAAAATATCCAATTTGAACCTTCCCTGGTGCAACTTAAGGCCATTTCCTATTGTTCTACCACTTCATACTTGGGAGACCAACACCCACCTCACTACAACCTCCATTCAGGTAGTTGTAAATCCAGCAATACAATGATTCTTGATAGAATAGTATGGCCTTTAAATCCGCTCCCTTTGACCAGCTGTTGATTGTTTTTACATAGAAAAGGACATATGTATCCATAGGCTTTGCTACGTAAGAGTTACAGCTATAAACAACAAAGACAACTGAACAAATCAGAATACCTTTCACCTTATTTATACTACAAAACAATTTAGAGACATCCAACTGCTTCAGAATTAATAGGAAGTTGTGCATATAAAGCATTTAGAATTCGGTATGATAGAACTGGTCTAAGTTTTTACTTTTAAACTAAACACTTGGAAAAAAGGGAGGCAACAGTTTGTGTTTTTTAATCAACATTTCATAAGGGCTTTTTAATGCAACCCTTTTGATTGCTTATTTCTCACATATAGACTTTTTCCCAGAGCAGATAGTTTGAGCACAGTTACAAAGCTTGGAAATCAAAAGAGCTAGAACAGAAGTCCCCCAAAGACCACTGAAAGAGATTGTTCAATATCTAATCAGGGAAATTTACTTTATGACTGACTCACTGATTACTGAGGAAATATAAACTGTCTCAAGGCTGAGAAAGAAAGTTCTTGTTCCAAATAGTTGAGAAAAGAGGGAACATTAAAAGACATGCTCTGTGGCACTAGGAAATTGTTGATTGCTCTATCCCAACAACTTCTCAAACTGTTACATTAACAACTTGGTAATTTTCAAGTTCTTTCTTTTTTTAAATTTGGCTCCCTCAAAATAAAAAGCACATATATTTAAATTAGATCTGACATTAGAGCACAGAAATTATCACTCAGGTTTATACATAGGCAGATTTAATTACCACCCAAGCAAACACAAATAAAGAATTCTCTAGCATGCATGAGAAAAAGAAGAGCATGTGCTCCTTTCTGAAACCAAAGCTTTTCACAGCATTAGCATCCTCAAAATAGTCCCAAACTTCAAAAGCAAGGAACTAGTTGCTGGCATGTTTTCTGTAGCTAAGAATATCTCCCATTAAGTTTCTCATTTAAGAGGAAAAGCAATAATGACAACATCTGTGGAGAAAGAGATGTGCAAGAAAGAATATCAGGTGCCAATATACTTTATGTGAAACAAATTAGTTGTTGGAGAATTTCTTCATTTTATTTTTTAAAGAAGGTTACAGGCACGAAGATTAAAATGTTAGAAAGATGCAGAGGAAATACAACTTAGACAGAGATAGATTGAACATTCAGCAGAACATTTAAGTCAATAGAAATAGCATTCAAAACTGTCCTCCACACATTGATTGACAGAAGTTGTACAATTTGTACTGTCTTCAGCATAAAACTCACACAGATTGCACTGACATGTTATGAGTCTGCTGACTATGATATCAGTTGAGTTAGAAGTCTGTGTGTGTTTCTATATAGATATTTAGAGAATCCTATTTCTGAGTCCATGTGCTGATCCCAGTCTATAAGCTTGAGAAGAGTTACTGCTGATCCTGTTCAAGTCAATGGCAATTAGTCAAGATTTTCTCCAGGTTCTCCACCTATTGCTTATCTTCACCCCAAATCACCACTGACATCATTCAGATCTTTTAATGGCTCTAGATTTTGGAACAGACATTAGAACTTGAAACTTGCACTGAGATCAGATAATAATACAGTTTTAAGTGCATTATGCAGACAAGTTTACTACATCTAACATGTCAGAACTGTATTTTATGACACTGCCTGAAAGACTGGACACATGCTATCTTTTTAAGATTAAATATAGAGCTTGATATAGCAAACAAATGAGTGAAACTTGGTTTATTCTCAGTTGTATACAAGCAGATATTTCTGTAACGATATTTACAAATGCATCTAAACATCCTGCTGACACATTTCAAGGGAGTCCAGTAAGGCAAACAATATGACAATAAAAAAGAATATGGAATATACATCAAATAATGAAATCTAATGCAAATACAGCTTTTACCAGAGGAAAAGTAGTACAAGAGTGCTTGTCTCTAAAAATTAGTAAGATTCAAAAAGTATACACAGTCATTGCACCATGTCATTCATGAAAAGTAATGAGCCATGATAACATTCTGTGATATATGAAGATACTTAGAAGACTGACAAGGGTTGGAGTAAGAATAGCTTTATAAACTGCATTGTTATTTGAAATTATTCTAAATTTGAAACTTCTGTAGCATGATTATACTGGCACGATTATTGGATGAGAAATAAACACTCATCAGTTGTTCTTGTTTGAATCTTAGTCATGCAAGATCACACAGAGGGAACTTTTGCTATAGGCACTTCTGATATAATTCAGATTGAATATAATTTTGAAAAAGCTTGCTTTATTTCCATTATTGATGTTCAGAGTGAGAATCATATCTGAATGCATTGTTTTTATTTTTTTGTCACAATGATTAATTACATAGGCCTTGTACCCAGCTCATGCCCCCAAACTCTCAAAGTCTTAGAATTATAGTAAGTAGATCTACCCTAGACAAAAAAAGACAAGATGCACTTTTTTCCCATTATGCACTTTTGCCACTACAGAGGCTAAACCACCATTTGAATCCATTCTCTACCAGTTATGATCATCATAGCCAGATATCTTAATACAGGCAAGATAAATCTAAAGAAAACCACATTTTTTGTAAATAAACACACATAATCTGAAGTTTAGCAGTTTAAACACAATGAAAAGCATAGATTTCTATATTTTAAACATAGACAATGTTTTAAAATATCTCACATACTGGAAATTAGTAAAAATAAATACCTAATAACTTTTGTGTTATCATGCCTTCTTCCTGTTCATTTTAAGCAGGATGAACTAAAAGGATGTTCCACAGAAATTAAACATTTCTGAAAGGCAATCTACCTCCACTGAATGAACAAGAAAATTCATATTCTCAACAGCGAGCACTTAAATTAATAGTGTCTTTACAGCAACAAAGATACATTCTATCCATAATGGCAAAGAATTTCATAACTTCCTTTTCTGTAAATCATACAAAAACCTGTACAGAGAATAGTGTCTGTTCAGCTATCATTGTCCATCATTAAGCACAGAAATAATAATACTACAAAATACTTGCTCACTGAAGACCTGAATAAACAAAATTCTCCAAACGGTGATTTTGAAAAAAATCTCGTCTTTAAGGAATTTTTCAAATATTCATTAAACAAGCAAAAACATCCTCTAGCTCTCAAGCAGCCACTCTGCCTGCTATCCTCTTCCTTTCTCAAAAAGATCACCTTTTAGAATCATGCTGCAATGAACTCTGGGAGTAGTAATTTGTATAACACACACCTTATAGAACTATTTCTCTGTATGTCCGAGTATGAAAGAATTAAATCAGAATGCTCTTTTTTTTTCCCCCACTCAGGAAATGCCCTTTCTTAAAATTTAGTATAAGAATTACTACTCTCAAATTCAAGCTCCATTATTCATAGAGCTCTAAGCAAAACTCTACTTAGAAGAATCCCCCAGTGTCAGTCAACAGGAACTCTGCAAGATTAAAACAAGCAGGATTTGGCAGTAAACTTCACTGTCAATGTTTTGTTTTCCTCTCATTCACTTTTAAAAAAATGGCCATGCTATCAAAATTCTTATTTTAACACATTTTCAGACAATGGAAAAAAAACCAACCGTTTTAGTAACCTAGTTTTAGATAAATATGAGATAAACCAAAACAATTTGCAATACAAGTTATTTTCAGATACCTAATTCCTAATAAAAATATCAACATAAAGGAATTTCTCTCACTTTCATGCTACAAATGTCTCTGAGTCTCCTTATCCTAGGAAACAGGTGAACTATACACATTTAGTAAAACAGGAGTTTAACTTAGCTTTCCTGACACTCATCTTTTTTATTTTGTTGGAATCCCTGAATCTGATCTGACTGCATAAGAAGTTCATTTTTAAAATAAATATAAGAACAAAAAGTCCAATCTAACATAATCGTAAATGTTGAATAATTTTATCACAATATATATATGCTTTCTTTTTTACCTCAACACTGAAAAAGAAAATAAAAACCCTCTAGATATTCTTACAAATGAACAAACACCACAGCTGCTTAGAAACAGTTACATCTTTGCAAACACTATTTTCTGTGCACTTTGTGGACCATTAAGATGATCTAATTTATGAACCAAAAGGACTGCTACTCGGAACGCTCAGTCCCCGTTTTATTTACAGTGCCAGAACATGTCAAGTTAACTGGTGACTGAAGTCTCCCAGTAACAACTGAGGTTTCATTTAAGCTTTTTAACTAGTTATCTCTGCGAACCACTCATGTCAAGTTGAAGCAAATCTTTACCCTGATACTGAAACCTAAGGCTCGAAAATGACATCTACCGCTTTATGAATTATATATATAAGCTGTACAATCTATAAGGAGTAACAAGTGTGCGGCACTAATTCACAACCAGTATGAAGGGTCTAGTGCTAGAGACAGCTAAAACTCACTACTTTCCTTTATAGTAACATACGTAAAAACAGGGAAAATCACTTAAAAATGTAACAGTTCTTCATTGAAAGCTTTAGGCAAAACCTGTGTCCTGGTTTGAGCCAGGATGAAGTCAATTTTCCTTTTTACTGTTTTTTTTTTTCTTCAGTGAGCTTTCTTTTAACTAGTAACATTTTGTTCTAGCTAGGCTGATAAGACATTGAAATGTTTTTCTAACTGCTGGGGCTTCAAGGTCGCACCTTCACTCTGCCGGCTCAGACACTACGGGGAGATCTATGACCCCTCCGTAGGAGGCTGAATTAGACAGACAGCAAAATTGGCCAGAGGTATTCCATTCCATACATCTACGTAAGCTCAGTGGAAGGTCAGAGATCACAGAAGACAACTTCCCTCCTGCTTCTTCTTCCCTTCTCTTCCGTCCATGGCCGGTGTCCGGGGAGGACTCCGTCCATCCATCACTGTCAACCCTTAGGCTCGAGCTCTCCTGACCCTCATCACTCTCCACTTTCTCCAGCAGCAGCTCTGGGATTTCTCAGAACTGTTCCAGCTGAGGGGAGTGTGGTGGGAATTGCTGGGGGTGGGGGGAGGCGAGAGGCTCTTGCACATACCTGAACATACCTGTATATAATTGTATATATTTTCTTATAACATTGGTGTTTAATTAAAGCTGTGTAGTTCAGTTTTCGATCCAGCCAAGTCTCTCTCTTTTTCTCTCTCTCCTTCCCTACCTGGGTGGGAGGGGGAGGGGATTGAGACCATTGTTGTCGGACCTGAGTCAAATGGTGACAACCTGCTAATACTAGAATTAGCTTGTGATTTTTGCCATCCATAAAGCTAAGACCAGAAACTACTTTAATCTTCCTCAGCCCTCTCTGATTTGAAGACAGTATCAAATACTGAGTGCATGTTTATGAGAACAGAACAAGGCTGGACTCCCTGCTTGGGGATCACACTTGCTTCATTTTAATTAAGGAATACTTTGCCCAAGTCCCCCAGGCTAATTGAAGTCAATACTAAGTCCAATACATTGCCATATGTGCAATCTAAATTCACATCCTCAGCTCACCTCAAGCAGATGAGAATACTGTGGATGGACCTAATAGAGCTTGCAAAGGGACATGAACAGTTCATATCCCTCGAGATGTCCAACAACAGCAGACTGTGCTGAAAACTGAAAAACAGAAAAGATAGATACAGCATCAGAAGAAGTCAGCTGCAGTCAGTGAGTTCAAGATGAACTCCTTTGGAAGAGATGGGTAAACTCAAACCTCTTCTTGTGCCCACAGCTATGCCTCTGCGTTAAGCCTTCACTATCCCTTTCCCTAGCAAAGAATGTCCAGAAATCCTGAGTACTGAGGCCACCTACTTCTGCATCTGCGCTTCTGGAAAGGTTAATACGCTCTAACACACAAAACCCAGTAAATCAAGAATTACCAATATTCTGTCTCATAAATCTCTTTCACAGCACCTGATTCCATGATACTGGTCAAAGGCTAGGTGAAGTAGCATATAAATTATCTGTAGCAAGGAAGACTTAGAGCTAAGTACAGATATATCTTATTTATGCCTCTTCAAATGTGACTGTAGGGCCTATGATGACATTACTAACCGTTTTGTATATTTACTCAAGTAAATAAGAACTCATAAAAAATAGTATATGCTTTATTATTTCCTAAATATAATTTTTTAAAAATATACTTGCCTATTTAAAAACAGTTAAAGAAGAACAAATAAAGGAGCTGGACAAGAACATGTTACATGACACAGTGAATGGTAAGAGAACATGTGACATTCAGAAGCTAAGACCCACACCTGTACAGTTTTCAAGAGACAACCTATAGTGAATTATTTAATGGAAACTGGGGTCAGCTGCCAAAAAAGGCATTGCTATAAAGACAGGATAAATCAATTCTAATTATATCCAGCAACTCATTCAGGCCAAATGGTCAAGTGTTTGGTTCCGTTTACATTTTGTTCACATTTCTGGACCATGCCTCAAAAAAACCTTGCAGCTGCCTATAGTTAGTATTTCATCTGCCCTTATATTCTTTCTCACATTTTAAAAATTAAAATAATTTGAAAGTTACTTATAATTCTTTTTATTCCTTAATAAAAAATTTCATGCATGTATCACATTTTCTATTCTAAATAGAATTGGTTTTCAAGTGTACTGAAAATTGAGAGGATGGTGCTTTTAATCATTCTGCAGCTTTTCTCAAATATTTTAAGTGGCAATGGATGTATATGGAGCTACTCTTTTAATATCATCTTCTTCACCAACCAGAACAAATGTGAAGCAAGTCAGAAGGAATTTTTAATAAGTCTGAACATATTCTCCCCAGAGTCTATAAAAATTACTAACTCAGATACTTACTTCGTATCTTTGTACAACTGTCAGTAAAATCAGATACCATAATGAATATTCACAAATGTTGTTGCTCTAGCTTGAATTTTAAAAATAAAAGAATTTATATATTTAGTTAGCTTAACCTGTCTATTCTTCAGTTCCTAGTGCATATACAAATTCATGTTTTGTGATAGTTCTAAAACCTCTAGTGGATTTTCCTGAAATACAAATCTAGTCTTATATAAAAAAAACCAAACAAACTAAACCTGCCCAGTATCTCAAAGTGCTGGACAATTTGCACAAGAAAATCTAGTCACGCTGTTCATTATGAAAATATAGACATGAAAATCAAGAGGTTTGCAGGAAGTGAGTACTGCTGGCAATACTAAGTAGGATTGTATTTTTTAAAGATCATGTCACCTTCAGACTTAGAGTTCTTCACAAAACAAAACAAAACACCAGATAACAAACCACCAACAAAAACACCCAAACCCTACAGTCTTTATGATTGCGACACAAAGGCTTGGATCAAGTTATTGAGTGCCTGGTATATACGCTAGGCATGCATCACAATGAGTTCCCTAAGTGATAAACAGAAAGGAACATGAGGAAAAGGAAGGTGGAGGGGTGAGGAGGTGAGGGTGAGATATCTAAGGTCATTTCAAGTCTCATACCTCAAGTAAATGAGATTAATCCAGCCATCACCACACATTCAAAAAAGAATTACCAGCCCCTGCCACAGCTTCCTTCATGCATCGGAAAGGCCCTGCCTGTTCTTTGGCTTTTCCAAAGCCAAAAGGAGTGCCTTTCCTCACACTCAAGAGTCTGCCAGTCTCACCTAGCTTCTATCTCAGGAGATGAAAAATGGAAAAGAAGAAAAGGCAGAAACTCACCCCCATACTTTTTATAAACTTAATTTTTGAAAATAGCTGTCAGTAATGGCTATAGATACGAAGCTAATGAGGACAAGAGCACTTTCACTTCCTAAAGACTTTAGCAGGGGCTGAAAACACTTGTTCTTCCCAATTCAGACCCCAAAATTCTCAAGACCTAGAAAAACTCTGTAGCCTATTAGTAAGCTATATATACCCAGGGAACAAACACATATATCAGTCTTTTGTCAGAGATAATAGACTGCACTGCTTTGATATGAACAGCACAGAAATCAGTTGTCAAGAATATAAAACAGCTGAATTAAGCCACAGGACTCTCTATTAGAGTGTTTTTATTATTTTTATCTTTTATTCAATGTACCATCAAAAGCAGCAGCATTTAAAGAGACCTATTCAAAATGGAAACTTAAACCTGGTATATCACGTATCTGATATAGATGGATACTTAATATTAGCATAGACCTGTCAAATTACTATTAGTCAGAAGTGTACTGGACAGCACTTAAACAGAAAAGGTGAATAAACAGAACTACTGTTATTATAGATTCTAGCTAGTTTTCACAAAGACGACAAATTTGACCCACCAAAATTGGGTCCAGAAATATAGGTACTAGGTAACTAGTAAGAAAAGCAAAACAAAACAGGAACTGATATTGATTAACTACAAAAACAACCAATCATTCCAAAGTCCATATATTTTTTTCCATATACAGCTTGCTTTGCCCTTACTCACTGTATGTAATTACATCCCAATACATATATAGCTGCACTCCAAATAATAGTTCCAGAAGAATAAAAAGACAGGGAAGGAAGAATTGTGCTTCTAGAAAAAATTATCTGCTTTCTGAAAGCCATATTTCAGACACATATGTAAAAATATAGCCAACTAATTTATCAGCTCTAATAATCTGCTGAAAGCAAGACTCACTCAAACCCACATAACATATTGACAAAAGCTGTTGCTGGATTGGTCATTCAATTCACAGGACCTTTCAACCCCACTGAAAATTTCAGAGGGAAAACAAAAAAACATCAAAGTCTTTGTATTTAGTATATAGAACTTTTTGCCAGTTCAAGTTTAAGACCTTTTTAAAAATGCACTGTCAGCAGCATAGCTTTTAAAGGTAAAATGAGGCCTTTAAAGCAGGTGTCCCACTGTGCATTCTACCACTGAGCTGCCTGTGGAGTAGAAAAAACAAGGGCAAAGATGGGACTGAAAGTCTCAAACACTCTCTTACAATGGCTTTCATCTTCTCTTCCAAATCTGTAACCTTTGAAGACAAAATGAAATGCAGTTAATGCGTTTACAAATAGGCTGGAACCTGCTACGTTTTTAAAGGAAACTCACAAAGGGCACAAATGTCCACTGGAACCTCATTATTTAAAGGGACACTTTCAGGACTGGCAGCCCTCCAGTTTGACACCTTTTTTAAATTTCATCTGTTTGAAAAGTTCATGCACTTACTCTTTTAATGATTCGTCACTTCTCTCTCTGAAAATGAAAACAATTAAAAATGTCACTGATCTATGATAATACCAAAAGGAAGCACTTCTGTGACAAGTTACAAATCTATCCTTACCCTTCCTCTTCAGCAGGGAAAGTACTAAAGATCCAGCTGACAAAATACCTGTTGTCTTGCACATTTATAAATACAGTCTCTTATAATGGTAAATAAGCAACAAGTAAACAAAACCCAGTGTCCAGAACTCACAAGTGACTCTGAAACAAGTCAATATGCACAAATGATAGAAGAAAACATTTTTGTGAAGATGACTGTAGATGTAACCCTTCAGCACACTCTGAAAATAGTTAAAGATTAGACTTTGAAAGGCTGCAAATAATAGGAAGCATACAGTAGCCTGGCAAGTTTCCTTAAGAAACACTCCACAGAAATAAAAAAGAGGTCACTGTAGGAACAAAGCTTCAGAAAGAAATATCATTTTCTATTATATATTCCACTAAATGTGATGTACAACCACTATTTAAATAAAAGGTCATAAAACTATTTTGTTATCTGCTTTTCAAATCTTGGTTGTATATTTGAGGGTATAAAATCTGTACAGTAACTTTTAAAATTATTTTTCCTTTAATTTTTGCATTGCTTAATTTTTAACACAACTGTTTGTTTATTTCTGGATTTTTCAGTTTCTTTACAGAACCTCAGTAGGACAGTTCTGATCAGCAACAGTTAAACAGATGTTTGTTTCCCATAACTATACTGTTTTAAGATTCACGTTCTGGCAATACTGAAATTGTCTGTCTTTTAAATAACACATCACGTGCTTTAGTAGACATATTTCCTTTTATGTAAGCCATTAGCAGAAAAGTCAATGGTAAGACACCCTCATAACTGAAAACATTTCTGTGGGAACTTGATATATCCTCCATCTCATACTTCATGCAACATAGTTCCTCATAAACCCTCCCTAACTCTTGCCTAAAAATCTATTTTCTATGCTTCATTTTATCTATGACTATTGTAGCAATAGAAAATGGATAGATATTAGACAATGTTAGAATGGTTCACAATAACATACCCAAATCTAGTTTACCTAGCGACATACAGCAGTACCCCAAGACATTGAGATTGTAGTTTACAGACCACCTGATGTTTTTGGGCAACAGAACTGGAGCCATGTGGTATATACAAATGAAATTTCTGAAAAATCACACTTTTCCATCATTCTGATTGTAACTGTCCCCATTCTTCTTCCTCAAACCTGCATTGTCCTTAACAAATGCAGCTAAACCTGCACCTATCAGCACAAATTCATCCACATAGACACACAGTCAATCATATCAGGGGATTTTAAGCATTTCCATCTCACTAATGTGCACAGAGTGATCACACAAAAAAACCCAACAAGTCTGTAGAGATCATAGAATCATAGAAGGTTTGGGTCAGGTGGACCATAAAGATCATCTAGATCAAACCCCCCTATGTGGGCAAGGACACCTCTCACTAGATCAGGCTGCTTAGAGCCCCATCCACCCTGGCCTTGAGTACTGCCAGGGATGGGGCTTTCATGACCTCCCTGGGCAACCTGTTCCAGTTCCTTACCACCCTCATAGTAAAGAATTTCCTCCTAATATCTGATCTAAATCTTCCCTCTTCAAGTTTTAAACCACTGCCTCTTGTTCTCTCTCTGCATACCTGTGCAAAAAGTCCAGACCCAGCTATCTTGTAGGCCCCCTTCAGATATTGGAAAGCTGCTATAAGATCACCTCAGAGCTCCTCTTCTCCAGGCTGAACAACTCCAACTTCCTCAACCTGCCTTCACAGGGGAGGTGCTCCAGGCCTCTGATCATTTTTGTCAACTTCCTCTGGACTTGCTCAAGGAACTCTTTGTCCTTTTTATGCTGGTGGCTCCAGAACTAGACATGGTATTCCAGGTGGGGTCTCAGAGGAGCAGAGTAGAGGGGGAGAACCACCTCCCTCAACTGGTTGGCCAAGCTTCCTTTGATGAAGCCCAAGATACAGTTGGCTTTCTGGGCTGCAAGCACATATCGCCAGCTAATGTTGAGCTTCTCATCCACCATCACCCCCAAGTGTCTCTCCTCTGGCCTGTCCTCAATCCTCAGTTCTCCCAACCTGTATTCGTGCATGGGATTGCCTCAATCCAGGTGCAGAACCTTGCTCTTGGCCGTGTTGAACTTCATGCTGTTAGCATAAGCCCAGTTCTCAAGCCTGTCAAGGCCCCTCTGGATGGCATGCCTTCCCTCCACCATATAGACTTTACCACACAGTTTGGTGTCATTAGCAAACTTGCCAAGTGTGCACTTGGTACCACTCTCTATGTTGGCAACAGAGATACTAAACAGTATCTGAGTAAACAGTAACAGTCTGAGTACAGACCCTTGAGGAACACCACGCGTCACACATCTCTGTTTGGACATCACCTGTAGTAACATTTTGTTGTGAAAAAGAATGGCAACCAAGGAAATGTTGTTTTGCCCTTGAATTCTTAAAGGGAAGCTAATTAATTCCAGAATTCATAAACACCAACATGGTGATACCCACTCTGAAGATACTAATATTATCCAGCCACACAAATTAAAAGCAAAATAACTATGCCCTCAGGAAAAAGGAAAAAACCCTAAATTTTTTTTTACAATCCCTCTATTACTGAGCCCTAAACTGTATCTTGGAAATGTAATTTCATGGAGCAGTTCCACACCACCACAGTTTGAACCACAAGAAAGCTCACATCAAAGCAGAAGGGTGACAAGATCCAGACTGATCATTGTTCTCTGAAACAATAGCAGTACTCTGAGAACGTCTGCCTCTTATCACTGACTTTCAACCAGTTGTCTCCAATTTTTTACTGCACTACAGCTGTTTTTTGACAGTTTCAAACTGATGTATTAGCAGTTCCCAAAGGTGAATTTAGCAGTGTGTGCTAGTTGTAAATTCATCTGACTTTACTTTCTGGATGATCTGTGTAGGAATCTAAGGTTAAAATGTGATCTCTATTTCCATTACAAGCACTCTGAAGAATTAACCTAAAGATGTTTATTTATTCTATGTTTTATTTATGAGCAAAAGTATACAAAATCTTTGCTATTGAGAACCATACAATCCAACAACTGAAGTGTACTTTGTCAGGAGCTATCTGGGGAAACTGGATGAGTTGCAGACATGGCCTATGAAAAGCCAGGAGAGACTAACAAAAAATAGCAATCCAGCTTCCAGACTTGGAAAAAACTACAAATTATCTTGGGTGCTCTCAGTGGCCTTCAAAGGGAAATATAAAGAATGCAATGACTGCAGGTTTTAAGCTGTTTTGGAGCTCTAACTTTTTCAATTAAAATAACTCTTCTGGGCTCTTGATGTTACTACTCAAGTTGGGCCCTCAAAATGTTATCTCCTACCCCAGAGAGAGCATGCCAATTAGAAAACAACTGTTGCTCGATTCAGGTGAACCCAAGAGATGTCAAACAAAGCAAGCCTCAATATCTAGCCCACATCACTAATGTAGTGGCTGCATCACTTTGCTTTGTTAGAAGAGACATAAATTTGGGTTCCTTTTATAGCTATTTGGATCCACTGACAGCTCACTTCTCCATGGACGAAGTTCACTTCTTCACACCCCTCCCAGCCTTGCCCCTGCACGTATGGTCCCACTGCCTTATTCAGGTCAGCTCTGACATAAATATCAACATACAAAGCTCATTCAGCTGGCAAATTCAGCAGGTAACTCTTCACAGGTTTTTTTCTCCTCTGGGTTAGTATTTCACATTTTTTATTAGACTTGGTAGAAGGTAATTTCTGGCATTAGCTTTCATTATCCTTAGAGGTGCTTCAATCTTTTAGGAATAACTTAGCAAAGAAAATTTGATTATACATTTTTAATATTTCTTTCAGGAAGCATGCCTCAATCCTATTAATTTCTGACTACAAAAATTTCATATTGCGCTTTAAATACAAACACTGATCTTTACAATACAATTCTAAGTATGAACTTTCCCTACATTTTTACTAAACTAATCACATCAATACGGAAAGAATAAGGGAAACCAGTAGTAACTGTCATAAAAAGATGGCACAGTCAGATGAGATCACCCCTTTTCCTATTAAGAAGGGGTCAGAGAAGCTGAAAACACCAACAATGCATTAAGAAACCTGGGACTTCCTTCATCAATGAGTTCTTGGGGCTGGCCACCAATAAAGAGCCCAGTCAGAATTTTGAAACTACACTGATCTGTCTTTCAACATTCCTCTTGGAGCAATCCCTAGTCTCTGACCTACAACCTTAGGTATATTCAGTTGCAACAGAGGGGACTGTGGCAGCTAAAATGCTATCTGGTTACCCTTACATGACACAACTCCCTCTGGGAGGCCAAGTGCTCAGTGGTGTGCAGTACCCTAGCTTCCCTCTGGTTCTTGGCTTGCCTCCACAAAGCACAGATGAAAGCACAGGCGCAGTAACTCTGGAGCTAGAAAGGTAGCAAATGTATTAAACTGATAGCATGAGGCTTGAGAAGTCTGTATTTGTCTAATAAAAAAAACGTATCTTTGCAATCACACATGTAAACTTTAGTAATCTCCAGTACTCCAACTTGTGCTTTACCATTGAACTGGATAAAAGGGTCCTGTAAAATTCCTGAAAAAAAGTGGCAGCCAATTTAGATATCTGTGCATAAATATACATCTTTTTATGTATTTTTAATAGCTATTAAACAGGATTGCTTTCTAAAGCAATAATTTCTGTATTTGGATTGAAAGCTTCAAAACTCCTGTTGAGTTCATAGGGTCATAGTCTCACCACTGAGACTTCCTAAAATGCATTTTGTTGTTAGTAGTCACCATTAAATCTGCTGACTACATACATACCATTGTCTTATTATGCAGTCTCACTATTCTACTGAGCATTATAAACCCTGCAGTATTAGTCAGAAATGGTTACTGAACAACCATGGTAACATACAAATAAAATATGAAAGAAGAAATATGTTTAATTTTTATATTAAAGTCAAATTATACTGAATATCATTCTGGTTTATAGGTTAATAAAATACAAGAGAAATCAATTATGAGCAGAAATATTTATAATGCAGGCACCGTGATAACAACTACAAATGAAAAAGCTTCTTAGTGGAAATACCTGCCCTAAAGGGCAAGAGATATGCCAACCTAATAACCTCACCAGGGGTTATGAAAAATTTGCACATTGCCTGACAGCCTAAGGTAAAGTCTTATGGTAGCTCTTCAAGTGGATAGAAGGAAAAATGGAATGCATTGCAAAGAGGTTCTGTTTATCAAAATCAATGGAGACATTTCCTACTGCATTGACCTTCATTGCATCCTGAGAAGTATAAAAAGCATTAAGGAACATTTTAAAAACACCCAGGGGTTTTCTTCATCTAGGTTTTCTCCCTGATCAAATAAACTGGAACTCTTTATTACAGATATTTCCTATATTTCAAGTTAATGTACATTTCCCTTCAGCACAGCCACCTAAATAATATTAACACTTCATGAGTGCCCTGACAGTGTCCCAGAAATGTCATATTCCTCCCTGGATGAACATCCCTCCGAACAATAGCTTTGCAATGTCCCTTTGCATTAACACTAATTGAAATGATTATCCTTAAGATGACCAGGATCAAGCAACGAAATGGATGGACTGATGCTTAACATCAACAACAGTACTAAAAAGTTGTCCTGGTTTGAGCCAGGATGAAGCCTATTTCCTTTTTACTGAATTTTTTTTTTTTTTTCCAGTGGGTTTTTTTTTAACTAGTAGCAGAGTGTTCCAGCTAGGAATGATAACAAACAACAGGAAAATTGGCTTCATCCTGGCTCAAACAAGGACAAGAGTGGAAAATGATGAGTCTGTGTAAACTAGTATTTTACATGTGATAGAGTTCACCTCCATCTGTTCTCTTATTCCAGTGTTTATGAGAAATATTACTACTGACAGAAGGGCCATCTCTGTTACCTGAGACAGCATAGTACATTGTTCACTCTTAGCTCTTTCCTCACAAAGACTCAGAAGTTAACCAGGCAACAATAAATTTGGCAGAAAACCTATTAGCACACCTTCAATAAGCCAAAACAGGCATGGTTTTGAGCCTATATGTCATCTTACCACAACTGAATCACTTCTGCACTGTGTAACACTTACTTCAGTTGTGGGTAGTTTTTCTTCACTATTCAACCATTTTTCCTATTAGACTCCCAAATCAGCAGATTTATTACTGAAAAGCATAAAAAACCCCATGCTTTTCTGCTTAATAAGTAAACTGCAGAGAGCAATTATAATCATCACTCAGCTCACACCACCGTTCCATAAAGCTTGACAGCAGAGTGGCAGAATAAATGCAGGTTTTCCCCAACATTTTTAAAAGCCATTGATCAGAAGATAGGAAATACATTGCCTTAAGATTTATCTTGGGAAGTCATGTTTTACATCTGTAACTAAAACAAAACACCTGCTTTTAAAATTCAGTTTAAAGAACTATGTGTCTTGCCTGCCTATTTCATTGAGTCCTCTGTGTCTTGTCTTTGAATCCTATGCATGGAGGACTTCTTGGGTTTTATCCTTTTCTCATCTCAAAATAAATGCGAGTCCTACAAAGTACCTGACACTGGTAATCATTCCTTTATACTTAAAATATATGTAGCTAGAACAAACATATGACTCACTTGGCCATGTGCCATAGCTGTTCTACTGTACCTGAATAGCTCTGCAGCACTCCACCTTTGGCACATATTGCATGCTTTAAAGCTGTCTAGTCTAACAGACAAATCTGGGTAATCACGTATTTTGTAATGATTTCTCCTGACACTCTCAATTACATTTTGGAGAGCCCAGAGTACAACATTTCCAGCAGTTCCCTTAACCGACAGCATAAATTTTGTTAAACTGCAATAGAGTGCTGTACAAGATTTATTTTCTGAGCAGTTAACTCTGGTTGCACCATCAAAAGCAGGAAGTAAAATTGCATTAGATTTCACCAGCAGTAATTAATTTGTTATTTTGAAGGGAAATAGTAAGACTCAAGCTACAAACAAATATTAAATTCATATAATCACAGCACAGAAACATTGATTTAAATTCCTACAAATCAGCGTGGAGTACAAACCTTCATGTAAGAAGGCCACTAAGTATTACTAGGGGGCTTTGATCATGTTTTGGGCAACAGGCCGCATAGACTGATAAAGAAGGTTTAAAGCCAGTGCACTGAAACACCACTCCACAGAAGGTAAATTCCTATGTACGTAAGACACTGCTTACATACTACGTGGGAAAGCTGGACTGCAAGAGTGATGGGAAGGGAGTAGATTTTAATTTTGCAAATAAAAGCTGACATTGTTTAAAGACTCGTTAATTGACTCCACTACTTTGGGGGGCGGAAGGGATGTGTGGACTTTTTTCTAAACCATTTCCACACCTGAAAGCAGTTCTTGAAAACAAAACATAAATACACAAATACTACCTTCTATTTCTCTACTACAAAAATAGCCAGAACCACTGCTCCTATATGAAAACTTGTAACATAGTTTGTCTTCTATGACTAAGAAAGACAGCATCTGTATCTTAGTAGTTCTGATGAGACAGATTTGCACTTAGAAGAGAAATACCTGTCCACTTTTCTTCCCCCAAGAGACTGGAAGTATGAACAAGGGAAGGAGTGATGTGATTTTTTAAAAGTACCAAATACAAAATAGGATAACAGGTAAGTATACTGAATAAATGACATCCTAAGTTTACTCAAAACCAACTGGTGATAAATGGCAGGCACATAAACTGAGTTTTACAGAGATAACAGCAGAAAACACATCATACTGAACAAAAAACAACTGGAGCAAGGAAAAAAGTCCTCAAAATAGTCTTAATCTTTTTTAATAAGTTGCTTAATAGTTGACCTAATAAGATATTCTCTAAAATCCTGATATTTCACTAAATTCCAAATTTATAAGACGACTCCTTTTGCTAAGTATTTTCAGTTCCACGCAAAGTCAGAGTCTAAATTAGAAAGCCAGAAGGAAAAAAAAAAAGGAACTCTACGCCCACGTTAAAAATCCTCTAGTGCCAGCCACTGCAATTTAAGTCTGAGCACACTCTGTGGAGTATTAGAAACAGGATGTCTTGTGACAGAAAGATCAAAGGCTTGGTTTTGAAAGTTGAGCCTGAAATCCTTTTGCTTTGGTGTTGCCAACTACAAAGAAGGATAATAGCATGTCCCTCCCACAAATAAGCTCCAGAATGATACAGGCATCTGTAGAAAGGCAGTTGCGCAACATACTAATAAGTACAAAAATAAACCGTTCTTTGGTCCATAAAATAAGCAGATTGAGTTTTACGTTTGAACTGAAGCTATTTTTGGACAGCTATGGTCACAATTAATTTTAAAGCAGTGTATGTACAACCAACCACAAAGGCAGACAAGCTCATACACGGCCGGAGTTTTGTTCTTTGCCCTTACCCTTCTCTCTTGAGAACTGCAATTCGTATTCAAACTCATTTGCAGGATGTCAAGAGTTTCTCATTTTTCTCTGGCACTACACAAGCTGTCATTGAGTAGAGGACCTGTTTATGTATAAGACAGAAAATATTTGCCAGTGTAGCAGAGACACTCCATCTCCAGGCAATGAGATACCTCCCCACTGCAAACAGCTTGGATCTTCTAACATGAAATAAATAAAAATTACTGTTTCATCATAGGACTTTGGTGAACTTATCTATATGGACAATTATTGAATATGGTCACAAACGGTCCACAGAGAACACCCTGGGCTGCAGGAACAGAGCACTTTCTGCATTCTGCTGAGTTGTTCCTTCCAGAAACAGCAACTGATGTCAGTGATTAACAAGAGGCTAGTGCAGATTCAGCACAGTTGGAGGCCAGCAAACTAGAAGCTGCAGTGGCAACTGCAGTAAGTGAATTTAAAATTAGATACTGAAAACTTTTAAATATGGAAGATGAGGAAAAGAGAAAAGTTCTAAAGCATTGTAACTGGAGTAAAAAAAATATTGAAAAACTTCTTCTATGCCCATGTTTGAGAAAATTTCTCCAGCAAGCTTTACTCACTGCCTAATAATATATTTAATATCCATAATCACAGTCTTCAAAGGCAGTAAACTACACTCATTTTGTTTTTATTTATTCTTTAAAAAGCACTTAGATTAAAAAAATTGTAGCACTCCTCCTTGGGAAGGTTGGGTATAGTGGCTAATTGATACAGATTTGCCTTAGAATCATATGTGCTTTCATTGTGATAATATTGTTTTAATTGTGTTTGTCTCAGACCATAAGCATAACAACCTTTTGGACAGAGTTATATTTTGTCCCACTCTTCTTCAGATTTAGAAAAAAAGAAACAGCCACTGAAAGAAAAGAATAATTTTAGAAAAATTATTTTCAGATTCATTGGCTTAAAATCCATAATCAATACTACACATCCCCTGAGAACTGCCAGGAATGTGTGCTATAATGGCAATAATTTAAATTTATTTTTAAAATTTAATTTTAAATTTAATTAATGCATAGAATATTCATCAAGGAAATTAGGGATTTCTGCTTTCTTTACCTTAGCTTCAAAGGTAAATTGTGTGATTATATGCTTTATTTTTTATTAGGTGTACCAAAAAAATCACAGTATATCATGTACCAAGTACTCTGTTTTCTCTTCCTCACTAGGAAAATACAACTTCTAACCACGGATCAGTCCTCTAAAAGTAGACCTAAAAAATTAAGGAAACATTTTATCTATTATGCTTCCATATCACTTCATTACAAACAGATTAGAAATCGGTATTATATAGAAAATATTTCTATGTGGAGTACCTGGAAAGATTAGGCATTATTATATATATTGAGACTATAAAGCAGTTACTCCAAAAAGGAAATAAAGGAGATTGCACATAATAAGACCTCCCAGCATAACATGGTAGCCAAGACATTCTCTGAATGCATAAGGGACCATCTGGAACAGAAGAGAGGTAGTTTTGCCTCTGTTGCTGGTGTGTACATTGCAATATCAAGAATACCATATATTTGGCCTGGTTTAAATACCTACAATTCAGCAAAAATGTTGAAAATGTCAAGAAGTTTCAGAAAGCAACCAGAAGAATAACTCGAGTTCTGCTTTCACCAAGGCACTTGATTATCTCCATCCATAATCACTTCTTACAGCAAAGGTTTATAGTATAACAGTCACAAGCAATGATGAAGAGGAGACTGAGGGGTGACCTCATCAATGTTTACAAATATATTAAGGGAGAATGTCAGGAGGTTGGAGCTAGGCTTTTTTCAGTAACATCCAGTGATAGGACAAGGGGCAATGGGTGCAAACTGGAGCATAGGAGGTTCCACGTAAATATCAGAAAAAACTTCATTACTGTGAGAATGACAGAGCACTGGAACAGGCTGCCCAGAGAGGTTGTGGAGTCTCCTTCACTGGAGACATTCAAAACCTGCCTGGATGCATTCCTGTGTGATGCACTCTAAGTGATCCTGCTCTGGCAGGGGGGTTGGACTAGATGATTCCATCCCCTAAGATTCTGTGATTATCTAACAAGCAAAGATTTCTGATAGGAGGAAGCACTTCAATCTAACCAGGTAATTATAATAAAATCCAGTGTCTAGAAACTGGCAGCTACATAAGTCCAGAAAAAGAGGTGAACACTTTTAAGAGTGAGAGGGAATACTTGAACAACTTCTCCAACAATATACCTAATTCTCTGCACTTCATAGACACCAAATTTATTTTGAATATTGTGAATTCATGGATAAATTTGCTACAGAAACAACTGTTTAAATTGCAACAGAATTCAACTAGGCTAGATTAGACTATAAAGAAGGTTAAATAACGTAGAAGGTCATAAAGGATTCCCCTTTATAAATCTACCAGTTAGTCCTGTGTACTGTCTGTGAAATGTAAATATTAAACATAATTCTTTGTTTTGGAAGAATTTAATGTCTACTTACAGAGCAATATTAGCAAGCTGCAGAACATTTTTTATTCAACTAGTGTGCTATTGAGTACAATAAATACAATAAGTACAACAATTTCTTATGAACTTAAGAATGGATACTAATGCAAAGACTACATTTTAGCTGATCAAATTATATTTGTACATATGTGGGGGAATCTCTGAAAGTTCTTAAAACAGGGGGATTTCCTACTTGTGGTAATGTCTTAAATGTTGCTTCCACTGCCTTAGGACCATCTTCCTCTGCCAGACAAAATACCATTTACTCCTGTCAACTCAATTTGTCTCTTTTTATTTCTTCCAGAATCTGTAAGGGTTAACTCTGTCTGTATTTAAGCTCTTTTAATCAGACATGATTATCTAGCATGTATTTGTAGACCTTCTAGCAGAGCAAGGCTCTCACCTAAATAGATATCACGGCAAAAATACACATAAAAAGACAGAAACTAAAATATCAAACCCAGACTCTTTCTACCTGTTTTAAATATCCTCTTCTGTTGATATGGATTTTATGAACTACTTAATATTTGCTAATGTTGTCACAAGAGAAAAAGTAATTAAAATACTACAGTTCTTTACTCCAAATGTCACTTGTTAGCTGCATTTAAAGAAAATAACAGCAAAGCTTACTTATATGAACTTCTGGCCTATAATCTTAATTTTCAATTCAACACAAATAGAAATACAACAGATTTTTATTTTTTTTAAATTGAGTGCTAAATAAGTTTATCTACCAGAAGGCCATTATGGTTTTCCATATTCAGTGCAGAACCAAGTTCTATAAAAAATCAAAAACCCTTCAATATCAAGTAATATAGTGAAAATGCAGATAAGCCTATCCCTGTGGAATATAAAACAGGCCCAATTTTAATGAAAAGCTCAGTATTAACTAAGTGAATTCCTTGCTTTCTACAAGAGTTTACATTTTTGTGTCCTGATCTCTCTCCTCAGCTCTGCTGAAAAACTTCCAGGACCTAGGAAAAGAGAG
This sequence comes from Apus apus, assembly GCF_020740795.1. Taxonomy (NCBI): domain Eukaryota; kingdom Metazoa; phylum Chordata; class Aves; order Apodiformes; family Apodidae; genus Apus; species Apus apus. The sequence goes on along the minus strand of NC_067285.1, from coordinate 50,608,419 downwards.
ACATGCATCTCAGAAGTGTGGCAGTCATCTTTTACAGCTTGGGCTTACGCACACCCTCTGCCAGACATCATAAATGCAGATAAAAGAGAGTCTGAGATAACCCACATAAAGGACCCTTCACTGAGCTCATATAATCTATACTGCAGCCAATGAGCATGGAAGCAGGCTATTAAGGAAGAATTCTGTGAGTGCTTTGTTAAGTGCCTGCAGGCTCTCAGATGAACACCAGCAGGGTTCAGTTTTTCTCCAATACTTAAACATCACATTACTTGCTGTTGTATTTTGAATGCTTCGGACTCTTAAATCTTTATGATTTTTTTAATATTACTTAATATGCAAGTGCTATGATAACTGGAGAAACAGTGTAATTTATGGAAGATACAAACAACTTTCTTATACTCAGCTAAACTAAAATAGAGACCTAGCCTTTAGCCATATGGCTTATTCTCAGCCATCACCTAACATACATCCCTTTGCCCAACAAAATTACATGCTTTCACAGTCAGCTCCTGGTCCCCTCCTGACAGTTTTCTTGGTTCCTTAGATACTTTTCTTCCTTTTGCTGCAAAGCCCTGTTGCAACGAAAGAAAGACAATACTCCTCATCTTACTGTCCTTCACTGGACAGACTGTTACCAAATAACAGATATAAGGGAAAACAAACAAACAAACACACACAACAACAAATTTCATTGTGGCAATGTGAACAATTAATACATTGTTCTTTGTTTTGAATCTATCCTTCTCAAATAACATAGGATCAAGATGGTCTGAGGCAGGATTATCAGAAGGGAGAAGAAATGGAAAGAAAACTAAGTCTAGAGTTAAGAATATGAAAAATAAAGTAAATAATGAGCAAATCAAAGGATAAACATGGACTCATATGAAAAAAATAAGTGAAAGGAAATAATACCCACCCACCTTTCAAACCTTCTGCTACAGCCTTTTCAGAGTGAAAAAATAAGTGCCCTTGTTGCAAATTTTCCACTCTACTTTATGTTCTGAACAAACCACATTTCCTCTAAGGAGTAGAGGAAAACATACAGTGGAGAATTCCTATTTTCCACTAGTTTCAACAGGAGGTTACAGGTCTTGGGCCTTCATAGCAGAACATGCCGGAAAGCCATCAGGCTAATTATTGAGGAGAGAAGGGAGTAAATAAGGGGTTTTTTCCCTTTCTAGACTGCTGAAGAATGCAGTATCCCAAAGGCATGGACAGATTTTGCCATCATATAAGTAGAAAAGTGCTTGGAAAGCAGAAGATTCTGAAATGCACCTATTCCACCTATACCACATTCCTTTGAACATGAATACAGAGTAGCTGTACTGAGGCTGGTACTACTTGTGACATATACGGGAAATGTTGGGTTTGCTGCCAAGGAGATTCTGCAACATAAGGCAACGATGGCTGAATTTAGGCACTACTTACTGGTGGGTGCAGTTCACACTGAAAAGGTAGCGCTAGTGAGCAATGTAAAATACATGGATAAGCAGAATCCTAACATCGGACAGGTAACAAAAGTGTCTATTTTAAATTATTATGGATGTTACTGAGAAAACCTATATTAAATATTAAGTAACTTCTTGCAAGACACTATCCTCATAGCGTTCTCTCTAGAGGTGATAAGCATTGTGCAAAATGACCATATCTACTCTTTGAAATCTTCTCTGTGCCTCTTCATAAAGTCATATTGTTTCTAAGAATGGCCACTTTTGGATAACACTTCCTAGCATCCAGAAAAACCCTACCTATAAAGCTTTATCATTAGTTACTTTGTACTTAATCCTCTTTCTCCCACCATCTATATATTCTTAATAGGCACTTATTACAACGAGGCTCCAGAATCTATAATCAACAGATTCAGGGCCTTGATGTACTTTGTTTTTAGAATGAAAATAAAATTATAAAGCCAAGGAAAAATTAAATATAATTCAACATTTATGATTTTAAGAATTTTTATGCAGTATTTCTCTTTCAGGTTGGAGAAGCAGTACTTAAGTTGTGTTTTTCCTAAGCTGTGTCTTCTAACAACTAAACCTCCTTAAGACATCCGACTCAAATAAAGTGGGTACTTGGTCTAGTCTGTTGCCATTTCCTCATCTTCGCCCAAATGGATTTTTTTTTTTTTTCAGGCTTAAAGAAATCTAAAGGGATTTTGGAGGATTTTCAAGAAAATTGCCTGAAAACACCATGCTATGTTAAAAATAGTCTGAATCAACGTTGGTGACATTGTTTCTGAAGGTACCACTTTCCTCTTAAATAGCCAGGATCCACCAGATGTGACTGTATTATTTGCGCTCATAAGAAAGAATAGTTCTGATATGTCTGACTTGCCAGAATGACAGTATCATTAGAAGAAAAACACAGAAAATCACATTCAGGTGCATTTAACAACAAAATGAAAACAAACCATACCAAGACTAGGTACTGTGTTCAGCAGACTACAGCAGCTCCCATTAGCACTAGCTCCTGCAAATGTTGCTGTGGTGCACACGTTTTTTTCCAAAAGTAAGGTCAGGCCTAGTAGCTTCTTTGTCTCTGTTGTCTTCGTGTCTTTGAAATTTCAAGGATGGCAAGTTATGATTGACGCATCTCCTGGCACTATTGCTCTGAACCAATCATTCTTGTTTTCAGGATCTGTGAATACTATCTGGCTTTCCTGTGAATTTATTTTAAAAAGTGATAAGCATTATGTGGGGATACTAATTAGCAGCATGGATGCAAGCAGCCTTATAAAGGCAAAACAATGTTTTGTGATCTATTCTTCACATGGGTCACTCTCTTTGATCCCCACTGAAAAGTATTACTATTACCAGAACAGTATAACAAATAAGATACAATTATTACCAACAGAGTCAAAGGAGCTTATGGCACAGTAGTATTCAGCAGTGGTATTTGTATCCAAAAGCAACAAAAACCCATTGTGTTTATTATAGGCTGACTTTTGATGTTATATTGTTACCCATACTGGAATAAAGACCTAAGTGTTTAGGCTGGCTTGTTTTCTGAAAAAAAGTAAAATGCCCAGAGAACACAGACATATTTTCAGTAGGAAAATCAGAGAAGCTAGACAAGTTGGGGGGGGGGAGGCGGGGGGAAATGGGTGCTATTATTAAATTAAAGCACATCACTATGGACTGGAATTTTCCAAATTATTTAAATAAACTGAAGGTCATATATATTGTTAAATGCTGAGCATCCACTAACACCTGTCTGAAAATGGATTGTGAAGGATTTCATTAGGCTCTTACTATAAAAACTATCTCCTCTTTTTGCTTAGATAAAATATTATCAATAGGAAATAAATTAGGAGATGCCACTCACCCTAGCAATTCTGAGTGAGCTGTTGTCTTCCTTCTGAAGGATAAAGCTTTGAAACTCAAAATGACAACTCTTCCCGACAAAGCTGTTCACCAAATGTACTAAGAGTGTAAAAATCACTGTCATGATATTTTGTGACCAATGAATGTCCTGGCCTTCAAATTATTTTTTACTAGTCCTGAAACAATGTGATGCTAAACTGAACTAATTCCAATGACTGAATCGTCCTCCATGGGCTCCTCAGCTCCCTGACAAAAATCTCAGTTTGGCGATGTTCGTATACTTGATGGCAGCAGTGAGATCTCTCTATAGCTCATCTGTTAATTGCTATCCAACTCCCACTGAGTTCCTGCAGTATTCCCACAGGACTGCTATTTCTGTTTCTTTTCCCTTAAAAGCTCCAGCTATATTCTCCAGCACAATCCTTAATCTGTTCATCTCCAGAATTAAAATGGGAAGAAAAACAGGTCTTATATTCACATATTCATGACTATTTAAAGCTTGACAGTCTCCCTTATATAAACCTACCTAATTTTCCAGCTTGAGGTTCATTTTAATGAAATGTTATCTATCAAACCATAGTTGTACAGTATTTTTTTGTTCTCTTTGTTAAAGGAACTTGGGAATTTAACTTTTTTCTTTTAATTACATCTAAAATTTCCATCCATCATTTATCGTCTCAGTATGCTTTTATTTTATGAAAAGTGATTGTATAAAAACTTGCAACAATACAACCCCACAAGCTTGAATTTTACTTGCACAGAATTATTGATAAGAGCAGTGTAACTTGTCCTTCTGATGAAACATGTTTTTTCAGAAACTGTGCTTATTCATTTATTAGTAATGATAAAAACTGCCAGGAGCTGTATTTCTCATGCCTCTGTGTAACAAATGAACTGCCTCAAGGCTAAACATCTCCTACAAAATGTCTTCCCTTCTGGAAAGTAGCAACATCTTTATGCTAATGATTACAAATATTCTCTGGTTCTATTCTTCTTTTTATTGGAAGAAAAACTTTTTTTCCCCTCTCTCTTTTCTGTAAACATTGTCATACTTCATTCACAAAGAAGATCTCCATAATCAATCAAGTAGGATATCTATCACAGCAATATGCAACATCTCAAAGTAATTTCCAGGAAGTCAACTGATTACTCCATTGTATAAAGCAGAAAGTCTCAAAGTGTCCTATAGGATGGCAGTATGAAACATGAAGCCAGTATGAAGCCAAAGAACTGCAGTCTTTCCACCATTCTTAGCTGCAATTTTGCCTTCAACAGATCCCAAACACAGCAGGAAAGTACAACTTTTGCTAAATATGTAATGTTAATTAGTGATCTCCAATTTGTGCACCCAACAGCCTAGCAAAGTTTCCCCACATCGGAGTTAAAATGCTACTACTTCACACATTTCTCAAAAAATCTTTGCAGAGAGGAAGTGTTACTTTGAATGTTTTTCAGGTATCTTTGACCTTATGCACCTCCTATTTTTGAATAATATTTAATACCTTCAGACTAATAATTCTCCATTATGTCTGTATTGACTGCTGTTATATTGCAATGGAAGCCTCCCTAGGACTGTACAGATTTCCATTTATCATCACAACATGTTTTTTTCATGTGCAGCTGACAGCAGAAGAGCAAAATGTAATTATCATCACTATTCTGAGATCAAATTGAATAGCCTCTTTTGCTCATATCAAAGTCAATATTACTTCATTTTAAAAAATAAGAGTTCTTATAACGAGTACTAATAAATTCACCACATCATCTATCTGCTCAGAGGGGAAAGCATCACCTACTAAATGCCACATTCTATACCACTATGTGATAGCAACTGTGATAGATCTAAATAGAAATGATTAAAATCTGCAATGCAGAGCCAAAGGAATATGGTTAACTGTTATACACATGGAATACATAAGATATTCCAAAAACTACATTACAAATTAATTCTTGATAAGGCTGTTGGCCAGTTCACAAGCACACGTTTAATCTCAGTACATTAAGAGCATCTCACAGAAATAATGTAAATCAATACAAAAATATTTCCCTGTAGAAATAACTTGTTTATAGAAATAACATTGCATATTACAGCACATAAAGAGGTCTTCTGCTGTTATCAAAACATGAGATAAATAGCTGCAGCCAAGTCAGTCATTCATATTCAATCAGCATTTTCCAACAGAGTTTTATCTTATCTGAAAGCTTCTAACCAGGTTGTATTATGTTTATTTGTTTTGCAAAGGCATTTGAGAGTTACAGATGGAAAGTGCAGTGTTAGAAATATCAGTGTTACTCAACCCCATTGATCTTTCTCTGAAGGCTGTGGAAAAAGAAAGAAGGGAAGTTTAGCTGTTAAGAACACAACACAAAGCTATAACTAAATGTAGCTCACATACTGCAACCATTATCCAAACTTGACCAGGTGACAGGAAAGATGACCAACAATTGAAGTAATTTACCAATAAACTGAGAGTCATTGTTAATGCCACTCAAAACTGCCCCATTTCTTGGCTCATTTTCTTGAACTTCTCAAGAGTTATGATTCTCTCACCTTATGATCTCTTAATGAAAGGTTCCTTTAGGAAAGGTGGAGTTCTCTTCCTGACTGACATTTGTCACTTTGAAGATTCACGGGTAAAGATGCTGTTAGTAAATGTGATCCAGCAAACATTTGTACAAGACAGACTGAACTGCAGTAGCTTTTTTTTCCCAAAAAAATGGTTAAGCACCTCTTTATTCCCTAGGATGCATATCCTTCTACACTGTATGTCTTTTATGTGCAACCAGCTAAATCTATTTCATTATTTACCTATTTAATAGATAAAACATCATTTAAAAAAAATTAGAACCATAATATTAATTGCTTAGTTACAGAATTTTTGTTCTTTCAGCCATTGCATTGTATATAATCAAAAGAGTAAGAAAATCAGGTTCTGGTGTTCATTTCAAATAGAGCAATTGTACTTACTGTTGTTTTATACATTCTATTACACCCCAGCACTATCCAACATCTTTTCACAAACTCGGATAGAATTATGTTACCTCAGGTTTTTTTTCTCTTGGACACTGAAGATAAGCCAACAACTCACCCTAAAGTGCTGAAATTTAATATTACCTGATGTGCTGTACTGTGTACAGCTTGGCAGAAGTAACAATTCAGAAGGTTTTTAAGTCTGAGATCCTGGCCAGAATCCAATAAGGTCAATAATTACCAGGCCATCAAAAACCTGTTTGTAACAGTACAGAAACAGGATAGGTTTGAGTGTTTCAGAGAAGCTGGGCCTATCTTGAGAACACATTTCCTCACTCCACTTTCAGCTCCATACCGAGCCTGCACAACACGTAAGAAGTTCCCTATACTGGTATCTTCAGGATTTACCTTTGAGACTCAGATTCCATATACTTTGATATTCATCATGATCACAGATGAAAGCATATCAGAACTCATAATTCTGGTGATACACTTTAATCTTGACCAAAAGCTGAATTTCTCAAAAACATATGCCGAGTGATCTGCCCAAATGACACCAAAAAACCTCAAACCCACACAAACCAAAACCCACAAATCACAGTCCTAAATAATTGAACTTACTATTCCACTTACCACTTTTCTCTAGCCATGAGGACTGGAAAAGCCCAGGATGAAGAAGTTTTGCCAAACAGCCAGTGCATTGCTTCTGTCTGGGCTATACAATGAAAAATTCCAGAAATCCAAAGGTTCAGGCCATGCACATATCTGCAAGACAGAAAACCTCTATTGTTAGACAACTTCTCCTGCAACTGTCTGCTTTTCAGTTACCTGGTGCAAAACTAGAAACTTTAGAACATATTTCATAACATGAAGACTGTTTAAAATGTACTGGAAGTAAATGAAGACACATTTTATTATAGGGCAGTTTAAAACTGAAGTGCTCACTTGGTTACCTGAAGTCTATGAGGCTGCAGTCTTAAATATTGATTTTGTATTCATTGTCATTGACAGAAGCAATTCTGCTTTTGCTCAATGTAATAAATATGCCTTTAAACAGAATAAGACCTTTCAGCAAGAAATTTTGCATCTGTTTATAAGCCTAAAATTAAAACTGCTAGAATTGAAAAAAAAAAAAATAACCAAAGGGGTTTTCAAAAATTTAAAACTCTATCATGCATAAATGGAGCTCATCAGAGAAAGTAATTTCCCTGCAGAAAACACTCCATCTTTTGTTTTATGTAAGTTAGCAACATGAATATTTTATTCTTAGAGAAACTGCCGTTACCCTTTTACATTTCATAGCTTTGCATGGTGCCTCAGATAAATAGAAGCTTGCTTTTTTTTTTCCCCTCTCTCTCTCCTTGCTGTTCAAGCCTATTGCAATTGCAAATTTTGCCATAGCTCAGTAGATATTACAGTTTGGAATTTGGCATTAACAACAACTGTATCCTTTATCCCTATCATCCCTTCTAGAAAGGAAATGGGAAGAAATGTGCATAAAGGACAAAGAGGGTTCTCAAGATATCTATCATCATTTGTAAGGCACATCAACTGTCATTGTCTTCAGGTAGTTTAGGTTTTTCTCAAAACCTCTTTCAACCTGGGCAAAATTTTGCAATTACAGAAAAGGTACTAAAAACACCTACATTAAAACAATGGCCTAAATGAATACTTAACTGAGATGTATTTCAACACCAGGATGAGAATAATAAAACGAATCAGTACAGTGAATAACATTGCGTTGCTGGGAGCTTGTTGCACAAAACTGTGAGCAAAATAGGCTGCAGAAGACAGATTCTACACAAAATTGTGTTTTAAATGAGTTTCATCTCAAGAAGCTTAGAATTAACTTTTCCAATCGAGTTGGAAATTTGGAGAAGATAGACTATTTGACCTACATGCAATTCCATTATCATTGTAAATTCTCTTCTTTGAGAGCAATTTTATTTTTAATTTTGTTACTTGGAATGTGAGAGTTTGAGTGGTTGATTTTCTTGCTCAGTGCCGCTGGGATTTTTTTCAGACCTTTTTATGGGCTTTTTTTTTTTTCTTAAGATTGAACATTTCCAGCAAATTGTTGTACCATGTATTAGAACTTCCACCTAAACAGGAATGCACTTTCTTCTTCAATGTGATCTTCCACACAGACTTTTTGAACTGCAGGCAGTGAGAAGGGATAGGGCACCAAGGGCATGTCAACAGGACATTTAACACAAGGGCAGCATGACTCTGAAGCACCTGGGTGTCTGAGTGGCAGAGGGTAGCACTTTTTGAAGGCATTAGTTCAGGATAGGAATACTAAAACAACACTGCCCCCAGGTAATTAGCTCTGCCAATCCAGACAAACTTGAACAGGCTTTAATTGACAGATTGATACTGTTACCATTGCCAAAGATAAAGCACTAATCCTAGACCTATATACATTTACATTGCTCAGGATATGTAAACCAAGCTGTTCACTCTCTGTTGTTTGTAGAGGCCTGATTACTGAGGAAAAAAAACAAGGACTGGATTTATGCTGGCTAAGGATGATCTTATTTGCATCTTATTGCAAGGCAGATCACGAGCAAACTTTATCAGAAGACCACACAGGAAGATAAAATCACTTTCCACTTGCAACACCATAAGCTAACACCAAAAATTTTGCTGTCTTAGTCAAAAATCATCAGGGGAGAATTTGCACACCAGAACCACTCAGTCTAATCATGCAAGAAGGAAAAAAAACAGTCACCGTCCAATAAAAGTAATTTAGTAACAAAGTACTGTAAGAAACATCACTCTCCGAGATCATTAGTGAAGGTCCAACTTTCTCTGCTGCTGAAATTCAGAAAACTTTGAGAGGTATGTTTCAAAACATTCTTCATTTCAGCTACCTGCTAAACATAAATAAATAAATAAATAAATAAGGTTGTCTACGTTGGTTATTGTGAGAGTGCAAAAGCATTTGCATAGGCAAGGACTCAAAATTCCCACAATAAAAATATCAGGACAAGAGTACTCCATGCCTAGAAAGCTTAAAAAACTGTCTTAAAGACATGCATATATATTTGTTCGCTATTCTAAAGTTAAAGGCCTACAAAGACAAGAAACTTGTAATTTGTTAAACGGAGCATTAAAATCTAGTTGGGTGGGAGAGTATAGGACATAGCAGAGAATTTGAATTCAGTATTCAAAGTTTAACTATTGCAAAATTGTAAGCTGAGTTAGTACAACTACTTAGTTTTACATTAGTTTACATGCAAGTTATTATCCAGCCTTGAAAATCTTTCTCAGCATTAAGAAATTAATTGCTGATCCTTTAATTTAGCTCCATCTTTGGTGTTGTGATCAACATATTTGACCTACATCATAAATCATTGCTGCATTTTTACTTTGTTATTGAAATTTATGACACGCTTTTGTTATTTTACCTTATGAGATCCTAAGTCATTATGTATACAAAAATATGGTTGGACTTGATGATTTTGAAGGTCTTTACCAATTTTAATGATTTTATATTCTGTGCTTCTAAATATGCTGAGTTATATCTCAAATTATATTCCAGACGGGCAGTTATAATGATTACATATATCAATGTATATTTACTAGTAAGTATCATGTCTCTCTAGCTTTTTCTGTCTCCATCTACTCCAATTTGTCTTTAATTCTTTCAGTGTCCTTAACCTCATTAGTGGCCACAGGGATTGTGAAATTTACTTCATTGGAAATTACAGTAGTGCTATATAAATGCCTAATCACCCCACATTTAAAATTTTCAAAAGAAAGTTGGCAAAAATATACACCAGAAAATAGCTGCCTCTTCCACTGTAAAAAGTGTTTATATAAAGAGTTATACACTGGGGGAGGTCACACTTATGACAGTTGTTGAGGATATTCCAGGATCTAAATCTTGAATGATAATGACAAAAATTACAGTTGACAAAATGTATAAATTAATGAGTAAATGTTACATAGAACAAGAGGTTTTCATCCCTTTAGACTGTCTGAACTTTCTAGCAGTCTTCAGTGCTTCTGTATTTCAAAAAATACAAAGACTTTTAGGTTAACTGTCCTGCTACTCTACAATAGAATTTGAGCTGGGTCCACAAATCTAATTTTCTAATTGTAGACACAGTGAAAAAAAAAATATTGTATTCATTTAAAAAAAAAAAAAAATTAGAAATCTCTTTTCAACTTAAGATTGCTGATAGAGAAACAATAAAGAGCTCAACATCATTCATGGTTGAAGTTACTGTATTAGATTCCTTTTAAAGACAACTCTATATATAGGGCAAATTATCATTGACCATGAACTCTGGCACAGCAGTGCTTTTGGACAGAGATCATTTTCTAGTTCCTTCATACTCCAATTTCTGCATTGGGCTGTCTTTTAATAACATAGCCATAAATCAGTGCTATTTCCTGTATTTTAATGTAAAGCATAACTCATAAATAGCATATTCTGTTAATACCCAAATCTATCACTGAAAGCAACATAATTTAAATATTTCAAAACCGTTACATTGTACATTACACTATACTTAAAAAAAAAAAAGCTTAATTTTATTATCAATCCCATACTGTTTTATTCTATTTACCTGTTATGATATCACATTTAACAATAAAAATTTCAAACAAGTTTTAACTGGGTTATTCAGAATGTAAATACTGGACAGACAGAAGCTAATGTAAGGAAGTAATTTTCCTAAGGAGTTTGATTATTTTCTAATTGCTTATTATATATCTATTATTCTGCAAGAACTCAAGATTTAAAATTCCACCTTCTTCTTCAAAACTTTAATGTTATTTGGATCTCTGACGCATTTATATTTCATTTCACAGCAGTGTAACAATTCAAGTGGTATATTTGAATGTTTGCAGCAGCCAATTGTTGATTTATTTTCTTTCAGGCAAAATGCAAATAATCTCTTAAGAGGTTTGCTCACAACCCTTGTGTTTAATATATTTGCAGTGAATAAATTAAAAGAAATCAAAAAATTACTTTTTAAAGGCCCTCTTGAATTTTAAAACTCCATTCAGTTTCAAAACATTATTTGGAATTTTCCTACGAGAAGTAACTGGAAATGAACACAGTGACCTTGGGCCATTTCCAGTATAGAGGAATGCCAACTGTGAACTTTGAGAATGGGAAAATATGCAGATCTACTGACCTAGCACCTTTTTGAGCTCTCCACCAGAAGTCCATTCTTGGACTAGAGATGCTAAAGATAGCTAAGCTGGCCACAGACCAGGTTTAACAATATAGACCAACCTTCTGAGGTAGCTAGAGCTAAGTTTCCATCAGAGAAAACAACAACAATGAAGAACATAGATTTTATTTCTTTTAAGAGTGATTAAGTATATAAAAACAAATTGGGAGGGTAGAGGGTTGTCTCCAAATAACATTTATTTTTTTTTTCCCGGAGTAGCCCAATTCTCTTCTCATTAGAATAAATTATAATTTGGCAATTATGTTGAAGGAAGCAGAATGAAGTCTTAAAGTACAAATGCTGTAATGTATACCAGGTATTGCAGAGGTAAGCACTTTCCAGATTTAAAATCATCTTTAATCAAATTGATCCCTAGTAATTTTTTTCTAGTTTAAAAAACTTTGTCTAACAGACTAAACTCAGTATTTGGTTCTATATTTACCCAAATAACTTTCCATTTTAATTTTAGATTCAATTCACTTTGCATCCAAGAAAACTCTTTCTTTTATACAAGCTGTTTTCTATTTGGAAATGTGATCATCTTTATAAAAGAATACATGTTTGAAGGCCCCACCTGATAAAGTGTTATTTCTTAGAGGAAGGAGCAAAGATTGTTACCTTAACTAGGCAAACAGTTTGTTAGATTTTTTTTTTTTTTCAAGTGAAGAGCATTATTATTATGTTGTAGAAAATATCTTCTAATTAAGTCAATATTTAGCTTGTCTGCTATTTATTCCAGATTGCCAGCCTTGTAACTTTGACCTATTTTTGTGAACAGTGAAACTATGCTCTGAAAATCAAATTAAAATTTGGGGTTTACAGGCCAAGAAGATCAGATCATAACTTTGTTAAAATAGACTGAAGGAGAGTTTGTGCCTGGGCAAAGCAAATTAATTTACAAATTAATAATCCTGGATGAATTCTTGCATTTTTTGCTTAACTCTTCCTTTACTATAAATAAGAAAGCATCTTAGTAATTCCATAAAAATCACACAGGCAAAAAGCAATCATTCAATACTCAGTGGTATAAAAATATACTAGCTAATATAGACACTAATTTCTTTATTCTTCTTATTCTCAATTTTCTTTCAACTTCTTTTTTTACGTAAGAAAAAAATTGAAATTTTGGAAAACTTCCACTATCATAGGTTTCAGATAATAATGACCATATCCAGTTTGGAAATGCAGATTCAAAGTTATAGAAGTCACTAAACCCGTTGTTAAATGAAGAATCAGTGGCTTTGCTTCAAGCAACATATAACAGACTTACCATGCAGTTTTATCCATGTATTCAACAATTTTAATGTATTATCGAAGTTCTAGACTGAGTGTGTACAATGAGAGTACAATAATTCTGATGTCTGGTGGGACTACTAAAAGTATTACGCATTGGTAAAAAATTCCAGTTTGGTAATACAAGCCTTACCTCTAATAACCCTATTCTACAGGTTTGCTTTCCTTTTGTTATTTCAAATAAATTTTTGCATCAGTTTGACATTATAACCAATTCTTGTAACACAATCTTCATGCTCCTGTCCTACCATAGACCTGAAATATCAAAAAATGTAGTAATCCCTTGCATTATAAACTGCACCTGTCTTCCATGGGAAGACCGTCATTTGGTGGAAACTCCTTAATAACTATTTGTGTGGAGCAGCTTCACAAGGCATCTGTCCAGAATACATAAGATGACATCATTCTGAGGGTCAAATGTCTAACAGGAATCCACTTTTTGCTACTCTCTTCATTCCCCAACTACCTGCCACTTTACCTTGAAGTCCTAGTGTTGCTCCCTTGCTAACATTCTGGTTTTATCTTTCTTTATTTGAATTACATTGTTGTAAAAAACAAAGGATCTGGACAGAAAAATAGTCAAACCAAATTGTGCCTGCAAAAACTAAATCGTTCACAGATTAAGGAGAAGTTTATTAAAGACTGGGAACTAATGAAAAATATACACACATTCTGCAAACTTTTATCTGAGTTTAAAAAGATGCACACTTCTGAATCATCTGAATGATCTCAAGTTGTCAATAGTAACCTTTTCCTTTCATCTCACTTGTAGCAGAAAACTCTCAATTCGTATGCAGAACTCTCAAAGAGTTGAACATACTTATATTCTACCAGGTAAAATGAACTCTCCCTCCATATTCTTTTTTTCTTCTCATACAAGAATTTTTGACAAGGATTGTCTCTTCCCTGGTGTGTGGATTGAAGTAAGCATACTAAGAATGCAGTCCTAAGTGAAATCCCCAGGCACTACCAGCTTTTAGAATTCCAGCCTTCACTGCCTAAGTGTCCTTCCAAGCCTCCCAAATTCCAGCGATTAAGGCTGCTGCCTCTCTCTTGTTAAAGTTGCATAACAAAATATATAGTTATTCTGGTAAATTTGCCCTGAAAACTGTTGGGTATTCTTCTACCAGTTGACTGGGCAGCAGAGAATGACCAAACCACATCTTTTTCCCCAGACCAATAACAGCTAATAAAAATAAAGTTTAAAAAAATTATAGTGTTGAAAACAGAGGGATTTTTTTTTCTAAATTAACATCCTTGTCAATTAAACAATACTACATGGTTCCCTGCTTGCTACTACATACGTAGAGATCTGGCAGACATGACATTTCAATAAAAAGGGCATCTTTACTTTTTTATAAGCTAACTTGAGGAAGATCAAGCCACTGTTCAGAAGATAGAACACCTGGTAACATGGACAAAGTTACAAGTACTTACAATTTGTCTTTTATTATCATTGTGATAATCAGATGGTTCTGTTTTAGAATTGCTCTGACATCTTTTTGTTTCAATTCTTTAATGAGAAATGCACTCCAAAGATTCCCAGCGACATTATTCACCAACATCTTGACATAGTGTAACCATGATTGGTTGGCATCACCAAGATCTCTAAAGAGTTGGAGAAGCATTTCATCTGCTGCTGTAATATCTTGTGTACGATCAAAAAAAGGCCCTACTGGAGTGATTAACAAACTTGCAGCAGCATAAAATGCAATATGTATTTGTATGTGTTTTTTTTTTTCATTTTTTTTAACCTCAACTATTTCCAAGCCTTTTCTTTAAAACAGAAAACCCTATCTATGCTTACAAACTATACAGACTAGACGTACAAACTAGATCCAGAATACTCAAAATTACAACCACTAACGTGTGGATCCTTTATCTATTTGAGTTATGGATGAAGATTTCCAACACTGTGCAGCTTAGTCATCTCAGAATGCAACTTGGAAGAGGCACTGTTTGTAAAAAAGGTGCTTCAGATACATGATCTGCAGTGTCAGAGAAACACACTTAAAAGATGGTTTTGTTTTGTTTTCAACTGGAATGCCTTCCCCTTTTAATGATCCTGACCTGTTTATTCCAGTGTTTTTGGCTTTGTTTCTTCTTTTTAAACTTAACAGGAATGATACATTTCTTCTAAGGATGACAAAGGGAAAGGCTCAACATTTTGACTGTAGCTTTGCTTACAAAATTCACCCAGGACATAGAAAAACCCTGCTAAGCTTCAAAAACTGCTGTGCAGAGCAAGGCATCTTCTGATCAAGAGCTTTAATTTCCATCAACGGGTCGTAATTCCAGATGTAAGACACTAAAGAAAATGTTAGGAAGGACTTAAACCCTTAAGCTATTTTTTGTGGCACAAGATCTAATTGCCTATAAATTGCAATGTATTTTCTGCTCAGCACATAAAGCTTGTCTATAAATACGTAACTGTTTTAAGAGCCATCCTCCTGCATGGCACTGAAAAAAATAAAATTGAAAATATGGCATAGCTTTCTGTTTGTTTTAAAGCTCCAGATTCAAAAGAAAAAAACTTTAAAGTGGGTTATCTGTTTTCTTGGTGAGGATTTTTTATTTTTGAAAATCAGTCTGTTTCTAAGCATTTAGATTTATGTGAAGATTCAATTTAATGTAGTCACATGAACTCAAATGGTTTTCTTAAGTTGCATTAAGAAAAGGTCATCTCAGCTAGATACACAGCACTAATAGCACTGGCATTAACAGTATTATTTTCTCTCAAAACAAAAATTCACCAATTATGTTCAGTTAAATCAGGATAACCATAAGAACTGAATATCTCATATGCCACTTGCCACCTTGCTGTGAGAGTCAACAGCAGTACATAATAGATACATCTACTGTTTTGTGACTGTATGCAAAATAACCCGGTAGTAAGGTTTTTTATTCAGAAAAGTGATATATCAGTAGTTGCCATCCTTCCCTCCCCCCTTGGAATTTATGGAAGATCACAGCAGTAATTTATTTCACTGTGACCGAGAGACCATCACGTATTAGAGCTCATCTTTCCCATGATTTAAAACCACCTACACAAGTGCTTTCGAGCTATTTCTGAGATCCCCTGAGCTGTTTAAGTCTGTATGAATCATGAAGCCAGTGAAAGTTTTATCAAGTTTCAGGTGTTCTCAATTTTTATTTTTTCTACCTAGAACAAAAGAGAGCTCCAGCCTGGTTCTTTCAGGGGTACACAGAGGAACAGAGCTGAGGCATCTGGGTGAACATTGTTCTCTTTCATGACATTTACCTTTGGTGCTAAACAGGGCTGGACACACCAACCCCAATTCTCACACACACTACTGAGCTGTGTCATGAGCATGATTAGTCCACATAGCTTATAGAGGAGGAGCAGAAGAAGGTGGATTTTAAACATATTTGTAGGCCACAGGGCACCATCTAGGACTACGAAGCCACCCAAAAGAATGTGTTCATTAAAGAAGCCTCAAAGTAAGAAAACTCTGCTCCCAGAAACATGACACATCCCAATATAGTCCAAGTGTCCTGGATGGTAGTACACGACTGGTGAGTAAATCCTCTCATTTAACATTAAGAATCTGGTAACAACAGCTGGATCCCAAGAAGAGTCTTAGCATCACCAGATTTCCTTGACTGGGGATAACTGACTGCAGCCAGTACCTGACACTTTGCTGGTCCTATATAATAAATAATACTTACATACAATATGCAGTTAAATGCTGCATTATCATGAATGTCATGGCAATCAAAGGGGAACTACAGCGGAACTTGAAGAAAAACTTGTGTGCCTTTCAGGAGGTTAAAAGACAAGATTAACCTGTCCACAAGCTGTTCATGAGCATTTCCTCATTCTATTTCCTCATTCATTAAAACATTCCAATAATACCAAGTTAAAGGCACTGCAAGAAATATATTACTTTTTTTATGCTCAAAACAGTCCTCTAAGCTTTAGTAGCAAAGCAGTGGGCCAAATATTCTGCTAATAAAAGAAAAAAAACCCACACAGTATTAATCAAGACACAGACAGCAACAAAAGCCAAGCACATCGTTACATTGATGTCATCATTCAATAGCAAAACTGTAACTCACCAGGAAAGTGTCATAGCACCAGGAGTGTTTCAAATAACACTCCAACCTTCTCCACATCCCCTCCAAATCCAAACTGCACAGATGTATTTTTTTAAACACTCTGTAGGATTACTTTGCCTTCTCTCTGCATTTAACAGCAGTCATGCAGTTATAATTAGGCATAGCCAGATACCACCTACAGAATGCCTCACAAAATTGTGCTTGTTCATATATACGCAGAGAGAGTAGCAAGTAGAGCAGAATCCAGATTTTTCTTTATAAAAGGCTCTACAAGCATTGCAGAAAGAGTTAAAAGGGACATAACCACTGTGATGGATTCTGCTGCTATGGCATCTAGGGCAGCAAGAAACTAATACCTAAAGAAAATAAGTGTTTCAGCCATGTGAGCCACTCAGAGCTGTCAGTGTAACAGATTAGCTCCTCTGCCTTTCCAGGCCAGGAACTGAGGCCACCCAGGCATCTTATAAGAGGACACTATATCTGAACTTTAACAGGCCTTCTGGCTGAAAACTTGTAACTGAAGAGCATGGACTAAACAAACAATTTGAATTTCAGAGCCACAAGCCTTTGCTGACTGGTAAAAAAAAAGTACAGGGAAAAGCCAACCACATTTTTAAAAGGCTTACACAGAGCAAAGGAATGCTTAATTAGTTTACCAAATTAAGAGGTCTATTACACCCTCCCTTCCATGCTTTTGTCTGAAAACAGATTTATAAGATGATAAAAAACAATCTTGTACAACCAGTTAAACCAGACTGTGAACTTGTCCCCACTAGGAGAAACCTTGGTTAGGAACAGCATTTGCTGTCAGACACACACTTCTTTGATCCGGACAAATGCAAAAACATTTACATTCCATCTTGAAAGTAGAATTTAACAGCTATTTTTTTAAGTATTTCTTTTGTCATAACATGAGAACCATGGCACCAAGCAGAAGGCTAGCCACAATATATTTTTTTAATAACATAAAAACAAAAAAATCTTGAAGAGCTAAAGGCTAATTGTAATGCTCAATCATATTTTATACCTTTTCATAAGTAAACAGCACAAATGCATTGCAAATGAAGGTTCAAGCTATGACAATGTAATAAAGACATTGTGCAACTCCAGTAGCTGCAAACAAAAAGCAATAAGGTTCTAGATTCTGCAAAGCTTCTAACACATCTTAATTTCTCTTGATTCCAACTGTAAAACAGGAAATTTGTTATAATTCTGGAAAAAAAAAAAAAGTTTAGTGATTTTCATTTTTCTTAACTGAGCCACTCTGAGTCTCACTTCCAGAACTGAAGTGTAATTAAAAATCACTGCTGTAAATTAGTTCCATTTCCTCAAAATTTGAAATTCCCACTCTGTGCCCCTAGAAAAAGTATAAAACAAAATCCTGTGACTGAACAGGGACACTCAGTAAACCTGGAAATACTAATAGCAAGCAGTTTTCCATCACCTCAACAGCTAAAATTCCTTCATGAAAATTTAAGGGGCAATTTAAAATAGCAATAAAAAAAAAGGGAAAGAGAATTTGCACATGGATTCTTCACAAATAGGAAAGAGTCTTGCATTAGTCAAATTAATTGTTCTTTCAAATTGCTCACAAAGCTCTCTCTGAGTGCAGTTTTCTGCCAGTCAGTCACTCAGAGTGCACCTGTGGGCAACTATCCTGCCAGAGCTGTTACTGCTGTTCTGGTGTGGAGATTATTACCTTGTTTCTTCTGGTAATCACACACAGTAACTTGAAATGGAAAAGTAAAATCAGCTAAAAAAACCCCACATACAATAAATCATTGTTTTGAATTTCTTTTTCCCTATTATGGATTAATACTGCTGTTTCGAGTAGAATACAAGAAACAAGCCTTTAGCATGAACACCATGTGACTTGCATACTATTTAAATATATTAAATATAACTATTTAAAGATCTGAACAAAAAATGTATGTGTCAAGCAAATATAAGGTAAGAAGTAGCTAAACATGTTAAAGCATGAATGCACCCATCTTATTTCACAGAAGTGACATTTTTGGACAATTCAAGTGGGTGACTAATATGAAAGCAAACCCTTTGCTCTGCTTACATCATAGGAGTCAAGAACTATTTCTTAGTATTGTCTTACTTTCTGTGTCCAAATTTCAGCAACAGCAGAATATGAAATTAATAATTTTAGTGGAAAGTAAAAGAAACATGTAATCATGAGAGCCTTGACTCTTCCTTTGTTGCCTGAGAAACTGATTCACTATTTACAGTGTGTAAAATATAGTGAAGTGAAAAATCTTCAGGAAAATGCAAACAACTAGATTAGCTCTATTTAAAAAAAAAAATCCCTATATTCGCATTAAAATGTAAATCTCAAGAATAAATACATCATTAGCCTTAGATTCTCCATTCAGTGTTCAAAATCTGCTCCAGCTTCAGAGCACCTTTGACTATCTCTCTATGACAAGTTTGCAAAGGTGCTAAAAGAACCATTTTGTAGCAAGTTTCAGCAAAGTCTGTTGAGAAAGGCATAACACTTGGTAAATATTTTCTTCTTTTTCTTTTTAAACTTAAATTCTGGAATTAGTGTAGGTCCTCACATTTAGACCTCACATTAGAGAACATTTCACAAAGTTTTGAAGCATCTTACTTTGTGCCAAAAAGCCAAAAAAACCCCACAACAAACCACTCTTTTTGCCCAGTAGTCCCAGTTGCCCTTCACTCACACTGATTTCACACTTTATTTCTCTACAGTTAGTCTAGATTTACACTAGCTCAGCTGAAATTACAATCAAATTACATATCCAGCTGAGTCATCAAGATACAGTTCAATTACTTCAAGTGACATCTGAGCAAGACACTAGGTTTAAAATACTTCTCTTTTACGAACACACAGATTTTACTTACGTTCTGCCATTGCCAGGAATACTGTCTATTTCCGTCCTAGCAAATTTAAGAAGCACTGGTAGTGATGCCAGGAACCATAACATAGTTACCTGTTCAGTTAAACTGTAGCAGGACCCCAGCACAGTTTCTCCCTGCATTAGCTATTACTTTCCCAAGCAACTTGTGGGCACAGCTGTGCAGTGAGAACACTCCGGAACCTCTTCAGCATGTGTGAGCCTCCTTGGGTTAGGGGATCACTGACCCCTCTGCCTCCAAGAGTCCCAGGTGTTCCTACTTTGCAGTTAAGACATAGCCTTGAAGTCTCATGGATGCCTCAGTATCTCATAACGAGGTACCAAGTGCATCTTATCTAAAAATAAATTATTGCAAGGAGGGTGCATGCTAAATCTCAGCCTAGCAGGAGGTTATCCAAAAGCACTGGAGTTAAGATATGTAACAGCACAGTATATTCTGACAGAAGATTGAAATGTTGAAACTATTTTTTTAAAACTTTCCCTTAAAATAAAGCTCTTTTCCTGGCTCAAGAAAATTGAGTAATATTTCATGTCTACAGTTATTTCTGATGATGAAAAGGAGTTCTTCTGCTGACAACCTGTCCCTTATATATCAAGCACTTCTCTAACAGTGTGAGAGGAGGAAGACAGCTGAGTGTGATTTAAGGTAAAAGAATCAGGTCTCTATAGATTCTTAAAAAAGGGCTAATTATACTGTGCATACATATGTGTGCACATAAATTAGAGTACTATAATTAAAAGTTGACCAAAATTGAGTTTTACTCCCCCCAGCCCACAAAATATTCAGCACACCAAAATAGCAGACAAAAATCCCCAAGACAGGTTATAAGTTCAGCCTCATGAGAGGTAAAATTCAATTACATTTGCTTCTGAAAACCATATTCTTTAGTAGAATACAACACCTGTGAACCAGCACAGCAGCATTTTCAAATCAAAGGTTTTCAGCTTTCTGCTGGAAGCTGAAAGTTTCTGTTTTCAGGTGTTTCATTTTTTTGCTAAGAAGTCAAAAGTGTCTGTAAAGAGCATACATTTCTCACAGAAAATAATTTTAATAAAGAAAATAGTTTCAAGAGAATATTTTGGGCCACTTCTACAATGAATTCATGCTGGTTTGCCTTCTACAAAGCAACAGCATGAAACCTCAAGGTTCAGAGCTAATACAGGAGAGCAGCCTCAGCCCCACTGAATTTTAATCAGAGTGCACCCAGCACACCCACAACGCCCAACTTGACATCATTCATTTAAATGAAGAAAAAAAAAAAAAGGAAAAAGAAAATCCTTGCTTTTTTCCCCTCTTCATGGAGCCTTTGCATTTGGATGGATTTGAATTTTTGAATTACGCTGTTTTATCTCCAGTGACAAATCTGTTATACCTTGGCTGCACCAACATCTTAGGAGCATGCTATTCCTTTCATTCATTTCCCTTGTGCTTTTACCTCTGCACCTAATGCACTGTCAGAATCAGAGGATCCATCCATAAGCATTATGTGATGAGTAACTGCTGTATATGCAAGCACACAGGAGAAATGAGCTTGCTTTTTTTTTTTTTTTTTTTTTGAATTGCAATCATTTACATAGTGAATGTGATCCCATATAAATTACTTCTTGTCATCTCTTTACATTTGATCAGCTGAAGGATCCTTCTGTTGAAACTGGGGGAAAGAAAGAAAAGCTACCAGCAATTTGACACTCCTTTATACTTAAAATTTGAAGGTTTGTACAGTTTTATATTCAAACTGCTATACTTTCTGATGGCTTCTACCTTTAGAAGAGGATTCCTTTGATTGTCAGACAACTTCTATCTTATCCCTCCAGGCTAAAAAAATCTCTATTTTCATTACTTCCCTTAGAAAATTAGAATTTCTGTATACTACAATATTAAAGGAAGAGGTGTTTCTTAAGTGGTTATGACCTGACAGAAATGCCTTAGCTGTGGGAAAACTGACAAAAAAAAAAAAAAAGTGTACTTCTGGAGCCTGAAAGAACACACAAAGTCTGCATTACTGACATACAGCTTCCTTGTATAATTTTTCACATTAATATTGACTAAGTTCTCCAAGAATTTAACACAGAGTCACACCTTGACAGGATTCATCCTAAATCACATCTTTGTCTACACTTCTTAATACAGAAAAATCCACTTTGCTTTAAAGTGACAAAAGGCTATGATTTAAACTCTTAACACAAGGCAGTTCACAGCTGAAATAACTGAGAAGCACAACATGTCTTTTTCTGTGCAGGTTTTACAAGGCATGTGAAATTGATGGCTAGTACTGAGTACAAACTCCCTTCCATTAAAAAAATAAATAATATTTCTACTGAATATTTTCCATTGTCATTAAAGTGACAATGTTGGGGTGGGGTAGAGGTAGTTTATTTAATGCCATTAACATCACTGTGGCTTTCTCAGACACATCTGTCACAGAAAGTTTGCTGTCCTGAGATGTTTATAGAAATAATAAAACAGGTTTTGCATTTGCTTCACAGAAATTCGAGGTTCTCATGAATACTAGAGAAGAACAATGGGCCAAATTCTGTTTACTGTACACAGCACCATTAATAGCAAAATTCAGATAAAGAGCACAGTGACAGGATATGGCTCTTCATTTTCATGCATCCGTGTGATCAAAATGAGCAGCTTTCAGCACACCAACATTTGGAAAAAAACCAACCAAACAAAAAAAACCAACCCAAAAATCAAAAAGTTACTTAATTAAGAACATTTCTACTTCAAGAAATATTCTTCACCTATGACCTATTACTTTTCTGCCCAAAAAAACTAGCCAGACTGCAAATCTAGGAGGCTAAAAATTAGATACAACATAACTGCGCAAGTAGCCTAAGAAAGCAGATCATAGAAGTGGGCTCCCTCCAGACTACAACAGCATCATCGTTAGCTCCTATTTTCAGCTTGTTCCCAAGGTGGAGTGGAGGCTGGAGGGAACACAAAGAAATGTATGGTGAAAGACAACACACTTATCACTGGGAAAGATTATTCTTGCTCCAGTTACTACATTAAATCTGAAACTCCACCTTTTTTTTTTTTTTTTTCTCTCATACAAATATCAACCATCTCCCAAAGAATCACACGCAGGATTGCTCTCTCTACCTAGCACATATGGGATGTCAAAAACTCACTCTCCAGCACAGATGCACAGAGTCAGGTCTCAAACATGCACCTTAGTAGATCAGTGCAGTATTTTCTTCAGTTTTACATCTTACTGTCTAGTGGGTAGCCAAAATGTCAATAAACCAACAGCTAAATTTTCCACCTTAGTTGAACTAGTACTTAGAAGACAGTATATGTGAACCTGAAGTTTGTGAGATCTGTTTTGAGAAATTGAAACCAAATTACAGAGAGAGGAGCTGCATGATTCCTGAAAGGGATGGGATAATAAAAGAAAAATATTCAAAAATACAATCAACCCTAACAAGTAATGTAGTTCAGAAATTGCATTGTCATTAATTAAAGCAATAGACCTAATGTGAGAAGACTGAATGTGATTCTGAAGGATTTAATATTAATACATGTCAGTTATTAAAATGCTCATAAATTTTAAATACTGTTTAAAAAATGCTACAGTTTTTAATGTATTTTTTCATCATAGAAAATGAGCATCAATTTATTGTTGTTGATTATTTTCCAATATGAAAACAAAACCAGCAACTTTTGTGTCAGGGAGGCATGGCAATGCTGGACAAAGAGAACACAAACCATAAATAAGAAAGCCCAATGGAAATTAAAACTTTGAAAGTCCAATAACATAAGAATTATTCCTTCACACTACCCAACAAAATCGTTTATAACCAGAAAGCCTTCAAGGAACATAACTATTAGCAATTTGTTAAATTATCTGAGCATTGAAAGAGACAAAAAAATTGAGGTAACTTCCTTTAGAGGAATATTGTAACAGAGAAAGCAACTTGACTGCAGGAATCTTAAAATTACAAAATAATTGTTATGTTTTGCCAGTCACTCCTGCACCTATATTTTATACTGCAAAATAGGACTGTAAGAGGATTTAATATAATAATTTTATTTATGCAATTCATATCAAACCCAGTCATGACCTCCATTGTATTTTTAACCATTATAGCCTTATTTACATCTTTTAATTTCAGAAGCAAAATTCTAGGTTGAAAAATACCACATACATAGATGTCCTACACTGTCTTTACAAAAAGGTCTCCCGTGATCTTCACTGAAGTAATGCAAGATCAAAAAACGAATCTATTTCCTTGTAATTTTGGATGATAAACTGCCTTTATACAAAGCAAAATCTCTACAAACCTTTGGCCACTAAACATTTATATTACATGTTTAAATCAATCTGTTACTCGCAGATTAAACCCTTTGAGTTTAGGCATCAAGGCTTCTTTAAAACTACATACAATAGGAAACTCCCTCTTTACAGGGATGCTACAGCACAACTTGTGAGGAGAAAAAATACACATGCCTTTGTACAGTGCTACAGAAATCATCAGGTCATATATCTACATAACAATACACATAGCAGAAAGTTCCACAGATACACTTTATGAAAACATTCCTGTTTTCTCTGCACTGCCCAACTGATATGATGTGTCTTGACAGGCAAACTAATATAGTCAATTTTAGAGCAGGCTTCCCCTCTACAATTTTTATCTATTGTAAACAAAGAATGTTACAGATATTTCTCTGCTAGCTCTTTTATATTAGTTGAGAACCAAATACATCAAGATTGACTTCTACCTCTTTAAAATGTAAGATTTCTAATTTTACACCTGTTATAGAGAACAAACATAACAAATCTTGTAACAGATACACCTTACTGCTCACTTTTCAACACTGTTACTGTATTTTTTTTACTGGTTTTGTTACCCTTCTTATCATCTAAATTATTCACCATTAAAATTCATGTACTCTCCTACATTAGGTTACACATCATCCGAGCTGGAAGTAGGCTGCTATGACAATCACATAGTTTTCAAACAGCAATGGTATATCTTTGGGCAGAAAAAGTCAGTAAAGGAAAGTATGCTTCAGTAACACAGCAGAAGACTAGCTCACACATGGAATTAATTTGTGATGAATATCATGCACAGGCTTGTACAGCCAGTCATGCATCCATTGTACTCTGCCCACTGCTTCCCACAGCCCGTCAGCCTTATTTAGGAGAGACATCTTAGATGATGGTAACATTACTCGGCATTAAAGGTTTACTTAATACTTTTTTCAAAGTATCTCTTTCTTGTTTTAAAACTGTGCATAAACCAGTACAGAGCTTCCTGGCAGATCAGGTAGTGGGGAGGGAGGATGAGGAACGTGTTTAAAAACTGTACTTTTCACAGAGTTTTTCAGGTCCTGAGGGCACTAACAGATCCTAATGGCCCCACCCCTTGCCCATCTTCCAGCAGTCCCATCCCAGCTGAGGCACTGGTCCCCAGCGCTTGCCACAGCACAATGCCTGCACCCAGCCCCAGCCTCTCCTGATCCTGGCTGGACTTCCTACAGTAATACAGGACTTGACCCATCATTTTGCCTTGTAGGATAGTACCTGGGCTATCAGTGGATCCTATCTGTCACCAGCCCAGCTGGGGCCACACGGGACTTGCAGCCACTGTCCCACTTGTGCTGGGGTCATGCTCAGCTCCATCTTCTCTTCCCTTGGGGGCAGCACTGATGAGTGCTTTTTCACTGTGCTTCCCACAGGAACATGGAAAATTTTTGTGATAAGAGATTTTATCGTGAACAACAGAGAAAATGCCACCGTTTTAGAAATGTATTGCTTTTGCTACAAAGGTATCACTGATAAAAGGTTTGAGGAGAAAATTCTGGTCAAAACTGACAAAGCAGTCCCTACACCATTACAGTCCCAAATTAAGTACTAAATTTTCTACATCTCTGAAAAGCAGCAAGTTCTCACAAGAGGGAACTCAGGAAAAGGCCTTGCAACAGAGGGGTTAGTCATCCCACAAGGAGCAGCTGCTGCCCAGGATTCCAATTTACCAATTTCTGCCTAGTCAGTGGACTAACAAGAGGTCTGAAGGAAAAATCAGCAGGAAATCAGGTATGTTTTTAAAAATATTTTGAAGTCATGTCATCGAAACAGATTTTTGTTGAAATTGAGCCCTTTTCCCTCATATATTACAATTTTGACAACTTGTCAAATTCCACCCAAGCCATTTTTTTAATAAAAATGATGAACAAGATCCTTTGAGAAATAGTAACACTTTACAAGAAGTAACTTTTTTATTCACTGACTCATTTTTACTTCCTATTACTTGCCATAAAATATTCATCGGTAAATGAAGAATGGGAGAATAGTATGGGGACAACTTTTCAGCTATGTACAATGCAAAAAAAAAAAGGATAAAAGAGGAGGCAGGACAATATTAAGTGGATCCCAGCTGACTGAGACAGCAATCCCCATACTGTGGTTTGAGAATTGCCATTTAAGAGAATATCCAAGCTTCATCTTTTGAAATCATAAAACCGTGGAAAATATTCCAGACTCCTCCAAGACTACAAAAGTAACAAGAGATCTATATGATCTATTTACTCTTTGGTCTGATTTACAGAAATAGCTCCTGACAGGAGGCAAGTTGATAATAAAAAGTGAAGCTTCCCACTCCTCTTTTAAGGACATCTTTAGATGTTGTCTCTCTTTTTTCCTCTCCATTAAGTGATAGATCTAAAGACTAAAAAGGAACTGAAGAATTGGCAAGATCTAACGCCTGTTGGACTAAATACGTAAATTATGAAACCCAGTCTCAGAACTGGGAGACCTTAAGTCAGAGTACTGGTAAATCAAGAAAGTGATAAAAGCAGCATTCACCATTAGAAAGGCTGCTGATTTTATCTGTGGCATTTCTAGCCCTCAGAAGTCTACAATATTTTTCATATAAGATCAAAGAAAATGCATTAATATTTGCATATAGTTTGCTGCATATTTTCCCCTTCTATTAGCATGTCTCTCACTCCCTAACTTCAAATACTGGATAATACTGAAATCTTCAGTTTAAAGAAAACAAAAAACCCTCTTCTTCAGATAACTAAAATGCATATTGAAATTAATGGGAATAATTTGATTCTTTCCTGTGACAAAATAAAAATCAGACATTTTGTGGAAAAGAAGCATCTTTCATCTCCCAGGTGAAATATGAGAGAAGTGTGATTTCCTAATGGAAGTCTTTTTGTTATTTTCACATTTTTCTGCACGCAATTTTTTGCAGTGTTTGTTTGTATAACTGTGAATTGGCTTATGTTGTTTGAATTTCTTAGCCAAGAATTTTGCTTTTATTGTAATACAATTTTATGATAATTACAAAGAACTTTTCATATTTAAGTATTTTCTGCATGATTGGCATTAAAGGACTCAGTGCAAGGAATTAATGAAAGTATTGAATTAAATGTGTCAAATTTTTAAAACCTCAAAATAACAAACACAAAGCATATAACTTCTTCTGTCTGCATAAATGATGTTCAAAAGCTTAGAGCTGTCTCATTTTAAGGTGCCTTTTAGTACCTGAGGTGGGGGTTACTACTTCTAGTATCTTGGGCCCATAAGTAACCCACTCATTTTATTGAGATGGTGATTACATTTTTTAATTGGTTCAGAATGAACCAAACAGGGGATGTGTCATGTAATCATTTATGAATGCAAGTGGCTTTGTGTACATTACTTCAGTTAGCTATCTCTATATTATAAACATGACACAAGGTCTTTCCCAGTCTAAGTGTACAACCCATTTGCATTCAAGTCCTTGGTGAGGCTGCACTAACACATTATAGCAACTTCACTTATCTGCCCAGAGTGGTTTTCACGCAGGAAAAAAAAACACCCCACAGCCCTATTCAGCAAACACTGAGGTCTATCTGTCTAATGTTCAACCATCTCAAGTCATGTAGAAGCATTGGACACATAACACAGAGAGTCTCACACACAGAGAAGCTACTGTGATTGCTGAAAGGGAGCAGACCTGCAAAAATACTCAGTTTGGGTCCATACAGATCATTCATTTCTGAGTTTAATGCTGAAAATACTCGCAAAAGGTGAGTTGCAGGATTAAAATTGATTTAAATTAAACTACTTGAGAATAGTCAAGCTTTATACTTTGTCAGGTAATTTCTGCTTGCCAGAATGATGATACACACTATTGAAAGTAATGCTCATGTTTCCTTACTGAACACCCTCAAAAAGGCCACTCATGATAAGGTACCTCATATCTGCTTCTGAAAGCTAAATCCTCTCCAACAGGAGACAAAACTCTCGTTACAGAAAATCCAGCCTCTTCTTTCTCCTTATTATAATCTTACACATCTTTCTCACTGAGAAAAGAATACACTTAATCTAAGGAATAAATAATTTTCAACTGTCTTGTCAGAGAATTAAGGATCAATACTTACCAGTTAACAACAAAAAAGCAAAGGGCTACATTAAGATATTTCCTTCCTTTTGAATTTTTGTTGAGCATATCACAACCATTAACGACTGCAATGCATTGAGCCTAAGACTACATCAATTGATAACAGAAATACATTTTTTTCAGGTTAAACGTGTTGATGGAATTTTTATGCTAATAAGAACAAAAATACACTATGTTTACCCAACTTCAATGACAGATCATGGAAAGTTCAAATAAAACTTTTTATTTTAAAACTGTGTGATTTTTTTTTTCTATTTAATCACACTGTCTTTCCAAAAGTATGGATAATAATTAATGCCTCATTACATTAAGCACACAGGTTAAATTGAAAATCCTATTACATACCTAGGAAAAGTTAGCTGTGGAATGACGTAAGACACAGCCTTCAGCTCTTAGGAATCTAGGAGGAGTTCTTGCTCAACCATTCACAAAGTCCAAATTATATATAGTTTTGCTAAACTTCATACTTCTCATGAATCTCTCAAGGATTGCTCCCAGGAGACGGGTAAGGAAGCAGGATCATTGGGCCCCTTTTTAATGTTACAGTGGGGACAGACATAGCAAAATAAATTAGCTGGCATGACTGAAAATGAAGGAATATAATGAGGACAAATGAAGTACCATATTTTAATGTTATTGCTCCAAAATTTTCAAGCACGGCAAGAAACAGACTGTATTTCTTTTATATATGAATGTATAATAATACTGGTACCGTACGGCAATATTTCCAGTTATTTAATCAGTAAGAAATGTTTGTCTTGTGAAGGCTGATAATCTGTAACTCCAAATTCCACATTTCAGACTAATCACAAATGTGTCACTTTGTAGGACAGAATTTCTCATTCTAAATGACTTTGGCAGAACACTGTTCTGTAGGCACAGATTTAAGGACATATCAATATATATAAATATAAGAAAGTTCTATATAAACATAAGAAAGAAGATTTTACACTTTCAGACCTATTTACAGAAAGATACAGGAAAAAAAATCACTCCATCTACATTACAGGAATTTGGGCACAGTGAGGACTTAATGCATTTATTTAGATATGTTATTTAACTAACAGGCAGCATGAAACAGAAGTCCTGAACAAATAAGCTTTTGACCACTCAAAGGTCCTTTAAGGCTACCTTCCTCTTGCAGTCATCCAGAACAGGAAGGCTGGGCAGGGATCCTGGCAGATGCTTTTAATACAGAAGGCTCTTAAATCTGTGCCCCACGCTGCTGCAGAGCATTGTTATGCTGGAAGGTACCAGTGGCTGCTGCAAGTATGCCTCTGATCCATGGGAAATCACAGGCTTTTCAAGCTGATAAGCATGCTAGCAGCCCTTTGTTCAGAGGAATTAAGGTCTTTAATAGAGTAAAACAGCTGAAACAACAGAAAGCCATGTGGGAAGGCCCAGGGGACTGATTGAAAACCTCGGGTCCTGTATTGACAGGAGGTAGATGGGTTGGTACATGTAGGCAAGAAAACACCAGGAAGCTAGAAAAACAGTTGGAGGCTTGGCCTTGTGATGAGAAGTGGCCCTCCTTAGGTGCAGGACTGAGTGAAAAAATAGGTTTACAAGTTTGTAAGTAAGAAAACTCTCCATTATTACTCATTTCTGCTGTTTAGAAATAGAGGAAACACTCACTGTAAATGACTAGGGAGACTCCAAAGAGATGCCTGACAAATATAAGCAGTTTCTCCTCCCCCAGAAACAAAACATTAAAACCTAGCTAAACAGTTTACAGCATTGAACCCACAGTAAAAGGATTAATTTCTGCAAGAGACAGAAAGATGTTTCCATATCCCATTGAGAACGCCAGCCAGAACTGCTTGCTTCAGTAGCTGAAAAGACTGTTTTCTCAATGGTCACTCCCACAGTGCAAGATTCTGCCGGGAGCAGCCTTTCTGTTCTCCTAGCCACAAGGGCCACAGTGAGGCCCATCAGCTTTCCATGCACCTGCAGGACAAGCACGTCTGTCTTCTTCACCTGGCAAGCATCTATGCCATAGAGGCACCTCAGGATTGGCAGTTGTACCCACTCCATCAGAAACCACATCCCTGGTATCATGAACTTGGAGGAAGTTTTTAAGGACCATTTGTAACCGGCTGTATTTTGTCCAGCCTATACAGACAGTACAAGTCACATGAGAATGCACCTTTCTTGAGGTGTCTCTCTCATCCCACTCATTAAGAAATCAATTTTCTGCTCTTGGAAGCCTGTTTGCCAGCACCAGCTCAGCCGGTGGTCAGGCCCAGATGTCTACTGTGAACTGTTCCATCTCTTTGCATTTAAAAGCCAAGGTCAATCTCGGCGTGAGGCACCATGAATAGTCTTTAGACAGCACAGATATTTTGAGTAAAAATAGAGGTCTAATTTATGTATAACCTTAGACAACCCAACGCGGGGGGGAGTGTGGGGGGGGGGGGAACCGCAAACAAAACCAAAACCACCAAAAACCCCACAAAACCAAAAAAAAAACCCCACCAAAACACTGAGTAGCTAGGTTTACTTGTAATTTCTTGAGGGACCTAGGCATTTACCAGAGTCAATATTATAGCAGCCTACCTGAATGTGAAATGCATAGTAGGTGCAGCTATTTCTGCCTCCAACACATGCTTAAGAATTCAGACACACAACAGCAGAGGCCCATTACAGAGTGATTAGCTTCAACACACAGCCTCTTGACACAGGCATGTGGATACTGTGCACAGAGACAGGCTGTTTCCTCACACCACTATATTATTTACAAATGACACCATTTTAATGAAGATTGATTGTTCCTAAATCAAGTCCTGCTGAAAACAATGACCAAAAGTATTTTTTTTCTATGTATGATTTAGGTACTCTCAGACAGATTTATAAAAAAAAAACAAAACAAAAGTAAGTGGAAATCAACCTTCTGAGACACTTATATACAGGTATGGGCCCATCACTTCAGAACATAAGCAAGCCTTGGCAGATTAGGCCCTTCAAATCCATGCTTTCATTGAAACCAATGGGCTCTAAATGGGAATATGTTACAATATTTTTCTTCAAAGTTTTTTGCTGTGCATCTAACATATGTTCCTCTATACTACTGTCCCTATTAACAACAGTAGCAACTAATTGCTAAAACACTAAACACATACATTTGTGTTGTAGTTGTCCATACTTGATAAGACTATAATGTCTAAACTAATACCAGATGATGAAGCTGACATTCCAAAAATTTATTTCTCCCTGGTTAGATTCACTATGAAGAGGGAGCAAAGAGACTCTGGTAAGCCTTACACTGGATGTATTGTTGACAGCTCAAGAACATGTTTATTTTTGTTATTCCTTCTGGTGCTCATTATAAGCACCACACTTTTGGATGAGTTATGGCCAAAGTGTCTAGCTATCAATAAAACATCAGTTTACTGAATCTGCAGCAACAGGAGACATAAGTGCAGCAATCTCCTGTTTACTGATGGCACGTTATGCAACATTATTTTTATTCAACCCTGACCACTGGAAAATTAAAACAACTTTGATTACTTTTGAAGATTCTGGGCTAAGATTTCCATTTGTAACTATCAATTATTTAAAAAAATAGTTTTAAAGGGTTCTTAGAGCTTTTTAAAAAAATTATAGTAATTTAAGCAGCAACGGCAAATGATTACAAGTCTTAAGCCTCCTATGGAATAAAAAGTCTGTATAAAATAGTCACATTGCCATCTACTGACAGCTTTTTATAAAAAGGCTTGCGTTTTTCATTAGCTGCCTGACTAAATGCTTAATGCTCTCTCTTGAATATAGTAGTACAAAAAATTAAGGACGTACAATATATGTTGCTCAATACATCTCACTGCAATAATCCTGCTTCTCTTCAAATCCATTTCAATCCATTCAGGCTTTCACAGTTATATACTGCAATTAGATACGTTTATTAATGGCATTATTGCACAGTATTTCATAGGAAGTAAAACTGTTTTCAGAAAGTAACTACAGAATGGTATGTTAATAAATCTGTGCTACATGCACAGTACATAGGGGCTTGCTAATAGGATTTCCATAATAACAGCATTTATCTCACTGCACATTTTATAATACCAATCACTGGCAAGCACAGTATTGTTATTATGTTACGTGAAAAATCGGATTTTATGTTAAGGACATATTGTATAGACTAAAACAGCAGTGTTATAGATGCACCTGTGTATTGAAAAAGTTTTTATCTCATCTTTATATATTTTGGCCTAAGCCTTAATGCCTTAGTTATTACAACAGGAACCTATAATTGCACTTTAAAACTGGATCTAGACCTCACATCAGTTCTACCTTACTGCAACATGGGACTGTGGAACCTAAAAATGACCTGTTAATGAAGAGTCACAGTGCTTTTTCATGAAAACACATATACTAAGCAGGGATTTGCTCACTGTTACCCAATCACCACTATGAATCCTCCGCACAAACTGAAGGCTGTCTTTAGCTTCTCACTGCTAAATTCCCTGCTAGGAATTTCTGCATACTCTCTGGTCCATGGCAAAATGTGAGTTTTTCTTCACCCTTGGCTTCTAATTGTAATACTTTTGAAAGAAGAAAACAAGAAAAAAGTAATCTACCAGATACAGTATTTGTGCTCAGTTTTTCACACTGCCAAATCTGCCCCTCATAAAAGAGTTTCTAAAACACTAAATTCTTTTTAACAGTACAGTTAATGCCACTTCTTACACCCATTTGAATATAATCCAGCATTTTACCTTTTATGGTAAATTATCTTGGCATACAGAAGAGCCCAGAGAAAGTGATACCCTGCAGAAGACACAGGGCATTATCAAACCCTGTTGAGAAGCTTTACACCAGTGATCTTCAAGTGCCTTCTAAGGGCTTGCTCCTCAGCCAAACCCAGGTAGTGGTGAAACCTCTCTCTATGTAGCAGAGTAGCTCAGGATCAAGGAGTTAATCCAACTGCATTCACCACTCCACATGCACAGCCTTTGCACTGTTACCTCATCAGTCAACAAAAGCAATATTTTTAGACAACAACTTAAACCTATCAGCTACAACAAAGGAGTATCTCATGGAGAGCCAAGTTAGTTTCAAAGCTGAAGGAACTAATGAGCAGATAAAAGTGTACAATAAGCTTGAGTGAGAATTGACAGAAATGGAGCTACTGACCATTAATTTCTTATGTGCTCAGCCTCTGAAAATGAAATAATCTAAGAGCATCACCAGAAAGATCCAGCAGGAACTCCGTTGTATGCTTATGCCCTGTTTCACCACAGGTAAGCTGTCCTCAGACCCTACAGGATCTTGGAAGCCTTTCTAGGTATCCTTTTGTAGGAGTAGTGTATGTTTATTGCACAAATCCTAGCATACCCAAGCATTTTATTTTGTCTCCTTTTCTGGAGTTATGCAACAACTTAAATCTTTGTAGAGGTATTGAGCCATACTTAATTATCACTCACTCGCTGATGTATCTGTAATAACTACAATAATTAATTGTCAAGATAGAATGATTAGTATGCACACAGTATGAAGAGGAATGCAGGGTGCTGCAAGGTAATACTGTGTTTGGCTGAAATTTATTTTGTTCACAGATAAATAAACCAAGGGCCAGATTTACCACTTTGCAACTTAATGTTTTCTCATCCAATGGTTGCTGGCAATAACATCAGCCCAAAAAAATCACCCTGAAATGAAGCTCTCACAAGTCAATGAGAGCAGAATAAACTATGAACATCACACTTGTCTCCCTTTGTCAACACTGCAGTTTGGCTAACAAACTACTATATAAATAGAATGAATAAAAATACATTGCACAAAATTTATAAAATTTCCCATGGCAATGATTGAAAGACACCTTTAATGAAACTTGAATGGAGATCAATTCTTTAAGGAACAAAATAATTTCCCTAAATAACAAAGCAAAATCAAAGCTGGCATTTGTTTCCAGAGCAAGATACCTGCTACTCTAAAATTCAAGGTCAGCATCAAATCTCACAAGTTTTCCTTAAAGGTAACCATCCTCTCTCAACTTTCCTTCTTAAAGAAAGAGCTAAATTTTTTCACTACTGAGGTGACCAAAAAAAACAAAAAACAAAAAAACAAAAAACCCCCACAACTTTCAAATCTAAATGTAAACATATTTTGAGCAAAAACCTAGTAGGAAAACTAGAATAATTTATTTCACTAGGGCTGTGACTGAGACACACAAAAACGAAATAAAATAAAATATGAAAACACAGGACATGCATAATATTTCTTCCCTTGGAGAGCTCAAACATGAATTTCACAACAGGTCTTGAAGGGGGTTTGATGGCATTGGTTTTTTTTTAAACAGTGTTATTTTAGCCCTCACAGAAACACAACAGATCAAGTAGTGGAAAGCTCTTAACCAAAGACAAACACTATTTGTTAGGTGTATTAATCTCTTAAGTAGTATCACCAAAAACTTCGCTACTCATCATGCTCAGGCTCCCCGCTCCATGTAAGAGGATGATGAGCTGAAATGGCCAAGAAGTACGCAAAGAATGCAAACAATCAATTAATGCAGTTCAGAAGCAAAATTACTTTGCTTGCAATGGAGAGAATACACAGCAGTGATAAATTATTGCTTTAACATTGTAGCAGCATCTGTTGCACACAGCCTGCACGGCTAAGGTCTGGCCTTTCATCTACATCACTCACACTGGAAAGAACAAGGTAATCCAGATACCTGTAGGACTCTCATTGCACAGCTTTAAAGGAGCTATAAAAAAATACTCTCAAAGAATGACTGTGCTTTTTATTTTTTTAACTCTCCAGGGAGTGGGGAAGGTGTTTTGTTTTGCTTCAAAAAGTTGAAGACAGAATAAGAATGAAAAAGTCCACTGCAGGAAGAACTGGCAAGCTGGAATATTTAGTTTAGGTTTTCCACTATTTCTCTTTGTCGCAAATAAATACATAAAAATATACTTACATACAAAGCATGGCTGAACAAGGGAAGAAAACAGTTAATGATGGTGGACACAAACTTCTGTGACTGATGTGAGAGAACCTTTCTCAACTATTTCATTTTAGAACAACTTCCACATACTTAAAAACCCAGAAAATTCCATGGTGTCAGACGTGTCATGTCTGTAGTGCAGAAGGTCATGTCATTCAGTACAGTACCCTGGGAGAGGCTCTGAATTAAGAGTTTGGTCTTTTAGTACCTATAACTCATTAAAAACTAATTTGAAAGTCTCAAGGTTTCAAAGGCACCAACAGCAGAAAGTAGTCTGGAGAGTACTTAGGAATGGTTCAGCCCCAAGGGGCTTGTGTTCCTGCTTTTGAAGAAATCACTTGATCATCGTCCATGCTTAGAATTAAAAATATGGAAAAAAAAAATTAAAAATGCAAAATTAAGCCTTAAAGAATATTTATTTAGAAGTCTTAAGTAAGTTTTTGAACTAAGCAAAGGTTTGTGTATCTTTATCACCTGAATCTGCATATTCAGAAAAAAACAACTCAAAGGAGAGGCAAAATGATGGGGTATTTTTTAGACATGTTCACATACACAAAAAGGCAACTCATCTTTCAGAATCATGCCTACTACAGTATGAAAAGCCCTTGGCAGAGAACTGATGGCACAAGTGACAGAAAGTACGAGTGTAAATGTCATCTTCAATGTCTTGTAACACTGGTGACCAGTGCAAAATACTTTTGAAGGCTGCAGTGGGTGGCCAGACAATTTAAGAAGAGACAGAAAAATCAAAGGACATTGACTGGCTTTATATTGTCATTGAGTACATCAAACTTTGTTTTGTTTGTTTGTAAGGTCAAGGTATTTGCATTACATTAAGAGTTCTTCAGCAGGGATAAGCATTGTCTGTTGCTGTGTTACAGGCTGATTTTTCTTTTTGAAGGTGTAAGGATGTTTTGGTAGGAAAGCAGGATGTTGGACTGTCAAAAGATCTCAGCACAAACTACGCTCTGATGTCTTTGATACAATGGAAACACTGTATATCGAGTAAAGTAATAAAATTTTAGTTTCAAAAAACTTCCTAAACAAATTTTAGGAGTCCAAATTTTATATTATTTTTAACATACATTGCCTATAAATATTGTAGTTATTTCAGCACTAATTATTTAGCAGGAAAATTTGCATTATTTTTTAGTGTTGACCCTGATCCAGCAAACATCTAATGTTAGGCTTGTGCTTCAGTACTTAGAAAGTAGTTCCATGTTGAAGTACTTAACTAAATTACTACAAATGCAGTCAGTAAAACATTTTAAACAAACATTTTAACTATGCAAAGATATTCCTGATGCCTGGAGTGAGGTTAAATGGTTAAGGTTTGCAATACTATCTTTTAGCAAACTTCTTATGCATCTGGGCATGAATTTCCCCATTCAGTGAACACTCAAGACACAGATACTGCCTTTTGTTTTAAGAGTACATCACTCATAATAATAGACTGCTTGAAACTGTGACCATCTTTAAGTTTACACTTTTAGTTATGTGACATTGTGTTGAATTCTAAATAACAAGTTTGACCCAGACACAAGGAATGTGACTGCAATAGATGCAAGGAAGGAATCCTCCACAATCACCACACTGTAGTGGTTGTCAGTAATAATATACTGAATTAAAATGTTGTAAAAACTTTTTCACATGTCACTGTACAGAAGTGTCAGAAGAATCTATAGCTTATGAGATCTATGCTATTTCTACAAATACTGTATGCAAAGTGTAGAGAAAGAGATGCAATGCTCCCTAAAACAGCATACTACTTGTGTTTCCCCTAAGACACTGCAGAGCAGATAAGACAATGCTAACAAAGGGGTAAGAAAGGGACTTCTAAATGACAAATGGGACAAAATTCACAGTCATTGGTTTACTGCATCAACTACAGCACCTTAGTCACACAGGGAAAAAAACCCATAAACAGAATTCATCATCCTGTGTTCACTCTGGTAACCAAGATGTATCAAAACCACAATTTATTAAAAAACATGAAAAAATATTACATTATTAATATGTGCTTTAATGTTGTAGAAAGCATCATGATCCTAAATTATCGCTATATAAATCTAAGCCCTAACTTTAAAACACTTAATATCTAACAATCCTAATTATTAGACAGGTCTATTATTAGTATTATCTGTATTAGTGCACTTTCTCAGCTGCATAGTATAACTGGTACAAATCTGTAATGCGTAACCCATCTGCCAACACAGAAACCATGTATCTTGCAGCTTGAGTGCTAGGAAGTTCTGATAGTCCTTATGACAAGTTTTTTAATGAAATAATGCTATGCTTGTTAGTGGAATTGAAGAAAAGAATACATTAGACTGAATTGTATCTAATCATGCTGCAAAATATTGTTACCCAGAACTGGAGATGGGGAGTCATAAAAGTCAGACAGCACAACATGCTTATTTGTGGTCTCATCCCACAACCAGTGAGAGTTAGTGTGGAACAGCATAAATTTTCTGCCCATAGGAATTAAACATGCTGGAACCTGGGTAAGTTTACTGCAAAAATATCAAATGATAGCCCATGAATACATAACTTGAAAAGAAAGTGTTTGCTCCCTATTTATTTCTACAAAAATCACAGCTTTAATTTGCACTGCACGCCAAGCCATGCCAAGAAACATGATACACAACAAATATGAACCACAGACATGTTGACCCTGTGCTTCTTACGCTTCCAGATGTCTCAGTTTTATGTGCCAAACAGTCACCTCCCCTTTAAAAATCCTACTTCTACAACTTCCGACAAGTCCTTTTCCTTTCTATCTTTTGTTTTGTGGTGGAGTAACAGCACTGTGTTTGGAAGGCGTTTTCAGAAGTACTTCAGGGATATTTCCAATTAAAAATTCAACTATACCGTTACAAACAGAAGAGCTTTTAAACATTTAGTAGTAATAAGAACTCAAATGACAACAGTGGCTTGTTAAAATATGGTGGTAATATTATGATTAATTGTAAATCATAAAAGACTGAAGTGTTTAATAAATATTTCTGCTGTATCCTTCAGAGACAAAGTAGTATGTCTCAGGAAGTGATTAAACACTTGGCTATATTAACTCAGGAAAACGTTAGCTAGCAGCCTCTGAAGTCTGACATTTTAAAAATAAGCAGATACAGACAACTGAAGTGCTTTAAAAGAACCAGCCAAGCGTATTTCTAGGCTGTCAGTGACTTCTGTCACATTGGCAAAACTTCAGAAGACTGAATAGGGGGTAGCATTGTACCAATGTAACAAGATGGGACTTTATAAAATCCCATAGTAATTATCAGAGTAAAAGACGAAGAGCGAGAAAATTATTTCTACTAGGTCAATCCTGTGCACAATTGTAACTCCCATGTACTTAAATCCAAAAATCAGGGTCTTGTGGTTTATATCAGTCAGAAGTAGAGACTGACATTTGAATCAGAGTTCTAGTACAAAATACTTGTTTACAAGAACGTATCAAATTCAGCTTCTTTAAACACAGGAGAAGTGAACTGAGACAATTACCTCTCACCGCATCACAACTCCTTCATTCATCCTGCTACAAAAGTTTGCCACAGAAGAACACAACTTGCATCTGCTCAGGTTGCACAAAATGTTCCTTGACCATTTCCAAGTTCTGTCCCTGCTACCTGCATGTGGTAGTTGTCCCACACAAACATGCCACTTGGTTTATCAGTAATCAGCCGAACTTTCCTCACACAGAACATCTGGATTTCTATCTAGCTGCCTTTATTTTGGAAGAAAATACATTTAGGTTTGTCTCACAGCCACCAT
Organism: Apus apus; assembly: GCF_020740795.1. Lineage (NCBI taxonomy): Eukaryota > Metazoa > Chordata > Aves > Apodiformes > Apodidae > Apus > Apus apus. The sequence continues at coordinate 50,569,549 of NC_067285.1, read as the reverse complement.
AAAATATAGTATTGTAATGAACTCAACCAGTTTCTATTAAATTAACCCAATATTATATTTAACTGAAGAGGTACATTGTGGATACTGGTAAAATTAGTGTTTGTAGTTTTCAGTGTATTTTATATTAGTCTAACTGACAAATGTTCCCACTCCTGAATTAAAAGAAAAAAAAAAAAAAAAAGAAAAAAGTTTTCTAAGCAGTGAAGGCACATGTAAAACTTATTCCTTGAAATGACTTGGCTGTGCATATATTAAAAACAACATATAATCAGTTAACAGAGGCAAAAGATCCCAAGGTTATTTAAACTGCACAGGATGGGCAAAGCCAAAGTCACATGGGCTCTGCTGTTTCAAGGTAGTGAAGCTACAATATAGCAGCTCAGGTCTTGTATCTTAATTATGCCTAATCAACACATCACTAGCTGACTTCAGGAGCAACAAGTGAGACAGGGAAATAAAGTCATCTTTAACAACCACAAGTTAAGTAGTTTAGACAAGTGGAAGAGAAAGTGGTCTCTCCACTTCCTGCTTTTCCTGTCTCAGGCTCAGTCCCCTTTCCAGCTACCCAGAGCAAATTCATAGGACGTATTCCAAAACAATACTGGGGCTGGTGATGCTCCTAGAGCCTCTGCATTGCAAATGAGAGATTCAAGAATATCACACAGACATGTAGCCTCAATTAGAAATATGCTTACAGCCATTGTTTAACTATTGATTTCCACCACCAGCTCCCCCCCCCCACCCCCACACAATTGGACCACCTCTATCCTTTTGAAACAGAACTTTTGCCAAGCTCCACTCTCTCCACTCTACAAGATTCTACATCACAATCACAGGAGAATTTGTATCATACCATTGATTATGACAGAAACTCAATCATCACTCCATAAGCCATCCAGCAAGCAGGATATATCCAAGCTCAGACTGGATTTCATGAATTAATTATAAGAATGGAATTAAACTCATTAAAGTGGTGGAACACACTGCCATGTGGACATATTAAAACATCAACTTGAGAAATATTCTACAAAGGCTTGAATGCTTATATGAAAGTGAAAATGCACAATATGCTATCAGGAGGAAGTAACTGATTAAGACAAATCTTCAGAGGCCTCAAGTTACTTACCAATGAGACAAAGCTAAAGGTTCTCTCTGAGCCATTCATTTTGGATTACTTCATTCTGTGCCACTAAGGACATGAGAGTCATGCCTTGCTTTTTTTGCCTAAGAACTAGATTTTTCTGTACTAGATAGATTACTGCTTCCTGTAGTCAGCATGGAAGACATGTGGCTTGACCATGCTGTTACACTTGCCTTTCTCTTGATTCTGTCCTAACTCGAACCAGGACAAGGTTTTATTCTGCTTCCTGAGTAGTTTTGAAAATGCTCCTTTAAAACAAAAGTACTAATTCGGTCTTTTACATCCTGGAAATTTTTTGGAACATTTAGTAGCCAATGTATCCATGAAAATAAGACCAAACAAAACCAAATTTGTGTATCGATAAGACTATGAATTACTAAAAATAGAGACACTGTCTCAGCCAAGAAAAGCCCAGGCCAATTCTGAAATGTTACATTTGTTGAGTCAGTGTATAGTCTAGAGCCTCTTACCAGTCATGGCAAAAGTAATATCTATAGCATATATAATACATATACAGCACATATAAATGCAAAAGATAAAAAGAAGCAGATTGACTACGAGGATAATATGATCACACAGAAAATTACTGTTTCATAGACTGATGGTTTTCTATTTTATTTTTTTTTAACACATCTATTTTCAAAGTTAAATCATGAACCACTCAGATACCTTCTAAGGTAGGATTTGAAACAAAGAAAAAGTACTGCTGTATAGAGTTCACATAAGGATTTCCAAGCATAAAAGACTGTACAGGAAAATAAATATGGGAAAAGAGAGCAAAGGAGAGTTCAAGTGTAGCATCTTTGAAAGAGTGAATAAGAGACAAAAGTATGCAATTTTGAAACAAATCTTACATTACAAAAACAGGATTCTCTTTCCACTAAGTGTTTGGCATTTTGACCTTCTATACTTGAACTTTTCACAATTTGTGTTTGTCTCCTAAAATCTGCCTTTCAAGTAATTTGCTCTTACTGTCCTGAAAAGTATAATGGAAAAAGCAGTTCCTACAACTTACCAAGTTCAGCTGAAGCCTCCATGACACCATAGCTCAGGGTGCTCCTCTTTTCAAGTGTTTCTAGTTGTTATTACACTGTAAAACCTTTAGAGACTTCCACTACTAAGTACCATAAAACTGGCACCCTTTTGAGCATATTCTCACCTGTCTACAGAAGCTTTAGAACTCTATTTTTAATAAAAAAGATAGCTATCTGCAAGCATTTACTGAGAAGTCAAGTTCAAGCATACGTTATAAAACAATGGAAATGCAAAGTAAAACCAAATTACTATCATCAAAGATATCAGCTTCCTTTTTCTGACAGTAGCTCCCAGTGAGAAATAACCTTCACCAGCAGGTTAGAGTTGGGAAATGGCAGCAACGGGAGGAAGGAGACACATTGAAGCTAATGGTGAGCAAGGCATCTGCTTTTCCTTTGGAGTCCTTCTCCAGTCACTTCTAAGGGCAGTTGAAAAACAGTACAACTTGGGTGGCATTGAGCCCAGGCTGCCAACTTTTGATGCAAGAAAAAAACCAAACCTCTCTGTGGCAAGCACAAACAGAGCTCAGTGGTACCAATGCCCTGGGCAGCCTGTGCCAGAGCTCGACCACTCCCTTTTGGTGCACCTCAGTGAAAGGCTTGGGCTTGGTTACATGTCCCAGAGATCTTAGCCAGTCTGACACTACACTGGTCCTGATATTCTTCTATATAAGCATTTACACCTCAGTTGCTTGATTCACCAGTTCACCCAATGACAGAGTGTTCTTAATTTACATGTTGCTCTAAGAAAAACTGAGTGGCAAGACATTGTGGGTAGGGAGGGGAGCCTTTCCTGGCGAGTACAGGAGCAAGGTGAAGAAGTGAGGAGTGAAGCACAGCATGAGGCAGAAAGTGAGGAAGAGGAAGGTAATGAGCCAGGAGCCTGAAGCGTGGGAAACTGCTGAGATGGGCCAGGCTGCAAAGGGTCTAGTGGCTTGGAGAATCTGCTGGAACCAGAAAGCCAGGAAAGACTGAAATGAAACTTGGAGGCAAAGAACCTGCCTGAAAAGAGTTCACAGGGAGAGAACTCTTTATAAACTAATTTTACTTCTACTCTCCATTTCACATCACTTCAAGACTTCTCTGTTAAGGAAGTTATTCAAGTTTACATTCTAATAAAACATGGCTTCAGGTTAAAAACCTTATTACCTTCTTTGGGGTGCTCGCTATGTAAAAAAAAGAATGAAGATGTAAAATCCAAAGCTCTGGCTGCCATGCATCTTTGTCAGAAGCACATTAAGCTTATTTAGTTAAATTGTTCTTATAACATTTTTACTTACACATAAAAGCATAAACAGGTAAGAACACTGCATACAAACTTTCTTTCCTAAAAGGAAAAAACATTTTAGAAAAGTAAATTCCATTATACATACATTCAGTACTCACATCTTAGATATTGGATATGAACTTTTCTATTGAAAGTAGAGAGAAAAACAACTCAACTAGACACTAGTGACACTCTGGAAAAGAAGCTTGTCACAGCAAAGCAATTTTAGATGCCAAAGTTGTACTGGCAAACAAAAACCCAATAAGTTGGGGGAAGAGAACAGCTTGTAGGCCATCTTTTGGAAACTACTGAAACACAAACCATGCTGAGCTTAATGTTTCAATGAACCTGTGTGAAATGGAGTCTGACAACTTTCTGGTTTTAGTGCAATTATAAACACAATCCTGCAAACTCCTTGGCTAAGCAAAGGATAGTGCAACAACAGAGGAACATCTGAATATCTCTGGACATAAACACTCAACAGGTGTTAAAATATAAATAAGAATTCATATCACAGGAGAATACAACCAAATATTTTAGATAGCCAAACCCATGCACAGATGATGAAATGCAGAAGCAACAGCCACTAGATGACAAGGTCTACTTTGGAGCCAGCCCACAGCTTCAGGAAATTTACATTCAGGTAAAGAAAAGAAGTACACAGTAATTATGACCAAAATATTTGAAATGGAAAAAGAGTTCATTGCATGGATGGTGGACTTTTCAGAATTTTTTCCCTGCACCAAATTATTTTACTGATCTTGTATATCTGGCTGTGAAGGGACACCATTTCTTTTTGAACTAGTTTTCTTTCAGATCATACAGTAGTGTTTTAAGGAAAAATCCAACATACTGGCACATTATTGAACTTTTCAGCTGCCAAAGAAGATCTATTCTGAACCCAGAAAACTTGTTTTAAGAATCTGTCAAAAAACATCATGTGTTACAGAGTCAAAAGGCATCAAGGAAACATCCATGAGACTCTGACTGATGCTGCTCTACAAATATGAACTACTGTCAAGCAGCAAGACATGCATGCAGCACAGCCTCCAACCATCACAACTAAATCAAAGCTCAAAAAAGTTGCTGACATATTTCCTTCACACAGTTCTGACAGGAGGTGGAGAGCAGTCAACCTGATCTGAAAGGGCACAGCAAATTATACCATCCTTTAGTGAACACAACTTATGCAGCAGAGAGCAAAAGTCATCAAAACATATCTTACTGCCATTTGCAGCAAAATCAACAGGCAACATGAGACTGATCTGAACACTGAACTGCACTAGGTTGAGCGCCACTCGTTCGCTCACTAAACATTAAAATAGCTAAGTTTTTGCAAAGGCTGTTGTCAGACGTCCAGCAACATCACCAACTCTACAAACATTTCTTCCCAAATGCATTACTTTTATCGGCTTGGAGATTAATAATAAGTGGCACATTGCCTCAGTGGAGTGCTGTTTTAGTCTGTATTGGGTTTGCATGGCAAGGTTTTGGTAGCAGGGGAGTTAAAGGGGTGGCTTCTGTGAGAAGCTGCTAGAAGCTGCTTTCCCCATGTTTAACAGAGCCAACGCCAGCTGGCTCCAAAGTGATGGTGGTAACAGCTCTGTGATAACATATTTAACAATCGGAGGAAACACTGCACAATTGCAGCCAAGGAGAGGAGCAAGAATATGAGAAAGAAACAACTCTGCAGACACCAAGTTCACTGAGGAAGGGAGCAGGTGCTCCAGGCACCAGAGAAGACATTCCACTACAGCCTGTGGTGAAGCCCATGGTGAGGCAGGGTGTCCCCCAGCTGACCATGGAGGTCCACGATAGAGCAGAAAAAAACCAGCTGCAGCCTGGGGAGGACCCCATGGCAGACCAGGTGGATGTATGAAGGAGGTAGTGAGACCCTGTCAGAAGCCTGCGCTGGAGCAGGCTCCATGCAGGACCTGTCATCCCATGAATAAAGGAACCCACACTGGATCAGGTCTTCTGTCAGGACTTGTGACCTGTAAAATACAAGCTTCTACCACCAATGGTAATAGAATAGTTTATTCTAGCTGAATATCAGATCCTAAGTGCTAGAAATGCCTTAAGATCCCTTTGAATGTACAACAACCAAGAGACTTTCATAGACTGGCATGAATAGCTAGTGTTAAATATAGTGAGATATTAAAAAAGTATAGGTACTGGATTAAAACTGGAATGAGTTAATTTTTGGTTCATTTTGGTTAGGCGTAGTTTGATTCTTTTGTTTATTTTGCGATTTCAGGTTAAGATTGGGATGTCTCTGCATAATTTCATGGCAAAGTAAGAAAAAAAAAACATGTGCATGTACAGTCTACCATGCAGTATGGAGAAAATAAAAACCCCAAATGTCTTTCTTCAAAAGCAGTTAATTTCTATCAGTTATATAGCTAAAACTAATCTGTTCATTCTATCACTTCTTCCTTGAATTCCATCAATTTGAAGAGAGTTGCTTTCTGAAAATGAGAAAAAATGGCCTACTCTTCTCCTTAAAACTTACTTTTGCCAGCAGGGAGGTTGATGACATGCTGAGAGCAGGCAGCACTCTCTCATGCATCTTGCACTTCCTTGTCTATGCACGTCTGCTGCCTCATGCACCTACTTAGACTGTTAGATACTTTGGCAGCAGCTGTCTGGCTTGACATCATCGGAATTCCTGACCAAACATTTCAGACTGCATTTTTAAGAGAGGCATAAGCCAAATGAGTGACTACTGGGAAGAAGTGCTGTTCCCACATTCTTCAAACCCTCCTTCTCTATGACATGCTTCCACTCTTTATGTTGCAATAGCTTTTTGTCAGTCATTAAATTCCTCCATGAGACAATAAGACCTGATGAGCACAATAGAAAATAACGTATCACAAGTGACCGATTGTGACCAAGGGTAGAAATTAAGAGTTAAGTTTTTCTACTATATAAGACATTCTCATATCTCCTCAAGAGAAAAATTAGCCTGGATCACCACGCAGCCTAAAGTTCACTTCTGTCCTTCTCTCGTATTATCTACCTACAAGTTTTGGAGCTAGGTTCCACCTCTTTCTATTACTTGCATGGAAAGTTTTAGTATTCTGAATCTTAACTATCTAAAACCACAAATAACACACCCTTAACCAGTATATTTTGTGGTGAGATTGCACAAGCCAAAGAGAAAGAGGAGGAGATGGATGCTGCTCTTCCATTCCGCCTCTGCTCAGAACAGATATCTTCAGCACCCTGTGACGATTGCTGCTGGTTTCCATTGCTCTAGCTCCCATTTTGTAAGCTGGGAAACCACTGCTTTTAATTATTTCCATAACAACAGTTTCACATCAACATTTAATAGCTGATTTAATGATCACCCTAAGCACTAAGAATATTTTGGGGATTGTTTTAAGTCAGATATACATTGACAGACACTTATATTGCAGCTAAATTTGCAAACCTGCAAAACAATCGAATCATACTGAGTTTCTAGCTGGTCAACATTCCCCAAGCCCCATGTCATTTTATACAAAAATAAACAGCAAATATTTCTTCATTGTAAATGAAGAACATGATGAAACCTATCCCCTTTGCAATTATGTTGAAATTTAGACTGGATTTTATATGTTCATACACTAAGCATGGCAAATAATGAAATAAGTATGAAAAAATGTCAGATTAGAACAGCTATAAAAATAGCTAGAATTAATATCTTTAAAATCATTAGTAAAAGAATAAGTAATACGAATGTATGCTATTATTAACCACTTTTGGTAATGAAACTATCAATAATATTTACAGACTGTATTCCAATAATAGCATTTCATTAACCTGAAAAGCTAAAATTGACCAGGATGCAGTTTTCTAATTTATTATTTTTTTTATCTGAATAAGCATAATTTTAAATTTTATCCTATTAATTAGAACAGAAATTTCAAAGCAAATGGGTGCAATTTATCACCCAAAGCAGAACTGCTGTAACTTTGCTGAAAACTGTTTTTAAGTTGGTTCATAAACTCAGAAACACAGACACAGCTGCAGAAATATACATTGTTATATAAGTATAGAAAGCAAAGCATAGACATGTAGCATTAAAATATTCAAAAGGTGAAAGCTTTCTGGAAGATTGGATTCAGGCATTCACCACAGAAGACTCTCAAATTTCCAAATACTTAATACATAATCAGGTACAAAGCAAACAAACAGTAGAATTTGATATCTACAACTTTTCACACATCCTCAATTCCTACCAGACCAATATCTTTAAAACCCAGGTTTTAAAAAAGTCCAAAATGTGCATAGTCTGGAAAACCAGAGTAACCATAGTAATTGAGCCCTTGTGTGCAATGTATTTAATCTTAAACATTACAGTTTATACAGAGGAGAAGACAAATATCCACTCAGAAAACTTATACTCATCTGCAGCAAGTATTCTTTCAATCAACAGATTGGGTAATGGTTCCATACATAGGGTAAGAGCTTTTCCAGTGGGAGTTATTTTAATATTTTCAGCATTTTAGGGGGAAGGAAGGGTTTTTATTTTCACATAAAGTGAAGCATCTTTCAGTTCTTGCAGTCAACTGTCCTCATCATGATGACAACTTGAACACTGATTTAAAATGCTTGCTTTGCCATTAATGAAATCAGGAAGACAGTGTTTATAATCTTCCTTTGAACTTGTTATTAAAATACATATATAAATATATATATATTTATATATGTGAGCTTTTGATGGTTTTGCTCTACACTCTTGACACTTTGATCCCACTTTACTTTGAAGATGTTTCAAACAAGAAACTTCTAGTGTATGCTCCAGTACCATTATTTGCACAGGAGATCCAGAATTACTATGAAAATATATGTCATTCTAATACAAAGGGAGATAATTGTTTTAAATTCATTCACACTTTCACAGAAAGGGATAGCAATCAAGTGTTGTAGATTCCCTTAGGCTATATTGAATTTTTTACATTATAGAATCTATTACATTTGACAATTCATTGTTTTCCAGAATTACTTTAACAAGTGAGACAAGTGGCAACGGTGACACAGGAGCAAATATTTTAAGTCTTCCCATTAACTTAATATGGAGTCTTTTTCATATAGCAAACATACAAATCTATGCCTACATTCAGATTTTCCCTAATGCCCAATGCCAAATGAAAGATCACTCACGTTTGTGTCTACTTTTTCAAAAGCCACACTGTTCAGTAAGCTGCATTCCCATAACTGCAACCACTGTTTCTATAAAGCCAACAAGCAAGCACGGCCTCCAAACACTGTCACAAGCTTTTGAAAACATGATGTACACACTAAATACCTGTTTTCTAATAAAATGGACCTTGTTTGCCACTGACAAGCACTTGGTTTAGTGTTAAAACCAGATTGAAAGCATGAAGTGATTATGAGCTTGTATTAATGAAAATTTTGCTGCATTAAAAAGAGTTGATTAATTACTGTACTTCACTTCTACACATTTATTCTTAATGATGAGAATTTGAAAAAAGAAGGAAAAAATGTAAATACTTTAAAGCTGTATGAAAATACAAATCTCAAGTCAGACCACTAAGAACTGGTTGGAAATCCCTTCAGGCCTGTTGGAGGGGTGGGTTAAGACCTGATTGCAAATACAAGCAAAAAAAGAGTTTGCAGGAGACTCAACTTTACCTCCACTGCGTTACAGGGAACTTCTGTATCACTTGCCCTGACACGTGCTGATGTGCAGTCTTTACTACAGGTTCTGGAAGTTAACACTCAGAGACAATATCGATTAATGAACTTTGTTGACAATTTTGCTTTTGTAAGACTGCTTTCTTCAGATTTTGCACAAGGCCCTTCAAGGAAAAACTAAATTTTTCATTCATCATTTTATATTTTATTTGTGCTATTTCTGTCTTAATTCTTTACATCCCTATTTCCCTTCATATTTTACTCCAACTAAACAAAATTCCTAATTTATACATGTACACATACACACAGCAATGTCAGATCCTTTACAGCCACTGAGAACTAGAGAATCTGTAAGTGTACAGCATCCCTGAGCACAGATCAGCTAAATCTACTTTCTTTCAGGCTAACCTACACCATGAAACATGTAATTGGTTATGCCTTTTGCATTATTTCCAATCTAGGCCAGATTTGCATTGTAAACAAATCGATTTGCCACTTTAATTGTTTAGCTCTGAATCAACTTCCAGGGCTGAGAGGGCAGACAAAACATAATAAACGGCTTCATGTCCAGATTTTATCACAAGGAACCGAACTAAATAAGTTATGAGCCCAGTCAGTTATGTACAGTTATGAACTAGCTCTTTCTCCAGAGTAAATTAAAATTCTTATTGCATACAAAAAGCCTAGTGAACACATTTTATTACTGTCGCAGGGAAGTGCAGAAATAATAGAGGTTGAGCTAAAGTAAATATATAACCTGATGCCTCTCCAGTGGATTGTTTGCTAAGCCTTGTAACTTTATGCACTGGTGTTTCAATGTTGTATTTTCTGCCTGTGTATTCAGAAGGCTCAGTAGAAAAACAGAAGTTGCTGGGACATGGCAAAATGAGAGCTTTGTAATGACAGAAGAAGCTACTTTAAACAAAGAATATGTCCTAAGAGCAATGGCAATTTTCTGCTACATTTTCTAATAAGCAATCTCATCCTAATTCAGGAACAAAGGGGATTTTAGTTAGCATTTGGGAAAAGAGCAGAAAGTATGAAGTAAGAGAAACTAAGTAAATGGTAAAATTACAGAGTTTAGATAAAACGGAAGCTGGCATTTATTCTACAGTAGAAATTCATATGTTTAGAAATATACCCAACTATAATAGCATATATGTACAATGAACAGAAAAATACAGACTTCAAATTATTACCATAGCCCGAAGCCCAAGTCTCTAAATGAGATAAGCACACAAAAAGAGGAATATTTGTCACATGCAATATGAAGGCGAACCAAAAATGGTGACTGCATCTTTCTGAAGTCACAGGAAGGCAACAGGCTAAAATTCATCCCCTTAGAGGCAAAATTCAGCAGGTCTAGGATTCTGTACATGGATCACAGAACCTTAGGGGTTGGAAGGGACCTCGAAATATCATCTAGTACAACCCCCCTGCCAGAGCAGGATCACCTAGAGCACATCACACAGGAATATGTCCAGGCGGGTTTTGAATGTCTCCAGCAAAGGAGACTCCACAACCTCTCTGGGCAGCCTGTTCCAGTGCTCTGTCAGCCTCATAGTAAAGAAGTTTTTTCTGATGTTTACATGGAACCTCCTGTGTTCCAGTTTGCACCCATTGCCCCATGTCCTATCACTGGACACCATTGAAAACAGCCTGGCTCCGTCCTCCTGACTCTCGCCCTTAACATATTTGTAAACATTGATGACGTTGCCCCTCAGCCTCCTCCAAGCTAAAGAGACCCAGCTCCCTCAGCCTTTCCTCATAAGGGAGATGTTACACTCCTTCATCATCTTTATGGCTCCGCGCTGGACTCTCTCACGCAGTTCCCTGAAAGAAGACAACTTTTGCAATAACTGAAATATATGTACTCAGTGGTACAGAGACAGAAAAAGCATAAACCTTATCACTTTTCAACTAAAAAACTCTGATTCTGAACAAAAAGAGTATTTCAACCTACTTTTTTCTGCAATTATTAGATGAACCTACAGCCATCCCATGCATAAATAACATAACACATTTTAAGTTACTAGCTAATAAATGTCAAACCAAGTGAAAAACAGAATTGCTGATTGGAATCCACAAAGGGCCAAGACTAGTATTTTTCTCACAAGTTAAATATTCAACATAGTATGATCTTGGAAGTGACTGGACAGGATTTTGAGTCTAGTCTTTGAGGATGGCTCTTGAGAAAAACATGACAGCAGTGTAACTAATGGAACGCTGAAATACAGCAAGATCATTATATCAATTCAAACTGAGTAATAGAAAAAAGCTCATCTGCAGATTACTTCAAAAATAACTGATCAAGAAGAATACATATTAAATAAAAATATCAAAACTACAAGAGAAATTAAGCTCTATTACATAACTGCAAACACACTTTAAAAGATCCTTGCAAGTAAATAAAAAAAAAAAAAAGCCAAACTCTTGCATAAGAAATAAAACCCAAGGAAGCCTAAACAAGAAATAATGTTACAGAGACCATCTTACAGAAAATGTCAGCCTTTAAGTAAAATTTTGCTCGATTAAGGAAAATACAAAAGCCTACACAGCAGGGGATAACCCACCTAAAACAAAATTAAGAGATCTAAAATGGGATTTGAAGAGTGCCTTGTAAAAAGTTTTTTAAAGTTTGAAAATACATAAAAGGAAGAAGCTGATAAGGGACTCAAGGGACAGGCTGACAGCCAAAGTGTACTCAAGATGGCTAATGCCCCAGCAAAGGCTCAGGAACTGCTTTGCATTGCTGATTCCTTGCTGAAGATGTTGTGAAAATTCTCACACTCAGCTTGCAGAAGGAAAGGTCAGAGGAGCTTGGTAAAACAAAGTATTAAGCCTGATGTCAGAAGCTCTGGAGGACCCAGTAGCATTCACCTGAGAGTGCTGTAAAGATTCACACTGAAATTGCATTACTACTGGCCAGGATGTGTAACATCATTGCACAATACAGATAGCCACAGTGGCAGAGTACAGTTCAACTCTCAACTACAAAAAGGGTTCAGGGAAAGAACCTGAAACCTACACACGTCTGAATCTCACTTTCAACCTGTTAAAATGGTGAAGTCTATGAAAATTGGAACAGCATGTGAATAAGAATAGCCTGTCCAGAAAGACCCAGCATGACTTCTCTGAAAGGAAATTCTGGTTCACTGATGTGATTAGTATCTTAAAGGGCATCAACAAAAAGATGAAGATGATCCAGCAAATGTGTCATACCTGAATTTGCAAAAAGTGCATGAAAAGTTTCTACATGAAAGGCTTTTCAAGCCTTCAAGCCACAAGGAGGCAACTGGTGAAATTAAAAAGGGATTCATTAAAAAAAAGTACTACTTCACACAGTGGATATTAAACTTCTGGGATTTGCTGTTACAGGAGGTTGTAAAAGAAGATGACGCTATCAGAAAGTTCAGAAAGCAATCAAACCAATACACAGACATCAGGTGGAGAGATCAAGATTCAAAATACTAAAAGGATATAAATAAACACTAGAAAGCAGGGCCTCTGATATCCCTGATACAACTCCAAGTGCTGAGGAATAAATTGCAGAAAGTAGGTAGGCTCACACACTTTGTCCCAGGTAGCATCTCTTTCTGTCATTGCTGGAGACAGGCAAAATATTTCTGCTCCAGAAGTAAACACATTTAGAGTAGCATACTTTGTAAAGCAATTTCACTTAAGTTCTCCCTGTACTTTATTGTAAAGAATAAAAGATTCTGCAACCCATTTAAGGAATTGTAGCATATACTCTGACACAAAGTCTCATTTCATATTGGGTATTAGTGATATCATAAATATATCTGAATCACTTGGTGACACCAGGAAGGTTGATGTTTAGGTTTTGTAGCTGGTGCTTTAGAACAAGGTTCTGCTGGCTTTGATGCCTCGCACTTCAATGGCGGGATGAGAAAGAGCAACCTTAGCAGAGGGGCGGTGGATCCTGATAAGTGCTTGCATAGTCCTTAACAAACCAAAAATTGGGATGCACCCCTTCACAAAGTGAGAGAGAAAACAATCCAGCAATTGTCAAAAAGGTTATACATGAGCAACCTGATTTAAAAAATAACAACACACATAGCAAAAAAACGCTACACAAAACCACAGACAAGGACTTGGTCTATACAGATTCTTAAACTCCATGAGGCTCACAGAGGGCTTGAGTCAGTACACAGAAGCACAACATGGCCTCACAAAGGGATTCAGATAGAAATTAAGGTGCCCTAACAATCACACACTTTGCAGATGTTATAGCACAGATAAGATCTGAATTCTGGCAAGAGGTCAGCATCATCTGGAACTTGCTCATAAAACTCATCTGAGGAAGGAAATCTGTAACTAAAGCCCAAGAATAAGTCCTTACTACAGACTTACTACTGGTGTTGTTTCTGGTCTTGTTTCTTCCACAGAATCAAAAAGAAGACACAGCTTTCCCCCCAAAAAAAAGAGTCAGGTAGTTTGGCAAGCAGTCTGTGTATGCAATTGTCCTGTTTGCTCACTCAGGAAAGATACTGCTCTGCTTTCAACACCACAGTAATCTAGGACCGCAAAGCCCACTCTCTACCAGTCATTTAGGTCACATTTTTCTGGCTTTTAAATACTTCATTAACCTACCCTGTTGCACTGTTTCCTCACACTTCCTAGCTCATACATAAAGTCATGCTATCCATGCCCATACTAATTACTTCAGTGTTTCTCAAGAGCTGGAATTAAGGAAGCTAAAATGTTCCTTCAAAAATCCCAGATGCAGCATCCATGGGAAAAATAATTATCTCAATAAGTAAGAATCTCAATTCAATCAGTTTCTATTCAGGTCTTGCTCAGAAAAATTCAGTCAAGTATCAAACGTACTCCAGAAAACATTAAATAATAAGCAGATATTCCACTCTCTTATAAGACAGTTTACAGTTCTCAGGTGGTCCATTAGTCATTCCGCCCAAGTCAAGATTTCATAGTTCAGTATTTTGAAAAGATGAAAGCAGAACTTTCTTCATCATTTTCATCCTGATAGTATTTTACATACGCTAGCACCACAAGTTCAGACTGCGCATAAAATGGGTACCACTTCCTGTCCCCAGTTTCCATTTGAAACTATTTTTTTTTCTTACAGCCACAATTAGGACAAGAGATCAGAAATGTCACAGAGAGCTCCTCTCCAACCATTATACAGCTATTAACACCATATATTTTATTATATATTGTATTAACAGTAAAAGGGGTTAGAAATAACTTGTTTCTAAAGGAGAGTCAAATAAGCTCTGTACAGCTATCGGCAAGATGATTTTACTAATAGGTATTAAACTGCCACTCTGATTTGAGCCAGCTGTCAGCAAAAAACTGGAATCATGCATTGATGCTTTGGAGTGCTTGCTTTTGTAAGACATCGGCTAGGTGCAGCACTATCTATATGCAACTCTTCTGTGTGCTGCATTTAAGATGAAGTTATACCATCTTAAGACAGCTGTAAAGTCATTACTACCATCAAATCATATAGAGAGGGGTATTCTTAAAAATTTATTTTGGTTTTAATTGGGACAGTGAAAACTTACACTCCAAAATAAGAAGGTATGCCAGTCAACCATGTAACACGGCAGTCTTCAAGAAGGCTAGGTCAGATGTTGCATTTATTCTATTCTACTTTGACTGTCTTATACCAGATATTCAATGACAGAAACATGGACACTTTCTGAGCCTCTCCCATCTTGATGTTCATACAGCCTGATAAGGAGGGGGTGGAGGGAAGGAAAAGAAAGCAGAACAGAAAGGGCACTTAACTCCTTGCCACTCTCCAGCAGCTCAAGCTGACTACATGTTGGCAGACTTCAAGTTCCCAGGTCTGTAATTGCTTGCCCCAGTTACATCTCTCTCAGAAGCCACCCTTTTTCCCTGCAGATGCCTAAGCAGAGTTATCAGGTTTGAAAGGCAAGTGAAGAGAACAAAAAGCACCAAGTTTAACTGATTCTCCTCACACCTCCACTTGAATGCAGATTTTTATCTCTTATCATAAGGCCTGTAGATGCACAGCTTCCTCCTTCTCTGGAGCTTCTTCACCATTCCTCCCACAACGAGATAAAAAGGTTTACTACATCACTACACATCCTCTACAGTTGACAGTCTGATAAAGGATGAGCCACGCTGCAGCTACCTCTCATCTAGCAGACTAGAAGGAATGCAGATACACCTACACCGTAGCTTCTGCAATTTCACAAGGGAGACAGACCAAGAAGACATAGTTAACACACAGTAAACTGTTTGGTCTCTCTCCAACACTCTCTAGTTCAGGCTCTTTTCTAGTCCCCAGTCCATGTTTGTGGAAGCTTGGTTTCTGATGTAGATACTTTTAATCACTTTCTGAATATTTAAAATAAAAAATTCAAAAAGCTTTGGGATTATTCAGAGTAGTAAGGGCATGAGTTAGCAGCACAAGCCTACAAATGAACAAACAGTCCTCTCAATCACAGACACAGTTTCTAAAGCACAGCAAAACATTTTTTCTTCTAAAAATGCTTTATTTCAAATAACATGATATGAAGACATATGTCAGTGACATTACAGGCATAAATCAAAAGGAATGGACAAGATAGCCTAAAGAAGCTACAGTAGTTTAGTAACTGGTGAGGGTCAAGGGGGTTACAGATGTGCTGCTGGCTTTCCACGCCTATGGGTCACATTTGCTAGAGGAAGAAAACTCCTGGCAAACCACTCACTTTTAATGAACTTCATTTAAGAAACCAACTGTTCTCCAAAAACATGGCCAAAAACTTAGTTGTCTACTCACATTATTATTACAGCATTCAGAAGTCACATGAACTTACAGCTTTGCAGAAAGACAAGATTTCTTGAGCAAGAAAAGACAATAACAGTGATCTTTATCTGTGGACCAGACCCTCAGCCCTTGCATATCTAAATACGCTGCTGCAGGTCACAGACTTCCTTTTGATTTTACTTGTAATATTTGCAGGACAAAAGGAGCACAGTTTTAGAGCGCGGTAGTGCATATTCTTATGTCTTCTCTTCTTCCCCTCACTGTTACAATATCAGCACTTTTACCATAACAGCTCTTTCCAGTAATAATACAGAGTTTAGGACATTTACTGTTCTCCTATCACTGAAAAAAAAACCCCAAAAACCCACAAGCTGAAGCAAAGAAAAACTAAGAGGTTGGCCCAAGGCTAACCAGCCCTAGTGGAGGTAAGCTAACATAAAAGGCCCTAGAGTAAGTCAGAGTTAAGCACTAGCAGTTTTGCATGCATTTTTAAAAATGTAGACACAAGGTCTACTAAAAGTATGACTTGAAGCAATTTACATACTCCTTACAACAGTGAAAGTGTGTATTTTACCAGAGATGTCTCAAGTTTGGTAATGAATTTGGATCTCTTCACTAAAACTGAAGAATCTAAAAACTACCTTGTGCCTTCTACTACCCATCTTACTGGTGCCAACGAAAGAAAAATGAAAGAAAATGTAATAAATTGCAACACAGTT
The DNA here is from genome assembly GCF_020740795.1 of Apus apus. NCBI lineage: Eukaryota > Metazoa > Chordata > Aves > Apodiformes > Apodidae > Apus > Apus apus. The sequence continues at coordinate 50,552,979 of NC_067285.1, read as the reverse complement.
CATATACTTTGTCTAAAAAAGCTACAGGAAATTATTTCAAGTTCACGAGAAAGTATCTGTACCTGGTGTGGGTGCCCAGGTGGCAGTTTTGGGGGCTGTGAGGTGGCCTCTGCGAGGAGCAGCCGGGGCTGCCTCCCGTCAGGCACAGCCAGGCACAGCTGGCTGCGGCAGCCTCCCCTCAGGACATGGCTGAGCACCTCAGCCACACCAGTGGCACCCTGGGGAGCTTAGGTTTTAAAAAAGGCAAAAGTTCCACACAAGGCAGTGAGGAATGGAAAAAATGTGTGAGGAAAACAGCTCTGCAAACACCAAGACCTGAGGAAGAGGAGAAAGAGGAGGCCCAGGAACCCAAACCGACATTCACCTGCTGCCTTCTACCCTGGAGAGGACCATGGAGGCACAGGTATTTCCCTCGCACCCCTGGAGAGGACAACACCAGAGCACTCATCTACATTGCAGCCAAGCAGGAGCTAAGTTAAGCCTGGGAAAACGGGGAAGAGAAGAGAGGGACTGTTTTAATTTTGTCCTTCTTTTTCACCATCCAAACTTATTTTAATAGGTGATAAATTAATTTTTCCCAAGTGAAGCCTGTTTTGCCCTTGGCAGTGATTGACAAGTCATCTCCCTATCTCTATCTCAACCCATGAGCTTTATCATCTTATTTTCTCTCCCTGTTCTGTTGAGGAAGAAGAGTGAGAGTGGCTGAGTAGGCAGCTGGCCAAGGTGAAGTACCCCTACTCCCATAACAGCTAATCTTTATGCTTTTCTAAATGCCTCTTTCAAATAGGTTGCAGATGAACATGAAAGCTGGTATTTAGTGTCTCTGTTTAGCTTTAATGACAAGACAACAACAACAAAACAAAAAAAAGGGCTTTGATGTCCATGGTGTCTTTAACATCCAATATACTTTCCCAGTAGCAAGTCAAGAATCCCTTAACAGAAACAACTGCTTGTTAAAAGTATATAAAGGATGGTGGTGTTAGTGATGGGAAGTCTGACAGTATTCAAGCTATTTGACTCAATATTCATCGTAAATCCTTGACAATTCCACCAGTCTTCTACCCATAATTTTTTATTATATTCACACTAAAAACACAGCCAAATTGGAATTATTTTAGGCACTTCAGGGACTTCCTAACAGCAGTAATATTCAGTATTTACAGAAGGAAATCCTACATTGTTAAAAAATAATGACCTTTGTATTTTTGTAACATGGGCAAGTCCTTGAGCGTTTAAAATGAATAAAATCGTACAACATAGCAAGGACTGACTGAGGTTGCTGAAGGTCATTCCTTTACAGAAAAATTGTGGGGAAGAGGTGAACTTTCATTGGTCACTTTACAGTCACTGGTTAACACACTGGATAAGCAATCATAATTTAAGTAAGAAAACCTGAGTAAAGAGAAAATAATTTTAAAATGTCGCCACTTTCCTGAGCTCTTGGGGGAGCTAAACACACAAAAAAACCCCTGGGAAATAGCACGTTTTCCTTGTAGCCAACAGAGGCAAACATGAAAACAAACCTTCTTCAACAGCTAAGTTACTAAATGAAAGAAACTGGGACTTTGAAGCAACAGAGTATGTTGTTTCAATCTTTTCTCTCTTATCAGGTCCTTATTTTGTCCTTTTTTTTCCTCCACACTACCATCTTCTACAGACATTTGTCACCTCCCTACATGACCCCAAAGTGGCAGGTATTTCTAAGGGCCTAATACTTAATCTGGCATGCTTCCTGTTCTTCAATTTTTTTGCCTAAGCTTACGAGAGAATTTACTTGGCAGAAGAGACCAACCTCTGATGATTTATTAATTCCTTCTAACCTTCACCCATTAATAGCTCTCTTTCATCACTTATTTGCCACTAGTAGACTGGCTACTCCTTGAGATTCATACAGTTATTCACAGGTTCTGCAAGCAGAATGGCCGTAGTAGTACAATACTCGGCACAGGATGCAATATCCAGCTGCTCCGTGTCAGGCTTCCAGCTTTCTGCACTGGCCCAACTCTTTGAGCTACTCTTTTTTAAAACAAGCTAAGTGTTTCTGCAAGAGCAACAGTCACAAGTAGGGAGTGTCACGTAGATACACTCTAAGAAACTACCTGCAAAGATTTCTCCTCAGAGAGAAGAAGCAATTAATTCCCTAAACCAAAGTGGATCCCTGAGGATCAGCGCAGAGATGAGGAAGTTCTCTACTTGAACACTGTCTGCAGCACAATCATATCAATAAGAGCAAGTTCTCAACTGCTACCATAGTTACGGAAGGGGATGCGTGTTGCAGAAACAAAGTTTGCAAAACCATTCTAAAAATGTGTTTATTAACGACCCAGCAAAATTCTTGCAGACTATGAAGGGACAATGTCATGGAGACCAACGGTACCACTTTCCTATTGTGAACACTCACACTGGTAATACACTCAAAAGGAGACAGGCGGGAGATGACGGCAGAAGCATTGAGCTCACCAGTGAGCATCCAACCTCCTTTACATAGAGGAATTTTCTAAGTTCTGCTGGGAGGTGCAGAAGTACAAGAGAGGTTTTACTAACTTACCGGAAAGAAAACAGTTTATATGTTCAAACACTTCCTCTGGAAGTCATGGTTACACTTTTGAAAAAAAAAGAAAAAAAAGAAAAAAAAAAACTTTTGCATACCAAGTCAATGATTATAGAATGTTAAAAAAATAAAATCCCACATATCTCAATGTAGTGATTATTTTCCCTGTTGCTGGAGCCATCTAACTCATACAATTGCCACCATACAAAAAACAATTCCAAACCGTTCTATACATTCAAAATGCATATAACAAAACTGAAGATTTCTCAATGCAGTAAAATACACAAGTAACTGAAAATAAACAATTATGTGTTTTTCTGCCTTCTGGGTAGTTAACACTGCTTTTAATTTCATCTCTGTCTTTTCGTATTATCATCTGCAGAAGCTCATGGCCAAGAGTTTGCCCTGGTAATAGTTGACTGTTCTCTTTGATATCATCAGTCTTTGCTCTTTATGGACAGGCCAATATTCATTGTGATTAGCAAGGGACAGCCCTGTCTATCCAGATTAGTCACAAATACTTAGCAGTTCCCTCCATGCATCATCACTAATTGCTGTAAAATAAAATGTCTGCATTGCTTTTTTAAACCAAAGAGACCATAATTTTCTCCCTCCAGGGAAGACAACAATGCTTCACTTGTATTCATCTCAGTTGGTGAGAATTTGTTTCTGTAAGTAATTCCAGGAAATAACTTATTGGTCAGCTTTTTATTCTTGGTCCAAGACTTTATGTTCCATGAACCTGTACTAACATATTACTTTCTTAAAAAAGACTCAGAAAGGTGTTACCAGGTAATTCATAGTTATTCTTAGCTGCATGACCTTGCATTCCTAGACAATAATCCTAAGGAAAACTTAAGTGACAAGTCCTCCTACCATGGAAATGAGTGTGGGTGAGAGTGTGTGTGCCCAGTCCTACAAAGATATGAAGGTACTATTACTACTTCCCGTTTAGCTTATGTTCTTAAAAGAAGAAAACAACAACAACAAACAAAACAAAAAATACAACAGAAACAAAAAACAACAACCAACCACAAACACACCACATATTTAAAAAGGATACAGGTTGACCCTTCCCCCTATTAGGATGGTGTCTGTGAGAAATTTGGGGGTTCCTCAGAAGTTGCATTTATACAATTCTCGGATTTTTTTCTTGCCTTAAGAGGATTTTTTTTAAATAAGTTAGGGTCTGGGGTTTTGCTTTGTTGCTTTCTGTTTGGTTGGGTTTAAACTGATTTCTTACTGAAACATGCCCATGGTAATCTTCCTGGTTTCTTCTGATGGTGACTGACAATGCTTAAGGGAAAAACATGGCCTATTTATATTAAGTAAAATAATACTGAGCTGATACCAACAGTGTTGTACAAGTCTCTCTCAAATATGACATTTTACATCTTCATTAATTAAAATTTTAAAAAAAATACACACAATGTGTAATCACTGCATAAATCATGTACATCCCATTTTGCCATAGGATCATTACTTTGTGTTAGAAAATACTCTTATCCATCATATTTTTTTCCTGCAAAAAAAGTCAAATTGTATAAGATTGATAAGATGTTATCTGCCAGAAAAATGCTGTTGACTGATATCGTGTCCTCTAAGAGCTATTCTTCTTCTATAGAACAGCACTAGAAATCACATCACTGAAAGGAAGGAAATGTAAATAAGACAAAATCCAGCAAGTGAACAAATTTAAAATAAAGTCATTGTAGAAGTGTCAATAAAGTTTGAGACAGATATGAAGGCAAGGAAATGGAAAGTTTAATACTATCTTCACACACGTGTTTCTGCTACCTTTCCTTTGCAACAGCTTCCAAATACTACCACCATGCCAGCTCCAGCCAGAAACTCCAGTTCAGGCTAAAGCTCTCTTTTGGAGCTCATTTTGGCATGGAAATAAACTCTGATCAAAGAATTGACATAGAAATCCTTTCAGTCATCAAGGGCTCTCCCTACATCCATAGATAGTACAGCCCAGAAAAAGTAAAACTGAAGACAAAGTCAGTAAATACTGAGGAACACAAGCTTTACTTTGCTTTGGTTTGGGTTTTTGAGTTTAAGGTTTTTTGTTTTGTTAGTTGTTTGGGTTTTTTTGTTTGGTTTGTTGTTGTTGTTTTTTTCAGACTAGCTTTAACCTGGTCCGGCAGACTGAATGTCAGTTACCAGTTGAGGCATGCTAGGTGCAGTCACAGACTGCATCCTCCAATTTAGGTTAATCCAAAAGGAATCCAGTTCCCACAGTCTGGATGGCTTCGTAACACAAACCAAAGCCAAGTGAGGGGGAACAATTCCCTTCACAAACATGTTATCTAACCTAAAGCACTTACATAGATGTACTCAGGATGACTTAAAAATATATATATTTCATGAAAACAAAGTAGATTTATGCAGAAAATAATTCAAGAAAAAAATTGCATTGGATTTGAACATCACTTACTACATTAGTGAGGAGTTAGAAAGATACCTTCTGACAAGACATTTTTTAGCTTTGCTTTTTGTCAAACATCTGGCAAACACAGCAGAGAAGGGACACTTCTGAAGATGTCCTCAGTCAATCAATACACAAACACCTAAAGAGAACATCTAAGGAGAATTTGTTTGTCCTACTTAATGTTTTTACCTGGAGCTGTCACCATTTAACATTCACTGTAAACTATTTTGATTACTATTGTCAGTCTCCACGTGGAAAATACAAGACATGCAAGTAGAATATTTAAGATCCTTCTGCTGCTCTTCTGCAAATCTGTTAATGAAAACAATCTGCTAATTAACCAACTGCTAATTCATTCTCTACAGCCATTAGTGCCCTGTCACGCTACCACCTATATACTATATTAGTTTTCTTGTATTGTTACTTTGTTCCAATTTTAAGGAGACACATTCTGGAGATTACTCCATATTCCAAAGTCTCCATGCCACACTTACATTACTGTTATTGATAATACACATTGCCTGTAGCAATAGTTTATAAAGCAGCTAGAAGAACATACCAGAAATTCAAGGTAGTGAGATTTTTGCAACTGCTTCCATATTGATTATGATTACATTTTTCTCTACTCTTTCAGAAATCTTTACTGTTTATACTAGATCTGATGCTAAACTACTAGCTGTTCTATAAAACTTGTCTAAATTACTTTCTACTGAGACTACATGCATAACCTTGAATCTGCATAGCTGCTAGCTGTAACAAGACAAAAAAAATCCACATACATGGATCAGTTTGAAGAATCAGGGTCTTAGATTTATTAAGTCAATCACGCTCTTTTTCTAAATTTTATCAGTGTCTGTCGCCCCAGAAGAACATTTTTCCTATAAAATCTCTTTTAGCTTTATCATCTCAGGCGTTTCTAAATGAGTTAACATGAATTAAAGACTTGAGAATTAAAATAGATTTTGTCTTTCAATCTGAAACATCTCCTATTGTCTAGAAATTCTTAATTAAGGACATGTATCTTCATGCAACTCCTATTTTAAGACATGTTATTTGTGAACATTTTAATCATCAGGGTGATACGTTGTAAATTCAGGACTAAGAATATCTGAACATAAAATCCAGTAAATAGAGGCCTGCAATGTCACTTCTGCATTGTTAACTATAAGCTCAGTCTGTGCTTCTTGCAGGAGAGAGAGAGAGAGAAAGTAAATGTCAGACATATGCACACTCCTACTTATCTGTCACCAATCATCAGGGTCTAGAAAAATATAACAGGTGCAATCTTCAACTGGTTGTTGACAATTACATCCTTAGCAGGGCTTAGATCCAGTAATGAACACAGACATGCAGAAGCCCTAATACAAGTGTCACAATAACAGTCCAGGTGATTTTTAGTCCTATTATTCCTCCATTTATGTATAGAGGAAGTTCAGTGGATATCCAGGACTAACCCCATATTATTCTATCTCTGTTCCATCTGCAGAAATTTAACTGTACCTTAACTGCTGATTATACAGGTAATCAAATATCCATCTCTAAAGCACAGTCTGTGCTTTAGACCTGCATATATTGTTCAGGTCAACTTAAAGTGTTTGTTTCCTTTGTGCTCCTTTCACTAACAGAGTGCAACTTCAGTGGGTTTGGAGCTATAGGCTCAGCAATAGAGCCACAGAGAACTCTTGGATGGGAACAGCTAAGGGAATGCTCCATATGGTAAACTCTTTCCCTTCTTTCCTCACTAACCCTTTTCTTTTTGCATCTGAGGGAAGAAGGTCATCTCCTTCCTGTTGCCTGCACACACAACATATATTTATTATGTTCAAGACTCCTGAACAGGGAGTACTACTGTTTTTGTCTCACCAGCTGACTCTCATGCTGGGAGGCACTGCTCCTTCTGACAGCTCTGGAATCCAAAGGTGATTATTTTCTCTTTTCTTCCTCCTGTAGTGAGATTGGCAAAGTGCCATCTGGCATCCAGAGGTCTGATCTGGGATTTAGATTCCAACTGTTGCACAGTGAAGGAGTTCCAGCAACACTGCTAGGTTAGAAAGTCAAACAGAAATCCTTGTAAGTCAATAAATTGCCTGGTCACAGCCTATAAGTAGGAAGGAATACATCCTGTACAGCCAGTGATACTGGCTGTCTCTGTTCTCTGACTCTTGATTTTGAGGTCGCTAATCAAGGCTTCTTGGTAGACCTGCAGATGTACGTGGGGGTCTGGCCTTCAGGTTTATCCAAAACTTCCTAATCATAGAATGGTTTCAGTTGCAAGGAACATATAAAGGCCATCTAGTCCAATCCCCCTTCAGGGAGCAGAGACATCTTCAACTAGATCAGGTTTCTCAGAGCCCCATCCAACCTGACCGCAAATGTTCCCAGGGAAGGGGTTTCTATCACTTCTCTGAGCAACCTGTTGCAGTGTTTCACTACCCTCACTACAAAAAAATGCTTCCTTTTATCTAGTTACCCTCTTTTAGTTTAAGCCGTTGCACCATATCACAATAATGTATCAAGAACCATTAGAACATCTCTGATGCAAACCTGTCAGCTCATTTGGAGCATTCAAGTCAAATACAGAGGTATAAAAGAAGTTAGAGCTTCCCTACATAACTCTTATTACCTATGCCACTGTATGTACTGATACAAGAGAAAAAAAAAAGTCAGTAACAAAAAAGTCACTTCCTATTTCTATAGTTAGCTAGTGTCCTAGAGATGAAAATATATTGTTTCCATGTGGTTTTAGACCTTCTCCCATAAACTGAGTGACTTCAAACTAAATCTAAATAAATACATTAAAATATTCTTAACAATTTACTTGAGTTTCTCTTGGAGGTGTTTCATGACCTACCCTCAGTGCCAAAGACATGTTATATCTGCCCATTTACAAAATCCCAAGAAAGACGTGATCCTCTAGTTTTTCAAAAGAAAAACTAGACAAGGTCACATACACAGAGGAAATGAGATTTGGAAGGAATTAAATAAATGGCTATGACATACCAAGTAAATAATAGAAAAAACTACCAATTCTTACCTATGCTGTGATTTTTGTGGTGTTGGCATATGTCACTTACCACACTGTAAAGGATAAAATATAATTTTTTTAAAGAATGAAAGTCTAAAAATCACTGAAAGGTACTGCAAAGCAATTTACACTGCTAACAGTGGTTTTAAATATCTTCCTCCAGGTTAGGCTTTCACAATGCACAGCAAATTCACAATCACTCAGAAGTGAATGTGCAGCTTGAACCAAGTCTGATTTTAGTGAATCCATTTCGAGACAAATGACCCAATTGAGTATAACAGCTCTGTGAAGCTGCCTAGAGTAAAACATATGAGTAAGTAAGTGATTGCATGATTGAGGCTCAAGACATTAAGAAACATACTGCTGCTACGGAGTAATAGCATCACTAATGCAGCCATTTATTGGTTTATTTTTACTTAGAACAGGAGAAAATGCATTACCCTTCTGAGACCATAAGAAATCCATAGATTTTCAGCTTTTAAAAACATGAACTAAGGCAGTTGATTTAGTCTGCAGGAAAATCCGTTGTGGGTATACGATGCCATTTATTCTCTCCGCAATATTATTTGCATTTTAACAAAGGTTTCAGTAAAGCAATAATTAAACCTATGCCACACTGCCTAAAGGGAAAATTATGTACATTAAGAAGCCTAAAAGGTTCTTTTACCATTTTTGTTTTCATAATGAAGACAGAGTCCCCCAAAAATACATGTTGTACCATCACCAACACAAAACAGCAAACTGTTAACAGGTGTCATTGAGTACACATAAGCTGTAAAAATGCCAAATACCACATACACATAAAAGCATGCTGAATCAAATGCCATATGCGGCATACATGTTAACAACTTATTTTGAGAAGATCCAGTGTTACATATCAACATGTTTACATGTTAGTTTTTTCCCTGAATAGATGCATATGATAGGATGCAATGCCTTGATTATGACATTAAATCTCAAGTTTGCCAACCAGACCAGTGGGAACAAGTATTACCTTGGTAAAGAGATTTTATTCTGGACCTTCAAAGTGAAAAAGACACCACTAACTCAGTAGGAGTACCTCTTTTTGAGAAGCATTATGCCTCCAGGAGGGAGGGCAGCAATCCTTGAAGAAAGAAAAGCTGGACTAAGTAAGGTCAGTGCACATCAATGTTTCTGACCAGTGATGCCGAAAGCTTAAAAACTTAATTTACATTTAACTTTATTTGAGAGTCCCCTTGTTCATTATTATTCCCAGAAGAAGTGGGCTGGGACTCGAACAAACATATATGAAACTTTGGCTTTGAGGGTATTCAGTTTTAAAAGCTGAAAACTCGTAAATACATGAATAGTAACTGGGCTTTTCTGGCTTAAAAAAGAACCCATTTGCAACAGATACAATTAAAAATAAATAGTATGTAGAACAATCATTATCTCATGCTGTATCATCTAACAGACTTCTTTATGCTACAAGCCCTTAGTATCCACTGTTTGCAGTGTTTTCTCTTGTTCACAGCTTTTTATTTATTTACAGCTTAAGAAAATATCTCTCTGCTTACATCCACTTTAGTCTTCCATTCAATCACACCAGATCAAGTTTATAGATGTTTTAACTGTTGTACCTAATATTTAATCACCATTTTTAGGACTCTCATAGTATTTCAAGAATCCAATCCAATTAAGAAGATCTTTAGGATTCTCATCTGTTGGGGTTGTCTGAAACCTCCTAAATTTTTAACCTAAAGATTTAATTTCCTTTAGTGTCTTATTTTTACAACCTGACCCCTCAGAGAATGTAATTGTGCAAGTTCATTTTGGCCACTATAGCAAACTGTGGGACTCCACATGGGCAGATTGAACTTCAGGTATTTATTTAAAAAACTGAGACAAACAGTGTTAGAAAAATGTTCATCCCAAATACAATGAGGCTGCTGGTACACAGATCAAACATACGTACTATTATTTTCTTCCAAACAAATTAAGGATACTTCTCAGCATCAGTTTGCTTCTCATTTGCTGGTTAGACAAGGGTTTGTAAAGATAGTTACTTTTTTCCACCTGCCTTTGCAACTTGACAGTAACAGCAGTTCTCCAGTGTGGTACTGAATTAGGAAGCATTTTGTTTGTATTATTAGAGCCTTAATTGAAACAGTCAGAGAGAAAAGTTTTGCTACAGAGAGAGAGAAAGGACTTTTTTAATAAGGCTCTAAGGAGACTCAGTTTTAATGATGCTTAACACAATGTTTTAAACCACACAGTACATCTTACACTCTATTTCTTGTTGAATGGTGGTTATTTAACAAGCAGGCTGGCATCAGATTGCCTGCTGCGGGTAGTTAAGGCTGGCTTGTACAAGGTCTGACAAGCTCAACATTGATGAAAGGCAGCGTCAATTTTAATTCTCACAGTGTTTCACTTCTTGACACTTGATTTCTCAGACTACTACTTAGAACAGATGTTCTTTGCATGACAGTAAGTGTAGACACAAATATAATCAACTGCTAAGCTGTATGTCCTGACATAATTTGGAACACTAGGTATGAGACCAGGATGATAAAAAGTAGGTACATCTGTTCCTCAGAGATGCTTAACACTCCACACTTTGATACAGGTATGAAAATACAAAACTCCAGCCATAAAAAAGGAAATATCAAGAGTTAGAAGTTCAAAAGAGTAAGCAAAATATGGAAAATCAAGTTTAGAAGTACATTAGTAATCACTTTATATTTATATGGTTATTAGAAATAATGAACACTGATGAGGCAAGCTTCTGAAAAAAACTAGGAAAGTATGAATTTTCAATTAAGTTGTTTAGCTACAGTCCAGTTATATTTCAAATCAGTTGACAAAATTCATCCTGCAATAATTTTTTTTTTCTCCCTCCTCCCACTTAGGGAATTTTTACTTGTAAAAATGCAGAGGTTTGGGAATTTTTGTTGTTGTGGAGTGATGTTCTGTGTGTTTGTTTTTGTTTTTTTTTTTCCTTTTGCTTAAAAAGATGCTGTCTCAAATGAGGAAAAGAGAAAAATTTTATCTGCAGAAGATTAAACTGGAAACAAAATTACATGTAACCCATTAAAAACTTGAAGGGCATTAAAACTTGAATCCTTCCCCTTCATAGGCAGAGCTGCAGAAAGCAAATGGTAAAGCAAGCTGGTTTTAAAAATCAAAACTGTCTCATTGCCAATATGATTTTTTTCATCCATGATGTGACAACTTGCATGTATACAGGGAACTTGTGACATACAATAAGAAAGTGGGAGCACAGAGTAATTGCACATCATGGACTGAAAAGCTGAACTACAGATACTCATAAAAGCAACAGTGACAAAACACACATTGGGCATTGCTACCCAGTCTTGAACAGGAAGAAAGACTCAGACTAGTTTCTATTTTCCCCCATAGCCCACTTCTAAAAGGCAGATAGGTATACCTTAAAGTAAGTGCAAAAAAAAAAACACCCAAAAAACAAAACAAACAAACCAACAACAACAGCATCAGAAATATTGATAAGGTGACTCATTCAATCATAGGACATATTAGCAGCAGTGAACAAGGTTGTCTAACCAGAGTGTTAACCTTCAGAAAGGAGGTATAAGTAATGAAATAATCTAACCCCCCCAAACACATCAGTTAGCATGCAAATCTAATAACCAGTTACGGCATTATTGATGCTGACATGCCTTTTGTTGCTTCAAGAGGGGAATTTGCATTTGATGGTAGAAGAACTATCTAAAGGCCATAAATATCATGAAGTAACAAACATCTAAAAAATCCTAATTGTCAAAGACTTACATAATGAACTAAACACAACATAGAGTAAAGGAAGTAAACATCTCAGCTTACATAACCAAGGTCATAGAAAGTACTTTTTGCCATGGTTTCTGAAAGGTAGGGAAAAAAATTCAATGACGCTGAAAAAATTCATTCAGAATAACTAGAAAACATACACACCAAAAAAAAAGGAAAAATACTACAGCCAAACTTCCTTCTTATGTACTTCAAGCCTGGAATATTTGTAATCTACCTACAGAAGTAATCTGTCTAGAAGCCCACTAGACCACATAGCACTAAGCAAAAGCACTGTTTCCAGAAACTCAGTACTTGTATATACCCAAGTATTTAGCAGTGAAAGACCACCCAAACAGATTGAGTTCTTACTGAAAAAACAACTGAAAATCTGACTTGAAGTACAGTATGCACCTGAGTATATGAACAAAATACAGAACAGCATTATGATGAGGATAAAACCTTGCATTTCCACCATCTAGGCATTTTTAACACCAACATTTACATTTCCAGGCAACAACTCCACACACAAGACCTACTCCTATCAAGCATTACTGTAATCTTACTTTATACACACACACAGATTAGAGATAAGGACACCTGTGGTCCATTACTCCATTCTTCCAAAGTGCCTGTCTTTTCTAGCCTTCACATATTTTGATGCTTGGAATAGTTACATTTTAAAGTATCCCAGCAGTGGACTCTCTATAGCTTTTCTGGGGCTGTCATTCCATCTCCAAAAGAATTTAATTTACATCAATTTTTTCTTCTCCTTTAATTGCTATTCATGCTCCTTCTTCCTATAAATTAATTTTCTATAGTTAATTTAAGCTTTTTATTTTCATTTAGTTGCTCTGAAATACATTTTAAATTCTCTATTCAATCAGATGTTTATCACATCCCTTCAGTTACTATCTCCCTGACTACACCTCTATTGGCTGTTGTCCTTCGCTGCCTCTAAAACCAAATATATAATCTTCTGTTAAATTTTGCTGCATGAAAAGGGCACAATCAGACCATTTAATCTTTTCCCACTAATTGGTCCCTTCAATCTCCAGTCTCTTTCATAGCTTTTATTTCCTGAATTCCTTCCAGCATGTTCACATTTTTGTTGTGCCAGCTCCAACAGTGCTAGCATACATAGGCTAATACATGAGCGTTTACATATTGAAAAAACACACATGCAAACGTTAAGTACAAAATAGAATTAATTTAGAACAGGTTTTAGACAAAATCACATGCCAATGCAAATCCTCGTAGAATACCCAAATGTCCTGGAATTCAACTTTACCCTAGGAAACAGCTGGAGGTCAGTATGTAGTAGTATAAACCTATCTTGATCAACACAGGCAGTACAAGAACAATGCCTGTTTATATATCATATGAAGAATAGATACGAATGTTTCAAAAATTTCACAATTATCAGACATGTATGCACTTCATTAGTGCAAGACACTGTCTCAGATAAAACAAACACAGAACCCACAGTATTTCAGTTTTGCAGTCAGACAATTAATATGCACACTGCAAGATGTTCTTGTACCACTGGATTTGAAGCAGGCTGAAAAACTCCAATTTGAAGGGTTAAAGCAACCAAGACTGTCAGGTAAGGAAAGAGTGAAAAGCCTTCCTGAGAATCAGTTTTACCCATCTGCTTAACATAATGCTCAATACATTTGGAAGAAAATGTAGCTTAAAGTACAGCCAACTCATAAGCATAAATCCATCCAGAACAAACAGTTAGTAACACCTTTGTAATCTTTAACTTAGGTGTTCTAAGTTTGGACATGTAAAAAAAAATATTCCAGCTTGGTATTTACCAAGTGAAATCTGGAGCCTAAAACAGTACCTCCTCGTCTAGGAAAGTCTTCATTTCTGCATGTCTGACCTTGTCAACCTGAAAAATTAATTCTGCTAGTCATAAAGAACCTTTTTACCATACATATGCTCCACCTTTACCTTGTGGTGCCTTCAGATAATGTTCTAGTCTGACATCTCTGTGCTGGGATTTAGGTTAACATTTTATGATTCCATAACAGATGCTTCATACACACCAGTCAGGGATTTTGTTAATTGCTTCTCCAACGGTGAGGACATCTCAGCTGCAAGGAATTAGGAAAGAATCTGGAAATCAACAACAGGTAAATTAGAAGTGGATCAGGCACTTGCCCATTGGAAAAAAAATGTAAATGTTAAAAGCTAAGTTGGATCCTCATGTTCATGTATGCTTTCAAAATAGGATTTGTCAATTGCAGATGCAAAGCATTTCCAGTTTGATATTAGTCACTTTGTCTAGTTTATATTCTGAAAATTAAAGCTGCATAAATGACCTGCCAAGTATTGATGTAAGCTTATTGACAAAACAGAATGCTTCACAGTAAGGGCATCATCTCACAAGGCTCCACACAGCGACTCTGTAATTACTGTTTCAGATTCTGCATATCAGATCTCTAGTATACTCTGCATGATCCACCAAAAATAAAAAAGAATTAGCTGACATATGTAGGAATAAATTATCTGAACCAAATAATCTTTGAGAACTCGCAAAAGCAGAATTATTCTAAAACTATCAGCTACACTTCCTTCACTAAGACTTAGAAATTATGAGTAAGCTCAGCAGTTTCTTTAAAAATTCATTAAATCCTTATAAAGCAATGTACAGATCCTTATCACACCCTCCAGAAAGCTAGTGCAACACAAAATAAAAACAAATAAGCAAAAGGGAACAGATTCCACTCCAGTATTCTGTGCAAAATGAGTATAGTTTTGTATTGTGCAAAACATCCATACTTCAAGCCAGGAGATGTAGTCAAAGCAAACACAACTGTTAGTTATTTCACGAGGTGGAGGTGGAGAGAAAAAAAAAGTGACAGAAATGGATACCAGGTCCAACTAGGCCTGCATACCTCAAATCCATTATTTAGTTTCTTCTTTTCATGACTTTCTTGTATATTCATTCTACATTTCCACTTGCTTCCCACTGTCCTTATTATCCTACTTTTGTTTAGCAGCTTACATGTTTATTTCATTGAAAAGATTTTCATTATGCTATTCCTTAGTAAGAAAACCAAGTTTAAAAAACATTAATTCAATATCTTAGCTGTTTCTTTTTTCTGCTGGAGAAAATGGCTCTAACAACTGGGTTGCCAACAATCCATGTTTGTCTGGTTTTAGTTGCTTGTTGGCCAACCCAGGGCAATCTCAGGCTACTACATATATCTGTCTGAGACACAAAGGTTTCGGCTGGTGGCACAAGTTAACAATGCAAAGGTTTCACTAAAGCTTCTTGGGTAGGAATAATCACCTTGAAAATAAACTCTGAAGACTGGCTTAAGAGTTAAGGAGTTGTGCTATGAGGAATCATTTCTCTGCACAAGGAGGAGGCAGAATCTGGTGGACAAATGTGCATACTTCAGTAATCCATCATTTCAGTATCAGTGATATTGGATCATGCAAGTTTTGTTCAGTTGCTCTATTTCAGAAAGTTTGTAGTCTTAATTCTTTCAGATTTTTACCCCTATTAATATTCATCTACAAGAATGATGCCTTTAAATACCAATAACTGTCCCACTTCATCCATAATTTATTAACCTCTTCTTAACACAAAATCTATAGGTATCACTTGTTGCCCCTTGACTCCAAAAATTAAGGCCAGACAAAGCTGCAGTAAACAGCTTAGGAACATAACTGTCATCTTCTGCATTCTAAAAGAAATATGCAGTTTAGATAAAGTTCATATTTATTAAATATCTGAGACAAAACACTACTAAAGGCACCATGTGGCTTCAAATCCTTTTTGTTTATTTACATTTTAACAATGTTTGACAAGGTAAACCTCTGAAAAAATATTGTATCATTTGTGAGAAAGGGTGCTGAATCTTCAGAAAGCAAATATTCTGAGCCACTACAAACAGTTTCCTCAAAGGGATTTTTTTTTTCTTTAAATTACAGCTATCAGTCAAAAATATGACTGGTTTTGTTACATGAAGACTAGGTTTCAAAGGAAAGAGTAAAGTAGGAAAAAAGCTCTACTCAAATAAGGATAAACAGGAGATTGGATAACCAGAAATATTTCAGAGAAAAGACACAAGTCTCTAAATCAAGCTGAGAAATTTTTAGAAGCATTTCATAATTTGCACTCAACTTATAAATAAGTTAAAAGGTGTCATTCTTGTTGGTAGCTTCCAAACCTAAACCGCAAATTCAGTGTGTTATGCAAGGCAGAAGACAGTTAGCATCATCTAAGTGTTAACAGTAATTTTGAAAGGCAAGGAAGGACATCAAGCACAAGCCTCCACAATTCTAAACAGTGTCTGACACAAGATTGCATACATACCAGCACAGACAAAATACTAGCGTGCAAAATAAAAAATATTTACCCCCAGATGAACTTCCAGCTTTATAAATGCAGAAGCTAACAGAGGACTGGACTCTGCCAAGATTCCTACCTAGTCTACATCGTCAAAAAGCCTCACTAGCTCATGTCTACACAACAGCAGAAAGGCATGCAGCACAGAGGTCCCCAAACAAACCAGTCTACATGTTGCAGCCCAAGAAGCATCATGGCCATGTTCTTACAGCATCAAAAATCAGCTTGTAAACCCTGCTGCCTCCTGGCCCCATGCTATCGAACAGAGATCCCAACCCCAGCTGACCCATAACAAACCCAGGCAACATTTTCCTCTACGCAAACCTCAGCACTTCCAGTTTGAAATCCAGCACAGGCAGAAGTGACAGCGCCCACACAGCTTGGTATACACGTTCTCAGGAAAGGAGACATGCCAAGGCTGGTGACAATACTGAGAAGCCATCCACTGGGGGATCCCCTGGCCAGGAGCGAGAGGGAGAAGAAGAGGGATGAATCAGAAGGAGACATCTATACTAAGGCCTGCTAATAGACAAGCATAAGTGCAAGAAGAGTTTCACAAGAGTTTAGAGACACAACCAGGACATATGCTGACACAGAAGGTTTACCGTTTAGAAACAATCAATATTCGCACCCACGAAACACACAACTGCTGTTGTCGTAAGAAAGCATAAAGAACAATCGTTCAATACCAAGCTGTTCATTTCAGGAACCTTCATTTTATTACCATTTTTATAATAATTACTATTGAGACATCAGATACTCAGGTCTTTCTATAATTCTGTTATTCTAATATAAAATCATTACTATTAATTTAAGTCCTACATCACAGAGGTTAGATTCCAAATTCAGCAGGAAAGCTTAGTACAGAAATCGGTGTTCAAATTTAGAATTTGTACAGGTTTAAAATATACCTATTAGATTAAATTAACTCTCTTACTCAGCAACAAAAAGTTTGAAAACAGTACAAGAAGGGTAAAAATCCAGGCACAGCTTGCTGACCATGCTTTACAAATACCTATATGGATAAAGATGCTACAAACCTATGAAAGCACCTACTTTCCCATGCAAAATGTGCCCAATATAGGAAATCTCAGTGCACTAAAACTTAGTAAATATGAACAACAAAGCACTGACATAATTCTGTAATCCTGGAGCTGCAAATTAGGTTTTTATAGTATATGGAACTGGTATATCACTAGGATTGGATAAGGTAAAAAAGGTAGATTTCCATTTTATATATAGGCTTTAATTTGCAACACAAAGTGGCTGAAAAGTGTAGCCACAGGTTCTTTGCTTAACATACCACCATTTCCAATGGTATTTCTTTAGTAGGCCAAGCAGCTGTGAAGTTAGTTTCATCACTACAATGGTACGTTTTCTCTGCTGGTGGTTTTAGGCCATCAAAAGTATACAAGTTCTGCTACTCTGAAGTTTTGCCAGTGTCTCCCCAAAGGCAACGTGTAACAACTTCTTGTTGAAAAGATTAAATGTAACATTTTTCAATCTCTCTTGAGATAATTCTTCTTTGATTTCAGAAGTATAGCAATCTACCTGACCAAGCAATCAAAAAGGCATACTCCGTAGCTCATGCTGAACATGGACAGATCACAACCTAGACGGCTATCTGTACAGACACACACACACAGAAAATGAGCCAAATTTTTCCAAGAAAGCTTGCATTAAGTCAATTTTTGTGATGTGTGGTGATACCACATCATATGAAATTACTTGCATTGATCTGATGGGTTTACTTCAGAAGAAAAAAACCCACACATTTAAGGAAAAGCAAATACATTCTTGCATAAGTTACCTAACCTGAACTTGCCCTACATTCCACTAATACTGTAATAATGTTTGTAACATGGATTTGTTACAAGGTAAAAATAGTTAGTGTTCAAATGAAAAACAGAAATGCATAACCAACTGAAATAGTACTGGCTGAGACGCAGGCATTATACTCATCTGTCTTACTGTTCATCCACGTACAGAGTCTCTTAACTACACATTACCAGCACACACAAAAGTAATTATGTTTTTTTGGTACAAGTACAGTCTATTGCTATTTTGGACAGTAAGTAATTTTTTCCTCATGTAGTAACAGAAGGGAGCATTTACCTTGCCAGCATCATCAAGCACAGAAGCTTCTAGTTTCATTATTGTTCACTGAAATTCTGGTGTGAAGATTGCCTGATGTTTGCAGCCAGCAGCGAAATCTAGAAAACTGGTGGGAACTGGGTCAGTTTAAGTGACCCAAGTGCAGAGATGAATGTCAGTGCTTCAGTATCCCTGCATGTTACTTATTCAATTTCAATAGGTGCTATGCAGATTCTAGACTGCATGAAAACACGCATTTGTAGAGGTATAGATGTTGTTTCCTCCTTCTGCTCTGAGTTTTCTTTTCCCCATCCTTTATCCTTCTTACTCTAAATGCTATTCTTTCCTTCTCCCCCTAATTCTTTGCACATGTTCATTTTTTAATATTTTGTTATTTTTTCATGTTTAATTGCATACCAATGGAGACTAAGCCAGCCCCAGGGGGTTCAACTTGATTTCCCCTTAGTACCAAGCAATAGGGCAAGATGAAATGGCCTCAAATTGGTTTACACTGGATATTAGAAAAAATTTCTGCACCAAAAGGGTTGCCAGGCACTGGAACAGGCTGCCTAGGGAAGCGATCAAAGTCACAATTGGTGGAGGTGCTTAAAAACATGTAGATGTGGTGCTTAGGGACATAGTTTAGTAGTGCTGAGTTAACAATGGGATTTGGCAATCCTAAACATTTTTTCCAACCAAAAAGTTCTATGATTCTTTTGTTGTTTTGGGTTTTTTTCTTTAAAGAAAGCAGGACCCCATCTGCAAATTGTGTTCAACACACAGGAGCATGACCATCACTTTTACACAGGGTCTATGTGCTACACAAGACTCATGTTCTAGAAGAATTTTGTGTCCACCAGACTGAACCAAGGCCTCCAAGTTGGGTATTCCAGAGCAGAACCATCTTTTTAATCACCTCAAAAAACCTGAGCCACTTGCTACTGATCCCTTGGACAATGCCTCTCCAGGCTCTCAAAAACCACATGACTTTGGGACATTGCATATCTTCACAGCAGTCCACTAGGCAAAACAAAATCTAGCTTTAATCCCAAGAGGCTGCAAACTAACAGGGGTGAAGTTGCTATGACAGAAGGCTCAATACTGGTTTGCCATGTCTGTAGCAGCAGTTAAGGGCTGACATGGATACATCTAAACCACAATCCTAAGGCCTGTCTACAGCTCTAGTTGCTATATCTGAGCAGGTTTAATTATTTGTAGGTTCAGCGTGATCTATTTCAACTGGAGGGTACATAATCTGTGCTGAGGGTCTCACTGCTGCAGTTACACTCTTGGCTGAACTGGCAGAGTGGTGATAGTCACCAAGTTTAGACTGCTATGAAAATACAGCAAATACAGAGAAAAAGGAGTAGGTAGAGATGAAGGGGGGGGGGGGAAGTGAGAAAGGACCAGGAAATTATTAATGAAATAAGGAGACAAGGAGATTTCACTGGGTGTTGATAAGACCTTGAGCAGGAGACTTGGATGGGAAGGGCATCTGGGAACAGAGATTCACTGAAATTAGTAAAACATAACCATCACCAAGAACAGTGACTATGCCTACAAAAACTGCACTTGCACCTCTGCGTTGCAGCCACGCTGTACCTTTTGCTTCCTTGACTTTCATGGTGCCAACCTCCCACCAGCTGCCACCATGACGTGCTTCAATTTGTGAACAAATAGCAAAGGTCATGTGGCTGGTACTTTTTATCACTTAGGTGACCTCGCACAACACTCACCACAGAGGTCAAAATCTCAGTAATAAGACCACTTGAAGTTAGGTTATGTCTTGCCTCACCATTTTAAACTGACCTTATGCTGTTCAGACACTGAAGCAGTCCTGTTTGCAAAAAGTAAAATCATTAAATAAGGACTTAAAAGGAAAAGGCAAAACAAACCAAATTGTGGCTGGTTTGCTTTATGAATCCATGCATCAACAATGAAGAGAAACAAAAAAATGCTGCTTTGTAGAGTAAACAACATTACTGTTAGTACCAAGCGCTATCTCCAGAACTGCTTTGTTTCCACTCCATTTCACAGTTGAGAATATACTTAAGTTTCCTTCTGCTCTGGTAATTCCATTTTTGTACAGCACGAAGGGATGTGTTCTGCTTCTAACTATAGATTTAAAGAAATACTACACATCACCTTACACTGAGTAAAAATCAATTTTCTACCTGTAGGTGATGAAACTATTTCTCACCCCTGCTGAGTAGTCATATATCCCATAAAGCTTAAAGTAATAAACTGGTTCATTTTACTGAGAACAAAAATAAAAGGTGATCTCTTTAACTGTATTACTTTACATATTACTTCAGTGTTCCTTTCCAAAGGTTATCTGTATTTTTCTCTACTGCATTTAATATTAAGCCTTCTCCTCCTCACTTATCTATGCTCAGCTACTAACAAGAAACTTTGGTCTTGGTAAAACCCCAAAACACATCACATCTGAAAAATGCAAAGCAGTTGTCTCTCCCTTTCTCCTGGTGATAAAGGGCATTCTAGAAGAAGAGCTGCATTAAAAGCTGTGACCTGAATCTGAGCACAACAGAAAGCCAGCTGTTAAGATTTGGCTGTAGAGTGCTGCAAAATTATCTTTTTTGCAAAGCTCACTACGTGGTGAGGCAGATAAATGATGCCACTGTGAACTAATAAAAGGCAGAAAGCTTTATTTTGCACATATCTGGGTCTGACTTCAAATCTGATATCAAATATGCAGAATTGAACATATATTCATAAACATTCACTCCAAGTAGTTCTGCACATGCAGCATTTTAATACGGGAAAAGCAGTACTAAGCCATTACCTGCATAATGGTACAGAAACAAATATTTTAACATTCAGTTGGAATAAAATGTTCAGAAAAGAAATGGCTGGCAAAAAAAGGGGCTAATTTCTGGCAAAGGGTGCATTTCCAGCCAAATGAGAAAAAAGTCTCCCTGTCAGTCAATCAATCAGTGCATAGTTTATTTTAAGCAGGTGATAATATGGCTTTGGAGATTAGGAAGCTAGTGGGCTACAAAGAAGATCAAATTAATTTTCCTTAAGTGAAAAAAATAAAAGTCTTCAACAAATAAGGACAGAAGTTAACCCTCTCTAGCTAGCTCAAAATGGAAAAAAACTCTTCAGAAACATTATTTCATGTGACTTTGGTCAGTAACATGAAGTGGAAATAAATGAGGCAGCTGAGAAACAGGAATTACCTACCACATGTCTGAGCTGGAAGAGTATAATATGATGATTTCTTTTGTTAATTGACTAATTAACAGAGCTGTGCAAAGACCAAAGAACAGAAAAACTTATTACATAGACTGCTTCAGCCAGAAATTTCAGATAACAATGCTTCAGGTTAGCTGCTGAGACGCATATTTAGCACTTGAACCATAGCAGCCTCATTTTAAAGTCATGTAAGCACCCAGAAAATGTATAGTTACTGTGAAAGGTACAAATTCAGAGTCCAGAGAACAAAGCTTGAGGATTAAAGGGGGGGGGGGAGGGGAAAGTCCTTCCTCTTCTTCCTTTAAGAGCTGTCTCTTGTCCCACCTTCCTATGGGATGGTGACCAAGACCAATCCGAGCATCCCTGCCTCAGTCTGTCATCAAGCAGCTCCCCAGGCACACGCAAGGTGGTATCACAGAGCAGGACAAGGTCTGACAGCTACCTCACTTGTAACACTGTACTCACAGGTGAAACACAGAGACACTTAGGCCCAGTATGCTCCACAGGCAAACTAAACCAGTAGGATCTGTTGCCATCTGCGCTGCTCCTAACTTCCATATTACTATACTACAATATTTTTTTTTTATTGAAAGCCCATTAAAAGTTCCTTTCAGTTTTGCACTACAAAATACTCTACTGTATTTCTGATCAGCTATATCTTCAAAAGTACTGCTAAAAACCACCCCCTTTCATTCCCCAAGAGAGGATCACAGCTAAAATGAGACAAAAATTATTCTGAATGGTGGCACAAACCCCAAAAGAAAACATGCCTTTCAAATAAGTGCAGCAGCTTTTAATTTCCAAATTGTGCAGTCAAGCTTACAGATTCTTCTTTGATGAAGGAGAATATAATTACCTAGGGGCATGTCAAAAATAGCTGTTTCTTTTTCCTTCCTCTCCTTTCTTGGGAGAGCCGAGTTTGGTGAGCCAATCAAGAAATTAAAACTGACATTTCACAAACTGGTCATCATGCTGCTATTATTTATTTTTTGTTTGCCTATTTAGAGTGAGTACAGCTATCAGGCAAATACACTGAAAACTTGAAACAACCTTCAGCAGTATCTGAACTAATCCTTAAGATAATTAATTCCCTAAAAAAAAAAATAAATCAGGAAGTCTCAGGACGTCATTGCTCTGTCCTACATCTATAGTACACAGAATGGTTTCAACTCCAGTATAAAGAGTTTCAGTGACCTACCTTTCATTTTAAAAGCTCTAATATTCACCACTTAATGAAATTACAAGTTAATCCTGTCTTGTAAGAGCAGATTGGTTAAAGGAAAGCAGCAGTTGCTTGGGTTTTGATGGGCTGGGTTTTTTCCTTAACTTTCAACAGAATTATTTTGCAATCCTTCCTTACTGCAGAAAAGGATGCTCATACACTTCCCAAATAAAAAGCTCACAAATTCATTAGTATTTCTCTTATGGACCAAGCACAGCACACAACAACAAGGTAATCTGGGGTATTTTAAATATTCACACCCAAAGTGTAGTATATTCTATGTTCTGTTGTCTTTGTAGTACAGTAGCTTTTTTACACAGAGACCCATTTTGGTGGTTAGCTCCACAAGTCTTGACCTCTCCGCTTCAGATTTAAATTAATTACTTCTGGGTACATTATTTTAACAACTTAAAATATGATTATGACTTAGTTCTATTTCCAGAACAGTTGAATTTGAGAACAAATCTGTACAAGCAAACATCTTATCCTACAAATCCCTAAAAAATTACAAAGGAAGGGTTTGTAAAACTAAATTTTAATCCTTGACACTTCCAGTATAAAAATTATCTGTCAAGAAGGCAAGGGTCTGAGGTAAATATCACTGTTTTTTTCCATTACAAATTACATCTTCCCCAGGGGTACTGATAGACTTTTAAGAAACGATGAAGCATCTTTCTAGTATCTGAGACATCTACTTATTGGCAAACACACAGGGGTATATGCTAGAAGGGACATTTTCCTGGGTTTTGCTCTAAGGTAGTCCACTACACAGCAAAAAAAATATATACATAAAAAAATCTGAATCTTGAGAAACTTCTTCCCTGATGTATATATTGATAACAGTTCCTGGTAGATCCCATGTTGCAAGAGACCCATAAGGATCATTGAGTACAACTCACTGCAGATTTCAAGTAGAAAGCCAACTTCTTTTAAAAGTTACCATGAATGAAACCGTATTTATGAGTTTTCTTGGGAGGTATCAATAGTTTCTACACCATTAGATGGTTTATTAAATTAGTAACTGCATGTGACTTGAGCCGACTTGCTATGTTACATACAATCCACATTGCTAATTACCAAATAAAGAAGCCAAAAGTAATTATTTAGAGGATCATGGAAACATAGACAGCAGTAGCACACCCACCAAGGTGCTTGAGATCACCTCAAGTATTAAGGAAACAGCCCAAGTTTACTTCATCTAGAAGCAGTACTTTTACTTTAATGACAAATAATACTTCTCAATAGGATGGCTAATACCCTAACTTGTTTGCTTGCTTGCAATGGTTACCTTGCATTAGACATTGGTCAGGGTAAATTTTCTGGAAGGAACAATGCTGCATTCACACCTACACACTTTAACCATCATTTAGATTAGCTGGTGTGGTAGTGCTGCCAGCACTCCGGTCATGGCAAAGGGGAATTTATCATGAACTAACTCAGTTCAAAAAGGACTTGTTTCCATGTATGTTAAATTCATAGTTTATGGCACAATACTAATATTCTTGCCCCTAAGTCACAGAGTTTTGCATTCTTCCTAGTTCCTGGGTCTTTAAAAAAAAAATTTACCAACAACTCTTGGAAAATTTTAGGATATTAGTATCATGAGCCATTGCTGAATAGTTCATGTATCACAAAAATCCCTATAACCTACATCTGTGTGCTTATATGTATACACCAGGACTCTTTTTTCAAAACAAAGAGATATCAACAAAATCATAGTAGGCAGAGATTATCTGTAATGAGATAGTTTATTTAAAATCTCATTAACTTTGGTCAGAGTAAAATAAGTTGCTAATAGACTCCAATGTAAGACAAGCAAACTCATTAATAAGATTCTTGATAATATGACTATTAATTAAATGTGAATAATAACCACTATCATTAAAATCTACAGACTCTGCCCGTAACAAGTAGGAAACTCTCTCCTGATACTATGAAATTTGTGGGCACTAGTAAAAGACTGTAGAGAATCAGCCCCCAGTTCTCTCCTGTTACTTAAATATTATCGTCATGTTTCAATTCAATGCAAAAATACTTTAAAAGGCACATCTTCACCTTGCAAAAATCAGATCAAGTGCTTTGGTATGTAGAAAAGTAGTTTGCCTCACTGTTTTGTAAAATCACAAGTCATAGAAGACTTATATCATCTTCCATCTAACACAAACTCAAAATTCTCATATAACTCAACAGCTAATATTTGCTTTGTGTTTCAAAAATCTGATTCTCTGAGATGGTTTCTAAGCATGGTAAATAATTTAAGAAACTGCAAAGTCTGCATCTGAGAAGATTCACATGAACCTTGAAAATTCTTTTGTTGCATTATTTAGTATAGTTATAAATGTCAGGTTACTGTTCACAGAAGGACATCTGTTTAGAATGGCACTTGCAGAATAATGTTTGCAGAAGCTCATATGAGTATTCCTCTTACTGCTGCCGGCAAAGATTTTTTAATTTTTTATTTTTTTTTTTAATTCTTCAACATTGCAGGTCCCTTTAAAGAAGATGCTTTATCTTTGTTCTGTTTTCAGCTCTGCATGTTCTATGACAGGTCAAAAACATTCCAGGACTGTGTAACTGTTATTGCTATTGTCTTAGTGGCATATAGAAGCTCTGATAAAGTAAAAGCATTCTCCACTGAGCTTTATGCTGTACAGTTACAATTTAAAAAGAAAAAAAAAGACAAGCTTTACTCCAAAGAGTTTCCACTCAGAATGTAAGAAAAATGATGAAGACAGTCATAAGTAAGGAAAAAAAAAATTGCCAGGATATATCTATAAGCCAGGGGGAAGATTTTATTTTAATTAAAAGCACTAAGCATATGGAGTACAGTAAGTCAGAACTATCACTCAGGGCATTATTTTCTAAGTACCTGTCTTGTTTCCACTCTGAATTCTTTTTTTAGAGATAGAAATTACTATTGCAAGTCTGACCTATGCCTACTATTTATGATCACTTAAGCAAACCTGACTCAATGTAAGTCCCATCTCACCCACCATTACTTTTATGTTTAGATTAAAACTGGCAGCCCAGCAGGAGCTGAAGAGTTAAAAAAACCCTACCTTTTCTCTAGAAATGTCCTAAATATTATTCAAAACATTTGAGATTTTTATGACATTTTTTAGTTCAAGGGAAGTGACTCAGACCATAGTAAAACCTGCTTTTACATAGCAACCGATCAGATCAAAATAGGTGAAAAAAATTCACTCCCAAGCTGATTTCATACCAGCTAAGATCACGCCTAGAATAAAATCATTAAGGAACAGGGCATCAAAAATAAGCAGCTGTAATATATTATCCAACCACATTTCCACATTCCTCAGCACCACAACTCTCATGTCTACCTATATGACACATCAGAGAGACAGGGTACCTGCAGTATGCAATGTTTCATACAGATCTCTGCTAAGTTTATGCTCAGTCAGACTAAGGGATAGATTCCTAGAACATAGCTATTTGGTACACTGCACTGAGAACAGGAAACATGTCCCTGGATATGGCACAAAAGAGATTTGTTCTTCAAACATCTATGCACAAAAATATGACAAACGTACTTGGAGAAGCAGCAAAGTACTACCCGACAACTTGTCCCGTTGAAACAGGAACATCATTCACGGTGCCCACAGACACTTCTGACATAGGTTTTTTTCCCCTATAAAAAAATAGATAACTGTTTCACGTGAACAGGAGGACAAATTATCATAACTTGTTCTTTAAAACAAAAAATTCTGACTCTTTGCAGACAAAAAAAAAATCACCCAGCTTTAATTGCCATGTTATTGTAAAATACAGTTGATTTATAGAAGAAAAATAAACTGTCAGAAATTGGTCACAAGGAACATTTTTTAATCTAAAGATCTGATTTCAGTCTAAAGCAAACAAAACAGGTATTATGAAGCCTTACTGTTTTCCAGTATAGACGCTTATGAAAAACTCTTATTAATTTTAGACTTCAGTTTCAAGTTTTATCTGCTTTATTTTTCCTATATTTCTTCATAACATCTTAGTAGAGAATGATAATTTAATACATTGCATTTCTTTCATTTAATTTCTGCTATTTCAATACTTGAGGGCTACTGCCATATAAGACTGCAGCAAGTACTTCAGATCTTTTTGGTCAAAGTTTTCTGTTTGTATCTCCTTGCTGCAACCATGTAAACATGCTTTAAAAAAATTTTTTTATATGATCACCATAAAAAAAATACCTATCAAAACAACTTCAGATGATAGCTTTTTCAAGAGAAAAACTGTCAGCTATGCAACTCAGAATTTATACAGAGAACACGAGAGATGTCCTAGGAAAAGCCTTCCATGAGATTTTCTAGTTCTGCTTGTTCTAGTAAGCAAAGTAAAAAATTGACCTAAATGACAAATGACCTAAGTGACAAACTATAATATTCTTTAAAAGGTTAACCATTCTTTAGCTTGACTTCCGTCATGACTAAGAAGCCAATTAAGTCTGCAGGTGTGATTTATCCATGTGATGTAGGTTGCTCTGTAAAACATGAATTGTTACCTACTGAAAACCACTGAAGAAGCAGTGAAGGTCCCAAAATCAAACTTACTGCAAGTAGTGAATATGAGACATGCAGTACAGCAAATAAAATTAGATAAGCCAAGTCGTCAACTATCAACATGGAATATATTCTTTAGACATTTCTAAGTTTCAGCAAATGCAGTCTGAAAACCAGTTCAGTTCAACAAGTCTGAGCAGGGCTTAAGCAGGCAATAAAAGCATAAAATAGCATGTGGATAAGGCAAAAAAAAAAAAGGGGGGCAAAAAAAAAGTGCCTTTTTTTCTAGCTGGACCTTTAGGCAGTTCACAAATATCCCACCCAAATGCCTTGTTAGAGTTTATAATAAATATTACTGCTTACTCTGATGTCTGTTTCAGCAACATCAAACACCTACATGTGTTTATCAAGTTACATATTCCAAATGCACACTGGCCAGAATTTGATCCATACTACTTTAAGGGACATTTTAATCTCATGTGCTATGGGGCTATCTCAGAGTCTGGATCCAGCTTCCTCAGTATCAGCAGAGCTGCTCATAAATCGCAAGGTGGGTCTATGATCTTCCTTGAGGGTACTGCCATGTAATGGAGAAAATTCACTTCTAAGTATACTTATGAATGCTTTGCACTGTGGTTTCGATAGCCTTTACTCAACATTTCATACTATTTACAATACAGAACAATACTATCAACTAACTTGAACACCAGGAATCAATGAGAAAATGTTTCTGCTGACAGAATTTCGCCTTCTCTTCTGACTACATCTCTTTACAAAATATGTTTAACATTATCTCCTCCTTGGCAAAAATTTACTGACTAAAAATATCTTTAATTTTCTGACCACAGATTATCCTGAGCAATCTCCTTAACAGGCAAACTAGATTAGAGTTATCTAAGTGAAGCACGTGAAGAAGAACGAAATGTTTAAATCTTTGTGTAGGCTGAATTCTCAAGTTCAACCCAAAAAACTATGAGAAAAACAATTAATGCCAAAAAAAACCTATGCAGAGGCACTAGCTGCTCCTGTTCTATGCACTATTTTCTTTTTTGTCTTGGCTGAGAAAAAAATAATGCAGAAGTTTAAAGACAATGCTCATCTTCACCTCCTAGTCCCGACAAACACTCAAGAAAATACAGTAAAATACCTCTGGATAATTTTTAACAGCTGCTGCTAACTTGTAAATATAGGAGCTTACTCTGTCTTCCAGAAGATTGAATTTCAAGTGAGAATGAAATATTAAAACAACAAAATATCTTCTTCTATAGAGGTATCATAAAAACCTTTGACTGCATCTTACTGTGTCATCAAAACACAAAAGCTGCCTTTGTTGAATTGTTCTCAGTAACAAACATCATCTATTTCAGAGTAACCCAAATGCCACTGTTGGGTTTTTTAATTCATTTTCCTGAAACAATCTAAACATTGAACAAGAAAAGTCAAGTGGTCCTAAAAGCCATGGCACTCCTTGAGATCATTCTGAAACCATGTATTTTAGACTGCTTCATTTCTATGAAGACACACTCATTTACATTTTCAATTCACGTTTTTCCACTTCTTAAAAGACTTTTTTTTTTTTTTTTTACCTCAAGCTGAAAACAGGTTCTTCTATTAGTATTGACTGCAACAAGAAAAACAGCAAGTTACTCAATAGATCAACAGCATCAATAGATTAAAAGTGCTGGAAAAAAAGGACCAGAGCACCTGTCACAGAAATGAATTTTTACTACATTTTCCTAGCTTCTTATTTCTATGTTTAAGCTACTCTTTACTAAAACTGGAGAATGAGAGAGACCTAGCCTCAGCAGAGCTTCAAAGAGCCCAGGAAACTGAAATTACAGTTGAATTCAACATTTTTAAAGGCAGTTTTCTATGAACTAATAAGAAGTTTGAGTTTTTCCTCCTCTATTCCCCAGTTTCATTGCCGCTAGTGCTTTTGATTCTAGAGGGGAAAGGAGAAATCTTTGCTGTCCTCATTTCTCCCACCCTCTTTAATTTCATCTGTGACTTTAATTATATTTCTTCTCACAAGCTTGTCTTGCTTTTATTTTATTTTTAAAGAGATAAGGGCTTGCAGCAAGGCTCTCTAAAAACTCTTTCAGGTTTATTTTTAATGCACACAGTAAAGTCAGAAGCATACATTAAAAAATACAAAGAGTAGCTTATTATTAATTCCAGCTAAACTACTACTGAGAGAGAATCACTGATCAGAATTATATTAATTAATTTTACATAATCAGTGATTTTCTACAAGAGCAGCTTTTTGAGCACTTACAGTATGTCAGCCTTTGCTTAATGTTAAATCCTCACCTTTTGTGCTTTCACACTTTACAGCATTGTTGAAAACTTGTCGACAAAAGTAATATTTAAACTTTTAGTATATGCAGGAGCTAAAAATGGAATTACTTTCTTTTGATAATTAATTACTGCTTTGGATTTGCTAATGTTTATTAATCTACATACCAAGTTCTTTTTAAGGTTAATCAGTTTATCACTTTGCAGCATGATCACAAAACACAATTCAGCACTTGACAGCTTTTGTTAAGCTCATTTTTGATAATTGGGTATAGAAGACGCTCATGGCCATTTGGATGGAACTCTTCTAGTCTCACAGAGCTTTTGAAAGTGATCAGACTTAAACACATCACTCATTGTGCTGAGCCAGCCTGACAGTTTTCATAGTCCATTACCATAGTTTCTATTTCATTTCTCAAAGATTTCAGCAGACATCTCAGAAGTAGGCTACCTTAGAATCTTAAGTTCCAGTGAGCTCTGACTTTGATCTCAGGTCATCATTACTTAATGCAAATAATCCATGGCAAGGCCTTTCATATTAACATTAACTGGGAACTTTTGCAGTGCTATTTTCTCACATCCTTTTTTATTTATAACCACATTGGACAGCTCAAGAGGCACCTTTGTGAACAGAGAACTACTTCTCAATAATCCAATTAATTATTAAATCAAAAAACAATGAATGGATGGGATATTTGATTGAATAAAAGCACATCAGTGATAGCCTTGTGAAAAATAAAGTTGTTTGCATTTTATTACAGAGAAAGTGAAAGATAAATGCATATTGTAAATTCTCTCTGTTCTTTTCTTCTTTGAAATGGTAATAGAAATGCAACAGGGAGAAAAGCTGGATAAGGATTGAGCAAATAGGGGGAATGTTATTTCTGAATATTCTATGATGTACAAACCAAGTTTTCACTTGGTATTATTCTTGTCCTTCTCTTTAACATCTTAAAAATTCATAGGGCTAGTAGCGGCAGCAGTCAAACAGTAACGATACATTTCAGACAACCTGACAACCGAAGGAAGATATGCTTCTTGAAGAATAACTCAGCAATTAAAGCAATAGTGTAATATGACTGAAATATAAGCAGAAACTCTTTCATTCCCCTAACCAGATGTTCAGGTGGTGTGGTTTTACAAACCTGTTTTACCAGCAGCAGCAGCATGACCTGGCTTGCTAAACCAAAGAGCTTTACTATCCTTTCCCACAGAAGAACATAAACATGCAAGGAAATGTGAACACAGTTTTCTATGTCAAAGATAAACACACTTTTTCAACTGTAAGTAAAACTAAAAAAAAAAATCCCATGCAAGAATCTGTTCAAAGAGTCCCCTGTGTTTAACAAAAACACATAGTACTAGATAAACATTCTTTTCTGACCTCTCAACTTGTCTCTTTTCATCATTAGGTACACTCAAATTATTGTCCAATATAGAGAAAGACTAATTAAAGCAATATTTACATCAGTTAACAATCTAATCTGAAATTATTTCCAGTTAGACTGTTTATTAGAAAGACAAGAGAATACATGAGAATAAACATAAAGAAGGAATCCATTCTCTTTAAGATTTTCAGTGCAAAAAGGCCTGGATTTGGTATATCCATAAGAAACCAGTGCCAAAAACAAAGACAATGTGTCCAATAAATGTAGTCTGTGCAACTGGTTCTCAGCCAAGGTACTCAGAACTGCGTCAACAACTATTCACGTGTCTTTGAACAATCTGCAAGCTAAAACAAAACAAAACACACCAACAAATTAGGCACCCCAACATGATAATCTGCTGCTTTCATTGTTGCTTTTTGTTTCATTGGGGGTTTCTTGTTGGGCTTCTGGGGTTCCATTTGGGGGAGGGTTATGGTGTTCGGGGATTTTACGTTTGTTGTTTTTAAATCTCTCTCCCCCTCACCTTCCTGACCATGTTTAGATTAAATTTAGACACATGGTAAGTTAAGCCATGCACCCAGAGCTGAAACAGTCACCTTAGTGATCCTTTTTCTCTCCTAGAAATAATAGTATAAATCTTATTGAAGAAAGATTCATAGAAGGATTATGAAAAGGCACATACCACTGTCCTAAACCATCTTGTCTTCCTCTCACTCAGAATAAGAGCATGCTACAGAAGTAGTTTTTAATCAAAAGGAATTTATACTTTTTCCTACTGCATGTTTCCCTCTACCAGGAATAAAAAAGATTGAACAATGTATCTCAAAACTTTAGCAAAGTCATGCCTGAAATCACTTAGTACAAATGAATACATAGCCCAGAGCTGATGAGAGCAATGTTACTGAATCACATCTCCAAATATTCACTGCTATAATCAGTATAGGATTCTGAATGATTTTACAAGTGATGTTACCAAGTAGCAAAACCTACTTCTCTTCATCAACAAATTATAGAAAAAAACCTATGTTTTTTCTTCTCCATGGTAGAAATAATGGTCATTGGTATTCAATGAGCATTAAGGAATAAAGTTAGAATGGTAAGGCAACAGTCAGTTACTCATATATGGAGAGTAATAAGGCTCAGAGAAGACCACTGACTAAGTCTCATCTATAGAAGCTTGTGACATAGCAGAACTTTCTTAGACTTGCATTTGAATTGTAATACTAGTCATTAATTTAGTTGTAACATTTACATACATTGAAGTTTCAGCTGTATCTGGTTAAGATATCACTATGTAGCAAACACTTACAGGACACAGGCAACACAGGTGTATGATTAAGGAAGCCATGCTCTGCTATGAGACACTGAAACAATGGGGCAAATCAGAGGGACTATCAGCAAACAGATTCAGCCTACCATGAAAAAAAATCATGGCACTATCTACTAGCATGTTAATTAAAAGAGGAGGAAATAAAGTTACTGTCTCCAAACAGTTCAACAGTATCCATATCAAGAGCAGCCTAGGAGAGGGCTCATCAGCAGGCTTTGCAGATTTCTGGTGCAGATTACACCAATTTATTACACACACAAAAAGGCAGTTCAAAGTGGAGGTGGCAAGGTATTTTCAGCTACAAGGGGCTAGGGTTTGTGCTAGTTAGAGAGTGTGAACATGTTACTTAAGTTCAGTTTTCAGTTCTTAAGATGCAGTAGACAATCCCTTGCATGTCAGTGTTTTGTCCCCATTGTGATGTGTCTGCAGCATGTAACTGAAAGATGCAAGTAAACAAAGATGCTACCAATATTTGCAACAAAACCTAAGGCACCTCTTGAGATATCCTAGTCCAACTTGCCTGCTCAAGCAGAGTCACCTTAACAAGGTTGCTCAGGGCAACATCAAGTTCAATTTTGAGTATCTCCAAGGATGAACACTCCACAGCCTCTCAGGGCAACTTGCTGCAGTGCTTGACAACCGAGTAAAAGGCCAGGGCATTTAAATGGTATTTCCTGTTCTTCAGTTTGTGTCAAACTTGCCATGTTTCCAGATACACGGAGACATGTTTGGCTCAGTCTCCTTTACACCTGCTGATCTAGTATTCATGCACATGGATAGGATTCCTCCAAGCCTTCTCTTCCCCAGGCTAAGCAGTCCCAGCTCTCAACCTTTGCTCCTAAATCTGATGCTTCAACATCTTCATTGCCTTCCACTGGACACACTTCAGTCTGTGCATGTTTCATTTGTAGAGCTCAGCACTGCTGCCAGCACTCCACATGTGTCTCACTAATGCTTTGTAGAGAAGGATCACCTCCCTCAACCTGCTGGCAACACTCCTCCTAATCCAGTCAGAGGAGCTGTTAAGCCTTCATTGCAAGGACACATTAATAGCACACATTTGCCTTGGTGCCCACCAGGAACACCCAGGATCTTTTCACAAAGCTTGTTAGCTGGTCACCAGTACAGGAGGTTATTCCTCCTCAGCTGCAGGGCCCCACATTTTTCTTTGCTGAATTTCACCCAGTTTCTGCCAGACCATTTCTCTAACTTTCTGAAGTTATTGCCTTAAATTCCACACAACCCATGGTTTGATAGACCTCCTTCACATTGCCTCCAGTCATGTCACCAACACTTACTAAGCAGTAACAGCATACATCTTGGTGTACACAGTCAAGGTTTCCTTATGTTAATTCTGCCAGTATTGAATTACTGCCTACTATTTAAAGTATCCAAATCACTCCCTACTGTGACAACTTTTTTCACCTTAGCTACAGGTCACCAAACTGTTTGTCCTCTTTTCAAGATCCTTAACAAAAACACAAAACTGTACAACGAGTGGGATGTCCTGATCCTCCTTCTCAAGGAACTTTTCTCTAGAACTGTGAAATCTTTTCCATGTTTATCTTCCAAGTTTTCACTTGATAATCAAGTTTGCAAGCCTGAATGACAACTTTAGCATAAATAAATGGAGTATTTTCAGTTTCTCTCACCCTTGCACAGAAAGTTTACTCTTACAGTTATTCTTATTGAATCCCTGTTAAATAAAATCTGACATACACCTTGATATATGCAGTAAATACCTAACAAGCAACCGCATTTTTAGACACTGTAAGGTATAATGATTTTGAAAGAAAGCTTGAAAACACAAATCAAACAGAAAAGTTGTGCTTGCATTTACTGAAGTCACAAAAATAGATTTTCCTCCAACAGTCTGCATGCATGGGCAGCATGGCTTAGTTTAAAGATAGTTTCATTTCACACTGATTCTAAGGACAGACTACTGTCAGTGAAATCCATGTACTGGAAAAAGGTAACCCTTTAAGAAAAGATCAGGAACAACAATGTATCATAAATTAGTATATTCAGCCCAAGACTTTTTTTTTATCTCTATGATTAAGTTCTTACAGTGTTTTTCAATGCAATTATATACAAGAAAGCACTGTAGTCTCTCAGTTTCTGCTTCCTGTAACATTTATCATCACAACAGATGAGCACTGCTGGATTGCTTTACAGACATAGCATTTCTCTCTCTTGACAAAATCCTAAGACACTGGACCTAAGTTTAGTAGACAATGCATGCAAACCATTTTTAAAAGACCTAGAAGTGCTTTGCCTACTTGATCTTTTTACCTTCCGAACCCTGAACTCCCAAATAAAATAGAAATATGGCAATAATGTTTAAAAAGACCTCCACAATACACACATAACCAAACCCCTCAGCTTAAGACCATTCACTGTGTGAATCTTTCCTGACTAGACCTCACGTCCCTACGTCCCATGACTAAGTTAGATCAATCTGCTTGTCTTCTCCTTAAACTGCTTAATCTTGGCTCCAACACATCTTGGGTTCATCAGCTCTTTCCTTGCAGCAAGCTAGCAATTTCTCAGCTAATACTTCTTTGAAATTGGACCTTATAGCCCTGATTTGTCACTACATCCAAACACACTCAGAAGTAGCAGGGAGAGGTGGCCACCAGGAGCTGGATCCAGCTGCATTGTTCACTGCTGCTGGGTATAAATCAAAGGTATGTTGTGGTAGCTGTGTAAAACAGCAGAGGAGCAGATGTAACACATCTCTGCTCAGTCACCTTCTCCGGCTTCTATGTTCCCTTTCCTTAAGGCACACAAAATATTTCCAACAAAAATGCTTTAAAAGCACAGCAGCCTCCCAAGGAATAATATTAATAAAGCAATTAATTAATGTCTTCTGAAACTGAATTTTCTGAGTGGATGTGCTACTAATGTTTTTTTTTCATCAATATGAAAGCCTATCCCTTTAATAAAGGAAAAGAATCTTAGGTAAAGGAAAGAAAAAAAAAATCAAACCCAAAAACAAACACTAGCTGAAGCTTTCACAAAAACAAACAAAAAACAGTAAGAAGATTCGTAAAAACCCAAGATAAAACAAAGTCAGAAAAACTGTCAGCTATTCTATCTTTCATGTCTGAGATATTATTTTCCCAGGAGTCATGCCAATGCAGATTTGCTGTGCACCTTATGGCAAGACTCACAAACTGGCAGCAGGGGCAGCAGTCCTGAGGGAAAGCTTTCCATCATCACAGATCCTCCAGAGGTCTGAGTGCTGGCCTGAGACCCAGGTGATGCTCATCAAGTTATTTGTGGCTCCTAATGAAAACTGACTTAAAATAACTACTTTCAATTATTATTATTTTATTGGCTGGGAGATTTGACTGGCAAGGAAGGCTGTTTTTTCAGTCTGAAATACTTTTTCCAAACAGCAGTTGAGGTGTTTGCCAACATACAGCTACTCTATATTTAAAAGGCCACGTGTGTCCAACTTTTGAGTTATGTATTTCCAAATCACTGCAGAGTTCCTTATCTAATAATTTACTACTAAATCGGAACAGCTACTTGAGATTACATTCACTCAGCTCCAACACCTTTTAGCTAGTGGATGTCCCTGTCACTTGTATTCTGGTTTGTACGTTTTCTCCAGGATGCTGGAGTCAGTGCCAGACTTGCTGCTTGCAGGGGTCCCAGCCAGCTCTAGTATAGGAGGGAATTAAAACTCAAATACTTTGCCATAATGTTCTCTACTATCCCCAAATAAAAACTGACTCTGTACCCAATTTAAACATTAATAGTGTCATCCACTAATTCAAGATCACAGAAGCAGAAAAAACTGCTACTACAATTAAAGTAAAAATACCTTTTTCCGAATAATATAACTACCAATTCTTCTTGATAAACAAATTCAATAGAACTTAGTGGAAGATTTTAGAACAAATATATTAAAAAAATATGGACGATCTACAATAATTTTACCTACTTATACATAATCAAAATATGTAAGAAACAGAAGTGACTATTTTTAAAATAACCTTGCCATATCTTTTAATACAATCCTTTTTAGTTTTATGGCATTTATAACATAATAGATAGCAGTTATCAAGTCTTATTAGCATAATAAAGAACTATAACCTGTAGCAGTCAGGAAACTAAATTACTGTCTTTACATTTAAGTATTGCATTGACAAATACATTGACCTTTACATTATGTTATGCCTAAAGGTTAAAAAAATGCATTCTTGTTGGTTTTATTATAATTTTAGACCAAAAATTTCTTCTGAAAGGTCTATTGAAGGATAAAAGATTCATATAAATTGTAGGGATGATAAATTATTAATGTCCTGGGATAACTTACACAGCAAGTCTTCCACAAACTCTAGATTAGATACTCCCATGGGAACAAACAAAGACAGAGAACAAATCTTCTGTCTTTCGAAGGATATTCATCTGAGAATGGCATCTTACAAAGTAACATTTTTTAAGCTTTACCTTGCACTTAGCAAAGTCAAATTCATTTTTTTGGGGTTTTGAATATGTTTGTATGTTTCATTCAGAAAAAATATCTATCATTTCTTACAGCTGCTTTTCAGAAAATTTCAACTGGCAAGCTGAAGGCCCATCAACACTGCACAGTATCTAAGAGATCAGTAAAACACAGCAATGCACAAAGTTTTAGGGTCTCTAACACAGGATTTATTCCCTAGCCCCTTCATTATTAATATAATTATGACAGAAAAGAATACTTCAGGTGGAAGAGACCTACAATGAATATCTAGTCCAACTGCTTGACCTCTTCAGGATCTAATAATATCATAGTAACAATTAAAACAATTACATTCTAGTTATAATAACAATTACAGTCATTACCATATCTTATAGAGCAAGCTTGCTGAATCATTAGCATTCTCAAACTAAGTCTAACTACAGTGTTAGCAGCTCATCCTCAGGTATGGAAATTGTCAGGATGAATTTGCCATTGGAGGAAATAAAGCACTTGAAGTGTTTCATTCTTCAACTTCTGGGGGGAAAAATAAGTCTTATTTCTAATTCAGTTTGGGAATTTCTCCCATCTTCGTCTCTACAGATTCCAGAGGCACACTCAGAAGCACAAAGGAATGTGGACAATCTTAAGGCTGGGGTTGGGTTGAGGAGTTTTTAGCATCTTTTTTTACAGAAAGGAATTATCTGGACATGATAAAAAACAGATTTATATCCTGATTCAGTTTCAGCATCCTGGTGGCAGTAGCACCAATACTCTCAAGTACGTGGACAAAACCGCTGAAATTCTTTTAGGTGGGTTTTTCAACCAGTCCTTTTCTTTGGCTTGTAAGCAGTATGCTAACCTGGGTGTTTGATGACTGATCTGTTAGGATGATGTTAAACTCACTGTGCATTTTTCACTGACTGTCTACAATGTGGCATATTGATTTTGCCTCTCTCTGGTTCACTTCTAAAACCTACACAATCAAAACTGTTACTTATTTGAAGCTTTCTGCTTCTCCAGCCCTATTCTGACAGATATCTGTGTTCTGACACCATCTGCTATCTTCCCATTCCATCACTGAACCACAGGCTAGCGCTTCTGCTGTCACAGCTTTTGAGGTGTAAAATACACTTCTCTTGACATCTGCCTCAGCTCATCCATCCTCCAATAAAAAAGGTCTGAAAATATTCTCAAGATACTTTACATTTTAATTTCACCACAGGATCCTTCTTCACTAGAAGGATGCCAACTTTCTGAGGTTTATTGTCTTTTGATTTTGAAGAGAGTTCATATCTTTTGTATACAAGCTCACAGTGCTGTAGGCAAGCAGGGAACACCTGATACTCCAAATAAACACTGCTTATTCCTGTCTGCAGTCAATAAAAACAGAAACATGCACATGGCCCTTATAGGCCTAAGAGGGCCAAGATATTCCAGCTCTTCTGACTGCAGTGACACACTCCAGTTAAAGAAACCATCTGCTCTCTCTAAAACAAAAATAAAAAGCAACCTGATTAGATGAGTTATGGTCTACTGGACTAGGAAATAGAAGCTCATCCCACCCAAGACTACTCCCTTAGCACACAATTAGTGCACCTAATGTCTTTACCTTTAAAGTTCTGATGACATTCACTGATTTTCACACAAAGTATCACAAATCAGTTATTGCTGTATAAGTACTTTGATATTCAGGATCTAAGATGTAGCTTATTCTCCAGTCTTTATGAACGACAAAACAACAAATCTATTCTAAAGCAAGGAGTGAGGGCTGTGCTTCTTTCCAAATTGTATCTGACCATCCAAAATTCAACATAAAAAAAGCATAGTTTGAACATATTAGAATTGGATGGCGAAAGTCATGAATACTAATAAAATGAAGGTATTCTTATGGTGGAAAAAAACATCTGTTACTAAAAATGTAGTAAAATAGAAAAAGAATCTGAGAAAAATCATTCAAAATTGTAAACAAGTACTATGGCTATGAACTGTACTTCTTCCTAGTTCTTGTAAAGTGTATTTCTCCAGCTTGTGCCTGCCTAATATGCTCTACATATATTGTCATTCTATCAAAACCAAGATCTACTCTGCATCAAGTAAGATTTTTTTTTTATGACTTTTATACAGCAGGTCCAAGGCTCTCTCCTTTTTGGCTCCTATCAAAACCCTTACTTCCTCCATCAATAATCATAAGAAATAGATCTACCAACACAGTTGAAGTGTCTTTCACTGCCCTATAAAATGAACATACAGGAATACCTAGGTCTGCTACTTTGTTTAAGATACTTTGACACATATCTGTGTAGCACTTTAAGACAGAACCAAGAATTTTTTTTCTCATATTTCTGAATGAGTGGACAGATACTTAAAATAAATTAGTTTGCTTGTTTGGGTTTTGTATTTCTCTACAGCACATAATTCATAATAGAACTTGTGCAAAATTATCTGTTACCTCATGAAGTAATTACTAACTGTCTGGTAGAAATTTTCTATACATAATTTTTTCTTAATATTTATTGCTACAAGTCTGTACTAATATACTACTATAACTTTATATATTTTATTCAATATATAAACACTATTATATGCATTTAATATGGACATAAATGGTTATGTCATTTTTTTCGTTTACAGAAGTTCTCAGTTACATTTAAACACCTTGAAAGGCACTTCTGTTTGCATGAATACATACAACTTTTCAGATTAACATCATCAGCATTTTTCTGCTTTATCATTTTGCAGAGCAACATTTTTATCTCTAAAGCCTTTAAAAAAACCCACCAACAACAAAAACAGCTATTGGCTTTTGTTTTCATTCCAGGAATAACAGGCCTATGAGACAAGTTCTGCAGTTTTAAGAGGTTTTTTTAATTTGCTCTATTTTGCTTTTCTACATGAGGGAGCACCGCCAATAAAATTACTTAAAATTTCACTCTGCTGATGCCCATATGATTTATTTTCTAAGGTAAAATAAAAACATGAGATGGGCAGTCACAGAACTCCGCTCAGCCCCTGGGGGCATTACTGAGTTGTCTTAGTCCAAAACGCTAAGCATGCCCTGTTTTACCTCTTCACCTTTTCTACTTTCCCTCAAGTTGTAAGGTCCCCCCAGCCCCACTTAATGCCATTGCCTCTGCCTAACGAAACCCTGAAGGTTACTCCTGAAAAGCCAGGCTACTCCACTGCAGCACTCCACAGTAACTGCCTTTATCCTGTTTCCCTCAGATCCTTATTTTCCTCCTGCAAATACAAAGAGTTCCTTAAACATGAAAGCAGGATAACCATCCATCTGTCAAGGCACCTCAAACCACTCATGAGCTACCCAGGTCTTGGAGAATTTGGGAAAGGAAAATGTTTCCTCAGTCCAGCTCTAAGCCCAACACAAACATCATGCTTGGCAAGACAACACCTTCAGTTCCTTAAGATAAATCACTTCGGCTTTACAGTGTATCCTTGATACTTAGGGAACCCACACATTTGTAGGCCCTGGCAACAGACCAGTGTATTTGGAACCTGGAACACAGAGTTTTAGTGACATTTAGCACCACCAAAATGAAAAATAATTGCTCACCACTGGCTATAAATTAACTGTTGATTTTGCCAATGGCAACACTTACTAGAAATTGTAAATAGCAAGCAAGTCAGAAATCACAGAAATCAAGATCCTAGCTAATCAAATTTTGCATCTAATGGACTGAAATTTATTGACAGCTCACGAAAATTAAGAAATGCAGTAACTGTGTTTATTGAAAGTAATGAAGTGTTGTTTTTTGTGGTGTTTTTTGGGTTTGGGTTTTTTTTGCAAGCACTTAGAAGGTTATTACAAAATTGCTCTGGGCCACAGCATTAAC
The DNA here is from genome assembly GCF_020740795.1 of Apus apus. Lineage (NCBI taxonomy): Eukaryota > Metazoa > Chordata > Aves > Apodiformes > Apodidae > Apus > Apus apus. The sequence goes on along the minus strand of NC_067285.1, from coordinate 50,512,472 downwards.
ATACAATATCCAATTACTATTCTTTAATCAGAGAAGCCATTCCTATTTATTGCAAAATAACTTACTCAGGCTATTGTTTCCAATTTCTTTCCTGCTTAAGAAATTGGACATTTCCTTAATAGTGAAACCTAGAAAGGCACAAGAGATGTTTGTGAGGTGCATGCGCCAATTTATTTTTCTATTAATTTTCTCCAGTCATTTCAGTATTCCTATCCTGTAATTTGGAATTAATGTAAGCATCTTTGTTATTAAACTAACTAATAGGCTTCACAGTGGGAGAATGTGCGTGTTCAGTCCAGTGCTGAGATTTGCCATATGGTTGGCAGATGATATTTTATCTTCACCTGCAAAGCAAACTAACTTCTGACAAATGCATCCATTGACTGGTTTGAATGTTAGGTCCAGGAACAGAAATCACTGAAAACAGATACTCTGGCAACAAAAAAGGATCATGAATGAAGAGGCACATTAAGGAAATCAAGGGAAGAATCTCTCCTGCTTTGTGGTAAAGAATAACAACTAGGGCAGAGATTAACCAGCAAATAAAAATAAAAAGAAAGTTAAAGGAATGAAAAACATGCAGCTGATTCAACAGAGCAACATTTTATTGACAGCTCTACCAGGACAAAACAAAATACTAGTTTATAAAGGTGTTTTTTGACACACACACAAAAGGGTATTACCCAAATAGCTGGGATGCTAAATGCAGGAACTGGAAATTCCGAATGTATAACAATGGAGAGTGGATGAGAGGGAAAATGTAGCTAAAAATTCTCAAGGAAACAAGGTGCTTCTGAGGTTGGTAACAGGTGGAAAAAAAAGGAGAGATGTCAGTGGCATCTGGGCCAATTAGTAGGTTTGAGGATTTGTATAGGACTTTCAGAGGCGGCCTCCACCTCATCTGCAAAGGAGCAAACAGATTAGCAGCTAGTTATCTGAATAGAGTTTCACATTAAGTGATGGTCAGCACCAGAATTGCATAAATGCACCTTTAACAAAGCAATTGAGTAACAACTGTGCCCTTCATTCCCCTGTATTTTCTGCACAGTAGGATGGTAAATACTCTGGGAAAATGTTATACTGTGTGCACATGCTAAGCATGACTGATTTCTTTTCTCATCTGTTCTGTTTTAGTACACTTGCATCCATCTGATATGGTTATTAGATCACATTTACATTACTTGGCACTGTTCTGTAAAAGCAATAAAATACTTTAATTATTTGACAAGATTTCTTTTCATTAGCCCAAATTGAAGATGTAAGTTTAACACATGGCCTGTAACATTGTATCATACACCTCTCTCTCTGATGTGCCTCCTAAGTGTTGAGTTCCACCACAAAAAACTTCTTACATGCATTCATTCATAGCTGCTTCTTTACTAAAATCACTACTTTAATGAAGATATATCTGCAGTAACATCTTAAATCAGTACACCTTGAGTCCTGAAAGCAGAAACACTCTATGTCACCCTAAAGTTCTGCCCCAAGAACACTTTTCACAATACTCAGAGAAAAATGCCAAGGGTAGAACAGGAAACCAAAAGCTAAGCTCCAAGGAACCCAGCAGCAGAGACTCTGGCTTCAAGCCAGGCATCTCACTACCAGAACACAGCTGGGTCACCAGACACTATCATTTGCAGCATAAGAAAAAAATAAATGTATAATTAAACATTTATGAATCCTAAAAGAACTAGTCTGTATTCAGCTCTAGCATGTATTTATAGTGTACAGCTACATATAATTCACTTCAGGTCCCCAGGGCCATTTCTCTGTCAATAGTCTGCAATCGCAGCAGCAGATGAACAAACTCAACAAGGACAGAAAACAGTTATAAATGCTTCACTATTTATAGGCTGGAAATATCCATACATAGCACCACAAGACAAAAGCAAGAACTGGGGAATAAACACACATACAAACTCTATAAATGTTGTGAGTTTTAAATAGAAAAAACTGTACTTCCAAACCCTAGATTCCAGTAGAGTTACATGGCTCTGGGTTATTTTCAACTTCTTCAGCATATCAAGAGTCAGTCTTAAGTTCAAGAGGGAACAGGCAGAAATTAGAAAGCTTATTTTACTCACTGGTAGCACAGTTGGCAGATATAAGCCATACATGGCCAAATAGATCAGCTTAACATTCTGCTTCGTTCAAAATTCTCAGCCCAGAGAGGACTTTTCTTGGAGAGAAATCAGAAGAAATCAGATAAACTTACCAATTTCTTAAAACACATTAATTTCCTTTCACCCATTTAAGTCCAGAAAAAGCTTAGCACTTTGTACAACCCCTGAGGGAAGATCTTATATTTTCTGCTGTAAAAATTTTAAATCAAATATTCTTATTTTCTTAGTTATTATTATAAACCTATCATGCCTTAACAAGACAGCCAGTGTGACCAGAAATCCGTCTAAAACTAAGTAGATGCTTACCCACTCTTCTCAAGAGCATACACAAAGGTTGAAAATTTTAAAGGATACTCAAGTAGCAAGGTATTAAAATCTCATTGAATTAAGTGGGAGTTTGTCACCCAGTTCCTCTAGAAAGCTTTGGAAAAATCCATGTTGAACAATTGCTAATAATAAAATCTATTTGAAAAACAATCAAACTGTCCAGAAGTATTTTACAAACAGAAATGAGTTCAATATAGAGAAGCTCATCTCAACTAATTCCACAACATACAGTCAACTCTGAACTCTATAAAAGACAAGATTAGAATTTTCAAATGGTTTAGCACATGGTGTACTTTTCCATGGCAAATCAGAGAGATGAATTTTTCTAAGCACTTGTATCTTTACTGTAGAGAGCAGTCCCCTGAGCTACAGAAACTTGTCACTGAGCCTTCCAATATTTACATATTTAGCAAGATACAAGTTATCCTAGCCATCACAGCTGTCCAAAAATTATTACTACTAAGACTGAGTGTTATGTTTGCAAATGATTAAGGCAATCCTTAGGTGAATGTCACTCTCAAATTCCTGAACTTTCTTTCTGAAGGGATGTTGCTTAAAATATTCAGAGTGCTTCACAGTAATTTCCAGTCTCCACAAAAATAAGAATTCTTTGTGGAGCTTTCAATTCACTTCTCATGCAAAGCTATTTCATTTTATTATCAAAAAATAAAAATTTAAAGACATTAACAACATGTAATTTAAATAAGAATCTGGTATGTGCAATTGCTTTTCTTAATCTCATTTTGTTATTTCATGTAACAATATGCAAATTAAAATGATGGGACATGTCACTTAAAACATTATTAGGAAACATTTACAATGTCAGAAGCTCTCTTCATGTTGCTGTCAAAGACACAAGGTCGTAAGATCCTTTGGTTAGTAAGCTAAGCAGAGTAGGAAGTTTCCCTGCAGGACCCCTGCACACCTATGCTGCGAAATCATGGAAAGCAACAGTCTGCTCCTGCAGCCAGATCCCAAAGGCATTCCAGACATCTGTGGGCAACTCAAACACAAGCTACAGGGAAGCAGGTGCAGGAAGGCCCACTGTGAACACGGGGCAGCAGCAGCAAAGGGATAAACAGAGCTCTGCAGGATTACTGAAGCACAGCAGGGACCTCGTTCTCATATCTCGCCTACTATTTATACCCACATAAAAGAGTTTAAAACACCATTCATAGATTTCTATGACATTTAAAAATCCACTTTATGCAGATGTGACTATTACCCAGCAGAAAGGCCAGGAGATATTGAACCGTGATTTAGAACTTCTAATTATTATTCCACAGCAACCTTAGTAAAAGAATTACGTAACAGCTCTCATCTAACTCAAAAATTAAAAACTGTTTCTATCCATTATTGTTTGAAAAGTTACACTAAAGATATGTAAGCAAAGAGCTCCTGGGAGACTCTTTGGCAATCCCCCGCAACTAACTCATATAAGTCACATCAAACTGAGAAATTGCCTTCTCAGCTCTAGCAAAATGTGCAATAAAAATAACACAGATTTAAGAGACAGGTGAAATAAGTACTTCTGTTACTTTGCAAAATATTAAAAGATTCCAAATATTGTCACTATGCCAGCCCCTGTTCCACGTTTTCTCAGGGCTAGGTCAGTAGACACCACCTTTTCTGTGAAGATTCATACTTGCATTAGGGCTTTCCCATCCAGTTTCTGATTCTCTCCTTGCCAGAATTTCAGATGCATATATATATGAATGCTGAGGTATTTCTAAACACAAAATAATAATTTAGAAATATGGCATTAAAGAATCGATTTGTTTCCATTGATAGAGCACCTAATTAAAGTTATAAGACTGTGTTTATTAAATAGCTTCAGGATTTATTGTTTTTAGCATGATAACTCATCAGCTGCAGTTTAGCTTGAAGGAATTTAAGCAGAGAAATTAATTAACAATAATTTTCAATCTGCCAAAAGCAACTATAGGTTGAGTAAGTATTCTATATACATATGAGCATGACCTAAATAAATAAAATATACTGCTTCCAGACCACTGACCGTATTACTAAAATTAATTGACCAATATTGACTTGGAGATTTTAATCATCTAGAATAGTTAAAGGCAACAGAAGCCTCTGAAGACACAAATATTCCTTTTACTTTCTACTACAACACTAACCACAGTGATTTAATTAAGCAACACATGCATCTCTAGCTTTGATGCAGTGTAAGTAAATCATATGCTCGAAAGAAGATACAAAAAACAGAGTAAACCAAAGCAGTGAACCAACTTATAGGGTTCTTACCTAGTTTACTAACACTATATTTGGACAACCCAGTAAGAATTGAAGAAAAAAAAAAAAAACACAAAAAAACCCCAAAACAAATTAAAAAAAACCCACACAGCAAAAACTGTGCCCAATTCAGAAAAAATAATTCAGGTATGTATAGGAAAAAAATGTTACATCACAATACCGTGAAATAAACTTTCAACTCCTAAGCAGCAATGGCTGTAAGTTGTCATCAAACACCTATTTTTTATCACTGTGTATTTCATACTATTTCTGTTTGCCTTTTAAACTAAAGATGTTGTGACCTTTAACACTTAAGTACCTTACTGGGTCCAAGCCCTCCTGAACTGTAATATTCTTCATACAGCCTTTTCAGACAAGCAAATCATTATTACAGGCAGGATCCATTTTCCCACTAAGACCCTTTTCACTGTTAAAATAAAGACTTGCAACAAAGAATGGATGCTAGAGTAAACAAGAAATCATTTCTAGTCAGTTACTCAAAATGAAAGCAAACATCATTTCAGAACACCAAGCAAACAACAAACAAGAAAGTGTAGCCACTTAGGGATTATTAAAATGAGTAAACATTACTTGTTTAAGCATGACAAGATTGTATCCACAAAGTATGTTTGTTATTAGTCTAAATTTAACTGGGCAGAGGAAAAACAAAAATGTGTATATATACATGTAATATATACACACACCTGTTTTTCCAGATAGAGTTCCTGCTCTCCTGACCTACCAGTGTGCTATGATCAACTTAACAAAAGAGCATGCAGTGATGAAACAGTATTTTCAATCATAATCACAGCATTATCTCCCTACCAGCAACTCCAGCATGTGTAAAAGCATGTAAAACAAAGCAATGCACCAGCAGGTGCAAAAGGCTTCCAGCTTAGCACAGCTCCTGGAGCAGTGCTACTGGATTTGCTGATAGGATGTTGGTAATTGGCTGATTCTGCAGGAACTTCTCTACGTTGTTCTATGTTGGAAATCACTTATGTCCAGCACCAGGACGAGAAATACTGCTAATTGGCTATGTCTATTCAGAGAATCCGAGCTGGAGTTGGCAGCCAAAGCAACCGGCAACAAGAATATTGTTAGCTTAAACACTTCCTAAGCTTTCCATCCAGGAAATGTTAGAGAGGAACATATATGAGTATCACTTCAGGCTTATCAGAATACAAGTTTTACTTCTGTAGCCTGTGAAAAAGACATCATGCCAATTTTCCACAATTTATTTGGCATAACCAGAGTTTCTTGTGATTTATTCCAGTGGTAAATCCACCCCTCGGATCCTTTGTCTGCAAATAATGAGCTGAAGGACAAGCTATTACAATCCCTTGACTGACTTTTTAGCCCTACAGGGACTAAAGCTCCATCACCTGACTGGTTGACAAAAAACCTGTACTTATACTTCTGCACAGACCTTTATGTCCGTGGAGTTGGCTGCAGCATCTACAGCTAGAGCCAGACAGACCTAGTCCAGAAGCAATATCCCTGCAGATTTCAGGGCTTCTCAGCACAGCTAGCCTGGGCGCCCTGCCTTGGTAACATAGTGGCATAGTTTCTGGAAAATTTTATTTTGAGGAAGTACATATCTCTATGAACCTACTCATATAACTCTTAAGAGTAGATAGAGTAATAGATGAAAACTAAATGAGAAGGATTAGATCAGGAGAAAAAAGTGCTTTCTTGAGATACAGGCTCTTAGACAGAAACACTAAGGCAAAATATGGGTAGGAAAAATTTTAAACTATCTTTGCCTCCCAGAAGGCTGGTTTTATGTGGCAGAGTATGCCTATGGTATGAAGGTGTGACTGCCACAGCTGAAGGGCTGCATTTAATATAGTTACCTCAGACACCAAAACCTCTGAACTCTGACTCCATTGTGGATCAGTGTGGGTACGAGAGGGCTGTACAACCATGCAGGACCCTGTAATTGCTGCTCCTCTGAGAGCCCTGAGCTAGTACAAGCATGCCAAGCTGGACTGGGAAACATGGTGTAAACAGAGTTTAAGGCCAAAACAGAACTGTGAGGTTTGCCTTAAATTACAGCCAAGCAAGAGAGCTGTCTGACCTCAGCCATGCATATCCCCAGCTCCACAAGCAAATTGTCTGTGCACAGACAACTACAGCCACTTGCCACCATACTAAGCTATGCTACAGCTTGATTTGCAGCAAGAACCTCACCACAGAATCTGCATTTAAGGCGTCAGGATGTGATTTCGGTGGGAGTCTGCTGAAATAATGAATTTCAACACAACCATTAACTCAATAAAACTACATGTCAGTAGGTGTGATAATTGTCAGATGGAGAGGTAAAAAAGGAAAGAGAGCATAGATAAAAACTACAGCTTGGGTGTTCAGCTAGAATTATAAAAATACATGGGATATAAATGAGAAATAAGCTCCAAAGATGACCTAGGCAGAAGGAAATGTATGAAGAGCATAAATCTGTATTACTTGAAGACTTGGCAGCTAATTTTAAAGATGAGATAAATTTTGAGCAATGTTTTTTGAAAAAAAACATATCTTATTGTGAAGAGATAGTGAGGCTACGGTTAATAACTCACCAAATTACTACACATTTTCCTGGAATGTGTTTCAAATATTATACTTCAGCCCTTCACTGTACAACTGTTTAAACAGATACATACAGTCAGATAAACATGTCATGGTGGCGTGGTCCGGGACAACACAATGAAAGGAACAGCCCCACGGCCACTCACTCAACGCCCCCTGCACACACACTCCGGGATGAGGAGGACAAAGGTCATGGGTCAAGACAAAGGACCAGGAGGGCTCTTCACCGATTAAGGAGGATAGCAAATGTCACTCCAGTCTACAAGAAGGGCAAGAAGGAGGACCCGGGTAACTATAGACCAGTCAGCCTCACCTCCATCCCTGGAAAGGTGATGGAACAACTTGTCCTTGGCACTATCTCTAGGCATATCAAGGACATGGGGGTCATCAAGAGCAGTCAACATGGTTTTACCAAGGGTAAGTCATGTTTGACTAACCTCATAGCCTTCTATGAGGAAATTACTAGGTGGATAGATGATGGTAGAGCAGTGGATGTGGTCTATCTTGATTTCAGTAAAGCATTTGACACCGTCTCCCACAGCATCCTTGTAGATAAGTTGATCGAGTATGGGTTTGATGATCAGGCAGTGAGGTGGATCAAGAACTGGTTGAAAGGAAGAAGTCAGAGAGTTGTAGTCAATGGGGCAAAATCTGGTTGGAGGTGTGTGACTAGTGGAGTCCTTCAGGGGTCGGTACTGGGACCGGTGTTGTTCAACATCTTCATCAACGACCTGGATGAGGGTACAGAATGTACCCTCAGCAAGTTTGCTGATGACACCAAGCTGGGAGGAGTGGCTGACACACCAGAAGGCTGTGCTGCCATTCAGAGAGACCTAGACAGGCTGGAGACTTGGGCGGGGAAAAACCTGATGAAGTTCAACAAGGGCAAGTGTAGAGTTTTGCATTTGGGGAAGAAAAACGCCATGTACCAGTACAGGTTGGGGGCTGACCTGCTGGAGAGCAGTGTAGGTGAAAGGGACCTGGGGGTCCTGGTGGACAGGAGGATGACCATGAGCCAGCAATGTGCCCTTGTGGCCAAGAAGGCCAATGGCATCCTGGGGTGCATTAGAAAGGGTGTGGTTAGTCGGTCAAGAGAGGTTCTCCTCCCCCTCTATTCTGCATTGGTGAGGCCGCATCTGGAGTATTGTGTCCAGTTCTGGGCCCCTCAGTTCAGGAAGGACAGGGAAGTGCTTGAAAGAGTCCAGTGCAGAGCCACAAAGATGATTAAGGGAGTGGAACTTCTCCCTTATGAGGAAAGGCTGAGAGAGCTGGGTCTCTTTAGTTTGGAGAAAAGGAGACTGAGGGGTGACCTCATCAATGTTTACAAATATGTAAAGGGTGAATGTCAAGAAGATGGAGTTAAGCTTTTTTCAGTGAAGACCAGTGATAGGACAAGGAGTAATGGATACAAATTGGAGCATAGGAGGTTCCATGTGAATATCAGGAAGAACTTCTTTACTGTGAGAGTGACAGAGCACTGGAACAGGCTGCCCAGAGAGGTTGTGGAGTCTCCTTCACTGGAAACATTCAAAACCCACCTGGGTGCATTCCTGTCTGATGTACTCTAGATGACCCTGCTCTGGCAGGGGGGTTGGACTAGATGATCTTTCGAGGTCCCTTCCAACCCCTAGGATTCTATGATTCTATGGTCCCGGGCAAAATAGACTCAACTTGGGCAAAAAATAGTAATTTAATTTCATATTAATCAAGCACACAGGACGCAGACAACACACAGAGCAGGGCTTACACACCTTACGTCACTCCTCCCTTCTTCCCGCCCAAATCACTTCACTCCCGGTTTCCCTCCCTCCTTCCCCCAGCAGCACAGGGGCACAGGGGAGGGGGGTTAGTCAGTTCACAGGCTGGTGGTTTCTGCTGCTCCTCCCTCCTCAGGAAGGAAGATTCCTTACAGTCCTTCCCTGCTTCCCCACAGGGTCCCTCCCATGGGAGAGAGTCCTCCAGGAACCTCTCCTTCATGAGTCCTTCCCACGAGGTCCAGAGCTGCTCCAGCCTGGGCTTCCCACAGAGTCACGGCTCCTTCGGGAAAAAAATCCTCTGGCGCCGGGGTCTTCGAAGGCTGGGCAATCAGAGTCCACAGGCAGAAAATCCTCAGGCCACAAAAACCAAGTCCAGTGGCCAAATTCACCCCTCCTGGCGCCTTCAGGGAAAGCTTCACCACATTCCTCTATGAGTGCAGAGGGGACAGCTGCCATCTCCCCATAGGTAGCTGGAAAACTTCACAGAACCACAGAATCCTAGGGGTTGGAAGGGACCTCAAACCATCATCTGGTCCAACCCCCCTGCCAGAGCAGAGTCACCCAGAGCACATCACACAGGAACTTGTCCAGGCAGGTTTTGAATGTCTCCAGCGAAGACATTCCCTTCTGCTAGGGAACCTTCCTCCTCACCAACCACCAGCACTGCTCTACTCCTCCAGCACAGGTCTCCTCCCTCCTCTCTGCTCAGGTGTTATGTTGATTTCTTTGTATGTTAATCACTGAGGCACACCTATTGTCCCTCTAATGGATCTTCGGCTGGGTTTTGGAAGCAGGGGGAGCTTCTCAGCTTCTTTCCAGAGCCACTCCTGGGGCCCTTCCCTTGCTACCAAAAAACCCACCAAACCAGAACACATGGTCATCTGTGCTGATCATAACTGTAATGCTACAGCACATATTGGTTTAGAAAGGGTCCTTCAGATGGCAATGCACATACAAATACAGACACAGGCTGCAGTGTTTGAAAGACCTTTTATGAAGTCATACATGTTTAGAAAGGGATAAACTTTTACAAGTATAAATGCACATATCAGATTGACAGGCTGCAAAACAGCTTGTTTGGATCAGAACATGCCTCTCAAAAAAAAAAAAGTATTGGTAATGACACCAGCAACTCCTTTTATTCTGTGCAAGCCTACAAAGTTGCCATACATCCACAGAAACAGTCTCAAACCTCTGAACATAGGAGCATAACAGAAAGCTGTATCTGGAGCAGCGCTTCTGCGTGTGTGAAATTGCAGAAAGATGATAAAAGAAGTTAGAGGAAAAGAGAATTGCCAAGGTGAAAAGCATGCACATAAAATAAAAAGGTAAGACACATTTTTTGTGTTCACTGTATTCATGAATTTCAAGCCAGTTAAAAAAATAATGAAATGTATGGTTGCCCAGTCCAAGAGTTGCCTTTCTTGTTTTCTCTTAATCACCTAAGTTCATTTATTCATACACACGGCCTGTTAGGAGAATACAGTTGCTTCAAACTGAAAATTCAGTTCCTATGCCTATATCACTTCACCTGTGAAAGTAAAGAACAAATTAGATGCCTAGCTTTTTTTTTTCTCTCTCTCTCTCCAAAAAGTATGGCAAACATCTTGCTCCATTCTGCTTGCTCACTTATCCTGAGATTCCTACATTTGTTGTTGTACAGGAAGACACTTTGAGCTAACACTGGATGCAGGAAACAGTCAAAAAACAATGGAAAGTGTAAACTTTCTGAGAAACTGCTGGCTTCTTTATGAAAGGATGCTAGAGCTAGGAGTAGTGTGATATTCTTTAAAAAAAGTTAACAGGCTCCAACCCTACTCAGGAAGAATGCTTAAATCAAATACCCACAATCCAAGAGGGCAGTTGCAGACTCCACTCTACACCTCACATTTAGGTGTAGAGCTTTTGGTTTACCAGGTATTTACACCAAATGAATTATTTATGTTCTGCTCCTGGAAACACCACCAAAGTCAGGACACTCTCCAGAAATTTAGGCCAGTCACATTAATATTGGCAACTTACTTGGAAATGAGAGACTGAAGAGTCCTCATAACAGGTGTACCACAAAACTATACGACTGCCAGTAAGAAAGAGACAGCATCAGTGTTTTACTTCTCTTTTCATACCTCATCTTTTTTGATTGTCAAAGTTGAAAAATATTTCTGCTGTTTATGCTTGTATCTTTTATACAATTTCTGCCCCAGCAGGCAGCTGCAGCCTGCCCATGCCCAAGCAAACAGAACCACAGTTATCCTGTCAGACATGTCGCTGCCATCTGAGGTCACCTGTCCCTGCACACTCCTGCTGCAAGGACAATCCACTTCACTGAAATAGCTCCAGTTCGTGCTCAGCTGAAACACAAAACTTCCAGTGAGCAACTGTTTTACCCCCTTCTGGGCAGGAGGCAGAAAGACCTCAAACCTCTCTTCCACATTATTCCCAGGCTTTTATCAGGCATGCCATCAAGATGACTTGTTCAGTCAACAGAAAATCCAAATAAACTCAGCTCCCCATTACCTACTTATTAAACAGCAGCACATTTCAATTCTCTCAAAGACTATTCAAAACAAAAATCTGACACAGCACTGGCCAGTTATTACTAGATGAGGGGGGGAAGGGAGAAAGTGAGAGAAGCAAATTATTTTTTTCCCTTTAAACATCCCTTACTCTGTCCAACTTGTTAAACACATAAAATTCTGTTAACCTTTTGGACTTGAAAATATTTATTGCTCATTAATTTCCACTTAATCAGTCCAGAACATTCAAGTACCTGTAAATCATCTGAAGCCTCAAAATAAACAGTAAACAGAGATTAATACACAAACATTTTGGGAAGGACTGCTGGAATAATCAGTTACAGTAAAGACAAGGAGGAATGAAAAGTTCTCAGGATGTCCCAACCAGAATACTTTTGAATTCCAGGGAAGAAAAACTCCTAAGGACAACTGATACCTAATCTTACAGACAGAGCTAACAAATATTAATAGGCTTTTATAAGCATTTCTCCTATGTTACTAAAAAGATGCTTTCTGATTGGAAACTCCAGAATAGATGGACAAGCTTCTAGTCTGAATCAAGGAAGATGAGAAAACAGACTTTTGATCACGTCCCAAATGGATTTCTGTTAGTTACATTTTGCCTCTGAAACAACAAACATACCTGGATTATCTATATTCCACACTGTACAACCATTAACTCATACAAAATAGGCATAAACCTGCTTTCTAAAACAGAGCATCTTTAGATGCATTCTCGTGCAATTTAAATGCAAAGTGGCATGGGATGAGCAAATATCCTTTTTAATGCCTTTATATTAAATGCTTCAGAAAGAAATTTAGCAATATTCACTAAACAGTTTACAAAGGATCAGGCTTAATAAAAAAATATAGCAGAAGTTTCTTATTATAACAAACCACTAATAATGACAAGAAACAACTACATAAATTGAATCCAAATGGTGAAATACAAATTTGTGTAGTATTGCAATTTATCTGCTGTGCAATTTCTTTCTTCAGTTTTTACACCAACTACACATTTTATAATAAATTAAAAGTAACAGAAATACTAATTGACTGTCTTTGACTTAAACACACTTTTTACCTTCTACACAGATTAACCACCATCAAAACCACTTTCAAACTAATTTAAACCTTAGAATCCATATTTTCAGTTAATTTGAGGCTTTGTCCTTTTGATACAAATATTTTAAATGTCTATTATTTTTGTTGCAGTTCATACCTTCCAACCATAACTGCACAAAATATAAATCACTATTTCATACAACCACAGCTGCTCTTTTATGTCAAGATCAGCCAAATCATCCTCTATTATAACACCTGCTATCTCTAAACAGCCTGGAGAAAAATAAGAGTGTCACAACGTACTTGATCCATTGCCACTGTGCAAATACTTACTTCTTCCCACCCATCAATTAAATGAAATAGCCCATTTCTTAGTAAAGACACTTTAGTCTCAAGACACAAATACCTTTGATATGCAGATATTTTAAAAATCCAGAAAGGAAGGTCAATTTTATGAAAAAAAAGAATATTATAGTGCTGATGAATTTATTAATCATTATTGAAGAATGGCAGTTGTAAAAGGGACAACACAAGGACTGCTGATCTGGAGAAATAAAATCAAGAGGATGTGGAAAATGGGGAGAGAGGAGAAAGCCAGGAAAAAAATGAGATCCAGTGGGGGCTGGGGGTGTGTGAGATGAAGAAAAAGTAGACAGAAGCAAAAGAAGAGAAAAATAACAAAAGCTGCCAATGGGATGCATTATAAGAGGCAAGACGAGAAGGCCAGGCATTTGCTAAGAGGTCTGCAATGTACGTGCTGCTGGGGCAACTGCAGTAGCATCCCAGCCAGCGATACTCAGGTTTGTTTCGGTTTAGTACATGTGGATAAAAAACATTAGCAATATGCTTGTATTATTTAAGAACTTCTTTCAACTCCTTCTCACCATGTTCCCTACAGTCCAAATACAGGATAAATTAAATCTTCTAAAGAATGTTTCCATTCTGAGGCACACTGTCATCTATTTCCCAGTGGGAATTGGACTTCATTAGCAGATCTGGAGGGCACGCTGCAAGGCACTTCTGTTTTTACAGCCTGCTGCACATAGTGGGAATTTGATCAAGGTGAGATCAGGATATGGGAAAACAGGCTAATGTTGCTGAATGGTTGAGTTCTGTCTGTCCCTGTAATTTGTTTCAGCAATAATGAAGATCTGGAAAACAGTTTTGTGTAAGTGAACCACAGATACTCTGCCTGACGAAACATCTCTGTAGACCCAAAAGGGTTATTTTATGCAAGTTCCAAAAAATTATTATAAGAAATGGATCAGGCTTTACATGAAAGTATAGAAGTATGGACAGATGAAAAAATGAAAATACACATTCCATCAAATTATCCAATTGTTTTACTTTTTACCAATGAGATCAACTCTCAGAGACCAAGATGTTAACAGCTCACCTCTGTGAGTCAAGTCTTTAGTGTGACCTATCAGGACAACACAAGCGATTGAATAGTTGTTCATCAGCTATTAGCAAGAAAAAATGTTCTATTTTTCATGTTCAGCAAACTTTTAAACCAAAAAGAAGCCAATCTGGAGTGCTCAAAACAGCAGATGTTACCATGCTGTTACCTTCAAAAGGGAATTTAAAAGTAGAAGAGTCATTGGTATCATCTGCTGTGCATTGATCACGTGCATCCACTTCACTTTCCTAAAACTAATGAAATTAAGAGAGTTTCCGAGGAGCACATCAAATTTATCTCACCAGCATGAAAAAAAGTAGGCATTTGATGATAAAGTACTAGCATGAGTATGTACGTGTGTTAAGGTTTGTGTTCAGAAATGGAAGGCAACAGTCTTCACCTACAGAGAGGATTTTAAACACATTGGCCCTATTTGCTAGTTTTAAAAAGGTTTCATTGATACAGAACCACTACACCCCACAACTAAGAATCAATTACATGTTTACACCTTCACAAAGATAGTGAGAGACAGGGACAAGTTTTGGTTCTCTTCTACTTTCACTTCTTTATAAATCTGGATATCTAAGTGATCATTTCTCAAAGCAATGCTTGTTTATTATTTGCATTATGTAAAAAACTACATCCAGCAAGTTATCCAAAATTTTCCCAAAGAAAATGATGTAGTTATTCATAACATCAAAAAGATTTGACTTCAACTTTAAAGCATTTTCCCCCACTTGACTTAGGCTTAAAATGCACTGGGAACTCTTATTTTTGTTCTAACTCTAATGCTTGCTGTGAACCTGCACCTCATCCTTTTCTAGTGAGATCTTCTGTTTCAATCAAGTAGTTGCAGAATTAGCCAAATTATGTAGCTTATATCCATAACTATGAACCTGAGCAGTCCCTCCTCAACTGCTGCCCAATTGCAAAGGTGCCTATATTTCTCAAAATTTATCTTAAATTCTGCAGGTGTATAAAACTCCATTCCTTCAAATGTCCAGAGTTGTCAAAGACTGGCCGTACTACACAGCCTAACATCTATTTTGATGTTGCTCTTAAATGATCTAGACCTTGTGATCTAAGTTTCTGACAACTAGATTTGAAAATAACCCCTATTCACTGGGTAAAACATATACAATATAAAACCCAGATTTGATAAAGACCAACTAGTGACAACTTCTTGCAAACCATTTGTTGTATTCTACTCAGTTTTCATTTGTGTCCGCTCAAGAGATTTAATCAGCTTAAGAGATTTAATGAGGCAAAATTAAAGTTTAAGATCCACGTATAAACTTCAATTTATAGCAAAAAAATAAGTAAGTTTGCAAGAGTTACCATCATTCAGAGAGAAGACTGTGCAAGCAGCCTAGATCAGAAAAAAGAAATGCTATCCCAGAGAAAAGTTTAAATCACAGTAAACAAAGATACAGGAAAAAAAGGTAATCACATTTTGAAAAGTGGTGTTCCTGTTCTGAAAATTAAGAACGCTGAGAGACATTATTAATTTTGTCCAATAAGGACATCTTGATGTTTAGGAACAGCTCAACCTGACAGTCCCACAAAATACCCCTGGATTCTGGAAGTTAAAATATCTTTGATCTAGTTTGTGCTTCAGCTCTACCAATGAGCTGGACACAGTCCACCCTCAGAGCAATATTATGCTTCTTTGGTCCTTCTGGGTTTAATGGTTTTTATTAAAACTGCATGTCTTAGTAAGCCACCAAATAGTAAGCAATTAGCCAGAGACAATATGAAGAAAAAAAAAAAAAGGAGGATCAGACTCTTTAATATATATGTCAAATCTTTTGTTAGAAATATTATGGCTCTTGGGACACTGCTTTTAAAATTTCATTATCATTCATAAGTCTAGAGTCACGTTACTTTCTAGAATTGAGATCATTCAAAGGTCACTTCTGAAATAATCATGGAGCATATATCTCATTACAGTCTGTGACACTAGTTGTGTTTTCTCAGTAAACCTGGGGAAAAGAAAACATACCCCAAAGAACGGTAAGGTAATAAAATCTGACAATCTGACAATAAGAGAAAATTTATCATAAAAAAATCTAATAATGGCTCCTAGCACTTTTTAATCACAGCTACTGAACTGTTGCATCCTGAGGAACATGAGTTGTTTTAATTATTTATTGAGAGTTGATGGTTTATTTGGAAGAAAATGCAATTATATCCTGACACTTTAATCACTATCAGTTTGTTTTGTTCCCCTGCTACTGCTAAGAGGAAGGTTACCTTCCTATGGAAATTCTGACATTTCTATAATTGGTTTTGCAACTCTTCCAAGAGACTGAAAGTATTTATATTATTAAATTTGTGCAAAAATTGGAGTTAAGATATTATTAAGATTGATGGCTAATGACACCAATAAACTAAACTTGAAAGAGATTAAATTTCTCCTTTCCTGTTACATGCATGCTATATATAGCCTTTGGGAAGCAAAATCTCCACTGACATCAAAGATGGAAAACAAGCACAGCCCCTTAATAAACCCAAATAGCTCCAATACTGAGAAAAAACCTTGGAGAAAAAAAAAAGAGACTTGCAAATAAAAGCCCCGTAGGAAAAGAACTTTTCCCCAGTGAAGTCCACAGGAATCTTGCTAAACTTAGCCTCTTCAGGTTAGAGGTTTGTTCTTGCCAACTTATCAAAACCAGGAAAAACAAATTACATTGTTGAAAATGCTGTGGAAAGCTTCGGCTAGTTGCAGTCTTGAGAGAATTTCAGGATATTCAGTAAAATATTCACACATCTATAAGCAGCTGAATTATTTAGCCTCAAAATTCAGTTAACTCATTCAGCAGAGTTTCTAACATTGTTTATACAGAACCATGTGATAAACATGCCAACCATCCTTCAAGGAGCACTACTCACATGCTGTGAAGGTGAAAGGGGAGGGGAAAGGAAAAGACCACAAGCAGTGGGACCAGATCACAGCAACATGGTTTCGACTGACTTCAACACCCACACAATTCCACTTTCATCCTTCTATTTTACTGTCCAGGGACTTCAGTGGACACTAAATTAGTCTGCAATCCTGCTTAGAAGGTCATTTAGAAGTCACCTGAATGTGGCTTGGTCATCACCAAGCCCAGGTTTCATACCACAGTTTTCAGTAGGAACCGATTCTCTGGCTTAGTGCTCATTTAGTGGTAACATCTCCTGGCCAGCATGGAGCAAGCTCAGATCTCTCCAACGGTGCAGAGGGTCCCTTCCATGATCTCTGGAGGACACAAAAGGCTTGCAGGAGCAAGCAAAGCAGATATCAAGTGCCAGGCACTTCAAAGACCGCAGCCAAGAACAGGGACATGCATTTGTGTGTGGTTTCCTGCCCTGCCCCCACCTCCCCTGACTCTCACCACATCATTGTACAGGTGTTTTAATGTTTACTTGGACTAGCTGCTTATCTCTACCAGACCAATGCTGTGTAGCCTTAAAGGCTTACCAGTGTCAATCAACAAAGTAAAAAGTAATCCAGGGTTGCAGGAAATTGGACGGTCCAGATGCTCAAACAAAGCCTAGCCTCTTAAAAGCAATGTTTGAACAGTCAATAGTTATGTCAAATACAGCAAAACGTGAGAGTCATTTTAAATTTCTGTGTTGGATCTCAAGATAAGAAAAAACACATTGGTGAATGTGTCAACAACGGAGTGCCCCTCGCCAACCCAAACAGCATGAACCATTCACAGAGAAATTATTTAAAACACACTTATCTAATATAAAAGTGGCAATAGGTAATTTTAAGAGAAAGATATACATGTTCAAATTATCCCCCGCACCTCATAACTACCTCACTTTGTGCCGTTGGAGTTTGTCAATGTTGTAGAAGACATTTATTGACTTATATTTTCTCTTCTGCTGCCAAAGCACACCAAGGTTAATGCAGTTACTCAGCACCTCTGACGCAGCCAGGAGCACATAACACAGTTTAACAAAGCAAGTACCAAAATGCTTAAGGAAATAGTGACAGGAGTTGTTTTCCAAGTGTCACAGTTAGTAAATGACAATGACAATTCCATTCTTTACTTCCTGGCAGGGCAAAAACTAACAAGGAGTTGGGCATCTGCAGAATCCAAATAAGTTCTGTCATGGAATTAGACAACAACAAAAAGGCAAAAAATTGAAGTGGGATCTCACAAAATTGATAAATACTGATCTACAGGCTCTATTACTGGGAAAAAAAAAAGCCCACAATGAAGTAAAATAAACTACCACAAAACTCCCCTCCTCACATTGCCATGTACATTCTTCAGACTACTGTTCTGTTTCTCAGGGTCATATTTAAGACCTGAACCACAGGAACCTTTGCATGGTGGCTCTATGCTGCACAAGTTTTCTGGGAAGAAAAAAAAACACACACACACAAAAAAAGCATTTCCTCTAAACAAACCTCAACTTTTTCCATATTAAGTGTACCATATGCCTAATTCAAGAAGGTAATCCCCCTTTCACAGTCAAGAGAGTGAAAGTTTTCCCCTAAGGAGTGCTAACACTCTGAAATATGCTTGTCTGCCATCCTCGACCCGATCCCCTTGTATACAGCCTGTTCAGGTCATTTACAGGATTCTAATCCAAAATTTTCCAGGCTTCATGGAAATAAAATACATGAGGTTTTCTTAACACACACGTTACAAACATCGTAAACATGCACAACTGATAAAGTTCATCAATTACCAAGTTATTCTTAAAAGCTAAGTTAACACAGGGGAAGATGAGTTTTCAATTAAGTTCAACAGTTCTTTCTTGTGAAAAATAGAAAACCTTCTTTAGCACAAATCACAGCTACACCCTGCACCTGAAAACATGATTTGAAATGTACTGCAGGTCTCCACAGAAATGCCAGGGTAAGAGGAGAAGGAAATCAAGTTGTGATTTTTTTTTTCCTCCTTATGTATTCACATATATCTTGTGCCATCAGACTTAGCTAAATTTACTGCAAGACTTGCTTCATCTTTTAGCTTTTTTTTTTTTCATTCTAGCTTTTCCCTGTTGAAGATGATCTACTTCATTAATGCTCGTATTAGACAAGATGATTGAATTCCCAGGCACTAGCAATTGCTTTTAGTATTTCAAGGCCACCGGTTCCTGACATGTTGTGGTGAGCTTAGAAAACAGACAGTGTAATAAGACAAAATAACCTGACGTTGCAAAGACAGACATTCTCAACTAAATATTGTTATGATACTATGCCTAGTGTGAAACACTACATCTAATTCCAGGAAATACTGATACGTATCCATTCACCTGGTTTTGATGAAAGACTGTCATACAAGCTTATTCCCCCTGTTTGCTAATGCACTAAAACATGAAAAATATTTAAGCTTATTCCCAGCTGAAGAGTATGAAATATCTAGGTCATTCACCTGCATTCTACTCCTCAATTACATACTTCTTGGTAAGGATATATTCCATTATAAACCCAGAACTAAAACAACATACACAGATGAACCCCAATGAAAAGGTTTCCCCATCTCATGTAAGCTCTAATTTAAAACTCATAGATCAGAAGATCTGAGGTAGACACAGGGATGCATACTAAAAGAAAAAAAAGAAGCCAAATCTATATTCTGCAATATTACTCTCTCTTTACAGATTATGAGATATGTATTTTTTTGGTCTAAATGCTCTGACACCAAAATAGAGTATGCCATTAAGTTATTAATTTCACACAGCCACTTGATCATTTCATGTTGTAATTAACTGAATGAGAAGTGTCATGGTGATAACTAAACAAAGTACTTGTGAAAAATGAACCAACAAGAATGTCTTCATTTGTACAACTGTTTGTATTTTAGATGTCTGCTACACCACCAATAAGCTTCTATGAACAGCTGATCTGTTCCAGAGACACAAAAAGACTCAAATAAGAAAAAATTTCACTCGAGTCTTTTTCAGTTTTTTTAATGAGACACCACTCAAGCCTATTAAGTTATACTATCAAAACATAAGCAAAAGAATAATCAAGATACTTCTCACTACCAGAGATGGAACACAAAATCTTAAATCCAGGCATTAATCTCATTACATTTTAAGTTTGCTCCTGGACTCTTTGATCCAAAGAGTTCTTGTAACATTCTACTCGTGGCACAATTTTGGAGCCATTCAAAGTCAGATAAGACCTGTTTTCTAGATGTAGTCCACAGCCCAAGCTGGCTGCAATCTCAAGAGATCAGTGCTTCTTTTTCTTTTCCCTTTTTAATCAGTACGATAATTTTAGTCCCTCATGTTTAACGGATTATTTCAATGCATTTGTCAATCACTTTTTGTTTTTAATTTTAGATATTCTTGTTATATTAAATGAATCTCTTTTACCTTCCCTGAATTCGACAGATTCAGAACATCTGAAGAGCATATGTGTTTTCACCCTGAATTTGTCTTCTTATTAATGCATCTGTATTTTGCTCTAAGAAACATCTGGGACAACTAGACAGTCTTTCAAAAATATGGTAGTCCATATGGCAGAACAAATGCCAGAAGAATAAATTCTCTTGTTATTACCATTTAGTTTCACTTGGAGCTAAATGAGAAAATAAAAAGTGTTTCTACAGCCAGCAGCCTGACTTGCTGACCTTGTGTGCCTCCAAGCCAGAAAACTCAAGAGGAACCCTCTTCTTGGCCTTATCACCTTATATTGGTAACGGGCTACAAAGATATTTTTCTTTTAAAAGGCTGCACAACTAAGCTCTGTAACTACTATTACAAGCCATATTCTTTAAAAGTAGTTGAAAAAGCTAAACTACATTAAATGCTGAATAAAGGACAATTACTGTGAAGGCCTCTGTTACAAAAGAACATGCAGGTCTGGAATGCAGCTTATGTATTTCACAGTGAACACATTATTTAAAGCTCAGAAAAAATCTAGTAAGGAGGGACAGGACTCCAGATCTTCCCAATTGCAAATAAGCATCTTCTCAACTAGTCACATCTCCTCCTAGGTTGGGGCACTCTTTACTCGTAACAGGCAGTTTTGCTCCTAGAATACAATTCACCTTGCTAAAATCCTACCCACACTACATGAACATCTCATGTTTCAATTGAGATACCAAAACAAAACTAGACGGTAGTAATCACCATTTACTTAACTCAGCAAAATTGTAGATTATACTGAAAGACAATAACACCCCAACTTTTTTTTTTTAATAATACTTCTGAGGCACTACATTTAAACTGAACATGCATCAAAAAAAAGTTTTGTTACCAATTTTAAGTTTCAGGTGAATAATACATTGTATCACTACATAGAGACTTGAGAAAAATATTTTGCTGAGAGTGATAATCCTGAGAAGGATAAGCAGTTCCTAGACACTAGATTTCTCCACTGTGAGAATTGCTATGTGAATGTTATAGTCCAACAGATTTTGCTAAATTCTGAGTAAGGAGTCATGGTGAGAACATATCAGCACAGAACAAGAAGCTACATTAGACAAACCACTGTAGGAATTCCTATGCTCAGAAATATCCTCAAAACATAATACTGCCATTAGTCCCTTTATGAGAGGGAATTAAGAAGCAGCTGCTGATATACCTTCCTTAAAGATGACTGTCCTTTCTGAGACAGTTTACTTAGGGTGCTCAGAGCACTGTGGGGTGGGGCATTGGTGTACAGAAAAACACAGAATTGCACCAAAAGTTTTAACTTCCCCTGTCCAAAAAAACATATTTATTGGGTTTGTGTGGCAAGGTTGTGGTAGTGAGGGGACTACAAGGGTAGCTTCTGTGAGAAGATCCTAGAAGCTTTCCCCATGTCCAATAGAGCCAATAACAGCTGGCTCCAAGACAGACCAGCTGCTGGCCATGGCCAAGCCTGTCAGCAATCATGGCAGCTCCTCTGAGATAACAAAGTGGAAAAAACTGCTGCAGAACAGCAGCCAGAGAGAAGATTGAGAACATGTAAGAGAACCAACTCTGCAGACACCACGGTCAGTGAAGAAGGAGCACATGCTCCAGCCATTGAAGGAGGCTGTGACCCCATGGGAAGCCTGTGCTGGAGCACACTTCTACCACCATCTGTGGAGAAGAAGAGCCCATGCCAAAGCAGGTTTGCTGGCAGGACTTGTGATTCTGTGGGGGACCCACGCTGGAGCAGTTTGTTCCTGAAGGCCTGCACCCCATGGAAGGGACACACTGGCGCAGTTTGTGAAGAACTGCAGCCTATAGAGAGAACAGACACTGAAGAAGTTTCTGGAGGACTGTTTCCCATGAAAGGGACCTTGCACTGGAGCAGGGAAAGAGCGTGGGGAGGAAGGAGCAGCAGATAACCTGTGATGAACTGACCACAGCGCCCATTTTCCATCCCCCTGTGCTGCTTGGGGGGCAGGGGGCATGTAGCAAAGTCAGGAGTGCAGTGAAGCCCAGAAAGAATGGAGGGGTGGGGAAAAGATGTTTTTAAAATTTAGGTTTATTTCTCACTATCCTACTCTCATTCGATTGGTAAGAAATTAAATAGATTTTCCCAAGTCAAGTCTGTCTTGTGTGTGCCAGTAATGACTGAGTGATCTCTTCCTGTCCTTGTCTCAATCCATGAGCCTTTTGTTATATTTTCTCTCCCCTGCCCAGCTGAGGAGGGAAGTGATAGAACAGCTTTGGTGGGCACCCAGCAACCAGCTGGGGTCAACCCAACACAATATTATAGCAAGTATGTAGGAATCACGTAAGCTCCAGATAGTTCCAAAGGGTGAAGACAAGTTGCTCTATCACAACCATGCCAATCAAATTCCAATTTCAACTTAAACAGCAAGAACTAGACAATGAAATGTAATCTCCAACTCAAGTTCCACTCTTACTTGCTGTAAATATTTTCCTACATCAAGCAAGTACTGGTAAAATAAGATAATGTTACTCAGCTACTACACTTGTCAGGATATACTTCTAAGACTTGGTAGAATAATATTTGTGCCATTGGCATGGCTGTGTCCCTTGCTAGAAGCAACTGCATACATTATCTTTTAATCGAAGCAGAAGTTTTAATGTTCATGATATTTTATGCAAGACACTTCATGCAGAAGGCAATCAGTAAATTTCATTCCTTAAAAGGCTTTAGAAATGTTGTGCACCCCTCAGAAGAAATCATGCTGTATGTTGTGCCACATTTTTATGTAACATTATGCTAACATCTGTTTAATACCTCTAAAAAAATCCTAAATATCCTCAAGCACAATTTAAAAGTTACAAATTACAATACTAAGAAAGAAAATGTCTGATACTTGAACTGTACGGATGACAAAGTAGCTGATTTGTCAGCAGATGCCCCAAATGACATTTTGAACAAGATGAAAGGACAAATCTTGATTGGATTATTTCTATTACTGACCTTTCAACCTTCTCAGACTTCATTGTGGATTGATTAAAGGGGTTTTATTCCCAGGCTTCAACTACAGACTTAAAACTGTGTAGCACTCATCGAAATTTTAGAGCACAACCTCCAGCTAACCAGTCATAGAATCACTGAATGACTTGGTTTGGAAGGGAACTGAAATATCTATTTCCAACTCCCTCCCATGGACATGTACACTTCCCACTAGACCTGGATGTTCCAAGCCCCATCCAACCTGGCCTTGAACACTCCCAGGACATCCACAACTTCCTTGTGCAACCTGTGCCAGTGTCTCACCATTCCAGTGCTTCAACAGTTGTACCAAGTAATTTGTCAGATTCACCCTCCTGTTGAGGCCAAGCAAGCCCACTCATTCAGGACTGTCCACAGGGCATGGGAAATCACAGCACCAGATCATGAATGAATCCTCTCCTCATGGACCCCAAAGGAAAAAGGCTTCATGTGCTGACTCAGTACCAGTATTTTGCTTCAGGAAGGCAGCAGCTGATATAGAAAAAATTTCCATCACAGCAGGAGCTACAGATCTGCTCCCAACTGTATTTTCCTATCCCCTTTTCCAAGCCCTCCCTCCATGTCTCTCATGTCTCACAGGTTTATCAAGGCATGACTAACCAAGCTCACACCTCCTATTAACCACATTAGAGACCTACTAAAAGCCAGGCCCAGATTCACCTGCGCAAAACAGGAAGATAACTACAAGTGAATTCAGAACCACAAACAACTAAGAGGGCCTGCAACACAATGGGCTGCTCCAGGCTGCCATCCATGAGCAGCAGAGAACCCAGAGCATCATTCAGCAGGCAGTGGGGTCAGCTAAACATCAGCTCTGTTTCCTCACAGTATTAGCACAGGTCATCCTCAGGCAACCAGCTTGAAAAGCCATGGTACACACCTAATCAAGTTAGAAATTGCTTCCCTGGTGTCAGCTCAGATGGAAAAAGGAACCTGCATGTCATCACCCCTGACAGGCAGCTGGAGTTATATTTCTGCACCATGGCAACTTTAAAGTAATATACAAACACAACAGCATGTGTCCAGAAATTTTGCCCTGTAGGATTTCTCAGAGTACTTTGACTAGACTAGGAGAAAATTCCACACGTAAAATTATGTTTACTGCATGAAATGAAGTATCCTCCAGATACTGAAAAGGGTATTGGGAAGGACTTTGCTGAAGAAATAAAGGAAAACCAATTGTAGTGAAAGCAGTGTTATAAACTAACATTTACACATGAATTATTAACACATTAAAGGCACATTGAGCTCTGGAAATGTCTGAAACCCAAATGAAGCACATTTGAAACTACCGTAATACTGTGCAATGCACTGTAACAATGAAAAAAAGTAATACACTGCTATTTTACTTAAGAATGGAATAGGATAAGACAGTATAGTCATCATAGTCAAAGACAGTATAAAGTCATCATAGAAATCAAATTTATACTCAAGTGGTATATTGTGTTTACCTGAAGATTCTTCATTGCAAAAAGAACAGATGAGAGCTGATTAATTCAGAGACAGGTGGTAGATGTGTTTAGAAATGCTCAGTCTCTAAACTGAAGGGATAGGGAAAGGCAGAGATTCTTAAATATATATAATAACATGACAAAAATGTTCATTAATTTCTGTTCATCTTTTCCTGCAAAAGATGACTAGGCAGGCAAGTAAAAAAAAAAAAAAGGAAAATTAAAGCCTGCTATTTATTATCCCTTCTTCCCTACATAGGGCACTTAGTCTGTGAAATTTGTTGCCACAAGGTTAAGACCCAGATGACAAGAGCAGAATAAGGGGTCAAAGTAAATTTCTGTAATCAGTCAGGAGTAATGACAAACAGAAACCAACCAATGACTAGTGAGGTCAGCCTTGTCATTTCCAGAGCTTAGGGAAGAAAGTTTCTGCTTTTCAGGGATGTTTTTGAACCTTCTTTTCTTGTTTGATTTTAGTTGTTCTCTCTCATTTCCTTTTTAAACCAGTATTTGGAGAGAACATAATCAAACACTTGACTTTCAGTTAAGAAGCCCAAACATGATAAATGATCTTAACTTGACTGTATTCCCAAATATTTTTTAAACACAAATGTATACACACATACACACACACACTGGATTTAGTAATTATAGATTTAGCATTGATTTTCACCCGTATTTATGGGACCAAAGCAAGATGCCTTCTTACAGACAGTACTTAATTTGTCACACAACTATAATGTTACAGTGGGAACTGAGTGTAAAAGAAGACTCTATTTTGTGAGGAGGTATACTTACCATAAACACACTCCTTTTGCATAGATCTCTTTTCCCCCCAAGGATATTTCTTTAACCATCTCTTTAAAGCAGAGATCTGCCCCACCACAGAAGCCATGCTGCAACAAAAATCTAGAAAACAAAGCAAGGAAGCCAGGTTTTTAAAACAGGGCAAAGCAGATTCCACTGTTACTAAACAGTGCCTTTACACTTAATTCAACTGTTTATTCTCAAATATATCTCTCTTCAGAAGATCATGCTCCACCTCAGCATATCACCTACAATACATTATCAAGTTACCCACCTTCTTTCAGTGTAACCGTTTTTCAATTGAAAGCAATTATCTACATTTGCTTTCATTTTGCTTCTCTTTTTTTCTTCTGGATGGCTCATTATTGCCCTAGATGGCATATGAAATCAGTCCTCCTTTTACACTGAGAATTATCTTTGCTATCCAGAGAGAGCAGAGTACTTAGCCTGTAATAAACTTGGTATGAACTACCTAGAATAAGACCTCACAAGATGGAGCAGCAGGCTTTAAAACACAAACATACTTGTATATATTGAGGTCAAAAGTAACAAAACTATTTTAAGTATTAACAATTGTGAGATGAAAATAAATAATCTTATGCTAAGAAAACAGCCAATCTGGCAGCATGAACAGGCTGAAATACTACCAATCACAGAAAAGTATCTTCTGGATGTTAGGAGGATGAGCAGACTTTCACTGGTGCTCCTTCCTATCTGTTCTTTGACTAGGCTTTGCTGGTGCCCAGCAATGTGCAGAACAATACAAAAGCCATGAGGCCAGCCTCAGAGCAGTGTTTTCGTGCCCACTTTAAAGTGTTATAACTCATAAGTCGGCCCTACAAGTAACCTTCCTAGCCTAAGAGCAGAATTGGTGGAGATGAAGCATGTACTGCCTGAATTGTACACCATACACTGGCTGGTACCAAGAAGGTATCCAAACACCTTGTTTCCCTATTTGACATTTCAATACCCTAGGTACTTAATGTTACATCTTCAGGAGCACTCAAAACCAGCAAGATCTATCTGGCTTGCAAGGAAGACTGATCAACACCTAAGGACAAGGCAGAAGGAGTTGAGTATCTGTCTTTTGGATACACAGTATACACTGCAAGGACAGTGTCCCTCAGATTGAGCAAAGCTGCATCCTGTCTTCAGCACCTGCCGCAGCCAGACCAGCAGCAGGACACAGATGATGGATTGCCACTTCCTAAGGGACAGAGAGCTGAGTGAGAGGTATTTCAGCTCTGTCCTGGGCACAGGGCCAGAAGTTTGGGTGGAGGCCTCAAGAGATGCTCTTCAGGGCCATTAGGGACCTGGCACCCACTTCAGGACCAGTGCCTTTCTCTACTCCTGCATTACACCTCCCTCTATCCCCAGCAGCAGCCCAAGAACCAACATGCACCAGAACAGCTCTCCTTGAGGCCAGCCTCACCTCACCAGGGCACTCACACACCCTTCCCAGCTCACACATGGCAGCAGAAGCCATCACTGTGTCTGGCTGGGGCAATGCTCGGATATGGGAACAGACTGGACCATGCCAACACCTGCCAAAAGGGCTATGAATAAACAATAAAGAAAGCCAAGGAACACGTGCCTAGAACAAGTTCCAACTCTATTCTCTGCTTTTCTACCTGCTAGGCTACAGGCTTGGGCT
Source organism: Apus apus (assembly GCF_020740795.1). Classification (NCBI taxonomy): domain Eukaryota; kingdom Metazoa; phylum Chordata; class Aves; order Apodiformes; family Apodidae; genus Apus; species Apus apus. The sequence continues at coordinate 50,485,170 of NC_067285.1, read as the reverse complement.
TCCAGAAGACACCCAAATGATGCTACAGCAGATAGGTAGACAGACACAGCTCATACATATAATAAAGACAACTCCTCAGAGTTACTAACCATGCTTAACCAAGGACACAGGACAGTCATTTGTTATTTCTTAGAATGTCACTTTGGACACAATCAACATGATCAAACAGTTCCATCTTCCCTCCCTCCTCCAAAGATTCATGATTACCCCAGACATTTGTGTTTAGAGACTTTTTCCAATAATTAATTCATTTTTCTTCCACTGCACTGATATTATTTCTGATTTAGAAGTACATTTTGAGCCCTGTAAATTACTATTTTCTATCCATTTAATATGCACTGTGTTTGCTCACTTCCTTAGCTAAAATGCCAGATGGTAGCAAGTCAAACGCACTAAATACTTCCACTACATTAATAACACTACAGTTGCAAACCAAATGTGTTATCACATCCGAAGAGATGAAGTTAGTTTAAGAAAACCTATTGTCAGTAAATGCATGGCAATTGGCATTAATTATCTTATAACTTCTTTTAATTTTGTATTAGTTGAATCTTATATCAAGCTTTTCATTATCTTGTCTGGATTAATATTGGTCTGACAAGCCTACAATTATCCTGGTCATGGAATTTACCCATATTAAATACAGCACAGCATTATCTTATTTACAGTCCTCTGAAACCTACCTAATATTCTGAGACTTTTTGAAAATCAAAATACTATTAATTTCTTCCTACTGTATATTTAATTGTCTCTTAAGAATTCAAATTCAACTTATAATTAATTTCCATATTTAGATATAGATTTTTAGAAGCCCCCACATGCAGCTTTTTTTTTTTTTTAAACACCCCCTCGACTATTTTAGTATTTGCTACTTTCATTTTCTCCTTATTATTTGAATTATTCTCACATAAATGTATAACTTCTTTGGTCACCTCTTTTCAATAAAGAACACAAGCTGTCTTTATTTGCTTTTACACTAAATTGGAAAAGCATTTGAGTTTATGCACTGTTTCAATCACACAATGCAAGAAAACAAAGCTCATTGATTTTCTTTAAGAGCTGTATGTATTTTTCAAGGTGGAAAGAAAATCAGTTCATCAGTGCTTTCTCAAAAATAAGCACATGTAATGGGGCTTTGATATACCAAGAAGTCACAGCCTTAAGTTACTTAAGGTTCCCATGCCAGATGTACAAAACTATAACAATAAAAAAAACAAACATTCCCTTTGAAATTCTCACCGAAACTTTTTTTGCATTCCTTTGCAAGGAGAGATAGAGGATTTTCATTAGCCAAATTAGATCAATAACTGATTTTAAATTGTTGAAATTTTGATAAAAAAACAGTCGATGTGTCATAATTGCTTTGAATTTAAATTTTAACAATAATATTCCATTCTTAAGTAGAAAAAGAGAAAAAAGGTCTAAGAAATACTCAGACATTATCTTACTGGTTTTCAAATTAGCTACAGTTATAAACAATTATTTTGGTCTAGTTTAATTTAGACTGATTCTTGAGCTTATGAGGATAGTAACAAACACATGAACAAACAGTTTTTGAGAGATTTTTGCCTTTGCAATCAAAGTTGCAAACAACAAACAGAATTTTCATCGTGAGAAAAGAACAAAACAGGAAAAAACTTTTGAAATTTTTCCGAAGAAAAAAGTTAACTTCACTGTCAAATGCATCAAGTTAATGAACTTGAAACCAAAGGCTAATATATATTTGAACACAGTTCCCTATTTACCTAGTATAGACAATTCCACACATAATAGCACAAACCCTAAATTTCTGCTTCATGGTACTGTCTCACTCTTCCTACTTTCTATTTAATGTGACCTGGTAGACTTATTTAGGAGGCAGCTCACATTTATTCCATTTTTACTATATCCTCTTTAAAGACTTGCTGAAAGACAGACTATTATCTAACTATAACTTCTCTTAATACCCCAGAAGCCCAAGCTCTCCACTGCAAAACACTGTTTACAAAATATTGTTGGCATTATTAAAGGTTCTCATTTAAATTTTATAACAGAGAAGCCAGAAGCAGCATTAAAAATTTTAGATCTAGAAGGGACACTCAAATGCCATCTCAAATTCTAATCATATGTTGCTAACATATCTAGTCTCATAAGCATGAGTGTCTTTTGGCAAGGATAAAATCCTTTGAGTAAACACCATAATCCTTTTTTTCAGTTGACTTTCCCCCCCCTTGCCCACATCTGGCATTTCTAGCTGGAGGATCACATTTCACCTCCTCTCACTTTCTTGCTTACCTTTACCCAAGTCCTGAAAAATGCAGATACACCTTGGCCTCCACAAAAGAGAACACAGACAACAAAAGAACTACCACACACAAAAATAAACCGATCAGACATTACCTCCGAATTTTTAACCAGTGAGGAAAATGTTATTAAAAGTACACCAGCCGGAACTTAAGAGCTGCCCCAGTGTCTTGGCTCAGGGAAGCACTTAAGCAAAAGCTTAATATCTGCTTAGTCACAGAGCAATTTTTTTTGAGCACCTTTGTAACAGGTACAGACCAGCACACCCCACCACACTCACACACATCATTGCTCAGTCATCTAGCAAAACCTTCTCTGTTCAGCACATGGTCTACTACTTTCAATAAGATCAGACAAGCATGTACCCAAGCCATCAACAGGTACCTGCATCCTCAGAACCTTCCAGCTCAGGTGCAGGTTTCAGCTGGTGCCTTTCCCTTGCAAGTCAGGACTGAAGGACCAGGAGCTACAGCTGAGAGGAGCATCACTCTTATCATCTGTGTCCAAGACCAGCTCTTTGGTGCTACTCTTTAAGTCCCTGCTGAACTTCCTCCCCTTGCAAAGTGTTCTCACTGCCATTCAGCTAGCATCACTGATATACAAGTACTGACTTGCTATTCTATTGCTGCTTTTGACTGAAATAAGACCAACTTTTACTATGAACTTTTTTTGCCTTTTTTTACTCTCATCTGGACGACACAAAGGTTTTGTTCTGACACATGAACCAAAGCTAATATTAACTATTACATTTTTGTTCAGTAGCGTCAACTTGCTTCTGTCTGGATTTTAACTTAACATTTGCATGAAAGAAGAATTATTCAGTTTTCTACTAACCAATATTAAAATGCCCCATAGTGTTTTTCTCAAGTATTGCAAGAATTAAGAATGCATTGTGCTTATTTCTGAAGCTCCTACAATAGTTACTATTCCAAGTACTCCCTGCAACACACAAAACACCTGAATGCAGTGTTAGCTTTTTTTTTTATCCCACACCTCAGTCTGCTATGTTTTTGTCAAATCCTCCAGTCCTAACCTCATGATTACCTAAGTGCCAGTTGATTTTTGTTTGCATTTTTTCAAATATATTGACAGTTCTGTGATTGCTGAAAAAAAAAATTCAAATCTCAATTCAGGTGTTCCCAGACACTCCCTTACAGCCTTTCAAATGAGCTGTTAAAACCACCTGAAAAATGTTCCAGTGAATTTCATAAGAAAGGAACCTTAAAAGGAAGAACACACATTTGTCTAGCTGTTTGATTTCAACTAGCAAAAGAGAGCAACACACACAGTGGCTCAGTGTTTAAGCGGAACTGACAGCTGAGCACCTGGGAAACACTGAACTGAAATATTTTGGTTTTGCATGCTGGAAACTGGATGTTCTCCAATCACACACACTGCAGACTAGAGGCTATCATATAGCTACACATATATGATCTAGCTGTCTTTCTTAGCACTGCACTTAGATACTTAGAAAGGATTTCACATTTCTCCCTATCAGGTTTATGGTCTTCTGAGAAGAAAGAATTTAAAAAAATAATTCTCCTTCTTTCAGGATTAACACTATAATAAAATAGCCAGATGCAAGAAAAAATTACATGCATTCAAATTCTGTAAAACTTGATTAATATGTACTATGACTCCATTTTACAAAATAGAAATCTTCCTATGCAAAAATTGGATCTTTCTTGTGGTTGATTTCAAATTCATTGCAGCTAATTTTGTTACACATTCCAGTGATTAAAGCTTTAGTCGCAAGGTGCGTCTTCAATTTTATTAATGCCAAAGTGCCTCAGGGTTTTGTTGAGCACCAGTAATACTAGATTTGCCAGGACCTTAACAGTCAACAACATTTTCCAGGGTAGTTCAGGGACTTCATATGAAGAACACTCCATGAGGTGAACTCTTCCTGATCCTCATTTTTGTCTAGTAGCAATTATAATGCCATAAAAGTAGATTGTCCTTTTGTTACCTAAAATTCAAAATATTTGTCAAGAGACTGGAAAAAAGAGCAGTGTGTAAAGTCATGAAGAAAAAAAAAATCCTTCTTTGATTTTCTTGCATTATCTCTTTGGGCACACTGACAAGTCCCTCAGCATGTCTTTCCAAAACAAAAACACTACAGCTTTTAAAAAACCAGTTCTCCTAAGCAGAATTTTGAAGGAAGAGGAAGAAGGTTAAGTGTCTTAACATCCACTTAGCTTAGGTTTAGCTCTCAGCATAGCAAGTATTCCACCTTAAAAAGAAGCATGCAGGGAGAGAAGTAAAACAGCATGACCAAATAGGCATACTTTGTTGCCTGAATAATGGTGGGGAGCCTCATTAATAAAAAAATAAAATACATTATTAAGAAGAAAGACACCAATATTGCTTCTAGGTTGAGTGAGATTGTTACAAAGCATGCTGAAATAGATTTTAAAGCTTTCACTAGGGTGAAGGTAGTTTGTATTTTTGCTGAAATGTGAATCTGCACAATCAAAAAAATCCATTAAAAAAGCACTTGGGAAAAAACCTTACTGAGAATCACAATGCTATAAAGCCTTTTTAAAATTAAGTGCTACATTTACTTGAGCCCATTTTGAAACCTCACATAAAGCTATTGGGTGGAAAGCCTTAATTTTTTAGTAAGCACGGGGACAATGTGCAAATATGATAGAAAATATTTGATAACCTGACCACCCTGAGAGTATGACATGAGCACACCTATGAGAAAATTCCTCCAGAATAACCTACCATCTTGACAGCGTTACACTAGAGCCAGTGCATTTTCTTACATGTACAAAGATAAGCAGTGATTTAAAAACTGCTGTGCATGATCAGTGGCATGGTGAGCGATCTGCATTTGCAGATCTGAGGGCATGATTGCCCCTCAAAGCCTGTTACCCCACCAATTTATACCAGTGTAGCTCTACAAACAGAGCCCTGAGAATTGACAAAAGCTGGGGAACAAATCCCAGATCTGCACGATCATCTTTGCCAGGTCACGGCAACCTGCAGCCTTCATTTCTGTAAACAGTAATGACAACTGGAGGCATCCAAGCCCATGTCATGTAGAGGCCATTTATTCTAAGTCTACTAGTCTCTTGAATTTGCCAAATCAAAATTGACATTAGTTCAAAAAAATTGTCTGGATTTTAATTCACAGATACAGCTTCATGTGAAAGAAAACTCAATTGTATTGGGTAATATATATACATATATACACACACACTACCACAGTTTAAAGGAACCAAGAGCAGCAGAATTAAGTTTAGAGCTATAAGGACTGAAGTCCAGTCTACAGCAGCTAAAATGTTTGTTGCTGTAGTGTTTCTTATGAAACAATAGTCTGTGCACAAAGACATGGATATCACTGGCCTTGGCTATTAGCTTTAGTAGCACATTTCAGTAACTGTTGGTTTTTTTGCAGTATACAGAAAATCTGGCCAGTCTGTGTATAAACAAGAGTGAAGTGACAGCCTCTGGCATCATTACATGGTAAATTACTGTCAAGTTTAGCAGCACAGAAGGATAATACATTTCGTTTCAATCTTTTGATGACATTTTATTGTCCTTTACTGATTATTTTCTTAGTACTAAAATAATAGCAGGGAGAAGAGAAGGATGGAAAAAGTACATGAATGTGTATTTTCTCCACCTTCCCTATCATCTCTTGTTTTTTCCTCATTTTTGAAGGGAAAAAAAAAAAAGACTCCTTTTTTAGTGAATAAGAATGAAACTGGCATTAAAAATCCCTGACTAGCTCATAAGGTACTGGTACCACAAATCATATTATCACAGGTGGCTAAGAGTTTTCCATCAACATCCATATCTGTGGTAGCAGAAAAGTACAAATCACAAAGTTTCCCATAGCCATACATTTTTACTATTAAAAAAGCTGTTAATAAGACATGTTATTTTCAACATTTGGGTCTTTGAATCAGTCAGCAGAAGATGTGCAGGAATATCATTTTTCTATGGACTGTTCTCCACAAAACTGCTTCGGACATGTGTTATTAAATATGGGCAACCAACACATAGAGGGTGATTTAAAACTTCAGCTTCTAAGGAGGATGCATTAGTGCTAGCATGATATTTCACTGAAACAGCTACTTGTTGGCCACTTCTAAAACTCAAAAAACTAAGTATTTTCATGTACAAAAAATCAATTAGATACAGTTGTTAAAGAATGAGCCTCTGACATGACAGGGAGATAAATTTTCTTCTATTGCCTACAATAGGAGCTCAGACCAAGAAGGAAAAACATGGTATAATTCTATACTGAAAGAGTGACCAGGCACTGGAACAGGCTGCCCAGGGAGGTGATTGAGTCACCATCCTAGGAGGTGTTCAAAAACCTGTACGTGTGGCACTTGAAGGCATGCTTTAGTGGCTGAGGTTGTGGGGGTTTTTTGTAGGTGCTTTTTGGTGGGGTGTGTGCTTTTTGGGTTGTGTTTCTGTTGGCCTTTTGGGGGTTTTTTGGGTATGGTTTGGGGGTTTTTTTGGGGGGTGGATTGTACTGATAGTTGGACGCTGTGATCTCAGAGTTCTTTTCTGACCATGATGATTCTGTGATCCTGTATTTTGTGCACTTTCTCCCTCTACCTTCACAGCAGGTTGGGTTAGGGAGATGGTTGGTTTTACTCCAAGCAGAAAAGCTGTTCCAGAATTAGGCTGATTTCAAGGCTAGCAGCCTTCTCTCTGCACATTGCATCTGAGGAGCTGGCAGAGATCAAGTGATTTGCCAATGTCTCAAAAGGAAAAAGTATCCCAAAGTGAGCCAGGCAACTGTGCCAGATCTCTTCAGACCTACTTCAGTGCCCAGCTTGCCAAGACAGCTTTTTCTACTTAATCAATAAAGCCAGTCACATATTCCACAGAGAGAAGACATTTACTGAGAAGAGAGTGCTGAATCAAGACAATTATGCAGTCCCTTCATATAAGTTTGTAAGGACCATAGCCGTCAGCACAGACCACTCAGAAGAGCAGTCTGGTAGGGCACTGACAGATGGGCTCAGGTAAGGCTCTGACAGGTATTTTGCACCCTGCAGACTGTTTGCTGTAATGTCTCAACCCAAAGACAGACCCTTCCTCAACACTGTTGGGAAGTCTTTCCTTCCCTTTAAGATCCTCAGCTCTGAAATAGTTACTTAAACACAGATCTCTAAAAACATTTAAGTCAGACTAAACATTTGAATGTGGAGATCAGCCAGACCTCCTGTTCAGGCCTATGGAAGAACTAGCCACTTTTAAAATTTGCCATGAAGACATTTAGACACAGACTTAATAAAAAACCCACACCCAACATTGATCTGGATGGTTCATAAGTGACCTGCCATTTATGCCCACTACAAATCAATATCTTTTATCCTTTTGCTTTCCATCCTTAAAGCAGTTGAACTGTTTGAACAGTTTTTGATCCCATCAAATGTCAAAAGGACGGTGATTGAATTCAAACATTTTTCCAAACTTGGTAGCTCCTGTTCTCCTTCTTTGTGGCCACTCAGTCTTCTGTCTTCCTCATACATGCAAATATAGTGTACATTATTTAACCAAAATACAGATAATTCATCTCTCATTTTCTCCCTCAGTCTGCTAATTGTTCCCAAAAATAAAAATATTTTAGTTTTATATATATGTATACATGTATGGACTTCTAAACATAGATTTAAAACTATATACAGAATAGTTGATATTAATATATACTACTATGTTATAGTTAGTCCATATATTTAGAACCTACTTTATACTTTGAGGTATAATTGCTGTTCAGTATCTGGTGCTCTGAAATATCACCAGTTCTAAAATTGTCACCATTCCCCAAAATAATGTTTGTCTTTCAGTAACTAACTCTACTTAAAGAATATGTGCAACTTAGGACATGTAGGCTTTCTGAGCTCTCAAACAAAATATGTATTAAAGCATCTTTATAAATGACAATTATTTGCCTGTATCAGCTGTTTTATCCCCAAAATGATAAACTGCCATCTTCAAATTCCATGCTAAGCCAGCAAATACATTTTGATCCACTGCAGTATTATCTTTTTCCATCCTTACACAGTGACCTTCTTCAGCACTACTCTCTCATGCACGTGGCTATGTTTGTATTTAAAATCTATGAGAAACTAAAAGTTAATAACATCCTAGTTCATTATGCTTTAGTAGATTCAATTGGAGTGCAACATGTTGTTGGGGAGCAGTGGCTTCCAGAACACATGCTCGTGATTCACACATGAGCACAGGCTCACCAAACACTGACGAACAAGGCAACTACCTTTCCCTAAACAAAAAAGCAATTAAACACCCATTTCTTGGTGGCACTCAAAAATAAGCCTACCTGCACAAACAACAAAGCGCATCAAGAATTGGAAGTACCAAAACTGAACCAGAACGCGAGCACAAAGCAGAGTTACACTTGCCTGGGCTTCCAAAGCAGTTGGAAGGAGCTGAAGAGGCTCCCCGGTGTGGACAACCATAGAGAGGTACTAGAAACAAAGATGTTAGGAAGCAGAGAAACTCCCACAGGGGGACCATTAAGTTTCTAAACAAAAGCTGATGGCTTTCAGGTCAATTAAGTAGTACCTGTTTGCATTCTTTGAATAAGGAGTGTCAAAAGCACCAGCCTTTATCACCAGATTCTCCTCTTAACAAAAGCAACCTGGAACAAACAAGATTATCACTAACTTCTCAGACTGATTAATAGCTAAAAAAAAAGCATTTGTTTTCAAATCCATCCCTCATCCATGTTTCCATACACAAACTACAAAATTAGTTGAATTTTTCTAAGACCAAGTTCACAGACACAGTACATTACTTTGATTACAGCATACATTAGACTTAGACAACTGACTCTTACAAGCAGTCTGAGACCTGATCACAAACTGAAGGCATAAAACCTAAATTGAATCCTTCACTTACAAGTACCAAGGGGCGAGGGGGCACGGTGGAAATCAATACACACAAAATACCTACGGAAGTGTAGGCATAAATATTTCACATCTATTTAAATGAAAATAAAATAAGGTGTGAATATTACTTTAAGACACTTCCAGAAAAGTCAATCAACTGTAGTATCTTCTCTTCCCTTATTAAAATACCTATCCATTTCTTAAGGCCAAGTGATTATTTCGAAGCAAACAGTACAAATAATTTGACAGCCTTTAGAGAAAAATTACTCTCCTACTCTTTTTTTTTCTCATTCAAGACAAAAAAAAAAACACCACAATGCAAACCTCTGAGCTGTCTATAGGTCTTGAGGGATTTTGCACATTTAAACCTTTAGCAAGAACATCTGTAAGAAAGGTGTCACCATGTTTCAAAAGAAGAACATTCCAGAGGCATTCTTGTAGCAAAGGTATTACATCAAGGCAGTTATAAAAAAAAAGAAATACAATACAGACAGGAACTTGCTCTGAAGCAAAGCATCCTCTTCTCCAACTAAATCCATATTAATAGGATGAATTAAGTCCTTTGCCTGTGAAGGACCCTGGTAAGATGCAGCTGGCACAGGCCACAGCCCAGGAACCCTGTATCCACCATCCTTTGCAACTACTCTCAATCTGCTGATGGACTGCAGGCATATAGTTTTCTACTCAGCCTCAAGGAAGGAGAACTCTTATACGTTCACCAGTAACAAAAGAAGCAAGCAATTGTTCATTAATCCACTGCTTAAAAGGCGTATGTGTGATTTGCGAAAGTTTTAATTACTCAGATCTAGTCAACAACGGATTTGGAGAGATTTGCACATGTTCAGAGCTGAAAGGAGCCAAAACAATGCTACTATTTACATACAGGCTGAACTTATGGAAAGTGTTGTTTCTGACTCCTGTTGTTCCTCAATAAGAACACTATTTTTAAATAAGTATTATTCAACATTAGAAAAAATTCTCCAAAAAAGGAATGCAGACAGCTTCAAAATGTCTTTACGTGAAGGCTTGAAACTTAACAGCATTTTCAATAGTCAGATGCAATTTCCTGATCAAATATTTTCTAACCAAACAGTTGCCATGTTATCAAATCCTACATCTCTTTAACATATAATGGTAAAGTATAAGAAAGTAGTTTGCTAATGACAAATAGTCATGATGAGGTTAAGATTAGATTAAGGGCCAATAAAGCTGATATCACTGTGGGTGTCTGCTATAGACCTCCCAACCAAAGCAGTGAGGTGGTTGAAGCTTTCTATAAGCAGTTGGGAGAAATCTCCCAGTCACTTGCTGTTTTTCTTGTGGGGGACTTTAGCCTCCCAGACATCTGCTGGGAATACAACATAGCAGAGAGAAAACATTCCAAGAGGTTCCTGGAATGTGTGGAAACTTCCACACAGCTGATAAGTGAGCCGACCAGGGAGGGTGCCCTCCTGGACCTGCTTCTGGTGAACAGGTAGGCATATGAGGGTGCTGAAAGAGTTGGCAGATGTGATCACCAAGCCACTTTCCATTATTTACCTGAAGTCCTGGCTCACTGGGGAGGTCCCAATGGACTGGAGGGTACCAAACGTAACACTCATCTTTAAGAAAGGCCGATAGGAGGATCCGCAAAACTATAGACCTGTCAGCCTGACCTCGGTATCAGGCAAGGTCATGGAGCAGATCATCTTGAGTGTTAACAGAAGACATATAGAGGATAACCAGGGGATCAGGCCCATTCAGCATGGGTTTATGGAAGGCAGGTCCTGCCTGACAAACCTGATCTCCTTTTTATAACCTGATAACCCCAATATTGGACAAGGAAAAGGCTGTGGATATTGTCTATCTGGACCTCCAAAAAGCATTTGACACAGTTCCCCATAGAACTCTCATACAAAAACTGGCTGCTCATGGCCTGGATGAGCATAGGATCTGTTGGATCAAGCACTGGCTGGACAGTTGGGCCCAAAGAGTGGTGGTCAATGGAGTCAAATCCAGCTGGGGCCAGTCACAAGTGGTGTTCCTCAGGACTCAGCGTTGGGACTGCTTCTGTTTAACATCTTTATTGATGATCTTGATATGGACATAGAGTGTATTATCAGTAAGTTTGCAGATGACACCAAGCTAGGCAGGAGTGTTGATCTGCATGAGGATAGAAAGACTCTACAGAGAGATTTGGATAGATTAGATCATTGGGCTCATGTCAATGGTCTGGGCTTCAACAAGGCCAAATGCCGGGTCCTGCACTTGGGCCACAACAACCCCAGGCAACGCTCCAGGCTTGGGGAAGTGTGGCTGGAAAGTGTCTGGCAGAAAAGAACCTGGGGGTTCTAATGGACTCTTAAGAAGCTGAATATGAGCCAGCAGTGTGCCCAGGTGGCCAAGAAAACCAATGGCATCCTGGCTTGTATTAGAAATAGTGTGACCAGCAGAAGTAGAGAGGTGATTGTCCCCCTGTACTCAGCACTGGTGAGGCCACACCTGGAGTTCTGTGTCCAGTTTTGGGCACCTCAATTCAAGAGGGATATCGAGGTGCTGGAGCGAGTACAGAGGAGGGCAACGAAGCTGGTGAAGGGCCCAGAGAACAGATCTTATGAAGAATGCTTGAAGGAGCTGGGAAGGTTTAGTTTGAGAAAGGAGAGGCTGAGGGGAGACCTCATCAGTCTCTACAACTACCTGAAAGGTCACTGTAGAGAGATTGGTGCTGGACTCTTCTCACAGGTCGTTTAGCAACAGAACAAGAGGGAATGGTTTCAAGCTGCAACAGGGGGGGTTTAGACTGGATATAAGGAAAAAAAAATTCACAGAAAGAGTGGTTAGACACTGGAATAGTCTGCCCAGGGAGGTGGTTGAGTCACCATCCCTAGATGTGTTTAAGGGTCATTTGGATGTGGTGTTGGTGCACATGGTTTAGGGGAGAACTCTGCAGAGTAGGGATGATGGTTGGACTCGGTGATCCCAAGGGTCTTTTCCAACCTGAATAGTTCTATGATTCTATGAAAAGAATGGAGTAGGCCTGTGAAAGTTAAGACCCCTGTTGCCCCATTATTTTCAAACCATTGTTTTATTTGACTGAGGTTTAGAGTCTTCGGATCCTACTCACAGCATGAAGCTTTCACATGAGAAATTCACATTTAAATTATCATAGTATATCCTAGACTTAGGATCACATTATTGAAGTAGTTGAAAAAAAAAAAAGTCATTCTGAAGTGTTTCTTCCTGGCAGAAAACCAATCTAACCATTGAAGTTCAAGAATTCACACAAGTCAAAATAATTCACATAAATAATTGACCTTAGGCAACAAAGTGTAATTAATTAATGTATTGCTGGATTAGTGCTTACTGGTGATAATGAATGATTCGTTTTTAAAAATAATTAACACTACCTCTCTGTTGGGAGGTTAAAGAAAAAAAAAAAAATCAGGAAAACACCACCTTTCATGAAAAAAGTAACCCTCATCTTTTTAGGATTTTTAAGGCTGGGGGGCTTTTGATTGTGGGTTTTTGTTTTATTTTATTTAATCTTAACAGACCGTGCTTGTTCCTCCTTCAGATTCTCTTTCGAGCCTCTGAAAGTCAGAGGCAGTGCAACTTCCTTTCTTCAAACTGTAGGAGCAAGTAAACTTTGTGAGAAGTGAGTAAATTATATGACCCCTTAATTTGCTTTCCAACAATACATAATTCTCCAAATATTCAAATAAACCTAGTCTAGAAGGAGTACAAGTTTATTTGTACACAGAAAGTGACATTAATATCACAATCTGCAGACATAATGAGCAGAAGGTCTGGTGCTATTACAAATAATTCAGTAATAACAGTAACCAGCATTTCTGTAGTCTAAAGGACAAATAAAAGAAATGAAGAGCCTTTCAAAATTATTTACATTAAACTTAGGCAATCATCCCTCCAGGCAGCTTTGCAAAGTGAAGCCTAAAAATTCTTCTCTTTATCTTTCTTTAAAATTCTAGCCAGAGGAAGAAATTCAAGGGTACCTTTTCTGTGGAATAATGCCATCATTTATCATCCAGGATGATATGCAAAGTGACACAGGATATAGAAAAATCTCTTTCAAAGATATGGGATAAACTGGACTCCTTGAAGTTTCTAACAAAATTGGTATGACCATTCACTGGACAAAGTTTCATCAGCAGTCCTCATTTCTGAATCTGAACTATGATTATAACCTTTCAGTTGGCAAGGAAGTCTCCTTTAAGTAGAAATGCATACTTCTCGCAGCTATTTTTACATGTATTCTCTAAGACTCATTTTCTAGAGCACAGATATTTTTAATTATCAGTTTTTCCTTCCAAGTGAAATATTCAATATTTTTGTTTTCCAGCACCCACACATATTCTAACTTTAAAGTCTGACATACTGTGGAACTATACGGTTCAATCAGATGAAAATAAAATCAATGGTGTATATACCACTGTAAAAAATTATAATGGTGATAAAGGATAATTTGAAACTTGTCAGAGTTAACTTAGCTGTTTATCTTCTACCTTGACTACCTGCATACCTGGTGGACCCATTGCACATAAATTCATTATTAAATATACTCTATTACGATACTAAACTTCATACAGAAGTTGAATAGAAGCAAGAGAAAGTTAGCACTTTCAAAGGACACAAAAACTTAGGTAAGTACAGGCATGACACTGAACAAAGGAGAAGGGCAGGTGAGTGGCAAGAGCAGAAGATGCAATGATAAACTGTAAGAGAAATTTTTAACTGAGCAGATCTTCAATCAAATTCCAAAGGCAAATGAGGAGTGGACTCCTAATGCAGGCAAGCCACAAGACAGATATGCATAGGGAACAACTTGGGAGAAGGACGATGAATTTTTATAAAAATTCCTAAAAAAAAAGACAGAAGATAAGTGGTTTGTCAAAAGAGGATTTAAAAAGAGAAACTGAGAGGCTTCATTACTGTCTCATAGGAATAGGCTATTTGTGCAAGATAAGTAGAGGCAAGATGGATGACATGAAAGATTTAAGTCTGGGATTTTAGAGGAACAGCTGAGCCTCAGAGACTATTAGTTATAAGTGGATGTAGCAAGCTGGCCAGAGAGGAGTATAAAGTACAGCATGATAAAGTTGGCAGAGCTGTGCGCTGCTTGCCTTGTGAAGAATGATCTACAGGCAGTACTGCCATCTGCCAGACAAAGTTGAAGAACATAGAAGGAAAATTTCATAATATTTTTACACTGTTGTTCATCTTCATCAATCACACCCGATAAACCTGGTTACAGTATGATAAAATACAAGAAAGGACTCTGCTAGATGGGAATTGAGAAACTCTTGGTCATAGAAAAACCTGTACATAAGATTGATTTAATGATGATGATCTCATTACAGAATTATGAAAAACAGAGAATGTAGGATATAGATCATTCCCAGAAAACTCCAGCAGGCATCTCTTGAACATCAGTTGGGGTGACAGCATTTTGTTCACCCAAGCATTGGCCCCCATTGCTGCATTGTCAGGGAGGCAAATCCCAGATGGTCAAACTTCACATGAGGGAGACAATCATCAGTCAACTGTTAAACCATTCATCACAACAGTCCATTGATTCATTTTACAGAATAATATTTATAAAATCTACAGTTAGAGCTTTCTAACAGCTCAACGCACAGATAGTCATCAGTAACAAGTGGTGTCCCTCAGAGGTCCATACTGGGATTGGTACTGTTCAGAACCTTAATGACATAGTTGGATCAAGTGCACCCTCAGCAAGTTTGCAAATGACACCAAGCTCAGGGATACAGTTGATAGTGAGAGGGAAGGGAGGCCATCCAGAGGAACCTTGACAGGCTTGAGGAGTGCATCTGTGCAAAACTCAGGAAGTTCGAGGCCAAGTGTAAGGTCCTGCACCTGGGACAGGGCAATCCCCCATATCAACAAAAACTGGGGGTGAAGGGACTGAGAGCAGCCCTGCAGAGAAGAATTTGGGGATACTGTTGGACAAAAAATTGTACATATGTACTTGCAGCCCAGAAAGCAAATCATAGCCTGGACTGCATAAACAGAAGTGTGGCCAATAGGTTGAGGGAGGTGAATTTGGGCTTATAATTTTTCTGAAGTTGTAAGATATCAGGAAAATATTACTTTGTATATGGTAGAGCATTATCTGAATTTGTCATTATTTGACTTGAATTCTCTGAAGAATGCAGCCATTCTAGGCATGCTTTTCCACACATCTTGCATTGTCTAGGTTGCCATGGGCTATAAGGTCTCTGAAATTACTCTTCTCATGAAGAAATCAGCAAAGCAGAGGAACCAGCAAGGTTTAAGAGACAAATGAGATAAGACCTAAACATTAACCACATGAGTTCATGAATAGAATGCAATAAAAATATAAAATGCAGCAAATGGAAGTTAAAAAATTAAATAAAACAAGAACCATGTTAGCAAAGAGACTGAAGCTCAGAGCAGTTTGCAGTAATCCCAGGAAACAGGGACCAGCCCCTCCAAAAGTCTAAGTCAGTAGTTTAAAAGGGATATGGGGTAGGACATTAGCATCCAAATGATGAAAAAACTAACATACTCCAATTTAGAGTGCATACATACTTCATATGAGAACTATGATAATATTTTATTATGAGAAATTTATATGGTGATGAATGTGGTCAAAAGAAAAAACGAGTATATGACTGGTCAGTCAGGTGGAGGAAGAAAACCATTATGTTTAAGCAGTAAACAATGCTGCACACATACATATAGATATTTCTCTGAAATAACTCTGTGAATAAGGCTTTCATTTTACTAGGAGAAAGAACACATGCCAAACAGATAAACCCATATGACCATTTGCAACCTACTTGCAGCCCAACTCAGCATCTAGACAACAATCAAAATATCTCAAGTTGGCACTCAAATCATTGCAGAGGATCCTGGAAGCTGCTTGCTGAAAATAATAATACAACTTCTTTCCCCCTTTCACTCTTCTCTTTAGCAGTGTGGCACTCGTGAAGCTGCCATTTGCTCCATTAGGATTCATTATTATGTACACAGAGCCTCCCACACAACGATATTGCTATTTGCCACCTCAAAGTAAGCTAATAGCATTTTCAAAATGCAATTAGAACCTTTCAGGAGAAAGCTCAAGCTGTGTTTGGATAATATGAATTTAACTCTCTACTACATATCACAGACAGGCACACCAAAGCTAATAAATTCTTCTCATGTCTTCAGATTATTAACACACCTACTGGCAATGTCAAGATGTTAGTTTAAAGAATTTCAAATATGAAAAAGTTCAATAATCTTGTTTACGACAGCTGACTGACAAAGCTAATTAACTGTCTGGAGAAGATTCTTTCTAAATGAAGCAACTACTGTCTGAATATATTTCCAAGAAGAACAAAATATTTGTTTTGTCTTTCTTCTCCCTTGTATTCTCTCCTTTCTAGTCTTCTCCATCCCATCTAATCTTTGATAAAAAGTTTCTTGCTGGTATGTGTATATTGCTCTTCCTGTGATTTCTTATTTTCTGTGCCCTTTGTAGCTTCCTGATGGACACTTCTACTCCTCTCATCCAGACCTTTTTGTTAAAAGGTCTCTTTTCAGGCACTCTACACAGAGCATTTTCACATCTCTCCTTCTGTCCTGAGGGAGTTTCATGTTTGAGCATCTACAAGCTTTCCCCAGCTGTAAGGATGCTGTTTCACAACATCCACCTGCCTCAGGTATTTTTCTTTTACAGACCTTTCACTACTCATCATTTTCAAAAGCACAGATCCTGTTTTTATCCAGTTCTAGTTACACAGAAGGAACACAGTACTTCAGGTTGTTTTTTTTTCTTCTTAACGTGACTGGCAGAACACTACTATTTGGAGGACTTTTTATGCAGAGGAAGCTGACATTGATAGCTCAAGTTATTATTAGCCTTTATTTTAAGTAAGCACTACACAAGCACAGTGTGTTGCTCTGCCAACATATCTCCATCTCGGCCTGAAAGACATCATTACGCCCATTAGATGGTGTCTCCTTAGTGAGCACAACCTAATTTATTATATCAAATAAAGTACCAGATTTTTGAGACAAACATGCAGTAGAACAAATGAAATTATCCATTGCATAATATTGATTAAAAATTAAGTGCAGTGACAGTACTGACATTAGAAAATATATGCAACATCCAAATAAAAACACCTGCAACAAGAGGAAGAGTTGCTCTATGAAGGCAAACACAAGACATTTTTCTTTTCAGAACTCAGCTCTGAAAGTAAGCATTTCTGTGTTTGAGCATTACAGGCAGAATAATAGCAGAAGGACCACAAATACTTATTTTTTAACTGATGCTAAATGATGCCTGTGATGCAGACCACCAGGAGCAGATGAATTTTAACTGGAATTTTTATTTTGCTTTTGTCATCACAGTTCATAAAAACCTACAGATTTTTAATACAAAGTAGTTTATTTCCCAAATCTTTTTCTAACACAGAGCAGACTGAAAATATGAGCACACATCATGATAAATAACAAAACACGGAGATTTCAGAAGATTACAAGCCAGACTTGCAGAAGCATCTGCAGAAATTCTAGTTTCAGTTGTCTGATTCTGCTCAGCCCTCTCAGAATGAGGGAAACCTAACCAGCATCAATGGAGAGCAGATGTGTACCCTGTGTCTTCCTGCCTCATTTGCCCTGCCCTTTCCCTCACTGATAGTATATTCAGAAAAGGTTCAGGTTTTCACACCGAATCCTCGCTTCAAGCAAATTAACCACATGCCCATATTGCAGAATATCCTCAAGGAAGAGGGGTGGGATAAAAAGAGTTGAGTGCTGGCCCCTTGCCAAGTCTCCTCTCACCTTGATAATTTCCCTTTAAGAGGAACAACTTTTATCTTGTCACTTCTTCCCTCCTAGCTTCATTGAGGAAAACACTGACTGTCTTCAAAAGGTCTGCAATTCCCATCTTTTAAAATAGAGGATGGACAAATATTAATAGTTTACAGGAGGCCAAATGAGACACAAAAACCAACTTGTATTGCTGCAAAGGTGAGATCTGAGTTATTACCAAAGTCCTTCCCAGTTTTGCCCTCCTGACAAGTCAGAGATAGTCACATTTGAATTTCTACTTAGCCTCAAAACTTAAATTCACGGAAAGTGCCAATTTTGAATCAAATATTCTGTACCATTTCAACCAAAATTTAGACAGGAATTCATGTTTTTCTTTCTGTTGCCACATAGGGCAGATTTGAAGACAATTCTTTAACAGACTAGCTGGGCATTAGATTTTGGGAAAATAAAACCACATGAACACGTGTTTAAGTATGCATATATTATTAAAGGATAATCAGTAAATAATTCTCATTAATGAGTATATCAGGATCAAGTCAGAGTCCAGCTATAGATGAGTCATTTTTTCCCATCTCTCTTTATAACTCACTGATTATGCTTTTCTTTTAAGGCCTATGCTAGCTAATTAGGGAATATCAGTAATCTATTTTTAATATGTACCATCTTCTTTTTAGTGCAGCCTTAAGATAGACTTTTATCTTTACTGCTGTGCACAGATCATCTGAAAATATAAGTCCTCTACTACATGACAACTCATAATGAGCCTTAATGAAGCTTGGGAACAGCTGTTAAAAACTCCAGTTGAATAGGTTTGCCCAAGCAGCAGCAGCTTAGGATGCTTTTTCTCTTATAGCACTGTTGAGTCATCTGCTTACCATACATATAATGAGAAAAATCAAAACTGAAACACTAAAGCAGCTTAATCCTTTTTCCTTAGACATTTTATTTTAATCAGAGTTTTAATAAGTACATTAGGAACCATCATCTTTTAAGCCTTTCACCTTTTTAATTATATTCCCGCTCTGAACATCGGCAAAAGCAAATGTTATTATGCAAATTTTGCTCTGAATTCCTGTCCTTAGCAAGAGCATAAGAAACAGAGTTCAAACTCCATTTTTAATTATACTACAGATAAATGAGCTGCAAATTATTAGAAATTACAATAATCTCTCAAGATTTTACATGTTATCTAAGCTAAAAGTCAAAAGATTATGTATTTTGGGTAGAATGGAGAACTGAGAGAACTGTGAAGGTTAAACATGATCAAAACAAATTCTGTTACTTCATAATGTTTGTCTCCTGTTTATTGACCTTCCATTGCTTAGACATTAAACTATACAACATACAGGACACTCCAGGGTTTTTTGTACTGTTTTTCTGATTACAAGGTCACGTAGGTTCTCTCCAGTCCTTTTTTTTTTTTTAAACTTAATTTGCCAGTCATTCAATCAGAATTCACAGGAGCAGGTCACTTTCATGTACCAACTGCAAAGCAGTACTTCATGAAACCGCTGAATTCTTTTCCTGCGGTATCCTACTCATCTGGTTTTGTTCCACTAACACTTAGAGGCCTAATTCCTACTCTACTAGGCACAGAACAGCTGCAGCAAAGAGATAGCATAGTTCAAAAGCACATTGCTTAAGTCTAGAGCCAATGGATGAATAAGAACTAGGATGACAGGAGGAGATAGATTATTGCATTGAACGATAAGCAGAATCCACAGAACACCTGATAAACATTTTCTCTCTCCTTCCCTCAATCTGTGTTGCCCAATGAAAGTTTCAAAAAGTGAACTCTATGTGCCATTGCCAACATTCTGAATTATTTTCATCAACCTAATAGTATAAAACTAGCCATAGGCATTGGGGTTCAGATTTTTAGTTAATTTATTGTTTCTGAACTCAGAATAATTCATTATTAATTTTATCAGCTGCTTTTTAGGGAAACACAAGGAAATAGAAGATGGTTAATAGAACGGTACATGATGAGTGACAGCAAATCTGCCGATGCACTGGTCCAGTGAAGTTTTACTATCAACTGCAGTAGCACCAGAATTATTTTTTTCACTGATTCTGTTCTCCAGTATGACGTGACTGCCTTGCACAAAGGCCTGGAACTGTTTGCTTGTAGAAAGACTTATTTGCTGAATTTTTCAGAGTTCCAGTCTCATGGTTCATTAAGCTAGTGATGCTTAAACATTTTCATGATTGTTTCCTTTGGAGGATACTACACAATTACCACAACACCACTGAAAAATAAATATATAACTAGAAAAAAACAGATTTGCACAACATAGACCTGAAGCTGGCAATTTATTCAGTGGCTTCCTTTCCAAATTGTGACCATACCAGCAACACTGCTATTCTTAGATCACTACATACAAATAAAACTATGCATTGTATCTAATAAATCTGAAACAGAAAAATGAGGACTAAGGCCACGATCCTTAGTTATAAAGACCTTATCTGAAGTATCTGCATTGAAAAGAATATCAAGCATCCTAGTAAGAATCTGATGCAGAACAGTGTGACGTTGGCATGGGGTTATGCACCAGTCTTTTGCATAACACAGAAATCTTAAGCTGCTTAAACTCCTTTATTTTCAGAAGGGAAGAGTAAAAATAGAACAAGGCTGGGGTTTTTGAGGCAGCCACTTTGTCTGAAATGGCCCTCATAGGTCACAGTATCCACATTTGGTTAGCAAACTTGCTCCCAACAGACACAGAATAAAGGGAGGATGGTGGCAACACCGTATAATTCAGAAGTTGTATTAAGTAAAATTAGCAAACATTATAGGTAGCAACAGAAGCCATACATGTGAAAATAGCACAGAGTCAAATTGTGTAGCACCACTTACAAGGGACATATTATAGTTCCAGAGTCATCTACAAATAGGTCTTTCTACGCATGAGAAATGCCTATGAAAAAATACACTACACAATTTGGAGAAGAGAAAAAGCTGGTTTAGGAGAAATTTTTTAAATTTCCTTATTTCACCTAGTAATATACCTAGATTCAAGCAAGGGGGCTTTATAAAGTCTATCAGGTCATTAATCTAAGATGATGCTTGGTGTCTTTAAGCATTATTCCCAAATAAGACAGTCTCTCTAAAGAAAACTCCTCCTCTTGCATCAGAAGAAAAAAAGCAGCAGTAGCCTACTGGCTCACAGTCTACTTTGCACAACTGTTACCTTCTTCCTTCACTTAAATAGAAAAGACTTTGGATACCCTAATATATCAGTTGTGGGGGAGGAAAGGATGAGAGGGAAGCTTGGAAGAGAACAATGGAACAAAGAAAGATTTCTTTTTTCTTACACATGACTCCAGAAGTGGTATTCTGGCAGATTCCCAAATGAACTGACCATTCAGCAGAGATTCAGGGCCTTGTCTTCTTAAGAAATATGTTAAACATCCCTCGTCCCTTTCTCTGTAAACTTACATATTATAGAAAAGAACAGCAACGAGACCTCACCACAACACACAAAATAATTTCGGTTGCTTCCCAGAGCCAGTCTCTACATAACCTGAATACCATGACAACAACACATAATAGACAAGCTAATAAAATTACATCTTAGTTGCACCTCATTCCTGGAATCTTACCTCTGTGTAGTACCTGGACAAAGTGCTATTTAAGCTGAAACTGTAGCTACAGGCAGATGCGGATACATAATATTTTTCTGCACAAACACATAGCTCTTCAACTTCTCTCTCAAGGGGTTAAATTATCAGCTATTGTAAACATAAACAGCCATGAAATGTTAAGTCAAACGGGGAGAATGAAAGTCTAGTTCTAGTAATTGAGTCTCCCTAATGAAGTTACTGTGAAGAAGTCTCGGAGATGCATATTCCATTTTAATTTCTCTAAATGTGAATAATCAAGTTCAGCCTTCGGAATAAACAAAACATGATTTACTTTAGCAAAGGACGATGCAAGTCGACTTTCAGGAAACAATGAAAAACCGGTAGCAGGCAATCATTTGCTCAAAGAGATCCTTTTCTCTTGCAAACAGCCCAGTGTTGTAAGGGAAGCAAAGGTAGCATGCTATCCCATTTGCCACCAAATTCAGAATCCATTAGTAAAATCCAGCTGAAATATGAAAACAAGGTATTCTCAGACACAATACTCCAAGTTACATGAAACTGGCTACTGAACAAAGAATAGATACCCCAGTTACTACATGCACTAAGGGTATACCTTTCCACAGGCAGCAGCCAGTGAAGTCTCCAGCTTGCCAGCTACATATATGCCACTTCAAAATATCAAGCTTAGGCAACAGCACTCACCTCAGACACATAGATAAGGGACACTGAAAGAAAAGGTAGTTTAGGTAAAGAGGGGAAGATAGTATCACAGAAGACAAAGGCAGACATTTGGGGGCTTAGAAGGCACAGAGCAAACTGGGATTTTATTAGAGTTCAAATTAAATTAATCTTCTCATTCAAAACTGTTCTACAAATAAGTTAAATTCAGTATTGCATAGACTCTTCAGACTGTTCAGTGTTCTAAAAGGACTATTGTCTAGCACTTGTCACAGATATTCACAGTATCACAAAACCACTTAGATTGAACAAGACCTTTAAGATCATCTAGCCCAACTATTAACCCTACTCTACCAAGACCAGCACTAAGCCATATCCCCAAGTGCATCTAAACTACCTTTTAAATACATCCAGGAATGGTGACTCAACACCTCCCCGAGCAGCATGCTCCAAAGTCCCTTTCAGTGATAAAGTTGTTCCTCATGTCTAGTCTAATCCTCCCCTGGTGCAGCTTGAGGCCATTTCCTCTTGTTCTATCACCAGTTACTTGTGAGAAGAGACCAGCGCCTGTCTCTTTACAATGTCCTGTCAGGTGGAGGGCAATCAGGTCTCCCCTGAGCCTCCTCTTCTTCAAACTAAATTGCCTCAGTTCCCTCAGCCACTCCTCATCAGACTTGTTCTCAAGGCCCTTCACCAGCTTCATTGCCCTTCTTTGGACACCCTCCAGCACCTTGATATCTTTCTTGTACCAAGGTGCCCAAAACTGGACACAGTATTTCAGGTGTGGCCTCATCAATGCTGAGTACAGAGGGACAACCACCTCCTTAGTCCTGCTTGCCTGATTGTCCATGCCATATATATGCTACTTCAGACTTGGGCTCCCTTTTGGTGTGAACTGCTCCTCCAAAAAAACAAGACTTGATCATCTAGGGATCATTCATTCCATGAATGGCTCTTCTAATTCGACACAATGAAGATCACAGAAGGTTTGGTTCTCTGTACCCAACAAGGCTTCCAACACAACCCCAGCTGGCACAGTGCCCTCAGATTTCCCCCTGAACATTCAAGTCACACAACACTGTTCTGGGAGAAAGCAATATATGCACTTTGAACTTAAACAAAAGAAATTCTTTTTTTTTTTTCTATCTTGGTAACCACACATGACCCAGAACAGATCCAAATAAAAGCTGTGCAATGTGCATGGATCCAGTCCAGCATAGAAACAGTTCATACTGAACAGCATGAATGTAAACCACCCTGATGCACTGAAGTCCAGAACCAGAGATTGGTCCTGAGTTAGTATTTAGAGGTTCACATACACGTATTGTACTACACAGAGTCCACAAACATCCATTTCCCTGGTCCATGTCAACTGAAGACTCCATATGGCAGAGCACCATCTTGTAGCTTGCACAAAGAGAAAATAATGCTGTCATTTAAAGCTTTGCACTTCAATTCTAGATATGTAGCAAACAGAATTTTGAAAGGCACGTTGTACATGCAAGGCAAGATCCCGCTCCATGAAGTCCACTGGAGCTTTGCCATTTATTTCCCAGGGAACAGGGCTTCTCATTTATTATCCAGGTTTTTGTCACCGATTATTAGCTGTGCATTAAGCAGTTACTCCAGGGAAAACAGAAACAAATTTCAGAGTAAAAAAACTAACTTATTTTTCTAGTCCTTTATAAGGAAGCAAGCGAAAACAACCAGCTACTAAGTAACACTTTAGATTTACCAAAAAAGAGTAAGGGTAGAAACCTAAAATAAAACCAACAGGAAAATTAATTGCCTAAATGGCAATGTAAAAGTAGTCCTGTAAGTCTTTAGTATATCACCCCATCTGATCCAAAAACAGCTATGCAGCTTCTGTCAGATTATGTAAGGCAACAGATACCCATCTTTAAAAATGTAGCATTGACTGCCAAGTGAAAATAGGCTGAAAGTATCAATCACCTGATCTGGCACAGGAAATCGTCCTCCAGCCCCCCAAAAAACAACCATCTTTCTTGAAAAACTGTACACTTGGAACTACTGCAAAAAGGATTAGAGTATTTTTTTCATTCTAGATTTCAGTTCATCACGTGTAGATATTGCAATTATTTTATCCATATGTTGTACAAAGATTAATAATAGAATTAAAAGCTTTCCACAATGCTTTAATACCTGTGCTACCTATTTAGTGAGCCACTTCAGCATGCCTATAGACACTGTAGAGCTAGATTTGTGCCATGGGTGCTTTCCAAAAAGGAACAAAAAGTGTTATAGCAAATAATATTTTTGCTGTACTTCTACAGAAGTTATTCTATATCCTGTGGTCAGTGCACAATATAGTGTAGCCAAGTTAAATCACCATGATGGCTAGTTACAATATAATTCATTAATAGGGAAATATTTCTACATTTTCACTATTAAATTCAGAAAAGTGGTTCCCAAGCATATGCTTTCCAGTGTAAACTACCTTTAAAACTTACATTTCCTGGAATTTGGTGTTCTGCTTAGGTTTTTTGGGTTTTTGTGTTTAGTTTTGTTTGTTGGGTTGGGTTTTTTTCTCTCTACAAAGCACAGTAAGTGCTTGGTTTCACAAACAGAGAAAAATGTCTAATGCTGATGTGTTTCATGCTGAAAAACGTACCACACAGTCTTACTCTTACAAGATTTCTTAGTTTTCAATACAGAAGAAAAAATCTTGACTTGCATGGAGTAATGAGTTCTCAACAACCATTTAGAAATTAATTACCAAAATCCTTTCACGAGTACAAAAACTATACTGAACATTCAGTGCTGAATATTTATCAGCATACCCAAAGACAGATGGAAGGCATAGTATCTTCCTTTACTTAAGTAGTATACAAGTTCTAATAAATGACTTCATCATTCTGTTATAGGGGGAAAGGGTGGGGTTGTTCAGCCAGTTTTCTTTACAGAAGAAGGCTTATTCTTATATATTGCCAGTGCTCTTTTTTTTTTAAAAAAATGTTTTTTCCTAAAAAAAAAAGTTTTAACAATCTGAGCTTTCTGCAGCTTGAAAAATTAACCAAATTACGGGTTAAGTACCTGGCAGACTGGCCACATCATACCCGTGTTCCTGCACAGCTCTTTGATGCTTAGCATCTGTGCAAGCTGATCTAAGTGCTCCCTAAGGTACTGATCCTGAAAAGACAGTGCTCACCCTTGCACCTGTGAACCAGCCCAGTGGGGCCACACACAAATGAAGAAGCCCAGGCTACCTTATTGACACACATATAGAGATGCAAGTACATACAGATAGCCAATACTTGAGAATAAAAATATCTTCGCTACATAGTTCTTTCAGGCTAAATTACAGTTATGTCCCTAAAGTACCTGACATTCACTGCATTTTATAATCTTCCCATGTCCCAATACTAGCCTATATTCATATACCTTTCAGAATCACTGACCACTGTTTCATGGGTTTTGTACATGTACAATTCAAAAAAATGAGTTATTTTTAGCCATTAATGTCCTCACCTACTTCTGTGCAAAGGACTCCTCTAATGGAGTTTGAGAAGTTTTTCTCATTTGGGTTTTTATTAAATAATTTCAGGAACTATTGCTAGTGTATTCCTGGGCTAACATCAGTCTTACTTCTTGTATCACTTATGAAACATTGTATGTAAACAGTTCCCCTTAAAGAATGTATTGTCTAAACACAGATATGGTCATTTTTCTCTCCTGACTCAGAAGATGTCATTGAAATAACCAGAGCCTCCTGAAACTGAAGGAATATTGATAAAACACAATCTGAACCCTGTCGAGATGCCCAGGATTTCCTCAAATAGAGCAGTTGGACTTTAAACCTCCAACATATTTAGCAAATTTTCCCTAGGGAAAGAATGAAAATAAATAAAAGAAGTCTTGGCAACTGAACCTGGTGCTGTGTCCTTCATTAACTGTGTTACAGCAGTTATATGCCCCCAAACCCCTACAATGTCCTCAATGCAAATAATGCACGTTTGCCTTAAAATAATGAGCCAACTTGAACCTGGGTGCACTTCCAGGGAATCAATTAGAGCTCAGTCAATGCTAAATATGACCCACTGTACACCACTGACTTAGAACAGGCTATTTTATGGGCAATAGCTGCTGATACTATGCTGACACTTAGCCAAGCAACCAACCTGGCAGAAATTGAAATGGTCTTTAATCACAGTTTCAGTTAAATTACATTCTTCAGCAAAACATGCTCATGACAAACAATAAACTGACAGGTATTAGCCTCACCAATTCAAGGTACAGCTACTCACACAGAGTTGGTGCCAAGTAAACTCATTTCACTAAAACATATGGCCCAATAATAAGCATTTTCCTTGAGTGGAGGTATGCTGCCTTATACAGACAAGACACAAAATAACATAGCTTTTCTAGAATAGGTCTTCCAACCATGTGTCAATAATCTGAATTGAATAGAAAGCATTTTTATAACTAAGTTTCATAATGGTTTTTTTTGTGATGGAGTACGTTCAGTCAAAAATTGCCAGTTCTCTTTGCAAGCTGTTAATTCTTAAGGCACTATTAAAAGAAACAGTATGGGGATAAAGAGATCAGCAAAGATCAAAACAGTGATCCCTCTACTATTTTCAGTAAAGTACATACTAAAAAGGGATGAAAAAGACCAGGTAATTTGGGCCTGTACCACTAAAGGATAATAAAAAAGCATTTGCTTAATTATATCACTAGCTTAGTAGAGATCAACAGTATTGCACAAGTACTTAAAACCAAGCATCTACGGAGCTGCTTTGTGATTCGAGGTGTTGGTAAGCACATTCCAAAGGCCTTTTAAATTTAATGTCTGTTTCTATCATATAAGTGACACTAGTCAAAATGGATGTGTTAAACACAGCAAACCAAATCTTTTAACTTCACTTCTCCAACTTTTAAAAACTTTACAAGTGAAAGCTTTTCAGTTATCTTTCACCTGTTAATCAGCAGACACAAGGTCTCTGAAGTGTGATTACAATTTAATTTCTCTGGGTAGTATCCAGCTAATGGAAAAAGAACTGCTCAAAGCAATCTTATTCAAAGGACAAAGAATCCTATCTTTGAGTAGTAACAGAAAATCCTTTTTCTTTTCTTTAAGATAAAGTTCTGTCTTGCAGCTGGACACTTTACTTTGTCAGCTCTGATTTCTCAGGCTACAGTTGCCAGACATCTTTCAGTTTCTCAAATGCTTGAGGCTCTATGAGGCAAGATTGTAAAAACAATGGGTACAGAATAATGTCTTAAATTCTGGTAGCAATAATAGGTCTATGGCAAGGCATTCCCTACTGTACTGCTATGAAAGCATGTTTCAAGAAGTTGCTGCATGTTGTTATTAGAGCTCTCTTCATAAACGTCATCGGTAGAGATACAAAAGTGATGAGTTATTTAACTTAAAATTCTATTTCAGGTCATTTATTTTACTTGTTGTTATTGGCTTTTATCTAGAACAGTGGCAGACAAAATAGTCATTTATGTGATTTAGACACCTAGCCACCTCATTTTTGCTGCACTACATGCTCCAAGAAAAGGCAAAGAATTATATGCAATGTTGACAGTTTATATTCAGCAGAGCCACAGTGTGACATCTCAATCTGTTGAGATCTATCATACAGTTACCACTGTAGGCCACTTTAAAATTACCTCCTTTCTTTCATAACACCATGTGGGGACGGAGACACGCTGGCTTCTTTTTAAGTTCTTGCACCTCCTCTCTCTAAAGCCCTCTGCTGAATAGAAGCATCTGCCAGTCTGCAGATTTCATTGTCATCTACTTTCAACATACCGATTTCCTGAGACATGAGTGGATAGATTCATTTATTTTTTTTTAAGCTACCTTATACTTCAACAGATAGCAAAGTAGGAGCAAAACTAGACACTTTCAAGCTACTATCAAATGCAAAACTCCCTACAAGGTTCTGTTTCCTTCATGCTAACTTAATAGGCTTTTCTCTTTCCCAAAGAATTCTTAACATATTAGAGTGATGTGTTATAGTAAGTCAATTAAAATCAAAGGATGGCCTTAGAGAAACCGACCTGCTAACCAGACTTGAAGCAGACTAGATTTTTTCTAATATTAATGACCAGCTGTGAATATTCTTCACATATTTTCTTGACATTTTCTTCCCTTTTGATTTAACACCATGCAATCAGCTAGGCAGTATCAAGACGATAACTTCGAACATATGGCATTCATTTGGAAATTAAGGGACATCTTTCTCAGATGAGAAGAGCTACTAAGATGATTAAGGGAGTGTAACATCTCCCTTATGAGGAAAGGTTGAGGGAGCTGGGTCTCTTTAGTTTGGAGAAAAGGAGGCTGAGGGGTGACCTCATCAATGTTTACAAATATGTAAGGGGTGAGTGTCAGGGAGATGGAGTTGGGCTCTTCTCAGTGATGACCAGTGATAGGACAAGGGGTAATGGGTGTAAATTGGAGCATAGGAGGTTCAAGGTGAATATCCGAAAAAATTTTTTTACTGTAAGAGTGACAGAGCACTGGAACAGGCTGCCCAGGGAGGTTGTGAAGTCTTCTTCACTGGAGACATTCAAAACCCACCTGGATGCGTTCCTGTGTGATGTACTCTAGGTGACCCTGCTCTGGCAGGGGGGTTGGACTAGATGATCTTTCGAGGTCCCTTCCAACCCCTAGGATTCTATGATTCTATGATTCTCGTTCTACCTCTTGCTCAGCTTATGTTCTCTTCGCATACTCAGAATTAAGATCTCAATATTTTTTGAAGTGTAAAAATAAAATCCTCTAGAAGAGGTAACTTTATAAGAATACCATAGATCAATATATTAGCCTATTTCTCTCAAGCAAACGCTGTGAAGTTTTGAAGTTTCATAAGGTGGTACAAATGAACAATCAGCAGAACTACAAGGGGAAGTAAGTAGCTGAAAAGCAGAGCTTTCAGTGTCAGCTAATAAACACTAAGCTAAGAAAATATAAATAGAAGGGGAATTGCATTTTTAAACATACACACATATATATATATTCCAAGTAAAATTTGACAGCAAAAGAATCTTGACAGACCACCATACTGCTAGACCAGGGCACTTCTCATTCACAGAAGTTCATTTGTGACCCTATCACCAGAAACTCACAAAAGATTGTAATTAATTTTTTACAGTACCTTCCACAGCAAGACATGTTAACCCATCACTGGATTATTATTTCACTTGCAAGAATTTTGAAAACATTATTCTGCAGTATTAAACATCCCTAAATGAAAGAAAAAGCAGATAGAAGACAAAATGGGTACATGTGAAAATCATACTCTCAGTATGCAGAAGCTGGCTTATTTCTAGCCTTTCTGTAGGAATACAGTAGGGCACTGAGGGCCTCAATACTACTTAAGGTGTCAAGTATTTGAGAGCTGTTAGACTGCCAAAAAATATCATTTTAGGCAGCAGCCGTGCACGCTGTCATGATCTACTTTCACAAAACACAAGAAAACAATGGCAATCATGCTTGTTGGCTTTCTTAATAACAGATTACTGCAGGGGACGTACGAATGGGAGAATGTTCCTCTACAAAAACTGGAGAGAAAAGCATGAGAAACCCTCAGTACGTAATCCACTACCTGGTTTTAAAAAGTCACCATGCTGCAAAATAGATTTTCAAAATCTCATTTCTATATTGCAGAAAAAAAATAAATTAGTAATCTTTATTAGCTGATTTTTAGTTGTGGGTTGTTAACAGAACAAGATGCACAGTACAATTGACTAGCAGCACAATTGTTTATCTTTTCAGTTACAAAAGAATGTTAGGTAGTATAGAATCCAATATGTAATTTACAATTCAGCAGATGTCTATGGCAATATAAATCCAGGAAAATAGATTGTAGTGCCAAGAATTCACTGACAACTACTGACACTTCTCATTTACTGTCTGCATGCTCTGGAATTCACAAAGTCTTAAAGACTCTTTTAACTAACGATCAGCATCTTTGATCTCCAGAAAATTACTATGGCATGTGTAGAAATGAGATTCATAAGAATCCTTACTCTTGGCAGAGAAATTAATTTAGTGATTGTATTTTCTACTTAAGGAAAAAAAGGAAAAAATACCCAACACAACAACAACAAAAAAACCACACACATAAGTATGGCTAAAATTTCAACAAAATAGATCAGTCCAAGTAATTATCATCCATATGCAGAAAAGCATGAAAGATTTTTTCCAGAAGACAAAAGAGTTCCATGAATTCATTTGCAATCTGCCATACGTATTCATTGCAGTATCGTGCACCATGAATTATTCTTTTATAATCTCTAAGATCATTTGTCACTCATTTAGGTCACAAGCCTTATGAAAGTGACAAATCCTCTCTCCTATATCTCTAAGTACTATTGATGGTACTTAAAAAATGTATTTCAGCATGAGTTGTTTAAGCAGAGAAAGCAAGAAGACTGCTTCACTGCATAGCTTGTTAAATTTGAGTCCATGTTTCAAATTTTGCAGTCTTGGAGGAAAGACCTCATCTTCACATATGACATCACTCTCTTTTAACATCATGGTTTGAATATTCCATAACATTATAAACCAACAAAGAGTAGATATCTTCAAGTATCTCCGCATTCACAAGATCGGCTCACTCCTCAGTACAAAATATGGAAAACATTAAGGCTTTCTGTAAGATATTTTGAGTCATAAAATAACTTTCTTGAGAAAAACTCTTTTCATTTACTTATCTATAGAACAGTCACAGTAAGAGCCATGACAAGTTCCTCATTTCACTTCAGTCTTCACAGGTATCTGGGTCTTTCCTGGAACACAGAAGAGCCAGAGCACCTGCACACATTTCCCACACACAGCAGTATCAGGAAGTACAGATGAAATACGAGCAAACTGAAGTTCTAGTCATTTGCACAACAAACTTCTTAAGCAAGCTTTACCAAAGTCTGCTTTACATATACTACCAAAGACACTATAATCCCTCATTCAGCAAGCAATTTCTACAAGACGTATATTGTTCTACTACAAGAAACCTTAGAGCCATCACTACTAAAATCTCCTCAAAGAAAGCAAAAGAAGAAGGGGAAAAAAGGACTAAAATTGGTCCCTGAAGCAACACTGACTATTACTGTTTTACTGGAATAACAATTAGCACTTACGCTTCACAAATTCTAAGACATTTGTCTGTTACATTACAGTGACTAAAAGGCTCTGAACATAAAAAAAAGCTTTTAGCATTTTTCTTACTGAATCAAGTGCTACCTAAGTAAACACCAAAAGCCTGGTTATTTTAAAGTAAACACCATGCTAAACAATTAAACTAGAAGAGGGTAACCTTTTCCAGTGGCAAGCTTTGTTAAAATATTGCTCATTTTTACAAAAAGAAAACCAACAGTCCTTACAGTACTATCAGAATGCCTCCACTGCTCAGCTGGTCATCACAGCATAATTTTGGACACCGTAAGTTTACCGAAGACTGGAAAATCAAGTTGTTAAATACACCACTTCTTTATCAAGGATGAAAAACCACTACATCTTTAAATCAACAGTAATAAGAGAAACCAACACAGAGTTACCCAACTCCACACCCAGAGAAATCATACCTTCACAATCAGATAGTCTGGAGCTCAAGAAGTCTGCAGAACTTTTCACTGTGAAAACTACTAAAAGAACTCTGTTGCACAGAATGCCCTTTAGCTTATACAAACATACCTCCTTCCCTTAGATACAAAAGCAAAACCTCCAAACACAGAGAAGGAAAACTAAAATGAAAGAAACTCCCCAGCCTTTCTTCCTTATATGCAATCACTAAGAGCACCTGGTGGCCTCTCTTTTATCAGGGGCACTCATGAGTTTCACCTGAATGCCATTTCTGTCCCACTAGAGCACTAAGCTATTAATTGTTGTATGAAATAAGTTATTTGCTTGAAACTAGGACGTAGTCTATTCTTTCCTTGCTAAATTTAATGTATAGAATGTGTTCTATCTAAGGCAGGCACTTAAATTTTGAGACAGTTTAGCTAATAAGATAATATTCAAAGAACAGAAAAAAAATGGTAGTTTTCTGAATAACAGAATAAAGACTAAATATGTAGTGCAAGTTTTCAGGAAGCTCTTTGTTCTGGTAATTTCTCTTTGTGTGAGGCGAGCATAGGACCACTGGATGGTATTTAGTGTTGCTGTGCTGGGATGTTACCTGCAGTTCTTTTAATAACAGCCTTTTTATTCCATGTAAAGTACACATGCTCAGTGCCTCAGACTTATTTTGGCATTATTCATTAGAATTAAATGATAGATGCATTTGATAGCCTCCAAAATCTTCCCCCTTTTCATAATTTTTGTGTTCTTTCCTTCTTTTCAGGAGTTGTATTACCCAAGTATGTATCCCTTTTCCTGCTGCTGCTGCTGTTATTAAACTTCACATCTTAGTCCCTGAGTGCAGCAGAGCTCTAAGCATGCCAAGGACCCTCTGTAGGCAGATTTCATGTAATCAATGAAGTATTATAGCATTGCTAACCAGTTTCCCACAGGTTTAAGTATCCCATTACAAGCTCCAGAAAAACTAAAGCTCACCCATAGTGGCCATGATTTTTTCTAGAAGAAGCTGTTTGGGAGAGTTTGTAAGATCTAACTTGAAGCGTATCTATACCATACATAGAATCTCAAAATGTCTTGGGTTGGAAAGGACCTCTAAAGATCATCTAGTCCAAAACCCCTACAATAAGCAGGAACATCTCACATTAGAACAGATTACTCAGAGCCCCATTTATTACAGTGACAGCCACTGACTACCTAGGGATGTAACAAGTGTGCTATTAACAAAAAATAATGGAGTACGTAGATAACTTTTGATCAAAGTCCTAACATTAACGTTACTGTGATTTTAACCCTACAATCCTGATACTTCATTAAAAGTATATGACTATTGCCTTTGCCTCTTCCCCTTTCTTAGAGCAAGTAACACTGCAGATTTCAGAGCCAAATGTCCCACAGTAAGTTGACTGAACCTTTTGAATATACAATATCTAGGGACTGCAATCTTTAACAACTTCCTTAAGAGAAGGTCTGGTCTATAGCCCAGTTAACACATTCAAGAACCCAGCACGGCCAAGCCCTCCCTCTTCTAAGGAAATACCATCTCATCGGTATGAGGGCAGCTCTCTTCAATTTTTAAGTGCAAAACAATTAGAGAACAGATTATTTAATTGCACCCAACAGTGAAAATGTAGTACAGATGCTTCTGCTAGAGTAACCAAACATCCTGTAACCCTCTGTGCTGCTATTCTAAGGAACATTTCCAAATAAAGCCATTAAAACAATCCACTCTGAAAACAGTGAATTGACATGAAAAAATTCAAAGAAAGCTACATTCTTTCTTGCATTTTGCTTTATGTCACTCTTCACCAGAATTGTATAAGATCTTAAAGAAGGTCCCTAGAACCCTATTAAACAGACCACAATGGATTTAATCCTTTATGTATTGCTCAGGACTTCTTTCACAGAGGTGAAGCCTGAAAACTGAGGCACTTAAACCTCGCTTTACAAAGAATTCCCTGCAGTGGCTCCTGCAGTCACCCAGGAGGCCTTATGGAAGAGAATTCTAATTAAGGGACTAACATGGTTAGATAGATAACCTGAGGTATCTGCTTCAAAAAAACACCATTCCCCTAAGAGCTTGGTTTGGAAACCTGCTCACAGAAATTTGCTTTAAATCTGCCCTTAAAAACACCCTTAGCCCCTTTTGCAGTGGGAAGGATTGTTATTAATCATTCTCTTCCATGCGACACTACCAACATCACTACAGCTCACAAATTTATATTCATTATAGAATTTTTTTTTTTTTTTCAGTACAGCTAGGAAAGAATTACTCTGCTTGAGATCAGTGCAATTACAGAGAACCTGGCAGGTTTGGTATCCTTTTCTTTCCTGTTAAATCACAATTATTAGCCTCAAGTTGGACAATCATGATTTGGCAATGTAATATCATCAAAACCCACTTTTACAGAGGTCTGGTAGAACTCCTGCAACTGAGCACTTATCAGATTGCTGAATTGGTGCACTCCTAACAACTAGCTTAATTTCTGCAGGCCACAGTGCCAGTTCTCTGCTTGGCTTGCCCAGTACTCTTCTTGTGCACAAGCCATCTCTGCCTGCCATCTGTTTGTGTAAATGAGATTTTGCAGCACAACTCCCAGACGCTGCATATGCAAGCCTGATCTTTCAGACTCATCAACAAGGACATCCTCTTCTGCTGATGTGCTTTGGGTTATCAATTAATCATTTCAAAGATATATGACAGCTGAATCAAACAGTACACAAACCTCGCAAAGGTTTCCAAAAAAATACACTGTGCTTTAAGTAGTACAAGAGAAAGATAAAAGTAAGCAAAGCAAGAAAACACTCCCATGTATCTCATATTTAATATATGCTGGTAACTAATACAAAAAATCTAAAAGTAACCTTATCCAGAAGGCATTTATCTGCCTAACTTCCACAGTCAACAGGGTTCAGGTACATATGTGACCTTGAGAACGCAAACTTACTATAAGGCATCTAATTTATTTTTTTTTCACATTGGCTTTAAGTCACATAAAACCAGGACTTAGGTAAATTGTTATTACTGGATTCATTATGTAGTGAAAGCCTGTAGGAGAAGTTAAGTCTAGCCTACAAAGGCATTTTTTACATTGATTCCTACTGAGTCAGTAAGAGTTAGGAGCCTGTGTGACTTAATGTAGGAGACCCTAAATACATTTTAAATGCCTGCATTTTCAGAAGTTATTTAATAGAAATTTGCCATTTTAGAAGCTTAGACAGAGTTTGTTAGAATAAATTCTGAGACCCTTCATGCAACAGAAATGCCTCCATTTATTCCATGGCAGTGCAGAGTCACCTTTGGGTATTGCAAAAAGAAGAAAGCAAGACTGATGAATTTCATTAAATATCTTACACTATTTATTTTGTCTGGAGCTTTTGCAGCTCAAGACTCTATTATACCGACAGCCTGAATATGTTAGACTGTTAGACTAATACCCAACAAAACTGTTTCAGAAGTTTAAAAACTCACCCTTGCCACTACAGAAAAGTTGAAAGTTACAGTATTATCTGCACTCTGGAAATTGTTTCAGTAATGATTAAGATTATTTGAAATGAGAATTTGAACAGAATAATAATTTTGCAGCATTCTAAAGAGTACATCAAGATGAAAGCTGCTGCAACACAGGCTAGCATTTTCATCAGAAAGTTGTATTTAATGGACTCAGGTCTGAAATATTGAAATTGTATGAGATACCCTACTTTCACATTACTTCATGGCATCAGACCTAAACATTTCCCTTGAGTTGATGAATCTTATAGAATTACTGTCAAACTGTATTTGGCTGAGAGATCTGTTTATATGAAACTGATTCATAGTTTTGCTGCTAAGTAAAAAGATAAATCCATCTGCTGTCTTTCATCTCACCTTTCTATGAAAGCTTGCAAGATGAAGCCTGTAGCAATTTTATTTTTTTTTAATCTTTCTTTGGCTGTTCCATTTTCAAATATCAAACGACATTTTTTCAGCACAGCCCACTGAAGCTCCTCTCCACTGAGGTTATAAAACATCATTAATTCTTAGCTCTAAAACCTACACATGCAAGATGGTCACATATTTAAATGCACATCAGCCTCCTGCTTCACACAAAGGTTGAAGTGCAAGAAATGTCATGAACAGGCTCTTACTCTGAGCGACTTTAACTTCATTCCAAAGAGCCTATTACTTAGAGCCAAAGAAGAAGGGCAGGATATTTAACTTCCTTAACACTCAATATTTTGAGTCTGTTTAATATTTAGGGGCTTGGCTTCCTCTGTTGACATGCTTTTCAAATTCTAGACCGGTAAAGCCTACAAGTTAATGTTAAATACACTTCACAGGGAGAGGTAGATGACTGTGTTGTTTTAATACAGCATGGAGCCACATGTGGGAAACAAAAGGGATTCTAATGAGATGCCTAAAGCAGTCCACAGCTGCAACAGTCTCAGATTAAGGACTAAAATAAAACTAAACTTGAAAAGTTCATATTATTAGAGGACAAGATCTCAGAACAGGAGTGGGCACACCGAGGCTGCTCAGAAGCAGAGTAGTCATCCAGCTCTGCTAACTACCCAGTTGCTCTGTCTTACAAGTCCTGCTAGCATTTATGGATCACAAAACAACATCACTGCTCATGGATGCTCCCTCTTTCCATGCCAATCATCTAGTGCCACATGTTAGAAAACCTACTTTTGCTGTTCATGAAGAAGATACTAGCACTGATACAGTGAGAGATTTTTTTTTTATGAAATTTGGATTTACATCATGGGATAAATTTTACAGTAACATCTGGCAATATGCTGTGGCTTAGATTTTTCCATTTTATTCAGAGTAATAGAGAATCTTTGGGCATGAAGTCGTAAATCCATTAAAAATCCTAATTATTGTCACTAACTACAAAAATTCTGGAGAAAAAACTGCACATCTTGCATGATAAAGTGAAATACTGCACCAGTGAAGCATCAGTCATCACCTGTTGACATTTACTTTAACAGAATATTGAGAACAATAATGCTTATAATGCTGGAATCTGATATCACAGAAATAGAGAATTTGAAAATGTATTAAGACAAAGGTACAATCAAACAGAAAAGAATTATGGAAACTTCAGTGTCAAGAAGTGACACAGGGTACAACTATGATAGTACTCAGTAACGCATATTAGAAGGGATGTATCAACAAGGCTACTCTGCTAATTCACAACTTTGTGACCCTAGATAGATGCTCTCTGGGGAGGGCCAGACAGCTCCTTCAGCAGGTAAGTCACTGTTCTGCCCAAAAAGGCCTTGCATGGGCAACATTCCAAGGTGGTTTTGGACAAAACAGTTGACTTAAATCCCCTTGACTTCTCGAGGTGGTTGGTTAAGACATGGTACTGTTGCAATAAAAAGACTAGAGCTTTCTGACAACAATGCACATAGCCAGTGACATATAAAACCTGGTACTCCCACTGACCTTAGAAGGCACTCAGAAATGAAATTGTGTGAGTTTGCTTCAGCCTGGTTAAAATGTACACATAATACTGTGCCATATACAGACTAGCTATATTTTTGTTACATGTTTTAACATTAACTTGGGAGGTGTAGAAAATGTACCATGAAGAGCCAGCCATGCTCTTTGTGACACTAAGACCATCATAAAATTTACAAGCAACTGAAACAGAGACAATGAAAGAAATATCTTTGCCAAGCATCTCATTTCTAGGAGATTTGTTAAAATTATATAGTCTCAAAATTCTCAATCTGTTCTCTCAGTTCTCTGAACGGACAGGTTGATGCAGAAGCTCCTTCAATGAATATCCTTAAACTATTTCTTTTTCTGTTTATCCCTCATAAAATACTGAGCAAGAGCACAGTGCCACCTGAAGAGAGCAAAACCAAGTCGGTTCTCACAGACCTCTCTACTATAAAATTCAAGAAGCAGCTTAAACAGAGGGGAGGGGCTACAGAGTAAAGATCACCAGTCTGGAAACTGCTGCTCCCTCAGTTTAGGAAGCCTTTTTTTTGCTTAAGCACAAAAAGATTATCAAAAACCTTTCACATTTCAGAAGGAAAAAAATGGAAATCATTCCTCCCACTCCTCTTCTTTTGCCAGAAGTTTCACAGAGCACAATTTCTAAAAAACACCCATAAAT
Organism: Apus apus; assembly: GCF_020740795.1. Lineage (NCBI taxonomy): Eukaryota > Metazoa > Chordata > Aves > Apodiformes > Apodidae > Apus > Apus apus. The sequence continues at coordinate 50,447,269 of NC_067285.1, read as the reverse complement.
TTCTACATCATTTTTCAGGGTGATAACACAGATACATTATAACCAGACAGATAAAGCACTTACAATAATAAAGGTCACTAGAAGAGTGTAGTGACTCTACTTTTGATCTCTACGAAACTGAGTGTCCTGGTTTTAGAGGCTGAAATCATGACACTGAGCAAGGTCTCAACTGGATACGTTATATCCAAGATATTTGCTTCCATTATTCTCCATTCTGAGTTTCCAGTAGTAGTTAAATAATTAATTATTGACAAGGATCACTGGAGATGCAGATTGTGATAATCAGAAAGACCCCCGCAAACAACCTCATAATGTAAAGACTTATAGAACAAAAATGTCTGTCTAAAGACTATTATTTGATATTTCTGCAGGATGGTTGCCATTTAGTTGTATACACCAAGGATGAAAGCACATCATCCCCTGTGGATCTAGAACTGTACCACAACACACATACTTGTCCATGGGCTGCAAGAGCACTGTTAGCCTCTCAGTGGTCTTCAGGATAGTGAAAGTTGTATTTGCTGTTACAATCTCTTTCCTAAAACAAAACAGAGTATCTGATGCTCTCTTATACCTTATAAATCCAGGTTTTTCCCATTTACTAGGTCAACAAAATGGTCTTTCCATGTAATGTCTCATTTTGATCCTTCCTTGGTCTATATGCCATGGTTCATACACAACCTAAATTAAGAACTGCATTTACTTGTGTTCATTCCTTGGTTTGCCAAGTGACAGGTTTATTGGCCATATTAGTGATGTCACAGATTTTCTTTATATTTCAGTCATCTGGAGTAGCATTTGGAAAGGGCATTTTCTGCCTACAATCAATAGCTTCTCTAGCACTGTAATATTTCTTTTTACTTGAAATATTACTCAGAATGTAAAAGCAATTGATTGTAGGCAGAAAATATACTTGCCAGTTGCTGATAAAGAGGGGAAAAATTAAAGTTGCCCTCTAGCTTGAGTAGTTCCGGCTGGTGACACACCAGTACTAAGCAGCACATGTTTCAGAGGCACACGGGCCTTCTAAAGCACATGCCTGATTTTCCTTCTTACAGGTTGAAACCCCCAAATCTGGTCTATTCCAATGAAAACATGAACCCAGATTTCAAATGGTGTCTTTCTCAGACATTTACTTTCATAGTAACTGAATTAGAATATCCTGTTGTTAAAGTAAGGTGGTGAAAATGGATGTTAGCTTTGCTTATTTTTAATGCAAACTTTCCAATAACCTTATCAGAATTAGAACAGATGAGCAGTGGAACAGATTTAAAATAACGGAAATTTGTCCTTTCTTCTTTGGACTGAAGTTAAAGTAAATAGTAAGTTGTGTACTTGATTGTGACAAGTTGTGATTATCTAAGAATGGTGATACTCATTATTATACAGTGGATACCAGCAAAACTTTGGTTTGGCAGACTGCTAGAAAGACTTCCAGTTCCACATATTTTGCTACACACAGTTGTACCCAGTAAATTGCTCCAAACAACACAATTCTTCCCTGTTTGTCCTCTTACCTGCAAACCTGTTACAACCACTTAGCACTCATTTATTTTCTCCATTGTAACTGGCAGCAAGCAAGTGTCATATATTTATGTGGTACCTCTGGACATGTACTGCTCCTTCTGGTGTTCCCGGCCATGCACAGAGAGCGCATCAGATGCTAACGGTAAAGCTGGAAGAAGAAGAAAGGCCCAAAAAGGAGTTAAAGAGTTTCAACAAGAGTGACATAAGCAACAGTCAAATGGCCAGATCCCTGAAGATGTTGGTTTGAACAACAGTTTTCTCAGTGAAATTATGGTGTTTCACTTGTTTCTCTGAATACCAAATGATCTTTGTAAGCGCCATTTTGAGGCTCATATTTTTGCATGTACCTCAGTGAGATAAAAGTGTGAGTTCCATTCATACTGGATTGGAGCACCTAACTCAAATTTTCTTGAAAGTACAGATTAAAGTGAGAAACTTTTCTTTCTTAAGTATGCCAAATAAAGCTGTTCATTAGAAGGAAGCTCTGACTTCCTTAAGTGTCCCAAAAGCATCTGTCACCTAATAATAAATGCAACGACTTCAGTAACTACATTCTTCTATACTAACATGGTTTAGTTATTTAAGAATCTAAAATAAATCCCTTGAAAAATTCAAGACTTCTGTGATATATGTTGAGACTCAGAATCCACTTCCAAGTCTTCTCTGTATGTGTTCTTTCCTTCTGAACTTCTAGACATTACCACTTTATGTAGACCCCAGACATTTACTCAAATTTGGTCTCAGGAAGTACTTTAGTGTGTTTTTATTATCAGCAAAAATATATATAAAAAAATATTTTATTCAGGGACTATTGTAAACCTAGAGATAAAATATGGGATTATTTTAAAACACACAAAAAAATTAATTCTTAAAATCAGAAAATGCTCTGGCCAGCTTCTCTTCACAGGTAATTCTCTCTTCCTTGCCCTGACATTATACAGAGTCATTACAGCAAGCAAAGCCTTCAGTTAGCACACTTAGTAGGCTATTTACATTTTAAAAGGATGTTTTGGAACATGCTGAATTCTAAGCAAGCTTACCTAACACTGAATTTTATACATTGGACAAATCTGAACTACATTGGTCATGCTGCTTCAAGAAAAAGTCTACAGCTTCATAATTCCAAAACATTTTCTTATATCCAGAAAAGTTTTTTACCCTCCACACAGCAAAGAAACTAGGATAAACAAAAAAACCATCCTGAAAAAGCCACAAACAAAAACTTGCTGAACCATAAATTCTTTGTTTCAAAACTATGTGTATATAGATTTTATTATTACTGTGATTCACAGATAAACTTATAAACCTCTAAAGGACAAATTTCCAGGACATGCTTTTGGTTCAGGATGATTTGTAGTATGATTAAGGTTGAAATATTGAGATTTCAGCTTCATTGAGAATTTTAACAGAGTTTAAGTCTGTGTTTCAACAAGCAAGTTAAATGACATAATGGTGCTCACATCCAACTGACCAATGAAGGTAATGATTGTGTTCAAAATCATCCACTCAGGGATAAACCTGCTCTTGTCTAATTTTTAAAGTAGGGTGAAAATTCCCATTCTCCATATAAACTGGTTTATTGTAAATTTATTCAATTCTAAATACACCTAAATATTACAATATATCCTCCTACATACTAGACTTTTAACATTGCAAATATTGTGCATAAAAAGAAGAAAGAACTAGGAAGAACAAGCAAATATATTCACTCAGGCTAGTGGAAAATGAAGAGAACATTGTCATGAAAAGGCTCAATCAGTCACTTTATGCTTCACCAATTTTTAGTGAGGTCTACTTTACTCATATGGCAACCTACCAAATCTTGGTTTGCCCAGAGTTCATTTGACATCAGTTTGGTCTGTTGCCCAGCAAAGAACTTAATAAACCTTATCAAACTGAAGAATTAAATGGACTGCCACCTTAGGCATCCCTCATATCTCAGCCTCTTCTTCTCAGTCATGCCACTTATCTGCTCTGTAGTGCATAACCACTGTCTAACTAGATAAGTGTTACTATCAGCAGCTCTGCACTTCATCCAGTTTGAATCTATCATACTACTGCAGCTGAAGACTCTGTCAATTCTACTCAGCCTAACGTAAAATATTTTTGTTGTTGTTTTTCTATTCTGATACGCTTTTCTGACTTCTTCGGTTGTTCTGACTCCTAGCCTGACCCAGATGTGTAAGCAGTAAAATCAGTTGTTCCACAACTCTTTTTCTTTTTTCTCTGCATAATGTGAAAAGAGGAATTACCAGTAACCCTTGAAGAATTCTCTCTTCCAAAATTTCACCTTTATATTCGAGAACCAAATGTTTTGAGAATTTGGGGTATTTACCTAAACCCAACTCATTTTTCACAAGTTCAACATACTCCAAAGAGGAGGATCATCCTCAGAAATGGTACTTGTGCTGCTAGTTAGGATTTCTTCTGACACACCACTTCCTCAAAAGAATTTTATGTGCTGTCATCGCCCCGAAGATTCTTTTCACGGTTTCAGTAACAGTGGCATCTGCAGAGGGGAGCTCCAGCCACTTGAAACTCATTAAAACATACTTGAGATTGACAATGAGTTGAAAACATCTGTCAGACTTGGCCAAGATTTCAATCAAGTGTGATGCTGCTGTGTTACTTTGCTACACCGAGTTAATAAATGACTTGGCTGCTGTCAATGCAAGGAAAGTTGGGTTCTAATTACTAGCCTGATTTTTTTTTTTCCGTATCTGAAATCTACTTTCACTTAAAGGTTCATAGTCTATGTGATATGCATTAAAATTAATACCCTGAATCTAGAAGCTGAGGTAAAGCAATATAGACACACTTTGTAACAGTGTGTATAATGTATAACATGGTACATGTATGGTCTCCAACGTTAGGTAATATGCTGCTCCCAAAGAGCCTAGGAAGAGTAAACAAGTGACTACCTGCTACTATCAGCCTCGTGGTTTTTATTTATTATTTTTTTATTAACCTCCAGAAGTCTCAAACAACTCTGAGTAAAAAGCTTCTAAGAACTTAGTGACATTTTTGAAAAATAATGTCCAGGAAAACCTCTGAGTTACACAAGCTATTTTTAAAAACAAGATAAAAAAGTGTGTACCTGACTGAAGATATAGCAAAGGAAAAAAAATCAAAGGGCTGTATTACTATTTCAAATGGAATAGGAAAGAAGTTGCACACAGTTAACTCTTACCTTGAGTAAGACAAAGTTTTTCAGACGCAAGTGAAGGCAATCCAGTTTGGGGACTGATGGGCTTCATCCTTTCTCTTTATTTTTTTTCAGTGTCCAATTCTTTCAAAGGTGTTAGATTGATTTCTTGAGCTCTCCTTTCTTAGGAACTGACCCACTAACAGGATACTTCAGAAAAACGGTTTTACACGAAATAAGGCCCTCAACAAAATCAACACCTTGGCATCTAGTTAAGCTTTTAGAATGTGATTTAGATCATATAAAACTATTCTATCTGAAGAGTATGCTATATAGTAAATCTGTATGTGCAGGGAGACCATATTAATGAAATGTTAATATTGATACAAAGCTGCATTGCTTTTATTTTATTATCCTGGTATGTGCAAAGCATTCTTGTAGCTGTTTTATTAGGGCTGTTTTACTATCATTTTATAATAATACAATAATTATTGTATTACAATTTACTTCTAAAAAGCAGATTTATTTTATTTGGCCAGATTTCAGCTTTTTTTGGTTGAAATGTAAAATAAAAGAGCAAGTGTAAAAAGTAGTCAGACTCACTAGCTGTTCTGGCAAGATCCTGCCTCCATTAAATCCACTGTTAAGATTTGCCTGAAACCACAAGAAAACAAAGGCCAGTTAGAAGTGCTTTTCCATATCCTACCCAGGCTGCATGCAGATATATGGGAGCTTTAACTGAAGGCTGCATGTGTGGCTAGGAAGAATGAAAAGTTAACACATAGTTCTTGTTCTTTAAGAGCCAGTCTGTCATTCCCTCTTGCAAGCACTGACATGTTCAGACTGTGTGCACCAAAACTGCAGCTCCAAAGAGTGCTTGCTTGCTTTTTTTGTTATTGACTGTTTTTTTTCTGAAACTGCTCAAGTTTTCTGAAATGATGGATATTACCTGAAAAAAACCAAAGATTTTCCCATCTATTATTTTGGGTATAAATTATTCCAAATTTGAATACAGATTATTTTTATAAATATAATTGAAATATTACATTTTGCATTATGTGCAATTTCATATATTCACATAAAATCTCTTTTCCTTTGCTTGCTGCACAGGACCTTTAAGAAAGAAGTATTTATCTTTGGGTAACACCTGTGGCCAAATCAAGACATCCCTTTCCCTTAGCTGCACTTTGGAATGACACATAGATATAAAAAACCCTCAATTTTTTCAAATGCTGGAATGCACTGCTGTGTGTGTTATTTTGTTTTGTTTTACAGTATGGAGCCCTGTCACATACTTGGTCACCCTGTGAGAGCCTGGCAGACTGTCTATTTGTAGTTGTGTTCTTACTTCTAAAAAGAAAATTCTTTATGTGGTCAGCAAGTGCCTTTTGTAGTAGTTTTCCTCTTCAGAGGAGGACCTCTACTTCCACTGAGATATTGCAACATGAAATAATGTCCTCACATGTCCTTTACATGCATATTGAATATTTTAAGTAACGTAATACTTAATAATAATAATAATATACAGCATCCTTTGGCTTAATGACTAAAATAGATGTGTATACAACATGATACACTGACAAAACAAGATGCTCTGCTCTAGAAATTTGTTCTTCTTTTTCTTCATGACCTAAAGCTAGATGGGCAACTGCAGTTTCTCGGGATGGGGAAAGGGTCAGGGCCAAGGGCCAAGATCAGATGATATTAATAAGGTATGTTTAACCCAAGGGCTACTCATACTTCACAGACTCTCACTCTGTGAGCAAACTAAGAAATCAGATGATTATACACAGAGTAAGGTGAGACCCAGTTCAGGTAAAGATGACAAAAATCTAAATTTCATGAAACTGTAACAAGATTCTTCTAGTCCTTTTAGTCCTTAGGATTTAATAATAATATCCACTGACAGCTTAGTCATTGAAGTCCTTGGTGGTGTACCAGGCACTTTAACAGTCATCCAGAGAGTAAGTCTATTTCTGCCAATTCATAAATGCAAATTTATTTCAGACAAGGCATGAATAACCCACTCATTCATCCTGAAGTACAATCAGATGAAAATGCATGCATTAAGCAACCAGCCATATGTTATTATTTGTTATGGATCTGCTATATCTAAATTCATTTTTATCCATTTTCAGAAGAGGGACAGATAGATTATTAAATAGACAATGTACATCTCAATATTACAATCAGGAAAGATCTTAATTACAAGAAGTTCTCTAGAAGCCCCTATAAACCTGTATTGTCTCATGGTCTCTAACGTGTTCTTGATATTCGCTCCTCAAAACCTGCCACTCAAAAATATAGGGTAGGTTGTAATTCCTAGCTGATCTCCTGTCTTTTTCATGTAAATAGAATGAGAACAGAGTTGGTGAAATAAAAAATAAAGTCATTTTTGCATCTCTAGCCTCCAGGCTAGGAGAATCCACCAATGGTATGTTTCTCTTATGCTGAATATTCACTAAATGATTTGCTTGTCTGTACAAAGTAGTGTTGCAATGAAATAATGCTTTACTGTTTTCTTAAGAACAATCAATGCTTGCAAATGTATTTGCTCTCTGCTCTATGTTCACTACACTGCAGAATGCAGCTCTGTTTTAAAGCCATAGCCTCACAAATTAAATGAGCTATACATTACTAGTTACCATGTTCTGTTTGTGCTTTTAGCATGACTTCGGAAAAGAGTGTAACTCGGTAATTTTGCATTATTTTTATTAAGTATCTAAAGCAAGAAAATTAGTCTAACATTCATTTAGTGGCAACATAATATATACCAAAGCATATAGCTGCAAAAAAGCTATGTACATGCTCACAAGCAGCTAAAGAAAAATGCAAGCAATCTTTGTCTCTGTTCAAAGCCAACTTCAGGAAAGTCAGTTCAGTCTTGGCTTAGCCATAACTAAGGGACAAAGCCCTTGAGCTAACAGCACCCTTTTTTTTTAGCATTCACAGTGTCTTCTTTATCTTCTTAGGCTGTGTCTAGACAAAAAACTATAGAGACTATACCATCTCATATCACCTAGCAATGACTGCTCTGAAAAAAAAATAAGTGATCTTAACAGGTATAGAGGAAAGCCCACCCCATCCTTTAGATATTTTTTTTAAAGAGCAGCATTTTGTACAATTTTTAGAAAGAAAAAGATACAGGAATCTTGACCCAAAAACTGCAAGAAAAGTCCATTATTTACCTAAAGTATTTCATTAAATACGAGTAACATATTGCTCAAAAATTAGATAGGATTCCCATATTATGTCTATAAAGGATGAAGTTCTCCTAAATGCATACATACCTCCTAGCCTGATGAATATCAAGTTTTAAATAATAAAATCTGTAGAAAATTTTGTCTCTGCTCTAGAATAAATTTTACTCATTAAAAATAAAACTTCATTAACACCATTTCTTCATAATCATCCTTTGTACTTGTTTTAATCTCAAGAATAAAATATTTTTCTTTTGGAAATTAAAGTTTTTCTGCATGGCCTGTTTGTGCTTCAAAATCTCTTACCACTGCTGTGTAACTACCACCTTTAGTCTCACCCAGAGGTAAATATGGCATCCTATGGCATTCCTAGGAATAAAAGGAACATCAGAGTATGAGCAAGTGAATCACTTTCAAGATAAAGACAAGCCCATTTTCATGTCTTTGAATCCTGTTGAAGCTTGTCAATGTCAGGTCAACCCTCCCAAAAGGCAACACATCTTTAATCAGAGATGTAAAAAACAGTTTGCATGCAATTTAAATCCTGCAAACTGGCTATCTTCTCATGAAAACCACAAACAATTACTTCCTTTCTCATACATCAGTACTCCTGATTAACCATAATTTTTCAGTTACATTAATTGATCCTTTATTTTCAAGATAGGGAAAAAAAACAAGCATTTTTGACAGGTGTTAGTGATGTGCCATTTAGTCACCACACTCTCAAGCTTACACTGCTAACAGTTTAAACTCCATGACCAAATTACACTCTTTGCTGCTAAATTCTTAATGTACCTCATGGATTCCCACTCCATACTCACCAAGAAAAGCTGGACTATTCTCTTTTCTCATTTTCCCCACTAAAATAATTTGGAACTGGCTTATGAGCATCTACAGCTTGCAAGCTTTCTTTTACTGAGCACCAACCAAATATGCTGCCATGCAGCAATTACTGGAGATATGTATTTAAAACCACTGGAATACCTGAAGAGCCACTGAATTTTTATTTAAATAAATAAGGTTGTGTTCATGTGAGCCCAGATCTTCAGCTGGTTGAAACACTACTTCTTTGCCTTCAAGGAAACTGTTCAGATTTAGATCCCAAGTCAACACAGCACTGTAGTCCCAATGAAGTCAGTTGGTCTATATGTAAAGTTCAACAGCACTATAAGGGTATTGCTAATTCCAGTCACAAGTTCATTGTGTTCAAGAACAATAACCTTTTCTTTTAGGTTACTGAAACAGTGCTCAAACGTGCAAAACTGAAAAATAATGGGGAAATGTAACAATTCAAAAGAAGCTGACACCTGTCATTGGGCTTTTAAAAAGGAATGTTCTGTTTAGCAATAGAATATTGCTAAATGGAATATTAGCATGGTGGAATACTGATCTGTTCTGATAACACTCAGTAACAATTAGGACTCTATTCATTACAACATTTTTTCTTTCTTTTTTTTCTTTTTTTTTTAGGAAAATCAGATCTTCTGTTCCATTTAAAAAATAATACTTCCAAAAAATCCCAAAAAAGTAGCACTTTGAAATTTACCATACCTATTTTCTAGGCTTTCAGAATATTTGGTTTCCCTTTCTTGCTGTTAATCCCATAAAATTTTGGTTGATTTTACTCTTCCACATTCTTAAGGTCTAAGGTTTTTTTAAGTCATGTAATTTCTTCCATTCTCCTGCAGGATTTTGTCATCTTTTTGAGTTTCCAGAAGCCTGGGAAGAGACTAAAGTTTGCTAAAAGATACTGAAGGTGTTCTGTGGTTTGCAGTGCATGCTGTTACTGACGGGCAGCTCAGTAATCATATAAGGAGTCATCTTCCATGACGGTATGACTGCACTCAGCAGACCAGCTGGTCACAAACCCTGTACCCTGTTTATGGGGTATTAAGCACATGATCCTAGATGCTAAGTTGATTTCTAATACAAAATGTGTAAGTAACATGCCATTTCAATTTGAGAGTTTACTTTTAGAATTACTTTTTTTTTACAAAATGGCAAATTTCTGTGAAACATTTTGATTCAGATGAAAGCACAATTTGCAGAAGAAAACTGGCATAGGGAGTATTTTTGGGCAAGTCTGCTTTAGAGCAAAAAAATAATGAATTCTTGATTATTTTAAAACTTCCTTTTAGACAGAAATGTCAACTTGTTTCAGAACAAGGAGATTTCTTCATGAGACATACTTCTGAAAGGAAAATTTTCAGGGCACAACATATCCCCTCATCATCTTGCACTGCTCAGTGGGGGTGAAGGAAGTTAAAGGAGTAAAGAGAAGCTTGACAGAGGATGGAAGGACAGATATTGTTTTAACACTTGTCTTTGTTTCTCACTACTCTTATCTATTTTAATTGGCAAACAAATTTATCTTCCTCAAGCTGAGTCTGTTTTGTCTGCAATAGTAAGTGCTAAGTGGTCTCCCTGTCTTTAGCTCTACCTACAAGCTTTCTCATCCTATCTTTTTTCTCCTCCTGCCTTGCTGAGGAGGAGGAATGAGAGAGCAGCTGGGTGGGTGTTTGGCCCTTAGCCAAGGTTAACTCACCCCACTGAACAAGATTTTTCACAGAGAACTGGGAAACTGCAACTGCACTGAACAACTTCAAAAACCCTGACAATGGGTCTCATTCTGCAACTCTCTCTAGCCAAGAAAAGACACAGATTTGTGTAGAACCCTGGTGATTTCATTGTGCCTAACTGGACCCAGTGAGTCTCCACCAGAGCACAAAGCTCCACCTGCATGATGACAACTGCCAGATGAGGGACTATGATTTGCTGAAATGAATGAAGCCAATATAACTGCCAAAGGCATATGAAGCAAAACAAGAAAATCTCTTCACAATTAGCCCACAGCCACTTAGCTATATGGTCATCAACATACTAAAGAAAAAAACTTGTTGCCAATATAGTCAGGGCTCTCTTAATTTCATGCACTGTGACTTCAACAAGTTCTTCATTTCTCATTTTATTTCTCTAGTAGTGGCTTCATTTAAAAGCAGGGAAACCACATTTCATGCTCTTCAGTTTCATTAAAGATACACAAAAGCCCTCACCAAAATAAAACTACTCTAATTGAACCATTGTAGCAGAAGAAAATATTGAAATGATGAATCTGAAAGGATTCTGACATGCTCTATATTCTTTTGCACATCATTCCATATAATATTAAAAAAAAAATAAAAGAGCTTCTCCCTTTAAAATAAAAGGTTTAGAATTACATGATGAAACATGTAACACTCAACCCCTTGTAACATCAAAAGAGTATCTCACAGATTTTCTAAAGTGTGTCAAGAAAGAAGGTCATCAATAACTTCTTCAGCAGTGTGAGAACATGATATTACACCCTCAGAAAATCAACCTGTACATGCTTGACAAAGCAGGTGTGGTTAAATCCCCTGCTTAAAACTCATTTCACAGGATATGTGATATAAATACCACATGAATTGCATAAGAGAAATTCAGCCTCATTCAATATGGGCTGCTTAATTGGCACTTGAATTAAAGCAATGCTGAAAATAAAATAAAAAAGTAAAACCTGAGTATAACTCCTTCCCTCAGGAATTGAAAAATCGCACTTTTTGAATTCTATCTTGCCAGGAGCAAAAAGAATAACAATAACTGTTCTGAGTCCGATGCTGGGGACAGAATGAGGTGGGGTTTTATTTCACTTTTGAAGCATATTAAACTAGGACTATGTTAAAAACTAATTTAATTTTGTGATTATTTAATTAATTGTTCCAAATTCTAACAGTATGTGAGGGAACTCAAATACATCTATCAAGAGTTTGTTCCCACATGGGCAAGCAACAATTTCTGGGCCTGGCCTGAACCATAGCGGCAGCTTATATTTATTCAAATCATTCAAATTCTCTTTCATAGTGGATAGGGATCTTTAGACACCTTTTAGCATTCAAATCCTGTACAGTTAACCACAGTCTGCTGGCTGTTGCATCAGATGAGGCTGACAGACTATTTCAGTTAAACTCTCCATTGGTGAAGATCTCTATCACAGCCTCTTCCCTTCTCCTTTTCAGGTCTACAAAACAGCTTGAAAAGCAAAACCTAAAAAAATTAAATACATATATATATGTATATATCTTGTAGCTCTGTCCAAAGAAAGGAGCCTACCATAAGGTTTCTATAAGAGAGCCTCCTCCACAAATACATCTGCCACCCCTTCCTATAAGCTGTACTGCCTCAGACTTCTGTAGTTGCAGCTTCCTGAAGAACTACCCTTCAGGATATTTCTACATGAAAAGGAAAGTGTGGGGAATGCATATGAATACTCCCAGTCCTGACAAAGCTTGTGAAGCCCATAAGATATGATGATTCTACGTGGTTTCTGATACCCTGAGACTTCCGTCTAGCTCCAAGATGAAAGAGAAATGTCACTGAGACAGGTGATTAGACTTCCTTGTCCTCATGCCAGGTTTTTTACATTCCAGAAACACCTTCACAGACCATTTGAGTTATCTTAGCTACACAAAGAATGAGTGAAAGAGATACTAATTCTGTGATCTTTTTTTTTTTCCTGTTGACCTCATCACATCAGCACAGTGTCTAACAGAAGATCCAGAAAATAATTTCCAGTAATCTAAATCTTATTCATAACAGGCAAGAGGCACAAGAGAGCAGATTCCAAGGAAGTCAGGAAATCAAAATGTTGCTTCTTTCATAGCCTGAAAGAAAATAGAAGACTTGTCTTCCAACCAGAAGAGCAGATGAAGCAGTGAACCTTCGCAATCTCACAAAAACCTCTCTATCAAATTAAGAGCCACAAAATATTAACTCTTGTTATTTTACATTGACTTTTGTTGCTCTCCTTACAATCCATTGCAAACACTGAAATATTAGAAATATCCAGTAGACACGTTTGTAGGTCTGTCCTATCACTATCAACAGCGATCAAAGCAGTTAAGAGTGCAAATGCATTACTGACAGACTTTCGGGAGACTTTAATCTTTTCTCATAAATCACTTCCCTCCAGCTACCTGATCATTTGGATTTCAGAATAACATGCATGTTTTCTGAAAGGTTCTGACTGATCTGCATGGCGTACAAGGAGGACCATGAAGAGTCTTAAATGACAATGGCCACGTGCCATCGTCCTGTTTTTTTATGCATCTATTCAGGAAGATTAGATTGCCTGAAATGAACCCTGGCATCAGCTCAGGAAGAAAGGTTTCATTTTATTATAGAAAATTAATATTGCAGAGAGATGTACTGAAAGTATATTTCAAAAATATTTGGAAATCCATACACTAAAATAAAATCATTTAAAAGCTTGCAGTATATCTATTTCTCACTTGCTTACTCCATGTAAAACAATAGATTGCATACATATATGTTGGTGGGAGAGCAGATTCCTGAAATGTAACACACTGGGAAGCTAACATACCTTGCCAATTTTGCCTGAAGCTGTTTCCATTAACAACAAAGAAAAGGAGGTATCATTGATTTTAATGGCTGCTGGCTCAGATGCAAAGACAGTATAAACAAACAAAGCTTTAGGGACTGGTTTTGATCACCCAGGATTTTTTTTTTTAAATGGTTACTCATCTCTGCATTTCTGGATTTTGCTGAAATAAATAACAGCTGTTCTCACAAGCTTACTAATTCAAATCTGTGAAGACATAAGTTGCATCAAAATTTCCTTTTTCTTTAATAGCATAGTATAGATCTTATCTCTTTCAATGGAGAAGAAAATAAGTCCACAAAAGGGAAGGAGACGAGTTAGTCCCACAATTCTGCTAGTTGTGGAAAAGTGTATCTCTCTGCATCGGTATATACAGTCACACTTTTCTGGAATTTCTTGCACCCCAAGATGTGGTCTACAGAACCAATGCCATGGTGAAATGGTTCACACTTTGTGGACTGTTCCCCAGAATTGCTCTAGGGTCATTACAGTGACAAACTGGAGAACAACCTCAGCAAAGCTGGCATTTTCCCTGAACAAAGAGATAAATGTGTATTCTTCACTACATGAGACACTTGCACTGATGATATGACACACAGGCAGATGAGCTGTAAGTACAGAACAACTGATGTGAATATCCTCAGTGGACATGTTCTGGACATTCAGCACTCCAAATATCCTGAACCCTTGCACTCTGCTTTAACAAAGTCTTCAACAAAATAAGTGGATATGGCCAAAGAATCATAAACATCAGAGTAAGATGTAAGCTAGGCATGACCCCACACCGGTACATAGCTTAGCATGTGCTATTAAACCTGCCCAGAAAGTTGGTCAAGTGTTTTGCTCCTGCAGACATCTCACTGAAGTAGCACTACGTGTCGCAATTTGTCAGAGAGATACAGTAGCTACCTCCCAGCTTTCCAAGAGCGTGACTCAGTTCAGGGAAAACTCTGCACCCACACAGCTGCCATGTTTTCAAAAGAAATGTCTCACTTTGGACTGGACTGCGCAATGCAAATGTACCTGGAGCCTCTGTACTCCCTGTTTAGCTCAAGAGTCACCACCCTACAGTAACTGCCGTAAGAGAAGTTTACATATATCCTTAAAGTGGGGTATGGTCTGCAGTTGAGGAGCAGGAGCTCCACATTGATCCTCATTCCCTTTGTAAACTCAAGAAAACAAATTATGCACTGTGCCTTGATGCCTGTTGCTCAAGACCCGGGCTGCTGTGCCAGAAGGACAAAGATTCCTTTCTGCACATACGTGGGGGCAGATAATTAGTGCCCCCACACATGCACACTCATGGCTAGAAAGAGGTTTCTCTCTCTGACACAGCAGCAAACAAGGAAGACTGACTTCTAGGTCTAGCACTTTTTTTTTCCTTTCTCTGCTATCACAGACAGTGAAATGAGGCAGGGATAACAGCTATGAAGTTGCTACTCACCTGCAAGTCAAGTGCCACATACAACTAGTTGGCAGCACAGGCTCCCACACATATTAAGGACCCATTCAGAATCCCAAATAATGATTTACCTCACAAGAATTTGCTCATTATGTGCTTTGTCTGGCCCTTGTGCTCTTGTAAAACCCTCTTTGAGTAGGTAGGCTTGAAATAATCTGCTGCTGCCTGTAGCACTGGCCTTTTTTTTCTTTTCATATGACTGCAAACAGAAACTCCTTATTCAAAAAGGAAAAGGTTATTAAACTCAGCAGAGTTATTTTTAAAGAGATAGAAATGAACTGTGACTGTAATCTTAAGTGTGAGTCTTGCCTGGAAAGCTGCTCAACACACAAAAGTCAAGCAGAAAGCAGATATTCAAGTTGAGTCTGGCCATTTGCCTATCTAATCACCATTACGTTTACTAAACAGTAATCTGGTACCTCATTTTGTTATGAATGGTCCTTCAATTTGGGGTTATTATTATTTTTATTAAAGCTTTCTTTAAGTTGTATGCTCTCTTGACATGAATCTCCCTTTTCCAAACATCTCAAAGGGATTTAGACATTGCTTGTTCTTTATGCTGTTGCGTTTCTTAACTGCTGTTAGAGTGACTCACACGAGTAACATGAAGGCCAGTAAGTCTGAGCAGCACTGGAGCCCTGTCTGATTTAATCTTTATATCCACAGCAGTTCACCTCTAAAAGAGCATCATGGTTATGACAGGAAAAGTCAGCAGCTGGTAAGTCAATGAATCAACACCCCATACACCCAAAGGCTACATTTTAACTTACCTTCTTGTTTTAAACGGGATGATGAACAGTGGTAAAAATGGCACTCGCTCTTCATCTTTCTCATGCTCTTGTTTTTTCAGTGGCTGATTTGCCCAGCTACAATATTTATTTAACACATAAACCTTATTAAGTGCACTCCAAACCTGAAGTTTTAATGCAATTCTCTATGTGAATATTTTTCTGGGATATAAACTGCCACAACAATCTCCCAGCTACTGTGATGACAGATACAATGCCTTGAAACAACACAGTCTCAGGCTGGTCAGAATGATTATTAGCATCAGTCACACCTGATTGAAAATAAAACAGATAAGCTGTATTAAACCATCTTATTGATAACCATCAAGAAATGAAATGAGCTAATTACTATTTCCTTTCTTTTCCCAGTGATCTGCAAACACTGGATGAATGCTGTGTAAACCAGAAAGGTTTTTGTGGCCATCCTTTAGTAATTGACCTTTAGCTCCCCCCATTTCATTTGCCCTAAGTGTTAATTGACTTTGAAAAAGCAGTATATTATCCTTTTAGGGAAAAAAAAAAAAAAGAAAAAAGAAAAAAAGAAAAAAAACAAACACCTCAGTGCCCGCCAACATCTTATAGCATCAAAGCCCTGTGAAATCATAGTGCAGTACAGCTGGAAATAAGTCTCCAAAAGAAATGGAAAGAGGGTGGGGGAAGGAAGCAGATCCGTCATTGAAAGAACTCCACTGCCATCTAGGGAGAATCTGCACCAGCCAATTTTCTGAAAAGAAGAGTCATGTTAGTCAAAATATTTCCATTCTAATGCTGTTTTGGGGGAAGGTAGGGACTCCGTTCAGGTTCACCACATCAATACATATTTCAAACCAACTCTGTAGTCATTTGCACTAAAAATAACATACCCTGAAATATAATCTACCATAAATCTTATGGGAGATAGCTTTAAAAGCTCACTTATAGGCTCTCCTACAATGAGGTATGAGATCTGTACAGTTTTGTTTCAAAGATGCTCCTTTGAAGAGGTAGGTGCTGTATCTTTGCAGAAAGGTGCTTCAGTCACAAACAATTTCCATTTTGACAGACATTGTATGCTCCCAGCAGCTGCCTTTATGATATTGCTTGTCAGTTAGAAAGTATGTCCCATTTCAGGCTATGATTTTTCTCTCTATCAAATACATAAAAATGACTTTTCTGAGTGTTTTGTATGCAGCAGCCTCACGAAGGCCAAGACAGACAGAAAGCCATGAAATGCATTACTAGCAGCAGTCCACTTTAATCTGACCAATTTAATTTACTCTGCTTCTGTCCAAAGAGCAACCAAACTCCATTTAGGGTACACGATGGGTCAGCTGCTATGAAAACAGGAGAGGCTTTCCTCACCACCAGCACCTAATGCAGTTACATTCTCAAGACAGCTGACACATGGCTACATGGCTAACTGCATCTGGAACAAAAGAAATTAATTTGTAGCTTAGGGTACAGTCAGCAAGTAATGAAACCGCATTGCTAATGCACCTCAAAAGGGAGAGTTCATTACTGCTGTCTCACAAAAACACTTGCTGTGAATTGTGGTCCTCTTGGTCTCCATCACTGTTATTTACTTGCTAATTAAAGAGCAATGTGGGACTTGTAACAGCTAATGGGAATTCACAGGTTCCTCTGTCTACTGACTCTTTGAAAATTTCAAAACCAAAACCTGTTTGAGGATTAAGTACTGCTAGTATGAACCTAGCTGTAACGACTAAAATACTGTCTGGATTTTTTTTCATATTACAGTGCAATTTGTGTTTGCTTCCTTTGTGAAATCCTATGGGGTTGAAATACCTTGAGACCAACCAAATCAGTAAATCAGTTTATGGCCATCTCCTTTAGCTAGCCAGCAAGGTGCTGTGTGATAGCGCAGAGTATTTGTCTGCTGTGGCAGCAGTGCTGAATTAATACTCCCCAGAAAAAAGATGACAGTGGCTATACTCTAGCTAAGAATATGTAAAACATGCTACAACTATGAATGGCAGTATCTGACTTATTCATACTATTCATTCACAATTAAGAACGGCACCTCAAAAGAGGATTATAAAGGAAATTATACTCAGAAAAACATTCTTCATTTTCACTGAAAAACAATGGAATCAGAAACATTTGATTCCACACTGGCCTGCACTCCTTGACATTAATCCTGATTGGATGCTAAATCAGAATATTCTGAACACTCAATTTGTATGGGCATGGGTGGCTACTCAAGGTGAAAGCAAAGGAGAATCAAGCCTACAGAACCTATTATGCAAACCAGAAGGTTCACTAAGCCAATAACTAGTCTCAGTGAGGTGACTGGCTGTCTTCTCATTTCTATTAACGGTAACTGTGACCCCTGGATGGAAGAGCACAGTAATTTTGAGTGATGGGTTTATGAGGAGAGAGAACCCACTACTTCAGTGGAGTATCAGGAAACACAGAATACAGAAGAATGAAGTGGACGACTGACCAGATAGATCTTCCAGTCTAAACGTGTGGCAAAATGCAGGAGGCATTGTTTCTATTCATTACAGCCAACAGACTTGTCAGAAGGAAAACCACCAATGCACCTTTAAAACCCAATTTGTCCTTTTTGCTGATTAACAAAATTAAGCTGTGCAATTCAGGGAGAGAAGAGTAGGCATAAGAATAGAATAGTTATTGTGAAAGTGTAAAAATTTAAACTTGGCTAGACAGGGTTCTTTGCTGTTATCCTACTTTTTACCTTGTCCAGAGTCCTTGAAGACAGTCCTGAAATAATGACAAAGAAGAAGAGCTCACCTTATAAAAATACAACACTAAAACTGAATTGGGTAAATGTCAAAAGTTGTAGGAATAGTACTGCTTCTGGTGAAGCAAAAATATGGACCTTCTTCTTCTTCTTTTTTTAAAGGCAAATCAATTCACCCAATAATGTTTGAAACATGCAGACCAGCTCTTTGTCCACTATATTTCACACCAGAAGTAGTTTTAGGTATTATTGCTAACAGATAGTCCTGTTAATGTCGGACACAAGTACATCAACTAGAAATAGAAGGGAAGATAACATTCATATTGTGGAAATGAAAGGATTACATCTCTTTTATGTCTGGAATTTATTGTGGAGTCAAAGGGCACAGAAGAAATTGTCTTTGATTTGTACATGCCGCTGGGTATAAATAAGATGGGCTTCATGAGGATATGAATTTCAGCTTTTTTTGAGGGCTCACTTAAGATGTATTATTTTTCAGGGAATATAAATAAAACTCCTTTCAAGCCACTTACTTACAGTGTGACTCTAATCAATTTACTTCATGTATTGATGGCTTCTCTCCCCTCGCTTCCAGACTTAGTCTTGTTTATTGAAACTCTCTATTTCTAAGGGTAGACTGTCTCTCACTACTATTTTTTTGTGACTGGTACAATGAGACCAAGTGCCCACTCTGAAGGTAACTGTCATGTCAGGGTCCCATCCTTGTTGAAAATTAAATTCCCTAGAATATATTCATTCATGCTAGCCACTTTTGTTCATTTCAGCAAAAAGAAAGGCACAAAAAGATCTTCTTTCACAAGCTCTTTCCTAATAGGTTCATTGACTAACAAATCACATTCCAGATGGAGAGATTCATGTGTAGGCTTCTCATTAAATACCATGTAAAACTGGCATTGCTGCAGTATAATATTTTATGATGTTGTAAGACAAGTATATTTTAATATTGCTTGCAAATATTTTTAGTAATAGTCCAGATCTGATCTGGAGTGAGCAAAAGCAGCAGTTGTCTAGTTTCTTCAGCAACCAGTGCAAGGGGTTACAACAGTCTATTACTCACTTGGAGTTAACAGTTGCCCTTCTTACATAAATGTCAGGAACTTACCTTCTCAGTATGGAGTATCTTGAGTGTGATCATGCTGGAAGATCACTGTGCACATACATGCAACCATGATACTTGATATGAAAAGTCATAAAATCATATGCAGAGATAGCAAATATCTTTATGGCAGGGCACTAGTGTCTTTCATCACTTAAGCAGCCAGAGTCAGGTGCTAATTAAGCATAAGACACCACAAGACCATTAAGACTAGTCATGTTTCACCAATTTTCACCAGCTAACAAACTGTCCTGTCATATATTGAAGAGCCTCATAACACAAAGATGAGCAAAGAGGCAGCTGATATGAGTGCTCTTCTGTTCTTTATAAGTTACCCCTAGGGATATCCTCTGAATTTGTTTGCTTTTTAAAAGACCCTACCCAGCTTTTTGATTGGCCTGTTTCAGACCTGACTGGAAGCTGTGTTCAACTTCTAATGAAGAATGCTGTAAGATATTGTCGCATATTCAGTTTAGTACATGAGATACAGGTGACAAGGTACTTGGGTGAATAAAAACTAGAGCCAGAAGGTACTTAGGACTAGAAGCAGTTCCAAACAGAAGGAGCTGACTTGTGGAATACTATAACATTAGTATTGATTTTGTTTACTTTATGAACCTGAAAGGAGGAAAATGCAGTAAAGTGATGAAATGTGCTGATTATATGAAACAGGTGAATCAACAAATACACAATAGGGAAGCAATAAAATTCACAGGGACTTGGATAGACTAGAATTATGGGCAGATAAGTGGCTTATGCAATTCAATTCGGAAAGAGGTAAGATAATGAATCTGCAGACAAAATAACAAGAAAAGGGAACTCTATCTTCAGAGGACAGAGAGGCAACTGCTGAAAAGGCTAGCATTTTAACATCCCAATGCAGGAAATGGTGTGCTGTAAACTCAGGTTTCTCTAAAAATGCTCCCTTTCTGCCAGCCTTTTTTTTCTTCAGTGGTTGCTGCTATATAGCACAAGGCATTAGCCAGAAGAGAGAACTGAAAAGAATACGTTAAATTCTTCAACTTTCGGCCACTTTACTGACTCCTTTTCATATTAAAAAGGGGACAAGAAACAATCTTTAAGCACATAGAAATTAAAGGAGATTATTCTAATACTGGGCTAGATTAGGTATTATGAAAGTGACATCTATAGTATGTATATTGGTCTGATTAATAAAATTAAACAGAATTGGGAAAGTACAATGTGAAGAAGACAACAAGGAGAAATACATATAGGCTAATACAAAATACTTATTTAGGAAGTCTGAGAAACACAGTATAAATTTGGAAGGCAGCGAGGAAGATTAGCCACATCACTCTTAGCAGCTTTACAAAAGCACAAATCCCAGGATATTGTTGTGAAACCCATAAACGTACCGTTGAGAGGAAAAAAGAAAAATAAAAAACAAATCCTGACATCTGAGACAGGATTTACTAAGGAATAGTAAATCCCAGAGCTGTCAGGATTATCACAGTAGCTTTTGTACTATCAAGAGTTACCAACCATTGGTAACATCACTTTGAACCCAAACCTTCTGTGCCATGCCAGTAAAAGTAAGAAGCCATTATTGTTTAATATTTCAGGCATCAGTAGTAGAGTTTGAGCTCCCACAAGACTGATTTCTGCTCAGATTTCCTTTGTAGTTTTTCTGTTGTGAGGAGATGGTAGGGAGGGTTAAGAAACGCAGGTAGGAAAATGTCACAGCAAAGGAAAAAGTAGTGAGAGCTGGAACATCTCTTCCTTCAAAATATCCCCTGAGGTGGGATACTTACCTACACTGGGCAATGTCAATCTGGATCCCACTCCGGGATTGACAGGGAGGGAAATTTTGTGTCCTCCTCTACCACTGCATATGAGGCCATCCTAAATGCCCTATGGCCAAGTACTCTCTGATATATTTCTGTTGGCCTTTTCTGTGGGAACACTTCCACTTTGCACATAGTACCTGAATATTTATTGGTGCAGAGACAAAACTTCAAGTATTTTGTCCCCTCCCTGGAAGTGTTCAAGGATGGGTTGGATGGGGCTTTGAGCAACCTGATCTAGTGGAATGTGTCCCTGCCCATGCTGGGGGTTGGAACTAGGTAAACTTTAAGGTCCCTTCCAACTCAAATCATTCTATGATTCTATGATTTTGTCTGTACCATAACACAACAAAACAGTCAATTCCATCCCACTATACTGCAGCAGGCACTTCACAGAACTGAGATACTAGCAAAAAATAATCTAAGTCTGCCTCCTCATCCTTCCCTTCTTCCATTCAATTCAGTAAATCAAAAAAGGCAAAAAAAAACTTCCCATGATTCCCCAAGAAAACAAACATTTCTATGGTCGACATACCAGTTTTCTACTTCACATGAGCAGCTACAGCAGAGAGTATCCACAAAATACAAGTACCTGAACATGTTCCCTCTTTCATCTTCTGCTGCAGGAAGAGGAAGAAGACCCTGAAGGCTCAACAACGCAATGACACTGACTTCAAATAAATAATAAACTACTAATAATCAATAAAGTAGTCCAGTAATGTACCAAACAGGAAAATATTTGAGGAAGAAAAGGCTAATGAAGGCTCTGCCATTTTTGGGGGGAAAGAAGAGCATTTTGTCCTTTGTTGACTCCTAGGTCAAATACCTACACTTTGTATGCAAAGACAGGCTCTGTTTTAACTTCCAACAATGCAAAGATTACCTGGACTGAAGAGACTGGATGCAGTCTTTCCATTTAATATCTAAATATTAGCAGTAATGGTTAGTTTTTTCATTTTCCCCAGCCATTAGAGTAAAACTGATCCTACAGTCCATGATGTTCTTGTAAGATCTTCAGCATCACCTGACTGGCCATGAACCTGGCTGATGCAAACAGTGGGCCAGCAAGAACAAAATTCTGCTCATTGGCAAACACTACACTTGTGGCTGGATTTTTCAGATCTGAATTGCTACTTCTAAAAAAAAAAAAAACAAAACAAAACAAAAAAAGAAATAATAAAAACCAAACAACCCATATGACAACACAGAGAAGAAAAACTCACATGAAAGGCCATACTCTCTTTCAGAATAGACAGACTCAGTTTCAAGGGTGGTCAACCTGTCCTCACAGGAGCCACGAAATTGTCTACTAGTGCCTAACAAGAAAAGCATTGTTTAGCTACCTTCCAAGTCTAGGTATTTGTTTTGACAGGCAAAATCAAACCACTGTAACAGACAACCAACAGAACAGAAGAAAAAAACAGCAGCCAATCTAATTCCATGGTTTTCATTATGACAGTTAAATAAGTTACCATCATTTATGCTCCTTTTACATGCTTGAAACATGTCTAGGTCATCTCAATCCTCTCATTTAATCTATCATGGCAGTGTTGGAAATGGCAACATGTATTACACTCCTATGTTAAAGAGGCTAAGTGTGACAAATGCTGCAAGGCATATTCTTCAGGTGGCATGTAGAAGTTTCACATGTTTGTGAAATATCTCTACTTAAGAATTATTCAGATGATTACATCTCTCATTTGTTTCACACAACCACAAGGGGCAAAGGTAGGCATTACACACACACAGAGCATCGCAATTTTTTAAAATATTTTGTGGATAATTACACTGCTGCTAGAGGCTGAATACTAATTGCCTGAAATCAAAGCAAAATAAAAAGCAGCCATCATAGCTGTTAATTTGACAGATGGTCATTTCCTAAAATTTCATAAAGAATCCTTGGGCTGAGACAGCTTTTAGATCTGTGTAAGGCACATACCTGTATGAGGCTACATAGCAGCAGGGCTTCAAGGAGGGAACCTGATCTTTAGTTAATAGACTGGCAGATACAAGAGGACTCCAGCCCATTTGCAAATGTGCCTGTAGCTAATGAGTGTCTTTGCAGCTCAGAAAGGTTACAGATCTCCACATAAAACTCTGACCTAAAGCTAACAGTAAAATTAGAATGAAATTATGGGGGGGGGGGGAGAGGGGGGGGGAATTGTGTAAATAATTCATAAGAATTTTAATTGACATTTCTTTTTTGTGGCAACAGGCCCATTAGCATCATGGGTGATTACCTGTTTTTTAATCACTCTTTATGTTGTAGTTGCGCATTATATAAACTACCCAGTCCTGATACACTAGAACAATCTAATGACTAATTCTGCAATAGCACTCCCAGTCACACAACCAGTCCTGTTTTATTCAGTGGAACTATATCAGTAAACACAACTTACTGATGAGACTGTCTTGCACCATACCTTAATTCTGACACAAATTATGCTGATCTTTTATGCACTCCTAAGTCCAACTATTTTCCACACCACAAACTAAAGGGTTAGATATTATTTCGTTCAGGGTCAGCTGATTTCAGTGCTTTTTCATATAAGACTGGTGTCACAGCAAGAGTGAAAGAACAGTAAACATAGTACTTTTATATATATTTTCACCCACTCCAACTTGGTATAACATTACTTTACTAGTATTATTAAGCCTACTCTCTAAGCATCATCCCATGGAGATATTAAAACCTATCAATCTCTTTTTCTTAATCTAGGTTTAGGTTTTTTTCAGTTTCAGAAAACATGGGGGTGGTAGATGACTGCTATCTAAGGATTCCATGTGAAAGCAGCTTGAAGAGAGGGCAAGTCTCACTGGCAGTAAAACCTTGACCTTGGGATTAGATGATGTCAACCATTAGGTCAGTCTATTCACTAGTCACTGGTGCTGACCATCTCATTTCACGAGTAGAACATCTGTGTAAAGTTACACAAAGAGTGTATCATTAATGCACGTCACCAACTTTGCCTCCAGAGTAAATTCATGTCCAGAAAGAATTAGAAGTTATATTAGAAAATGGTTAAGATATTATTCATTTTTTTCCCAAATGCAGTCATGTGTGTTGATAGATTTCAAGCTCCTTCTGGAAACCTCTGTCAATGTTCTAGCACATTCACTTCCGCTGCTCTGCACAAGTCTGCACTGGGAAAAGCTGGTGATAATGACAGCCCAGGAGATACTGGGTAATTATTCTGCTCAGTCATAGCTTCCAAAATCCCCTGAGTTCCTCAACACTGTATCTTGTCTGGAAAAGTCACACCCCTAAGAAGACAAGGTCTATGCTGTAATATTGGAAGATATTCTTACAGTGAGTATTATGTATGCACCAAAAGAAGCAGCATGAGAAGCATTTATGGGATCACATAGATAAGAAACAAAAGCAAAAATAAAGTGATCAGTGTAAGCTTCGAGATGAGAATTGTCTTCCTCTTTGTGGACTCAACCTGGTGGCTACAATGAGCCAGAAAGGATATTTCTCAGTAAAATAATGTCAACTGTCATTTCCACAACACTTTGTATCCAAAGTGATTAAAGTACTCTGACCAGTTCTTCATGGTGATTTACAAGCAATGCCCCAATAAGTCCATGGAGAACTAAATCCTTGAGTAGCTCCAGCTGCCAAGGAAACAACTCACTTCCCTGAAGTTGTGCATATGCTTCAGTGTTTGCAAGAGTTGGGCCTAAATTACAAGTTACATTCCTCATGCCTCTGTGATTGAGCATGGCAGCTCTTTTAGCTTCATTCATCAACACGACACAGCCACTGAGGCGAGAGAGTATCTGACCTCACCATACTACAGGGAGAACTGCAGGTAGGCTGATTAAAATTACTCAGATGGAATGAGTCTTAAAACACAAAACTTATAAATTATCTAGTCCTGTCAATGCCAAGGGGACAAACTACACAGCAACTTCCTTACACTAACACTTTTCACACAACCACAGTTTAGGAGTAAAGTCTGAACTCCAGTACCAGGCAGAAGAGAAGGCAGAAGGGCACATTTCTTGCCAGACCCTTGGTAAAGACAGGATAGAAGGAAACAAAACCACTGGAATAATCAAGCTAAAAGCACTTTTTTTTAGTAACAGTATTAATTGCACTAAAATTAAAAGTGTAATTTTGTAATCTGACCACCTGTAGACTAGAAGCAAAGTACCGGACTGCCATCTGCTGGCATTGCCATATAATGAAAGCTTGGCAACAAAATTACGTTTTGGAAGTTCCTGCAGGATTCGGCTCTTGGTGTATCTGCTGGTGATACTGTGCCAAAATAACTGCACTGGCTTGCACCAAGGCACGTGCCTCTTCAGCACCTGTGTCAAATGTAACAAGAAACACAGAGGTTATGGTGCCTTTCTGACATGTACTGCAAGTTGTAATAGCAACCAACGCAAGTTCACACAGAAAAGAAAAGCAAAGGGAAAGTACAGAAAAAGTAAGTATTTGCTTGCATCTGCAAATGTGGAAGCAGGTTCTACTTCAGCTAGTAGACAAATTCAATACTGGATTAAATTCCAGAAAAACAGAAAAGTATTAATCAGCCTGAAGGTTACTTTTGTCTGAGGAAAACAAGCAGATTTTGATGTACAATCATGCTGTGTATTTTCACGCCATACAGCTCACGTTAGAAGCTGGCTGGAGTCTTCAACTCATTTGTTTTTTTTCTGAAACTAAGGATAACATCTAGTGCATGTTAACTAAATATTGCTGTAAATTCATAAGCTATTTTGATTCAGAAAAGTTTCATACTGAGAAAATCAATACTGCATACATTTTCTTCTAATATTCCCTAGAGTCTTCCTTTAACTATAAAACCATTTATGGCTAAAATTAAGCTGCCCAATTGTTCCATTACTTCCTCCTTCTCATTATGTACCAAAAACATCCATTCAGCATTTTTTTTTTCCTCCACTAATGTAACAGAAACTCATCTGCTCAACAAGATTTATTGCTTGCTTTTTTCCTGTGTTCACAAGAGATTGTTGTGCATTTTGCAGTAGGTCTTTATTATCTAGTAATGATGGCTTGCAAATTAAATTAGTTTTTAATGGCACAGTTAAATTCTAATTTATGTTTTGGAGCTTTGTTTAATTCACTTAGTTGTAATGTAGTCGCTTTCTCACTATTATCTTACATTACATAGGAAGAACAAAAGAGTAGTGACTCCTCTCCACATATTCAGTTGTTTTGCTTTTATCAAATCTTGCTACTAATTGCACTTCCCTGAGAAACTTTTCAAACTACTATAGGCTTATCTGAAGAGAGGAGTGGGGTAAACTAGGTTGTTGCTTTGGATTCAGAGCCTTGAAGGATTCAAACAAAACGCTCACTGTAACTCCCTGGGGTCTGAGTGTACACATTGCCTGCGCACGCATACCTGTTTGAGCCACGACTCATTACTGCCCTACAGGGTTTTGGCAACAGGTATGTATGAGAAGAGGGCAGTAAAGACAAGCTCTTTACCTTCACTTTTTCAGCTGTGAACATCTGGCCCCAAACCAGTCTGTGACTGCCAAGCTTCATAAGAGATACAGTGGAGGACTGAAATGAGACTTAAGGAGTGATCATACATCCAGGTCTCCCTCAGAGTGATTTTCCTCCCCGTATTCCCATCAGGTCATGTTCTGTCCTCTAAATCTTTGCTTTTGTGATAACTGCTTCTTACAGGCATCTCACCTGGTCAGCAGAAGGTTAAAAGAAAAGCACTTATTGGGTACATTGCATAAGAAAGATTTATTATATGTGTAAGGAGTTTGGAGAGTACTGTACACTACAGATTATTTCATTCAGGAATTAATGTAGCCCTAAAAAGTAACTTGAGAAAAATGTTTTGCTGGTTTGGGAAACTACAACTGAGGCTAAATAACTTCTGAAAGCTTATACACTAAACAGCTGGTAAAAATAGGTCCTACGCTTGCAACACACTAGTTTTGAGTCCATAAGGTTGATTTTAAGGACAAAATGTCATAAACTAGTTAACCTGGCAGTCAATCACACATATTTTTGAAGGCACTCATTTCTGCCTTTCCATAACCTAAGCTTCCAAAACTTAAATAAATAAATATAAGTAGTTTAGTAGTTTAAAATAACACACAAGTATATACAAAACTAAAAACTTTCTTTTCTTTAGTCTGTGTGCCACAGCACTGTAAGCTGTTCAGGCCTGAAGAGTGAACCTGTTCCAGACACCAGAAGAGATCATGAGCAAGGGCTTCAAGAGATTTGTCTCCTGCTAAGGTGACAAGTCCCTGAACAACCCAACAGAAGACAGATCCCTTTTCAGTATCCCACCTCCTAGTCTGTAACCTGGTAACAACAGCTTTTACCCTTCAGTCTTTTCAGGAAGATGGCTCATTTTTTTACAAAACAATTACTAAATCCTTTTAAGTAAAATGAAAAGAGCTACAGACACTTAAACTATCACTACCATAAAATTGGAACCAGTTGCATACAAATGGTACTGATTAACTACAAAAAAGAGCAGAAACTTCCTGGATTGACATATTTTGGTATAGTTTTATTTTGGATTGAATGTCTTCTGACATGCCATTTCTAGAAGTGACCCCTGAGAGCCTACCAAACTGAATTTACCCTTGGCAGTTTGCTACTCCTCCTAAACCAATAAAAGCTGTTTCTGAATGTTTGTGGTGTAAGAAGAGGTACTGACATTATTATAGGCCTATATTTGGCCTAGGGACAGCTGTGTTATACATGTGCACTGTTTTCAGATGTTGCAAACCTGAAGAGAACAGCTTTTGCAGTTTATGACTCACAGGTGTAAATTCAGTTTTCTACAGCCTTGTATGTTAAATGTCATTAACGCAGCACTCTGAAAAAAAAACCCCAAATGATAATTTCTGCTACTGACATGCAATACTGAAAACTTAAGGGTTTTATTCTACTCTTGAACAAATAGGATCAAAGCTGTTCACAAAGTAAGAATTTGCATTTTTTAAACTACATACCCACATTAATCCCTAAAAATACCCCTATCTCACTGTATGCTTCTAATGATACTATCAACAGATTAATAATTATCAATAACCATTTGGTGACATTTTTAAAGTTACAATTTTTTCAGAAGCAAAAGTATCTGGAGAATGACTATGAACATACTTAGTATTAATGTTTCATAAGGGTAAAATACCTTTTCCTCAATGTGTTTTTTAAGATCTAGGAGAAAACATTCATTTGGTTGTTTTCGAAAACTTTAACTTACTTCTAACAGGCACAGTAATTTTCCAATTCTACACTATGATTAAAATTTTTCAAAATTAACACAACTATCCAAGATTATTCTTCTGAAATAAATGTTTTCTGCACAAAAGTTATGATTTATTCCGCCCAAAATATTTCTCACCAAAGATTGCCTGCTACAAGACAGTCATACAATTAGTATGACAGACCGCTATAGATTTCAATTATGGCATCATGATCAGTGCATAGAATAAAGAGGGAAATTTTGTAGAAGAAATCCATAGGAAATAAAGTGGACTGACAACTGACTAGAATTCAATTTTGGTGAAGTGATATTGAAATACAGAGAAGCAGCAGTACATTGATTAAGTTTCAAACTGCTGCATTACTAATACTGTCTCATGAACCTGTATGCTCTGTTATCACCATGGCAACATGATCATCAGAGCAATCCAGAGAGCATGCAACACTACAGACTGTTCATTTACATTTGTGATAGACACTGAAAATACTTGGGATTTAATAAGCCCAAATTTCTTCTAGTGCAGGAAGGAAGACAAAACCCAGAATCATAATTGAAGTGCATAAATAAAAATTACAGAAAAGCAAAGGGGAAATGTTCTTAGTATCTTAAATACAGATTTATTTCAGACTGTATAATAAGAATTGCCACTCTCCAAAATTCTCATGACCCATTATGTTTCTGGAAACAGTCTTGTGCTGCATACAAATAGAAATGTTATTATTTTAGTCTCAGTCACATCTACTCTGCAGCTGAAGTGGTCTTCAGACTCTGGACTTTAATCTTCACCTTTAAAATCTGAGTAGCTTGCTCAAAAATTCAGATTTAGACTTGAAGTAGACTTCAAATAGTCCCTAATTTGTTGATATTTATATCTGATGTATCATGATGCACATGTAATAAAAGCCTACAAAATTCTTCAAAAACATCAGAATTTACATCTCCAGACTCATAACTCAGAGCAAAATATAAGACAAGCCTGTATCTGGACAGTACCTGCATTCACTCTCTAAGCATGTACAGAGTTGCAGCCAGCATCCAGCTCTTGTGAGGGAAAGATGTTCAGATGGTCATCCAGTTTACAGCACGGCTCCACATATAGCTGTTCCAGCACAAGACACAGAGCTGCAGATTAAATTGAAGTAGGAATAAGAGGCTAAGAAAAGGTACATAGGAATTATAGCCTATGCCAGAGAGACTGCATACTATCACACTTAGACATACAGCATAATATGCAAAAAGGCTGTTATACTGGTGGCATCCTTGGGGTTATGAGCAAGCAGTATTTCACTTTGAATAACAGTGGAAAAGTGATTCATGCTGACACAAGTAAAATTATTTTCAAAACCTCATTTTGACAAAAAAGTCTTAAGTAATTTATTTGCAAATAGCTGAAACTGTATCGGAGTGAGATGACTTTACAGGAAATTATTATCTGAACACCTGTATTTTTGCAGCTCTCCCTGTAAATCATCTCTTTTGAGAGAAGCAATCAAAGTCATGCAGAAAATATTTATAGTCATGGCTTCATGGAGAAAACTTGAGGGAAAAAAAAAAATTAACTTTTTAAATTTTCAGAAAAGTATGTTTTAATAACATAGACTATGTCTACTAATCTGTATTTTACATGTGTATTTTTCAAACTGAAAAATACAGAGAAACTTCTCCATCAGTCCCTAGCAAAACTCAGCCATTACACATACACTAACCAAATGCATGTATTCAGCTACGGCAGCATGGACTTCTCCAATCACAGAACCTGTCTGGCAAAATATTAATTTCTCTCTTAGGGCTGGAGTGGTGATCCACATGGGGGAGGAGGAGGAGTTACCATAAGAGAAAATTTCTTCCTCTGAGGTTTGTTTTGTTTTTTTAACAGCAGCTATTCACAACACCTCATGAAACTGAAATTCCACTGTAATCCTGCAGAGAGATATAAAAGACAGAGAACAAGTGAAGCAGTCCAGGGCACAAGGTAAAAATATCAAATCCATTCCATATCCATATACGTGGTATGGAAACAGAAATTTGCTT
Organism: Apus apus; assembly: GCF_020740795.1. Taxonomy (NCBI): domain Eukaryota; kingdom Metazoa; phylum Chordata; class Aves; order Apodiformes; family Apodidae; genus Apus; species Apus apus. Next base: position 50,416,848 of record NC_067285.1, on the reverse strand, counting down.
ATATGGCATGTATATGTACACAATAGCACTGACAGACAATTTAGCAGTTTATATATTAACTGGAATTTTAAGTCAGAACAACCAGACACACCAATGTTATAAAATCCACCAAATTGAACACAAGAAAACACTAAAAAATAATAAAAGTAATAAAAGCAGACTAAGCAGTATTAAACAGCAAATACTTCAATGTATTTCAGAGCCATTACAAGGTACTTCTCTATAGTCATCTGTTCTTTTGAATGCTGAGGAAAAGAAAAATGCCATTATTTTCCAAATGTATAATTACAGCAGTTCACAAAGCTAATTAAAAATTAATATCACCAGCTACAGTTTCCTGTAAAGTAGAAACTTCATGGACAAGAAAGTAATTAATATACATTGTCATGTTTCCATGTCAACAGAAACAGACCTGAAGCACAGCTGCTACAGTAAGGCAGATCATTTCTAGAACAAAACTGAGAGTACATGTGATGGAAAAATATATGCTAGAGGAAATGCAGCATGCAAACACCCAATCAGAAGCAGAAAAAATGGAATTATATTGAAATCATCCCCAGACTGTACTTGCAATTTCTTTTCAAACTAGAAAACAGCACGTTTCTCAGCTTCTATCAAAATGTTGTGAACAGATCTTGTGTTATTTCAACCAAAAAATCAGAAAACATCAACAAATGGTATTATAAAATCAAATGCAAGCTTGGCCTCCTTAGATAATTTTCAGGTTGGCCAAGAAGATGAATCAGAACCTTAAGCCCCACATTTTCCTTCCATGATTCATATTTACTGAAGTCCCTCTGTCTCCTTCCCTCTCTCTCTCTCTGTCTTTTTTCCACAAATGCTAAACATCAAGGAAAATCTGCTTCCTTACTGAGACTTTGTAAGCACCCAATATTACACTCATATGATTTTAAATAGTGTTGAATGTAGTTTCTAAGCCTTCGCATAAAATATAGTAAGAGGTAAGTCACTGCCCGTTAACATTTCCTGCTACAGCAACCAAAACACTTTCCACTTACAGGAAAGAGCCCAAAACATGTCATGAGACACTCAAGAATTTTTCAAAAACTGAATTACTCCTAGTAAAAAAAAAAAAATATTAGAAAGCATTTGCAAATGTATGCTACTAGTCTTCTGAAACATGTTAATACCTTGTACATGTCAATGGCCTGCTGGAACTTGATACCAAAAAAAAAAACATTAATCACAATTGCCTTTGACTAATAGATTATTTTATGCTAAAGGATAGTCTCTAATTCTGCTCCATGAAGTACATATTTGCCTTGTACATGTCACTGCAGACATTAGGAATTATGGTTAAGATATATGAATGGAAGTCATCCTGGGGGAAAAAATAAAGGCCATACAAACTTAGGTGAATCAAGACACTGAAAATAAAACTGTGAAGCTTAAGAAAGAATCAGCAGAACTCAGAATCAGAGGAAAATTAATTTTAAGAACTGCTAGATGATTTGTATCTTGTTAAAACAAAGTATTTATAAGCATGACCCCATTCTCATGTGACTCGGTAAAAAACGTCTTCTAGTAGCAATGGTAGCTGCGCTTATCACTATGAGATGCCCAGCTTTCCTATGAGACTTGATACCACAAAAGACTATCATTGTACACACTTCAAAAGGGCAACACCTAACTCCTTTATTTCTGCATTCCCCCAGCACCTGCAGTTCTTCAAGTCTTATAAATGAGTGGCTGAAGAGAGAGTATTTCCCTAATGCACACAGAAAATTATTCTTCAGCCCAAGTGTGGTTACTGAGATTGAACACCTCATGTCCTGAAAATGTGGCATTGAAAAAAATAGGAAGAGGGGAGATTTAGGTTAAACATTAGGAATAAATTCTTCGCTGTGAGGGTGGTCAGACCCTGAAACATGTTTGCCCAGGAAAACTGTGGATGCTCCATCCCTGAAAGGGTTCAAGGCCAGGTTGGATGGGTCTTGGAGCAACCTTGTCTAGAGGGAGGTGTCCCTGCCCATGGAGGGGGGTGGAACTAGGTGATCCATAGGACATCCATAAATCGATGGGTCCAGATGGAATGCACCCAAGGGTGCTGAGGGAGCTGGCGGAGGTCATTGCTAGGCCACTCTCCATCATCTTTGGTAAGTCATGGGTAACAGGAGAGGTGCCTGAGGACTGGAGGATAGCAAATGTCACTCCAGTCTACAAGAAGGGCAAGAAGGAGGACCCTGGTAACTATAGACCAGTCAGCCTCACCTCCATCCCTGGAAAGGTGATGGAACAACTTGTCCTTGGCGCTACCTCTAGGCATATCAAGGACATGGGGGTCATCAAGAGCAGTCAACATGGTTTTACCAAGGGCAAGTCATGTTTGACTAACCTTATAGCCTTCTATGAGGAAATTACTAGGTGGATAGATGATGGTAGAGCGGTGGATGTGGTCTATCTTGATTTCAGTAAAGCATTTGACACTGTCTCCCACAGCATCCTTGTAGATAAGTTGATCAAGTATGGGTTTGATGATCAGGTAGTGAGATGGATCAAGAACTGGTTGAAAGGAAGAAGTCAGAGAGTTGTAGTCAATGGGCAGAATCTAGTTGGAGGCCTGTGACTAGTGGAGTCCCTCAGGGGTCGGTACTGGGACCGGTGTTGTTCAACATCTTCATCAACGACCTGGATGAGGGTACAGAATGTACCCTCAGCAAGTTTGCTGATGACCCCAAGGTGGGAGGAGTGGCTGACACACCAGAAGGCTGTGCTGCCATTCAGAGAGACCTAGACAGGCTGGAGAGTTGGGCGGGGAAAAACCTGATGAAGTTCAACAAGGGCAGGTGTAGAGTTTTGCATTTGGGGAAGAAAAACGCCATGTACCAGTACAGGTTGGGGGCTGACCTGCTGGAGAGCAGTGTAGGTGAAAGGGACCTGGGGGTCCTGGTGGACAGGAGGATGACCATGAGCCAGCAGTGTGCCCTTGTGGCTAAGAAGGCCAATGGCATCCTGGGGTGCATTACAAAGGGTGTGGTTAGTCGGTCAAGAGAGGTTCTCCTCCCCCTCTATTCGGCATTGGTGAGGCCACATCTGGAGTATTGTGCCCAGTTCTGGGCCCCTCAGTTCAGGAAGGACAGGGAAGTGCTTGAAAGAGTCCAACGCAGAGCCACAAAGATGATGAAGGGAGCGGAACATCTCCCTTATGAGGAAAGGCTGAGAGAGCTGGGTCTCTTTAGTTTGGAGAAAAGGAGACTGAGGGGTGACCTCATTAATGTTTACAAATACTTAAGGGGTGAGTGTCAAGAAGATGGAGTTAAGTTTTTTTCAGTGATGACCAGTGATAGGACAAGGACTAATGGATACAAATTGGAGCATAGGAGGTTTAAGGTGAATATCAGAATTATTTTTTTTTACCGTGAGAGTGACAGAGCACTGGAACAGGCTGCCCAGAGAGGTTGTGGAGTCTTCTTCACTGGAGACATTCAAAACCCGCCTGGACGCCTTCCTGCGTGATGTACTCTAGGTGACCCTGCTCTGGCAGGGGGGTTGGACTAGATGATCTTTAAGGTCCCTTCCAACCAAAACCATTCTATGATTATAAAGAAACAGGGGTGCAGTCAGAAGCTGTGTCTACAACAAGTATATACTTAAGCTCCATCCCAGTCACACATCTGGACAAAACCTGCCTGTGCACTGTCTCTTTTCTGTTCCTCACTCCCTCCTAACAGGAGCTAACCAAAGCCTGATATGCAGGCCAGGGACACAGACATGCAGGGCACTGTGAAGATACTGCTGCTCAGCCACTGGAAGCAGTGTCAGCACCTCTGCTGCTAATGAAAACCTCTCAGAAGTATTCTTTCCCTCGCCTCCTAGCATTCCTTCCTGTCACCCCCCTGTCACCCCCTGTTGGCATCATTCCTTCTTCTTTTTAATTTAAACATTACTTCTTAGCACTCCTGCTTTTACCTGCCATGTATTGTGGCACTGTTCTGATACAGGTCACTAGGTTCTGCAAAAGGGAACCCTGAGGACTTTGCAGTTCCAAGGAGCCAGTGGAATGGTGATCCTGGGGCAGGTGGTGCCCCAGGGGTAGGTGGTGGCAGAAGGAAGCTCTGGACAGGGAGCCAGGGGCAGGCACGGGCCAGCCTTCCAGAGATTAGAAGCACCAAGAGCTCTGAAAGTGGAAGATAAGTTTCACTTGACCAAAAATTACAACAGCAAGCTTTCAAATGGCAAAAGGCCACTTCTGCAGTTAGGACAGCCAGACACAGGGCTGGTGAGTAGACCCTTTCCCCAGCCCATCCTATCCCCAGCTCTGCCCTCAGCCCCACAAGGGCAGGAGGTCCCTGGGTGACTGTGTGCTTCTCAGTCATCTCTCTGAGTCACAAGGAAAAATGTCTTTATCCCAGGCTGTCTGCTGGCCTCTGCAGTCAGAATCGTGGCTGCTGGTGGCTACAATTAGCTCCCTGAGGAGCTGGCTGGCTAATTGCAGGTGACTATAATTAGTCCTTTACAGGTTGCCAGGCTGAAATTTGATCACGTAAAGGCAGGAGAGTTTCTTGGCAGCTGTATACTAAGCCCCTGTGGAGGCAAACATATACGGGAATGGTTATTCCATGGAAAGCAAGCAATAACTCACAGGGATTTCTTTTAATGCCTCTTCATGTTAACACGGTATAAAGATAGAAATTAACTGTAAGCTTTCTAATATGGAAGGACACATAGCTGAATGCAAAATCACAGCATTTTCTAAGCAAAAGACAGAGGAACAAAATAGGTTTTATCTTGAACTATTCATTACTAGACCAATGACAAATTATTTCACAAAGGAAACAAGGACTGTAGGGCAAAGGTGTCATTTTCTCCATGTACAGCATGTATAAATGCTTGGGGATATCATGAAGCCTGTATCAGTTTGAAAATACCAAAGCAACAGGTTTCTCTACTGTTTATACTCGCAGACAACACCAAAAAGGGGAGGCAGACATCATCTTTTTTCTAAACACAGTGGGCAGTAATTGCATGTTTGAGACATTTACGCAGTACCCAGTAATTTTGTATTAATTTCTTTTTTTTTTTTTTTTGGCAGCTGTGCCATGCATTCATCATAATATAAGTGCAAAGGATAAAATGCAACGCGAATCCAAATTTTCATTGCAAGGGAAAGGTTTCAAATAAGCAAGCTATGATGAGAAACACTTGTTATGACACTGCTGTCTGTGTGTTCTTGTGCTTGCAAAGTGACAAAAATCTGTATGTCTGCCATTCCCTACAAATACATAATATGCAGCTATTGCATCAATTCCAGTGGGACCTTTTATGCAGGATCACTCACAGTTACGTTTTTATGACTCTGTCCTGAGATGTCAATTATTTCCTTGAGAAATATATTCAAGCACAGTGCAGAGAGGAAATACCTGTTAGCAAAGAAAATACTTGTATCTACAGCTTTAAAATGGATTGCAGTAAAAACTGAGAAACTAACCTTTCAAGGCATAATCATATGGATACTAGACATGCTTTATTTTAAAAATAATATCACTAAATAATAACCCAATGCTTAAAAAGAGGTGTTTTCCCAATACAGTCCCTCTAAAGAAATTCTCCCTCCCTTTCTAAAGCTTCAAGTGTTCAGTAAGATCCATTTTAGGAGAAAGGTAACAAATTACAGCAATTTGAGGGCAAAATATGGACAGAAAGGAGGAAAAGAGTAGTCACTCCTTCCAATTTTCCTTCCATCTTCTGATATACTAGTTATCACACAGTTTGGAGTAGTAAAGGGGACTCAAAGCAGGGAACAATTATTCTGAGTGCTCACCTCAGGGCAAAAAAAGACTTCAAGCTGAACAGTCTACCTGGCAATTACTGGCAACAAAATGGCAGTTCTGTCCCTTCATCCAGCCAGGCTTGAGTGGGAAAAGAACCACACAAAATAGCTATGTGGTCACACTCACCTTCCTCCAGTGATGTTTCTCCTGCCTCTGCACATCCCAAAATCCACAGAGATCTCTCTTTACTTGCACATTACAACTTGTAACAGCTGGTGCATTTTGCCCTACACCTTACACCAGCCATACCAGAGAAATATTTGCAAATGATAATTTAACAGTTCTCAAACCATACTGCTGAAAGTCCTACATGCAACATCAGGTAACAATTTAAATTGAAAGAAATGTTAGAAATGTTCTGTAATAACTCCAAGTTTTGATTTGCACTGTACAAAAAAAACAACAAACACACAAAAACCAAACAACAACAACAAAAAACCTAACACATTTTTCCCTACTTAGCTCTATTTCTCTACCGTTAATTTAAGTCCAGACCTCTTACATAATAAGCTGAAGGGCTTTCAAATGCTTCTTACATACCAATTTCTTTATTTTTTTTTCTCAATATAGCTTTATCCATTCAGGGGCTGATCTGAATTTCAGCAGTCAGCAGGATGATTCTTATTGATTTCAGCAGTCATCTGTGGAGCAGAACTAAACCAAGTTAGCATCACTTAGAACCTGAAAAAAAAGTGGTGCATTGTCTGATGAAAATCATTTACAGGATGGAATATGTGAAATAATTACCAGCAAAATAGCTGATGTTTGATAATAGTTTACAATCACTTAAGTAGGTAGTCCTGAAAATGCCAAACCTGTCAGATGCTATTAAGGTAGCCACTGGCCTGAAAATTACTGACCCATAACTGTTGGCCTCTTGGCCAACAGTTCAGTGTTCTGTCCTTTATACCCATGTATTCCTTCCCACCTTGCAGAAGTTTTGAGAGGCTACCTTTTTGCTTTGTTTTGTTTTTAAGAAAGTTTTACTGTGGTCTTCATCTCCAAGAATTACAACTATACAAATAAAAAATACTAAACACCAATTTTTGAAGTGCAAAATAGCTATTCCAGTTGATTGCAAATTAATTTTTTCTGCCTGTTCTTCAGACCTAGCCTTGAGGGATAATCCCTATAAAACGAGAGGAACAAGCAACTGATATAGGTCTTCCATCAGATTTAATGAGATTTTCAAAATCAGCATCATCTTAAATGAGAAACTTATTTAGAAATTGCTACTTAGTGCACAATAATCAAAGTGATTTAAAGGAAGATTTCTTTCCCTGACTGATACCCTAAGTACACTCAGCTCAGCTGCTGCCTTATTTTAAACAAAGCAGTGGCAACAGTATATATATATGCCCTTCACAACACAGAATTAACAGCATTATTTGCTTTAATAACAACTTAACCACAGACAGTGGTGCCAGTACTCCAGCATAAATCCACCCCATTAAACGTCCTGCTTCAGCCTAATGCTATGAACTTTATACCCAGAAGCTTTATTCTGACAAGCAAGGAGTTACATAAAAATGGGGTCCCATCTTCGCAATTAGTTTTAACAAAATACATATCACACAGACAGATCAATCCTCAGCATCTTATCTCCCTTTCACCAACTTACTCTTCTACATTTTCACATATCTCAATAATCAAGCCCTTGAGGCAGGCACACTATCATTTTTCCTCCTTTGTCTATAAAGGACAACACAATTCCTGGCATTACAAAAACAATAGTAATGTCCTAGTCGCATTAGTTTGCCACTGTTTGCCTAGAATAGAATGAGCTCCTTGGAAAAATGTTATTTTTTGAAGATAGAAGGAATAGAGTGAGTTTTAATCATATTTTATATTGGCTTGTATGCCCCATAACATCATTTCAGAAAACTCTGGATTTTCAAATGGAAGTGGTTGCTGGCACACGATGTTAATTGCATAAAAAGTATCAAGGTCATCTTTTGCATTGCTTCAGTATTTTAGAGGAATCCACCAGTTCTCTCAGTAAGATTAGATTATATGAGTTATTTTGAATATTCCTTTGAAGAAAGTTCTGCAGCTTTGTACACTGTTGCTTCCAGTAAACACTTCTTACAATGCAGGGATCATTAACTGGTGGCTCATTTTCCCTGAATTCTAGCAACGAATCCAGGACAAGAAAGATGCACAGGATAGTGACAGCTTATCTATCTGTAATAGATAGATCTGTTTACTCCAGCTGTGCAATGATGAAACTTGACTGAAATCAAGGGATTTCCACCCCTGGAGTCAGGCACAAATCTTACAAGTTTGGCAGTTGGAGCTTCCCTCCATTTCCACCCTTGTTCTCTGAAGTGTTCAGTTCCAATTTTTAAATAATTAGGGGATAAAGCAATCCTTAATAGGGCACAGGACTAGACACTAAGAAATGCAGGTTCAGTTCTGTCACTTTTCAGTTCTAAAGTCTACACCAGTGAAATCATTCTACACACAAAGCAGAAAAATCAAAATACTGCAAAACAAAGCCCTCTATTTAAATGGCATTAGTTTTTCCAAAAGTGAATCCCAGTACTAAAATAATAATAAAAAATATCATAAGACTAGGGAGAGTAGTAATTCCAGTGCTTAATCATGCTGATAAAACTTTTGGGTAAAGCATATTAAAACTGCTTATTATGCTCAGTTCAACAGCAGTAGATCCAATAACAACCAGGAAATAACTCTTGATGTGACTATCAGTTTTTGAAGCAAAAGACATTGAGCTCTAATTTCCTACTCAGACAACTGGCAAAGCGAGGGAGTCCGGACTACATGGCATTATGTTTGGTATAGAGTGACAGTTTTCAGACTGACTGGTGGGCTTAGGTTTCATAATATATTATTACAGGCACTTCACTGTAAGCCCACCACTGCAATGTCAAGCAAAGACAGGCACAGAATTGCTTATTCAAAGATTCCAGTGAGCAGCTCATTGCTGTCTCCATCACAGATCCAAAACATATGCTACAAAGTGAAAACATCTTCCTGCTTCTGTCTGCTGAATTTTACATTTGCTAATGACTGATACAGAAACAGGTGCTGCTGTAAAGTCATGGGAAAGCACTGAGTTAACCATATGACAGTAATGCAAAGCTGTCCATAAGAGGGGAAGACTTCAAATTAAAACATGTGTAATTCATTTCCTTCACAGAATATTCTCTGGTGACATTTGTACAGACCTCCATGTGTTAGCAATCTATCTGTGATGTTTTGCAATTTGTTCAAATGCAGTTTTTGCTCTGTGGAGTGACAGCAATAACAGTGATTAAATGAAGCTGGAATACAAGGTCCTGCTGAGCTTCCCCTACCAGGGAGCAGCCAAGCCACTGTACTTGGGAAATTTAGGGAGCTTTTGTGTTATTTTTTTTCTTGTTTTCCTTGTCAATTTGTGATTTGTTCTGTTTGACTTACTTCCCCTTTCCTTAAGACTGTCACTATCTATGACAAGCTAATTATGATATATTCATTTCTGAATACTTTTAGAGAGATGCCCCAGAATGTCAAATAATGTTCTAATAGAGATGAGAAGAAAACAGCAGGTGCTTGACATCTAATTTAGTTAGAGCTTCCTGCCTGAAATAAGAGAAGAAATGAGCATATAACACATACTATGCATATATTTATTAAATCTCTATATACCTGCTTAGCAGAGACCTGGAATTAACTGAGGCAATAGATTTCACTGCTGTTCTGTATCTCTCATCTACTACACATTTACAGAGAAGGAAGAATACAGTTTGGAACATCCGTCTTCTCTGCAACTACTGACTGGCAGAGATTCATCAGAAGTGGAACCAGGTTTCAATATCAGGATATTCCCATTGTATTCAATAGCAGTTGAAGCTGTTCTACATCTCACAAAAGAGGTATCATACTTCTCAAGGTTTGCAGTTAGATGACCATCAGTCAGAGAAAATGTTTATACATATTACTGGCACAATCTGGATCAGTCCTGCCTGTCCTGTCTAGGAAGTCATGATCTTAAAGGAGTGAATAATTCCTAATAAAACTAGGAATTAAAATGCAAGTTCACCCAGAGCTTATCTGACCCCTAGATGTCAAGCAGTTTTTTGAGAAAAGTCTCTCTTCACTAAATCACAAGCTCACAAGACAGTAGCAATATTAGTGGGTTTTGGGGAGATAGAGGAAGCTCTAAAAGGAAAAATATTAGGCATCAAGAGATGTCCTCATATCACTTACATTGTTTTTAGCTATTTTCTTGTAATACTTGGATCATTTTGTCATTTTAATGCTTTCTTATCCCAGCTCTAGCAAAAGAGAAACATAAGCTATTCAAACCTCTCAAAGGGTTTTGACTCTGAAAGCAAGTTTCTATCTTGGACCTCAGCTTCCTTTGATGGGACTTCAGAAAGGTCCCAACAATCTTACTGAAACTTAGTGGAAAGTGTATCCTGGCAACCTGGCCAGACATTAACCATGGGGCTTTACCATGGAGACTTTCTTTCAGATATAATTTTCCATATGCATTCCTGGTTCATTGCAGTTTAGACTTGCTTAATGTGTGTTTCCACTAAAAGAAATATAGAAGAGTTTGGACTTATTTTACTAGCTTAACTTCCTCTGGTAGATACTAATTTTATTACACTATTAGAAACTTATGCATTCTATGTATTTTTGTGATGCCTAGGATTTCCTGCTTTCCCATTTGGGCACTGGGAGAAGGATTTATGGAGCAACTTGATCTAGGAGTCCAATAATCTGAGCTGCATGTGACATTATCAGAGACATGCAGAGGAGCCAAAGCACCCTCTAGCTGTGAATCTTTGTTGTCTCCACCCAGTTTAAAGGAATTTAGGAACTCTAGTCAAGCATCTAAAATTATGCGGCTACGCAGTACAAGCTACACAGAGTGGGTGCAGCTGATGTCTGCAAGACATCAAGAAAACAGCATGATCAGTTATCAATTTGGCCTCACTATAGTTACTCTTCCTTATTTGCATATTGGTTTATCCACTAGCAGGCAGAGTTAGGCACTTTGAGTTCAAACTGGGTATCTCAAAATACATCTAAGAAAAACCAATCTATGTCCAGCATTCTTTCTCTGTAGCCGCTTTTGACACTTGCTCAATATATGCCTGGTTTTCTGTAACTGCAAAAAGAATGCAATTACTGTGACAAGGAAAAAAAAAAAAAAAAGTGTGACCAACATTGACATTCTTTTCAGCTCCTCATTGAGAAAGGTGTAATCCACAGCTGCTGCATTCTATATGTACAGAGACTCCCTAATGCTCAGGAGACAAAGGACAGAGGGCTGCACAGCTCCACAAACCTCCTGAGAGAGCTGAAAGCAAACTCTCAAGGTGGACAGCAGCTTTGCATTAGGTGAGTGAGCCTTTAAAGCCAACAAGGCTGTTGGAGAAAACCATGTCAACATAGACTGGATTGGACTGGGTGATCTTTTGAGGTTCCTTCCAACCTCTAAGATTGTGTGTGATTCTTGAATCAGAACTGGCCCAATGCAGAAATCTGTATTATTTTCTGTTGAAGTTTCCTGCATCCCATGATTGCTCCTGGACAAAACATAAACCATGCCTTGAAAATAGGACTGTGGAGACCTGTTTAGGTCAACATTTACTTAAACTCTTCTGGGAAACAGTACTTTATTTCTATGCCATTCAGCCCTTTAGGTTTGGCAAGGATAGTAAGATGATGTATATGCAAGAATGAAGTACTATATTTCTCTGTACGCTAGGGGAGAGAGGCTTTGGCTTTTTTTTGTTAGCTCTCAATATTCAATTACAACCTTCAGCATAAAAAATATAATGGTCTGTTTCACACAGAAATATATAGATATTATAAGGTCTTATTAACAAAACTAAGGGGTTTTTTGGGTGCTCTTCCATCTTTGAAGTATGCAAGTGTATGATGAGTGGAGAGTCTTCATAGTCCTCATGAGATTCAAAAGACCCCTGAGAAACTGGACTTCCTTGTAAAGCACTTCTGAGACCGTTGTTCTCACAGATCAAGTGTTTTTGCTTTCTTTAAAACAGCTGAATGGATACCCAGAGAAGTCCTGTATATAACGTTACTCTCTGCAAGACCTCAAAAATGACAGCTTTATTAACTACTACAAATTGCCAGTTCAGTAACCCTGATCCTGAAGTATGGCACTCACTTGTTTCCAGCACAAAAAGCCCAGTTCTCTTAGCATTTATGAAACTGAATATATAAACGTCTCAAATCCAAGCATATGCCCTGAACAAACCTGCATCAAGTTGGTATTTTCACATTTGAGTAATTTAAACCCAGGAAGAGTTGATTATGTCTCTAGTGTTCTCAGAGTGCTGTGCACGACTAATGAAAAGGAAAGAAATCCTGTAACGAACAGCCTAACATAACACAAAGATTAAGTATTTCCAACAGTGTAGTGGCCAAAACCTACATTTTTATAGCTGGTACTATGCCCTCTTCATAACAGTAGCAACACCTGTAGCAAACACACTTATTAACGAGAAGCCTGGGGCTGTCATGGTCATCTCAATAGATTACTGTTGCATGCAGAGCTCAAGCCAAAATGCAAAGCTGGGCTAATGCAAAAAGTGCAAAATCCTTTCTGCTATAAGCAGTATATTTAACAGACAGCTGTGACACCAGTGTGCCATGATCCAGGCTGGCTATTTGCCAGTGTTCAACTCATTGGTCTGAAACTTTAAAGCTATGAGGCCTAATTTTGCTGCTCCGGTACCTTCTGGGCCTAATCAGTCTGGACAGAGGATTAGATAAATGTCACAACATTTCTGCTAGAATCCAAGCTAGCTGTCAGTATAAATGTGCTTATTGTGTAAAAAACACTTCAAGTGTAACATCTTAACTCCCAGGTAAGATACCAGATCTTAGCAAGAACCCTAGTGACACTAAACTGGTAGGTGTAGAAGCACAAAGTTCTCCAGTCTAGAGTCTCCAGCTGCAACCACTCCCATATCTCAGTGAAACTTGCACCCTGACCTTTGCAGGAGAGAAACCCAGGAACCCATGGAGGACATAAGAAGAGCACTCCAGGTCCTTCACTGGGCATTTCAGGATCAGGACCCTAGGACACACTGAAGAAGGCACCTGTACCTCACCATAACTGAAGTATTAAAAAAGATGGATTTTTCTCCTTATGTAGGACAAAGTCAGCAGAATTTTCCTCTTTCTTTCAGACACTGCCAAAAGAGTTATCAATCATGTGTTCATTTTTAGATGGAGGGCAGTTTTATACTTGGCTTCTTCTGTGTGAGTTAACTCAAAACCAGCTAAACACTGCAAAAGAGTCAGGCTAGCTATTATCTTAAATAAGACTACTTTCTGACCTTCTTCCTTGTTCCTTTTGTTTATATATATTGAACAACCTAGTGTCATTTAAAACTTCTCTGATTGTCCTTGCAGTTTCTGGAGTGTTTCCTCTCTGTAAGAATTTTTAACTACTTTATCCTTCCTCTTAAGAGTTTTGGTGTACTTCAGTTTGGTTCTGACACAGTGTGCTCTTATCTAAGCAGAGCCAACTGAGACTCAGGCAAAGACCTGCTTCCTTCAATGCCTGACTCATAGGTCAGAGCTGCTTAATATAGCACAACACAATAACCTAGACCAAATCATCACTTGCAAGAGAACCTTTTAAAGGCATAAAAGCTATTTCAAACCCAGGACAGAACAAGTTCTCAAACAAACCCTGCCAGCAACCCTCTCTGTTTTTTGGTAAGTTCTGAAGCCTTCATAAACACATGTACAGCAATGTCTTGAGGAGAGACATGCCTCTCTGAGAAATGGGGTAAATCAAGATTCAACATTTTTAGGAAATTATGGAATCTTTTGCTGAGAAGCTCTCAAATAATAAACTGTAAATTCCTCCAGGCCATGATGTCCTAGAGGGTTTTGTTACAGGTATTTCAGGAAGACATTGCAATCTCTTGCAAGCTGATTGTCTCAACAGAAGCTTAAAAGCAGCAGTCCTTATGCTAATCGAAAATACATGCAATGAAATCACAAATAGGATTTCACAGCAGACTCTCAGAGGTGCCCTTGAACATGAACAAAATACAGTTGCCTTCAAATTCAACCCCTGCAAGTGGCATATGTGACCAGGTAGGACCAATTAACTTGATCCAAGACTGGTAAGTCAGTAACAATATTCTTTCAGACCAGACTTAACTTTGGATCCAGCCCCAAATCCAGAATAATTTTTAAAAAGCCCCCAAAAAGCCCACAGCAGCTACTTCATTGAAATCCTTATTCATAGAGCTATGGGTGCAAAACTGAAGCAAGCCCAATATTCTTTCTTACAACACATATCACTGAAAGAATATATACCAAGTTTGGATGACAAAACAAACATAACTGACAGAATAAACAAAGGACGATTCAACAAGCTGCTCTGCCACTTTTGCAAGTGTATAGCACTGTCAAAATAAGGTTTTATAATGAAAGTGCTCAGCAACTTCAGTAGCTTTCAGTAAGTGCTCACTATACCCTTCCTTGTTCTTATGTCTTCCCACTTTTCTAATGCAACCTAATATGCAATTTGCCTGTTTTACTGAAACTGTTCAATGGGATCATGCTTTCAACACTTTTTTCCACAATAATCCCCAAGTCTTTTTCTTGACCACTGTGCTGGATGATTGTTTCACTTCGCAGGTATTCCCCAGGTTATTTTAGTTCCCTCAACTTTAATGATCTTATATTTCTCTACACTGAGCTCTATTTGCCATCTGCTGGTCTAGTCTCAGGTGAAACAATTCCTTCTAATTTTGGTTGCATTACTCTGCATTATTTGTTCTACCTTTAATCCTGGTGTATGCAATTTTGGAGGTTTTGTTTTCAATATTCTTTTTTAAGTCAGCTTGATAGGTGAAAAAAGAGTTCAGTCAGTTCAGAAAATAAATAAATGCTTTAGAAAAAAAATCTTTGCTTCCATATGAATTTAAGTTTTCAGATACTCAAAAAATAAAGAAGTTCATGTTTCATATCACATAGGAAAGATACATTACATATTGCCATAAATAACCTGCGTGCTGTATCCTTCTCTCTCAAGGAAATACCTAAAAGTCTGGGCTTGGAGCAATATTTTTGCCATTTCTGAGCTTGTGAAAATTATTTATTCTTAAAATTGGACTTAAACTGGCCCGTGAATTAGCTGATTATTGCAGCTCCCTACTGCAAGTTTTGTTGTCTTTTATTGGCAACTAATAGCTGTAATTTGCACTTACAGGATCCAGTCCAAAGCCTGTTGCATCTACTTAGTCTTCCCATTGGCTCTAGAGTAAGCTTTGCTCAGGATTGTCTAGTGTTTCCCACTCAAAGAACTCCAGCTAGCTTAATTAAAGACAGAAAGATAATCTTCCAGTAATTACCTTTTACAGAGAGCAAACTTCAATACCAGATATCAGCAACAGATTTTGATTATGGCTTTTTTAAAAGGTGCTGAAGAAAATTAAATGGTAGCATAGGGGAAGAATCTGCATCACAAATAATTACACTAACCAGATTTCCTGTAGCTTTATTCCACATTATTTTTCATCATGTCCTTGGAAGGAGACTTTATCTGTAGATTCTATCTGAAGACTGTGAGGTTGAATCATATTCAGATTAAAAGTCGTAAATTTTCTACCTCAGGAATTTGATAATGAGTGATTTTTTTATATATACCACCAGAAAAAGAATAAAGAAATATAAAACTGCAGTGTTTTTTTTTCATTTGCTGAGCAGCAGGTTTTGATTTTTCTCTGCCACTGCGATGATATCCTTTAATAAAGGCAAAGAATCAGATTTTCTAAAAATTAGATGTTCTGATGACAACTGCAGATAGAAAACCAGTACCATGAATTCAGGTCCCAGGAAGGAAGTGTGGGGTTTTGGCATACTCACACCCTTCACTTCTGAGAGGGACTGCTCCATCTGAATGGTTAGGTTTGAAATGTATTGGCATAAGTGGTCTAATAGACTGAACTCTCTCTTTAAAGTCACAATCTGGACACCAACTATAATTTAGCAACTCAACTCTCATGTTACCCTTTGGGGACAAACACTTCCAATTTGATTTCATAGAAACAGAGAATGGTTTGAGTTGGAAGGGACTTTAAAGATCATCTAGTTCCAACACCCCCGGCCATGGGCAGGGACACCTCCCACTAGACCAGGTTGCTCCAAGAGCCATCCAACCTGGCCTTGAAGGCATCCAGGGATGGGGCTTCCACAACCACCCTGGGCAATTTGTGCCAGTGTCTCACCACCCTCACAGTAAATAATTTCCTCCTAATGTCTAACATACCCTCTTCCAGTTTAAAGCCAGTCCCCCCTTGTTCTATCACTCCATGCCCTTGTCAAAAGCCCGTCCCCAGTTTTCCTGTAGGCCCCCTTCAGGTACTGGAAGGCTGTTAAAAGGTCTCCCTGGAGTCTTTTCTTCTCCAGGCTGAACAACCCCAACTCTCTCAGCCTGCCCTTGTAGGAGAGGTGCTCCAGCCCTCAGATCATCTTTGTGGCCCTTCTCTGGACTTCCTGCATGAGCTCCATGTTCTTCTTATTCTGGGGGCTCCAGAACTGGACAGAGAACTCTAGGTGGGGTCTCAACGAGAGCCGAATAAAAGGGGAGAATCACCTCCCTTGACCTGCTGGCCACACTTACTTTGATGCAGCCCAGGACACTGTTGGCTTTCTGGGCTCCAAATGCACATTACCAGCTTATGTAAGCTTCCCATCTACCATCACCCCTAAGTCCTTCTCCTCCAGACTATTTTCAATCCATTCTCCACCAAGCCTGTATTTGTGCTTGGGATTGCAACAACCCAGGTGCAGGACCTTGAAGTAGTTGCTCTTGTCTAATTTCTGAAGGGCTTTGTTTAGCTCAGTGACAGCACTGATTATGTATAAAATTGTCAGTTATCTAGTATTATTGTTTATAAAGTGCGGTCATCTTCACACATATTTACAGATAACTCTCTCTATGGCTGTTCTGTTTGTTTCCACAAAATTAGTGCCTTTACTTCAACGCTGCCTTTTGAAGAACATCAGCGGAATCAGTTATATGCAAACTCATTTTAATTAGGCTTTGTAAAAACCAAAGAAGTGTTTATGCTCGAGCAGCCCTCTTAGCAGGAGCTTAAATTACGAACAGGAACCTCTGCCCTAGTGGCACAAAGGAGTTGGCACAGAAGCATGTCAGTCTCCTACCGCTCTCTCTTATCCCTCAGCCACCACTGGCACAGCTTTCCTGTGGAGGAGAGCAAGTGAGGGCAGCCAGTGCTAATTCTAAAGCAGCTTTAATTCTCCATCAGCTTCCTGCCAAGAAATCTGCAGGGTCAACAGGGAACATTGTTAGGGAGTCACAATTCTTGTTGCTTGGGTTTTAAGCTTTATTGCAGCTTAAGCTTTGTTAAACATTTAGAATACCTTAAGAAATACACTGTAAGCACTGATAAGGGACATCTGCACCGTACAGAATATTGCTCTCACTTCTCTAATAATGGACCCAATAGCACCTTTGAGAGCCATGCCCTTGCACTTGCTAAGAGGTGCAGCTATACAAGTCTTGGTGCTTTATTTTTCTTCTCAAATAATTCCCTATCTTTCTAGTTTCAGATTATTATTTGCTTCTATTCTTGTGAAATCTTATTTCATCATTCCTTTTATCCAGTAGCCTGGTACCAGTCCTCCACACTCTTAGACAAATTAAGGGATTCTTTCCCTTTCAGTGAACTGTACATTAATTTAAAAATATATAAATAAAGAGGCACTGCCTCCATCACACTCAGAGAATCTCTGAAGCCAATTCCTTTAATATCTTCTTTTGCATTACTTAACATCCTTCAAGTCATGTAGCCATAGTTATATCATGATAACTTGGATACATTAGGGCAACCATGGTCCCAGCTAGTGTCAAAAGCAAGACATTCAGTCTTCCATCTTATCCTATGATTTATCTCAGCAAAAAATCAATGTCTTCCCTATCTAAATCTATACTACTCTCAGTGGTAGGCACATACACAGTTTCAACTACAAGATCCATAATGGCTTCCTGCAAACACCTTCTGGGTGTAGAATCTTTATGGCATTGGTATACAATCTTTACTAGATTTACTGCAAAATTAAACCACACCTGAAAGCTACTCCACAAAATCTCCTAGCATCTCCATCAAGCTCTGGTGAATACTATGGATTTCCATTGATTTTCAGATTACATTTAGAGAAGAGACTATCATTCACCGTGAATCCTAAAGTGCTGAGGTTCAGATTCATCACACTTAACCTAGGTAACAAAGCTAGGTGTGCAATAACCATAAGCTCCCTCTAAAATAATTAGAGACAGACACTTTCAGAAAGTAATTCAGGTTTTCAAAGGTATTAATAGCTTTTGGAGTGTGCTTACCTCTTTCAAGTGAATATAGAGGGAGCATGAGACAACAAGGTTCTTAGTTTAGGCGTGTAAGCACAGTGCTAAAAGTTAAGGGCTGGAAGGTCCAAGCTGTTTCTGACTATCAAATACCATTACACTAGATAAAAATAATACGGGTGCACACAGTTCTCTCTCAAACACTGAACAGAATTAAGAGACCAAACATAAGTACCTTACCCAGCTGATCAACATCATTTGCATGTAACAAAGCTATGAACTGTACAGCAGCCAACAAGTGTCCATCCTACCCTCATTTAGAGCTTCCACATGCTTTCTAGAGCTCTTCATAACAGTGTCCAAGTCATACAATCACTCCTAGCTTCCTTTTAACACCTACAGCTGGATAAAATGCCCAGCAGTAAAATGGACCCTTATTCTTACTTTAAAACCTTTGCTTGTAGGAGATGTATGTAAAAACAGCAATTACTTGCCCAAGTGTTTCTTCACGAACATGCTGAGCAAGATCAAATCTAGTTTGTCACAATAAAATCATTACTGGTTATGATGCCATTTGACTTTCATAGTAAGGTGAACTCATTAAGAAGAAAAAGTGGAGGTGTGTCTACTGCCTTGTAAGGAAACAGAATTATTAGTCAGCCCAGCCTCATTAGCAAAAGAACAGCATTTGTGAGTTAGAGCAAAACTAGTAGACAGCAGGCTAGCCTATTTGATTCATTTTTAAATCCATTTCTATTGGCCATCAACTACTGTTTTTAAGTGTACAATGTTTAAACTGCTTACCATAACACAAAATCACCTTCCTCAATGTATAATTGAAGCAATCAATAAACAAGATATTCTGGCAAGCAATGAAAAACAGGGCACTATACACAACAGCAAATATTTGACTGGTTCTTCATAAGAAAATTGCAGCATTTTAATATTTACTTTCACTCAGAGGTGTTGATGATTTCCCTGCTGAGCAATAACAGGGGAAAATTAAAAGGGCCTTCATAATCACTTGATTTTCCTTTTAAAAAATAGTATTTGCCAAAATATTCTCTGTACTCCTATTGTTTGTGAATTTGAAAATGCAAACTTGCAAATATATTTGGAAGTGCTACTGTTTAAAAATAGCATCTCAAACTTTGATTTTCCTATCTGCTCTCTGCCCTAAGGGGAACAGCAATTTCTCTATGACAAGATGGATCTGGCATCCTCAAGCTACATCAGCATGAACTACCATCAGCACTTGCTGAGCATCTATCTCTTGTTATATACAGTTCCTAACACATTTATGCTGCAATGGCAATTATAAAAGTAACAATGGCTGCCTGCAGATGGTTATTTGATCCATAACAAAAATGAGTGCTTTTATTGTTATTATCACTGGTATAAAATCCATCCTGTCTGAGTAGATGACAGACAGCAGATATTTTATCTTTTTAACTATGTAGTCTCTCCAGAATTACACACAGTGAAAAGGATGCCCCAAAACATTACTTCAATTCTGATAATTAAAAATATTTGGAATAAATCTCATCTAAAGTAGTAAAAATTGACTCCTGCCCATGCCCTTTTTCAGAATTAAAAGTGTATTTAACACAACTAGGTATAATTCACAAGATAGAAAGTCACCTCATTTGCTGGCTCTTACCTAGCAGGCACACAATTGGTAACAATTTATTAATCTCCTCTGCACTTTCACGAGGCAAAATAATTGAATTATGCAGTGTGCTGTTCCTAGGATTGGTAGCATGATATAATTCTATTTATTTATTTATTTATTTATTTTTAAGATTTAATCTGACATTTACTTCAAAATACTACCTCTATAAATAAAGGGTCAAATCCTTAGTTATGCCTGAAAGCAGCTCTTCAGCATTAACCCTATCTATCCACTTGAAACCTCGAGTTTTTCATGATGAAAAGTAAATGGAGAGGTCTAATTTTCCTTACTTTGACTACCTGAAGTTACAGCAATAGGCTAAGCAAGCCCTCTAGGCTCTTCCTAGAGTCAACAGTGAAAAAGAGGCATCTCCATAAGGCAATTCATCCCATCCCAAAACAAATGTTATGCTACAGAATTGCTTTCACCTATCCGTTCACCACTGAATAAATAAGACACCTGCTTTTTTAGAAGAGTTAAAGATGAAAAAGACCTTTCAGAGAGTGCATTTGTCCAAAGTAATACACAACTCAGTAAAATCAAACCAGAAACAGCATTTCCAATCAGTAATTCCTAGCCTAATTGTAGGACAACAGTAACAGATTTTCAGAGAAGAACAAAGACTAAGTTATGACTGATTAACACTATGCTCAGATAATTAAATTCTGTTATAGATAAAATGCTACATAAGTGTAACAATATTTTTTTCTATGTTATCAGAACACTCTTTAAAAAGCCTTAGAAATGAAAATGTGTTCTTTTTCAAAGAACACATGGCTGAAAAACATTAGTCCATCACTCACCTGAGAAGACCAGATTTTATGGATAACTATGAAATGAGGAAAATGTTGTCAAGCTTAATTTTATATTTTCTGCTTTTGTCAGCTTGCAGGAGTAACTTCTATCCACTTTTGCACAGCTCTTAATGTATTAAAAATAATGAATAAAGGAGACTCCAACAGGAGAAGTCAAATATGACAGTATAATTAAATTACTCAGCATCCAGGAATCTCTTGCTTTTCAGATCTAGGAGTTAAATATATGCCAATTCAATTTCCTTAAACACTTGATAGGACCTATTTTCTATAAGATGTCTTGCTAGCAGGCTTTTAGTCACATTAAGTGATCACAAAGTGCACAGAAGTTGTGTTTTACTGCACAGCCCTAATTGAGCTGTCTCGGCTAAAGTAGCTGAATGTTACAGAAAAGTTTATTATACAAGCCCACTTACTCTCACACTAGGAAAAAACATTCTTGCATATTTCAGTGTAACTTATCCTACAAAAAAAAAAAAAGGAAGCAAAAGGTCTTTTATCAGCTTCTCATTTAAGTGAATTATGCTCACAGATTTCTTTTACAACTCAAAAATCTGGTTTCTCTTCAAACTGCAAAAGAGCAAAGTCTCAAATACCTTTCAGTTGGCTCTCATTACATTTGGTGTTTCTTTCTGACCAAGTACACCTTAGTTCCTTGTAGCACTCAGTAACAATTAATACCTCAGCAGCACTCTGTGAATGAGATTATATATTTTTGTTTTCAATAAACATCTCACTGTGCACATTTGCCTTTTTTCCTGTAACTTCTTTTAGAATTTATTTCTCCATTTCTTAAGCATCTATCTACCTAGTCTAAGTTAAAAGTCATATTTAAAAAACACATAAAATACAAAGAAAACAAATGTAAAAAATCCTGATACCTACACATGAAATACAACTGTGGCTAAATGTCACAAACATCCCAAGTCCCTATCTATCTGTCCCATACACCTTGCCCGTGGCAGTGAAAGAACAAAAAGGTGGAAATCAACTTCTCTCAGGCAGGAAAAGACCAAAACCCAGCTCTGTTACAGAGTATGGATGTGTTGTAGCAACCAATGTATTGGAAGAAATCTGAAGCAAAGCTATTTTAGTTGTAAAGGAAGACAACATTAACATGAAATCTGGCATCAGTACTTACCTGATAGGGGCCACAATCTCAACCTTACCCTCTCTTGAACAACTCCCTGTATCTCTGCAGCATGGCTCCAAGAGCTCCCACCCGTGAGTACAGAGGAAAGGCACCTCATCTGAACCCACAACTTGGGTGGGAGCAGATCAGTATCATCTTGGGACACATCTGATCTGCAACTGTGATCATGGCTCACCTGCCTTGGAGAAGAAATCACAACCTAAATTAGAACTTTCAAGACTAGGCTTGACCTGTTTTCCTTTATTTCTGAATATCTCAGTGGCTTCTTGAATGAATGAATGAATGAATGAGCCACAACAGGCAAAAACTGCACTTAACTTTAGTGGTCTTTTCAAGGCTACAAAAAAGTCTTTTACATTCATTTTTTGCCTCAGTCTGTCCCCAGTTTTGGAAGCTTACTATCAAAAACACAGCCCAGAATACTTCTACTTGAGAAGACAAAGGAGGAAAGAATGCTAATGAAGAGCAGAGACTGAAAACTGTGTTCATTTGATTGCAACCAAATGTGCCAAAATCAAGTAATACAAAAAAACATTATTTTAGTAGACTTCCTTCCCAACATGCAATCAGTGTAATTACAGGCAGGGATATTAGATCACAAGACAGAAAAGAGCTTGCACACATGGCCATAAAAATAAAGTCTGTGATCTCCCGTCAAATCTTCTTTCCCCCTGTGCATTACTTCTGCCTTTCCAACAAATTAATGTAATTTTATTTCATTTAGTTTTCTCAAGTGTCCTCTCAGTATAATTCAGTGTCTACAACAGATCTGCACCCTGACTGACTGATTTTTTTTCCCCTTACATTCATGCTTGGCAAGAATTTAATAGTAATTACATATTTCTCTCGTTCATTCAAAGGGCACACAGATAATCAACTGGCAGTGACTTTGACTGATAGACACTGTCATGAAAACTGGAGGATGAAATCTTTGAGTGAATTTCCATAAAGAAAAGCTGTGTAGACAATGTTACAAACGATGAGTGAGACATTTTTTACCACGTGACAGACTACCAGAGTGGCACAATGCAAGATTTTCTACAATTCTCAGCTATCTTACTTGCCCTGGGGTATGTCACCTTCTCGATATTATATTAGACCTCTTAGTGATGTGACATATCAACATAAAATCAATAGCAAAAAAACTACACTGAAGCACCCTTCATTGCTGAGAAATTAAGACAAAAAGTTAATCTCATGGATTTCAAAATAATGATGAGATGACAGAAAAACAGTGATGGTGAAAGGGCAAGAACAGCTGAAGGGTCCCCATGGGTTATCATTGCAAAACATTATTTCTGTATACATGCACTTGATTTAGAGCTGGTTGCACGAGGTCTATAGTAACACAAAAGCTAATAAGTCATTCCCTTGGATGACAGCCTTAGCACCTGTGCTTCATCAAACAGCAGGAAGCCTCATAAATTACCTAGAGAAGCAACTAGTGACCATACAGCATGCCTTCGAGAATCTTGCAAATCCACTTCAGCACATTCATGAGGTTCATTTCATTTTCTGCATTAGTGAAGCCCACACAAACATTTTATAGCACTATCTATCCTTTTGCCCTGATTACTGTTTCTAGAATCAAGTTAATATCACTCCTGTTTCTTATGCTAAGAGAGATGCATCATTTCCTATTTTTGAAGTAGTGCCTCTGTGACTTTGAAAACAGTCCGGAATATATACTAATTTAAAAGGAAAAGTAATGATTAGAGGGTGATGTTATTGAAGTTTGTGTTTGAGGACAGATGGATTGTTTATTTATATAAGAGCGAAGTGACGGGAAAACCCTCATAAGTATTTGACTTGGTACAGAAAGTCTTTTGTTTTTCTTAAATTGCACAATTTTTTCATGTCAATGGAATTTTCTTAGAGTTGAATAGAAATACTAGATTATGTGTCAGCATCAAGGAGAGAAATTCCACTGACATGACTAGACCTCTATATCAGCAGGGAACAGTATCACTGATAGTCTTGATAGGATACAGATGAATGTGAAACAAAGTAACTTCATAGGTTGCATCTCAAATTCCAGCCTGGAAATTTTTAAGATAATTCTGAGATTTATTGTTGCCAGCAAACAAAGTGATTTTAAGCAGGTTTTAAGAAGCTTTAAAAGGGAGAAAATACAAAAAGAAGTCTGCTTCAAATTAACTCAATGCATTCAAAAGTATTTAGAGATGAAATCTACCATTATTTCTGCCTTGAAACAAAAGAAAAAAAACCTGAATTCATGCAGAGGATACATGACTGGCCACTAGTAACAATGAGGAATGCTGCACCAAAATTTCTTGTGTATTGAACACTTACTTTCTGAGTTTTGTTTATTAATGCATTACACAGCATTAATTTACACCTGAGACAAATTTGGTCATTTTCTCCTTCTCTCTTTTGAAGGCTAGACAAGAAATACATTATAAACATCTGCCATAAGAGATCTTACAGTGGGAGAGAACTGCAAGAACTAATTTTTGGAAAAAGAGGGCAAGATCAAAAAAAAAATTAACTATTCACGGGGGAAGGCAGAAATCACATTCAATTTGTTCCAGTCTTTGGCCACTACTGTAGAAATCGTCTCCTTTAAAGACAATCTTTACCTTTACATGAATACCAGCAGTGTTCTTTATCTGGAAGGTTTAAGCAATCACTCAGTTATCCTGAATTCACACCATGGAACCCACTAAAGATAAGAAACAATAATTTTTATGTAATCATAGAATCATAGAATGGTTTGGGTTGCAAGGGACTTTTAAGATAATCTAGTTCTAACCCCCTGCATTGGCAGGGACACCTCTCACTAGATCAGCTTGTTCAAGCCCTGTCCAACCTGCCTGTGAACACTTCCAGGGAGGGGGCAGCCACAACCTCCCTGGGCAACCTGTGCCAGTGTCTCACCACCTTTACACTAAATAATTTATTCCTAATTTCTAACCTAAATCTCCCCTCTTTCAGTTTAAAACCTTGTCCTATCACTACCCTCTCTGGTGAAAAGCCCCTCCCCAGCTTTCCTGTAGGCCCCTTCAAGTACTGGAAGGCCTCTATAAGGTCTCCCTGGAGCCTTCTCTTCTCCAGCCTCACACTCCCAACTGTCTCAGCCTGTCTTCATAGGAGAGGTGCTCCAGCCCTCAGATCATCTTTGTGGCCCTTCTCTGGACTTGCTCCAATGAAAACCTCGGCAGTAAAGCATCAGATAACTGATTTCAGTGCTTGTATTGCCAAGAGCTGTTGCAACGTTTTTTAACTGGGTAAAACCCCCTAAGAACTGAAGATACACCCATATACATATAGCAGGTATGAAGCAAAATAAAACTGAATAGTCAAGTCAAGCTGTGGTCCATCAAGAACATGGTTGAAAGTTCCTGCTACATGACAGCAAGCTATAGCCCAGATTCATTAACCATAGCTATTGTCTTCTACTGAGGAGGGTATATCAAAACTGCAGTTGTCCCAAAATACTTTACTGTACCCATCAGTTTTACTTGATTCTTAGTTTCATCTTCCATTGGTTTACATCCATGAGTGTGCTTCATCCAACTCCTGGCAATCTTCATAGCAGTAGCATTTTTGCATGAGATAAAGAGTAACTAGAAATGCTTAACTTCTGCATATTGAAGGTATAGAAGTTCTTCACATTTAACTAATTTGCCTAAGTAAATGAGTAGGGCATTGATCTGGCAAGAAGCTACTATTTAGCTCTTCACCTAAAAGCCACCTTTCCCAGCTGTGGACTCAATGTTGTGAGTGGGAACAGCCTTAATATGTCTTCTTAATGCATACTTCTCAACAATACAGATTTGATCAGGTTCTTCCCATTCACAGAAACCACAATCAGCAGAGATTGAATACAAGGGGAGAAAATATGAGTGCATGTCATAAAATACCACAAAAATGGGTTTGACCTGACGGAGTACACCAATAGGAGGTAATTATCCAAGGAATATCAGGACAGCATTATAGCCTTAAGACTGCAATGAGAACAACTTATAAAAAATGTTATAAAGATTGTCCACTTTCATTTTGGTCTCTATTACTAGAAATACTTTCAGTGACATAGCTCCATATGTCACAGGCCTGAGGTTCAGAAAATTAATGCTTCGAGGTCTCTGAAAACTACAAAGAATTTGCAATCCTCATTTCAGCGTCTCTGAGCCATCTGCCATCCTGCTCACATAATTGATAGGCCATTGTTTTTGCTTCTCAACTCTCAGCTAAATTCTAAGTTCTCTAACTTGTCATTCACAAATGAAACATACTCATACAAAACAGACTCTGAGGAAGATCTTATACACATATATGTAACTGATAACAGTCTTGGCTCACTGTATGAGCCCTAACAGTCCTGTTAACCTCTAACAATCTTCTTTATACAAAGTGTCTGATTCATCACTCCCAGTGAGGAAACCAGGCACACCAGAAATAAGAGGCAGAAGCCCAAAGAATTAAATAAGTATGTAATTATTACTTGCTACTCATAATTTGGATTATGAGTTGCTCAATGCAGAAAGGAAGACCAATATGGAAAAGAAAAAAAAAAATTCTATACAACTATCAGTCATAGATCATACAGACAGCTATATTCCCATGGCTTAATGAGCTACCAATCAGCTGAGCAGCAGTCACAGTGTATCTGCATGATGTTGGCCAGTCACATATGAAAACAGTTAGCTCAAACAACAAAGACATTTAAATCCACACTTGTATCATACTGAAAATGGGCAGGGAGCCCATTACTATAGCTGAGCTGATGCATGTGAAGTTATTAAGTTAAATTTCTGAGCTAAAAGACAAAGACTAGGTCCACATGGAGAGAGAGCACCTAATAGAATGTAAGAGCAGAAAAAAAAATCTGAGCTTACAGTGAATATACCTTTTGCAGGACCCACAACATGTTTATAAAGTAAATGAAATACAGATTGTACCAATGGTCCTTTTACAAGATACTGGCCTAGTCAGACATTGTTATTTGTAGCCATGACTGAGAGACTTGGCTTAATCTGTTAATTTAAAAGTTCTATATTGGCATCCCCTGCTCAATTTTAGGATGAACTTCCTTGAAATTTATGGGGTGCATTTTAAATCAAAATAATTCAGTCATCTTCAACAATTTTTTTTTTCTTTACAGAAAACCAGCAATAAAGAACAGAATTGCTGTTAGAATTTTTAACACTCCTTTTTAACAAAATGTCTGTTTCATCTTCGCATTCTTGCTAGTCACTTAGAGATCTATAAAGGTGAAAAGATTTCCCAAACATTCCATGTGAACCCAGGACACACCTGTCTCAGGGGACAATAACTGATCAGGGCTTATCACTGGAAAGAATTCTAGGACTGTCTGATTAAGGAAGAGGAAAAGGAATACACAGAAGCAAGACACCATATCGGTTCATATTTGCCTGTTCAAATTAAATAATTATACTCAGTTTTTATAAATATTTGGTCTATTAGTAAAGCCTGGCAGATCATTCCAGTTTCACTGGCATACGCTGGGAGTTCAGGAAGGGGATGTGCTATCTTTCCCCCTTCAAAGAACTGGCATGCTATGAGGCAGATTGTAGTATCAGTATTCTGATCAACTATTTTGTGCTGTGTGTAGTGCCACAATAGCCAACAGGACCACTTACAAGATACAACTCAGTCTGACAAACAGATCCAGTTACTGAGAATGGAAGCTGAACTCACGCTATGGAAGAGGTTTGGGGGATTTTTTTTCAAGTGTAGATTTCTTCCTAAAATATACATTCCAACTCAACTAGAAATTTGTTATACTACAAGAACTTGCGGTCAGAATCCTGTTATCTATGACCACATATTTGGTAAAAAGTTACTTGGGATTAACCAGAACCTCATTTCAAAATGGTTTAAGCAAAAGTGATGAGAATCTCTGAGTATACAAGTTCAAGGTGATCTTAATCAATGCTAAAAAAAAAAAAATTAAAAAAAAAATTGGTGTCTGCTATAGATTTTTAGCAGTTCACTTAAACAATAAAAATTAAAAGTCTTCTAAAGAAATCTAAATTATTTTTCTAATGGTTTAACGGTCTGTTTCAAAATATCGGGGTCTCTTACAGCTCATGCCCAGTAGCTATAGCTACACTATCATACTGCTATATTTAGAAACAGCATCAGTAGCATTTGTAATTCCTTTATTTGACAAAAAAACATGGCTGCAATAGTGGTTAGATAAAACAGTAAACTGCAAGAACTCAGAGTAGTTGTCAGATGCTACTTCAGTCATACCTGCCCCCAAGAAAGGGCAATCTAGAACCACCACCCCCACACTGTCACTGCCAAAGTGAGAAGCCAAGAGAGCAGAGATGTGATTCAGCCGCGCTGCAATTTCTTTAACTCAGTAGCAAAGAAGTACTGCCTAGCAATAGCTTCTGCAAGTGCTCAGTCTTTCCCTTATACATTCCTACTCTTCTCAGAAAGCTATCAGGTTTCCTGCTTCCTTCATCTTCAAAAGGTACTGGGAATACGTCTTCCCTCTTGATACACTAAGGGCTGAGGAAAAGGACACCCCATCCCTGCATTGCCAAGTAAGAACTCTGCTTTCAGGCTTCCTTACAGGCTTTCACTGAAGCTCCAGAAAAGATGTCACAGCTGTAGGGTACAGAGCCCTTCTCCATTACTCGTACCTGTGATGGTCCCACTAGCACTACTTCCGTGGAGCTGATAGCTACAGCTGCCCACCACTCTAATCACTGAAGCCAGAGGAGGGAAGCAAGACCCTAATGCTTGTTTTCTGATGCTAGCCAGATGCATCCCTCTCTCCCAGTAACCACTTCATATGAAGCTTTAGTGTGCATATTGTTTTACAGAGGCCAAACATCAAATTTCTATTGAACATGTCATCTTTTGATCCCCTGAAGCCTTTCATGCAAGCTGGGATTTGGAGACACAGGCAGAGCAGGACCAGAAAAATTGTTCCATTATAGCCTACACTGTGCCTGCAAATAAAGGCTCCATGTTTCAGGACTTCTCTTTCAACCAACAAAGCCAGCTACACATTTGCAAAAGGTTACACTATGTTCTTTACTAAAAAAATATTTCTCATTTAGATAGATCTAAAATGAGCTTTCCTGCATTACACTGCTAACCTGTAGAACATTCTGGCTGTAGCTTTTATCAATTCCACCCAACAGTATTTTGACAAACAAGTTTAACATTGAAACCAACAGCTGCAATTTGGCAGCTAGGGGCTTTCTCTCTTTCATTTTAGTAATGTGTCTGCCAGGGCTCACTGTTCTTGTTATTCAAGGTACAGCAGCCATAACTCATGTCTCTGGGGCATTATTGTATGTATATTTTGGAGTAAAGAGGGTTCTTAAGATGTCTAATATGATGTCCTTTGCCATCAGTTATGAGAGTATGCATCATCTTGCCAGTTAATCATACTATTATGAATGCTGAAGACATGAAAACCATGAGGGATTGGAATGCATATATTTCTGGATTAAGAAAAGCTATTGGAAAAATACAGGCAGAATACTGAAGAACTAGGTTTGGAACTGAGTTGGATTGGTGCACAAAACTGAAATAGTTTAATTAAAAGGGCTTTTTGCCACAGTTGCTTGTAATGACTCTGGAAAAAGAAAGGAAAAGAACACACAAACTTCCATCTTCTACTAAAAATGGAGATGGTAAAGGAGAAATTCAGCACATTTGGATGAAACCAAATATAATTAAAAAACAATATATAAACACATCAACCCTCTATTTACCTGCACTGTCATTTTAAGCTAGAAGAGGCTGATGCATTTAGGCAGAGTCATCATCAGTGCCGCACAGCATCATAAATCTCTTGCTTGTTTATGCATTAGTGTTCAATTTACCTTCCTTGCGTGTACTTTGCTGCCACCTCCAGGATGCTGTGGTTCTAGGACTGAAAGATTAAAAAACCTGTAACCAAATGAAAGTTACTTTGCTCAAAGGTGCAATATTTCAAATTGTAAACATTACTTAAGTTTCATTTTTTTCAATCACCAAAAATCTGTTTGCAGACACCATTCACAAGCATGGGTGTCATGATACCTTACCGATTCAAAAGTTGCAGGCTGCTTAGAAAAGCACAATGGTGCTTTAAAATAATAGCCTATTTAGCATAATGCTAAAATACAGAGGACACTCCATAAACATTTATTTATAGCATACATAAATTGTGAACAAGTCTCTTGGGATTGTTATTCTACCTAATTCTAGGAAAAGAAAGAGTAAACAGACAGCTCTTAGATTTAAGTATTTTACAAGGTTGGGATTTTATTTTTCTTTCTTTAAGCAGCGTTAAGTCATTCAAGGCACACAGCTAGCCCCTTAGAAGTAGGCAATAATTGCAGTGGAAAAAGAAGTTTCAAAATCCTTTAGAATTAAAAGGTACTACTGGTATCTTTCTTCCTCCTTTATTAATGAGAGGATCAACTTCAAGTGGATAGAGTATCAGGTATCATTAAGGAGATCATTTATCTAAAAACTGTAATGAGATGTTAAGTCTCACAGTGCACAATGGAATATAGAATTTTTTTCCTAAAATTAAGACTAACAGTAGGCTAGAGCAATTTTTTTTTTAAGATGCTGTACGATCAGTAATATTTAATTAGTATTCATGTACAACAGTACTTTTTTCCTCATATATAAATCTTTCCTGTTACCTCCATCTGGATATTTCCTGACATCATATCCAAGTATTAACTACTTTACTCTCTTGCACGCATACCATGCACTTTCACTTGGTCACAATGCCAAAGCTGCACCCATATTGCTAATACACTGATGAGACTTCTTTACCTCTCTCTGAACATCAAGCCATTTCACAAACATATCACTTACCTTTTCTACATTCACTTTCAATGGTTTGCCTAACCACCTTTTGGGCTGTCCACACAATACTGCAGCTTTCATTAGCTAAATGAACTTGACCTGGGCCAAGACACTGTCATAACTGGCTTGACATAATAGTTTAATATTTATTAAAACCTGATAGATCTCATTATTATACTTTAAAATGGAGTCAGAGCTTGCTAAGACTAAAAGCATTATTCTGGTTGTAGACATACTATATGATTTATTTATTTATTGTATCTCGAAAAACATAAGATCTTGAAATAATAATTTACAACAGTGAAAAAAAGCTCACCAAAAAGATGCCACTACAGTTATTTTTGATCAAAAAATAAGTGAAAACTACTTTGTATTCTATTAGGACTTTCACTTTTTCAAATGAATTTTCCAATGTCAAAAGTATAAGATGCAGCCTAGCTCCATTGTCTAGAATCGACACTTCAGATTTTTCAGTCCCTGATCAGCTGTAACAACTGCCAAATGAACATATCAGACACCATGGCAGAAATGGTCTGCACCATTGCATGACTTGCCACAGTCCTTCTCTGTAGAGAAGATCAGCATAGGTACTATATATCACAGAAGCCACAAAACAAGTACAGTGATGTTCAAAGCAAGGTTTTAAATTTGTTAGACTTTCGCAGTGCTTATCCTTCTGGCAAGTGTTTCTGGACAAATCATGCAAATATCATTCTGTGTTATAGCTGAAGTGCTTTGCCAAAAATCATTCAAAATTATGTATACAGGGTAAGTTATTTGGCTTCATTTTTATTGTTATTCTTGTTGCTATTTATATAAAGACTTAAGTTGCTAAAGATGAGGTGTGTGTCCACTGGGTTCTTCTCAAATCACTTGGCAATAATCTTGCCAGAAAAAGTGGAAAGCATATTAATGGCTTTCATTGATTTTCTGCACTGAGATCATTACAAACGTATCAGAGCCATAAAAATGCATAGAATAGGTTCTCACCGTCTTCACAATAATACTGAACTATGCTTACTTTTCTGAATTCGACAGGCTCAATTACTTTTCCTCTATTTGAGACAGAATTCACTCACTTTCCAACCTGACCAGATTTTTAAGTAGTTATTAGTTTGTACACAGTAAATGTAATATTTGTTATAGTTGAAGAGAGTCATTAAAGAGGAAGACAAGACAAAAACATCAGTGTAATGTTTATCTGTAATGTGATAAAATTTGACCTGCAATCCAGAAAACAGTGCATTATGTGTCAATATTTCAGAATACTTCAGAACCACTAAAGAAATAATACCAAAATAAAAGCATTGAACTCAAGAGTAAGGACTCAGCTGCTTTGGAAATTCATCCACAATAGCCTAACTGAAACAAGTCAGCTACTCTTGGACCTTGGACTACATGATCATCTCCTGAAAATCCCTTTAAAAAAACATCAAAACACAAGCCCTCTTTTTTTTTTTCATATTAGCCATTCTGAAGAACTAAAATTTAATATGAATTTATTTTGTTCAAAAGGGAAACCTGTGGTAATTCACAGGATATCAGCATCTCATCAACATGGCAGATTTGTGATTACTATTTGGACAAGGGTATAAGTGTCTGCTACAAGAAATTCAATCACTCAAGTAGTAATAAGGATTTTTTTGATCATTTTCCTCTAGCATTTTTGTTTGCCTTTTACATGCTCTGTAAATCCTAAGATTTACATTTTAAAATGTCTGTGACCCAAGGAAAGGCAGAAAATAAAATTAAAATACTAAGTAAACAGAACTTCTATGAAGAGATAATTTTCTGTTATACACACCAACTTCTTTCTTATATAGAACAGAAATAAAAGGTTCATATCAACCATATACCTGAAATTGTTTTAAAACATGCTTCTAGAACACATTTTTAACTCCATTACTTTTATAATACTTCATAATTTTTTTCATAGCAGAAAGCTGGATCGCATTTTCCTCACCGTTGTTAACTTGCTATGGGCCATGTAAACATAATTCCCACCAGATGTTCATCATATACAGACTTCTGCTGTCAATATTCAGTATGTTTCTTCACCAGAAGCCTTCAATATGACCTACTGTATTTTCTAACTGGCAGGTCATGCATCAGCCATATGCTGTTTATTTGTTAGCTTCATTGATTTAAACACTTTTCTATGCTTTCACTTGCATATCCAGGAGGGGTATGATATTAGGAGAGGCCTCACAACACAGATGCAAGTGAACTACTCAAAGTGAACACACCAGGAGATAAGTGTCCATGTCTTGAAGAGCAAGAGAAAATGAAAGACTGTAAGTATATCAAGCTGCTTTTGTCATCTTGATTAAAGCCTA
This sequence comes from Apus apus, assembly GCF_020740795.1. NCBI lineage: Eukaryota > Metazoa > Chordata > Aves > Apodiformes > Apodidae > Apus > Apus apus. The sequence goes on along the minus strand of NC_067285.1, from coordinate 50,383,926 downwards.
ACAAGTTTTTAGGCATATATGTCCATAACATACACTCCACTTACACAGAACCACAGAAACTTAGAGGTTGGAAGAGACCTCGAAAGACCATCTAGTCCAACCCCCCTGCCAGAGCAGAATCACCCAGAGCACATCACACAGGAACGTGTCCAGGTGGGTTTTGAATGTCTCCAGCGAAGAAGACTCCACAACCTGTCTGGGCAGCCTGTTCCATGTAGCATCACCAGTGTCTTGACGATACCAGCCTTGTCCAACTTTTAAAAATACTGAAGTGCAAACTTTTCCTATAGGTTACAATCTATTGTGATACCTAATATAGACAGGAGAAGGAGTTCAAGTCTTCAGTGTGGAGAATTAGTCACAATTTCCAACAGCTTTAAACCAGACAGAATTAAGCTTCTTCCTCATCACATGATGTTGAGTGGAAACAGTATTGCTTCATGCTAACAGAAGGATTGAAAGTTCCCTTAGCCTTGCCTTATAAATAGTCTTCATGAGATTACAGTAACTACAAAAGAAACAAGAATGTGTAGTGCATAATTTCACCACAAAGGGTCACATTGTGTTTTTTCTGAACATAGAAAATTCAGGACATGAAAGAACACAGGAAAAAATCCTGATCAAGACAAGCCACAGAGGAAAGAAATAAATTAGTAACCACTGTGGTCATAGTGCAACTCCTATCTCAGGCTAAATCTTATTGAGATGAGAGTCCCAAGACAGTCTCATTTAAACTAATTTAGCATAAAATACCACTCGGTATAATGGTGGCAATGTCTAGTCTCAACTGTCTCCTGCAATTTACTTTTAATCTATAATGTTCCCCACCTTCTGTGCAATTTCAGGGTAGAAAAATAAAACTTTTAAAGGCTACTTGAAAACAGTGTTTCTGGTTACAGAACATTAGTTGTAAACACACTCAAGTACCTTAGTGCTGCTATTCAAATGTAAATATTTGTCATTTTTAACATCTTATTATTCAAAGGAAAACAAGCTATTCATTTACCACATACTCTTTATTCAGTACACTTTGAATAATATTTACAGTCAACATTTTTTTTTTCCAAGGGAAGTAATTTTTTTCCCTTAGTTCAATCATCATTGTTTTTCAAGTATTTCTATCACTATTGCTGCTAAGCACCATGGCGTCTTTTACAGAAATTATAACAACTGCAGTAAAAGGTAAAATATTTCAAATACAAAAGCACACTGTAAATAATAAATTGGGCAGTTCATAACTGCTGAGCCTTGGGAAGAGCTGAAGGTAGGGTATCTAACATAATTATAATTATGTATTTGCTACCTTGTGGCTCAAGACTTTTATCCGTAATCGGTTAGTTCTTCCCAATTCCCATCCCCTCCCCAATATGAGTTAGAAAGGCCAGTATAGCAAAAGTTAAAATATAAGTACTGTCCATTCCCCATTTCTCTCAGCTCACCTCATTCAAAAGCAACAGACAGAACAGACAGTGGGAAAGGGGCAGCAGGGAAAAACAACCATGCAGAAAAACGCCCTGAAGATCACTTACGCACTCAATCCCAGGCATTCTGGCCCTCAGCAACCATGGAATCAGTGCTGAATACTCCAGTAAGATCACACTGTTTGAGTAAACAATTTTATATTTTTACTTTAGCTGATAGAAAATGATGCAGTATTCTGTTACCTACACTGGCAAGTGATTTATTGGTACACATTTCATTCCTTGAAACTCTTCCAGGTATTACTCTTCTCCACAACTGTACTGAATTTCTAACTCTATGTGCAATTCAATGTCTGAATAATAGTGCTAGAGATGCTTATTTGTGAATAATATATTACAGTAGTCCATTTTTTACCCCAATATATACTTTCTTAGGAAGGCTGATCTCAAACTCCTGAAATTTGTTTTTCATAGTAGATGTTTTACTTGTGTTTTGTCTCCACTTCCAAGATTGCACACCATTAAATGAGACAAGAATATTTCTCTGTCAATACTTTGTTTCACTACCATGCAGCTTAGCATATTTTACATCAAAGCATTTCAGATGGTCTCTAGGTTGCTAGCTAACTGAATACAAGTAACCAACTTTAGAAATTCCACTTCATTCTGACTTATTAAAAAAATTAGTCATAATTAAAAAATTAGTCATTTTTTAGAGGATCAACAAGGTTGCATTTTCTAGAAGTTCTCAGCAATTCTCTTCCCATTGTATTCCAGAAAATGTAATTATTTGCCTAGAAATGATTAGTGAAGAAAATGTTTTAAATCCAAGTATTATCAATGTACTGGACAAGCTGCACTGCCTAGAATAATTTTTTTCTCACAAATACTGAAAAGGCACTTTTTCTACCTTAATTGCAATTAAATATTAATCTGATACTTATGTAACTTAAAAAATGTAAATTTATTACAAAACAGAATTCAAGAACTGAACTATTTTCATGTTAAGTTTCAAATATTAACAAGCAAAAACAATTCCTAAGTGCAAAATAATATAAATTGTTTTTCCCTCAAAAATAATTCATGATATATGCAGATCTGTGCATTTGTGCTTCATAATCACATCTAGGCAGTCAGGAATGGAATCTACATGGCCTGAGCCCCACCCTCTCAGTGAATCAGCTACTGCTAAGTTGAAATGGAAATATTAAAATTAACAATCAACTGCTTTAACAGTAGCTAGAGACAGTATCCTCAAGCTTTCAGTAGTAACCTGGAATGCAAATTTACCTGTCTGTAGTATTTAAGAACTTTCTTCTCTCTTTTATACTGCTTGCATGACTATCAGCACAGTTGCCTCTGTTAGAAAAGACTTCTTTAAATTATGGTGCTCAGTGCCAGCTATTAAAAAGCGTAATCCTAAATATAATTGTTAGATAAATGCAGTTTCTCTTTCATGACATTTACTTTGTATCTCCTAGTTTATGTTCAGATTTACCTGTACCTGTGCAATCACACTACCTCTCCTTCTGTAAGATCCTTTCTAAGAACTTCATTAACTTACTTAAGATACAGCATGGTCTCTCTTCTTTAGTCTAGTCTGAGCTCAGATTATTGAGTTGGAAAAAAGGCTAATGCAGATAAATGGTGCAGTGTCTGGGAAAAAGAAAAATTAAAAAAAAACCAAGGAAAGAAAAAAAAAGTAAAAAACAAAGTAAGAATGTCCCCCAAAACCCATTATCATTATTACTCCTTTAGCCTCTGCCTTCTAAGTCTTTTCTGTTCTCTTCACTCTCACTGTAGGAGAAATAATGGACCTTTGACCACAACCTTACCTAGTCCAGCCTCTTTATGTACCAGCCACTGAAGCCAGTCTGCTCCCAGAACTGGGAAAGCACAGTAAAAAATATCCTGCTTTCAGTCTCAACTCCCTCTTCAGCTCTAGAGCTGAGTATCTGCCTACTACCTATCACATGTGTCTCATTAAAAATAGTATTACAGCTGGAAATAGGAGTGGGGGGAGAAGGGGAGAAGACCATGGTGAGGTTTTTAAGAGAAGAAAATGCTAGATGATACCAAAAAGTTAAATAATTATCAAGCATGATTCCCTATTCAGTGCATTATATACCTAAAAACAAGTAATGTCTGAAGATTTTTCAAAGGCAAATTGTGACATTTTAGACTATTTCAGTTGTTAAGGGATGATATTAAAGGAAATAGAAGTTTCATTTCATTTAAGTAATGTTTCAAACATTTCTGAAAAACACATCAACCTATAAAAAAAGCAAAGCTTTCAAAAGCAAGGCAGTACATTAAATTTGGGCAATCATTCTCACAAGTTTCACAAAACTATCTCATACATTATTTCAAACTTAGTGGGAAGCTCATGAGAGCTCAACTTTTCCATGTTCTAATCTACTATAAGGCAAAGATGTGAAATTAGGAGATAGCTTGATGATACATGAGGTCCCCCTAAGGAAAAGCAAGTTGTTTTTGTTGCTTAGGTCCACAGCAGCTTGCCAAACAGTGTTTATGAACTTGGACACCCTTCTTAAAATTGCAGTTTTGCAGTTAATGAGCCATTGATACACATACCTCAGAGATGCACAAACTTAGACTGCTGACCTGATAAATTTTTAATTAGAACTTTTTCAGTACTCATTTTTGTCAAAGTCAGAATGAAACTAAGACCCAGGGAAGGCCCACTGGTTTCAAGGAATAGTCCCACTCTATTCCATAGTGACCCCACTGACTTTAGCAGGATAATTGATGCTACCAAAGCACGAATTCAGACTCTGTGCTTGACAACAGCCTGGGTAAGCACTGAGACAGCATAATTGTTTCACCCTCTGCAGCCAGAGCTAGAGCGTGTTCCTCTGGAACACACCAGCATTGACAAAGTTGCTCTTTATACAAAAGACAGATGCAGCAAAATGCTGTCCCTGAGTTGCCAGATATCTTCAAGGATATCATGGTGGCATTTTTCATGAGCACTACATCCAGTGAAACAAAATGGGGTTTATTAGATTAATTGGCAATTATTAAATTAGCAGTGAAGTGATGATAGTACATGAGTGTCGTGCCTTACAAGCAGAAAAAAGGGTTTAACTATAATCTAGTTTTGTGTGATTTTGCAAACAAATTAAGTTCACTAATAATAAAATAAGCCCAAAACTTTAAATTTCTTATCAAATATATGTGCAGGACTTACTGAATAGACAATTTGAATGTTATTTCAAAGTGCTATCAACTGGTTGCACTATGCAAGTTGAAAGTAAAACCTGAGGGATATCCTATAATTATTGTCAATATTGATGTGATATTCTTGCAAGAAAGAATAATTAATGGACTTCAGTGGCCACTCACTCTTGTGCCAGAAAAGCAAGATTCTCTCCCCTGCCCCTTGCTTTTAAAGCAAGAAGGAGTACATTATGTAAAGGAGCACTAAGTAGAAAATTTCCTATTTTGGTGAATGAAGACTTAAAGACAACTAAACACTGCTTCCAACAAATATTCTTTTGACCTATATCACCAGTATGGGTACAACTTGTTAATAGCACAAGCCTACAAAGCAACTATGAAGCTGCGTTAGGAGTTTAACATACACCATTGTAAGTTATCTTCTTACTTGAGAATTACTAACAATAAATAAAAATTATTTAATTTTGAGACATTATAAACATATTTCATTCCATTTTAAAAGAATCATCATTACTTATCATGACCTAATGAATATGGTAAATCACTAAAAATAACGGTATCTATTTTCTTCTAATTTTTCTGGGAAAGAAGTGAGACATGTACCTTCCTAATAAGAGAGATGTCTCACTTTGAAGTACACACAACAGCTCTGCACACATGAAAACTAAGAAGAGGAAAAATTAATCCAAAGTGAATTTTGGCAGCCTATAAAGTCTGGCTTTACTTTAGTATCTTCTGTGCTCCTCAGGTTCATCTCATTTAATAAACTCAACAGCTTAAAGCTTAAATGATTAAAGAAAGGACAGGTAGTAAGAAATGACATATTAAAAGCAAAAAACCCCACACTCAGATGTAGCCATGGCAAAAAATAGAAAAATTGTAACGAGCCCTATGCTTAGGAGAGAGCACTGTGCAGTCAATGTAAGTAATGAACCTTTCATGTGAAATGATGTAGTGTCACAACTCATTTGCATCCCACTTAAAGTGTAATTAAGTTTCCCTGACAGCATGGCTTATGGCTGAAAGAACAGACCTGGTTGCTAAATTAATCCAGAATCCCTCTAGTTAATAACACTCTGCAAAGAAAACTTCACACACTTTCATTTAAAGTTCCTAAACTTACATTCAAAGTGGCACTATAAGGAATTTCAGAGAATGTTTTTAGACTTCAAGCCACACTCAATCACACAGCTGACTTGAAGATAGGTGTACTGAATCCAAGACAATGCTTGATCCAAACCATAGTACACGAGATAATGTAGCAACGCATTTAAACACGTTTCCATTTTTTGTTGTTCTTGAAAAACTGACCTATGGATGGCAGGAACTCTGTCACCATGAAAAGGTGCTCCTAACTACAGCAAAATGATGATCATCAGCTGGTTCACTACTTGTAATGACACCTATGTCTGATTTTTTGATAAAACAGTAACATCTAGCAATGCCCAGTAATAATGAACAGTTGTTTTTGTTTCAATTGAAATAAGCCCCATCATTAACCATTCCTTTCAGCCACCCATAAATCCATGCTCTAAAAAGGAGTTATTAAAACATTATAAGATTGTCTACATAAAGCAGACATGCTTTTCTTTTTTGGGGTAACATTTTAGGTTTTATGAATCAGTTTATTCTTTACTGAGTTTCAAATTAAAGGTTTTATTTTGTGCCAAAAAAAAGGTGAAACACTCCAGAACACATACATTCTGTAAAATCCACATGGATCTAAGAAAAGTTAACTCATTACCATGTACCTGAAGTTGTGGACTATCTAGAATAAACAGTTCTTAAACACACTCATTTACCATTATATTCCTAACTGCATGTTATAAACTGCAAGGAGCCTATGCAGACTCTCCATTATTTCGAAAATCTCATTAGAGAGAATTCTGTTTCTGCCACTGGAAAGAAACCAATTTTAGCATCTCCATGAGATCATTCCCAAGAGTCACTCTGAAACACATTACATGAAAACCTGCAAAGTCAGAATATGGATCCAAAAGGAACAGGTACACAGTGGCTATAATTAAATTGTAGCTGTTACAAATGGCTTATTCCTTCCCTACAAGAGGATTAGTTATAACAGCATTTGTGACAACCAAGTATGACTAACTGAAAAACAAAAGCCATGGTTTGCAAAATGTTTTGATGTTCTGGAAAACAATTTTACTCTACAGTTGAACAAAATGAAAGCTGGTAGCAGCTATTTTTTATATAAATAAATATTCCAAATAGTCTCCAAAAATATGGTGGTAACAGACCGTGACCAACCAAGTCTATCTGAATTTGAGAGATTAAGCTATAGCCTTATAATATGAATACAATCACTACTTAAAAGATCAATCAAAATAATTTCAAATATTTTTCTGCTAAGGGAATGCTTTAGGAAAGCATATTGTGTCCAGGAAGAGAAGTTTAAAGCACCAATTATCCCTTCACAGTCATGACTTCTAACAATCAATGCAAAACCTAAGAAGTACTTGAAGCATAGCCCCTGAGATCTGTTGGATCAAGCACTGGCTGGACAGTTGGGCCCAAAGAGTGGTGGTCAATGGAGTCAAATCCAGCTGGGGCCAGTCACAAGTGGTGTTCCTCATGGCTCAGTGTTGGGACTGCTTCTGTTTAACATCTGTATTGATGATCTTGATAAGGACATAGAGTGTATTATCAGTAAGTTTGCAGATGACACCAAGCTAGGCAGGAGTGTTGATCTGCATGAGGATAGAGAGACTCTACAGAGAGATTTGGATAGATTAGATCATTGGGCTCATGTTAATGGTCTGGGCTTCAACAAGGCCAAATGCTGGGTCCTGCACTTGGGCCACAACAACCCCAGGCAACGCTCCAGGCTCGGGGAAGTGTGGCTGGAAAGTGTCTGGCAGAAAAGAACCTGGGGGTTCTAATGGACAAGAGGCTGAATATGAGCCAGCAGTGTGCCCAGGTGGCCAAGAAAACCAATGGCATCCTGGCTTGTATTAGAAATAGTGTGACCAGCAGAAGTAGAGAGGTGACTGTCCCCCTGTACTCAGCACTGGTGAGGCCACACCTGGAGTACTGCGTCCAGTTTTGGGCACCTCAATTCAAGAGGGATATCGAGGTGCTGGAGTTGAGTTCAGAGGAGGGCAATGAAGCTGGTGAAGGGCCCAGAGAATAGATCTTATGAAGAACACCTGAAGGAGCTGGGAATGTTTAGTTTGAGAAAGAGAAGGCTGAGGGGAGACCTCATCAGTCTCTACAACTACCTGAAAGGTCATTGTAGAGAGGCTGGTGCTGGTCTCTTCTCACAGGTAATTAGCAACAGAACAAGAGGGAATGGCTTCAAGCTGCAACAGGGCAGGTTTAGACTGGCCATTAGGAAAAAAAATTTCACAGAAAGAGTGGTTAGACACTGGAATAGGCTGCCCAGGAAGGTAGTTGAGTCACCATCCCTGGATGTGTTTAAGCGTTGTTTGGATGTGGTGTTGGTGGATATGGTTTAGGAGAGAACTTGTAGAGTAGGGATGATGGTTGGACTCAGTGATCCCAAGGGTCTTTCCCAATCTGAATAGTTCTACGATTCTATGAACTTGGCTCATTTGCCCAAATGTGACTTTCAGCATAACACTGTGATCCAGACCAGATGTTTGTTTTCAAATAATGGATTTATCTATATCCACAACAGTAAGGCATATGGTTCCCAAATCTCTCCCAGATTCCATTTCTGACTTAATGTTTTGATATACACTAAATGCTAACTAATGGAGAACATAAGAAACAGGAAAACAGCGTGCAAGTAAGTGATATGAGTTCTGCTAATAATTTACGCTTTAAAAATAAATTGTCTTAGATATGACGAAAATATCATTCATAGTCTCTGGCTTTCATATGGAGACACTTGCAAGTCTAACATGTTACTCAAGGCCACATGCGTATCTTGTCAAATACAACTGTGTCCTGGCCACATGTTTCAGGGCAGCATAATTTAATTTTGCTTTAAATACAATTAGGTTTTGAGTTGGTTTTGCAAGTAACTATCGAAAGTTTATAGGCATTAACTGAACTAGTGTAATAATAACCGTATAATTATATTTTATTATATTAAGAATATGAATGCTATTATATTCCCATCAATCAGGTAGGTAGATAATTTTATTTTTTAATTCTTTTTTTTTTTTTAAAGCTATCTATAAATATGTGGGGGGTTTTGGCAGGGACAGAGTAATTTCCAATTCCTTTGCTAAAACAGCGAATAGGAAAACATGCTCTAAAAGAGTTAAACAGAGGCCACCTTGAGTCCTTCAGACAGCCAAAATATTCTGAGGTACTACAGAACCACCCAAGCCTGTAAGGAAGGAAAAGCTGCTACAGTAGTGCTTGCTCTAACAATATCCTGCTTAAGTTCTGAAATTAGGGCCAATGGGTACTATAAATCAGCCTTGGAGCTTTGAAATCAATGTGTTCCCACATGGAATGAATATAGCTGAATATATTCTCTGCAACCTGTTTGGATACAACTGTTACACTTCCTCTAGAACATTCATTCCTTGTAATGTATGCAAATAATCAACCTGTCTAGGATGCTTATATTCTCATTAGCTGAAAAGTCTCATTGCAGACAGACAGTCCAGATGACATTCCATTCTGGATTTAATCCAAACCCCATTAAAGTCATAAGGAAAAAACTTATTTCCAGTCTTCAACAGCCTCAGAGCCCAATATTACTTTACTGGTGAAAAGAAACTGCTCATACACACAAATCAGGCTCTCAACTCAGTTCAATTTCTTCTTTAAGTATTGGATAAAATGCTTATATAATCTTCCAGTCATATACCCATGGATAACACAGAATTCACTATTCTCAAGTGGCAAATACTTCAACAAATGATACACAATTTCAACTGCTTCAGTTTATATCCACTTTTTATAGTAGATCAATCTATTTGCAGGGCATTTGAAAGAAAGTCATTAAAATTTCAGCCTAATTTCTCATGTGATATTGGCAAGATACTTTGAACTAAAGGATTTTCAAACACTCCAAAATATTTTCACTATTTGCATTACTCAGAGAAGCATGTCCAATTTCTATACTATTTCATGATTTTTTATTATTTAGGGATTATTTAACTGATTCCCCAATTAAAGTTTCAACATATAAATGTAAGAAATAGGGAAGACTCCAAATCAGGAAAGAATGGTTAATCAAGACTCAGATGAGCCTGAGATCACAAAATTGTAACTAATTTATCGACCCAAGTGAAAACAAGAGCTTTTGTTACACTGAAAAAGAAAGCATCAAGTTAGAAGCTCACCTTGGGATAGCCACAATTCCAAATCCTTACTCCAAAGCCCAAAGCAGTATATTTCTATTAAGAGCAGTGGCATTTAAAACAAACAAACTACAAAAACCAAACCAAACCATCACCACAACAAAAAAAACACAACAACACAACCCCAAACAACCTAACTTAGAAAAGGAGCAATTACTACTGAACTACAAAAAACATTTTGATCACACAAGGTGAAGTTCTATGAGTTTTGTCATTTAATTCAACAGGAGCCAGATTACAACCTTAAAAGTATAATGAAAGACTATAATCAACGGAAGTTTCTGCAGTCTTGATGACACACTCTAACCATTCTCACAAATTACGTCTTAAATTAATACTCTTCATTAAAATACACAAACATTCTAAAAGCTACCTGACTACATTTTCACACATGACAGAAATCCTATTACTCTAAAAACATTAACTTAAATGTGCAGTTAACAGAAAGTGTGAGCTATTGAAAAAAAGTATCTGTATTCTGCATAATGTGTTAAAGTGAGACTGGACTTTTCGATAACTAATAGGGAAAAAACAGCTTTGGTCTTCAGACAGTGTCCATAAGGCTGAAGTATAAACTTGAAAAAAAGATACCCACAGAAGAGTTTTCTGACTAACTGGATAACCTGACCCAAACTGCGCGAGATATGGAGATACCCTGTCATTACTCAGAGTGCATTATTTCAATTATTTATTTTAGGACACTAAAAGAAACTAAGTGAAATGTACAAGTTTCAGTAACCAGTAGAAGAAAAAATTCACATAGGACAACAAAAAGAGCAACAATTGTCAACTTGCAAACTTCTCTGTAAACAGAATACTAGGAAAAACATTGAAAAAAAGATACTGAAGAAACTGATTTTACCATGACGGTTCTCATTTATTTTTACAGTATTTAAAAATACTTGCATTTAACCTTGAGGATGGTATACTTTCTATAGAAACCTACTAAGTGAAATAGTTTGCAAGGTGAGAATTTATTATGAAATCAAAATATTTTACATATTCCTGGATTTTACACCATATTGTTCTTAAGCAAAGTTACTCTTAAAAATAGCTTGAGTAACACCTTTTCTACTTAAAACAGAGCATCATGCATAAGCAAGCATTTCTTGATTTAAGAGTCCCTTTTTGTTTAGTGCTGTTATATATCAAGTAATTCTGAAAAATATTTCTAAGTCCTAGCCTTAAAAAAATCCTAAAGTCTTATTAGGCATCTACATTGACAAACTAAACCTGTTTTAAAAGTGATCGACCAATAAAAACACTTTAGTCCTAATTTTCTTATTCTATAAATTATTTTAAATGAGAAAAAGTAAATGTGTGGGCAGAATGCTTAACAAATAAGAAATCCTGTACTTTCGTTTCTCTTCCACCATAATTACAATGCTAAAGTATCTTTAAAACCCATACACATACCTGTTCATTCATGACTCAGCATCATGATATTTTCCTGACTGGATGAAAACCTATAAATATCAGTTTTCTACTTACTGACAGAAATCTAGAAGAGCAAATTACCAGGAACCACTCTCATCCCTGTAGCTAGGAAGGAGAAAGGACAAGGTCTCAATTTCCTCCTGTGAATTTACAGCACAGTACAGTCTGATCACAGTTCTCATGCAAGAAACTGTTGTACTAACAGAGTAATACGAAGTCAGTGACATTGTATCCAATTAGCTGTATCCAATTTATTATTAATCCAGTTATTGTCCCCTCTGAATGGAGGATTTTTTCAGTATTTGGTGAAATTTACAGTCTGTTGTCATGACGAGAACTCTTTTGACATGGATCTCAATGGTTTCTAAGCACTGAACACACCTAGAAGTCTCTAAGACTTCCTTATTCATTGTTTTCTGCATGAAAATAGTTACCTCTTTTTCCCACATAAGTAGTGGAAAATTATAGAAATTATAGAAGAGGGGAGCATTGTCTGCAGAAAAACTTCTTCATCAGAGTGCCTTTAACTCAGTACAAGTTCAAGAATGCAGTTTGGCTTTATTGTGTAAATTAAAGGGAAATGCAGTTCCTAATTAAGGCTATGAAAGCGTGAAAACAACGAGAATTGTTTTTCCAAAAATTTGACCATTCCGCAGTTATTTTTCCTGCAGATTCTCTGATCTCACTGATAAGGACACAAATAAGAAGTCCTTTAACTATTAAGAAAACTAAATTAAAAATAATAAGACCAAGAAAGAAAACAAGAAGGAGTTAATTTCAGATGGTATTCTGTTGTCCCTGCATGATACGACTCACTGCAAAGTAGTCTCCTCCGAGAGGATTCCTCCATATTCAGTCAAACAAAATCACCTGAAAACAAAATTTCAATTATAATGTTAAAACAAGCTCAAAGTCGCCATTCATTAAATGCTGAACTTAACTTCACATCTAACCTCCTCTTCAGCCAGCAATTGATCTTATTTTCCATCAATAACAAAAATCACAGGTATATGCAGTCATATATAAGACAGTAGTATTTTTTTCTCATGTAAACAATTGCAATACTTACCAGTTCAAATTATAAGAGTATTTGAATTTAAATTATGTACAGACAAATCAAAACTTCATCAGTTAACTTTTTTGTGCCATTAGAATTTAATTACTAACCAGGGAAGCAAATTTAGGACCAAATGTCTGCTTTCATTTTATTAATTACTCATCATAGTGTATATAACTGGTAAAGACCTCTATATATGAATTGAAGTCACGTGAAGTTTCAGCAATTGACAGCCTCACAGTTAGTGCAATGTCTGTTACACAAACTAAGCTATAACTTTATTTACTCAGAACTGAAGCAAATTATAGATTATATCCATTCCTTCAACACCATTAGCAAAACCATTTTAACCCTGGAGGTTTTGCAATGACCCCATCTTTTGGCAGGTATGTGAACTTTTCTCTGCCCTGTTCCTATTAATTCTGAAAGCATGGAGCAACCTCATCTAAAGAACAGGGAAAGGGAAGCAGAATGCTTCAACAATAACAAACTTTTTCAGTTTTTGTGGTGAATAAGACAGTGAACAGATAGAAAGAGGTTCAGGTTACTGCCCCTATAAAGTAAACAGGGATGCAATTCTCAGTTGGTGGCATTTCTTTAATAAGCAGTTGCTAGTCACTCAGATGATGCATGCACTCAGCATATCAAGCACAGTACCCAAGAGCCCCAATAGCATGTGCATAGCTCCAGAAGCAAACTATCTTCTGCTTAGAACAGGCATCAGAGACCAGAAAGGCACAGGGAGCACAGGAAACAAAACTATGAGAAACAACACTCTGGGGAACTTTGTAAGCAATATGTTCTAATTATGTGATGAAGGATTGGTGGTTCATAATAAAGACTGGTGTATATAATTTGCATGTTTGTGCTCTGTAACTGTCAAGGGCTCTGATCCTGCCAGAAAGGAAGCATCAACAATTCCTAGAATACCAGATTAAACTTTTTGCTAATCACTAACTTGCAGATGCTGCTCAGCAAATCTCAGAATTATGCCCAAACATAATTCAGACTACAGATGCTTATATACTTTAAATACAAAGAATATGCCAATCATTATAGCAAAGCAAGTCCAGCAGTTTTCTGGGGACAAGAGGGCTGTTTTAACAAAGATGGAATGGACATTTTAAATTGCAGCCTCATCATCTACCACAGATCCCCTCCCATGCTCTGCACAAACTTCAGTGAGTTTTCTGGCTTCAGTTTTCAAATTGACAAATTTACTTGTGCTCCAGACTGCTTGGTTGCAAATGGACATCCTGTGCTATGGTGCCCACTGCAACTTATAGCTTGACATATCTAATAATAAATATTAATATGCCAGAGTGGGTAACAGGTGGCAACAGTGGATTTCTTTAAAATACAGGTCTTCCAATTTTCCAAGTCTCTTAATACCCAGCCTTTCAGATCCACACATCAGTTCAGATTCTGCCAACTTCTAACCATCAGATATAAAAATAAGCCTGCAATAATAGTGCTAATGGAGCTGCAACAAATGTGAAAAGCTTCAGACTTCTGTTTCAAAAATCTTCCTAAGATATCAAATGCAAGCTCATAGACCTTCATGAAAGCTGATGATATGAGTGCAAGAAAAGAAAGACTTAAAAAATTCTCAACTTATTCCTGTTGTCTTCATTTGTGGGAAACAGATGACTAATACTCAGCTCATTCAGAGTCTGACAGCAATTACAAGCTCCTTAACGTCACTCTTCTAACAAGACCTAAGATTCTTAAGTGATTTCTATTGCAGATAGAAAGGCTCAGGGAACATGGAACACAAAGCCAATGGAAACCAGGCTTCACAAAACAGCTTGTAATTAGTATGCTCTAATTAGATGCTGAAAGACACACAACTATCCACAATTAACAACACAACTAAGTTAGAGAAGACCGTAAGTGCCAAAAAACGTGAAAGCAATGGCTTCCATTATGTAGCCTTCTGAAAAACAAAAACCTCATCTTGTGTAATATATGTATTTGAAATAATCTAGTCCTTACGACCATAACTAGTTACATTACAGCTGTTGAAAAAAAACAGAAAATTGGTAGTTCTCATAAACCAGCCACTAACTTGTACCTATAAAGGCCTGATTTTAAGAGCAGTATATTTAATAGTTCCAAAGAATCATTAGATTTGCCAATTAGCACCATTATTTTTTTTTTTTAATTAAATCATCTTACCATGAGTGGAGAAAAAAAAACACAGGCGATGCTTCATGAAGTTTAAACAGAGCAGTCAGTTCTTCGGACTAAAACCCAATTTTTAACGGTTGTAATGGCTAAAGCAATGTTTTGAGCTGTAAATATTGATGCACAATCTGTAGACAGAAATGAGCAAAGTTGCACAAATCTTTCTCCAAAGTTCTGCCTTAAAAATGTTATTCTGGTCTTGCTTATCAGAAGAAAAAAAAAAATTGTTTCCAGCAGAAAAAAAACCCAAACCAGACATTGTTGAAAACTGTACAGGACTTTCAAAATATGTTTAAGAATCACAGAGGGGAAAGCTATTAATAACCAAAGAGGGGAATTCAGCACCTCACATTATAGTGAATGCAAAACCATGTGAATACCATCAATGCTTGTGATGTAGTCTCCATTTTATAAGCACATTTTATAAGCAATACTACCATGACTTAAAGCACTTCAGGCACTGTAGACTCAGGAGGACGAAAATAAAGATTTGGCACTGAGGTACTAACACATGCAGAATGTGATTACTTTTCCCTATATCATCTACTAAACCTGTTAATTAACCTGGAGAGCCTCACCCAAGCATC
The DNA here is from genome assembly GCF_020740795.1 of Apus apus. Lineage (NCBI taxonomy): Eukaryota > Metazoa > Chordata > Aves > Apodiformes > Apodidae > Apus > Apus apus. Next base: position 50,368,733 of record NC_067285.1, on the reverse strand, counting down.
AAATCCACAGATGAACTGGGATGGAAAGCAGTCAATTTACTTTTCTATTAAAACTAACTAAGCAGGTGCAGAAGACAGCCCTAGCCTACCAGTAGATGCTCATAAAAAAGAAAGAGCATTGCCCATCACATAACCTATCACAGGGAGGTAGAAAGATCACTCTACAATGAACAAGTTAAAACCTGGGAATTTTACCTTCCAGTGGTGCATTCCTTCTCTATGGACAGTCTTCAGAAAATCCACTTGTCAAGATGCAAAAGTTCTTGAAGATGGGCAGAATAGCTTCAGAAAAGCTGTTTCACAGAAATCACAAAACACTCCTGACAATAATATGGATCACTCACCAATTCTGAAGTTTCATTCTAGAAGTCATAAGAATTTAGGAGGTACAAGACCACATTTTTGTCTTCTGACATAATGAACTACTTTCCTCTGAAACAGCTAAGTATTTTGCTTAAATTAAAAAAGGGTTTGAAGTAGATATCTGGCATAAGAGGGTACAGACCACCCTATTAACATCTAGAAAAGTAATTCACAACTTTAAAACAAGAACCATTTAAAGTGCCAGGCACAATTAAATATAAATACCAGGACCTGTATAAGCTTTAAAGCAGAGAAAGTATCAGTTTCCAAATGGTTTGTTTTGCTGATCAAAGCAAACTCAGCAGTAAGAAGGAAGTGAACCAATTACATTGCCCAGACTTGAAGAGATGAATAATTTTATGACAGCTACTACTGGCACCAATATATAAACTTCATTGCCTGCAGTGACTGAGTTCAAGAGAGTGAGCCCATGAAATGAAAGACAAGATTAAACTGACTAAAAATGTGTTCTACAGAAAGGAGTATTGTATTTTAAAAATATGACATCTGAAAATGCCTTTTTTTAAAATTCAAGAATCTGTTGCATATTCCAAGAAAGACACTAAACTAATCTGGCTAGGTTGGTTTTAAAGCAGCAGTGAAGGCACAGTAATTTAGATTTTATTTCAGTGCTATTTTAACACAAATTACTTAGTGCTGGTTTACCACATGGATAAGAATACATTTTATTTGCAAATGAACTACATAACTGGCAGAGGGTTATTTACACACATACTCAGTGGCAGTCAATACCACTGTTTCTGAAAACGAATCATGAACATTTTTTGCTACGTTCATAGCTAGTGAAGATACAAACAGTGCCTCATGAACCACCACTTAAAACCCTTCCATAGCTAAGACTTTTCTTGTTTTAAACCAGGGGAAAGAAAACAAGCAGTGCCAAGCAGTACAGTCAGATAGAACTAGCTTCTAGAACTGAATTCTCCTGATAATACTGATACTAATTTCAACAGAGAGACAAATAGATGGGAAAAGGCATAATTGTGATACACTTTATGTTTAAACTGTTGCATTGATCTCACTGGGATTATTTGTATGAGCATGTGTATAGCTGTTTATACAACCAGAGTAAATAAGAGTTCTATAATCAGCCTTAAAACACTTCCCAGTACTTTTGCTGAAGCACTGTTCAGAGACACTGTAGTAAACCAAAGCACTCAGGGAAAACAAAATACCAGCAATAAAATAAGTGCCAGTTAACTATCAAACTTCAATAGCATTATTATAAATTTATCATAATTAAATGTAATGAAGTCCACTTCAGAGATGGCTTGAGAAGTATGAAAGAATAGTTTTATATTTTATGTGCAGCAAATTATGCACTGTGCTGCTCGTAGTTTGAAAATATTTTACATGGTCAGAATTTAAAATACAACAAACGTTCTGTGCTTTGCCTTTCAGAGGCACAAACCACCTCAGCCTGGGCAAAAAGAAGAGCAAGCAACATGGTACTTAACATTCATCATTATTGTATCATCATAGTCCTGGGCACTACAAATATTAACTGACTTGCATTTCTAACAAGTTAACTAGGACAGGTAATAAAGTACCTATGCCAGCCATGGCAAACAAAATGCATACATTCCAGAATGAAGTTGCTGTTCACTAACTCCAATATCTGACCTGGCATATTAGAGAAAATTTGTAAAAAGTATGCAAAGACATCAGCAAAATTTTACTCCTGTTCAGAGCTTTTGCATAAAAACACCCCACTGTGTGGTGTCACTACACGCAGTGTTAGATTTTATCACCTACCATACCTGACAGCTTAAATTGCTCCATCTTGGCATTTAAGACAAATCACTTCTTCCAGTAGGACTCATTATCACTCAAGTTTTCTTTAAAAAAAAATTCCTTTTTGCATTTTTGTATCTAAGAACAACAAATTTCTGTCCCTCTTAAGCTACAGTTTTCACATTGTTTCATTCTTCTCTAAGCTTGACTCCAGAGTGTTTGCACCACTCAAGCCTCACACTTTAAGTGATTCATCACCTCTCACAAACCAGGTTATATTTTTTAAAAATAATTAAATAGAGCCTTTTTGGAAAGTTTGAAATAAGACTATTCAAAACATTTGTTAAAAAACAAACAAAAACAAACAAACAAAAAAAGCCAGCAAAGACAATTAAAATTATTTATGTATCAAAATACTATATTTTATATTACAGACTCACACCTTACAGAATTTATCTTCTGTTAATTTTGTGTTAAAATTATTTATAGAAATACTACTGTAGGAAAAGAAACATTGGACTGTAACTAAACAGCATGGTATAGTGTTTCTTTTCATAAATATATCTCAAAAATATCAAAATCAGCCATCACCAGCTTGACTGAAACATCTTTTTTCCAAAATCAAGGATCTAGTAAGAAGGAATTGATTTGGTTAAGGATAACTAGGCTAGTAGCACCAAGGCATAGTTTTGATAACCTTCTTCTTCCATCTAGTGGCAAGAAGCATAAAAACCAAGGTCTTTAGGAGAGCAGTCATAGCTGTTTTCCAACACCATCTGAATACAGAGACCGACATGTTATGGAGGACCAAGTCATGTAGAATTCTGGTTTTCATCTTCAAGTTCACAAGTAATAAATATAACTTCAAAAGGAGCTTAGCAATGCACTTACAGGGCAGAATTCTTGGAATTTGTGTTCTCTGGACAGGTATAGCTGTTTTCCATGAAGCTCAGTATTTTTGTTTTCCAGGTTATTCAGTCCAATCATGTAATTAAGAGGCTGCAACTATCCAAATCTGCATTCAGCCTCAACTTCTCAAGTATCTACTAGGAAGATCAGTGCTGTTTAGCATCTTTGTTGGAGACATGGACAGTGGGATTGAGTGTATCCTCAGCAAGTTTGCTGATACCAAGCTGTGTGGTGTGGCTGACACCCTAGAGAGAAGGGAAGCCATTCAGAGGGATCTTGACAGGCTGGAGAGGTGGGCCAATGCCAACCTCAGGAAGTTCAACAAGGCCAAGTGCAAGGTCCTGCACCTGGGTCAGCACAACCCCAGGCACAAATACAAGCTGGGGGGAGAATGGCTAGAGAGCAGTCCTGAGAAGGACTCAGGGATTGTACTTGATGAGAAGCTCGACATGAGCCACCAGTGAGCGCTCACAGCCCAGAGAGCCAATCACATGTTGGGCTGCATCAAAAGAAGTGTGGCCAGCAGAGTCAGGGAGGTGATTCTGCCCTTCTGCTCTGGTCAGACCCCACCTGGAGTACTGCCTACAGCTCTGGAGCCCTCAGCTCAGGAAACATACAGACCTGGAGATGGTCCAGAGAAGGGTCACGAAGATGATTCAAGGGCTGCAGCACCTCTGCTATGAAGAGAGGCTGAGAGAGTTGGGGCTGTCCAGCCTGGAGAAGAGAAGCCTCTGGGGAGATGTTATAGCAGCCTTCCAGTACCTGAAGGGGCTAAAGGAAAGCTGGGGAAGGACTTTTCATCAGAGAAGTCAGTGATAGCACAAGGGGTAACGGTTTTAAACTGAAAGAGGGTAGATTTAGGTTAGACATCAGGAAGAAAATCTTCACCGTGAGAGTAGTAAGGTGCTGGAATAGCTTTCCTAGTGTGGTTGTGGAAGACCCCTCCCTGGATGTGTTCAAGGCCAGGTTGGATGAGGCTTTGTGTGACCTGATCTAGTGGGAGGTGTCCCTGCTCACAGCAGGGGAGTTGGAACCTGATGATCTTTAAGGCTCCTTCCAACCTTAACCATTTTATGATTCTATGAAGATTGGAAAAAAAAAATATTTAAAAACATTACAGCAATACTGCTCAGCACTTCATTAAACTTAGTTTATACTATTCTGCTGTTCACTAAAACACATAATCCTATTTATTGTCCTTTAGACAGAGAGTTGATTGTAGCAGAATATTAGAATTTATTAAAAGTTTCTGCTGAATTATCTGGCCACAGTAAAAAAACATGCCTATTAGTATGGAGCACTATGAAAGCAATAGGAATATGTCTATTACCTCGCTAAGTAAGAGCAGTGTTTTCAAGCTCACATTCTGTTTCTCTTTAGGATCAGCACTTGCACAACAGAATCTACTAAATTGGAAAACTGATTAAACCAGAAGTGTATTTGCAGAGGCAATGACAAGTTGATACTACACCCTTGTGGTTTCAACTAACCCTGGCATTAAACTTGGGGGAACTCCACCCTTTATCCTTCATGTGGAATCTTCTCCTGAAAAAGCACAGGAACAGATGAATAATTTCTCGAGTTGTTGTTTGTTGTTTTGGTTTTTTTTAAAAAAAAAGCACTGAAAACATGCTTGGATATCTACCCTGCCTGGTATGTGTTAGCAGCAGGACTAACAAAACATGGCTTCTCACACATTTCTATTTTATATAAACATGCTGTCTCCTAAGCTTCTTACCCTGAGGTAACACTAGAGCATAGGTCTGTGAAATCTAAGCTCACCTCTGTGACAGCATGTCATATCCCTTAAGCTCCACACATTTCCTAGTTTCCTAATCAAAGTCCCAAGGTAGGAAGTTATATGGATGTCAGCTGAAGTTAAGCGTGCACCAACTGCTTCAAGAATTGGGCACTACAGCTACAGGATAAGGGCTAAGAGATTATCTCTCACTTTCCTCAATTTGGGGTGCTATAGTTAGGAACTTCCTTCAGCTATTCTTGTCCACACATTTTGCAAGAATCCAGTATCTTTTGAGGCTGTCTGATCCTCTGATTCAGCTGAAATTGGCTAATGGGTTTAAAAATTGTCGTGGTAGTGGGGGAAAAGGATAACAACACTGCCAGAAAGGCATAAACATAGTGATAACCCAACAGCCTCATCACCTTAGGAATTTCGGTTAAATATGGTAAAATAATTAAAAATTGCCATCACATTGAAATTGTCACATGTGAAAATGTTCCACTTAAGGTTATCTAAAGCCTTTGCAGAACAAAAAAAACCAAACAAAATCAAATACCTGCACATCCCAGTGGGTATTCCCCCATTTCCAAGGAGTAAAATTCCTGCATCTTATACCTGGTATGTCACATAATGTAACTGGTACATTAGTACATCCACAAAAAACATTTACAAGACAGATTTACAAGACTTCTTAACATTTTTTAAAGAGAGCAACAGATAAGAAGTGCTCACAGGGTTGAAGTGTTTAAATCAATTTCAAAGCAAAATGATTTCTGGATGGAACACTTTAATGATCTTTGCTTTCTATCACATAGCTCTGCATTTTATCAAATTGAAATCTTACATAAAAAATATCCAGTGTGACAATTTTGAGCATTTATCTGTATTATTCTTGATTCAAGTTTGACATACAAAACCAGTACAATGCTGAATGTCTATATATACACACATACACTGAGCCAGACTGCACTGCATCACCTTTCTTCTATACTAGGTTTAACAATTAATGAACATGTACTTAAACAGAACTCACACAGAACAGAGTTTGTTTTGTCTTTTCCTCATGTATTGCAAGAGAGAGACAATTCAGGAAAGAATAGCAACAACTGTTCTCCACAGTGTAAAACAAGGCCAGGTTAAGAGCAGCTCAGAGCAAGAAAGTTGCTAACTAGCATCCCAATGAACATTGATAGGCATCCCTGCAAAGTCCTCGGAGCTTTAAACAATGCTGGCAAGTATTGTATTGCCAAGAATTCACTACTATGTGCCAAGATGCTGTGCTTCCATCTAACACATGCCTTAAGTAGATATCCCCTCCTACACTAAGTTTCTACCAAAGGATTAATTTAACTTTCAACCTTTAGAAACGAGTCACTGCACAGGTTCCAACTCTGCACTCCACGAACCCATATGGAAACCTTCTGATGACAGACAGCACTCAGAGATCAAACAGACTCCTAAAGCTTAGGAACACACAAGTGAACCAACTGTCAGCAGAGTGGAGTAGTATTTGCCTTGAATAAAGTCTACATGATCAGTCCCATTTTCAGAAGCATGTACCATTCAATTTTGTACCACAATTATTTTACTTTAAATTACTTATTTGATTTATTGTCCTTCACATACAAAACATCAATCACCATGTGAAAACAACCTCTATGAGAAAAACAGTAAACTCATTTTTAACCTTTGCATGCCTTTCTTGACAAACTATTTAAAATGAAATCTAAAGCTTCAGAGAAATGGGGTTTTTTTCACTTTTGACTGGAATTTCAAAAGCAGTTTTGAGATGGCAGTATCTGGAAGATGTTTTCAACCAACATTTATTGGATTATTCAATATTTCAGACTAATGTTATTCTTTGAAAAACCATACATGGACTGAAGAAAAGATACCAAACAACTGAATGTACAATACTTAAAATTTTCAACAGATGGCACTTTATAGCAAGGAATCTGTAGTGCCTAATTAAAAGAGAGCAGAAAAAATTGGATGAATGAGTGCACTGACATGTCAATGTCTGCATCTGAAAAAGACTAATATCCTTAACTTTAAAAGTAAAGTTCTATAAAACAGAGTTCAAAGAAGAACACTAAAGCCAAGTAAAAACTCTGTGGTAACATTCTATCTTGGATATTCATCACACTGAGATGTTCACAAAGGCAGGATATCCCCATCTTCTCTTCTTCTCAGGCAGAATTCACGTGCAGAGTTAAACTTAAAGATAGTACAAAAAACATGACCATCAGTCTATGGTTATTACTGCATACAAGTTTAGAAGAGACCAGAGAATCTTTTTAATATGACCTAGAGAATGCAGCCTTGTGCATTTCACAGACATTTTGATGTCTAAAGCTAGAGAAAAGATTTTTAAGAACCATTTATGAGCTAAATAAACACAAAAGGTCTTGGAGCACTGCTTCATCTGAGTTACAACCCAAGTTAGACTTTTACGTTGTCTGTCAGTTTTCTGTGAATGGAAGGTGCTTGCTAATGAGAGTCACAAAGGGCAAACTGAGAATGGGAACATTTGAAGAAATTCTTGGGGAGCAAACAGTTATCTTCAGCTACCTAATCAGTAGTTATAGAGGAAAAATCACTCTTCATGGAGAATGATGCACTGGGAAAGGACAAAGGGCAATGGACACAAGTTGCAGCAAGGGAAATGGCAATTAAATAAGTTTTTATAACAGAACCTGTTAAGTATTGAAACAGGTGACCCACACCATTTGAAGCTCTATTTTCGGAGGTCTTCAAGATTTGAAAAGACCCTGAGCAAACCCAACTGGCTTCAACAACAGCCCTGCTTTCAGCGCTATGCTCAACTACAAGAACACTCATGCTTCCCAGGAATTAGGATTCTGAATTGTTCAGTAGAAAATGGTACACCAAAGGGTGAAACCTGGCACCACATCCTCAGGACTTGACTTCTGAAAGATGCTCTCTCAATTAAGACTGAGCCATACTCTCTCAGACTCTCAAAAGAGTCCTCCACACAAAACTAGGAGAACAAGACCACCTTTTACCCTGTGATGATGACATTTCAACAGTATGCAGGAAGTCCTCTATCTAGTAAAGGACTGAAAACTATGTCTTGGTCTGAATCCTCATTCTGACCTAAAACGAAGAAGTTTGATTTTAAAGCCACCAATTTTTCAGATGTAGGATCTGATTAGTGGGTAAGGTTCCCACTTTCTAAGTAAATTTATAGAGAAACAAGTCAGTAACCATAATCGAGCAGCACTTAATATACTAAACAAAGAAGGAACATCTAATTTGTATATCGTGTGACAGCTTACATGTTAGATGTTACCATCTAACAGTATTCAGTACTGTTAAAAATATTCATGTCCATATGTAGGAAATGCAGGCATATACAATTAGATTATTTCCAACATTAGGTGGCATGCAAACAAAATTCTGAAACATCTGAATCCTTAAGGTGATGTGACAAGGTCTTGGAACAAACAAGCTTTTGTAGAAACAAAACTACATCAAAAGGTTTTATTAAATATTATTTATCCCAGAAACTTGCTAAAATACATAAAATCTTTTGTAAATCTATCCTCTGTAGCTAAATATCACTACAAGATTCACACTGAATTTGAAGTACAGAGGTCTGCTAATTAAGTACTACAGATTGAGTTTCCCCCTCAGCACTGTGCAAGGGAAAATTTCAGGTATAAAAAGGGATAGGAGAGGGTAGTGTTATACCTCCACAGTATTTTGCAATCCAAGTACTGGGCCACAAAATGCCATGATAGCCACATACTTTTCTGTTCCCGAAGGAGGCCATTTTTTCTCCTGATTGCCATTAAAAGACTTAGGCACATAAGAATCTCATTCAACAGCCAAGAAACAAACAAGCAGCAGCAAAAATACAGCAGAACTGCAGCAACTACAGGAAACTGAAAGATTCCACACTAGATATTGCCTTATCAGGCTTAGAGCTCTCATGAAAACACAGCTGTAATTTTAGCACATTGTTTTCCCTTTGCTGGTAGAAGCAGATTCATGTCTTGCACAGATTAAAAAGTCCTTACCTAGATGAACTGAAACACAAGCTGTCACACACTTCATATATTCAGAATAAACTGCCCTAGATGCTTTAAAGTTTATTTTAATATTAATCAATTATTTTGGTGTCAAGAAAAGCATTACTAATCTGATATTTTCAAACTCTGCTCAGAATGAAGTTGATTCCATATAGCTTCATCCAACTTTAATGCTATAAAAACTTATGCCTCAATCCATTTAATTAGTAACATACTTCCATAAATCTGATTCAGGCTGCTTCCAGTCTTCTCCCATTAATCTTTTCAGGTTCAAATCTTTGAAAAATTCCAGACGATGACTGCAAAGAGAGAAGAAATCAACAAAAAAGGTGTAAATCTTTAAAAAAGGCAGTACCCTAAATAGGTTTAATTGATGTTTATTTTCACGTTTTCTTGGAAAATAATGTAACGAGCATTCCATTTGTTCTCCTTCCAAAACTTGAGTTTATAAATAAAAAGCATTACTGTGTTTCTGAAAATCTCGTACTAGAAAACACAGGGAAAATCCTCAGCTATGAACACATAGTATTGCAGAGCATAAAATGAAGTTATGAGAGAGCTCACCTTTTAAACTCCCTCAATTTCTGTTGCCTGGAACTGCAGCCAGAGCAAGAGGACAGCAATTTCCTCCTTTAAGACTTATCCACACTCCAACAAAGTAAAAATTTAAAACTCTTGACCAACCGAAAAATCATCTCACAGGGATATCCCTTCCTTACAGGAACGAGGAAGAATGGATGGGCTAATGAAACTACTACGCATTTTTTTCTGAAAGACTAGAAGTCTCATTTTCTTTCAAACATTATTAATCAGTTCTTGCTAACAATTTCTCCTTTCAGCTACTATATAGAAACAATAGAAAGAAGACACTAAAGTCTATAGCTTATTAATACTTACATTAAACAACTGCCAAACAGTAGACAGAACATCTGACACTACACTAATCACTTTTAAAAGGCAAATTGAATTATCTTATTTGGAAGTTATTTGTAAGAATAAAGACAAACTATGAGCAATGAAAGCAGCAAGGAGCAACTTCTCTTAATTGCATCTGCTACCAATGTCTGAAAAAATCAAGGGGTTTTTTGGAAGGGCTACTTCAAAAAAAAAAAATTGAAGGAATCCCTTCCTGAAAAATATTACTTTTACTTTTCTTAAATAAAGGCAATAAAGGGTAACTTATCTAAAATTCACCTTACTTGGCTGTCATTGTATGCTGATTAACAAGTTTGCATAAGAACTATAGAGCAGCCTCTAGAGCTAGTACATTTACACAAAATGCCCAGAAGAAGCAGTTTTTATCAAATCACAGCAGCCTCACAGTCACAGGCCCAAAGCACAATTTAAAAATCAAGATATTATATTTCTTCTATTTATACTGAGTATCCTTTTATTAGACTTTTCCATTTAGTCTCCCTTTTCAAATTTTTCCACAATATGGAACCATCTGTAGAGTTGAGGTTGTTTAGAACAGTAGGGAAGACACAAAAGAGATTTACTGGAAATCTATTTGATGAAATTAATACTAAATGGCATTTCAGGAGGTGCTGGAGGCAAGGAAAATAGTAGCACAACCTTTCCATGATTTAGCTGAGGAAGGTGATAAAACAGATGCCAATGGTGTTGAATGAATCATTTTCTATGCACCTAGGGGATAACATAGAAATCAAGCACTAATTACAGCTATCTGCCACAGTGCTTTACACAAAGTACAGTGCCAATGGATCTGGGGATAAACAGTGTAATTAAACTACTAGTGGCAATCTGAAAACAAGATTGGCTCTCTTTCAGTATTCCAAAAATAGTGCAACTATATAACAGAAGTGCTAGTTTTATGCTTACAAATCTGGTTTCTGTCCTTCCTGTAGTTCATGTCGAGGCACAGGATAAAGTGCCTCATATTTTCTCTGTTCTCCTGAGCCATGAATTGCAAATGCATTGAACTTGTTAGTGCATGGTGGAAAATAATTCCAAGGAAGACGAGCTTTACCCTCCCATTTGGTGTTCGTTCTGGTCACCTCAAACTCTAAAGGAAGCTCTTCCTGTTAAAGAAGGGGAAAAAAACCCAACAAAAAGATCACACAATGTTCCAATCCAGCAATACGTACCTAAAAACAATTAGGTTTTTTGTACTTTATGAATGTACTTGACCACTTACTTTCCATACTTTTCTTTTGCCAGAAAGCAGCAGCAACAAGTGTTCTCCATGGCTGTCAAAAAAATAAGAGCACAAATTTCTTAAAAATTGTGCCAAGTTATTAGCTTACTGTTCCGCCACAAATATGTACATTCCACATATTGGTACAATTCATGTAGCCAGTCTTCCTCATACATATATCTTACAAGCATCAGAACTGGAAATGCAAATTAACAGTAGTGACTTTTTCAGAGTGTTGTACTTACGGACAAAGTTCAACTTCTAAATACTGTTCAGTTCTGTCACTCAGGAAAAATGCCTCTACAACTGAAAATAAATCAGGCTGTCAATATTTTTTACTGATTTGTAATATCCTGACATATTCATATCCTACTAAAACAATTACGTTTTCACAACACCTGGCCTGTGCCATGCCTGGGTTTATCTAGCTATGTACATGCTACTGACAGCTTGCTAACTATCTGAAATGCTGTGCTGAGATTATAACTTCAAGAGCACTTATCTTTCATGCCTATCACCATAAAGAGCTTTATAAAGCACCATTCTAAATTTATTTACTTTACCATCTCCTGTTTTGGAAACACTCGATGCAGCAGAAAAATGGCAAGTCTACTAATGTTAGTAGCTGTCCATGGAAGCAGAAAAGCAGCAGCACACAGCTACTCCATCTAGCATGCGTGCTGTGAGCAAAGCTGACCAAGACAAGAATCCTAGTCCATTGTACTCTCAGCATGCACTCCAGTGAGAGCAAACAAGTGCAGAAGTCTTGTGTTTGCTGGCAGTCTGCAGAAACAGAGCACCAAAGACCAGAAAAAGAAATAAAAAGTGAAGAGAGGAGCATATACTCACAACAGAGTCCACACACCCCATTATGAATACTGGTAAATCTCAGAAACAGTAGGAAAGTGTTTAGCTCTTCAGTGGCTTTTCCCTTTCCATGGCTGATACTTTGGACAGGAGATTACCATTCTAGGTGCACCTGAAAGCCAGGTATGACTGCTGAATGACCTTCCAGGAACACAGAGCAGAACTATAATGGTGTTTCGCACAGGAATCACATTATTAGAGAGCTTTAATTAGAATTATAATGAGATAGATAACTTCATTTATTTTTACATAAGCCTATTAATAATATCAAAGAGGTGCTAGTACTGTTCTAGTAGAGCTTTAATCAGAATATCTCAATAATGAGGAAGCAGAGAACTACTGGAAACATTTTATTCAAAGCAACAGGTGAAAGTATTGATAGAAATGGAAAAAGAAAACAGCATTACTATAAGAATATTCCCCATCCCATTTAGGTACACTTTTGAATCATATTTTACAAGTTCCTCATTGTTTCATAGCATCTTATTCCTCAAATATACTTTGGAAAAGTGATTAAAATACACAAATTTCAGCTATTGCTCTGTACTCCTTAAAGCAGAAGTAGAATCTATCTTTAGGATCTCACTTTTATTTATCTACTGCAAATGCATTTATATATATATATATATATATGCCACAAAATTATTTTGATGTTCAAGACACCAAGCCTCTATTATTCCACAAGTTATATCAGTAACCCAGAAGCTACACTTGAGTGCCTATACTATTGACAGAATTAGGAAGAGTCAACCTCATCATTCTTGAAATCAATCCAGTACTCCACTTCTTTGTGGCCACCGAGTGACATACTTGCTTCTTCTCCCAGTCATTGTACTGTATGGTAGAACAACCACTCACCTTGCAGCCACTGCTACTGGGGAAAATCCCAGTATTTTTTCCCAGTATTTTCCCTCATAGAAAGGAATTTTTTATTTACATTACATTTCAGATCTGACCTTTAAAAGTAGTACTGTGACCAAAGAAACCAAATTGAATTAGACATCATACATTCAGAATCATTAGATCAGTTTGAAAAAAAACAACCATTATCAACTCTTAAATAAAGACAAGGCATATTAACTCCAGAGAACATGAAGTCAGACAAATTTTCAGCAGAACAGTTACACTTACCCTCATAGTCCCACAGTCTACTAAAAGGTTTCCCTGGCTCTCCAAGGGGTGCTGGAGGATCATTAAAGAAGGGAGCATTAACTTCCATTATCAGTCCCGCATTGTCTGACTTCAGCTCAATTGTAACTGGCTCATGGCTCACAGGTAAACCATCCCATGTGTGTTTAATTGCAAATTCCATCTTCATGTACTACATAAATGAGAAAGCAAGCTCCTGTCAAAGATGTCAGATTCTATTTCAGCACCAACTACACTGTTTGCTTGGTCAGGAAAAAAAAGCACACTTTCATACAACATCAATCAGCAAACCAGGTTTTTAGACCCCAGAAGAGCTGAGATAGTTTAGGAACTTTATAAAAGCAACTAAATAAACAGTTACATGAATGCTTTTCCTAGTTTTTTATGCCTGCATGATTACAAACCACTCTGAAGTCCTACCAAGCTTAAGGCATTTCAACTATGTACCTAAAAAAACACCTTCCAAAACCACCAGAAATATTTATCAAGAGAACAGATAAACAAAACAAAGTCTCCATAGATGAAGTCTCCATAGATTATTTGGTAAGATGAGAAAAATAGATTGAGAAAAAACTTCAATGAATCTGAGATGCAAGAAGATTAAATAATCAGCTAAAACTTCCCTTGTGGTCATTGAAATCCAGCCAAACACAATTTCAAGGAAAACTGCAAGCACATCTTGTCAAAAGTGATCCTTGTTTTGTTGCCTTACACATCTCCTAGCCATACAAGAAGGGAACATCATAGTACATCATAGCCTCACTGAGAACTAAGCATGCGCCATTAAGCCCTGTGACCAGAGAGGTGCTAGCTGAGTAGGCAAGCTGTAACCACATTTCCTTCAGTGGGGAACACTGAATTGTGTTACTTCATCTCTACCCAGATATCCATTTTCTTGGGACTCATAAACTGGTAAGCATAGCTTACCACATTCTGCAGGTGTAGTACATGAGACAGAATGTAAACACATGCATCACACTTTGCCATTTTTGATAGCCTTGCTCTTATAACCACGCATTAACTGTGTCTCACACTTTCTGCTACATCCAACACTAGCCAGTTTCTATTCAGTGATTTTCATGCTGAAAAGCACCAGACCTCCTCTCTTTGAGTTCCAAGTTAGTAAAATAGATAGAAGGGTGTTAGTAAGGTAAGTAGATATACTCACAATCTAATGCCATGATGATGTGACCAAAGTATGACAGATTAGAGAAAATCTGAAGCAATAGATTTAGTAATTAGACACCTTCATCTAAGAAGTCCAGCAAAAAACTGAAGTCAAATATTGGACTCTTTTGATATATTTATTATTTCAATATCTACTATTTAAATAAAACTGAAAACTAATGAAATTCTTATGTTAGCATTTTAACTGCATGATATGTGAGACAAGCATCACATGTGCTTTGTGCATGAGACCTGGGACAGCCCTAGAAACTATGAAAGCTTCTGCCATCATTAATGTTCACTCCAACTCAAATGGCAAGTTTCTGGAAACAAAATGACACAAGCTGAAAGAAAACAGTCAGTGTACAAAGCATGGGGAGGGAAGACATCCAACATCCTTAAGCCAGCAGAAACTGACTCATAGCCCAGGTTTGTTAGTAAATAAAACAGACAAGACTACATCATTCGCAGTTTAAAACAAAAAGAGAGAACCAGTCAGAAGAGGAAGTACAGTGACAACTCTTCTGCAATAATGTACACCACCAAAAAGAAGTGCGATATGTTAAATAACAAGTCCCCTTCACAACACAAATGTTTTCTGAAACATATTCAATGGGCCTTAAACTGATCTAGAAAACATTAATCCACTGGAAACTTAGGCAAGTGTTATATTTTCAATTTTCTAAGGTGCAAACACCGAGCAGCACAAGCACGAAGTATCCAGAGTTTCTTCCTAGTGTTTTTGAAATGAACAGGAGTAAATGGAGGGCACATCTTAAGTGCACTCTTGATGAAAGGAAACAGGACAGAAATCCACACGCAGGATCACTTGCTCAAATTAGTAAAGTTTGAGTAGATAGGTGCATCTAAGAAACAGAAGTGTTATGAACCCATTTTATCCTACACTATTAATATTATGCACTTTAAAGTCAGCATTTCCTTCTACTATTCTACTTTCAATTTCTGCTAATATATTTAACTCTTTGCAATCATGGTCAAGGCAACTATCTGAAATACCTATTTGAAAACACTGTCAGATATAAATAGTGTTTTAAAATAACATAGCCTTCTAATGAAAGTAACCTGGGAAGATCTTAAAAGCCAGGGAGAATTATGTGACTAGCTATTTAGATTCCTGACTGAAATAATGGATGTGAAGCTTCTGTGCACAAAATTTGAAAGGTTGTCTCAGGAAAAGTCACAACATACCAAGTTTAAAATTAAGCAGTAAAATAATAGAACCTACTAAACTACTTCAAACACTACTGTAACTGTAGTGTCTAAAATGAAGATGAAACACAAGACACATCACACATTCCTATTTGTACCTATATGAGTGACAGATAACCTGTTTTTTTTAAAAAAAAAAAAAAAAAAAATTAACTCCTGCAAGGACAGCTTACAGTGTACTGAAATGAACATACTTAAGATTTAGCCCATTGCAGTATTACTTTTGCATAGAAGAATATGCAATTTTAAAAAGAAAAATAAAGTAATAAGGAAAATTACAAAACATTCAGTAGCTTCCATTAGAGGTCTATCTAGTGCTAAGGTGCCAGTAGCTAAGCAGATCTAAGATTTTGCAAATGAATAGTTGTTGGTCCAAGTTTTATTAGATTCCATTGACCTAGGTAAGATGGCTACTAGCAGCTTTTCAACTGTAATAAAACCAGCAACACAAGCAACGCTGTAAAATTCCCAACACCAAGAGGAGACCCTTTGTTACCTGTTTACACCGCACCTCAGCCAATTGTTGATAGACTGTAAAGCGACACAAACGCTAAGTTGAACAGCTTTACAGCAACTACTTTCTCAGACACTGAAGAGCTCTCACACGGCATGGCCTGAAGCTGCAGAGCTGACAGCACCCGGCTGAGGTCTGAGCCCCTCGGCCACTCCAGCTCCACAGCTCGTCAGCAAGGAGGACGACGCGGCTGCTTCCTGCCGCCAGCAGCACCCCACGTCTCTCCTTATCCAGGGGATTTACTTCTATCATCCCCATCATCCCCAACCCTACCGGCGCAGGTAGGAAACACAAACCAGCAGGAAGTAACCTGATTGCTTTTCTTAACGCTCTAAGAGGACAGGAGAAAAGCTGGACTCCGCTTAAGAGACAGCAGCTTGTACTGCAGTTTAGAACTCACTACTAGATACACGCACCATCCCCGAGGGCTCGAAACTGTGCCGGGTTTCGCTGACCCTGCAGCCACAATCAGCGGCGACGGCGACACTTCCTGAGGAGAAGCTGAACGCCTAAGCCTATCTCTAACACGCCAGTTTCTCACAGAAGCTTAACAAGGTGTTCCTCGCACCGCCGGACACCCGCCGCGACGCTGCCAGGACCGGCCCGCCCGGCCCGCCTCACACCCCCCTGCCCCCCCATCCCGCCCCATCCCGCCTCACACCCCCCTGCCCCCCCATCCCGCCCCATCCCGCCTCACACCCCCCTGCCCCCCCCATCCCGCCTCACACCCCCCTGCCCCCCCATCCCGCCTCACCCCCTGCCCATCCCCCCCATCCCGCCTCACAGCCCCCTGCCCCTCCATCCCCCCCATCCCGCCTCACACCGCCACCGCGCCGCCGGGCGCGTGCGCACAGCTCCCCCCGCCCCCCTCCGCCGCCACGTGACCCAGGCGCACTTCGGGGCCGCGGGAGGCGGCAGCTCGCGGGGCGGGGCGGCGTGCGCGCGCTGGAGTTGGCCGTTACGGGGGTGCGGCGCGAGGTGGGGAGCGCGGCCGCTGTCGGGCTGGGGCTGGGGCTGGGGCTGGGGCTGGGGCTGGGGCTGGGGCTGGGGAGGGGAGGCTGCGGCTGCTGCGGGGCTGCGGCTGCTGCCCCCGCTGCCCCCACACGCAGCCGCCGCTTCACTTCACGAAGCGCGAGCCGGTAGGTGAGGGGAGCGCGTCCCCGGCGCCCGGAAGTTCCTGCCGCCGTCTTTCTCCCGAACGGCTCCCGCCTTACCTGCCCGCCAGCGAGGTGAAACCGCGCCGGGCACTGGAGGCGTCCAGAGGTTGAAATAAGCGGCTTTTCCCTGGGTACTTACAGGACGGGAACTCTGAGCGGCAGTGAAGCTTTCCTCTGGGAATATGGCCACTGAGCTCGGCAGCGCGGGAGCGAGCCAGGTGAGGGTCCCCGGGCTGCCCGCCCGCCGCTCCAGGCGCGGCCGGTGGCACCGAGCGCTGCCCTGGAGCGGCGGGCGGGGCAGGGGAGCTGAGGCCTGCACGCTGCCCCTCGGGGGCCGTCGTCAGTTTCCTCAGGGGGGCAGACCTGTTGCCTGAAGATTTATCATGTGTAGCTCTTCAAGCGTTTACTCTAGTAAACAGCAGCAAAACTATTTTTAAGTTAGGTGAAGACTAATAATTCAAAGCTGTTAATGACCATAATAGACAAAAACACATGCATTTTTTGTCATAATGCCTTTTCTCTCTGGGTAAGAAACTACTGCATTTTCTATGCTCAATTTACACCTGAAAGGAAAAAAAAAAGCTGTCTTGCCAGTTACTCATAAAATTTGCTTTACAGACTAAAATCATTAAGAGTTCGTAGTTAGAATTTTGATAATTTTAATGTAATATTAATATGATTGAATCAGACTACGCTTTAATTACTTGCCAGCAAATACTGGCAAAAGTTGCTTCTGTACAGGTTATATTCCTGTAAATAGGGAATGGGTTGATGTGCTATCCCAAAAATGTTACTGTCTGTCACTAATTAGTGTTACAGGAAAACTTGATAGCGTGGCAGAAAGTAGGACCATATCAAAGTGCATCAATTGCTATGGCTGTGCATCATTAAAAAATAAAAATAACAGTTGATACTAAACTTTGTATGACAGCTTTGGGTGGCCAACGGTGACTGGTCAGCTCTTGATTCTAAGGACCTTAGTAGCAGAAAAGCTTCTGTCAGAACTAGCAGTCATCCTGGCTCAAAAGCCCCCATCTTTATCAAGCTTTGCATGAGTATTTATTATACTCTGATGTGAACAAATAATGGATTTTCAATATTAGTATTTTGCTTTTTCATATATATTTTGTTTGGGTGTAGATCCTTATTTTATAAATCTTTATGTTCTAAATAGAGTTCATACTAAATTCACTGTGAAGTGGTTAGAGTTGCCTCTTCTATCAAGGTGTTTAACTCTCTTCTTTAAAGTCTTTATACGTCTTGAAAGGTGCCAAATGACAAATTTGAGGTTGCCTAGTATGCCAGCTGAGACACAAATTACTTGAGGCCTGTTCTGATACATGGATTGGTTTTCCTGATTTCATTAACATGAAGTCGAAGTTCTAAAACACTGAATGTGTATAATACACAGAAACACTCTACAAATAATAATTCCTCCATTCCATTACCTATTTTTCTGATAAGCTACTACATACATAGAACTTCTATCAGAATGTATGCCAGAATTCACTGTTGAAGGTGAATACATCTGTAAGGGGTGTTTAAGGTTTGTGCATCTGTTTTGGCTGGCAAGGGCAGCTACTTTTCCCTTTCCTGTTACTTAGCATTGTTTTACTATTACGTCCTTACTATCTCTCCTCTGTCTTCTCTTAGAAGATTAGAACCAGAAAAAGAACCCTGAAATAATACTTGATTTCTACTTGTGTAGACTTTTTCACTTTTATAGACTTCTAATTTCTAAGAGATTGATCTCATGCTAAGATAGCTTCTGGTGCTGGGTACCATAAGCCTGTCTGAAAGTCTGTGCAGAAGCTGAAGCATTGGCACTTTACTGATGCTGAGATACATGGAGATGAACTTAGCACATATATACACTTCTGATTGTTCTTTTAAGAGTGAGATGCTTCTCCTTAGATGCCATTATGCTTTATATTGGAGCACATCCGGGGGTGAAAAAAATAATGTTGTTTGTTTTTTTGTTTGTTTGTTTGTTTTTCAAATTTGGCTAGCACTTAGGGATTTTTGAAAACCTGAAAGTGATCTTATGTTATATTGTGTATGATTACAGTATAGGCAGACCAACAGCTTTGGGTTGCATATAAAAATTTAAAACTACATGCAGTCATGTGCAAGTACTAACATGTAAATTATACCATTACAGAAAAATGGCCCTGGTAGTAATGGCATATCAGGATCCAGGATGATGGACCAAAGGTAACTGATTCCAAATCATTAGTGGGGATACCACAAAGTAATCAAAATAAATGGCCATGTGCTTTTAAAAGTGTAAATATCCAGGTGAACTTGCTCTTGTATACATGTTCACAGCATTGAGAACTTGTCAATGGAGTCTGCAAAAGTGTTCCTGTAGCCGTTGTTTTTAGACACTATTCCATTTATCCAGAATATTAACCTGTAAAATAAAGGAGATGAATGAAGGAATTCTCTAGTCTAAGTTTATCTTCTCAAAACAAAAGAGCAGGTAAGATTGTATTGATAAGGTAACAGGTAACTGCAGTTCATTGAAATCAGACAGATGTTTTTCAAAATTATAATTTGACAGTCTTCAACTAACAGTTGCCTATTGGTAAATTGTTTATTAATAGTTGTCATTTCCTGTTATGAAATTAACCTGTCTTTTTTGTTAGCTTTTAAGGCATTATCACTAGACTAATACAGAATTTTCAGAGAATTACTATCAATTGCAAAAATAATAGGAAGGAAAAAGTATACAAGTAGAACTACATTACTGTGCATCTTCTTATAGTCTTACTTTACTGTTTTATGTGAAAGCAGTAACAAAGTTTAGCCTTTAGTTTAGGATTCTTTATATGAAATATTAATGTTGTATTAATGCTCATTTATAATGTCCTGTGTTCTAGTTCTGTTACACTGGAAATCTGCAGTTAATTATCATACTTTTAAAGAAGTAATTAAATTTGTTCGTTTTATTCTGGTGAATGTTGAACTTAGAAATAAAGGAAAGTGACTGTTTTGCTCTGTTCACTAGATTACAAATTCTTTAAAACTAGTTTATTATCAGAACAATGTTTCAGCATTTACAAAACTTATTGTAAGCACATTTTTCAACTTCTTAGCTTGTCAACTCTAATCACAGAGCATGATAAACAATTGGAAGAAATGAGAGAACAGCTGCAGCTTTATAAGGTATGGATGTTCCTAACACTTCAGGCTGCGTATTCTTAGGATTTTATGCTATCAATATCTTGGCCTTTAGGTTTTGTCCATAAAGGCAAGTAAGCCAGTGCCATGCTTCACAAACTTGCTGGACTGCAGTCGGCCTCAAATGGATAAACGAAGAGCTTTCCATGAAAGGTTTAGGAGTTTGTCCAAATTATGGATTACTGTGTGTTCAGGAAAGTAGTGTTGTGAAATGAAACATGCATGTTTTTTCTAGATATTCTGATACGACCGCAGGTATTTTCCTAGGTGACATTCAGATGAGGCAGCTGTTTTCCCCTTTCCTGAAAAGCTTGATCTTGGCCATACAGTGCAGTTCAGTCCGGCAAGTGTAGATGCACCCAGCCATTTTAATAATTCTTCAGATTAAAATAATTCTTTAAATATTTTTTGTCATGAAGGCTGAGGTGGAGGGTGGACTGTCCTTTCAACCACAGAACAATGAAACTTTGTAATGCTTCATATGATCAACAAAAAGTAAAGTGATATATTTAGTAATGAAAACCTGTGGCATACAGAATGCAATTTGTGCTTGTATTTTTGTTGCACTATTTAGTTAACAAAACAGTCCATTTGACTTATGTAACTGAAGTTCTCAGTTAATTCCTGAAGTCTCATCTCAAATACTTACTGCATAAAAGATGAATTATCACAGAATTGTCATTGTTGGAAGAGACCCCTAGAGATCATCTAGTCCAACTCCCCTGCTAAAGCAGGATCCCCTAGAGCATATTACTCAGGACTGCATTCAGGCAGGTCTTGAATATCTCCAGAGAAGGGGACTCCACAACCTCCCTGGGCAGCCTTTTCCAGTGCTCTGTCACCCTCATAGTAAAGAAGTTTTTTTTCTCATATATAAGTGGAACTTCCTATGTTACAGCTTCTGTCACTGGGAACTGCTGAAAAGAGTCTGGCTCCATCCTCCTTGTACCACCCTTTAGATATTTATAGACATTAATAAGGTCCCCCCTCAGCCTTCTTATCTCCAGGCTAAAGAGTCCTAGCTCTCTCAGCTTTTCCTCATAAGAGAGATGCTCCAATGCCCCAGTCATCTTTGTTGCCCTCCATTGAACTCTCTCCAGCAGTTCCATCTCTCTTGAACTGGGGAGCCCAGAACTGGATGCAGTATTCCAGCTGTGGCCTCACCAGGGCAGAGTAGAGGGGGAGAATGACCTCTCCTGACCTACTGGCCACACTCTTCCTTTAGCACCCCAGGATTCCATTGGTCTTCTTGCCAGCAAGGGCACATTGCTGGCTTGTGGATAATTTATCATGTACCAGAACTCCCAGATCCTTCTCAGAGCTGCTTTCCAGCAGGTCCACCCCTAATCTGTATTTGTGCCTGGCATTCTTCCTCTTCAGGTGCAGGACCCTACAGTTGCCCTTGTTGGACCTCATTAGGCTCTTCTCTGCCCAGCTTTCTGTCCTGTCCAGGTCATGCTGGATGGCAGCACAGCCCTTTGGAGTGTCAGCCACCTCTCCCAGTTTTGTATTGCCAGTGAACTTGCTGAGGATACACTCTGTCCTCTCATCCACATCCAGTTATTCACTGTATCCCTAAAAAAAAATTGAGTTAATTAAATCTGTAAGAGCTATAAGAATTTAGGTAAGTTTAATTGTCATAGTAACTTCTGAATGCTCAGATATAATAGGATTTAGCAGCTGTTAAATTTATCATCCTGTGACTTTCCTTAAAAAAGGAAGTGATTTTCATTTACTTTGTTACACCTGGTTAAATTGTCCATATTTTATAATATCAGTCAGAATTGAAAGATGAAAGAATTAAAAACATTTGTCACTCAAATGAGGGCTTACTCTTGCATATTTTCGTGTTAGGCAAAAATGAGTGAGATGAGACGAAAACTTGAAGAAGTCACCAGTGAAAATGACAGGTAAATGGTTGCATTGCCCTGTTACTACTGGTGGTTTTACTAATTTCTAAACCTTAAAAAGCTTTTTTTTCTAGTCCTTAAGATATTTTGAATCTACCTAATAGTTGAAGATCTTACACTTACAAGCTTAATGTTAGATTCTGTAAGTGCTTAACACAGATTAGAGCACCAGAAACTTTAACCATATCTCTAAATGAGCTAGATATTTAACTATTTCAAACTGTCTGTTGTGTTTATAGAACCTAATGATTTAAATATGAGTTACAAGTACATAGTACGTAGAGACTGAAGGTACAGTATACTTCAGTTGTTTGCTGAACTTAGTTCTTTGCATTTCAGGCTGCATGCAGAGTTGAAAGAGGTTATTGAGCAGCAAATGGAGGCTCTTCCTGTCATGCCTCTAGGAACTGATATTATTGCAGATGAAGAAATAGTGCAAAACCTTCAAGAACAACTACAACTGACAAGTCAAGTGTGTGAGATCAAACATTTGTACTGTTTTATATCTTTTATGCCTTGGCAGTGTTCAGCATTCCTTGAGAAGACTTTGAGGCCCTCTGGACTTTCTGTAGCTAAAAAACCAAGTACTTAACACTTGCAGCTTAAAAACCTGAAGGAACTTCTCTCCTAGATTCTTATAGGAAGTTTTTTGTATTAATTTATGCTTGTAAGTTTACTTAGCTGACTTGATCTTCATATTGAATTCCTGAGGAGGAAATTATTTAAAACTTTGTTCAATTCAGCTTCTTTTAGTAGCTTGTCATTTTAATTAAAAACATTGTAATGTGATATATGGAGGCAAACATATGTGGGATATAGCAATAATATTTAAATCTGAAAAGATAAGGAAATTTTTTTAGCGTATTACAATTGTGTGTCAATCCTGTTGCATGTGATTAAGGTAAAGTTAAATTGACAGGAATTTTTGTATTTGGATATTCTGTTTATTGTAGGCCTACAGTAAATACCCGTAAAAGTTTGAGCTGTAAAAAATATGTATGGAAAACTTGCAATTAACTTGTGGGTGGAATTTGAACTGGTTTTTTGCATCTGAATTTGGTATTTTGTCTGCATACTTGTAATGTGTGCAGAGGAACGTACAGAAGAATGACATTTCTTCAAAGTAGAAGTTAAGACTTCTCTATTTAAAGAATGATAGTTGAAGGTAAATGTGCTGTAATAGAATATTCTACGCAAACCATTGTTCTGTGACTTAGGAAAAAGAACAAGCAATAGAGCTCTGGCAGACTGTGTTACGGGAGCATGATCGACTCCAGCAGCAGTACCAGGAACGCATGACTGAAGCGCAGATTCACATGGCTGAAATGCAAAAGCAGAAAGTAATTTTCAATGCTGTTTTTTGATATTTTTTGATTGTCTTTCTATACTATCGTGGTTCTGGGTTGGTGTGTAGTTAAACTGAAGTGGATGGGATTCTACCAGTACTGTTAATTAATTTCTGTAGTGGTAATCTAAAGCTGAGTGGTCAGATGTGGTCACTGATTAATTGGCTAAAGGCACTGGTAAAATTGGAAAAGTTCTTTATTTCAAGTAGATTGGCAGGAGCTTGAGGAATGCACTGAGTCTCAGTGCATTATAGGTATATGTGCACAAGATATGCATGTGCATGTAAATAATCATGTTTGAATTTTGAAGAGTTGGAAGTCTTCAGCAGATTTCAACATTTGAAAAAGCTGCTAAAGGTTTCTGAATTCTAAGGTGGAAGTCTTTCATGTTTTTTCCTATGTTTGAATCCTGAATTTTGTCTGTAAAGTCACAGTGGGGTAATGGGAAAAGAAGTCACCATTTCCTCTTGTCATTCAGTAAAGAAGCATGTTTAAACATGAAGAATAAAGTTCACCAGTATTCTTCTAATTAGCTGCCTGTTTCACTTCTGTTTTTTCTGGGAAAGGCCTTTCAGGAAATTTTAGCACAGAAAATAAGCTCTTTTGCCCTGTGAGCTATATAGACGTGCTCAGCGTGTGAAGAACTAAAAATAAACTTCATGCCTCTATTTATCTCACTACAGGTATTTCTAGATTTGTAGAGAGATGCTGCACATTTTTAACATTTGCTTTCTATGTTCAAGTAGGCTTGTGGGCACAGTTACAGCTCACCTATAAACCAACATTTTTTTACTGTTTTATTTTTTCTTTTGTGGTATGAAGTCCACCTAAACAATATGCTCCTTTCCAAGAATGAGGAGAAATATCTGTAGAGCTATTGAGCTCTGTCAAGTTTCACAAGTATTTCAAGTAACAGTTATGAGGACTCTTACCTGTGCATAGTTCCAGCTTTTTGCTCCTGTTCCTTCTATTAGATTATTTCGTGTTTTGCACTGTCAGTTGTTGGTAACATACACATAGGAGGTCATACAGAGTTAATGGCAGCTGTTGAAGGGTTTAAGGCTGTCTGATCCCATTTTTCATTGATAACTAAATTGTTGGTAGGTTTGAATGCCACTCTAACAATAATGAGGTTGAGTTGTCTTTTATTCTTAACCACTAGTGCTGTCCCACTTTTCAGCTAAATAAACTTTTTTAAGTTTTGCTTTTAATGGAGGACCAAAAAACAGCTATCAGAGGTAAACAGAAATAGAATTGGAATTGACAGAAAGCAAAGATGAGAGAGGGTGTTGTTGTAAAGGTTGGGCATAGTAAGGGAATTGTTGGAGTAGTTTTATGGCACATACTTAGCCTTGAGACTGTCAGGTAAAAACACAGTCACTTCAAACAAGGGGTGCATGTCTGCTACTGTGCATAGCAAAAATTCTTAAAGTAGCATCATAGTCTGTGTGGCTCTTTAAAGGCACCACTCATATATGGTTTTCTATTTTGATAGTAAGTGTGAATGAGTTTTGGAAGGAGGCAATTTGTAACTGAGTGAAATTCAGGTACATCTTTCAGCAATAAATCTAATTTTCCAGACTGGTAGGTCAACAGCTAAAAGCAATCTAATTAAAATCTACCAAGGCATATTGAATTTCCTGCAATATAAAAATTTTTTTTTGAAAATAGTTTCAGCTGACTTATGAAAACTACTAATTATGCACTCATGATGATAATAAGAAGTTCTGAATTCTCTTTCTAGGAGCAACTGACTGGCTTTCAGCAGTGGTCTCGGCAACTACATGTGGCCAATGAGAAAATAAAGTTGGTAAGCAAACCTTCGAATGATGTGACCTGGTAAATTATTTTTTTTCCTACTGGAGGAAAAATTTAAACCAAGTATACAAGGAAAGCAGAAGTCCTTCATACACACCTGGTTGAAAGAGAAATTGTTCCACTCAGATACGCAGATTTCTGTAGGGACGAGTAAAACAATCAAGTAGTCACAGCCTTTTTCCTGAACTCTGTGAGTAATTTCTTCAGGAAGTCAGTGGTAAGCTTACACTCACATTTTAGTATGTTGTGAGTGTACTTCAGTCACACATTCCAAACCATCTTCACAAAGGAAAAAAATTATTTTAATTATGACCTTTGATATAGGCTAGCTCTGCCACATGTTTATCGATTCCTAGTTTGGCACTGCTGGCTTCAGTATCTTTGTCTTTGACCTTTTCAAGGATTTTTCTGAGCTCTAATCATCTTCTAGTGCCTTACCTATTTAGAGTGTGAGACTTATTAGTCTCTAAGCTTTAGCCTGGGACTTTCAGGATTGACAAGTAATTTTAATATTGTAGAACAATTGAGGTGAAAGACTTGGTGAAGTCTTCTGGCTGAACAGCTTCTCTGAAAGACATGATTCCTGTGTGATTTTTGACTAATGTTTGTCTAAAAAGACTCCTGACCTACTCTCAGTAGTCTACTCTCTTCTGTGTTTATCACTGGAACCTTTTTTTCCTCACATCTGATCTCTTGTTAAAATACAAGCCTGGTTCTTAGGTGTGAAAGAAAGATTACCGCATTCTTTGTTACTATGTCTCTGCTGCTGAAAACTACTTAATTGCCATCTTCCCTTTCCCTGCTTTTTCTTTTCTGTTCAAGCCAAATCTTCAGATGTTCTTTGACAGTGTTTTTAAGGTGTCTAATAATTCCTCTCACCTTTAAATTCTTTCCGATTGTGCCATCATTCTTGAACTGTGATGCTGAATACAGTACCCTACTCCAGTCAAGCCTTTACCAGTGCTGAGTAGTATATTGTAGATCGCTACAGAATTGTATCTTGCAAGCAGTTTTCCTGTTTACATCCTATTTCATTAGTATTAATAAAAGTAAAATAATGCACTCACAGAGGAGCTTTTGCCTTACATAGTCAGTGTTCATCTCAAAATTATTTTTTTCTCTGAATATGGATACTTAGGGCTACTGGGAGGTTGCTGTCTGAAAACAATCATAAGCAAATACAATAATGAGCTTCTAAAGCAGTCTCGGAAGTTGCAGACTGTCAGATTTGCTGTTACAAGCAAATCAGTAGTAGACACCTAAAAAAAATACAGAATCACTGAATGCTTAGAATAATCTAATTAGGAAGAGATAATGTGGAGAGAGTGAAATATGTGAACTCTTTGAACAAGATGAAGCAGACGATATTAAGATAAAGGTAATACATTTGCATTATCCAAAAAACATGTGCTGAGATAAAGAAGCATGCCCTTTCTTGAAATAACAAACTGAACAATAGTGAAGAGACAGTAATTTGTCAGGTTTTTTATTGTGTTACAACGGCTGTTTTTTCCTAGGTATGTTCAGGTTAGAGTTGTTCAGCACATTCAGTACTGAGGCACAGTGTTCACTACTGATGTTAAACTATTTAGGGTAGTGAGAACTCAACTGCAGAAATTTGCAGAAAGATCTCATGATGCTGAGTATTTGAGTGAACTTTATCTGATGTTTTATTGACATTAATAAAAGAAAAATGGCATATGTGGGCAAGAGGGAGCTTTCATTTTGGGTACTCTGTGATGGTCTTGAAATTAACTGTTAAGACTTGGAATAGGTATTTTAGAAATAGGAAGTGTCTGAAAACACTTCTTAGCAACAGTTACAAAAGCAAGAATATGGTTAGCAATTATTAGAAGAGGGGGAAAAGGAATATATTGTGCTTAAAACCACAGTACAGTAGTAGTTTGCTGCCTCCAGTTGTGGTCATCTTGAATATCTCAATATGCAATATATGTATATGTAAGACCTAAAAAAGGCTAGTAGGGTAACAAAAATATGAAATTATTCTCAAATGAGAAGACAGTTAAAGGAGAATGACACATCCAGTACTACTGCTGGTCTAAAAGAAAGGAAGGAGAAGCAGTTGCTCATTGTTTCTTGCCTAAAACAAATGAATTATTTCCAGGAATATGTGCTCTACTGTGTGGTGCTCATTGTGACAAGCTATTGTAGACAAACTAGATGGGAATGCAGATGCTAGGTCTGAACTATTACAGTTCTCATCTCAGGAAGTTCTTACACTACCAAAATGTGGGAAAATAAGAGGAGGATTAGGCAACATCACACGCATTTGCCTTTCTGAAATACTCTGCGTAAACCCTGGCACTTGGACACCAGCGTCAGCAGTGGCTGGTGTAGACGTTACTGGCTATTTTTGTGGTATTATATTCTGTAGAAATGCCCTTTAATAATTCTGAATATATAACACTTGAAATACAATAAGCAACATGTTACAAATATCTCATTTGCAGAGCAACCAAGAGTTTCTGAAAACTGTAACAGACCAGAATGCAGAACTAGAGCAGCTACGAAAGCAACTAAGGTATAAACCAGACAATTAAAAACATTATTACAAATGTTTTCTGTAGCTTTGTTGACCTGCTGCTGTATCATGGGACTTTTTCTACTGAAAACTGACTTTGTAGTGATAGTTAGAATGGTTTCAGCTAATTCCTCTCAAGTTTGTTACTAATGTGTGCATCATTAGTGTTAGGGCAGCATATTTCCAGTTAGTGTGCTGTGGTTCAGCAGTTTCCTGAAATATTCAACATTTGACCTTTGATTTAAAGGAAGCAAAGTGTGAACCTCGTAACAAAATTGACTCTGAGGACAGGTTTTCATTAGAATAAAATTTGCTCAAAATACAGTTATATAATTACAAATCTGAAATTTGAATGTTCAAAGTAGTTTCAGGGTTTAATGTTTTTAATAAAATATCCATTCATTGTTTCTTAATAAAGGGCTCTTAACCATAGGCTCTTTGGAAGTTAGAATTAAGAGAAGGATTAATTATATTCCTGAAATAAGTAAAGGAAAATGAAATATCTGCAACACAATTTCATTAATACTTGTATTTAAAGCCATAGTTTGTTCAATGCCAGTTTATTGTACCTGTTAACTCTTCTTATTAGTGATGTTTGAGATCAAATTAAAATTTGATTTTAGTAAATAGTGGATTTGTGGACTGGCAGTAAAAAGGAAATGGATTCATTATCAACCAGTGAAATTTTATAATATTTAAAGCTTTAAATAAGCTTCTTAAAATAAACTATTAAGTTTATAAGCTTAAAATGTATTCCTTTGAATTTTGTTATTATAATTTCTTTTGATACTGTGATTAAAATATTTAATATTATTTGCGAGTTATGATGTCCTAGTATTATCTTTTTATTATAAAGAATGCCACACCAAAAATGGTAAAAATAATTTCAATCTTAAAATAAACAGTTATGTAGGTGGCTGTGTGTGCATGCACATGTGTTTATGCACTCAATTTCGTATGCAGCTTTTGCTGCTAATGCTTTTATTTAGAAACCTAGATTGGTTGAATGCATGCTGATACTGATTTTATCCCTCCAAGCAAGAATGGCTGCATCAAATGTTCTTTCTCTCTTGCAAACCCATGCATCACTGCAAAGATTGGCTGCCATACAAATTTTCGGCATCTGTTTAATGTGTATAATTGTACTACTTCTAAAATTCTCTGTTATAATACCCACAGTAAAAGATTAACAGGTTTAGAGTGAATGAACAGATTCATTAGTGTTGAATATTGGTCATTGTTGAATATTTATTTACCAATTTAGAAATTGTGGGTTTTTTCAAAATGGGTTGTACCCAGACTTTCTTGCTGTTAGAGCAATAAAAATTAGCTGCTTCTAGTATTAAGCTTTCATTCCCTGCCTAGTGGGTTACAGTTTACTTAGTTGAAGAATTTTTTTGTTGTTGTTTTAAACAATGTTTTACATTTTCTTTGTACAATAAATCTGGAACTAGAGCCTGCTTACAAATGCCAAATTACCTCAGTCACTTGATGTGTTTTTGAAGGTGACGTGTGCACTTCTCATTTTTATTAGCCAAGATTTTTCCATGGAAAAACCATTCTCAAAAATGGCATGTTGTGGAGAAGGAAAATGTTGTGACAAGCAATCAAAGTTTAAGGTGGTTTTCAGGGTATTTGCTAAAGTAAAATATTTGCAAACTCAGTCATCACTTGTAATTTGGTTGTGTGTGCCACCATTCAGTTCTTAAAAGCGAAACAATACTGAACCTATTTCCAACATTCAATAAATGCTATCACCATCCAGTCTGTTCCTGCATTTCTAACACTCGGTGGTTTTTCTTCTTAGAAAACAAACTTAAAGTCATTCAGGTTGTCCTTGAGAAGCCAGTTGTGTGGGTTTTTTGTCAAAATTAGATGTCTTTATTTCCTTTTGTCTCATCTTTATTTCATGTTTTAAAAGGAAACTGGTTTAGGTTTGAGCTCTGGAGTTACATGAAATTCTGTAATGATATCACTTTGATCAAGTAATTTAGAATATGGCATGACAATCAAAATGGCCAAATTATTTGATTTGTAGCTGTGCATGCACACAAGGATCTGTATAACTGTCTATATGGCAGTGAGTGTGAATAGTAGAAGGGAGGTGCATGTTTTCTGCTTAAACTACTGCTTCAAGAAGGTATAGTAAAAGAAACAAGTCCCTGGGACTCACTGAAAGCTACTGGGTCTTCTTGCTCTGAACTCTTACTCATACATATCCAAATATAGATGTGTATTTTTTATTAGTTGCTGGTTTATAAACAGTGAGACTGGATGAATTTAAACTTCCATCTAAGTACTCATAGGGCTGGAGCGTAGTCATCTTCATTCTCATTTCAGAACATCAGATTTCTGATTCTTTTCTAGCTGAGGAAGACTGCTCAACAGAGGGCTTAAGTCAAGCAGTTAACTGCATGCCATTAACCAATAAGTGGACAATCAGTGTCCTATCCATTGATGATTGATATTAATTATACTAGGCAATATATTAATAAACACACATAAATATATGAACAGCCTTCTGTAATTTACCCCATGAAATACTGATCTTGCCCACACTTGCATAGGTACACACACCCTCTCTAGAAGGAAGCATAGGTAAAAAATGTGTGCACAGAGACTCCATTTTTGGGAAGCACATGCCCCATCTCTACACCCCTCTTGCTGGAAGGGTGGGTGCTCCAACTTTACATGTATCTGTGCTGCTTCCTGAAGTCTGCTAGTTGCTCCCTGCTGAGAAGCCCACCTTGAGTTCCCATACACTCACCTGGTAGGTTGGTCCCCATGGATTTCTCTCTGGGCTGTCAGGCTGGCAGCTGGCTGCAGGCTACTCCTAGGGTCTGGGGAGTCAGATGCATTCAGGCATGGGAAAAGGTGGCAATGTTCATAGGGTGACTTCTGGCAGGGTGAAACACAGCTTCACTGCTGGCCTGTCACTAAGGTCTGTCACCTACAATCCCAAGTTTCCATGATCTTTTCAAGCTGTCATCTTCTCAGATAACTGTTAATTCTGTCTAGTGAAGATAATGAAAAATTGTTGTCATTGTTACACTCCCCATAGCATTCTAAGTTTTGGGCAAGAGGCTATCAGAGCAATTTGTGTCTCTAATTATGGGAATTGATTATACTTGAGTTCCTCTCAGATCAGCTAAAAGTTCTTGGAATCCTAAAACTAATAAGCTTTACTCACACAGATAGTGACAGCAGCTCTGTGTAGCTCTAAAATAAGTGCTGCAGTCATCCTCGAAGTCTGGAGTACTTTCACCAGTTGTTTCTCTAATGTGAAGTGACATAGATGTAGTTTGCATGGATTACATTGCATATACTGCAGACAATTCTAGTGGTTTGGATCTTTATGACAGATTTACATTGATTTATGGTGATAAAGTAACAAGTCTGGAGAGAAGTGGATTTTAAAAAAAAAAACCAAGTTGTTTAAGATAATTTAAGTTTGATTTTTATTTATATGGCATAGATTCAGTGTAATTTTGGAGCTTTTGCTACCGCAAATTTTAAATGTGTGTTGATAAATTTTGGGGTTTTTAAGATTAATGTATAGCAAAATATACAATCTGACACATAGAGCCATAAAACACTTTAGCGATGCTTCTGATGTGTTTTCATCTTGTAGCTCCAGTATGCATGCCTAAGGGAAGACTGCTAGATTTAAGTTTTGCAAGTAATCTAGGAAACAGAAGACAAATCTATATGCTAATAAAATACTTTTACAAGATCTGCAGAGAAAACACAAACTAAGAAACTTGGAATTGTGAGGACATGGATCTGCATTTCATAATATTAAAGCTTTTAAACAAAGATAACTAGCCAAGATTATGTTAAAAATACATTGCATAGTGAAAAAGCTGCTTCTTTAGAATCAATTTGACAGTTGTTAAAGACACACCTCTAAATTTTATCTGAATTTGATCTTTAAAATGCATTTTTATTACTTACACACTTCTGCGTTTTATGACCTCTTTATATTTTTCTTATTTTTCCCTTCTTATGCTGAGTTTTGAGGTTTTCTTTTGCTTTACAGGATGTGTTAAATATTTTGGGGGAAGCAACTTAATGTTTTAGTAAACTTAGCAGTACATTTTGTAGGAGAAAGGTGCCTGGTTCAGAGGGAGTAAAATCAAAGGTTTGGACCTGAAATGCAGATCATGTGCCTGGGGATGATGTTTTTATCTTTGTTTTTGCTTTTTAAAGAAATTATAAGAAAATTAGCTTTTCTGATTAATTAAGCTGAAATTAAGTATTTGCTTAAGATTTTCCTTTAGATATAAGATTATCTGCTCTTTTCTGCCATTACATTGAAATTACTCTTTCTAAAGGAATTTTTGCTTCAAGTATATTCATACAGTATTGAATATTTTCTAGTGTCTTTCATGGTTACAAGTGCTCCAGTTTGCATTAGCTTATCTAATAAGTTTGCTCTTTTTTTAACTTTGCCATTGGTCTTTACATTTAGCCCAATATGCAGCCTGAATAATTGGGTTACACCCCAGGTGAAGGACTCTCTGTGTCTTTCTGCTCCCAAGTCAGAGGGGTAGGAGTGTTGCTCATTCCAATATGCATTTCTATTGAGGAGGAAATCTATTTCATTTATGAGTCCATTTTTTTTTTCTTTCCTGTTTTAGCCTATCAAACCTTTTCAGTTTACAAAGCCCATCAGTTAAATTCTTCAGAAATGGTTAATATTTTTTTTTTTTTAATTTCTGCTCAAATTGCTTTAAAAAGTGAAATCTAAAAAAAATCTTTATTAATTAGCTGTGGCAAATTAGATTTATGTTATTGAACACTTAGATTGCCTAGTCCTCCTAAATATTTAATTGACAGACACACCTCCTTGTTAAGCTATCTTTCAGAAGTTGTTTCTACAGAACAATTGTTTAAGGAATTTAGTATTCCTCTCTCACTGCCACATGGTAAGAAGGAGAAGTGGGAAACCTTTTCTGCTCTGTTCTGCTGGAACTGACTGCCCTTCAAGGCTATTTCAACAAAGTTATAGTTAAGTAATTTTTTTCCCCCTATAATAATTTAAATGTTACTCAAAAGCTGTTTATTTTATACAGAAAAGCCAAAACAGATGGGCGGACAGCAAATGCTAAGGTTGATGAAATGACCAGATTGATACAGAAGCTTCAAGGCCAACTGGAGAGAAAGGTATTGTAGAGAAAGGAATAATTTCATGTTGCAGTCAAATGGCTAGACAGTTAACTGAATGCTGATGTTAAATTAATTGCATGTTGTCCTCTAACTTGTTTTTGTTAATATATCTTTAATTGTTCAAGGAAACTCGAATGATGTCTGGATAATATGTATATTCTTTCTAGGAAGAAGACAAGATATCTGCCCAGCAAAGGGAAACAGCATCTGACAAACGCTTGCAGCAAATGCAGTCTAGTATAAAACAATTAGAAACAAGGTAAAGATAGCTCATTGGGTGCTAATAACAGGACACATGAAGTGAGATAAAATATTATGGTTTTTTAGCTTCTGGGTTTCACATTTCTGAGCAGTTCTGTTTCCTCAAAATACAGATATTTTATGCTTGGCTGTTCTCTGTCTCATTTATTCTATTCTGCAACCTTTTAAACAGCTTCTGATTTCAATGTATTTAAAATTATAAAAGATCATCTGATTTTATTTACTATGATGGAGAAATAATAAAGCATGTATTTTTCATTCTAATGTATATATTCTAGTTACTCAACTCTCATTAGCTTTAGGTGGAGGTCTAAACAAAGACAGTCACACTGAAATTGGAAAATGTTCATGTAAACTAGCTGGTTTTGAATTGAATACAGGTTTTTCTTAGTGTTAAGAAATATTTGGTTTCAGGTCTTAGTTCAGAAATCTTTATACACCAAAAAAAAATATTCACAAAACTGTTAAAATACACTTCTTAACAATAAATGCTAGGTACAAAAGTAGTTTGAGTCCCTGCTGAGGAGTAGAACTTAATTCCAGCACTTTTTACTGGAAGATCTAAGACTCTGTGAGGTTCTTTTGGGTGGATTTTTATTCCACTTCACTTTCCAAGGATATCACACTTAGCTGAGCACAGTAATTTTGATTCAAGTATCACAAACAGTTGTTGAATTATTAACATTAGTCAAATGACTTGATAGCTAAGAGAATTTGTAAATTTCCTACTGAAATCATTTTGTTCATCCTCCCTTCTTGGTCACAGTATTGAGAGCATGATTAGCAGACTCTTCAATAACTGTAGAAACCAAATAATTACTAGGGAACCAACCTTGTGACTGTGTGGTCAAGTACTGCCTGGAGGAGATGCATGGGCTTGTGTGGCTACCTCTACTTGATGAAATTCACTGGCCCAAGCATTGTTGAGGCTCTTAAGTTTATTTTAGCATGTCTTAAGGAATTAGCTAGTTTTATTATTTTCTGTAGGTTTTTTGGCTCAACAAAAATTGTGGTTTGGTTCTACAAAAACAGAGTAATTGCCTGTCTTTGTGTGTTTGATTACAAGCATGTTAGCAAGTAAAAAAGCATGGCTGCTTGAAAAGGCAGCCCAAATGTTGCTGAAGTGCTCACTATGGATATTCAGAGCTGTGCACTTTATTGAACAAGAAGCACTTGTGAAACTTTCTGAGATTTTTTGAGGATACCTCTGGGACTCTCTTAGCCTTTCTTGTGCCTGCCAATACTGACAATCATAATTAAACAATAAGAATTTCTGAGCTGTTGTAAAATTACCAGTGGTTTTCTTGTTCTAATGGTATAGCTGCAACTTCATTGCCCACATCCAATTATTCCATTTCCTCCACAGAGGAAAACTTTATTCCTTCTGGGGCTGTGCTGTTCTGTTTTAATATAGAACATTTTCAGTGATGTGTCCCAGGATAGCAACATTCTTCTGAGGATCTTCTGAGATTAGATATCTGAATTAACTCCTTTAATTCTGTTTCTTTCTAGGACTTGATGAATATTAAACTCAAAGACTCAGTACAAAAACAAGCAGAAAACCAGGAATGTAGTTTTGGCAACTTACAAATAAATACTTCCTATTAGTCTAGTTTGAAAGAATTAGTGTCTTAATTAGGCATCTTGTTGTTAATTGGGTAAAATTATTACGGTCTTGTAGATTACGTGTTACTGTCCAAGATGCTGAGCAGCAGCAAACAGAAAGAATGGCACTGGAGAAACAAATGATAGAGCTTCAGACAAAGTGTGCTAACCTAGAAAGGGAGAAGTATGATGCTGTTGCCAAAGTTGAAGATTGCATCCAGCTTTTAGAAGAAGCTAACCTACAAAAAAGTCAGGTAAGGCAATGGATGAAGATGTTTCTTAGGTATTGGAATACTTTAATCACATTTGTGAAGTGCCTGATTATGTATTCTTACATGCACACATGAATACACAACCAAGCTTCTTTTATGTCTGTTGTACTAAAATTAGTAATGTGTAAGACAGCAAGGTATGCAAGCTGTGGTATGACTATGCATTACTTAGACTTACCATACAGTATAGATTTCAAAGAACATGTTGAGTGTCTGGATAAAGGTGATCTAAGTGCTAATACTATACCTGAACTTGACTTTTCAAAAATTTCTGACAGGGTTTCTTACTGAATACTTATAAGCAAACTGGGCAGTCAGAGTAAAAAGGAGAGTCCTGTTGTGAATATATAACTTATTAATGGATAGGAAAGAAGAGCTAAAACTAAAGGCAGTTTCTTGTTATATGATGGACATAGGTCACCAAGAGTGACTTGTGTACCCATATCGTAATTACTCAGAAGAAATCTGAAAAAGTGACTTAAGTAATGAGAAGATTAAGTCTTCAGTCTGAAAAGAATTACAAATGCATTTGTCGTGTATGATAAAATGGCAGAAATTCAAATATGCCCTACTGGGTGCTGAATTTAGTCTTAACAGCCAAAAAAGGGTTTAGGAGATGGTGCGGATGTCTCTTAGCAATACTTTCACACAATCCTCAGTAGTACTCCATTCAGTGAATAGAATGATCAGAGTGAGAGTTAAAAATAAAGATGCCTTTAAAATTGGTGCACTTCATGTGCAGTTTTAATCAATTTCAGGCAAGATAGAGGTGAATTAGAAGAATGCAGGAGGAGTCAACAAATAAAACGTGAAGAGGCCTTAAAACAAATTTTTGTATGCATTATGTGGTTAAACTGTTACAGGATGATATATATGCTAGAAGTATAGATACAAAAACAGTTTAATTCACAACAGGACAATCCACCAAAATTTCCTTCCACCAACATAAGGTCTATCCAGCAAGTCTTGATGTGTCTACTGATTAATAAAAAATAGTCACTGTGTTTTCCCAGTTCTTAGCATTCCTAAAGTATCAGCTGTTTCCTCCTTTAGGAAATAGGATGCAGGGCTTGGTAAACTTTTGTCTAATGCAGGTTCTTCTGTATTTTAATGCTAAGTTTCAGTTCAAGTCAGGCTTTTACAAATCTAATGAGTTGTGTTTGCTGGTAAGACAGCTTTAATGTATGTCTGATGACTCTA
Source organism: Apus apus (assembly GCF_020740795.1). Taxonomy (NCBI): domain Eukaryota; kingdom Metazoa; phylum Chordata; class Aves; order Apodiformes; family Apodidae; genus Apus; species Apus apus. Next base: position 50,332,362 of record NC_067285.1, on the reverse strand, counting down.
GCCATTCAGTAATTGAAACACAATTTAGTTAATGGGAATAAATAGAGAATCTTAGAATTTACTCTGTTTGACCTAACATGTTCAACTGTTGAGCAGTTAAGGAGATAAATGCTCCCTCTCAGTCTGAAGCCGTTTTCAAACTTCAGGAGCCTCCTGACTATCTAAAATAGCTCTTTACTTGTAACTTTTGGAATATTAAAGTTAGTGTTGTCTTTTTTGCTCTTGCAGATTTCAGAAGGTGGCAGACCTGCCCACATTTGTTTTTTTTTAACAGAAAAGGGAACTAACTTCTTTAAAGAGATCCTGTTATCTTCTGGGCTGCTTCTAGAACACATTCAATTATTGTTAAAGCGTGGGTGTTCTGGTCATTGCTGCAGCTCAGCTTCTGTGAGTCTTCTTGTTATACAGAAGAGTGTTATCATCTAGTTATAATCTTTTTTTCCCATATATTTATAGTAATTTAGGAAACCTTTTGGTGGCATCATTTAATTTTCATAATTTCTTGGTAACTTTCTGTATCTCATTTGCTTTATGAACTATCTTTTATAATTCCCTTTACCTGTTAAGCTCTGGTTCAGAAAGGAGTGAAAAGTGAAGTTTTACATCCTCCAGCCCTTAATGGCCACCTTTGGCCTTGTCAGTTCCTTGTTCTTACTAAGATATGTTGATACTTAACACCATTCCCCTACAGCACGATAGTGAGGATATAAAAATAAAATATTTTTTTCACAGCTTGCAAACCAGAAAACAGTCTTTCATTTGAAAATTACTGGTAAGGAGTATGAATCACATTTCCAGTCTGCTAAATATATTAATTAGAGCAGTGTTACAAAACTCTCTTCATCCAAAAGTAGTTCAGCAGATCGTTTGATAGCACTTATTATGAACTCACATGAAATTGACAGAAACAAGTGGCCCAGTAAAAATTAATGTGATGTAAATTGTCTCTCTTAAGACAGTAACTGAGCAGTTAGAGATAAATAAGTGGCTTGTTATGAGTAACAGTTTGGTATAGTGCTGTAGTAAGAATAAACTGAAATTTGCAGTCACTTGTTAATTTAATGCTCTGGCTAAAACATTGTTAATTTTTCAAACTGGGAAGTTTATTAATGAACAGGATAAAAAAATGCAGCATAATATACGTATCAGTTAACTGCATCTTAAACTGTGGCCACAGTGTTCTGTCCCTGCTCCACAAGAGACTGAGGGGTGGGAGTGTCAGGTTGTCATAATAATGCTACTTCTGTTATATTAACATTGTAAAGCACACAAAGCAAAGCTTACAAAAAGACTTCAGAACAGTTTTTAAAGAGTAGTTCGAGAATAAAATGCAAAGTTGAATTTATTTGGAGCGATAAAAGAAAGTATGACTGATGAAGTGGCATGTTGTTGCCTGAAGTGAGTAAGCTTCTGTACACTGAACTTGCATCACCCGTTAGGGGCGTTTTGATGTCTTTCATTATGCATCTACATATTCTCTTAAGTGCCACCTAGGATTTTGCATCTCACTCACCAAGAATTCTGTTCTGTGATCTTTTTAGACCAGTTTCTCCTCTGGTACCTTAACATTAGTAGCTTTCTTGTATCCTCCGGAGGAAGGGTACCTTGTTACACCTTTATTTGTACTTCTCACCATTGTTTTACACTAAAGAGATGTTTAGTTCATTGTTATCCAACATGGACATTCTTTAGTTGCTTATCAATTTTTATTCCTTTAGTTTTTGGGGAGGTAATTTAATATATCCAGCATAAAAAATTCTGAGCTATATGTCGGAGCATGTGTTTGTGTTTATACGGGTATTCAGTTTCCTAACACAGAACCTTCTATTTGTCATTGGTGGCATTTTTTTATTACAGATTCTGGCCCTGGACAAGAACATGGGAGAGTAGCTTTGCCATTTGCCTGAACTTTCTTCTGTATAATTCCATGCACAAACAAAATCTGAAAGCCTACTGACACTAACTTATTTTATGTGTGATTTACAGGAATCTGCAAGATGTTCTCACTGTTATTGTTTTCTTGTCGCATCACGGTATCAGCTACTTCAAAGAAAAAAGGCAAAAAGATTGTTTGAACAGTGACTCTGTGTGGTTTCTTCTTTCAGGGCTAGATGCTATGTCACCACTGAAATACTATCAGCAGTATTTCAAAGTTGTTTTTTTCTAGGCACTCTTTGGCCAGAAACAGAAGGAAGAAGAGATTGAAAAAATGAAAAATAAACTGTCTCAACTTATAGAAGATGCTTCTGCAAGAACTAGAAAGGCAGTAAGTTATGATGGGAAAGATCTTTTTGTTTTGCTCAGCATGAAATCTATTGATGGTGCATGGTCATCATGAGCAGTTTTCTTATAAGAGTTTTAATAATACAGGTAGCTAGGCAGCATACAAGCACTATTGTATTCTTCAGCTTTGTTATCTAGACATATATTCTTGAAAACTATTCAATACTCTCAAATCTCTCAAGCACCAAAAGTGTTGATGTCTGTATAGACACTGGTATAGAGAAGGCTGAACTGCAAAATGTAAAGAATGGCACATCTATTTCAGAGATTCTGTTCAGTAGATTGTCAACAGACTAACTGTTGTATTTGTATAAAGGTATTTAATTTGTGATAACGTGGCTTTATCTTGCAAGTTGCTGATGGAAACTTAATCATGTACATTTAGATGATAGGACCAGTTGAAAGGTATACTATCAGGTTTTTGGCATCTCAGTACTTAAAAATATTTCCCTATTTAGGCAAGGAAGACTCTTGTACCAAGTGCAGCTTGCAGTGAAAAGTCTCAATATCACCGTGCACTTAGAAACAGGAATTTGGTAGAGAAATTGCTAAAAAAAAGTTGTAGTCTCTTTATGATTTTTGTTACTGTTGTTATGAGCAGCTGAAAAATTGAAGCTCTTCTGATAAATGACTAGTCACAAAATTAGTTTTTTCAGTGTCATGTCCCAGCTTCAGTTAAATTGTAGGCTAATCTACCTAAAGTTTCCCAGTAATTATCTGCATGTCAAAGAGTCTTGCTTTAAGGCTAACTCCAGAGGAAATAAAGGCTTCTTACAGGCATGTGTTGGCAATGTCTTTTGTTGCAAGTAGGCAACAGCGTAAATCAATTACACTACCGAAAACTTACTAATAAGATAATTGATTTTGCCTGCTTTCACTTTCTTCACTATTAACACAATGTGCATATATACTGTGTAGGGATGAAAGGATTCTTTTTCTTTCCAATCCTTTCATTTTAAGACGTTTCAGGAACATCCTGCCTAAATTTTCAGAGCCTTTAAAACGAGATTAAAAATGGTTTGTGCCTTCTATTTGGCAGTTATCTGAAAGAATCACAAAAATTGTGTGGATTACTTAAAACTGCAGTATTAAATGTCACACATGGTTTGGAGAAGGTGCAAGAGCCAAAAAGCAACTAGGACAACCACTGTAGTTGTGATAATGATTTACTAATCATAATTTAGAAATTTAGAAGTGTCCCATTTCTTATTTTGAAGTATCTCAGGTAAAAGTGAATAATATAAAAAGTAAAAGTTTAAACTATGAGTTCTTATGCTTCTCCAGCTAATAACAAATATTTCTGATGTTATTGTCCTGGTCTGAGCCTGGTCGAACCATGACAGTTACGTGATTTAAAAATATATGTTACACAATCTGCAAATATCTTACACCTAATGGACAGCAGCCTTCCTGATACTCTTTCTGTTCTTTTCGTAAGGCTTTGTTGTGATGTCTTCCTTTCAGCTTTTCTTCCTAAACACCCTCAGTTAAAGTAGTATGGATTGATAAAAACATTCTTTCACATTTATGTAGTAAATTTTTTCAGTTATTGCAGTCCCATATAGTTCTGTATTAAATATACATGCAACACATATGACCAATATATGTGCAAAAAAATGATGGAAAAAATAGTTTGTGGGATTATTTTTTTAGTTTTACTTTCTTTTTGATCACAGATAGACTCTGCAAAGAAGCAATATAATGTGCAGATTTCTCAACTAGCAGAAGAAATTTCAGCTCTTCAGATGGTATGGTGTTGACCAGTAAAAGTAGTTTTGATAGCAAAACTTTTGAGACTTCCTGTTTTTGTTAATCAAGTAAAACACTAAATTCAGGTTAAAGGAAGTCAAGTAAAGTAGGATTAACAGATAACTGTCTAGGTCTACTTTTTTACTCTATGGCACTTTACATTCTGCACGTCTTCAGATGTTAATGCAACATATAGTGTCTTTCATGTTACTTGACAAAAGCAACTGTGTGTAGTGTCTTAACAGTCAGTGCATAGAGACTGATATTTAGGTGTAAATGATGTTGGCTTTGAACATTCATTTTTGATGTACAGATTTGCCGTATATGTGTGTATACAATCGTCTTTCACTGAGAACTTGCCTGGCTCTGCAGAAAATAATACAGTTCTGGAAATTCACACATTTCTTTGTATAAGCTTATTCCTTGAGATATGTGTATTCTTATCATATCAGGCAGCTTGACAGTGAGATTCTGTGCTCTGGAAAATATTTCCCATGTGATGGCTTCCTTAAGTATTCCTGTTTCTTCCAGGGGTAAATAAAGCATGGAAACCTGAGTCTTACATATCTATAGTTGGATATGTAGAGACAAAGTACATGAAAGTTGTGAAAATATGCTAAGATAAAGTCTGTGCATCACAATCATAGTCCTGAGTGAACCAGGAACCTGCAGCAAATTATGTGGGAGACCAAAGGAGCGTGATGCATATGCACCTATTTAGGGATTACATTTATTAAAAGAAGGTTGCATTTTACGAGTCTTAGTCTGTATAGTGGATGAGACTGATCTATAGAGAAGATAATGAGCAGGTAAATATAGTCAAATGCGTATTTACCAGCAGCAAGAATTACCTTTACAATGGCTGGGGTTTTTTGATTTGGCACTTGTTAAATTTTTATTTTCAGTTATTTTTATTAGATTTATGTAAAAATTACTTTTAAAAATAGGAATGTGGAGAAAAACAGGGTCAAATTGAACAAGCCATTAGAGAAAAGAGAGCATTGGAAGAGGAACTTGAAAAGGTAAGGCAATTGCATGCATTTTTACATCACGTTCAAGATCTCTTTTCAGAAGGAAAAGACATATTGTTTTTTCTTATTTCTCATGTAATTTTTTCCCCTTAATTTTCTTATTTTATTTTTGAGCAGATTTTCTTAATTGTAAATTTTCAGGTAATTTTTTTTAAGTGATTTTTTTTTTTAATCTGTAGTGTTGTAGCAGGACACTACAAGTGTTTTAATGCTGTAATACTAAACTGAAAAAGAAGGTTCTTTGAAAAGTGCAAAAAGTCGAGGGAGAGATGTTTGACATAATCCAGAAGAATGTTGATACATATTCCTGTTAAGCTCAATAGACAGAAAGCTAAGTGAATGCCAGTTCTTTGAAAACTTTTTTTCCAAGTTGCAGCAACAGTGATAGAAATTCAATTTTGTTCTAAATCCCTGGAAAATAGGACCCAATGAGAACTGGGTAGCCTCCTCTTCAGTACTACACTGCCAGTCCCCAGCACAATGTAAAGATGATCTTACACGTTAAGTTTATTCTTTAGGTTTACAGGGAAGACAGAGGACGTGAATCTGACAATAGAAAGCTAGACCAGCTGCATCAGAAATATCTACTTGCAGAAACTACAAAATGTGATCTTCAGATAACTCTACAGACAACCCAAAATAAACTAAAACAACTGGAAATAAAGTAAGGTGTTACAGAAACTGGAATTAAAAGCAATGGAAATGATTGTTGGATAATTAAATTGTTGATTATGAGTTAGGTTTTTGTCACATCTTTTTAATCAGTAGCAGGAGTAGTATTGAGAAACTATAATGGTGAAGTAAGGGCAATTATGAATCACTGTAAAAGGGAATCACGTGCTATAGAATAAAAGATTTTTTCAACAAGATGAGAACTGTGAGCAGGTGTTTGATGAAAAAGGAAGTATGAGTGCATTATTTTGGAATCTTAGTGCATTTTTAAATGCTAGTAGGAGGAAATACTACTCTGAAATATTCAAGCAGAATGTATTACTTTACATCTATAGTGTGATATCTTCTAGTACATGCAGTGTTTACAGAGCATACTGAATTTCAGATCTGTGTTCAGAGCTAACAGACATTATTGCAGTTCCAACAATAACATGGTAAAAAGTACAACATGGTACATATTTTTAGACCAGGTTGTTCTTTGCAGTATGAAAAGTGTAGGATTCTCTAGAAGAATTCTGTATTCTGATGATCATAAATCCTGTCACTTTGCCAGGGCATGTTATAAAAACAAAAATCTTCTGTTTCACGTTGTGATTTTACTGAGATTGCTACATTATTAGATTGGTTTGATGAATTCCATCATCTTGATAAAATTATTTGCTGACTTGTGCATAGTTTTAGCTGCCAAGCCCATTAAACATGCTGAGCTGATGCAAACTTCCTTGAAGAAAAGGACAACAGATGTACTGGTTCAGAGTAAAGATGTGTCCCTATATACATATATATATATATTTGCGTGTCTGTGTATGGTAGTTATTAAATTCTTGAGTTCCAACATGTCTTTTGTTCTCTGTCAGCTCTGAGAAAGAGAAATCTCGTTCCCAGGAAGCTATCTCTAAATTGCAAAGCATTCTGGATTCAGAAAGAGAAAAGAGTATCTTTGTCAGTGAACAAAGGCTAAAACTTCAGCAAGAGAATGAACAATTGCAAAAAGAAATGGAAGGCTTGAAAAAACTGGCCATAGAGGCTCAACAAAAAGCTGAAATAAAGGTATGTTTCATACCTTATTTTTGTTTTAATGTAAGGCTGATACCTGCTTACTAAAACAGCAGTTCTAAGGGAAAATGATTGAAAGTTTACATTAAGAATTAAAGTTTCCACAATGCTTCCTGATTTCTGCTTAAAAGTAATATTCTTGTAGCATTGTGTGTCCTCAAAACCTATTGGGTAACTCCATCTCTGCTAATTAAATTGTATTTTAGTATGTTTAAAATTCTGCTTGATAAGAATATCCCAAATGTTCCCTGCTTTTTATAAGATGAACAGATTAAATAATAACATTTTCCATTAAGTGATTTCACTTATTCCAAGCCCTAATCTTCATTTATCTACTCTCTCTAATGTGTTAGGAATCTCTTTATGAGTTTCAGTCCAGAGTGTTCAACTACTTGTATGTCCACCGTGTTAAACACTGGTTCTGTGTTTTCTGGGCAGAGACCATTTTTCTGTATGAATAGTGGCAAGCAAGATAATGAGCAGAACGATGGTAGTTTTTCTTGAACATGTTCCATGAAATGCACCTGAACAGCTTGCAGGTGGAATAATGAATTCATAGAAACCTGATCAAATTCCCTAGTACCTTTGGCTTCTAGAGGGAGTAACAGCTTTGATCCTTGACATGCCTATACGTACCAGATATAAAGCTGCTACTTCACCCTCTGCTCTGAGCTCCTGGAGTGTAAAGATACTAAAAAGGGATCTAAGAATCTCCAGAAACAAAGATGCCTTCAGTAGTCAGTTTCACAAGTTATGAATGGGGACCATCTCAAATTCAGTTACCACTTTGCATCACAAGATAAAGGAAGCAATCAAATTAAACAGGGAATCTTTTTCCAACTCCAGAACCCTTTGGTCAAACATGGTTTACAAGCAAAGGATCAGAGTCTTGTAACAGATATATAAAGCATGTAACCAGATCTTTGTCTCATTTTTAGTCAGACAGGCTTCCATTATAGTCACAAAAAAGATTTATTTCTTGCTTTCATTTTTCTCTGATGTACAAAGGATTTTAGATGCAGTTAGGAAACTTCTAAAGCATTTTATCTAGATGAAAAAGAAAGTGTTTCTGGTGAGAAAACACAAGGGAGAAGTATAAAGATTATTTATAAAAAGAAGTATACATAGCTCATTATCCTTTACTGTCAGTTGTACTATTTGCTTAAATTGGCTTTGGGAACCTGGATGTCTTTGAGCATATAATTAAAAATTTAATTTTTATCTGTTACATGCTTTCCACAAATGTTTACAAATTTAACTCAAATGTTGTAAAAAAAAGAAAAAAGTTAAAATGTCAGAGACTTGATTGTATCCAATTTGCATTTCTTTCTAGATAAGCACATTGGAGCATGAGCATGCTGTGAAAGAAGATGGGTATGAAGCTCAACTTAGGGAAATGGAAGACACCAATCAAAAGTCTACTGCTGAACTTAGACGTCTGTTAGTAGCTCAGCAAAAAGCAACAAATCAGTGGAAGGAGAAAAAAAAAAATCTTACTGAAACTACAGAAGCCACAATCAGTAAGCTAAAGTGAGTGCAATTTTGTTCCTTTTCTGAAAGCTGTTTCAGTTTTATATTACTGTTTGGCAGTAGGCCTCTGGTGAAACAATGAAAAAGCAAACTGTTGGGACTAGATCATGTGCCACCAGCAAAACAAATGACAATTTTCTGACAATAACTTTTTATGCTCTTTTTGAAGTTTAGCAGCTAAGTATTGAAGTAAAAATTTCACATCTTGTTGATGTGTGTGAACTTTGTAATGACAATAAGTAAATTGAATGTATTCTTTTTAATTTTCTGTTTCAAAATACAGCACACTCAATTTAGAGACTTCTAGCTTTGGATTATGGAAACCTCTATATTTATAGTTATTCAGAACAGCCACCATAAAATCAGTTGTGGAGTGATTTTCCAGACTTCTAAAATAATCTGGAAAAAACCTATTGGGGTACACATATAATGTTCTCTTCTGAGCAGTTACTGTCATAAATGAGGATATGACTTTTGTGATTGCCCTAAGTGAAAAGATGAATATTTATTTTCTCTTAATGCATACAGGTTGCCAGGTAACTAGTGGATACTTGTATGCCCAGCACAGAATATAAGAATATTTTCAGTTTTGAAAGGGTATAATAACAAGGGCATCTCACACAACAGATACAGATTCCATATCATTTGTGGATGCTGAGGAATACAAGAATCTGTGGTGCCTGTGAGCCTATTATACATAAAGACATAAACTAGTTCAGAGAAGACAGTGAAGTTATTGGAAATGAGAGAGTGGAGAAGGAAGTATTCCAGTGAGAAGTTAGACATGTGAAAGTTATATCTGAAATAAATTCTACAAACTTGTCTTTGTTTTAAATGCATGCTGCTATGGTGTTCGCATCTTGGATGTGAAAACCCATTAAAAAATGTTAAGAATCCACACTGATCAGTTTATGAAATAAGCAAATACGGCATCTGCATTCATATTGGTTTTCCTTTTCAGTGTGTGGACACATTGCATAGTGTTAACATGTGAATTTATTGATCTGTACACAGGGAATTTGTCATGTCTTTACTTTTCTGGATTTGCCTTGCTCCACATCAGCTTCTTTGCATGTCCTGTGTTTGGCTGGGGAGTGCCAGCTAAATTGTGACTCATTGCAAGCTGACACACTCCCTCTCTTACTCTGGTTAGCCATCTAGCTATATGTTTGCCTCATGCTTTATTTGATTTCTGATCTCTTGAAACCTGTCAGATCAAGTAGACTATGAATAAGACATTAAATTAGCCTGATATTTTAATAGAACTTCTTAGAAATTTATGTAGTGGAGATCTCTTCCTTTTCAAACCTGGCTGAAAACTGGAGGAGTCTGACAGACCAATACAGTGTGCCAAAACAGTAACTTCTAAACTAGGAAGACTGATTTCCAAAATGTCATTTCTTTAAAATTAAAATGGTGACAGGTGAATATAACACGGCATATGGCATGACCTTTTTAGGAAGTGTATTCCATGGTTTTGAGAAGAAAAATTCAGGGTATACAGCTCTCTTAATCTGAGAAATTTGAAATTATTCTAACTTCAGGTATTTAGAATTGCAGGATGCACTCTGTGTAGTCCTTCACTCAGATTGATTGTAGAAGTTGCTTAGTATCATGCTAAGAAGGAAGCAAAGTTTTTGCCCTGTTAAAGTTGCAAAGCTGTGAATTCTAGCTTTTTTTTCCTTTGTAGGAATCTTTGGCTTTTTATGTTTTATTATTAGAATGGTTTACATATTCTCAACTTGAACCATAATACTTCCAGTATCCTATGCAGTTTTTCAGAGCCAGAGTTTTTTAAGCATAGCTTGACATTTCTTATTTGTCAGAATGCCAATGGTGTAAGTGGAATTATAATCCAAGTTTCTAAACTCAAGCAAGGAAAATAATTTCCTGGAAATGTTGCCCACAACAAATCTACCCTACCGCTACTCTGATTTGATTCCCTTCTATTTTAGAGAATGATGTCCATTTGACCTCCAGTTAACTTTGTAAATAGCAGTCTCGTATGTAGTAGTGCTTCCCTTTGAAACTGCATTCATTCCTCTTCAAAGTGACACAGAGTCTGTCATGACTAGTTGTACCTATTGGCTGTCCAAACAGAGGTGCTATGAGTTCCTTCCTGCTTGAAACACAAAAACAATTGATAAAACAAGTATTAATGACTTCTGTTTTACTAGTAGCTTCACTCGTCTGCTTTTCATTTTTTTCAAGTGCTCCTTTTCTGAGTGTTTAGAACACTTTGTAGTAGTAATTTCTTACCTATGATAACTAGTTCAGTTTAAATTTTTCAGACAGTTCAAAATCATACTGAATCCAGTTAGAGGTAATATTTTTGCTCATTTTTCTAGGAAAACAAGTCCCACATAATTATTACCTCTCCTAAGTAAAGAGTTTCCAGTTTTTTACCTTAACTGTCCAAATATAGGTTGGCTTTATTTTGCCTTTAAAATACACTGCATTTTGCAAAGATTACTAAACAGTTCTTTATAAAGGCAAAAAGTCTTCTTCAAAAACCGTCACAGTGTTGAGCACGTCTGCGAGGCTCTGGGAGCTGTGCTTATTCACTGACAGCTTTAGTGGTACAGCTTCACTGTATCTAGTTAGTTGGGTCTTAACTAATGCATTTTTGACATCTTTTTGTTAATGCAGTAACTAGAGGAGAAAAATGCACTGCAAAAGTCTTTCATGCTAAGGGAATTATACACTGTCAAACTTGTAGTTAATTTTCTGTAAATGAAACTACAAAAAACTCTCTAGGTTCATAACTACATCTAGAATGTGGTTCAGCAACTTGCAATTAAAAAGGGAAAGTTGCAGACTTTGAAACAGTTGTCTGTGAAACAGCTGCTTTCCTGCTTAAAACTTTCATGCTAAGTGTTAAAATGTTATAGTGGACCAAAAGCTTTAGAACTTCTTTATCTGCAGCAAAATGCTGATATAGAAAATAGGACAGAAATAAGGGTAGGTCTGCTTTGCAGAATCTGCATGAAAAATAGATAGTAAATTTTGAACACGTCCCTGTTTATGTGAGGCTGCCTATGTGGCAACATCTAAAAAACTCCTGCAATAATTTAACATCCTGTATCAAAATACTGCCTGATGAGCAGAATAGAAAAAATGTTTATCTCAGTAAAATTTGAAGTCTGCATTATTCTCTGTGACTTCAGTAGATATTTTGGTGCAAGTAAGAAAGCAAAATCTTTTAAAGATTATTTCAGACATGATGCTTTTACATACCACATAAGCTAGAAGCAGAAGGTTTTATCAGATATTTGCTTTGTCTAACATGGAAGCTGGGAAACAGGTTTTTTTCTCTGCTAGAAGGTTGTAATTTAAACTGATACAGGGAATTTCATAATTAAATCTGTGCAGTGATGCTCTTATATTATGGTGACAAGTGGCTATAACAGAAGCTAATTATCAAGAAAGTTTACAGCCAGTTTATTTTTCATGTTATATGCATTACCAAATACCGTGCTATATAGTGCAGGATGCAGCTGGTATGAAAATCAGCTCCTGAGTTGCACAATAATAGTTACTCAATTTGAAGTTGCTTATATAATAAATGAATAATTATCATATTTATTTTAATCTTATCACTTTGCATTTTGAGTGCACTTACAGAATGGCAATTCACTTCTTTGTTATGAGCTAAAAGTTGATTATTTAAAAAGCAAAACAATTTTGCAGCTAATGTATTTATCACAGAAGTATCAGCAAGACCACTAAATAATAGACTGAAACTGGTTAAGCAGGATCTAGTTAATTACAGGCTCTGTTTCAAAGTTCTTTTGAGGCTAGAGCAGGAAATGGTATCACCAAGCTTTTATCACACCTGGTATCACCAAGTGAAAGGCTGATTTCCACCCAGCTTTCCTATATACATGCATTTTTAAGTTTGTGTGGTTTAGAGAGGGTTAGTTAAGCTGTGAGCTTGTAAGGAAAACTTACTATCTTCCTGAGAAACTTAATCTTGTCTTTACTGAGCAATGAAATGAAGTTATCAACATACCATTTTTGGATTTAGAGAGCTCTCCAACTTTAGGAGTATACTGTGCTTATTTAGTATATTTTGAGGACAGTTTGAGACATTCCTTGACACTTCATGAAGTATGTATCTTTGATGTATCACATTCATGTAAATATAGAGCAAATACAGAGATTGTCTTGGTGACATGTAACAGAATTTCAGTTTTTAATAATTATTATTCTTACAGCATATTAGTGTGCTTTATAAGTGAATGTTTTTCAGGAAGTTATAAACTTCTTAACAAATTCATATCCATGTATTCTGGAGAGGTATTTTACATAAAAGCATTTCATACTGCATTTTACCAGAAGTTTGCTGTTAGTGCAGCTCTCATAAGTACTGAGTCAGTGTCCATTTGTTAGTGTAGGTGTTTCCTGTTCCTTTGCCTTAAATTCATTATCTGTTGCTGGTTTTCAGTTCTCTCCTCATTACTTTCATTTTTCATGTGAAGGTGTCTGAAACTTTTTGGCTTCTTTACTAACTTCCCAGCAGCAGCTGCTAACTTTTCCATATTCTGTGCTGCTTATTTGGCATGTTTTAAGTCTGCAGTAATTTGTTTGTGAGGTGCAATACATATGTATAAAGGAAGCATTAAATAAATACTTTTTTTAAAATGAAGGAACATGAGCAACCGTTGGATGATTTTTTAAAAATTAAGGAAAAGTGATTTTTGCAACCTGTAAGAGTAGAGCAGAGTGATGATGTTCTAAATAATATGAGAATCTAGTAGATCAGGTAAAAATGTTGATAAATAGATACTTTCAGGCTTCACTGAAAATTACTTTGTGCTTTCTTGGACTGCTGGTTCTCAGTTGAAATTAAACATGTAATCATTGCCTATAAAACTGAACTTGGAATTTTTTTAAAAGTGCTGAAACAGTAGGCAGTGTTTTGAATACTTGTAGGCTAAATTCCACTATTTTTTCATTAAAATACATTCCAGTCTTTCTTTATGGGAAGAGTTTTCTTCCCTTTACACATCTTAAGATGGTGTACACTTACAGAAAGATTTATTGGTAGGAGACCTCACCTTCACCTTGCAAGAGGGCAAGGAACCAGTTTTGCTTCAATATACTTGTGCCAAAAGTCAATCTTGAAAGTAACTAAGAAAGTCAGTGCTTCTTGCAACATAGGTCATCATTCCAAAGAAAAACATTGCTCTTGGCAGCATGACTAACAACTCATGACTAGTGTTTATTCTCTTTATTCCTGCAAAACCTCTAGTCTGGCAGACTATGAAACGAAGCTGTTCTGACTTTTGATTGCATCTATTTAAGATGTACCTTGCATTCTAATGACATTTACTGAAATGAACTTAAGACAGCAAATATTTACAAATATAAAATAGTTATGCAAATGAATGATTACAGCTAAAGGTTCTAAAAAAATGACAAAGCACTCGTATTTAAAGATTAGTTGTCCCAAGGCTTTTCTATTTGAATTGAGGTTGTTTCTTTTCTCTTAGAATGTGTAGGTATGTAAAAAATTTATTTAATCTACATGTGTTTATATGTATTTATAAACACATACAGAAACTAGCACCCTCAGATTAAGTTTGGGCAAATTGTCTATTTTAAGTAAAGATGAATGTAACTCTGCTTAAAGATCTGTACTGTGTTTGGCTGGGATGGAGTTCTCTTTATAGCAGCCTGTATGGAGCTGGGGTTTAGATTTATGACCAGAACAGTGTTGATAACACCACAGTGTTTTAGCTGTTGCTGAAATCTGCTACTACAGCATCAGCTTCAAGATCATCCACTTCAAGACCAAAGGACAGATGTGGCTTTTGAAACAGAAATGCATATTAAATCTTAATTTTAGTTGAATTGGTTCGGTTACTTGCTTTATTTCAGCAGGCTTGTATTATGACAGTTGCATCTCAGTGATGGTCTGAGATTAAACCACCAATTAATTTCTGACCAGGAATAATTAGTAAAATAAAGAGAATTTCAGAGAGGCAAAAAGTCTTCTTTAACATTCTTTGCAGGGGTTTCAGTGGAAAATAGTAAGGAGAGAAGTATACAAATTCTATAAAACTGTCCAACCTATTTCCAAAGGTAATTAATTTCATATCACAGTAAGACTTTTAAGCCTTGGTGAATAATTTAACTATCTTATATTCATTAATTTAATTACTGACACCTACTTGAGTTTCTATTTGAATTTTTTTCCCCTATATATGGAACATTTTTTAACTTATCTAAATAACCAAATCAGAATTAGGCTTAATGTTTAAAATGTGTTGCTTCTCCACAAATTTCTGTGGAATATGAGCAGAAACAGAAGCAATCCATGTTGTTGTTGCTGATCTACAGACATCTAGACAGAGAGAGGAATATATACCTATATTTTTAATGCTCTTCCTTTCAATGAAGTACTATAATCTAGTAAAATGGTTTCTATGGCCATATTTGAGGGGAAGGCTAGGACTGTTCTTAATACCTTACAGCATTGGATATAAAACTATATAAACCTTCAGACTTAAGGTGAGAAGAATAAAAGACAGCAGAGATATAAAGTGAAATCAGCAATACCAAGGAAATACTTATGAAATGTATAAATTGGAAGGAAACAAATTTCACCTAAAATGGCATATAGGATAGATTGATAAGGAGTGAGAGGTAAAGTTCTGATCACAGAATTTAAGCAAAAAAAGGGTAATCAGCTCACCCAGCATTTACTAAAAGAAAATAAAGTGAAAGATTCTATGCAAGTTTAAGAAACAAATATAGATTATTTACTTCAACCTGTAAAGGCTGACTTGACTGGTCTGTACTTATGTTAACTAGGTTAAACAAAAAAGAGGTCATACTATGGGTCATAACAGATGGTTAATCCCTTCTAATTGGTATATCGGTATTTTTCATAGATTTTTATGTTCTAATCCTGAGAATGAAAAGAAAAAAAGGGGTAAATTGAGAAAGAATTTGGCATATAATGAGTGGTTATGTATAACCCTTACCAGAATCCTCACCATTGGCCAACAGCAAGAGTGTATTTTTGTTGAACATGATTCTAGACCAGGGATCAGAACAAGACTTGTACTGATAAGTGAAGTCTCATATTCAATCGAACAATGGAGTTATCCACAGAATGCCCTTCAGTGCAGTGAGTAGATCTTGAAAACTGCAGATGGGAAAGAGGTAGATCTTGTAACTTGAAAACTTGACAGGAAAGTGACAGTTCTCTCAATTTTGCTATCAATATTACTTTGGCCTTTTAGACATGTGGATGATTGCTCAGCTAAGGTACAGCTTAGCTTGAACAGGGGCAATAGGTACACACAAGTCTCTCTTCTTTTGAGAAATACAAACTGAATCTACAAAATAGTACATGAGACAAGTTATAAACATCAGCTTAAATTATAAATTAGGTAAGTACTTTAGAAGTTAATTCCACCTAACAATGCTTTTGAGGAGCTTTAAAAATCTTAACTCTTTAATAAAAAAATAGTAAAACTTAATACTAATACATAATCTGAACAAATTGGTAAATTAATAATCAACTAACTGTCACTATTGTTTTAGTAGTAGGATATAACTTTTTTTGGGAAAAAATAAGAAAAACTTGTAACAAACTCATATTTGAACAACTGACTGAATGGCTTCATTTTAATATTCACTTGAATTAAAATAGTCAGTACTGAGAAAAAGGGAATCCTTGCCATATTGGTTTTCAGTTTAAGTACTTTGCTTAGCTTAAGTCACCATATTGCAGCTATTTTGGGTGTCTTTGTTCCAGTTTCTGCTTCTGAAACATTTCTGTCATACATAGGAGTCCCTGACTCATCGGTAGCCCTGTGTAGTTTTTGGAATTGTCAGTTATATCTTTTCTATAAACATAAATAATTTGCCTCTGAAGAATGAGGGGTTTTGGTGTCCACATAAAGAAAGTATTGGCCAGGACTGCCTTCTCCTTCTCCCCACATCCTGTACAGTACCTTGAGTGAATTGCACAGCATCTTTAGATTAAGAAGTTTTCTCTGTTTCTAAAACATTATTCTTGGCTGCACTTCTGTAATGTTTGGCAGCCATAACTGCTTATTTTAAGATGTTGATTAAGAAAAAAAATAACAGGATGAGCAACAGCTGCAGGTACTGGCAGTATACAAAATTCATAATTACTACAAGTAACTGAAGCATATTATAGTATAATTCAACTGAAAAAGCAGCTGGCACATGCTGTATTTGTCATATGAGAGCTTTGCAGAACATACTTGCTACAGCTGGTGGAATTATGACCCGTCTGCTAAAATGCTAAAAGCTCACCTTTTGTTTCCTACTCACTTCACAAAGACAATATGGATTAGGGACTGATTTGATTGGGGTTACTGCTCAGTTTTAATACTAAAATCTCATAATGTGTGTTTGGGGGAGGGTTAACAATCAGAGTGAATCAGCGCTCTAGCTCAACAGCCATAACGTTAGCTTATGCTTACAAGGTTAAACTCTTTTTCTTTAAACACGTGGTCAGTGTGATCTAATTATAAAAATAATTTCTTGATATACAGCTGTGTGTGAACATGTAAATTCTGTTTATGGCCTGTGCTCCTAAAAATGCTAATTGCAAACCTCATTACAAATATAGGAGACAGATTGTTTTCAATAACTAAGAATTTTTAATTTAAAACATAAATCTATTTCAATGGTCTTCCACAATGATGTGGCAATAAAGATGGTTTGTCAGAGCTTAAGCATTTCCTTATTTTCAAAGCCTTTTATATTAAGAGTAGTTAAACTTGAACAGAAGCAGTCTACACATTGTAAGGTGCAGTGTTTGAACAGTTTCCTAGGGAGTTTATTTTGAAAAGGTGTTTATGAAAAGATAGAACAGGAATTCTATAAAATTTCAGTTTTGCTAATGAAACAGTTTATAAAAGCTCAGCTTTCAAAAAACAGCTGTTAGTTAGTGCTTCTGTATTGTAAATGCTTCATCTTGATGCTTCATATTGCTTACAGAGCACAAATTGCAATAATAGTGTTAAGTAGTAACACACTAACTTGACCCTGCAATTTTAATGTCTTTAATTCTTATTTTATATAAAAATGTTCACATGTGGTAACACAGGTATAATTTCTATAGAATTTTAACTGTTTAACATAATTTAAATATCTTCCTATGTACTCTCATATTTATAGCAGCTAGTCAAAAATGCTGAACTGTTTTTATGGTATCTACTTGTGATTGGTTAAAGGGGTTGGTTGAGAACAAGGGAGTGGAAACTACCAACCAGGTATACTCACAGCCATATGTTAACAGATATATTGCAACCTTGTATTTCAAGTAGAAGTAGCAGTTTTCAGTCAACTTTGTATGAAATACTAAGTTTAAAAGTTTTTAAGAGTAAATTTATTGTTGGGAACTAAATGCCATCATTAAAATAGCAGAGGCTTTCTAAGATGCAGATCTGAGGTTCACTTATCTCCTACCTTGCCTCTAGTCCCCCAGAGAGAACAAAGGCTCTAGCTTCCATCAGTGTGTGGAGCTTCAGTAATAGGCAGAGCACGTCAAGGTTAGGTATCAGCTTTCTGAGCATTGTCCATGCGCTACATATTCATGAGATGACTGCATTTCAGCATGCTTTTAACATGGGAAAGGAAGGTAAAATGAGAACAGATTTGAAAATTCTTTAAGAACTTCTTCAAGTCAGTTTGAATGTCAAGGCAGAAGGTGAAATTGGTGGCAAAAACCTTGATCACACCATTTTTTTTATGATGGTTGTTGCTAGAGGAGTAGAAACTGGTCAAAGGTTAGAGCAGCCTGGTTGGTTCTGCAGCTTTCTCTGGCTAAAATTACAAAAGTTCACGGTTTTTTCCATCTTTGGTCATCTCTCTCCTTCAGTGGCTTGTGATGAAAAGAGGCATGAACTGTTTCCCTTGAGCACCAACTCAAAGGTCTACCATCATTCAAATATTTTTTGTCTTCTATAGTATATGAATTCAGGATCACCAAAACTCCTTCAGTATAAAAGTGAAAGAACACTTTGAGGAAGGTGACATTTTCGTTTTTCTCATGAAGTGTAACTGTCTGTCTCACAATCACAGAATTATTTGGCTTTAGGTATTTCAAAGCACCTTCAAAAATGTCCATGTCGAGGTCCAGTTATAGGACACCAGTTAGAATGTTAATCTAAATAGTGAATAATCTGTGCAAATACAGCTTATGTTTATAGCGTATTTGATAACATGCCTGTAAAATAACATTCAGTAAACATAAAAAACTCCAGTAAAATGTCAAATGCTCAACAAAGTCATGTTGATTTGAACAAATACATCTCGTTCCTCTGCTGTCAACATTTTGAGAGCAAGGCTGTAATTAAAAATACACCATACACCCCTGCAATGCAAGAAGGTACCTATGAAATTATATTCTGATAACTGATGCACTACTGCTGTGTGTTAATCAGCATCTTTCCTTCTGATTTATAGAAGTGAGCTGAGTCAACACAAACTTCGTAGCCAGGAGCTCATATCTCAGCTGAAAATGGCAAATGAAAGAATAACTGAGGTAAGATAATGACTGATACGAGAACTACTTTCAGTTACAACCTGATGCACACACACGAGGGTCTTAACAGAAACCTATTTACATAAGTTACGGTGCCAGTTGAGAAAAAAAATAAGGCTTATTGACAGGAGTAGTCTTAACTGGAAAACCCCTCTGATTCTGCTGACTGACATGTTCAACTCGCAGAAAGACAAATTAACTTTACCCTCGCAGGACAAGGAAAGGTAAAGGAGAGATCATCTTTCAAGGTTACTAATCTGGCAATTTTAGGCAATGCAGGAAATGTTTCTGAAGTCACTTAAGCCTATGTATGCATGTGTACCTCTGAAAGGAGCAGGCATTGTGTTACGCATAATGTACCATATGCAGATATCCCTAATTCTCAGCATGCTGTTGTGTATAGTAGAATTTACGCTGTATGTGCATAGATGCATAGAGATAAATGCATTATCCATTAAAGATTAAGGGCAGGGTTATCTTGGAATGTGAATTGTTCAATAATTAATGGCCACTTGAGAAACAGCTTTCTTGTCAGCCTCATAAATCCAGGATAATATCCAGTTCTATCTAGGATTAAGTCCTGTATTGTTTTTCATTGTGCAGCATAATTTAGTGGAGAAAAAAGGGGCTAATGCAAGAATAGGTTTCTGTACATAAAGGATAGTTAGTAAAGACTTCATGCTTACCCTTTGATGAAGAAAACTGAAGAAACGTGTAGCAAGTTTATGATCTCATTTGTATTATCCAGTATATTATTTTTCCCTTTGAGTACAACTTAAACTTTTACACTGTAAGATTGTGTAAATTAAATTACCTGGATTAAATATCAGGTTTTATGCATTTTATTTCTGTCCCGCATAGGCGAGGTGTATATGCACAAAACAAGAAGTATTGCAAACAGCACTGGGGTCTTAACTGAGCCTAAAGGAAAAACATAAGCTGATTGTATGGGTGGTGGGACATTAGGGTAGCAGAACAGAATGTTAAAGCAGTAACGCAGAAAGGTATCTTAATAATAAAATGCACAACTAGTAGTCAGTTAGCTGGCAGAGGTTAACCATTTAAATGCTAGCAACTGACTTATTAACAGGCTTTATACTACATCTAGAACAAAGATTAAAATAACACCTAGGCAAATTGGTAGTACAATAATTGCAGTTATCTAAAAAGGATCCTAAGGTCTCAAAGTTCTAGAACTTAACAGTGAAAGAGTTCTTAATATTTAAAACTGGCTAATTTAAAATTTTAATAATAATAATTTTAATACAGGGAGTTGATCTCTCTCACCCTTTTATGGCCAGAGCCAGGTATCCCTTGTCTTGTTCCTCAAAGTTGAAGGAGTAATCACTTGAGCAGGCATCCCTCCTGGAGAGGAGAAAGTCCAGCACAGCTCTTAGGGAATGTGTACAGGTGTCTCTCCAATTCAAGGGTGGGACCAGGCTTTTATAAAGTAGATTGACTGCTGTCATGTAACTATTTAGCTGTACCTCCAAAATCTCTCATAGGAGAACAAAAGGAACAGTCTGGAAAAAAACAAGAAGGCCCTGTTCTCACCAAGCACTCTTTTGTGTATCTGTTCATTCTTACTTTATCTGTTTTGAGCCTACTTGTGGCTGGGCTCCATGCTCTTCAGCACTGGAGAGTGTGTTTTGTTTTGAACATCAATATGGCCCTCGGTTTGCAGTTTCAAAGTTGTTACCAGCTCAAAGCTTGCTAGGCCCTTTCCCTTCTCATGGGAATCTTTCCAATCCAGGCCCAGGACTGTACAATGGAGAGACAGCAATTGAATCACAAAGGGAAGCTAAGGCAGGCACACTGAGTTGGAGTGTCCTCCTACCTCAAATTACTCTGATTGCAAAAGTCATATGATACTGTATTTGAGCTGGAAATTATAATGTGTCAGCATTATGTCTTCAGTGTTATTATAAGTGGTAAACAGTTCCCCTCCTGAAGTTCCTCGTTTTAAGCTTTTTCTTTACAGGGTGTACGGATCCAGTAAAAACAACTTTGCTTTTGTAATGAGATATTTCATGTACACAGGATGAAAAATTAATGACAGAATATCAAGAATACATCAATAGGCTCCAAAGGCGACTAAGCCAGGCAGAACAGAGGGCAGCAACAGCATCTCAAAAGGTACGAAACTAACAAAACGCATTATATCCAAGTACCCCTAAAAATCCTATTGGATATTACAAAAATCCTCACTTTGTATCATTCCTGAGGCAGAGGTGATTATTTATGTGCAGTATTACTACTATAATTTCAACAAGCTTGTATTTTGGATACATCATCATAAAAGTGATACATATTCAATTAAATGCCACCTTCTGACAGGGTACTTAAGTGACAATATAGATTTGTTTTATGGAAAAAAATGTGATGTGAATTTGTGTGGTTCAAATAGTGTGAAAGAAGGTGTAAGATCACTTCCATCTTCAGAAATGGCAGCAAGTCAACAAAGAGGAAATAACCTCTAAATAACTGCTGGTCCTGTTTACATAAAGCAGGCTTTTTTACCTTGGTGTAGCCTACTGCTGCAGTCACAAACGATGATAAAGAGCAAATGTTGTGCTGATTCCTACACTTGTCTCCTGGGGAGTCTGATTTAAAACAAAGCAAGTCTGGAGTTGACAGAGAACTGCCTTTATAAAAATTGCTAGACAGCATAGCTGTTTTGTGGGAATTTTGTTTGTGGTTTTTTTCAGCCAAATGAGTTGCCTGGTCTGATTCATTGTGTGATCACTCAAAAAGTGTGAGGAAATGGTGTGCAGTGGTTGCAAGACAGAATGATAGTGTGGACTTGTTTATCATCCATCAAATTGCAACCTTGAGTACCTTCTGCTATGTCATGTTAACTTCCAGAGTTGGTAACTTCTTGTGTGTCCACCTGCATTTTCATTAGTAGCCTCCAGTGGCTGTTGGAAAAGTACACACCACTGTGTGTACATCAGTTATGTATTACAGATACAATGTCAAAGACGCTCAAAATAGTGCAGACAGAATAGGAACTAATTGTGTTTTTCCAGACCATGGGAAGAGGGGAAGGAAGGGATGGTCTGTGTATCTCACTGCCATGGTATATGCCTGGTTTCAGTGGTTTCAGGCAAGGTGTGTCTGTTAGAACTGTTTCTATGCTCAAGAGCTCCTTGTGCACCACTGTGATCACTTGATCAGCTGAATTGTTGCTGTCTTCTTTTTCCAGTTCTCTTACAACTCGGTTCCAGCTTTGAGCAGTACTGTTCAATATTTCTAGATATTAGGGGTATTGGGAGGAAAGGTCTTTTCTTCAGAGAGAAACAGGCTTTAATTATCTAAACCCTGTAGTACCTATAATTCTGTATTTTCTCTGCTGGGTAGTAGGTTTTTTTCCACCCAGCATTCTTTTTTCCATACTATTCAAGCTATACATCTTGAAGCAAATCCTATTAGGGTTTATACACTGACTTCACTTACTTGGTAAGCAAATTTGCTGCTGAAGTTAGTCTCCTATTAAGTAACTCATAAGCTGTTTCCTGGGTGTAAATGCTCTCTGTCATGACAAGGTCTATCCAGCTAAGTCAAGACTTGCTCTGAAGGAATAATTTATAATTTTTACCTCCTGTTTGTTACGTGGATCTGTTCAGCTGTAATACTTCCAAGTTGCTATCCTCCCTTAAAAAACAGTCATGTCACCTTTCATGGAGTAAATTCTTGGCCTCAGTGTCCATACAGGAAGAGGTCTTGCTGTTCCTGAAAACACTGATAATTAACTGTTCCTCACCAGTCTCTCTCTGAAAGGTTAGAAAGAGATTTGTTAAAATGTTTAGCAGCTAAATTGTTGTCCAGATCTAACTGTCAGGCATCAGAACTGCCTTGCTTTCTTCAGGCTTGGCAGATGTTACTGCCACCAGCTGTCAAGCATGTGGCTGCTTTGTAGTGGCTTAGGAACTTCTGTGCCCAAGCCCCTTCCTCTTCCCCCTACTCTTCCTCCTGCCCCCCAAGAAAAAACAAAACACAACAAAAAACAGCAATAAAAAAAAGACATACAGCACTGTTCCCGCTAAAGGCTGGGAAAATAGGTCTCCAGAAGTACTACCACAAGCACGTGCACTCTTCTGAATCTGAAGAAACCAAGGTGTTTAATTCTCTTCTAGGTCTCGTAAGACTGAATGTTCATGTGTCTGCTTTCTCAGATTCAGAATGGTAACTCTTCTCTGTATTCTGAATCTGTAGGTTGAGGGCTACTTTCTGATTTGTGTATTCTCATTCCATTATCCAGCTTACTTGTAAAATTACTAAGAGGGAGTTTAAAAATTACATTTTTGTTGTGATTAGTTCTGTGATATAAATCTTAAGATTATTACATAACAGTAATTCATTAAGAAACCTAAAAAATACAGGATAATGTTTGCACAGGCTTAAAATGTATCTGTTTATATAGGAGTCTTTAAAGTGTATTCCTGCTACCTGATCTTTCATAATCTTGAATTCTTTGGGATCTGAATAAGACAAAAGCAGTATTAATCTCGAGAATGCACTGTAAATTGTACTCTTTACCCCAGATTCCCTCTGATCTATGCCTGTGCCCTCTCCTTCATGACACCTTCTATACTGAGCTTCTACCGATACTTTGATCTTACAAAAAATTATATAAGAAAATGTATCTGTTTTTAATTGCAGCTCAGCCTGGTAACTACACAGAAGAAAAAAGCTGCTTCCCTGAAGGGTCTGGAAAATATTTAAACACAAGTATTGTTGATTTACACCATGTTGGAGTTAAGAAGATTGCTGGAGAAACTTCATATTGGAGCATTAAAGTCAAATGCATAGGAAGGCTTGTAAAACTAAGCCAAACATTTTCTGGTTTATTCAGGTGAGAGAGGAGGTGGATGAAGATACTGTATCTGTAAGCATAGTAAAGACGGGCAGAAGACTCTGAAATACTGTAATTCAAGTCCTTTAATGTAGCAGATGAAACAATCTGATACAGTGCTGTGGCATATTGCTTTTTTTTGGTCTAAAAAAACACCAGCTCCAACTAGGACAAGACTGTTTACAGGGAATAGATAACATCACATGGAAATTCATGAACAGTTTTGCTCACGTACAGTCGATACCTTTAATTTTTCTTTGTAGTGCAGTAACTCGGAACATTTTTAAGATCTTTTATGAATTTTAGTAAGACACTAATTAAATCATTACTGTCAAGTAGTTGCTGGTTTTATGGTAGTTGTTAAAACTGTGGAATTCCTCCACTGGCTTGCAGTTTTAAGAATTGGGTTCAGTTTGTTCTGATGGCCCTGGGAAACATGTCAATGAATAAAGTGCTGTTGTGGCTATTCATACAGCTCATTTCTAAGGACCATAATCTTTCTTCAGTTGTGCTTTTCCTTCCTTATTACTATTTTACAGTTGGTTCTTGCTTTACCATTGATCTGCTCTCTTGGTTTGTATGTGTCTGGGAACTTCAGTTCTCTATTACTTCAGTTTGCACAAAGATGGTGAAGTTACCAAGTCATATAGCTTTTATGCATTTTGAAATAGTGTTTGAATTGTACAGATGTCAGTATGTGGCATGTGTTTTTCTTTGATAGTTAAGAAACTTCATACAGAACATTCTAAAATTCGAGCTGAACTCTGTTTTCTATTTCAGCAGATATTATAGACATTTGATAGGTGTTAACTGACTTTGAAGCACTCCCCATCTTGGACTTGAATGATATAATTTCTTGTTTTTTCCTCTTAAATGTGATAATTCTGGTTTAGAACTTCTAATTCGTTGATGGATAATGCTTACCCAATGCTTGGTGAAAAATGTTGGTTTGGACCACCAAACCCATATGTCTGGCATAGTGGATCTCCACTATATTTGCATGTTAGAGGACAGACTTGGGTTGATCACTACATGGAAGTAATTCTGCACCACCTCCTGAAACCCTGGCTGTTCACACTGCAAGATGGGTGCAACCTCAAGAAAAAAATTTGGCTTACTGCAGAGGAAGTTACTATTTCCTACAGTTGCACCCACTTCTTTACTAGTGCTTTCTCAGTTTGATATATGCCTGTAGTCATTGTGATCTCTGCTTTTGCTAAAAGACTTCAAAGATTTTTCAAAGTGACATGAATACATTGTCCAGAAGCTCTGAACGTCTGTTGTGGTGAGACTGTCATCAATCAACCATGTCTGTGATACAGAGGGAGGTAAGTACCAAGCACCTTATTTTCATTTGCATAATGCACATCTGAGATGATGATGAGAGACCACCTGGAAGATTTTGTGTGAGATATTAATCCCCTTCACTCCTTCAAGAGAGGCTCTAGCTGTGAAGTGAAACCTGGCTGAAAATGGCAGGCAACAGTAAGGTTTTCAGTGACAATATTTCTGTATTTGTTCCTTGAGGCACAGAAGAGCATCTGTTTGGATTCCTTTTAATTATGGGTATATTCATTTCAACTTGCGGTGTAACTCTTCTGTAATGGTTATTTGCCAGGATGTGAATTGCAATGATGCCACACACACCTAACAGTAAAGAGGCAGCAGAACAATTACGACATGTGGCACAGGAAAAAAACACATTTCTGTCCTGTCTGCCTCATCTTCTGAGCAGCTAAAAACTGACTCAGTGTATCTGTCTGAACCCCAAAAGGGAATATGGTCAAGTTAAGCTCGTCATACTAAAACCACCTCCTTTCATTTCCACTTGGTGTCTAGAGGAGGCTGCTGGCATGTTGCTCACAAGTTGGACTTTCAGGGGAAAGGCACTTGCTGAAGCAGTTAAAATTTGAGGCTTCCTGGTTAGTTAAGTTTTGCTCTTTCCCTCTTGAGACTAGACTGTTTCATGGAATTGAGCAGCAGGCTCTTCACCCATCTGCCTTGGTTGTTTTTCACTTGCTGCTACGTATTTCTTGTCACTATTCCATTGAAAAGTTTTTGTTTCCCTACCTTCCTTTCCCACCCCAACACCAACTTTTGAGTGTTTTAAAGCTTCCCTAGTGTGATATTAATGCTTCCCATTAAGTACAACTTTGGTCTTTGCAATGTTTATTTAGGAAAAGTTTCTAGGTGAATAGTTACTTCAACAGGTGAGAGAAACTGACTATGAAAGTAGTGTGAGTTTCATTTTGGGTCTTCCCAAGAGTCCAATACCTTCTGACATTGGCCAGGTTTCAAAAGATCTATCACTGCATAGAAGAAGCTTTTTCATAGTCTTTTTAAGTGGTTAGCAAGCTGCCCTCAGCTCTGACCCAGTCTTACTCAGGCAACCCCAGCAGTGCACGGCCTTTCAGAAAGGCTGCTGTCAGCAAGATGTATAAAACAGCCACAATAATCTCTTTCAGACTTTTATTCATGCCTTGAAGAGCTTGTACTAGTAACTTTTACGAAGGTCAGCCTTTCATCTTCATTCTTTGAAATAAATTTTTGAGGGGTGCCACTTGCAGCTGTCCACAACATGATAGCATGTGATACAACTCAGTTCGGAGAGAAATTATTTATTTACCCCAAGCTGTTTTTCCAGGTGTATTGCCAGACACCTGCCTTCACAACTTTGCCCTTTTCTTGCTTTGCTCCAAGTCCCTGCCATGTTTCCACATCTTAAGTTTAGAGGAAGGGGCAAGGACGTCCTCTGCCCTTCACCCCTTCTCTCCTAGAGATCCTGCTATAGCAGCAAATGGTCTCTGTCAGCATTGGTTGACTAGAGGCAGTTCAGGGCATGAATGTACATTCAGGGTACTTGAAAAACTACAGGTAAGAAAATCATGTTCCTCTTCCAGTGGAACATGTATGAAGATTACAGACTTTAGAAGGACATTATGTATCAACAAAGGTAAACTATCTGAGGTAAGCAACATCTCTTTGAGGACCTCAAGGAAAAAAGCACAGAAATACCTGTTGATGGGATAGGCGCAGCTGTAAGTAGCAAGACCCTACCCTATTCCTGAAAAAATGAAAACAAAACCAAAAACCAAACAAAAAATACCACATAATCTTGCAACTGCAGTGTGCATTTTGATACTTGTAAGAATCCAAATTAAATGCTTATTTTAACCATGAAAGTTGCTCAGATCTTCAGAATCACAGAATCATCATGGTTGGAAAAGACCTCCAAGATCATGGAGTCCAACCATCAGCCCTACACCCCTGTGAACTCTGCCCTGAAGTGTTTATAAAAACCCAAACAACTACTGCAAATTCTAAAACACTGCTAGCAAGGATACTGCAAAAATGTACAGCGTTTATTCACATACAGACAAAAAGGCACAATTCTACTGAATATTTTAACAAAAAATACAGCTGTCTTCAACTAGGTCTTTATAAATACTTCAAAAAAGGGAGAAAATAAATACAGGATTGGGCCATGTAATATAAAATAGTCATCTCTACATATACTTTTTAGTTCTGTTTCTCTTCATGCATCTTTTTTAATTAATTTCAGCTGAATGGACACCAAAGCTAGGCACATAGTGAAAAATCTTCTGTACAAGGTTTTACAAATGTAATGACAATTTTCTCAAATTTCTGAAATTAAGATTTGTACACAACACATATAACCCTTCATTTAGATTTGTGTGAGTTTATAACCTAACAAATGGCATTCCAGGCAACTTTACAGAAATTCAACTAGCCTACAGTTTAACAGAACACACTGATCATAATCAAAGATCTCTTGGTCAGTCTGCACAAGGAAAGATAGCACTTAAAAACAGGAATTCAGCAAATGGTTCTATCCCAAGAAAATACAGGGGTGGGTTTGTATTGTCACTGCTGTACTTACACCTCTTCTTGCTGAGCACAAAGCTTGGGAGATAAAACTAACCTACAGGGCTGGTCATACTGCAGTCTTCTTAGAGGCTTTTTTGGTTTTGGTTCAGCTTAACTTGAAACATTAGAAAGCTTATTAACCTAAACATCAGGGAGCAAAACAGATAAGGCATTAATTCTGCACAATGTTAGCATTCATAATAGTGCAAATTAACAAGGTACCTCTTTCAAACTGGTGTGAGGTTAAATGTTTACTTAGAATCAAAATTTAGATTGTTCCATCTATGGCTTGACAAACAATTCCCTATATGGTCATGAGCTTCTTTCTTACAGAAAAAAACATTGCTGTATGTCCAGTAGAACTTACCTGCATTTGACTTTATCTGTGTTTGTTTGATCAAATAAGTACTTTTCTTTTAAATACAGCCCAAGACTGACTACGTAACGTCAGATTCACCAGTGCCCTGTCTGACTTTCACTTCTCTAAGTCTTGAAGTTTACTCTTACTTCTTGGGACCAGCAATGGTATTTTAAAAGTACACTATCTTACACAAAATTCCGCTTCCTCAATAGAATAAGACTTCTGAGTTTTAAAACAAATGATAGAGATGCACTCTGTTGCAAGATTTAAGTGATAACTTGCATAGCAAGATAGGGTATTAATAAGCCTTTTTTTTTTTTTTTTTTTTTTAATTGAATCCTCTGGAAGACTCATTTATGGCAGAGTGCTACTGTGTTTTTAGTGTTCCCTGCTCCAGAGGCAAAAGTCTAACATTAAAAAGTGAATGGATGTGGCAACAGCAGGCTAGAAACAGAAAAGGGAGGGAGAGGGAGTTCTTTATGCTTTTCTGTAACAAACTGCTGCTTAAACTTCATCACTACTACATACCTGACTTGTATCTATGCAGAATTCCAAAATTTAGAGGCTAACACTCCACTGTTATGTGTGGACTCTACTTGATACAAAACAGCATCCTAACGATCTGTTAATATTATTGCTAATAGCTTACTAGTTATTGCCATTCGCAATTACTAAAAAAAAAAAAGTACACAATCAGAATATGAGTTCCCTCTTTCATCAAATCTAGTCCAGGATAGAATTAAATTTTTTTTCTTCATTTGATTGTAAAGAGCTAATCACAATTTATTGCCTTTCCATGTTATTCAATTTAAAAAATATATATTCATTTTAAAGCAACCCTTTAGTGTCACAAGCCTGGCTTTCCCAATACATACCATTAGTGCATACGTGCTGGGCTTTGGGACATCCTACTGACTAGTGCCTTAGAAACTTCTTTCTTCAATTGTCATCATGCTCCCGGAGGCAGGTGACTGATTTAAGTGGTGACAATTATTCCATGGGCTGCCCTTTTCAGAACTGAGCCATTTGGAAGTTCCCTCTGAGACTTTTCAAGCTGTTGCACTGTAAACCAGCTGCAGCCCTGACCTGTTCCCTCCTTCTCCAGTATAACGTCATGGTTAAATCTGGTCATCTTGCAGGTGTATTTACATGTAAACTCTGGAGCTTATGGAGGGTTCTGAGCTGCCATCTACGCTCACACTGAACGCAACAGAAGACATTCTGCAAAGTGAGGAGAAAGACCTGCCACCATGCAAAGAAAGTGACCATTTGTAATGGGGTTTAGCAGTGCAGTATGGTTAAACAACCATCTTCAATTCAGTACACACTAGTTAAATTAAGAGCTTGTGCTTTTCCAGAAGGTAGGGAAAGAGTAAAATTTTATCAGTGCTTTTTAGCTAAAAGGGACAAATGCAGCCTACTTCCCCCCACCCACCTCAGCCCCTTCTAAAAGGTTTTTGTGAGTTATTTAGTGTTCCTCACAAATCCTACCTTAGTAGTGATGTCATTTCTCTGCTTACCCAGGCAAGTTGCAAACAAATGAGAGTCAAACTTCTCACAGAATTGGGGGATAGGGTGGCGAAAAAACCCCAACAGCTTTAAGTGCATGTAAACATATTTATACATCTTGGGAATAATGGGTTATCAATTTGTCAGTCTGTAGCCATGTCTAAGAACTCTTCTCTCTCACACCAATAAATAATGTGGAGTTGGCTTGTAGGCAGTGACTCTACTGACCACAGTGTTGACACCATGTCCTTGTGTCCAGTCAGGATGCCAAGATGCTCCTCCTAATAATGTCTGTCCTTCTGCTGATAGTGCTGTTTGGACTGAGCCTCTGCTGCCTGCACTTTTTTTCAGCCACTTCAGTCTCCGAGTCGCTCATTTCAGCATCGGGGATGTACCCATCATTCTCACTGTCAGGCTTTATCTTGCTTTTTGCCCTATCCTTGGGTGAAACTCTGCCCATGCCCAGGTAGGAGTAGCTGGAGTTCTGGCAGCAGGTCTCCTCCAGGCTCTCACCCTGCTGTTGCCTCTCCCCCTTCTTTGGAATTCGGAATCCGCCCCAGTTTTTCACTGGGCTTGTGGGCGTCGTAGGCACTTTAACAACTGTCTCATTAGAGTTTACTTTGACAAGACTCCCGTTGCATTTAGGCACTATATCCCTCCGCGTGCCAGGTGCTGACCTACCACTGGAGTGGTTCACAGACCTTCTATTTTCCGATTGCCTCTGAGAGAGTTCTGTGGGTCTCAGTGGTTTGTGGTTGTGTTTAGAAGTCTTTTCCTTTAGTTCTCCCTTGATCACCTCACACTGTGGACGATCGTCTCTTCTTTTTCTGTGGTCTGGTATAACTATGCCATTTTTCTGCTGTGCTGATACAATCCTTGTTTCTGCAAAGGTCTTGTCGAAGTTTAAGAAGTTACCTGGAGCTGCACCACCTTCCCTTTGGCTGGGCTGCCTCAACATGGATTTGCTGTCATTCCCAGAGCCGTTTCTTACTCTATCTCTCTTATGTGGCTTTTTCAAGGAGTGGGTTAGAGATGTGCCCATTTGCTTCCTGAAGAATGCTGAGTGCCATTTCAAATCCTCTATCTTAGGGGCGTTGGGGCCCAAAGATGGACTGTTGAACAACACCACATTTTCCATTGAGGAGAATGAAGAAGGCACACCTAAATGTAAACAAATTAAGTTAAAGCCAAGCAATTCCCTGTCTGTGTTAAGACCACTTTTCAATGTACCTATTTTAAGTCTGTTTCTCATGCTGGACATGTTCTTCAGCATCAACAGGTATCTGGTTGCCTATCCACCACCTTTATGTCACCATTATGTGGCTATGTCATGGTTTCACAACATGTTGCTATGTGTAGTTTACTTTCCCATAGCCATGCTTCACCTGCTTACACCTGTAGCAAATATAAATCCTGGCACTGTTATATCCCCAAAGACACAGAAAAAAAGGGAAAAAAGGAACCAGCAAGCTAAAAGATGGTTTATTAGATACTGAATACTTTAAGGATAGTCTTAGTTAATGCAGTAGCTTGTTAGTAAGTCATCATCTTTCTGAGAAAACACTACTGTCAATGACACAGAAAAAAAACATGTAGTTTCAAAATGACAGTGCTGCCTTTTCATAATTCATTTCTTTTGACTGCCCTCTGTTATGCTAAGAAGCACATACTAAACACTAATGCAGCAGCACTAATAAACCACAGACTGGCGAGGTACCATATGGCACTTGAATTCAAGTCATGGTCTCTCTGTCATAAAGAGTCATTGAAGAATCACACCAGAAAGGGTCTGAAGCAGCAAGCCACTCAGTGCCCCATGGAGAACAATGCAAGACCTAAAAGTTTCTACACCAATGTGCCCACCATTAGAGCTACACAGATTCTCATTTTTTCTTCCAATCTGCTGATACATGGTGGACTACACAAGGTA
The DNA here is from genome assembly GCF_020740795.1 of Apus apus. Lineage (NCBI taxonomy): Eukaryota > Metazoa > Chordata > Aves > Apodiformes > Apodidae > Apus > Apus apus. The sequence goes on along the minus strand of NC_067285.1, from coordinate 50,300,961 downwards.
TTAATGAGAACAAACAAGGTCCTGTTTGTCCTTCAAAATTAGTCAGTAGCCTGTAACTAAATCTGTCAATGTTATGTGAAAAATACAACACTGAACCATACCTGAAACTCTTTCTTGTTCCAACTGCTTTGCGTAGATATTAAATATCTGTTCTTGAACTTTGCAAACAGATCTCTTGATTTTTTCCCTCCGGGTCACCATGTAAGTGAGATTACGCACCTAGAAGACATCGAGTTGATGAGTTTGACAACAATATAGAAACACAATTCTTGTAAATCAGTGCTCTGAATTAATTTTGTTTAAGTGCTCACAGGTTACTGCGGCTCAGGCACCTACCGGGCCAGGTTCCATACATGGCCTACACAAGCTATATGCTACATGAACATGAAAAATAACTTCAGTACTCTCTCTGACTCTAACCTCAACTCTACTGGTTAACTAAGAAAAATTAAAAAATTTAAAAAGGAAGAAATTCATGTCATTGCAGGATGTATGATTCTACTGAACCTAATTAAGTGGACTACCATGTGCCCCCCAAACCTACTGCACGGATAGTCCAGTGAACTATCCTACTATGCTATGAAAAACAGAAAGGAGCAGAGAAAGCCCTTCAAAGCTAAAAAAACTCCAGCTGGGGTTGCAGTACAATCCACAGCCATCAGTGTTCATCAGCAAAAAAGCTTAAGAGGGAAATACAGCATTCCTGCTCTAAGGAGATTGGATACTAGACACCAAGACCTGCTGGCCCTGTGAACTAACCCTCTGTTTGACAAGGGTAATTGGTGTAATCACTGTGCTTTGCAGAAATTTTCTGTTAAGAGTCTTTTCTGACAATACAGCTTTGAGTCAAGATGCAGCCCGGAGTGCCTACAGGCAAGGGCAGGAACTGAGCACTAGGTCTGGAAACTGCTACCAGAGGCCAGCACACCTCCCGCCAGTGCAGGCAGTGCAGCGGCTTACCCGCTCGAGATCCTGCCGGAGGTGCGTGAAGAGCTGCAGTCTTCTGAACAGAACATCCTGCTCCTGTTTAGCCAGATTGTCCTCTTCATCCTTCTTTGGGGTAATCAAAGGCTTATTGAAGTTGGCTTTTCTCTTCAGCTTCCAGTACTGGTAAAGGAATCCCACCAGCTCCTCAGGCAGCCGAAGCGCTTTAGCCACTTCCAAAGACTCAACAAATGTATAGAACTCATCCTCCAGCTGCTGGAGCTTTTGCTTGCGGTGGCTGACTCTGTGGGCCTCCTCTTGCTTTTGACCCACGCTGTGGAAAGGGTCAATGTGGGTAGGAAGAGAGCTCTCCTGAAGCCCATTCCCATTCTCCTGGCCAGGGCTTTCACCGAAAGTCTCATCATCTGCTTTCTTGGTAGAGCTGTGCTTAGGACAGTATGACTTAAATTTCACCTCGTCATTCTCTGCCAGTATAGTCTTCATCTCCAAGCCACGGTCAAATGCACAGGTGACATGAAAGGCTGTTCTGCAGTTCTTCACTGAACACTACAGAAATTAAATTAAAATGAATCAAATATAAATTTAAGAAGCCACGCTACCTGAAACTATTCAAGCAACTGCTTTAGAATATCAGCCCCATTACTGCGCTCTGCTTCTGAGCTGCATGTACTTTCTTGGTCCCTTTTAATTAGGTTTATGATTTAGACCTTTCAGGCCAGGCAACCATCAAGGGGTCCAGTGGGACAGGAGGGGTTAACCCCTCCCAAGCTCAATCTCCCTGTTCAATAACAAGCAAATCCACAAGAGAAGCATTCTTGCTGTCCCCAGAGCCGCTCACATACAGCAGTGCTGCAGAGAGGAAAACGTTCCCCATTTGACTGTGCCAGCATGAGAGGGAGGGACAAATACCTTGACAGCTCCAGGTCAGTCTGATACTTTTAATTAGAAGTCTTTCCCAGCTCCTGGACCCCTGCTACCCAAAAGGCCTCAACTGAGGGCAATTCTTCCAATTATCCCAATTTTGTAACACCAAACATTAAATAATTGTCAATCACTACATCACTGACTGAGCCTTCACTTCACCTGGGAGATAAGGAAAAAAGGAAATTCCTTTTTTAGTGATTTTTCTTCTTTCCCAGTGAACCCAGCTGTCACGGACTGGCAGGCACTAGTTCAGCTGATTTAGCACTTTGTTTCAATTACATGTAACTTCCTCTTGCAAAATGCTGTCATAGCTATCACCAGCCACAGAAGGAAAGGTTTACGTATATATATTTCTGTGTATATATACACGCACACCTCTGCCTCCAGTGAAAATGATTTAAAGTGGAAATGAACATTAGTGTTCTTAACTGGGAGGAAACAAAACTATGCCTAACCCAAATCATCTAACCATAAGAGAAATGCCTTGCACTAGGACATTTATACAGTACTTTGTAGAGAAACCAAATCTTTCTCCTCTGGGAGTTTAGATTGACTCAGCAGCCAGGTGGCACATAAAGGTACTGCAGTTTAAACTGCAGAAGTTTCAAATGAGCATTCGTTAATAAAATCAACATATAAAAGGAATTTAAAAATACCAAAGCGCCTTTTGTACTTTCCTGACTAACACCCAGGGCAAAAGCAGCCCAACTGGAACCCCGAACACTGCAGCACAGTACTTGAGCCACTGTTCAGAACAATCAGCCCTCCACCTGGCTCATGTTTTACTGGGAGAAGAGGGGAAAGCCCATCTCTTCAGAAGGAAATCTGCTAAACCTGGGAGAATATCCACTCTTGTTTTTCCCAGCTTATTGCAGCTGCTCTGTGCCCAGCCTGACACATATTTCCATACTGCCAGCTTTTTTAATTGTCGTGCACATCTCAGCATCTTAGTGATCTAAGAGGATCACTCTCTCTCAGTTCATCCAGTTAATGCTACTTCCTTTCTATTGCCATGGCTTTTTATGTTTTTTCTCTGCTGTATACAATTTTGCAACACAAATCTAAGTATTTCTCACTACTAGTTTTAATGACAACAAGATTTACAAAGCTCCTACAAAATGTCAGGCAAAACTGTATTTTTTTTTTTTTCTTTCTCCCACAATTTCAAATGTAGAACTGTCTGAAGTGGCAGCCATCGTGCCTGCATGTCATCCTGTGTCATCCCTGGAAGGGGAGAGGTAGTATTGGAAGAAATATGGAAGGACACCCCCCCCCCCCCCCCCCCTCCCCTGCACACTAATGTACATAAATACTCAAGTGTTCAACTTAAACTACTGTAAGTTACCCCTCAGAACAGGTCTGGAGAACGGAGAGAAGTTTTGACTACATAACAGCAGCCAAGAGGAAGGGGACAGCTCTGCAAGGAGGTATTACAATTGCAGATTTATATGCTGTGGACAGATTTATTTTCTCCACTTAACATTTACTATTTTATACATTACTTAAGTAGAAACGGACTGATAGGTTTCACTGAAACTACTGCTGCATTGCTGTTTTACAACTTTTTCTGGAAACCTCATCAGATTACTCGAAGTAGAGGGAAAAAGGAAATGGATAAAACCTAATCTTAGAAAAGTGTAGAACTTTAGGAAATTTCTGTGTCTTAATGCTGGTCCTACCACGATAGATCCTGTAACCCACCAGCCAGAGAAGAGAGAGAGCTCTACTTCAGACATCTTAGGAGACAGTAATATCTTCCTTTATGTCTCAGGGAGCTTTCTGAGGATTGTTTTGCCAAGGTACAAGAAGTACTTTGAAGGTGAAGAACATTACCACAATACTGAGGTACATGTTATTGTCTTTTTTCCACACAATCACAACACCACCCCGAGTAGGTCACTGGGCCTTACTCTTATCATTTGTTCTTTAAACTGAAAGAGGGTATCATAGAATCATAGAATTGCAGGGGTTGGAAGGGACCTCGAAAGATCATCTAGTCCAACCCCCCTGCCAGAGCAGGGTCACCTAGAGCACATCACACAGGAATGCGTCCAGGCGGGTCTTGAACGTCTCCAGTGAAGAAGACTCCACAACCTCTCTGGGCAGCCTGTTCCAGTGCTCTGTCACTCTCACAGTAAAAAATTTTTTTCTGATATTCACCTTAAACCTCCTATGCTCCAATTTGTATCCATTACTCCTTGTCCTATCACTGATCATCACTGAAAAAAGCTTAACTCCATCTTCTTGACACTCACCCTTTACGTATTTGTAAACATTAATGAGGTCACCCCTCAGTCTCCTTTTCTCCAAACTAAAGAGACCCAGCTCTCTCAGCCTTTCCTGGTAAGGGAGATGTTCCACTCCCTTAATCATCTTTGTGGCTCTGCGCTGGACTCTTTCAAGCACTTCCCTGTCCTTCCTGAACTGAGGGGCCCAGAACTGGACACAATACTCCAGATGCGGCCTCACCAATGCAGAATAGAGGGGGAGGAGAACCTCTCTTGACCTACTAACCACACCCTTTCTAATGCACCCCAGGATGCCATTGGCCTTCTTAGCCACAAGGGCACACTGCTGGCTCATGGTCATCCTCCTGTCTACCAGGACCCCCAGGTCCCTTTCACCTACACTGCTCTCCAGCAGGTCAGCCCCCAGCCTGTACTGGTGCATGGCGTTTTTCTTCCCCAAATGCAAAACTCTACACTTGCCCTTGCTGAACTTCATCAGGTTTTTCCCCGCCCAAGTCTCCAGCCTGTCTAGGTCTCTCTGAATGGCAGCACAGCCTTCTGGTGTGTCAGCCACTCCTCCCACCTTGGGGTCATCAGCAAACTTGCTGAGGGTACATTCTGTACCCTCATCCAGGTCGTTGATGAAGATGTTGAACAACACCGGTCCCAGTACCGACCCCTGAAGGACTCCACTAGTCACAGGCCTCCAACTAGATTCTGCCCCATTGACTACAACTCTCTGACTTCTTCCTTTCAACCAGTTCTTGATCCACCTCACTGCCTGATCATCAAACCCATACTTGATCAACTTATCTACAAGGATGCTGTGGGAGACAGTGTCAAATGCTTTACTGAAATCAAGATAGATCACATCAACCGCTCTACCATCATCTATCCACCTAGTAATTTCCTCATAGAAGGCTATAAGATTAGTCAAACATGACTTGCCCTTGGTGAAACCATGTTGACTGCTCTTGATGACCCCCATGTCCTTGATATGTCTAGAGATAGTGCCAAGGACAAGGTGTTCCATCACCTTTCCAGGGATGGAGGTGAGGCTGACTGGTCTATAGTTACCCGGGTCCTCCTTCTTGCCCTTCTTGTAGACTGGAGTGACATTTGCTATCCTCCAGTCCTCAGGCACCTCTCCTGTTACCCATGACTTACCAAAGATGATGGAGAGGGGACTAGCAATGACCTCCGCCAGCTCCCTCAGCACCCTTGGATGCATTCCATCTGGACCCATCATTTATGTATGTCCAGATTACTCAACTGATCCCTAACCCAATCCTCATCTACCTGGGCAAACTCTTCCTTTATCTTGACTTCTTCTGGGGCTATATGAGACTGGGGCTCATGGGGAAAGCCTGCAGGAGTAAAGACAGAGGCAAAGAAGGCTTTCAGCACCTCTGCCTTCTTTAAATCCTCTGTCACCAGGGCACCCACCTCATTCAGCAGTGGGCCTATATTGCCTCTGGTATTAGTTTTGTTGGCTATGTATTTGAAAAAGCCCTTTCTATTGTCCTTAACCCAACTTGCAAGGTTAAGCTCTAAGGACGCCTTAGCTTTCCTAGTTGCCTCCCTACATTCTCTGACAACAGTCCTATATTCCTCCCAAGTAACCAGCCCCTCCTTCCATGATCTATAGATTTTCCTTTTCCACTTGAGTTTGCCCAGCAGTTCCTTTTTTAACCACGCTGGTCTCCTAGCTCCCTTACTAGATTTTCTACCCATTGGGACACACTGATCCTGTGCTTGCAAGAAGTGATTCTTGAATGTTGTCCAGCTATCTTGAGCCCCTTTACCTTCCAGCACCCTGTCCCATGGGACTTCCCTTAACAATTGATTGAGGAGGCCGAAGTTTGCTCTGTGGAAGTCCAGGGTTCTGGTCCTGCTGGGTATTCTGTTCCTCCCACACAGGATCCTGAACTCCACCATCTCATGGTCACTGCAGCCAAGGCTGCCATTGACCACCACTGCTTCAACAAGGCCCTCCTTGTTGGTGAGCACAAGATCCAGCAGCGCTCCTGTTCTAGTCGGCTTGTCCACCATTTGCATTAAGAAGTTGTCATCAATGCACTGGAGGAACCTCCTAGACTGTGAAAGGCTGGCTGTGTAAGTCTTCCAGCAGATATCGGGATAGATAAAATCTCCCATGAGGACCAAGGACTGTAGTTGTGAGGCTGCTTTCAGCTGCCTGTAGAAAGCCTCATCAACTTCCTCATCTTGATCAGGAGGCCTGTAGTAGACTCCCACAACTGTATCACCCATACCACCCTGCCCTTTAATTCTTACCCACAGACTTTCAACTCGCCCCTCATCAGCCCCTGCACAAAACTCGATACATTCTAGCTGCTCTCTCACATAAAGAGCAACTCCACCACCTCGCTTCACCGACCGATCTTTCCTAAAAAGCACATAGCCATCCATGGCCACATTCCAGTCGTGTGAGCTGTCCCACCATGTCTCTGTTATTGCTACCAGATCATAACCCTTAGACCGCACACAGACCTCTAACTCTTTCTGTTTATTCCCCATGCTGCTTGCATTGGTGTACAGGCATTTCAGGAAGCAAGCAGAGCACACTGGTGGAACCAAATCCTCCTTAGACCACCTTCCTTCAGGCCCTGGTATGTTCCTCTTGGGCTTGTCCCTAACAGACCCAGTTTTCTCCCCTTCCCCCTTCACATCTAGTTTAAAGCTCTCTCAATGAGCCCTGCCCCAAAAGCCTTTTCCCCCTCTGGGACAGGTGCATCCCACCTGCCACCATCAGGCCAGGTGTCTCATAGAGCAGCCCATGGTCAAAAAAACCAAAGCCCTGCCTTTGGCACCAGTCTTGTAGCCATTCATTCATTAGCAAACTCTTCCTGTTTATCTCTCCACCCATTCTTACAGGAGGTATGGAGGCAAACACTACTTGTGCTCCAGACCCCCTAACTAGCCGTCCCAGGGCCCTGAAGTCTCTCTTCATTGCCCTTACATTTCTTGTAATGATTTCATCACTGCCAACCTGAAAAATCAGCAGTGGGTAGTAATCAGATGGATCTACAATACTAGAGAGTTTCCTTCTAACATCTCTAATGCGAGCCCCAGGGAGGCAGCAGACCTCCCTGTGGGTAGATTTAGGTTAGACATCAGGAAAAAATTCTTCACCATGAGGATAGTAAGGTGCTGGAATAGGTTGCCCAGGGAGGTTGTGGAACCCCCCTCCCTGGAAGTGTTTATGGCCAGGCTGGATGAGGCTTTGTGCAGCCTGGTGAAGTGCTCCTGGTGAGGATGGAACCTGATGATCTGTAAGGTCCCTTCCAAACTTAATCATTCTATGATTCTAAGAGAAAGGTAGATCAGAGTTGTCTTGTGTCTCAGAGAACCAAGTATCTCCTACTTTAAAAATCTGGGGCTTGGTAATGTGTTTTCTCATTCTCTCTATATTTTAAAATTGTTCTTAGAATTATTTTTCAACATTTCTGAGTGATTTGCCACTGTAAAGGTTCCACAAGTGCTTTACAGCTAACAACCCCATACAAATATGAATCTAGGCTGCCCAGTCTGAAATGCTCTGGTGCAGATCCATTCAGTAATTTATCAGCAACAATTCACAAGCTATGGTGAGAGGCTGAATCCAACTGCAACTGCAGAGAGAATTTCAGAAGTATGCAATGAGACAAACTGGCACTGGCCCAAGAATGTGAGCTGTTGGTATGAAACAAACAGCTTTACAGTGCTGGCTCTAGAGTTTAATTATTTACTGCATATGGAAATCATTCTTTTTGGAACTATGATGACTAGACATTGTTTTGATTGCCTCAGTGTTTGGGACAGTTACCATCCCTGAGCTCAGGTACCAGCAGTCAGAACGGTAACGTGGCACCACTGCTACAGCAACCTCAACTGGAAAACTCACACTCAGGACTGTTTTTTCCCCTTAGAAACACCAAGAGCTCCAGAATCTATCTACAACCAGTGGCGGAAATGGGACTCATTTCCTCAGCTTGTGGCTTGCTTGAATCTCAGGGCAGCCCAGTCAAACAATGTTTCTTTCCTATTGCTCAAAAAGCCTAACATTAAATTACCAGATACTCAGCAACTTAAAAGCTGGACCAACAATCAAACAGTTACAGAAAAAATAGCTAAATAGAGACTAGCAGATAGGTTTCAGCATGAAAGCTTTCAGCATTTAAGCTTCATTTGCAGATGTACTATATCACAGAAATATAGGGGTTTTCCTCTACTCAAAAACATTTAATTCAGTGTACTAATCAGCATATCAACAAAGTAGGAAGTCTTATGGAATAACCTGGCTGTTATTATTAAAATTTTTCTAGACAGTAAGAGCACACTAACATTCAAAAGCACACTGTGAGCAATTAAGTTCATAGTAACAAATAAGAAATCAAAGCAAGTTTACTGTAGATACACGTTTTGTGTACCTACTGAAAACTGACAAGACAAAACAGATGGATATTTATGCAATTCAATTACCTGTATAGAAGCACCAACTTTTTCATTACAAAGGCTGCACACCAGTGCCCATCTACTGCTGGGAATGTGAGAAACCTTTGTAATGGGCTCCATTTTCTCTGGACTTCCAATGCTCACCTAAGAGAAAAAAGGTTGAAAAACACAGAGTAACTATTAACACTGCTAAATTAAAAAGGAACCAGTTTAATCAAAGAAATCAAATCCCTTGTGTGCATATGTAAAATTGGCATGACCCAAGTTCTTCGGTTTATAAGGAACTCAACAAATCAAAATTGTTTTTTTAAAAAATGAGTTCCTCACTGCATGGACAGAACAGTTTCAAGGTGAATCTCTCCAATATAAAATTATACAAGATTAATATTTTGCTTATGAGAACCCACAGGAATTCTCACTGTCACCAGCAAACCTTCCTGATTCACCTTTAATATTCTGTTTTCAAAATAAAAAAATGGTACTTCGTGTCCTTGTCAAATGAGCTTTGCTAGCAGAAAAGGCCTCATTTTTTGATGCCTAACTTTGGTTGTCAAAGGTAATGTAATTTCTATCTCTACAGATGATCCTGCCAGACTTTATACCCAATTGAAAATCTTTTATCCTCTCTTCCTGTAAAGTACCATATATATGTTACACTCATGGTAGCAACACCCACTAAGTTGAACAATGTTTTTGACAGATTTCTTCTCTCCTAGACTCACTGCAGCCCTGAACTCCTGGAGGACTGGCACCTACCTCTGGAATCCACAGAGCACAGCTAACGTGGACCCACTTGGTGCCACTCCGGGTTGGTTTCATGGCACCACCCTTCTTGGGACACAGCAAACACTTGGGCTGAACACCAAGTGCGCAGGTCCTGCACAGCCAGCTGCCTTCCGGCACCTTCAGGATCCCATAACATGCCTGTGTTCCCATGAACAGGAAAGGGAAAGGAAAGAAAGGAAACAACGTGCATTTCTGTTACTCTTTAGCTGTTTACATGTAGCCTCTTACAACTCTCAAAATGTTCTTCATGGAATTTAACACTACAGAAACACCAGCTTGTAAGAGATCTTGGGATGCTTTCATAAACTTAGCCCACCATTTTCCCCAGTTTCCAAAAATGTCTTCCAGTGAGAGAAGCAGAAGTCCAGACCAGCTGTTAGGCAAAAAGCCACTGCCTACTTCCATTGGGTAAATGAAGAATATTTTTGCCAGCCCAAAGAGCAAGTGGCCTCCCAACAACAGCCCTGCCAGCAGTGAGGCAGGATGAAGTACAGTATCACAGAGACTAGATGTAACAAAAACTGGACTGTGATTCAAAGGGCAAGAACCACGAATTCAAGAGCCCCCCTGTGAAATGCTCAAATGTTACTCCAAAGCATGGAGGGTTTATTTCTTCTTTAGAGGGACAAGTGCAGAACAGCAACTAAGAAAGATAACATTTTTCAGAAGATTGCATCTTGGTCCAAATTACTGTCAATTTTAACCCTCTTAAGGTGCAGATTTGATATCAGAGACTAAGGATCAGAGAACCACTCTAAAATGGTCTAAAAACATCCACTTTACTCTGTCTTACAAGATGGCCATTTACACTTCACAGCTGTCATAGGTGTATTTCTTTACCATTTGTATAAATGCCTTTAAGCAACACATGCAAGAAAATGACATTATTGCTCATCAGACAACACAGATTTCCCAACACTGAATGACAATGCTGGGAAGGAAACACAGGCTTATTTATAGGAAGACACCTCCCACAGTAAGAGGCATCCACAGAAACAGGTATGCTAAAATTGTATCTGTTCTTCCATGCTAAGCAGACTCCTTAACTGCTGCAGAAAGGTGGCACACAATATTGCTTTCATTAGCTCAGGTCAGTAGGTTCTCAAATTAAAATGACTATAATAAATCCTACTTGTGTCCCTACTGGTTGCCTGGAAGTTCTTTTTTCCCCTCCCTGTTGAGCCTAAATTGCTGATACTAAGGGTGTGCCAGCCCCCAAAGTGTGCAGAGGAGGAAAAGAATAGAGCAAGAGAAGTGACTAAGTGCAAATGTAGAACAATACACAAATCTGTGTTTTGCAGAGGCTATCCTTCACCTTCTAAGTTCCTCCACACACACAATATTCCACTTTTAATCCTCTTAGCTTGACATTTCTAGAATAACATGTAACAATTCTGCTTCTCCATTACATAATTTGTCACAATATCTGTCACTGGAAAAAATCCAACCTTTTATCTCTAATGGTTTGGAAAAGTTTCTGTCACCACCCCTAGCCCCAACCCACACTGTGCTCTGGCCATCATACCTGGTGCACGCAAATATTGCATTTATCACAAAACACCATTTCGTTGCCATCTTCTCCATCCGGAGACTGACAGACATCGCAGACAACATCTTCATCATATTCAATCCCAAGTCCTTCTTCTGTCTCAATAGCATGATTCATGTTATCATAGCATCGTTTTTCAAACTCCTCTATGACCCTTTCCATGGTGTACTCATCCAGCTCAGGCATCCCTAGCAAAGAGGAGTTGTTATTTTTTAAAGAGTGAAAATCACAACCAACTACAACTTCTTTCTTAACAGCTGAGTAGATACAGCCAACCCACATACATACACGTGTCATTCCTAGACCATCATGCCTATTCCAGCATAAACTAGGGAAACTAAAAAGAAAAGTCATCAAAGTCTTGTAACAGTATTAAACTAATAGAAGCAGAGTATCCAAACCAATCTTTCAAAATCCTGAGAAAAACTTCCATAAACTGACTTTGGCTTCCTGGTGTTCTTATCATTTTTCCTCCTGGGACAGCACTGTCTATGGCTTTTCCTTCAGTTTGTAACCCAGATGTTGACCCTTTGCTGAAAGATTTGAGAGTGTTTCGAACTAAAAGTGATAAAAGCAGAAAGGAGAAATAAAAGACAAAATCTGCTATGAGACTTGCAGCAAACTTGCAGTTTCTAACAACTTTTTACAAATTCCAACTCAACAGGGTGCAACCCCTACAGAGGTCTCGAGTAGACCCTGTTATACCAATTTATTAGTTTGTTTAAAATAGTGAAAAACAGTGGTAATAATTACAACATCAAATCTGGGACAATAAATAAGTCCAACATCTAATCTGCGATTTGATCTTTTCAAACAGCATCCATTAAAAAATCATTCCTGACACCACAGCTACAGGCTGATTACATTATAGTGTTATAGAAATCAAATTTGTTAATCATATTAAATTACTATTATAAACCTGAAAAATGTCTGTCATAGAAGCAGCAAGAAAAATATCAAAGCGCACAGTGCTTCCTCCCTCCGGCTTCCATCTCTCAGTTGCTATGACACTGAGCTGGCTGCAATACTTCCAAGTTGGTACGACACCTTTACCACAAAATCCTGCCACACAAGCACCTGTGAAACCAAGAAAGCTTTGCTTCTGCATACAATCATTTTCTTCTTGCAAAATCAGTTCAGTACAAGTTTCTCCATACACTTAAATCACTACAAAGAAATGCAGGCTCAGGATATCCTGCTTTTGGGTTGATTCCCAATACCCACTGTTTACTGTGATACACAGAAGAGGGCAACCTCACAATGTGTATTTTAACAAGAAAATCCTTCTTTCAGCTCTCCCTGTGGATAACTGAGCCACAAATTCAAAAAAATGAAGAACAAATAACCTATCTCCCCCAGATCAGAAGGCACTCTACAAAGTTACTTCCCATTTCTCTTACTGATAGGTAAATCCTTGCAGCACGGATCAGTGCATCCCATACTACTAAAACTAAGCAGCTGAAAAGTAGGTAGCAAGAAGGAACCACCCAAAATCCTGCTGATGAAAGGAGTGAATTTTGCTCTACAGCCCAGAAATACTGCACTGGCAAAGCAGATGATGGCAGGTTTTAGACCAGTTTGCAACTAAATTCTGACCTCATGATTCCTATCACTTTATTAAAAAAACCTTAGAGATATATCACTGTGCACTTATAAGGGTTAAGAAGAAGGAATCAAGGGGCTGAGGCTTCAGTTCAAATGCTTACATTTCTTCCTGTAAAGACAGAACACACATTTTCAGTACCTGAAGCACTCTGATAAGTATCAAAGAAAATACAAGGAATTCATAGCTGCAGGGACACCATAAAAAAAGTGCTACAACTGCAGATCAGGAAATATTTCACTTTTCAAATGCCCATTAACAGTATCTTTAAAGTGCAGTGTCTGATAGAGCACCAGGTAGGTATTTCAAGACCCAAAATATATTGCCTGGTACTGACAGGAGCATTTCCTTCCCTCTGCGTACAGTAAAACTAAGTGGATAAAGATTTAGAACAAACAAACTACAAAGAAACTACCCCAAAACTATAGTCAGGTAAAACCTGTACAACTAAACTGTAACCCAAGCAGGGAACTGCTACAATGCTAGAACAAAAATCCCAACTTCTTCCATCTGGCACTGCATCTTTCCCCTTACCCAAACAATGTGGTAAAAGCCCTGTGCAGGACTTATATTCTCTTCAGTTCCATTGAACTCATCTCCTAAAGCACATATCTTACCAAAGTCATGTTCCTGTTCTTGCCCTGCTCCCCTGACCCTTCCCACACACAAGCCATCCTGTAGAAATAAGAACAGCTGCTCCCCTTGTGACAGGTCCTCCTCCTGCTTTAGAACTGGAGCAACAGTCATGGTAAGGTTGGGAGGTTTCTTCAATAAATGTGGGGATTCCTTCCTGTCTCATTCCCTGTGCAGTTCAGCCAGTGCAGGTTTTCTAAACCTCCCAAGACTCCTTGTTGATCTTCTCTGCTCTGAACACCACTAACTAAAAAGACAATATGGGTATGTGACAGAGAAAAATAAATAAGGACTAACACGAAAAATTAATTGATTGGTGTCTCTGGTTTATTTGCAGATCCCGAGTCAATCCATTCAATGTTCTCTTCGAGGACTTTGATGGCATAATGGGAACTTTGTGAGAATTCCCTTGTTAAATGCAAAGCAGCATAGAAAAAAAAAAAAAACAAAACCAACCATGGCCAGATTCTGACCCAGTCTAAGCAGATACACATCAGGAATTGCAAAATCATGTATCTTAGGGCTTAAGCACATCAGGCCTGGTTTCACATGGCTACCCCAACTCACATGATTACTATCTGTTCATACCTCTAAGCTCTTCCCATGGCTGCACTGCCTAAGATTATCCTTAAGATTGCTAGCTTAAAAAAAAAAAAAAAAAAAAAAAAAAAAAAAAGCAACAGAAACACAAGCACTGGTTGCTCACCCATTTCCCTGAATTCTTCATTGGCAAGTTGCAACCACGCTACATCCACCTCATTGAGATCGTAGCGACACACGCTGTCTGCTAGGGTTCGAATGTCGACATAGCCCAGCTCCGGAGGCTCCGAGCCTGAAGAAACAATGTACTTCCGGGGACGCGTAAAGGTGACAGCTTTGGGCTCGGACACAACTCTAAAACAGACAGACAAGCAGACGTCAGGTGTGCTGGGCTGCCGAGAGACTTGTTTTCAGAGAACTCAAACTGCCTCATTCTAAGTGACTACCAATCACCAGCAATCATCGAACCAGCCAAGTAATCACCTTGCTCCACCAAGGTGGGAAGAGGCAACAGTAGAGCACACTTCCATAAAGGATTGGAGGTATTTTAAGAAATTAATGGGAGTTGTCTAGAAAACAAATTCATTACTAGAATTCTAATGAAAATGAAAAGATTACAGGATACAGCTCTGCTTACTCTTACCTGAAATTCACACTTCTTCAAAGCTAGAGTAGGAACAGCATATTTATGTAGCAGTGGCAGCCATATAGACAGATGTTAAACTCTGTTTTAAGACTTTTTTAAAAATCAATCTGTTTAGCTACAGTATCAAGATGACGAAAATTCAAGGAAAAAATAAGTATTTCCTGCTACATTTGACATTTTCTTTCTTACAATATTTTTCTTCTGAGTTTTTTTCTCTGTGTGTGTAACTACGAAATTGCCATCTTTGTGAAATTCAGAAGGCCTTTCCACTGAGAATCAGTAATTTGCACCACCTTTACCTTCACTTATCCAAGCAGATCCAAGCTCTGGGTCTGCATTTCCTCTTTTACAATCACTAATGTCATGCTGGGCCAAACACTAATATTAATGAGCCACTGCTGAAACTACCTTCGCTCAGGTTTTGGAGGTTCCAGTTGGCCAACAACCAACCATGAGAGTGTATTTTAGCTGCAAGCCAACTGAAAGCACCAGGGCTGATCATTTTTTGGTGCTCTAGTGCTACTAGGCAGGAGATAGCACCACTCCATGTAGACAAAACTTTCTGCTAGGAGCAGGTTAAGCTCCACAACAAGCAGGACATCCTCCACCCTATTTCAACCCTATCTGACATCCAACATATGAACTCCTCCTCCTATCAGAAGACCCTGATTTGCTGCTACTGTATCTGCACACAAAGATCTCAGTAAAGCCACTACCCTTTTCAGTCTCCTGCACAGCCCTAAATCCTCCCCTCTTCTAGCTTATTTTAGACAGTCTAAGAAATAGTGAGCAAGAATCAAGTGCTGAGTTTGGGGCTTCTGAGGTGCGGAAGGGATCTGTGGCAGAATCTGAATGACCTTGCCAGGATAACTGCACTTGCCAAACTGTTCCCAGTCACACTGCACAGAATTAATTATAAACTACCACAACTCACAGAATTTACTTTAAATCGGGCACTGCTTTGTACCATAAATTCCTTCCACTCCATGTGGAAATCACAACCTGTGGGCAGCACCCTGCACGTGCTGTCTAAATATCACCGTAGTGGCACAGAAGAAATAAGCACAGGTAGTTTGGCTTCAAAACAAACCTTCATCTCTTTATTTTACTGATAGAAATAAATTTAAAACTCAACACTATGTACCAAAACCTACATTCAACTGAATTATCCATCTGACTGCATGTTCACACTGCCTCCTCACAAACTTGATCCCCTCCCCACCCCTCTGGACCTCCTCTTGCTGCCGTGACTAGTTGCTACAAGGCAAAAAACCTGTATTCTCTATTATGTACTTCATTACCATCAACTATCTGTACTGCGTTTTCCTTCTGTTCTATACCAGCTACTATTTGACTATTGGTCATTCAGTTTACAGAACATCTCCCTCCTCCCCCAAAGTGAGGCACAGAACTGCTGCAGAACTCCAGCACCACTACAGGGCTCTTCAAGTGTTCTGTGACGGGGCAAAGAGGATAATGATCAGGCACCAGAGGGCTATCCTGACCAGCAGGGGCTCTCCAGTACGACCATACAAGACAACTCAGCAACTAAGAATGGTGCCACTTGTGCTGATACCTTTAACTTTGGGTGCCTTCTTTCCCTCACTCCTTTAATATGTTGGCCATTGCCAGAGAAAAGCTCTCTCCTAAGTGAGTACCTGGATCTGACATAGCCACAAAACTACCTCCCTGAAAAATAAATGGTGGAGATGCCCTCTGCTAAAGTGCACAGGTCTCCTAGCCCTCCCACAGCCTTGGGAGACACTTGAAAGAGAATGCAGCAAGGAGAAGACAACATGAGCATACATGTGCAACATATGTGCCTTTATGCAGTGAGTGGGTGAGGTCAGTCTGGAGCAGGTTGTGAGCACTGCAGGGAAATTGTATGCTCCCATGTTCTAAACTGCATAGCAGAGAGGAAAATGCAGAGTTCTTGGAGCTCCAGGTCCAATCCTTCAGATGGAGAAGGAAGGAAGGAAAGGGTTTACCTGATGTGCTGGGTAAGTTCCTCACTGTACAGACCAAGTGGGGCTGTGCAGCAGTCTGCAAGTTGCCACACAGAACACAAAAAACACTAACAAACATTCCTGTAGCCCCTCTACTCCAAGGTTAAAGCTGTCAGGCACAGACCTAACAGAAGCAGTGCAGCATCACCCAGATTTTTTGCTGTATATCAGAGATTGGACTGTTCTGGCCCCACCAACACTGGTGGGTCATTTGGTAACGCCTTATGGGCCAGCCTGGACTTACTCAAAGAGATCTAGTATGATCAAATGGAAATAATCCATGTTCTTCTCACTTTCTCCAATGCCAATCCCAACTAAGCATACAATAGATCTATGGGCTGCAGCACATTCCTGCCCTCACAACCATATTGTTTGATTTGCAATTTGAAACAGAAAACATTAAGTGTAACAAACAAGGTAAGGAAAATAATGGTTTCTTGGACAAAAGTCAGAAAATCTCACATTGATGTATTTAGTTACATGCACATTGAGATGGTTCTTAAAACAGCTGAAAAAAAAATCCTCAGCAAGTAAATGAAACAACCAAAAAAATAAACAAAACCAAGATAAATCCTGTATTTTCTCTAGCCTTGCAGTTTGGCTTGTCTAACTGTTCCTTGAAAGGAACCTATGGCTTGGAACTAAGCAGAAGCATCAGACAAGGGCTCTCCCAGCAATGTTGAGTGAGGTCAAGTCCAGGCTTAAAAATAAAAGCTTTTTTTCAGGTTCTGTCATCACACACCATGCTACTGTAATGCCAAAAATTATTCTGTGATTCATATTTCAACACACAAGGCAGAACAGGCCTGGGCTCTCGAACCATACAAAAAGCTGAGGCAGGCTGCTTTTGTCTCTGAGAACCAAGACCTTTCTAGCTAGGCACTGTGGAATAAAGCACAAGAAGCCACGCAATGTAGACACAAGCTGCTAGCATAAACATTTGTGCATTTGTTTACATTCCTCAAAACTATACCTGGCTACTGGTTCTGGGATGGTCCCTGGGCTAACTGGCACCTGAACTCCCTTTTCCCACTCCTGCCTCCAGGGGTCTGCCAGCACATAGTATTCATCAGGGTTCAGCTGGAAGGAGTCATGTAACTTCATGGCAGTGATCAGGTCCGTTCTGAACACCTGCAAAGAGAGTGACCAAGAGAAAAAATAGAGACACTGACATTTGATATTTACACTCTATGATTCACAGCTTCAGGGTAACCATGGAGCACAGCGTGTAACAAGGTCACTGTATCAACAGTGAACTAATCCAGCCCACTGCAGGACAGAAGCTGAGCTTCATTGCAGGGAAAGGGGTGGCTGAAGGTACAAATGCCAACAGAACGACTGCCAGCTAACTCCACCACAAGTCCTGACTTCCCCCCTGCACAAAAGGTACTTTTACCTCCACTTTGGCTGCAACAAATGCTGCAGGAGATTTGCGCCTTAAAACAGCAGCACGAAGACTAATTTTTGCTCCAATTTTTTTATTTTTTTTTTAAATTATTGGAGCTCTGACTAATCCAAAGACATTCTAGAAATTCCCTGTGGTAGAAATCAAGGCATGACTCTATCATGACCAGCCGCAAGAGGAAATTCTAAGGAGATGACTATCTGTGAAAGTATTTAAAATAACAACCCAAAAAATAAAATAAAGTAAGACCCAAACTGGAATTCTAGTGGCAGCTCTATGTTCAGCACAGATGTTTGTCATTCAATCAGCTACAGACACCTTTGCATCATCACTGTAATTTTACTTTGCCTTTGCAAAGGCATGCTCCTCTAAAACAAGCAGGATGTTTGGCTACTTTTGGGTTAGCAGCCATAAACAAGCAGCAATAGAATGAAATAAAAAGGGATTCACTCTTGTAGCTGGCATGCTGTGGTACTGTTGTAGCAGCTTCAGCCTGGTTTGCCACTGCCTGTCAGCACTGCAGAAAGCAAAGGGTGCTGCTATCACTGGCATCAGAACTACAAGCCTGCACTTGCCTTCCAGCTCTCCCTGCCCTGCTCTCCCAGTAAGGCAAGGCTGCTGTAGACTACAGCAACTGCATCAGCACTCCTCACCTCCACAACCACAAATTTTTAACTGCTCAAGCGCCACATTCAAATGAAAGAGTTAAAAAGTAACCAGGGGACAGAAAATAAGTACCATCAGGACAAGAAAAAGGTAGGTAACATCTTAGGAAAAGTTCCCCTGAAGACTGCTCACTCTGTAGCAGACAGGGTCAAGGTTCACCCAGCCCCACACTGCAAAGTTACAAAAGAAAAGACAGAATGTCCAGGCAGCGCTTCTAGATACTCGTGGGGCTGTTAATGGGGAAAAGGGACAAAAACTCCCAGTCTCGTACTCAGTTCCACACTGGCTGTTTTACATTAGCTCCAGTCAACTGTTGCACATGGCTGAGGAAGAACCAGATCTATAAAGAGGACTAATTAGGCAGGACAATAATTTCTGTAGTTCACTATTCACACACTTGAAGTCTCAACAGATTCCCTAGGATTTTGGGGAACTATTTTAGGGAAACAGTGAACCTGATGGTTAATTATACTGCCGAGAATATTTCAAAGTGTGATTTGCCCTACCACAGTGCACATCTTGAAATCTCCCTCCCAACACACACAATCCCACTTCTGTCTCAGTATGTTTCCATTTCCACTCTGGTTTTGTCATAAAAATAGCAAAAAATAATTACATTTTCCTTAACTCTTGTCCTGACACGTTCAGAAAAACTACCAGCATTAAAAAATAAAGAGTAATATTACCACATGCAAGACAGGATGAATACAGGTAATAAAATATAATTAAATTTTTTAAACAGCCAAATTACAAGCCCTGGGAGGCTACAATCAAGAAATGAAAAATAAGCCACAAAGTAAACTGGCTGGCAAAACAAACAAGCCCAGCTGGCCAGGGGATTCTGCACTTCACAGTGATTTGAATTAAAGCAATCAAATGTCAAATGAAAACTAAAAATGTTAAATGGGATGCAAAACTTGCCCCATCTAAAAGCCAAAGTAACTCAGGCTCTCAGAAATTTGTCACACAAAACTACCTCAAAAGCAAACCTAATGCAGCACCTGACAGTCAAGAAGCTCCTTCCAAGGCCAGTGGCCCTGTGACACCATTCTTTCTGCTCTAATTTCTGATGCAATCAGAGTGCCCAGAGCAAAGTAGAGCTACAGAAGTGCTGGCTCTCAGAAGAACTGAACACTTCAAAATCGAAGGGTGAAACCCTGGCCACACTGAAGTCAATGGGAATTTTGCCAGCAACTTCAATGAGAGCAGGATTTCACCCAAGGAGTTTACAAGTGTCACTTTTCTGCCAGCACACTTATCAGAATGTTCCGTGGCAAGCAGAGAAAATGGAAATGGAAAGAGGGAGGGACTGGTGGAAAAGACTGGAACTGAACTAAAGGGAAGTATATAAGAAGTCCATCCAGACAGAGAAAACAAGAAAGAACAGCACAAAACTGCAAAGATTCTGACAACAAATGCAAGGAAAGGGAAAAGAGAAAACAGAAGCACACAGAAAATAACGGTAAGATTTGTGATTATCTCAGTTTATTTCCTGATAGCCTTTCATGAGGTAGTTCTCAAAACTATGTTTAAGGAGCTACTTCTAAGGGATGTACAAAAGAGAACTAAAGAAAGCAAGCCTATCACCAGAAAAAATAAATTAATCAGGGGTGTCTGCACTCACAGAAAAAAAAAAAAAAAGCCAACAGTCAAAAAAGAAGACTGGAAAACAAAAGTACCAGGTGCAGTTCAAACTGAAGAATGAATGGAATTCTTCTTGTGAAAAATCTTCTCTGGGACTTAGATACACTGTCATTTGGGAGATTAATAAAGCACGCTTATTCTCAACAACAGTCACTCACAAATGTATCAGAAATACACATATTGGGCAAGTAAGTAAAATAGAGCAATTCCATCTCCCAAAGCTAATGCTTTCTTTGCAGCCTCTATAAAGTCCACAGTGCCTGAAGATAGTGAGGTTCGGGGAAAATATTTCCGAAGAATTGGATTGCATTTGTGTTACTAACAATTGATCCATCCTGGAAAGTTCAAAGTTTTATATTTCCCTTGACAGGACTTCCTCAAAGTGCTATGCAAGACAGAACTGTCAGGAAGCAGATTTTTAGTTTGACAAGCACTTTAACAAAGATCACATACCTAACTAAATACCAACTATGAAATAAATGCACCTAAATTTTCACTGTTCACAAATCAAGCTACGAATAAACCCTGATGCCTAAAATACCATAGAAAGACTCCACAGCTATGCTGAATGGGTGTCAGTGGCTGTGCCAACAGGTGAGCTCCCTAATCTCCTGGCAAACAAAAAAAAAAGGGGGGGGGGGGGGAAGGGACAACAGGTTTGTGCCAGCTAACACGTAGCAAAAGGGAAAGAAACCATAAATCAGAAGAAATGTATTAACTACTAGAACATGTAGAAGGCTTTGTATTTATTTGATAGACAAAACACCAAATGCAAACCAAATTCCAGATATACCTCAGAAGGTTTTCGATCTTCATGTCTGGAACACGAAGTCCTCCGATGCCGAGATCTGGAATGCTGGGACCAGGTGGACAGACCTAGGATACAGAAATTATCATTTGCAGACACTGCTGCCATCCATCAGAAAAGCCTTTGCTCTCTCTGCACACCCAAGAAGGCCAATTGACTTCAGTGAGTAAAGCAAGCCAGCCACAGGCTTCTAGACAAAGCTCCAAAAGACTTCCAAAATTAATCAGAAAAGAGAAGTTACTCAGTCGTAAATGTCTGTGATCACTGTTTTGGTGCTGTTTTCTTTGTAATTTTCTACTGATACCTGCATGTATTGGCTGAACTGCACTTACCAGCATTCCACCCAGTGTTTTAAGCAAGCCACCTCATAACATGCTTCCCCCTGAGCATCAATAAACCACTTTCTGCAGATTAATAACTGACCAGGAGATATACTGGTAGCCTGAGATGTACTCTTTGGGGCAAATATATTGATGTTCTAAACATCTGTACTGGTTATCTGCTTTTTTACCAGAGCAAGCCTTTTCAAAATTAAGCACACTGCCAAGCACACACAGTAGAGTCCACAAAACAAGCTGCTGTCTCTTCTCCTGAGCAAATCTCTCAGTATGGTTGTACATTTTTTGTCTCCCTGAGTATTTATTACATTCCAAACAAAGTATATCTTTTTGCCTTGAAACCTTTTGATGGAGTCTCTGTCAGCTTTCAGAAATACTGTAACAAGACACGGTAATGCTTTGACACCAGAATATATTATACCTGTGCAAATCAACTCATTTTAATGCAGTAAGATTTACAGGTACAGCAGGCATTTTCTACTGCCACCTACACATCAGTAATGAAAAATAAAAAAAGCTGTACATTCCTATGGGTTGAAGAGATTAAGGACTTGTAATAAAGTCTATTATGATAGAGAAGCTAAGACCTACGTGTTGACCCTTCCCAGCTTTCCTGTAGCCCCCTTCAGGTAGGTCACTATAAGGTCTCCCTGGAGCCTTCTCTTCTCCAGGCTGGACAGCCCCAACTCTCTCAGCCTGTCTTCATAGCAGAGGTGCTCCAGCCCTCTGACCATCTTCATGGCCCTTCTCTGGACCCTCTCCAACAGCTCCATGTCTTTCCTGTCCTGAGGGCTCCAGAGCTGTACACAGTACTTCAGGTGGGGTCTCACCAGAGCAGAGCAGAGGGGCAGAATCACCTCCCTGGCCCTGCTGGCCACACTTCTTTTGATGCAGCCCAGGATGCAGTTGCTCTCTGGGCTCCAGCGCACACTGGCGGCTCATGTCGAGCTTCTCATCAAGTACAATCCCCAAGTCCTTCTCCTCAGGGCTGCTCTCTAGTGATTCTCCCCCCAGCCTGTATTTGGGCCTGGGGTTGCACCAACCCAAATGCAGGACCTTGCACTTGGCCTTGTTGAACTTCATGAGGTTGGCACAGGCCCACCTCTCCAGCCTGTCAAGGTCCCTCTGGATGGTGTCCCTTCCTTCTAGGGTGTCAACTACACCACACAGCTTGGTATCATCAGCAAATCTGCTGAGGATACACTCAATCCCACTGTCCATGTCTCCAACAAAGATGTTGAACAGCACTGGCCCCAATACTGACCCCTGAGGAACACCACCTGTCACGTGCCTCCGCTTGGACACTGAACCATTGACCACAGCTCTCTGGGTGCAGCCATCCAGCCACTTACTTATCCACCAACTGGCCACCTGTCAAATCCATGTCTTGTCAGTTTGGAGACCAGGATGTCATGTTGGACAGTGTCAAATGCCTTGCACAAATCCAGGTAGATGATGTCAGTTGCTCTGCTACTGTCCACCATCTCTGTAGCTTTGTCACAGAAGGCCAGCCAATTGGTCAGGCATGATTTGCCCTTAATGAAGCCATGCTGGCTGTCACCAATCATCTCCTTATTTTCCCTGTGCCTTAGCAGATTTTCCAGGACAATCTGTTCCAGGATCTCACAGGCACACAGGTGAGACTGACCAGCCTATAGCTCCCCAGGTCTTCTTTTTTCCCCTTTTTAAAAACAGGGGCTATGTTCCCTTTTTTCCAATCAGCAGGAACCTCACCAGACCGCCATGACCTCTCGTATCACGGACAGAGGCTTAGAAACTGCATCCACCAGCCCCCTGGGAACCTGTGGATGGACCCCATCAGGTCCCATAGACTTGTGCACCTTCAGGTTCTTTAGATGGTCACAAACCTATTCTTCTCCTACAGTGGGGGATGCTTCATCCTCCCAGTCCCTGCTTTCATCTGCTGTGGCCTTTGTGATGAGGCTGGGGTACTTGCCAGAGGAGACTGATGCAAGTAAGTCACTGAAAACCTCAGCCTTCTCAATATCATGTCTATCTTCCTTCAGGGGGACCTTGGTTGTCCTTTTATCCCCAACATACCTACAGAAGCTTTTCTTATTGCTCTGTAAAAGCCTGGTGAGATCTAACTCTATCTGGGATTTGGCTCTCCTAACCTGATCCCTAGCTGCTTGGACAACCTCCCTGTAATCCTCCCATGGTACCCACCCTAGCTTCCACCCTCTGTATGCTTCCTTCTTAAGTCTGAGCTTTTCTAGGTGCTGCTTGCTCATCCAGGTCAGCCTCCTGGAGTTTCTACCTTTCTCTTAGTTGGGATGCATCACTCTTGGGCCTCAAGAAGGCAATCCTTAAATATAATCCAGCTTTCATGGGCCCCTCTTCCCTCCAGGACCTTATCTCATGACACTCTCTCAAGCAGATCCACGAAGAGGCTGAAATCTGCCCTCCTGAAGTCAAGAGCAGTAAGCTTACTGTGAGTGCTCCTTGCTGCCCTAAGGATCTTGAACTCCACTATTTCATGGTCGCTACAACCAAGGCTGAACTTCAGCTTAGCATCCCTCATCAGCCCTTCCTTGTTGCTGAGAACAAGGTCCAGCATAGCACCTCTCCCTGTTGGTTCCTTGATTACTTGGAAAAGGAAGTTGTCATCTACACACTCTAGGAACCTTCTGGATTGTTTATGCTTTGCAGAGTTGTCCCTCCAACAGATATCAGGGAGGCTGAATGAGTATCATGAGTTGCAAACCAATGAGTACCATGAGTTACTCACCAATGAGTACCATGGTTTGCAAACATAAAGCAGCTCCTGTCTTGTCTGTAGAGTGCCTCATCTGTACCGTCCTCCTGGTCAGGCAGCCTGTAGCAGACCCGTTCTGTAACATTCCCTGTGCCTGCCTTCCCCTTGATCTTAACCCATAAGCGCTCTGTTGGCTCCTCATCCGTCCCCAGGGAAAGCCCCATGTACTCCAGCTGGTCTTTGACATAGAGGGCAACATCACCACTTTGTCTCCCCTGCTTGTCCTTCCTAAAGAGTTTATAACCCTCCATTCCGATGCTCCAGTCAGAGAAGCCATACGACCAGGTCTCAGTGATGCCAATAAGATCACAGCCCTGCAGACATGCACGCATCTCTAACTCCTTCTGTTTATTCTCCAATATAATAAACTGAAGACAAGTAAGCAAGCATACGGGCTTGTTGTTTTGTTTTGTTTTTTAATGTGGCTGTTAAAACATATTTCCAGATCTCTGTCATGCCAGAGAAGCTACAAAGGTGAGGAGTAGAATAATCCCTACAGTATCTTCCACCTCCATTAATTTACTGTGTCATCTGCAGACATTTCACATCAACACAGTGTCTTTTAGTATGTACTTCTATTTCAGACACAGTCCACATAGAAAAGGGTAGGCCACTGGACTAATTAACTATTCCACACATCAGGAAAGGTGAACTCTTTGCATCAAAACTACTTTTAACAAACTTTTTTTAAGAGCTATATGAAAGCACAAAATGTAAAATTTCCATGCATCAGGGACAAATCAAATACAGCCAGCCTTCCTCAGGATATATTATAATGAGTATTTTTTCCATGCCAACTAGGTTTCTACAATGAACAAGGAAAGAAATAGTTTCTTATGTAGTTCTATAATAGCTGTTCCCTTGCACATAAAATTGGTAAATGCACAGTGAAAACACACAATGTTTGTACTAAGTCGCTAAAGAGACTTATCTTTTTCTTAGCAGTTTAAACTGACTGTACATATTACTAGGAGAAAAAGGTGGAAGAATTTCTCATGGGACTGAGATTTTACTACCCACTAAGATCTGTAACTGTAGCTAACAAATGACCTTTGGCAAGGGCTTCACTTCAATAGGGAAAACATTTACTCACTGAATAAACAAAACCCAACTATAAGGCACACATTCACAGATTCAAACAGCACCAGCACTTAGACACAAAAGTGCAAGAAACTGAAGGAGCCAGTGAAATGACAGTAAAATATTCAGCCTGTAACAGTATTAAATTTAACTACTTTTGAAATGTCAAATAAGAGTTTTGACTCTGCTTCCATTAAAGTTAATGGCAAAATATCACTGCCTTCAACAGTGCCAAGACCAGGTCACTGAATTACCCAAAGCTGCTTTCATTTATAAGCTATCCACCCACTCTGAGTATACCAATAGAGATGCAGGAGGAAAATGAAGGATGTTATTTGCCTTTTAAGCATCCTTTCCATATTTTCATACCAAATCCAGAAGAGATCTCACCGAAAGAAAAAGTTCACAGGCAATTACAACTACTTCAGTGCTTAATGATCTGGTTTTTACAGATAAATATGTGAAGTAAGAACCACTCCTAAATTATACAGAAGGAACAATCTACTGTGGTCAAAACAAACACAGGATTCAAAACAGCTGTTCTGTATTATAAAGGCACAGGAACCTAATTGAGTTATTTTAGAGAGATTCCAGATACTTCTCACCAAAATTATCCTCTTGCATTAGGTATCCAAAATGACTATATTGATCAACAGTTTTCCAAATACTAGCCTTAGACCCAAGCTAAGGATTAGAATCACCAAGCCTAGAAAAAAACAACTAAATATCAAGACAGAGTTAAACCCAGTTTTGGAAAAATAAAAATAAATTTAAAAAAAAAAAAAAACAAAACAAACAAACAAAAAAAAAAAACCAAAACATAAGGGAAGTCTGAATCACTAAAATTTGGAAGATGTAAAACTTTTGTAAGATAACATTATATACCTCATGGGAGAAATGAGTTCTACAGCAGATGGAAAATTAATGAGACGTTAAAAGAGCCGCCCATACTACCAAAAGCCATGTGAATAACAGTGAATATGAAAAACACACAACTCCAAAGCACGAAGTTAAACAAACACATCCAAAACATGCATCACAACCATAATTAGAAATCAGAGATAAAAGGTGTCTTATTCAGTGTCTATCCTGTTACACGATTGTGCAAGCTAAGGATGAGCTAGCATCATCACTCCAGAAGATGACCTCCAAGACCATTCTGATTTCTTCACAGCTACGATCCTTCCAGATGCCCTAGGCGTTCCTGTGTTGTAAAAGGTTTTCATCACTGAGAACAATGGGAGATCATACTCTTACTACCATATCTCAGTTTTTCCTTTGCATTTATCCACTTACAGACAAAAAGCAAAGAAAAATCCTAAACCACAAATGCAGCGTAATTCACAGTAACAGGGGCAAACCTTTAACACACTACTGGTGTTGCAAAGTGACTTCTAAGACTCCAGCAGGAAAACTTTCTGTTCCCCTAGGCTACAATATACACCTTACACTGTAAATACAGTGTTTTTATAATACTGCTACAGGGTATATATAACACATATGCGTCCTGATAATAAAAGAAAGCAATCAAGGAGTGTGAATTCTTTTTCTGTATTCTGTGAAGAACATACACTTCCCAAAAGGACAAACATAATCAGTTTTAACTGTTTCAAGTTATTAAATGATCAGTCAAGAATATTTTTTTTATTCCAAAAATGCTCATCAAAACAGAAATTTCCTCAGGACCAATAAAGCAGTTTCAGCCCTCAGGGAATTCTATCCCACAACTAATACACTAGTCAGCATGAGCAGAAAAGGCTCAGCTATTATGTATCATGCACAAGGCTGCTGTAAAGCCACCCGCAAGGCACCCAGCTGTGGTACCTGGAGAACTACCTGCTGCTACAGCCTCTGAACACTTCAAAGCCTCAGATCACTGCGCGTCTCAAAGCACTTCTCCCACTGTAAATACACTCCCGCTACCCATTACACCAGGCAGCACAACAGAGCAAAGCATCCCCAACATGGATGTATGTCTGGCTGTCACTTCTGCTTAACACTGGCATTTCCAGATGCCTACCCTGTTCCTCTGTTCCTTAGCTCACTCTGAGACCAACTAGGTGCTGCTGCCAACACTCTGTCAGATCTGCAGCCTGAGGAGAAAATATAGATGCTTAGAGTCTCCTCATTTAATGCCTGGCCCACAACTCTCTACACTAAGGCTTTATGTCACTTAGACATAGTTCCACATGTCTAGACCCAAACTCCAGCACTAATAAAAGACGAGACTATTCTAAGTGCAGTTTTCCATTATGTTAGGCATAGAAAGAGCTGTCTGTGCACAAGTGTTCAGGGCTCATCACAGAGATAGCAAAGTATGCAAACATAACCCATGACACTATTTCCCATAGCCGAATTCCTCTTCTCACCTTTCTGTTGCTGGAGGATTTGCCCATCTATCCTCCTTATCTTTATATAATAGCCTATTACTATACAATAATCTCACCCAAGATCAAAACAGGAAAAAGCAACAGTCTTTTATCTCTTGTCAACACTGATCCTATTCAAAATTTATTGTCAATTGACAACTACCCAATTTGCAGCTGCTGAACAATGCATGGACCCATATGATTTCTGCAGTGCTTTACAACACTGCACAATTGCACAGTATTCAACACAGATAATGATCAGCCCTTGCAGCTCCCTGCCACATCAGTTCAATAGAGTTCCCTCCTATGATCCCTTCTCTCAGTAGCATGCATTTGAGTTTTATAATTTCAAAGAACACACACATAACCACTCATAGGCACATGCGGAATTCCTAGACCCCATCTTATTTTTTATCCTAAGACCCAAGTGCCACTCGAGCTCCCTAGCCCAAGGCTTCCCACTGCAGCAATGTTTTATCATACCAGAACACAAAGTTTTAGCACAATACAGCTTATCAAAGTCAATTCAAGCACCTCCCAAGCTAGCACTCATAAACTGAGAATGTCATGTTGTCAGGCTTTAAAACTCCAGTGGAGTTAGGGGTATGCAACATTAGCAGACTTATGAAGAAGAATGTGCCTCTCCAAAAATGATAGTGATGATCACATGATGTCCCCTTCTTAAATGTAATATCCTATCAGCCCAGGTAAGTCTTTCAAATCACTCTTCCAGAGTGTTCAAAAGCATAACAACTTCACCAAAAGCCACTCTGCCCAACTGAGCCTAACATGCAGGTAAGATGCTAGTTCTGACTATCTGTCACCGCACCAATGCCACAATCCTTTTTCAAAAGCACAGCAGTGATCACAAAACCTGCTGCTCAGTGATCACTAAACTTGCTGCTTTGCCCAAATTCTAGCACTGTAACGACGTTAGATTCTGTTGTTTAATCACCATCCCTCACCTACCAGGCAGGTCAGCTGAAAATAAAAAAATGTTCTTAATTTCCTTTTCAATAACATGCTGCACAGTATTATGTGCACTGCCAAGTAATTGCCACATTTCAAGCCAGCAGCAGCTGCAATTCTGTGGTAAATGGCATAGGCACCTCAGGTTATGTACTCAGCAACCTTTGTGAATGCACTCTGGGATCCAACTCAAACATAATGGGAATCCACTGGGATGAAAAGCCCTTTCTAAACTTAAGATTCCTATCATTCATTCAAGAGCAATGGATATTGGCAAAATATATTTAACTTTAAAATAATATTTGTTTAGCAATGATAGAACAAGGGTCCATCTAAATTACATATTCCATAACGCATAAATATTAAACCTTTTGTTTTTCAGAACTGATGTGAAACCTTTTAAATCCTAGAAGTATTTCTCATCTGCAAGCATCTTCAGTTCTTCTCTCAGACACCCTCCGTGTAGGAGTATGATTAATTGATAACCCCTCCAAGAATAAATGAAGAGGCATCGTGGGAGCAAGTAAAGTGTAAAGAAAATCATGCTATGAGTTCCCTTAGTCATGGAAACAACAACCAAACTCTCTTGGAAAACCAAGAAGGCCAGGATTTCACCCAAGCTTCCTACAATACAACTGTTTGAGCTTCAGATCTTGTATCAAACTCAACCTGTCCACGTGTCCAAGCAATTTGCGCAAAAGAAACGCCCTGAAACTATAAATGGAAACTACTCCACTGTACAGCATTATCTTACCAGGAAACAAAGCACACGGGATATTCAGCACAAACCTCCTTTGCTGATTTCCAGATCAAGTGGAGCTAAAAAGTAAGGTCCAGATCTGGAATCCTAAAGAGACATTTTTGCAATGGAGGAATAAGTTGCAGTACACTGTAACAAAAAATGCTTAAAAACTATCAAAGCCCCATGCAGCCATGGATTTAACAAGAACACGATTGAGTTTGAGGTAAACATTACTCATTTACTTACACATTTTGAAAAAGATGGTATGTACATCACAAGGCCTTTATTATGGGTCTGGCTAATATTATCATCTATTATAGTTGCTGTAATACATTTTCTGGAAAGGGACAGAAACGAACAAGCTGATAGATGACCAAAAAAAAAAAATTACTTTAAGCTGCCAATAATCTTAAACCCTTCCCCAAGCCTCTCCCAATACCATTCCTCTGTATTTAGACATAAGCTCAAAATCTGAAACTATGCCTGCAGCCATTTTTCATTCAATTATATTGCATGGATAAAAAAATTTGAAAGTGACCTGTTATCTGAGAACACACTCAGATATCCATGCTCTAACTGCAGAACTGCTGTGCATAACATTCACTGGCATCTCTTGCTCAGTGCTTCAAATCTCCTGCTTTGGCCTCATGTCTAAAGGAGGATTTAGAACTCTGGTTTTAAGGGGGGTACAGCTCAATGCTTTTCAGTAGTTAGGTTGAAGGACACAAAATAAACACTTTTTGGGGCTTCAAGTCTGCACTTAGCTTTTGGAAAATAATCAAGTCAGAGGGCAAAGAAGTAGTTATAAGAAGAGGAAAGATTGTCTTTAAGCTGCAAGGCTTTAAAATGCTGCAAACAGCATATAACCAGCCACAGTAAAATATCTGACCTAAGTCAGTAAATACATGCATGTACTCTGCTACTGCAGTCATGTTCTTCAGCTTTCTTCTGTTCTGTGTTTCACCCATAAATCAAAATCATTCTCACTACTGTCATCTCACAAAAGGAGAATGCCTTTTTCTTTCTGTGAAGAGCTACAGATATGCTTGTATCTTCAGTAAACTACATTTTTAGTGCTTGGGGTATGGAGGTTTGCTTTTCTGTCACCTCAGGACTACCAAGGAAACTGATTCAATCCAGTGATCTAATGGAAAACCATGTTTCTATGTTCATTTATTATTTTAGATAAATTCCATTATTAGTAGCATCATTATTACCATATTCTAAACATTCGGATTCCTGAGCTCAATAAAATAAAATGTGTATTACTTCATGCCAAAATATTTTACAAGTGGCACTAGTCTACATGCCGGAGTCTACCCCAAACAAGCATCATCATTCCCTGTCTCTGTTTAGTGTACAGGGCAAACCAAAACACAGAGAACAGACTGTTCTCTATTACTCCTCCCTGCACCTTCCCAGGAGAAGACAGAAGGGGAATAAGGAAGAGACTCTTGAAGGTTAAAAGTTAAAACCACAGGTTTACTAGAACAGGGAAAGAACAGTAGTACATGGGATAATAATGAAAAGCATACAAATATATACAAAACCTAATTTAAACCGTTGCTGATATAAGTGTCTGAAAGTCCCTTGTGGCAGAGCCAACTTGGGAAAAGGGTCCAGGGTTCTTCCAAGCAACCCAATCCTGCAGAGCACCTGGCAAGCTGAAGGCAAAGAGCCTCTCTCCAAGATGTCCAAGCATAGGTTGGCAGCAATGAAAAAGGGCAGAAAGGGGCAGACTTTTCACCCTCCTGGCTTTTATAGGGTATGGAAGGAAATGGGTGGGAATACTGACCCGTCTTTATACTGCCCCTTGGATCCCTCAAGGTCCTTAACAACACTCTGTCAGGACCTCTTATCGATACCATAAAATTAGCCTGTGCCCCCTCAAACCATAACATTCAGGTCACTCCAACAACATCTGTAACACTTTAAGTGACACTAATGATGAATCTAAGACACCTGTTCACAGAGTCTACAACGGCACAGTATGAAAACTCAGCTTCAGAACTGAAAAAACCCAACAGCTGGAGGCCCAGCCCTTGCCTTGTGAGATGAGGGAGAGAGTAGTGCTGAGCTCCAAGCTGAAGGACTATTGAGTTTAGCATGATGGAAATGCAGGAAGAGCTCTGGAAGGTCAAGAGGTGCCACTGACTGAACTGAAGCAGATGTTTGGCAACAGGATTCCAACTAAGTGTTGATTAAAATTTCAACTTTTCAATTAGAAGCTGGCAGTTTGAAGTGCCCAGAATAGGCTCTTTAATTGTTTTCTGCCTCTGAGAAACTCTGAGAAGAAAAAATAGCTAGTAAAAAACAAAGCCTTCAACACAGAGCCCAGAAATTCACAGAAATATTTACTTTTTACTATTCTAGGCAACAAAATTACCCTTTTAACACCAGTATCAGTACAGTGCATCAGAGATACCACTGACACAGTAATAATACAGAAATTAACATAGTGAGAGTAATCAGTAATTCTACTAAAGATAAGATTAAATGAAGGTGAAACCTGTAAGGGGAGACCCTTGACATTCAAACATAGTTGCAAGGGACTACTTGTATCTCCTGTAACAGGGTAAGTGGAGAAAAAGTGCCAGACATACAGCCAAGGAAGAGTGAATAACAAAAAGCCTTGGAGCTTTTGCTGACCCTAAATTAAATGTTATCTCAGCTTCTAATTATTAAACCTTGATCTTTTTGAACATGTTTATAGTAATAGAATAAATATGCAGGAACCTGTATCTAAAGTTGCCCTTCATAAAGGGAAAAACATAATCAGATCAAGAAAACAAAGTGTGATGCTAGAGAAGTGGTATGTATTTCAAGCAATACTTGAAAATCCTTTTAAAATTTCACTGCCTTTTGCCACCTAATTAGTTAAACAAATAGTTACTCGTGTTAATTAGGCTTTAGAGAGAGGGCAAGGGTTTATTTTTCTTTTCCTAACTCATTTTGTTAGATCCTGAGCTATGGAACAGACAAATTTACAGCTTTTTAGAAAGCCTAATTCAGTAAATTGACAGCTCTATTCCAGCTAGTTATATATCAAACACCATTACAAACAAGCGTTATAATCAGCAACAGATCAGTCAACCGTATCTATTTCAGAACTTCAATTCAAAGATTATCTACTTCATATTTTATTTGGTAAAGCCTGTAACACAAGGCATATGAAGGGATCAAAGAGTAAAAAGAAAAAAAAAAAAACAACAGACAAAAGTGAAAATAAACACCATTATCAAAACGAAACACTTATAAAGCTGGTGGGAAATGAAAAAAAAAAAAAAGCAAAATTCTAATGAAAGGCATCGCATTTGCTGCTATTTGTCTATTAAAAACACATCTTTGTTTGGGGAAGTACACATCACCTTTGTACACTGACTTAAATTTTCATAACCCCAAGTAAACTTCTAACCAAGAAAAAACAGGTCTGATTCGGGATTTTTTTCTTTCCAAAATCCCCCAGCTGCAGGTAGCTCTCCAGAAACAAGTCAAATCTGACACCGCTTTTTACTCAATCTATTTAGACTCACTCCTAATCAGCTTGCTCGTTCTCACCTCCTCCAACCCTTACCACTCCTTCATTTCAGCAACAGTTTGCCTAAGGTTGTTTTAAAGTGCAGGTTTGGCCATACCTGAGCAGACTCCCATGCAGCACAGACACACCTACCAAATGCAGAGGTGAAGCAGTCTCCTATGCAGGGCCACAGGGCAGCACAAAACTACCTTATCAGGGTAAAGCTTTCAAAAGCACCTGGAAAACCTCCCTGATCACCTTCTGTTACATTTCATACTCAAGTCTCACAAAAGACTTCTGGTTTGAAGATCTGCACCCAGACAGATCAAATTAAAATCAGAAAAATCACTGTGACAACTGGCTAAACTGAACTATTACCAAGTACACACAACTTGCTTGTTTGGGCAAATACAACACCTTGGCACATTTCCCAAACTGCCATTTTATCTCCCCTTCCCCCATTCTCTTTTTTTTTTTCTGCTTAAAGATTTATCAGTCCCTGGAATCCGAACATAAGGTGTATATATATAACATACAGAGCTGAGTGCTAGCTATGTCAGTACACAAACAGCTGAAAAGAATAAATACATTCTGTATCCAAATTACTGATGCAAATGACTGAATTCAAATTCTTGAAAGTTATTCCTCAAATAAGATAATCTTCTAAGTGAAGAACAACTTGTATGCACCATCAATCTTTTCTACTTATGCCTAATGCAATATACCTTTTCATTGCCTACAAGTATGAGAACACTGAAGCAAATTTTAAATCCCAGTGCAAACTTCTATTAAATACTAAGCCGTGGGCTATGTTAGCAGATGCCTCCATACAAGTTCTGTCCTTGAAATGATAAATTACACTGCTTGCAAAGATTTTAAAGAAGACAACTGACTTTTTCTTGTTTTATCTTATTAACTAACACCATATAGCCAATACAGACAGGGGAATCCTCAGTCTGCTGTCCAGCTGTGCTCAGAATGACTTGAGTTCGAAACTAGATCATTTTAATTCACATTTTTACCATTCCAACCAATACGCAAAATGCCTCTGTCAAATAACACTGCATTAAAATGTGTTTTTAAACTTATAACCTATTGCACTCTACAACAAAGGAGCACTTACTGCCATTGTCATCAGAATCCTCACTGCTGCTAGGAAGCCTTCGTCGTTTCATGATCTCCACAGAAAACAGCAGGCAGCCTGCAAAGCAGTGAGACAGCACTTAGCCCAAGACAATAATACAGAGTCATCAAGTTGTGTTTCTGATGGCATTCAGGGATTTACAGCACACAAAGGAAAACAAACAACTTTAAACAGCATCTGAAATATGAGCAGTGAATATTTCAATGATGCTTAATTAGGGAGTCATCATACAAGCAGGTGATCAGAATTGGAGAGCATCAATAACAACCCCACAGCCACTTTTCATCCAAAAGAAAAAGCACATTTTGTCCTGGGGGGGTCTTAAATATCACTAAATATTTGCAGTCAATGTGCTTAACTTCCCCTGCCCATTCTGCCACTAGATTTGCAATACAATAACATTTTTACTGCTTGTGTAAATATTTACTTTGGCTAATATGATTTTGGAACCAATTTTTAAACCACTGTTTAAAGTGCCAGATTTACCAAATTAAAGATTAAAGTCATCCACTCATATTATTTTAAAAAAGAAACATCAGCAGTAGCAAGCCAAGTCTTCCCAGATTAACTAAACATGCATCATCCACATGATAGAAGGCACCAATCCCTAAGGTAAATTACTTCCTCCTGCAAGCACATTTCCAGCACCATGCCTAAGACTGTTTTTCAGGAATCAGAACACCAATTGATTACATAGAAGCTCCTCTCAACTACCAGACTTCTGCCAATATCAAGTTCAACTGCAAGTGAACCAGTGATGTAAAGCAAAAAGTTCTGTACCTTTTAAACTGCTGTTTACAGGGTATTAGTATTTTCACAGGTATTCTCTGTGGAATGAAACCAAACTCAGAAACAATAAGGAAGCTGTAAACAGCAAGTCAGCATTAGATGTAAAAAGCTATTAAAAAGCAAAAGTTGAAGAGCAGAAAAACGTGACAAGACAAGTGCAAAAAGGCATTTCCACCCTAACTTAAACTGACAAGGACTCCAGATGCACATCAAATCCCCTAAGTCTTTGCTTACCACATATCAATCGTAGTATCAACAAGGTCTGGGAGTTCTGCTAGCAGCAAAGCCCTCATACTTATCTCTGGGGTACGGATTTGGAAATCAGATGCTAAAATACTTTTTTCCTTCTAGATATGCACAAAAAATCTAACCTCCTTATTTTCATGTATGTTGGGATTTCCCAGAAACCTTTCAACAGAACTCTTTTCATTGACCCTCCAGTGCAGTTTACTTCAACTTAGTTCACTGAGAACATCTTGCTGTAGTAAACTCACTAACGTTTTCAACTTTTATAAAATTAATTCCCAAAAAGCCTAACCAAAGTCTGACACTATTTCCAAAAAAAAAGCACAAAAATATCTTCACTTCCAAACGTGATTAATGTAAAACAAAATAAGAGGTTTTTGAGGGAATCCATTCTATCATCACTAACGTATCACAAGCACTCTCTTTTACATTTCCAGTGAACTTTGTACAGTTGCAAGAGCCTGACCACTGCAAGACTGCCTCCTGCAAATTACACATGTAAACTGAGGTGGGGGGAAACCTCCCTCCCACGGAGTGGGATGTAATATGGCTGTCTTTGAAGCAAGCAACCCTTCTGAGCTGCAAACTTTGTTCACTGAAGGTAAAGATAAACTGAACGGTTCACTTCACCAAGACCTTCTGTCACCATTTCATAGAGTAAACGTTCACACATAATGTCTAATGCCAGAGAAAAAGACTAATAAATGACAATCTCTTACAGTGCTAGAATAATTCTCTCCAAAAGCACTTTGTAGCAGACCAGAACTTTGTTTGCATGGCAGATGGAAATGCTGCCAATGAATAAATACATAGACCAGCCTGGACCATCAAAATCATCTGAATACAGATCTGCTATAAATGTAGTAGATCCAGAGCCAAGTTCTCATGCAGTCGCTTACAAAGACAGAAAGCCAACATTCAGATCCAAAGCAGGCTAAGACAGAACTGAAAAATCAATTAGCTGCTACAAGGCAAAAAAACAAGAGGGATAAATACCTATTCTGTAAAGTACTTTTTATAGTAGTTCCTATAATTTTCCTGTAATTGTACAAAATATTCACAATAGCAATGTAAAAGAACATGCTCACTTTGAATGGAATTATCTCCTATAAACAAAGTAAAGAGGATGTGGAAGAAAATAAAGAAAAACTAGGTTATCTCAGAAATGTTACTTGTATATAGCTGGTCAAAATCCTCACTTCTTGGTTCATTCCCACATGGTCTGTAAGTCCTATGCACCGTAAAGCAAAATAACAGCATATATACACTGAGACACACCCATGAGCTTGCAAGGAAAAAGCAAATTGAAGTTCTGCTCCTCCACATTTTTTTGGGTAAGTGTATTTTGAGTTCACCTTGTCCTAGCTATACTTACTGCAAATTCACAAAATAAGACCTGAAGCTTCTCCTGCCTTCCACTTGCCTTTAAAAAACAAACAGCATATTTTGTTGTTTTTTTTTTTTTAAAGGAGAGAGTGCTATTCACTTCTCGCAATTCAATTCCTGAAGAACTGTGGAGAGTGCTTAAGAGAAGCCAGAACAGAAGTCACTTTCTTGGAAGATAGACTATTAGATAAGGCAGCAATTTCCTTGTCCACTCTAGTCAGGTTTCTAAAGTTGGCCAAATGGCAAAGCCTGTGTTCTCAAAAGTAACATGAAGGGAAAAACCCATTTTATGAAGCTTCTGTGAGATTCCTTTTTAGACAGATGTGAAGAAAAAAAATAGGGAAAACCAAACAAAAAAAGTTAAAATCCAGATTTGGTTTTCCCATCTTTGAATCTAACCTGAGTTTACAGGGAGCTAGATCACAGATGGAAAAGCAGCATTTAGCTTCTCAGAGCAAGTCTCAAACCTCGTAAGATTAAACCCCTAGAATTTTGTCATTAGCAGTAATAAACCTGCTTTTTCTCATCTTCTGAAATAATGTTAAACTGTTCCCATCACATGTTCATATCCACAGCTCAGAACATATGGACTAGAGATAACACGAGAACAGCTAATAAGAATTTACAACCACACAGACTGAAATGCTGCTCTAAGGACACCACAGTGCCTCTGCCTCAACCACGATTGGTTTCTATCAGGTGATGGTGACCTCGAAGTTCCACAAGAACTGCAGTAAAAATAAACACAGATAATGCATAATGATGGGACAGATGCAGCTTGAAGGTGCAGCTTGTTCCTGTTCAGCCACAGAAATACACATTTTCCCAGCATGTTTAGGGAATACCGCTAATTTAAGTACTACTTCTTTTAATCTTCAAGAAGAAATAAAACAAGCTATAGTAAATCATTCTTCATGGGACATCCTTAACTAAAATAAACAGGTATTTTTATACTGATAAAGGTAGAATGGAAAACCTAGCAAACTTTTCAATCAATAAAATTATTTATACAACTCTCCCTTCCTAATCTGAGCTCCTATCCTGAGATTTGAGTGCCAGCCACTTTACTTGTATTTTAAATTCCCACTCTTCACAGAGATGAAAATGATGGTATTTTTCACTTGATTTTATTTTGACATACCCTTAATATACTCAGGTGCATATATGTGATGCCTTTGATCCAACTCTGATCTCCTAAAACATACTCTGAAACTGAAGCAGGTCTGTCAATTCCAAGGGGTCAGAAGTAAAGGCAGGTTCATCAAGGCTGACTGTACCACAGCTGGTTTAATGGTACAAATCGGCTATGATCAATAATCCTGCAAGCAAAGAGAATTCACGTATAAGCATAAAAAGTGCAAAACATTTAAGCCATGCTTTAGGATTCATACCAATATTAAGTAAAAACTATGCACTCAGCCCACAACACTTGCAGGACAGGGAGAGACCACCCAGGTTACGGAGCTCAATTCCCAACAATTGCATGCAACCACGTAATCACTGTTTAGTCCAGAAGTTTCCACAAAACATTTGCTGCACCCACACATGCCAGGAACAACTTCCCAACCCCCTTTGCAACATGAATGCTTCCCTGAAGCAAGGAAGCAGCCAACCACACAGCGCCCTTGAACCCTGTATCTTCTCTTCTCTGTATCAGACACTTCTACTGATGCTTTTCCCAAATTCTCACTCCAACCCCAGAACGTTTGCCTATTTAACTGTTCACCTAGAGAGTAAGTCAAACACTTGTAAAGCTACAACAGAGTCCAGTAAGCCTGATGTAACAAAGGCTGCTGAACCACCAAGCTAAACATTCCCTGAGTTTTCAGTGACTTGTAAATTCCTCATAACCCAGCAATTTTTGTACACCATTTCAGTTTAATTTCCTTGAAAGATGTTTGTTTCTTCACGCAAAAATCATCCTTCCAGAAATCAAGACAGACCAACACACAGCATGTGTGTAGCTATTCCTCCTGAGGACTCTATATAACACCCATTTATTGGGGGGAAAGCAGACTCAGGCAAATGCCAGCCTTCAACCAAACACAGCTTTATAGAAACAGCCAAGACTCTGCAGGCAATGCTACCCCATTTCTAAGACAATGCACCTAACCGCCTGTTGTGGAATCACACCACTACAATAAATGGCACAGATGGGGCACAGGCCACAAGTTTTTAGCCACCAAGCACCCACAGAAGAGCTAGTCATACCAGGGCAGAACTTGGCACAGCTTGCAACACGCTCCACTGCCCGTCTCCAGAGGTTGAAGACACTGTGCTTCAGAGACACTCCAACAGTGGCTTCTCCATCCTTCTCCATCTCCCTAGCTCTGAAAGCTCAGCTCTGGGTTTTACTGGTTGATTAGGTAGAAACTTCAGACATACAACTGTAACTTTGGACATACATGATACAGTTGCTCAGATCATTTTTAAAGGCAACATCACAACTCCTAAAAGGTTTTTTCTGGCTACTGTATTACAGAGACAGCACTAATCCTATACCAAAATATTTGTAAACTGCTATGCAAATGAAATTACTTGATGATAATCCAATGTAATCAATGTCAGGCCACAAAATGACATTTGGATTTACATATCCTTGTGGAGGTGAGCAACAAACACCTTAACTCTACACAAATAATCACATCCAGTTAGACATAAGGATGTCTGCCTACTTCTCAGTCTTTGCTGGCAGATGCAGTGCAATGGGTTAGAATCAGCAACATGACATAATGCAGCAAATTCACTATTTTTATCAGTATGCATTCTCATGTTCCTCTTCTTAGCTCTGCAAGAGATTATTTAAGAGAACCAACAAAAACCAGAAGCTACACTGTACAGAAATGCCGGGATCTTTCCTTTTACTTTTTTTTCCTCCCACACTTAAGTTCCAGTAGTTGCACAGATACAAGTGAAAAAAAATCCAAATCCTTTTTCCCAGCTTCCTCAGAGCAGAACTCCAGACATTAGCCCATAAAACTGGCATGGCAGTGAGCACACATGTACACCTGTGTGCAAGAGACCACAGAACTTTTTATGCTACTACTGCAGTTTAGAACACAGCATACTTTTTCATTCAGTTTGACCCCAAGTAGAGCTATGATCAAAGAAAAAGATGTTAAGTGTGTCAGTCTTTGTTATGCAAATAGCTAAACAGAACTAAATCTCTAAAAATAATTATACATTAAAAAATCCACATCCTCATGTCAAAGGTTTTACATAGTGCAATTCTTCCTGAAGTATTTTTAAGGACTGTATAAACCTCTGGGTAAAAAGAGTGTATAATTCAAACTCTGACAGACAATTAACTGTAACCGTGTTAACGGGTGTCATTATAATAAACTGCACAGAACAGCTGCAGAGACAGAATGGGAAGAAAGCAGAATTATGACAGATGTACACCCTGAAGACAAACTGAAAAACTGGCTTTTCCTTCAAGTAACCCACTGACTGCAGTGAAACCAAGACCTAATTATCTCTAGTACATGAGAAATCATTTCAAAACACTTATTGTACAAATGGAAGTAAAATGTGACATAGTCGTAATGAAATGGATAGTAGATTAAGACATATGGCTTCTACTACTTTACTCTTTTTTAAATAGCTTGTTTATGACACCACCCCAGTGTTCACCAACCGGCACCTGACATAGTAAGGAAAAAAAAAAAAGGTGTTTTCCTTCTGTGCGCAGACAAAAAAAAAATAAATATTGAACTACACTAGAAATAGGTTATACAATGAAAATCCACCTAAAACTTTGTAATTCTTCTTTACAAACTATGAAAGCTTTGACAGCAGTATTTAGTAGTCACAACAATACAAGAAGACTTCTCCAATTAAATACCACAGTATTACGTAGCACAGTCCACAGTACAAAAAAGCCACAGACCTCACATTTGGAGCAAATAAATCTTCCAAGTCTCATGAAACAAAAAACTATGTTCCAAGACCAGAAGTGTTCTTCAAAAGGGATAGTTCTACTGACTTCAACTCACCTATTTTATAAATTCCACAAAGGCAGAAGCACAATTTGGACACATCAGCCCAACACTTCTCAGCAATCCACATGCTCATTTATGCACCTGTGCAAGTCTGCTCATAATGTTACCTTACAATCTGGGCAGTGGTAACACATTATTTCCAAATTGTGAGGGTGAAACCAACTGCTCAAAAGCCTGAGCAATGATAAATTGGACTCCGTGAATTAATTCAACCCACCCTGCACCCACTGTAGTTCATCTCTTCCCCAGAGAAAAAGCCATCAGCTTGGTCAGCTCCAGCTGAAAACACGACAGCAAAGCAGTAGTACTAACCACATGGAGAAAACATTTGAGGAAAAGACTTGAAGATTTTATACTCTATTCTGTGAATTGAGAATGAAACCAGAGAAGCTGGAAGGGAAATCTGCAGCTGTGAGGGGAGAGGAGAGCTTATTATTATTATTTTATTTTAAACATATGTATTAAACATAGCTCAAACGCAGGGAGCGAGTGGTTTCTGAAGCCAGAGGGTAAACCCTGCCACTAAAATGTACAACCCTTGCTGTTTCAACAATATCCCACTGAGTATAAGAAACCTCTAGAAATAGAATCAATAACAAATATATTTTTGCATCATTTTTATGAAGGCTTTTGGTTTGCAAGTGTGGGCAGCTTTTGACTTAAAAGACAGCACCTGCTTAAAAAGTAAATTATTCGAAATCACAGCTACCTCTCTGAAAAGAAGAAAATGGGGCTCACACAAAAGCACCTTCCTGGTTTAGTATTAAAATGTCAACTAAAATGTGTTGCTGAACACTATCATAATTCCTAATACTATCTAGCAGCTATCCAGGGAGAAGAAACCTATTTTTAACGCTTGTGTGCAGCCACACAAACCACTCGTTTGCATGTCACGCATGGCTGGCTCTCGCAGAACGACTGGCAGGTCTCAAGAGCCCACAGACTTCACCTACAGGTGAAGCTAATAAACTTTATTAGAATAAAGCTGTCAAGTGAAGGCAAAGGCAGAAGTTTAGCCAGGGAAAGGCACTCTATCCGAGAAGCGAGGCTTTTTGCAATCACCTCACAGGTGAGCAGTGACTCTTCTGACCCCAAGGAGCAGTTTCCACCCGCCGAGCCCACGGTTGCCACCTCAGGGCCGCCTTTCCAGAGGGCGGGAGCCAGGGCCTGAAGAATAAATTCCAAAGCGGCGCCTCCCGCTCGCCGGCTCTAGGCCGGTGGGTTGTCGCTTGGGGCGGCTCTCTGCCTCCTCCTCCTCCTCCTGCTCCTCCAGCAGCGATCCCACCGCAGCGCCCGGCCCGGGCGGGCTGGCCGTTAACGCGGAGGCCGAGGGCTCCTGGCTCCGGAGCCGCCGAGACACGGCCGCTGCTGGCAGGGAAGACGGAACCGCTTCCCTGCCGGGTGCCGCCGGGCTATACCTCCCCCGCAGGGGTGGCACCTTCCTGGGCAGCGGCACAGCCGCCGGTTTCCATTTGAAACGGGCCGGCTCGCCTCCTCCTTCGCCTCCTGGCTCTCTCGCCCGCTCCTCCCCGCCGCCGGCCGCACCAATCCGCTCGGTCCCAGCTGCAAATCAAACTTGGTGCCCCCAGCTCCGCTCCCTCTCCCCCAAACCTCCTGTCACTGCCGAAAACGGCCAAAGCACCATCCCCACCCATCCCCATCTCCAGGCTGCGGTGGAGGGAGGAGGGAAGACGGGACGGCGGTTTAGCGGATTGAGCAGCAGCAGCGCGGAGACTTGAGCTCATTTTCTGTGTCTGTCTCTCCTCCCACTCCCAGACAGTTCTGGAAACTGTGTATCACCTCTTGTCACAGGAAACCAACCAGCAGGCGGTGCAAACAAACAAACACCCTTTGCCTACACCGTGTCCAAAATCATGAACACCACACCGCCTACCATTAATGAACTGGCGGGCGCCAACGGGAATGGAAAAGC
Organism: Apus apus; assembly: GCF_020740795.1. NCBI lineage: Eukaryota > Metazoa > Chordata > Aves > Apodiformes > Apodidae > Apus > Apus apus. Next base: position 50,258,833 of record NC_067285.1, on the reverse strand, counting down.
GGGAAAAGAAGAAAAATCATCCTCCGTGCAGGCGACCACCCGAGCTCGGGGACAGGCAGGGTGGCAGCGGCATCAGGGCGGCTTTGTCTAATTTCAGCAAGTGGAATAATCGCTGGAGCCGCAGTGGGCTCCTGCGGGAGGCCGAGCACGGACCGTTACCCGGCGGGAACGCGGTTTCCCGGCGCAGCCCAGACCCGTCCCGCTCTGCCGGGCCCCGGGGGAAGAGCGAAATCGCGGAGCTACCCTTGACTGGCGACCGAGCAACTTCAGGGGTTTGTCGCTGTTCCCCCGCGCTTGTTGTTCTTTTGCGTTACGTTCGCGTTTCAACACCGGCTGTGGCGCTCCCTTCACTCGTCAGCAAACTCCGAATTCCCCCCGGCAGAGCAACGTCTCGCCCCAGGGATCCACCAAGCGCCGAGCCGCATGGGGGGGCGGGAGGGTGGTCTCTCCCCCACCGCGCCTTGCCGAAGTTTACGCCACTTATCTTCCCTCCCCGCCCCGTGTCCGCTCCTGCCAGCGCCCCGCACTTCAACTCCCCGGCCCGACGCGGGGCAGGGCGCTGCGGAGCCAGCGTGCACCTGCTGCCCGCTGCCCTGCCTGCTCGCCCCGGCGCTGGGATGCGGCCCCCCCCCTCCCCGGCCGGGGCAGCCCCGCACGCCTCCCTCCCCGCACACGCTCTCAAGACGTGCGGCTGGGGGCTCCGCAACTTATTCTCCAGCAGGAGCCACCGAGCGCCCGGCTCGGGGAGGTAGCACTGGAGCACCTATGACAGCCGCTCTCCAGCGGAACACCCGCCGCTGCCTCATCGAGCGCCCGACTGACCGGCTGCGGTTCTCCCGCTCCGAAAGGCAACTTCTGCTTAATTTCACCCATGAGCAGTTTTTATGCTTTCCAAGCTTTTTCTGCCCTTTTTTTTTCCCTACGAACGAAAGCCAACTGCGACTGGGGAGGGGGCTTCCGTGTAACTACAAAGCTGCTTCTGCACATAAACACCTCCTCCCCAAGCACACCCTCGCCTCTGAGAGGCGATGGGTCTGGTGGGCATGTGGGGGACACGGTGACACACGCTGGCCATGGCTCCCCCCGCCCCCTTCCTACACCACTATCCGAGCAGGACCTGCGCTCCGCCGTTGCCATCTGTCTACCAAGTTGCTCCAACGCTTCGCACCTTCCGCGGAAGGTGATGCCCGGGCGATGCCCCCACCCCGCACACCCTCGGCACAGCCGGCAGCGATGCCGGCAGAGCGGCACACGGGGAGCTGACTTGGCGGCTTGCACCTTCAAAGCTGCGCGGTCCTCGCTTTGCCCGGAACAAAAAGCCTCCCGCCGCTGCCGGCAACCCCGGCACAGCCTCCCCTCCCTCCTCCTCCCATCGCCCCGTCCCTCCCGCCCGCCCCCAGCCCGGCACAAGTTGCTTGTGGGATAGCGGAGCCGCAACTCGGCCGCCTCCCCTCGCCCCGTTCCGAGCCGCACGGCTCTTGGCGCCATGTTAATGACGTACTATCTTATTTCCACTAGGCAGCGACCTTCGGCACGAAACTGCTCTCTCGCCGCCTCCGGAGCGACCAAAAAAAAAAAAAAAAAAAAAAAAAAAAAAAGGCAGATCAAATATGGCTGTGCTGGCGGCTGCCCCGGCTGGCGCTGCGGCGGGCACGGTTACCTGCTGGCGGCGGGGCGGCGGCACGGGCGGGCGGCGCGGCCGGGCTCCCCTGAGCGGAGGGCTCGGGGCCGCCGCATGAGTTCGGCGGCGGCGGCGGCGGCGAGGAGCGGGCGCGGGGAGCGGCTCCCGGCGCCACACGCGCTCGCACACACACACATGCACGGAGAGAGAGGCTCCCTCTGACTGACGTTTGGACTTGTTATGGAGGAAGGACTCCGTGAATCAAACTCGTTTCTGGGTCACTGCTGCCACAGGGGGGAGCTACTTTAATCCCCTGCCAAAACTGGAAGGAGAGGGAAAGGCGGGGGGGGGAATAATAATAATGTAGCGTGGGGTGGGAGGCGGCGGCGGCGCCGGGGGAGCTGCCGTTAACTCTTGGCGGGCCCGACGGAGCAGCGCGGGGGGCTGCGGGGCTGGCTCTCGCCGCCGTGTCCCCGGGCAGCTTCCCGCCCCGCGCCGGCCCGCCCGGAGCCCGCCGCATCCCGGCGTCCATGCGAGCAGGGCTGGGAAAGGCAGGCGGGAGCTAACGTTTGCAAGGCTGGCAGCTGGGAAATGATGATAGCGTGTCTGCACCCAGAGCCCGCCCGTGGCATTGCTGGCGTTGCACTGCAACAATTAGCTCTTCTAAAAATAAATAAATAAAATAAATAAGCCGATTTCACAACCAGGAATTTACCCTGCTGCACGGGCTGCCTGCGCGGAACACGTACATTCACGGTTTTTCAGGCAGAGAAACTGAGGCACGTAAGAGTTAAAATGCTGTGGCCACATGCATGGCGCATAATTGCCAGGGCAAGAATAAAACTGCAGGCTCCCTATTATCAGTCCCCAGCGTTATCCCTCCAGCTGCCTAACTTTGATACTTCTCAAAGACTAGAAAGAGCTAACACGTACTGCGGTTCAGTTCACATCTTTCTAACAGGAAGCAAAATTATCTTAAATTGGCACCAAATTATATACTAAACTTCCCATTATCGAACAAGTGTGTTTGAATGCAGATTTCCTTATTTCCCACGTAAAGCGCTTTCCCTCACGCCATGCACCTGTGCTCCCCTAGTGAAGAAGAACTCCCTCTTTTGAGCACAATTCCTGAGCAAATACAATATGAGGTAATAAACACCACGGAGAAGACTCAACATAATCTCAGGCACAGAACTGTAATCCCCATAGTATGCAAATACAAATTAAGGCAGCCTTCACAGCAGTATTAGTCTGCCAAATAATCGCACCTTAGTTCAACAGAAGAACTGGGTCGTTACTCATCCATGCAAACTGAGTAATTTATCCTGCCGACTTACCCACCTACCCAATAATGAAGCAGTACTTGCATTGCTACACATCCTAAAAAGTAGTGTACTACCAAAAGATCCTCTCCAAAAAATATTTTCTCACCGTGAAAATAAGACAATTGTCATTTTATGCATAGAACGGCCTGAAGTACCTTCAGATCTCAGAGCCTAAGACTTTGATTCCCCTTGTTTTCATCTACATTAAAATAAGAAAACACACACATTCTTCTACATTTTCCCACACTTGGCACCCAGACCTGTAAAGATACCCAAGCAGCTCTGCACACACAAGCAAACTCCTCAGCAATAGTTCTACTGATGTCATTGGTATTGGCAGGATCGGAGCCTTCGCTTTTTGCATTCACGGTACAGCCACTGGGCACCTCTGATCATCTGTGCGACATAACTGATCACATTATCTGATTAATAGTCCCTTACTGCCAGAATTACGTTCATACACCCAGCATCTTACCCCAGAGCTTTCAGGAACCTACCCCAAACACTAATTTTCAATACTGCCAAAGGAGTCAGTGTCTGGACACTGTGTTGATCTGTTTCATTCAAAAGGCATGTGCCCACTGTGGTGCTATGGTAGAAACCTTGGAATAGATTAAATCAAGAGTTTTTTCACTCGGTGGTCTGTAGGCCCCTTGGGAGCTCATGGACTACTTCTCATAAGTCCATAAAAAGTAATTAAGATTAGCAAAGCTATTGTCAGGTGGCATTTACTCTACAGAGGTGTGCACTTCTACTGGATTAATTTGGTTTTATTTATTTTTAAATAGTGTCCATTTTAAAAGACTGAAGGATAACTGGAAATGTTGCTTGTCCCACTTTTCTGAATTCTTTCCAAGAAAGTTCAGAACTGGCTTCTGAGAAAAACTTAAATGTGAATGTGCTCTAGTTTCCAAAAAGGAACAAAACTTTCCTGTCTCAAACTCTTAGGGTTTGAGGCAATATTTTTGTTTTTCATTAATTGGTTTTCCTTCGCATATACAGCCAAGTTTAAGTTACATCTTGTATTTTAGGAAACATTTCTCTTGGAAGTCATGCAAGGCCATACATGTAGGAACAGAACATGACTGTTTGCACAATGGTGGGCTGTGTTTTAGAAAGCAGTGACTAAAAATGCTATCTACATCACTGTAGACAACTCAAAAAATGTGGGCCCTCTGGGCTGAGAAAGCAGCTAAGTCCAGGTCCAGTCTTCATGAGGAAGGTAATGCAACTGAAACAAGGATTTTGTCTCTGCATGCAGGGCATCACTGAGACTGATCTGGAATAAGTACTCGTATGTTTTTAAAGGAAATATTAAAAAATGAAAGGGCTAGTAGCTAGAATAACAATTTTGGAAATTCTTGGAAAACACGAAGAAAAGGTTATGTCCTGTCCTATTTTGACACTACAAGTATAAAGCTGTACACTGATATAGGTATGACCAAACAGGAAAGAATACAATAGAGCATACCATCAGTGATACAAAACAGTGCTAAAAAAAAAAAAAAAGGATCTACATATGATCTAAATAAAGCAATGAGTTGTTCACTGCAGAATCAGCGACAGCAGCTTAAGACATTGTTACACCTCTTGCTTGAGAATGTACACCAGTGGCAGACACCAGGATGGACTGTGTGAGTGACCCTCTACAAACTTGCTTCCCTAGAAACTCAGTGCCCAGCTCAACCTGCCCGAGCAGGCCAGGTGCCTGCAGTGAAACAGAGCTGGGTGGTCAAAGCAAGCCCCATGGGGCAAGGAGAGAAACTGTAACTGCATCAAACATCCAACCACTGGCTGACTTTAAAGGTTAGGCAACCTTCTGCTACCTCTGCTGGCTACATTTCAAGGTGATGGGTAAAATTCTGCTGGAGGTAGAATCAGTAGAACTTTTGTCATGGACATCAGTGGGGCTAGAATTTCAGTCTTCATCTCTAACCAATATTCACCCCCTCAGCAAAGCAGACATTTTTTTATAATAAATAATGTCATTAGACACTGTGCCTCATTCAGTCATCTTTGTATCAGTATTAATACGCATTCCAGAAGCACTCAGAGAATACATACCAGGCTTGGAGTTAAGCTTTGCACTGACACACACAATTTCTTGTCCCTTTTCCAAGTTGTTTCATCAGACATAGCCACTCTACATTAAATTTTATTTACATTTTTTGATCACTTACATAATTTCTTAATGTCTCCCTCATCACTGTTGTTTCTGAGCAGATGCACAAAGCCAAGGAAAGAATATGTGGCTTTTCAGCACTTTTTTTCTAGCCTTTAGTGGAAATCTGTTGCTGCAGATATTTTATCTGGTAACATATTTACAGATATTTTATCTGATAAAATCTTTTCACTCACTTTTTAAAAAAATTTTTACTCCTTTTACACTTGGAATCTTTTCTGCTAGTCATAGGATAGAATCATAGAATGCTAGGTTGGAAGGGACCTCAAGGATCATCTAGGTACTACTAGAGTTTATGTGAGATGGCTCAGCACCCTGAGACTTTCTGTCTCCACACGTGAAGGCAGAGTTAATGGAGCTGAGTTTCTCCCCACTGTTAAACTTAGCCCAAGAATCACTTAGAACTCAAAACTGCTCTTTTGCTCTTCTGGCTCCACTTTTTAATAATATCTGCTTCCATTTTCTCCTTCATTATTCTGAAGCTTAGAAACCTGACAGGAAGAACACAGTGAGGATCCAAACCAGCACTGTCAAGATTCCAGCTTGAACTTAACCTTCAAGAGTAAGAACTTCTAGAGAGCTTTCAAATCTCCTGTTGAGGTCCACTTAGTCTCTAATTGGTCTACTCACATGAGCAAAGGAAAAAAAAAAAAAAAGTATTTTGACTCATGCATATGTAAAATCTATACCACTCACAAATTGCGTAAGTGCAATATTTTTAACTCCTGCAGAAATAAAACTTGCTCACACAGCTTATGTATGGACCATAGAGGGACACAGCTGTCACAGTTTTGTCTAATCCAAATACATCATTGAAGGCAACAAGACACCTGACCACTTCACAAAACTATGCACACAAAAATTAATTTGTGCTCTGGCTTTTTCTTCTTTCTCCTTATTCACAAGCACTGAATTTTGGTGTGTCTGGATTAGGGAGGTCAAGAAGTCTAAATTCAGGTAGTATGTTATTTCCTTTTACTTTGAAGCTGAGGCTTGTAGCTACCAGGATTGCTTGTGGGTGTTATTTGCAGATTCACAGGCCATACTCCAAAGATGTGCTTATTCCCATGCTCACAACCCTCATTCTTCTGGTTTATAGCTCTTTTGTTTAACCAAAATGTAGCTGTCATAAGAGGGCACTAACTGGGTATAGGAGCCAAGTACTCCAGTAAGTAGAAACTGTGCCATTAAAGGATGAGGATGGAGAGGGATTAAAATTAATCTTTAGAGCTGAACTTTATATTTAACATGCTATCAAATAGGGTGCTTGCAACAGAGAGACTAGTGTGGTCTTTTTAATGACAAAACCTGAGCAGTAGAGATTACAATATTCATTCTATGTGTGGGTAGGCAGGGTCATACAAAGGTTAAATCACTTGCACAAGTCACATGGTAAGTCAGCATTAAAACCAAGAATAGAAACCTAAAGTCATGCCTCTCAGTCCAAGGCTTCTAATGATTAAACTTTATCCTCTCCTTTGGCCTGCTCTATAGCACATAACACAGTACAAAGTATAACTCCATGACATTTTGTACATAGATACCTTAAAATATTTTTGCAAGTCAAATGCAATCATTGCATGGATATGCAACTGCTGACATTGTATATTCACCTGAAAGTGAAGTGGGAACAGGTATACCTGATAGGTAAAATTTGCTGAGCTCCAAAATATAAAAGCTCAGCTACTGAAATCAAGTGTTTCCAAATTATTCTAATTGGGAAGTGGAAGCTGACAGAAAAACAGTAGGACAAGAACCTCAAGGGAACAACTAGAAGCAGGCAGTTAACTTGCAGGTCTGCCAGTTAAGCGAAATGAAGCTGGTGCATCACCTTTAAGGTAAACAACACAATTTTGTACATGATGAGAAAAGTAATTGGCAGCCAAGTTAATGCCTAAGTACAGGAAGGATGGATTGTGAAAACCTCAGGCAAGTGACAGTTCAGCAGCAGCAGATCAAATCTCAGTTGCACTATATACACGTGCCTATCTGGCAGCTCATCAAGCAACATTACAGTGTCTAATCTAAATGAACTGCAATATTAAATTGTGTGTGTGCAAGCAGAAATCATGCAATGAAAGAAAGGTGCTATGACAAGACTCGTAGAAGTATTCAAAGGAATCTGATTACAGATTTTCTGATTGCAGAGTGTGCCCTGATAACTGGTTGCTAAAGGTGAAGTAGTGGTACCAGTTTATTGGGGAAGTACAACAAAAATCAATGTCTTTTTTCAGTAACAACCTACTGCCAAAATGACTTTAAAAAAGAAAAAAGAAGAAAAAAGAAAAAGAAAAATATCAGCTGCTGAAATTGCTCTGAGCAGCTTGTGGTTACATTTCTGGAAAGAGCAGAAACCTTGGAAGTGCCTTCCCATGTGGCCCTTCTGAATTCCCCTTAGTACTTTAAGGAATTGCCCCAGAGTTGCTTCTATTTGTGGTCTCTCCTGGGACACCCTCTTCTAAACACAGTGACTCACAGTTTGTGGAATTTAAAGCTGTTTCCAGACCATGAAACTGAGGTCTGCCACAAGGGCCAAGACATCATTCACATTTCATGGCAGAAAACAGACCTAGGACAATTAGGCACAAGTCAGAACACAGAGGAGAGACTTACTAGGTGTATCCTCACTAGGTATAGCTCCCTATCCTCAGTTTATCAGTTTCCATGCTTGAAATCCCCCTTAGGGGATGTGTCAATCATCATTTTGACAAAGGGCAAATTTTCTCCCATAATAGAGGTTCACTGATTTAAGATGCAATTGTCCTGAAACCTACACTTCAAATATTAGTAACTACAGCTCAATAGTACATAGAACAAAGGCAACAAAGGTGTAAAGAAGCCATCACTTCTAAATAAAGAAAATACTAGTCAAATAGGCAACTGTTGTTTACCTCAGGTATTTTACCTTGCCAATATTGTGTTTGAGAAATTAAGTTATTTAGTGATTAACACACAGTAAAAATAATAGAGAAAACTAAATTGTGTCTTTTTCTTGTGGCAATATTAATTGCTCAGCTTTTCTACAAGTTTTCACTGTGTAAGTAAGCACAAAAAAGTTTAGAAACTCTCAATCAGCATAAATGGAATAAAAGCTGCTTCATGTACTTCCATTTCACTGTTACATATATTCAGAGGCTCAACAGTCCAAGCAGGACTCAGAAAAAGAAGCTCAGAATATCCAGGACAAAAGAACCTTTACAGAATAGGGGACGTTGGGCCCATCACAGAATCCTAGGGGTTGGAAGGGACCTCGGAAGATCATCTAGTCCAACCCCCCTGCCAGAGCAGGATCACCCAGAGCACATCACACAGGAAGGCGTCCAGGCAGGTTTTGAATGTTTCCAGTGAAAGATACTCCACAACCTCTCTGGGCAGCCTGTTCCAGTGCTCTGTCACTCTCATAGTAATGAAGTTTTTTCTGATGTTTACATGGAGCCTCTTATGTTCCAGTTTGCACCCATTGCCCCTTGTCCTGTCACTGGACATCACTGAAAAAACCTTGGCTCCATCGTCCTGACACTCACCCTTAACATATTTGTAAACATTGATGAGGTCGCCCCTCGGTCTCCTCTTTTTCAAGCTAAAGAGACCCAGCTCCCTCAGCCTTAAGGGAGATGTTCCACTCCATCATCTTTGTGGCTCCAGAGCCCTTTTCTAACCTCCCTCACTGAACTCCAAAGAAAAGCAGTGTTGGGGATGGTATTGGCATAACCAGGGCAGTTTATCTCATACATCAATGACCGCATAACCTTACAGCAAAAGCCCTAGTTGACTGTATCTGGCTGGCATTAATACACATCCAAAGCAACCCAGTCCACATTGTTATGCTTCTGCTTTGTTGAGAGCCTATCAGAATTACACACTCAGTAAAAAATTCACAAACATAAGAAAAGCCACAGTAGCCTTATCAGGCAGAGAATTATTATCTGTTTTGCAAACAAGTCACTGAGACATCATGGTAAATAGATACAAATGAAAAGTGCCTCTGGCAAATCAAGGAGACTCAATTTCATGATTCAGCCCTAACATATTACAATAGTGTAATCCTTCAGTGCTGTTTGAAATGTACACAGTACAAAAGGTCAGCTATCGTTAACAGTGCATTTGCACACCGGATGTATCTAACCCCAAATTTCTGCTTCAGACTCTAGGAGAGCAGTATGAGTTATAGAAGGTGGCAGAGTCTTTGCACATGAAGATGCTCAGAGGTATAACCTCCAACAGCTGCACAGTAAATTTTCAGTGCACATAATGCAAGCACTTAGGATGTAAACAGCCCTCAAGTAATTTCATATCATTTATAACAGTAAAACAGTAATTTTGAAGATCTTTATTTTTCTTTTTAATAGATAAAGGAGTTTATTGCTTATTTAAAAATTACAGTGTCTTTGCTGTTGCTCAAAGCTGAGACTGTCACAGATATATTTAACTAAGCACACAGTGAAGAATGAAGAAAACTTGGATATAAAATCATTACTCTGGCTCCTGTGAACTTTGCTTTACCAAGAAAACAAAACAAAATGAAAAAAAAACCTGCAGCAAACAAAACAGTCTCTGACCTTCCAGAACAACATTTAAAAAAAAAAAAAAAGACTGATCTGCTTATGTGGGCAGATTTTGGCACAGGGTAAACGTCTATGTTTGCTCCTCAAATTGCACAAGTCAGAAAATAATGTCTCTCTTTTACCCAGGACATGTTTTTAAACCATGGTACATTTATGCTTCTTTGACAATTTGAGGGACATTTCCTTCTTCACGTGGAAGTGCAGCACTGGGACAAAGTAAATATGCTATGCCAAGTGCCTGTAATCTGGTATCTCTAAAGGAGGAATGGACATATCCTGCAGGGAGCACACGTACCCCTACATAACTGCTAAAACCACACTCCAGCCTACTCGGCTTCACAAATATTCAGCCAGCCAGAGCTGCATCTCTGCCCTCTGCCAAAGCTAAAGGTGAAGCCTTCAGTGTCTCAGATCTCTTCTGGAAAAGGGCCCAACTACTTAAGGGAGCCAGGCAGAGTCTTCAGCCACAGCACACACAGTGGAAAAAAAAAATTGACACAAGATAAATTCAGGAAAGCCTGAAAGGGCACCAGCCCCACAGCAGACAGTCCCCATGCCACAGTACAACTTGTACTGGCGCTCTGCTGTAGTGCTCTGGATCAATAGCATCTGTAATAAAGCACATATTGACTGATAAGCTGGGCAGATGCACAGAGGGAGCAAAGGGATTTTTCTTCTCCCAACATGCTGGCACTGGAGCCTAGAGCAGTGATTTGGCTCTACCTTTACATATTTATCTTTATTTCATGCTTTTCAAAGAGCTGCTCCAGGGGGTTCTTTGGAGTCACCCTCCTTTTTAAGGAAATAAAGCATCTTTCATGACTGCCTTAATAAAATGTTCCAGGTATTGTGCACTCAGTAGTGCCCAACACATGCCTCAGACATCCTAGTTAGCTTGTTTGCAGGAGTTTGATTTCAGTGAAGGAAATCAGTGACAGCAAAACGGTCCCAAGCCTCGGGCAATGTAAGGAAAGACCAAGATCACCAGCTGTGTAAGCCCTGTCATGTCATGTGAAAGTACTGAAAATGTGTACATCTGTCACATACTGTCCCCAGTGAGGGAGCCCCACTAACCAAATAAGGTGGTTGCCCCTCAGAACACAATTAACATAAGCTGGTTAACTGTTCTAAATGCTTTTAAAGATGCCAAAGACTAACTACCACCTTTAATTCTATATTTTTTGCATGAATATATAGTTCAGAAAATCAAGCCACAACGTACACACAAAATCCTTTCCTGCTATATACACACATGCACTCTTAGTTTTCACAAGTATCTCAAATTCAGGAGATCTCCAAGCCCAGCTAAGGGAAGAAGACACTGATTCTTATCTAATTTCAAAAATCCCTTCCACACAGTTTATAAGCAACCACCAAAACCAGAAACGTGAGTTGAAATTCTCTTTTCACTGGGAATGAGTGTTTACGCCACTAACTTCCATGGAACTAGGATTTTTCCTGAGCCTACACTGTATAATTACAGATAATTCTATATAGGCATTGCCATTCAAACTGTATGATCTTTTACAATAAACTGATGTATCAAACACAAACACATTGTACTCTGATTGAAGACACCATCTCAACCTTAACATGAAACGAGGAATTAGTTGACAGGGGGTTTAAAAGCTGCAAATCATTTCCAGCATATGGACCAAATGAAATAATACTTAGCAAGGTGCTTGCTACACTAACCCTGTTTACACATCTTAGTAAAAAGATAGATACATTTAACCCTATGAAAATTTAGGCCAGGACTGAGAGTATTAAGCAAAAGTAAAGCCAAAAAGTGTGCTAGCTTACTGAGACTAGGTTCAAAGAACTTCGATGTCCAAAGCTAAAAATGTATTTCAGCAAATTCTTGCTCATTTGTCCAGCTCTGGAATAGTCTAAACTTACTTAGTACCTCCCTGCATTATTGCAACATTCCTTGAAGATCTGCAGCTCTTCTTTTTTTTGCATGATCTGAACTGCTTCAGTTTGCATAATGAGATCATGGCTTCAGTCTTAGCCCAATGAAGCCAGATGCAATGGTCTAGGGCTTCTATTGGTTAGACGCTTCCACCTTCTGCAAGCTGAATTTCGCAACACTCATCTGGAGAGCCAAAGGGCCTGCTTGTTCTCATCCTGCCTCATCACTCTGTTGCATAATGCCTCAACTTTAATAAAAGGGATGGAGAACACACAGCCCAAGTTTCAGGCTAAATAAGTATATGTCATATCTTCATGCTTACTATTTTTGTTCTGACTACACTACTTTTTTAAAACTGCAGGATAAAAGTCTTAATACTTGACTGATTTTTTTAAAACATTTTAGGTCTAAGACTTGCAGAAGACTTTTGCTAGATATGCTGCAGACATAGGACAGCAACTAAAATGTCTTAATTATTTTTTGCGTTTTTAAGCTCTATTAATAATAGCAGTCCATTCAGCTCATACTTCCCTATTGAGAAACAATTTTGTTCTACATATAAGAAAGACTCCTGTATATGTAGGCCACAGCTTGAAAAAATAAACTAACATATTTTCTAGGAGATTAAGTTTGTAAGTGTGGCACACCACTTGACAACAAACATGAATCTCCTAAAAAAAAACCAAAACAAAAAAACAAACAAAAAAAACAACCAAACAAACAAAAAAACCCACCACAGAAAAGAAAACACCAAAAATTTTTGCAAGGAACAAGTTGCAATTTTTTTTCTTTGCTCTAAAGCTACGTCACCTTTATCTCTTGGGTACAGATGACACTAATAACCATGTGCCTGGACTCCAGATAAATTATCAGTTTTCTTAAAATAGTTTGAAGGAGCAAAACCAGCAAGAATGTTGTCTAGGGAAGTAGGAAGGTTTGGTCTTGAACCTAATTTTGAAAATTCTTTCAGTTTATCCTCTGAATTTTTTTATGCAGCTTTTCATATACAAAAATTAATCATTTGTGCATACAGACTCAGTAGCTGCCTAAGTAGCTACCCAGACTGCACACAGTGTGAGCATAGCACCTGTGCACACTACAGCTGTCTCTAGACGTGTTTTAGCTATTCAGCCCAAGCAGTTCAAATTATCTCCACCCTTTAGGAGACCACTCTTTGCCTTTGTTCAAGATACTTATTTTAACCTTGAAGTCACTGATCCTCATGAATAACTTAATGTTTTCCAGTGACATTACACAGAAGCGTGCATATCCAAATGTTTGTAAGTAAGCCAAGTTCTGCAGAGAACACCTTAATCCCTTGACTCCCATAAAATGCTTCACACACACACACAAAAAAAGTCTCATATAGTTGCTGTGCAGAAGATTTGAGAATCATCAGATAGGTGAGGGTTCATCCTCTAAAGCTGCAAGAGTATCCCACCCAAAACACAGAGTCCCGTGTCAGATGAACATTCAGGACATAGTCATGATCAGAAATTCACAGCCAAATACAGGTAGTACCAAGAGGACTCCAAGATTTCTACAGCGAAATGTAATGACTTCATTTTAATAGGAAAACACGATGAGCTCCACAAACAACTGCTGACGCATTAGAGGTCATTAGTCCCACAGAGAAAGCACTGACATCCTGCAGTATCAAATTGCTTATCACTAATTTACAGAGACTGAATCCACAAATATACTTCTATCACTTTATAGTTAATTAATTAGCAATATTAAGCAAATGAAACTGAAGGATGCAGCAAGTATTCCTGCGATAGCCAAGGGCTATGTCACCAGCAATTTGCTTTTTTTTTTGCATTCAGAGAAGTCCTCCCAGTTTTCCTTTTCTTTTCATGGCAAAAAGGAACACAAAAGGATGAAGGCTGTGATCTCATTAGCACAGCGGAAATCAAGAGACTTCTGTTGCTTTGAGATTGGTGCGACAGCTCCAAGAAAAGAACATCATAACCCTGTGCATGAGTTAACAAGCAACACAAACTTTGGGGAATCTTAAGATGGCAATAAGAACGTCCCAGTGCAGCTTTTCCTTATGCTAAGACCAGATGAAGCCCACAGATAGAAATACAGCACGTAGGTATTTGCAAATTCATTCTGAACCTCCCATGTGGAGGCTTCTAGAAAAGTATAATTTATAAAAACTAAAATGTAATTTTTTTTTAGTATATCAGATTAACACTAATGACTAAAATATTTACTGATTTATTATTTTTATATAAAATGTTGTTAGAAGCAATTGTGAGCTTATAGTTCATCACTTTTTGGATAAAGCTGTTCTGCTAATTCATTCTCCCCTTGTATAAAATAATGCAAAAGAAAAATCCACATTCAGATTAAAGTGTTATTTTGCTTGAAAACAAAGCAGAAACAACAAAAAAATCTGTCCAGTATTTTCAATATCATACAGACCACTAGGACGAAAGTTAACTGCCTTCCAGGCAGAACCAGTACCTGCACAAACACTATTCTGCAAACATTTAGGTCCAGAGGCATCAACTACACTATTATCGTACCTAAAATTAGACAACTTTATAAGTTTTTGTCAGACTGGGTGCTTGTGTATCCCAGGCAATTTACTTTTTTTAAGAAAGAACGCAATATATACTGATGACTTAGATTTAAATGTTTAGGAGGTAGTTCTCCTTTTGATATTATTCCTTAGCGTATGTTCAAGACCTTTTTATACCTATTGTGTGTACATATGTATTCTTTTTGGTTACACAGACAACAGATCCTATAAATGAAATATTACCGCAGTTTAGTTAAAATGAACATCCATTTTTGTTAATTTTAAAAATACAGATTTTTCTTGAAAATAGAAAATCATATTATAAAAATAATTTCTGGCATTTACGAAGCTCTGTTTTTTTTAAAAAAAAAATATTTACATTTATTTTTCATGTACTATAGGAGTTTAGGACATTTGAGCATCATGTCTTCCTCTCTCTCATTAAAAAAAGAAAAAAGAAAGAAAAAACTCAAAAACCCAAACCAAAGAAACACGCACAAAAAATCCCACCCAAGCCAGAAGGGAACATACATAAAGGGCAATTCCACAGCTATTTTGTGGTAAACGATAAACCACAGTGTCCCATGGTGGATGTGCATAAAGTATGATCCAGAGTTTGGAATGTCCTCGTTTCCTGACACTTTTTTCCTTTCTCATCTATTTAAGAACTGCTGACTGCTACATTTCATAGGGAGAGGCAACCTTATTCTTTACTGATTTAAGTGCCAGACTTAGCAATGACTAATCTTTCTGTTCTGGTATTACAGAAGCAGTTCTGAAAAGAAAAAGACATAAAATGTAAACGTTGAGGGTTAATGCCTCTTTCCATTTTTTCCCCAATTTTGGGACCTAATTTTTAGAATGTTCTTGGAATACTCTGGGAAATATTAAATTTGCTCTGTGATGCAAGGTCAATGCACTTCTTCCATATTCATTGATGCTAGCCTTCATACTTTGAGGTAAAGGTCAAATAAATCAAACAACTTAAATCCATTAGGACTAAAAAGAAAATAGAACAGAAATTGATGACCAGAACAGCAGAACATTTGAATTTCTTCAATCCAGGCTCTCCAGCCCCTTGCAGTGGTTTTACTTTAGTGTTCAAATCCATGCTACAATTACACTAAACCTTTCTTGAATTAACAACATTTTCTCTGATAAATGGCAAAACCAGTAGATGAAATAAAGAATTTCATTGATACAGAGAACAGCAAACACATACAAAAATTACATTTTCAGAAGAAAATTGGTCATTGGATGCAACAACCTCCTACTCTCTAAAAAAAAAATAAAAATAATCTGTAATTTGCTTTCTTACTTCAAAGCAGGATCTGGCTATGCAGATTTTCCTGGAAAAGGCACTAACTTGAACCCAAAATCTGACGAGCTATCCCTTCCTATTAATAGGTAATTAAGCATAACAGCATTTCACTAATAGATTTATAATCTACACAGTTAAAATAAATAGCACTTTTGAAAGTATCTCTTCACCAGAAATCACAGGCTAGATCTTGCTGACAAAACACAAATTGTATGTTCCCTCACAGATTACTCTGCTTCTATCAATATAAAGTTTCTTCATCAAATTCTTCCATGAATTAGGGAGAACCTGTCTTGTGTCTTTTCTTTCATTTTAATGCTTCTTATTTCCTCTTCTCCTTCTCCTCAAGGATATTCTTTGTGCTTTTTCCATTCTTGGCAGCTGTTTCAGCAGCTGCAACAGCAACAAGAGAAAGGAGTCACCTGGACTCTCTTGACCCTGCAAAAGCATCACACTGGTGGTCCCCTGGTTCGTAAATGCAGTATGGTTAGTTGAACAAGAGCACCCTCTTTCTGAAGTAATTTTTGTGCCAGGAAGCCTCACTGATTTTCACAGTGGGCAAGTATCTGTGACTGAATGAAATTTGGACTTCTCCAGCCAGCTCCATCTTATAAACACGTCACAGTCTGAAACAGCTGTCTAGACATTCATCAAGCTGTTGGGTTTCAGCTCTCCATATTTAGTCTTCGTGTGTCTAGGCTTGCTTGGATTGAACAAGCTGAAGTATTCCCTCTTTCTTTGGTATCTCTGGTACATTTCCAGAGCACTCACTAGCTCTCTATCAGTCACTCTCTTCTATGAGACTTCCCAGTCCAACTGCTGTTCTCAATCAACCAATATTAACTTTTTCTCAAAATAGGCCCTTTGCTACATCTGTGCCTCAAGACTATTTGGTTTTCAGCTCATTTCTTCAGGAGGCACGTGGCTACCAAAGCAAACTGATCTTTAACTCTGTGTGCAACATAATACCTGCAGGTCTCCATTTTGGGAAACACAAGCAGTTTGTAGATTTAGCTTTTAAATATGTCTTATATACTAAACGCACCCATGTACATACCTACTTGGTCTCTCTAAATAGTCTAAGTTGTCCTCTTAGTATACAATTATCCCTATTTCAACATGGAGCTGCTTCTCTGGAACAGAAGGCCCACAAAACATTAGTGTTGCCTCACTTCTCAGCTATTGTACTTGTTTTGTCCATTCCAAAAGTGGCTAGCAAAAGACCTGTAAATCCAGATTTCTTTTCAAGATATTACACAGACCAGCTTTCAAGTTCCTTCTTCTGCCAGGTGAGTCATCACTCACTTACCTGGCAGAATGGTTAGGGTTTCTTTCTGACCACTACTTCTTGTGTGTTTGTCAAGTTGTGCTCCTCATTCAAATGTCATTGTTTTATAAGGGCTCAGGCACCTAATACACAGTAGCCAATACAGAGACAGTTGCACCTTTTCTTCTTCCAGAACCAGGAATCATTTCTGCAGGGAAGACTGCACTGTTCTCAACAAAGCTACACAGAAAAAAACAAAGATCACATAAGACTTGTGGAACTCTTCATAGAAATGATGCAGAAGCGGCCCTATTCTTTGCATCATAAAGCTGATGTTTCTCTGAGTCCATTTTCACAATTATTTTACACTTTGTAAGAATTAAAGAGAATCCAGAAAGTAAATGGAATTTACTACTTTACTGGTAGATAGTGATACTGTAGGACTACCTCCATCAGCAGGAACCATTTTTATTTATTTTTATTTGCTTTAGTAACAAACATTTAGACAAGAAAAAATCATAATGGCATTTTTTTAAACAAGTATCCATGCCACATTGTGAGCTGTGGCAGGAGTTACACTATCCATATTCTAGCATCTCCTTTAAAGACTAAGGCACCAAACTACTGGGCTGAAGACCTGTATTTTTCAGCAGGCTTTATTAATGATGGTAAGGTCTAGACTCAGCTTGTAGGCTCTAGTTTTTAAAAATGCTTTTCTGTTGAAAACAGCACAAAATGCTAATATATAAGCCCTTTTTTACGGCTCAACCTCACTAAAAATACTTTGAGGTTGATGAGAGCACAGCATAATTAAGGCTACACTTTAATTAGCAAGTCGTGCAGCACCATCAGAACAGGTCTGAAGAGCAAAATGGGTGTTGCTGGGAATCAAAAAGCCATCCTACATGTGTTTCTGGAGGGAACAGGAAGTGCTTTATACTAGCTCTGCCCCAGTCTCCCACACTAAACTACCAATAGCAGTTAAAGCACTTCAAATATGCTCCTGAAGCCTGCCTTTTGTCTTAGTTCAATGTAAAAGGAGTTCAGTTTGTGTTCTCCAAGGCTGTCTGACAACAATCCACGGCAAGGCAGGAGGATGGAAAGATTCGTGTCACTAGGACATCCCCTCTCTGAACTAAAAAACACACATACATGTACCCTCTGATGATCAGCAGAAATACTTGAGGAAGAAGCCATTTAATATGGAATAAACTATGAAGAAACAGCATATTTTCCATAAGATTTCTATTCTTAAAAGCTTTCCCTATTTAATAACCCAGTACCTTTTCAGGAACATTACAAAGCCTGCTGTCTTTGGAGTAACCATTTAGGAAGGGCAAAAAGGTTACAGCCGAGATGTCTGTTTAGCATTAGAGTACCTTAAGGAAACTTTAAGGGGTCCATGGTAGGAAAAGTAAAATGAGAAGAAAAAGCTGTACTGCTCAGACATTTTTTCTTTGAAAGAAAAGCAGTTGTCTATAGCAATATGGACACAGATGTTTCCAGATACAGAAATAAAATACAGGTGCTGGAGACTGAGTTAACTTCATATGTGTATATTGGTCTAGATTGTCTCAAGAAGAATGAGAATCAGATGCATTTCATGTGTGCACCATCACTAAAGCACCAAGGGGTTCTCCACGTTGTAAATTCATTCATCATTACTTGAGGAGTGGGACACCTCCTGGTAAGTTTGACATACTGAGACATTGCCATCCAGATCCACAAACCAGGATTTCAGATTTCTGTGATCTGAGGCTGAGTTCTGCAAAGCACAGAGGTACGCCCTCAGCTCAGCTTTATGGAAAAATTATTGTTGAGCCGTGAGAGAGTATGCAAGCCGAAACGATGCAAGGTATGAAGAAGTAAAGGCAGTAAAAACAAAGACTAAAGTAGAAGCAGTAACTCAAAGACTCAAGCGAAAAATACTGTCATTAAAAGGTATAAAACCCCAAAGAAGTTATAGTCAAAAGTCAGCAAGATCAAGAAACAGTGTATTCCAAGAAGCAGCAGAGGCCAATTCTTCTTCACCTGACTGACCAGCAGAGACTCATCAGATGTTTGCATTAGGAGTGGTGCACACGTCAGGCTGGCCTAAAAGAATTTTGTTCCTACCAACAGTCTAGCCAATAAATAATTACTGAGTACACATGGGCTATATATACTCCCACTTGGGAGTCTCTATGCATGGAAATTATATCAATACTATAAATTTTGATACCTATTTTGACACCAACAGGCATCGCTACTTACTGATTTCATTATCCATTGGCATTGATACCCATTGATGTCTATTGATTTCAAAACTTTGGTATTGACAGGCATTGATACCTATACACATCATTACCTTTTGATATCAACAGGCATCGATATTTATCACCTTTCAATACTGATAAAGCATCAATGCACATAATTTTAAATACTCATTTCAATATACATCAAAAAGCATTGATACCTACTGGTAAGTATAGTTATTAATATCTCTTTATTTTGAAACAAAATTTCAATGATAGTATTCATCAAAACTTATTTCAATACCAATTCTCATAAAAGGCACTGAAAGAGTATGATAACCATTAAAAGGAATCAATACTTATTAAAAACAATGTCTGTCAATAACAATCTCGACACCAGTAGGCACTGATAGCTTTCAGTATCAATAAGCATTTATACCTATCAATCTCAATACTGATTTTTATATAAGTAGCCATTGATACTATTGATATCAATAGGTATCATAAGGTAGGCATTGATACCTATCAATTTCCATACTGATTTTCAAATAAATAAGCATCATCAGACATTTATAAGCATCAGTACCTATTGATTTCAATAGTTACTGATTTAATCTATAGTCATCTCTACCCATTGATTTTATATCAATAGGCATCTATAACTAATACCTAAAATTTTTAATACCTATTGATAGGTAGGTATTGATAGACTGATTTAGATAAGCATTGATACCTATCAATTTCAATACCTTTGGTAGAAAAAGACAGTTACTGTTATGGTAGTCATCGGTAGACATCAATACTAATTGATATGCAGTGATAACTATGAATTTTGACACCAATATTTTTTAATAACTATCAACACCAATCAATCTCAATACCTTGGTATATTAAGAAGCATAAATTAATATGGATTTTTACATTCTGGCCAAAAAAACAGCTTAAGTTTTAGTATGTACGTTATAGGTCGTATTATTCCATATGGAGTTTATTCACTTCTACTATAATTCCTGCAGCAAAATATTGAAAACAAAGCATATTATCCTACAGGATATTTTGCATTCACAATCAGGTGTGCAAAATCCTGCATTGCAAGGGTCAGTGAACATGTGCAAAATCACACGCACAGATGCAGGGGTCATTTGTTAATAACTGGTTCTTGATACGTAGACAGAGGACAAAAATAATATAATCTTATTTAATTATTTCCAGGAATTCTGAGTTCTTACATAGTACTCAAATTAATTTGGTTTCCTTGGAAGTCAGTTCTCTTCAAAACAGGCAAGTTTACTTTCAGCATTTCTCCAGATAGCTCAGTTTCAGCCTCAAGGTGTACTTCCTTCTTTGGGGTTTGAGAGTTATTAGTTCTATTTAGATTTCTCTGTACAGTACTGGGTCCGCTGAGATGCCCACAGTTTTATTTCTGAAGGCTGGTAACACAGACATCCACATCAGCTTTTTTACTTTCAGCTGCAGACATGATTTCTCAGTCCCACACACACATCTCCAAACCCAACAGGGTGAGACAGACACACTCCCACAGAACTGCCTAAGAAGCTACAGTACCACATGGAAAGACAGTTGCATTTACTGGCATTGTTTCTCATTTTCATTATTTTGTCAACTCTATATTTGGGGTTTAAATTTGTTTATGTGACTAAAGGAAAACTGATAGCTACAAAAGATACTGCTTCGTCATGTTATCCTAACACAGATCAGTGTTGCAACCAGAGTATCAGCCTGTGTAGTGTCACTGGCACCTTCTGGAGAGGCAAGTTTTCAGAGTTCATCTCTTGCCTGCTGGAGAAGTTTAGGATCCCCAAAGTAATGCTTCTTGCTGATGGTAAATGTCACCATGGTATCACATTATCACAACTAGTTTTTCAAAGTCTGACAGTTAAAAGATACCATCTTAGAAATCACATCCCTATGATACCACTGATGAAGCACTGCATGATAAGGAAAAGCCACTATTTAGCAATTCAGACAACCTGCCCTCAGCATTTATTTTTTCCAAGGCTATTTCCCATGCCAATAGTGACTCAGCCCAAATGTCATTACCTTAAAAACATGAACAAGATCACAACCTTAAGGAGCACAGCTGATGGTCAAAACTGAATCAATCAGGTAAGTCAGGATGGATATAACACACTAAAGCAATTATCTGCCAGACCAAACCTGAGAATGAAAAACAAGACTGGTCTCCACCCTTAAGTAATCTATACCAATATAAATGGTATCCCAACATCTGTGCAGTTGCTTCATTAAGGAAACAGTCATGAAGTGTAATGGAGATTTTTAATAAAAACTGGCATACTTTTCACAAGTTGTAACAGATCCCTTTATGAGTATTTAGCTACAGAAAGAGGGTGATGCACTTTGCAAACAAAATGAGTTAAAGATTAAATGGCTGAAAGGACTGAGAGCAAGCACCTTAGCTTTCACGTTATTTCACATCGGGGAGTAACTTAAGCCCAAAGTGAGCTGTTCAGCACATCTATGAGGTTGGTGCTGAAATGCCTCCTATCTCCATCATATTTGGTGTAGGAGGGTTACTTTGGATCAGAGCCTGGCCTAGGGCCAAAACTTCTTCACAAAACTGTTCAACATTTTCTGAAGGAAAGTTATCCTCAGGGGCTTCATGGACTAAACTACAGGTCTCTCCAAGAAGCACTGCTCTGCCTTCTCATTTCTTACAAATACTTCAGCACCACAGTAACCACTTCCAAATGCAGCAAGACACAAAGAAGAGAGAGGATTATCTGCAGCATTTGGGTGCCCATTTACACCACAGGACATCCTGCAGACATGCTGTGACACTAGGCTCCTGCACTGGGACTGTCTGGGATGGAGTTAACTTTCTCCATAGCAGCACATATGGTGCTGTGTTTCAGATTTGCAACTAAAACAGTGTTGATAATGCAGCAGTGTTTTGGCTATAGCTGAACAGTGCTTGCACAGTGTCAAGGGCACCTTCCTTTTCCTCACTCTGCACTGGAAAGCAGGCTGGGGTGGACAAGAAATTGAGAGGTGACACAGCCAGGACAGGTGTCTCGCACAGTCCAAAGGGATATCCCATACCATGCAATGTCATGCTCAGCAATAACTGGCAGGTTTTTTCTTTCAAGGTAGCCATTGCTCAGAGGCATCAGTGTGATGATGGGATGAGGTGAGTGACTGCCCTTGCATCACTTGGTTTAACCCCCCCTTTCCATCACTTATGACATGTCTTTATCTTGATCCACATTTTGTTTTGTTGGGGTTTTTTGCTTTTGGTCTTCCTGTTCTCCCCTTCTTCACAAATGGGGGTAGAGGGGGCAAATAAGCTTCTGTGTGGGTGCTTAGCTGCTGGCTGGGGTCAAACCACAATAGTCTTAAAGCCATACCCCTCTACCAGCAAGCTTTTAAGAGAAAGGACAGGTGAAGGAAAGTTTGAGAAGAGCTGTTAAAGCAGCAGCCATAGCACAGCAGAGGGAAAATAAGTAACAATCAAGGAATCAGACGGCAGAGCCCGTTTGAGTGGGAGGGATGATAACCTATGAGCAATAAAACATTTTTTTCTCCATTTTATTGAGCCATAAACTTCTGTCCCATCCTGCATCCCCCTTTTTGTAGTCTGTGCCATAGGGGAAGGAAGTAGAAGATTTCTTGTTGCCCCAGAGTAACGGATTAAGTGATCTCAGGACAGCAGGAGCCTCTTACCAGCATTTACCAGGAATCTACTCGATTTCCCATAGAGTCATGTGCTAGGGGGCTGTGAAGAACACTGAGAGCTGCACTCTCTGGCATTCCTGCTGATGCACAAATCTGCCCACATCTCCATCCCATACTGGTAGCAGTGTGGTACTAGATGCACCCAAAATCCTGTTTGGAGTACTGTCATGACAACATACAATAGCCGACAGGAGCTCTTTATCTCTTTCCCACTCCAAGAGACATAACTGATCCTCTTTGCAAGCTATTTGCTGAAACTAGGAACCAACACAGCTCCTAAAATGAGAGGCATGACTCTGTGCTGCACAGCATTTCTGCAGAGGGACTCAGACAACTACAGAAAGCCACAGCTGTTGGATTGCAGCTCCCCTTCAGGGACTGACTGAGGATGGGTGACACAGCAACTTCTTGTTGAGACACTCAGGGGAGAGAGGGGTTACTGCAATCAACCAGCACCTCAGCCAATAACTGCTCTGTATTTCAGATATACAGAAACCTCCAAAAAGTACTTACTTAATCTTGTGCTTGTGGGCCTGGGATAGGCTCCACCAAGTTACTGTCCTGTGAGCAGGCTAAACCCATGGCAGTTAGCATGAGAAACAGGCTGCATTGTAAGTTGCCAGCACAGAAGCCTGGGAGAGCTGTGCTTTTGCAGCATGCATTACACACAGCTCCCTGGTATTGGGCCTGAGCTAGGCACTCACAGAGTTGGGACTGAAGAGGTAGTTTCTGAGATGGCTGTTCCATGGAGGAATTTTTCTACAGCTGATGGATCCGGAGGAAGAGTTTTAAGGGTATCACAGCCTCAGTCTGACCATCAGCGTGCACAGTTTTCTGCGCGTCTGAGCTTTATGCTGTAAGCCTACCAGAAAGATCAGACACCAACTCGCCCCACCCCAGACTGACATACAGAAAAAGCAGTACTCTTTGTGGCGGTGGAACCCAGAGCACTGGCACAAGGGGCTGCTGATGCCAGGGCTGGCTGGAAACACAGGAGAAGGTATTTCTTGACCTGCCCCTGCAGAAGCCTTCTATGGGGAAGAAGTAACCTGGAGCAAACAGCAGAATGGGTGCTCTCCACTGGTTTCTTCTACATGGATACCCTTGACCCTTGTGTATTTGGTCTTCCCAGATGACCTCATGATGGCAAAACCCAAAAGGCGAATAGAGCCTAACAAACTCCACCAAACAAAGGGGGATAGAGCCTAACAAACTCCACCAAACACTGCAGAGTACTGCAACCTAAACTTCCAGTTTTATTTTCTCCTAGAGGGATCTAGTCAATGCTAGACCACTTTGAGAAATGAATCAATATGGAGTAAACTGGGACAATCAAGAGCTTCAATTTAAAACTATACTCTTATTTAAAATCCAGCTGCTAATATAGACACAGCTTTAGTCTTCCTATTATTGCTCTAAACTGTGGCCAGGTATTTACTCTCTTCTCTTGTTATTTACAAACTGGTATTTATTTTCTGGTATTTATATCATAGAATCATAGAATCATAGAATCATAGAATCTTAGGGGTTGGAAGGGACCTCGAAAGATCATCTAGTCCAACCCCCCCTGCTAGAGCAGGGTCACCTAGAGCACATCACACAGGAAGGCGTCCAGAGGGGTTTTGAATGTCTCCAGTGAAGGAGACTCCACAACCTCCCTGGGCAGCCTGTTCCAGTGCTCTGTCACTCTCACAGTAAAAAATTTTTTTCGTATATTCACCTTGAACCTCCTATGCTCCAATTTCCACCCATTACCCCTTGTCCTATCACTGGTCATCACTGAGAAAAGCCTAACTCCATCTCCCTGACACTCACCCCTTACGTATTGGTAAACATTAATGAGGTCACCCCTCAGCCTCCTTTTCTCCAAGCTAAAGAGACCCAGCTCCCTCAGCCTCTCCTCATAAGGGAGATGTTCTACTCCCTTAATCATCTTTGTAGCTCTGCGCTGGACTCTCTCAAGCAGATCCCTGTCCTTCTTGAACTGAGGGGCCCAGAACTGGACACAATACTCCAGATGCGGCCTCACCAATGCAGAATAAAGAGGTAGGAGAACCTCTCTTGACCTACTAACCACACCCTTTCTAATGCACCCCAGGATGCCGTTGGCCTTCTTGGCCACAAGGGCACATTGCTGGCTCATGGTCATCCTCCTGTCTACCAGGATTCCCAGGTCCCTTTCTCCTACACTGCTCTCCAGCAGGTCAGCCCCCAACCTGTACTGGTGCATGGTGTTTTTCTTCCCCAAATGCAGAACTCTACACTTGCCCTTGTTGAACTTCATCATGTTTCTCCCCGCCCAAGTCTCCAGCCTGTCTAAGTCTCTCTGAATGGCAGCACAGCCTTCTGGTGTGTCAGCCACTCCTCCCAGCTTAGTGTCATCAGCAAACTTGCTGAGGGTACATTCTGTACCCTCATCCAGGTCGTTGATGAAGATGTTGAACAACACCGGTCCCAGTACCGACCCCTGAGGGACTCCACTAGTCACAGGCCTCCAACTAGATTCTGCCCCATTGACTACAACTCTCTGACTTCTACCTTTCAACCAGTTCTTGATCCACCACTGCCTGATCATCAAACCCATACTTGATCAACTTATCTACAAGGATGCTGTGGGAGACCGTGTCAAATGCTTTACTGAAATCAAGATAGACCACATCCACCGCTCTACCATCATCTATCCACCTAGTAATTTCCTCATAGAAGGCTATGAGGTTAGTCAAACATGATTTACCCTTGATAAAACCATGCTGACTGCTCCTGATGACCCCCATATCCTTGATATGCCTGGAGATAGAGACAAGAACAAGTTGTTCCATCACCTTTCCAGGGATGGAGGTGAGGCTGACCGGTCTATAGTTACCTGGGTCCTCCTTCTTGCCCTTCTTGTAGACTGGTGTGACATTTGCTATCCTCCAGTCCTCAGGCACCTCTCCTGTTACCCATGACTTACCAAAGATGATGGAGAGTGGCCTAGCAATGACCTCCGCCAGCTCCCTCAGCACCCTTGGGTGCATTCCATCCGGACCCATCGATTTATGGATGTCCAGATTACTCAACTGATCCCTAACCCAACCCTCATCTACCATGGCAAACTCCTCCTCTATCTTGACTTCTTCTGGGGCTATATGAATCTGGGGCTCATGGGGAAATCCTGCAGTAAAGACAGAGGCAAAGAAGGCGTTCAGCACCTCTGCCTTCTTTATATCCTCTGACAACAGGGCTCCCACCTCATTCATCAGAGGGCCAATATTGCCTCTAGTGTTAGATTTGTTAGCTATGTATTTGAAAAAGCCCTTTCTATTATCCTTAACCTGACTTGCAAGGTTAAGTTCCAAAGAGGCCTTAGCTTTCCTAATTGCCTCCCTACATCCTCTGACAACAGACCTATATTCCTCCCAAGTGACCAGCCCCTCCTTCCATGATCTGTAGATTTTCCTCTTCCACTTGAGTTTGCCCAGTAGTTCCTTTTTTAACCATGCAGGTCTCCTAGCTCCCTTACTAGATTTCCTAACCATTGGGATGCTCTGATCCTGTGCTCGCAAGAAGTGGTCCTTGAATGTTGACCAGCTATCTTGAGCCCCTTTACCTTCTAGCACCCTGTCCCATGGGATTTCCCTTAACAGTTGATTAAGGAGGCCAAAGTTTGCCTTGTGGAAGTCCAGGGTTCTGATCCTGCTGGGTATTCTGTTCCTTCCACACAGGATCCTGAACTCCACCATCTCGTGGTCACTGCAGCCGAGGCTGCCATTGACCACCACTGCTTCAACAAGGCCCTCCTTGTTAGTTAATACAAGATCCAGGAGCGCTCCTCTTCTAGTTGGCTTGTCCACCATTTGCATTAAGAAGTTATCATCAATGCACTGGAGGAACCTCCTAGACTGTGAAAGGCTGGCTGTGTAAGTCTTCCAGCAGATATCGGGGTAGTTAAAATCTCCCATGAGGACTAGGGCCTGTAGTTGTAAGGCTGCTTTCAACTGCCTGTAGAAAGCCTCATCAACTTCCTCATCTTGATCAGGAGGTCTGTAGTAGACCCCCACAACTGTATCACTCATACCACCCTGCCCCTTAATTCTTACCCACAGACTTTCAACTTGCCCCTCATCAGCCCCTGCACAAAACTCAATACATTCTAGTTGCTCTCTCACATAAAGAGCAACTCCACCACCTCGCTTCCCCGCCCTATCTTTCCTAAAAAGCACATAACCATCCATGACCACATTCCAGTCATGTGAGCTGTCCCACCATGTCTCTGTTATTGCTACCAGATCATAACCCTTAGCCTGTACACAGACCTCTAACTCTTCCTGCTTGTTCCCCATACTGCGCGCATTAGCATACAGGCATTTCAGGAAGCAAACAGAGCACTCTGGTGGGACCAAATCCTCCTCAGACCACCTGCCTTCAGGCCCTGGTATGTTCCTCTTGGGCTTGTCCCTAACCGACTCAGTTTTCTCCCCTTCCCCCATCATGCCTAGTTTAAAGCCCTCTCGACGAGCCCTGCTAAGTCCTGCCCCAAAAGCCTCTTCCCCCTCTGGGACAAGTGCATCCCACCTGCCACCAGCAGGCCAGGTGTCTCATATATCAGCCCATGGTCAAAAAAACCAAAGCCCTGCCTTTGGCACCAGTCTCTTAGCCATTCGTTGACCTGTAACCTCTTCCTATTTACCTCCCCACCCATTCTTGCAGGAGGAATGGAGGCAAACACTACTTGCGCTCCAGACCCCCTAATTAGCCGTCCCAGGGCCCTGAAGTCTCTCTTCATTGCCCTTACATTTCGTGTAATGATTTCGTCACTGCCAACCTGAAAAATCATCAGTGGGTAGTAATCGGAGGACTCTACAAGATTAGGGAGTTTCCTTTTAACATCCCTAATCCGAGCCCCAGGGAGGCAACAGACCTCCCTGTGGGATGGGTCCGGTCGACAGATGGGCCCTTCTGTTCCCCTCAGAAGGGAGTCGCCCACCACAATTACTCTCCTTTCCTTCTTGATTGAAGAAGTCCTAAGGACTCGGGGTGACTGACGAGTCCTAGGTGCTTCATTAGATAAGTCTACTCCTTCAACTTCATTTTCCTGCCCCTGAATTTCTAAGGCCTCATATCTATTGTTCAAGGGCAATTGGGAGGGCGGAAGAGGTTGGGAGGATTTTTTCTTGCCTCTACGAGGTCGGACCTCCTTCCATTCCTTCATATCTCTTAAGTCCTCTGCTTCTGTCTGGTGACAGGAGGGGAGGGGATCCGTCGCTTTCTCAACTTCCTCAACCTCTTGCATCTGCCCCTGCCTCAGGGTACAACTCCACCAATCTATTTCTCTCTCACATTCTCTAATGGTCCGTAGTCTTTCAACCTCCTCTGTCAGTTCAACCACCTGCCTGAGGAGATCGTTTACTTGTTCACACCGCACACATGTGTTCTCACTGTCTCCCTCCGATACCAGTGCCAGGCTCAGGCATTCACTGCAGCCAGAGACCTGCACAGCTGTGTGCCTGCTTGGGAGCTCCGTCTGAGTCCCCACATTCTTCTTCACTATGGTTTTCGGGCACGTTGCGACTATGATCTATCTAGCTACTAGTTTGCCTGTCTTGCTATGAGGCACCCACTGCTCCCTGCCTGCCCTCGCGCCTGCCCTCGCGCCACTTCCTGTGATGGCTAGCTGCCGCTCTCTGCTCTGCGCAGAGATGCTGGCATTTGACATTTACTAACATTCTTGTCAACACTAAAAGAACTGCCTAGCTAACAGACACCACTCCTTCCCCATCACCACTGGTCTCCAAATACACCAGTTTAACCTCATAGTTTAAAGATTAAATAGATAAAGGATCTGATATAAAATAAAAGGTTTCTATTGAAATGCATCTAAAGACTAAAATTAGCAATTAGATTCTCTTTATACTGGTCACTGGATAAAAATGGTATTCACTCCATTGAGTTCCCATACTTTCAGAATATAAAAAAAAAATGCCTGTAAAATTGCAGAATTTTGGATCACGGCACTTGAATTGTTTGGGAGAGTATCATATCATAGCAACCTCCTTAACTGCCCTGGGGGGTTGAATAGGATTAAACCAGATGCAAATCCAAAAAATCCTAGCCTTCTCATCTATTTCCCACCTCGGATGAATAGCCCTTATTCTCATTTATAACCCTAAACTGACCTTACTGACATTCTATGTATATTGCCTAATAACTATCATCATTTTCCTTACCCTAAACACAACAAAAACACTCAAACTATCCACAATAATAACCTCCTGAACAAAAACCCCTATACTAAATGCAACCCTAATAATAACCCTTCTATCCCTAGCCGGACTCCCACCCCTAACAGGTTTCCTACCCAAATGACTCACTATTCAAGTTTTTCATTTTGCTCTTAGAGTCAGAGTTGAAAGATACATACTAAGCAGTGTAAATAAATGTGTAAAATAATTGCTTGTGCCATACATATTTTAGATACCACTTGAAGCTACTCCACCTTTTGGGGGGAAAAAAAAGTGTCTTCAAGTTTCATTACAAAAAATAAAAATCAATCCCTGTAAATCCTAAGGACTGTAAAGTAGAACCTACATCCTCAGTTTTATGGTGTTAAACTAGGAAGGGTCACATGCAGTGTCTGACCTACATAGTCATCCCATATATGCATTTATCTAAGTGCTCCAAAGTTTCCAAGGGCA
Source organism: Apus apus (assembly GCF_020740795.1). Lineage (NCBI taxonomy): Eukaryota > Metazoa > Chordata > Aves > Apodiformes > Apodidae > Apus > Apus apus. Next base: position 50,229,488 of record NC_067285.1, on the reverse strand, counting down.
CAGGGTTCTAGAAAAGGAGAAAAGAGATGGCATCCTCAAAGAATTTCCATGCCAAGTACAAACCTTCCCAAAACCACATTGCTGGCCACAGCTCTTCCGTATGGTTCAGCTGACAAAGCCGTTAGTTGCAAAACACTACTGGTCTTGTGGATTTAGGAGCCTCTGGAAAATGAAAACAGCAAGCTGCAAATCAGCAGCTAATAAGAACACAAAAAAATTCTCTCTCTGAATAGAGCTGAAAAGCTCACATAAATTTCCATGTCCTTGAGTAACTGTAACTGCTTCTGAGGCCATTTCCAACTGATGTTGGTCCCACAGGGAATTTCTTTAACCACATTTCACTGGGCTGTAGTCATTCCTGCTTTTTTCTGTCAATAAATCATGGTATTCATGTGGTCAACCAGAAGTAGCTATGGCCTGGTAGCCTGGTCTCATCATCATATTGGGATCTAATATCACTTAGTTAACCAGCAGATAACAGGCTAAAACATACGCTAAGTAAGTCTTGCCTAATTATTTTGTCCAGGATTTAGGCACACGTTCACTCAAATCTGTCAAGTTCATTTTTTATAGAATCTACTCTAGCTACAATTACATTTGAACCAGTATTTTGAAAGTTTTGTTGAAAGCCACAGAGAGATTGACCATGGTTTTAATACCTTTTTCCAATAGCTTACTTTAAGTAATACATCTCATCTTCATTGATCTAAGCAAGTCCCAGGAATCCTGAAGATTAAATAATCGAAGAAATTAATCTCTTGGCCCTCCCGGACTCTCCATCTGCTTACCCACTTCTGCTTCTAACTTAGGACATACACATATCTTTGCAAATACATTGCTTACTGCACTGCTTGGGACTTTACATTACTATTGTACTTGCTCATTTATCTGCATCATGTTCCTAATCTGTCTTTCTTGTTGAGTAACTCCTTTAAAAGTAAAGTCTAGATTTGTGATTGATATTTATGAAGACTATCTGGCAGAATGCAGTATCTTAGGATACTGCACTCCCATCAAGCTTACGCTGTAAAAATGCTTAGGTTATCACACAGGAAAAAGGTATGATACTGTATGAGATACTACACACATACACACTAAGACAAGCTGGTATCACTTACAAATATCAGAGTTGTGTGTTTCTTCCTGTGATGAGTTTACTACAAGAGCTCTACTTAAAGAGAAGATCTGGTGTATTTTGCAGCCTCCCAAACTTTTGGTGTGACGTTCCATATTTTTTGCAATTCTTTCTTCAACAATAGGCTTTGTCAATCTCAAAATTTAAAAGAAAATACAAAAAAAAAAAAAAACCAAAACGAGGGGAAAAAGCAACAACCCAATTCTACTTTTGAAACACTGTATCTATTTAATATTAGAGTTACTTCAAATACTGTGAGCCATCTGGAACATTATGGCTCTGTCTTGACTGCCAGAAACGAGTTTCTTTTGTTTATTCTCTACTAGAGACAGTTTCTAGTCTACAGAGGGTCTTTAGTCTTATCACAAAACAAACCAGATAGTCAGCCATAAGCAAATGAGTACAGTCAACCCTGTCCTTAAATACCCCCTAGAAACAGCCTGCCTGCCTTGGGATTTCACAGTAGGTAGTTCATCTGCCACAGGTAGGAAAAGCCTGGAATCACATTATTGCTGGTGTTAGAATTGGTTTTTCCTTTGTTTTCTTTTTCAGCAAAGGCAAAGCCAGTACTTAATAACTTGTCACTTCTAATGAATTTTCTGGAGAAAATATAGACCCCACATAGAAGGAAAGTATCTTAATGCATATGTACTTCAGCATAAAAATGTGTCATGCAACCAAGGCCTTTCGTCTTAGCTCTCAAGAAAGCATCTAAAACTATATGCCAATATAAATCATGATGCAAGTACCTTTGTGTATGTGATATGGGTGCAATATCTTTCTTATTCAAATTTAAGGCAAATGGAAGAGCCACAAACCCCACAGCTTGTAAACTTTTCACTTCTTTCATTATTAGAAAGCAAACATAGAAGAAAATTCTCTTTAAAAATTAAGAAAAACCAAACACACCACCTCAAAACTATTCACTAAAGAAACAAAAAACTACAACTGAGACAAACTTTTTGGTATCCTTAGCCAGACACAAAGTGAAGCTGCCTTGTTTTACAAGGAGAGTTGACATCTGTGTGACTAAGACAAGCCTGCATGTCCTGCCCCAACACATTCTCATGCTCACAGCATAACCTACGGCTAGCAGGTCCTGGAGGCCAGATCTGATAAGTACCAGAGCCTGGAGGACACGTGTCTCTGTTCTAGACAGCAAATCATGCCATTTTAAAGCAGATCTATGTCTTTATTGTTGTTTGCTGTAAAGCAATGAAGTAACTTGCTCTTGCCTAATCCTTCTCAACTGCCGAGTGTAAATACATTTGCTTTAGACATTGTCTTTATTGTTAAGCTGTTTTAGTGCCTCTCTGTCTCTCTCCTGCCTCTGAATTTCTGAAATATATAAGAACATTGCTTCATTTTCACACTTTGAAGAAGCCTCTGCTGGGAAAGGTGGGAAAAAGACTAAACAACACCAAAAATCAAAACTTTTTTCCCTTTTCCTTCACTCCTGCCTAGTATCAGCCACACAATAAATCTTTGTAAATTTATTTCCTTTTATATTTAATTCTCACAAGTTTGTACATAGAAATTTAACAAAATACTATCTATATAAAAATGTTATGCTCTATTAAGTTTTAAATTTTCATCTGCACAATAGAAAAGAGGCAGCCAATACATTTCTGCCCCAAACCAGAAAGAGGTTATAAGTGACATTCTAATCAGCTGGTTTTTTCTGCCATTAGATTACAAGAGGTTACATCTTGCAGCTCTCAGCTACAGCTTTTCCCTTCCAGATGAACTTTGTGTCCAGCCCAAAAGCCACCTACAAAGACAGATAGCATTGGCATCTCATATCTTATCAAATACATCTTTAATCCTTTTTTTTTAACATCTTCTGGCCATGGCATTTAAGGAGCTTATTTTTGCCAATTAAAATATTAAATTAAATGGGAAATTTGTATTAAAGTATTTGGGGAAAGCATGCATCTATAAAAACCAAACCAACAAAAAACTTTGTACCTGACTGCCAGCAGCTGAGTGCTAGGGCAGGAATGCCACTAAAAGAAGGCAGATGTGTTCTCTCTGCTCTGGCCCCCCAGTTTGGGTCTTTGCACCCCCATGCCCTACAAACTAGTTCTCATTTATTGACTTTCAGGGCACACTAAAAGACCCATTTGTTTTCCCTAGCTGTAAAAAGACTGGGAGGACCTTGGTGAGAGATCATAAAATCGGCTGCATTCTCACTTAAAACAGTAGCGATTTGTATGTTAATTATAGGAAAATCAAGGGAGAGGAGTCTCCAGAGAAGTCTATGTAAAACTGTTCCCAAAGTGTGTCAGAAACAAAGCCCGACACCTAATTTCTAAACAGTTAGTTAGAAACAAAGAAATTCATGTTGCTGCCTGAATAAAAAAATTCTCTTGTTTTCAGTTTCATAGCACATACAAAATCATCTTAGTCCGGCAGTCATTTTATAGAACATAACATTTTGCTCAGCTTTTTGGATTTGACCAGGCAGGAAGATAAAACAATACCAACCAGTAAACTAATTTAGTACATGTGCTCCCTATAAGCAGACGATAGGTCCACACTTGCCTACACAACATTTTCCACTTCTTCAGCCACATGAGGTTTTGAAACGAGGCAACATAACTTAGTTTCATTATTTCAGTCAAATTTGAGATATTTTCTCTGTTATGAGCTAAATGTGGATGAAATGGACTATAAGAGGGGAAGGAAGATGAAGAAGGACCTTCTATTTAAAAGCATTTATCTGTATATTTACTTGAACATGAGAAATTATGAATGATGCATCCAATCAGTGAAAACTCTTGCTAACCCTCTAGCCGTAAGTGGGCAGAACTGTAATAATTTTGGTGACAAACAAAAGCGGAATGGAAAGACTTAGTTACCATACCCTTACCAAAGGAGTACATAAAAAACAGGTAGTGACATGCAGAAAGGAGGGACTTCAACAATTACCCCTGGAAGGGAGGAGTTACCAGAGGCACTGTGGTAGGCAATCTAACACACCACTTGGCAGCACAGGCAAATTAACACACAAGATCACTACACTTTCGTGAGTTTAAAAAGGCAGAAAATAAGATTTTACAACCAAAAATATCAAGGAACCTGCAGGAAGTTAAAATGCAATGAAAGAAAGGAATATTATTATAAATTTAGGTTTGCAAAACAAATATTTTCAGAAGCTAAATTGTATACATTAATATTTTTTACACAGTTCTTGGGACTTTAAAAATATGCTTTTTGGCTGGTATGTATTTGAAAAAAAATCCATGTATTATGCTCTAGAGAAAGAAGAGAATGAGAGATAACAGCTGCCAACTTTCATCACAGATGAAGGTACAGATAAAGACCTTCCCTCAAGGAGACACATCAACGAGAGCCTAGGATAAAAGGTGTGGTAGTAAGACAGCAAAAATGGACACTTGTTCTGCACAAAAAAATAGCTAGAGCAATTTGCAAAGCTAGTGGTACAGCCTTATTTTCCATTTATATTAAAAATTACAGTAGAAAATAAGTTTCAGTTAAATTTGTTTAGATATGAATGCAGATTATCTCTCCCAGGTCATTACCAAACAGAAAGCAACTGTATCATTGGAGGGAAACATGATATACTGAATAATTACAAATGCTCAGGGCTAAACTATAAGTATAGGGTTTGTTGTTTTTTAATTATTAAAGTAGACCAGCAAAATATAATTCTATTATGAAGTAAACCTTTCCAAAGAGCCAAAACCATGACTGCATGGCAATAAGAGGCCAATATGGAATTAGACCAGGCTGCATTATCTAGATTTATCTTCAAGAGATGATGGCTGAAGTTGTTAAGTAATGACCAACAAAGAGTTCCTTACTGAGGATAGATAAGTTCCACCTCTCCAAACCACATATTTTATCATCTGCTTATACATAAGTTTATCTGTACAGCTGTCCCTTCATTTTCAATCCACCTGCTGTTTTAGCTGCTTCTGAAGTGATAGCCAATGCGCAATAAAATGCTGAATAGAGTCTTCAATATAAAGAAGGGTGAAAAACATGTGAGCCCCACTATTCTGAAATGAAAGGTAAAGCATGCTTTTCTTTTAACTGAACTTACTTCATAATCTACTCAGAAGCCCTCTGGCAGGAAAAGAAAAAGGCAAATTATCTGTAGTAGACACGACACGGTGTACTGCATGAAGTAACTTAAACTGTATTATATGCATGATGTTGCTACACCCACCTCAATTTGGCAAACATCTCCATGTTAACAGGCCCCACCAGTATCCAACTGGGCACAACGGTCAGGATAGGAACATCCCATTGTAGGATCCATTGTTTTCTCATGAACTGCGCCTTATTTGTCAAATTAGGCAGTCAAAGAAATGAAACAGTTACTTGGTTAAATGAGTGTTTCCCCTGGCTATTAGACACAATGTATTACATCTCCAGGCATGTGATCAAACGATTGAGAGTTTGACCTAAATTTACTTACTGTGCTAAACAACCAAAGGAACAAAAGGAATCACGCCTCACTGCCTACTGTCAGCTACAAAGAATATCTATCAGTCTGTAACTGCAGATGAAATGCAGTTTTGTAGTTTCCTGTGCCAGATTCTTGGAGAAACTGCAGCTCAGGTGACAACAGACATTTCAGGGAGTTTAGGGTTTGGGGTTTTTTTTGCTGTTGCTTGGTTGTGGTCTTGTTGTGGCTTTTGTTTGTGGGATTTTTTCCTTAAAGCTTTATGCCGACTCCATTTGCACTTTTGGGACCCTAAAATGATATGCTTTAGAGGTGCCTTGACATCAACAGAGCTAAGCTTATGTGGAATTTCCACTTAAGACAGATGCACTTTGAATCCTTACAAAAATACCAATCCCAAAACAGCAGAAGTACAAACAGATCATAGTCTCACACATTCAATAAACCAGACTAAAAACACATGCACTTCTTAGAAATAAGCTTTCCTTGGGGGGGAGGGGGGGGGGGAGCATTCTGAAATTTCATAGATTCCCCTGATTTGGAGCACCTGCTAGAAGCTATTAACATGCAGTCATCTGAAAACAGGTTGAGTTCTTTTAGCATTATGTCATTTAAAAAAAAACTGGCAAAATAATACATTCAGCTAACAGGGCTAGATATTTCTAATTGAAATTCAAATGTTCGGGGCACCCAACTCCCTTTAATTCTTTTATATTTTCATATTCTAGTAACAATAGTTTTTCAGTTCATAACCCCTCTGCATGTGTGGCTCATGGCCATTTGAGAAGCAGCAAGGAATGAGGGCTAAGGGACTGATCCACACAAACAAAATAGTACTTATGTGCAAAGTAGAAAATGTGCATGTGAGTCTATTCAGTCTCTTTCAACAAAATGTAACTTGCAGTTTTACATGGGAAAACAAGAACTATGGAATAAACAGTAGTGTGTAACAAACCTAGATACCACAGTTCAAAGAAGCCCAAATACTAATATGAGTAGGAACTCCACCAAAAACAGCAGGACCTGGTTTCAGCCTATGAAATTAAAGGGTCTGGACCATTTTAATAGAAGCATTGGTACTGTCCTATGGGCAAAGCCTGTTGGAAACAGAGATCACTGCAGGACTAGAGGCTTTATCAGGTGACACTACCAGCAGAAAGGGAAAAAAAAAGAGAGCAAGAAAAGGCACTTAGTGCTTGCTTATGAACATGCAGCCCATACTGACACACATGGATAACTGTGCATGTGAGTATAAAACTTGTAAGCGTAAATATCTGTGCTTGCAAAGATCAGTTTGTATACTGTTTTTCCCCCGTGTAGTTTTGCTGGTTGGTCTGTTGCAACATTCAAATTTACGAATCGCGTTCAGTGTTCAAGGCGTTTTAACATGACAAGAATATAACATCAATAAATTTCATACATATTCCTCACTTCACCTGCCCAACATCAAGCATCTCTCAGCTCCAGCCTCCTCTTGACACCTCTCATGATGCTCAACAAAAAAAGTCTAGTCATGGTTATTTCTTTAACCATTTTTCTTTCACAAAAACTGCTATCCAAAGCTTAGCATCAGCTCTTGAAGGTTTTAGGACTTTTTTTAAGGTTTTCATCTTTGTATTCTGTAACCACATCATTTCACAAATATAAATGCCTTTTTTCCTCAAGATGTAAAGGGAAGGACTGAGGAAGGGTCAAGTTTAGTCCTAATCCTAGGCAGAGCCCAGCTTTATTTCACAAGATCAAGCAACAGGACATTGAACGAAAGGCAGGGTGAGGGGAAGAGGCACACATCCTGACACACTGACAGTATGTTGACAAACTTCTTTCAGCACCAAAAGGCTTCCTTCTTTTTGCAATTAATTTTAAAAGGTTTTTGAACAAATGGGCCACTGGCAGTCCCTCAAGGATTCATTTTCAAAAACTATAGCTCTCTATGAAAAAAAGCACTGCTTACAGATAAACTTCTGTGAGGCAAACCAGTGACCCCACACACCCCATGCCACATTTCAAGATGAGTACTGGAGCCAATGTGTTAAAGGCACTTTGAATAGACCTCCGGTGGCTTATAAATGTCTCAATAAAATCTTTTTTCTTTCTTAGAGAACACCATAATGCAGTGAACATTTATCTGATGTTTCAGAATATTAAGCCTGGATAATGTTGCCAGCACAGTGAAGTTCTCTCCACCTGCCCCAAGCCCCACATCCCCACCCCCACCCCCCTGTAATGCAAATCTCTGCTCTTTATGTATCAAATAAAGAACTTCAATCAGAGGCAAGGGAGTTGCCTGCAGCTGAGCTGACAGTGACAAACTTCAGGTTACACAAAAGATCTCCTTTCAAGCTATGCCAAGTAGTATTATAAGCAAAGCCAGCAATCTGAACCAGCAACCCTCTAGCTCTCACTGCCTGCACTATATTCCTACCTTCAGCAAAAAAATCCTTCAGGGCAGCAAGAACAGCAGTAAACCTGTCATTAAAAGCCACAGTACTGTCACATCAGCGACTCTCCCATGTCAGCTACAATCTTTAGCTCAGCTGTTTGCCTCTTTGGGGCGAAGTTTCCTTGGCTGTCAGAAAACAGAACGTGTACATTGGTCCTTCATAAGCATATACAAGCACTTCAGGGCACAAATAAACAAAACAGTCCTGTTCTTTGGGAAATCATGTTGATTTTTAAGAAGAAGCCAAAAGATGCCTCTGTGAATAGTCCTATATATGAATTAAAATGGTAGAACTTACATATAAATATGTAATGTAGAAAAAGCCACTGCCACTCACTTCCTCTCCCTGCACCAGCACTGGAAAATAGATTGTTTTTACCACATGCTTGCTACAGAACACATAGCTCAAGTCCTTGAATCACAGCCAAACAATTGGCCAAAACCCTAGAAACCTGCAGATCATTACGTTGGGCACTGGCATCTAGAAGCACAAAACAAGATCGCTTTCTTCATGTTTCCTCAGCCTTTGTGCCCCTTTCAACATCAATTGAAAACAGCTACCCCAAACCAGGGAACTTGTCTGTTCAACAAACAATCCAAGATGTTGTCCATTAGATAACAGCACCTGAAGAGAGAGACATTTTATTAAGTAACTTTTGATAGAGCCAAAGCAATTATACCACAGCCAAGCTGTTGCAGTGGCAAACTAATGGCATTCTGATAAAGTAACACAAACTCCAGAAAAACTTGGAGCATTGAGACAAGAGTTCTGAAACCACCCAAAACACTGGAGCTTTTTGCACTTCTGGTCACTTAAAATACAGCTGCTAAGACAATTCTCATAGGAGTGAGCAGAGAAGAAACAACAGTATCAGAATTTACTTGGTAGTGTGGTTAAGATGCAGAAGAAACAACAAGTATAAATGTCTTCAAGTCACCATCCTCCTCAGTGCTGAAGTCTGTAGGAACTTATTTCAGAGCATATGTAGGAAGGCTTGATGACCTAAGTACACTCAGAAATCCAAATTAATCTAATGGAATCTTAAGCCATTAATCCTTTTGTGGGTACTCTCATTCAGAATTATGGTGGATTTAACATTGTTCATCTTGAATTCATTTTCAAGACGAACTATTTTGAAGAGTAGACTTCTCATCAACTACAAGCTCCATTCTTACAATTATTTCCATAGTAAACCCAAGAGGAAGCAAGGTGTGACTGAGACTACAGCAGCACTGTGTCCATGAATATAAAGCCCTTTAGAAACAACAGATACAAACAAATGCTGCTGTTCATCTCACAAACAGCAGAGGTGCATGTGTGTCCCCCACTAGGCATGCTGGCTTTCCATAGCATAGCATCAGTCCTCAAGAGCAATCAATGATCTAAGCCCAGCACATAGAAATACCTGATGTATTAGAGACTATGAAGCAAAAGACCTTCCTTCCCAAAAGCAACTCATCAGTGCAGCAGACAGAAAGACACAAGGGTTAGCCAGCTCTTTGGAAATAGCTTCTTAGAGGTCCCACAGTCTGTGACAAGCCCAGGGACCCAACAGCAACAAGGACAGACAAGGTTTAAATGCAAGTCTCTGCCAAGCAAGGCACTCTGCTTCTGCATGTGGGAAATCCAATGAAAGACGATGACAGCTGTAAGTTAACACAATATATTAAAATACTCAGGTGATTAACACAGACCCTGTAGTGAGTAGATTCACTTAAAAGGGCTTTGTCAGCCCAGTCATAGTAGCTGGCTGATTTCTTTTACATCTCTCAGCAGAAGAGGCTTACGTAGTAAAAGATAGCAGCAATAAACCAGAAGAGGACAGAATTGTTCGAGGCCTTATAGGAGAAATACCAGCTTGATACAATGGGAGTCAGGATACAAAGCTAAAGAAGAGACAATTCAGGCAGATATACTAAGCTATGTAAAAGGTGAGTTTCCACAATAAAAAAAACCAAAACAAATACATTTCCATATTCAGTGCTGATAAACCACAGATTTTTACCATGTAGTAAGCATCGTGACCTTTACAGCAGAGCAGTGCTATCAGCCACACATTAGACTTGTGTGTGTGATGATGTACATCTTTACTAGTATGACAAATTGACAAAAAATATCTGTACAGTATATGCACAAATAAATTAAAAATTATAGAATCATAGAATGGCAGAGGTTGGAAGGGACCTCTGGAGATCATTCAGTCTAGTCCCAATTAATCAAACATCTCCTTCTCTTAGAAATGTTGCTGGAAGGATGCAGTCCTCAACCAATTAACCGTGCCTTCTTCCCCAAGGAAGGACCCATTACTATGTATTGTACATTAGCCGTTCCTGTGACCCTGCTTTCTCAGCTCAGACCATCTCTTCCTTCTATTCCATCTCAGAAAGTTCCTATATCATCCACTATCAGAACACATGCAAAGTACTCAACTCCAAAACATCCATATAAACATCTTGTAATCAGCACAGCCCACACTGGGACACCCCAAATTTCACAGCTTTTTCCATATATCTGGCCACAACACATGACATCAAAGAAGTTTCCCCACAGGAGTACAGACCACTCCATTAAACCAAAACACTCCATCTTGGAGCATTTAGTCCATCAACCAAGTAGTTCTTAGACCTTGACAAAGAAAAGTTCATAAAAATAAACATAACAGGACCTCTACATCCATGTGCCATTCTTGCTGAAGCTTCCCAAAACCACTTGTAACAGCTTGATACAGATCTGCAAACTGCCAAGTTTTAGCCCACAGTACCTGAAATCTGATAAAGTTCGGAAGAAAGGAGCAACAAATCACTTCATCTGTTGCTCCAGCTCCACCTGTAACTATGCAGATAACTGGTCTTCAGAAGCTTCTTGAAACCACTGAAGTACAAACAAGTGAAAGTAGTGCTTCCCAGGCAAGCCTGCTGCTGGCTGAGGAGTCAGCCCCAGAGTCCTGCACTGCTGGAGCTCTGCCTTTTCCCCTGTCAACTGAGCACGGGTTGGATTGTGATATTTCATAGAACTATAGAACCTTATAACCAGAGAACCTCACCTTGAATGTCTTCAGGGATGGGGCCTCTACCACCAAGTTCATATTAAAGAACTTCTTCCTAATGTCTAACCTAAATCTACCCTGCTCTAGTTTAAGACCATTGCCCCTTGTCCTATGATTCACACCTGTGTAAACAGCCCCTCCCCAGCTCTCCAGTAGCCCCTTCAGCTTCTGGACAGCCACTCTAAAGTCTCCCCAGATGTCTTCTTCTCCAGGCTAAACAACCCCAACTCTCTGAGCCTGCTCCAGCCCTCTGATCATTTTTGTGGGCCCTGAATTGGCTCTTCTGACGCAAAATTTGCCCTTTCTCAATGCCCGAATTATCCAATTGGAACCCTCAAATTGCCAATTTTGTCCCAAATGGCCCATTTGAACCAAAATTGGCATTTTTGCATCCCCATTTTGACAAAGAAATAGCCTATTTGGACCCTAAATTTGACCATTTTGAATCCCCCCCCAGACGGCCCATATACAGTGCGTCAAGCATTGAATGTTTTCAAGATGGTATAAGCTTAGTCTGTTCCTTAAATTAGGACTACTTCTAAATTATTTCTTCAGCAAACTTTAGTGGCTACGCAGTAATTGCACAGAAGACAGAAATTCACAGAAAGCTCTAGAATTACCTAAGATAGCTTTCCTGCTAATGTCAGTCTGAGAAATCCTACAAAAATTCTTCCGGTAAGTTCTCTTCACTAGATTTGCTCAGCTTTTCTTCACTTTGGTTAAATGGCTGAAAAGGAACCTTCTCACTTCACATACCTGTTCTCTCCCAACACTGTTTGCAGCAATCTCCTCTCTGGTGATAACACAAAACCAGAACGGCAAGTCTATACATAAATATGCCATAGGATTCCCGTATCTGTCAGAAAGTATGAGATTCAACTAAAACATATTTTAAAGAAAGTTCAAAAATCCTGCATAATTTTTAACAAGGATTTCAACTCCTTTTTCTTCCTATTTTGTATCACAAACTCTTCCAAACACTCTACACAGTGCTTAGACATCTAATCACCTTATTTCTGAGTCATCTCACTGACAAGTGGATTATTTTTTGCCAGAACAGCCTGAGATTTAGCAGGATCCTACCTACTAAAAATATGCTTGCTAAAGACTGCCTCTTCCACAACATACAACATTTTATTCATGAATGAACTCAATGATGCTAGCAGCAGGCATTGTGGGAGGGCATAAGAAGTCTAGGAGAAGATCCCCTGCTGTCCTTTGTATTCTTAAGGTCTCACTCAAGCATACATCTGCAGCAGTTTCAAACTCTACAAGTTGAAAAATATGCTACATTATTTATTTGCTTTACACGTGTTTCAAGAGTGAAAACAGTTGCCATGATGGGCAACTTCAGATAAGTGAGTTTGCCAAGTTCACTTGCCTCCTCCCATGGTTATACTTGAGACAATGAGTTCTTCTTAAACAAAAAGTTCTATTTTGAATCCCCTATAGAGAAATTCTCTACCTTTCCTCCCTCAAGAAAGATTTCCTGAGATCCTTCTATGAAGAAACAGGTATGACATGCTCACTGCAGGAATAATTAGATGCAAATTAATGCAGAATAAATAGGGAGGAGTGACAGTGGGGTCATTTCTTTTTGTAGCAGCTCAGCATTGAAGATCTGCTACACTGCCTTGCCTGGCTGCATCATCAGACAGAAACAGGCAATTCTACAGGACCATCCAAGCCCACCTAGAGTCGGAAAAGCTGTAAGTAAACTGACCTTTTTTTTCCCCCCTCCACTGTGTGACTTGGAGTGAGGGGAGGTGAGAAGACTGAAAATCTATTTCTAGATTTCTATTGGTTTCTATTGTAATAATTTAATTTCTTTTAAGAGAAAACAAGATTCTAAAAAGATGATCTTCTGATAAAGTCTTTCAGAATTTGTTCAAGTTTCTCTTTGCACACTGAAACGTTTCAATGCACCAGACACAAATTTATGAAATTGCTCTGTTGGCTCAAAATAAGGCCTTTAGGTTAAAAGCAATTTCAACAAAGAATTTGCTCAGCTCTACTCAGTTATAGAAAGCAGTTGATGCATGTCTGGAAAACAATTAGATGAAGATCTGCAAGCAAGTCTTGCCTGCTTTGTTAGCCAAACTCTGACCTTACAGAAAATCTCTCTCTGCATCTGGAGTTCCTCAACAACTAAATGAAAACCAGTATTTTAAACGCAAAGAGTACATACAATAAGGATACTAGAGGTCAAATACTGCCAGAAACAGCCATCTGCTTTTATACTATATTAAAATGTTCTGAAAGTTGATAAAACTGAAGATTCTACCAAAATACTTTAGAAAGATGAATAGCATCCAAGACAAAATTATCTGAAGATGAAAAATAAATTATTTTATTCTAATAATGGCATGAGTCTGTAATCTTTAGAGTAGGCCATTTCTTTGAGGGGAAAAATATTCAGGTGATAGCTTGCTTCTCATTGCATGCCAAGTTTTGGGGTCTTATGGTTCAAACTGGGTGAATTATAAATGCTTTCTTTTATTTGTCTGTCAACAGCTCCTCGCTGCTTTTATTTTCAATCTCCTGATTTTCATTTTGCAGGGACAGTTCAATGTATACAAAAAAATACAGTTTATATCGATCCAAGCTGTTCAGATCTGTAACATATTAGTAGAATTATGCCAACATGGAGAATGTATAAAAAACATGGGAACCTAAAAAATACTTTCTGATACCAAGTAAAAAATATGAAAACCGACACATTAGGTTTTGTGTTGTACAAATATTTTACAATATCATTCAGGGACTGATCATGGTAAGAAACAATGAGAGAGGTATCAATTTTATTTTAAAATGTAATTCTTAAAGCTCAAAACCTCAAAATCTATTTGCACTCATCTGTAACATATAATTCCACAGGCATGCATATTTACTAACGCACCTATCAAGGAATTCAGAGTAAATTTTATTAAAATAAATAAACTGATAGGTCTGGAGGACAAGGTATAGACAGCATAAAGACACAGGATAGACATACAGTGGAAATAAAACTAGTATAGGCTCTCACATAATTCACTGAAGAACGCCCATGTATATTTATGTATAATTGTAGATCTCATTCTCATACACCTTTATTGATTCTGTATCCCGTCAGGAAAGTGAGCAAGACTGCCCACTTACCTATTTCTATGTTGTGGAAACATGCTACATCTTATACAATTATACTAAATTAGATCTATATAAAACAGTGATCCAGGTCACACCATCTTTCAAATTCCTTTGCTAAGATTTGAAATAGTGAAGTAAAATTATAAAACCATTATTTCAACTCCTTCCAATCAAGTCAAGTGGCTACAAATTATCACTAGTATCATCTCCTAAAGAAACTGTCTCTGATTTAGTGATGAAAGGAATGAAGAGCTCACAGCCAGGAAGTGGGACTGGATGGGAAAAAAACCCTCATGCGACTCTCCAGCAATTTTAAGGACTGCTTCCTATGTGTCACATGTTATCAAGAAGCCAGAATAGATATAATGCTTTGAATCATGTATGGATGAAAATACTGGAGCTACAGATAAAAATACCTATTAACCTCTTCGTTTGTAGCTCCACATCACCAAGAGGCATGCTTGGGAAAGGTGCAGACTGAAGCCTACAATAATGTCTAATCCTGATAATGACAGCTTCTGAAGAAAAACACACCATACCCATAGGGAAGTATTCAGTCTTTCACTACAGCAGAGCCACAGCAAGACACTGACAGTCACAGTTGCCGCCCACAGGGAGCAAAGCCACCAGAACCACAAGAGAAGGAGTTCGAAGGCTCAGAGAAAGGCCAGTCTATCTTGGATTGACTGCCAAGGGAAGAGTAACAGAACAGCTTGTGAACCAGGTGCTCTCAAGTCAGCACAGGAAGAGTGAACCTATCCCTGTCTACAGGTGTTCTTCTACACAGGAAGGACATGGAGCTGGTGGATCAAGTCCAGAGCAGGGCCACAAAGATGATGAGAGGGCTGTATCCCCTCTCCCACAATGACAGGCTCAGAGAGTTCGAATTGTTCAGCCTGGAGAACAAAAGACTCTGTGAAGAACTTAGAGCAGACTTCCAGCATCTGAAAAGGCTGCCGGAAAGCTAGAGGGAGGGCTTTTTACAAGGCCAGGGAGCAATAGGACAAGGAGGAATGGTTTCAGTCTGGAAGAGGGTAGATTTAAGTTAGACATGAGGAATAAATTCTTTAGTGTGAGGGTGGTGAGACACTGGAACAAGTTGCCCAGAGAAGCTGTGTATGCCCCATCCCTGAAAGCATTCAAGGCCAGGTTGGATGGGACTTGGAGCACTCTGGTCTAGTAGGAGGTGTCCATGGCAGGGGGGTTGGAACTAGATGATCTTTAAGATCAATTCCAACCCAAACCATTCCATGATTCTGTGATTCTGATCATTTGCAGTTGAAGTTCAAGTTGTTCGAGTGGTGGTTTGTACTGCAATGAAAAGTCCTCAAAAAATATGCTGGGTACACCCACTTGACCTGAACTCTAATCGGATAACTTCAAAAGGCAAGTAAGGTTCTTGACTTGATACATAACCCATGTTTAACATATATATGTATGACATGTGTAAGGGTATTTTAGGCACAGAAAGAATCTCTGCATCTGGATTCATCCTTTGGATATTCTGTTGGTTCTTCCCACAGGTCATGGCAATCAGTGGCACACAGATATGAATACCACACAGCATAATCCACAAGATACTCAAGTAATCCAGAATCTTGACTAGACTTATATGTTTGCACTGCCTCTGAAGTGGGAAAAACATGAGTATGGGAATAGGTAAGAAGGTTTGAAAAAGGGTTACTGAAATTGTTCTGCAGGTTCATCATCTCATGGGATAAAAGCTGATTCTTCTCCAAGTCCAAGGAGTTTCTGTTTACTGTAATGGAGATTATGGAACAAGTTGTGCTGACCACTCAAGGCTTACAAACCTTTATATATTAATCAGCCACAAAACAAGAAGTGTTCTGTTGTTTTGTTATTTAAATAAGCAGACTTCCCTGGATTATTGGTTCAGGAACACTTTTACATCTGAGGAGCCATATTCACAACTTATCTTCATGGAAAAAAAAAATACAAAAGTAACTTCACCTCTCTTTTTCCTAAACAAAATTTAAAAGCTGGATAATTTTCTTAACAAAAAAACCCAACCTAAGAAATAGTTCTCCACTTGTGTACTGCAAGAGAAATGAAGTTCCAACTCTGACTCAAAAAGCCAGATTCTTAATTAGTACGAACCTCAAAGTACCAAATTCATCTAATATGAGTCACTGCTTCCAACTGTAAATTTAGTATACGTCAGCAGCACAGCATCCCTTCCTATAAATGAAGGGAGAACAAAGGGAAAATGGATTTTGAGAAAGGTTCTGCACTATCATCATAGTTAGTCTTCAGAAGTAGAAACATTAGCATTGACTGACATAATCAACATCTAGGCAGGTTTTTCTACTGTGCAATAAATTCAGCGGGTTTGATATGCTCTTCCCACACAAAGCTGCATATTTTCTTTTTGCCTGATGGAAAACTTGGAATTGGCTAACATTAGGCTCTTAAATGACAATTAACTTTAGCAATGTTAAAAATGCCCTCATTCAGTTATTCATATTACTGAGATTGAAGGGTTTTTTTTGGTGGCACAATTGTTGCTGTTCCAGATACATTATAACTAAAAAAAAGAAACGTTTTCTATTCTCTCTCTTTCTTCTTAAAGGACTCACTGAAGCAAAATGCAGAGAAAGGTTAATGCAACTCCGAAGGAGATAAGTTTCTAACAACAGGAAAATTTGACTGTTAATTATCAGCATGAATTGAAATAAAGTTCCTCTTTAGGAGGTTTCAATTCTGAGTTTCCAGTGTAAAAGGGAAGAATTTGCCTTTCATTTTTATCTTACATATTATGCTAATTAATTTACTTTAAACTAAGTGGGAGATGTTATTTCCCCAGTCGTGCCTCTTCTTGTTGTATGTTTCCTTGCTCAGATTTTAATTCAGAGCTACATGCTTTGGGAAATGATTGGAAGAGAAGGTATGGGTAGAGGCTTTGTTTTGCTGTAATTTGGGACTGATTCAGCAGTACACTTCAATTATGATTCTTTGAGTATTTACTTAAACAGTGGAAAATGCTCAAGAGTGGTAAGGAAAAAACCCTCCAAAGCAGCAGGCAAGGAGAAACATATACATCACATTTACAAAAGGAAAAGCCATGTTAGATTTCACAGTTCCTCACTTCATAAAGGTAGAACAGTCTTTTAATTGCACTTTCTCAAGTTTTACCTTGGGCAAATTTTTTGTTTTGTTTTTAACACAACTGAGGGAATACTATGCTATAAATACAGAGAAAAATATGGATGCCTTAAGATGTTTTTTTTCTGTGGTCTCACTACCACAATTATTCAGTGCACCTCCCCTTCTTTTCCCACCCTTCAGGGATTACCATCTATAACCGCATTCCCTGGCTTTTTCCTTCACCTTTGGAGCTAATTTCCTCATCTAGTTTTGTTTCCTTCCTTTTCTACATGTTTCATTTTCTGTTTACCTATATATATATATATATATATAAGATATAAGACATCTCCACTCTGTATTCTCTCTCAGAAGAATATTTGCTGGTTGAAACATCCAGTAGAGGCTGCACAGACCCGAGTCTTGCCTATAGAGTGAGAGCACCCAATTTTTACACTGTAACCACATCCTGATGTCTGTTACTGCTTCCAATATATACAAAGTAATGTATTTTGAAGGCAATTTACAAAGAAAGAGACCAGAGCAGAAACCTAGTGGGGAAAAAAAAAAAAAAAAAAAGCAAGTTCAAAACAGTCTTAATTATTTTGTACTTCCTCACATTACAAGGGAATGAAGAAAAACAGAGTTCTTATGTAAGACTGCACAAAAATAATTGTCTTGGTACTGATCTTCACTGCCCTATGACTTCGTTATGCCCAGGTTTCCTGAAGAAATAACCCTCACGTGCTCTCTCACACTCTAGTAATTTGTGAATCAATAGGCTAATCTCCTCAAAGATAGTGATTTTCATAAAACATTATGACATTGGGTAGTTAAAGCAGAGGAGGGAGAGTATTAGCACCTCAACAGAAAAGCTGTAACTTGTGTTCCAGCTTTACTAGACACCAGAACATGCATGGATAGCAGAGGTATTGAAATTGTCATATCTGCAAAAAAGCTTCAGCTGAATCGCACAGCTTCCTAGACACCAGAAATTTCAGCTACTCAGGCAAATATGTAAGAAACCAGGGTTTATTTGTTCTGCTGCTGCTGGAGTGACTTGTTTGAGAATTAAATTCCTTCTATTCCTCATCTTTCCCTACTGCAGCATTTAACTGTGCTTTCAAGACCCAGGCAGCATTCATCAAATCTGTAAGACAACTGGGACAGGAACAACTCTTCCTGTGGAAACTTACAAAACATTCCTCAAAACCATCCACGCATCATAACATAAAAGTTTATGGAAAAAGAATTGCCATGTAACTTAAGCACATGACAATTATGATAGAGTGCATAAGGTGACACAGATGTCTCCCTTCAGGTTATCTTCTGCCAGATGTCTCAGCTAGCAGATTTGAGTGGTAAAAAGGTATACAAAACTCTTACAAGTACATTCAGTAGTGAGAGCCATTTTTTCCTTGGTCTGTTATTTTGTTACTCATGTTGGTAGAACTAAACAGCCATGAAACATTTTTCAAATTGAAAGAAAAATTTACAATAGCCAAAGTATCTGCTTGTCAACCACACTGTTCCAGTTTTGGCAACCAGAGAATGAATTGTCTAAAAATTACTTGTTGTCTTGTTTGAGAGCTAAGTTTACCAGCAGAGACAAAAAACCCCACAAGCTGCTGCACAAAAGACAGTGTGATTCGGTATGCCTTACCCAGCACTGGGAATTTTGTCAGTGAGCTGAGCGTAGAACCGCAGTTATTATTTAGGTAAATAATTCATACTACATACTGCTTTAAGGGAATTGCATGCAGCCTGTTTCCCCCCATAACTAGAAGTATTGTTTAGCAAATGAATTAAAGCTTTCATTCCTGATGTGAAGTTGTGCAAGAGAACAACAATGAATATGTAATTAGATTAATAGTGGTTTTTTCTCACCCTCTCCCCACTCCTCAACCCCCATATGTGAGCTAGAGTAAGCTATTTGTTGAGCACAGTTTGGTTTTAGAACAGCTTTCATGATTCAAGTAATATTCAGCTCAAACTGTCATCACGGAGCCTCTTATCCAGCTTTGATGAACTAGAAATTGAAGACTGCAAACAGCAATATGCTAAAATAGTCAGCCTGCTAATATTTAGACTGCTAAGTGTCACCTCTTGTTTCAAACACCCAAAAGATTTTCCTGTGATTTACTACTTAACTACAGGTACAATCATGCTGCAGAAGAAGCCTGCTCTTGGTGGCTTTTCCTTACATTTATTTATGTGAATTTTTGAGAAAGTCTGTCTTAAAATCGGAGTATGAATGAAAGCTGCCCTACCAGATTTGACAAGGAGGAAGCATTGGTCTATTGCATACCTGAAGTGTACAATACCTACAGGCAAAGTTCAAAAGTACAATTTATCAAAATCTGTGAAAGGAACACACACATTAATTACATTCTAAGGTCAGCTGGTCACTTTTTCACTTTCAAGCACTTCATTTTGCAACCATGTCTGTGCTAGCAGACATATTAAACAACATGAAAGTTTTTGTGGAGACTCTGGGAAACAGTTTCCACAATAAGCGACCTGAGTGCCATGTCTTTTGTTTTTCTCATGTCTTACTTTTTTAAATACAATATTCTTAAAAGTGTTTGTCCTCCAATCATGGATGCGCACCTGCAACTTGAAGTTCCCTTTGGGAGGTTGTCTGGGGCAGGAGAATTAACAATGTATAGCTATGAGATATTCACTCTTGAAATAATGATTCTAATTGTCATGCTCACTAGAAAGATAGTAGTTGAAAAATTCCAGTATGAAATTTGATATTTCCAAAGGGAAAAACTGAAAAGGCAGCAGAGAATCTACACTGGCTAAGGATGTGGGCATAGAATGGCTCTCATAGTTTCAACTAGTGGAATCCTGCATTTACCTTATAAGTTGATTAATTTTTTTCTTCTCTTTTTCTGCTTACTACTGTTGCATTTCCATTGTGCCAGACTGAGCAATTGCAGGCAGCAAACACCTCAGAATCAGCCTGACTGTATGTAATGAGGAGGAAAACGCAATAAACATTAATTGGATTGCAGGAAACACGTACTATCTAGAAGTGACTAAAGCGTTCCAAAAACATACGAAAGGAAGAGGTTTAAATGCACCTGCCACAAGCCCTGATCCCATTCCTGCCTCAAATCCTAATAAAATCAAGATGTGCCCACAGCAGGTTACACCTTACTCGCATGATATGTGTATATAACGATACACATTTCACAGATCATCTCCCTCATTGTTCTTTTACTTTTCTCCCACTGCCCCCAAAATTAAAACCCCAACCCTCACATGTGTACTGGGATTTTATTCCTCAGATTTACCAGTGGTCACCCTCAGAACATGCATGGATCTGACCCACAACTTGTCCTATTTAACAGATTTACATCCTCATGTTTCTTGAAATCCTTCATGTTCTTCCTCTTAATTTTGACATTTAAAGGCAGACAAATGAAAATAACAACCTATGTTCCTCTTCAGTATCTACCTGAAATTGACATGGCTGCTAGTAGCATGGGCATTAAGATAACAGATTTGAATATTTAACACTGCAGACATTTCATAAACCCTGGGTTTTCAGGGATTCATTCTGCATCTTTTACCTTACTTTACAGCAATCAACCACAATGCAAGTGTTGCTTGCTTTGTTTAAACACACACACAAATTACAGGCGCTACTTGTTTTGAATTCATCAGCTATCTCACATATAGAAGAGTCTGCAACAAAGTGGAGACAAAACACCAGCCCAGATTGATATGATACCGTGTTCTTAGTGCACCGAACCGCACTCTTTCACAGAACAGAATGTCCCATTCCAAAATACAATTGATGTATCTGTTTTTCTTTACTGATACCAAGCTTTCCCATGGTAGGTGGTGAAATACATGCCTCATGAAGCTACATTCAACTTTTTGGTTGCCTTCATTCAAGGCATTCTCTGCAGTTCCAGAAGTAGAAACAAATCTGCAAATATTTATACAGCATGGACATGTCCGAGTGCCACCCTAATGACTGCCTTCCAATTTTGTTCTGTGTCTTTCATATTCTCTCTCTTCCCTCCCTCTAGCTTGTAGGATTTTAATTCTAGATTCAGGTAACTTAAGAACACTGCACCAAAGAAGTAATTCAACATGTTTCTCTTCTCTCCCTCCATTAAGAAAAACCAGAAACACATTACATACATTACCAAGTCTGTGTGCTATATGGTAATATTAGCTTAACTGGGGTGCAGAACTGCACTAGTACTTTCCTGCTAGTTGGGGTTGTAACTTGCAAATTTAAGTAAAGAAGGACTTGGTAATATTCCTGCAGAAGTGCAGACATAGAGTAGGAGTCCAAATAACTTCTGCAGCCATTGGGCAATTTCAGTCCAACTGAACTTGTCCATTATCAGAGGGAAGCCACAGGTGAGAAGAACATTATGAACAACATAATCCCAAGAGATGCTTCAGAAGGAGTTCACACCTTGTCAGACAGCAGAGGACCTAACCACTGAATGTTATTGCCATCAGTAAGTCTTCCTGCTCCTCACAGAATTAATTCTGTGTGCCAACACTGCAATGAGAAGCTAAAAACAAAAGGTCAAGGTCCCTTGGATCAATATTTCTTTTATCTTGGTTATATTCATTTCCAGCTATCTGCTGAGGGTAAGAGAAGGAAGTGTGTGTGGAAGCAGGGAAGGGAGGCTATTAAAATCAAATGCTGAAGTTAGAGTAGGTGAGACACTTCTGAGTACAATCCTACTCCAAAGAATCTCCTCTGAACAACGGTTCAAAGCACAAAGTTCTGAAGGAGTCTGTCTCTTTCCACCACCCTAAAGAGAAAGGGAACCCATTAAAATAATTGTCTAAAGTTACATGGTGTGAACAGCATGATTTACATTTGCAGAAAAAACTTTCCTCTGGGTCCAACCCCAGAATATAATATGGGCACAATCAAGTACTTGAGTGTATAGTAAACTTTCTATGTTAACAAAAAATCAGGTTCAGAGGTGCAAACATACTCAATGGCTCTGTTTTATGCTCAGAACATACGGATGTAAAGCCAAAGAACAAAAAGAAGTTGTTGAACTTTCTGAGGAGCCCAGAACCCTCACAGTAACTATCTATGCCATTTTCTTGAAGAAAACATCAGCTGTAAGGAAGATTCCAGAATAAAAATATTTGCTTTTCCTGCAACAACTCTACAGTCAGACTCCAGGGCAACACACACATACAGTGAGTTGAAGCAACAGCTGAAGTTTGATATTAGCTTGTTTGAATCTCTGCCAGCATCTTAGCTTTTGGATACATATTTAAAATTTAGACATCAAATCAAACTTGTGTACCATGCAGATATGCATACATAAACTTCTTTTTCAGCAATGATATTTTGTCCAAATAGCCTCAGGTTTTAGTAATAACTCTTTTAGAAGCAGGAAAGGTATGAGCAAAAGAGGCAAAATCACTGTACAATGCAACTGAATTAAAACAGCATCCAAAGTATTTAAACACCTTAAAAGATTCCAAACGTAAATTTATATTGTCCCGCAGTTATTATTTCATATTATAGTTACTGCATATGACCTGCTGTTCCACACAAATGGCCACACAGTCAGACTTGGAGACAACAGCCAGTGGCAAACATGGAGAAAGAGCATAAGAGCAGGGCAAGCATGAAGTGACACTACACCAACATATTCCTTTGCTTTCCAGGAACTGTCTGAGCCACAGACATCTTTGCATTTAGAAGGCCCTCATGGGTGTCATTTGTGTCATAATTTTTGAACCCAAGAATAATCTGAGTGTTTGTATTACAACATGGCAGCGAGTTGCCCAGAACCGCCTTCTTTCTTGTATGTTTCCAGCCTGAAACCTGATCATTTGAAGCTCCCCCAATCCTTACTTTATGAGAAAGTGTGGTCACTTGTTTCTTAGTCACATTTTCCATGCCACCCAGGATTTTACAGTCTTCTGTCATATCCTCTTCACAAATGTGTTTTTTCCAGTGTTAAACAGGTGGGGGTTTTGTGGAAGTCATTTCACTTCTCCAAGTATCCTTGCTACTTTTCACTGTATCTATTGTAACGTGAAATGAGGAAATGAAACTGGGAAGCAAACGGAGTTTCAGATGTGGGGTGTTTTAGAGGGGTATGAGTTTCTCAGTTTCTCAATGAAGGCTGAGATCTGAAAATGGAAAAGATAGAAACTTGGTAATCTCAGCCTGGAACTGGCTAACTCCAAATGAATCAGCCCAAAGACAGGAAGCAATTCAGTCTATTAGAACAGCATTTTGCAAGCACTAATTAACCTAGTTTAAAATTTTTAAGAAGCAGTCTGAGCTAAGTAAAACAAACATGTTTGATGCACGTTCTTCTGGCCATCTTTCTCCTAGTTTCCACTCTCCCAGAAAGCTGTCATAATAGGCTCCCTCCCTGGAGTTGTGCCCTGTTTTAGCTCCACTTGTCTTTCCTCCTCCAGACTGCACACACAGAGAAACAACTTCTGCAATCCCTTTTCTCTAGCTCTCATGAGTCTGGCTTCTGTCCAATAATTTTATAGCAAGGAAAACCGCCACTTAACTCTCATCTGAGCCTCCAACTTCCAGACTTCTTCCTCTTGGAATGCCTTTCTCAAAAATGAGGAATCACATTAGAGAAAGAAAAAAAAAATTAAGGCAGGAGAGGGGAATGTATTTGTATAGTCAAAGATAGCAAGCAATAATTTTTATGACCCTACAAATAAAAAATAACTGAAAAAAAATTCAAGGTCTATATCATATGGAGACATCTTGAAGAACATAAATCACTCCTAAGTAGTGTGGAAAAACGGGAATTGTGCTTGAAGTAAGCTAATGAGGTCAATACAATGACTTCCTAGGTTCAGGACTCAGTACTAGAAAAAATTATCCTTATCTGTTGGGAGTCAAGAACTTATTAAACAAGTATTAGACGCCATGAAATTGCTTCTCAGGTTGCACTCCTAACATACACCTTGCTTTAATATAAAGAACAAATTTCACTGTCCAATTTTCCAGCTAATATTTAACAGCACAAAGGGGAAGACTACAGTGCAAAGTTCACAAACTTTGATCAGATGTATTGTGAAAGTAAGGATTCTACCAGAACAGTAGCTGTAAAATGCTAGCAAAAGTATCTAATTGTTTTTATAACTTTGTGACCTTAAGCAGACTCTGTTGTCTTATTTAGTAAGAAAATTATTTAATTGTCTCTCTTCTTCTCCAGAATTTTTAAATTCACTCTGTGCTGCTCACCATGAAGACACATGCACAGTTGAAACAGAAAGGCTAAGCATGTTTCCAAGCACTTTTACACCAAATAACTTCACAAAAACAAAACCGAACTCTGTTCATATATTAGAATTATGTTAAAAAAAAAAATATTCTGAATTCACTCTGGGAGTCTGTAAAAACATGCAATAAACTATTCATGCTCGGGTCATACACACAAGAATATAATATGTGATCAACTTACAAAGCTGAAGAGAATCTTGCTAAGTCAGAAACAACTGAATGGTTTCAGATATGAAGGAATCTGACCTGTACAACGTCATGCTGATTTTGGACTTCTATGAAGACATTATCCATATGATTTTGAGCTGAATGCACTGGCTTAGAAACTCCTTAATTATTTTTAAGCATTGATGTTTCGGCTGCAGCTAACCATATCCAACTCCTCTCCCTGTTACCTAGATGCATGTTTCCCTAGACCAACCAAGATTATGTGGAATAATTTCTTGTACAGCTGAGTGAAACAAGCAGAGACTGCTGCCTTCAGGTCACTCTGCAGCACAGTTTACTAACACAAGCACACATATCCTGTCTTCACTCGTACTTTGCATGCTTGGAACCTCTTAAAGTCCTGTTTAACAAAACATGGTTTGGGCTTAAATAAAAGCACTAGCCTCACTGATCTGAGGAAGGTTTAAACTATTTTTAAAGGCTCTGAGGATCCATTACCAGTTCTCTCACTCACTATTGACTGCACATCATTTAAACATGTTTCTTCCCCTCTCACAGCCAGCCAGCAAGAAGTGGGTATGTTTCATATTGCACTTGCTGTAAGCTACATACAGTGGGCACTGAACAGTATGACCAGAAATCTTGCAGGGTTTGATTTACAATCTTGCATGCTGTAAGCCCCTTGGGACAGGAAACTCATGTTTTATATAACCATAAAAAAAACATGCATATCTATGACACTGTATAAATAACAGAGGATCAGATTAAAAACATCTGCAGACGCTCTGGCTGATCTATTGTGTTGCTGCCTGCTGTCTCTTCATAATTTTTGATGGCAGACAAGTGATATCACACAATAGGATTGCTAGCAGTGCTGATGCAGCTACATGTTAATCGATAACAACATGTTAACAGAAGACCTGATGAAGAGAGAAATTAAAAAATAATCCGTCCTTCAGGCATGACCTCTTGACAGGTTTCCATTTGATTTTTGTTTACTTTTCATGAAGAAAGAGAGGAGACATGGATGACTTGAACAAAACATTTCTGGAAATGTGGTAGGAAAGAATAAGTACTACCTTTCTTTGATTCAGAACTAAGTCTGTTGTGATACAACTTTTCTCTGGCTGCCCAGACCCATCAACATCTATTCATCTATTGTAAATTGCTTCTGTGAAAGCAAAAATAATGTATATCTGCAACATGGTGATAGTCACAGAAGATATAAAGAGATTCACACACTGCAAGTATTGGGTACAGAAATAATATAAAAAGGGAAGCACACTGCTATTGATACCAAGCAGGGAAGGGAACAACTACATTTCCAAGAGAGAGGCAAAGAGGAATCCTAAATTTAGAACAAAATTCAGAACAGAAGCCAAGATACTGTCACCACCAGAGCTGCGTGAACAACTCACAGAAAATCCTTCAGCAGTGTTAAACTCAGCCCCTTTAGGTTTAGAACAAGGGAAACAAAATCAATTCCCTTAACATGAACCTTCTCCGTCTCTATCAAATCTCTATCTAAAAATTAAAACTGAAACACTTTTTTCTCTGCCCAACAATATATTTTTCTAACTTGATTACAAGCCTTTCACTTGGACTCTATAGTCAAACTTTTGGCAGCTGGTCACACTGTAGGTCTCCTAAATTGAATAAGCCTGGGTTTTGCAGTACATCTCAGGCTGCTTTCACAAAAGACAATCACTAATTAGAAGTCACTCCATTTAATAAAGAAAGTTCTCTTTTACAGTGAGGAATTAAGAACAGTTTGAAAGATAAAGGAAAATTCCAGAAGTATGAAACTGTATGAAAAAGGATTTATTCCAAATGAGACAACCCAAAGATATCCAGCTAGATCATTTCACAGGCAACTGCTTCCCTCCACCTTTCCATGTTATTCTTTCAGATCTATCCATACTTCATCTGAGGCATTTTCCTCTCTCTTTTCCAGCAAGTAAATGATGTAGTTATGGTGCCTTCTACAGTTGTATTCAAAAGCATGGTGCTTTCTATTCAACTTTTACCAGTCCTTTTCAAACTAACACTCAGACACTTAAGGAAAAAAAACAAACAAACAAAAAAACAAACAAGCACAAAAACCAAAACAAACAAACAAACAAAAAACCACACCACACAAATACAACATAACCATTATGGACAAGAACACTTCTCCCTTTACGTTTCTGAGAAGAGAAAGGAGGGTAGCACATATGCATATATGTATGAAGATGTACATATAGAATCCACATAGCTTCCAAATGCAGAGTATGTGAAGCATTTCTATTGATAAAGTTTTTGTATTCCATGTCACAAGTCTGGATATCAGAGACTGTCATTACACAAAGAAGACAGGATGCTCAGTTTGATCAAGATATTCACTTACTAAACAAAAAAAACACAGATTGTCTAAAAATGAACCTAGAATGTGATCAAACTGAACTGCTATCTGCTTTACAGCCAGCGAGCGCCAGGCCAGCTTGCTAGCAAGGGCTTAGCAGGTGTAAGACACATCTGTTGCAGCTGGCAGCATTGTATATGATGCTGCATGACTGCAGGTATACTTAAACACATCTTCTCCAATCTCCTCTCCATGCCCAGGAAGGGACTGACGGGAAAAGTAAGTCAGAAACTTGGATAGTATATTGTTTACTATGAGAGATTTTTATTAAAACACATGAACTGCAACAATAAAGCATCTTAATGATTAAGGACAGAATCAGGTTACTACTTGCACCAGGATAGAGGCTCTGTGATGTTGTTCCTGCTGCTGCGGAGGTGATCAGTAACTGGAAAAGGAAAGAGCTAATAAAGGCAATTGAGTAGCTTGGAAAACATCAAAATTCAAGAGAATTCTAAATTCTAATCCCACAGCATCACACAACCTTTCCAGTCACACACAGTGCTGCAGCATTTACTAAAACCAGATTTTAAAATGCTTTTAAAATGTAGCTCATGTTGGGAGTACTATCTATAGATTTGGAAGAATTGCAGGCCATTAACTCTAGGCCTACTAGTCTCTACAGGTTCATGCTAGATGTGCTGCTGGTTTGCTTATACACCATTTTGTTTCATTTTCAAACCCTAGAGAAAAGAAAGCTCAGAATTCAGAATAAAACTCTGAAGAATTTCAGAAACAGTTCACAAGGACAGTTCAGCTGTTCTGTAACAAAGTCTTATTTATAAAGGACAAAAATTTATCTTTGGAATTCAGAAATTTAAACACATAGATTTTGAATTGTCCCTTGTTTAGAGCCTTGAGATTTATTTTGATGAGAAACACAAGTATGTGTTCATTCATTTAGACTGGCAGTATCATAACTTTCTCTTTTATCTTTCTCTGGAGTTTAGGGGCTCTCCCTTCATTGCATGCAGTTTAAATCCTCTACGATTTTTTAAAAACACTAGAAAGCAGCAGCTGTGAAATTCTTGGTCAAAATCACAGAAGGCTCCTACCAGATTTGGACATAGTAGGGGGAAACAAAATGGAAAACCAACATCCCACAAAGACACACAGACCCCCCCTCCCCATACATAAACTCCAACAAAGTAACTTTCTGACAAAAAGTAAAGAAAAAATAAAACTATTATAAAAAATCATGTTAGTTTTGCCAGAAGAGTACTTAGGGGAGAAGAATGAAAGCATATTGGGGGTAGAGGGCACTTACAGAAGTGTTGAGCATTCATTTCAACCTTCTGTTACCCTGAAGAAGAGTGATTTTTATTTTGATTAGTACAGTAGTATAAGTGAAGGCTGAAGAAAAACACAAAATCCTCCATCAGTCCTTCCCCCTTCTTTAAAAGTAGATACAAGTTTTCTCATTTGCTTCCTGTTCTGCAGGGAACCAACTCTAAAAATCCTCTCTTAAATCAAGCTTTTAAGCTGCAGCTTCTTCTGACCAGTTGCCTACAATTCTTTCCCAAATAAGGGGAGAAGCAGTATTTTGTATACTGTTTCAAAACTAGCTTCCCTGTTCCTCCCCTATTATTCGTTTAGAATTAACTTCTCAACCATATTTTCAAGTAACTCAGACCAGTTAACCACATCCATGCATGCAATCATTAATGGAGCTACAGTCACATAAAACAGGAGAAAAAGCTGACTCCCTGTGCCTTTACCTTTAAGTTCTTGATACAGGAATTCTCTGAATACACAGAGGACCCGAGGTATGGAATTATTGCTAAATCACTTCCTTTCTGTCTTGGTGCTTCAGCAAACCAACTCTACCTTGCACTGTGTCGGTATATGGCTTGACATAAATCATCTACTTGCGTTATTAATTGAGGAATGCAAGGCACAAAGTTTAGCTGGCGAAGGGCTTCTGCCCTTTTTCTAGAACAGCAAAAGGCTATTACAAAAGCAGAGAAAACAAACAAAAAAGTATCCCAAGGATGAGCTTTATTTCCCTCAGACAAAATACATAATCATTCCCATTCTACATTTGTAGACTTTAAACATACAAAATGCCACAAAAATGCACAGAAAACTTTTAACACATACTGACTATTAGCAATAAGCAATGAAAAACAGCTGCATATGAGGATACATGACATGAAACACGAGGAGCCATGTAAACAATGCTCTGTGATTTATCCTAATACTGGGAATTGCAGGATGAAGGCTTTTAATCAGATGGCCTCTAGCAACAGCCCTGTTCCCTGGGACGTAAACACGTGTCAACATTTTTTATAAAGGCATGATACAGCCTCTGTCACAAAACAAACCTTTTGCATCCTTTTATGTCAGAAAACACATTTACATTCATCACATCTACGTGACTGTAGAAGACTTTGATGATTTCAGTTCTGCTCATACTGATAATTTACTTGACCCATTTGTGTCTAAATTTACCTACCAACTTCCAGAAGACAGAGAAAGACAGACACCAAAACTTCAGTGGGAATATAAGGATTTCTCAATGAAGCATTTCTAGAAAATGAGCATAATAAGCTCTTTGAGATACACATCTATCTTCATTTTCATGTGATATGTAGCATGAAGCTAGCAACAAAAAATCTTGAGAGGAAAATGAGTAAACAGCAGTTGATACAATTTCCATTTTACTCTGTACTTTTAGCAAAGAAAGGACTCCTTGGATACAGAATGGCAACATTTGAGGGACACATCACAGTACTATAAAATGATGATAGAACAAATAAGAGCAAGAAAGCTTGATGCCACCCAGTCCCTTCACAATTCATGGTAAAGGAGACTGTAACTGCTCAACAATTTGGTCGTGGAGCAGAGACTGGTAGACTTGTAGAAAGCAATAACTGCTGGTGTCTTTAATGACAAGCTGCCACATAAAACACAGGACAACAAAAATGAAAGTATCACATAAACTAACACAGAAGTACTGCAGAGAAGACAACCCACTAATGTGAAAAAGAATTGATAATATGACAAGATAGTCAGATGTACTGCAAGCATACAGGAAGGGGAGGTGAGTACAACTGTCTGGGTTTATGGCTTTCTATTGGAAATATGACATCCTGATGAGCAGTATTGTATTATTGTATATGATGTATCACATGATGCTTAATGCTAAGTCTAGTTCAAATTTTGCATGCTCTAGATCCCAAAACAGTTTTAAGCCATCACCTTTGAAGATCAGGAAGATGCACCAACTTCTGCAAACTCTTTTCCACTGACATTTAGATCACAGATTGTCAGGATTTCTAAGAACATTTGTTTTTCTTTAATATAGTACCACAAAAAATGGTATTTTGAAAAATTTTCAGCTGTAAATGTTCATACACAGCTATAACCTCTAAACAAGTTCCTATTCAGAATTTTAGACACCCCAAATGCGTTCTACACATCATCAGACCAGATACACAATCAGTAATTCTACTAGATGAGTCAAAGGCAAGCCTTTTACTGACAAAGCTATTCCTTCCTAAAAATAAAATAATTTTAAAAAAAAAATATTAAAAAAAGTCATTTTATATTAGTGTCCCAAATCGCTCTGTGACAGACTACTAACCCACCAATGTCAATCAATTTTATAATGACAGAAAGAAACTGCAGAATATGCAATTGCAAAAGCTTTTTCCATTGCATTTAGGAATGTTATGTTCCCAGGGATAATTTTGGAAATTATGCATAGTAAAATAGCAAAACCCAAACTTGGACATACTTGTTTTAATACAGGATGTACACCTAAAAATAACTAAATGCTGTAGAAAATAAAATTCCATGCGGTGGCCAAGCACGGGGCAACTGAGATAGCCTGGTGTCAAGCTTTGCTTTAGCATTCAGGGCAGGGTCAAGAGAAATATAAGCCAGAGAGAAGGGACACGGGATGACAGCTGTAAATGAGCAGTAGTCAATTAGGCCCAGAAATTTAAATTCACTTTAGCGTGAGAGCACAGGAGACACAAGGACAAGGCAGAAGAACAACAGAGGAAGCCAACTTACACCCCAGAATCACCACACCTTCAGCTGTAGCAATGAAAGTTGCTCATACCATGTGCTCTGCACAGTCACAAATTATGAAGAAAACAATGTGCAGTCTTTTCTACTAAAGAAAGTATCTGTATCTTATGTCACAACCAGGATTACATGCTGCACTATCACTTGATTTCCTTGCATCAATGCTTAAGAATATACATTCACCAACATATACAAATTAATTTGTACAACAATAAAGCTACAGCTTAACAATACAGTGCAGATTCAAGAATAAATTCGATATAACAATGAAAATAACATAAAACTGATTTATCAACCAGTGCCAAAGCTACTCACACCAAAGTATTCATGTAGGTCAAGATCTGCTATTTCTTACTTACTTCTTGAAGTACATGGACAAAGAACAGTAATTTTGCATGGTTCCTTTACCAGATAGCTAGTGGTTGCCTAGAACTGTAGCATCCTCCATTTATTTTGTCAGAAAGCATCACTTCTGGATGCTGATCCTTCAGGATATAGTAATGGTAAGAGTGACAATGAGTATTTTGGAAGATGTAAAAAATTCATGTTTCTTTCACACTCTATCAAGAGCTGAAATGGTGGACTGAAGAACCAAGAGCTTTACTATTGAGGAATCTCTACTGAAAGAGTTTCACCTGGAAGGAAACAGCTCAGAAGCAACCCTGAGAAAGAAAACCATGCCCAAGCCATTCTGGTCAAGAACAAGTGGATTCTTAGGTTTGGTTATTATTTATTGAAAGAGTCTTAAAGCTCCAAATTGTGAAACAGTCTCTATTTATGTGCTGTGTAGAAGAAAGTCAGACTTGGCACATGTTTCTCATTAACTGTACTAAAGCAGCTCAGTTTCCCTAGAAATCCCTAGTTTCTCCCCTGCAATAGTATAACCTAGAAAGCCCCTAATTTTAGCTCTCCATTCTGAAAGAGTAGCACATACATATGTAGTGCTGAGTGAATGCTGCTGAAATGTCTGATTATGTGGAATGCTCGAGCAAATTTGCTTTCTTGGCACATATAACCTCATTAAAATCTTCGGAATAATGTCTAAAAGCAAGGAAGTCTCATAGATACAAAGCATTTATATAGCCATCTTAAACATAGAATCATAAAGGTTAGAAGAAACCTTAAAGATCATCAAGTTCCAACCCCCCTGCCATGAGCAGGGAACCCTACCACTAGACCAGGCTGCACAAAGCCTCGTCCAACCTGGCCTTAAAAACCTCCAGGGATGGGGCATCAACAACCTCTCTCGGCAACCTATTCCAGTTCCTTACCATCCTGATAGTGAAAAATTTCTTCCTAATATCTAACCTAAATCTCCCCTCTCTCAGTTTACAACTATTCCTCCTTGTCCTACCACTATCTTCTCTGATGAAAAGCCCCTCCTCAGCTTTCCTGTAGGTCCCCTTCAAGTACTGGAAGGTGCCATAAGGTCTCTCTGGATCCTTCTCTTCTCCAGACTGAAAAGCCCCACTTTTCTTAGCCTGTCTTCATAGCACAGGTGCTCCAGGCCTTTGATCATCTTGGTGGCCCTTCTCTGGACCCTCTCCAACAGGTCTATATCTTTCTTCTGCTGAGGTCTCCAGAGCTGTACGCAGTACAGCAGGTGGGGTCTCACCAGAGCAGAGCAGAGGGGCAGAATCACCTCCCTGGACCTGCTGGCCACACTTCTTTTGATGCAGCCCAAGATGTGATTGACCCTCTGGGTTGCAAGCTCACACTGGCTGCTCATGTCAAGCTTCTCATCTACTGCCACCCCCGAGTCCTTCCCCTTAGGACTGCCCACAGTCCATTCTTCCCAGCCTGTATTTATGCCTGGAGTTGTGCCAGGGCAGTGAAGTGACACCGGGAGTTCAAAGATCCCAGTCCCATAACTTGTTTCATCCAGTGACAGCAAAAAGCTCCCTGACTCCCCAACCCAATACGTTGGACTAGATGACCTTTAGAGGTCCCTTCCAACCCAAGACATTCTATGATTCTGTGTTATCTATGCACAAAGCACAGGCCAACATTTGTACATTTGCAGAATAACTCTAGAACCTGGACACAAACATTTTTTAAAATTTGCTATTTCTTCTGAACAGGAAGTAGCAGAACAGGCCAAATGTATTACACGGTTTATCTGGCAGTCTTTTTAACAAAAGTCATATTTATTAAAGCAGTGTTGTATGCTTTCCTCTGAATTTCTCATTTTCAGCCAGATTAAATCACTTTTGAACTGTTTGCTGGTTTGTTGAGAACAGCTTTCAAGATGAGGTAATTAAAGGAAACCTATCAATTCAGTATATATTTTTGTTAATAATGTTGACATACTGTTCAAATAAACCTCCAATTTACTACAATCTGTTTTTAGACAAGCCCTTCATTTTAACCTCCAAATGGAAGGAAAACTAAGTGACTTTCCTCATCTGGCTTAATAGAGAACATATGTTCAAAGATAATACTGTAGGCTTGTTCTTAGAAGCTGTTCTTCCTCTGGCAGAGATGCAGTGAGCTTGCATAGGAACACTGATATATACTGAAAGTACATTTATTGCCATAAATCTCATGCATTGTAGAGGTCATTTCAGAAAAAGAGAGACCCCTGATCAGAGAAGCATATAAACATGCACACACACAAGCACCCTAGTCACAGGTGAAAAAAGAACCCAGTGTACCCTCCTGTCAGCTGGTAGGGTCAGGACTAAAAGGCACCTTGATCTTGTTTTTTGGGGGTGGGGAGTGGTAGGGAAGGGACAGAGAGAGGTTTGAAAGAAGGAAGCAGTCTCTACCTACACAAAGCACAAGAAGCAGCTCTGAAATAGAACTAATTTATATCTGTGCATTACAAACTCTGGAATAATTTTAGATGGAAATGGTGCAGTAATACTGGCCTTAACTTTAATTTATTGTATAAGTATTTATGGGGACAATGTTTGTTTTTATAACTTGCACAAAAGATGTCATTGTCGTTGCTTCTCCAGGTCTCAACTTTTTAATCTACAAAAGTAGAATAATTCACCTGTCAAGGCAACTGCACTCAATGCAAGAAAACCAGTAAAAACACTCACATTCCTTGAATCCCAGACAATTCATTGATTTGTTAGACCATGCCTATAAACAACCCAACATTTTAAATTGCATCTAGAAGCAAACCAAAGGTTTGGTTTCAAAGAGATATGAAGTCTTTGCTGGCCATGGAGCTTCCTAACATGTGCATCCTAAGTTAGACACTTAAAATTGTTAGATTATCAGAAGTGCTTGTGCAAAACACTTCCATTTAATTCAGTGGTAGCTGGTACAGTTCATCAACTAATAAGCCTAAATAAATAGTTACCAGGGGTCTGTCTTCATATCAGGGGGTTTTCATTGGAAAAAGTTATTTTCAGAATAGCCTAAACAGCCTCTGAAAACAGAACAAGAGTATGATTCAGTGAACCATTATAAGCCTTTTGATTTTTCTTTTGTTTTTAGGATGAAAAACTACAGAGCAAAACACAGTTCTTGAGTTTTCATTGAAAAAAGGATTAAGTTTACAAAACAGAACAGGAGAAATATCTTTTTACTCAATAATGCAGTAATCTAGACATTCATACAGGCTGAAAACCTCTCTTTTCCCCAGATCTGAACCTCAAGCCCTTGGTCTCCTGTTGCAATTTGTGTTCTAAATACTTTTCAAGACACAAAGAACAACAACAGGTTTAACACTTGGGAACCCTCAACATAGACGTCACAAGAAAGGGGACACCTTAGATGCATCTAACTTGAGCTTTAAACACAGGCCCAAGTCAGAGCCCAAAATTTCTACAGCATTTATACACAATCTCTTGCTCCAGTACAGACTTAGGACTTACTGCAGATCACGTTAAAGGAGAAAGCTTAACCTTACACCAACCCCTTAGGCAGGAATAACCAAAGCTGCAGTCTGTATGAATTGTGCCTGCTCAGAGCAACTCCCCAGCCACAGAAATTTTGATGTTTCCAGGGACAGCATATGACAGACAATCAGTCCTGAGCTCCAAGTAAAACAGAGGTTCAGAAATTAAGCAGACAAATGCTTCATTCCAGATTCCTACGTAAACATTTTAAACAGCTTCCCAAAAGGTTACAACCTAAAGTGTTGAAATTAGGCCACAGAAATGAAAGCTTGATGAACAGCAAGTTCACATAAAAAGCTCATCTGTCTATTCCAAAAGGCACTTGCAGTTTTCAAGAAGTCTTGCAATACTTCTATATTTTTTTCACCTGAAGGCATATCACTAAATAATTTGAAATATAAGGTGTTTAAGTCTAACTCATTGCTTGAAAATCCTCACAGATAAGTGTAGAATGAGTTGCCTGGGTTCAGAAATAAAGTTTGGAATATTGGGATGTGGAGGAGATTAACTGTAGCATCAGAACATATGCAGAAATTCCTCCAATCAGGATGACTTACTAAAGAATAACTATGTAAGCTCCAGCTGGTTTGTCACAGACATTTCTACAAATGTACAGAAGAATGTACCATTAAGCCACAGCCCAAAGATTTCAAACATGAAACCTTAATGTGGAAGTTAGAATAAATTTTAAATTGTGCATAAATACCACCAAAAAAAAACCCCCAAAAACCATAGGTCAGCTTGAAATAAAATTGCCAAAAAGCACCTTAGCTTCTTCTAACCTGAAAGACAATTTTCAAGTTTTTTTTTTCTTGAACATTTTGGAGAGATTTTTGCTTGAGCAGAACTGTTTGCAGTCTGTCCCTATAAAATTGACCAGTCTGGCATTAGTAGATTTTACACAGCTCAAGGCAAACAAGGTTAGATGCAAGAGAGAAACTTGGCCAGCTTCAGCTGCCACTGTATGCAAGTTGAAAAGCTATTTATTCTATTGTTCTGGTTCTGAAGTAATATTTTTACGGTTTGTAGAGAATAAAATCCTGGGCAGTCAGCAATTTACCTACATATGTTTTATGTATGAGTCCTTGTCTATATTCCACCCCCAACATAAAGTGAGCAACAGGGAACACAAAGTGAGCTGTAAGCAGCCACTAAGGTGTCTGCAGAAGACCCATGCAGACAAGCACAAATCTCCATTATTAGGAGGACTTAACAGGTATTTTGTCTTCACAGAGAGGTCCCAGGTCACTCTTACTGCCAGAGCCACATGTTCCCAAGATCCAAGAGCTTCCCCTTGTAGAGCCTCCTCTCCTTAGGAGCTGGTCATATACTAAGTCCAGCAAGTTGCAGACCATTATTCAAAATACTGTTTTTACAAAATGGTACAATGTAACTTCAGAGACTATAAGCATATTTTAGACAGAACCAAGAGTGCCAGTGTTTCAGAAAGCATTCTTTCCATTGTTTTCTGGATACCAGAAAATATTATCATTACTATCTGAAGCTTAAATAAGTTAATAAACATCCTTCATGTCTCGTTTTATTACCATTCATAACAGTAAAAAAGTTGGTATTAAAAAACTAAAACCTGTCTGAAGATCTGGGGCTTAATCCTTAGAGATACATGTTCAGATATTTTATATCTGTTAGTTAAAATGGAAATTAAGATACTCTAGCGAAGAAACAAAGTAAACATACAGCTGGTATTCACATCTAGCTTTTTAGAAGTGTCAGTACAATGTGAAGCAGCAGATATTCAAAATGCTGTTTACATCCTAATATAACAAGCTTTTAGATGACCATTAGGAAATACTCAAACATTAAGATTTGCAATAGTTTTTTAAAAATGGATTAATGGTCATTATTAGGAATTACCCATATAGTTTATTCCAACATTTCCCAAAAATCTTTAGAGCATTTTCATTTTAAAAACTAACAACATCAGGAATAAATTATAAAGTTTGGCTTAGGTGATCTTATCTTTCACTGCTGTACTATACCAACACAGACCAGATTCCCCCCATCCCTTCTGCACTGCCTCTTAAAGCAAAGCTGCTGGATCAGCCAGCTGCAGGCTCCTCTGCCTTAGAGACCAAGTAAAAAATCACTTCCTTTTGGAATGAGTCCCTCTTGTCTTTCTCATTTCAACAGTCCCAATGCATCCACAAGGTTATTCTCCACTCTCAAATCAAGATTTGGCCCTTTGACATTTTGAAGCATGCTAAGTAGTCCATTTGCCTTTAACGAGATTACCCCTTGATTATCTCTTTGGAAGGCAATTGTTCAATCAATACTAATGAATTCATTTAGACAAAGCATCTAGTTTCCAAATGTATGCATTCAAAATTGAATTTCACATTTACCTTTAAGTTCTTAAATATTTTAGTAAAGAGTCTATAGAAGTGGATAGCTTATTAGGTGCCAATAGCTTCATTACAAAATATTAATCACCTTTATGGTTTCTTCCTACCAGTGCCTCAGGTAAAACTGATTTGAAATATGGACAGCAGAATTTAAAAAGATCGATATTCTACAGCTTTAGCATTCACAACTGGATTTTCTCATGTCTACAAAAGCACTAACCTGAAAGAAGTAATCAGGGCATTCATACTGCTGCTGCCACCTACAGCTTCTCTGGTAAGTAATGAGGGTTGAACTGACACTACCACATTTTCCTCATGAGAGTACTGATAGACAGGCGAGTAGGAGAGATGGATTGTACTTTCATGAAGCTCATAGAAACTGACTATCTTAAAGACTGATCTCCATTGAAATTAACCAATGGCTTTAAAAATTGTTACAGGAGGCATAAACACCAAAAGATTACACTCTTAGTCTCATACCCTAAAGGAACAAGGCTTGCAATGATTAGTTTATCACATGCACACCTTTCAAATAAAGTGCACTAAGTCTTCACCTGTTTGGTTATTATAATGTCAAACTGCAACATTCTTCAAATTTTACTTGCTTGAGGAGAAATTTAGAACCTTGTCAAATGAATCTGACCTAGTCACTCAAGAAATTTTATCAGGCCCTATTCATCTAAAACAACCAACCACTGAAATCCTTACTCTAAGGGATTTAATTTCCCTCAACAAAATTGCTCAAGACCGTGCAGATAGACTGTCCTACAAACACTTCCATTTTCACCCTCAGTTGACAAAAACCTCATAGATTACTACTACTTGGTTGTTATCCTAAAGCAGATCTTATTTCAGGCAGGCAAACCGGCTTTTCCAGATGCCTCAACTTCCAACACCATTTAAACAAACAAAAAACCCCACTAAATAATAAAAAACTCACAAGTTGTATGAAAATGTTACTAGTATGAAAGCAGAGTATGCCTACTTAACTGAAGGAAAATGAACCAGACTCTCACTCTAGCTGGGTGCTGCTGCAGGAAGAAAGGTAGAAGGTAGACAATGGTGACACAAGACTATACAGATCTTTCGCAAGTGTTGCATGTTGTTCTTAAAGAGAGGAAAATATCCTTTTCTAAAGTTTGTGGTCTCAATCTCCTTTCTTCAGAATTTGAACACATCAGTAAGCATTTCTTTCTATCCTAGTTCCAGATTCCTCTGGCATGTTGTGTTTGGAACCATTGCATTCCTGTATCAGTAGTATTATCCCATTTCTGAAGACTATTTATATCCTCTTAGTGCAGTTTTAAATTAATATACACAAGAATTAAGTACTGAGTCTGAGAACATCCTTTTTCATTTCATCTAGGACTCTTAATTGTACTGGTCCCATACACCTTTCTTCTTCCTTCTTCAGCAGTGTTTAGTGTCCCCAGACATCACCTGGGCCAGATCATCCCATACCTGAAGCACAAAGGAGATGAGTCTCAGTGTCTTTTCACCATTTCCCCTCTGCTATTTTGCAATGTGTGACCACATCTATTTTAGCACATTCCTGAGGAAGTCTGACATTTACTAAGATTCTGGTGCACTAATTTTTCAAACAGTTCATTTACATTTTTTCAACTGACAGCAGCTAATCTGCTAGCTAACCAGCTTCAAAATCTCAGATAAACTTCACCCAGCCCTGTCCTGAAGAAGCCAGTTCATGTCTTTGCCCTGAAAGGAAGTTTCAGCAGACTAGGCTTCAAATTTTGTCCTGCTACAGATTGTACTGTAGCCATTTCTTAGTGATATATTTAATGAGGTCAGCATAATGTACTCCTAAATATATTTAATATTGATTTCTTCCACTTCACTAGCAAAGTAATGTTGGACAGGCCGCCAAAATATTAATTCATTTTCCAAGCATTTTTCTCTTCCTAAGGTTAATTCCAACAGAAACAGTAAAAAAATTTAATCTATCATCTCTCAAAGTGTATTCTACATCCAGGTGTTATCCTGTTTCTGCCTCCTGGTATCCTCTGTCACTTTCTTCACACTATAAAACCTGGCTCTGAGCTCCTTGTGGCTATTTGCTTCAGCATGAAACTCTTGATTCAGCATCTGCCTTTCCTTTCAGGTGTTGCCAGTGAAGAATCTACTTCTCCTTGATGGCAGGCCAAATCCATCCTCATGCAATTAACTGTGAGGACACTTGAAGCTCAGAACTGCTTCCCTCAAATACTTACAGAAGTGTTTTTCCCAGGAAACCTTATCATTGATTTCATAGTTTCTGGCTACAACCTGTCAACTAGCGTCTGTTCACAAGCCTGCACAAAACACACTCCCTGTTTTATACAGATGGTATTACATTCTTTTTATCAGTCTTTGCATAAGATTGCACATTCTCATCAAGTTTCAACAAAATGTTGAAGTAGGTAAACTGACCATTGTATTTCAGCACCTCCCAGACACAACAGCAGCATAACTAGGAAGAACCTTCCCTACAAAACATCCTGATACACGTCCTTTACTAGTCAGCTTAAGGTCTGCTGAGTTTTCCATAAGGCTACTATAAGAAATAAAATAAAAAAATAAATTTAAAAAAAAAAAAGCCCAAACAAACCAAGCCAAAGGCACATCTTATTTCTTTCATCCCACAGGAACACTCTGAAATTGAAAGGGAACACTTGGAAACAGTAAGACTAGCATGCAGGGTTTTCTTTAAGTATAATCACAAACATTACTTATTTGTGAGCACTGAAGATAACATTCTAAGAATTCAGGAAACCCACACGATCCCAAACCAACAGCAATTTCAATTTTTATGGTCTCCATGCATGTAATGTTTTCTGGACCATTTGTTATCATAAAACAGAAATTAGAAATACACAGTCAGTGCAACCAAATCAGCTTTCTGAAACATTCCGTTTTACTTTCTCAAGTATATATCACTAATTACATGTTAAATTACAATTCTGTTAATATAAACTAGGAGTTTTATCTCCTTTAGTAATGCCAATGTATTTAATTCGTTGCATTGATAGAGGTTTCCCTGCACAGGACCTGTTCTTAATGAGAACAAAATAAGCTTCCAAAGCTCTGTAATAAAGTATTCTGAAAGCACTCTCTGCTTTTCCCCAAATGTCTATCATTTACCTCTTCCCAGCCTCTTTTAACTGCCCTCTCCTTCCATCTTGTAGCTTACTTTTAAATATTTCTAAAATGATCTCCTAGCAAAAAAGTACAGTCTAATATTTCACAGGTGCACTTGTGCTCTCAAGGGTGAATGTATCACCCCGTCATCACCATGGTCAACACATTCCTCACAATCACATTATCAGCTGCTTGTGTTGTTTCTGTCCTTATGGGGTGGTTGGGAATGCACAGAACTGCTGTGTGAAAGATTTCCAGGTGCAAGGTTATAGCTTTGCATCTGTTTTTCTTCTCATGAGAGGTTTTTTTCCTCCAACTTTTATAAGATTTCCATGTGCTCTTATTATGTTATCACTAACATATGCAATACACACAGCCTTTTAAAAGCAAACTGAATACTATGCAGAGAGAAAGCAACATTGGATTACAAGATTAAGGTGATTTTACCAGGTTTTCACTAATTTAAACACTTGAAATAAATTAGTCCAGTACTTAACTATGATTATATGCTATCCAGCATTGTAAGCTACCCTTCACTGTGTTTTAACTTCCAGCTACTCATCTCAAGACTTCCTTCTACCTAAACCTAAGAGCTATCTTTCTTACAGAACATCAGTGTAAAAAGCAATCACCACTTAGACAACTCTACATGTGAATTGCCAAATAATTTTTCACTTTCAGTTCCAAGTCTAATTTAAAATAAACAAACAAAAGCTCATTTCTTCTGAACAGTAGTGGCAGTTGAGTCCACATCTGAACTTTGCACCTTTATACAGGATGGGAAACAAAAGATCCACTAATTGCTAAACTTTAAGGAAGGTATATCTGCATTCAAATGTGCATTGCCTCATAAACGTCGGACTCCAAGTCTGGAAAACTGGAAGCACACTGGAATTACTGTAATGCCGTCATGGAAGACATGACCTCGCAAGCAGTAATTTTTATTTTCCATAGATACATAACTGGGTATGCTAGGGCTTTTGCTTTGGCTACCAAATTGGTAAGAATTTTCACATTAATTTTACTGAATATATATAACTTTTATAATCTCAGGCAACACCGTTCACAAACACATCCTTCGGTCCACCCTGTCTGTGCAGATGCACTGCTCTTCTACATCTGACTACATGTGCCTTGGAAGCTGAGCAAAGTTTGAAGCATCCCAAAACACACTACCAGCAGTAGATTACTAATATTCTAGATTACAAATGAATAAGGGAGAAGGACACTGCAAGTACAGATGCAATCCTTGGTTAAATCCAATATGTTGTAGGGGCAATTGTCACAGGTTAAGACTGAAATCTTGAAGTTTTAACAAGAGAAAAAACTGAGTCTAAATTAACAGTAACATATTTACATACCCCTTTTATTTTCAAGCCCTATGAATTTCACTTGTTGCAAATGAAAGGAATTTTTGTTCCATCTAAACCTATTTTTAGGAGCTGCTTCCCATCAATTTCATTGGCATCTCAACAGCACCAACTGCAGGTTTCCATGGCTAAATAGATAAATAGAAACTTCATGACAAATTATTAGGTTTTGTCACTGAGCTTTTACAGAACTTCACTGTCTATCCCTTCACTTGTCCCACCTATAAAATAGTTTGTTTAATGCAGTTTACTTAATTTTGCACCATCGTAGGGGAGGTAGGTGAGTATAGTCCAGAATTCATTCACATACTGAAGTTATCAGAAATTATCTCATAAGCAGACCAGAATTTCTACCGCATACCAGAAAAAACAATCAAATTATTTTTAAAAGTCAGTGTATACTCTAACTCTCTCCCGTGAATAAAATAGACATGCAAGAGATTTATTTGAAGGTAGCAATCCTTGTGTCTCTTGTCACTCAACTAGCCAGCACATGCATTTTTAGTAGCTGTTATGTTACAAAACAAGACTCAATTAGAATTAGATCATGCCAAAATTGGAGCCCAGAAGATTTACACTCTGCCAGATTGCATACAATACTCTTGTTACAGCTAACATACAAGCCAAGTTCCAATGAATACATTTTATAAAATGTTTTCAAGTTCTCTAACATTAACCCTGCTTTGGATTAATGCAGGGTTAGTGCTAGTGCTTCCTGACACAAATAGCTTTGCTGTTACATTATCAGTTGTGCTGCTTTGTGAGTAGACAACACAGTCATATTTTCACTACAGTATAGAGGAAAACTTGTAGGAAGCCACAGAAGAGAAACAGAAAACATATGCCCAGAAAGGCCTGTTTTCTCCCAGGGCTGATACAGCTTGATCAATACTCATTACCACTGAAGAACACTTAAGAAAAACAGTCAAAACAGCCAGTCAAAAATTATTTTAATGCAACTATTAAAATTTTATACTTTTAACTCCAAAGTAATTTTGAAGAGTAGTCAGTATTAGCACCATTAGAAATAATAAAAAAAAAAAAAAGTAAAAGGGACTACATTCTTAAAGGAAATATTTTTTATGATATAACTTAGTAATTCAGTGGCAAATTAAGAAAAATGTAAAATAAAAGTACTGTAAAATTAGGAAGAATAGGTTCCCTGTATAAGAAGAATACTACAGTAAAGCACTTGAACATTTACATACAAAATTGAAATTAACATCAACAAGGGACTTCTGAATAGCTTTCCAAAGAATGTGTAAGCAGTATTAAAATCCACTTTCTGTCTTCTATGGATACATGCCATTAGAGAACAAATTCTTGTAATATACTTGCAAACTAAATCTCTTGGATAATAATTTTGTTCATTTTGCCTACATTTCACCATCAGAGTAACAATGCTGAGATCTAACAACAAGAAGCACATTAACAGCTAGGTGATACTAATTTAACTCTTTTTAAAGGGGTCAACCACATAACACATGGTTTTGTTACCAAGAACATTTACTTTCATACACAAAACTACTTACCATCTTCTGAAGAAAAAAAACAGGCCTTGCTTCACACTGTTTTCCATCAAACTAACCAACACTGATTTTCAAGTCATTCAAGGAAGACTTCTGTTTCTGCAATCCACCCTTTGGAGATCATGTTGAGTAGATGAGGGATTCTGAAAAAGCACCCAAAAGACCAAGCCCATCTTCCAGAAAACATTAAACAAAGCTATGCAATACACTAATCACACAGAGAAAAAGGGAAGGAAAGCTAGCCAAGTGGTCTCTAAAACCAGCCAGTAACAAAAGAACACAGCAGCAGCTGGGTCATTAGGGTTTAAATCTATCTCACCTGTATTAAGCACAGGGAAAACAACCAGTAAACTGCTCAAGACCTCTGATATTCTTTATATGGCACACAATAACAATAAGCAATCTGATGCTATGGCATAGTAGTTAAAGCTAAGACCTTGAAAAAGTCACAGGGCTCCTTCATCCATGACATGGTGCAAAGGGCAAAATATCAGTGTACTTTCTAGCTTTCTTTTTTTTTTTTTTCTTTTAGCATAGAGGAAAACTGATGTTTCAACGGAAATAAAAGGAAAAAAATAACCTGGGGAAATAAGCATTCTTCTTGTCTTTTTACTAAATGTTCTAGTTGTAAAAAATAAAATCTTACTCCTATAAAAGCTTATCTGGCTTTGGTAGCTGCTAAATATTTGGATTATAATGATCTATTTGCAATTTTAAAT
This sequence comes from Apus apus, assembly GCF_020740795.1. Taxonomy (NCBI): domain Eukaryota; kingdom Metazoa; phylum Chordata; class Aves; order Apodiformes; family Apodidae; genus Apus; species Apus apus. Next base: position 50,185,356 of record NC_067285.1, on the reverse strand, counting down.
TCCTGACATATTAAGGAAAAAAAAATTCTCACAGCTTTAAGTTGGAAATTCATATACCCACATAAAGCACAAAGTGTTCTGTATTACACTGAATATTATTTACTGTCAGGTTTTCATATGCAAATCCAAAGCACTGAACTGCATTGAAAAACGATGAAGGCTTAAGTTTTTACTACCAATCCAAGAAGAAAGTAGAGTAAAAGTTTGATACATAAACAATGGCAACAGGATGGATAGCTGATGGATAGAAGGGTATTTGGATGGATAGACAGGACACAATATTTTGCTTTTCTATTTAAGATTGTCAGTGGTTCAGTACTGTACAGAACAAAAGGAAGAGGATAAAATTTTCTTCATTACAGGATAGTTTGGAACTTTTTAAGGTATGCAACAGTCATGGTAAATTGGATGTACTAGCAATTATAAGCTTGGTAGAAACACTGTTCTAAGGAATAATTTGAATTAAGGTAGATTAGTAAATTGCTTACAAAAGGTGAGAGAGAGACCTTCAGAAATGTGATACACATGGTCTTTACCAGCACTCACTGATGCTTATTAACATTTGAAAGTGATCAACATAGGTCAGCATAACTATCATCAAGAGGTCAACATAAGCAGGGCTCCAATAATGTCTCTAAGAAAACTGTAAGAAGTTCTGATTTATTAATTCATTTACAAGTGACATAGACAGTTAGCAGACTCATGCTACAAAGACACAGTACTCAACATCTGAAAAACTGAAAATGTCTGACATACCCTGATCAAGTCACAAGAACACAGCAGCTGTGAGTGACTGGGTCACAAATCACCTGATAGTACTTCTTTGGAACTTGACAGTCCTCTGCACTGGTTCACCATTTTTCTTTTTATTATCATAGAATATCTTGGGTTGCAAGGGACCTCTAAAGATCATCTAGTCCAACCCCCCTACAATAAGCAGGGACATACCAGACTAGAACAGATTGCTCAGAGCCCCATCAAGCCTGACCTTGAATGTCTCCAGGGATGGGGCCCCCATCATCTTTCTAGGCAACCTGTTCCAGTGATCCACCACCCTCCTATTAAAGAACTTTTTCCTAATGACCAACCTAAATCTACACTTTTCTAGCTTAAAACCACTACCCCTTGTCCTATCGTTAACTGCCTTTGTGAACAGCTCTTCCCCAGCCTTCTTACAGGCCCCTTTCAGGTATTGGAAGGTCACTATAAGGTCCCCCAGAGTCTTCTCTTCATGAGGCTGAACAACCCAAACTCCCTCAGCCTGTCTTCATAAGAGAGGTGCTCCAGCCCTCTGATCATTTTAGTTGCTCTCCTCTGGACATGCTCCAATGTCCTTATTGTGCTGGGGCCTCCAGAGCTGGACACAGTACTCCAGGTGAGGTCTTACAAGGGCAGAACAGAGGGGCAGAATCACCTCTCTCGATATGCTGGCCACGCTTCTCTTGATGCAGTCCATGATGTGGTTGGCCCTCTGGGCTGCAATTGCACATTGGTTGCTCATGTCCAGCTTTTGATTCACTAATACCCCCAGGCCTTTTTCCATAGGGCTGCTCTCAAGCATGTCTTCCCCCAGCCTGTATTCATATCTCAGGTTGCCCTGGCCCAGGTGCAGGATCCCGCACTTGACCTTGTTGAACCTCATGAGGTTCCCCTAGGCTCACATCTCCAGCTTCTCCAGGTCCCTCTGGATGGCATCCTGTCCCTCTGGCATATTGACTGTACCACCCAGCTTGGTGTCATCAGCAAACTTGCTGAGGTTGTTCTCAATGCCACTGTCAATATCATTAATGAAGACATTAAACAACACTGGTCCCAGTACAGACCCCTGAGGGACACCACTTGTTACTGTTTTCCATCTGGACATCGAGCCATTGATCATTACCCTCTGGATGTGACCATCCAGCCAATTCCTTATCCACTGAACAGTCCACCCATCAAACCCATATCTCTTCAACTTAGATAGAAGGATGTCGTGGGGTATGGTGTCAAAGGCCTTGCAGAAGTCCAGATGGATGACATCCACAGGTCTTCCCTTGTCCACTGATGCAGTTACTCCATTGTAGAAAGCCACTGGGTTGGTCAGGCAGGATTTGTCCCTAGTAAAGCCATACTGGCTGTCCTGAACCACCTCCCTGTCCTCCCTGTGCCTTAGAGTTTATATATATACATCATTCTATGCATGGAGAACCTAGCAAGGTCTATAGGCAAGAACTATATGAGCCATGAGTACAGGACAAGGGAGCCTATAATAAGCATAGGTCCTTCATATGGATTGCTGCTGGTTTCAGGCAGTACATTAAAGATATTGACAGCTATAATTTGATAGTGAGAGTAACAGACTTAAAATTAACTAAGCATCCCAGATTCAGACTGTTTAGGAAAAACTGAAGACATTTTAATAGAGAAAACTTCTCCTGAACCTTCAATAAATCGCAGCTAATTTACCAAGCAGTAAGGTCCCTGAAACAACCATTGGATAGATCTTCACTTTTTGATGCCCCACACTAAAAAGGATGTTTTACATACTAATTCTATTTAAGTCTGTGCAGATATATATGAGAGGAAGACTACCATTTTATGAGCAAATGTAACTGCAGCAATGTAGAGTTCCAAATACCTAACCAGAAAATGCTGACAGTGGATTTGATTAACAACAAACAGTAACACTCCAGGGTTGAGGGGTAAAAACTGTGGGAAAACATTAGCAAAAAACATCCGTGATTCTCTCACAAACTGTCAGAGACAGTAAGTTTTCCACACACCAAAGGAGTTAAAAATTAATTGCTTTTCTGGGAGCTCTGAGGTTTGTGCAGAACATGGAAGAGCCACTCAGAGATGAGGGCCCTCAGTAGTGGACCCTGTACCTCCAGTCAATTATAGAGACCTGGTTTTTGTAGGCATGGTAGGAAAATGGATTCAGTTTAAAGCTGTTTTATCAAATAGCTGTTCACATCTATTTCCAGCCACTGCAGAACCTTCACTTTCCCTCTTTCAGGCTCTCTGCTTCATCCCTCCAATGCCTACCACACCTTTGAGAAACTCATGCTGTACTATGCAAAGGCTGTTTAAACATTTTTTATTGACATAAAGCACCTTGGACCCACAGAAATTCCTGATGGACAGGACAGGCAGTAGAAGGTAGTGTTGAAATAGCTGAAAAGGCTGTTTTTCAGAAAAAGACTAAGACTTTAAAAGCCTTAGACTTGTAGAACTGTATTGCAATTATCCCATATAACTAATAAACTGGTGGATGTACAAGAAATTTACCTTTTCACAATGTAGAAGGGCTTGTCATAGCCATAATCTCTACAAGCTGGGAGTGCAGAAGCTTGGCCACAGACTGCAGGTCACCAAAAGGAGGAAACAGAAGAAGGCATGATCATAATTCAGTCAGTCTCTACTTTCAAAGCAAGGTTGAAGAATGAGATGGAGGAGAAACCTACTACATCCTTACTGTGTGATAGAGTATGTCTCAGAGAAGTGCAGACACTTCTAAAGATGTATGAGACACAATTTCTTTGCTACGGAGATTTCCTTTTCAAGGGAGTGCAGCTCTTCAGTGCCTCCTGTGAATTATTATTAGAAGAAATGTCCAGGATAGACCATAACATTTTTTACACAACAGAAATCACAGTGTGAAAGCACATTGCTTCCTCACTTGTCAGGTATTTGTTGCTAACAGAGACAACGCCAAGAACTCATGGTAAAATTAGCTGTAATGAAGCCGTATATGAAACTCTATCTCTTAGAAAGGTATATCTGGCATTTTTACTGAAATAAGACGTCATCTGTAAATTTGCGTTTACTTATACTAGTGGCAAAACCATGTCAGACTTGTAAGAGTGAAAAGCCTTAGCATTTGGAATAAGCCCTGTTTTATTTTCATGATATATACATACATACAGGCGAGCAGACAGATTCTGAGATCACATCTGAGAGCATATCTGTAGCTTTTTTCAAAGTTAGGATAAACTACCTAACATAAATTGCTGCCCAATCACACGTAAGACAGACCTACATAACCAATATAAACTATTCTGTAATTATTGCAGGGAGCATCACTAAAACAGGAATCTTCAAAATTTGAAACATTTCACTGAATCTGCGACTTTACTGTCTCTTTGACCTTTGATTAACATTGACATGGTTAGTTTGCACCTAAAAATTATATCTTTATATCGGCAAATGTCATTTAATTACTACCTTTGCACTTCCCATATTAGCTACATAGAAAATGGAAAATCTCCATAGAAAAAAATACATATGTATTGATTAATTTCATTGTCCTTGCTGTTAACACCTGTAGGCTAGTTTCTCCGCTGATACAAATGGGTATCATTCCACTGATTTCCAGAGAAGTACACTTTTTTGCCAGCGAAGTAGCCTTGTTCTCTTTGTTTCACTTTGTTTCAACAACCAAATGGAGGCAATTTAGAAATACAGATATGAGACTTCTTAGAGAAATTATTAACATTGCATTGTAACATAATTGTGTTTTTAACAAAACTGTAAAATCTGGTACAGAAGTAATTAGACTTAGAGGTAACTCACTAGTTTTGGACATGGCAACAGATAGCCCTTTCAACATAAACTCCCCTTCCATCTTAGCCTTTCAGAAATCTCCTTCACATACTGAACTGTTTCCTAAAAGCTTTGTTGTCACAGCTTAGTTTCCATTCCCCTCCAGCTGAAGTAACAGTTAATGTCTGGATTGTACTCTGGCTGCATTTTCCTAACAAGATACAAATTCTTGGATAAAGTAGGAAAAGCTCAAAACTATTCTCAGTAGTGAGGGAGGAACTAATAACTCAAGGAACATGACATTTTTATTAAGCACCATGGTCTAAGTTTCTTCAGGAACCAGATTTAATAATTTGGTTGCACATTGCTCTGAAGGGATTAATATTATTTACTTATAAGCATGGCTTGGAGCAAGACTGCTAATACATCCTGTACTGTTTCATCAGCTCTGCATCCCATTTTGGCTACACATAATTCAGAAGAATCATCACAGAGTGATCTCCTGACTGTCTATGTGCCTTCAAGCACAGGCAAGGGAAAATGATACCATGTATAAAAAATGGCCTTTAATATCACAGTACACCTTTTGGGAAGCTCCCCTAAACTAATTCAGAGAAGCACATGAGCATTTCTGTCTGTTTGTTTAGAAAATCATAGCAAATTCTAGACTGTCATATATAAGAAGATCAAATTGGGACCATCCTCAGCATTAATCACTGCTGTCCATATAGATGCTACTTTTTATTGTCGATGCTTTCTTAAATATTTGATAATAATCTTGGATGCTAACTGTTGATATTCAGAGAATGGCAGACTTCTAAGAAAATGACAGTTGTAACACTTCTAAATAGTGCATTAAGATCAAAATAATGTATTCAAATCTAACTGTTCTCAGTGTTTCATTGATAAGACAAATCTAATTTAAATTATTTCAAAATGCCTTATAGAAATAACTGATTTTAAAGGTATATCAGCTTCAAAGTTTTACAGAATCCTTTAACATATTGTTGTTGAAGTAATATCCACAATTAGGACAACTGAGTAGAAGAAATATTTCCTTCTATTTTTAATTTATTTTAATATTTTTATTTTTTTTTTAATCAGAAGGATTCATCCCTACTGGACATGTAATAAGGACTAAAGATACTTCTCATCCAGTTGACTGTGTCTGGCACTTCGTGTAACTTCAAGAGCACGAAATCTGAACACATACCTGCTGTAACAGCACAAAAACCCTGCAAAACCCATTTGTACCAGTGCGTGATTTGATATCCACTGCTGCAATAAAACATTACATCTTCCATCAAGATTGTGAATTGAACAATGAGGTAACCAAAAGAAAGAGAGACAGAGAGACAGAGAGAGACAGAGAGACAGAGAGAGAGAGAGAGAGAGAGAGAGACAAAGAAAGAAAGAAAGAAAGAGAGAGAGAGAGAGAGAAAGAAAGAAAGAGAGAAAGAAAGAGAGAAAGAAAGAAAGAAAGAAAGAAAGAAAGAAAGAAAGAAAGAAAGAAAGAAAGAAAGAAAGAAAGAAAGAAAGAAAGAAAGAAAGAAAGAAAGAAAGAAAGAAAGAAAGAAAGAAAGAAAGAAAGAAAGAAAGAAAGAAAGAAAGAAAGAAAGAAAGAAAGAAAGAAAGAAAGAAAGAAAGAAAGGAAGGAGAGAGAGAGGGAAGGGAGGGAGAAAGGGAGGAAGAAAAGGAGGGAGGAAGTAAGGGAGGGGGGAGGGAGGGAAAGAAGGAGGGGGGAGGGAAGGCCTAAAGCTTTCAGTAAGTATAAGTAAAATAGTACTTGCAGAATCAACAAAATAAAAAAAAAACAAAACAGTGTTCCCTCATACAAAAGAGAGAAGGAGAAACTTTTCTTCAAATAACTATCTCAAGCATTAGAAGAAGGAAGTAGCCAGTCTCAGCCAAGAACAAGGAATCCGGCTGTAGTTGATTTGCAAACAATCACATCTTTTACATGAACTCAATGTACTCCAGAGAGTCACTCTGGTGATTAACTGGTTTGGGTCTGCTGCTGATCATAAATAGTTTTCCTTGACACCTGATAAGATAGATAAATAAGGTTTGGAGTTTATATTTCTGTGGAATTTTCCATATTAGATAGCCAGAAATGAAAGAGATATTGCCAGGTCAAAAATAATGGCTGGTGACAACTGCTGTGTCTTTGTATTTACACTGCAGGCACCCCCACAGCAGCCTCCCTCAGGGCTGCAGCCTGGCACTGTGGTAGGTACTTCATAAATAAAGGGCAGGGTTGCTACCTGAGCAAAGCAGTAGCAGAATATTTCATGATATCACAAATAAATCAATCAATATACAGATAAAACTGAAAGACTATGTTAATGTGGAAAAGGGGAAAAAAATAGAAAAGCAGCATTGGAGGCCTCCCAGTTTGGAACGGTCACTTATGTAGCTACTTCTACTTCATCAATGAAACATTTTGAGATGGACATGAAGGTGAAAAGACTTGGTTTAGCCTGAGCCAATATGAGAGTTTAATACCATGAAAAGGGTAAAATCTTGCTTTTCTTCCCTCCTTTTCATTCCCAGCCACAGGTCTTTCACCACTAACACTTTGCATTGAGGCTCACTTCAGATCCCCATGTGCCTGTGTACACACACACACACAAGCATAAAGAGCTGATTCAAGTCACAAATATGACAGAAGACTGCGTATTTTTTCTGGGTCAGGAAGGAGAAATTTCTGTCTTTCAGTAATGATGTCCTACTAGATTACTAATTTGGATTAAACAATATAATTTAATTCTACCTCTAAGGTGTACTTTCAAGAGATACTGACTTCACTGAAATTATTTGAGATTTTTAAAAAAACCCTCCCAAAAGTAGATGTTTAACCCAGATCATTTCAGTGATCCAGTTTACAACGCTTCCTAAAAATATTATATTAGTAGAACTGAGGAGGCAGACAATTTGAATGTATGACTGGAAACAAGCCATCAAGAGAAGGAGGCAGTTTCTTAAATTGCCTTTCTTGGGAAAACCAGTGTCTGGCAAGCCTGCACCTTTAGCATCCATGTATTTTCAGACAGTACAGAGTTCAGTTATTTCATCTCACTGCCCATTAACTATCGATTGTTGCAAAGCACACTTTACTAGTGACTCTTCTTTTTCCAACACTGCTTACACTGTGAGTTTTCACAGAAAGGCTGAGCCAATGTTACATCATTCTGCTACTTGCAGTGGCCATCTTGTCACCTTCATTCATTTCTTCATTGTACCAGTTAGAGCACTCCTCCGAGCCCTGTCCAGTGGGGCTTCAGCACTAAATAACAGAGAATTATTCACTTTTTTTCTGGATTAGTTTTCTCTGGTTTAGTGAGGGCAACTGGCTTATGGTAGGATCAGACAAACACAATAGCCAGCATCAGGAAAGCAACAGGAATGTGTAGCCAGGAGCAGGGGGAACTGAATTAACCCTTTCAGCAATGACAAGCCACTAAACCAGTTCAACTTCAGAACAAGAAAAACAAAGCCTCATCCTGGCTGAACAGAATAACCAATGGCTCAGTTACTGCTGGGCCAACAGCTGAATTTAGCAGTTTTTCCAAGTTTCAAAAAAAAGTCTTGTCACCTTCCATATTCTCTGGGTATAAAGGGTATAACCAAAAAAGTATTGCAGTTCTCAGCAAGAGAAGCCCACCATCTTGGCAATTAAAACCATACTCCTGCACCAAGACAGGCAGTAGTAGTTGGGAATATAATTTCTGTGTTCCATAACACTGTAAGCACTAAGTGCAGTGGCACAGCAAAGCACGTGCTTTTGGACCAAGATCAATGCAGAGGGCTTTGTCATATGGGGGAGATTTCTCTCCCTGGTCCTCTTGATGTCCGTTTTTAATTGAAATAAGTAAAATTTGGGGGGAAATCACATAAAATAGAAGATAAGGGGCACACAGAATAAAAACAGGGCCTAGATAACAGCAAAACAATAAGAATTAGAAAAAAACAGATTCCAGTTAGAGAAAAACACACTCCCAAGTAGTCAATAACCTGGCCTTGAGACAGGCCTGCAGGACACCTGCAAGACAGATGAAAGGGATGGAAAGGAGCACTCCCCATAGCTTATCTTGCTTACAGCCTTGAGCACTGGGTGGAAAAACACTGAGTAATTGAAATCACCATATTAACATATTAACGAACAATTAGCATACTAAGACAGACATCCAAGGGCTAGAAGGACCCCTACTAACAACAAGCCCCTTACTCTCTGAGCATGTGTAGTGACATTCTTTAGCATTGCCACTTGAAACAGAAGCAAGGAATGAGTTAACCAGTTGTGTGTGTGAGTGATAGAAAACGTTAGAGATAAAGTTCTTTCTCACGTTTTTGGGTATAAAAGTAGCACTTGTGTTTATGGAAACTGAGCTTGCTTTGTGGAATACCACCTTGCTCCCTTTTCTGTTGAAAACTGGATATTAAAGCTAATCTCTCAACTCTGTGTGCAGATTGGCTTCTTCAACACTGGATGACAGACCCCGCTTTTGGGACAACACTGAACTGCTTATCATCCCTAACTGCCTTCTAGGACACAGAAACTTCCCCTCGTACCAAATGTGTGGTGGCTCAGTTCTCTTCAGGTCCTTTCCCAGGAAAAACTCCTGGTCACGGGGATGAGAGGCTGAACATTTCCATTAAAGCAAGACAACCCCATAATACAGACCCAACTCGGTAAGGAGAACAAAGGAAAAGGGAGCAGAGAAAAAGCAATAGAGGAGGGGCAAAGGCACAGTTATGTTCATAGCCAGACTACACAGATTGTGGTAGAGCACAGCAAAATCTAGTGCCACAGATGCAATGCCGGCATTGCAGGAACTAATAACTGTATCATGCACGTTTAGAATTGCAGTATGACCATATATCACCATATGCTGTAACCACCCACCACTAACAGCAAGGATCCTTCAGGGTTTTTTTTCAAGCATGAAAAAGGGATCCATTTTTGGCTGGAATCTGTCTGAACATTGTGGGAAAACAATGGCCACAGGAAATAAAACAAAGCTATTGCCATCTTAACACCTGCAGTTTTACTTCCATTACAGTATGACTCCTCTGGGCATAAAGAACCAACCTCTTTGAATTATACCCTGCAGATACTTCTCTAAATACAAGATTCTTTTACATAAGCTGCATCCTGGATTCTTTTTAAGTAGAGGGATCGAGCATGTCTTAGTCTTGTTAAATTTTGCTATGGATCCAGGCTGATGTCAATTAAGCCACAAGCATAACTGTCTGACCTTTGTGATACAGCAACACTCCATGGGGGACAACAGCAAGAGATACACCAGCAACCCAGAACGCAGGAGTGTCTGTGAGCTGAAGGGGTCAAGTATTTTTCAGATCTATTAAAATATTTTATCTCATGTAGCCTTGTGTACTTCTAGAAAAGCCAAATGTAGCCACAAAGATATGTATTTTCTTTTAAGGACATCGTTTCCTTGGGTGTAATGGAAGAAAAGTGGATGTTAAGCACTTTGGAATGAGCCCTAGATAGCTGAGGGCCCAAGGCACTCAGCAGTGCATGGAGTACTGCCATCTTTTGGTCATTTTCTGCAAAAAAACTTGTTTTTTAAAACCTTAGTACTGTGTAACATTGTTTCTTTTCCCATAAAGTCCTTCTATCTTGGAAATTATCTTTCCTTTTAACTGAGAGGTATGCAAGGAACATTGGAAGCATGTTTAATATCCTTTGTTGTACTTGATTATTAGGTCATTTTCTTGGTGTGCAAGTAGTCTTCTTTTACAATGCAGATAATTATTTGTGTTTCATTAATGTGAAATAAAAACATACTATTACAGTTTTATTCAAACTCACAACAATGTCACTATACGTGACTGAAGTCTTTAGGTACTGCTATCCTGGACAGAGTTATTAAATATGTCTTTTTTTAAAAGAGGTGTCACAAATAATAATAACCAATGACTTTGCTCCAAAACACAAGAGTAGAAAACAATATCCTAAGAAATTTATAACTTTCAGTAGGATACAAAAAGTCACCAACATTCATTCACTCCAACAGGTATTTAACACAGAGGATTGTTCTTCTGTTGTGAAAAATTCAGATCTTGCATACCTCTGAATTCACCAGAAATTCTGAATAAAAATACATGGGTTTAAACATTTCAGATTGTACTTTTTGCTTCCCTGTATGGATTACTGAATTTCATTTAATTTCCTATCCACATGCAAGACTTACACACAATTCTTTTTCTAGGAAGAAGAAAAAAATGCTAGTTCTGAAAATTTCTGAAGGTCCTACTCTTTGGACTGAAGGAAATAGTGTTTCGCACTTTGTGCCAAACTTTGTGCCACTTTGTGAAGAACAGACAACATCTTGCACTGCCAGGTAACAGGAGAGTAAACTAGCAGATTTACTTTTGTCAGTTTAAATCAGGAAGTACTCAAAATATGAAGACAGGCTAAGAAAATTGGGGCTGTTCAGCCTGGAGAAGAGAAGGCTCTGCTATAAGGGAGTCTTTATAGCACCTTCCAGTACTTGAAAGGGGCCTACAGGAAAGCTGGGGAGGGGCTTTTCATCAGAGAAGATAGTGGACAAAGGAGAACAGTTTTAAACTGAGAGAGGGGAGATCTAGGTTAGATATTAGGAAGAAATTTTTCACTATCAGGATGGTAAGGAACTGGAATAGGTTGCCCAGAGAGGTTGTTGATGCCCCATCCCTGGAGGTTTTTAAGGCCAGGTTGGACGAGGCTTTGTGCAGCCTGGTATAGTGGTAGGGTTCCCTGCTCACGGCAGGGGTGTTGGAACTTGATGATCTTTAAGGTCCCTTCCAACCTTAATGATTTTATGATTCTGCGAAAATGACCACTCTTCTTCATCTCAGAGGTTACAACCTTTATAGCAGCATGTGTTGCAATAAGATAATAGGTAATGCTTTTTTTAAAAAAGAGGACAACTTCCAACTAGATATAAGAAAGACATTTTTCACAGTAAGGGTGGTGAAACACTGAACTGGTTACCCAAGGAGGTGGTAGAAGCCCCATCCTGGAAACATTCAATGTAGGCTGGTCAGGTCTCTGAACAACCAGATCTGGTGGAAGATGTCCCTGCTCCCCACAGGGGTGTTGGACTAGATGACCTTTAAAGGTCCATTCCAACCAAACCATTCTATGATAATACTTCAGGTGGGGTGGGAAATGGGATTTTCAGACAGGCAAGATGACAACTTGGGTTATTTCAGCATTTGCTCTCTCTCCTGCATTTAGTTGTGATCTTACATCCTTGCAGCCAGAAAGAGACTGTTCATGTGAGGATTCCCAAGTTTTAGTTTAGTGACAAATATATTTGCAAAACTGTTGCTTTTTCTCAGAGGACAAAAGGCTGGTCACTACATTAACTGCTGCATTAAACCTTTATGGCTACATTTTCAAAGCTATACTTGTGTTGGACACATCAATCCTGTTATTGTTACAGCATTGGTGCACATAACTTTCTAAATGCTGCTCTGAAAATAGAGCCAAGGAATGTACTTGTGTGTACTTTCTGAAATTAATGTAGGCTCTGATTGTTGGCCAATCTTACAACAGCACTGTTACATACACATTTTCTGATGTACTATCTATGGACACTCATTCAGACCTGTCTGAATTTCTTTGGAAGTTGAACATTTATTTTAAAAAAGCAGTGACAGGACAGTTTGAACCTAGCTTTGGCAAAGATTAATACAATTTGTCTTCACTCTGCTAAAACCTTTTCTTGCATTTTTTTTTTTCAATTGTCTCATAGGAATAAAGAAAAAAAAAAAAACAAAAAGCAACAACTTAAAATTAATAACAATCTTTGCTTTGCTTTGTTCCACTAGAAACTTAAAACTTGCACTGCAGTGATGGAATCAACCTGGTGCTGGCACTGCCAATTCGCCAGTTCCTTAAGCCTGATTAAACTTTTTCTCTCATTCTGAATTCAAACTAGTTTAGACTCCTATTACATTGCAGTAGCTAGTTCTACCTCAGGTGAGAACTAGCTTTCTCCTGTTATTGTACAGTATCTATTGCAATCAGTGTTAATTTTTAACTATAAATGCTTAAAATTGTCCTTGAGTGGGCTTTCTAACCATTGTCTTAACCACTACAATAATTAATAACAAGGAAATAGAGGAAAGGAAAAGCATGTGTCTTGTAACGGAGAGAATATCTAGTTTCTGTACCTTGATTAGCCTAAGGCACGGTGTACATCGCCAATCCAGCACTACCAAACCTAATGTAGTTCAAGACACACCCAGTGATGCACTACTAAGCACCTGGCACAATTTTAGAAAACTAGAAAGCCTAGAATTTGGGTAAGAAGGCATTTTCAGGATTATGATCTTGGCCAATTTTGCATTTGGCATACTACAGGCTTACATTCTTATCCTGATTTGATTGTTTATTTGTGACGTCATTATATTTTTTTCTATTTATACAATAAAGTAGGAAGATAGCTGCTGTTGGGTTCCTGCCTATCAAAAGGGCAAGAGGGTCTTGTCCAGAGAGTAATTCAGTTACCTGTGATGAATTCCTACTCTGAATTGCTCTCTGGGTGGTAGAAACCTTTTTGTCCTAACAATTATGGAGGATCCTAGGATGCCTGATCACCTAACACAGGCACTTGCCTTCGAGTGCCTTGAATTAGGCTGTGCGAAAAGCACCCAAAGTTACAAAATAATGTCTCCCTGGCACAGGTAACCCAGCAACATCCGTTTCTCATAAAAGCACATATATTATGGTAGTTGTCTTCTCTGATATTGTCATGCTCACACCTTATACAGAACTGACATGAAGTCGATATAAAACCACCATTTATCCCATATGTCCCATTTCAGCTATTTCAAGACTAAATCTATCACCGTCTTTAGCTTTCATCTTCCTCTTTTGTCAAAATGTTCTAGGATTTAAATATAATCCAACTAGAAAGAACAGAGATTATTTCTTCAGTAAGTAATGATAATTTCTCTTGTGTTGGTGTGGTATGAATACAGACAGCATCCAAAAGTCTTACAGCCACTGGTGTAATAAAGTTCTTTTTTGGTGTGATTAAACATCAAATAGTTTTAAAGGACCCATTTATAAAATTTGAATTTCAAATGCGTATTTCACAGCTGAAAATCTTGTATTATATTCAGACAACTGATCTATAAATCCTCTCAATCCTTAAACTGCACTGGCCAAAGTACTATCATTCATTAGATAAGGATAGTGACTACTTCATTTAAAATGAATCCTAGTAGCTGACAGGCAGTGGAGGGAACATTTCATAGCATGACATGAGCCAGAAATACAGTTACCTAAAGGAAATAGCATTGAGGGGTAGTAGATATTAGACAGGGAAAATGCCTGCATGACGATGACTGTGAAGGAGGCCATTCAGAGCTCCCACACAAGCAATATTTCTTACAGTCTTGGCTACAAACCAAGACTATATACTCACACACACATATATATGGATAAAAATACACAGTCCATCCTGGTATATAATTTAAAACATAAATTAGAAATCCTTACATATATTAATAAAACAGTTATGGGCTACTTTCTATGAAAGCCCACTGTTATATATTACAAGGAACAATATTATTTTACCGTATTGTTTGAATATATTTTGCCTTGTAATGTATAGAAACCAGTGGTGTAAATCTGGACCTTATGTCTAATTTGCCAAGAAGCAGACATTTCTAAGTATTTTAATCCTCTGAAGACAAAGTAGTAATTCAGTTTCAATTCTTGCAAGTTATACAGATGCCTAAGTTCTTGCACATGACTAAAAAAATCAGTGGGAATGTTCACATGATTAGATTTTAGTCATATCCATAAAGTTGGAAGAACTACAGCCTTACTATACTCATGGATAGAAGTAGTTTTATGACAAAGTAGAGAAGAATGTGGAAAAAAAATCAAGGACCTTAAATTGAACAGATGCTTCAAAGTAATACTGAAGTATAAATAACAATAGCCTTCAGGATTGCCTCTGTCTGGTATTTGTTTAAGGTTCCACTCTCTACACTTGCAGCTGATTTTCACCTTGGAAAAAAAAAAAAACAAAACAAACAACTAAAAGAGCAAGATCACTGTATCTATTTTAAGTATGTAAAACTTTTTGGAGATTAAGATGTTTTGAAATAACTGTTTCTCTTTTAGCTCTAGTGAACAGAACAAGTTTGCAACAGCTTATGGATATACATAAACACATTATGGCTGCCTACCTGTATAATACCATGATCAAGACATGGATGTGTTAGGATGGAATGCCATGTGTTTTGCAGCCAAGCCATGCATCTGTACAGCCTGGCCTAACAAAGGGCTCTTTCAAGTGCAATCAGAGATAAGGTTTCTAGAAGGGAGTGGGGCTCAGATATATTAGAACAATTGTGCTCTCAGCAAGGTGGAACCACCCTCTCGAGGCAGTTACTGTGGAGTATACCCATACTACATAAGGAAATGCCTGTGCAGGGTACTCAAAGGCCTACCTGCACATCACTGATCACACTTTTGGGAGCAACTTATTTTACAACAGCAAGTCAGAGGGAGTGCAGAAGGGCAAAGGACAATACATTTCTGTAGAGCAAAAAGGGAAGGCTTAGACTTTCTCCAGGAAAAGCTTGAAGGTTTTTTTTCTCCATTTAGGAGAAGGGATAAAAAAAAGCAGGTCGGGGGAGAAGTTAAATCAGACTTCAATAATACAAAACAAAAAGCAAAACCCCATGACTGAATACATGAAAATGAGAGCTATGTCTGTCACACTAACCAGAAGCAACTTGAGTGGTGTGACATGTTCTTCCAGTGCATGGCAAAGGCAGGGATAAAAAGCTTAGTTCAAATGCATTCTGGAAAAAAAAGAGGAAAATGCTTTCAGTTACATTTTGGTCTTGTCCAGAATGGTTATGTTGGCATTTAGGATGCATCCACAACTTTTAAGATTGCGTTCAATTGCAATTCACTTGCTGTCAACTGCATTTCAGCCCAGAGTGCAACAATAAGGTCAAGAGAAGTTTAGAATTTATTTCAGAGAAAAGACTGCTGCTGTGGGACCTTTTTGGCATTGAGCCCCAGAGAGCAGAAAGCAGCCCCCCATAACTGCTGGTCTGCATTGTTGTCTCAGGTTTCACAGCTGCAAAGGTTGCTTCCTCTTCCAGAAAGCAAGACCTCTCCTTGCAAAGCTCCACATCAGCTCCATGACAGGAAGGATTTTTGTCTTTCTGTCTCACTTGGGTGGTGCTGACCTTGTACACTGTTCCACTGCTTGTATCGCCCTGCCCCAGAACCAAGTAACTTGGCCTGAACAGCACAGTGGGTCTCAGGTGGCTGAGGTGTGATAAGGCATTTCCCTCTCTGTGTGCTAGTCTTGATAAGAATTACTTGAAGGACACACCTCCTAAATTATTTTATTTTTATTTAATAAAAAACAACTTTTGCCATACATAAGATTTTGAAGATAGACCAAGAACATATTAATTAAATAAAGCCCTTTTTAATTATTAACTGTGCTCCTGAGAGACAGTCTTGATAGTTCCTATCTAAGAGGATCCTCCACCTAACAGTTTCCTTTAATGTGCTTACGCTAAACCTGTTTCCCAAACATTTTAGTAACGATCCCTTTCTACAATGGAATTCCCCCAGCTTCTTGGCAGGAATCACCCGCAATTCCCAGCTGATGACAGTCCGAAAGGTAGCTTATTTGTGGCTTCAGTAAACTACAGTTTGAACAAGTCTCTGGAGTTTAAAAAGGGGATATATCCAGGCTATAAAATGGGAGCTGTGGACCTGCTATCCTAACACCCTGCTGTGGCCTAGTGCCATCTCGTGGACGCCAGCGGTTTCCAGCAGAAAGCATAGGAGAGGAGGAGGAAAGGAAGACGAGAGAAAATAGGTCATTTCAGGAAAGAAAACAAACCCCGTTTCATCTGCTATGTGCCTGATGTAGTAGAGCATTCAAAGGAACTTATAGGCATTGGACGATGTGATTCCCATTCTGTGTGTTCAGCCTTGAGAGCCTTCACAGCCTTTTCAGGAAACACGTATGTGCAATCTGGGTGTGACAGCTCCATAAAGCTCACACACAGAACATGAAGATTTGGCCCCAAATCTGAAGTTTAATAATTAGTAACTCTAAGTAACAAAGGCAGTTAAAAAAAAAAAAAAAAAAAAAAAAACCACCACAAAACAACAACAAACCACAGCTAAAATAAAAGAGATCTAAGAGGTTAAGATAGTCCATGCACATAATTACTATCATGCATTAATTTTTGTGCATAGTTTTTCATATCTAATGCAGTTTAAAATAATCAATTTAACTACAAAATGTCTCTGTTTTCTAGGTACAAGAAAAAAACTAGAAAAAAATTATTTGTTTTACTTTACAGATTTGGTGGTCTGAGAAAGACAATATGTCATTGTTTTTTTTCTGATAAAGTGATTTCGTATTATTTCCAAATGATTCTATTCCACTCCAAAGGGAAGTGAAACAATTTTGATTTATAATTAATTAAAATCACAGACTTTCATTGCAAACCTAATCTGTCATGCTGCTGAATTCCCACTTCAGCTGTGCAAAGGCATTATTTTGTCAGTCCAGTAAGCTTTTAGTTACTATACTTCCCAAGATAAATGCATCCCTAATCAGCAAGTACTAGAACAGCATCCAGTCTGAATCTAATCTTTTGCAATAAAGTGATTAAAAAAAAGAAAAAAAAAAATGCCAATCAAGAACAACTTTGTTGTCCCAGGTAGATCACAATCTCCTTCACTGTTTTGGTTAATTTTTTTTCTCACATGACTGCAAAGTCTTTTGCTAATGGAAATGAATCTGCCTTTATTAAATAAGGATTTAGGAGCAAACTCTGAAATATTGCAGTCTTTCATATCAGATGACACCAGGGTTTAAAACTTTTCACATTCTTTTAGTTACACCTTCTAGTATAGCTCTGCACAAATTCTCACATCTGAATTTTTAAAAAGATGCCTTTCTGCTTTCTGCTTAATGCTGAATGAGCACAAAGAACTCTGTCACTTTCCTTTGTTGGAAAAAACTCAATTGTTTTTAGAGTAGAAAAAAAACTAAATTGGCTTACTTCCATCATGGATGTATGAAATAAAATTCACTTTCTGGAGAGAAGGTGCCCACAGTCCCCATAAAATGTAAGAAATTTAGGCATTCAAACTAGGCGATTTAATGGGCTGACATTTAGGCTAACATTAAAAGATGCCAAAAACCCCAAATCTAATAAATGCCACCCAAAAGCAGTTACAGTTCTATCTTTATTTGGGATTCTCATCTACTGGCTCTCTTCCAGAGCTGGTGCCTAGGTCCCATCAGCCTCTTCTCATAAAAAGGAGGATTCACAGTGTTTCCCAATTTGTGATATTTAGTAACTTAATAGTTCAAGCATTTGCTTTTGTAGGGGAAGGTGCATGTTTTAATTCCTCCTCTGGATAAACTGAAGCCTTCCATGACTGATGTGTGCTACCTGCTTTTCAGGATACATGGTCAATACTGTTTTTTCCTCGCCCTCTGGTTCCAAACCAGACAACAAGAAATTCAAATCATCTGCTTTAGGAAAGAGGTCTGACTACTGTTGGTATTTTGGGGGGAAGGGGGGTGAGGGCACACAGAAAAACTTTATATGACTTATTCCTATCTGTCTTTTGTATAACTGGATATAGACCCAGTTGTCATTAAAAAAACCCAACCACAGAAAACCCAAAAACGCACAGCCCTTCATGTAACATTTCCAAGATTCCTTAATCTACCAATATAGTTTAATTTCAAGCTGGTTTTGTGGACATTCCTTATAATTAATCTAAGTTATTTTATTTCTGGCAGACGAGAAAGTTTTTGGACCTTTCTATTTAAACAGGAAGACTTGCTTGTCAGATGCAGTAAGATTTTTTTAAATGCTACTCCAATCTTAGAATATATAGCTGACATTGACAGAATGTTTTATGATGTGATCTCTCTCTCCTACTTCCAGCTAAGATTAATAAAGTCCTCACCTCCCCTTTGGCCTCCAGATCTTATTCCAGCAGGAAATCACACCTTAAAGTAAGTGATCCTGCCAGATACTTCATAGATTCTCATTAAGTGTGAAAATGGCAGGCATGTTCCATCACAGATCATCTCAAATGTGTTGAAGTGAAACAGGAAAAGGTGTGCTCATCTATATGTGTAAGTATCATCTGTTGTTATAATTAGTATCCTTTATTTCCAGACAATACACATGTAAGATTCTGGTTTACCCTGAAGGTTTTAGGAGTTTCTTTTTGTATGCTTACTCCTGTATTACTGCAGCCAAATAACTTAAATTATTTCATTAAGATTTGTATTTTTAAATATTACCTTATATATATATGAAGAAACACTTTATGGGGATCAATTTCTAAGTATTATTACACTGTGCAACACAATGTACAGTGCATTTCTCTGAGATGCACCTAATTTCAGAAATACTACCATAATTAACATAATGTTTTCAAAAAGCAATCTCGTGGGGAAAAAAATAAGGCCAAGTGGAGTAAACCAGACAAATTTTACCAGAGATGAGCCAAAGTGCTTGAGGGACTCCATTAACCAGTTCACTCTCAGTGATGGGACTGTATTCAATGCCATGCGTGACTGTCAATTTTATGCACAGTATGACAATGCAGCCACGTGTTCAATCAAGTTTTGCATTACTCTGGAACATGACATCAAATCTGTATTTTGTAGGCTTTTTTTTTCCTTTTTCAAACAATAAGACTTCCAGGATATAACTGATTTCTTGTTCCATACTGTGAGTTATTATTCTGGATTTCCAAGGGGAAAGCAGTGGTATTTTTGCTTTCAAGATTGCTCTAAGAAAACACCTGCATTTAGAATAAGAAATTTTATAGAGCTGTAAGATATTGTCCAGAGTACAAATGGAAATATTAAGAGTTATATCCCATCTGAGGCTAAAATAAATATATTTTAAATTTCTTTTTCACTCTTGCACACATGGAGTATGTTTAATATAAGTCTCAATGCCTGTAGATGTCTCTAAAGCATAACTGAGATAAATTTACTGTCAGAAGAAGGAAATATGTATTCACACAGGAGTAATTACTTTTAGTCTTATTCCATATTTTAGCCTGAAACCCAGTGAGCATTTTTGTTGCTACCACAGAGAATCTGACATGAAGAAAACACTTCTAATTGTAATCCCATAACCTCTAACTTACTTTTAACTTAACTTGTTATGATTACATTGTAAAAAGAACTGCTGGAAGATCAATTGTAAATGGCACCAGGAAAATAAACTTGTTTTATTTCTCTTCATTTATTTATCTTGTTGTCACTTCAGACACTGTAGGAACATAGATGAGATTGGATCAACTAGCCAAGTTCAGCAAAGGATGTGGATATCTGATATACTGTCAACCAAAACTACCTAGCATGCTTTCTCAAGCCAAATTTAGCACTAAGTAGCAGTGTCCAACTTAATGACTCAGTCCTGCTCCCATGAAAGGACTTCTGTCAAGCAAATGCAGCTGAAGTGCAAGAGGCTGGCTAGAGTCTTTTAAGTTCCAACACAGCAGAGCCTCATAGCCAGTCCTATACTTCCATGCACACCAAGAAATCACAGCTAAGCCATAGTGCACCTAATTTTTGCCAGGGCAACATGTTTTAGTAATAGTATTACAAAATACTCTGGGGTTTCCTAGAGCTAGCTCATGGCATAGAACTAGCTCATGGCAGCTGTCTAATTTTTCAGATTTGGGATAAGAACATGTTACAGGATTTTAATATTTTGATAGACTTTAGTAAAGCCCTTGACACTGTGCCCACAGCATTTTCCTGGAGAAACTGGTTACTTATAGGTTAGACCAGTTTACTCTTTACTGAGTGAAAAACTGGCTGGATGGCCATGCCCAGACCCACAAGCTGTGGTGAATGGAGTTACATCCATCTGGTGGCTGGTCACCAGTGGTGTTCTTCAGGGTTTATTGTTGGGGACAGTTCTCTTTAATATCTTTATCAGTGATCTGGATGAGGGGATCGAGTGCACCCTCAGAAAGTTTGCAGTTGACACCAAATTGAGTGGGAGTGTTGCTCAAGGGTAGGAAAGCTCTGCAGAGGGACCTGGACAGGCTGGATCGATGGGCAGAGGCCAACTGTATGAGGTTCAACAAGTCCAAGTGCAAGGTCCTGCATTTCGGACACAACAACCCCAGGCATTGTTCCAGGCTTGGGCAGAGTGGCTGGAAAGCTGCCTGGTGGAAAAGGACCTAGGAGTGCTGGTGGAAAGCTGGCTAAACATGAGCCAGCATTGTGCCCAGATGGCCAAGAAAGCCAACAGCATCCTAGCTTGCATCAGCAATAGTGTGATCAGCAGGAGCAGGAAAGTGATTGCTCCCCTGTACTCAGCACTGGTGAGGCTGCACCTCAAGTACTGTGGAGCGTGTCCAGAGGAGAGCAATAAAGCTGGTGAAGGGTCTGGAGAGCAAGTCTTGTGAGAAGCAGGATTGTTTAGCCTGGAGAAAAGGAGGCTGAGGGGAGACCTTGCTCTCTACAGCTACCTGAAAGGAAGGTGTAGCGAGGTGGGGGTCGACCTCTTCTACCCAGCAAATAGTGATGGGACAAGAGGAAACAGCCTCAAGTTGCAGCAGGGGAGGTTTAGATTGGATATTAGAAGAAACTTCTTCACTGAAAGGGTTGTCAACCATTGGAGTAGGCTGCCCAGGACAATGGCTGAATCACTATCCCTAGAGGTGTTGAAAAGACATGTAGATGTGGTGCTTAGGGAAATGGTTTAGTACTGGATTGGGAAGAGTTAGGTTATGGTTGGAAGGTCTTTTCCAACCAGAACAATTCTGTTATTCTGTGATAAGACACACCTGGAATTTTAGCAATGTTACAAAGGTAATTCTGCCTAGAGGTCTTCATTGTTTTATAGGCTCCACCCACACATACATGTCAGATATTCTTCTGACTAGCTTTTGATCCAGACAGATAATATTTTTTTGGTCTAGACCTTTAACCTCTGAAATTATGCTGTCCACATGCTTAAAGCTCCTTCCAACTAACTAAATATGCAAATCCTTCAACACAATCACAAACAATGTCTCACATTACTATGCTGCACAATATGAAAAATAGATACTTTTATAGAAACAAATTTATTATTTGCTGTGACTGATCTTAAGCTAGCTTTGGCTAACACACAAGACAGGCTGTTATTTTGTCTTTTTCATTCAGACCAGAAGCCTTCCTTCTCTAGGTTAGAAGCAAATACAGTTGAACACTCTCACTCCAATTCTGCCTACAGGTTTCATAGTAATCTGCAGTGCAATTTGCAAAATAAACAATTTTTATTACTGAAGCCTATGGATTAGTTTTCATGAACAATTTAGTTTCTTTTTTTCTGAATGTCATTGACTGAGGCTGTTCTTCCTTTGTTACTACTGATTGTCATTGTATAGAAATCTTAGATTCTTAGTCTTAAAAATTTTCTGTTGCATTGCCAAGAACATAGATTATCATGTTATTCTTTAGTGTATAATTTATATTCATTATGTTCCAAACTTGCCTGCTTAAATCTGTACTATACAAACATGTTTTCTGGTTTTATACTTCAATTTATATGCCAACATCACTTTAAAGCCCAAGATCGTTCTATGTAATACCCAATTACAACAGCATTAAAAATAGGAAATGAAGTAAATTATATCGAATAAGCTCAGAATTCCTGTTTGAGCTGTACCCATGACCACACAATTGTATGCATCTTTCTGCAGCAGTGACAGAATAAGACATTTTGCAAATGTTTACAGTTACCATTTTAGTGTTTAAGTTGGATTTCTCACAATTGGCTTTCGCTTGGTATTTATAAAGAAGCCCTGCTTCAGATAATAGAAAAACAGCAAAACCAAGCAGGGCCCTAAATTCATCTCAGGGTGCTGCTGACATTAGAAACCACTTGAGTTTTGCTTGAGAAACTCAATGTATTTGTAACCCTGTAGCTTACAGTTTCCTTCCACTTACTCTATACATAGATGACCTAGTGAATGTATGTATGACAGTGACTATGGATCCCTTATATGCCAACAGCATCTCATGTTAGGACCCACACTCCAATCAGGTTTGAAAATGTCCCAGACAGATTAATTGATCACTTGGCAAAAACAATCAGAGCTGCCTACTAACTACTATCCATAAAAACAAAACTACTGGAAAGTGAGGATGACAAGATAATAAGTAACTTATGAGTCACTTCGGAGATTAGAAGAACATTTGGGTTTTGCAAACACAGCTGGTTTTCCTTATTAATATATTTCTTTGTTAACAGATTTCTGCTTAGCCCCAAGGCAGAACTTTTTGGGCCATGTACTCAGTCTTTCCTCAAAGTCAGGGGAAGGCATCATTTAATGTGAGATCCTGCACAGCAGCTACCTGCTCAGGTGATTTTGAGTAATGTTATTACTGTGGTTACAGTAGCCTTGTTCTGCTCCCAGTGACTACATGGATGTTCTTTCTACCCTTTTTTTCATCATTCTGAGTAGCTCCTGCCTTTTTTGAACACTATTACCAGCAAGCACGAGTTTAAGTAACGAGACTACTAAAGGTCAGTGTATCGGTTCTAACACACTTCTATCTGTGCTTTTTGGTGGCACACAGAACGTGAGGCAAGACACATTGGGTTCTTTGTCTAAGAGAAGAGACCTGATTAGCCAGAGGTGGATCCAGCATGGATGCTTGTGTGAGCGGCCTCCATCAGCTTTGTATCTCAACAGTAAAAACAATCCCTCACTTACATAGGAGTAGAATAATGTTCTAAACTTATCCATAAAATAGTGAAGTGTTATTCACATTGAATAAAAACTTGTTCTTGAATGGGCTTGTCAAAACAGTTTCTGTTAACACCTCCTCAAAAGTAAGCCAGGGCTTACAGTAGGAATAAATCAAATAGCACTGGACCATTTTGTACCTTGTTAGGAATAAGATTTTTTTTTGTTCATTCACTATATTAAAACACTATTTAAAACAATACCATTCCCTTTTAATTGCAACGAGTTCCCTGCTTCAAAGTTTGCTTAGTTGCTTTGGATCTTCTACTTGTCTCTAGGTGTCTCCCTGAAAGGAACAAAGCTACCCACAAAAAAGAAGACTAAAGCATTATGGTAAGGTGTAGATGGCATGTGGGTGCCAACAGTCCAAAAACAGAGTTCTAAAATTCCTGTCCCAACAAAGGAGCTACTGGAACTAAGTTTTGGGTTTTTTGTTTGTTGTTGGCTTTTTTTGAAAGTCATGTTTTTTATGATGAAAGAATGAAATAGTGTTCACTGTAAGTGGGAGCTTGAATGACTGAGCCTACACTTCTCTTGTGTGCCCTGAAGCAACTCATTGCTCTCTCTGCCACACTTTCTTCAACTGTAAAATTAACCTCTAGTAGTACCTTCCTCAGAGCAGGGATAGAAAAAAAACACAGTAATGTAAACATGTAAAAAATCATGTGATCCTTAACTATACTCTACTAAAACGAGAAGGGGGACAGGACTGGCAGACACACTTTTTTGTTTTGTTTTTTTTACTACAGTAAAATTGAGAAACTTTCAGAGACATCACCAGAAGATGAAGAACATTTCTTGTTTAATCTTTCACTAAGCATTTGTTAGTTACCAGTTTCTGGATGCAGGATTATGGAAGAGTAAACAGCTCTTAAGACTGGGTACCCAGAAGTCCTCCAGCTTTGTCAAGAGATTAGTTCAAGGGAAGACCAGGAACTGACACCATCAACTGCAGGACTGCATGGAGGCCAACAGGAGGAAGACCACTCGGTGCTGCTTCCAAACCAAAATAATTAAGAACCAGTTTATGACTCATCTGTGACATGGTGTCTCTTCAGTCTGTGCTTTATTCATAAACAGATGGACTGTAAATATTCATGAAACATTTTTTTCAAAACCAACTTGTAACCTCATAACCAAATACTAACTGGAAGAACCTCTGTGAAAACATAATTAAAATAGATCTCTGGATCTAAGCATAAGAAATATGGAACATAACATCATAAAACTTGACTAGACACTTTTAGAATTATTTTGGAATTTGAAAGACACAATTAAACAACATAATGACACTAAATTAACCCAGCTTTGCAATGGTATTTGACAGTCCTTCTGAAATTGTGCTGTATTGTGTACAGAAGATTTAAAAGGAGTGCTTGTTTTAGAAAAAGATGAAAGAAAACCTGGGCTAAAAAATATAGATGGCATATTTTAAATATTTTTTTAATTCATAAGCAAGAAGAAAATAGATATTCATAATTATGACAGACTAACATATGCCTGTAATGTTCATGTTGGCCTGGAAATTCCATTGTGAGGCCTTTTTTTTCTGTCTGAAAAGCTTCTATGTTGTTTCTTCTTTCATTTTTGCATTTTTCCACTTTGAAGTCAATACACATTGAATGGTAAAGTCTTTCCATTCACCAAGAACACTGTTAATGAGAAATATGCCAAAAAATGGCAATGCCAGTCATTCAGTCGGGTTTGCTCTAGAAAAATAGGCTGCTTGAAACACCAGAAAACTGTTTCTCCTTGTTTGCATTTGTTGAAAACGGGCAGAGCTGAGGTAGGCAATGGATCTCATGACTTCAGGAACTGTTAAGAGACCTTTTGACAGAGAAACTAGAATATGAAAGATTTTTCCATACTGAGTATAGGACTAAGGGAGCACTGCAAAACACGTTAAGCTCTAAGCAGAATCCATGGGCTTTGTAAATACTGAGAACACTTGTGGGAAGTGTTTGGTGTGTAGGTGTTTATTAATCTTGATTTGTTTAGCTAAAAAACTACAGCTGATTCGAAAATAATTTTCTAAATGTATAAATTTCACACTTTTATTTGCAACCATGCCATTCCAGGGGTTTATTGATCAGTCAGAGCACAGGTCATTACAAAATGCAGTGTCTTGCATGAACAGAAAAATACTGCAGTGTTTATATAGCTATGACAATAAGCATGGAAGCTCCCAGGGTCAAAAAGTAGACACTACTGCAGTCTAGTGAAGAGGCCTACCGCATTTTGAGTTCTTTCCTTTCCCCTGTGAGGAGCTCAGAACAAATCAGAAACACATTCTGTTTATTCTTTGTCTTCTAGCTCAAGGAGAATAATAAATCATTAGGGGAAAAGAGTTTCCTATATATTTAATGGAATAAACAAAAATAAAACAATATACTGCACACCACTGAAAAGATTTGTATCTGTTGTACTAAGAAACTGAATTTTCTTGGTTCTGCTAAATGATGCAGTCATAATTTACACATGAATAACAAAATCCTAACATTTGCAAATACCGGTAAAAGGCAGAAACACAGCGGTCCTCTGGTTGTACTCAGAAGGAAGGACAGGACAAAGGCAATGTTGTAATCGACAGCCTTTTGAGATCTGCTCAAGCAAGTAGTATTAAAATAAACACTGTAAGGAAACCTGTGTTATGCCCCAACTCAAAATATGCTGAAAGTTACAGCTCACAGAGAAAGAAGATATAGAAGCCAATTCAGTGATTCCATATCACTCAGCTCTTTACCCTTCCAGAGGAAACTGAATCCATGAGATATCAGCCAACTCTGTGCAGTGAGAACCACACAAAAAGCTGCTAGAATGGGGTCCTGAGATGAGTTGAACGTTTTCTGCCTGTTCAGTTTTTTTTAGTTGCTAATGTTCCTACAAGTATATTTTCACTGTGTTCCTCTGCAGCCATCTAAGTCTAATTTAAAGTCCCATGGAGCTCAAATATGGGACTATGTTTCCAGGTCTGGAAAGTACCTAGGTATAAGGTGATGCAACTGGAATTAGGTATAAATCTATTGTGGCCCTAGTTTAAAAAAAGCAACCAAACAACAACCAAAAAAAAAACTGAAAACACACCTGAAAGCAGATTGTCTGTAGCAGAACAGGAAATTTGAGTTGCATTATATCCACAAAATGCTGACATTCTCATTTTTATGGTAATCATTGCAGCAACAATGAAATGTAATATTCCAACTTTAGACTGTATTACTAAAAACAGATATCTTGTTGGAGAGAATCTGCAAGAGTTTGCAACCACAGAAACCTCAGTAGTGGTAATTCTAGACTGCAAATAAACAAAGATCTGAAATGTATAAAAACCTCAAAAGACAACTGCTGTACCACAGCACCCAATAGTTACTAGATGGTTATTTCGACACGTATTTACCATGATAGTACCCTAGACACGCTTCTGAAACTTTCTAGGGTAAAATTTATTTATGTAGATTTAAAAAATAAAGCACTTGAAATCTAAGAAAAGCTAGATTTAAACTGGTGTTATAAATGTCATTCTCTCTTCATGCCTCTCCAACCTATGTACCAATTGAAGCAGGGCACCCTTAGGCAAATAACAGGTTATCATGTAATTGTACACTGTATCATAATGTATTCACTCTAGCAGGCAAAATTAAAGATCCATTTACTTTCATGGGAAGAAAAAAGCAAGTAATGATGGTGAAGATTTTAGAAGCCTGTATTTGTCAAGAACAGGGAATTAAAAGGCTTTTAGCAAATTGTCTTTTCCTAACTGGTAAAAGTATCACATTGATATTCTCCACAGTTACAACTCCAACACTGGTAGCAATAATGGAAGTGATGTTAGAAGTAGAGCTCAAGGCACTGAGGCTCAAATTGCTGCCATCACCAAGGGGAAATGCAACATCTAATTGTAGATTCTCAAATAATCACCTAGCCTGATTTAGTTTGATGACCCATCAAGTTTCAATACTGAACTTAAGTAGAATTTTCTGGAAATAGTCTGCATATAAATTCTTAATGTGACTTCTGGAACACACTGTTCATGCCTTACCCTCTTTACATTCAGGTTTTTGAATTATTTTTGCAGTATCTTACGGCGTTTAACAAAGAACATATTTAATGATCAGAAGATGTCATTTCATATAGGTTAGCTTTAAAAGAAACAAAAGCATGCTGAGATCTAAGCAGACAACTCTTAGAACAGCTTGTATTCACAATTACCTTAGTTGTCTCCATTTCAGAATGAAAATAAGCTAAAGCTTTTCACTCAGCAGGTTTCTGCAACTCATTCTAGTAAGTAATTAATGCAAATACTAATAAATAATAACCAGCTTTTTTCTTGTTCCTGTTGCTTCAATAACAAATCAAATCTCAGGGTACTTTAGAGATACAGACCTACTTACCAGCAAAGGCTGTACATTTTGGTTCATGTTTATTTCCAGTAATAAAATTAACCACAGTACACAATAAACTAAATTGCACAAAATTGGACCTTACCTTCTAAAATATGCAATTCCCATATGCAGCCACTGGATGGACTTACGGAGCTAGTGAATATTTTTTATTGCAGACAAGATGCACAATTAGGTGAGCAACTGGGAAGAACTTTTGCTTCCAGGCAGCAGGAGAAATCCTCTGTAGGAAAGGCCTGAGCCTAAAAAGCAAGTTACAAGGAGGGATTTTAGTGTCTCTTAAATCGATCCTTATTTTTCAACACAATTACTTTAAGAAAAACTAGGTTGTAGAAATGAAACAGAGTGAAAAGAGAATTAGTTTGTAGGCAAACACACAGGTCAGTTCCAAATGTGCTTATTTAGCACAAGAGTTTTAGGGTAAAAGCACTAAAAATTATACTGAAAAGAAGCTAAGGTTTTTTTGATAGCTCAGTTTGCAAACAGAAGTAGATCATAGTTATTAAAAGTTCTGCTTAATTTTTAAAACATATACTACTTTAAAATGCTCATACTCTTTAAGAATAAATTAGGAAAGTATTTGCTTCTGCTATCTTTTTCTGGAATAGGAACCATATGAAAGTTTGAATCACTCTGTGTAATAAGTATAAAACAAGCCCTGCATTAAGGAAGAGTACAATCATCCACAAATATTTAAATGTTATTTCCTTTTTTATTTCCGCTGGCTGCAGCAAATACGTCTGAGTATTTTGAGTATAATGTATTTAACTATAGTACAATCTACTTAATGCACTTTTTTAGACCAATTACCATTTCCACGTATAGAGCAGTGACAAAATAAATATTGACATTCCATACCCTGTGTTCTGCTGTTGTGCAGCTAAGAGAAATAGTAGGGATCAGTTGTAGCAGGAAAACTCAGTAAATTAACTTCAAAGAAAGTTCAAGTAAATACAGTTGCTGTGGATAGAACTAAGTGAAGTTGGGGAATTAAAGAATACATGTATGTGCCTAGGAGAAAGAAGAGGTGTTGCACAGATCTCCCCATACCTGCTGTTCTACTTCCTCTCTGTAGATACACCCAGTTACAGGATCTAAAAGTGGATCCTGTGGTTTTATCATTTTATCTGACTGACATCACCCTATTCCATCACAAACAATTTAGAATGGCACCAAACATAACTAGAGTTGAGGTTAATCTGTATGGCTGAGTTTCTTTTGTCTTTGTACTGTGAGGGTCATATGCAGAGTCTGTGCAGTGAGTGAATGTCCTCTGACTCTCTATTTAATTGAATGGGATAGTCTTACTGTGTACCTATTATAGCCAGGATGAACAAGATACAGTTTAAACAAGCATGTGAGCAGGGAAGAAAGGCTGGGTCAGGTTCAGTGCTACTGTCTATTGCTTTCAGAGCTCTTCTGGAACAAAACATGAAAGGAGACTATAGACACAGCTAACAACCTCTTCCCCATTCTAACTCACTTCTTAACAGCACGCAACATCAACTCTAGTAAAACTACACCTGCAGAAAAATCACTCTGGATCTCACCAATGTTTTGCTGCTTTCTACCATAAACTGTAAATTCCTGTTATTTTTTTAGAAAGGTAACAAAGCCTGAGATAGAGCCCAAAGCAAACTAACTTACATGATTCTATAACTTAGCAGCTACACTTAAAGTTAAGCATGTACTTCAACATCATTCTAAGTCAGGAGCTGAAGTCCTTGAATTAACTGCCTGTGATGATCACACAGGCCATGGCATAGGATGGAATGACACCTCTAACAATTATCATAATCATGGTGCCCATCACTGGACACTGACTGGGAATGTGGGCAACGTGTCTCTGGTGTGCCAGGGCTCCGGAATGGCATATGCTGTCCTGACCTCAGATGGGGGAATACCATCTGGCATAGAAGCCCTGCAGTTGGCACTGCAGACTGCAGGCTCCTCTCCCTCCCTCCCCACTTCCCACCATACCTCTCTGACAATTACCAAGACAGTGATCATGCAGGAATGAAGTCAGGCTACAGGAATATTGAATGACTGAGTCAGAGACTAGGAACGGGGCTGGCAACTCTAGAGACTGCCTGATACATATCACTGCCTAAAAGAAAAATTGTGACAAATCAGGTTGTCCTGTACCTCTCACTAGGCAATGAGATCCCCTCCCTGTTCTCCCCACTACACCACATATGTAATGTCACAGGTGTGCATCTCCCTGTAAAAATCCTCCTGGAAAACATAAAACCTCAGCCAAGAATGCTTCCCCCTGCAAAGCCCCTGAGCATGACTTGCTATTCTTGGCTTGTTCTGACCTCCTTTAATTTCCTGACCTTGTTCTGGAACTAGGTGTTGGTCTGCTTTTAATCACACCAGACCAACCAAACAGCAATCTTCTCATACCAGTGCTGATTTAGGAAGCCTTTGCTAAGCTGCTGCATTAGGAATCTTCCCCCACACAGAGATTAGGTCACAGTTTTCCTTCCAGGGTAGATGGGACCATGAGTTGCCAGCTACAAATTGGGCAGGGCAGCATCCTAATATTACAGAGAGCAATGTAGACAGAGCCTATGGAATTACTAGTACCACTAATCTAACCACCTACCTAAGCAAATCAAGTGAATCATCTATGTTACTGGTCTATCAAGACTCAGACACACATATAATATTGGATATATACTGGTGGAGTGGCTCACAAGACTACATTTTTAAAGTGCTTCTAAATTACATGTTATGATTCAAGCTACTTAAAGACGCATGCTCAGTGTGGGAGTGGTCCTCCTTCAGATGGAAAGTCTAACTAATTATTCTAGATGAACCATTGGATATGAAACTGTTTATTCCTATGGACGGAGTATATGTCTTAAGTTCTAAAATCAAAGAATTGCTGGTTAATCTCATTATTTTATCACATTCTATCAAACTTTTCAATCTACTCTAGTTAAATATCTATAGGTAAATATCTATACCTCTAATATTGTTTTTAATTTAAGCTCTGTCAGGCAATTAGTTGCTAGATTCACAAATTACAAAGCTTATGCAAAGCACTGAATCTTTTCACTCACAGATTGTTTGGTAAATTGCTTTATTTGCTTTGGATGCACTACTAAAATCATTCAAACTAGTAACCAGTCTGTTCCTGTTACTGTACACCTGAAAGTGTAATAGCAAATCTGTCCTGTTACAGCCAAATGACAAATATCAGAAAAATCGTTGCCAATACTGCCTGGTTTGTCTGTGTTGAGGCCTGTGGATTCCCACCTGTTCTGTGCAATGCTGCTGCATACATTATGTCACAGCACAGGCTAAGCACAGCTTGGAACACTGCATGTGTGGGTGACATATGACATTCAATATGAATTCCCGTCACTTAATTAACATCAAGTACTTTCTTTGACACACAAAATTTTAGTAGCATATTCTTAAAATTCAGAAGACTGGCTTTGAGGGCATTCATGTGTGTCACTCTGAAGAAGTAACAAAATTACAGTGCTCACATTGCTCAACCCCAACATTTGAAATGTCTAAACCTTGTGCCAAATTACTTTCTGCTTATCCAAAGTGCTTACACATATTCATGCTGATAGCTATTCCTTATCTCCTGACATTTCAGTGTTGATTTCAGATTAGCTTTTTAAAGGCATAAAGACTATCAGTATATGATTCCATGTGTTCTGTAACCTATTTCTACTCAATTCTGAGTCTAAGTTCTGACACCACACACAGCACCTTTGCTCATTGAAAGCAAATATCCATGCAAATATGAAGGAAGAACGAATTTGAAAGGAAAAAAAATAATTTGCAACTCCCAAACAACACATGAAAAAATTGATAAACCTTCTATCCTGGAGAACATCTGCTTTTATTTATGTACAATCAAATTCTAAAGCCCGAAGTTGGTAAGAGCAGACTTCTCTCCCCAGTAGCAAATACGTTTCCAGAGCTGATCAATTACATTCACAGGCATGCTCAATGAAGCAAGTCCTGGTCCAGAGGTAACCCTACCCCTATCTTGCTAGCCTTCAGTGCTTTAAGACTCCTTGTACTATGCCCCAGCCTGCACTGCCTGACTTTGACCCTCGCTGCTTTAAAATTAGGTATGTCTTTTTATGAATTTGTTCTTTATTTTAACTTCTGAAAATGAAATGTGAAAGCTTGTTACACAGTGTACTCTTCACACAGAAAAGTGAGTCTGGTGCCGCTTGTTCATGTGCAGATTGCATGCCACAAATCCACCCTCATTAGACATCCAATCCAACCCTAACGAGGGAATGGATTCCTTCAAAAGGAGTGGGTGAAACAATGAAGGGTATTAATGTCACATAGCAATATGCACACTAATTTCAAGTACTAGTATGTGTTTTCCTTATTCATGATTCAGAGCCTCTGGATGAGCTCAGAGCTAATGGTGATCCTGAAATTCAGGGTAAAAGTCTTTGTACATACACTTGAAACATAGACTGGTGGAAACAGATGTCACAATTACTCGGGGAAGATGTACATTCATGTGTGAGATAATTATAAAGGAATAAAGTGTTCTAGCATAAATTATAAAACTCTTAGTACTAATAGAACGGAGAAGTGTACTGTGATAGTTTTCATAATATGCTGACCTTTTAATTAAGGAGTTCAGTGATTTCTAAATATATAATAGTATTGTGTAGCAGGACTACTTAGATAAACTAGAGTGGCAATGTCCTTTAATCTAAAAATAGAAAAATGCTTCTTCCTAGAAATACCTGAAGACTATAACTGTAGTTTCACAAGCAACTTAAGGCAATCTGAGTTTGCAGACTCATGGAAAGTAGCTGTCCTGTCCCCTCCTCGATCTCTGGCTCTTCCCTTGACAGGGCACTATGCCATAAAACACCATCATGCCACCTCACAACCACTCAGACAAAAGCCACTTTACCACTGGACAGCTCGGAGGACACAGCAGCAAATGCAGTGACAATTTGTACAGTGGTCTTAGGTAATGCTTAGGCTAGCTGTTAATGAGATGGAAGATCTCCCTGAAACTCAGAGATCCATTTTCATGCTTAAGCTTGTGACACAGAGGATGCCTGCATGCCTACATAAAATTAAAGCAACTAGGGAGCTGATCAGGAAGCTGCTTGAAGCTGTTGTCTCAGGAAGCACCTGCCAACAGTGGGCCTGCAGGTGCTCTGTTACATTTACTTGTGTGTAACCACACAGAATTTCCAGAAGGAAGTCAGGACAGATCATTGTCCTCTGTTAATGTGATCTAGCTGGGGACAACACCATAGTGGTAATACTCCAATTTACAAAATGGTATTAGTCCTTGGTCAGAGGAGGGAAATCTGTCTGAAATCCTTCTTTAGCCAAATGTGGTTAAACACAGGTCTCTCTGAGGTGCACTCTGGTCATCAGGCTAACCTTTTGCTCTTGGATGAGGCTGAAGTATATTGTCAGGCACTTGAGGTACTTCAAGTTGTGCCACTTGAAGTGAAAAGGGAGAGTCAGGCTCATTGGGCAAAATAGGAAACATCACACTAAACCTTAAAGTAAAAAGAAACAGAGAAATAACACATCTTCATGAGATTATGAGCAATTGTAGGCACAGGAAACACAGCACTGCATCTGAATGTAGGGGGAAAAAAATTTAGCTTTCTCATGTGTGAGCTGCTAATTACTGTCAACTGAAAACAAAACAAAAAAAACACCCAGCCTAAACCACAGACTTCTATAAAACTTTGTCTTGTTTTTTTCATGCATCCAGATGGAAGCTGCATGTGTTACACATTCATTTACTTCATCAATCCTGCAGTTTCTACAGCAAGGTAGTACTCAGTTAATATCAAGGAGCACCAAAATACGTTGCCATTATAAAGACTGTTAACAAGGAGACTTCTTGAAATTCTGTCATAGGCCCTTCTGACATCTTTTCACGTACATCATGTACAGAACTTTAATCCTCAGCCTTACAATCAGTTAAAGCAACCAGAAGACTATTTCAGATTGCACTGTCCTGCTGAACCAGTATCACTGCTGCTTTTACCTAAGAGTCTTTTTATGATTTGCCAGTCAGGTCACCCAAATTCTCAGTTCAGAGAGCAGGAGAATCAGCTACCATGTCCTCACATTTCCATGGGAGCTCTCACATCAACACAGAACATCTCACTTACATGAATTCCCAAGTGCAAATCAATAGAGAGGATACAGAAGAAAAAAGCAAGTATTACCCATAAACTCTGCTGATTGACAGATTTGTATTGAAAAGACAACCATAAATTACATAAAGGCTGCATTCAATAACAGAGCTTTGTTTCATCTTATTTTGAAGAACAAAGATCAGTTGCAATATGTTATTTCTAATTCACTTTCATAATGTAGAGTAAGAAGGTATTTAAACAGGGAGACTAGGCTATATAAGGTGCTCTTTGAAGCAGTCTATAAAAAAGGAATTACAACTGCTATAATAAGTTAACACCTGTATTCGTGGCTGTAAATTTGTGATCTACTTCAGACTAGAGAAAGGAGTTGATATAAGCAGGTATACATGGGACTCCCGCAATTAAGAGATTTTGTTATTTCCTGCAGCACAGCTAGAGGCATAGAAAATTTAGCTGAGATTTAAGATTTTTATGATCATATTAGCAAATATCTAGCAGAAATGGAACTCCTGATTTTTTATAGGCAAGACTAATTTTTAAATGTTCTTGCACTGAACAACCTTTCTGTAAAAAATACAAAATGGCTTTTACGAAAGCAAAAGCAGAGTATGAAGGGTCCCACAGTGAAAGTATGTAATTAAAAAACTCTAGTTGTGCTTCGTTTTTAAGTTTAATTAACAAAATCTGCTAGGATCCTACTAGAAGGGACAGAATACTTTTTCAATACTAGATCAAATTTTCTCTTATAATAATTCTTTTCCTTAAACGATGAGGATTTTTCTCTTCTTCTCATGTGTGCAGCCTTTAATTAGTCTGTTCAGACACAAGCAGTATTAGCTAGACTCTGTCACAATTACCCACATTTGGTAGCTAATTACTCCTTGAATACTCTTAAGGCTACCAGCAATTTTAGTACAATTGGCAGCCTGGGGCCCCTAGGAGCTGTTCCAGCAACCAAGAATAGCTGGAACAGAAAGACAGGCCAGTCATGACCCTTTCTCCTCAGCCACAACCTAACATACCTACTATGCCAAAGGCAAGAGCAACACAGAAATGAAAATATTCCCAAGTGGCTAAATGTGCTCTCTTTATGGCTTTTTTAAACTAATGGAGTAGCATAAAGGGACTATAGGGAAATGGAAAATAGGACCTTTTAAATGCTAAAGCATTGGCAGGATTACTAATGATTTTTCAATTTTGCAACCTTCCATTAAAATAACAGCACAAACCACTTATATGGGATCAGTTTCAGACACAAGACTTTGATTCTAGTGCAATTTTATTCACTGATGCCTCATGTTTCAGTAATTTACATCACTGCAATATGAGTGTCAAGAGGGTATAAAATGCTGGCTTGATTTAGTAACATTTCATATGTATTTTACACAGGTAGAAATTACTTCACAAGGGACACAGCAGTGTCTGTGATTCCAGTAAAATTATTCCTACTGTACACTTGTGACATCAGTGGCAGACTGAAATTAACATAAGAATTTAAATAAGAACTTCAGCTTTAAATACACTGTTAATTCATATTCTATTCCACAGCTTCAGAGTGTTGCTGTGAAAATTCGTAGTCCTGGGTTTGCAGAGAGCAAGGAATTCCTTCTAAAAAACTTCACAAGGTTATGAGGCAACCCTTTCTAAGTGTTTCAGTAGCTATATCCTCACTGAAGAATTAGCTCATTAGCTCTGCTTTTCCTAATCCCTCCAATTTAGGCCAGTGTTCCTACCAAAAAAAAAAATAATTTTTATATATATTAAAAAAAAATTAGTTATCTGTCAGATTTTCAAAGGGAATTGACTCTTCTTGCATTGCATGACCCTTTGACCTGGTGCAAGAGAAGAGGTGCAAGCACTTGATGTTCATAATTTTGGGGGAAGAGAAGAATTGAGTCTTCTCACTGGCTGACTATTGTTACTCTGGATTAAATATATGGTAAAGTGCATCTCACTCAACGCCAGTCTGGAAACCACTGTCTACTGAACTGTGGGGACCGTGAGAATTGACAGATATTCAGAGGTTATTAGCAAACTTGTACGGTCATACCCATGGATGTGTCAGCAGAGCTGGGGTTGGACTGTAAGATCGACACTGGACTCTCAACAACAGCAATAGCTTAGCTTAGCTCAGCGTCAGCAGCAACACCACAAAGCTGTTAGTTTGAAGATACATTGCCTTTGACAGCAATATCGACTTAAGGGACTTCAAACAACTTTTCCTCCCTTCCTGTCTGTCCTGTTCTCTTGACAGCTATGTGACTTTTATCAACACAGCTGTCTGCAAGGCCACACTGCTAATCAGGCCCAACGAATTAAACAAGTATAAAATAAAAATTCTGGAAAAAAAAGCATTGTTAGGCAGTTTGACTAAATTAGTTTCACGATTCAGTTCCTAAACATACACATAAACAGCAGTGTTGGCACAGCTGAAAGGGTGTCAGGAACAAGGAGCTGGCAATTTAGGTGGGTCCTGGGAACGCCTTAGAACAAGCTGCTGTTGGGAAAACTGTGCATGGAACACTACCTTTCCTGTGTCTGTTC
Source organism: Apus apus (assembly GCF_020740795.1). Taxonomy (NCBI): domain Eukaryota; kingdom Metazoa; phylum Chordata; class Aves; order Apodiformes; family Apodidae; genus Apus; species Apus apus. Next base: position 50,148,943 of record NC_067285.1, on the reverse strand, counting down.
TGGCACTGTGTACCTGTGTGTCTATTGGCCAGTTCCTGGGCTGCAGTATATGACTCTATGTGCTGCAATAAACTGAGGCACAGTAATCCATTCCCAGTGTTTGTGAGGACATTTGCCTGCTGTTCTGGGAGCAGAGTGGGGATTGGAGAAACAGCAGGGTCGTTAGTACCTGAATGCAAATCAGGGGGAAAAAAAAGTAAAACATACCAAAACTGAGTTCCACTGAAGTACACATGCAAACCTTGACCCTCCTGGCTAACTATAGCAAAAGATAGCCCTCAAGATACCCCTCAGCTCAGTTCCTCAGTGGGAGCTATGCTAAGACCATGTCCAAAGCATGACACAAAATCCTCTCTGGCTTTAAGAATCAGAAGACTTCCCAAACTAACTCTGTGTTGTCCTGACTGGTGATTTCCTACCCCTCGTGCTCCACTAACATCAGAGTCCAAGACTGGAAGAAGAGACAAGAGCAGCAGACACAGAGGAGACAAAATTACCTCCTAAAATGGTCCTGGATCAGATAGTAAGATATACAGATTGTAGGACAGATAGAACAGATATTGTGGAAAAAAAAAAATCATAATGAGACTAGTCAAACACTGGAGCAAGTTGTCCAAGGGGGTCAATTGACTCTCCATCCTTGGAGATATTCAGAACTCAGCAAGACAAGGCCCTGATCACCCTGATCTCAAGTGGCCCTGCTCTGAACCAAGGTTGGACCAAGTGACCTCCAGGATCAGTTCAAACTAAATTATTCTGTGATTCTGTGACCAAGGAGCAACATGTACGTGACTCTGATGAAGCTCTAAGCACAAAAAGCTGGATAATGCTCAGGTTTCATGCTAAACAGCAGTCAAAGCAAACCCTCAGGCTGTCCTTTCATCACTTACCCATTTCCCCAAACTCTTATTTCTTTCTCTCTTGACCTTCTTAAAGTATTTCACAAAGTCACAAAAAACTTCCTTTTTGTAAATTCCCCACTAAGTTTGCCATGTAGTCACTAGGTAATGCAGGTTATTTTGAGGAGCTCAGAGCCTAGAAGCAAAACCTGAAAGGTGAAGAGTTATCTTCAGTTTTTAAAGTAGCAAAGAAGGAGCTGATCTTAGTTTTTTGAGTCTCTTTCCAGATTGTGGAGATCATGTCTTTTCCACCTCCTATTTCAAATGCTTTGGAAATCAAAGAAATGTCCATAGCTCTGATATTGTTAGTAGTCACATCAGAGCACTGAGGGAAATGGGGGCTTGCTTGTGGCACAGGGCATGTTCTCACTCTTCCTTAATATTGTTTATAACAGTACAGAGCCCATGTGATGCCTTGACATAGGGAAAAAAAGTGTATTTCATAGAATCTTAGAATCACAGAATGCCAGGTTGGAAGGAACCTTAAGGATCACCTGGTTCAACCTTTCTAGATAACAATAATTTAGAGGGTTAAAGCCTTGGGATAGGTATAAGGCCTTGATTTATTTTGCCGAAACTGCTTACTTACAAGAAGATTAATATGTAAGGCTGAAAGGCCTTAAAGACCAACTCAGGCAATCAGAAAGTGGCTTTGCCTTGCATTAGGGTCTTTCCAAGAATTTTTGTTTGGGAAAATTTCTTTTTCTCTCACCTGTGCACAAATACAAAGTTAGGTGTGCCACTATCATCGCTGTGCAATGAGATTCAAGCACACTGGGAGTGAACAGCATAACAATTATAATAATTGTATGCAAATATAAATTGTGTGTGTAAAATGTTTCTATGCATTTTGCCTTACCAGAGCAATGTAAGGGTGTTTTTAAAAAATATTTATATCTAAAAAAGGCTAACTAGGATTTTACTTATTAAAAATATGAGTTGGTAAGGTTTTATAGGTATTTCTGTATAATGATTAATTACTTCTGGTGTGATCAAAATGTTCTTATTCATACACATTTTTTATGATAGGGCATGTTCTCTGGAAGCTGAGATGATTGGCAAGGGAGCATAAACAACAGTGGCTACTTCACTGCAGAAACTACCAGCTCTGAGCTGGCTCTTACAGGTCACCATTTGAAGGCACCATCATGTGGTGGCTTTTAAGTGTATGCTAAGAATGGGCAGTCACCTAGGGGGCTGAAGAGAGATTGCAGAATAAAAGAGGGAAAAAAGTTTGTGGCTTCCTGGTTTATTACTTGGTAAAAACCTGTCATTTGGACTATGTAAGGATTATAGTAACTTAAACTGGGGTAAACAGCATTCACAAAAGCTAATCAACATCCCAAAACCTATCCACATGACGTGTTAGGAGCACCAAATTACAGGAATGAAAATAAATACTATGTGTACACAACATCATATTTACACCAATATCTTACAATGGTGAAAACAATGGTTCTTAACAAACTCTTCTGCACAGTTTATGGCCAGAGTATTTCTTTGATGGCAGACCAGCCAGCAACAGGCACACCAGGAGGAAGACAAGCAGGAAGGAGGAGGACCACAGGACTATGTCCATACCTGAGGGACCAAATTTCTGTTCGCCAAAGATCCCTTGGAGACATGCTTATACAAGCATTCCTCAGTCACATGACACTAACTATCCACTTCCACATTGTCCATGACCAAAACAGAAGAATAAGTTACCAGTGCCTCTAAAAAATATCATTTTTAGTTTGAATTCTGATAAAGACCCAGCATGTATCAGTTCTCTTCTCTGAGATCTTCACATGTGCTGATCTAATGGGATCTTGCATGAAGCCTGCCAGTGACCCAGCTCAATTCACAAGTTCTCTCAAAAAGTTTGAATTCTAGTCTTTCCTGTACTTTTACCTCTTTGAGGGAGCAAGAACACTTAAGACCTCAGCACAGCACTTGTGGGAAGCACAAAGGAGAGCTGGAGCAAAATGCTGACTCAAAGGGTGTGCATATAGAGAGAGAGTAAACCTGGTGATAAACTAGCATTTTAACATTTAATTCAACCACCACAACTTCAGAGTGGCAAACAAAAGCAGATATTTCAGACAAGAGTGTAAGCTATGTGCACAGTAGTTGAGGGAATATTAAAAAAAGTTTTCTATGTAGGTACAGTTATATGAGTATTATAATGAAGTAACAGTGTAAGATTAAATGAATGATGTTTTTAACAGTTAAAGGTATGACACACATTTGCTATTATTTTACGAGAAACTGCATCAGGAGTAATCAAATACACCCTCTTTTTACATCACTCTCATTCCCACAGGTTTACCACAAATTAACAGGTCCTTTCAAGGAGATCAGACCCTCTGATCTGGGCCAACCAAATTCTTCAGTAGTTTCTTTGCTTTAGGATTTGTGGTCACTCCAGAGTCTCTGAGCATCCAAACCAGCCTATCCAAGAGAATGCCTCTATAATGACTGCTGATCAGTAGCCAGACCCATTCAGTGCCCCCAAGCACACTGTAATCACACACAGGATGGCTGTAGTTTGTCTTGCAGGTGTAAGTCAAATACACAAATCATATTTTGGATTAAGTATCTACATATGTAGCAATCTACTATGCACCATCAGAGCTTAATTTAGCATATCTGATCAGCTTTCTCTTGGAAGTGTTTTCTATTGATGAGTTTTTCTGAAGCATCACTTTCTGCAAAATTGAACCCCAAAGCATATTTTAAGTTCACTTCTTGTACACATCTAAGTATTTGCATATAATGTACAGTGATTGCACTTAAAATAGCACTGCTAGTACAGATTACATTGGAATGGTCATGAGTCCAAGACCCTGTATCTGGAGTAAATGATGGGAGTGCTCTGCATTAATTGAATAATTGTACGCTGCCAAGAGTCTAGGTTTTCCTTCACAGGAAACTGTACTGAAAATACCAATCTCTCAGTACAATCTGGTCCCATTCTGAGAACAAACACAAGCTTTTTGGTAGTGGTAGAAGAAATAGTAGTAGAAGAATACTAAAGATGCTTCAGCTGTGCCCAGAATGATTTTGGAAAGTTCACCAAAATGTAGCAAAGAGAGATGGAACAGCTCTTCAGCTTCTAAACAGGAACTTCTGCATTCTCCCCAAATGCTAGCTTAGTAGAATTACAGCTCTACAAACTCTTAAATAAGATCTGCATAACAGGAATTATTGCTGAATTTGGAGTGTGCAATGTTTATTTTGGATGAGTATGCTATTGGTTGATTATTTCAATTTTTAGGGGTCTTATACCAGTAAAAGTTTTATTAATAGAGCTCTGTTAGGATAACATTTTTGTTAACATTGTCATACCAACACAATTGGTGCAGATGTAGTCATACCAGAATGAAGTTGATTTACTGCTCACAGCTCATGCTCTACTCTTCAAATGTATTTTTGTATTCATACGACTGTGTCTATTTCACAATACCTTTTTCTACTTATTTCCTGGAATGAAGGTACAGATATGCTCTTACCTTTAAGAGTTTGTCAGGATCATCCTTCTTTCATTTTATCCCACACCACCATACCCTTTTGCCAGGTCTGCTGTAAGCTGCCTGCTCCATTTGTTTCCATATACTACATAGTTTGGAGGGAAGAAAAAAAATAAATCAGTGGCAGTACCAGCTTTTGTAATCCCTGCTGTACTTTAGTTAAAATCAGTTCCATGGGCTAGTCTACTATGCACCAAAAAAAACCTGCTGTGCCAACCTAGTGAAGACTTCAGTGCAAGTGCAGAAATGAGTAGCCACAGTTGCCTGAACAATGTTAAGTAGCATAGTCATTGAGTGCTGAATTGCAGACAGTTACAATCCCTGGCCAAAGACAGACAATACTGCAGTGACAAAAGCAAATTCATAAATTCTAATGGAATTTCAAATACAATTAACAAAATCCCAACAATAACCTCAGCCAACTTTATATCAAAGTTAATAAAACTCAAACACACCTTAAAAACAACATACACCTACCGACAGATTCAGCCCTTTGACTTAGGAAATCTTAAAAATCATCTGGTTCACATTGTAATGTTCTTGTTTACTATCTTCACCTCCAGTAACTAGTGTCATGACAATTCATCTTCAGAATGAAATGCCAAGGATCCATAATATGACACAGCAGCTGCATATTTAAAAGAAGAAACATGGTGGAAAGCACAAAATCAAATCCTTTTTCTTCCACAATATGCACCAAACCTAACCCATCATTTCAAGAATTATGTTCCTAATTATCATCACGACTCATTTTTTCCCATCTCATTATTTACATTTATACATGAGTACACTTGAGAAGTCTATACAAATCATATTCTGAAACATTTCTGTATTTGCCTAAGGTGTAATATATAATTTGAATTTGTGACTCTCTCTTTCTTTCCCTCTGAGGAAAAAATTGTCAGTCTATTTACAGCTAATCAGATATAGACATGCTCTGACTTGAAGAAGATTTGTGTAAGGAATACATAGGGTTTACAGCATATTAGACTAGCAGGCTACCATTATATGAGATAGTAAACAGCTTGAAGAAATAATTTTGTCCTAGGAGAGTTCCTATCAGATGAGATATTGTCTGTTTGTACCACTCTAACTTTATGTTGGATCAGGCATAATTTATCCTCTTCAACTGACAGAAAGCTGGCATAAAATCTGAATAAACACTGTAACATATGCTCCATCTGATTTGATAAAAATGCAGTCGTGTGTTCATGCCAATATAGATCAAATTTTTACTGCCAGGAAATCCACCATGCACAGCTTTTACATTACTTAATGCAGAACCATATATTGCTTAATTTTTTCTACATAGTAATTGATTTTTCATTACTTTATTATAGGCACAAATAAAGAGCACAGGTTTGATTGAAATCTCCCTGACAAATACTTGTGTGGAGTGAGCCTACTGTAGCATAATGGTTCTCCAAACAGGGTCTCCAGACAGCATGAATATCTCTTTCATGACACTGGCATGTATGACTTTGTACCTTTATGGTCTAAACAGAAATTAAGTTATCCAAGGCCAAGAGACTGTAACATCCCTCTGTAAAAAAAAAAACATGTTGGACTGGCAGTATATCTGCATCACTTGAGAGACACTCATGTGCAATGTAGATAATTTTGTTTTATTTTTCACCTCTTTTGCAGCCAGTAACAGCACTGGCACAGAGAGAACATGCTACTCTGATTTTCAACAGGAAATAGTTCTGCACAAGCTTTATGCTGTGTCTGAACTCTCATGTGCACCTTGAGCTGTCTGCTGAATCCCTGTTCAGCACAAATAACTAGAAGTACATGGTTGCTGCTACTACTGGAGGAAAAGTTTAGTCTCTAAAGACTACTCCTGCAAGACTGCATTGAACATAGATGTTAACAGGAAAGTTCCCAAATCCCTACTTGTACTAAAGACAACCTCTCTCTCTGACAGTCTCTGGGACGTTTCTGTCTAATGCCCCTCCTGTTTCCAATTCTAACAAATATATTTTAAAATTATAATACAGTATTACTTTCAGGGAACATGGATTTCCCATTTAAATTCAGCCTAGCCCAAGTCATTATTCAAAACTAAAAGGAGGAGACAGGGGTGCAAAGAGATAAAACATGGATACATATACACTAATCCTGCTTTTCCAGTGTCTTGTGTTTTATGTAGTTATACACATCCCTGACAAGTGAGTACAAAATGTAGGTTAAGGGTTCATATTTTTATTTGTTAAAAGGTTTTAATAATTAAAGATCTGCAAGGTATTCTAGTCTAACTCACTTTCTGCTACAGTATCTAAAAATGTGCCAAGAATGTATTGAGGAAAGCATGTATTTAACAACCGGTTGAGTTTTAAAAGACTTCAGTCCCTTCCCACTCACAAGCTCCCTCTCCTTAGCAGCATAGGCTACCTTGGCAGGCATGAAGCTGCTCCTATGATACTGCAGCAACCATGAAACTGAGTGTCTCTGTCATCTCAGTGTAGCTGCACCTGACCCCTCACTGAGCAACGTGACCATCATCTACCATATGTTTGGTGGTCTTTGGATCTCTCTTCCAAGGGGAGGGACATAAAATACATGCACTAGAGTGTTTTGTCTACACAGCATTTTGTTTTGTTTGGTGCCTTCTCTTTTTCTGACAGTAGAGAATAAAGGCTCACATCCTTATCATATGCAAATAAAAGACAAATTAGAATAATAGAACTAGTTAATATTATCCTTCATTAAAATGTTCACTGTAAATATGTTTCAGCTGTTCTAAAGTACTTCAGTAATACTAAAACCTGTCGGCTTATCAGGTTTAGTGCCGCTTTTTTATGTGAAGCAGTAACTCTGAATCTAGCTTTAGATACTTTCAGACTGACGTGTATGGTCAAAAATACATCACCATCACACAGAAATTATGTTGTTCTTCTTTGCAGCTGTCCCTCAAACGATGAAATATTTAATGTAATGATTATGTGCAAAATAATGACATTCCTCTTATCACAGGATCTTGATTACCCCCAGAAAGGTATGGTTGTCTCTTCTCACATGAGGCTTGCCTTTGTAACCTACCACAAGTACTCCCCCACAAAAAAAAAAAAAAAAAAAAAAAAAGTTAGGCCTATAATTTGTCCTCCCAAAATTTTTAACACCTGCATCAACCAGAAGAAATATAACTCCTAATTCTGAATGTCTTGAGGAATTTGGTCAGACACCTCAAAACCACTACTTAACAGTGGCAGGCATTGGCAAGATACTGGACAAACTGGAACCTTATTCAGAATCAGTATCATTGATTGTAATGGGTTAGAAGTTGTTACCATACTTGTGTAAACTTAATTTACCTCTTCCCAACATTATTTCAGAAGCAAGTCTCAGACAATGCAGGACCTGCACAGAAAAATCAGCTGTGCTCTTAGCCACTGCTGAAGTAGAACATGCCTTTGGAAGGTAAGAAAACAGTTCCTTTTATGCTACAAACAGCCGAAGCAAGTTTGCAGCATGCTTCATTTTGCACCTTTACTTGAGAAACTGAAAGTGAGGATAGTGACAATGTTTGAATCCTGTAAACTTTTGCTATGACCTATTCTTAGCTGACTTGCACTTCTGGGAACCACTGATACCTTTCAGAAGAAATCAGTAAGACTAAAATTAGAAAGACTACAAGTATGCAGATGAGGTTATTTTAGGGAGCAACTTATTGCTAATATATATAGGGTAGTTTTTTGGCTCAGAAAATGCTCTGGAACATGCCATGCACATGTTACGAGATTTTACAGAGCCCTGTAGTGCTTCTTCTTTACCTAACTTTGGGTTATGTGACTATAAATTCATACAGTTGGGATAAGAGTTGCTTGGGTTTTTTTAATTACATATCAAATTAAACATAAATATTGGTGTGTACTTTTCTGTGAGCACGAGATGCTCATATATGTGATCTTACAGGTTGGTTACTTTACTCTTCTTGAAAACATTCTGGCATAATGGCCATTTCTTTATGACTAAGTGGACAACCAGTGTCCAAATAAACAACTTTTTCATGTTAGAAACATATAAAAGGAAATATTTAAGTTCAATGCATTAAACATTCTGCTGGCTAAAAAAAAATTTAAAAAAGTTTTCTAACTACCTAGTACAGTTTGGCCTGTCAAGTGCAAACAAAATCTAAAGTGAAATCTGTGAAAATAAAGTCTGTAAATGCATTGTTATCATTTTCACGTGCTATGTTATACAGGCTCAGGGACCTGATCATTAGTCTCTATAGAATCTGTATCCACACGTAAACTTTAAATGCTTCCCTTCTAACAAGCACCTTCTTTCTTCAGTTATTCTCATGCCCTTGAGTTGTCAGAGTTTCTTATCCCTTGTTCCTGTTGTACCTGCAGCAAGTCTTAGAATTTGGTGTTCCCCTTTTGCATCTCCACAGCGATGTCACTGGGAATGAGATGCAATTGTTTGCTATCTGTAGTAATGGCTTTGCTCTGTCTTCTAACTAATCCATACTCGGAGTACCTGCAAAATAAAGAGAGAAAAATTCATTAATCAGCAATTCAAAATATTTTTTATTTGTTGCCTAGCTTCTTTGTGATAAAGGCCCCAGTTTACACATTTTAACACAACAGCTATGTGGTCTTTCTAAGCAATGAGAAGGTACTCTGCTCCAGTGGAGGAATTTCTTCAGTCAATGAAAATAAGATTTTTTAGACCTTGGTGAGAATACCACATGAGTGAATGTGAGGCTTAATAACATAACTGACCCAGCAAAATTCACCTTACTAGCTGAATAAATTGACCACAATTGTGGCTGCATAATAAGTTTCTATTATTATTAGAAAGTGGCAAAGGCTACTGAGGAGTTGCTGATGTAACTGCTGCTACCTGACAAGTATAATCTAGCTATCACAGAACCACAGAATATTAGGGGTTGGAAGGGACCTCCAAAGATCATCAAGTCCAATCCCCCTGCTGGAGCAGGACCAAAAAATCACACACAACTAGGGCAGATCACTCAGAAAGGCATCCAGACAGGCAATTTCCTCCCCTTTCCTCATTAAAAGTTGAAAAATAGAAAAAAGGCAAAAACTGAAAAACATGGACTTTGCCACAGAGGGCTTCAACAATTTACACCTCACTATGAATGTCTGCCAAAGAACAGGAGCTGCATGTGTGTGCAGTTTTCATAACCACCCCCTCAAAAAAACCCAAAACAACCCCAAAAAAACTCAAAAACAAACAAACAAACACAACAAGTAAACTTAGAAGGACAAACTTTTGGGGACTTTGAACCCTGATACACGTTGTCTAATGTCTATCGTGAGTAGCCTAAGTTATGACTTGACTCTCAGTTGTTTCCCATTATGTGTACACGTATGCCTATTTAAAATCACTAAGCCACTACTATGAAATATTTACACTTGGTTGTTTATTACCATTTTCCCCCCTCAATAATGATGTGGACTTTGGGATGGAAGAGAGGCAATAAACTCCTGTATAAGCTGCTTAAATGGCTTTTGCCCTTTACAGAAGGCAATATCTCCAGCAAAACCAACACTTACAGATATGGCTAAAAAAAATACATTAGCTTGTTACATTGGTCCCTTGGCTTTGATCCAGCAGGGGCATCTGTGAATTCATTGCTGAAATCTCCTAGGATAGCTAGTGACCATTTCTGAAATGAACTGCAGGGGCCCACAACTATGCATCCAACACATGTATACTTCCATGGTCAGCTACTATGAATACAGGGGTTCATTAGCTGTCTCTCTGAACAGAAACCTGATGGAATAATGTATTTTAAACGGTGATTTAAGACTGAACAGAACCTAAAATGCCTCAAAGACTTAATGGAACTGAGATGGAGAGGCAGGTAAGCAAGACAAAGAGATACAAGAACACAGGAAAGGAGGAATGCCAGTAGTGGCCTCTTTCTGTGATCTTTACCTCACAGCTAGCAGCATTGTGTATCAACACTAACACCTACAGAGAGAACAGTAGCTGAGGTAGACACCTGGGGGCAACCTAGCAGATGATGATTGTGGTGAACCAAGGAAATTACCATAGGAACTAGTCACGGTTTGGCTCCGAGTTGGCAGTAAAACCAGTAACAATAATGCTTAAACCAGGACAGAATTTTTAATGTAAGTGGTATCATGCTACACAACAAAATGTACTTGTAAACGTAGCAGTATCTTATAATCACACAACAGAGGCGGGGGAAATGAAAAAAGGTGCAAAAAAAAAAAAAAAAAAAAAAAAGCATCAACTGAAATTGGGCTAAATCACTAACAGTTTTAAAACTAAATGAAAAGTGTCTGTGTTAGTGGTGTTTCCTACAGGGGAAACCAATAAACAAAAAACCCCAGCTCTTTTTAAAACCAAGACAAGGTTACTAATATTATTATTTTTTTTAAATTAAAGCCAGTGGGAAAGCTCTCATGACCTCATGAGATTTAACTGTATCACTGCACAGATAAGCCTAATCTTTTTACTTAAGCACTTAGTTTGCTGCTACTACTACTACGTTGTAGCAAAATTCACAAAGTACAATACTGCCCAGTATGCAAAAGGTCATATCTGTATGGTCGAGAACTAAGTTGGAAGAATGGAAATACTAAAATAATTTGCAGCTGCATTAAGGAGTCTGAATTATTTTCTGACTTTAGTTCTACATTTTACATACACACTATTGCATTATCTACCATGCCATACACTACAAGTACTAAGGCAAGAATAATCATCCCTGAGCTCAGGAAATGCAATGTCCCAGCAAACAGTCCACTTCCCAACCCTCCAGACAGGACTTATCCTCAGTCTCCTTCCTACACTCATGTCTGTCTAACTGGCTATTTTTGTCTTAACTGTGTTTCTTTATGAAGACATCCTTACAGATGGCAATGCCCAAAGGCCTGCCTGGTTCCTTTCTCTGGTATTTCACTACAGCCAAATTATTGCAGTTCTGAAGTTACCATTTGAAAACACAGCTCTGTACATACACCTGCAAATATCCAAAATAAGTTTTGTTAAAAACCTGCTTTTGCAAATGCACTGGCATATGGCTTTTGAAAATGTACCTCTAGTATACAAATCAGCAATTTAGTTGACCAGATTTGGAATAACACATGCCAGAGCCACTGTGAGACCAGGAGCTGATAGCAAGAGCAACCTGAGCTTTCCATCTTTGAAGGAAAGCTGAAAATCTGATGCCAATGAAAATCTGAGCCTCATACCATCAACTATGAAGACTATTACCTCTGTCCTAGCCCAAACCAGCACAATGGGTTGATATGAATTTCACTATACAGCTTCTCATACTGTATTTTCAAATTTTAAAAAGAAATTCCTGAATAACTCACATGTGTTTTTCAGCCCTTAGTTAAAAGACCCTGTGACATGGTATTAAAAATTTTAGATAAGTCTACATGTAGCACTTAAATCTGAAATAAAGATGTATCATGGAATTTAAGTAGATACTATTCTAAAATAAGACATCAAGCATTGCATTGACCTCAACAGCAAGCATTTCCAAGTTGTATCAGCTTAAAACAAAATCATCAGTGCATCCTGTATATTAAGCTGGGTTTAAAAATACCCAGAATCAATGAAGGCGATTGATTGTTCTGTTACTCCAAATTTACTGAGACGTCCCTACATTCCTTCACACACAGTTCACTTCATAATCTGTCCTGAACATAGTCTGTCTTTGTGCAATAAGAGATGTTTCTTAGCTTCAATATAAGTGGAAAATAAACTTCAGCCATGATAGTGGCTGGTATCAGAGTTTAATATCTGTTTGTAAAGTTGTGCCCTCATGCTTTTCACCAAGTTCTGTCTTCTTTCTAGAGAGTGAAATAAGCACTGTCTGAAAAGACAAAAGTGAAGAACACAACCATGAGTTGAGGCGTTCACCTGCTAATGGAAAAGTCATCCAGAGGCATCCTACCTGCTCCTCTCTAAAAAAAAAAAAAAATTTATAATAAAAAAATAGTAGAGAACTACTCCATATGCGAAGCAAACAAAGTAGGTGCCAACTGATCTATCTGTCAAATTCTCAGGACAAAGGTCCAATAGTTATAGCATATCCGACATAGTACAACACACAAGGCTCTATTCTGAAGAAAACAATGTACACTGGTGTAGAAAAATACTGACCATCTAAGACTGGTGAGCAAGTAACTTCAAAAGATACTACTGTTTTTTCCTTGTTAGAACAAATCATGTCCTATATGGCAGAGAGACTAGAGAGACTGCTATGAAAGGTAATGGATATTAATCTGCAAGAACTAGAGGATAAACAACTAAGAATAGATGAGATTGCACATGAATTATTAATTTCCTATGCATTCTCTACATTTTGTCAGGTAAAAAAAACCCTATAAAATTAAATTATTACTCAAAAACAACACAAGCTATAACATACGTATTGAAAAACTTGGTCATCTTCTTTCCTGTGTTTTTTCAGGGGTCACTAAGCTCTTTATGGGAAACGGTGATATTCCACTATCACTACTTTGCTCTTCAGATCAAATCCATATGAATGAATTAGCTGTGCAGTAATTTCAGGATTTGGAAAATTCTGCACTTTGTCCTTTTTTTCACAGGTAACCCAGAATGCCTGATTTTACTTTCACTCCTCTAGTCATATTGCTTTAATTACTCCACTGACACTCACAATTAGGAATTAGGAACATTAGGAATACCTGGACTCCACAATCATGGATCAGGATCTATAATAGCTGCCTGTCATTTAGATCAAAGTAAGATTTGTTCGCACCTAAAGAGCCACCAAAGAACAGCAGAAGCAACACAGAATGCTAAGAGACTTTTTGGGACCCTTTACCAGTCATAGGTTTACAGAACATAACTTTTATGCTTTACAGAGACAGAATTTTTGTCTTGGCAAGCCAAAGACAGACAAGGAAGCAACACTGGAAAAACTCAAATAGGAGAGGAACTTTTTTCTGGCAGGTAAAGCTAAGAGCAGTGTAACAAAATTTGACTTGGTATACTTAGTATTTGCATTATATTATTTCTAATATGTTTGTCTATTTTTTAGTGTTCAAATTCTTTCAAGTAAAATTACTCTATACTTCTTAGGACGGGTTCCTGGAACTCCTCTTGATTCACAGCTCTTATCTGGGGATCAAAAATAGCCACCATTTTGCTTCACTCAGACAAATAAATCCAGGTATTCCAGCCAGCCCAGGTAGCAACATAATATCATAAAATGACAGCCAGAACAGACAAATGAGTCCTGAAACACTTACAGCAGCCATGCCGATTTCTGAAAGAATCCCTTCCAGAACAAAGCAGAACACCACATTAATGCAGTGGGAAACCATGTGCTTCCATAGAAACATCTAGAATAATCTAGCCAGATTTAGAGATAAGATCATGATACACACATAGATAAAAGTATTTCATATCCCTGACCACTTGTTTTTATTTTCTGAACCCATCCTTAAAATACAAAGAAAGAGAACACAGTTAAATGTTCTGTAAAAACTAAAATTAAACTCAAAGGAAATAAATCTAGAGGCAAGAGTGCAACTCTGTCTTTTTCTGACCTGCACCATAGCTGTGCCCAGACAATCCAAACATATTATGATTCTGTGATAAAAAACTGTTGTTAACCACAATCAAGCTGTGACTTGTTGAGATAAAAGCAGTTTCTTAACAGAGTTTACTTACACATATATTAAATAGAGCCTGCTGGGTTAAGAGGAATAGTAGTAGCAGTACATTAAGTGCTCCTCCTTAACTGGCAGAAATTTCATCGTGTTTCCTCACAGAGGTTGTCATTACTGAATCAGCTCAGAGGGCAGATTAAACACCCAATCATTACAAAAGGTGTTGAAAAAAAAACACAGAGCTTTATGTAAATGCTAAGTATCATGAAAGTTATTTTCCACTCTGCTGGGTCTCCTGCACTGTCTATCAGCCTTCTTGAAAAATATTTGGGTTTTCCAACCTTTGTGACTGAGTGAATTGTGAATTATTCTTAAGGCTGATGTCACTGGGCCGGGATGCTTCAGCACCACAGTTATGTCAAAGAACAATGTTTCTCAAGTCCAAAGTACTCCTTGTATTTCACGTTACAACAGCGAGGAGAGCGGCTGAACCCTGTGATCCCAGTAACACATTTGTAGAGCAGCTCTTCAGTGTGACCGGGCAGGTCTTGTCCTGCTGAAATTACCTCCATGTACCCACTCTCCTACTGAAAACAATAACAGCTTTAAGTCTTTCTCCTCATGGGACTGAGCCAGCTCACTCCTGGGAGCGGGCTGTACTTCCCGGGACACGCTGAAGCCATCCATGCGCTGCCCCCGCCACATTTCACAGCGCAAGGGGCAGCAATTCAGCAGACCAGCCTGCTGCCGGTAATCACCCCGCTCTCTGACAGAAAACAACAACAAAGAAGGGTATATTTACCCTCAGTAAAACGCACCGAGCGCTCCCCGGAGCTACCTGAAAGGTTTCCCTCAGGGCCCGCCCGCCTCCCCTCAGGCGCGGCAGAGCCCGCCCCGCCCCGCCCCGCCGCTGCGGGCGGACGCCCCGCTGACTCAGCAGCGGCCCCAACGGCTGCGGCGCGGGGCTGCCCCGCACCCGAGGGCGCGCGCGGCCCGCCTGCGGCCGCTCCCCCGGGCGGGGCTGAGGGAGCTGCGGGCGCGCGAGGCCGCTCCCCCCCACTACGCTCCCGCCACCGCCACCTGCCCGCGCGGCGGCGCGAGGCGCGAGCGACGAGGCGGTGGGGGGGCGGGGCAGCGGCCGCGCAGGCGCGCGGGGACAGCGGCTCTCGCGAGCGGCGCGGCCGTTGGGCTGGCGGGGCGTGTCCGGCCCCCATTCGCCCGGCGGGGTGCTAGGCCGGCGAGGGCGGGGCCGCCTGGCTCGGCCGCCAATGGGAAGGCGGGCGGGGCGGGAGGGGCGGGGCCGCCTGGCACGGCAGCCAATGGGAAGGCGGGCGGGGCGGGGCGGGCCCGGCGCCCGGCGTCTCCCCTGGGCGCGCGCGGGGCGGGGCGGGGCCGGCGCGCGCTGGCCTGGCAGTGATGGCGGACGATGGGGAGGGGAGGCTGAGGACTGAGGGCAGCGGCGGCGGCGCGGGGGGCGGCGGCGCGGGGGGCCCGCCGGCCGGCGAGATGCTGCTGAACGTGGGGCTGCTGGCGCTGGCGCTGCTGGCGGCCTACCGGCTGTACCTGCGCTGGGGGACGCGCGGCGGGCCGGGGGGCGCGGCCCGGGAGAGGCAGGCGGCCGCGCTGCCGCGGATGAAGCGGCGGGATTTCTCCCTGGAGCAGCTGCGCGAGTTCGACGGGGCCCGCGACCCCCGCATCCTCCTGGCTGTCAACGGCAAGGTGTTCGACGTGACTAAAGGCAGCAAGTTCTACGGGCCCGGTGAGACGCCGGGGCTGGGGCCGGGGGGTGGAAGCCGCCCTCCCGCCGCGCCGGGCCGGGCCGGGCCCCCGCGCTGCCCCTCGGTTCGGCGGTGCTGGGGGGGCCGGCGGGGACCGGGGATCTGCCGCGCCGGGCCTGTCCCGCCGCCGGGGGCTCTTGCCTGGGGCGCCCCGAGCCGTGCCCCCCGCACCGGAGGGGTTGCGGGGGGTTCGAGGGGGCCTCGCCGCCTTTTAGCGCCGATGGCCTCGCTCGGGCCCCCGGGTTTATCTCGGGCGGGCAGCCCCGAGCTCGCCGCCCTCAGGCGCGATAGGGCCCCCGGCTGCCTGCCGTGGTGTCGGAGGGGAACCAGCCGCGCGAACCCCCACCGGCCCCAGGGGCTGCCGTCTGCAACCCCATTCCAGGCCGGGCTGCCTGCCTGGGGCCTCACGGTGCTTTAAATAGGTGGTGCAGAGCGGGTCTAGGTTCTGTTGAGGCTTCTGTCACCCATGCAGTTTTCCTAGATTTGGGTGTGCAATGTTTAATTTACTGTTTTTTTCTTCTGTCTTTTCTAGTAGGTTTCCCAAGTGCAACCGAGCAATGCTTCCTTCATTCTAGCTGTTGTGGTTCAGGAGAGGAAAAAAAACCAAAACAACATAGCTGTTTACTTATTTAGGTGCAAATGCCATATTGAGTATGAATTTTAATCAGGATAGAGGCAGGCAGGGAAAGCTCTGGACTGATATGTTGCTGCCATTGAGAAAAGTGCAGAAGTCAACCCAGTCTCTTAAATAGACAGACAATACAGTTCTTCAGAGTGGAAATGTATACTTCAAAGGTTGAGAAAAGTATGCTTCAAAGGCAACGTTATTTTTCCATATTCACATTGCAGATTGTGCAACTGCAGCTTATTTTCTCATGATAAACAGTGTTCTTAATAACAAGGTGGATAAATCTACTAGTGAGCACTGTGTTCACATCTGATGCCGAAGGAAATGGGAGTTATGACTGCTGGTAATTTTCTTCCTTAAACGGTGGTTTGGGAAACTTGATCTAATCAAATTATGCAGGAGTTTTTATAGTAGGTATGGCAAGTGTCTTTGTAGGAAGGGCAGAGGAGAGAGAGGTTACCTTTCTTTTTCCAGCCCAGGAGGTAGTTCAAGTAATTATTAATATTATTTTGTAATAATCCTAGGTTACAAAAATAACAATAGAGAACTGACTTGTTACAAGTCTTTGATTCTTACCAGAGAAGTGACAAGCAGTTGTACAGTTGAACTGGGCTGCTATTTTGTAACCCTTGTTACCCTCAAAGTTTGTGATACCAGCTCTGCTACCAGTTGCAGAAAGTGAAACTGCCATAATTGAATCAAAATGCTTTTCTGACAGGGTACTGTAAAAGTTAACAATGAAATCTAGACACTTTGCCATGCCTTATTTTGTTTGTTGACCAGTAAAGCTGAGAAGAAGCTGTCTGGTGTGCTGCAGCTTTCATGACACTTAATTGGGCTAGTTCTTTTGTCTCTCACTTTAGGAGTCTTTAAACTGAGACCTGTGTGCTGATATAAAATGCATGTAATACTTATGCTTCAGGAGACTTAAAACACCAGTAAGCTGATGGATTGCTTCGTAAATTACTCTGTGAAGTAATACTGAACCATGACCTAAACATTCACTTAAACTCTTTTTTTTTTCTATCAAACATAATTTAAATTTTAGACTCTCCACTGTAGATATCACTGGTGCTTATATTCAACCTCTGGAGGTCTGTTATTGTGAGGAAGCTAAAGCTTTATCTTCTAGGACATCAGTCTGCTTTTTTGATAACTGGCAGCAGCTGGTTTCCCTAAAGGAGTGTTTCCAGCTTTTTGTGGAGAAGGACAAAGGCTTTTTTTTTTTCCTCTTTTCCCCTGTAGTGAAAGATTGCCTTTTTATAACAGAACTGACATCATGCTTGTCTATCAGATCTCTGTTACTTGAGACCATGCACACTGGGATAGTGATGCTCAACCTGTGCATCAGCAGCTGTGTGTTTGGTGTCAGACATTGATTTTTGAATCATGCTGATGCAGTTTCCCTGTACAGATGCATGTTGAGGAATATTGTCTTGCAGCTGTTTTGTGGTTGGCAGACCTTAAACATCTGGGAAGACTTAGGTGGAAAAGTCTCCTGCAGCTGGTTGAGACCTTCTCAGAAAGACTTGAGTAGCCAGATGACTACAGCAATTATCCTGATAATTTTATACATCACGGCTGGATTATAGCAAGAGAAGAGCAACGCATGGCAACAAAGCCATGGCCAAAGTTTGTTTGAAGGAAGAAACAGTTGAGGGCCCTGGCTTTGCTGACATTTCAGGCTGGGACTGTGAGCGGTTGTACTTTGTTGGGACACTGATGAGAAATAGCACTTCAGCTTTGAAGGCAGCAGACAGCAGTGTCTGAGGGCTCCCTATTTGGTCTTAGGTATGTCTTGACTGCAGGGTTAACACTGAGTCACAGGGATGTCTCAGAAGGCTTGAAATGTCTTGAAATTAAGGTCTGTTCTGTCGTTAGGATGCAAAGGTGTTCCTTATTTTTTTACTTATTGCAGAAGTCTAAAAATGCACAGAGTTGTCCTCTAGTCCAGATTTTTGTTTGGCAGTTTCCATTCAGATTCCCTCCAAGCTTCTGATTTTATTATAAGCTCTTCTGTTTTTAAAGTTTCCATTCACTGAATCCTGTTATACTTGGTCTGTTCCAATTAAGAGCTCTTTACATACATACATGTAAGATTTATTTTTAGTTGATAGACTGTTAGAGTCATCCTTTCAAACAGCCATGATTGAAAACTTCAGTTTCTTGAATACTGAATCAAAATGTTTTCCAAATTTGTTGGTTCTTCTTGTCTTGTCTTCTTTAAGCCATCCACAATTTATCTCATTGGTATCCTATTAGTCTTGGTATGTCCAATGCATTTTAGTTAAGAGAACAGGAAAAGCTTGTATCACACATTTAACTGTGCCTCCAAAAATCACTTTGCTTACATTGAACTCTTAATTTAAAACTGTGTTTGCCAAGTTCTTTTCCAAAATGCTACTTCCTGGGATAGTTCTCTGACTTGTAAGTGTGCCCTTTGTTTCAATGCTTTGCTTCTGGTTGTATTAAATAGTACCTCTGATTGAGCCCAAATGAGTAACTGTCCTAGAATTCTTTGCTTGGTTATTAATTGTAATCGATTACCTTTATCACTTGAAAACTCTAAAAGAAATAAACAATTTGCAGATTACTATTAAGAATATCATGTCACCAGAATTTCAAAGAAGCTGTTTTGGGGTGATTTTCCCATTTGTAATAACATCTCCCGTCTGAAGAGTTTAATGATTAATGCCTTTAGTGTGTGCTATGTTGGTTTTATATCCTTATAATGAGAGACAGATTTTACTGTTTCATTTATCTCAACATTTAATTTCATGTTTGTTTGTATCAAGATTCGTGGTAGTATGTTGGTCAATAGAAGGGCACAACGAAAGTTAAAGTAATGTTAGCAGTTATGAAAAATACACAGCTTTGAGCATGACAAAGCAAGATGCTATCCAGAGTATACAACTGTTTCACGTCACTTCTTGGTTTTTAATGCTTCATGATTAAAAAAATCAATTGCCTGACTTCCCTTCACCGCAATGCTTTGTCACTGTCAACTCATTTCTCATCCCACTCTTTCAAAGTGTCATGAAGATTTCTGCTTTCCAGTTTGCTAAGAGGAGTAGATTAGATAGTTGTAGTTCCTTCTGCTAAAGTGTCCATCATAGTTCTTGCTTTTGTGAGGGGAATATTACCTTCATTTCAGGTTGCAAAGAACTGCACTTTCTTATGTTAAATACTTCCAAAAAAGTCTGTAGTAAATAGCTGTCGTTTTTCTTGTCATTTGTGTAAAAATAATCAGATGCCATTGGACTTCTTTGGAACTGAGTTCTGTAAACTTAATTGTGTCCATTTAAAACACAGCACCAATACTTTTTAATACATCCTTTACAAGGGTATGGGTAGAGTGAAATGTTGCATGACAAGCATCATATATGTTGCATCTGGAGAATTCTGTTCAGGGTGGCTTTAGAAGGCAACAGGCCCAGAAACTACAAATAAGTAAAGAGGATAAGACTCGGGGGAAAGTGCTTCCAGGAAGGTGTCTATCTTCTTTGTGTTCTTCATGTTTGTCACCTCTCTGGTGTCTGTGTAATGGAGGCATCTCACCCTGGGACTCTGCTTTTCCAAGAAATGGCATTTCTGGATAAAAAAAAGCTGAGTTTCTACCAGAACATGCCTATTGGCAAGAGGTTGTTTCCATCTGTCTGATTAAAGAGTGTAGTGCCTTTGCCACCAGGGTGAAGGGGTTGTTCTAAGCCCTCAGTCCATGTTCACATAGAGCAGGAGCCAGTAAAGTGGGTTTGTGCTGGAGGGTGCATCTCTCTCTCCTCTGCTTCTGCTTTCTGTGTCTGTCAGCTCTCTCATTCTGTCTCTTTTCTTCTTCTTGGTCCCTTTGTAATAACCTAAACATTTGCCTTAAACCTGAACAACAGTGTGTTTTATAAAAGGTCAGTCTGGGTAAATTTCTTGTTCCTATTTAAATCACTCAGGTTGCAGACACCTTAGGTTTTAGCGGCCTGATCAAGCAGGTATGCTCAAAGCAAGATTTATTAGGACCTGAGAGTGGCATCATTATTAATGACATATAGATGTTAAATCCAGTATGTAGCAGCATAGCTGCCTTTCATTTATTTAAAAAAAAAACTGGCCAGCCTTGCTTGCCTTAAGAAATAAACCAGCATCCAGAGCATTTATCACTAAATCAAGATATGGGATCTAGGTTCTCCTGAAGTATGGAACTGTCTTCCAGGAATCTCCTGAATACTGAGCTACAGGTTCCTTGTGCTTGTTTTCTTCCCCTTTAGTTGAAATTGGGTCATTGATTCTTGCACTCTTTTTCACAGAGTTAAAAAGGAAGCAAGTGAAAGAGCGAGTGAGGCTCTCTGGTCCTGTGCCTAAGTAGTCAGTTTTAGACCCCTCTTTCTAAGCAGTTCCCATCTTAGCATGTAATCTTTGTGGATTGCTCTCCTAAGAATACTTGCCATGTAAGTTGTAACTTGAAATTGACCCACATCTTTCACTTAAATGTGGAGCAGTAAAGTTAAAATTGTGTCACCTTGAATTCCCAGTGATACATGTTATTAGAAAGCTTCTGCTTTCAAGCTGCATCTCAGAATGGCTTTGTCTAATTTGTAGCTTTTTCATTCCCTCATAAAAGATGAAACAGTGAACAAACACCTGTCAGGATCCAGATGGAAAGTTTTAGGTAGTGGAGATTTCACTTTGATTTGGAGTGGAAAAGCAAAGTGGTAGAGTAGTGGAGCTGTCAATAATTTGTGATCTGTCTTCTTTGTTCCTTTAACTTACATTAAGGAAGAGATCAGTCTTTATTCTTGTCTGCAGTTTAAGAATTGTTGTCTGTGGGTTTCTAAGCTTCAGACAAACCTGGGTTTTATTTCCAGTGGTTACACAAAGCCCACAGATGCAAAGAACATCTGGTAATGCTTTGCCTGTGTGGTGATTGCTTGGAAGTGCTTTTTGGCTACTTGAAGAAACCAAAGCTGGTTTAAAATTGAAACTTGTTAAACTGTGCGGCTTCTTCAGAGAACTTGTATGAGCCTTTTGAGAATGAATGCAATTCCTGGAGTACAAATCACTTCAGTAGATACAAAGTCCACATGCAGCTATCTGTGGTGTGGTCCCTCTGCTGACAGTGGGAGCAATCCAAAGTTCAGTGGACAGTGTTCACCTTCATTACTAGTCTTGGAGCAATAGTCTGGGATGTTCTGATAGCCTCTTTGGTAAACCAAGAATATCTACTCAAAAATTAAATACCAGCATAGCCAAACCTGTTGGAAATTGAAACACATGCAGTTCCAAGATCTAGTTTAGCCTGTTTTGGAGCAAGTGACTAGAAGCAGGGCTTCTGGATAAAGACTTCAGCTTGGACAGCTCGTATAAATGCAGTGCTTTAATGTTAAATTTATTTTTCCTTGCCTGCTGTTGTTTTAGGGTGTCTGCAAAGAAAAGTTATATCTTCATTTGAGAACCAGAAGAGGGCTAGGAGATGCAGAAATCCTGAGTGCAGGCATTGGAAAGGTATTTTTTCTGGCTGAAGAGACCTTGATTTTGCCAGTTCTCAAGCTACCCAGTTCATCTGTGAATAAAGATGAATGTCAGCCTGGAATAAGACATCAAATTCATCAAGGCGGACAGATTTTTAACTGGACTCTGAAAGGAAGTAAGGATTTGCAGGTGAGGATTTTCCATGCATTGTAGCTTAGAGAAGGGCACACTTTATACAAGGTTGAGTTGCAAGGTAAATGAGGACTTCATACAGGAGAAGGAGGCGCAGTATAAGTGTGCTGCTATAGATGTGGGGCGCTGTAGGCCCCCAGATGTAGTCCTGATAACTGTTTGGTCTCAGCGCTAAAATAAATAAAAGCTCTGAAACCAAGTGTTTTAATATGTGAAAGTAATGATTGAGAAGAAGAGCAGGCTTCAAAGAACAGAATTTTCCTTCATGTAAGCCTCCATGTAGCCAAGCAACACATAACAGATGTGTTTTAATGGGTTTTGACACTTCCTGACTTCCCTTTTTCTGTTGTGAGATGCCAAATAGGAATGGAACAACAATCTTTTAAGGAAATATTTGACTATTGAATAGCTGACTTGGTGGGGGTACAGCAAAAGGAAACCACTGAAATTTTGTGAGAGGGTTTAAAAAAATCAAGTCTGGTGGACATACCTCTGCTAATAGCATCTCTTGCAATCTCTTCAGGATGTGTATCGTGTCACGGAGCAATCAATTATTTAGAACAGAAACCAGTCTGAATAGGTAGGCAGACAAAAGGAAAGAAGAAGGCCTATGGGTAGGGCTTGCAGAGTAAATTGCGTCTGGTGATGAAAGAGCTCTGCAAGGGTATATCTAGGATTGCACTAATGTCTTTAGCTCAGACTCATGTTCTTCGAAGCATGTTTTTTCCCCAGGGTTCTCTATGTTGACACCTTTCGGGGTGCTTCTCCAAGCACAACGAAATCGAAGATGTAAAATTTATTTTTAAGACTGTTGCACCAGTATTAATATAATGAATAACAGACTCATAGCAAAACCCCAGATCTGTGTATTCTGTATTAATAGAAAATACTGCATTTAATCTGCGTGAAAATATCTGAATGGAAGCTTTAAATCTTCAAGTAGATTGCTCATTCTGAGATCTCTGAACTTCTGCTTTAGCAGCCTCCAACTAAAGCAAAGTCAGGCTTGCACTTTTTTCTAAATAATCATAACTCAATGTTTGCCTTCTAGTAAAGGATTAAAGAAGGGACACATTTCTAAGTTGCATTTGCAGAGCTGGAATTTGAGTTGGTGTCTACCAAGTCCAAAGGCAGGTTTTTACTAGTTAACATTCTGTTGAGTGCTTAGACTTGGCTTGATGGTTTCTCTGTGACTCCTGAATACTTCTGTAGTAAACATGCTGGAATGTTAACATTTAAATTAAATTTTAGGAAAAAAAAGTTGGTATAGTAGCATCTGACATTACAATATATTTGCAGAAATTTTGCATCCATTAATCTTAATACAAACTGATACATTCTGAAAGCATTCGTGCTTTCAAGTAAGTATATTGGTGAGATGTAAGGGTGTTCGAGGCTTGGTACTCATAAATATAATTAAATTCTCCTTTTAATAATAAATAATTGGAATTGAGCTGGTGGACCAAGAGGTGGCATCTCAGCAGATGCTGCAAAACTCATTAAACTGCTAAATGCAGGGTAGAAGGGAAACAGTTTTGTTTTTCTAACTCTGGTTAGCCAGAATTTTGAAAATGCATTATGCAAGCAGCTAGTGGGGCTTATGGAAATTTATTTTAAACACTTCAGAGAAAGGAAAAACCAGGGACAAAATACTGTTGCTGAAAGGATTCAGTAACATTTTATAATTACTCTTAAGGATTTAATGACTGTGTGTGGTCTTAGTAAGAGCTGTTTATAGCTCCAATGTTCAGAGCATCAAAAGTAGATCACTTGAATAATAGCTGTTTTGGAGTGATGCAAGAGTTGTTGCTTGAAGAAGCTCTCTGCTGTGTTGCAAATGATGGCCATCGCTGCCTCCTACACTGTTTCATGGGAAGTGACTGAGCCTGCAAAATGATTGCTTAAATGCAATCCTTGGTTTAGGATTGATTTAAGTCTCTGAATCCTGTTTTCCAAATAAACAACTAATTCAGGATACAAATAGGAAAAACAGAGTTCAGAAATTACTTTGTTTCTCTTAAGTAGCATAAATGCTGTCCCTGATGCCAGAGGTAGTTACTGTGAATGCCATTCCTGGAGCTAAATATCAGAGAAGACCGAGCATAGAGATGCAGTTAAGCATTATGGTTGTCTCCTAAGCACAGATCCGTACAGTGCTAGCTTCCAGTTGATGGTTCTTTCTCTGATGTGTACCTCTTGTGAAATGTTGTTTTTAAATCAGTTGGTTTATTTCCAGAGAGACAGGGGAATTGTCTTCAGCACAGAAGATATCCTTCTGTTCTCAGGTTTGACTGTAAGCAGCTTACAATGCCAAGCACTCTGGGGTGAAGAGACGACACCAGTTCTGGTGAGGACGTAGTTTCTTCTAATCCTTACGGTACTCAGGTTCCCAGCCTCAGGAGTTCTTCCCACTGCATTCAGCCTCTGTCTCATCCCTGAAGTCAATGCCCGGCAAGAGCAGATAGGTGTGGTGGCTGGAGCAAGCGGCCTGGGAGGAAACCAGCCTCTCTGAATGATTTCCTGTGGCTCGTCCTGGTGCAGAAGAGGTCTGAGGTGCTCCAGCAGGCAATAGAGGGGGTGAAGGACAGTGTGTTCCCACTTGCTTGTGTTCATTCTTGCCCATGGGTGCTGCCTTTTCTTCAGGCTGACGGCCACTGTCATCTTCAGAGAGGTAAGCCAGAGAAGGGTGCTGGCCTATTTATCAAGTAGTGACCACCCTTTAAAATGCCTTGGGCACTACCGTGTTCTTAGCTGCTGCAGTTAGTGCAGAAACTGTTAAAGTGGGTTTTTTTATTTTGTTTTTAATTGAGCTGAATTAAGGTATTTGTTTTTAGGTAAAGAAAATCCAATATAACAATATGCTTGAAGTTCTTTGGATTCATCAAAATTTGGGATAGCCAGTTATCTCATCCTCAAAGTTGTTCGTTTGCAAATCATATGGTTCTTTTTGTAATAATATTTATTTGACAGCCATTGCTTAAAATGTTATTAGTATATTTGTTCTGCTTTGCGTCAATTAAAAAACACAAAGAAAGCAGTTGCTTTGCATTCTTAACATGAAGATGTGTGCAGTACTCAAGAACAATACAAGATAGGTGTATGGGTGATCTCCTGCCCAAAATAAATGACGTTATTTCCACAGAAGTAAGACATGTGCCAGAAGACTCACTGTCTGGCAAGTATGTAGAAAGTTGTGGTGGTTCTGTAACTGAAGTGAAATTATTAGCACTCTTTCTGTTTGTTGATAAAATTCAATGGATGCTTTTACAATTTGCTTCTATTCATGCCTGACTTGTAAATATTCTGTTTTGCTTGATAGAAGTGTGTTTCTTTTGAATTCCAGCCTTCAGTCTCTTTGGAGTGTACATCAACTGACTTGCATCAAATTACAGGGATTTTTCCAGATATCCCTTCAAAGTTGTTTTCCTGGTTCTGCTTCTCTCAGCAGACTTTATCTCCTAGTGATATTTAAGATGGAATTGCAGTGCTGTTGAATGTTGAACAGCCGTGGCATTGGAACTACTGCTGTTCCCATCACTGCAGAAATTCAATGTATGGCTTCAACAGAACATATAAAGAACTGAGGCTGGTCACCATAAACTGAGACTTGAAGGTGTCGATTTTGTCTTTTTGTTTTCAGAGGGTCCATATGGAATATTTGCTGGCAGAGATGCCTCCAGGGGACTAGCAACTTTCTGTCTAGATAAAGATGCACTCAGAGATGAATATGATGACCTATCGGACTTAAATGCTGTACAGATGGAAAGTGTAAGAGAGTGGGAAATGCAATTTAAAGGTAAATTCTCAAATTAGCAGCACATCTTTAGCTTAAGGAAATGCTTTTAATAAAAATGATTGATTTGGGCTCGGGGCAGCTTTTAAGGAGATGGTGAAAGTAACTTGAATAATGCAATGTCATTTTCTTAAAAAAAGACCAGGGATTTTAGGCCTTTATTCTGTAGAGAGGATTCCACTATACCCCACTATAGCTTTTTCAACATGTTAGTTTTACTTGAGAGAGCTGTTCTTTTCTGAGTTGATCAGTGGAGAATTTCACTCTCAAATCCCAGTGTAGCTTAGCAGATGGAATTCCTGCTCACAGGTTGTTGGCTTTGGATGCCATGGAATTATGATTAGGACTAAGGTTTTTTTTTGGCATGCAGACAAGTTTGTCCTGAAATAATTTCTCAAAAGTATGGAAGTATGCCTCTGGAGGGAGGGGGAGTAATTTTTCACACTAATTGGAATCAAAACAGGCTGACGGAATTTGTGCTGGTTTTAATAGCAGCGTTTTCAGCCATTGTGTCATAAAGCTTGCCTGATTAGCTGTGGCAGAACTGAAACAAAGTACTCAGATTAGAGAAAGTAGTGAACAGCAGTGGTAGCAAGATTGTTTTAGGAGGCTGAGCTTGCTGATAAATTGCCACCAATTTCAGTGATTTGGGTTCAGAGCCCTAGCTTGTAGGAGAAAAACTGAATTTGCAGCAGTGCAGGCTAACTAGCAAATGCAGCTGTATTTGATTATAATTGGAATCATAAATCTTTTTCAGAAAAATATGACTACGTAGGTAGACTCCTAAAACCAGGGGAAGAACCATCAGAATACACAGATGAGGAAGATACCAAGGATCACACTAAACAGGAATGAACTTTGTAAACAACCAAAGTCAGGGGCCTTCGGAACTGCAACCTCTTATTCCCCATCACAGAATGTCCTGCATCTTTGGGTACAGTTCATCTGCTGCGAAAAACATTCATCAAGTTTTGTACAAGGAAAATAATATACTCACAAATCAAGATTTGATTACTAGACATTGTGTGCTGCCAAACTTTTTGTTGCAGTTTATTTGTAATGTCTGGTTAGGCTTCATTAGTGAGAGGGGCCAGGGATTTAAAGGCAAAAATGCTATTCCTTTTTATCAGTAAGCTGAAGCCTTCAAACAGTATATATTGCAAGCTCTCTCAGAGACGTGAGTTTTCAAGCTCAGTGGAAGGTTTGAATCTTGTTTCACGTGTCTTCTCCTTCAGCATTAAAGAAAGACCTACTCACGTACATCAGTATCAGTAGGTTAGACTATTGAAACTGGTGTTAAAACGTGAATTTCCAATTTTGTTTTGTATGTGGGCGTTAGTAGCCCTGGCAGAATACTTCAGTTCTCTAAGAGAAGTCTGTGTAGATTAGGATGGGGGTAAAATTAATCCTTTTCTCAAAAGGATTGGGTAAAACCGTTTCCTCTGCAACAACTATTATCTGAAGCCTGCCTCTCCCCCTTTTCCCATCCTCTAAATCAAATCAAATATTAATTGTGCCTTATTTCGCTTACATAGACTTGAATTGTTTTAAGGGACAGCCCCAAAATTGTGGTTTCATGGTCACTACAAGCAGCATTGAGACTGAAGTCAGAATGTTCTATTGACTGGAAAACCTTGATGTCATTCTGTGTATAGAATGTAAAAGAGGAATACTCAGTGTTACTGCCATATGTTAATACTATGTATACTTAAATTAGCATTGTGATGGCCAAATGCATACTCCCATGCTTCTTTTTAAGTAATTACAAACACAGAAAAAAGTCACCCTTCCTCCTCTTCCAGAAGCTGCCTAATTTTTGGGAGCATAGCCTTCACACCCCTGTAGAATGAAGGGGCGTGCACGCGTGTGTATGTGTGCGTGTCTGTCTGAATGCAAGACTGGGGAGGGATTGTTTCTGCAGATATTGTAAATATGAGTACCATTTTAATAAAGCATGTACAATACCAAACATGCTGTCAGACTGTATGTAGAAGCTGTTAAGCAGGGCTGGAATATGATGGAATACAAAGTAACAGGAAGAAGTCTTGGATATGAAACATGCACCTCTATTAATACTGTTCTCCTTATCCTCGTTCTGTTATTTTTCTTTTCAAGTCCCAGCTTTTGAAGAATCTTGGAGACTTACTCAGGTAAGCTGTATTTAAGAGAATGAGCCTATGCCAATGCATTTATGGTGGAAAAGTGATGTAAATAAAGGAGAAGCATTTTAGGAAATTAATGTACAGTAAAAGTAGTAAGTCTTGTGGCCCTGATGGGACAAGAATGCTGGAGATCTGTAAATGGGTATCACTTAACATGTAGAAACTTCACTGTCTGTTCTGCTACGTTCGTAACGGTGACACTGTTAAGTTCGACTTGCAGCTTTATGGCTTACATCTGTACCTGTTTGCAGATTCCACCTGTGATAAGCCTACACTAATGGATTTCTAGATACACCTTCTGTTGAACTGTGAACTGTAACATTTCAGGAATTACTTCCTTTTTATTACTATTTGACTGAAAGATATTTATATTGATGTAAATGAAACAAATAAAACCCCTCTGTTGAACCATGTTTAACTCACACGTTGTAGAAGGCAGGTTAAATTCTCTTCCTTGCACATCCAAGCTTGGAGTAGAATAGTTTTATCTCAGCAGAAGTAACAGAACTGGAACCATCTCTCTGGAGAAATTAAGGTCACACTTGCAGGTTCTGGTACAGGCTGAACAGTCCAGTTTGCATGTTAGTACAGTAACGAGTGTCTGCTCATCATCTAACACTGCTGAAATGCTGGGGATGCTAACGTAACTACAAAAATAAATGTTTTAGATGAAACAATGGAAGCTGCCAAAAAAGCTGCCTGGCACAGGCTAGGAGCTAGGTGTAATTAAGCACCAGTTCTTTATCTGGATGCCTCCCTAGGCTTTTTTTTTTTTTTTTTTTTAACTAAATCTCAGTATAAAGAGTTTGACACTACCCTCCATTGACAGTATACCTTTCACTTCTAGCTTGCATGCCAGCTCTTGCACCTCAGATTGGCACCAGAATGTGTGTAGCTGCAGAGCAGGAACAGAAGGCTTATCCAGCTATTGGCCAGGACAGCCAGAAAACACTTTTTCCCAGGCTTCCACATCAAAATACACATACTGTGTATTACAGCTTCTAGTGCACAAACTCGTGGCAGGAGCTTCCTAACCCTTGCCCTGAGTTACTCTGCTCTTCACTCATGACAGCTGTTAGTATTGTTACATCTGGCACAGCTGCAGCACAAGCTGTTTATCAGTCTTGTGTCTGTCTTAAGAGACTTCCTACTGGAAAAGGAAGGTTAGTTTTGCATATGCCCTGACCACCTAACTCATGTGTATCCTTATCCTTTCTCTTGCTGTAAGAAATGCAGTAAAGTTTTGTTGTGGGTTAGTTATTTTATGGGGGTTTTTTATTGTTTTAAAAGAATGATGCTCAAAATTTTAGCTGGTTTGAACAGCAAGATGGAGAATGGATGAACTGTGCTTTGAAGCAGCTTAATGGTAACTCTGCACAGTACAAGCCTCATCCTATGGCAGCAGAATGTTGCATAGACACTTTTGATGCCTTGTGGACTTAAATTAGCACTGTTCATCCTACATACAAAATCAATAGGGGTTTAAAGCCAACAACCTAAACAAAAGTGCTTTAAAGCACACTGTAACTTTCATTTTTATAAACAGTTGACACAAAGAATAATTTAGAAGAACATCAGATCCATCATAACCTCTATGCAATTAATCCAGTAATTCTCTGGAGGTGTTCAGTTGTGTCGGTCACTTGGTCAGAATTCACTATTAACTAAAATGACAGGCAGATTGATACTGACACTAGTGAATTTTGTTTAAGCAACATAAGGGGCTTGAAGGGGGTTATTTCTTATAATCTTCAGAAACGAAATACATTTCCAGTTTAACATATTACTTGTTTTCCTCAGCTAGACTATTTGAGTAGTCATTTGTTTTGACACTTCTGCCTCATTTGTACACTGCTTCTCAAAAACACTTTATTCTGGCAGCAAATCTATTTAGAAACCTCCTTGATTTAAAAGAAAAAAAAAAACACACAACAAAAATGCTAAATATGCCCCCTCCCCCCATATCATGTTGTTACTTGATCTGAACATCTTGAATTTCCACTAAGGACTACAGAATTAACCTTTCATGTGCTTTTACAAATTTGTATCATTTTATTGAGCTAGATCTACTTCTGCTTGGCTAAGGTTTAAGTTTTCTGTCCTTCAGAGTCAGACACAGCATGTAAAAGCAGCTTGGCACTCTGCTTCTGATCTTGTTTCACTTTAAATAGCTCAGTTCTAAACTATTTTCTTCCTGCAAAATCAGTTTGATTTTACTATTTTCATTGTAAAGATCATGGAATGCTTTGTTTAAGTCTAATAATTTTTTTTTCTACAATAGAATTTGGTAGGGTTTTGTTTTCTCCAGGAAATACAAGCATTGTTGTGTAGAACAGTACAAAATTGATCAAGACATAGTACTGTGAATATAATGCACTTGCCAGCTCTGCTTTAGGGTTGGGTTTACTTTTCAGGACAAAGCTCTCTGGTTTTTCATTAAGTGTAAACTCCTCACTTCAACAGCTCAGTACTGAAGTGCTGCTGAAGTTAATTTATTAAGCTCAGAGCGTGTTGGGGATGAAGTCCCATGGTGCCGTAGATTCTTCCTTGCAGTCTTGGTTCTCTCCCATTTTTATGTTGCAGACCTGAGGTGCAGGCTGTGGGAAGAAACCTGCCATCCCTGTCCAATGCTTGCAGGCATAAGTGAAGTCATGCAATTGCAGCTGAAAGATTTGGCTATTTACTCCTTTTCTTACTTAACAGTCGTAATAATGTAACTTTGGCCTTGAAGGTTTACTTAATTTGGAAACCACATCAGTAAGAATGTTACTGGCAAATCCTTTCACTGGCTTCTAAGTGACAGTTAAAAGTGAACATCAACAGACCAGGTTTTAAGCTTGCATTTGATAGAACTCATGTGTGCTACAGTTGGTTCTAATGCAGGTTTAAGGGTTGTTTACCTGAATACTTAAAAAACCCAAACAAAAACCCCCAAACAATCCCAAAGTATTCCTCACCCTCTCTCTTTGGTGATGGATGGAGGCAGCAACTTGAATGTGTTTAATAGTGATCTAATCTGGCATTGCAACCTTCCTCCAAAATTCCTTAACAAATTGAACTGTCCCTATTCTAGTCGCAAAGTTTACTTGGGGTTTTCTGGGTGTGGGGTTTTTTTATCATTATTTTTGTGAGGATTATATTTTACCAACCTGTCACATTTTCTTTGTTAACTGGGCAAAGCCTGCCAGTGTACACTCTGTGAGCGTCTAAAAATAAAACGTTTTGAAGGTGTGAAGTTCTGGTGGCAAGCCTGGATTAGTCACTTGACCACAAGCATTCAGTTACTGTTTGTATAACAGTTTGCTCTCTTTCTTTTGAATGACTGCAACCCCCGTTTCACAGGAGTGGAATCACTATCCTTTGCGTCTACGTAGTTGAAAGCATGATTTTTTTTTTTTTACTGCAAAGAAACCTCAACTAATCAGCTTTGACTAACCAAGGTAATACCTTAGAACTGGTAACAGAGCTGATTAAAATGCTGATTAAAATGTTGCCATTTGCCATTGAAGTTGTACTCAAGTTTCTTGTTACTTCCTCATACAACAATCACATCTTAGACAAGTTAAAAGCTTCATTCTGATGTGTTGTCTCCCACAGAAACCCAAATCCCTGTTTAAACTCCACAAGCATCCAGTCATGGACACAGGCTACTTATTGCCTGTTACAGGAAAATTATCTGGTCTCCATTAGGTACAAGAGTTATCTCAAGTCTTCCTTCCCTTTTAAAAAGCCTTTAGAATCCAGTATTTTGAGCACAACAAAAGAAAAATCTTAGCAAGTTTAGACAGAGTAGTGTTTTGAAGTATTTTTACAGTCATTCCTCAACAGGAGAAATGAAGACAAAATTCTTTAACAAGCACATAGGGGAAATTTTATACAAGGAAAGGTCTAAGACTTCCTAAGTATTTTGTAACAGACTATTGCTAGAATACAGCCAGCCTTAAGAAAGACAAATTGAAGGCTGGCTTAAATGGACCTAAATGGCATCCAAAAGGATGTTCATAGACAAATGTATGGCTCTGCAACAGGTATGACAGGCTTTGAAAGGTGAGTATCCACTATAAGCCATATAGAGAAAGAAGCTGCTTAGCCAGCAAAGTATATAGGGCTTGCTCTAAAATTCAATGGTTTTGTTCTCAGCTCAGTGTGCAAACACCAGCAATCAATTTTTCCACTTGTCTGCCAGGAGAGAGGGAGATTCAAGTAAAAGGGGATGTTCTGAAAGGTAGCCAGAGCTGTGGACAGACCTGGGTGCGTTTTTGTCCACCCAAATACAGGGACGCTAAGCAACTAGGCCTGTAGAAGCTAACAGGACAGACCACAGGTAAAGTACTTACTTTCTGTGCTTTCAGCTCTATTTATCATTCACCTGTAACATTTTTCTTTGACAAATACCCAGTCATGAAAAAAAAAAATCAGTATTGAAGAAGGCTGGCTCACATTCTAAGAAGCACTTCAGCCTGTAACGGGCTGGGTGTCCCTCATACCTTAGTGCACCAGAGGCAACAGAAATTCACATGCAAATCTACAGCCTTACGCTCTTTCAAGTTGTTTTTCTTCACACATTGGGGGGGAAAAAAAGTTGAGATACAGCATTATTTGGGGTTTGTTTTGTTTTTATAAAATTTGTCAAGATATCACAAAATTACACACACTAAAAGCTTAATTTGCACATTTTCCAATGAAAAAGTGAAATATCTTAAGTCTATTACTTGTATATACAATTTCAATCCAAATTTACATTCGCATCATTTTCTTGGATAGCAAAAGGCATGGATCAAACACAGGATTGAGATGTGTTACTTCAGCATATTTATAGGACATGAATTAAAATATTAGTATGTGTTGATTTAAATTCATTTAGAACAGGTCACTTACAAAAGGTCTGATTTTGATTGAAATTGCATTACCTGTTGGGAAGGCCACTGCTAACACACACTCCTTTTACAATGCAAACATTCATAATTTGTTTCAGTGAGATTCACAAGACAGCAACTGAAAAATTAATGGACTTTTTATAACCTCTGAGATCTGATAAAAGTTTAAATCCCTATATGTGGCTGCGCAGTCAGTTTGGGCACCTTCATGGATTAAGGCATTTGTTCTAGATAAAACTTTTTAGCTTTAAAAGTTAACTGAAGTCTTTCCAGCAGTTAACTAACAAAAAGCTGAAGAAATCACAGGATATAAAAATCCCCATCTTTCAGCTGCAGAAATTGATTTGTATTTTAATTACTTATATTCAGTGAAATCATATTTAGACCTGTTTGAAATTATTCAGGCTGAGATAGCACAATTAAGCACAACTTCATTCAGGTATTGCAAAAGAATGCAAACGTAAAGTTTACAAGGAATACTTAGTTTCCCTCCAAACTCATTTTTATTACTTGGAATATGGAGAAAAAAAATTATGCCTCTCCTGTTATAGTACTTCATAAGTGATTTCAATTAAAGACACCTCTCAAGCTGAGAATAATTTGAATAGTTTGCTATTTTTAACAACCTACACAAACTGTAGATACTGTGTGTTAATTTAAGACACTGAGAAATCAACAGATCCATTTTTCCCTATATTTTTCTGTTGCTTGAGTTACTAAGAACCAGCACTGAAGGAAATTTCTGCAAAAGTATCCCAGTTATGTCCACGCAAACTCCATACTTAATAAAATACTATCTATGGAGACCCTGAAAAAATAGAAACTACGCCTTTAAATAGAATCCAGAAATGCAGTTTCATATATAGCTGCACATTCTTGAGTGTTCTTTTGCACAAACATACTTTTTAATAGTTAGATTCAAGAGCAAACCTATCACATAGATCCTTCCTTTACATTTAGAATTCTGCATATAACATCTTTTTTGCTTTGGTAAAATACAAATGGGAAAATCTCTGTAAAGAAAGCACAGTAAATAACATGGGTATATCATACCTTTTTTAAGAAATACAAGCTGAAATGTAAGGCATCCCCAAAGCATTTTTTGCCTATGCAAGGAATGCAGTTCTTTGTAAACAAAAGCTTGAGGAAAGCAATACTGAAGCCAAAGAATCTTCCCTAGGATCCTTCTGATGATCCCAAAACCAAGAGCAACTCTCCTAGGGTAAGTGTTCAGTGAAAAAAAGAGAATCCAATCCTTTGTCTTCCCATGCATTTTTAATCATGTGTTAGATTGGCTCGCCTTGAAGACCTCCAGATTAAGAGTGATGAACAAGTTGGTTCTCAAGGGCACAAGCTTGTCTGAAGTCTATTTTTCTGGTACATCACTTTCTATAGATTTCCTGGCAGCATTGTTATGGCCTATGGATGCTTGCACAGTATTCCCACTGGTAGCATTTCCCAGTGCCTGGGACTGACAGGCAGCCGAGGGTTTAGTGACAAGAAGTGTTTTAGAAGAATTGGACTGATGTTTGTGATGAGCTGAATCCTCACCTGTTGCAGCAACTGGTCTCTTCCTGCCAGATTCTTCACTAATGGGAGGCTGAAAATAAACATTGACAACCTGTTAAATACTTTCCTGTCAGGCAAGGTATTTGCCTTTTCATAAAGGATCAAAAAACCAGAAGATTCCGTACTTAGACATTTAGTTAGGTCTGGTAATCGTAGTTATTCACAGCTTGCTGATGATATACTAAAGCTTCTCTGACCATTGTGCAGGGCACATAAGGGACTGCAAACAGTCTTACAGCATTAATTTAATCATCACTGCCCAAATATTTGCCACAACTGCTAGAAAACACAGGATTACAGAGGTTGGTGGTAATGTAGCGCACCATAGCCCAGTTATGAGAAGCACAGCAGCACTACACTCTGCCATCTCAACAGTGTAAGAATTTGGCATATACAGCACGGATACACTGAATTTGGCATATACAGTCTCAGCAAGGACAGTGTCTGTCACAGTTCACTAAGAAATGCCACTTGGGCACTAATTCGTTTGCCAAATTCTTAAACAGTATCAAAGCCATCTTGCCAGATGACAAATAAGCTAATTTTTGCTATTTCTTTCATTACACAATTAAAATGGATCAACACTTTTTACAATTTAGCCATCACATCTCAGGACCATACTTTGGTTCAAATAACATCTAGAATAAAACTCTGTTTTTCACTTGAATTTTTTTAATCCTGCATTTTCTAGTCATTGACAGGATTTGTGAAATGAAGTACTGTTCTCAGCTTACCTTGCAGTAAAAATATTCGTTCACCAAATATTTATTTAAAATAGATATTGAGACTTACATCCACTCTGAAGTCCTCCAGTCTCTTAAATTTACTAAGGTATTCTTGCAGTTTGGGGTCAATGGCTGGAGTCTTGTTCTGAGAGTATTTTAGATAAGCCCAAAATTTTTCCAGTCCATATAGCTGACCTAATAATGGAAAAAGATACCTTTACCAATTTACAAAGGTCAGATTTAATTAGAAACCTAATTATCCAGTGGATGTTTAAAAGAACCGTAAGATAAAAGGAACAGAAGCTGCTTTTGGGTTAGTCAACACATCAATGCCAAGGAACTGGGATTATTCCCTGACTAAAGTTACTCCAGTGTGAGCAGCAACTGGCCTAAGATAATTACCAGCTTCGTAGTCTCTCTTTGTTTCTTCTTGGAAATCCTTGAATATCTCTTGCCTGAATTTCTTTTCTAGGCCATAGCTGTAAAATCTAAACAAGCATTCCAATCCATACCTGCAACAGAACAGAGGTATGGAAATCTTATACATACACTCCTCATTCCTCAGAAGGATGCAACTTTTCAGTCTCTCCTTACATTTAAGTCAATAGCATAGCCCCATTTTACCCTTCTCATAAAAACACCTTCCTTTTCACAATTTTTAATCAACCCATTGTTTTGGAACATCTTCACAAATAATCTAAACTGACTTCTCATCTGCATTCACCTGCTGCCACTTTAGCCTCCTTAAGAGTCTTCTGAAGTTTCTCCTGATTAATGTATTCATGGATAATCACAGAGCATCAGGAATGCTCAGAGCAGAGACACAAGGTATTCAAGCCACCTTTGCACCCTAAGGGACTATCACTGCAGTCTCAGACAACAAATCTAAATTTCAGGATTTCTATAGCCAGTACTTCCTCACTTGGCATTCAAAACACTGGGCTACCTTCTGTCTTGGGCTAAGAGGCACAGAAGTGGGGGAACTGCGTGAAAGGGAGGGAATCACATCACAGAGCTACAGGGGCAGCAATAATTTCCTTTGTGGTCATTTTTCTGGTATTTTTGGAAGGCAAGAAGCAGTTTGTACAAATGGAATGAGGTTAAGAATGTCTTTACCTATGTAAGGAAGAATGTTATGAATGTTACTAAGTATAGAGCTGACTTGTCATGGTCAACAAGTTACAGGATTTTGTAGAATTCAAGACCAAGCACAAGCCAGGAAGTTTAACTATTTATCTGCAAAGCACAATACATACAAACAGATTTTTGGTATTAAAATCAATCATACAAGTTGCTATTTTATGGATTTACAAAGAGTCAAAGCCAATACAGAAAATGTTCACTTCAGATATGCATAAACTTCACAGTCATTAAAACAAACTGGAAGACATCAACAGTTCTTAACTTCCAGGAAAAATTAAATACCTGTAGTGTTCTTTTGCATCATCTAGAGCAACTTGTTTGAATTCTTCATACATTTTCTTGTTAAAGTGATCTCTCAGAAAAAAGGACCAGAAACGAAAGAGTGTGTTCATTTCTTGGGACTGGCCAATTCCCAACCGTTTCCTCTCTGGAAAAAAAAAGGAGAAAGAAGGAAAAAAAAAACAAATCTATTTTTAATTTTTCAGCAGAATATTTTCAAGTGCTTTTCTATTATTAATACACACACAAGATCTTCCAGTAATGCAAGTTTGAATTTGATGGTAAATTTTGCAAGATAATATAAAGTTAAACGGAAAACAGAGTTCACAAAATAGAAGCATCAAATAAATTTTGCTTTCCTTTCCCAAAAAGAATTAAGGAAGAGGAACAATGCAGAGAAAAGTATCCAGTAACACCTGGTAAATTCTACCTAAAATTTTAGCAAGTGCATTTAGCATCTTACCCATTAGACACCTTCGACGATATTTGTGGTACACCTGTTGGGTAAAGCCATTTTCCTTTAACAGTTCATGAGAAGGATGCTGAAATTTTGGAAGAGAATTTGGGGTACAGCCATAACTTCCTGCCAGTGGACCTCCTTCTGAAGGCGAAGCATTGGAACTGCTGAAAAAAACCACAACTATTTCTGTCCAATGAACAGGGCTTTTCTACAGAATCCTTTTTCAACCATTCTGATCTATACAAGAGCTGTCAGAATAGTACAGTCACCTGGTGACCACTACAGTGCACACCTGGGCTCCCAGTCATCTGTTTTCCTGTGCGTCAGATTCTATGCCAATATATGAAAAAACAGGCAGTTTGGGATTATGATAATGAAACATTACTGTCATGCCTGATCTTAGATGACCACTTGAAGGCAACAAGTAGTATTACTGCTACTATATCATGGGTCAACAGACAACACTGTGAACACAGTCTAGGTAGCTTACTTCCAGATAGCCTTGTATTCTATGCTTTTGTCTTTCTTGACTGCTCTTTTCTTGCTTCCACTGTTATTTATAAAAATGCAATTTACCTCACAGAGGAAGTTCTTGGCCTGTGGTCTCTGGAATCCATCACCCAACCAACATGGCATTCCAAGGGAGGATTTGTACTGTGCCGTGTTTTTCTTTTTCTTGGAGTCTAAGAAAGTAAATTAAGTATTTATTTCCCTAATTTGATTTCACTCGTTTCCCCCCTCTTAAAACAAAGCTCTAAAAATTTTATACTCTAACACATTGTGAATTCACAACTGTGAAACACCAGTTTCATAACCTGAAGATGAGTCTCACGTAACAAATGAAAAATCTTTAGACATGACACTTTTTCAGCAAGGACTTTTGAGAAAATTATACAGAGAAAATTTGGAAAAGATTTCATAGAAATAAAAAACAATTAATTTTGCAAATATATTTAGGATAAACTATAAAAAAAAGTACAAGTGTTGTATTTTTTTACCTGTTCATTCCTATTAAATTGTATGCAGAGACATGAGTTTTATAGGCTTTTTCTGGTCTTAAAAAGTACTGTGCCCTTCCATTTACCTTTACATCAACAGATCGTGCTTCTTTAACAACAGGGTAGAACCTGGGTGTTTTGTTGGGATCCTGTAGCCTCGGGGTGCGAGGTGTTCGCAGGGTGAAGCCTGGGTGAACACAGGGGGGATCTGGAACTGCTGTTGGCAGTGATCGAGCTATTGCTGCTGTTGGAGGTACTTCAGCACTCAACAAATGACAAGCTAAACCTGTAGGCAGGAAGGAGAAAACATTTGTTTTCAAAAGCAACTTAGGACTTAAAAGCCTAAGCTCCCCTAGTGTCTAGTATCTTAAATGGCCGGTTTCATTTCAAGTGAATTACATCACCCCCAAAGAGTAATCAAATCAACAAAAACACTTGGCACAGCAGCAGTAAACTGCTCAAAATGATGAAATAAGGTTTCAAGCATGTATTTGCTAGACAATTTAAACCCACTTCTTTCTAACCTGCTTGTTCTTTCTCTATCTGCCCTAGCTAAGTAATGGGAAATAAACATAGGTGAAACCATAACCAAATTCTTGCTTTTTGGTGAGATGGTGGATTTAGCTAGGTAGTTTTCTTCAACCCCTCTAAACATGCTATTAGCAGGTGTTACAGTAAACATTATTAATATACTACTACATCAGAAATACCTCAAAAGATAAGATTTGGACATTGTGACTATTCAGTAAGATTATGATACAAGTATAAAATTCTTCCCATCTCATTTTGTTCTGTCCCCGTTTCCCATAAAAATACTGGCTTCTACAAGATACTTCATGCATCACTAGCTATTACTTTACACACTGGAAAGTTACACAAAAGGCACCTGGTGCTGGTGTCTGGTGACATCAAAACAGAACACTGCCTATTGATGCTTATATCCTTAAAAGTATGAGTACCAGCTGCTTCCAAGTCAGTGCAAACCATGGTACTGATGAACAGCTGACAATTTGAAAAATTTGCCAAAAAAAGCCCTCACACTGCTAACTGAACCAAAATTAAAATATGACACAAGTAGACTTAAAACACCTACAGAATTGTTGGTTATCACAGAGATTCTAAAAACAAAGACATGTGACTTACCTTTTTGTAACCCTGGAGGTCCTGGAGAAACTTCTTGGGTTGGATCAGCAATTTCTTCTGGTGCAAGACTATCAAAATCTTCCTTACTAATGAGATTTAGCTTCTTAAAATTCTCAATCTCTTGCTGAATTAGAGAAAGCAAATTGTAAACGCAAAGCACAATAATGGATATCATCCTGAGAAACAGGAGAATTTCATAGAAGAGAAAATAAGCAAGCCAGCACTGACACAACTACCCATACACAGCCAGTACAGATTTCTTTTAAACAAAGACTGAAGGAGTCTCTAGCACACATTCTAAAAAAGCTGCTGTGAACACCACACTATGTAACTGCCCTAGCAAAAAGAAAGTTACACCAAGAACAGGGTGGACAGAAGCAGGCAATTCTACACGCCAATTTTCACAAACAAATTAGAAACAGAAATGACCGAGATCCTGCCCCTTGTCAAACCCTAACCCATCCTCCTTCTGCAGTAAGCATGCCAAGGAAGGCCCTAGCAATTTAGGGGAGCAGAAGAGGCCCTGCTCCCTTCCTCAGGCTACATCCAAAGCAAAACCAGTTTGGTAGCTTAAACTGTGAAAGGATGGGAATTTCCAGGACGTGTGGCAGCATCTGAAATCAGTCATGCCCCTACTCTGCTGAAGGGGCATGGGATGTGTGTGTGTGCATACTGTGTGTGAAAATCTTGTTTAAATCACTGTCAAGAATGTAACAACAAAGAAAATATTTTCTCTTGCTGTGTGCTGTTTCTCACTGTCCTCTTCCAGTTCGCTGGTTTTCTTGGTCCATTTCCTATGTAATAAAAACTTCATATTCTGAATCCTACCTTTATTTGTTGTTCTTATTCTCAATATTAATTTCTCTCTTTGTCAGCTCTTTTTTGTACCTATATGATCCATATATCCTTTAAGCTACTTTCTCCCTTCCCCCCACACCCACCTTTGTCTTTACGCACAGATAAAGATCCTTCCCCTCACCACTCTGTGTTTAATTTGCTTTGTATTTCCATAGCCATATCTCCTAGTGATACAGTGCAATTGCCTATAGAAATACTGATGAAAGAAGGGGTTTCTTAATAAACCAAGAGCAGTAAGTGACAGGATTGCAGTGTGCCATGCTGACCTATGCAGTGCTGGAGTTCAATGATTCTGTAATTTTATGGCTTCTTAGTACATTAAAACAACCTTGCAAAGTTTTGAAAGCCTCAAAGATAGATGGTCACATACAGGCTAGGAAATAAAAAGGTTTCTATAATAAAATCAGTGCAATCCGAAGTTTGCTCACAAAGCTATCATTCTAAAAAGCTACAAGGGAACAGAACCTCGATATAAAACTACCTTAAAATGACTGCACTCCTTTCCCCTCTCTTATTATCACATCTCAGAAAATGTCCCCTGCCCCTATAGCAGGGGTTTGCTAATGTTACGAGACAAGCTATTCATAGAACAAGGAAACACTGAAAATGTTGAACCACCTCCAAAAAGTTAAAAATAGCTCTTAAAAATATTCATTCAAACATTTTGGTCAAATCTGTGACAAAAAAAAAAAACAACCTTGCTGGTTTTGCTTTCAACTGCTTACAGTATTATTAAAATAAATCAATAGACATCTAAATCCAACTACTGTCAGTTTTCCTTCAAAGAAGTGTAGCATTTTACAATTATGTACCAGATGGCTGAAATTATTTTTTTATCTGTTTGGACAGGCATGGTTTTCAGGTCAAAAAAAGAAGAGAGTTACCTTCATCATAGTGTCATTTTCATTTTCACTTTGCACCATCCACAAATCCTGTTCGTAGTAGTATAAGCCATCATTAATAACTTGAGCAAGTTCTGATGTGATTTTTGCACGGCATATGTGGTTGCCAGTATGATCTCCACCAGGATGTTTTCTCAGATATGGTGGTGTCTGTGTTACAATCAAAATCTTGTTTATGTCCTGATCATCAATTTCATAATCAGAATCACTGTCTGACCAATCAGTAAATTTATTCTTCTGACTCTGAATTTGTTCCATTTCTTCATCAAACAAGAAATCAAGTTCTTCTTGGTCTTGTTCCTCTGGAGGTGGGGGTGGCTGTTGTTGGTCTGGTGTTTGATCAGGTACGGGAACGCTGTCCTAAGGTGGAAAAGGGGATCCATTATGTATTTTACTCAGGTAGTGATTATCCAAATGGGAGATGAATAGACCATGAGAGAACATTTTCAACACACGAAGGTAGGCAAATTAGAAATAATACAGCCACTTTCAGATGTTTACGAAGTAAATTACTGTTACAAATGCTTCTGTCATAAGCTTTTAGAACAATTTTCAATTCATGTTTCAATACATTTTTCAATAATCATCAGGTACAACTGTCCCTCAGCAGAAAAAAATAAATCAATCGGTATTTCATTTTCATGAGACTTGCATCAGGATGTTAAATACACTTAGCTATTCTAGATCTGGCAGAGTGAGAAGGAGGCACACTGATTGTATTGCATTATCAAGCATCTTGTACGTTAAGACATGAAATTCTTGTTTTACAGTATAGTGTGAAAGTTGGCTGATTTTGCATTTGTTTATTTAAACATAACTTAAAGGCTTTTGTTTTCACCTTTAGTTTGACTGTGGATGTATGATGCCTCTTCTTCACTTCTATCCAAGGTTCAGAGTCCAAATCAGGCAAACTTGTAGACAATCCTTTAGATATTGTCTGAAAATTACTCGTTTCAGTGTTTTCCTTTGGACTCAGAGCACTTCCCATTCTTGGAGAACTTGGTGCTGACTCTAGCAGGGGAAAACAGTAGTTCAGTTACTGCTGTAGGTTGTTCTGTGTTTTTAAAATTGTTTCACTAATCTTTCTTTGAACCACAGCTACCATATTTCTACCTCTCTGATTAAAAGTTACACAGAGCAGAAGAATCTCATTTCATTTTCAGGAGACAGCTTTTCACAGTTCACTCAACATTTTAGGAAAAGATCAATTCTAGCCATTTATTTATGTGGAAAGTTTCTAAGAGTCTGAGAAAAATTCTCTGTTATGCAGAAAATGCGAACAGCATCATTAGTGACATGTTTTCTCCACACCATCCTCTGGCTCTATGGACAGGTGCCTAACTCAGTCTTCATTCTTCCCACTGAATTCCAGACAACATTTTAGTAAGAGATTTCCCTGCCAAGTGCTGTCAGTAAACAAAGCCATCTCCCTGTTAATAACATAAGATTCCCCATCCAAAATCAGGATGGCCCAAAGAAAGAGTTAACTTTCAGCCACATCAAAATGTGGCAATTTTATGACTAACAAGATTACTATTACTACTTCCACTACTACTACCACTAAAGGGCTGTAGTCCATCATGCTATATTCTGGAGAATGGTCACAGCCATAACACAAGACATTTTGATCTACTTCACATCAGCCATGCCAGCCATGTGACTTGGCAACTGCAAGGCTGACAGGCATACCAGCTGAACAAACAGTTACCAAATGTACAACTTCTATTATGAAATCAGTATCAACAGGCTAACTTCCTAAGCTAGACAGACAGTCCTAAACTTATGTTTCTATAAAATAAATCCTTTACCAGTATGCGAGCCAAAAATTTGGCCTGGTATGAATTCTGGACAATTGATGAGCTGAGAAAAATCAGTTGGTGGCAGACTGCTTGGAGGAGGACCTGGAATTGGCCACTTTTCTGGATCAACTCTTTTTCTTATCCTCTGATCCACAGTTTCAACTTCTGTACTGTCCTTTAGGGCCTGTGTGACAACAATATTACCACTTTAAAAACTTAAAATATCTGGCACCATCCAAAAAGGAAAAACCCCCACAAACTTTGCCATTTATAGCCATTCTATAAAATCCTTGTCATCGCAAACAGTATTTTTTCTTAATTTCACATGAAATGGCAGTACAATTAGCCAAGCCACTTTCTACATACATACTTCCAAATTATTTTACCTCCAAAATGAGTGCAGCATTTGTAGTCAGAGCTTGCATACGACGGAAGCTAGCAATCAATGAAACAGGCAGAAATCCTTGTTGGTCCATCTTTCTCCTCAGAAAGAAGTCTCTTTCCAAATTTTCTGTGCTGAAATAATACTCACTGCAGAAAGAAACACACAAATATGAGCCTACTATAGCTTAAAGAAAATCCTAAAATAGCAACTTAAGAGATTCCTTGGTCAAGTCTTCCATTAAAAACAGAGCATACTTTCTTTGTCATTAACAAAACTGGTTATTTTAAACAGGTGTATCCCTGTAAGCAAGACTTACAGAGCAGCACACATGCTTGCCATTTTAAGACAGTCATGATGCAGTACACAGGACTATAAAACAAAGCCTCGTAACACTTGCATATATTGACTATATAAGCAAAAATCTAGGCTCATTTTTTTTCTTTCACCCATCCCCTCCCTTATTACTTACATGAAGAGAAGGACACAGCATTCTCTTAGCCTCCATTTAGATGAAGGACAACTACTGCTTATAGTCAGGGCACTATTATTCCCCACACAGCAATATCCTGAACTGTACCTTTGCTTTTCTCAGTTTCCAGTACATAAGAAGGTTTAAGTATCCTATCTGAGTGTTGAGGCAAATACATTCACTCTGACTCATTACTTCAAGCATGCTTGTGGGAAGATGAGAAAACAAAAATAGTCATGTTGTATTTGTCATGAAACTGTACCAAAAGGCACAACAGTTCATGGAGAAAGTTAAAGTCTAAAAGAAGATATCATGTTTAGTGCAT
Organism: Apus apus; assembly: GCF_020740795.1. Lineage (NCBI taxonomy): Eukaryota > Metazoa > Chordata > Aves > Apodiformes > Apodidae > Apus > Apus apus. The sequence continues at coordinate 50,104,994 of NC_067285.1, read as the reverse complement.
AAAGGGAAGAGGGACAAGGACCATTTCAAGAACTTGACAATACCACAGAACAAGAGACAAGGGACGAAGAAGTAGCAGAAAGACAAATCTTCTTAAACAATATGGCTGCTCTATGAAACCATCAGGGTGTCAAGACATGTTATACGTGGTGAAGAGAAGTAAAGAATTCAAATCATGATCTATCACACACAGCAAGTGAACAAGAAAACATTCTATGAAAAAGAATGGAAAAAAACCCAATTTAATCATTACTACTAAAATCTAGGCCTTTCACAGAGTTAACACATCATACCGTGATTTTGTGTGTTACATTCAAGGAATACGCCTCATCAAGCTCAGGAAAATGTAGGTAGTGAAATATTTAATGGAGAGCAATTAAAATTTTATGTCAAATGAACAGAAGTAGTGCAAAAATAAAATGAGAGCATTAAAATGCTGAGAAAAAGCACCCACCCACATGCAAATGTAAATAAAGTTAATTCTAATTTCAACAAATTATATAATGCTAAGTGTCTCCACTGAACTTGGGGATAAGGTCAAGATTACCAAGAGGAGAGGACTCTGATGATATCATTGACCCAAGGAGAAGTTTGATAAAATTTCTCTCTCTAATTTTTGGTAGCTAAAGAAAACCAAAGCAAAAGCTCTCTGTATGAAACACTCAGCTCCAAGACAGAATGAATATAAAGTCTCAAAGTTGGACAATAAGACATACAACAAATGAAAACATTGCCATCAAATCAGAGGAAACAGAGAAGAGAATGAGGCTTCTGAAGAATTAAGCTCTTACTCAGAAGAGCTGAACAAACTGATCAGTGAAGCAACTGTGCACAAAGAGAAGGTTTCTTTCAAGAATATCCTATTTACTGTTCTAAACTGCCACACTGCTCTTTTCCCTCCCAATCTGGAAGATAAGCAAGCACAAAAGCCACATATCAACATTTTACTAATGTTACCTTTACAGTCATAAAGTAAAGGTAAAGTCTTGTAACGATTCACCTAGTTAAAAATTCCACAAGCAGAAATGGACAATGACTGAACTTGACTCAAACTGCCTCATTTGATGTCCATCACTCTAGAAAAAGGAATGTGAAAACCATTAATGATAAATTAAGACAATGCACAGGTTTGCTTCAAGTAAAGGGAAAAACCTAAACACACACACACCCCCCCTTCCAGCTTTTCTTTTTCATTTTCCTTGGAGTCCCTTCACTTACTCCTGAACCAATGTAGACTTGGAGACATATGTGAACTTAAATCTATTTTGTTTTTAAAGAGGACTTTAGAGTTCTACTGCATGTTGCAGACTGAGGAGCTGCTAAGTGCTGAAACTATTCAGGCTGATAACTTCAGCCTGCAATTATAAACTTGAAGATATTTTTGTCTGTAATATAAATTTCACTCTTGCTTGTACATCAAAAGCTGCTCTTGGGATAAGCATGAAGTGCTCGATAGCAGTGTATTTCTTACTGTAATTTCACATCAATTCAGTTGGACACAGTCCCTTAAGATTTTTTCCTATTAAGCATGTAAACTGTTTTAAATTCATAGATTCACTAGGATTCAAACCAATGTCACTTCTTTAATATATTTTGACTTATCTTGGACTCCATAAGGAACTCTGCGTAGCTTTATCCTGTATGTGCTTTCCTCTTTGGTATAGTTACTTTAATATTTTATAACTACGTTATAAAAGGTGGACTAAACCATCCCCATTTAGAAGCTAGTAACAGGTAATTGATGAATAAAGTCTGTTGCTCATAATTTTTAATGTGATAAAAGAATTTAATAGATTAAACACCTGTTTCGTTTTTTTAAAGCAACAAAAAAGTGAAGTTCTCTTCTAAACCTGCTCACGAATCTCCCTCTCTCTCACAGAAATCAAACTCCGTAATCGAACTGCCTCAAGAACTCATATCAGACAAGCAACCAGTGGCTCTGGTTAGTCAGCCATGCCAAGTCTTCTACTGACACCTGCCAACCTCTTGTTGCTACAATAAAATACAAATACAACCAGAAGTCAGATGTGACCAATGCTTTAACTGACATTTTTCTCAGCAGAGGGGGACATCATCATGTCCTACCTTAGAAGGTCTGGATTCTACACTGCATGCCCAGAAATCTGGCCAACAGTCTGCGCTCCTCCCTCACTTGTCTGAGGACAGTGCAGGCCGATTATCCTGACATGGGGGTACATGTCCACTGTCAGGTCTCATAGGGGCCTGGCAGCAAGAGTAACAAAAAAAGACTGCAATAGAAGTTTTGAAGTTCATAGCCACATGTCAGATACTTTCTGCCCTTAAAGAGGCTTTTTTCTTCCTTTTTGCGTCAACTGTAACAAAAGAAGCAAGAATAAAATAAGCAAGTTGCTTTATGGAATACAAGGGCAATCAAAAACCACCACAAAGGCATCGCAGACAAATGCCATTGCAAGTATAGAAGATGAAGTATCTGCCAGTGGTGGAAACTGTCTCTTTAAAATGAACTAGTGGTTTCCAGGCCCTTTTTGACTTGTCTCCTGGTGATAATCAGTCTTCCAGATGGTTTCTCATTGCCTAATGGTGTACATGAGAAAGTAAACATTTCAGATTATTGAAAAATCAAGTATCATTGCAAAACTACTCTCTTTCAGTTAAATGCTTCAGGTGAAACACTGAAAACATAAAACTAACAAGACTTCTCCAAGTGAAATTGAGAGCAAATAAGGGAAATGTCTAGCTGCATCACCCAAGAAGAGCTTTAAAGGCAAACAGACCAACGGTACTCAAAAGCACAAGCTCAGAGACATCCATATCTCAATTACATGACAACATAAAAAGAGGGCTATGTACCATAAATAAAGCAGGTATACAAGTTAGAGCCAGACTACAGCACAAGATGCAGAACAGCTTCCTTAAAATTCCTCCCCATCACTGAAGTTTTTCCACCCCACTAGTGAATAAATTCAAACTGACACTGGTAATGATCAAATCAAAAAGTTACACTGAAATCCGTTAATCTCCATCTTTATATGGATAATATGGATTTTCATCTTAACTACGTATCTAAAAATATCTGCAAATTAAACAATCAACTCACATTTGATGCTTTATATATTCTTTGAGAAGTGCTTCATCCACAGAGTACATTTGCACTCCTGTTCCATCGCCGTAGTAATACATCACACTAGCATTAAGCTCAGGTTGAAATACTTGGTCAGTTCCTTCACCATACAGTTCTTGATAACCAATTGAATATTCAAAGTTCACTTCAAAATAAAGGAGAACATTAAAAAAAAATATGAAAAATATTAGTCCAGGACTGAAATATTAAGGCATGTTACACACTGCTATTTTACGGTTGTTCCTCAGTATTTGAATTTTAAAAGACTCAAGCTACTTAATTACATTAAGTTACAGGATACACTTTTTGAGACAACTCTTACTTCATGTGCAAACAATATCATCATAAACATGATTTTAAAATTTTTGCTAAACATCTACTTCTCTGCATACTTCTATTGTTTCCTTTGCCTCGTCCTCTTCCTCTGCCTCGTCCTCTTCCTCTGCCTCTGGAGGATCCTCGAACGCTGCCACCCTCACTTCTCACACTGCAGACTTCATCGTGGTCATCTCTCTTTTCTCTATCACGACGCCAACCTTTAAAAGAAAAAGGCATAGTACTTGCAATCATAATTAAGTATCACAGTGCCAAAAAGTCCCTTGTAACACTGACTCAGTTACGTGGGCTGAAACAGAAGGCCAGATCTGAAGCTGCAAGGGTGAAACGGGAAGGTTTGCCCAGCTGTGTTTGAGGGCATATTGGCAGAAGCTGTTTGCAATAAAGAAGAGTAAAGGGGCTTGACTGGCCCAGACTGGCCCATCTCAAATGCTTCTGAAGCAAATAGACACTGGTGCCAGCTCAGGGATCACAATACCTGTGATCAGCTCGGTACAGGAAGAAATGATCACGCAATTCTCCTTCCAGGCATGATAATACAGTCTCCTCCTGTTGACAAGTCCTGTTACCTACAGAGAGCTAGGAGGAGCTGCTAGCTCTTGATGATCCTGCTCAGGGCGGTTTTCCATGGCAATGGCTCTCTGGAGCCTCCCTTTTGCTTCCCAGAAGCAGCCCTATCCCTCTCCCCTGTTCTGCCCATTTAACAGCAATTGTTTATTCTCAGCTGGCTGCACCCCAAAATGAGCTTTTAAGCTAAGGACCCCTTTGTGCTAACGCATGCAAAACTAAAATGACTCTGTAAGAATCTATGAAAGGTTTTCATATAAATATGTGGTCTGCACACAGCAAAAGAGAACTAGTGAGCAGAAGGAAAAGCAAGCATGACAAAACCAGACCCCAAGGACCTTCGCTGCACTCACTACAGATCTTAAAAACAGGTGTAATTCTCAGTTTACCCATGAGAGAAAATTAAGCCCTCTCTCACACCATTTTATTCTCTTTTCCTAACACTCTCAGAAACTTCCATCTTTAGTCAGTCAAGCTTGCTTAAAGTTTCTTTAAATTGTAATTGGATAGTCTTCCAGATGCTCAGGGTCCTCCTTGTCAGAGGAATGCCCAGGGATACCACCGCTACTTGGTCAAATTAGAGAGTTCCTAATTTAACAATGGACTGACTAAGCATATTATTCTTTGTTTGTATTAGAAATAATCATATTTTACTAGCAACTATTTTTAATGAACCCTACAACAAAATACATACGCTCATACATTCAAGTTCCTGTACTTTCTGTCAAATAAGACTGAACTTTTATATAGATCATAATCTGTATGTGTCTTTCTCACTGGAAATTTGGACCTTAGCCTTCATATTTGCTACTCTCAACCTTAGAGTTTCCAAGTCTGTAGGCATTATTTGGACTATTTCCCCAAATCAGCTTCATTTTTGTGCTCTGAGAGTACATGTGACTCAGACACATGCAAAAGCCCCACATACAGCGCCTTCATGAGCTAATGTTTTGTTTAAACATGAAACTAGTTTGTTTTTTTTTAATTTAAACACCCAATGTTCCTGAAGAGCAAGAGAAGTTTTATGTTTCCTCACACTGAAACTGGTCTCAGATCAATAGAGCCTTGAAGTTCTGTATTCAGAACACCTGAGGACCAGAAGCAGTACCAGCTGTGGTGCAATTCTACCTCTGTTGTGTTAGCACAACTTTTTGTACAGCCATGGTGAGAGACAGGTTGTGGAACTGCAGGAAAAAACAACTGGCAGAATGGCCAAAGCAGAGCTCAATCTGTAGGTCCACAAGCAATTGTTCTAGTAGCAACAAGCCGCAGGCACAGCAGTAGAGCAGGACTGAGTGGCCACCTTGTGAGACTCTTGCAAACTTTCTGCATGGTAAAGCTGTGACTTAAGACTCTGTGGGGAGCCATGAAGAAAAAAAATCACCCTGCTCTGATTCAGAGCACCAGCACACACTGTAAAGGTAGACTGTTTCCAAATTCAGTTCCTCAGCAGAGTCAGGGATTGAGACATTACAATCCTGATTGATTTGTGAAGAGGTTAAAAAAAATGTGCCAGTAAGCGTTTAAACAAAACTTTACAATCTGGAATTGGTTACGCTATGGTACAATGCATTTATTTTTTGCTGTTTCTAGGCAAATATTAACACTAGGTTTTACTTAATACGGTCAAAGTCAAGTTTCAACATAAACTGCCAATCTAATGCCTACTCAAGTGGTATTACACATTATTTGCCAGAAATAGAAAGCCCCAGATATTGAAAACTACTTACTTCTTGTCTCATTCCTTCTGTTGTTATGAGATACCAACTTGCTTGTTTCCAGCAGAAATCTTGAGCTAGTTCGAGAGCCTGGTCTTTCTTGACTGTCTGACCTTACATCATCCAGGTGAAGTGGCACCCATTTCTGCTTGTTACCTTGAAAAGTTAATATATTGCTCTAAATTATAACTCTACTTGAGGTTTCAGCTCCTGAGAAGATTCTAAAGAACTCATCTTGAAGAACTAGTAACAGTGAATTTCAAAGTTTACAAACTGGGAGAAGCTTAACATTGGAATTTTAAGATATGACGAATTATTAAAAAATAATAAATGCAGTAAACAGGAATTTCTCAAACTGAAAGACAACCTTACCTAAACTTCAAACATAAGAAATGAAGGTGAGCTTTTTTATTTAATGATTTTTTAAATATAAGCTCCATTACCAATAATTTATAGTTACATAAGTGTTAAATATACAAGTATAGTATTCCACAACTTGCACATGAAACTTAAAGGTAAAAAATTAAACAACAAGTTAACCACTAAAAAAAAAATATTTCAATCACAAACCATAAAAATGTTCCTGAGAATTCAGCTGTGGTACTGTATTTTTAGCATAAGATATTCAGATTAAGTTCACCCGTGTGCATAAAAAAATATTAGCAAAGCTGTATTTTGTTGTAGGCTGGTCTAAAATACTCACTAACCATTTAGTTATTGATTATATTTGCTGTTCTATACTTGATTGATATTGTGGACTTTATACCTTTGTAGCTAAGAAATAAAAACAAATACATAAAACGTGTTATACACACTAGGATAGATTTTCACTTAGACTGAAAAAATAAAAAGCAACAAATTATTTGTTTTTAAATATATACATGGGAGGATTAACAAACCTAAAAACCAAAGATCTTTAGGACCTGAAAAAATGCCAGCAGAGAAGGAAAAAGAAAAAGCAGCTGATGGTGACAATATCTTAAAACTCTCTCAGCTCTTTCTCCAGCCTACTCCACTGTAATGACCAAGTGAGAAACAGGTTTGCTTCTTATTTTTAATGTAACAGATTGAATCAAAAGGAAATAATAACCTGGTTTCATTTTCAAGTGATCACCTCAAGGTGTAAGCTAGTAGTAAAACATGAAAATGTAAATGTCGGTATATACAAAGTTAAATTCACATAGCTCTATCTAGTTAGCATAATAAAGATGTGAGAAGCAGTAATGGTTTGTACAGCCATGCTAAAATGTTCCAGAAACTGTCACAGCTCCACAGAGTACCAGGAGGACACGAGCTGCTCCTTTCCCAGAATTCCCATTTGATTAAACAGAAAAATCCAAAACGTGAGAAAGCCTCTTTTAAGCTTCTTAGCAGAAAGCCATATAACCTGTTATCACCTAGAAAATGCAAAGCAGTTTCATGCTATTCAACTGGAATTAATGTAACTGCATCAATGGTGACTCGTTGCATTATACAGTGCCCAGACTGACCTTTTTTCCTTTGATTATTAGTTTGAGCTTCATCTTCACTAATATTATCTCCTGGACCATCAGGCTTTGCCTCTGGGTTGTCCTTGATTCCATTATTGCTTTTTTGATCAGATTTCTCTTCCTTTTCTCTTCTATTTGTTGGCTTCTTACTGTGACTTACAGTCTTACACTGCAAGAGATAATAGAAATTATTTCTGGCAGTACAGCTGCTGATAGCAAAAAAGGTATAAATTTGCTTTACCTATTACAGTTCTTTTACCTATTCTCAACTTCTTCAGTAAGGCAGGTTTTAATAACTGTTGTTTTGCAAAGTCTCATTTTAAATAGTCATATTTTCTGCTAACTTGGTGAGACTATAAACATTTTTTTATACTAAGAAAGTTCTTGTTTGGTTTTTTTAACTGAAGAATTGCAGAGTGCACAACAATCACATTTCAATACCTCAGACTTGAAAGTTACTTGATAGGAAAGAAAAGTATTACTCACTAGTACATACTGTTCAGACTGATTATCTTCAAAATGCTGTGCTTGCAGAGTACTGAATGGTAAATGAGAAATTCCCATGATGCTGTATTAACTCAACAGCATTCCAAATGTTCAGGGAAACTATAAGGACCTATAGGTCTTAACTGTGACAATTCTGTCCCACTAAATCAGAACATGAACCAAAGATCAGAAGATGTGGAGGTATATGATTAAAAATTTTCACACACACACACATTAGAATGTGGCATTTACTGGGAACTGTGTGCCTTGGGTTAGTTCCAGCATCCTGCAGATCATCACTTCTTGGAAATCCCACAGAATAACAGCTTTCAAAGAAGTCAAAATGAACAATGTTTTAACAAATAGGGGAAAGATTAATTTTTTTCTCCAGTATCAATGGAGACTCAGGGATGAAGGGACTGAGAGCACCCCTGTGGAGAAGGACTTGGGGGTACTGGTGAATGAAAAGCTGGACATGACCCAGCAGTGTGCCCTTGCAGCCCAGAAAGCCAAATCTGTCCTAGGCTGCATCAAACAAAGCATGGCCAGGAGGTCAAGGGAGATGGTTCTGCCCTTCTGTTCAGCTCCTGTGAGACCACCCCTGGAGTACTGGGTCTGGCTCTGGAGCCCTCAGCACAGGAACAACATAGAGCTGTTGAAGCAGGTCCAGATGAAGGCCACAAAAATCAGAGAGATGGAACACCTCTTCTATGAGGAAAGGCTGCAAGAGCTGGGGTTGTTCAGCCCAGAGAAGAGAAGGCTTCAGGGAGACCTTATAGTGGCCTTCTAGTACTTTAAGGGGGCTTATAGGAAAGATGGGGACAGACTTTTTAGCAGGTCTGGTAGTGATAAGACAAGGGGTAATGGTTCTTAAACTAAAAGAGGGTGGATTTAGCCTAGGTACAAGGAGGATTTTTTTTTACTATGAGGGTGGTGAAACACTGAACACATTACCCAGAGAGATGCCAGATGCCCCATCTCTGGAAACATTCAAGGTCACATTGGGCAGGGCCCTGAGCAACCTGATCTGGTTAAGGATGGCCCTGCTCACTGCAGAGGGTTTGGACTAGATGATGCTTAAAGGGCCCTTCCAACCCAAAAAATTCTATAATCTGATATAACTACCTGCAAAATTAAGCTTTGCAGACATGTCTGCCAAACAGAAAGAAAAGTGTTGTAGAGATACCTTCTAAACCTGCTAGAGTATGTACAGATACTGCAGTATTATGTCATAATTAATTTGAACACAAAGCCTTCCCACAGACAAATAACTGAAAATAAATACAAGCTAAATGTTATTTGGTTTAACAGACACTACATGAATTTGTATACTAAAATTCTCACATACTTAAGTCAGCAAAAGGTTAATTGACATCTATGCCATACCATCTAAAGCATCTGGTAAATAACAAATCTTTTAAAACAACACTCTTAAAAGCAGACTGTTTCAGCCAGAAAACAATGAATGTGTATATTCTTATGAAACACTAGATATGTGTCTCTCAGCCACTAAAATTTGTACTGTACAGACATAATTAACCATATCAAAATTTGACATAATAAGCAAGTATATTAAAGACCTGCAGTGCTAAGGAGAATGCCAAAGATACATATCCACGTTCTCTCAAGTCACTAAAATCAATACTTCCAAAATGAGAAAAAAGATGCTAAAATCAGCATATTCTAGACTTAGTCACAGATCAACATCAGCATTTACAAATATACTAAAGGATATGATTCCATGATTCTAGGATATAAAATTTAATCCTCTCAGATGTCAGCTAAGCAGAGACTCTCCTTTTCTGAGCATCAAAACATGATAGAAAATACAAAAAAAAAAATTGACACAGTTATAGAGATTCTCTGCACTGTATCTCATGTTACAACAGCAGTCTCTGAAAAGTTACAAAGTTTTGCATAGTGGAACTGACCACACTCTCTTCAAGAACAGCATTTTGGAGTTACTAGACTGTAGCAATCGAAGAGGCTGTGCACCTGAGGTATAAAAAGCACAGGTGAAATTCTTTCTGATCTTATGAGTAACTAAGGAATGAGCCTGATGTACAGCTGAGAATTATACAGCACCAGTGCCACCAGATAGATTAGCAGCTTTAGAATGCAGCTCAGGTGTCCTTCATGAGATTGTTAAATATACCCCTATCTCCTGAAGTGGTAGTCTCTTCCATTCACAACACCTCAGAAACTGACAGGCATACTGATGACGGAGAAGCTTATAAACACACATACAAAAAAAGGTCAAATCAAGGATCTTCTACAAATCCTAAACCACGATGTGTATGCACACTCTGAAGTATTCTGTTATGTGAGCAAGTGAACAAGCATTAATTTATTGCATATAATCTACTCAGGTTTTAAAGATCCTTGTAGCAACCTCAGAGACTTTCTTTTAAATCCTGCAGAATAAGCTACCAGAAGAGCCAAATTCTACCTAGCACAATGTTTTGTCAAATTTGCAGATGTCTATATATTTGACCTGCAACCTGGTAAGACACCTGAAAATGTTTTGTTGCTGACATAAACAACAAAGTTACTACAATCAGTTTAGGGAGAAGGGAGAGACAAAGTAAGCTTGCAGGACAAATTATTCAAGCCAAACCGCCTTAATACATTACTTTTCTGTTTTAATTTGGACACTTTCAATTACACAGTGCACACTGCTGAACCCAAATCTTCACAGGGGTGCAGCAGAACTAACGCAGATTGTGAAATGGCACCTTATAGCTTGCAATAATCTGTGCTCTGATCTTGTTTTAAACAGCCTAAAAGACACATTAGGCACTTATCACTTGAGATAAAGTGAAAGAAAGATAATTTGACAGAAGTTAACTAAGGATCCAGCAAGGAGAAAATATATCAGAGGAACAGGGTAAAGATAACTAAGTTGTCCTAAAACAACGTGACAAAGCATTCTGTGCCACAAGGGAGGACAACATGTTCACAACCCCAAAGGCCTTCCCATCTGTGCATAAGCTTCCCAATAAGAAGAGAGGGAAATACAAGTTTTTAAATGGTGGAGGAAATATGGCATGTTTTTACCTACATGTCCATGGCACACCACTAACGATAAACAGAGTATGTGTGGGCTTGTGAAGGTCTCAGAAATTCCACTGCCAGTGTGGACAGTTAAGCACAAACCAGTACCCTGAATCACTGGCAAAATTTCTGCTGAAGCTCTGCAACACGCAAAGCACATTCTAGGGTGGAAGGTATTAAATAGAGAAGTCAACGTCATTTTAAAAAACATAATACTGAAGATAACACAGCATACTTACTTCATTGTTTGCTATTTCACTTGGTGTTGGCCAGTTTGTGATGTCACCAAAATCACCACCCTGTAAAGATGACAAAGAATTTATATTACTTCCTAGATTTAGTCCTTTTTTATACATGGAAGTTGTCAGTCATGAGTCATATGGCCAGACTACCCCTTTGAGCAGAACCTGTTAGAAGCAGCATTTTTTTTTAAATGAGAAATACAAAAGACAAAAACGACACAATTTTTGAAAAGTGTATGATCAGTTGTAGAAACAACTACTCATTGCAGTTGCATCCAAATCAAGGTCCAAGACATCTTAACCAGAAATATAAAAAAACTGTCAGATTACATGTTGTCTTGCACGTAGCTTCCTATATGATTTAAAGGTATTACTGCTAAGAAGTCTTTTAGCTTTTGGAAAGCTTTGAGCACAAGTATTATTTGACTCAAAAACAGGTGGCTGTACAAAATTTTAGAAAAACTTTCATTAAAAGGATTCAGTGCCTCCTATTGTCATAATGGTAATTTTTACAACAGCACAGAAAGCATCCACACTACAAGATACACAAAAAACCAATCCAGTATCACCTGTGCTCAAGTGATGTTGTTTCTTTGCAGCCCCTTCCCATTTTTATATAATCCCATTGCTTTTTTAAAGAACTGTCCCTTCCCTTATCACTCATACATACACCACTTTAGCATTTAATTTTAAATTTCCCTTCCTTTTTCACTTTTTCTCTGCCTTCAAAATTAACCATTACCAAGGCAGAACAACACATTCCTGGCTGTAAATTCAAAATACCTTATTCTTAGTTTAGTAATATCAGCCATTCACCATACTTAATACTTACAGCCAGAGATACTTTGTTGAAATTGTTTCATAGTCCTACCACATGAGCTAAATGCCAGTTTAGATTAACAGGTAAGATTAACAGGGATTTCTAACACAATCAGTTGAGTAACCCATAGCTAAATGTCCTCCTGACAAATACAAACCTTGCTGCATTTCCTTGTCCTGGGTTTCGCTGCTTTTATAACTTTAGTGGAATTCTGTAGTTCTGAAAAGGAAAAAAAATATTTTCAGGTGAAGAATTAGACTGCACTTAAAAAGATAAAGGATAGTAGAGTTTAACAACTCTGTTTAGCTATCTATCATACTACACCATGGGTTTTTTGAGGCCTTGATAACAAAATCAACAAACATTTCCATAAAGTAACAAGCAGCAGACGACATTGAAAAATTCACATTCATGACATTAGGTATACAGGATACTGTATAGCACAGTATATAAGCCTTTGCTCAGCTATAAGGTTCAGACTATCTCAAAATGCTGGTATTTTAACCAAAGAAGTAGCCAAAAAAAAAATATTAAAAAAGAGCCCCTGAAACACATTACAAAAGTTATCCTATTAGAAGTTGTATTTATAAGACAGAACTAATTTACAAAACACATCATTATGTAAGCATGGAAAAAACATATAAGCAACTACATATCCACAAATTCCTGGTAATTTCCTTTTATAAGCAATTAATCAAATGCCAACTCAAATTTAGCCATATTGTTCATAATCAAGCCAAAGCAATGAAAAAATATAAGGAAAGGTGAAAAGAGAAAATTACTATTAATATTAAATTAAGAGTAAGGAACATTAATGCCCAAATTCCACAACGGATATGTTTATAAAAACATGAGCATTTGCAATGAAGCTGACACTCATACATTTCCAGAACGACGCTGAGTCAAGACCTAAACTGTAACAATGATTCTGTCTGACATCCTGAGCCACAGTCCATTATTCTTCTACCAGTAATATCTGTTAGGAAGTAATATAATGCTTGGAAATAGCTCACTCTTTCATACATATGGCATCATCATTAGGCCTAATGATCTAGGATCAATAACCTACATTGAAAGGGACAGCATCTTTAAACTCGCTAAGTCTTTTTAACTCATGTGCAATTACCCTTTTGTACATGAATCCAATTTTCTTATCCTGTGCAATTTTTCCCTTCCCATCCCAACTGTGTTCTACTTTTTGCATTGTGAATTCAGGGGAGAAAAAACCCAAAACACTGGTACCAGGCAATTTTTCTTGGAGATTAGAACTGAGAGAAAACCACCTCTTAACTTCTGTTAAGCCCTGGTTCTGCTCTCCCAATGCGTATTTTCCCATAGGGAAATGGTCACAACCTCTCCTTGAAACATCTTATTCAGTATTTTATTTCAAGACAAGCTTGAAACATGGAACGTAACTAAAATCACTAGTGGATTATTATTTCATACAGGGATAACATCACCTCCTCAACACTTATCTCTTTCACATCCAGTGACTAATCTTCCTTATCGCAGCTTCACACTGGGAACTCCACCCTCGTGCCCCAGTGACTCTGAAAAGCCTCTCTGTCTGCTTCCTGGAATATGCTGTGAATGTTAAAAGCATAAACTAATGTACACTACATATTCCACTGTAAATTATATCAATACTGCTATATACAACTTGCACACCACATAAAATGTGAATTCAGCAAATCCTGATGGGCCTGTGACCATTGCTACACCATTTACCAGCAGGTTTTTTTTTTCCACTTCCTACAGATCTGCTTTTTAAAACAAATACAAAACACCCCCAAAATGCCTCCTTCTTGTTATAGACCTTCAATTCATTTTAGACTGAGCACTTTCAGAAACACGTAGTGACTGTGCAACCATAATTTTTACCTGTCATTCAACAGGTAAACTGATTGCCCTTTACAAAACAAGACCAACAGCTGCAAAGGTGGAGCAGCAGACAAATTTGTCATTTTCTCCAATAAAACTGCCAATTACCTGCAAAGGTAAACTGACTGGCCATAGTGTTTGTGCTCCAGTAGTCTGTGTACATGCATCCCTCTTTGGCTGTTCAATTACCTTACTGAAGCCCTTTTTCCATCTCACAGCACTTTTACTTAAATTGCTGCTGAAGGACTGCTCTGCAAGAACTTCTACTCTGTGTCATCAGGGCGTAGCAAAGGATTCAAAAATAAAAGACTTGATGTTGCTGCACTATCTTAGTCATGGAATATTATTCCAGGTGGCAGGAGAGGCTATCTGAATTGAGTACAATGAGACCAAACTTGTTTTAAGGCATCTTTCTTATCTGTATGTAATAATTCAAGACCTGGAAGATGCATCTGCACACTAAATGGAAAGAAAACTATTAGGCAACACACTGCCTAGCTGATGATGCCTTTCCTGAACTTAGAAGCCCAAGATCTCACCACATTCCATACTTCCCTCTCCAGAAACAACTCCACAGAGTTTCTTGTCCTCCCCAAAGAGCCAAATTTAACTGATCTTTCCTGACCAGCTTTCTGGGTCTTATCACGTGGGAGCTGGATTTTAGTGCGAAGCATGAAAGGGAAGATAAAGAGAAAGGGGGGGAAAAAATAGCAGGGTGGAAGAGTAAAAGAACAAAATGTTCACTTATAGGTTTTACCCAGGTCACATCTGTTACCTTGTTATGAACAGGCCTAGAGTCACTGTTCAGGCATAACTTTCTGTTGAGCGCATCTCAATTAAAAGCTCTATGCTTAACACTACTCCAATGTTTGGATTCAACACCACATAACAGTGCTGAATACCCAGAAATGGCATCTTTAGCAAGTGGCTCCAGCAGAACCCAACAAGCACCTACAAATAAACTATTTCAATTAATTCCAACCTAACTATATTAAAGAAAATGGCTTATTCAGTCATATGCTGAAAGGTAACCTGTTTAGTACTGGCACACTATGTTGACAAAATAATTAAGTTATCTTCAATTACTTTGCTTGCTGGGTTTCAGCTGAGTTTTGAGGGGGTAGGGGAAAAATAAAATCAAGGATGAATTGCCAGTGATCACCTTCTAATCACTGAATTCCATCCAGCAAAGATGCCATCCACATGAAAACAGAAAACAGCTTTCAAGGCCTTTTTCATTATGATTCTTCCAAGCCTCTTAATACACCACATGCTAACACAAGATATTTTCTGCAGAAAGGCATGGATGTGCAAACATGCCAAGTGCAGTACGTCAAGATATAGAAGGCGACAGTTCTGAGAAATGGAAGATGAATTTTGGAACCACTAAAGCAGCAGCAAACCTTGGGGACAACAGTAACAGAAAAGGAAGAACAGACTGGATGAGATTAAGAGAAGCAAAGTCTGTGTATAAAAATGTATC
This sequence comes from Apus apus, assembly GCF_020740795.1. NCBI lineage: Eukaryota > Metazoa > Chordata > Aves > Apodiformes > Apodidae > Apus > Apus apus. The sequence goes on along the minus strand of NC_067285.1, from coordinate 50,089,815 downwards.
ACACTAAAGTAGCCCTGATTACAAGACAAATTACCCTTAAATAGTAGTACTTCAGAATGGATGGTTGGAAGTTCTGCAAATAACCAGTCAGCAAGTATTTTTTTCTATTAAAAAGGGAGGGATGATACTGCCAATTTCTTCTGAACATGAAGTCTATTAATAAAGGTGCAACACATTTGATACAAACATAGTTTATGCTATAAAGACTTCTAAACAATATTCAAGTTTTAATTTTACTTAAACTGCACAAGTATTTCCTTCAGTGAAGAAACAACATCACAGAAATACCAGAAGTGCTTCAGGAGGTGGCTGAAATTGCCCAGCAGAACAGCTCTCCAAAACTTCAGTGGAACATATTTGTTGAACTTGTACATTTTCCTTTCAATTATCAGTTTGAAACTTCATAAATCCATTTTTTATATGAGGAAAGCTATACTGAAATCTATTGTTAAAAGGTCCAAGTCTTTCAAACCCAGCAAGCCCATGGAATATATAATAATATAAATCCAGTGCATAGATTTAGATGCAGGATTATGGGAAATGGAAAAAAACAGTAATCATGCTAACATCCTTTTCTGCAATAGTTCTTACATTTTATAGCAAAACTACAGTAGATTAACCTCCTTCACACCATTTAAACAATTAACCAAGGCAGCAAGTTATGACACCTGTGTCCTACCTATTTACATTCAAAACCATACTGTTTTTCAGCAAAACAAGCAATAGGGGAAAAAAATCCCCAGTACATGATTAATCATTATACTATTTTTTACATTGCATTTGACTCCTCATTTCATTTTTTTCTAAGCTTCTTTACAGAAAGAAAGCTGCAACCTGTGACTAAATTTCTACAAAAGCTTTCATGGTCTAAATGAAGCCCAGGCTAGAGCACAGCAAGCCAGCACTATGTCTTAGTCTCTAGGCAGCAGGACAGATTTCTCTCTCATAACAGGTCTCCAGTTTAGAAACAAAACAAAAAAACCCAAAGCTACCATACAAAATTACATATGCTGTTATATACAACTAAAATGCAGACAGCAGGTTTGCAAAAATAATGTTTTATCCCTTCAGGGTTGGGGTGATTGACAATGTCGGATCTTCTGATAATTCTTAAAATAACTTTTAAAAGCTGCTATTCAAACACTGAGTGAATTTATAGGAACAAATGATAATACCTGCCTTAGATACACAAAAAAAAAAAAAAAAGATAATCAGATCTTCTAGCCATTTACTAATCAAAAGCTTGTTACTCCTAGTAACACAGTATACCTTTTCTAAACTGTACTTTTGCGAGTTGGCTAATAGCAAAGCAAATTAATTTATACAATAGCACTACAGTGAACTGGTTCTGCCACCAAAATATCAGATAAAAGGTGCTCTTTGATGCCCAGAAATAAATGTAATGAAGAAAGACAAACTGAGCACAATACAATAGACTGAAATGCTCAGTTATTTTAATTAACTACATCATTCAAGCACACTAGGAAGCAAACTCACTTCAACCACTTAAGCAGCACAAGTATTTGCTTCATTGAATACTTTCATAAATTTCATTAACCATTTTTTAATAATTATCTAACAAATCATTGGAGACCCCCATCAGCTATATAAATTACATGAAAACTAGAGAACCTGTCATTTAGACTCCCCTTCGCAAGCTTACAAAAATTGGTAGCATTTTAGGTTTCAAAGAGGTAGGAGAACTTTGGTAATAAAATTATTTTGACAACTCTATCCAAAGGAAATAATTTATATGGAGGAAGGGTAACTAGCCTCTTCTGTGAGCCCCCAGCCCTGAGAGGTACCTAAGGAAAAACAAGACTCAAAGGAAAGACAAGGAATACAGGACTAACACTGGGGTGTTCCACAGCTTCTGTTTGGATGTATCTTGTTGGCTGAATTAGGAAAAAGCTTAGCTTGTCACCTTGTAAAAAATTATCTGCAAGATTATAAAGGACTTCTTCCTTGCCACCATTCCTCTCCTCTTACTCACAGAGCTTCAACTTGCAGAACTGAAGACTTGCTACAATATATTGGCTGGGCACTTGTAAGGGAAGGCAAAGGGAGGAAGTACTTTCATCCTTTGACAGCCTATGCTAAAGCTAACTCCCTGTATTTACCATCACTGGGATTAGACTGAAGCCTATTAATTGTGCTAGCAATTTCATACTGCTAAAAGTCTTTCTCCATGAGTAAAATGCAGATTAGGATGTAAAAGCAGCCAAATAATTCTGAAATTATTCTGTTTAAAAGATAAGTTTAATAAAAGACTTAGTCAGAAACAAGGAACTGTGGTAACAAACATATAGTGAAAAGACAAAATATATTTACATTAAGTGTTTGCTTTAATATAACATAACCCAAGAAAAAACAAACCAACAAACCAAGGTCACAGTAACAACGTTTTGACTAAATTCTTTCACTGACACTTTTTAAGCCTTTTGTATTACTTTTTTCCTTCTAGTGTCAGATGACCTTAACAGTTTCTTCCAGTAACTAGTCAGGTTGGCCTCTATTACAAACTAATACCACACTAAATTGAAAGTCAAAAGATGACAGACCGGGGTCAATTTTCTCATGTGTGTAACTATCACTGAACATACCATACATGCACGTCTCAGGAAACTTTCAACAAATTAAGCCAGGATCAACAAGTCAAACAGGATTCAGTCACTACTTTGATGTGAGATTCTTGTACGTTTTATTATCCTCTTTACGGATAATTTTACATTCCATCCCAGTAGCATTTCTGCTCATCTCATTATTTTACATGACTAATTTCCATACTATTACATTCATAAGGGCCTAGTGTGACTGATTCTGCTTTGCCCACATGCAATTAGTTACTTCAAAATACATCCCTCCTTGCAGATGGAGGCACATGGCAATTCCTTCAAACAGCCAAGAAAGATCAGCTGCTTTGTCTTTTACAACTGAAAGAGCAGTGGCTCCTTCACAGTGCTTTAGGTGGTGGCCAAACCAAAACACACACCCTGGTATACGCTCTTCACCCAATACCATCACCAGCAATGTCGACTACCGCATTCACTCAATTATACACTGTGCACTGAAAAAGATGTTCCAGTGCAACTACTCGTTTTAATATTAATTTGGCAAAGGGTAAGCACAACTTCTATGCAGAAGAATAATAAAGTTCTCTGAAATAATCAAGTTCAGCATATAATGTACACAGTGTATGAACTCACTACTTCCTTTCTCCTCCTTCCTTCAACAATTGTTTGTGTTTTATCTCAAGTGGAAAAGTAAACTTAACAGAAGGGGAAGCACAAGGTGCTACATCAACAAAAGCAGCCTTCCCAATGCTTCTGATGTACCATTATTATTACTGCCACAGCAAGGCAAATGAGTGGCAAGTTCTCTTTCATCCACAGAAAAGACCACAAGCTGCTGCCCAGCAAGCTGGACTGTAGAAGCTAAATAGGTCTTTATGAGTGCGTCAGTACACACCAACAAAACACTTGAGATGATAAAGATGACTATATATGTTGCCAAAAGGTTTGATCTTAAACTAAGTAGAGATTTTGTGGTCTGGAGAACTCTGCTTGCATGACCTGTATACTTGAAACTATAAATTATATACTTGTCTTTGTGAAGGAAGTACGTATTTAATTCAAGGATAAAAGTGACTGTGAGATGACAAAAAGATTTGTCAGGTGCCTTCAAGAGCAAGTGCCGAGACTGAAATTCTCAAGAAACACAGGTTGAAATAAGTATTTTGAGGTCAGCAGTTTACTTCCAGCCAAGAAAAATACTCCCAAGAGACAGCTAACTTCTAGGAAATCTGTGCTAGCCTAAGCATAAAGCCTAGCAATTTCAACCCAGGTCTTCAATGACCTACTCTGTAAAGCTATCTGCCTGTTTAGTTGGTACAGAACCTACACAGTAGCTTTGTCTTATGTGAAGTAATTAAAGGCCAGAAAATTACACCACGGCTGCTCTCCCTCTCTTTCCAGATAAACAGTTTGAATCACGGGAGCAAGCAAACTGAACTACTTTTGTTAACATTTAAGCCTCTACCATCCAAACCTTCTGGAAAGCAAAACCAACTAACGGATTGTACAGAGGGCCTTACTCTATAATTAGGCAAAAAAGACCTGCGGTAAAGCAAACGGCATTTGGCAATATTTCTAAAGAAAAGCAGAGCGAAACAAGTAGCTCACCAGCCCTATTCGCCAGCACCAGAGCTCGCCGGAGGTCACACACCGGCCCCCACGCCCCCTTCCCCCTCCCTCGGCCGGGGTGACCATTTGCCACCCCCGGGAAGCTCGCAGCCGGCACAGCCTCTCCCTCCCCCGAATCCTGTCCCCGCGTCCCCATCTGCACCCTCCTTCGCCGGGAGCAGGCGGCGGCCGGACCCCACCTCCCCTCGCTCGCTTCCCTCCTCTGCCCATGTATGTCAAAAAGCCGGAGCGCCCGGGCTGGCCTGCGGCAGGGCTACCCCGCACCGCCGGCCGCCCCGCACCCGGCCCTGCCGCCGCTCCGGCACTGCGGAGAAACACGCGCGTTTCGGCTTTAAGCCAGAAAAACAACCCACCCCAAACTGAAAACAAAACCCCCCCAAACAGAAACCCAGCACCACACGCCACGCGGTGCCCGGCCCGCCGCTCCCACCTCCAGTCCCGGCCGCCGCACCGGGCTCCTGCGGGCCGAGCGGCCCGTCCGCCGCGGGCGGGGAGAGGCTGCGCCCCGCCGGCCCGCGCCGCCGCCACGGGTTCTCCTTGGGCGGCGGGGCTTCCACCGCCGGCCGCCGCCGCTCGCCCTCCTCCGCGGCCTCCTCCCCACCGGGGCTGTCGGGCTCGGGCCGCCGGGGCTCCTCTGGCTCCCGGGGCCGCCCGGCCGCCGGGCCGCCGCCCTCAGCGCCCCAGCCCCGCCGCTCGGCGGGCGCCGCCGACACCTGCGCCGCGGACATGCCCGGGCGCCCGCCGCGAGGGGCCGCGGGCAGGGGCGGCCGCGGGGAAGCCCGGGCGGGGGGCCCGCCTCCCCCTGCCCTCGCCGCCGCCCCGCCCCGCCGGCCGGGGCTACGGGAGATCCCCTGTCAGCTCCCCGGGCCGAGCCGGGCCCTCGCACCGCTCGCTCGCTCCCTCCCTTCCCCCTCCGCCGCACGTTTAGCGACCGCCTCCCGCGGCGCAGCCGTTCCCAAAGCACCCGCGAAGGGGGCAGGGAAGAAGCGAGGGGAGGGAGAGCGAACCGCCTCCCGGCCCTGCCCGGCGTGCGCGGCCGCCGCGGCGAGGGGAGGAGCGGGGCGGGGCGGGGCCTGCGGGCACTCCCGGCGGCCGCGCTCGGAGCCGCCTCCCGCCGCGCCCGCGGAAGCGGCGGCGCTGGCTCCGCTTGCCCCTGCACCGGCCCCCAGAAAGCTCCAGCAGCGCTCACCCCGGGCGCCGGGGGTGAAAAACCGGGCGAAAAACTTCACTTCAGCTGTTCAGGCAGCCTGGTTGGTACCACACCGCGCTGACCTTGCCTTAATTAAAACTCGGAGGCGGGGGCAAGTCTATTGAGGTGCAGGATGCCAAGCGGGCAGGCACCGAAAGGCGCCCAGAACCGAGCCCAGCCGCACGCCCCACCCTCGGAAACACAAATACACACACAGCAACTCGGCACTCCTCACTGTTGGAAAAAAAACTATATATATATATATAAAATCACGCAGCTGGTTTAAAGTGAGCACACGTCCCAGTTTTGAAAACTTCATTAGAATCTGCGATAGTTTCTATCTTGTTGGTTTTTAAAATATCAAGTTAAAGTGAAAAATATCAAATAAATACCAAGTTCAAAGTGAAACTGGCTGCCTGAGTGGAAGGCCAAAATGAAACACGTGGAGGGGAACATGCAGCACAGGATACAGCACCAGCTGTGCTCCTGCTCTCCTGTACAGACACACCCAATTGAAGATCATTTAAACTCTCGAGTGATGCTTACTGCACATTTCATTTTCACAGGTCTTTCCCATACTTGTACAACCCAACCAGACTCTCCAAACACAGTAGGAGGATGAATACGTGTGGCTGAAGGGGACTTAACAGGTTCAGCACTTCCAGTAGCACACGAGACAGAGAGAATGTTCAAAGGGCACGTGAGAACACACCTGGATCCAAGTAGCAAGGGAACCACACATCATCTAGGCACTGCAACAGCAGGGTACCCTCACTGCCACACCACAACTGCTCTGCCTTCCTGCTTTCTGCCAAGGAATTCCCAGACATCACCCTGCGCTGGCACACGCGCTCCTGCCTCGCTCCCTGGGCTGGTCAGCAGTTACACGCCCTCTTCTGCCCCTGCCTCACCCCAGGAGCACCACAGTCACAGAGTGAGGGAAGCCACTGCAGCCTGAAATGAATCACCCCTTTCCCTCTTTGCAGCCTCCTAGTGCTCCCATCATTCTTCTTGCTTACACCCAAGACACCCTTTCCTCTCCCATTTCTTGTGTTCTGTCACTCAACAGATGTAGGGCTTGGCCCTGTTTACTCCTTGTCTTATAAAATGTACTTCCAAAAATGGCCAACATCTCTTTACTAAACCAATCAAATTATTTAAATAGGCTTTTATAAAGATAGTAATTAAAAAAAAAAAATTCCAGTGTTTCGCAGCAGCAAAATACATTGTTTGGGACAACATAATTCTCTGCCTTAAGGAGACTGTATGCAGTTTTACCCCTTCATCGGAAAAAACACACAAACCCACAAAAAAACCGAACAAACCCTCACTACAGCTCACACTTCTTCAGGCACCAAGGCATTTTTTTATGATTATTCTGGAACTTCTATAGTAGCAGCTCAGAACAAAGGCCACCTTCTACAACACCAAACACTTTAGCTGTCCTGACCTGCAGCAGCAGCTGGTGGACACCTTGCTCCCTGCCAAGCAGAGTGCCCTTTGGTCAGATGAGATGAGATCAGAAGACCTGGTGGAGACCCAGGTCTACCTCAAAGAAACCCCCCAGGAGCTTGCTGCTTTCTTCAAGATATTTGGAAATTAATGATCTTTTGTGGTAAAGGCTTGAAGTTATCACAGCCACCACAATTGTTATGCTACCATAAGCAAACCACAGATTTCATGTTTCAATTCATGTTTCTGTAACTGCAGATTTAAGCTCCAGACATTGGTAATAATTGACTACCTTCTTTTTCATAAATAGAAAAAAAATTACTATTGGTTCCAAGCACTTTTTGTGCAAAAAGTGACACACGTATTCTTTCTTAATTTTAAATTGATACCAAGAAAGATGAAATTAAGTAGAATTATTCAAATTACAGCAATTCTTCAAACTTGTAGAAGCATTTTTCTTTGCAACTAAGAACTCCATTTTTTCAGATGCAACAAATGTACTAACCAAGGACACGCCAACTGCATATTGCAGTGGCAAATATATTTGAAATGGAGGAAAAAAAGCCCATATCTGTGTACCTTTACATCTATGTTCCTGAAAACAGGACAACCAGTAACCCTACCTATTCAAAACAATTTTCACTTATTTTATTTGGTTTCCCAAACTCAGATCTTAAGCAGGTTAGAGTGATTTGAAAGCAGAGGGGCCCTACCTAAGTCACTGGCAAGAAGGGGATTAACCTCCTGTTTCCTCTTTTTCTCCTACAGGTCTTAGAAGGTAAGGAAGCATATGTACAGACCAGCTGAGACTTCAGGAACACTGCAATACTGCAGTGCAGGAACCTGAATAAACCAGGAAAAAAGCAGGAAACTGATTAAGAGTTAATTACAGAGGGGAAAAAAACAATAAAGGTGACCAGTAACACGGCAGCTCGAGAAGTTTTTGTGCATACTTATTTTGCTAACTTCGCGGTAGTAGAAGGCTTACTGTGTAACTTATTGGATGGACTGGGACTGACGATACAATGTTGAATATACAAGGCTTTTACAGTTACCTTTCTGTCCACTTCGTATCCTCCCTCTTGTTACCTTCTAGCAGGACAAGTCAGACTTCCTTGGCAAACTCACAGTACTTTTTTCTTTTAAGAGCATAGTATTTCAAATACTCTTATTTGAAGAAGAGGCTGATACACACTATGTGAAACCGAGAGAGTAACAGTCATTACAAGCTACTTTACATTTTAAAGCTTATGTTTTATGTTATGTTAAAGCATCCAAGCATACCAGGAAACACTGCAAATTACAGGATTGTATAATACAGCACCATTTTTTACTTGTGCAAGATTTTATATTGAGGAATTTCATGCCTACAGACTATATGAACCTTCTTTCCATAGTGCATAACTTATCATTACAGCCAAGCTGACAGAGAACCTGACAGTTTCAGATAAAGACACTTTCCTGCCCAACCAACTGTAATTAAGATCAACATTTAAAAAAAAAGCAAGAAACAAGACAGAAACAATTAAGATATATATATTTTTTAAGTGTTTCAAAATGTTAGCAGCTACCAAGGCAAAAACTGCATTCTGAGGATCCAAGGATTTTTACTTACTTACTTTACTTACTATTAAAGATTTTCTAATATGTATTTAGGGAGCATCTATATACATGCATATGTCGTTCCAGTAAGAAAACTCACCAAGACTCCATTCGTTCCTAGAATGGTATGTTTTTGCAGACCTTCTAGAGTAATACAACACAAGTGACCTATCCTCTCTCAAAAAATTGCTGAGCCCTCACTTTTGAGGGGGGTGTTTTTCAGACTGGGGGAAAAAAAATACAAAAAGCTTCATTCAATGATTAAATGTGTTCTGCTCTAGATGGTCATCAGCAGGAGAGAAATGTGTACAGAAAACACTAAAAAGAAAAAAATTACTTGGTTTATTCACAGATGACACATCAGACCTAACCTCTCACTGTCCTGAGCATTTCCTTTTTAATGCAAACACACCACCCATGCTATTCTCATGTTTTGTCAGTCTTAGCACATGAAGGTGTTACCACAGCCTTCACTTTTCAGACAGCCTAACTGAGCAACAAAATAAAATTGACTGCATCTTGGTTGCTGGGTATAACTGGCTGTCTTTGGTCAGAATAACTGCTCCAGTTCCACAGAGAAAGCCACAACTGTCCAAGACTTTATTTTGCTTTTTCATATAAACACCCTTAAGACTCCAAGATGCATCTGCCAGTAACATTTACAGCTATCTGTGCAAAGCAGCCTTCCAGCTAGCGTGTGACACCCCCATTCATAAGACAGACTTGCTGCAGGTGATGAAACAGCCTCCTCTTCTCCCTGCAGCAGCACTCCCAAACCCTCCCACCACCATCCCACCCTGCCAGAGCAACCACTATCAACAGCAGGGGCAATTTCTTCAACTACAGTTGGACAGTCCTACCATATGCTCAGAGTTCATTATAGTACAACACACCCTTGCTTGGAACGCAGCAACAAGAAATTGTAGTTTTGGATCCTTTTAAAAGTAGAAGGGATTTCAAATAAATCCAGGACATTCTAGCACAATGAAGCCACTTAAAAGTCTAAAATTGTGATCACAACGGTACCTTAATTAGATGAGACATGCCTATTTTCTTTACTAGGTATTGCATGAAGAAAAACATGAAAGCACTCTCACTGTTATGTGAAGCTTTTCCCTTCTAACTGTAGATTTACTACTCTTCTTGTGCTACAGTACTAGTAGCAATACAAAGGATTACAAGATGACAGCGAGATGCATTTTGAATTTGTCAGTCAGAAAGAAAAAAAACTAATTCACACCTGTTTTTCTAGGATTTTTATTGAAAAACATTAAAACAAAAAAATTACCAAGGCCAGTTTTACAATAAATTTAAGACATACAGAATGGCTTACCTGCTCTTAGGATTAAGTGCAGGAACTTTATTCCAATATTTTTCTCATGCAATTGCTGATTAAAATCACACTCTCATTTAACATCAAAGTGAATAATTACTAATGCTTTCTTAGAATTTAATCTTAAAATCTAGTTTAAAAAGTCAATTTTGCAAAGGTTAAAAACATTTGCACTGCAAGAACCCCCCTTCACAGACCAGTTAATAGCTTCCTGTGTCTGATAACTGACAGAATTAGACCACAGAGCTATTTTTTTTTTCCTTTTTGTTATTCTAACCTGAGAAATTTCTTACATGCTTCTTACTGGGCTTTCATATTGGGCAACATTACTTCAGTTACACAGCAGAGTGTGACTTCTCACTCTTGTCAGAGACAAGTCTTTCACTACTTATCCCAAAAGACACTGTCACAAACAGGATTTGCATTAGCATAAATCTGCTTCTGTGAATATTATGCCCTTTTGGCAAGTTAAACCCTGTTAGTAATATCATCAGAACACTAACCTCAGGATGTCAAGTTCCCATCAGTTGTGTAATTCCTAGTATTGTGCGCTTTGAAAATATTTACTTTGGCATGTTATACTTTGTAGCATAGAGAAGAACTTGCTTACTCCCCACCTTACAAAATCTGTCTTTTCTCTCTTCCATTTATTCAAGCCCTCTCCCTTGCCACCAGTTATCTCCCTTTCTCATCACTGCAACAGAAACAAGACATAAAGCACAGAAACACATTTAAAATGTGAGATCTCAAAAGTTGGGGAACAGCAGACAATGGTCTTGTATAACACTCTTAGTTGATGAATGAGCTTGTAAAATGTATTCCCCATAAATCTTTCAGTATAGCATTCAAGACTTCAATTTTAAAATAGTAAGCTTACTTATATTTTATTTCTAACCTTTCATCATTCAGTATTCTACTACATTTAAATGTGCTAGTTGCTTCACACTTGCTCCCTGTTATATATTAAAAAAACAACACTGTCTAAAGAAATGATGGAAAAAAACTTGAAATAAGTAATTTACCTTCCAACAGAATAGAACTTCTGCATTTTCAGGAACTTTGTATAAATAGTCTGGGTTATTACAAATTGTTGCACTTCAGTTTTACCTGAACTTATCTGATTTTAAGCAAACAGTGATTTCTTCCCAGTCCTGTCTGCCAGACTAAAATTCAAAAGAATATATTCATATAAACTGAGCTTTGTTTGCTTCATACTCTGCCTATTAAAAAACCATTACACTAACCATGGAGATCAATGAAGTGCTTGACTTGAAAGGTGTAGAAGTCACATACTCCAAGAAATGGCTGGATTTTTTTCTGTTTGTTTCTGGTAACTCTGGTCATTACTGTACTGAAGTTAATACTGAAGTGGTCTGAGTTTTCAGTTTTTCTGCAAAATAGCTTTAAAATAATATTTCAAGAGATCACAACAAAATAAGATGTGGATGGATACCATATACAGCTGATGCACGACAACCTTTTATTTTACTGTAATTTGTTGGCATTTTTGATCCCAAAAGCAGAAACAACAGACTTTGGATTTTCTTAAATGCATTCATAATCCTTATTTTTTTAATTATCCATCCAATTAAAAAAAAACAACTGTTGGAAAATAAGGAGCTAATCTAACTATTCTGAAAATCCTTAGTCTCACATACATTTTTAACATTATACAGTGAAATTGCATTTTGCATATCAGCAGTGACTGCACTTTAAAAAGGACCTGCTGAATTACTTCCAACAGGTCTGTATAGCACCATATAATCTGCTGTCGATTTAACTGCTAAGAATCAGACTCCTTTTGCCACTGCTTTGACAGAAAAAAAAAATCTGTAAGTTTGTTATCCAGCTCAATGCATGTAAACAGATAATTAGCACACTCCATTTTCACTTATTCCAGTTTTGTGAAACTGATAAATGAATTGCTACATGATCCTTCTGAAACAGCACCGTTTAACACAGTGGCAGAAAAATCTCATGGACACATTCAATAAAAAAGTGTCTCTCACTTTTAGTTGAATTTTGAAAGTCTCTTTTTGCAAGGTTTGATGCTGTCCTTTCTATTATAGTTCATTTTCAATTCATAAGAGAAAATCAGTGACAAAGAGGAGGCCAAGTGCTGGCAAAGCCATAGTACAACACAATAGGAACAGCAAGGGGACATGGAAGCAAGAGGAAAACAAAGTACCTGGAACAAACTAGAAATACACTAAATACAGGAGAGATCTTAGCCCTATAGCAAACTGTACATTCTTTCAATGAGTAGATCGGTTTATTTTCCATTGATTTTCCACAATTCAGCATTTATTCAGAATTTAAGGAATACACAACATGATTAAATGTGAAGTACATGGACCATTCATGTGCTAACAAATGCCACCAGTGTTTTCTCACAGGTAAAGCTGAAGTAAGTGTGTCAGAACAGCACTGGGTTGAAATTAGTTACGCTGGTACTTTACCATTTTTGATAATTGTTACCTAAGACAAAGCCAGTGACCATCTAATCAATGTTGCAAGAGGCTTGTTTTCCATGTGTGAATTCCAGTGAGCAGAAGTACAGATGAGATCAGTTTAAACACATGACCAGCACTTTCACATGGCATACTTCTGAAGAAAGCGGTCAAATGCATCATAAATTGCTTGTCTAAAACAAATAAAAAAGATCCCTTGTATCATTTGGGAAAGGGCAGATACAAGTGGGGTATTTCCATATATTTACACATATATTGATAAAGCTATCATCACGATTTCAAAAGAGCTTTCTACAAAAATATGATCTTGAATAGTTTTTTTCTCCTTCACTTATTTCTGGGATCTCTCACTTCAAGCCAGTAACATGTTCCAAAGTGGAGAGGTACTGTTTACCAACTTCAATATGCTTGCAAATGTTAATGGAGGAGTTTTCTACTCAAGTATGTCAGGAAGTGAGTCAGAGATACATCCATAATTACTCAGTTTTGAGCAACTGTCATAAAATAAGGCTGAAGTTTTAAATAGCAATAAACTAGTGGTTAGTATACCTTGACCCAGTATATTGCTATTATTTTTTGTGCTGCTTAGGCTTCCTAAAAGGGATGTACACTCTTACTAATTCCTTATATTTTAAAATAACTAGCACAAGTACTTAACTTCTATAAACTAAGGAACTACATTTATATAACTGATTGAGGTAACTGTCCTTGGAAAGTCATCCTCTAGTATTATTAATGCATGAATTCACACAAGTGCTACTCATTTGCAGCCAAGTTCACATTTTAATTCTCATTTTCAATGTGTGGCTTTTTTAACTCTCAGAAGATAACATTAGCAAAAAGACAAGAGCTGCACAATACAATATAAGCAGTCACTGCTTAAAAAATATTTTCTAGTGTCCAGTAAACATCCTAACTAAAAGCTTTTATAGGAAATCAAGAGTGAGAAGGATCATCCTCTTGCCACAGGCTTACTGACCAATCCAAGCTATGTTGCACCTCATCTTTCTTCACAAAATGGAAACACTGACCTTCTCTTTAAATTATTTGAGATCTGATAACTTTTTCTTCAAAGTAGTGCTTTAGAGTAATTATAAACTTGCTTTTAGAGGAAAAACGATGTCTCAAAATTATGGTATTAAGCTCTCAACTATTTTTAAACTTTCCTGTTTACCTTACCTAAAGAGTCCTTGTTTGAAGAGGTAGGCACTGACATGACCTCCATCCAGATACCTGATTTCACACCCAGGCCAGATTTCTTGAAGACTGCGTACCCCAGTTCGGGGAATATATGCATCCTCCTTAGCTTGAACTACTATGATTAAACTTGGGTCAACTGGAACTAAAGAAAAAATAAAGAAAAATTAAATTTTAAGGAAAGAAAAAGAAACACGTCAGCTGAGATTTCTGTTGTAATTATGCTATTTCTAAAAAAATTAAAGTTATTCTAAGCTTTAATAAAAGTATATTTTCTGAAGCCTCCAGCAGAATTTATCTGATTTTTGACATTAGAGTAAAGAGGCCATCAATAGGAAAACAAACTAATTAATCCCCTTCCCTGCCTTAGAGCAGGAAACTTCACAAGTCTCTGATGAATGACAGGAGAATTGTCTTTTCTCTTAAAACTCTATAGCATCCAGGTAAGTTCTCCGAGATCTCTCTTCTTCAGTGAAAAAGAACTAGGAGACATCTGAAAATCAAAAGAGCAGAAGCTTCATATATTTTATTTTTCCTCAAGGAGAGGAAAAAAGACAACTTTTCATATGAGAGGGCAGACAAAGAGTATTTTATGTTCACTTTCTTTCCCGTTCTCTGTATGTTTTAGTTACAACATAAAAAGCTCAACATATTGTTATATATACTAATTACTCATACGCAGAATCACACCGATCTTGATTACTGGTAGACAGGAATAATGCCAAAATGATGTTGAGAAAAATAACACCAGAATGATGTTGAGCACAGAACAGTCCTCTCTTCACAAAAAATGTGTGATATGGTAAACAGTAACAAGCCAAAATGTTTTAAAATGGGGTGTCACAAATAATTCAGACCCTCTCCTTTCATACATACTAGATCATGTATAGAGGATATGTAATGCCAAGATAGATCCCAGTCTTCCATTCAAGTTTCCATGACATCTGAATGTTAGGCAATTTTCTGAAGCTACTCTCTAGACACGCTCCCAAGAGTGCCCTGGCAGGGGATGAGATGTCTCCCAGATTATGAAGACACCTGGGAGACAACTGACAAAAAGAACTACATCACTTTGACAAGCGCATTAGGATCACAGATCCTCTTAAGCTTCAAGAGAAACCTAAGCTAAGTGATACCTGGATAAGTGTCTAGATAAACAAGAATGTCAGTACCTAGAATAACGTTTACCGGGTTTTTTCTGTCTACTGACGTAACTTTTAAAGCTTTAAAGAAAACACTTCTCTGGTATCTGTCACAAAACATCCCCAGCTAGCAGTGATCTGGGACATTATCCAAGTCAAGTAATCTAGTGTAGAAAACTTGGGAATTTTTTTTTTATTTTTTTTTTTTAACATTTACCTGTGGAGATGCCAGAACTCAAAAACGAGGTAGTGCAGGGGTCTCAGGATCAACAGTGCTTTGACACTGAAAGATAGCTCTGACAGAAACCTGTCTGAAGCTAAAAATATGCTCTGGGACATGTCGAGAGTCCATACTTTGCCTAAAAGTATCATTCGAGCTTGGTTCTCAGCTATGTAGGCTTTCTATCTGAAGATTCCTGCTTTATTTTTACTTGAATCTGCTTGAAAAACCTTATTAGCAAATTAATCAGATTAATATTACTAGATATCACACAGATGTTTTGTTCTTTTAAATAATACAAATTTGCACTGACTCATATCTGAAAATAGCCACAGCAAGCCAGAGAGAAATGAGCAAATATGCTGAAAGATAAATTTGTAATTCATATTATCATTAGCTGGCCATTAAGAAGAACTAGAGAAACAATCAGAAACAGAATGGTAAATATGTTACTGAATGTTAAAGATGTTACTGAATAACATTGAAGATATTTTCATATTTCAGCTAAAGTGCCAACAGGTTACACACTGGAGAAGGAAGAAAATACCTTTTTCTTCCACAGTATTTTATTAAGTTTTCCTAACAGCACATTAAAAAAAATACTTACCCGAGAAATTACCTACATGGGTACATTCATCCATTACTCCTTTCATGAACCGTAAGGATTCTCTCTGTAAAGTGTCACTCTTTATTCTTTTATTTATCCTGTATCCTTCTGGGCTGGTTAAGTTTTTATTGCTATTGCTACTGGTTGAAAATGTTTGATTTATACACTGCATTTTAGGTGAATCATGTACTAAGAGTCTTTCTGATGAGGCACTTGGAGTACTTTTATTTGTGGTAAAGCTGTGAACAGCTTCTTTAGATACAGTCTTGATTGTGGAATTAAGGTTGAACATTCTGGATGTCATGTCTACATCCACCAGGCTGTCCACACTGTCAGGGAAGTTTTTAACAAAGTCTTGTCCCATCTTGAAAGAATCTGTCTAAACAAAGACACCAGATCATTTGATAAGGGTTAACCAGTTGGATAATCTTATTTTTAAAATCAACTGTTAATAATAAAAAAAAGGCACAAACAGCACTGCGTACAGTACTTGCTCTTTTCAGCCTACATGTCACTCAATTAATTAAATCCTGATCATCACAACCTCTTGATAATTCTAAATTTCTGTCAGTTTAAAGAATGCAGGAAGTACTTACATATGGTAGCTTATGATTCAATTGTTTGTCTGTTTTTAATTCTGTATTAATCTCTGAATTCATAGCTGCAGCCATGTAAGCTCAAACTTCTGGGCAAACAACTCATGAAGAGCTATGCATTTCTCAGATATCTGTTTCCACTCTCAAAAAAGCAGTAATATCTTTGTGGCAAAGTCTTAAAAAAGTAACACAGCAATTTTTCATAGACATTAAGAAAGACATGCAACAGCAATAAACGTTTTTGGCCAGATCTAATGTTAGGTTTAGGACAGAAAACTCTACTGCCTCTAAATTCTAGGAAAACACAAAATGAACATGAAATGTTTCTTTTTTCCATCAGTGTCCCTGGAGTGTATTATACTTAAATGACAAGTGCCTAAGTAACTATCTCCACTCCAGCCCTTTCTCTCCTAAGATAGTTTAAAAAGAACTACCATAAGCCAAAGACTCGTAGGAAAAAGTTAATTATCAGAATTGGCTAGAACATTAGTATTGCAAAATATAAGCAGTTCCCAAAAACTTCTTCCTCCCATCCAGAAGAGAGCTGAGGCGATGAAATTTCCCTTGGGAAGAGTCTTCCAACTCTAGTCAAAAAGAGTCAAGAAAATGGCAAAAAAAAAAAAAAAATGCAGCCAGTAAAGTACATTTCATAAGGAGCAAGAAGCTAATTCCAAAAGCTCTATCTCATGTTTATCCCAACTACCTGTACAATAAATGCTGAAGACAAGGGAAGGTTAGCATCACACACGGAAACAGAAATACAGAGACCTAGCACTCTAAACAAAGTAGAAAAGTAATTTAGTGTTGCTACATATTAAAAATATTCTGCAGCAGTGTATATTTGGAACTAACTGCTTCAAAGGGCAAGAAATCACATTTTTATATTTACACGCCAGGCTATTTGCTTTCCAGACTAAAAAGCCAGTTACAGGGAAATACAATCTACAGCTTCAGTGTTCCGATTTAATTCATTTTATGTTTCAGATTACACTAATTGTGGTTACAGAGAAAACTTGTAGCAAGGGCTATGTTTAATACACATTATACATGCAAAATATGAGTTTCTGGATTTCAGGTTTTCCTTCAAAGATTAGATTTATCAAAAGCATAATAAAACAACAGGTAAACATGTTTTAGCTGACAACTGGCTACTTTTACTGTAAAAGCCACATTGTTATTTTGCAACTGTAAATAGGAAAAGTTAACTATACTTACTCCACAGTATTCAAGCATTTGAATTATTTCTTCTTCATAAACAGTCTCCGTAAAATACTGTTTCTCTAGCTCTCTCCAGTTTACTGCTTTGCTCAACACACCCTGAGATTATAAACACAAGCGTCCAGTACACAAGTGAAACTCAGAGTTGATTCTAAAATGATGATGCACAGAGAAAACTGTTCCTCTCTGTGACTTAATTTTTCCAATGGAATTCTGACCAAGATTCCAGATAAGCCTTAGAATTATTGTAACCAAAGATAAGCACATACTATAACCTAGGGCTTAGAAACCCACCTTCCTTTAAAAAAAAAAAAATAAAAAAAAAGGAAAAAAAAACCCACAGAAAACAGTCCCACTTAGAGTTTACACACATCTAGACTGGGCTAAACCAACAACAGGTGTCAAAGCCAGTCTATTATATTAACCTACTCCAGCAGCAGGAGTGAAAACAGCTACCCCTCATGGTAGCAGCACATTATCACCCAACTATTTAAGCCAGGCCCAGCCCAGAACTCTTAATCATTGTCCCACAAACCAGCCCCAGCCCCTCATTTGGTACATGACCCTCTGCAGTAGCTCAAAGCTACCTTCCTTATCATGTGCTGTATACACTGAGCAGGAAGGCTGGTTTTTGTCACTAGTCACTCACAGAGGCCAGGGTGATTAAATGGGTTAACTGAAAAGGTGAATGTGGCCCACCCAAACCTTTTGACTCAGATATCTGATTACACTCTAGCATATTAACAAAAATCTTCAGTAATTACCGTAGTAAAGACTGCAGAGGCTGTTGACCAGGAAAGACAGGGAATCAATGGCAATGGTTTAGGCCAGTTTGTCACTGCCAGTGAAGCCATCTAGAATCAAAGACACTTACTTACTACATATTTTCATGTTGAATTCACAACATGGGGAAAAAAATGTTTTCACCTTTTAATGTATTTATTTATACAGTATCAAACAAATATGCAGTTATTAACTGTGGCAGGTAGACAAAATTTCACTCATTTCAAAGATAGAGTCTATTTTTCAGTTATTTCCCTAACAATAAAGATTGTCCTGGATAGGACAAATGTCAAGGTTGAATGGGTTTTCATTTCAGCTACAAGAATTCCAAATGGAATATTCATTTTGACTTTTCAGTTGTTTAAAACAATAAAAATATTTATAAAGCATTTGCATCAAGCTTTTCCAAGCTTATTTCAAGGCAAAATTAAGGCAATCTACAGAGGGACTGTTGAAAATTCTATACTTTTAAACTCGTACATTGGAAATAAAATGTGAAGGAGAAGTAATTCAGCATGTTAAGTGGCCTTTTCTTCTGTCCTTTAAAGTTTAAACTATTACTTTTACATCAGTTCTCAGAACACATTTTTCTCAATATTCTATTTATCTCATGAAAAACCAAAGAAACTCAACATACAGAAGTTCGCTATATATGTTCTCGCCAATTTTATTTTATTGCTCTAAACTGAACAGTGTAAACTCTCTAACATAAAATATCTCACGTCTGTACCAGATGTTCTAATAAATGGGTTTCTACAACTGAACTATAATTCTATTCTAATTCTTTTTTATTAATAAAAAGTTACAAGAACACCATATATCTACACTCTGATAACCAGGAAGTCTGACTTCTCTGTTTTTAGTTCCAGCTCTCCCCATGAGTAGAACTGAATTATTGCTACCCACCTTCTATTGTAAAACACATTCTAAAGATGATCAACATAAAATATTATTTATTTTCCTGGTTTTAAATTGTACCAGAAGTCATATGAGTAAGTCAGGACTAGCAAAAAATGTGTATTACTTGACTATGGAAAAAAATAATGATAATTCAAAGGAGTTTCCAAACTCTCTCATATCTTGCCTCCTTCTATATCCATGCTGTATATGACTACGGGTGTAGGTCACAGTACTCAGTTATCCCTTTAGCATGTGCAAAGCACCTGAAGTCTCCTGCATGGTTAGGGGTGCATACAGCAGTTTGAGACTCCCAATCCAACTTACAAGTAAGATAGGGAAGAAACGGTTAAGACCAAAATTGTGGTTTCAGGAGGGTGACATTTACATAATTCATAGTTGTTTTGTACATTTACAACATTTAAAATTACAATACTGTGCTTTGGGGGAAAACTTGTTTTCCTTCACTAGACACTACCATTACCCATGTTATTTACTTAGCACTTAACAAGGATCAGCAAAACCGAGGTGCATTGGCTTAATAAGCTTTA
The DNA here is from genome assembly GCF_020740795.1 of Apus apus. Lineage (NCBI taxonomy): Eukaryota > Metazoa > Chordata > Aves > Apodiformes > Apodidae > Apus > Apus apus. The sequence goes on along the minus strand of NC_067285.1, from coordinate 50,070,355 downwards.
TACCTGTCTCACAGGCCAATGGCTATCTGTGGAGACACAAGCAGTAATATTTTAACTTTTTATTACTCTTTCAAGTATCTTACAAATACACCGCTGTTTTATTTTAAATATGCACAGTGTTACACACAAAATGCTGTCCACTGCATCACAGAAATCTTCTCTAATCAATACCAATGATCAGTGAAAAAAATGAGTTGAGAACAGAACTGAGACCAAAAGTCAACTGAACTACAACATGCCTACAAAGAGAAGGCATTTCACACAAAACATTTAAACACAGAAGTTTAAGCAAGCAGAATGAACGAAAAGAGGGAGAACTAGCAATTGATCAGTACAGACCTTCTTCCTACCTTACGGAAAAAAACAATTATCTGAGAAGCTTACGTTCATATTAAGCCTGTCAGGAGATGGCTGACAAAGGGCTCTATGATTTGTCAGTACTTACTGAGGATTATACTAGTTCAGCACCACAGAACATGAGAATTGCCAACAATTGGTTTCTCATGACTCTAAATGTTTATTTTAAACTACTTGTCAGAGCAACACTATAAAACAAATTATTTCTGTATGCTAAATGATCAAATGAGAAGTTAAAACAAAAATTACTGAACAGGAAATATAAAAGCTTACATGTCCTCCCATGGATATTCCAGTCATCCCTAGCGGTCCGTAGCCTTCTCTCTCTAGCCAGTGCAAAAGAGCTGCTGATTCTAGAACAAGAGCTCCTCCCATCACAAACAGGTCCGAAACATTTTTTAAACACGACCGTCTTTTCTCCCCAGAAAAGGAACACACAGGATTTATTTTCTAAGATTCGATTTTTACATTTCACACCATTCCATACACACTCTTAAACAAAGCTTGATCACACACCCAGAGAATTATGGACCTGAACTCCCATTGATTCAATAGGAGAAAAAGCAAGTCCAGATTCTCTGGCACTTCTACTTTTTCATCTAAATGAAGACTAGGAATAGACCCCTGCTAGGCTTCTGATGTAATATGACTAACAGCCTGGCCTTCTAGAAACAGATATTACCAACATTAGAATCTCATTAGTAGTGATCTTTCATCCTGCAAAGTTACAACAGATCTTTTAGAAACAGAATCAAAGTGATACATTCCTAGACATACACTATCTCATTTGCATAAACAATCCTTTTTTCCTTTTTTTCTTATTTACCTGTTTTACATGATTGAAAAATTGCACACAACATTTGAAGAGCAATCAGTATGTCAGCTTTGGAAGCATTCATCAGTGTCACTGTAAGACTGAAATTGTAAAGTGGGAAGTTTGTCACGGTACTGAGGAATTCATGTAATGTACTGCAAAGCATTAAAACAGAAGAAACAAAAAATAGTAGAAAGCTATTCAGCTGAATCATCAGAGGGACTCTAAAAACTGAAAAAAAAATTATTTTCAGATTAACACATCTCTAATTTGGGGAGGGGGCTTTGTATTTTCAGTATCACACAGGCAGGCTACAAAAGGCTACTGGGCTCATCTGCCAGCATACAATCACATTTGAGACACTCTGAAGCACAAGGACAAAGCTTACTATGCAAGTCACAGGAGAAATGAACAGAGCTGCTGCAGACCAGTATTTATAAGCTAATGTAATTCTTTCCTACTGCTTTGTTATGAGATTCCTCAGCCCTCTCCAGCTGCTATATTTATTAAACGCTGCTACTAGCATATTAACTAAAACCACTACTGCTGCTTTGTAACCTTGTACTGAAGAGTGACGGCTACTGGCTTGGGTATTAGGCTGAGCACTCCCCTTTCAAAGAATCCTTCTCTACATCATACCTATACTAAGCTGTCAAGCTGGACAACTGAGAATGAAGTAAGAAATATCCTCTCCAAAATATATAATTTATTCTTCTGCATCAGATCCTCAATAACGGAAAGAACTCCACTAATGGGTGTATTCCAGCACCCACACACTCATGTCATTTTCCAGTAATCTTACACGTCTAAATGCTACAATAAATACATATGTTTAAGCAGTTTTCTGATCAAAAAACAATTTTACAAGAATAATCTTTGTTGGTAAATATACTGAACATTAAAAAGTGGTTCATGTGTCAAAATAAAATTCAGCATCTGCTTTGAAGAAAACCTAAAAGCCATTTTAATTAAAATTTTCTCCTTAAAAGCAAATTTTATAAGCTTTTGGATTTAGGAAATCCAAATGCTGACATCTGAATAAAATCTAGAAAATCTAAAACGTCTTAGTGTGAGACAGAGCTCACAGTGAAGTCCTAATGGAAAGGACAGGTTAAAGAATTTCAGCTTTCCAACTAAATAACCTTCTACACATCTTCTATTCATGTTTGTTAAATGTCCAAGCTAGGAGTAAAAAGGACTGAAACACCACTTAATATTTGGACTTCCAGAAATGTTGGTAGACTCAAACTACAACTTTGCCTCAGACACATAATGCCTGTTGAATTCTGTTTATACACAAGTGGTTCGGAAAATATGAAAAGCAAAAAATCCAGGACTGCCTACTTAGGCTTCTAAATTCACATTAAGAAACTGACTGAGGGAGCCAAGTCCCATAGAATACTGAATATTACATAGTTTCCACTGACTAATAAACAAGAAACAAATTTATTTACACATCTGACTGTGGTCCCCTGAAAATACTTTGGAAAAGCAAAATCTTAGCAAATATAACTGGAAAGCATGCTGTCTGAACAAAGATTCTTAACAACTGACTGAAATACAATTGTGGCATTTGTACATGCACAGTTGTGAATCAGGAATATAAACTGCTATTTGCTTGCACTCGCACTCATCTCACTCTACACTAAAAGGTCATCTTGTGCAAAATTTGCTGATCACTGTGATCCCTTAACACAAAAAATGACAAAATAGCCTAGCAAAGGGCAGACAATTAGGAGATTATGAGAGGTCCATGCTTGAGACTTTTTTTTTTTTCTTAGTAAGCTTTCAAAGTGTATAGTACTTCGAGTTTCTTGAGAAAAAAAGGGGAAAAAAAAAGTGGCATTTGGAAAACACAGCATCCATTAATGCAATGGTAATACTTACAATTGATCCTTGGGTTTTCTACAGCCATGTAGAAGACTCAAGTTAAAGAAAATCAAAAGTTTATATGAAAAATTGGCAATTAAAACAAAAAATAAAGTAAAATAAAATAAATAACATACATAAATAGCACACTGATAAAAATTTGGAACTTAAATCCCCAATGTTTAACTGCAACTAAATCAAGTTAAATGTAGTTTGCAACACAAGAGTTTACTTTTGTCAGGTATACATGCAGTAAAAAAGTGGGGTTTTTAAAAAACAAATCTTAATGATAGCACTCAGTTTCTCAAAAGTACCTGAGGTATCAAAGAGTTGCATTTGAGAATGGAAGGCAGGAGAGGCAACTTCCTTTTCCACCATTAATACATTCAAAAGTCACCAATTACGATGTAGAAAGAATGGTTTTCACTCTGTCGTGGCTACAGGAATCATATTGATACTTTGATCAGTACACAGATTCAGATCAGAACTCGTACTGTAATGACTACAGTAAGATGCCGTAGGAGACATTTTCAGAAAAAAACAAAACAAAACAAAAAACAAACAGAAAAACAGTACTTGGTGCAAAAGTAACATATGCTATTAACTGAGGGAGTTTCCTTTTCTATGTTCTCTTTGTGTTTCACATTGTGTTTCGTGCAATGGCCACACTTCGCTTCTGTCCACTGGAAATGAATGCACAAAGTACATATTATGCCAGAATGATAAGTTTCTATCTTCTGGAAAGAACATTAAGAATAAATATCTTGCTTCCCACAAAAGGATATAATAAGGATTTTCTAGCAATAGAGAAGCCATACAAGCTTCTTTAATCATTGGGCGTGCCATTAATGTGCGTCTCCTCCAAAAGTGCTAAAGATAAGATGTACAAACATATATTAAGATAAAATCTGATCACTTAATTTCTCAATAACAATCAATTTTACATTTTACATACTCACATGATCTCCAGTGCCTGCTAAATGAATGCACACAGGCCTGTGCTTGCTATTCCATCTTCTGGGTATGATGAACTGAAATCTGTGAGAAACAAACAGCTGTTTTAACAAACTAAGTCTAACTGTTTACAAGCTGGCCCAGATAGATTGATTATATAAAGGCAGAATAAAGTATTTTTATAACTCATGCAGGCAAACTGACAGAGATTCAGCAATATCATTTTTCACAAACACGTCCAGCAAAGAAAGGAATCCAAAAGTAGGACATAAAAAGTGCCAAACAAGAGAAGGAGCCAAGCTGTAAGATCATGTTCCTAAAAAAGACCACTACCTCATTGTCACAATTTAAATCTTGCAGAGTGTAGAAATGGAACTTCAGAGGAAAAGAAGCCTAAACAAGTATGACTAGCTCTCCTAGGCAGCATTGCTATTTTTCTCCTAAGGGCACAACAGCTGAAATTGAAGATTAAGACGAGCAATATATTCAAATTTTTTAAAAATCAAAAACGAAGCAAATAAATCATGAAACTATTTTATGCAACCAACAGCAATCACTTAATGTCAACTACTTCACATCTGCTACTCAAGTTGTTTTCACAGGGGAAAAAAATTACTTCTGAGCCACTAGTATTCTCCCCACAAGATGGAGCAATTTTACCTACAATAGTGTTAAAAGTATTCACACAAAGCACAACGATCCTAAGGGAAATTTGTAAGGCATTTCAGAACTGTGTCAGTGTGGTCCAGTGTAAAAATTAGAATTAACTTGACTACAAATTATAAGAGAACATAGAAAAGGAAACAAACTGTATAGTGTATTTTCCAGTAGAGCACTAATTAGTCCAATAATGCTAAGAGGCAGCTTCTTTCTCTAACCAACAGAGGTGGAAGTGAAGCAGCATTTTGACTATCAAACTTTTTCTGACATTCCTTCATGTTATATGTTTAAGTACATACAAAAACATCAATCAGTAATACTAATAAAATTGGCAATGCCAGTATCAACTTCAAGTGATAAATTTTTATGTTTAAGTTATTAAACAAAGCTTGGGAAAAAAATTCCATCATTAAAGTTTCGCTCAAAACTAAAAGCAAACAAATTATGCTCCCTTTCCAAAATCACTCCTCAACTGCCAGGCAATTAGTGTGAAACCAGCAAAATTGCTATTAGGTATCTTCTGATTATTTAGGATCATCCAGCTTTCTGTGAGGATGCCTGCTTTTTTGGCAATGCACCAGATTCCCCTGCTACAATTGAATGAACTTACTATTTCAGTATACACACAATAGTTTTGTATTCAACATAAATGGAAGGCTGGAATGGTTCCTTCAAATACAACACAACATGCTTACTTCATACAGCTTCTCCTGCTATGTAAAAACAAACTACTGCCTATTCTGCTAATTGGGAAAAATAACAAAAATTTGAAAACACCCAGGGTATTCCATAGCTTTGTGCAATATGATTCTACACTCAAAAAAAGGAATTACTTATACATAGATTAATCTATCACTTAAGTAAGATTTGTATTTACTTGTGAGGTCAAAATCTATTTCAACAGTTTTTTTGCACTAATCATATCATGATTAGTACAAAAAACAGTTTGAAATTTTACAGATAACTTGCATTACAATAAATTAGCTTCACAGACTACTCATAGAACATTCTTATTGCTCTGCAGTTTTAGTTTTAAAAAGGAAATATCACTTGGTTTCTCTTACCTTGCTACAAGAGATTCAACTGGCAGGATACCTGGGACATAATGAGTCAACGGGGAAATGAAGTGCCCCTCAAGGATTCTACAGTCGGATTGCTCCTCAACCTACAGAGAGAGTTGGATGATAGCAGCGTATTTCATATTGGTGTCTAACTTGCTCTGAAAGCCAGCCTCTTAAAGGAGAAGAATTTATTACAGGATAAAAATGTACCAAAATACGTGAAAGCTGAGGTCTCTGTATCGACACAGTCAAAGTATTTGTTTCAAACTTTGCTTTAATTACATGATCTATTAAAGGAATCAAGGAATAAAGTCTAACGCTGTCCCACTTTAAGTAAATTCAAAAACACATACTAAGTTTTAAGCATTTTTCTGAACTTTAAGGTCTGACATTCCATTCCATACTGTGGAAAAGTACCTGCACAGCCACTGCTTTATTCCTTTTCCTTTCATTCTCTGCTAGTAGCCAATGTGACTTCTCATTTTCCCATCCCTTCCAACTCTATTTTATGTTTGTGCCACTGCCTCTTAATTCTATCCACAGCAGCTCAATTTAAAAAAAAAAAAAAGAAAAAAAAAAAAAAAAGGCGTAACACCAAACTTTAGAACTGCTCTTCATTTCTGACTCCTTATTCACAACTCCTAGATGGAAAAGTCTTCAGAGCAATGATTATGTCTATCTGTACATCTAACTTGGAAGTACAGGGCCTCCTTTTTCCAGTCAAGGGCATCTGAGAACTCACAGTACATTGATTTATTCTGCCTCTGCAGCCTCACTTCCTCTTCCCTCACAGATAAATGCTAATGTCCTTTTCTTGATACAGAACAACTGTCAAGTCAGTTACTGTCTCTATGCAGTCCTTAACCCAGCTCCCCAATTGCCAAACCCAACAGCAAGCCTTTTTGCAATAATGTCAAACATCAGGAAAACATAAATCTCACACAACATCACAATTCAACTCTTTTATCCTGCAACAACAGCCTGAAAAGTACAAAGTTGATTTCACCTCTATATAACATCAGAAAATAAATGTAGTTAAATTGCATCATCTCTTGCTTTTAAGTACCTTGTCAATGAACACAGGGTAATCTTTCGAAACCAGGGTCTGGCATTTTTCCCTGTTTCCAATAATCTTTCTGAATTCAAATATTCTGTTGAAAGGAAAGTAGAGAAGATTCAACTTTTAATCTAAAAAGAAGAGAAAACATATACATATAAAATTTCAGGAACTAAAGTCACAAAGAAATTAAGTTACAAAGTCAGCTTTGCATTTACAAATTAACCAGGCTAAGTTACAAAAAAAACCCACAAAACAAAAAAAATACAAATCTCAAGTACATTGCTTTTTGTTGCACACCTCTTAAAACAGTATTTTACACCTGCTATGTTGAAAACATCTTAAAGCTCAATAATAAAACTGCAAGATCTTGCACTTCCTTTCTTCTGCTACTTAAACAGACTGCAGTCTTACAGAGCAAACTATAGAAGACTCTTCTCAGGTATACAGTGAGAAGAGGCAATGACTGTGCATTGCAACATAAGAAATTCCTACTGGAACACAGTAAAAGATTTTTTCACAATGGTAGTGGTTAAGCCCTGGAAGATTCCCCAGGGAAACTATGGATAATCTCCATCATCCAGGGACTTTCAAAACTGAAATGGATGAAGTGCTAAATCACTTGAACCAACCATAAAGTTACCTTGCTTTCAAACAGACATCTGGACTAGATACCCTCAAGCTGTTCCTCTCAACTTTAAATATGCTATGCTAAGAATAACTTACTCCTTCTTATGGTTGTAAGCACACAGAATGTATAACAGGAATTATCTGTTCACCTTCCCAACACCAAAGAAAACCAAACCAAAAGGACAGAAAGAAAATCCAATTTACTAACACATTAAAAATAGCTCTACTTTAGCTTGCTTTTCTTATACAGAATAGCAAATGCACTTTGTATTTCTGAGAAAATAAGGGTAAAGGTAACCTTGCGAGTACACATGCGAGTGTGAAGCGTAAGCTAAATGAAGAGACTTCTTGCCTGACACTAAATACTCTAAAAACGCTGTGTTCATATATTTGCTCTGTAGTTAGGAGGATACTGAAGGCTAAATCTTGCATGTGTTGCGAAATTTCAACTCTTGCTGATGAGTTGAGGATAACGCATAACTATCAACAATCAACACAACAACGGTGTGCACAGAAAACTTCAGATTACTTCTAGGTAGGGTAGTGTGTAGTACCAGCCAACCCCAATTAATGATTGAGGTGCAATTTAATAAATTCCTCTAATGGAGCTACACATTGATCAATTTAAAAAAACAAGAAAAAAAGCCCAAAGCAACGTGGACACTGTTTCTAGCATGACAGGGCACGCACACTAGGGCCTAGTACTCCCTCCTCCCACTAATCAGCAGGAAAAGTCAGGAGCAGCTGGCATTCTTCCTTTTTCACCCAGGTGAAGCCAGGCTGTTGGGAAACAGCTCATCTTCTCCTTCCAGGGCAATACATTCAACAAATTCTTCTTCCACTTTTCAGAGCAGGAGGCCATCAAGCCTGCCTCACTTTTGATCTCATGTGAGAGGTTTTTTCCCCCTGCACTATGAAAACAGAAGAGCCATAGCTGATACAGTTATTATTGCCAGCAATGTGTCTGTACTGCTGTTTGACATTAGTGTAATTACCCTTATCAACCCCCAGCAAGTGGAAAGCCTTGGCCAGTATTGCAACAGTTAACAGAAGAATTAGTCAGAAGCTCCCCTATAAAGATAGCAGGTTATCTGTCTGCTAGGGGGGAGATTAAGATGGAGGAATTAAACTTCATCATGTCCCACCAAGAACCTGAAAGTTTTTAAGAGAAGGTTTTGATAATATTAAAATGTCCTATTTCATATACACACACAGAATACAGAAATTCCACAAGCAAAACAAAACACATTTTTTGCTTTTTCCAAAGAAAGTAAGCAAAACATTTTAAAACTCCAACATCCTCGTTTTGCAGAGAAGTCTGGTACTGAAGAGAAAAATCAACTGGAGAAAGATATACAAAGCAATCCAAGTGCAATGTCAAGATGAGATGTTCCCTTGGACTTAAATAAATATACAGGCTCTCACCTAGCTCTACTGTTATCCCCAAGTGAACAAAATTTTATTTCAGGTTTTAAAAAAAATTTCTTTATTGTTTTGCAAATACGTAAGAATCAGCTTATTAAATGCAGATTTATCATTTCCTATTTAAATACTACACAATGAAAAACATATTTACTCAATTTTTAAACTTAATAAATGCAAGTGCTCAACTTCCAGGTGTTACTCTTAAAAAAAACTAATAAAAATCAGGAAATATTCAAAAAATAAGATACAGTTCCCTTTTTTTTTCTTATTTTGTAGATATCTAAAAATTATGCATAAACTACTTTAGGCTGTGAGAGAAACTTCTGATTAAATCTTAGACTTTTAAAGCCCATTAAGAAGTTAAAGAAAGCTAGTAAGATCCTCCTCAACGCCCAACAGAACAATTCCACTGCAAAAATTCAGCAAATTTTGTTTATAGCAAACACTTTTCAGAGATGTTGCTTGATGTATGTTATCATATATGTGTAAGTGAAAAATGTAATTGGACACATACACATTCTCTCCAGAAGAGCCTCTTTAAACACAAGCCTTTAGCAAATTCCTTTCTGAGTTCTTTTAAATCTGTTCCCTCCTTTGTTATAAAACACATTATTTCCCGAACAAAACAAACTTTAACACACTTTTTTTTAATACAAGATAGGAACAATTGTTGGTACTTCAAGTGTTGGGTTTTTTTAATTATTTTTAGGTACTGTAAAGTACTGTTTATGCTGTTATTTTTTAACAAGTCACCTTTTCAGGTCCTCTGGCTTTCCCCATCCTCTGATGAAAAGTTTAGTGAGAAGCAACTTTCTGTACAAGACGTCTAGTTTACTTACACCCATTAGCAGCAAACTGACATCTAGAAAAAAAAAAACAAAGATGGCTAAAGGGGTTAACTTGAGTGGCAAGTTCCTGGATTCAAACACAAAGTAGGTTCTTATTCTGGTATCTGTACTAATGAAAAGGTGTATCATTTTATTACCAGGAAGTTAACCTTGACATTCAAGTAAATAATTTTCATTTTACACAAAATACAAAGGCAGTTAATACAAACTATAGCTTTCCTAAGTAAATGAAGTTTAGGAGTAGGAATTTAATATGCCTAATAGAACCAGAAATGTATTACATAATTGATGACAAGTCAACTGAAGAGGCACATAAGGTCACAGAACTACATCTTAAACCAGTCTTAACTGTATTTTACTGGAATCAATAAAAAAAAAAAGTGGCAGTCAACTCTGTCCTGTCTATCTATTTATCTATCCATCTATATATAATGGCAAAAACCATACTTAGTTCTAAACAACTAGATCTTATAGCTATATAACTATCCATTTATGAAAAAGAAAGAGAAAAAAAGTAGCTCCATTCACTGATTAAGAGAAAGCTTATTTTTCTAAACATGTAAGATAACCCTGATTTTATCCATTCCTTTCCAATTTTCACAAACTCATTTCTTCAAGTTTTTGAAACAATGCTCCCACTCTCTTCAGGAAAGAAATAATGCCATCAAGATCCTGACGAGTACCATTTCTCTTTCAGCAAATGTACTAGCTCAAGTATAGCTAAAAGCAACAAGATTTTAATCAAGCTGAGCACTATTTTCAAAGCAATACTTACTGAAGTGGACAGGGAGTCACTACTGTGCTCTTTCAATGAGGAAGGAAGAAAAAACCCAAAACAACCTCAAATCTGGTTCCTTGGCCAGCAGGATACAGGTTATTAAATTAAAAAAAAAACCAAAAAGTAGCCCAGGATCTGTGTACACCTAAGAAAAAAACGGATTTAATAATCAGAGACATGGTTATTCAAGTTACCTTCAACTATTTTTTAGTATTTCCAGATCCCTCCACACTAAACAGTCTAAATATGTTCCTTCATCACACTCCAAAGTAGTATAATTTAATTAATGAGTTGCTGTTTGGTTGGTTTTTTTCATTTTAATCCAAAGTCTATTTATTCTGCCACACTTGATTGTGGTCATTCTTAAAAGAAACTTGCCTGAATAGAACATGTTAAAATTGTCATCAGATTAATAAATACATTGCTTTGCTATATATAGATTATATATGGCTTTCAAGACATAGAAAAAAGAAAAATGCTTTAACTATTTTGTTACTATCAACATTTAAATTATAGACAGCTTAAGGTACCAGAACAATAACACTGGTACAAGCACTATAGATAACCACAATGGTTCTATGTTCCATCTCTACAAGGCAAAATAAATACCTGAAAACACCAGAAAGTCAAAGTGGGGACCTTCTTTCTATTTTAACACTTTAGGAAGCGTCCCAGTCAGTTGGCTGGTGTAACCTTATCATTCTGATCCATATATGCTTGATCTATTAGAATCACAACCTCAATACAATCTTTTCCCTTGCCCACTCAGAAAATATCCATTGACCTCACGTGCCATTAGGCTGTCAGACAGAAGACATTTGCCAGTCTCTCTGCAAGGTCCCACCTCTGCTTTTTGGAGCAAAGGGGCAGGTTGGTATTTCCCTGGTGCTACAAGAGAACCAGGTAGTGGAGACACAGACAGCAATACAGACCAGATCCTTTATGGGCCTGAGAAACAGTTCAGAGTGAGTACACACGAGTATATCCATGCTGCCAAAAACATACTAAAAGTAGATCTGCAGTTCTGTTGTTACACTGCTTACCAGTAACCATGAACAGACTCTTTAATCAATGTTTTCATGCCTAACAAAGCAGCCTTGCATGGTTTTTTTGGTTGTTTGTTGTTTTCATTTTTTAAAATCCTCTCCAAAACAAATGCCAAATGAGAGAAAAAACAAGGAGATGTTGATTTTCCTGTGAGTTGGAAGGCTGGCCCGATGCACTCTCTCTGTTGCACCAAGGGAATGCCAAAGCAAGTTTCTAGACAAGTACATTAAGTTTAAATGCAACATTGATTGAGGTGAAAGGTTGCCTTTTCTTGTATTCTATTGTATTGATTGAATAAAGGACTCTAAAGTAATTCAGGATATTTCAATTAATCAGAATCAAGAGTAAACCACTACTGGAAAGAGTACAGGAAACACTAAAACAAACAAACAAAATATTCCAAATACCTGAAGCGTGTTGTATAGAACTTTTCAGATATATTACTGAAATAAAATAGGGGTCAGGATCCCATTTCATTTATCCCAGTAACAGAAGAGCAGGACATGCTTCAATCACTACCCATCAGTGTCTACATGGAAGACACTTAGAAATACTTTTACCCTCAGAAAAGGCAAATCCAAATGTTGGAAGCTGAAGCTTTAAAACTTCATGGTAGAAGTAACAGGTGTATTTTAGCAGTGAGATTTCTAACTTGAGAAAAGAATCTGCAGAGCTTGTTTCAGAACATGACTGGATTTCCACCACTTGATACCACACACATCAATCCCATCATGATCCCTCAGCAAAACAGACCATCTGGGGGCAGTGACCTGATAAAGATGCTGCATAGTTGCACAGGGCAAGAAGCAGCAACTGTGTTATGAACATTCAATAAGTATACTGCAAGCAAGGTAAGCTTTACACAATTTTAAGCTGTGAATAGAAATTGTAACAGATGCAACACCACCTTAAGAAGTGATCCTCTAAAAACACTTCTATTTTTTAAGAGTATTTTCTAGGGAAGAAGAGAAAGAAACCTCAAGATAAATTATAGGCAAGGCTCTTGATCTAGGAAAAGTGTTTTTCTTTGCTTCCAGAACCCTGATACTGCATACTAACTACCATTTTTTTGTGTGTACACATAGAAACAAGACACAAAAATTCATTCGAAATCCAACACATAACAGCTGTTCCATTTTATCCAGTGCACGGAGTTTCAGTTACAAGAAAAACACCACTGGAAAGTACATAAAGGCTTCATTAAAGGCCCAGGCTACTGCTTCTGTACAGGAATATGAAACAGCTCCCATGCATAAGTCAACCACAGAACCAAACAAAAAGGCGTATCTATTTTAGAAGGTTGAGTCTTCAACTTTTCCTGCCCTACTTTTATTTTTTTTTCAATCTCTCTTCTAATAAACGCCCGGTTATGCTTCATGCTTTTTTCCTCTTTCCCCTCCAACAGAACATGGCTTAAAAAAAACCCAGAACGCTATTAAGTCACGGCAACAAGTCAGAAACAAGCCCAGCAATACTTTCACACACACAGGAGCCTGCGGACAAACAACTGGGCCCAAACCGGCGGCGCCGCCCCGACCCCCGAGGCGCCCCCGGCCACCGCCCGCCGGCCCCGCGCTCCCCCGGGACGCGGTTAGCAGCGGGGGCGGAGCCCGAGCCCAACATTCACTGCTCCCAGGCGCAGGGCTCAGACCTTCCCGTCCCCCCCCGCCCCTCAGTCTCACCGGGGCCCGCGGAAACTCCCTCAGGCCGCCGAGCCCTCGGCCCGCCCCCCGCGGGACCCGGCGCTGCCCCCAGAAGGGGCGGGGGGCGGCGGGAGGCGGCCCGGGAGCGCCCCCCGCACACCCAGCCCGTCCCGCCTGCGCCCGGCGAGGGGCGAGGCCGCCTCAGCCGCCAGCGGCGGGGCCGTGCCCGGGGCCGTGCCCAGGCGGGAGGCCGAGCCCCGCGCCGCTCCGGGGATGGCGAGCGGCCCCCCAGCCCGTCCCGGCGCCCCGAAGGTCACTCACCCGGCGCTGCGGGTGCCGAGACACCGCACGGGCGGGGGGGGCGGGGGAGGGAGAGGGGCGGGGCCTCGCGGGCGGGCGGGAAGGCGGGCGCGCGCACGTACGCACGCACGCAGCGGGAGGTGCGTGGGTGGAGGCCGCTGGCCCCGCCCCGTGCACGTGACACGGCACGCCCGCCCCGCCCCGCGCTGTCTCGCGCCGGGCGGGCGCCGCGGCCGTTGGCGGCTCCGTCGCGCGCTCCCTCTGGCGGGGGCGGCGGGTGAAGCGCGAGCGGGAGGGCCCGGCCGGGAGGGCCCGGCGCTGCGGGGCTCGGGCACGGGCAGGGCTGGGCTGAGCTGAGCATGGCGGCCGCGGTCTCCGGTCCGGACGAGGCTGCGGACGGGCAGGAGCCTTTGCTGAGTTCCGGGGAGCCGGAGGAGGCGGAGAGCAGGTAGGGGGCTTGTTTCTTCCCGCTTTTCTCCTTCTGGAGGCGGCTCCTGGAGCTGCTGGGGGAGAGCTGCGCCAGCAGCCGCCTCCCGCCCCGCCGGGCCGCGGGAGCTGCAGCCCCGCCAGCCGCAGGGGGGCCGCGCTGGGTGAGGAGCCCCGCTCCCTTCCCTCCGGCGGGCTTTACCCCGCAAGGAAAGCCCCAGCTCGAGGGCAGCTCCAGCCTGCCCGGGAGGCGCTGCCCGGCGGGGGTGCTCCCTCTGTAAAACCCCGACGCCCTCGCTTGGGACGTTCATAGAATGCCAGGCTGGAAGGGACTTTGAGGATCATCTGGTCCAACCTTCCTAGGTAGGAGCACCGTTTAGATGAGGTGGCCCAGCACCTTGTCTGGCTGTCTTAGAAGGTGTCCGGTGTTGAGGAATCCACCCCTTCCCTGGGGAGGTTATCCCAATGTGTGACTTTTCTCATAGTGAGAAATTCTCTTCTGGTGTCCCATCGGGATCTGCGCAGCAATAACTCGCACCCATTATCCCTCGTCCTTTTTCTGTGATTCCACGTAAAAAGGGAGCCTCGTCTTCCTGGTAGCCACCCTCCCAAGTACTGGAACGTGGGAATAAGGTCTTCCCTTAAGCCTTCTTTTCTCGAGGCTGAACAAACACAGTTCTCTCAAAGTTCCTTGTAAAGTCTCTCCCAAGTTCTTACAAAGCATAAAAGTTGATTATTGTGGTACTGAGGTGTACGTATTTGTTACTTTTCTTTGGACAGCAGCTGATCGCTGCCAGAAAAAATAAACAGTATCTTGAGTGTGTAGGAGTGACTGCTGCCGGCTGTGCCGAGGTGTTCTCATACTTGAGAAGTGTAAGAACAAGTATACTGCTTGATTTAACTAAAATCTTGTAAGTAACCAAACGCAGCATAAACAAGAGCTTGACTTTTTCCCTATGCATGATGGTAATAAGATGACAAAGTACATTTAGAAACACCTTTTGTATGGTTAAAGTTTCATTGAACCAAGACACTTCCTTGATAATCTTAGAAGTCTTTTCTAATCTTAATGATTCTATGATTCTAAAATTCAACAGTGTAAACATTTCTGAAGAAATAAGTGTTCATATCATTCTGTGAAATAGCTGTATTAGCTTTAAAATTGCACATGTGCCTGTCTGTGCATAAACAATGTTTATAAACTGTGTTCAGGCATATATAACCTAGGTCTGCATCTTTTGGACAGGGCTTGTTTTGTTTAGGGTATTTCAAAACCAAGAGGAGTGAAGAACCCTGAAATATTCTTGGTTCTGAAAAAGTACATGGGTCTCAGAAGGTGCTTACGAATTTTAAAAAAGTAACTTACTGCTCACAAATTTTGTAACTTTAAATTATTTTGCAGCCCTTACAATCTTCAGCAGTATCTTTTACAGACATATTTTATAATATATAGTTATCTCTCTACATAAAGATCTTTTTGTGTAGTATTTGAATGCAATGGTACGTTACAGTATTTCTATTAGTTTTTTGTATTTGTCAATCTAGTATTTTTTCAGTGAAAATTAACTTTCTTCTATAATAAGTTATTTGTATTCCTTGCTGTGTGCAAGTCCATTCCTGCCTAACAACTTACACAGTGTTATTGAGAGGTTTGTGAAAAGTGTCTTCAATGTTTGATGGGAAAAAATAGAAGAGAATGTGATAATTATTTTTTTCTCTCTTGACACTTGGTTCAAAACCAGGGATGTTGTGGAAACGCAAGAGCATTATAAGAGCAGGTGGCGATCCATCCGGATTATGTATCTTACTATGTTTCTCAGTAGTCTAGGTGAGTAAACACAGGTGAATTTCAATGCTATTTCCTTAATTAATATCTTTTAGTTTGGAAATTACAGGGTTTTCTAGATTTAAATTACATAGCTCCTTTAATGCTACTGTTTTATAACCTTAAAAAGGTGCATTTTCTGATTCTTCAAAAAAGAAGATATGCCTAGCAAATCAAACAAAGTTACATTTAATAAGACAAGTTAAATAATACTGTTTTGAGACTAAATGACATATTACTTAAATCTGTTTTATGGCTTTGTGATAGTTCAGTGTAAAAGGTAGTGGCAGAGTAGGGTTATTGCTCAGAACCAATGCAAAGAAAAGTCACACTAACCATTCAAAGTGAAATGTTTAGGGAATGAAAATGGGCAACAATGCTAAGTTCTTAAGAGGCAAGATATTTGTGGTCATGTACATGTATGTTATCTATTTCAAAATGTGTAGGAGAGCTTGTTTTCTCCTGTGGGATTTTGTGTCTCCACTGCAGAACAAATTACTGTTTCACTGCTAAATAACTGCACTTGGAAACTAGACTTCTGTTGATTTTTGACTTCTCTAGGTTTTCTATGGCCCTAGAAATTACCATGAAAATCATAGGATACTTCCATGATTATTTTTTTTTTAATTGGATGAATTAAAATTTCTTCTATAAATTAATACAAAGATGTCACAATATCAAAACATTCTTTTTGCTCTGGGGACATTGTCTTTTCTTACGGAGAAAAATACCATGCAGTTTGCTTGATGTATCAGTATTCCTTTCGTAGGAGTTATTTTTGTTTAGTGTTTAAGCACCTATAAAATGTCCTTTCAAAAACAGTTCCTTCTGTTGGGAGAAATCATCACTCCTTAAAAAAACCACATAAAACAGCTTTTTCAGGTGACAGGTTGATGCACAATTTTAGACTTGCATATATGCCATAATATATATACTATAATATACTTAAAAGCAGGAGAATGAACTTCTAATAACTGGTTCAGGAAAACAAATTACTAATAAACATGTCAAATAGTGTAACTTCAGTTATGTTCTTACTGCATTGCAGGTTTCTCCATTGTAATTATGTCTGTGTGGCCATATCTCCAAAAGGTTTGTAAATGTTTTTTAATTAGTAAGAACAGAAAACTGTTCTCAGAAAGTATGTAATACAAAAGTGGCCTTTTATTTAGGAAAAGAAACAGTGAAGGGAAGTGTGTGGTTGTAAGAGCCTTGTATTTTTCCATTTGCTTAGACAACATTCATTATTTCATATGAAATCTGTCAGTTTATTTCCTGAATTCATAAAGGTACATAACAATCCAGAAATGTATGGTTTTCCAATATAAATTCACTGCTTTCTCAGACAGTGAATCAATAGAAATGTCTTTATCTGAATGCATTGGTAGTGTTTAAAGATAATACACGAGGCTTGTCTGCATTTTGGGGAAAAAGAAAAAGAAAACTGAAGGTACAAGTTGCTTTATAACTGTCAGATTGTAGCACGTGGACTTTCTTGGTATTCTTAACAGGGAATTGCCTGTGTTCCTGAGTAGTTTTTGTTTGTTTTCCACTTTTTTGCATTCTTGTTAAAAGAATAAAAGGCATAAAAGCTCCCTAAAACTTCATTTAATTTGTGATAGGATTTTACTGTTCCTGGAGTTGTAGAAGGCAGTTTCAAATGCAAATTTGGAACAATATATCCTGGGCAGGGTCTTAGAGGTACCCTTAAAATTAAGACTGGTGCTGAATTATTGAAGAAAAAATGTGTCATCATCCTTGTAAATCAGGACAGATTCAGGCATGTGCAGGGATGTCTCAAGTGATTCCATGTTCCTGGCATGTGAACTGTTTACCCCACTGCTTAAGTTATGTTGGTAGCCTCCAACATCAGCAGCGCTGTATGAAGACTATTGAGTTGCTGCCAGTGAGCAATTTCCAGTCTCAGAAGCAAAGCATGTTTTATTGGTTTGGGGCATTGCTGGAGGGAGTTAGCCGAGGTTCATTGCCCCAGACAAAGTGCTATGTGAACAGAACTGCTGCTGAGACCCAGAGTGGTGTGTTTATATTGAACACCGCACAACGCCTTGCAGACACACTGACTTGTTCAGGGATAGCCTAGGTTTGACACTGCATTGTAGTGCCATATATCCTCAGAATTACAGTGCAGAGTCTCAGGTATTTCAGGTACTGATTCCAAAATAGTTTTGTTGAAATCTGTCTTTAGCCCTGGGGGTAAACTGAAGCAGTTCACTCCCCAGGTGACCCCTCCCCAAACAAGAAGGGGAATCAGGAAGAGGAAAGAAGCCCCATGGGCTGAAAAATAAACACATTTAAGGAAACAACAGAACTCATACAACCACTAATATAAAGCATATAAACTTGTACTCAGTGTAGTCCTTGGGAGTAGCAGAAGGAGCAGTAAGCCAAGAGTGAGGAGCCCTGGGAAACAGCTTCCCATTTTATAATGAGCGTGAGATGAGAGATGTGGGATACACCTGGTAGCCAGCTTGGGGCAGCTGCTCTGACTGGAGCTCCCAGGTGACTCAGGGCCACTACTGGCCTGTCCTGCATGGCTGGCCTATGATTCTGTCCCAGTGACACCTGGACAGGATTATAAAAGACTATAATACTTTATCCACAGAATTGATTAATTTGTTTCTGCAGATTGATCCGACAGCAGATGGGAGTTTCTTGGGCTGGATTATAGCGTCATATAGCATTGGCCAAATGGTCGCCTCTCCCCTGTTCGGCTTGTGGTCCAATTACAGGCCAAGGAGAGAACCTCTTGTTGTTTCAAGTGCTATTTCAATAGCTGCTAATTGCCTTTATGCCTACATCCATGTACCTCATTCACACAACAAATACTACATGCTGACTGCACGTGCTCTTGTGGGATTTGGAGCAGGTAACCACAGCACAATTTAAAGTAATTAAAATTATTAAATTCTATGTCTCGTATAAGATAGTTGATATGATATTTTAGTACTTGATTTACCATTATGTAAATGATAACTTATTACTTAGGCAAAGAATTGGCCAATATTAATTTTTAATAAAATTGTGTAGCTGTGCAGTTGTGTATATATACTAAAGGGAGTGCTGGGTTTTATTTTGTTGCAAAACAAGAGGGAAAAAAATTAAAATAAATGTAACTGGATAATTTAACACTATAACAGTATTTACATGAAAATGTTATTGGTTTTGTTTTTTTAAGGAAACGTGGCTGCAGTTCGATCATACATTGCGGGTGCCACTTCACTTACAGAGAGAACAAGTGCCATGGCCAATACCAGTGCTTGCCAAGCAATTGGCTTCATATTAGGACCAGGTAAAGCTTATCTTCTTTCCTTACTTCATTTTGGGATGAAATTGACATTACAAGTAGGAGATGTCAGCAGCTGTATGTTGGGGATTTTAAGGCATTGTTTGTCAGTGGTATAAAAATTCAATACATGGGATCCACTCATATATTCTTGTATACGCTAATATAAATACACCAGTACAAATAAATTCTAATTGTAGTTAAAAACTAGCTGGTTTAGATTGCTGGCTGCAGGAAAAACAAGTTTCAGGGTGCTTTCTTGCACCAGTACCCAGTCAATAGTCTTGATCCATGGAGAAGGGAATTTAATGTTGCTGTGCTAGGGTAAACGTTTCTGCCTTTCTGAAATAACTGAAAACTTCACCTTGCCTCACATGTTATAGAAAATAACATCCAACAGTCTTTCTGATCATGTAGTGAATATCACAAGATCTTCGTATTGGCAAAAATTTTAAGACATAGCATGGGTGTTACTGGGAGTGCAGGGAACAAAGAGGGGTTTTTGTTAGATCAGGTGTAACTGTGGCTCCCAAGATACTCTGTCTGCTTCATGGGAGAAATATGTTAGACTTGCCTTGTGTTGTAAAGAGAGACCAGCAGTTTTGTCCTAAACACCCTCTACTAATTACTTGTCTTCTGTAGCTGGAGATTAAGATTATCCAGTTGACACAGATGAACTGCTTTGTCTGTGGTAGTGTAATGAGGTGAAAGTTTAGGGCTGAAAGTTTCTTCTCCAATTGATTTATACTAGTGCTGTTGATAGAGCATTAAGGGGTCTACAGCAACAACAAAAAAATCTGCATTCTTTGTGTGGTTTGCACAGAGTATAAGTTTAGGTAATTTCCTTTCCTAATTTGATAGGGACTCTTTAGTCTATTTCCTAACACTAGTATTGACTTGATCTTGCCCTGCACTGATTTAAATTTTAATTAAAAAAAACCCCACAACTTCTTTTCTCTCTAGCTTGCCCTTAGCAGCAAGGATAGCCCAGTCCCAGGACCAAGGTTTTCATTGTAGGAAGAAGAGGAAAAAGAGTAAATCGGCTGTCTGCACGTGGCCAAGAAAGTTAACCATTGGTATACTTAGAATTCACTTCAAGTTCTTTAAGTGTCATGCTGGTATTTATACAGTGTATTTGTGTGTAACTGAGTAGTTTTCTGGCTAGTTGAGATTCCACTGGTTTTCACGGCTTGTTTAGAGTAGGATTCACAAAATGTAAAAGATTTGGCAGGTATAATACTTAAATTTTACTTAGCAGTTAGAACAACTTTGCTTACCCAGTTTTATATGTTTATTCTGTGTTTTAATTTTTCTTAATGGCTCTTAAGATTTTATTAATACATTTATGTTTTTAAGTTTTTCAGACGTGTTTTACACTTATTGGAGAAGAAGGAATAACATGGAAATTAATTTTTCTTCAGCTGAACATGTATACGGCACCAGTTTTATTTGGAGCTCTCTTAGGAGTTATTAATATTATTCTCATCTTTGCTATATTCAGGTAAGTAAATAGAAAAAAAGATAAATATTCTACCTTGTTTTAGTGGGTGGCCTGTTAAAAATAATATGCCACTCAAAAGGAGGAGCCTTAAATCTGGAGTGCTAAAACTATACACTCTTATTTATTTTTCAGAGTTTCTTCCTTATTTAATGCAGATCTTTTTTCACTGTGCTTATGAATGCGTCATAGTGATGTTATGGCTAGACTGTAAACTGATGAAAAAAGAGCTGCTAAATTATTATTTTTAATGTTGCTGATTTCTGCCCATCTTTTTTTCTCTTAAGAGAAACAAGTTCAGCTTGTCTGTAGGGTTCTCACTGAGTCTTTCCTTTAAGAATCTCACAGGGGGATTTTAATGCATAATTCCATTGGTGTCAGTGAGGTCGGGGGAGAGATGCACACAGATACATGATAATCTCTCACTAGAATATGGTCTTGAGTATGGTGGTGTTCACTGCAGTCAAATGTAGACTACACTGATGATGTTTAAAGGAGCTGGAAATAATTAGAATATAAGATGATACCATTTAAAATAATTTCAGTATAAACTGGACTCAATAGTAGATCAAAGAAATATGTGTATTAATGAAAACAATTCTAAATTTCTAGGGAACATAGAGTGGATGACTCAGGACGGCAGTGCAAAAGTGTCAATTTTGAAGGAGAAGGTACCTGTGTTTTCTTGGAAACTTGCTCTGTGATTTAATTTTGAAGTACGTTCTTACTCCATACAAGCATTTAGAAATGTTTTCAAGTCTGACATGTTGGGAACTTGAAACGAAAAACAGGCTGTATCTCTTTCATGTCCACGTTGTGTCTGTATGTGTACATAATGCTGTCTGGGAACAATGAAGAAGAAAAAAACCAAAACAATTGTATGCATCTTTCCAGATTTTTGCCCTGAAACTGTCTCTCTTCCAAGAGACAGGATTAAGTGAATATGGAAATTAAAAAAGTCTTCCTGGACTGCTACTTTACAGTCATAATTCTATTTTGTCCGGTAATATTGTTGCATATCAGCTTTCACATTTAGCATCTTATGAAAATATTTATGTTGTAGAAGCAAATTTGGTTAGTAGGAATAAAGTACAGTAGTTGCTACATACAGTGTAACAGCTTATGTTCAGTATGTACCCTTTTTGTATGCAGTTCAGATTTTTACAACGTTGTGAGTATCCTTTTCACATGAGGAATAAAAGGTGTGTGAAAGATTATGTTAAATCAACCTCTTTTAAAATCTCTGGATATCACTGTTCAGTATTTTATTAGTTGTCAGTTTAAAGACAGAGCGCTATGTGCCCACCACACATGGTGTTTTGTGCATGAAAATGCTATGCCCAGGTCAGAGGAACAATGTCTCTCTGGTAGTGCAGAGAATTCTGTTCAGTGTTTTTGACCTTACTAGAGGAACAGAAAGTGTTTCAGTTTTTCTTGTTAAGGTATTTGAAGAAGTTTGCTTTTTTTGCTGTCACTCAGGACCTGTCAGTCCAAAAACAGATGGTATAACCAATTGGGAGATAATTTTCCCTCGTTGTCCTACAAATTGACGTTTCAACAATTCTGTTTTGGTTTTAAACCATTATACTTAGGTTGCGTTCTGGTTTGGTTTGGTGGGTTTTTTTGGTAGTGAGGGAAGGGCCCCAGGAGTGGCTCTGGTAAGAAGCTGAGAACCTCCCCCTGCTCCAAACCCAGCCAAGGAGCCATTAGAGGGAAAACAGATGCACCTCTACATTAACATACGAAAGAACTGAAATGAGACCTGAGCAGAGCAAGCACTAGAAGGAGAAGAGCAGTGCTGGGGAAGGAGAGCGGTGCTGGTGGTTGGTGAGGAAGAAGGGGAAGAAGGTGCCCGAGAGCAGAAGTTTCCCTGTAACCCATGGCGAGATGGCAGCTGTCCCCCTGCAGTCGTGGAGGAACGTGGTGGAACAATCCCTGGAGGCACCAGGAGAGGTGAACTTGACCTCTGGACTTGGATTTTGTGGCCAGAGGATTTGCTGCCTGTGGACTCCAATTGCACAGCCTTGGAAGACCCCGGGCCAGGGGAGTTTGTTCCTGAAGCAGCCCGTGACTCTGTGCGAAGCTCAGGCTGGAGCAGCTCCGGGCCTCGTGGGAAGGACTCGTGAAGGACAGGTTCCTGGAGGACTCTCTCCCATGGGAGGGACCCTGTGGGGAAGCAGGGAAGGACTGTAAGGAATCCTCCTTCCTGAGGAGGAAGGAGCAGCAGGAACCACCAGCCTGTGAACTGACTCTAACCCCCCTTCCCTGTCCCCCTGTGCTGCTGGAGGGAAGGAGGGAGAGAAACCGGGATCGAAGTGATTTGGGCCCGGGAAGAAGGGAGGGGTGGGGTAATATAGGCAAGCCCTGTTATTTGTGTTGTCTGCATCCTGTGTGTGTTTGATGAGTGTGAAATTATTATTTTTTCCTCAAGCTGAGTCTGTTTTGCCTGCGACCTTAATCGGTGAAGAACCCTCCTTTGTCTCAACCCATGAGCTTTGTCCTCCTCAAAGCTCCTGTGTGTGTCCTCCTGTGTGTGGGGGGGGTGGGGGGGCGGGGAGTTGAGTGAGCGGCCATGGGGATGTTTCTTTTGTTGTGTTGTCCTAAACCACAACAGGTTGTCAAAATATAACTACCTCGCCTCCCACCAGCCTGCATGTTAAATACTTAAGAGAGTAGGGAAATAATTGCTGTTTGTAATTTGTGGTGGTGTAAAAAAAGCTCAGTTTGACATCTGGATTATTCTGTTCTGTTGCAGAAAGTGGTGTTCTGGATCAGGACACAGAAGCAAACGTTGACCATGTTGCTGTGGTAGCAGTTAATTTTCTTTTCTTTGTCATCTTGTTTGTGTTTGCTGTCTTTGAAACGTAAGTTTATCTATTTTCTCTCAAAATACTTAAACATAAAATGTAGTTAGACTGGGTGTGTGTGTGTTAAGGCTTTTCTGTTGCACTCATTTTCTTAACCATTCTCTTCATAAATGGAAATCCAAAACCAAATGCAATGACATTGATGTATACTGATACAGAGTAATGAATTAAAGGTCAGTAATAACTAAAAATATGTAGCACACAGTTTGTGGTATATGACACTTCCATGTAAAACCTTTTGAATGGATGCAAACCCATATCCTCAACTTTTTAATGTTAAAAAAAAAGCTTAATTTCAGCTACTTAAAACTTCAGAGAAAACTCTCCACTTGAGTACCTTGTTCTATACTTTGTTCTATACTTTTTATTTTAGTTTTGTGTAATTTCTTAGTATGATTCTAATTAACTACAGAAGCTCCAGTGAAGCTTTCATTTCGGTAATGATTATAACAATTGTTTGATACAGTTAATGCAATTGTATCCTTAAATACCCTATTTTACATTACTTTTTTTTACGTTACTCTCAAATTTTCTCCGGGGAAGAAAATAAGTAAGACATAGCATGACCTCAGACTGAAGTATACTTAATGTTTTTAATTTTTAAAGTACTTTGAGGATATAAGATTTAATTTGTACGTCTTTTGACCTCTAACATAACTATAGTTGCTTATAACAATGTGCCTCAGTCTTAATTGCTTTAATTTTTGAAAACAGAGTACGTAGAGACTGGTTGGTTGCTAAATCTGTAACACTGTTAAACATTTGTTGCTTTTATACTCACAGGGCCTGGGTTGTTTTTTTTTTGTGGGGTTTGTTTGTTTGTGGTTTGTTTTTTTCTTTCCATTACCATTGCTTTGCTTTAACTCCATCTTTTCATGAAGTATTGGAAATAGGTTGATGACACTTGAGAGTGTGGCTGGCGTAATGCAGTTATGAATTTTGGTGGATTTGGTTTTAATACATGATACATGACAGAGTTAGTTAATAATGAGCCTTTGTTTCCTGATATGCCTGTCAGGAGGAAAGGCTTCTGTACCACTGTTTTTGATGTTTGGGACAATATAGTATGAAAATTACTGTATAGAAGCTGCTTTTTTTCAATTAATGTAATTTTGTTCTGTTGATTTAGTATAGCTACTCCATTGACGATGGATATGTATTCCTGGACCAGGAAAGAAGCCGTTTTTTACAATGGAATAATCCTTTGTGTGGTTGGCATTGAATCAGTTATTGTTTTCATGGTGGTTAAAACACTATCTAAAAAGTAAGTTTTTGGAGTTTCTTGGAATTTTCTTACTTATATTAGCTAAGTGTGAAAAGCTTTATGGCAAGACCACATCTGCATTACTTGAATCTTACTTGTTAGTGAATTTGAGTTTACTGTTACATGGAAGTACTTCCCGTTTTGACACAGCCATGATGCAAAGGTTATTCTTCGTTCTGTTAACATAACCCCTTCTTCTGCCCAGCAGAGGGACCTGGGAGCGCTTGTTAAACCCAGGTTGAACATGAGCCAGCAGTGTGCCCAGGTGGCCCAGAAGGCCAATGGCATCTGGCTTGTATCGGGAATAGTGTGGCCAGCAGGAGTAGGGATGTAATTCTCCCCCTGTACACAGCACTGGTGAGGCCTCACCTCGAGTACTGTGTGCAATTCTGGGCCTCTCACTTCGAAAAGGATATTGAGGTGCTGGAGCAGGTCCAGAGGAGAGCAACAAGGCTGGTGAAGGGACTAGAGGGAAAGTCTTACAGGAATAGGCTGAAGGAGCTGGGGTTGTTTAACCTGGAGGACACTCAGCAGGGACCTTACCACTCTTTTCCACTACCTGAAAGGGAGGTTGTAGTCAGGTAGAGGCTGGGCTCTTTTTCCAAGCAACTAGCAACAAGACAAGAGGCCATGGCCTCAAGCTGCTCCAGGGGAGGTTTAGGTTGCATATTAGGAAGTGCTTCCTCACAGAGAGGGTGATTAGGCATTGGAATGGACTTCCCAGGGAAGTGGTGGAGTCACCATCCCTGGAGGTGTTTGGGGAAAGACTGCATGTGGCACTTAGTGCTGTGGTGTTAGGTCATAGGCTGGACTTGATGATCTCAAGGTCTTTTCCAGAGTCTGTGATTGTCTTTTACCCTTGAATCACATGAAAAACAGGTTTTAACTTACTGTAATTTTGCAGTTTTTCTAGCAGGCATTTTGGTCAGGCATCTTTTCCACAAACTAGTGGACTATGTCATCAGTACTTCCATAAATTTTACTTTAATTAAATATTTTTGTAATTTCATTGTTTGCTAGGACTGGTGAGCGTGCCATACTCCATGGAGGCTTACTGATTGTCTTGGTTGGATTCTTTATCTTACTGCCTTGGGGGAAAAAGCTGCCCAATATCCAGTGGGAAGGTATACAAAACTATTATCATGATGTTTTCTGGAAATCTTTTCATTGTAGTATTTTTTCTTACTGGCATGCATAACTTATTTTTACAGAAATAAAGAATAACTCCATTCCCAGAACAGCTTCCACTGAAATGTTTATGCCTTTCTGGAGTTTGCAAGTGATGCAGCTTCCATCCAACCACACCACAGAGCCCGTGGGCTGCCCTGTCACACAGTCCTGGTGCCTGAATACTCCTATGATCTACCTGGCCCAGTATATCAGCTCTGACATACTGATAGGGTTGGGCTATCCAGTTTGTAATGTCATGTCCTACACGTTATACTCAAAAATTCTAGGGCCAAAGCCCCAGGTAAGCATGATGCCTTAACAGTTTATTATAACTTGCTCTCCAGGGCTTGCACCCTCTTTACTTGAATGAGGGATCTAGTTCAAATTATTTTTGTTATTAGCCAAATAATAGTATGTTTCAACCAGTGCTGAAAGTTTCCCGGAACTCTCATCTCTTTTAAAATCCAAGGAATTAAAAAGCAAGGTTTGTACTACAATTTATGGCAAATCTTGCAGTGTGAATATTTCAGAACTAAACCTAAAGCTTGTGACTTTCATGACTCCTGGAAGAGTCATTTTTGTAACAACAACTTATATATTTGGAATATTGGTATTTGATAATGTTTCTCTTACTAAATATATTATATAAAGACTATTAACACTATGGTACCTTCAGTTATTAACATTTCACAGTGGTGAAACACATAGTAAGGTGATATTACTGCTTAACGAAAACTGCTCTTACTTTATCTCATTTTCTATCTTACATTTTGCTGTAAAAGATTAAAAGCTTTAAGCCAGAATGCCTTTTTATTTAGAAAGCTACAAAGTATGAAGCTCAGTGGAGCCTTCAAATTAATACTTAGAGAAGCTAAGTGGTATCTTGGAAACAAAGTACTCAGTATCTTATGCTTTAAGACAAATAAACAATTGCTTAAACACTTGTAAATTTCCTATTTAGGATAATTTGTGGGAATTATTGGGTAGCCAGATAATTCCTGTATCACTAACCTAAGCTTTTGTTCTTCTCTAGGGTGTCTACATGGGGTGGTTAACTGCCTCTGGAAGTGGAGCACGAATACTTGGGCCTGTTTTTGTAAGCCAAGTGTACACTCACTTGGGACCACGTTGGGCATTTAGCTTGATCTGTGGAGTAGTTGTAGCCTCTCTCTTAGTCTTGGAGATAGTATACAAGAGACTAATTGCATTTTCTGTCAGATACGGAAGGATGCAAGAAGAGAATTGTTAAATATGTATTTAAAGAAAAAAAGTAAAACCAACCGGAAATAACACGTGTTTATTACTGCTTTTTATTGAGGAGTACCTAACCCCTGACCTTGTTGGCTGTATGCTAAGAACTGTAAGCCTGTATTTACACATTGACAGAGCACATAACTTGGTCATATCCTAATACATGGCTACACCTGCTGCAACAGAGCTTTTGTTCTCTGCTTTTCTAGCAGCAGAGGAAAGGATGTGAACAAGTTAGATCAGTACAATGAGATATTTGAAGCGTGTACGATTTAAATGATGCACCTGTGTGCTGAATGTAGCTATGAAGGTCACAGGTTACGTGCATCCTTTTCAGAAAGAAGTAAAAGAAGTATTTATCTTGATTCTGTGAATCAGGATTAGTAACTCTTTTGTAACTACAAGATTAGTAGACTGCATGCACTTTGTCCAGAAACACTGCGACTTGAGTGAACTGACTTTGAGTTTGGTAGTTTGTAAGCACTGGTTAAAACAAAATGTCTCTCTTTGGAAAATGTCACATGTCAGCACATCATCTCCAGGATTTCAAATGAAATGTGACAGAATCATAGAGGAAGGCAGATGCCTACTTCACAAGCAGTTTATGTGAGATTTGGGTATTTAATGTTAAAGAGCCATTGAAAATCACAGCCATGGTGGCTGTTACTTGAACTACAGTGAAGTATATGTGAAACTTTTCTTCTGCTGTTTTGCTGAATGCCTTTTTATAGCTAGAAGGAGAACCTGCACAGAGTTAAATTATGCACAGCTTTTCCTTACTTTACTACAAGAAGGAAATACTAAGCATGATAGTTTGCACTTGTTACTTTTGAGAATGAATGCACTGTACTGAGCAGTGTTAATGAAGTAATTAAGCAGGAGGAAAATGGCTCTTCAGGTGTTGACTGTTATTTCTAAACTTATTTTTTCTGATATGGTATAAGAAATAGGAATTTACAATGTTTGAATAATTGTGTTTATTTTAAAAAGTGAAATAATTTTCCTTCATAATGGGGAATTATAACCTCACTTGTATGGGTTTAACTGTTTCAGTGCTACTTGGGGGGGGGGGGAATCGGGAATAACTCCAGTTGTAGCTGCTGCTTAATGTCTATATTTTATGCTTACTGAATTTATTAAATGTAACTAAATATTCCTATCTAATCAATTGTTCAAACACTGAAAGACTACTAAATTAAATACTATTTTTTCAATACTGATTGAAGGAAATACAGAAGTTTTATTCTCTGTCATGCTTTCCTGCTGCAGAATCACAAAATGTTATGAGAAAGGACTTGGCTTTCTTAAGTATTTCCCTTACATACTAATTCCTAAGACCAAAAATGCTGTGTTTTGGTGGTGAAAACAGACTGCAAATTGAAGTGCTTAGAGTTAGGGTAACCAAAAATTTCTTCAGTCATGGGAAGGTGGTGTTACTTGGGATATGAGAAATACAAGAATTTTTTTAAATGGCTGACAGGATTTTGTGTTTACAACTCTTTGTGCTGAAAGTATATATGCTGTAGGGTTTTTATTACTGTTGTTCTTCAGGCTAGCTAATTTCCAACTTAAGTGAGAAAGTATTTGGGTTACTTGGAGGGATTAGTTTTGCTTTAACTTATTTAAAAGGTTAAGGATGAAACAATATTCCAGTCTCTTCTGCAGTGAATAGCTGTAAAAAACAGAATATACCTTAAACAGGGTAGGCTATGCACATTAATATATATTAATTTACATAATTATTAAAATACAGCAAGGCTTGAAATTCTTTGGCCATGTTATGGCCATGTTAGCCTGTTATGGAATTGGGATCCTCTTGTTCTTACAAATCATGTGCTTGTATTCACAGGTAGGAAGATGTAACGTAACTGCACTTAAATCACAGTGTTCCTCACACACTAGAGCATTTCTAAGCATTTTTATGCCATTCTGGCCCCAGCTGTCTACCTCTTCAACTATTTGTAGATTTATCTTGTACAAACTGTATTATGTCAGATTATCAGTATGGCAAATAAAGCAGGTTTTTAATATGCAGTACTGACACATCTTATCAAGCCTGAGTTGCTACTTTAAAACTCAGTTGCTTTAAGATTAAAGTAGTGAAATGAAGTGTTTCCTCTAAGATAGCTATATTTATGTGCAGATGCACGTTTTAATCTATAGGTATATTCAAAACCTTTGCAGTCTGCATGAGAGCTATGCACACGACTTGGTTTATCAAAGGCTTGTAATAGTTACTTTACCATGCAATCATTCCATCTGAATAAGGAACACTTGTCAACTGAGAGTGCATTTAAAAAAATCCTTTTGGAGAATCATTTAAGGTTGGGTTGTTTGGGTTTTTATAGTCAGCTGTAAAACAGATATAAAATACTGAATACACAAACCATAGTGCAATCTTTCACTTCAGCAAGTTAGAAGTAGCTTCATGCAACAGTTTTATACTGTTTCTCCCCAAGCTTCACCCAGACAAAAACTAGAAACATCTGATGCTCTAAGACATCAGATCAGCTCCTGTATAAATCAAGTGTAATACTTAGAGGAAAAGGCTCTCAATAAACCATCACTTGAACAAGAAACAAATAAACAGATCTGGACAATTACCACTGCATTTATTTTTTTGTTTGTATAAAATGCTTGTGCAGGGAAGTTAAAGCTACTGCTACAAAAAATAAAAACAGTTATAAAACATATACATATTTACATATATTACTTGTAAGACGTAAAAATAAGTTATTTACAAATACAAACTCTTCCATAGCACAGATGCATTTTCGTTGATTATTGGCACTGAGTAAGCAGGGGAGAAGAAAAAAACCACACATTTCCAAAAAGTTGATGCTATCTAGAACTAAGTTGCTCAAAGTTTTGCTTGAGCAAGTTTATCCATCATTTTGAGGAAAAACTTGTTTTGTATGATACTGTACAAGCCATTTGCTACACAAACAGAGCAACCCTCCCCTTCCTAATTTTTTTAACAGCTTTTGGAATAATTTCTGCATGAGTAAGATCACTTCACTTGAAAGTCATAAGCTCTTGTGTCCTGACACATGCTTTCCTTTAATCACTGGGGACCAGCTGGATTGGTAAACATCACGAGAATAGAAGACAGACAGTGCAGTTTCTCTTTGATGTATTCTGGCAACTTATCGTTTTCTCCATACCTAGAAAGGCAAATAAGCATAGAAAGATGCTTGAAATAGTTTTATTTCAGAACTATTAATTATTCAAAACTTGCCTATAAATAGGCAAAACATGTACATATTAAGTATATCTAGACACATTAATTAAAGCTTGATGGCTTAAATCTAGGCCTTCCCTGTATGTATATCTAACTAAAAAATTATTTCAGATTAGAAAATATTCATGGAGTGTTTAAAGCCGCAATAATACCTGAACAGACTGTGTATTACTATTTCAAACTCTGTACAGAGGAAGTATGTCACTGAGTGGCCATACTTGTATGGGAAGTGCCCAGTAAGATGTGCAAAACTTCACCTGAGCACTTAGGTCTATGTATCAATGTTGACATGCTATCTTCCTAATCTAGCAGTATCTTGGGGGGGAGGAAAAAAAAACCCACAACATCAAAACCATACTTTTCTCCCCCTCCCTCTTTTAAATACTATACATGAATAGTAGCCATACTCTGGAGGCTAAGTAGATGCATGCCCAGCTTCTCTTTATTACTTTATGATCCAGAATTCAGTCAAAGCTATAGGTGTATCTATTTATTAAGCTTATGTAAGCTAATCAACTGAGAAGTGATTGAAAAGCTAAATCTTAATATTAAACAGCAGCTGTGAAGTTCACACGTTAGGTTTAACAGTCTTGCACTGACAGTAAACTGAGCTATTTTCACAGCAGTAAGTGACTCACCTAGTTGTCTGGCCATCTGGAGATGTGTAAGTGATAGAAGAAACACCTGCTTGGGCTACCAGTTGGGATCCATCATTAAACTGAACCCATACTGCTCCACTGGTCAGCTAACAAGAGAAGTTGCATTATAGTTTGAGGACATAAAAAAGATTACATGCCTAGAATTTTTCTAACAGATGAAGCTGATTTTTTTTCAGAATTGCTAAAGTGACTTAGATATCTTGGTTAGTCTTTTACAGATAAAGATTGCATGTGTACTACTTCAGAGTAAGTAGTCTCAAGAATCAGACTTCCTAAGGTTTCAGATACTCATCTTCAGCCATCCTTTTCAACGACTTAATAAGTTACCTCCAGCTTAAGCACTCCTAAAGAAATGTTAAATAGGACCAAACATAAAATAGAAGGCACATTTCTGAGAGTTCACTGCTTTATATATATATATTTTAAAATGTATAATGCTAACTTTTTCTGTTAGGACAGGGAGTTTACTTTATATGGATTGCAGAGAACCATTTCTTTAAATCTAAAGCTAGTCCCACAGAAAAGCAGAGGAAAAATTTCTCTGTAAGGAAACAGCTTTTTCTGCTGTAGAGGCAGATTGATTCTTCTTGTACAGCTCTGGTAAGTATCTGTTAAAAACATTTTGTCATGACACTTTACATATACATTAGTGAACAGACAAGTTTAGTAAAAAATTGAAGCTGTTAGAGTCAATTTTAAATGACAGAAGACATTGAAATAAGCCATAACCATCACAGGAAAACTGTGATAACTGAAATAGTGAACTATCCTTTTGGTTTCTTTTACTTGCATAGTTCACCATGGTATTTACCTAAGACTTGTATTTGGAAGGATCTTGCCACATACCAGTTTTCAGATTTAAACTGATTTAAGACTGCATTCCTCAAAAATCAAGTTTAAAGTTAATGACTTAAAAACATGTAGCTCAAGTTTAATAGGAAAAAAAGGACATACTTCCCTCCTTTATCAATATTAATATCTCACCTGAGAAGCCCAACCAACATTTTTCACAAAGACAGATTTTAAAAGTTGGGCTGAATTTGGACTGCATTCTGTTTGATGAACAGAGGAGCATGTAGTTTCAACATTGTTAGTCACAAATGTAGACTTTTCATATGACACCACCTAAAATCCAGAAATGCACAGTATTAGCAGCCTTAGCATTATTTCAACTAATTATATACCAACTATAATGGTCATCTACCACCTGTTTTAATATTTTCATATATACGGACAGATTTAGCCTAAATGGTTCATTTAACAGCATTCCTTTATAAAACCTCACAGGATTCCATATGACTTGGAGCATTATGACAGCTTTTTCTACTGCTTCCCTGCACTCACAAAGCAATCATTTTCCCTAAACAGACTTTTTCTACTTAAACCCCATTTTTCCTTCTTTGACTGTCAGAAAACCCTATCTTCTGGAAAAATGTTAAGGAAACATATTATAAAATAGCCCTCATTCAGATGATGACTTCACCAGTGTTTTACAAAAGAATGGACATTGCTTTTAACTGGAAACTAGAACATTAATCATTAATTGAAGAGTTCTATAGCACATGAAGTCTGTTCTAGGTTTAGAGAGACCAAAGTGATGAATTAAGAATAACAGGATCAAACATTGGAGGCCTTAAGGACAACACCACCACTACTGTCTAGGAGGAACATGTCTGCTTCTATAGAAGTTCTACTGCTTGGATACCTCCTCCCATAGTCACAGAGAGGAGAAATGAGATGGTTTTGCTTAGCAGTGTTTAAGATTCAGGATTCAATGAAAAGATGCAAGTCAAGGGATGTCTCTGAAATATGAGCTTGGTCAGGAAAGAGATCAGGATCCAGGTCATGACAAGAACCTGAAAGAAACAACAATCTGTACCTCAGGATATACAGATCTAGTTCAAGTATAAAGAAACTGACTAAGAGTCAAGAGTAACATGGAAAAGGCTAAACTAACTCGTGTTATTTTGTTTAGAAATACATACTTCAGAAGAGATGGCAAACAGCAAGAGTCTTACAAAGACCTAAATGTTTGCTGCATGGCAAAACAGGAAATGAGTTTGAACACTGAGCCCTTGAGTTAGACCTGTGGTGATGGGTAACCTTAAGTCAGTGCAAAAATCAACAGTAGTACTGAAGCCCTAAGGAACTGTTGTTGCCAGGTTCATTTCAGTCAAGCGAAAACTGGCAGATTCTGCACTAAGGACATGTGCTACACTATCAAAGAACAGAGATTTAGACCCACATCAATTCAACAAAGTTAAGGTGATACGAACTCCACATGCCAAAACTGCAATATAATTCAGCCAGCTGAATCAGGGCTGTGATGCAGCAGTCGTAAGTCTTTCAAGTAGTCTTTCAAGTGCTAATATGTTTTGTGACTGCCATTCAATACACAGGACTGAGGGCACATAAGAGTTCCCCAAAACAAATTGAAGACTCTGCTATGCAATGTAACCTATTTTCAGACTAAGTTCCTAGGGGGCATTTGTGGTAGTTTTGGAGGATTCGGGCTTTTCAGATTACCTTAAATCCAGATGTCAAAAGTCAGTTGAAATCCAAGTTAACCTTTCTAGTCAGTATGTTCATAAATGGCTAATAAAAGCCTATTCCCATAAAAATGTAACTCCATTAGTTCAAATAAAACAGCAATATTTTAATTCCTACCGGACATCAGTCACCACTATGTTCTTGTGTACTTACAGAAGGAGGACAGTTAGGAGTTGGAACTGGAGTAGAACTGGCAGCTATACTTCTATCCAGTGCCATAACTTCTTTTGGAGAGTTTGTATTGTCCAACAATGGAGATGCTACAGCCTGTGGCGATTCCGCACTGCCAGGTTTTCTAGAAAGATAATGAGACGGATTGGGAAGAGATCTGCCCTGAAGGGACTAAAGAAACAAGTGTGAAGATGTAGCTTTTCCTTCTGTTTACCATGGACTGTACAAAGCATTTGATGGCACTGCTCTCCTGCAGAACTCTTTTACATGTGCTGTTAGTCGGGTTTAGCCTAAATCTGCAAGTCTGTGTTGTCCTACTATCAAAGGAGGCTTTACAGGTCCAAAATAAGGTGCTCATACGTGCCATCAACTTAATATTTATCTTGCTAATTACTATGAGCCCCTGTTAAGCACTCCTGGCTTCTGCCAACACCAGTTGCATAAGGCTGTGTAGTGGGAATATTCAAACACATGAGTATTGTCAAATGAAAGGTAAATACCTTCCAACAATTATTGGAAAAAATGGAACACTTTCACTCCTTTTTTCTTCTTCCAAAACAGCAGCTTCCAGTGCAAGGCATATACGGTGTCCCTGGAATTAGAAGGAGCTCGTTAAAGTTTCTAATTGAGAACAGTATAACTATTTCATGTTTATTTCATGTTTAGCGTGGCAGGTAAGCCTACACAAGCGAGTGGTTTTTTTTCTATGGTACCGAGTATCAGTAAGAGCTGCATTCATGTACCATGGATATGACTCAAAATGCCATGCTATAGCAAGACTCTCTTGTAGCCTCAGTACAGCTCAAATTATGCTCTTAATAATCACATCTCCTCCCCTTTTAGCAGAACTGGATGGGGAACTAGAAGAACCCTGAATTCTACTCCAGAAAATAACAGATCACAAGGAAGACTGAATAGGAAATTTGTACAATATTTTTATTGCTTTTTACTTCACAGACAAAAAAATTTCTCTTGTGACTACTAATTGAGTTACATGAAACAAGAGATGGAAAGCAGAGCAGGCTGACCAGTTAAACACCTGGCAGGTTTTTGTGTTAGGTTGTTTGTTTGGGTTTTTTTGGGGGGCTGTTTTTTTGTGGGGCTTTTTTTGGGTTTTGGTTGTGTTTTGTTTTCATTTTTTATAAACCTATATAAAGCAGCTCCATCTGTTCTGTTTAATCATTTCACCAAACGTTCAAACCTTCTTTACACACTAATAACAATTTCCTCTAACAGTCATAATTGTGAGATACTGTTACTGTTACCTCTACATTGGTATTTGCTCTTCCAAAAAAATTCATCATTCCTCCTTATAGAGTAATGAAAAATATGCAAAAGCAACATCAGAAGCACATTTGTAAAAGAGAAAACGAATTTTCAAAAGGTTGCTTTTCACTGTAAAAGATCTATATAAAATGGTTTACCTCATTTGCATGATCCATATAAGCTTGTATTTCCTTCCTCAAACCTGCTTCGCTTTCTCCTTTCAAAGTGAAGGATTTCCCTGATTTTTCAATCACACGAGTTATACCAGCTGTCTTGTGTATCTTTGCTCCTGCAGGACCATGTAAAAATGCCTAGTTTTAATTGTGTAAAATGCCAGCATCTATAAAAAAAACAGCTTTAACTACTGCAAGAATAAAACCACTCCTCCATGAGCTCTATGTCTAATAGAAATAAAAGGTCACTTACACTGGGGCTGTGATGTTAATGGAATAGCTTCCATGGTCAAGGGTCACTACTTAAATGGTCTAAAATAATGCATTTAGTACACATTTTAAGAACCACCTTTTTAAACACTAATCAGAGACGAAATTAACATATCTAACACTATTGCCAAAATTTCACTAGTACACTATCAGTATTTGAGTATTGTTTCCAAAAAGATACCCAGTCTTTCAATGATAGTCCCACACTGAATCACAGAGCTGTGGTCTTTTTTCTTCTGGTCATAAATTCTGGCAGGTATATCTATGCCTGCAGCAAATCAAACTAGTTGACAGTAGTCTGCAGTAAGATGACAATCATCTGTGCTGTCTAGTTTATGAAGGGTAGAGTTGGAAAAGGCAGCCAATTGCTTTCTCCAGTGAGTGTTCTCAGTAATACTGTTACCTCAGTTAACAATGGAAAGCTTAGAGTAGGGACACACATTTCACTATCAATAGGTTAACTATCAAATGCAGGAGCAAATAAGAGCTCATAAATAAAAACAAGACATAATTTAAATAACACTTCTGCAACATGTACTCCCTGCAGAAGATACCACAAAGGAACTAATGAGTAATCAACTCTTCTGTGAATGCTACAAAAAAAGGCAGAGTGGAAAAAAAAGTTTTCCAGTGTTTTCTTCAACCTGAAGTGTTCATTGTCTTT
Organism: Apus apus; assembly: GCF_020740795.1. Taxonomy (NCBI): domain Eukaryota; kingdom Metazoa; phylum Chordata; class Aves; order Apodiformes; family Apodidae; genus Apus; species Apus apus. Next base: position 50,034,313 of record NC_067285.1, on the reverse strand, counting down.
AGGAGTATTTTATATGCAGCTTTAATGACATGTTGTAACTATTTGCATACTTGCAAAAATGAATACATACCATCATAAAAACAAACTTCAACGTCTGCAGTGGGTGAATTTTCCATCAACATGCACTTGGCATATCTTGTGTAGAAAGTAACTTTTGGGGTTTTTGTTCTCACCAACTGCACAAACTTGGCTGCATACTGGTATTTTTTCCAGTACTTTTCTAAAAAAGAAAATTTTAAATCTTGTTGTTAAAAGTCCTCAGATTAAACACTGTGCACCAACTTGGAAGGAAGTATTTTTAAATATGTATGAAAATAGCTGAAGGTTGTGAGTAATATCTAAGTAGTTTACAGAAGTACAGTCAAAGAAACTGACTTATTTCCACAAACTTTTAGAAAAGCATGCATCTTCAATAACTTCACTTGAATAGCTTCAGTTAACCTGTTTCAGAGCCTAAAAAACAGTCAAGTGCTGCACACACCATTTAACTAGCTATCAGGGTCCAGCTGGCTTCAGGTAAAACTTGTATTTGGTCTCTAATTAATAGAGAAGTCTGCTTGTCTCAAGAACTTAGCTTCTGTTTCTCAGCTGTCTAGATTAAATAATCTGTCAATGCTTTCAAATACATATTTTTCACCTCCCCCCCAAGTTGTTACAAGTATTTTGAAGCTCAGTGTAAAGTGGGTCTTTTAAAACTTACTTGATACTTCTTCCACTCATATTTAAACCACTTCCAATATGAACGAGCAGAGGATCACGAAAGCTTTCATTTTAATACAGTATATTGTAAAGGGATAAGTGACTCCATATAACTTCCATGTAAAATTAATTAAAACATGTGGGTTTACACTTTCTTGTGAAGTTTCAAATAGTTTTCCAGCTAAACTGTAGCACAAATCTTATTCTGAAAGGAGTTTTATCTAAAACGTAGTGACCAAAAGCTATAAAGCTTCAAACAAGATTCACATAAAATCACATTCATCATAATAATTTTAAAATAAATTTCAGCTTACCTGGCAAATTGTCAAAATTATACATACAGATGTCTTCAGGAGGAACAGGAGGCCTGTCATCAAGAAGGAAACCTCTTCCTTCATTTGGATGATAAACTGCAATCTACCAAAAGGGAAAAATGTGTTTACAGTTGTAACTTACTACAGCATTTCCTCCCTTACTTTTAACAGGCATGGAAATAGGTCATTTTAATTAATTATCATAATTCACCATGAACCCTCTATTCCTCCAGGTGATTCCTTAGCAGCAGCAGTTTTTCAACAACATTTCCACTATTCCCGAAGTCAAGTCCAATTTTGCTCTGAAATAATTGCTTGCTACCTATATTTGTATTGCTGTACTATGGGCAAAAGGTTTACAGCTATGCATATGTAAACATTGCATTTTCAAACAAATCATCACTTAAATGAAAATTAAAAAAAAAACCTAAAAGAACAGAAAAGTCTTAAGCCCTTATACATCAGTGAATAAACTGAAAACATACTTACCACATTTCCATCACAAGATATTCTGAGAACTTCTTTCACAAGTTCTTGTGAATGGTGATCTTTTAGAAACTCCATACACACTTCCCCAGTATCTAGAATGCTCACCTAAAATATATTAAATATACATTGCACAAAAAGACCTTTACTGTCTGGCAAGATAAAATATAATTTATTTCCACTAATACTTAAAAAAAAGTTTTATTCCTCCTTGAATACACTGCAAACTTATAAATGCTTCTTAAGAGTAACTTCTGCTATTCATGCTATTAGAACACTTATAACACTGCAGGTTATAAGCCTGGCCAGTGCGGGTGTGGCTTAAGTGACAAATCCAACAAAGACAGTTCAGCCCTATTATGGTCTTTTTTTAAAAAACAAATTATGGGGCAGGAGGAACCACAGACTTTAAGGAGCTAAAGGGTGATACCAGGAACAGACCAACCGAAAAACCTATGTGATATGTATATATGCGCTTAATATTTGTTATGCTAAAAGCAATGCCCTGTCACTATTTGCAGGGAGTGACCACAAGTATACCATATACAAAATTGCTAATATAACTTGATATAAAATTATTCTACCTTAGTTTTCCTAAAACAAGTGCCTCTAGTTTACCAAGTCACACTATTTTTAATACTTCAGTTGTTTCTGTTAATAACTGATACATACCACTGCATTTTTGGTTTTTTGCCTGATGGGCTTTAGCCTGTGAGCACTGAGAGGTGATACTATACTTCGCAGCGTAGGTTTCTGACGTGCTGGTTCTTTGCCCCATGTTTGGTTTTGTTCTGAAGTTGACCAAAGGCCACACGCAGAAGGCAATGGTTGAATTTTATCAGATTTGCAGAGAACTCCAGGGACACATTTATTTGGGTTTCTCTGGTTTAAAGAATGCGGACAGTCACTGGATGCATCAGGATTCCTCATATCTTTCAACGTATTCCACGCATTTTTGGATGCATCTTGCTGCACATCCAGATGGTATCTAAAACCTCCACGTGCATTGCTGTTGCCAGTTAGGTCTGCAGGTGATCTCAGTGGAACTGAAAGCACAGCAAAGGTACATAATAGATTCAAAGAGTCACAGTCAGGAGAAAATAACGCTACTGTTTTTGAAAGTTTTTCAAAATGCCATCTTAGAAGGCTTAAGTGAATGTCCTGGTTTGAGCCAGGATTAAGCCAGTTTTTCTTTTGCTGATTTTTTTTTCCTTCAGTGAGCATTCTTTTAACTAGTGGAGACAGTGGAGAATGAGATTTCTTTAATTTTCAGTCCAGATCATAAGGCTTTGACTTTTCAATCAATACCAGTGTAACAAAATTCCAGTGCTACTTAAAACTGTTAAACTATTTCAGTTAGGATGGCTTTCAGTCTTAACAGATATCAAATAATTTTGCAAAGCCATTTATCAAAAAAATACTAAGATTTCAAATAGATGCTTAAACACCAGTTTATAACAATTTTTTTCACCTGTTGAAACAGTTTGCTTGCCATTCAGATAACCATTAGTAGCAAGCTTAAGTTTCAGCTTCTCTAACTAGTGTTTAAGCATCAACCAGAGGTTTTAGTACTCAAGATGTAAAATGCATGCTCCAAAACCCTTGTTATATTTCCAGTCACTTGTTAAAATACAAAAAAAATATTTGTATATTTCAGCTTCCTGAAACTGCTGCCCTGGTTTTGATATTTAAGCTCTTGGTAAACTTCCACCTCACCCACACAAGTATTGCACTCCTCCTGCCATGTTGCAGAACAGTTGAGAAGGGATAAAGACTTAAATAAGATTATTCAGATCATATGTCATATTATTCCAATTCCCTGTAGACAGGATGGGAAAGAGTCCAGTAATTTCAAAACAAAAAAGGCCAGATGGAATTTATTATTTAGTTTTATGATTAGATTACATTATTTGTAAATGATGTAACATGATGCATGACAAAGAACACCTCCTTCCCTTCTGTGTCGTTTGTCCTTTTCTCCACCCCTCCTTCTGCAGCCTTATTATCTTTCTCATTCACTGAGGTCCCATTTTCCCTTAAAGTGTATTCACACAGCTAAATTAACAGGGGTTTTGAGTCACCTGACAATCTTTCATCACTTACATACACACGCATTTCAGTTCATAACTGAGTAGTTATGACACACTATAGAACTGTGTTTTCCTCTTTTTCTAAAATATTAAAGAAAGTGACCTCAATTTAGGAAGCTAAGTGTTCAAAATTTAACATACAATTTCTTCACTCCTATGAAGGCATATGGTTCGTTATACCAACCCAACAACTTAAAAGGAACACCAACTACAAAACCTTCTGAAAATTAATTCGTACCTTGGGAAACTAAAGTGTTACAGCTTAGATCAAAAGAAAACCAAAACAATGTTGTCATTGGGATATTTCTTGCTTGAGAATGATTCTACAGACGACTGATGCTGGAAATCATTTTGCCTCTTTCAATATCTGTGTCAATTTTTCTGTAGTGAAAAGTTAAGATGCTGGCACAGGTTGCCCAGGGAAGTTGTGGATGCCTCATCCCTGGAAGTGTTCAAGGGCAGGTTGGATGGGGCTTGGAGCAACCTGGTCTAGCGGAAGGTGTCCCTATCCATGCAGGAGGGTTGGAACTAGATGACCTTTAAGGTCCCTTCCAACCCAAACCATTCTATGATGATTCTAAGTCAATTTAGGGTGTCCCATGCTTTTCATTCAGAAAAAAGTCTGTCTGTAGTAGCCTCTTATTTTGGATACCAGCATTATCCTCCAGTTTCAGTTACTTGGCCATACATATATACCTTCTATCAAAAGCTTAATGAAATCAAATACAGAAAAACCCACAGAAATCACTACTCCAACTTGAGTGCAAAAATACACAACTGTTTAGTAACACACCATTTGTTTGCATGCTTCCAAGCCACTGCTGCATTGTCTCAGCCTGGGACTTTTGCTCTAACAATCCGACCTGGGGCTTCATTGGGCAGAGATAATTTGAGCTGAAAAATAAAAGTTACACATGTAATCAAGATGATATCAAAGACACTTGCACAACAAAAATTCTGTCATAGTTGCAGAAACCACCACACTTTCAGAACATTCAAGAAATGCAGGTAGCATTTTGCAGTTCTAGACAGCATGGAACACACTTCTTTTTTCATGGGGGCTGTTCATTGGATAAAACATAAAAAATAAGTACTGTTGCCAAATGGAATGAAGTGTTATTACTACGTTTTGGCACAAATTTAAGCCTGTTGGCACTCACTACCTGACTCTTGGAACTGACATATACAAACAAAAAGAGCCACTGATAATGCTGCCAGCAGCAGCTGTTCTTACATCTAGTTCTTAAATCTAGTTCTTAAGATCTACTAGAATCACAGTAAAGAGAACAACCTCAGAGGAGACACAGGGATGACACCCATGACCCCAGTGGATCTCAATCAGCATAACAAATATGCAGCTAAAATATATAGGCCATCTTATGACCCAAAATAATTTGATTGTATATAAAATACAGTAAATCCCAAAGATTATTAAGAAAATTACCAGTTTTTTAGACAATATCATGTATTTTGTCACAGGTGAACCAAACACGTTGAAAAATAAAGACCACACAACAGTTACTACAGAGTCACCGATCTGTTGTAAATTCACACTAAGCTCCTGTGAGGTTTTCTGTCTCCGTAGCCTATATCCATCTGTACTTTCTTTTTGCACTTATCACTACTTAACATTGGCAAGGAGTTAATTATCACAAAAAAACCCCATAAAATAAAAGTATCTAACTTATGTCTTAGAACCTTGCATTTGAGATTGCTGTGCAGGCTAAGTACAGACGTAAGGGGCTCTCCTATAATAGTTCATGTAAAAAAAGTAGCAAACGTTCAGTTAACCCCCACATTCATATTAATATTCTGTCACATTTACATTCTGCATATTTTTATGAAGCCATGGGGGAATACAAGTAAACATATTAACATTTGCACATATACTTTTTTTTATTCAAATATTTCTCAAAATAAAAAGAATGCACATGCCCACTGAACTTGCTGAACAGGGGCTTATGACAAACACTCGAGAATACTCATGAAAAACCTCTTATTCCATTAAGTTTTTTTATAGGGCAAAGTGTTTATTTGCATTTTCCCTGAACTGACTTGCCAAAAGAAAAATATATGGAACCATTAAAGTTGCCACTTCTTAATGTGGAGAGATATGCAACAACTAAGATATGCCATAGTCCTTACATTAAAATAGCCAAGTCTTGATATTCTGCTGATGGAAAAAAAACAAAGCAAGCTTCCAGGCATAGACAGACTAGGTCAATCACAAAGAAGGCTCTTGTTGCATAGCAGTGCACAGGGGGTAAAGATGATGCTTCCAACACCAGAGAAAATATCCTAGTACCACTCGTACATTTGGCGCCCAAGTTGGTTTGTATCAGCTGGGGAAGTCCATCAATGTATAGAAAGAGGCCAGGATTTTCAGCCAGAAACTACTACTAAGGACAGAACTAAGTTTCAGATAGCCATTTTAAAGTTTTGTTTCCCTCCCTGTATTCCAGTTTTGTAATCTTATTGCCTTATCTTGTACTTAATTTGTTTTGTTGGTGGTGTTTTTTTTTTCCTTGACCCTGTCTAAGCATAAAAGAAAAAACCACCACCAGAGCAGCAATTAAAGATGCTGGCAGTCACGGTCTGAATGTCTTCTACCCTAGTCTTCGTCTCTTCTACAAAGAATAAGCAAGGCTCTCTACTACAATTACTGCAGGGAAAGAAATACTCACCTTTCTGCACACAGAAGGAAATCAATACCAGGATAAATACAAGCTACCATCTAGCTAGCTGATGCACTGCATTTATAAACTTTAAGGTAGGGACAGTGAGGAGGTAAACCACTACATACCAACAGCATCATCACCATCTCTTATTTGGTATTCAAGGTCCCAGTGTTGAGGCTTTGGGCACTTACTATTGCTTAATTAAAAGAAAAATTATGCATTTAATATATAAGGCAGCTTTAAATTTCATCGTAATAAAAACTGATGCTTACTGTGGTTGATCTTTTACAGGTGGAGATATTGGCCCTTCAAAAGAACCAGAACCACTGGAAGTCTTCTCCTTAAATATTTCTCCTATATCAGTATAGCTGTTTGCAGGTGTACTTTCCCTTGTTCCTGCTTTAGGCTTTGAAAGCAGTTCCACAGAGTGACATCTCTCAACAATATTCGATATGCCTTGAGTGTGACTATGGGATGTGCCAGACCTATCTGAAGAGTGGGCTCTCCGGAGGTAGCGTGAATGTGGTCTCTCTTCAGCAAGCTGCATGGCCCTTCCCCTGCCAGTTACACCCATTTCTTTTCCCTCAATTCCCCACTGATGAAAAGAACCGCTTCCATCTACCGATGAAGGATTACTGGAATTCTTGGTTTTAGGAAAAAAGGTAATTTTATTTGGGAGTGGCTGCCCAACTAACAGCTTCTTCTTTTCCTTCAAACAACTGCTGGTGCTGATGCTGGAAGAGCCTGTGAAAGTTGTAGAGATGGTAGCATTTCCACTGTCCATTGAATCTTCTGAAGTTCCCGAATCTTTACTCCGTGCAGAGCTACACCTCAACATAAAAGGATGATCCAACACTGAGGAAAGACTCAAGCGATCTGCTGGATTTTTGCGAAGTAACCTATGTATAAGGTCTTGTGCCTCCCTTGATAAGAAGGCTGGCATTTCATAGTCTGCTAACACTACTTTGTTCAGTGTGTTCTTGACTGTGTCAGTGTCAAAAGGTGGCTTTCCAATAAGAAGAGTGTAAAACATACAGCCCAAAGACCACACATCGGATTCAAGTCCATGTGGACTCCTTGTGGCTATCTCTGGAGAAATGTAATTTGGAGTTCCACACATGGTGTAATGCTTTTCATGAGGCATTTTCAGCTGAGTTGCTAGTCCAAAGTCAGCAATCTTGACATTCATATTATTGGTGAGCAAGATATTAGAAAGGGTGAGGTCCCGGTGCAGGATTCCATGAGAATGCAGATACAGCATACCCGTGATAATTTGGTGCAAGAAGTGTCGAGCTAGTAAAACACAAAAGTAGATGTTTTAGTCATATAATGGAAATCATAGCTGTTAAAATAACTTCCTGAAGTCTGCTATTGGTCTTGCTAATTTTTTTTTAATTACAAGGATGTTTCAAGTGTCATGCTAATTAGATGGGAATTAACTTTCTGCTTTTTGCATGACTGTTTTCTAAGTTCCTAAAAAGTGGTCTATAATGCAGTAATCAGATGTGTTTCTTTGCTAATAGAATAATGTAAGCAGGAATGGAAATACTTGCAATTAGCCTAAACTCTTTAAAAATTAGGTTCTTCAGAATTAAAACAGCTGTTAACTCACTCTCAGAAACCACAAGTGCATGAAATCAAGCTACTTCATGATGTGCAGATTCTAAAATGTAAAAGACCCTTTGGATTATATTTGTTTTATCATTAGCTAACTGGCAAGGCTAGTAACATTCCACTTTCTCAAAAACTTCTAAGTTCACTGTATTTGGATAGTCTTCTGCTATATTACATTAGAAATTCAGGGAATAATTAAAAGCTTCAGATTACAGCAGGAATAACAAAACCTCATCCAGGCTGAAACAGCACCATTTATTATGATGTTGCAATTGCAGCAATTTAAAGAATTATTCTTCCTAAAGCAAACAATTTACAGCCCTCGTATTTCTTTTATCAGAGAGCAAAGACCAGTGAGTAACAAACACCACCCCTCAAACTAAGATAATTCTTTGTCGAGATCAGTGTTTTACCAGCTTTTAGAACTAAGATACCATCAGATGAACTCTTTGCTGGAGCAGATCTGAATTAAACAGATGATGCCTGTACAGCAGTACCCCTTCAATCCAGACCTGTGATCTGGGTTCCAAAAACTCCACAAACATAAGTAGTTTCACAGAATTAGATTAGAAACCGATAGAGAAGATAGCAAACTGGCAGAACTGTGCAAGGGATGACCAGCATGGTATCTCTGGAAGCAGCAGAGGCAATCCTACCAAATCCACATTAGCTGAAACAAGAACAGCCTGTTTGTCTGTGCCTACAGACATTACACAGAGCAGTATGGATGGTTGTCTTTTTTTTTTTTTTAATTGCAGTGTCCTGGTTAGGCTTTCAGCAGCCTGTGTTCTAATTGAAATCCTCTCACTCTCAACTGTAAGAAAATGAAACATTATTTTCATTTATTAATTTACTAATCCTTTTTCCAAGACTTCTTTCCTGAAACTATAATCTACAGAGTAACATAGACACTTTTTAAAAGTTTTAGCATTACTCAGATGAACTGTCGATGAAAAATAGGATTTTCAGTGCTTTACGTAAGAAACTGAGGTAAAACCATAAAAGAATCTCTCCTCAACTGCCAGTATGTCAAAAACTCTTGATGGAATGTCAAATCAGATATTTCCTTGCTATATCAGCTCTTAAGCAACACAGTCAACTACATCACCTTCATTTCCACACACAGCTTGGAACACAGTACGTATTTTTCCAGCTACCACACAACTATAACCTGGGACACTTTCTGATTGGTGATATGTAAGACAGTCATTCCATGGTGAAGAGGTGCAACACAAACGCAGTACATCTGTGGATGTGAAATTGACAGCTTTCCTCTGTGGAACATTTCAGTCTTGACCTATATTGAAACTTTTTTGAATGTACAAAGCTAAGCTCTAGCTTCTGTATACTTCTACCTCCAAAGTGCCTTGTCTATGTTTTTAAACCCCAAATAGCACAAGCTATTGTAAAAGGACATAAACAGAAACAAAAGTATACAGCAATTCAACTGAATATATGTGTAACAGTAATTCATCTAGAGATTATAGTTTATCACAAGATTTTAAGCTATACAAACTGGTTCAGAGCGACTGCAATTTTAAGTATCCTTTCACTGTAATTAGTTACTGAATAAACCAAAACATTAAAGCAAAGAACTACCTGAAAAAAGATCTCACCTTCATCTTCTGAAAAGGGTTTCTTCTTATTCTTTAGGTATCTGCTCATTTCACCATTGTGACACATCTCAAGTATCAAGTATACATAGTTGCTATCTTCAAAATAGTTATAAAGCTAGAACATAAAACAATTAAAAACTTAAAATCCATTTGGTAGACTATACAAGCCACATAATACAGTCCTCTCTACAGAAACATCATTCTTACCTCAAGTATAGATGGATGCTTTAGCTGACAATGTATTTTCACCTCATTTTGAACCCTCTGGACCATTCCAACTTTGTGCATGGCTTTTTTATCTATCTGTAAATGGATCACAGAATATTTTTCAAGCACTTCAACAGTGATATGTACATTTGAGTTTCAAGTGACCTTGACATTTTAGATGTTCAATGCATGTCTGCATGAAAACTTGTAAATATAAACAAGTTCTCATATAGTTTAACCTACTATGTAGTTTTAATGAGCAAGTATTGTAGATAAACTGAGGAACATGCAACTGAATGAAAAGGGACAAGCTTAACACTTCCAATATTAACACTAATCAGTTTTTTTTATATATATATACTTTAGCAGAGAAACCTAGTTCTGATCTTATCAGGCAGATATGGCAACTATAGTTAACACTAAAAGGGTATTTTAAGAAAAGTATTATCAATAAGTGAATATGGCAAAACCCCTGCAACGTGAAAAATTCCTTCACAAAGTTTCTCCTGGTAGCAAGGGAAATTTCCCAGGTGTTTTGTCGAGGACCTTTCCAGCCATACTAAGTTTAAGTGAAATTTTTGGGGTCACAGATTTCTGAAATAGAATTATAAGGCAGATGAATGTTGCATATTAGCTGCAGTTCTTTTAACAGCACTGTAAGCATTTACATTAATTATCAACAGTCTATTTGTTTGTACTGCATCTCTCAGGATCAAATCCTAATCTAAATTTCGGTTACATTAAAAAAGGCCAGGCATGAATGCCCAACTGTACAACCCCAACCTGTTGCAACTTGCCCTTGTCCAGTCCCTCAGAAGACTGAGACTTCCTTGGCTAGCTTCCTTACCATTTTGATAGCCACTTCCAGACCCGTTTTCAGCGATACTGCTCTGTAGACTCCTGCGAAGGAACCCTTCCCCAGGAGGTTCCCCACCTTGAAATCCTGCAACACCAGCAAAAAAAACAAAAGCCACCGTCAGCCTCTGCCCTAGGCTTCGAAGCCTCTGTCCCGATGCAGAGCACTCTCCCTAGTAGACGTGGGCCGGGGCAAACCCTTGGGGGGCCCCCGGGAATACCTGGATGGAGCTTTCCGGGGCGCGGGGGCGGTGGGCGCCGGGACCGCTCAGAGTCCCCTGCGGCATCGTCCTCCCCGCACAGCGGCCGGCTCGCTCTGGGAACCGGCGGCTGCGACCCGGGGCGGGGCGATGCCACCGGCCACCTTCCCGCCGCCTCTCCCGCCAGACAAGAGACAACTGCCCTCGGCTCCCGCTGCTATGGCAGCGGCTACACGGCGACCGCCGCCCGCCCCGCAAACACAGCGCGCCCGGGGCTCTCCGCAGCCCGGCTGCGCGGCAGCTCCCGCACGGGCCAACCGCCACCCGCGGAGCAACGCGGGGGACGCAGCTCCCTGCGCAAGGTGCGCACCCGCGGGGCTGCAGGTGCCATCGCCCGGGGCGCTCCGCCCAGGCCGGGTGTCCCCAGGGGTGGGGAAACAGCATCCAGCCCGGGGCGGGGGGGCGGGCGGCGGGCTGAGCCCTCCCCGCGCCCGCTGCGCCAGCGGCCCCGCTGGGCTGAGGAACGGGGGAAAGGCGCGGGCGGGCCGGGGAGGAGCTGCGATCGGCGCCTCGCCGGCCGCCCCCCAGCAGGGCGACGGAACTCCGCCCGGCCTCTCGCCGCCGCAGGCCCCGCGCCCCCGGCAAATGGCGGGGCGGACCCGGGGGCAGGGGGCAGGGGCTGGGCTCCGCACCTCTATTTTTTCGCCGATGCAGGTCGCCATGGCGCCGGCCGCTCTCCCCAGGTGCCGCTATGGGTTCTCCTCAGGACCCCGGCCGCCGCTGCCCATCACGGCGCCCTCCGCCGCCCGCCTCGGCGCAGACCCGGCTCCCGGGCCCGGCGGCCGCTCCCCTCCCCCGCCGCCTCCATTTTGAAAAATCGCGCCGTTACCCCCCCCCGCCCCGCCCCGCCCCCGGCAGAGGCTGCGTCTGACGCAATCGCGTCACGCACAGGAGCGCGTGGCGCGGGGGGGCGGCCAGCCGGGACGTGCTGCGCGTGCGCAGAGCGGCGCGTGCGCGTTTCTCCGGCGGCCGTTGGGGCGCGTGCGCGGTGGGGGCCGTGGCTGTGGCGGGAGCGGGGGGGCCCGGGTGCGTCACCTGCCCCGGTGCGACATCTGGGCCCGGGAGCTGGGGCCTGGCCGGCCCTGAGAACCCTGCGAGGCTCCAGGTATCGCCTCAGAGAAGGGAGAGCCGCGCGGCCTGTGCCTCGGGGAGCCGGGCTCACCAGAGGCGGCCTTCCTGGGTGGAAGCCTCAGGCCTGGGCGCTCGGCCCAAGGGAACGGTCGGGGTTAGCTCCCGGTGGGTCGTGGGTGGACGTGAGCTCCCCTCATAACAGGGAGCGATCCATCGATACAGGATTTGTTACTTTTAAACATCTGTGCTAAATTCTGGGACGAAGTCCCACAAAGTTTAAAGACTTTCTTTCAGCTTACTACCTTACATATGATGGCAAGATGCAGTTCTTCCATTTTGCCTTCTCTGACACGATGTCTAGTTGCTGGGATACAGAGTTTGTCTCAGATGCGTGAGCTAGAAACAGCAATGGGCTTAGGTGCAAGTGTGGCCTGGGCTGGATGCCCTTCTATAGGATCCCCGAGGGGAGCAGCAGCTGCTGCCACCTGGCACCCTGAGGAACCCGCAGCTGCACAGGAAAGGTGCACAGAGCTAGCTGAGAGGAAGAGCTTTCAGCAGGGGTTTGTCCCGAATTCTCTCCTGGTTGTTCATTTTGCTGAAGGAAGAGGTAACAACCTGAAGCTTTAAATCCTCAGTTCCGATCTTTTCTTGAAGGTACATTGCTGTTTGTTTGGGTTTTTTCCAAATACCTGAAAAGCCAGTGAGGTTTTGTTAGCTGATGGTGGTATTGTGATAACTAGAGTACTGGAGTATGTGTTGAACAACTGCAAAGCCTAGGTTTAATTCAGTTTCCTGATCGAAGAACCCATTGGAGGCTCCTCTGATTTTGGTGCTGTAGTGCCAAACTAAGTAACATACTGGGATCATAATGTAGCTCCGACATTGCCACAGTGCAAAATGGTAACTAATTTTATCAACGTGCCCCACGGCGCGCTGAGCTGAGAGTAGTGATTAATTGTATCTTGCACTTCTTGGATTATTTATATACTGTTTCATATGGATTATGTAGATTTTTTAATGCAGACATATATGAGCATTAATTAGGACGAAGAGGAAGTATGTATTGAAACACTATTGAAGTGCTGTAATTGAAAGGTGTTTTAGTAGAAGAAAACTGGTTCTGGGAATAAATTATGGTTGTTGATGTTTGTCATCACGTTGTATTTCTCTCATAAAATGTATGCATGGTATTTTGACCTGCATGTATTAAGGGGCATGGGGCATAATATAGATTGTTCTTTGTTAGCAAATATACCCTTTTTGTACTAATGGAAAGTATCTGTGTTCTCTGAAGGGTGGCTAAATTCGATTGGAACAGGAGGGGGAGCTGTCAACACACCAGGCAGAGAAAAAGGGATTTTATGCAGATACGTAAATTTTCCAACCAGAAGAGAATTCCTCTTTTTTTTCTCAGGAGCTAATGAAGTAGCAGGCCTTTTTCATTTTAATATTATCAATTTTTTAAAAAGCCACCAAAAAACAAACAACAACAAAACCAACCACAAAATAAACAAACAAATAAACCCCCCAAAAAACCAAACAAATAAACCCACAAATAACAAAAAACCAAACCAAACCAACAACAACAAAACCTCAAGAACAACAGCATCAAAACCAAAAACCCAAACCCCCCCACAAATAAAAAAAAAACAAACCTATTGGATTTCTGACTGTAACTCTCAATTTTAACAAGCTGTTCAAGGAAGAATTATGTGTAAAGCCAGGAAGCAGCCAATGCATTTGTAAAGTGTATTAAATAGTATATGGACTCACCTGTGGGGTTCATATAGGTGAGAATATGTGATTGCAAGATAATGTGTTTACACACCAACACTGGGAACACTTTCAGAGAGTCCTTGGTCACAGGGCATGAAGTTACAGTTTACAAATGATAATCTGTCATCGTTGGTTGTTCTACAGCTTTGTTTGCATCTTGGCAGCAAGGTTCAGGACACCAGTAGTTTCATATATTTAACACATGTTAAATTTCTTTGCTATTGCTACGTTTTACAGATGGAGGGAAGCATCCTCAGGTGGATCTGATAGTGTAGTGCCAGTCTAGACAACCCAACTTGAGTCTTTTCAAAAATACTGTTGATGTATCTGGGTAAATGATGTGTTGTGAGTGTGTAATGATCTATTAGCTGTTCCTTTTATTTGACATTTAGGACTAAGTTAAAAAAACATACAAACAAAAAAAAGAACCAACCAAAAACCACCTGGTTTTGTGCTTTTCTCCTTCAGTGACACTCAGGTGTCATGAAACGTTAATTTTTATTGACATTTTTTTCTTTTGTGTTGGACATTCATCCCTGGTGTTATTTCCAAGTTGAATTTGGCTCATTGTTTTGTACAGAAAAATTGCTTCAGCAAATCATAACCCACTAATCCTTAATCACAAAGAGTCATTTTTGTCAAAGAAATGGAAAACAAGGAGTACTGGAGAGTTTCTAAAAAATGAAGTTGTAGTATTTCAAAGGTTTCCTTCTTGCTCCAGGAGGAAAAGTTTGAATAGGGCAACCAATGGCTTAAAGGATGCATTCCTCCCCTCAGCCTGTCCTCTCACAACTCTTGCAATACTGTTGCTAGGACTTGGTTTCTGTACCTAAGCAAATTAGTGTGTTAGGGCTGCTTCATGTGTGCTTTTGTAATTTGAGCACCATGAAAGCTGTTAAATGCGAAGGATGCTTCCAGTTCACTGGTTTTCATTAGCTGTGTTTACACTGCTTAGGTAGTTAAGCATCAGGGCAAGCTAGTGCTTTGGAACTGTCTGGTTTATTAGCGTACAGGGCACTGGTGTCTATTTCTCTAGTAGCATATGTATAAACAATATTTATGACTTCCTCAAATCTTTATCGCTATACACAAGCCAAGCTTTTCTACGCTCCTGTCACATGATATGTTCTCCGTTCCCCGGGTCAATCTGTGCTTTTCTCTGCACTTCATATATAGTGGATCTTTCTCTCAACCTAAGTTGTTATTGCTGGTATTAAATTAACCCTTAAGAATACTAATATTTTTCTTTACTAGAAATACTTTTCCTGATACTTCAGAAGATCACATTTTATTTTTTAGGCCTGTTGTACTGGCAGCTTACAGTCTTTGTGAGATCAGCTATTACATTCAAGTCGTTCCTTCGTTGTAATTTTTCAAATGTAGCAATGTCTTCTAATACCATAGTTATTTTTTGTCTACAAATGCATGACTCTTCACTGTGTATTACTGGATTTCATTTAATCTTGTTAGTGACATTCTGAGTGTCATCTGATTCACCATCTCTGATACCCAGCCCTCTGTTTTTATGGTGGCTTCTAATTCTGTGTTATCGTTAAAGCTTATTTTGCATCCCTCATGTGTTTGTAACAGGGCCATTGATTGTCCTTTAGTTTTTCAATATTTTACACCTTTGATGAAAACATTTCCAAGCCTTCTCCATACTCAGGTTCCAAAATCCTAATATCAATAATCATATTTTTGCAGAACTGTAACATGAGCAACAGTTCTGTAATTACTGCCTATAAACAGGTTTTTTATGGTAGGTTTGCTGGTTGCCAGTCCAAATTTCAAGCAGTGTCACCTCTCTCTACCTCAGTGTAAATATGGCAAGGACTTGGATCAAGCTTCAGTTTCCTTTGCTGAATTGTTTTCTCATGCTGACACTATTGTCTGTAATATTTCTCCTTCCAATCATACAAGAGCACGTTAGTCTTAATTAAATCTGCTTCTTTCTCTTCTGGATTTTTTATCCAGTTTGGAATCCCATCATTATCTGCCCCTCTTTTATTTATAGTAGTTCTTACATCATCAACGTGGTGTACAGACTCAAAACAAAATTAATTGGGTTAGTATTTCTGCATTAATTATTAAATGATATTTGCCTTTTGGGATCCAAAGTTTATACCCGCCTTTTGCCAGACAGATGTTAATGTAAAATAGGCTCAGACCAAGGGAGAAAGAAAGAAATCTCTCCATGCTACTCTGCTGCAGCTGCCAAGAGCAGACATACTCAAACTACATTGTTTTCTGCTCCGAAGAGAAGGAAGAATACTTGTAGTGTATTTGCCTGAGAGGCCCACAGCTCTTCTTCCCATCTTCAGAGATCTCATTCCCATATTAAACATGTCACATGACAATGACTCTGCCTTGCCTTTAGCTAGCTTGTCTCCGTGGCTAATTACCCTCACTTCAAATGTATACATTTGTTCTAGAGTGAGTTTACCTAACTTTGGCTTCAAGCCACTTAGCTATGTGTTTCCTTTCTGCTAAATGCAAATCACTATCATCAATCATCCAATTTAAACAAAGAAGTCAGGTCACACTAGGTCCAGTGTTTTTCAAAAGTCTGAGGAGATGATGTTGTATTTGGTTGTAACAGAACTTCTGACTGAATCGAGGAGTACACCTGCTGTGTTTGGTGCCTTTTCTGTGACATTGTGTGGCTGGTACTTGTGGTGCTAATACTCCTCAGCTCTTTCACAGCTTCTGCTTTTGTTTGCAGTGGTGTCAGATTAATCCATTTATAGCTCAGGTCTTTCCATTAGCCCTTTAAAATTTTATTACAATATTAATTTTTTAATCATTATCTCAGGCTTCCCCAAGTTCCAGCAGCCTGTATAACTCCTTTGTCTGAAAGAATGGAGAGGTGGAGTCATTCGTTTTGCACTGTATAATAGTGAGTGATACGGTATGTATTTATTTATTTAGTACCAAACGTTATAGAATAAGTTTACTTTAAAAGTCTGTAGCTTTTCTGGTGTAATATGGAGATGGTCAAGCTGATGCTTTGCTTTTAGTGGAGATTGCTGGCCATTAACAATACTAAGTATTATTCTCTTACCCAAAAAGGCACAATATTTTGGAGAATGATTCAGTTGTATCCTCCCTCCTTCCCTAAAGAACTGGGAAAATGGCAGTACTTGTGATGTAAACTCATTTAGGCAACCTGGCAAAGTTTGATGAGTTCTTGGTTACTTGAGATTTAATTTTTTGAAGTTTACATAACTTCTCTCAGTTATGGTTGGTTTAATATGCTAGAATGCTAGAAATAACATGCTCATCTCAGGTGAAGGGAAGAAGGCAAAGAAATAAACCACATAATGTGTCATTCACTCTCTTAAAATAATTAAGGTGTGGCACAGGAAGGTGTTGAAAGGATCCCTGTCTGAATCTTCTTTGATGTGTTAAGTTTATATTCTAAATATTAGAATAAATTATGCCTTAGCTTCACAGGCATATGCACAAGAGATTGCTGCGACCAGGCAGGGAGTGAGCTCATCAGCAGCATGCTTGGGCAGGGAGTGTATTTCAGAAGCAGTGCAAGCTGTTGAAGCAAAGAAGGGCAAGGAAAGCAATCCAAGCACCAGGGCTTGTCCTACGAGTCTGCCTGTGTGCATTAGCAACACAATAAAGTGAATGCAGTTCTGCAAGACTTCTTCACAGGAAACCAAGTCCAACAACTGTAGAGAAGAACAACTTGTTTTTTTTTAAATTTAAGTTTGTAATTATATGGTCTCAAAACTTAATGGGGTGTTTCCTGGCCTAAAACCACTGAAATGTTTATTTTGTTTTCATATTTATATGACTGCCCTGTGAAGGAGTAGCCTCTTCCAGGTACTGTCCCATTGATACCACTCAGGTAGTTTCCTCCCATATTCTTCATTCTGGAAAGTAATGCTAGAAAAATTGGGCAGGAAGGACTGTTTTACCCAAAACAAAAATTAATCAAACTGAGCATATGTGTGCAAATTTTTTTTTCTGTATTTTTTATTAATTTACTTTATTCAAGGAAAAGTATCCAATCATGGAGGACTGGATGCATCTCTCTTTCACTAAATAGAATTATGCATTTCTACAAAGAATATAGAATTTTATCAAATGAAAATTTACTTTGTTTCACTGCTCACCCACACAAGTGCTTTCAGAGTTAACTTTTCAGTGAGATAACTGAGCTTTGCTTTCAGAGATGAGAAACCTTGCGTTTGTTATTTAGAATCATCTGTGTGATGAAAACATGAGTGGTGAAAAGCAAAGTTTCTCTCAATTACTGTTCATTACTGGGCACTTGTTTCAGTCTGGCATTTCAAAAGTTTGATCATTAATTTTGGACTGTACTTGCTGGATGTTTGCTGTTTTAAGTAGTCTCCAGTCTTCACATTGTGCTTCTTATGTTAAACATTGTAATGCAATAATTGCAGTAACAACATCTTACAGATGAGCATAAAAAGGTCTTGCCACTTATATGCTTTACCTTAAAAGGCTCCACGCCAAGATTTGTGAGAGCAAAATCTCTGTATCTTGATTAACCTGAAGTTTGGAGCAAATCACATTAAAAGTTCTGTCTCCAACTGTACTCAATTAGGAGCATATGACCTGTACCTTATGGTTATTATTGACACTGAAGGTAAATTTATTTTGTTTCCTGATTCATACACTGCCAAAAAAAAATGTGTTCTCTTATGTCTCAGAAGATAATCTGGAAAAAACAGAACCAAAAACTTCGGGTTTGGTCTATGCAGGGATTCCACCTCGGACTTTCTCTAGACTTAATTTAGCCTGCCAAAATGCCTTAAGAGAAATACTGCAGCATGAATTTATTGCAAATGTGTTTTATTCATATAAAGACTTCATTCTACAATTTCTTTATTTTTCCATTTTGAGCATCCCAATATCCAAAGGTGACAGGCAGCATTTTAGCTTTTTCTGCGGCTCTGTAAGCCTTTTGGTTTTGTGCTTCTTTACCTTTTCCCTTGTCAGCTGAGTGACTTGGTACCCTGAAGATGCAACTCCACAAACATGATGGCTGAAGCATATGCTCAGTGTGGTTTGGTATCTTCAGGATTCACTAGTCTGTTGGTTTTATCCTTGCCCAATGCCAGCATGATTTCCCCCGCCTCCAGATACACTGCCTAACTACTAGTTTGTTTAGAGTTCACTAGAGGTTTCTTTGGTCTTCCTTATTGAATATGCAGTTGTGAGCAGTGGGTGTAAGTGCCAGTGTTGACAGCTGGTTTGATTTGCAAATGTAGGCTGCTCCCTTAGGCACAATTCCTTTGTTAATGGTGTTTCCAAGCCACACATAATTATGCAACAGTCATGAGAGTAACTACTGTCTTATGTCATATTTGAATTCTTTTTCTAATTAGCATTTGTACTTCTGTATGTTTTCACAACTCAAATCTTTGCACTTACCTGTACACTGAGTTTACCATAAGCAGATGAAGCTTGCATCTATTTTGTAGGATGCAAAACCACCTGAATAGAAACACTGGATGTAAAATAACTAGATTTTGAACTGCACTTTAATGCCTCCATGCAGGGAGACAGGATAATAGTAAGCAATGCTTTTGATAATAAATGGAGCATTTGTACCTGAGCAGTCTTTTAAAGTTAAAAAAAAAACAACACCAAAAAATATATTCTTGAATATATATATATATTCTTTTATATAATATATAATATATATTCTTTTAAGACATCATGGGTAAAAAAGAGTTAATCTGCCTCTGTAGAATATACTGTTCATTTTCCATTTCTGTCAAAAGAGAATTAATGGATTTACCCCTTCTTTATGCTTCACACTAGCACTAAAGCTAACTAAATTGTAGGAGGAAGCATAGGTGTCTGTCATATGCAGCATTGTATTATTTGTTGTATTTATTTGTACAACACAAATTTATGATCATCCACTGAGCCATCAAGTGTTACCTTCTGTCACATGAAGCATAGACATTCTTCAAGTGAACAAATTATATGAAGTGACCATCACAACTTCTGGAACACAAAACAACCTGTGACATTTCATGTAACTGCAGAGGCTTGCCCAGCTGCAACATCTTCAGCTTCCTCTAAAATAAGAGGGGCTTAGCAAAAAAAAAAAAAAAGTTTCTGTCTGTTTTAGCAGTATAAGTGATCACTAATTAAAATTAATTAGGTTATTTTCCACCGTCTTGACTGGCAATATATTTGAAATGCCTGCTTAAACTGTGCGACTCGTCTGTAGCGAACATAGGACATCACTTTCCAAGGGCAGAAACTGCAGTGGACTCTATTAGGCTCTAAGCATAAGCAGTTGTAGTTCCACTGAAATTAGAAAAGTTGTATTGCTTTGTACAAAGGTTCAGTTTGATTCCCAGGTTGAGGTTTAACATTTTGAAAAACTGTGAGGTTGTATTTCTCCTGTAACTTCTAGCTCAATAGTAAACAGCCTTACTCATAGTGAATAGGAGCAAAAATGAGACTAACAGGTGTTTTATCACCAGTAAAATTCAAATGCTGACAGATTGGGTTTTTTTCCCACATGTTCCAGTTGCAGGAATACTTTGACCTAATGGCTTTGCATGCATGCCATTTCTCTTCAAATAATGTGTGCCTAGTTTTTAGTAAAGCCTGAGATCGGGCCTGTGTTTCAGGGTTAGTACATTTGTGGCAGAAGTATCTTTACAACGTGACTGAAATTTTCAGGTATGTCATAAACAAAAGACTTCTCAGCTTTAATTATTGAGCTCTTAGTTCTCCTCCCTGATAACTCTTCTCCCATTAAGAGACCAGACTGGTTTTCCTTGAGGACTTTCTATGACGTGTTTATGCCCATGATGCTTTATTGCTTAAGGCTGACGAACAATAGCATTGCTACAGTATAGTACAGGCTCTGTTTTTCCTTTCAGTAGTTCAAGCTTTATTTTTGTTTTTAAACGTTTTCCACTTCCACAGATGACATTTATTCTCTTAAACATGCTCAGAGGAAATGTGTTAATTTAGATGTCAGAATGTTACAGTTGTGAGAGTCTAAGAGTTGGACAAGTGCCTTGAGAACTCTGTAATTTTTTATGCTTTGCCTCCCACAGTGAAGGGCTGTGATTCTCATTTGTCTGTGTGATGGTGAGTTCTCCAGAAGGAATGTCTTTTTCAGACAGCAAAAAGAACTCAGAACTTCATCCTGTAAGTGACCTTGCCACTGCCATGCTGATCAAGAAAAAAAATACAAAAAAATTTTCTTTTTCCTCACTCTACTTCTGTGCTAGTGAAAATCCATTTATTTTACAGCAGGAATTTTTATTTAAATCCATATCTTTAAGAAGCAAGTCAAACTTGTCAGCCATGTGATTTGGTTTACTCATCTGTAAAAATGACAACATGTTTCATTGTTAGCTGAGGAGTGTAGGTGGAGGGGAATTACGTGTAATGCAAGTGGAAGAAAAAATAGTTTGTGCAAAGAACTACTGTTTCTGAAATACTAGTTATTAAATATGTTCAGGTTTGAGGAAAATCCTTGGTATGTCATAAGACTCTGTTTCAATGACTATACATTTTTATGGACATTCCAACTTTGAACCCTCCTATCAAATTACTGGCCCTGCAGCAATGCCCTGAAGTAATGTTACAGGAATATTATGTTGCTTAGACAAATGCTGTGCAAGCCAGATGGACATTCTGTTTTTGTAATTGTGTTGGACTACAATGCCAGCATATAGTAGCCTAGTGGAATTTCGCCATTTATGCCAGCATAAGCTTCTCCCCCCACCCAAATCTTTTGTACATCTTAGTGATGTTACTGTATTTGTAACTTTGTGTGATATAGTTGAGTCCTGTCTTTGTAGATACCAAGTGTGAGATTAGTCACTGGTTTACCACTAGAGCCAGGCTGACACCATACCTATGTTGTTATGGAAACAATTAGGTCATTGGTATGTTTTGCTAATGTAGCTGATGTCCTGGTTGTAAGTGTCTGCTGTATTTGTTGCTGTATGGAACGTAGTACCAGATTGTGCAGTGTTCTAAAGCAGGACATGAATCACTGTGAAAGTAGCCTTTTTATTGTCTTCTCTGGAAGTTCAGTGTATGTTCCTCAGTCAGCTTCTCAGTATGTTAGTCTTCCGTACATGGAAGTCATATAATCACAGAATGGTTTGGATTAGAAGGGACCTTAAAAATCATCTAGTTCCAACCCCCCTGCATGGGCAGGAACACCTCCCACTAGACCAGGTTGCTCCAAGCCCCATCCAACCTGGTCTTGAACACTTCTAGGGAAAGGGCATCCACAACTTCCCTGGCCATCCTCCTCCAGTGTCTCACCACCCTCACAGTGAAGATTTTCTTCCTAGTGTCTAGTCTAAATCTACCCTCTTCCATTTTGAAACCATTCCGCCTTGCCCTTCTATAAAGTCCCTTTCCAGATTTCCTGTAGTCTCTTCAGACTGAACAACTCCAACTCTCCCAGCCTGTCTTCATAGGAGAGGTGCTTCAGCCCTTTGATCATCTTTGTGGCCCTCCTCTGGACCAGACTTGCTCCAACAGCCCCATGTCCTTGTTCTGAGGGCACCAGAACTGGCCACAGTACTCGAGGTGGGGTCTCACGAGAGTGGAGTAGATGGGGAGAATCGTTTCCCTTGACCTGCTGGCCATGCTTCTTTTAATGCAGCCCAGGACAGGGTTGGCTTTCTGGGCTATAAGTTCAAGTATCTTTTGCAAGTCCTATCTTCCTAATTTGACTTCCCCACTTTTGACTATACTTATTTGTTTGCAAGCTTCATTAGAATGCCATGTATCAGTGGATATCAGCATGTGATAGATGCTTTGACTAATAGATGATCTTTGTGTCATTACTGGGTAGCAAACACAATTGCAAAAGCAAATACTACTAGTTGTGATTTACAGTGCAGTTATGTTTCCCCTTGCTTCCCTGTTCATCAGACCTCTCAGTGGCAATTCACTGGTGTGCCTTTGTCATGAGCCGAAGCCAGGGGCTACTGGCAGTCAGGATGCTTCCCCCTAATGTGCAGGGGCTTTTGAAGGAGGCCGAGGGCTCACACGAGGAACGGCTGCTGCGGGACCATGTTTTAGGGTGGAGGTTGGAATATCACCCTCATCAAGTTCACAAATTGGTACTGAGACCAATGTTTACTTTACAAATTAACCGGTTTATTAAGGGTTAATACAAACTGAAGATGATGTTTAGGGAAAATGTAAGGATGGTGAATGACTACCAGGGATATATATGCAGTAGTAATGGGTCCTTTAGGGAAGTAATGCAAAAGTGCCCTTACGGCGTTCTCTCGGAGAGAGGGTTGTGGATCAAGGAGAGGAAGGGAGGAGGGAGGAAGCCCGACGACAGTCCTCCTTAAAGAGGTCGCGCTGTGTGTTCAAGAACGGGGAGAGGAAGGAAGGGTTGTATGGAGTGGTTACCCTCCCGCGGCGAGGCTGCTTCTTCTCTAGCGGCGGAGGTGGCGACGGTAGTGGGTGGTCCCCCCTCAACAGGCAGCAGCGACTCCTCTCCTTGGCAGGCAGCTACGGCAGGGGCCCGAAGTCCGTGGTTTCGGGGGGCAGCCCCTCGCGCTCGGCAGCGGCGGCAGCGGTTTGGTTTCCCTGGCAACCGGCAGCAAAACGGGGGGGGCGCTCCGGCCCTGACCCCTACGGCTGCGGGAAGGACGCGGTGCTCCAGGGGCCAGAACCCTGGCGTGCCCACAATTAGGGCTCAGGTTCGATCCTCAGGGCAGGCAGGCAGGCCGGCCCGGCAGCGTCCCAGCGCCAGGCTCCGCAGCAGGGGGGGGTCCCGCGCAGGAAGCGTCCCAGCAGGTCTCGGTGCCACCTGCTGAACTCACCGCCTTTTATACCCCCGTGACCCCCCTGTCCAGTCACTGTCCCTGCTGCAATGCATGAACATGCTGATGTCCAAGAGCCCATTAGCATCCATGAGACCCAAGTTAGGGCGGTAACTAGTAGGGGCAGTGCATAACTTGTTGCCCATCCTTCCTGCCTTGTGCCACATCTGTTGTTTTGCTTTCATATGTCCTTGAGCAGCAGGTCCGTTAGCTGGGAGTAAACAGCAGAAGGCCTTTGCTGGCTTAAAAGGCATTTTGTTTAGATTTACGTGGGGAAGGAGAAGAACAGTTTCCCACAGCCTTATATGCTCATCTGAATACCATTTGAAACTGAAACAACATTTATGTTCTTTAACTATACAACAGTAAAGAAAAGAGATTCTAGATGAGTTCAAGATCCAGCAGTGCTCAGTGTTTTGTATATGCATATTATTTTCCCTGCAGAACTCAGTCTACACACACTTGTCAAAAAATAAACTTGT
Source organism: Apus apus (assembly GCF_020740795.1). Taxonomy (NCBI): domain Eukaryota; kingdom Metazoa; phylum Chordata; class Aves; order Apodiformes; family Apodidae; genus Apus; species Apus apus. Next base: position 50,010,344 of record NC_067285.1, on the reverse strand, counting down.
TCATATTCAGATTGGAAATTTGTATCACAGCCGGGGACTTTATTGCTAGTTCTCACTGTTGACAGTAAGAGGTCATACCCCATCCCTTACAATAGCTATAAAATCCATATATCAAGAAAACATATTGAAAAGATTTGTGTTTATTGGTTTTGGTGTGTTTTTGTTCTGTGAACCCACATATATATTCTAACTATAATGGATTATCTCCTGAGATTCTGAAGTCCATAATTTTCAAGAAAAAGCATACATTTGTTAGGACAGGTATACCTTTTTTATTTTTGCCTTGATGCACATAGGTGGATAGATAACCTCTAATACTTCTATCCAGATTCATTTTCTGTGATTCTTTTGATTGTACAGCACTTGTGACCACTAAGTGATAATTTCTAATAGAGGAAACTTTTACAAGTAAAAATAAATTATGTGAGAAAGGGTGATCTCAGTATTTGAACTGTTTCTTAAGAAGACCTAGTTTGGTCTAGAATTATCATTAAATTCATCACACAATCTTCACAGACCTCACATCAATTAAAATAATTCCGCACATCAAAGTGAGAACAGCATCATCACAGATGAAGGAGGTTCAAATCAGTGCAGATACTTACGGGTTAGCATTTGGACTGTGTCCCGTTATGAGTGATATTCTGCCTTGTGAAGTCATGCAAACTTAAAACTAGAGGACAGATTTTTCTGTGCAGCAACACTGATATATGGATACCTAGAGCTAATAACCAATTTCAATAAAGATCTATTCAGTATTTCCCTAGGCTATTATGTCAGAAATTTTAATTATTCCCTTTGAAGCTATTTTTGTGGATTTTCAGTTGTAACTAGCACTTAGTTACCTGACAAGTGGCTGGATTTGCCAAGGATCTGAATCCCTTGGGTAGTCATATCTGCTAAGGTCATCCCAGTGAATTTGAAGAGCATGATGAATGATGCAGTATGACATGTGAAAGCTCCCTCAACAAAATATCAATTAAATTGTAGTATGCCTGACTGAAATCCTAATAGATTTTTTCCCCCCCTTTTTTCCAGTTCATATTTCACCATTAGGGCATGTGTCTGCCCCTTTGGCTTTGAAAGTTGGTTTATTGGTATTATCCATGAGAAAAAAAAAGTCATATGAGCATAAAGATGTAATTTATACATCCAGTTGTTTACAAAGGATTTTAGAGCAGCAATTTAACATATTAAGATTCTCAGTATCCTTTCTGTGCCAAAGAGGTTGTTGCAGTGTTATTTCTGACATTATGCTAAAGGAATGCAAGACAAAATACCTCTCTAATGCGTTGTTATATTGCCAAGACAATGTAGCAAGAAGTTACTTGGAAAATAAGTTTCTATTGTCTGAGCTCAGTTAATTTGTCTTGAAAAAGTACTGCCAGGGTAGTTTAGCGACTTGGTCTGTGGTTTTTTATTTCCTTGCAAGGAAAGACAAATGCAAATCCTGTATTTCTGTCATGTAAAGTTGTAGAAAAATGATTTTAAAAACTTCCATAGTCTTGGCAACTTAGTGAATTTAGATACATTTTATATTTTTATGTCAGATTGTATTTATAAATGTTTCATACTTTCTATAATATGGAAGAAAATTAAACTTTCCCATGATAGACCAAGTCAAATAAATCCTCCCTGAAGAGGAGTCTGAAGTCTTCATGTGGACTTTTAGACTCATAATTTGAAAACTGATTTCTAAAACCACCAATTCATTTAGAAAGTAACTACATTGCCAAATTCAGTGCTGGTTTGCTCGCAGATTTGCAGCCCTCAGTTGTTATTGTGTGCATAATTGGCACTGTCTCAGGCCAGTAGATCTTGAGCAGCTCCATTGCTAGCTCAAGCCTGAAGTCAGACCAGGTGGAGAAGACCAGGTGTGCCTTCACCTGTGTCTCTGAATGGCACCCTCCAGGAGGCCATCCTGGCGTGTACATTGAGAAGGTTTTGGTCTTTAGTAAGTGTAGTTGCCACTTCCTCCTGTGGAGAGGCTGAGGTGTGGGTGGAAGATGCCTTCATCTGGGAGCTGCATTAGAGAGCATCCCACCAGTTGGATTTGCAGGGTAGGAAATCTCTTCTTCCATTGCATGAATGGAAAACAAGCTTCAGCACACAAGTTTGGAGTTATTAGTTGTCAAAAATTCTTTTATTTTGGCTTTTTTTTTTACCTTCTGGCCAACTTAATTTTGCCTTTTTTGTGGTAAAGCCAGTCCAGTAATATTTTCAGTCCTTTAAAAAACACCTGTATGGATGGAAAGACCTGCCTGGAAAGATGAGGCTTGTATTTCCTGTGCGGTGTTACTTGAAGTTTTTGAGGGACTAAGTAAAATATTCTGTGTTTTGCTTCTAACATATTTTGTGATGACTATTTTAAAATGTGCAAAGAGTTCAAAGACTGCCATATTCTAGAAGCAAATTCTATTTCTCTGAATGCCTGCAGAGAAGTATCAGTGGGTGCAGTTCTTGTGGCTACGGCTGAACTGCTGAGTGACTAACATCTGTCCCTTTTTGAAGTGTCTGCTGGGATTTGACAAAATGTTATTTGAATGAGTCTTAAGAAATGACAGAATCCATATTTTCACATACACCTGTTTGTTCCTAACATCTGAGAAGAGAGCGCAGAGTGTAGAGGGGCTTAAGGAAGGGCTTAGAACTGAAGACCAAAAGCTGTGTTTGGACTGGAGTGAATCACAGAATTACAGAACTGGAGTGAAGGATGTTGGCATATAAAGTCTTAAAATAAAGTTTGGGTCTGCAAAGCAATGACAGCAAGTTGCAGGAGACCTCTTCACTGGGGTTCTGGGCTCGGATCTGGTGAGGAGTCACACTTGTGCTCCACTCTGGCTATTGCAGGCAGCACTATTGACAGCAGTAGGTTTAATCACACCATGTTTGTGTCAAGATCTGTGTAAATATTTGCAGAATTGGTCAATGACCTCAATTTCAAATTTATATGCCTAATAACTAGGAAGTTACTCTTTTGCAGTTGTTGGCCACATAGAACCTCATTGATTTAAGAGTCCAACTGCATGTTTGTTTTGTCTTATTTGGTTTTCATTTGTAAGGATATTAAGGAGCTCACATTAAGCCTTTATTTACACATTTGTAAAGCTGCTGCCTCCTGGAAGAAAACTAAGAGGAATTAGGAAGGGGTGACTGCAAATCACAAGAAGTAGTAGAGGTTAGCTCCCTCTGAGGTAGTTCTACAAGATTTACTTCAGTAAAAAGTTAGGAAAAATGTGATTTTGTGTTTTCTTATTTAAATTAGTTTATTAAAAAGTTGTTTTCAAAATAGACTGAACTATGCAAAGTTCTTTTTGCTCCTACCTAATTCTGCATGTGTGTAGTTATCTTCAGTACCTCAACTTTTTCTGAAAGCCTTTTCTCCAGTGGTTGCAGTAGTTTGCAGTAGGTTGGAGTGTGTTCAGAAGTTTTATGACTCTATTCTGTCATAGATTCTACTTGATTTTAATATTTGATCCTGTCCTAGAAAGTATAAGTAGATATTGAGTTGTTTTATTAAATTTTACTTGTTGACTTACTGAAAATGTTTAAGACATGAAAATTTGCATTTACTCTCCTTTTTGTTTTTATACTGTACTTTTGTTTCCCTGCTTGTAAATGCTGGGACTTTGTATTTTGTTACTCCACCCTTTACATATTTAAGCAATTGTCTCTTGGGTTAGGGGTTTTGTCGAGTTGTCAGGCTGGTGTGGTTTATTACTTAAAACTCCTCTTTAAATTTCCAATGTTATGAATATAGCACACAAAGTAGGGCAAATAAACAGTTGTTTGGCTAGTGCTCAGGCAAGATGCAGGAATAGAAAGGATATGTAGCTGTGAAGTTATTTAGGAACCAGCTTTGACAATTCAGTACTTTAAAAAATCCTTTTGGTCAGGTGCTGTGTTGTCATTTCCCAGCTGGATTCAAAAGATACTTGTAAAAAAGTAGCCCTGGGAGACAAAACCACCAGAGATGCAAATTGCGGTGCTCTTATTGCTCACTAGTACTGACAGGAATGATGAAGAAATGCAAAAGGCAGTTTTAGGGATTTGCCACAGGGCAGGCAGGGTTTCATAAACTTTGCTGCTTATGAAGTCTTCGCTGAGAATATTTTTCTACTGAAGTTATCAAAATTCAGTGCTGCAGCAAAAAAATGCGTATGAGAAACAAAGGTCTTTCCAGCTCTCCTATCTGCTGTGTTTTGTGATGTTTTGGAGAGTTTATTGTTGTGTTTGATAATGGAGTATTGTTTTAAAAGGAAGGACCTTTCCTCACCCCTAAAATCCAAACCTTGCCTGTGTAATTAACGATAGCATTGAAATATTTTAGTAGAGTTCATTGATTTATTGAGATCCAAGTATGCAAAGCCTGGAAGAAATGCAGACAGACTGTGGAGCATTTAAAGTGTATTGAGGAAGAGAGATATAAACATGCTGAGTCATGGTTTTTGGTCATTTGTATAGGTTATGCAGGTACCCTACAGTCATTGCACACTGGGGGAGCACAGAGGGAGTCCTGTTGCACTGCTGGGACATGAAAGAATTGGAGCAAGCCCACTGACTGCTGCTTTACTGCTGTTACTTCCAGATCTTCTCAGAGAACCAGCAATGCCCAAAACCATCAGTTTCGCCAAGTGCTTCGAAATACAGGCAAACTACCTTAAGCTTGTTTGTATGTTGCAATAAGTAATTTGTAAGAGATTAATTACTTGAAATTTGGTAATTTATGCTCATCCAAAGGCACACGTGTTTGCAGGTGCAAGATTGACTAGAGTTCCCCAGAAGGAAAGCAGTAGTTTGGGCTGCAGAGGATGGAGGCAGTGTTCACACATAACTCACCTGTTGGGAGTTGTCAGCAGAAGAGTCTGCAGCTGACTGGGACAGAGAAGCATAAGAGAAATGACACCTAAGTAAGTCAGCAAGACAGGGTGAGCCACCAAAAGTGCCCATTTCTTACCTGTGGTCTTTTGGGCAAACATACATTTTATGAACTGACGATACTGGACAAAGCTCCTTTTAAGAACACTGACGTAAAAATGAGGTCTTGGGTGGCCATTCATGGTTCAAGTAGCAGTTTATATATTTATTATAATTATACACAACCTTGACAAGCTATATTGCCATTCAAAAATAAATTGAAGTATTGTCAATTTGCACATGATCTGTCACTAATAAGAACGCCATTTACATACATAGTGAACAATTTGCATACTTGAAACACTGCTTTAAATTCTAACACTCCCATCTTTTCCCTCCCCCCGTCCTGTGGAGATATGTTTAGACTATGTAAACAAACTTTTCCAACTATGCCACATTCAAGGACTGCCGCCTTTTTTTATTAAGCCATTTCAGCACTTTGTAAAGGTGGCTGGTAGGTATAGCTCTTAATTGCAGTTTTGTTTAAAATTTGTTACAGATCACGTTGCAGTGATTTCTTTCCTTCTGAGCAGGAAGATGGAAAACAACCCTTAATGAATCAGGTAAGTAACATGAGCACCTCTGCAGTTTAGGATTCTGCAGTGCCAAGTCACCTTTAGTTGTTTTCACTGTTATTTTTACATGTTTATTAAGTGGCTAAAGTATTCAAAGTTCAACTGTGGAGAAGTAAAAACTCAGCTAAGAGTCAGCTACCACATGCTTTCTCTAGCCTATTACGTATACTCCAAACATGGTCTTGAGAGTTGAAATGAAAATTTGAGGCATTAACTGCCTTGTGTTGAGCACCATGTTTTTTACTACCTCTTTTGACAGAGTTTGTCTTCTGGTGCCTGAAAGGTTAGAAAACTTAGTTTAACAAAAAAAATAAAGCATTAACACGCAACAGAGTAGTCTTCCATCCAGTTAAAGCAAGCTAAGTATAGCAACCTTCGAACTTACAGACACCATACTAACCCACAACTGAAGTCTGAGCATCTGGGCTTCAGTTTAAGGGCTCGCAGAAGTAATTAAGTACTACAGTGTGGTAACACAAAAATGAAAGTACTAACTTCGACATATGAGGTCCATGATGTTACTAATATATAGTAATTGATTTCAGCTTCTCTTCCTACAGCAGCTGGCTAGGTGCTTTGAACCAGCAAACATAGCAGCATATTTGTAAAATGGTTTCAAGTTTTTGAAAGCTAGTGCCTGTTAATTGCAAGTCATGGATAGCTTGGATAAGCAGAGCATTGAGAAGTGTCAAGATTTTAAGGTTTATTAAGGCTGTAAAATTATCACACTAATGTAAAAAAACCAAAAACAACTTTCAAAGAAAAGTCTCCTGTCAGCTCCTTGCCATTTTCCTGAAATGAGACTTAAACATAATCCCTACAGGAGAAAACCCTGCTTAAATATGGAGCATTTGAGAACAGTCAGTAACAGGGAAAATCTGCAGCAGAGGCTGGAGTTCAGCTCACTGAGATGTATCAAAAAAATATTATGTAATTTCAAATGCTGAAATTGTTGTCAGCTATTAATTGAAATAAGGAATTTTTGAACAGATTGGATGCTACAGATCGACAGCCTTCTTTAAATTCCAAACCACATTCAAATTCAGACCAAACAAGGCAAGCTGTACTGAATTACTTTATCATGTAGTACCCCTGTCAGTTTAAAGAAAGAGTATAGAAGTTTAACTCAAAGGGATTGTTAAAAATCTGTTTATGTTACATCTGAATGAAGTTCAAATAAAATCCTGAAGTTTAAAATACGTTGAAAGTAAGCCATGAATCAGTGGTAAAACAGCTACTAAGAACTTCATTTAGAAAAGCAAATTAATTTTAAAATGTAATGCTCAAGACAGAAGAGAACCAGTCCTCTTGAAAGGAAAGAAAAATGTTACCTGTAAAATAAAACAATGTATATCTGCGGTTGTATAACTAAACTTTTACGTTAACTTGCAGCCTGTTATTAACAGATTATTTTTTAAACAAAACTCTACAGCCTTTACAAAGATTGTGCTGCTTTGTATTTTTATTTTCGTCGGATGGAGAGAACATTTGAAACATCAGAAATGTATCTTGCCCTCAACAGTAAGTTGCAAGTAAGACATTAGCAACAAATACTAGCTTTTAAAATACACAAGGTACAGAGCAGCGCACTACTGTTGGTTCCCTTTCACAACTTAGCTTGCAAGATACTAATTCTGGTGCTGTCAAGGTAGCCACAGGGTAACTCACTTGTTAAGTCTGATGCACAAAACCTAATCTTCAAGTTGTGCATAGCTTATAGAAATACTTGAGAACCTTAATCCTGGTAAAATTTCCTCTTTGTAACAGAAAACAGATTACATATTAATAAGTCGTACGTTCAAGTTTGTGACGCTCAACTTTGGAAAGAACAATTTTGTCCTTCCAAATGGGATTCTTAACATGTACATCAGCAGTCCATGGGTAGCATTCTCCTTCACCAGGGATCTAGAGACAGAGCAGATGCACAGAAAAAAACTATTCTAGTAAGAAAACCTTACTACAATTGCTTAAGCATACCTGATTTGAAGCTTGCCCTATTAAGCAGCTGCAGAATTACTCCAGCCTGTATGTGTAAGAATTGCCTCAGACATTTGTTATGCAATATTAAGCATCTGATGGCCATAAGAAGACTTTGTTCTTACATACGACTTTTTAGCTATTAGAGAGCTTATGCTGGAGATTTTCAGTTTGAGCTCTTCTGACTGGTATAAGCAAAACTACTAGATAATGTGTAGATGGGTTTTAGAAAGCCAGTACTTAAGAATGCTACTCACTAAACTGCTGTGATAAATCAATTGAGATTTTAGTGATGTTAAAGCCTACTGAACCAAAGCTAGCTCAGTCACCTACTGACAATCTTAGGACAACCGACACTGAAGTACTGTCACATCCTCAGTGCCAAAGATCCGTGACTACAAGTGGCAGAATTCAAGACTGAGGTTGCAGAGTAGCTGCAGATTTCTTCAAAGTCACTCAGTTTTTGTTCAAGGGCTTTAAGTATGTAAACTCAAGGTGCTAGATGACCCACAACTGATTTTGTAGAGGAATAACAGTAAAGTATGTGTATGTCAGTCATGTGATGTCAGTCATCAAGATACCATTCCAGCACTTGAGCTAGTTTAGCAGGTTTATATCCAGCTATAAATGATGCTTCTTTTCCTGTGAAGGTATCTGGGAGTACAGTTCACCTCTACCAAGTCTAGCTTGGGTCACAGATTACTTTCTTTGTAGCATGAACAGTGGTGGAACATGAAGGGCACGGCTGGAGATAAAGTGGCTGCCAAAGCCATAAACATGAGCATGACCCTTCACTTTTTTTACCACAGCAATAAGCTTCTACAGGAGAACCGTTGCAAGAACACCTGAACACCTAAATGCATTTCTGCAATGGAGTTCAAGTTACTGAAGTATTACACTGCAACTGATCTCAATCTCTTATGCTGACTTTACTAAGAAACCACTTTTCATAGAGTAGCTCATTCCTATTCTAGTATGAGAAAGTGTTTTTCAAGTCAAAAGAAAAGTGACCTGCTCTAGCAAGTGCTACTGTACCTCCAAGACTGACTGAAGCATTCAGAATATATAAACATACACTGGACCTTGACCATGTCCAAAATTCATAAAAGAAAACAGTGACTCAACTGTGTAACATTATAGACACTTTCATTAGATCAAGTAAATTACCAAAGTTAACTGGTAAACTATGCAAAAATTCATCAAGTAGATTCTGTCTTTGGGGGTAATAAATATCCAGTTTGTAAGCTCTTTTGTTTAGATGCTCGACCAGAAGGTTTATGTGCTGAGGACTGAGGCTTAAATGAGCTCTCAGTATTGCTTTCAAGTTTGCAACAAACAGCATTTAAGCAACCTCAACATCAGGGTGCCAATATCCACCTTGCACAGCAAAATTTCTGTTGTTTCTTCTCCCCAGCATAAGATGTTATCAAGATGTAGACTGAATTCAAAACTCAAGTAGTGGTAACATGTGCAAGAAGACATTTTCAAGGGAAAGCTACGCAACAGTCCTTGTATATTCTACCCCTTCCTCTATTATAATAAGCACAGTACTTTATGTACAGCAATGTGCACAGAGGCCATTCACTTAACTTCAGCACATGGCAGAGCCATTTTTCTACCATTTTGTAACTAAGATTGTTAGTAGTATGGGAATCTAAAAAGTGTTTAAGCTTGGATTATTCAGTTCGTATGAAAAAGACCGTACAATTCTCATGGTACAACAACGAGATGGACTAGTATGCCAACTAACCTCTATTTTAATATTTAAATTATAACAATACAATAACTAGAAAAGGTCAGTGCTTAAAGTGACAAGTTTCGCCACTTCAATTCCAATATTTTTCCAAAATAAAGATGCAATTAGATCTACACTTGAGCATCAGTAGTGCAATACAGTATCCTTTCCTGAATAAAGGAGCTGAGGTTTATCCACAATAAAAGCTTTAAATAAGGTAGATTGTTGCCATTTATATATCAATTCTGTATGTTTGATATAAAATATATTGGGAAAGCTTAAACTGACTTACACAATCTACATTTGGCTAAAGCTCCACATAAGCAGCATCAGTGGAAATGAACATCTGAAGTGTACTTAATGTAAAACACTCTCAAAACTACTCAGCAACAAATGACAGAAGGTTGGCTAAGAATAACTGAACATCTGAGGTGTGTACCAGACAAAAAGAATGGACCCTGTGGTTACTTGTACTATTTTAATTAAGTAAAAGAGATGCTAGATTTAGTCCACTTCCATTTCTCCAGGTGGTTTGGTCTGCTGAGAACTGTCCTTTGCTGGTTCAGGTTTTGTTTCGGCACCGCTCTGTCCATTCACTGGTCCATTGTGTTCACCATTGGCCTTTGATTGCCCATCATTGGGAGGTTCTATCTTCGGTTTGGGTTTGTATATAATGGGATTACAGAAGCTATCCAATTCCTAGTTGTAACAGAAGAGAGCAAGTTCACTTGGTGGCACAGTAATTGCATTAAACTACAATGTCTCAAATTTGTTTCAGCTTCATAATGACCTGGAATTTGATTTTCAAGGACTAGACTTTTGAATTCTATCCAGTCTAGAAACTTAAAATAAAACCCTTCACTAGCTGAAGAGCTTCTGATCTGTTAAAAGCCTACATTGTAATCCATTTTCTTGCATGCCTGGTGCTTTGACTCAGGGTATTTTAAAAAGGGTTATTCAGAAGCACTGCTGTAAATCAAAATTCAACACTTATAAAACTACTGCTATCTCTCTCTGGATCTTTTAATAACTTTAAAAGCTCTGCTAGTGTCATATTCTAGCTCAAGACAGAGGCCAAAATCTTCTAAAAAATCCCTTGTTAGAAAGCAACCCACACAATGATGCATTTCTTTTTACCTTAGATTTTGTCAGTATTTCTGCCACTTTGACAACTGGATCCTGAGTTAGACTTAGTTTGTTCTGGGCATTCATTTTGCTGTTCAACCAATTCATAGCTTCATTAATGTATTTTTCAACTTTCTCCATCTCAGCAGGATCTAGGTGATCGTATTTTTCATCCTAAGGAGAAAGGTATTTATAAAGTAACATAATATATGCTTCTCAATTAAGAATTCCATAGACACTCAATAAAATAGGTATCATTGCTTCATTGCTGCAACCCAACAGAAACTGTTTTTAACAAGCGTTTAGTATGAAGAAGGACTACAGAAAAAGATAGACAAGACATGACTTTTAGACATTTGAAATTTAAATCGGGGTACATAGGGTAGTAATGAATTTTCAAGAAAAAATGCATCCAAGATTTGCTGTAGTTTGTTGAACTAATCACAATAGGTAGTCTTGGAAATTACAGGAACAATTGTAAACAGGCATGAATTGACACATCCATTTCAAGTGGTACAAGTTACCATAAAAATGTGACTATGTTTGTGTTCTCATGAAGAAACCATTTTTGCTAGCAATCCAGAATATTTTTAGAAGTTCTCAGAGGCTGAAGCACAACAGCCATTTTAAAGAGGCTTAACAGGTAATCCTACAGGATTTCATTTTAAACACAAAAAATTCTACAGCCAAACTCAAAACACCCGTAATAGTTCATTCCCTAAATAAGTTGCTTCTACCTTATTTTTGTATGCTTCTACTGCTTTCATAAGAAGCTGAATCTTCTTTCCCAGTTCATTTAAAACTTTTGGTCTCTCTTCATGTTCCATATATCTTTCCTGAATTGGCTGTCCAAATTTCTGAAAACAAGCACGAAGATCTTAACAAAATACAAGTTTACTTGAGTCTGGTCCAAGAATAAAACATAGCAAGGAAGGAAGCATGCCTTTAACTTCTCACCCATTCAAAAGTTTAGTGCGTGCCCTTGGCTTTAGTGCAACCAAATAATTTTTTGTCATTTCTAATCTATGTGGAAGCTATTACCTTTAAAAATTAGACAAAAAATTCAGTTTTATGATACAGCTATAGAAAACCACTGAGAACGGAAAACCAGAGCATCTCTTTGGACTGTAATTCTGAACTCCTGGGAAGGGACTAACTACTCAAAAGCCTCTTTCAGATTGTAACAAGACAGAAAATTCCCATAGCAATTACTTTTATAGTAATTATCAACAGTCTGCTTCATTTTGACCGTTTTCAAATTAGGAGCACACTGACATTATAACAAACTGTATTTCTAGCTCTAAACATTATGTACATTGCATAATTAACTACATCCAGATACTATCTGAACATCCATACTTAAAAGTTAATGGATTTACAAAACTCATATATAGCTATGCACACATAAATCCCTCATTAAGAGCTTGGCTTACTTGGCCATAGATACTTATATAAATGCCCCCACTGTCAAACACACATGATTTTTCTAGAAAGTAACTTAAAACCTTACTCTTAATTCCTGAAGCTTATCCATGTATACTTGCTTTGGCTGGTCCTCTCCATCCTCATAAAGCCAGTTTTCTGTGTCCTCTAACATCAAGGTCAGCTTGTTTGAATCCTATAAAGCATCAATTCAAAATATTCAACATGTGATTGTGAAAGAGAATGGTAATCAACAGACTTAAAAGCCAAGATTTTATAGAATGGTACAGGAGGCAGGACAGTCCTACTGATGAGATTTGCACTTGAAGTTTCTGATAGTTACAGAGCTTCAAGATTGATTTTCTAAGAAAGCACATGCATCTCAATATTCTTGCATAGTATATTTACATAGCATGTTCTGTTTCTCACATTCTCCAGTAGCAGCTTGGAAGAAAAAAAAAAATTGGACAACTATACATATAGTTGAAGTTAAAATTGTTTTAATTGGACTGTACTGGGTATAAACAGCCACATATTAGCTTGCCACTGAAAAACTTCAGACAATAAAGAATCCTGCATGTCGGCGTGTCAAGTATCGGTTGTGTCACCTGAACTTCACAGATGTGAAGTTAATTCATTTCATACTCCAAAACAAGTCAAAAAGATCCCTGCAGCCTCCATATAACCCACACTCACAACATATGAATACAGGGGAATTTTTTCCAGCAGCTGTAACACATAAGCAACTTACTTCTTCAGTGATGAATTTCTCAAAGACTCCACACAGTTTGTCTCTGAAATCATACACATACTCTTCAACAGCATTCTTAGCATCATTTCTTTCTTTCTCAAGCTTGTCTTGCATCATCATCTTCCCCTAGGGTGGAGAAAAGCTTATTTAAATCTAAAAGCTTTCAAGTGTCAAGATTTATGATTACTCTCTTGTCTCTGTACCAAAATACTTGGCAGAAGCCTGCCAATTCACAATTACTGATTTAACTTTTCACCTTTGGGCAAGTCATCTCTACTGCAGGCAGAACTGGAATGGGAGAAAAATGAGTTCACATTTAGAAGCTGTTTGGCAAGTGCTTCAACATAAATGGATCAGATATCAATTATCTGACCACTAGAGACAGGTCTAGAAGTAAAGGGTCCTGGTGGACAGGAGGATGAATATGAACCAGCAACGTGGCCTTGTGGCCAAGAAGGCCAATGGCATCCTGGGGTGCATTAGACAGGGTGTGGTTAGTAGGTCAAGAGAGGTTCTCCTCCCCCTCTATTCTGCCTTGGTGAGGCTGCATCTGGAATACTGTGTCCAGTTCTGGGCCCCATAGTTCAAGAAGGACAGGGATCTGCTTGAAGGAGTCCAGCGCAGAGCCACAAAGATGATGAAGGGAGTGGAACATCTCCCTTATGAGGAAAGGCTGAAGGAGCTGGGTCTCTTTAGTTTGGAGGAGACTGAGGGGTGACCTCATCAATGTTTACAAATACATTAACGGCGAGTGTCAGGAGGATGGAGCCAGGATTTTTTCAGTGATGTCCAGTGACAGAACAAGGGGCAACGGGTACAAACTGGAGCATAGGAGGTCCCACATAAACATCAGAAAAAACTTCATTACTGTGAGAGTGACAGAGCACTGGAACAGGCTGCCCAGAGAGGTTGTGGAGTCTCCTTGGCTGGAGACATTCAAAACCCGCCTGGACATGTTCCTGTGTGATGTGCTCTGGGTGATCCTGCTCTGGCAAGGGGGTTGGACTAGATGATATTTTGAGGTCCCTTCAATCCCCTAAGATTCTGTGGTAATGGTTTCAAACTGGAAGAGGGAAGATTTGTATTACATATTGGGAAGAAAATTGTTAGTGTGAGAGGGGTGAGACACTGGTACAGGTTGCCCTGGGAAGTTGTGAATGCTCCCTCCCTGGAAGTCTTCCAGGCCAGGTTGGATGGCGCTTGGAGCAACCTGATCTAGCAGGAGGTGTCCCTGCCTATGCAGGGGTGTTGGAACTAAATGATCTTTAAGGTCCCTTCCAACCCAAACTATTCTGTGACCTGGGTAGTTAAGTCTTGTGAAATGGATTAATTTCTCAAAGAAACCTAATCAAAACAAAACCCCTTATGATTAAGGACAAGCCTCCAAGGAATTCTCAATTAGATAATAAGTTTATGGTTGCAAGTACTTTCTGGATAATTATTTCTAGTGACATTAATTTGTTTATGCTGCTTACCTCATTTTCTACATAGGAATTGATAAGATCTTGTCCCAGTTGTCTATAGAGGCTTGCCTGTATAGGTAGGTCAATACTCTTAACTTTTGCTTTAGCCTTTGGCTGGGCTGGATGATCTTGCTTGTCTCCAGAAGCAGTCTATAAAAAGATTTACGCTATTAATAAGCTTTCAAGAATAGGAATATTACTACATATACACTCAAAAAAGAGAGACAAATTAAACTAGAATGACAGCTACAAATTGATTATATGTAAATGAAGAACCTAGTTACTCCTCTGCTATTCAAAACCACCACTACCTTAGTTTTGAGCCAGACTGATAGAATTTAATTTCTTTAAACATCACATGAAGAACTGCTGAGAAAACCTGTTTAAAATAACATACTGTTCTTCACAATGTTTGAGTTCCCCTAAATTCTATCTTCACTTCAAAACTATTTTAAAAGAAACTTACTTCGAAGTCTTATGTTCAAAATCAAAGTGCTAGTGTAGGATTCTTAACTTAACCATTTCAAGATAGCTGTACTCCTCTAAACACAGTCCCATGTTTACAACTAGTAAGATAAATTACTTCAAGAATACTGGGCAAAAAAAATCTAAGGGAAACAACATTGCATTTCCTCATCAATACTGAATACCAACTTTTGTTTCGGTTCCTGCATTTTCAGTTTCCTCATCTGCTTGATTCTGTTGTTCAGCTTGACTCTTCTGAATACCTTCATCTTGATCCACCTGCATTTTATCCTAGAAAAAGAGTTACAAAGCTGAATGCGATCGCTTGCTATACAATTTAAGCCTGACATCAATTACAATAGATGACAGATACTATAGACTTCAGAATCAAACTTAGGAATTTTTGATTGGCCATATTTAAACAGGCATTTTGATATAGTACTTGTATCCATATCTTTCTCAAATAAATTCTATTCAGCCTGACCCCCTTGAAATATGTTGCTGTCTGCCCCCTGTTAAAGAATTACACTAAGCCCTGTGAATACTCCTTTCATTCTAAGTTAGAAATAGATACATATAAATGTATGCAAATAACATTCTAGAAACACATCACCAACACAGGCAGTAACTATAGGTTCTCTATGGAACAGCCAGAACTTCAACCTCGGATCATTTTTCACCTAAACTTTAACATTTGTAATCCAAAGCAGAAACAACTTAGTAATTGTAATTGTTATCTGTATCTCTCTCATAGGACCATAAAATTTTTTTTGTAGTAGCCTCTTGGAGCACATAACCAACTGTCTTCCCTCCCTGCCACCCAAAATTAAGAAAATTTCACTTGTTTATAGTTCATCTATGCCTTATTCCAAATGTAAGGACATGGATGAAATCACTAATTAGTGGTGCTGATCACTTGAATTAGCTTAAGTAATAAAATTCTCTTCCATTGCTGCAGAAAATCTTTTAGTAATACAGTGATGGCTAAGTCAAAAGTTTTCAGGATGACTCCAATACTTGGACATCCAGAGCATCAATAAATAATGACCTGTATCTGAAGTTCTAAGATTATTTCCATGATAAGGAACTAAGATTCCTAGAATCACTGGATTCCTGGGTATGCATGTAAAATAATTCACTATTAGTTCTACGAAATAAAAGAAAATTTTACTTAGATTTCAAATTCTAGCACAGGTGCACATATTGCAGTTTTGATATGTGAATTGAGTTGGCAAGTTTTTAATGATGGAAGCTGGAAACAAGAAGACTACTTTTACTGAATTTAGGTTTTGACACTTCAAAGTAGGAAAAAAAATAATCCTCATTTACTGTTCTCACTGTTCACAAAGAAAAGGCAACTGGAAGCAACTGTTTTACCTACACAGAAAAGCTAGAGGGGCAAAATAATACATATATGCACCACAAACCTCTGCCTCCTCCTCAGAGTCAAGGGGACCATCCTCAATAATGCAAGGGGATTGCTGACAAGCACCATTGTAAAACAGAACACTTGTTAGATGAATGGAAGTATTACAAAGTGAAAGCCTGAGGATGAAAGTGGTTACTCTTGAATTGTACACAGTGTACTACTCATCTTTGTAACCTCCACCTGCAGCACTACACTAAATGCCAGCTGTATCACTTTCAACCCTTTTTCACTTGCATACAGACATCAGATGCAGAGTGTTTGTCCACAAGGAACTGCATCATGTTTGACATTTCAAATATGATCAAGTTCCTGCAAAGCAGAAGGATATTTAAGAAGTAGCTTTTATCCATTATGCAACACTAAATGTGTAACCAGTTGCTCTAATTCCTGTGGTATATTCAAGTAAAGCGGGAAAAGATATCATAGACAAATTTTCAAAGATAACAACAGGAAATGCATCCACCCCTTCCTCTACAGAGAACTGCCAAGTGTTTGTTTTTCCCAGCCTCACTCCATAAGGAAAACCTCCTTCACGATGCCTGACTGTCTGAGACTGGTTGCACTGCTGAGCACTTTGCAGCCTCAGAAAGACAGCAGGATTGTGAAGCAGCAGCTTGATCACTTCTTTATCCTCTTTTTCTCTACACAATCATCTCTCCCCTGTGAGCTGTGAAATACCATCCCAAGCTACAAAAGGGCAAAAGCAAAAACGAAAGGCTGCTGAAACCACTGCTAGTGTGCCCTTCCCAGCTGGAAAGCACACCCTGGCACCCAGTCCTCAAATCTGCAGTACCCAATATAATAGTACCTCACTACTCTGTGATCTACTCTCAGTACCACTGCACTATCAAGAAGTTTGATACTCCTTGCACTCTAATGAAAGAAAATTCTGTTAATTTTTCAGTATTAATGACAATGCTGTTCGGTGTGTATTTCTGTAATTTTCCCCTCAGAAGGGGGGCTTACAAGCCAGTTTGTAAGAACTACTAACACTGAGTACATGAAATACTCAATGAAAATGTAGTAGTTCAGGAAAAACAAACCTTTATACCTGATCTGTCAACAGATCTCATTAAATATATTGCCTTTTGATAGCAAAACTAGATAATGCAAAGACTAGTGGAGAAATTGCAAATAATGAAAAAATTAAAACTTTCTTTAGGGTCTGGTTTTCAAACTTTTTTTTCCTCTCTGTGGCACCATAATAAAGATGAAGAAATGTGTTACATAACTGGAGCGATAATTTCAGCGTGGAGAAGTAGTAATTGTCAAAAGGTATACATGATGATTTCACCTCTAATTATTGACTCTCTTGTCAGAATTACCAGCAGCGTAGATATTTACAAGTTTACGTACCAGCTCATCATCTCTGCCTTGGTTCTTACTTGATGATTCAGTGTCCATGGGTGCGTCATTGTGATCGCCCTCTATGTTCTGTTTCTCTATGATAGAGGCATTAGCCACGCTGAAAAGGCCGTGAATATTGACACGCACTTTAACCTTCACTTTGGAATTGTCACCATCGTGTTGGGGACCAACATTTTGAATAGTGAAACGCCCTTGAAAAAAAAACAAAGACTGTTTTAATTGTTCCTCTAAAAATAGTGAAAGAGGAAAAAAAAAAGAAATCAAGTGCATTCCTTGAAGGGTGTTAATTTAAATAGCAACTTAATGTAACTTAAATAAACCTATCTGGAAGCTTCCTACTTAGCTGTCAATTCCATAGTCTAAGCCACAGCTAGATAAAAGTGAAACCTAGCTCCCTGATCGTTATTGATTAACTAAGCAACAGTAACATGTTTTTACTTTATTTCATTAAAAGTCAAGGTTAGGCATTGTACTCTGTTGCCTCCTAGGGAAATGACTTTGATTCATTGCAAACGGTTTCCATCATCCACATAACTCAACATTTTATATTTCAGTGCAAAGTTTAACAGAGACAAGACTTGATCTGAATTTGGCAATAGGTATGCACTGCACATTTTTGAGAATGAACAGTGCTTATCAAGACTTCCAGAAGCAATAAGGTTGATACTTTATTTTGCAACTTACTGCAAATTTGAGTGCAAATGATGCAGACTGTGCACATGTAAAGAAGAATGTTAAAGATGACAGACTTCTTACATACACGGCTAAATAGGAAGCACCAAGTTTATATCTGATACATAAATCAGTAAATAAAATTGTGACTTAAGGAACATGAAGAGTCTACTAATAACAGAAAGATAGTATTAGGTACCGGGAAACTTATTCATACCATCTAATACTTTAGACTCTACTACAGATGCTTAAGTTCAGGAAATGCCCATCTTGTATGTTCTCAACAGAAAGAAACGTGACAGATGCCTGTCTGGACAGGTAACTATCTAGTGCTTACAACTCCTTTGAGCCAGTTTCTTTGAAAAAATCCAGGCTGGCAGTCACATAAGATTCTTACCCATTTTATAGAGTTCAAAGAACCAGACTATAGAGCACTGCACTCTTTGCACCTACTAGTTTTAAAGCATTCAGAACAGTGAAGACAGATAGAAATATTTATTTTCTTTTAGGAACTGCCAAAAGATGATGTCGATACCGTTTCATCACTGCATCTCAACCAAGACAACTTGTGCTGAACCTTTCTAAAGAAACTAGGCTTTTCTATAACCTAGGAAATACACAAGCAGCGTATCTTGAAAAATGGAGAAATACTTGTCAGCAGGAGTTGAGTATGTGGGTTTTATTCACATGGCCTTACCTATTCTGGAGTCAGGATAAGGCACTTCATGCGGATGGGTGTAGAAAGCTTCCAGGTCAAAAGGCTCTTTCTTGTGGAAAGTAATTACTTTAGAGAATGGAGCAGAATGGTTCTTACTGAAGACTTCACACTCCCTAAAGCAGTAAAATATTAAGTAAGGTTAAACCACTGAGCATCACACAATAGATAATAAAAAATCAAGGGATGTTAATGATCAGCAGCTGTGCTAACCAAGCACAATGATTTAGTTTCAGTCAGTTTATGTCAAGAGTTACAGGTTGAAGGCCTGTAGCTCTTGAAGATGGACTATGCATTCTGTATTACACTTCTCAAAAACTGAGCAACTTCACACTAAAATTTTAAAATTAAAGTTACTAAGCAGCAAACAAGAATACAGAGGTATAATGCAACAAAATTAAAACTCTTTGAGTGGACAACAGGTTCAAAGTCTGAGGCCTGGTCTTTCACACTTTATATATAACCAACACACACTTCTTAGTAGGCACCATATAACATACCCTGTTCCTTCCTCGTAAGATGATTTCCATCTTAACGTTATAGAATAAGGAACAACATCTGTGATGGAAAATTCACGCACTTTAAAAGCTGGGGAAAGAATTGCACACTAGAAAAGACAAGACCAAAATTTTATTAAATCCATGTAGTCAAAGAAACAGTGAGTACAATACTTAATACCCAAATGCAAAAAGGCTACAATTCATACAGGTCACATGGAAGTCCTGGTTATCACACAACTTTTATCAGAAGCTTTCTATGCTTAGTAGAAAGTTAATTTGAACTGGAAGACTTAACTAAAGTAACAGATGCTACATCCCCACTGACTGTCAGTAAAGATATCCAGGCTTCCAAATGACTACACAGAAGTGCAACACTGCAATTTGGGTCATCAAATTTAACAGGTCTGTAACAAAACCATCCTTCTAACATGACAGAGCAGCAAATTAGCAAATATAAGACAATTTCTTAAGGGTTACTGTCAAGTACTGTTGAAAGAACAAAACTCTATGTCTTGTTTCAGCTGTAACACCTTTTGCTTTTTGTTAGTTGCATTTCATTAGTACATGATAAAAGAAGCAATACTGAAGTTTCATTTCAATAATTATACCTGCAAGGCACAGCCTCTTGCAACAGCTTCATCAGCATTTAGTGTGGTGCTTATCTCTTTACAGAAAAAGCTAGAGATCTGTTCCTTTACTGCTGGAATTCTAGTAGCCCCACCTACTATTTCTATACTGTAGATATCTTCACGTTGAAGTTCTAGAAGAAAAAGAGTACAAAGCCTTTAGTCATCAAGATAGAAAAAAAGCTGTCTTTGGACAATAAAAAAGATAGAATTCTCTTATTATCCAGACACTGTGACAAGCACTGAATATATTCAATGGCTGACAAGATGTTTACAACCAGATCTGTCTTATGTCCTATTCACTCTTTGTCCCTCCTCCAGGCTACCAATTTTAATTGCATAGTCCTGGAAAACTCAGGATCTTTGAGGACAGATGTTCTTTAAAAATGCATTGCCGATGTGCATCCCCTTTCTGGTATGCACAAACTCAAGTGTGTGTAATTAATTGGGTCTTCTTTGGCAGCTCTGTACTACTGGACAATACCTCTCCCATCCCAAACAAGAACAAAATTAAACTCCAAATCTACCTCAGTTTATATTTGGTTTTATTTTTTCTCAATAAAGAAAAGCGAAACACTTAAATAAAAATATCTAAGAAATATTAGACTGTGCTTGCAGGGTAACTTCCTAATTCTGAATTCAAGATACATGTATAAAGTGATCTCAAACACCTGTCAGTCCTTGAACAGCTCTGCTCAGCAGTTACTCAGGTTCTTACTTCCTCTATTAGTTATCTAGCCAAGATAAGCAGAATCTTCCCCTTTCTTTTAGTTGAAGATGTTGCAATTAGGTGTAAAACATTTTCCTGTGAAAGTCTAATCTCTCCTTTCTACTACATTAGGCAAAAAAACAAAACAAAAAAATTGTTATTTGCACATGCTTCAGATAATTTGGATAATTATGTTCAAGAATATACTGCCAAATTCTCAGGTCAGTGAGGACATGTATGTATTGCATATGGAACAGGCTGGCCAGACAGTTGCAGTAAAGAGAAACTTTTTCCCATTATGGTTCTGGTTCTGATTGTTTTGTGTTTTTATATAAAATATTTCAGAGCCAACCTTTTCCATTACATGGGGTGAATGAGGGTCAATAAACCAAGGTTGCAGAGTGATTATGTGCACTAAATGAGCCAGGAAAGGGATCATGCATACATGACAAGCATATGAATGGAACTTACATTTAACTTTTCAGTACTTAGCTTTGCAATTCTAATAAATACAAAAATATATTAAAAAGATAATCATTAAAGAGATCCAGGATAACTGGCTTACTAGTTACTGTCTTGAACCAAAATCAGCACCTATATTAACTCCTACTTACTAGCTTGATCCATGGCTGCTCTTAGAGGAGGTTCCACTCTGGACAGAAGGGCAGCACACAATTGTTCAAACTGACTTCTGCAGGAACAAGAAAGCGTTTCAAATTACAAGACAGCTTGGAGACCACATTGCACTGTGCTTCAGTGAAAATGATGCTTAGTACCTGTTCATTTTACTGGAGACATCAAGGTCATTCATGAAGCACTCGATATTGAGTGGAAGGTCAGATGCATTTGCACTCATAAGCTTCTTCAGTTTTTCACATTCCTGATACAATCGTAGCACTGCTCGGGGATTCTCTTTTACATTCAGTTTGTATTTTGTTCTAAATTCTTCAGAGAAGTAGTCTACCAAAGCCTCATCAAAATTCCTGCCACCTAGGAAAGGGTCAAAGGTAGTAGCCAAGACCTGTACAGAAATGAAAGAACTAAGATTAGACATTATTAGACAATGTTTGTTTAGATGCAGGGATAGATTTCATACAGACACTATTTTATAAGTGTTTACAACACTTAATAATAGGTCTGATATAGGGAGATGTCTTTGTTGTTTTCTCATCTTGTATGCAGTTGCTACATAGAACAACTTAAGATCACTCCTCTATTACTTAGTTTCTGCCCTCCCCCCAAAAAATATGGTCACATCTACCGTGCTATTTTCTATCACACTGAAACCCCTACTCAGTTTACTAGCTCACTGAAGACAGACTAGGATAGCTTTTTTGTCATGTTCCTACCAGTTTGGCACCATTCATTCAGAACAGAAAACCTCACTATCATTTTCCATGATTTCAGATAACTACATTTTGCTATGCAAGACAAGTTTGCAAAAACATTCAGCCAAGAGTAGCTCAGACAAAAATCTCCACACCAGGAAGTGAAGACTGTTGTTTTACTTCACATCCTGTTGTATTTAGATTTTCAAACATCATGGGTGACAGAAAAAAGAAATCATCATAGAGCAGTTCAAGGAGTTCAATGATTTCCCATTGATAAGTCAGCTGCACAACTATAATGCTTATGAAACTACTAGAAATGCAAATATTTCAGTGACACAACATGGCACAATAAACTAGAGAGTATGCTTAACAGTCAAGCACTTTTCAAAGCACTTTAGAATACTTCATTTCTGCATTTTATCAAGATTGATTTGCTAAGATTACAAAAAAAGTTTTTTTTTCTTCACTCAGCATTTAAATATTATTTGCTGTAGACATTTATTTAGTTCACAATCTTTCCACAGAATGGTATTTTGATAATTACTCAATTATATACTTCAGGAATACGGGATTTTACTTTGTGACTTAGAAGATTACCTTCAGTTTTCCCTTGTTAAATGCACAGATTGAAACCTGATACGCAGAATGCCCCATATCTACAAAGACCACGTTTCTTGGCTTCTCTTCCAAGGCTGGCAGATCTTGCTTGTATATTCCATAGGCTAGGGCAACTGAAAAACACCAACCCACAAATGTGAAGGAAAAGCTGTAGAGAGCTGTTAAGCATGCATTAAAAGCAAAACCAAAAGACAGACACTACTTTTTGTTTACTCTTTCTAAACACCTTCATTACTCTGCTCAAACAGAACGTAACGGTCAAAAGGGTCCCGAGTTTTAGACCACTGAGTAACCATGTTGTTTTTTTTTTTTTCTTACTGTTTGATTTATAATTTTACTAGCAAATTACCTCATTTTCATTTATACATTTAAGTAGTCTCTATAACCTAACATCTCTCCAACAACAAATGCATGCTGTGCACCATCAAAGCACTAACTGAAGTCAGCAGCATGTGCACCATAATACACTTACATTTTTAGATCCAGAATTTATCAGAGTGCTTATTTTTGCTTCTGTTTAAGAATTACTGTTCATACATGAAGTAACTCTTCACAGAAGTGAACATGTTGAAAATATATTTTTCACTGTCAAGGGAGTAAATATATGTCAAATGAAGGTTTAACACTACTAAAGCATCACCTTGGCATTTCAGTTCTGCTTGTAGCCAAATTAACATTGCAATTTGTGAAACTGCACATAGTAAGTCTCATGCCTACATCTCTCCTTTGGAATGCCCTACTTTCAGCATTTTTTTTAGCTCAGCTCTGCAAAATTCAAGCACACTCAAGAGATTTAAAAAAATGTTTTAGAGGACTAGCTTATACAATCAAGGATTTCAGTACCAGTGCTAATTTGGAAAATTGTTTGAGACTTGCTAAAAATCAAAGAGAACTTAAATAAAGACACAATAATCAGTGGTTTAAAAAGCTCCACCTTTAGTTCCCATTAAGTGTAACATTTCTATATTCTAGCCTAGAATTCAACAAAACCAGAAGAGGGCATTAAATTACTTTCTAGAAACACCAGTTGTGCCAATGCACAAGTTTCAACTGTCATTATACCACAGACTTATACTTGACTTATTTGGATATTTTTAAAAGTCATGAAGTTGAAGTTACTTCTAAATATGATCAGCAGATGCAGGTTGTATCTGAAAATACTGTACTATGCTATTATTTAATACAACAATTGAGAATTTAGGTCAGGTGCACAACCCAGCTGGATCATTCAAAGCTTTTGAAGCTAGTTCAGGCCTTCCTGATACAGCTGCTATAGATCTATGGTAGAGCAGAGAAGCAACAACAAATACCAGCTTTATTTGAAAAGCAGAGAAGCTATTTTCAAGTGGCACTGTATTCAAGTTAGCAAACCCAAACTCCAACCATGTCTCGTAAGTGCTGAACACCACCTCTGAAACAATTGCTGTGCTTCCAGTCCACAACATGGATTAAGCAAAACTAGCCTGGATAGCTTTTTCACCAAGCTCCAAATTGTGTAACAGGAGCACATCATCACCTTCACAGATTCGACAGCCAGAATGGGTAAAAAAAAAGCAAAAAAAAAAAAGGCAAGAATTGCTGCCCTTTACCTGCTGTAGTTTCATTCATCAGCTTCAGACAATTTAATCCTGCAATCTGTGCAGCTGCCATTACAGATCTTCGCTCAGCATCAGTGAAGAAACTGGGTACCTGTTTCCAAAAAATAATTATGTAGGGTATGATGACTTTTTAATTTCACAAAGCAACCATATAAATTCCAATACCACAAGAAACTGTTACAAGCTAACCTCAGATTAATAAGGCAGTCTGAATAAAAAAACTACATGACTCATTGTAGTGCATGTTGTAATTAAATATGTACCATCGCCAAAAAAAGTACTGAAAATATTTTCAAGATTCTTCTGACTCTTTGACCTTAAAAATCCTTACTTATGTGAGGTATTCTTTGTGTCTTCGTGGATCATACGGACGCAAGGAAAACGATCAGGGTAGATCTCTATCAGCTCAAGTATAGAACTTCCCAGTTACCATGTCTGTCAGACAGAGAAGGGATAACCCCAATGCCTAGACTTTTCACCAGAGAAGAAGTCAGGCAGTAAACAAAAACAATGTGAAAAGCAAACATTTAGGACCTCCTACTGGGAACAAAACCTTGTCTTCAAGCTCAAACCTCTACTCTCCTGCCATGGGTGAAGACAGACACAGGTAGTTTAGGCTTCTCAAATTGCCGGAATGACCCTCAGAGTCACAGAAGTTCAGGCAAATCTCAACTACACTACAAACCAATGGTGTTCAACTACGTAATGATGAAGAAACTTAACGTGAATTTGGGAAGGTTCTTTGGAACTGAGGAAGATGTGCTTACACAGAGCACAGTTCCTGTTTCTAACAGAAACTACAGTAATCAGGATTATTTACAGAATACTTGGAGTTAACCAGCTCAGATCAGCTTAAGTAGTATGTTCTTTTTGAAAACACGCTCTTGATTTATCAGCTTTTCCATCTTCTCACTACCAAAGTTTGCAATAAAGGCCGATTTTTTTTTAGAGATGTGATTTCTATCCACTACTTGTATCTTTTCCCATTGCAGCGTGGCATAAATTATACTAGCTTACATAAAGTTACCTATAGAAAGAATGTCAATAAATACAACTTACTGAAATCACACAGTCTGCCACTGGTTTCTTCAAAGCGCTTTCTGAAGTCTCTTTAAGTTTGGCCAGTAACATTCCTGTAATCTGTTCAATTGCAAACAGTCTCTCTTCATCTAGGTATCTCACCTGAAACAGAATTGCAATTCTGTAATACATCACCTCAACTTTTCCCTAAGATGTGCAACTTAGACATTTTTTTGCAATTTTGATCAGTAAGACCCAAGTTTTAACACCAGACTCTGGACACAGATAGCTCTCCATGTGAACTGATGCATTAAATTTGTGCTACCTATGACAAATTGTAACAGTTCAGTTCACCTAAGAATTATTTTGTGGGAAACCTTAACACCTGTGTTATCTCTTGACACCTGTACATATCTTCTCGAGAGGAGAAGGCTGACCTTATTAATGCCTCTAAGTATCTAAAGGGTGTGTGCAAGGAGGATGGAGCCAGACTCCTTTGGGTAGTTCTCAGTGACAGGGGAACAAGCTGCAACATACAAAGTTCCTTTTAAATATAAGGAAAAAAATATTTATGATGAGGGTGACAGAGCACTGGAACAGGTTGCCCAGGGAGGTTGTGGAGTCCCCTTCTCTGGAGATATTCAAGACCCACCTGGATGCAGTCCTGAGTAATGTGCTCTAGGGGATCCTGCTTTAGCAGGGGAGTTGGACTAAATGATCTCTAGGGGTCCCTTCCAACTCTGACTATTCTGTGATCTCAAGGGGCAATTTACAATGCTACAGTACTTCTTTTGCTTGATGGGGGATTTTAACTAAAAAAAAAAAGTAAATAGAAAATCAACAACGAACACAGAATCATATTTGTCCTAACGTGAACTAAAACAAAGACTTTTGGAGCAAATCCAAGGAACATTTGCTTTCTGCAAGGGTCACTCAAGCACATGAAGTGGGGAAGGGGCAAGTGAAACATTTCTAACTCCTGCCTTTCTCAGGAAACATGTGAACTTCAGCCTTCATGTGAGGTTCCATGTCCTGAATTCCAGAAAAGCTGCAATCCTAAACAGTCTTCTGCAAGGAAAACCTGGCAGATGAGCAGCAGTTATATTTACAAGGGCAATTAGTATGATACAAGCAAGAACACAGAACTTAAGAAATTCATTTTGTGTGGTAGAACTGCTTTCTGGTGGGGCTTTATAAGTGCACTACGAATAATTGGGAGATTTGCTTCAGAAGTACTCTCCTGATCCAAATTCCAATACTTGGAGAGGAGCAGTTTCCACCCATTTAGTTTAGAAGCAAATGTAAAATATCTTGTTTGGGTTAACATCTTCAGACTGTTATTTCTGAAACTTGGTCTCTGCATGTCTGTAAGACCTGAACTCAGATGAGACTAACACACTGTATTTATACACATCTGAAGGTAACTCTAGTAAGGTAAAGTGAAAAGTTACTAGTGAGACTATAGAAAGCTAATACAATTGATGAGAAACCTCAACAGACATCCCAAAGCAAGTGCAATACTTGAGTAGATGTTACTGAAGAGAACAAAATGTTCTTCATCTCTCAGTAACAGCAGATTTATTACACAATTTCATTAAGGGTGAATGAAGCAAACTAAACCTTTCTTGCGGTAAGAGCTATTAACATTTTATAGCATACACATATGGGAGACAATGCACTACCTTCTTTGTGCTACTTGATTATTAGAAGACACGAGTATGTAATACAGAGCAAGTATACTCTAGATCTCCCTCAACATTTAAAGAAGTGAATGAACTGTAAGGAGAAATGAGAAACAGCAAAACTAGACAAAGGCAGGCTCTGTGAAAAACAAGAGGTGTTATCGTACTGGTTATCACCTAACATTTATTTTCAAAACGAGTATGAATATATTTAGACTTTTTTTAAGGAAAATGTAAGTTCTAGGAAGAATTTCAGTGACAAAGGCCCAGAGTGCTCTCATCTTTAACACTAAAGATACTCTGCACAAAGCTCTAACTCACCTTTACTCCTACCGAGCCATTTGGCATCTTCTGAAGTTCATAGGGAAGCTTGGCCCTTTCAGATTGTATGTAAGGATCTTCAAATGCTCTTCCATGAAGTTTTTTGAAACCATGTAATGTATTTTTTACATTTGTGACAATCTGTGGAAAAGATATTTTATTTTTAATTACCATGACATGCAGACTATAGAAGACTATCCAGAAATGAACTCTTAATGGCTTAATGCACATACTGAAGACTTGTGTCAAGCCCCACACACTTATTAGAAAGCCAAGGGTGGGGGGAGATAAAGAAGAATATTTTTTTAATCTGCAGTCTCCATTAAACAATCTCAAATTTACTTCCCTCTTTAATATCCAGTAGTTTGCTGCTATCAATTTTAACTACCCTTTCTATTTTATAGAAGCTCTCTGATATAGTATGCAGTATTAGAGATTATATTATAAATTATTGCTACAGCTGTCTGCAGGAACAAATTAAGCTATTACCTACATTAACATTAAATGAAGCTTCAACAAATTAATGTATTTCACTTCCTTTCTAAGTTCTCTAATTCAGATCCCTCCTGGACATGAAGCCTCCCCACACTTATCTCATCAGTGTTCCACCCTAATTACTTTAAAGACAGACTTTTAAGAAAGGACTTGAACAACCAAATCCCAACAAATGTGGTATTTAAGCTATGAAATTGCTCCAGGGTAATCTTCTCCAAGATGAACTAGTCTGATTTAATAGTCTAAATTGCAAACTTTATAGCTGGGAAGAGTACTGACAGGACACCTTCTCACCACCAAAATTCAGGGGTAGCACTCAGTTAAAAAGTCTAAAGTTTCTCAGACTGAAAGTGATACAGCCCCTGCATATACTGACTGCTCACAGTACAAATGGCAGGCTCGATTACCTTTATCTTCACCAGGCAAATTTCCAGTTACCTAAACCCTATACCAAGGGGCAGGAAGTCCTCAGCACGCTAACACAATGCATGGACCCAAAGAAAGCAGGCAAGACCAGATCTATTTTGTAGATTTGCACTGGCCATTATTAATTTTTACATATTTTCCTTCCTAAGGAAGGTTTTCTTAGATTCCAGGTGAATTTACAGAGCATGAGAGAAATTTTACTTCTGTTCAAAGTTCCAAATTGAGACAGTAAATGACTACGATGCATTCATTTAACATTATGAGCAACCACCAATTGCTTTCATTCCTTCATCTTTTCTGAAACGTACGCACAGTATTTCTCACCACCCCCACTGGAGATTTAATGAACTATCATCTTACCGCTATGAGTAAGGCTGAAAAAAAAAAAAATCTTTTACAGGGAAAGAAACAAAGTTTTCTGTTTCTTCACATTTTTTACTCTCAATGACAGAACAACGTAGAAATACTGTTTCAATTTTAATACAGGAATATACTATTGAAGCAGTATTACTGCGCCATGTACACTTATTGTGGAAAATAGACTTTGTAATAGAAAAATAAATTAATTTCCTTCCCATAGTTCAACAGCAGACAAGTCAAGTAGGTTTGATCCATTTACCTGGCTCTTTGCTGCATTCCCAATGGCCCGGGTCTTGGATCCTAAAGATATACATGCTCTAAGTAAAAACAGAAAAAAATAGAAAAACAGCTTTAAATCATCATAAAGTATTTCCATGGTACTTTAAAACACCCACAAAAACTGAAGTAGCAGAACATGGATGCAGTACTTAACAACATTATTGCATGAAACACAAGAACTTGCAGTGGAATTCTAGTTATTTTGTTCCTTGCACATTAGTTTAGAAACTGCAAGCAATGACAATTGTTCATAATAATTGCATTTAAGGAATTCTTGAAAAGCTTTTGTTTTCTACAGATCTTATCATAAAGGTAAAGAATTAGGAGTTATTTTTGGATCACAGCTTATAACCAACGAAGCCTGTGATGTTTAATTTAAAAACCAGAACTTTACCAGTTTTTCTTGACTCAACAACCCTGAAATCTGACAGTGCCACATTCACACTGTAAAAGCCATCAGCAATGATAATTGTCAAACAATAAAAAGAAACACCTAAAGTAGCTGAATAGCCCAATGCTACCAACTGTTGAGCACTTGGCATGACTGGGGACTACCAGGTACACACTGCAAACAAGTCAAAAGGGAAACATCCAAGAAGTCTGGGAACAGGTCTGAGCCACCAAGGGCTCGGGAAGATCTAGAGTAATCCATGGCCCCTTGCAGCTTGCTGTTTTTAGGTTACCACTAAGCATCCCTCTCAGCCTCACCTCTGGCTCCAGCAAAGGCTGCTCCCATGTCCCCAGCCACCATCTGGCCACCTCACTACTGACTTTGGAAACTTTTTTTGGAAGTTACTTTTGCCACACCTTCACTTTACAGATTGAAATAGAACTCTTGTCCTAAAAGGGACGTGATCTGGCTAAAACCATTCAGTAGAAAATAAAGATTCAAGCCAGATTTCACACAGTTCAAATTTAATTGTTTAATGAATGCATAAAAGTCACTTACAGTAGGTTTGTTCCTGCCTCCTCTCCATCATTACTACAATGAGGACACTGTAATTTGATAGTATTCTCTAACAACCTCTTCTGCTCTAACATCACCCTGAACATGCAAAACCTCCTCCAGACTGAATTGCTCTCAACAGACAATGCATTGCCCTACATTTTCAAAAACATAGTTCAGCTTTCACAAACAGATTTACACTGTTTAACACTACAGTTCCCAATTATATTTTGTTGTAATTCAGAAAAGTCAAAAAAGCAATTTACAAAGGGTGCAAATGGTTTACATTTATCTTATGGATAATAACATGTGAATGCTATTATATCATACCTTTTCAGTGTAGGAATTTGAATTTAACTGTTGATAGCAATACTTGCAAATGCCCCTCTGCACAGCATGAAGCACCAAGTCAGAAGCTACTTATCCCATCAGAATTCCTGCCATGGTTTACTCCAATTACTCAGTTACAGGACAAGGGCATGGATGGCTTCTCCCTCCCTTGGCTGGGAAGCAGAGATGTCAAAAAATAAAACATGCTCCAAATACTTCAGTTGTATTGGAGACAGGCTTTTAGGAAGCACATGCACCTTAAGGCTACAAATGCAACAAATTAACTGTCTTTCCCACAACTACCCCCAGCCTTCTCTGACATGAGCTTTTGAACAGTACATAGACTTTTCTAAAGGTCACCATTCCCTTCACCACGATGACATTTCAATCCTCGCCATGCACTGGTTTGAAGAAGATGCTACTTACCTCATTTTAATTACAGTTTGTCACTACATACAGCCTGAAAAAAGTTACTAAAAAATACAAGCTATCAACAATCAACTGTTTTTCCACAAAACCACACTGGTGAGGCACAGCACTTGAAAGGGCCATTAGCCATGAGTTTAAACACCTGCCATGCTAGAAATGTCTGCAACAGATTTGCTAGTTCCCAGTACAAAAAAAGCCAAGTACCAGTTAACATTCAAAGAGACCCTAAGGCCAAAAAAGCCTTAAAAAACTACAAATTATTTTGAAATGGATTGCTAAATAGCAGAACCTTTTCCCTTTCTTTCCAAAACATTTGTGCTAAAGCTTCAAAGATCATGGACATTTTACCAACGCTAATAATACCATTCCTCAGATTACAGGACGTAGGTTTTAGAAGATCACCTGAATGTTATGTTTTAACAACTAGGATACTGGATTGATGACCTAAGCATGCTGTGTTTGCTTGTGATAACAGCTATCTTCAGTCAGTCTACACTGCTACACTGTAGCACTGAAGTGTGCTTACACTAACACTGTACTGGTCACACAGACACCTGCACCAGCTCCAAAACTGGAAGCTGACTGCACTAATTAGCCTTGCCCAGAATGAGCAATTAGCCCTGTAGAGCACAGCCTGAACTGTCCTATCTTTAGGATCTAACCCAGTATCTTTACAAAGCTGTAAAGCAACACACTGCACATTAAAGTATGCTTGTCCTGAGTTAGTTCAAGTATTTTTTTTATACCTCACTCCATGGACACAACAAACATTAACAGTGCATTTCTAGAAGCAAGTCCCAAGTACTTGAGACATATCCAATCAATGTTAACCATTAGCTAACTTTAATATCTAGATGATGTAACTGCCTCTGTAGGACCATATAAAGAGTTATTTTACTGTGTTGCTATGTGTAATAAGCAGAAAAGTTTTGAATGATTTAAGAGTTAGATCTGTCTACACCACTCACTCTGTATGAAGCAAGGTTTAGTTACTATGATAAACTTCCATAACAGTAATTAACCTGTTATATTTCTATTTACACCTTTGGCTTGCCTCAAGACAAGAGCATTAGAAAGGAAGTTCCTCATGTTCTCTTATATTACATTTTGAAGAAAAAAAAAAATAAAGCCAGGAAAAATGTCACTTTAACTGAGAGAACTATTGCCTTTAAGTATCTGTGCACTCTAGATACTACCTTGCTAACTGTGCTGTAAGCCTCTTTTCATAATCACTTCACAAATATATTGAAAATACAGTTATTCAGACATTAATGTGGCAAGTATTAGATGTAGGGAAACTTATATGAACCCTACCTGCAAAGAATGCACTCCAAGAATTGCTAAGAATTGGAAGTGCTCTTCATTATAAGGGGGAAGAAAACTGCAGGTGCTAGAGGATTCTTTGGGCAACAATTTCAAGAAATTCCCTGCACAGAATTTGAAAGGTCCCAGAATTTCAGTTCTCACAAAACATGCACAAGGAAAATGCTTGCTTGGGAGTTAATGTCAGAAGTATATTTTCCAAGTACTAAAAAGAATTTTAGAGAGCAGTCCCATTAATACAGGCAGTAGGCATTTTAGCACTCAATTTTTTTGTACGTCTAAAAAAACTTTTCCAAAAGCAAAGGAAAACCTGTATTTCTCTGGAATAAAAAAGACAGCAGTGGTCAAGTTACTATTGGCCTCAGATCGCAGGAACAGCTTTCTGCTGTTGACTACGAGTTCCTTTTTTAAAAGGAAATACCATCCAACACCCGATTTTCACGAGTACTATGCGAATTCCCGATTCCTTCTTGAAAACTATGCACAGATGGAGGTCTCGAAATCCCAGACGTATCCCATAGAAACAGAAGAGGAAAGTCTCCACCTCCTCTTGCGCATCCCATCATCACGGACGCTGCCCGCCGCCCCCCCTCTTCCTTGCGAGACCTCGGTATTCCGGGGCCGGCAGATACAGCGCCGTGCAAGTAAGAACAGGTTTCAGGAGAGGGAACTCCTCGCGCCACTTCCCCGTTTCCCTGGTGAATCAACCGCCGCCTCCTCAGTCTCACCGCCACTCCATCACAAAATTGTTAATGAAAACGCGTCAAGCTCCGCCAACCGTTCCTGAGTTGGGGAGACGTGCACCTCACCAAGATCGCTCTTACACGATAGTGTCACAGACACAGAAAAACCCTCTGGTTTTTTTTCCGCTGCCCCTCAGGAGCCGCGCGGCTCATCCAGCACAAGGCGCGACTTCAAGGACACGGCGGGGGGCGGGCGCAGCTCTCCCGGGGAGCCTCCTGCCCCCAAACACGCACTTCTGCGCCTACTGAGAAGCCCGTGACCGAGGGACAGGCCCCGGCCCGGCCGGAGCGGCCGCGCACGGCTCCGGAGGGCTGGCAGGGCCCGGCCGGCACAGCCCGCGGCCCCCGCCGAGAGGCCGGAGGAGCAGCCGGCGCCGGGACCTCCCAGCCGCGCCGGCAGCGCGTGGGCCCGGGGGGGCCGCGGAAAGGACCAGGCCCTGCGGGGACACGGAGCGGCTCCGCCCGCCCCGCGGCGCCCGGTGCGCCGGGAAGGAGCGAGGAGGGGAAGAAAAGGACGGCCGGGCTCGCCGACGAGGGGGAAGAGTGCCGGTACTCACGGAGTGCAGCGGTCGCTGTACTCGTTGGCGATGGTCTCGATACCGCCGCTCCGCGCCACCCCGATGTAGCAGTTAAGGAAACCGAGGTCGATGCCAACCACGGACATGGCTGCGCCCGGTGCTCCCCCCTGGCTTGTGACTACAGCGGCAGCGCCGACCGTCTGGGCTGCGGGAACCGGCTGCTCGCCCGCCTCTCCCCACTGCGGAGCACCGGCCACCAACCGGCGGGGCCTCGCCTCTGCGCAGGCGCGCTGTGCCGGCCGCCGGGGAGGCCGCCAAGCGCCGCGGCCGCGCTCGGCAGTTTCCGGAGGAGCTCGGGCTGCGCCGGCTGCGCGCGCCTGGCGTTCGAGAAAGATCTGGAAGGGGCGGAGGGAGGCGGGGGGGGGAGCGGTCTCTGGGGCCGCGCGTCACGCCAAGCTGGCCACGCCCCCTGAGGCCACGCCCCCTCCGCCCTTAAAGCAGCCGGGGCGGCCGCCATTTTAACGTGGACGTTGGTTGCGACACAACGTGATTGAACGCGATTAAAACGATCTGGTGTAATTAGCGCTGGGCGTAGACAAGGCTGGTTAACGCAGTCGGCCTCAGCAGCTGTGATTCACCCGCGGGCCAGGCTGGCCTTCACCTCAGGATCCCAGAGCTGGGGCCCAGAGCCCCATCCGCTCACCCCTGTGGTGAGGAGAGTGTCCCGAGAAGGGGGATCTGCCCTGTACTGGAAAACTGAGGTAGGCATTGAAAATGAAACGCAGGTCTGTGTGTCTAAAACAAAGATGGAGATGGCTCCAAGGACAGGCAGAGTCTCAGACCTTCAGTTCCCGTCTTCGTCCCTCCCACCACCACTCTACCATTACTGAAAAACTGTCCCAGTTTGCACCTTCGTATTCCCAGAAGTGCTTTCATTTTCTTTCCTAGAAAAAAAGAGGTCTCAAAACCTGAGAATCTCATCTGTGGTCACCCCATTGTTTACGGGTGTCATTTCAAGTGTGAAAGACTGAAACTCTACAAACCTACAGGCTGGAAAAGCTCCGTAAGTATTGATTTACTTCTGGAAAGTACATGTCATTTTCACATAGCAATATGACATCTTTCTGATGCAGCATGTGACAGCATGCTGCACAATTTCGTTTCACTGGAGAGACTAAAAAGCACTAAACCACTAAGCTACATCTGCTTCCCTGTCAAGAGTCCCTGTTGTCTCCCTATTTGTTATTGTTTCAATTGTTTGTTTCACAACTAGAATTTCCTAGTCAAGATGACAGATGCTATTTCTTTTTAAAAACCTTCAGAAGCAAGAGAAGCTATAGTTAAATAGCATTGCTTGTAACCCAGCTACTGTTTATTGGTACAAGCAATACATCTCACTTTGCTTGCTAGTATGATCAGAAAGGCAGGCCGAGTCCAGTCTCATCTGCAGTAGCCAGGGAGACAAATCAAGTCGAGTTTCTGCTCTGCTGTTTCAAGCACTGTTACAAAACCAGTTCTCACGTGACTCAAGGTATTGCAGCATCCTGCTCCTGCAGCACCACCTGAGGCTAACTCCTGACTGAAAAGAAACCTTGGGCCAAGAGATTATATGCAAATACTTTTGTGTAGCTACGCAACATTACAAAGCGAGGCCCTGGAAAAATTGTGCAACCTTGCAGCAGGGGGACAAGGCATCGCTGCAGAAGCGTTGGCAGGTCTCACATCTCAGCAGGATAAATCAGCCTGTACACAGCTTCATGCTGCCACTGCAGTGTTGTTTCTGGCAACCAACCCAGCTGGTTTCAGGCTGCAGCCAGGAATGCAGACACCTGTAGACATTCATGATAGACACAACTAAGTGCCACTGGACTTCTTATGTGCTTTGTCAAGGGTTTAGACTATTACAAGTTGGAGATCAAGTTGCAAGCAGAACAAGCCAAACTCTTACAGTATTTCATAAAAATCTTGTTTACATGCTTCAGTGTTATACTGATTGCCCAGTTTGCATGTGTCAACAAAATTCAATCAAGTCAGATTAACTGCAAACTTGCCTGAGCATATTCTCTCCGGTCATCTACCATTACTTTAGCAATCTTGGAACTGGTGTTGTCTGTCTTTCCAATTTTTGGCCTGTTGATCACATCTGATTATTTAGCAGCTAAAAAAATGTGCATACTAACTAAGGAGTGAAACTTTATGCTTTCTTCTCTATGTTTTTGAAGGATGGGACAAAGAGAAAAGTGAATTCCTGTATTTCATAATGCTGATAAAAAGTCAACTCCTTTGCTGTCTTGACTTGTGCTTTGAAATACCATAAAAACAGATCAACGGGCAAGAAACAGGTTTTCCTTTTACTGTGATTCATGTAGAAGCTGTAGCAGGCTGATGTGTACACATACTTACAATGGACTGCTGACAGGGAAACTGATGTCAACAAAATATGTTCAAGTGCACACCCTAATTAAAAATTCATGGTGTGTAACATTTAGTATGAATAAAACAGATGCATTGCGAATATTTAACAAGAGGCAAGTATTTTCATGGTTTCACTTCTTGAATGAAATGAGAACAATGCTCTTTAGTTCCTTGAAAACAGATTAATTTAGTACATGCTTAGTCACAAAAACATCCAAATAATTTCTTAAAAGTATTGTGTATAAAAAAAAATAAAAATATGCTATGCAGACAATGAGAATTATATAATGAACGCTGCACAAACAGATCACTCAATATTTTATTAAAATCCTCAACTCTCTGAAACATGAAGATTAAAGATGTACTTCATTTTGTCATCAAGAACTAGCACCAAGGCTCCTCCTGTTCCATGACAGATGTTGGAGAATGCTCCACAGAAGAAAGCATGAAGCCCCTCTTGCTCATACATTTTCATAAAACAGTAAGCAGTTCCTTTATACTGATGTTTGGTCTCCCTGCCCTGCATACAAATGATAAGGACAAATCATTAGTGTGCTGCACAGAGAAAGAAACTTTCAACAGAAAGAAACAGCAGCGTTTGTCTTTCTTCAGTCAAGAACCATAAGGAACTTTCTTTCTAGTGTTTCACTTACTGCAAAGGAGTGATCTTTTAACTAATAAATATTTATCTGATGTAATGCTCCCTTAGCTGGTTCCAATAGCTAAATTTAGAAAGGCTGTGATCCTTCTGATTCTTCTTTTAAGCTGTACTGGGCAAGCAGAAGGCTTAGGAATTAAATGAGGTCACTCCAGTCCTAAGGGTGCTCTGAATTGTTTCAATGCTATTAAAACTTCCACAGCTCGTTTTTCCCCCCCCCCTTCTTTATTACCACTGCAATATTTTTGTACCAAGCAGATTTCAGTTCATTAGCAATCAGGAGAGTCCTGTAAAAATATTAAGGACTTGATGTTAATGTAAAAACATACAAAAGGCTAGGAAGGAGTGCAGTCCAGCTTTCATGGAGTCCACCTTGTTTCTGAGCATTAATTTGCTTGACAAACAAAGGAAAAAGGAGGGTTTGTTATTGACCTCAGCACCACGTACACTAAAACTTACTTCAGTCTTTACAGGTGAAGGAAATAAAGGCCAACAAGCAGTGTGTGTTCACATGTACCCATATCCCTGATTCTGTATGAGTTGAAGCTGAAGTACTGAACTCTCCATGTTTTTCCAAGTGCAGTATGACTGAAAATCATGGGAATCCTTTAAGTTTTGAAAATTTCAACAGTGAGGTAGAGACAGCCCAGAGGAATGTTGAGTAGCTGTTCTCTGCACAGAGAGCGGCTCTGCAGAGCACCTGGGAAATGCTCTTGCCCACTGTTGAACTCAGCATAATGATGACAGCAAATCTCTAATACTCTGAGTAACACCACAGCTCTGACAAAGCAGTGAACTGTCAAACAATTCCTGTTTTGGAACTGCAGTCTCTTCAGGATTTGAGGACTGTATTAAAAACTGATGCTGTTTTTTGTTTTCACTAGCAAAAAACACATACACTTTTTTTGGAGAGATTAATCCAAAATCCCTCTCTTTATGTGCAGTTTCTACACAGGAGGTTTTTTACTTAATGTTGAAGATTTAACTTAAATTAGCTACACCTTAAGTCAAATCCATCTGCAATATCAAGGTAAGGTTCCAGACTCTATAATGGCAGAAAGATGATCTTGTCTACTTTAGGCTTTTGTGATACACTCTGCAGGTAATAAAGTGATGCTTGAATTGAGACAGTGTTACATTTTATTACATGTTCTGTTAGAAGTCAAGGTATGAGATTACTATATTCCTGACCATAATAAATGCAGGGAATACATCTGTGCTAAATATTGACATAAATCAGTATAAATAAGCATAGTAACATAGATAAAAAACTATGTTAAAAATATTTTAGTTTGAATTGGCATGAATATAAGCAAATGAAAGGTTATTTGGTAATGGTTATTACTGCTTACCTGACAGAGATCAACTTCAATGAAAGCAACTGTACTGTGCTCATTATTTCAGAAAGTTCTCTCATTTGTCAAATATACTTTTAACTGAAGAAAAAAAAGGGGCTATATTTAACTCGGAGCTTCCTCTTGGATCAGAATAAGTGTCATGATAAGAAATGTATAAAAATAATACAAATCAGCTTTATTTGTACCTGAAGCTTCAAAACTACATGAATGAAACAAGGACAACAAAATAAATGTATTCATGCATTCACAGCATATATACATCCTCTCATTTTCATCCTCTTTTGTGCTAGTAAACCCACTACCTGATTTAGTTGGATTATATTTTTACTAATGTTTTTACTAATGTTTTTTAATAATTTGGATACTGTTCTCTATCCCAGTGGTAAGACAATTAGCATAAATACAGACAATTATTTGGTAAGGTCTGAAGAAGCACAGCACTTACAGTACTTACAAATAAAGACAGCATTAACTGTAGGCCTACTGCTGATTAAAGCAGATAACGCAGAATCTGAAGACAGTGACATCATATTTGGTCTGAAATGAAGTCACTAGTGCTAATGGCTTTTGCCCACCCTAAGCTGCAAGGATTTCTCTTTAGAACAGATCACCAGAGGTATGCAGGCATTATCTAAGAATCTCAGTATTTTCTAGGATTTTTTGAAAGCACTGAAGCGCGTTCTGTGCCAAATTTACTCTGATTTTCTTTTGACTTTCTGGAATACTAAGAGAAAAGAAGATACTCCTGGGAAAAAAAAAATCTGGAGACACTTTTTTGGAACTAACAACTCCTTTCTATTATCAAATGGCAAAACTTCCTCAGGGATGCATGGAACAAGGTCCTGATTTTTCACAAGCATTTTCCTGGGTTTTTATTTACTGTTTGAGGATGAACTTCATAGCAGGAATTAATATTATTAAATGTACTTGAAATGCTACTAAACTACCTAGTAAAATTACCTAATAGCTAGCAACAAGATCCAACATTAATTGCTAATAATACACTGTCATACCCATTGCATGCTGAGAAATAATTCTCTGCTTGTATTGAGCTTTGAAGATTACTGATTCTACCTTACGCCTGAAAAACAGCTGTGTGCCATAAAGATTACTTTTCTAACTGCATTAGCTGGGCTAATAAAGGATATTAGTCTACCCCCAAACCTGTCTTACTCCAATTATCTAGCTTCTGAACAGGAAAGAGAAAACAGGTTCTGTCTTTCTGCTAAAAGCTCTCACCAAGCCGTGAACTGAACACGCTTTTACCAGGCTCCCAAAATACTATTAATTTTTCTTCTTGTCTTTCTGGAAGTTTCTTTTTTTTTTTTTTCTCCTGAACAGAGTCTCACCTGCTGTAAGGCTATACAGTCCTTCATTTAGTGCATCAAACTTCAAAAATTAGTAATTTCCAGAAAAGGATTCCAAGCTAGACCATACCTGCATCATCATGTGTCTCCTGACAGTATCAGAAGGATAAGACAGCATTCCTGAGCAAGTAGTCAAAACCTCAGCAATGAAAAAGGAAAGACTGAATGGGATTTGCTTTGGATTTGGTAATAATCCCTGCAAAATAAAATAAAAAATGGAAGCCTGTACAAATTATGTAAAATGTATGTCAAATCCAGGAGATATGAAGTATAATTTTGATCATTTGTTGTTAATCCTACTGTAAAATTACTTGACCCTTCAGTAATATACTCTATTGCGCACACACAACTGTAAAGATCAAGGTTGTAGCACCCTCATTAGTTCCTAGTAAGTATTTAAACATCATTATAATGATTTAAAGCATGTGCATTTTTGTTTGCAAAAGTTACCTGAATGGTGCCATAACATCCCAAATAGGAGGCTTGGTATAAAATGGTTCCCTGTACTGAAACGCCAAAACCTTGGTACAGGCCAGAAAGCCCATCTGTCTTTGCAGGTGTAATAACAAAGGCACCAAAGGTCCTGGAACTGTCACTCAGCAGCACCTAATCTCAAAAATTACATGCATCATTATGCTTTACAGAAGCCCTTCTCTTTTGTACAAGCTACTCTGCATGACTAAAACATGTAACATTATCAACACTGTATGAAAAACATAGATCCTCCATCTATGAACGGAGCATAAAGAAGAAATCAAGACACATGGATGAACGAAGGCAGTTTATTCAGCCAGACTGTGGTATCCAGTTGCTGAAAACACTTTCAGGTGTAACTACCATTACAACTTTGTCCTGATTCAGCAGAAAGCTTATGTATGAACTCTCTTTTCTGCTCTCTGGAATTAATTTTTATTACATAATGCCACACTTTCACTTCCTCCTCACACATTGTTACTCAGATTTATTCCAAGTGTTACTTGTTTCAGCTTTTCCCTATAGCAGAACACTAGCCACAAGCTGTGACAAAGTTAAAAAATCTGCTTATTCTATCTGTAGATTTTTCATCTGTTTTCACATTTCACAGGTAACTACACCCAAGCTCTTAGGATTCTCTACAGGTGCAAACACAGCAAGCAATAAGCTGCTATTTGAAGGAAGAACTTCAGACTCTACTTGTTACACTGAAGGTATCATGAAAATATTAATTCAGCCCAAGAAAGGGCACAGAAAGCAGTAGGTGAAATCAAGCAGCCAATTCCTAGGACAATCCTGCACAGCACAGGCAGTAACTAGAGTTAACTGGTCCCATTACAGGCAAATCAGGAAAGCCAAAAACATAGAAAACAGAGGTTTTTTTCCTACCTGCTGCAAAACATATGGACACTGGAAATTAATTTTATCTATTTGAATGAATGAAATTTACATCTGAGACATATACTACCCAAAATCTTTTGTGACTCAGATAGCAGAATACATTATTCTCATTTAAGATCATCCAGTCCTCCAGAACAACTGGCCTTTGGATCTCCCTCATACAACAACTGTGCATCAACTCTCCATGATGGGGGAATGGGAAATAGAAAAATGAACACATTTCCTTTCACTGCATCCCATACTGTATACTGCTCAAACCAAGACAACCAGATAAGAAAAAGCTAATCACACTAGAAGAAACATTTTGCATAATATTTTTAGATAGTAACATGGGATATAGTGCTGTTGACTTAAACAGCCTCCCAGGTACATCTTGTGTAGTAAATGCAGACCATATTCATGGTACCCAGAATCACCTACTTGCTGGTTCAGGGACAGCAACACTGCAGCGGTAGTGGAATGGAGCCCAGTATAGCTTATCTGTTCTACTATGTATCAGTTGCACAGAAGGCTGTGCAACCTGCCATTGCTGAATAAACTGTTGTTGTAAAAGCATCAGGAGAGCGGGCAGCTGCAATCTGAAGATGCTTGTGTGCGCCAGTATTATCTTCAAAACCAAGCGTCTAGTGTGGAGATGCAGCCTGACTTTAACAGAAATGTCTTACCACTTCACCATCTAACTGCTTTAGTAACTATTACTTTTTTTAAAAAAAAGATACTCCAACTAAGCGAAAACTAATGCCTGTAACCGTATTGTTTTCCTCATTTCCTATCCTGCACCAAACACACAAGAAAGTATCCAAAGACCCTGAGCTTCTACAAGGGATATGCTACTTTGCTAAATACTGTTACTAATCTTGAGTGCTATTCATGGAATGCTTCTAAAATTTTGAGTCACAAGCTCATACACTTGTAAGCCATCTGGAAACACTTCTAGGAGACAGAAAGGAGATTTGTAGAACTATAAACATTGTTATTTACATCATGCATGTTTTACTTTTTCCACTGTAAGAAAGAAAACAGCAACCTTAAACTCCTTACTTACAAAGTGGCTGTAATTAAAAAAGGACTGCTCTAGAATTTGCATGCAGTACAGGATTAATCAAACTTTAATAACTGACAGCATTCCTCCTGGCCAGTACCAGCAGATAAGTCTGTGGGAATAAGTTTCTGGCACTGCAGTAAAAAACTGTCAGTGAGAGAAAGTACAGAACATTGGATTTTTTGTTTAAATTATCAAAACCTAACCAAATAAATCCTAAAGCAGATAACCTAAGGCAGACACAAATAAAGCAGATTTTCCAGCTATTTTCACATGAAACAAGTTAGATATGAAGAACTTGTTTTCCATTCTACTGATATGAATGAATTTTATATATTTAATCAAATGCCAATATCAACATTTCATTTTGGTCACAAGACCAAAATTTCTTGTAATTAATTCCATGGGTGTAGACCTCCATGTCTTTCAGGAATCTATCCAAGTTATGGGACTTCTCCCAAGAACACAGAATTGCAAGGCAAGGCAGCATAGCCCAAAGGTTTAATTGCCTTTTTGAACTGTAATCTAAAACTGCTCCTTTTCTGGCACATTGTACAAAACTAGGTTCTTAAAATGTTTAAACTATCAATAAGTACGTTTCTAGCTTTGCCTGTAAGAACAAATCAATTTTCAGTCTGAAGCGTTACTTATCTACAGCAGTAATATGCACTTCACTGTCTCTAAATTTTTTCTGACATTTACATACTACTGATGATCAAGAAAATAATGTGAAAAAAATTAAAATGACAGACTCCTGCTTGAGGGACACAACTCAAGAACTTCACACATTAGAATAAGCAGCTGTAATTTCATGTGTGTGAAATTATGAATAAAGGTTTCTGAAACTAGACTACATGTTAATGCCCTCTTAACTGTGAGTGTAATTCGAGCTTTTGACAAAACCCAGAAACATAGGTGTCCGAGTCCAAGATTTTTAATATCTACTTGAATAATTTCATCAATTAACTCAAAAATAATTACAAGTCTTGAAAAAACATTGAAAATTCTGACTGCAGTTCTAAGCAGTTACTTACATGCACCTCACAAAATCATTAAAGATCAAAAACCAGATTTCATTACTTTCAATAATAAATAAGCTACACAGTAAACCCTGTGTGCTCTTCCTCCTATTATAAAGTAAGCTCATCACAAAATCTTAACAGTATACCATTGCTAATTAGCAACCATGCTGAGAGAAAAAACTGCCCAGCTCTAGAACAGATCTAATTTGTTTATTAAACAGAAGTAATATGCAAGAGATTATTTACCTGCTGATCAACTTTGGACATGAAAATCTGTTTGTATTTGTTCTTAAAAGCAAAGTTTAGAGCCTGTGTTGGGAAATACTCTGTAATATTTGTTGAATTGCCATGCCAACAGCTGAAAAATCCAACAGAGAAAGAAAAGGATCTTTTATCATTTGTAAATTTGATACTACAAGTATATTTTACAATATTCCTACTATACTTTCTACTTCTGTATGAGCCGTAACAAAGGCCAAAAATGTTCCTTTTAATGTTCTTTATTTTTCAGGCATTTGGTATTTGAAATCTGCATTTATTCTGACACCAACAGACATACACATTCAGTGTCAGCACAAGAAAATCTAAAACTCTAAGTGAAATATCCATAATGCTGACAAATAGGTAAGATTTTCAACTTCCTTACTTCATACGTTTCTAAGACTAGGGAGAGCTATGTAAACTGCAGTCTGGAAACAAGAAGGTTTCATGGAACTGTGTGGAAATTGTTGTCCTGAAGTGGGCTGCCTGTGCATTTTTCCTTCTGTAGGGGGTGCTCAGACTCCATATTAAAGCAATGACAATTGGCTTATAAAGTATCAGAAACTTGGTAGCACTTTTGTAATTACATTCTTCTTTTAAATTTTTATAAAAACATTCCCCTGGACACCAAGATAAATGCATATGAAACTAAATGGAACTGAGGAGGTAGTGCAGGAGCGAATCTTACATAGATCATGAGAAAGAAAATAACATATGTCCACAGATACTGGACTGGCCATGTTAGACTTTGCTAAGCAGTGACAGACAGCAAAGTTATTGCTGTAGCATGTAGCCATGCCTTTCATTCAAACGTTTTTGTTTTCTTGTGTTACCATAGATGAAGGCAAAGACACCTTACAGACACAGAAAACTCAAAACTGGGTTTTAATTTCTTAAGTCTGATCTTGCTTTTCTATACATTAACATGAGGATGCCAATTAAATGCTAGTTTTGTAAAACAATGAAAACATTAAGGATATTTTATACAGTCCACAACTACCAAAGACGACTTTGCTATTACCAAGTAAACAAAACAAATCCATCAGGGACATAGCCAGCAGCAACCCCATCCTCACCACCTCCTCCACCACCATGCTCCTTTGACTGCCTGTGGCCCATGATGGATGTTCCAGCATGGTCACTTCAAAGGCATTTCTAAAAGCTTTTGTTTTTACAAGAGAGAGCCTTTAAAAGACTGAAACTGGAGACACACACGAGCAAAATTATTATTTTCCCATACAAAGACACACTTACATGCACACACTCATATAAAAGTTCTATAAAAGCTGTTAAACCTGCTAAAAGCAGTGCAGCAAAGACTGCTTGCTTGTCTATGCTCCTTCCATCTACAAGGTAAAATAATAGTCAAACCCAACATATTTTAGACTTTTAAAAGTTGCTGTTCAGATGTCATCCACACTATTACATGTTTTTATTTTTCAAACAGTAAATCTCACATCACTTGACTTACAGATGGGGAACAGGTCTAAAGCACTATTGATAAAACTCAGTTTTGTATGTATCAAACTGAAATACTGTTTCTCATTTTCTAGGACCCACAGATT
This sequence comes from Apus apus, assembly GCF_020740795.1. NCBI lineage: Eukaryota > Metazoa > Chordata > Aves > Apodiformes > Apodidae > Apus > Apus apus. The sequence continues at coordinate 49,966,414 of NC_067285.1, read as the reverse complement.
CTAGACATGGCTGAATAACAAAACCTGCAATCATATGCTTAAACTTCAGGCCTAAGACTTTTATTGCTTGAAATTAAAGCAATTGTTGAGTAATTCAGGACAGGCTATGAATCACTCTGAGACTAGGCAGTTTGATTATTTTAGAACTACTCTAAACAGTGTAATTTACTGGTGAAAACAAGATCTAAAGATTTGATCATTAGAGTCTATGAAACTGAATTTATTTTCCTGAACACTTAAACTTTTTGATCCCATTGTTTAAAACGCAACTTTAGTCATGCATTTTATGAAAACCACTAATGAAAAGCAAATAGAAAGAGCAGAAAGAAAAAAAAAAACCACTGTTGACATGGAATGTGATGCAATGCTATACAGATGACCAGATCTAAAAGTGCTGACTGGGGGTAAAAAGATTTTAAATTAAACATTAGTTAAAAAAGCTCTAGGAGCAGCTTGTCTGTAGATTACAAACATTTTATCAATTTGTAGGAAAGCAGTATTTTGTAGAAGAATTCTGATTTTCCAAACATCTTGCCTTCTATTGCCTTCTATGGATGTAACCTAACACTTTTTGTAATATGCAGCTGTAAATTGTGACAGATCTAGCTAAACAAATATTGTCTAAATAAATGAAAGAGAAAAGTAAAAAAAACAGAACAACACTTTACTGGTCTTTGACAAATATACTTTTTTATTATGAAATTATTAATATAATACAAAATTAACCAAGTCCATAGGTCTTAAAACCGGCATGCCTCTGCCCCCCATCTTCATTTGTGCCTTTGAAATTGCTTTAACAAATACAAGTATAGTTAAAACTCATGAAGTAAAATACCAACCACACTGTAGTCACCAGTGTGCAAGAGACCATACTGGCAAAAATTAGAAGCCATTAGTTTTTTGTGGCTAAATGCCATGAATTGGCTGAAAAATTTCTTTCCATTTTGATTAACACAAAGTTACTGAAAACATACAGTATTTTTCATGCCCTTAGAGGTGTAAAATTTAAACTAATTGGAAAACTGTTTTTTTTAACCTCCATCACTACCAAATATTCAGAGAGTACTTTGAGGATATCAGCTTGTTATTTTACATTGCGTATTACACACTGAACAGCAGTGAATGTACAAATTAGGTGATGTTTTCATATAATGAAGTTATGGTCACAATAAATAATTTGACAGTATATAAAAATAAGAAATTTGGTTCTCTGACATGTTCTTTAAGTATTCAATTGATAAGATCATTAGAATAATCACTGAAGTTTTACCTGTGTTATACCACAAGGTAGGTTTGTTTTGTTTTTTTTTTTTAATGCATTTCAAATGTAGGCCATGGGAGGGCACCACAGTTAACTTCTCTTTTTATTGAAGTACTTTGAGATGGCAACACCCCACAGGCAGGCTGAATGTTCAGGAAGCTCATCTATGTAGCTAAGCCAAAGGACAGTTTAAAGGCCAGTTCAACAGCAGCTTCTGTCACTGAATCATGAAAGCACACGTAACACTCCTGAGGTTTTGGATGCAGAATAAGTCTCCTGGGTAAAAAAAAAAAATAATAATAAAAAAAAATCACAGGTGTTAGCTTTTTCTCCTCAACCATTTGATATATTTTGGTGGCTGAGGTTGCAGTGAGGTATTAAAAATAACTGCTGTGTAAGACAGCTAGCAAATTTCTGTGGCTCTCTTGCATGATTTTTTTTCCTATACATTAGATTTTTAAATCAAGATACTCTCTGCTCAGTTTCCTCAAGACTGTGTGTGGAAAAAATTATTCAGGTTTCCAGGATACGTTTGTATAGTACTGGTGTGTTTGCAGAAATCCAAGTTTCCAGGCTACAAGCTGCAATTAAGGTACTTGGAAGCAAGCCTCAGTATTCACATATTTACTAATCTTTAAATTTAATACATCTGGGTAGGTACATTCCCATGTGTCAATCTAAGAAGCTCTTTTAGGGAAAGAGCTGAAATAGGAAAGCTGTTAATACCTGTGCATAACTGTGTGTAGCATTATGAATAGCATGTAGCTCTGCAAATAGTAAGGGGCTGCCCCGATGTAACACATTGTTTGATAACACAGAGACTGAAAAATTACTTTTTTGGAAGGTATCAACAGCAGTGTAAACATATTTAAATTATGGAGTCCAGTTTTTCCAACCCCAGACATAGCACACAAACTGCTGTTGTGTACAATCATGGTGGGAAGTAGTTGCTTTTCATTTTTCTTCATAAACACCTGACTTGAAGGCAAACAGGTTGAACAACAGTCCTGTTAAATAATTTCTACATTATAATTCCTGGCCAATATAATGACCAGTGACTGACGTTTCCTCTCATTGTATTAGAAAAAAAAGCTCTTATGCCACATTCAGAAATGTGTTTCGTTGTTTTCTGACTTTGCTATTGTGCAATAATCGAGCTAGTAAAAAAATTTTACCTTAAGTAATTAATCAATCATAATAATATATCTTCCTTTCTTCTCTTGACTATATTGAATTTGTTTTCCAAAAAGTGAAAGCACAGCTTCCACTTAACTGGGCATTTGTATTTTTCTTTCTATTTTATCTAGCTGGAATACCAGAAGATGTACTAGTAGTAGTAAAGAAACATGGTCTTGACTGGCTACTCCTAATATGACTGCCAACTGCAGCTAAATGTAGACAGCACAAAATACAGTAGATGGAGGGAAGAATAACATATGAGAAGCAGTAGCTACAGAGCAGGGCTTACTGGCCTGGACTTAAACAATTACAAGATCTGATACATTCAGAATTGTGAAAAATGATGCATAGTATGTCATTACACCTAATTTTAACTACTTGAAAAAAACCTATTATTTTCATATTTAATACATAGGGCAGTATGCTGTTCTGAAATGCAAATAAGGCTTAGCTATGTAGAAATAACTATATGCGTCATTAAGAAAATCACCTAAGAATAAGTTTAAATAACAACACGAATCCATTTACAATAATGGCAGACCTTTAATAGCAAACTGAGGAAGGGAAACTCCTTTACCAAAGTATCCCAAATAGACTGGTAGGTTGATTTGATCTTCCCAATAAAAAACAAACAAACAAACAACAACTACAATTGTTCACCTTATTTCTTTGTATCACAAAATTTTTTGTCTTTAAACTCACCCCACAACCCAGTAACTCATTGTTGGTGGTGGTTTCTTCTGATCAGTCCAGTTATCAGGGGAGCACTCAAACAAAACTCCATGTTCTGTTATCATATCTAGGTCCTCAGCTGCCTTACTAAATTCTGAAATCCCACCGCCTGCTTTTTTCTTTTGCTGTAAAACAATGGGAGAAATACTAGTATAGAATGAAATGTTTTTACATAAACACTAGCAAATATAACTCTATGATTTCTTCAGTAACCTCTGATGAATGATACTGCTGTCAAAAAGCCAGATACAGAAGATAAAACTAATTTCCTTACATGATTCTTTTCTGCAGTTTTATTACTTTGGCATCACAGGCTTTTCCACTGTTAAACAACTTAGAGGTAGACACATGCTTCCTTTTTTGATGTTTTAATTTTTCCTTTCAGCTGAACACTATTTCTCTAATAAGACATCCGAGATAATACAGCTTCTTTATAAAAGTGTGTTACAACAGTTAAAGCTCTCATCTTCCTTTCTCTGCATGCCTCCCTAATTAAGTTCTTATAGTTCTGATAGTAAAAGTCTATTGAGTAAACTTGGCCAGCCAGAATTTCTTTTTATAAATAAATAGCTGAAGCACTTTGCTCAGAGTATCTTTTTCTCTTCCTTTGTATAGCTGCATAACATGTATAGGAAATAAATATTATTTTCAGGTTTTTTGAGTTTCATGCAAAGCTTTTGAATAAACCTTGCAAAACTTCCAGTTGTTTCTAACTGAACTGGTATCTCTTTGGCGAGGATAAAACCGCATGCACAAAAACTTTTCTCTCTTTGCTCTCTCTGTGCTCAACAACCCTGTGAGTCCAATCAAGTCATAGTATCTTTCACCAGAAATGTGAGGGGAAAGAGACCAGGACAAACATGGAAATAAACACAAGAGGAATTTTGAAAGAGATATTCACTAGTTTAACTCTTCTCCCACTGAAGTCAAAGGAAGTTTATTACTCTTCTATAAATATCTACATAATAATGAAAAAACAAACTAAATATTTTTATCACTATTTTTGAACCATGAAAAATGAGATGTGATTATGGAAACAGGAGTGGATATCCCTTTGAAACAAATCTGTCTTAAGATTGAGTTGCTAAGCCAGGGCATCTCTGGCTCTGCCAATGAAACTTCTGTTCCAATCAGTTGCTTCAAAGGTGAAAGAAAAGGTTTTCTTAAAAAAAATAATCAAGGAACTTCTGTCTGCCCCATGCAGAAGCAGAAACCACATCTTTCGATTTCCCTACAGTATTGAACACATAGAGGTTGAAGATCTAGAGGATAAAAGATAGTCAAAACATCACAACTATCTTATTTACTCAAAAATTATAGAAGAAAAAGTGAAATGCACCTTCGCATTTAAGAAACAAAACAGCTAATATTTGTCTGAGAAAATGTATTTTAAATTTCTCTAAACATGCTTTGGATTAAATTAATTAACTGAATCACTACTAGATCATAACGTGGAATAAATTTCACGATAGACAACCCTTCCTCTATCTTTCCTTAGTACCTAAAATTGTTTCAAACCCTCTTCTTGCAAATACTGCTACTTTTTCAGCTACTGCTGGAAAAAACTTAAGACATACATTAGTAATCAGTCTAATAATCTCCACCAAAAAAATGGGATCCTTATCATGCAATGTCCAAGGTAACATGTTTATATTTTTGCTTATCTTACTCTATGCTGTTTATACTGAAAATACTCAAGAACAATCATGTATTAAGAGGGCATATTTAATAGAACTATGAGGATCTGTACGTCCATATGCATGAAAACTTGTTTTCTTAATATTTAAGAGTAAGAAAAACACTAAGGTGATGAAGCAAATGAGGCCAGAGCTGCTTATTACATAGGGACATATATTTCAGAGTTCAAGACTACAGAGCTTATTTTTGATAAATTTAAAATGTATTCAAAATTTCTGTACACATATAAAAGTTAAATTTTGAATTTTCAGCTCTCAAGAAATAAGGTAAAATTAATTATTGATCAAATCACAGTACTTTTGCATTATTGCTGCAATTCTCTGAATCCTAAACTATAGCAGTATTTAGCTGATGCCAAAGAATAAACAGTACAATAGTACATTCCTATATTTTACTTTTTTGTTGTGCATTATGAACAAGGACAACTTCTATTACTTCATTTACATTTTCTTCATGCTGTATTGCAACCTGCTTATTTCAGCATTCATTGTTGGAGCCAACATGCAAAAAATAACCCAAATTTCTCTAAGAGAAACTTTGTTCTGCAGCACATGCTCATCAATGATTTCTGGTTTTCAGAACAGAATCAAACAAGCTGCTGCCTGCTGTACTCATGTCTGAAGAAGCCAGAAAAGCACAGGCTGAAGTAGCTGTGGCCAAACCAGAATTTTTTACTTCCAAGTGTGAGTTTCTCATTTTTTATAAGCTACACCTCATGTTTGAATGGTTTCTTTTCAGGTTTGTTTTTGATTTTTATTGAAGTATGAACTGTTTAACAGTTGTAAACAAAGGCAATTTTATGATAAGAAATATTTGTGAATTCTCTTTGCTTGCTTTTGGGTTTCTTCATCTACCAAGAGAAGTGCCCAAAATACATGCCTTGTTGCCAAAGTCATACTCAGCCAATTCCTAGTGTCATGAAGTTGACAGAACAATGCACCAAATGTACCTATTTTTTTTTAAACTTACAAATTCCTGTATGATTTACACATCAATCTAACCAGAAAGGACTTATTTGGTAACTTCAAGAAAACATAGAGAAAAATTATACTGCTATTTGCAAACTGTGTTCATTCAACTTGTATTGTTATTTCCCATTTCTCATTTAATTCACTTGGATTATCACTTGAGGATCTAAAAAGTACAACTGACATAGTATTCCACTTAGGTTTATAGTTAATTGTTCTTTTTTTCCAACAGGACTAAATAGGTCACAAAATTAGCAGAGATGAAATGTTATCTTAAATTGCTTAATGTCAAGGCAAATCGACTGTGCAATTAACTAGCCAGACTTTCAGACATGCACCTGTGCACTGAACACAAAATGTGGGTAGGCTGCACTGTCACTGCTCATACAACATAATGGGGGCTTAAATTCCCTTTTGCTCCCATTCTGACATCCCCTCCCAGCATTACCATGGTTAAAAAACACCCTTTTTTGCTACTTGCAGTTCCTGAACACAGCACATGAAACTTTTTGCTAAGTAACAAACTAATATGAAAATAAGGAAATACTATACTGGAGGCATTTTTGGTGGGAAAGAGCCCTAATTGCATGCATACTTGGTTGGATGGTCAGAGAAAGAACCTGCCCATAACATAAAAAATACCAGAAATTTTAAAAACAACCACACACATACAAATACACCCCCCAGTGAACTACTTAAATAATTAAGTGAAAACAATCTCGAAAGACTGATTGAGAATGTAAATAGAAAAACAGAAAACAAAGCCTCTACTTCTTTCCTCATGGACCGCTGAAAAATGGAACGAATGGAAAGGCAGCAACGATAGAAATTCTCAATTAACTGGGGGTGGATGGAGCCACCAAGCCGTTCTACTTCTTTGTGAGTTGGAGTAATAAAGATTCCTTGCATAGTTTCCAAAGATAGATAGTGGAAGAGGGTATTTTCAGGACCAGATGTCAACCTTAAAAAAAAGGAGAATTAATTTAATATTCATATAATTCTGAAAGACATCTCAGTTAACAAACATATACTTTTGTTACTTAAGATGGAATTAGTTTTCTGGTAACTACAACTGAGTACAAGGTGCCTATTTCTATACCAAGGAAATCCTGCTAATTGGACTGTTAGCACTCAATTTAAAATTTTGTACACTTATCTAGTGACACCAGGGAAGCACAAGCTATCTGTATGGTCCAAAACCTCTTTTATTGGAATTTTCAAGGTCATGTGTATGTGGGACATGAACATACATTCTACTGACATATGCTTGAGTAACAGTTGTCTTTTCTAATTAAGCTCTCCATTTAAGTGCTTAACTTTTGAGAACTCTTGCTTAGCAAAGTTGTGGTTAGAATAAAACTATGCAGGAACTTCTGTGATCTGTGCATATTCAAAAAATGATCCAAGGATAGATTATGAAACAATAAAAATAATTTCTTACTTTAGAGCATTAAGAAGTTCTGTATCTTTCTCCGAAAGATTCTTTTTGAGGTTTCCTAAATTAAATGGATTTGGTAGGGTATATTTTTTTCTAGTGATCTGAAAAACAAGCACATAGATGAACTAACAGAGAAAATGCAGCTAACAAAAGAACAAAATCAAACCAAAAAAATCACCTACTTCAAAGAAAATACGGGAGCAATTTTAAAAGGCCAAAACAGTTGTATTCAAGTTCCGTAAGTTTTTTTTATACACTATTTTGGACTAGAATGGGGTAGAAACAGTTGTACAACTGTACAGCAATTTGTTCTCATAGTTTATTTTTACATCGTTATTATTATAGGGATAGTCTCCAATTATTTCTGCTGATTACAAGGTAGCTGTGCACACTTTATTCATGTGAACAAACCAAATGGGAATGATAAAATAAAAAATGTGATGGCTCTGAGGCTCACCCAGGGGTTCCCAAGCCAACAGAACCATTTTCTACTTAATTCAGGGGGGCTCTTAAGTTTATTCTTTTATAGCACGCTTTTTTTTTTTTAAGAAAGGAAAGTTACTTGAATGAATTTTTAAAATAATTGCCACCTCCCCCAAGCCCACCGGAACCTTGTAAATTTTCCTTGTCTTTGCTCTCAGACCTGATCCACTACAGACTGTGGATTACTGCTTTCATCCTCCACAGGACCTTCATTCCTGGGGCCTGGTCCTCCACTGTTTCTTGTAGGACTCAGCTTACGTGACATTAAGGAAGAGTCGCCAAACAGGGTCCTTCTGCTTGCTGGAGTCGTTACTGATTTGGAAGTATTTTGTAGCTTATTGGGGATGGGTGAGGTGGTCAAGTTTTCCAGTTTGTCACGTGTTGCAGAAAGGAACCAGTCAGCACAAGCTAAAGGTGGAATGGAAGGAGAATCTAGCCTTTCCTCAATGCCAGCATCTATTCCTTCCAGTTGAAGTATAGTGGCTTTGACTTGATCTACGTATATACAGTCTGGTCCTGGATTCCCAATAGCTTTTGAAGCACAGCCTCCTGCCTCTAGTAGGACACACAGCATGAAGTGTCTCTGTAAACATGGAGGTAGCAACATTAGCCTTTGGTTTAATATGCAGTATATGCTGTATTATATTTATGTCTTTTCTCATACTTGGGCAAAATACAGCACTAGATTCAACACTCCTTCTTCATCTCCTGAGAAGTTGTTTATTTTTTCCTAATCAAATCATGTCCAAGGAGATCTTTCTGTTATTGTGTTATTTAAGTTAAACTTGCAACCATAAAAGCTATAGTGTATAAACTCAATAGTTCTTGTCTTTAAACTAAGTCCAAATTTAAAAAAAAAGCCAAGTGCATTTATGAAATGAGTTGTGTGAATATAGAAGATCATAAAAGGAAAAACATTTTCAACTAAAGTGAAAATGCATAAAAATAATGCGCCACAATATAAAAAGGACATCAAGCTATTGGAAAGTGTCCAAAGGAGAGCCATGAAGATGGGGAAGGGTCTGGATGGGATGTCTTATGAGGAGCGGCTAAGGTCATTTGGATTATTTGGCTTGGAGAGGAGGAGGCTGAGGGGTGACCTCATTGCAGGGGAAGAGATGGGGCAGCTACTGATCTCTTCACTCCTGTGACCAATGACAGGACTTGGGGAAATGGCAGGAAGCTGAATCAGAGGAGATTTTAGGTTAGATATCAGGAAAAGGTTTTTTATCCACAAAGTGGCTAAGCTCTGGAACAAGCTCCCCAGGGAAACAGTTGCAGCACCAAGCCTGCCTGAGTTCAAGAAGCATTTGGATGGTGCTTTCAGGCACTTGGTGTTATTCTATGGGTACCCTACACAGGGACAGGAGCTGGACTTGATGATCCTGTAGAGTCCCTTCCAACTCAGCATATTCTATGATTCTGTAATTTCTACTTAAACTTGTAAGCTCTACAAATATATTAAAAAATGCTGCTCTCTAAGAAATTCTATCCCCCAAAACAGCTACAATATGAGTATTTCATAGAACTATTACATAAAAAGCACGCAAAGTGTTGATCTTTCTGAACAGTAGACATCACACAGCAGCAAAACAGCATCAGAGAACAGGCATACTGCAAATGTTAACTTACCAAGCCAACTATCAATAAAAAGTATCTTGCTTCAGGTTCTGTGTATCCTGTAAAACTTGAAATGTCACATGGCTGCACATGATGATGTGGAAATACTTCCCGCCATATCACTAACTGACCGATCTTCTGTTCTGCTGCCAGCGGTAACAGGCAATAGTGCCGACAATATAAACCTATATCCAGAAGATCTTCCTTTGGCAGGTGATTACCAATCAAGTAACCCTTATTTAAACACAGAAAAATAAGAACATTCAGTGCAAAATACAGTCTCCCTTGAATTGACTCTTACTCTCTCATTACTGTCTCTCTAATCCTCGGATCATATGCAGCAATATTCCCATGAAAAGGTTTCAAACATGTATTTTATTCTTACAGACCGCCTAGTACACAGCACTTCCTGACACCAATGTTCCTGTTACCGTGTTACTAGAAATACAAGTTTAAGGCAAGCATATGTTTTTCCATATTTCTGAGGTTCTGGAAACAGTTACTTTGACTCAGGTAGATTTCCAGATGTAATTTCCTAATCTTTAGGCCTTAATCGCTAATATTACCTTGTAGAAGAGACAAGAACCCATAATCATATATAATCTTCTCATGTCATAATAATCTTCAGACTGTGGAAAAAACATTGCATAATTTTTAATTAAGAATATTTATTGTATTTACCAAATGCAAGTCAACTAATTCTAGTCAACTATAATCAGTATCTTAAATACTTTCATTTTTGACTGCTTCTTATTATCAGTGTGGCAGTTAATAATGAACAGTTACATGAAATACCAAGTTTTTAGCCTCCATTTTTTGTTTTCATCTAACTACAGTTTTTTCTAACAACTTTTAGCTCAAAATATCAAATTTCCTATTTAGTTCTTATCTGTCCATAAACTTTTTGTGCAGGATATGCAAACTCTCAGTTCTTAACAGCAAAGTAGCTGAAGCCTAATTTAACACCAGAGGCCCTCCTAGAGTAAAAGTTCCAAGTGAAAGCATTTTTTTCCAGTGTATGACATTTTACCCAAAATATACACATTCACTGATCTTTTAATCTAGAAGCCCAGTGCTCTCTGGTTAGCAACACTATCCTTAGATGCGTATAGTATATTTTAAATTAAGTGGGTGCAATCAATTTCTGTGCAATAAATGACAACTTGGAAACACTGCTGTAAATAATCATCCAGGTTGTTTAGTACAGGGATTCTTTTTTTCTAAATTCTTTACAAGGTGGCCTGTACATCTGCCTACTTTGTATTTTAGGTTTTAAGAATCTATAAGTATCTTTTATAAATATGTCCCAAATTATTATGCTAATAAGTGATCAAACAACTTATCTTTATGCTCAATTCTAACACACCTATAAATAATATAATGTTAAAAGATATGTTCTGGAACATGAACTTAAGAAAGCTCTGTCATTAGAACTTAAACTTGAAATTTCAGTGTTTACACCTTCCTGTCCTACACAGCACAGTGAAGAGCATGCACAGTGAGTGATAGATAACTAAAGTAAATAAATTACTCTCTTCTTTAACAGTATTAAAAATATGCCTGACTTTTAAGTGCTTTCTGTAAGCAGACAATTACGTTCTCAGTGCTCCATAGAAGTTTTTGGGTTTATTCACAATTGCTTGGGAAGGAGACAGTTATCTACATGACAAAAGAAACTAACAACAATCAGCCACTTTGAAATTAGAGTGTCCTTGTAGATATCCCATGGACTTAAAATTATAGTAAATAATGGGTTTTCAGTGACTAATCCTACAGGATTTTAATGCGATTATAATGTTAACCATGGAGAGAAATTCAGGATAAGCAGAATGGGTAAAACTGAGTTATCTTGAAACAAGAACAGTACAGTATACCACTTGATTAAATTGCTTGAGTTTGGAATTAGTGCTTTTTTAAACTTCTGAATATGACACCAAGGCAAAGAGATACTGTGCAATGCAAACAACAAAAAAAAATGTTTACCAGCTCTGCAAAATCAGCGGCTTCCAGATCACTCAGTGCTGTGTCAATTTCTATCTGAAATATTTAAACAGTACATTTTAATAGAGATTTTTACCACATTCGCTTACAATAGTAGCATAGTTCACCCTATCTTACCAGTCCCAAAAGATTAGGATTCCCAAGTACAAAGGGAATGGACAAAAATTTGTACATACTTTTCAGCAGTAATAGCAAATATCAGTTCATCAGATTAATGTAAAAGTTCTTTGCTTGTGTGCCTGTTGAACACTCTGTTCGGTATAAAGGAGATGTCACTCTTACTTTCAGTGTGCTTTAAAACAAGGGGTCTAGAGACTACCCCTTGAAGACCAGAGACAACTCTGAAATCTGGCAAGCTATTGTATCCAACTGTGTTATTAGAAAAATCTTTTTGACAATGTATCTAGGTTTTGTCTGTATGGAAATTGCTAGAACTTTCTCACACATTATCTTTGTTCTACTGAAACTTGCTTATTTCTTTGTTGGTTAATGTGCGTTTTACTAAAAATACATTCCTTTAAAGAACATGGTACTAGCCACTGAAGTTTGTGACATAAATGTGCTACTTAACGAAAAGAACCTAAACCTCATCATTACAAACTTCTTAGATTGTATTAACAGGCTGCCCCTAATTGAAATACAGCCAGTTTTTGAAACAGAGAAACACTAGCAAGGCTGTTGACAGTTGACAGCTAACCAGTCTCTCATCTCTCCTTCAGTTAAAATTTAAATGGCTTTCTGCCCAACAAAGAACAGGCATTTTTTGGTTTATATTCTTTATGTATATAAACATCTTCACCAAGATGTAACCAGAACTTTCATCTTTGCAACAACAAAAATTTTCTGGAAAAGGTGGATGATCTAAGACAATCTTGGAAAGCGATGTCTGTATCATAAACTACTTTGTTTTCTAAATTCCTTTAAAACCTACAATTTTACCAGAAATAAACAACCTGCAAACTAAACTAGAAAGCAGAGTGTAATACAGTGTCTCTACTGAAATTTAAGAGCAAAGAAAAAAGTATGGAACATAAAAAAAAATAATAAATTAAAATCCCCAAATAGTACAAGAAAAAAACTGTAATTTCCTGGATAGGAAAAAACACGTGAGACAACAGTTGGAGGTATGCTAAGTTGTATATCAAATATATATTCAAATATATATTAAGTTGCTGACTGAATATATTCTACAAGCAACTACGTGTTGCATAAACATTTTATTTCCTTCAGTTATGGAGCATGGATTTTGCAAGTGGACAGGTGTATTACAGGGCTATGCGTGTATTCTCCCCCTGGATAGTAGATTCAGCTCTGGTGTTATGACATTAAAGAAAATTTTCTGAGACACTCTGTAAATATGTACTTCTGTAGCTAGAACATATACACCAGGGTGCTAATACATACATATTATAAAAGCAGAAGTCTGACTGAAATCATCGCAAACACAGTGGCCCTCAAGCACATTTAGCAAAAAAAGTATCTGGATACATGCTATGGGACAAGGTGGAAAGAAATCATCAGCCTGCTACTAAGAACAAAAGAGAAGTCAATTCATATTATAGAGAAAGGAGAGAGAAGGTCACACCTGCAAACAGAAGTTGGTTTGGTAATGAACAGCACTGTTTCATGGCTTGCAACGTAATGGCAACTTCTATTACTGGACAGTAGCAAATCTGAAATAATTCTGCAAACCCTGGCAAAAGTAAAGCTGAAAGAATAACCACTTCATCTCTTTCCCTCCAAACACACTTAGGAAGGCTATACACAAGGTCTTAATAAACACAAGGTCTTAATGAATTCCTAGATTCACTAATGTTCAAGAGGATGTAAAATGAAGTGCAACAGTAGCAACTGATATAACTCTAAAACAAAGAAAGCAAGATGGATGCCACCCAAGTTGCTACAAATTCAGAGAAAAAACCCTCATTATGCTTCATTTTTAGCCTTATTTTGCTATGAGGCTAAAAACCTAATTAAGAAACCTCTATGGGATTAAAATAAGAAAGATTAATAAAACCTAAAAGAGAATAACAAGCATTAATATTCATAAGATTACAGAAATTGGAAGGAAAAAAGCTAGGAAAGCTTTGTATAGTGTATGGATATTTATTTTGATTCTGCCACAGCCATTTATAACTCTCCTAAATTACAAGTTATGCATGAGCTTCTGGAGTAATGTTTTCTACCTGGTAAAATACTTCAATGGTCAAAATCAAACATAAAGCTACGTACCAGAGGCTGCTTTCCCTACTGCATATGCTTGTTATTAGAGGTGTGCATGTGTGTGTGAATATATATTACAAACAAAGATTAATTCCTATGTCATTGTGTTCTCTTCCTAGATAACTCTCAACTCACCAAGCTGCACTCACTATAGACATCTGTTTTCTATGGGAATGATTGTGTAGTTCCCAACTTCAAATAAAGGATCCTGCAGGAAAATGGGTGATCTGGGAAGGGCAAAGCACTTACGTAAATGCCACAGTGACAAGAGAGGACACCTGCATTCATTTTCTAGCCCCATATAAACAAGTTTTCCTAGAGAGATCTGAAAATGACATTACCTTGATTTCCTGAGGCAGCGTCAGCCAGCGCAAGCCTGGGAGATTGTCTAAAAATATTGCACTGCAGGTATCATAGTGCTGAACACTCGGGCTGGTGTTTGACTTGAGTCTTGCAGGCTGAAGCGCACGCTGGAAGAACAGGTTGAAAAAATGATCCAGACGAGAAACATTTTCCACCTGGCAAAAAGCACTGAACAAACATGAACTCCAAGTTAGACTAACAGTGAGAAGCTTTTAGTTTGTTTATGTAACTCTGTGCTATAGAAGTCTCTTTACAGCATGGTACTACATTTGTATTTTTTTTAAACATGAATTTTAAACATGAAAAAACCCACTAGGCTAATATCCAAGCAGTAGCCATAAACAAAGGAAAAACTAAAGCAGTATATTATAATAGATGTTTGAGAGTGACTTAAAATAAGACAATGCTCAGCTTCATCCTTTTGGAAATTTAAGATTATTCTTTTTCTTTACTTTAGTAATTTAACTTTTTTTGGTGTATTACAGGTCTTTTATCTTCAAAAGATACAAAAAACCACCCTGCTATTCCAAATGGTTTCCTATACTTCTATGCAAAGAAAATACTTTACTCCTCAAATTCAAAGCTAAGCTTTGTCTGAGATGCATTTGAATAGCTGCAGGTATTAAAAATAAACATTGCTCCTTGTCATGAAGTGACATGAAAAAAGTTGTAAGAAAAAGATGAGGCCTGATATTTCACCAGATTGTTCTTTCTAGAAACTTCTGTGCTGTCCAACACAGCAAAATGGATATAAATATTAGCTTTTTCTCTGTGGCATACACATTTCAACTCTGAATTGAATGCAAGCATATGAATAGCCTACCTTGGCAATTTTATTTAGGTTACAGTCAGACTTAAAATTTTCTGGGTCATTTTCAAATGCAGAGAAAGACAGTCACTCTGCCAAATAAAGCTGAAAACTCTAGAGTGTTTACACTGATTCATATATACATTTTACAGGCAATGCTTTAACACAAAGGAGTGTTGCAAAGCACAGTTAACATCCAGAGTGACTTAGAATTATGTGAATGATTTAACCTAATCAAGGACAAAGCTTTCTGAAGTAACAAAGGCTGTTTAAAAACTAGAATCTTACTAGTGTTAAGACTGAAACAAAAAAGGAAGAACAGAGTCCTGGTTTATTGTACAAGTATAAAGGACCATCCAAAACATTTCCAAGTAAACATTACAATCAATGCTACTGTCTTTTTCAATGAGTATACATAAAAATTAAGTGACTGAAAATACTTTTGAAAGAACTCACCTGTCTAAGGAACTATACATAAATTTCAAGGTGCTGACAACATCTTCCATCATGTTCCTCAGCTGAGAAAGCGGCACACTAAAAAAAAAATAAAATTCAAATATACGCCTATAACACATTTACTATGAATAAGCACAGGCATCTTCTGAAGAGCTCTATTCTTAACTAGTCCTATACTGCAAACAAATTCAGTAGCCTCTAATCAGGACTTGACTTTACCAAACACTGAAAATTATTATTTTCTAGACTACATAGATTTCAAATGAGAACTTACATCACAGGTATAGAAACTAGTAATAGTAAAAAAAAAAAAAAATTACATTGTAAGCTTTTCCTTTCTTACTTTTTTGATAGCCAAAGAGTACAACTTGAGGATACACAACAGAAAAGGACAACAAAGCATTTCATCTGAAACTCACTTTTCTTCAGGAAGGCCAATTACAAGTAACTTGTCAGATTCTTTCCAGTAAACAACTTGAACCAGTTTTTCGCATAAGAAAAGGGAAGAACTAGAAAAATTAAACAAGAAGTGCTCATTTTAAGACTACGAACTTAGAAAAGAACACCATTATAAGCCAGAATTATTTGTGTGTTTCATATGCAAAGTCTTGCACTCATGTATAACCACAGGCATGCAACTGGGCTAAGTAATTATGAGAGAACTGAAAGACCCTCTGACTTCCAGTCCAAACATATCTTGTCAGCAGTAACAATGTTTTCAAGTATACAAATATAAAGGATAAACAACCCCTGTCAAAGTACCACACTCATCTTCTGAATCATCTCTGGCATACACCTGCCTAGCTTTTAACACAATCAACTTAGAAAACAAATGCCACTTCAAGTCAGTGAGGTAACTGGAGGTACTAACAAAGGTTCTGAATGCAGCAGTCACTCAGCAAATAATTTAAAAAGTCCCCACATGTTTTGAAAACGTTATTTAAACATATTACTTGAGTGATAAACAAACCTGAACACTCATGTTATCTCCTTGTATAGAGAATTGTTCCACAGAGTTCAGCAATCCCAGATAGACATAGAGAACTTTCATTTAAACCATTAAGTGGATTACAGCATGAAAAAGAATTACACCCAGTGTTCTGATTAGCCATAAACTATGCATTATGCACTAGATGATCAGATTAAATGTACTGGTTGCTGCTAAGAACAAGTCCTGTAAGTATCTTTAACACTCAATTTATAGCAAATCCCCACCTTTCTTACCATGATGTCAGAAATTTAAATAGCAAGGTAACACTGCTGCAAAGTGAAAAAGGGTAACTTTAGTTTAAATCTGGAAGATTCAATAATTTAATTTTTAGGATATGGCTCTGTGATTAACTTGCCTTGCTGATTCGCTTGTACTGAAAAATGGATGGTACTGAATAAAACAATAGTGTCATGTATTTCAGCAGGTCACCAGAAAATTTTTATCGTTGAGGTAACCAGAAGTGCTTTCCAAACAAAAAATGTTATATATTTATAATGCAGTTAACTACAAAGAAAGAAACATCCACATCCCAAAAGATACACAGTACATGTGCAGACACAATAATAACAGTAATTTACTCTTCTGACAAAAAAAAAAAAGCTTCATAGAGAGCTGGGGATTATCAATTTTTTTTTTTTTTTAAGAGATAAGAAAGTCCACAGAGACCAGCAGAAGTGCTTTTATATTTTTAGAACTCAAAACTGAGCAACTGAGAAACTTAACAAGCAAGGTGAACCTGTATTACCACACATTTCTGCACTGGTTTTCAGATGATACCGTATGTATAGCTCATTAAACAATGGATTGATTTGCCTTTTGGATACCTTTGGACATCTGGAGATACTAAAAAATGATTCTGTATGGGAAAATTTCCATTAATGATGCATAAGCATTTAAGAGGAGTTAATATACTTCAGTCCTAACTAAGATGACATTGCATTAAAATACTAGCATATGCAAGAGGTCAAAAGCCTGTCTTTGATACCTGCTTCTAAAAGAGTCAATCCAATTCCTTCTGACCACTATGTCAGTAACATGAGTTTCAGTAACTTATTAACTAGAAAGCTATAAGCATGTTTAAAACAGTGTAAAAACTCCTAACTCTTAATAGCAGGATACCAAGAAGTCTGAGGAAAAAAAAAACCTAATTAAAAGAGACAAATTTAAATTAACAAGTATTCATTTTCTGGCAAGCCAAAATATTCAAAAGCACTTCAAGAACTCCTTTTAAGGAAAAATTTCTAAGTGGAAAACGCAACTTAAATGTATTAAACAGACTTTTTGCCTTTTGAGGCATTTCTTATTATTGCAAATGCAGTTCACTACTGCTTGGACTCTCTATGCTTAAGCCTGAAATCCCACTTCCATTTGGCTTTTTTATACCAATACAGGTCTTGTGTCTGACACACAAGGCACTGATGTTGAGAAGAAAATCTTGCCTGAGACCCCCCAAGAGATGTAAACTCATATATTAATTTTCAGTGGGAAGAAGTGCAAAACTGAAAAGTGGTACCTGCTATCTCACTTCTAATTATTCCATCAGAAAATCATCTACCTTTAAATACTCAGTGATCTCTTGACACATCTCCATCACTCCTATGCCACTCTAAAAGGTCAGGAATCATTTTTATTAGACTTCTTACTAGAGCGCTGGTCTCTGGATACAAAAATCTTTCAGGTGAATGTTTTAAGAGGTCTAAGAAGAGATGTGAAAACAATTTAACTGAACTAAAAATCCTAGTAACTGACACCCTCAAATCAAAGTACATCCAGGCTGAGCAGTCCAACTTCAGGCATGCTGTTCTAGGTAAAACATTACTGTCTAACAGGTAGAGCTACTCTTGTTTTGTTGACAACTTGATGCATGACCTATTTGTGGTCTTCTGTACATGTGTATAAAATAAAAAATAGCAATACATTACATTTCCATACTTTTACCTGATAATCTGGGTACCAGTCACACTTTCCAGTATGTCAGACAGTGTGAGAAATATTCCTCTCACACTTTTCAGTTTTTGGGAGGCTTCTGATATGGGATACTGATAAAGAATTTCTTGCTGTGAAGAAAGTTAGCTGTTAGTGGAACAAAGCAAAACCAAGGACAAAATTACAAAAAAACCCCCACAGAAAACAAGTAACTTTCTTTTTTTCCTGGTACTGATTTTTTTTTAAACACAAGTCTTTTAACAATACACTTTCACATAGTATCAAAACAAACAGTGGTCTGCATGGGCATACTGGACAGTTCTAAAATTCACATAAATGTTTCTGACAGTTTTTTCTATTTTATAGAAAAGTAGGACTTATTTAGAATAATTATTATATGGAGAAATAGAGAATGACAACAGTAAAGCCACTGCATTTTACAGCTTAAAATATACTGTTAACAAATCCGATTCTAAGAGACAGCTATATTTATATAGTTCTTTCAATATTTAAATTGTCACTTAAATAACCAGGAAACATTGCTTTACATGTATAGCACAAAATATAACTGAGGTATATATGCAAATAACATATACAACATGAATAATTTTATCACCAAACCTCTGACCATCTGTCAGCACTCTTAAAGAAATGATCTTGAAACTGAAGATCAGTAGAGATCTTTGTTACAAATATTTTTCTTTTGCTAATCAGTTCTCTAAATGTTTTAAGTGTTTTAAAAAAAATTAATTATTTCAGCAACCATAACAATACAGTAATAATCCCACAGTAATGTGGGATTCCCCACATTTATTGCTTTCTGCCAAATCATGATGGGCCAGAAATAACGCATGTTATATTAAGAATATCCAATGCAAAGAGCATACTACATTATCTTTCTACACAAACAGAAGAACAGACATGGTTAACTTCCCTATTTATGTCACTAAGCACATCCAGCCAGTGCCAATACCCATTAGAAAATTTTTCTTCATCAAGATTAAAAGAACGTGAAGTTGCATTACAGAAGGACCCAGCAAACTCTTCATTCTTACCCAATTTAATTAGCTCTATTTTCAAATACTCATTAGTGACAAGGATTTTTTCTTTCTTGAATCAATCCCTTAGCTGGAAAAAGACCCTGCCCTTTTCTAACTACAGCATTACAAAGGGCTATAAAGCCTTTCTTTGTTTCTCCTCACTATGAACCAAGGCCTTTACACAAAACTGATTTGAGATTTAACTGTACACTTTCCCAGGGAAAGAAAAGACAACTGTAACAAAAGCTCATAGCTGCATCTTATATATATCTTATTGAGTTAGCAAGGTTCAGCTTACCATGCCATACAAGATCAGCTATCTTCAAAGCAAGGTGAAAGTTCACAGGCCAATCACAATGGAATTCATAAATGAGAAGTAGCTAATTTCTTAAAAAGTGCAAACCCTCCCTCAACCAAAAAAACCTAAACCAGGACAGAGTACCTAAACAAATGGTTTATCAAACAGCTTCCCTTTCCTATATTTATTTACTAGTGTATCAAACTGAGCCTAAACAACATTTTTTAAAACCCCCACAAATTAGTGCAGTCTTAACAACGTAAGAACTGGCTAAAAGGAAGTGTGTCTAAATGGTGCTGCCCAGCTAAAAATCTCCTATAATCTTCAAACACCATGCACTGACAAGAGCTGCTTTAAATTTCATCTTACATACGCTTAAGAAACAAGAGATGACAACTACGAATTCTTCAAAATCAATTCAGAAATCACAAAAAAAGTGATAAATGCTACAAGAAGAACAAGTCAGTGTCTGTATGAACCAAGCTCTCTAAACAACTACTGACTTGGCAAGTATGCTAAAGACATTCTTTCAGTAACACTATCACATAGGAGGAATATGATAATTGATCTTTTTAAAACATGACATTGCCAAAATGAGTTCAAACACAAAGATGTTACAGCATATGCTGGTACAAGTAATGTGTGTTAGAAACGTAACACCTACCTTGAAGTAAAACATAAAAAAATACAAGAATGACCTTAGTTACTGAAACCATTACCATACAGGACACTCTCCACATGCATGCACATGTACTGAATAATTTCTAATAGTACTTTTCTTAATAGTTGAGTGGATAGAGCTTACAAGTGTTAGAGCTCATTAATTCTATTTTTGGGTGCCAAAAGCTCAAGAGGGGAAGAATTAATTACTAGTTCTAGTTGCCATTGTTTACATGGCTGTGATCTGCATCCCATGCCTCTTTTGCATATGGGTAAAGAAGCTTAGTAAAGGATCATTATATTTTTATTGTGCAATATGGCCTAGGTGTATAATAATGGCAGTGCTAAATTGAAGTACTACTGTGAAGTAAATATGGAACAGTATATCTACAGAGTAAATGTTCTTTACCAAATGAAATTTAAGACTAAGATGGTGACACACTTTTTGCTAGGAAAGATGAGAAAGAGCTTGATTACACCAGCAGAGCATCTCTCAACATTAGAGACTATTTAGGTCTGCATAACTGCCAAGAGTCCTCAGAAAACAATTCTCCCATGGTATGAAGGGAGAACAAGTGCATTACAATCTCTCTTTTACCTCTGCTCAACATTCAGGGTTAATCCTGTTTCTTGGGAGAATGTAAAGAAATAAAGGGGCAAAAAAGCAGTACTCCATTTACTCTGAAGTGCAGGAATTACAATTAGGCATTTGTGTATCTATTCACCTACCAAGAGAGGAGCTAGAGGCTCTGAATTTTTTTTTTTTTTTTTTTTAATATTTCATAAAGTTTGTGTGACCAAGGAAACACTGGTCTTTAAGTCTACAGGTCTGTCCATAGCTGTTCTATCCACATCATATAATAGCAGTCTAGGACTACAAACCTAGAATTGAAGAAAAGAAAGAACTAGTTGCAATATGTAAGCGAACTTTGAGAATGCATTATAAGTTCACTTAATTCACAGTTAAATAAGCTCTTTTCATTTTTATTATAGACAAATACCAAAGCAGAAAACTACTGCTATATCATGTGTTTTAATGCAAGGAGTCTCCATGTGGGGAAAAAAAGCACAGAATGACCTTGCCTAGTTGCAATTTTAAAAATTAAAAATGTTATAAGAGACACTTGTATCAACTGTTCTCTGCTGAAGGGACCTCCCATGAAAAAAATGTAGTCTCTAAACATGATTGGAAAGAACTGTGAACCAAAGCTTGCAGTAATACACAATGAAGCACACATTACCTTAAGAATACCATGTTAAAAAAAAGAGTTAATTACACTGCAAAGTCAAACACTTAAGAATTATGAAATACTGGATTTATGGTTGCCTAATAAGCCTTAATTATACGCACACATCCGTCCATCTTGTCACTCTGCACAAGAGAGCATCTTTCAGAAAAATATGTAATACTTTAAGACAATGTCATGTTACATATATACAAAAGGGCTGAATGCAAGTTGCACAAGTAGCTATAAATCTGACATTTCCTAGCTTTCAAGCACTCGACTCTGCAAGCTTCACAACATTTTTAACATACTATGTTATCAAGTAATTTTCTAGGGTTTTCCTCCCCAACACTGTCTCTAGAAAAGGATCTGAGGATAAATTTCATGAGAGAGAAAGTAAAATGTCTTTCTTCTGCTTCCTGCTCCATCTCTGTCCCGCCATCCCAGCCCCTGGGGATTGGCAAAACGTGTGCTTAATTTGATGCCTCCGCATCACAGTTAATACTGATCACTGGTGCACTATGTTAAACCCAAGGAGAATTTCCAGAAGAGAAGAGTCTTTTTCCAAATATCTGTTCATAAAATGTCCACTCTGTTCATGTTGTTTTCAGATGAGGCAAGAGGACAAACTCAGCCCTCTACACTATTCTATGTCTTCCCTACATTCTGAGCGAAATATTTGTAGCTATGGCTACACCATGAACAACACCTACACAAACTTAGAATGGGTTGTACACACACTGGCAAAAATTTTCAGAGGAAAGACACGTGAAAGGAAGCTTTATGGGACAAAGAAGTGCTCTGGTAGCTCAAACATGTTGCCTAAGCAAGAACCAACAGTTGACTGCAAACAGCAGATATGCGAGAGTCTGCTAAGAAAAGGCACATTGGAATTTTAAAACAGGAGGAGCCAGACAGATTATGGATGTGGACTGTCAACAGCTCCTGCTGGGGAAATTTTTTTTACTAGGCAGATTTCATAGTTAGAGAGGTCTATTTAAAACATCACAGTAAGCATCTGAAAGACCATAATGAACTTCTGAATTTATCTCTGCTCTGTCTGTTAACACCTCTAGTCTGCTCTTTATATATAGACATTCAGCAGCGCTCAAGTGACTTCAAATCCAATTAGAGATTTTCAGCAGTGATGCTAACTTTTTTCTCCTGGAATTTCATGCCTTATTTCTGTTAAAACAGACAATTTACAGACTACTCAAAATGACTGGTAATATTTTTTGGGGGGTTTTGGTTTTGGTTTTGCACATGGAAAGGTGCAGCAGTTGCTGCTGTCAGTTACTACCCTTCATCTTCACTTTTATTTAGTTAGCCACATACCTCATCCTTAGATGTTTCAGAGTCCAGTTTCATTGAAAGGAACATAACAATATGAGGCACATCTTGTATAGCCTGCTGAAGGTCTGCACTATCTTCTCCCCACAAAAGCCGAAGTAGATTGTTCATACTTGACTGTGCCCGTTGACTCCTTTGCTGAGAAGTTACTTCAGGCTCAAATACTGATGTTTCAAATGTAAGTTTAACCTATGAAGACAGTTTATTGTTAAAATGAGGCTGTACTTACAATTACATTCTAATATCAGCTGAAATAGATGCAGGTTCAGCCCTTTAAGAGCTAAGTTTTCTTAGCTTTACTGACAAAGATGCAAACAAGCAAAAATTCCTGCTGTTTCAAAAAAGCTAAATTTACACTCAGCATTACATAACAATCTATTATTAAGGACAAAGCCAACTATTACATGCTCTGTGACCCGTGTGAGTAAGCCTGTGGTTTGGTGTGTTTTCATACCTAATTCTTATGGTTTTGAGAATGGAAACATATACTTACTGCTCTGTGTTTGTTTGAACATAAAACCTATTATCATGCTTTTGAAATACAAACAATATTTCAAAATGTCAGCACTTTCATAAGTATATATCCTTAAGGCTCTTTCATGAGCACTTCTTTGCTATTTTGAGTGCAGTGACAGGTACATTTGGACATCAGACTGCAAAGGTCTGTTAGTTTGTGAAAGAGCTGCTATTGAGCATTAATCTGCCAACATTTTCACTATGTTAACTTTTCTTCTTTTTTAATCAGCAAAGTCAATCAGCAAGTAATAGTTTTGTTGCTGTATTTACCAGTTGCACATCACTAGCAAAATGCATAAAAATTGTTTGCATCATTTGCTGTGCTATGTCTTCAGAAGATAAAAAAAATAATCATCTAAATCCAAACACAGCACTCTCTTAAAAAATAAAGTTTAGATGATCAAGCTTGTTTTTTAAAATAATTACATTATGTTTACTATTATTTCCCAAATAAGTAAAAACCAGGAAATTTAAAATAAATGCATGTTTCCTGGCTCACAAGCAACATAAAATCCTAACTTGGTGTGGAAATATGTTTCACAATTTGCTTTACAGACTGCCTTTTGATGAGCACTGCCTTACAAAAATTGTGTTTGATTGTTGTTCCAGCATTGATGAAATGAAAGAGTAATTTATTTTTTGTGTGTGAATGAATACTTCATCCTAAGTATGAAAGAAGGATATGTAAGAAATACCCACCTCTTGACTAAAAAAAAAGAAAAATGTAATTTCTAATAAGAAGTTGATTTACTTCCTTGGATAATACCTTAGTTTTCATCATTGTTCAAAGTGACTGAAAATGTATCTATTTGGACTAAGTAGACACGCTCTCAGTTCCCTCTTTCATATGTTTTAACTCAAGATTGTTTGTCTCCCATAAAGTATCCTTAACATGCCTACTGACTGGAAAGTTCCAAACATACGGAATCCTGCTTCTCTTTCAAGTCAGTGACAGTTTAGCCTAATGATTGATGCAACAAACAAGGTTTATATTTTCTCAGTTGCAATAAATCTGAAAAGCTCAAGCAGAGGTAATTATACATTTAAATACAGATATTTTACAGTTTTGTAATTGTGTGTATGCATACACATACTTAAAGAGAGGAGTGCCAGCAAGAAATAATGATGCTTCAAAACGCACTGCCTGTCAAATGGGATCAGAGAAGTGCCACTGTCAGCTCTTCCAGCTACAACGTTTATGTCACTGCTGCCTTCCCATTCCACTGTACTCCCTCCCAGCACTTTCCATTAATCTTTTCCTCTTCTATTTCGGCTGCTATCGGGTTCTTCTCTTTTCTCTTCCCATTCTCTGCAATAGCACTGCACTCAATCCTGCTTGCCTGCCATGTGCTACCGCTTTCTTTTCTGACAGTAACTCATTCCTTGCTCTCTCCTCATTATTTCAGTTTTGATTCATTACACTGCACATTAATAGGACTTGAGGAGCAGAAACATACAGCTAAGAAGCAGTGGCTTTTTAAGACCCAGTAACTTGATCATTTACAGTTTTATGTGTGTTTTCTTCTCTGGCATTCTGTGACTCAATTCTCTCTTCGTCACACCATCTGCATTTATTTCAGAGGATTTTCCTCATACTCTGTTTAACTTCTTACAGATTTCCACAAGGCTCATCGGTTATTTCTCTTAACTTCTACTACATCTTGTCTATGGACACTTATTCGTGACACTTAGGGTACAGGCTTTGTATTGATGTGCGCTGACATAATTCTTGCTGCAGTCTATCTTTTCATCTTTCAATTCAAAACCAAACCAAAACAACGCTTGTTTGTCTTGTATCAGAGACACAACCATACACCCCTCCAAGAAAGAGCTTGAAACAAACTGGGCCAATCAGAACTTTTAACTCGCCCTGCCATCTGTGCTGCATCCCACATCACTGTGGGCAATACCACACTGCTCAGATGTGAAGTTACTGTATTTTGACAAAAGTCTCTCTGCACAATTGGACTACAAGTTCCTTTCTGTTTATCTGCAAGAAAGCTGCATGCGTTAGAATATGGATTTTATTATAGCCAGAGCTGGTGGCATTGCCTCCCTTTTAAGATTGCATGCCTTTTCCTGTTTAAGTCTCTGTTTTCCATGTGTTTATAGTTTGCACAACTGTAACTTAAAATTTCAGGCTGAAATTTCTGATTCTGAATGTCTGCCTCAGGCTGAGTGTTTTTAGAGAGTTTTGGGTAAAATGGTTCTATAATTTTTGAATATCACAGTAAGAAAAACTATATTCTTTTAGCATATCTTTCCCTTCCTATTTTGTCTTCTCTGTCTTGTGGTGGTAGGAAACAGCAGCTATTTTGATTACAGAAATGTAAGATTGTATAGACTGCAAAATATGACTTCATCATACTATCTCAAGCTCTGAGGGATATGCTTTGTCCTGTCACATTCAGTGACTGCTACAGAACTTAAAAATGGGGTATTCAATGCCTTAATCAGAATGGAGACTTTTATCTTATTAGCTGACATGCAAGCACACAAACAGAAACAGTTCTGCCACAAAAAAAAAAGGGGAAAAAAAGGAAAAAAAAAAAAAAGACTGGTGTAGCATTTGGACTTCTGTTGCTCAGTAAACACACTAAACAAGCCCTTACATGCCTGGAAGCTAGTTTGCCTAAACTGAGGTAAAGAAAACAAAATTCGGGAAATATAATAAAGAGAAAGCTTATGCCACATGCTGCAACTGAGAGAATCTAGGTAATTAGTTTTTGAAAGCTGCATCTTTTTTGATATTCTGCAATGTATGATGAATGAGAAAACATTAAGATTTTGCTTAACACTTGTCTTTGTTACTAAATATCAAAAACAACAACCCACTCTTTCTTCAGCAATATGAAATCAGTGTTCTATGCTGCAAAACCCCAGAACTCTGTATTTAAATTCTCCACTGGTCTGTTTCAGCAATTGCTCTTCTGGCTTGACTCAAACTGCACAGTAAAAAAAGAATAACTGCACTTTTAATAAAAGGTTTAGGAAAGCCTGCATGACAAACAGTTATACATTTCAAGTAATTGCTGTCTACTTGACAGATTTACTGACAATGTAAACATTAACATTGCATTAAAAGTAACTGTTACTTAAAGGGTTGCACTGCATTTTAGCAACAAGTAATACATATACTCTAATCTAGCAAGGATACAATTAAATAAACTATATAATCTCTGCTTTTTAAATCATTCTGTATTTAATAACACTTACACTAAGTCCATATTTGGTCAAAGACAGGCTAGACAAGGTTTTCCTACCATGGAGCTCTGCCAATACCTGACCACAACTCTGGTAGCTTAGGCAAGCTTCATACTGTCAAATATTTTGGACAGCTTCCTAAACTGACATACTGGTACTCAATCTTACTGCAGCTGCAGATGTAGTGCTACAGGAATTTACACTACGTAAGTTGCAAACAAAAGCATATTTAACAAAACCTAAAATTTCCCCTTATTTTTACCTCTGGACAATAAAACATTTCTATTGTTATCACCTCATATATTCTACGTGAAGAAAAACTACCAAGAGGTTACAGACATACAGTTAGCAACACTATTAATTGTAAGCTGCTCCATCTCACATCTGTAAGTTGCAACTCTTACCTTGGCTTCCAGTCCACTAGGAAGTAGATTTAAGCAGAATAACTCAATATACTTAATTTTATGCTACTAACAATCTAGGTAATTAACATTCTCCTGGTCTAATTCTGAAATAGCCATTTGTTTATTATTTAGTTATTCATTATAGCTCCAAAATAGTTATTCAGTTAGAAGATATATAAAGCAGGTTTTGGGAGAAGAGAGATTAAGCATCAGGTCAGGTTTTTTTTGTTTGTTTTGCTTTGGGTTTTAGGGATTTTTTTTGGGTTTTTTGTTTGGGTTTTTTTTTTTGGTTGGTTGGTTGGTTGGGGTTCTTTTGTGTTTATTTTATTTTTTATAACCAGTTTTTATTACTGGCTTCTATCAGTGTTTGCCACTATTAGGTTTTGAAATATCTTAACGATAAACTAAAAGCTCTTAAATACTTAAGAATTTTTTTTTTTATTTAAATATGAAAGCTGTATAAATTTCTCCATTTAAATTATTTTAAATACCATTAATAGTGCTACTTGCTAATTCAGGCTTCTTTTTACAATCTTGAGTTTTTACAGAATTTTATACTGATGAAGAGAAAATTTTATTTAAGTATTTCCATAGCAATTTTTTACTGTTTTTAAGAACAGTAACTGATGAAAAAGCTGCTAATATTCTGTGGTTGACATTTTTAAGCTAGACATGGATATCTTGCTTCATACATGCTATTGACATATTGAACATCTCCAGCCCTACTACCCACCAGGAGGGAGGCATTACAACATTACATACCTTGTCCTTTATTTGCCGTGGTCAGTGTTCAAAGTAACAACTCTCAAAGCAACTGTACTTGCTATCTTTGCCCATAACTACAATTAACACTGGTTAAAAATTTATGTGAGTCTCAAAGGAGTTACTTCCCCAGATTCAACAAGAATTTATTTTGATGCAAGTTCCATAATCATGGAACATAATTTCATGGAAGCCCCATCCCTGGCAGTATTCAAGGCCAGGTTGGATGGTGCTCTAAGCAACCTGATCTAGTGGGAGTTATCTCTGCCCACGCAAGGGGGTTGGATCTAGATGATCTTCAAGGTCCCTTCCAACCCAAACTTTTATGTGATTCTATGCTTATCAAGTTGTTTTCTGAACAGGAAAGGTAATGAAACTTGATTTTTCCACAGACTTATGTAGTAGCTCTTGTAGAGAAACATGGATACTCAGAATTCTGCAAACACAGAATACCTTGATTCTGACACTGGGCAAAAAAACCAGGTGTTACAGTTAGTCAAAACCAAACAGCATGATGCTACCTTTTGCACCATGTTGCATGTGCTCTCTGACTCTGGCTGATAATACAGAATATGTAACAGCTAGACTGTGACTAATGTCCCTTAATAGGACATTGTCTCAAGCCACTTGCAACTATTTTCACAAAACTTACACCAGAATTAAAATCTGAAATTTCTACTCTAAGTTTCACTGAAGTAAACCAATGTGTTAAAAAAACCAATAAGGAAGTTGTAAGAGAAAGATTGCTTAAGTTCTGTTTCCCGAGGCAAAAAGACTAGAAACAAAATCAATTTTTACAGAGGATATTTGGAATAAATGTTCAACTACTGTACCTGCATAGGACCTGGAATGCAAGACAAAACCCTTTCTATGTTTTCAGAATTGACATCAACATCATTTACAGCAACTAGAGCATCTCCTGGAGATAAAACAGACAAAAGCATGAGAAAGTTAGGTGGTATTGCACCACAATACAAAGGCAAAGAATGTTTTAAAAATTAATTGCATTCAAACAATCATAAATGTCTTTTTGTCACATTTAAGTAAATAGTTTCTACATGCAACATGTACTATGTTTAGAAACATTAGTCTGTTACCTCAATGTTCGTAAGGCCTTAGGGCCATGCTTGTATTATTTTACAAAAACAACTGTCAAAGCCTCTCCTCTCCTCTTCATCCGGTTTTTATCACTCTTGTTACTTGATCAGAAAACCAAACAACTTGACCAATCAAGTTATGCCCAAGAAGTACTTTTTTCTCTTTGAAACCAGCTCTGTTCACATGCCGATCTTTCTCCACTGCTATTTCTATTGACAGAAACACTACTGTTGCCAACAGCACTCCAAACCTCTTCCTGTAGCAGCTTACAAGTTCTAGGCCATCACTTACACCAGAGAACTCAAGGGTTGACTGAGTCTAATATGGTAGAATCCCACAACCTTGAGCTCCCTCTGTGAAGCAGTCCTGGCAGTCACCACACACCTAAAGTAACTTAGGTCAGTTCCCTAAACTGGCAGAAATCCATAAACTCTTCTGGCAAGTGATTGCTTGTCACAGTTCAACTCAGGATCAGCAATTAAACCAATGACAGCAATGCTCTTGGTCCCCTTTTCCTCCCACCCAGGTAGGGAAAGGAAAGAGAGAATAAGGAGAGAGGCTTCCCTATTGAAAACTAAACTAGACAGCTTTAATGAAATACTAATGATAAGAGAAAATATGTACAAATATATACAAGTATGTGCAGGAATGTGCAAAACCCTTATCACCTCCCACACCCACAGCAACTCCCCCGGCACTCTCCTGAGCTGTGAGCAGTTCCAAAAGAAGAGACAAAGGGCTTGCCTTCCACTGTCCCTGAATTAATAACAAGAGCTATGTATGTATGGGATGGAGTATTTTGATTGGCCAATTTTGTCATCTGTCTAGTCCGACCCTCCCTATGGGAGGGTTGTAGATACAAGTCTTCTGCTCCTTTAGTGTCCGAAGCAGCAGATCCTACAAATAGAGCGAAATGTCCTTGGACTCCTGGCAGTATCTATAAACATTCAGGCATTACCAGCCCACTGGCTGGTAGACTTGCTGTTAGTTTCAGCAAGTGTGCTACTTAAAAGAGAGTTCACTGAAGAAAGAAAAAACAACAACAAAAACAACAAAAACACAGTAAAAAGAAAATTGGCTTCATCCTGGGTCAAACCAGGATGTTCCTGTAACCCAGATGCTTGCTTAAATGAGCACCATGGGTGGCAAAAGTGAGACAGGGGCAGTGTGGACAGGGTGTGATAGACCTCAGACACTGTGTTTTTGTGGTATTGCGCAGTTTGGCTTAGCATAGAATCATAGCATCTTATGAAACATCACCCATCTTCTTAATTTTTAATTTTTTTTAAATCACAGCTACCTCATTTGATCCCTATACCTCCTTTGTCTCTCAAGCCACATCACAGTTTAGTTCTTTCTCTTCTTTTCCATGACTTGTCCACTGCTATAACTTCCTATTCCGTCCTCTTCATGTTTTATTTGCCAATACTTCCTGCCTAACATCTTGCATTTTATAAATCTGACTCTCTTTTGCTATTACTGGAAATGAGGAGAAAAAAATCCCAGGATCCCAAAGAAAATGTCTTTAACTGAAAGCGGAAAATAGGCTTGAAAAATTAAAGGCACTAGTTACAAACACAAACTGAAGCAATTTAGAGCTTACAAACTTAAAATCCCCATTAAAGTACAAAAATCAACCTGGGATTTCTATCTGAAGTGAGGGAAAATATTATAGAGAAATATCCTAGTAACAACTAGTTGATGAACTCTGCCTCACTCCCCTCAAAAAGATGCATGTGTAAGCATGGAGTATGTAGGAAGGATGAGAGACACCAGTGAAAAGACAGACCTGTGAAGTTAGAAAACAAAAATAAAATAACATCACAAGATAAAACTACTTGGATCTGTCAAAAGGAACAGAAGTTGAAAAGTAAAAATAGGGTTTTTTGGGCCATTTATCTACTAATAAAAACAAACAAACAAACAAAAAAAAAAAGCAGCAGTAAGAGAAGGATACATATTAAAGATACTTCAGGCATGGTAGTGGGAGACTAAATCAACTAAAATAACTGATTACTTAAGCTGGCAATTTAGAACAACAGTGGATTAGTTAAGATTTTAGGTTCAACCTAAACCAGAAAAATTCCCATTTAAAAGCATAGTCCTTCATGGTTTCTCTAAAGTCAACATCCAGATTTGAAAACAGTATAAAACAAACAATAAATATTACTATAATAACAGAAGTATAATGGAATTAAATAACATATTCATTCTCAAGAAAGCAGCCAAGTAACAGAAAACATGAAAAAGCCATAAACAACATCTGGATGAATTAAGAAACACATTTCTTTTCAATGTAGGTGAGTATTATTAGGACCTGACAGGATCCCATCCAGAGTACTCCTCACAGTTCTATTCACCTGTGCTCAAGAAAACTGAAAACAAATGAGATCACATACATTGAATACTGCAGTGAACATGAGAAATGGAGAACCCATTTATATTGATTAAAGATGAGGTGGGTAAAGGCTGGGTGTGAAAGCAGCTAAAGTAGAAATCAAAAGGTTCTTTTAGTCTCAAAACAGAAAGTTTCTAAAAAGCTTTCCAATAGGGCTGTCTACCTAAAACAAAATACCTGAGGCATCAGAAATTTATTAAAAGAACTATATGAAGTGACTGCCAGTGGCACCAGGATCTAGAACTTGATGGTTCATTTGGTCCTTTCCAGAGCCAAATAGTCAACTTCACATTGGGAAATGGGGGAAGACTAGCTCAGCTCAAACTAACAGAGATAATGACTTGCATAGTAAGGAAAGGCAGAACCTGTCTATCTAAGGTCTCTCTGTTTCCTGAGAATCTAGTAAAGACAACAGAATCTGAAAGTTTAGAAGAATTCTGACAGTTTATCATTATTTGTGTCTTCTACCTTGTTGTTAAAACACCATCAAATACAACTGGGATTCTTCCCAGGTACGAGGTTGATTGCTCAAAATTGGTGCAAAACACATTTAAGGCCAATGAGAGAAAGAAAAATATTCTTAACTAACCATCAGAAATACAGAATCTACCCAAAATGCAAACAATATTGCTTTTCTATACACCAGGCAACAATTAACTGCTCACTATTATTTTACATGAAAGTAAAATTCATTCCTACTCTTTCTTACAGCAAAACAAAGACAAAATTAAGTTTTAATAAGTACACAAACATGTTCTCATTCCTTGGAATTAATTAAATTGCTTTTTCTGTTTCAAGTAATAGTAGCTCTCTCCCTAACCTCTGTTTCTTGAGGTACAGCGCAGTGAAGCTTTAGCTTCAAATCTTCAGCACAACAGTAATTCAAAGACAGGAAAGTTGAAAGTTAAACAGCATTTAAAAGCAACTCAGTAAGTCCATGCCAGAGCCCCAGGACTTGAAAATTAATAATCAAAAGCAGAGCATTCAGGCTACTCTAATACAACTAGATATTATAAACAGAATTACTACATTCTTTGTTGAAGAACCCAGTACTGAGGATCATAATTCACAAATATAACAGAAAGCATAAATTGCTTGTGTACTCATCTGGAGCACTGTTTAAACAAAAGTTGTTTGTGTTCTGTTTGTTTTACTAGGGACCTTACCAATTACATTGTAAAGACAACAGTAGAGTAATGTAATCTACAAAGCCATTCAGACGAACTGCACACATTTTATGAAGACATAATGCACCTTATCACTTAAGGGAATACTTTTGAACCACATCTCCCAGGGTGGAATATATAAAGACACTTTTAAAGGAGAAGGTCCAGCAGTATTTACATGTTACATACTCCAAGTGTTTTATTTATTCAATGCCTAATGTACATATGTAAAACTTTCATCACAGCAGTAAATATTTATTCCATTCAATTTGTAAAAATGTAATCATGTACCATAAATGGAACAGCTTTCCAGAAGACTCAGCCAAAGCAGTCCTGTAAGGCTGCCTTCATTTTGCCAGAAAATGCTGTATCACTATTAAAGAACTGCAACTTGATGTACAACTGAAAAAATCCACATTTATCAGTATGGACCTTCCAGAATTGATGGTGGGGGTGTGTGTTGGCATTTTTTCCTTTTTTCTTTTTGGCTAACACTACAGCATTCAAATAATAGACTATGAAGTAACAGAATGCAAGACATGACTGGAAAAAAGGAATTATGTAAAATTAGGAACACAGAACATGATCACAAGACCTACCCAATGTGATAATTCATGCCAGCAAAAGAGTTTATATATGCAAGTGTTCCTTTCAAAGAGTTTAACATCTAGACTTTGAGACTCCTCCCCTTCAACAACATGAAAATCGTACAGAATGTGAGAATTCGGTCTTAAGACAGGAAGCTGATAAAAAAATAGCACAAGTGTATGAAACTTAATCTAATTTAACTTACTTAATATGCTTAATCAATTTAGGTTAAATGAAATAAAATGCTATATGGTGCTTGCAATTAAGTTTATGTAACTTGATGGTTTGCAGAGTTAAGTCAATTTTTCCCAGAATAAAACATTGCTGAATTTCAGATGTAGAGAGACATTTTACTAGTGGAGAGAAAAAATGTTGAATGGATGGAACTGCAAATACATTTTTCAGTCATTCTTGTCCTCTAAAAAGTGGGTGAAAAGCCCCCTCCAACTGACTATTCTTAAGTACAGAGATCAAAGTGAGCTTTTTCATTTTTGCTGAAGTAGATGTGTATCCTTACATAGACAAGAAGCAGATATTTGCATGAAAAGTTGTTTTCAAATCTGATAGAAAATAATGTAACATTCTGCATTTTTGTTTTAACTTTTACAACACTATGGTTGTATACAAAATTTTTACTGTATAACAACATATATACTTGCCCTTGACCTCCTTTTACTGGCTTGCATTTCTGCCAGCCAGTAAGATCACTACTGTCTGTCATGAAAGTCACCAGCATTTATATTAAAAGATGAAGCACATTAGAACAAAGTCACACTCTTTGTCTTGAGAGACACAGCAAGCAACTGCAATAGAGGAAACAGGTTTTCTTCAGGCAGCTCCAGATATCAGACCTTGAGTCAATAAATCTGTCTTCAGAAAAATACATGTCCTGCTCTTTAAGGAATAAAGTAAGCTCTTTTTTTAACTCATAATAACGAACAATCAAGCTTATGAGTTCTATCTCTTATAAAAAGATTCTCAATCCATAAACTATAATATGTCCATATATGTTCTTTACACAACACCAAGCAGAACTTAATTTTACTAGAGTGATAGAACAGAAAAAGAAGACACAGGAATTTTTTTCCTGTCTTCTTTGCTCTGTCTTATCATTTCCTCATTAGTCAAGGCTTCTCACACATAGTAGCTAAGAACAGTGTATACTGGTCTCAAAGACCTAGTGTGCATATGGCCGATGAAATTATTCCTGCTTTTTTAAGGACAAAATTTAGTCTTTGGGACTGCCGGCATCACTACAACATTTATTTCAGAACTGCCTATCACTTTGCCACATGGAGTACAGGACTAGGGAATGGATATTTAACAGAAGTAAGAGAGATAACCCTGCAAGAACCAGTTCTGAAAGTAGATCTTTTTCATTAAGCCAGGGGATGCTAATTGGTAAGTGAATACCATTTCCATATTGTGATGGGAAGTGAACATTTTTGGAAGAATTAAAATCAGAACCGTATTGTTCACATGGGAGAGGCCTGAGGACACTTTTTTCATGAAATCCTGATATTTTGTTTCCTCTATTCTCCGTAATGAATTAGTGGAAGTACTTAAAAATGTGCGCATACTCCTTTCCAAAAAAGGCAAAGTATGGAACACATTCTAGTGAAGAAAGCCAGATCAATTACTTGCTTTGTAAGTTAGCAGGCTGCTTTTATCCAAACCAATGCTGTTATGCTTCAAGAGGAGATTAACAGAGCATAAACGACACCCCAAACTCCACAGTAAGAACACAGCAAAGCTTACGCAAGCTGTGTTTCTATCTGGCTCGCCCAACATCTCTACTTTAGAAAGCATTTTCAACAAGTACACCATATATGGGTGTACTCATAAAAATTTCAAAACTCTCCCAGTATTTTGGTCCTTTCAAGGACATTTTTCTGAAAGGACCCTTAGTTCCATGGTCCACAAAAATGACAAAACAAGCATTTACTTTGACTGTCAGAAGATGACTGAAGGTTGTGTAATTTTTGTAAATGCATTACTACTTAAAATTACTAGTCTACACTATAGAGAGGTTAACAGATTAGCTTGGCTTTCTAGCAGCAACAGCCTTGTTTACCAAAACTTTGGATCTCCACAGCAGTATATTCATTTTTCCTATTAAAATTAGCAAAGTTACTACTTAAACCTTTATTTATTTGGAGAAAACAAATAGGCCTCCCACATAACATCAACAAAATTATTGGATTAGAAACCCATAGAAAACCCTTTTCAGTACATGGGGTTGGGATCTGGACCTTTCAAAAGAAGCTTACAAGGGCATCCTGTATCTTTTGCATACTTGTTCAAAACTGATTATAGCCAGTCTTTACTATCATCCAAGATTAATCCCTGCCACTGTGTAGTTTTCACACTTTTTTTCACAATTTAACCTACTGATCAGGTGAAAGAATTCATGCAAACTGGCCAGATATTTGGTGATGAGAGAAATGAGAATAAAAGGTAATTTCAAAGAGGGTAACAATTATGCTCTACTAGTGAAGAGTTTTTCTGTATTTTTCAATGTCCCTGGAATTACTTTTCCATTTGTACCATAGTTAAGATGATCATCACCATTTATAAGAAGTATGCCCTGCTGTGAATTTGATAGGTTTCAATTTTAAGGAAGGAAGGGGGAATAAAATTATAATGGTATTTTCTATCACAACACTTATTTGGCTGGATCTAAAAGCGAGTATTTAGTGCAGCTTTTTATCTTTGAAGTATGCTCGAAGTTTTACATAGCAGACCAAGCCTTCCATGTTGTTAGTCATAAACTCAAGCAGGACTTTTTTTTTAAATACAAAAGACACTTAAACATGAGATGAAAGCAACTCTTATTTCATCTGAGCCAAAATGAAAGTCACAGCAATAATTTAAAAATCAATGAGGGCGTTCTTGATTTGTAAACTTAAGACAGACACTGAAGTGCTAAACACAAAAAAATATGAAAACCAACACATTGATAGAAAGGCATATTTTTACAGATTTACAAAGCTGCAGTGTTTTTTTAGCTTGCAAAACTGCCGCATTTACTTTCATATGGTCAGCGCCTGCATTCTACTTGGTTAATAAAGTACAGGAACAAGTCTTACGACTTCCATATGCAATCTTAAACAAAAAATTCAATAGTGCACAAATAATAAACAGATGTTTTAAGTGTTCAAAGCTCTAAGGGATATACATTTCAGAATAAACTGAAGAAGCCACCTGAAGAAAGTGATTATCTGGGGGGGAAGCAGTTATTTCTGCTAAAACTGTTAAAGCAATAACCACTTTGTAACTATTTATTCAGGGTGAAAAAAATCAAGAGTTCAGTCTCCTTATGATTCAACCATGGTAGCCATTTAAACAGCAACCATACTTAGCACTGACAAATTAACTAGTTTGCCAATGAAAATACAAAGTAATCAGTAATTCGTTTATTATTTAACATACTTACAGACCCAAGTCCTGGGAAAAATAAAAGATAACTCAATTTTTTAAAAGGATGGGAGAGTTAGCTCCACTGGGCATAACTGGCAGGATTTTGGTAGCAGGGTGCTACAGGAATGACCTGTGTGGCAGGAGGTGATGAGCTGCCTTTTGTTGCTCGTAACCAGTTCTGAACCTGGAGTAAGCAACTCGCCATGTACCAAAACATCACGAGCCATGGCACCTCTGCCCAAACATATATGAGAGTGAGCAGCAGTCGCTAGAGGAAGGGGTTGTAGCCCACAGAGGGGACCCATCCCTGAAGGGCTGTGGCCAGGGGAGTCATCATGCTGCAGCAGAGGAAAAGAAGCAAGGAGCAGCAGAAAGAAAACATCACACACACAATATCACCCCTTACCTCACCAACACGCAGGGAAAAAGAGGGTAGCTGAGAGGAGAAAGGGGGAGAGGAGAGGTCTGTGATTGAAGCTGAGCCTGAAAAGGGAGGACAAAAGGCATTTTCTTAATTGCTTAGGGTCTTGTTTTCATCTTCTCAGAACTTGAAATAGTGATCTGAGGTTTTATGTTAAAAAAAATAAATTCAGTAACAAAACCCTGAGTGCCTGCAATACATGTTGCAAGGCAGGCACCAGGAAGATCACAGCCATGTATTCTAGAAGGAAAATATACATAGCATTTTCTTCCCAAAAGACTACTACTACAAAAAAGTCTACTAAAATATTAAAAAGCAAAACAAGAACAAGTTAATAGCTATGCATGTGCAGGTCAACGAAGATGAACAGTTATAACCAAATCAGCCAGCAGGCATCATGTTGTACTGATCAGGTACTCCTCATCTGTGACGGCTCAAGAAGCTTCTGACTTTTGTGCAAATACTTCAGTTTTAGACTGACCACAGAAATATCCTTTACTGTTTCCACATTTCACAATAGGATTCCTAAAACTTACTTGTGACAACAAAAAAAGCACCAAGTTCTACCATATTTTTCTTGAACTTTCTGTCCCACTTCAGCTCCTGTGAGGCTCTTAAGAGGCTATCTATTGAACTACAGTTGCTTCTAAATCAGGCTTTGGCTGTTTACCATAGCTATCCCATCCTCTGATCTGCAATGCAGAAGCAGTAAACCAAACAGTTGACCAGGACAAAATTTTTTTACTGTATATTCTTTATGCACACAGTACTGAAACCTGAGCATCTAATTTATGCAAAAACGTCCCTATTTCTAGGCACCACATAAAAAATCCAGTGTACTCAGTGTTCACTACAAATATATAATTTGAAAGTATTTTTATATTAAAATTATACTTTTTATACTGTTGGCAAAGAATACAGCTCATTTTCCCAGTTAAGAGCAGAATAACTACAGCACGCTTGAAAGGATTTCTTTCCAATGTGCAAAAACAAGGCAATATGGTTGATGATAGCCTAGGACATATTAAAGTGCTAGACTTGCTAGATAAATGTAAATGCTCTTCTGTTTAATACCAAACACAAACCAGCAGTTTTTGTCCTCACTAGCTCTGGAAGGCGTTAAGTGCTGCAGATGAAGTACCATCTCTATTTAGAGAGTTAGCTTTATCTCCTGGATCTGGTATTTGCCTACATGTTCTGACTTCACACCTGTTTTTGCAAACATGGAATTATATACGAATTTATGTCCCCAAATTAACTTCCAGGTTATAAATAACCACTCTTACATTAATTAGATTAAATACCATTAAGCAGATCAAGCTGAAACTTACTCCCTCCTCCCCCTCATTCTGCACCCCCCACTTCCTGACTAATCAGTTCTTTCTGGTAAAATTTGAAAGCCATCCAGTTTTCCCTCTGGAGTATTCTTCAGCATCCCTACAAAAAACACGTGCTAGAAGAATCAGCTAGTCAAAGCACGATTTGCCTTTTTACACACACAACACTGGAATTTCAAAAGCCCTCATGCTGACTTAGTGGGATTTGTGCTACTATATTATTAAAATTTTCATGATCTTCTAACCAGCATCTCATCTTTGCTTGCTCCCTGCAAGGGACCAACTTCATGGGTGATTAAAAAACCTTCCACCCTTTACAGATGGAGGCTAGCTGACTCACATTTACTGTTTCTGAGGTTGGGGTCTTGTGAATGCCGAGTCCTTCTAAAGGCCTCTTGATACTTCCTGGAAGTGGGAGTATTTCTGCTCCTTCACTACCACCCACAGAAGTTAATTCCCCTCCATTGTTCATGCTCAGGTGCTCATCAGACCTAGTGTGACCATACTCACTACTAAACTCACTACACCAGCAAAAACGAGACAGGCAGTTTTTTTCTGGGTTAGTTTTCTGCCAGGTCAATTAGTTGCATCAGCTCATGGAAGTGTCTGACAAGAGCCAAACCAACACAAAAGAGAGATGCTATACTGGCTCACTGCCTCCTCAAACTAAAAGTCCCACCACGTATTTAGAGGCCTTCTAATCCCAACTGCTGAAGAAGCAGCTGTTATACTTGCTAAACATCAGAATATCCAAACAAGGATGTGCAGAATGTTTATAACGTATGAATCCAGCTTAGGTACAAAATCCATTTTAAGCATATACAGTAAAGCTTTTTATCTCAGGGAAATGGTGTGGAAAAGAATAAAACCAAAATACAGTATTTGGCAAGCTACAGCTTTTCCCCAGTCCCACTTAACCTACTGAGCACATTCTGCATTAAATCAAAGGTAGTGGTGCTGGACTATTTGTTTCTCCAAGTTCAAGCTGCTTACTCCCTGTAAGCTTAAAGGATGGTCATCACAGAATAGTTTGGGTTGTAAAGGACCTTAAAGATCACCTAGATCGAATTCCCCTGCATGGGCAGGGACGCCTCCCACTACAGCAGGTTGCTCAGAGCCCCACCCAACCTGGCACTGAACACTTCGAGGGATGGGCTTCCACAACTTCCCTGGACAACCTGTTGCAGTGTCTCACCACACTTATACTGTGTAATTTCCTCCTAACGTCAAGGGACAAAGAAAGAAAGAAAGAAAGACAAAGAAGGAAAGAAGAAGGGCATCTCCTTACTGTATTTAACCCCTTCTAGCTTATGCGGCATGGTTTTAAAAACACAAATGTAAAATTGATTAGGTAACAAAACATCAGATGCAATGACATTTTTTTAAAATAATCTGTCAAGTACTGACAAAATAAAGTAATTGTTTATATCTCAGGAATATTAAGTCAGCTGCCTCAAAAAAAAATATGTTTAGATCATCTTTTTAAAGAAAGAGTCCACAAGTTTGATTCATTTGATGACTTACCAATCAAGATGTGACCCGTTTTCATTGCTGAACTACCTGGCACCAAGCCATGTACTACAAGCTTCTCTTCACTGATGACTTTATCCTTTCTGCCTTGTTTTTCTGCTCTTCTGGTACTCCATGAAGACTGATGGACAATCCCTACTAAGGCCTCCAGCAGCCTCTGCTGCTCGTCTTCTCCAGCTCTGTACAGTTTTCTGGGATTTACATAAACATATACATCTTTGTATTTCTGCTGAACAGTGACACCCATTTTCTGAGAAGACTGCTGTTTCAATATGGAAGTAGGACCACAGCTTCCATTGCCTTTCTTAACAGAATGCTTTGGTAGAAGATTCTTCTTTTTTAAGATCTTGGTCAATTTCTTCAGTTCGTACTTTCTTTCTTTTCTTGATCCCTCTTGAATAACTTCAGCTTCATTTTCACGAAACCTGACATGATTCACTGTTGGCATTTCTGGGCAGCTGTTCTGAAGCAGAACTTCTTCTTCACTTTCACTCAATTCTAAATAAAATAATTCCCCATTTTTCTGCACACCATCCAACCATTCGGGCTCAAGGTCACTGGGAAAGAAAGAAGAATGATCAGTGACAGCTCTGGTAAGGAAGTCTGCTACACAAGTGACATCTGCGGCTTCAAGTAGGCAGCGTGCAAGGAAAAAAAATGTAAAAAAAGACATGTTGCCTCTTGAATATTGAACATTCAACTGTTCAGAGTTTGCCATGAGGTAAAAGCTCTCCTTGGACAAATAATGGATATGGCAAGGAAAGGCACCCCTCACAGATGTTGAGTTTCTTGAAATGCCTTACAGGAAAACAGCCATTGCAAAAAGCAATGTTCATTTTTCTGAAAACAAACAAAAAACCCACCCCCAAGTAATTTCTTTCACATACAAGCTTTAATTAGTAGTTAAATTTAGGAGAATGATGGGTCTCTCTCTTGGAGAAAAAAAATGCCATCCTATTTGTTGTCTCCCATTATTTTTTTTCCTTATGCATTTATAAGAAAGATTGTACTGATAGCCATTTGGAAAGATAAGATTCACATGTTAAAACCACCTCAACATAACCAAAAAAACTGAAGCTCACATGCCAAAATACAGAAAAAACCATAAAGAGGCAGAACTAGAAAAAATTGTAGCAGCTGGAGTGGATCACTTTAAGTCAGCAAGCTGCTGCAAAGAAAAGGCAACTACAGGATGTATTACCAGTAGTACCATCTGCACAGCACAAAAAAATTTTTGTCCTAATTTGGCAATGGCGACATGTCAACCATGTCCAGTTTTGGAGAACACATTTTAAGAAAGATGTAATAATTGGAACAAGCCCAGAACACAAACAGTAAGTAGTTTATAAACATGTTTTAAAAGGAAAGAAACTGAAGGAAATAATATTCCTTTGGCTGAGAAAAAACCCAAACAAAAACTGACAGCTGAGAGGAAATGAGCCAAAAGGTCCACTTCCCCCACCCCAAGATGAACTTCAGTGTTACTACAGAAGTATGAGCATCAGTAGTGATCAAAGTAGGAGTACTTAGGTGTTTAATTTACCAAAGTATTTAAGCTAAATATTAGGAGAGCTTTTTGATCACACACATACAAAAATTATCAGCATTAGCAGGTGATGTAAAGAACATCTGGGATGTTCTGTAAACAAGATTTTCAGGAACAGACAACACCAGATTTTCTTCCTGACTAGAGGTCAAACAGATATCCCTTTCTGTGATCTGAGCCCATGCTGATAAAAATCAAATAAGGAAAAACTAGAATGGAGACCTATATAATTATTATAATTAATTGTTTAAAGTTCACATACAGTCATACACTTTACACTAGAAGTA
This sequence comes from Apus apus, assembly GCF_020740795.1. Lineage (NCBI taxonomy): Eukaryota > Metazoa > Chordata > Aves > Apodiformes > Apodidae > Apus > Apus apus. The sequence goes on along the minus strand of NC_067285.1, from coordinate 49,925,016 downwards.
GCTGATTTTATTGAATACAGAATGTAAATTGTTTGAAACTAGTATTACATAATTCAATTAGAGCATTAATTTGAAAACACAGATAAGTGATACAGCTTCAAGGTTTAGGTAAACAGGAAACATTATACAAAGATATTGCACCACAGCACCTTTAAGGGCTCAGATATGATCTAGCTGGACTAAGAATATAAAAACCATTGGTGTTACTCTCTTCCTAGAACCCCAGTGACTTACAGAAGTCTATGGATGTTGCAGAAAGGATTGTGATCTGGCTATTCCTGATGGTCACAGGTAAGTTAGAGCTTACACAAAGTCTTCTTTGTATCTTCTACAAAGTCTTACTCAAGATCTTGAGTATCTTACTCAAAAACACATGAGAACAATAACTAAAAGCTGTTACAGCCAGATAGTTACCCAATTTAACATCTCTCAAAAGCTGGGATCTAAGAAATAAAATGAGTTTTTCCTTGATTTTTTTAAAGTACTCCTACATTGGAATGCATGTAAACAAAACTGGGAAAAAAAAAATGGATAAAGGAAATGTTAGAAACTTACAAAGAAATAACATTTGGGGTAGCAGGAACTCCTGTCACATATGATAGTCTTTTATTTCCTCTTGAACAGGGATTGTGTTCTTGGGAAAAGCTCATTCTGCTTTGGGGTAGATGTTAAAATTTCAGCTTGGATGTCAGTTCTTACATTCTTTTTCTCCAGCTTAGTCCTCTTTTTTTATTAGAATCTACTATGTGGACCAAGGCGGCGGGGGGGGTGGGGAAAACCACACAGGGCTGTGTGTGATGTTTACACCAGGTCCACTCACACAAAACCACTCCAGAGAGAAGGCTTGTCAAGGAGGAGTACATATGGCAGTCACTCTATGCAAATAAGCTGATGAAAACAGAATACTGAAAAAGTGTCACAGTAGCATGAATTGCTCTCCTTGAAGTAATTTTCATGAGCGTGCTGTAAAGGAACCTTGACTTTCTGCTTTTTTAGATGCCTGTATTCAAAGTCTAAAACATCACCTATGGCATCAGGTGTTTTGTGGTTTTTTTCCCTTAATGTTGTAGTTTCACAATTGATTTAAACCAACCTAAAAAAAATAAATTTAAAAATGAAGAAAAATATCTCATTTCCAATTATCTTGCCTTGTGCCAAAACAAGCACTTCATGAAATAACCTGAGCTCCTCAATCTTAAAATAGCTAACAGACCTGTCTCTGTACCTGTTACTCTGCAAAACTGTACTGTTTCTTCATCCCTGTTCATTGTACACTGAAAATCACATCTTAACCTCCTGTTTCTGTACTAGGAAGGCTGGAGTGTCATAGGCCCAACAGAACAAAAATATTTGGACCTAAAATTAAGCTTCATGCTTCTGCTGATGCAGTGATAGAAAAGATGCATTTTCATTTATCAAACAGTATTATACATTGTGTTCCATGTTGACAACTGTCAAACAGCTTTATCCCAGAACACATGTAAAGAACACCACTAAAAAGGCATTTTGGATTAAATAATCGGGAAAGAAAAACACAAAGAAAAAAAAAAGAAAAAAGCATGGCTTCAGGCAGAGATGTGCTAGCTACAGCTCAATTGTGGCTTATAAACCTAGGAATGAAGGTGGATGTACCTCCAACAGCTTTGTCTCTCACTGAGCTAGGGGTATGGGACAACTACAAAATCAATTATACTTAAAACACACTTCAAACTTCTTCCAACGTGCCAAATAAAATGCCATTGGTTAGACCTCAAAATACACATCTGAACCGTCAAGCAGAGTTGCTTTAAGGCAGGGAAAGGACAGAGCGTAAATTTTCATACAACCTAAAAAAAAATAACCCCCCAGTCATTGCATATACGAGTTTTAAATGTGTATTGTTATTACAGTTGTCTCCTTACCTATTATTTCCCAAACAACATGCCACTAAAATAGGAAGATCACATCCCCCATGCTAAGGCAAATTATAATGCGTGAGCCAAGTCCCTCTTTCCCTTCCCTTTCCCAGGCAGTGTCCAGCTGGGATAAAGGAACCCAACCAAGGACTGCCCGCCAGCTGAACTAATGCTGCTGGCTCGTCACCCCAGCTGGAGGGTTCTGCCAGAGAAACGCCGTCTCACAGTCTGTGCCAGTCGGCAGGGCACTACAGCACGAGCAGTGCCCCTCCTGCGGGCCTGGCTCCAGCTGGGCAGGCTCGGGAGCAGCCTAAGGAGAACGAACTCCAGGAATGCGCCTGGCAAAAAGCCTGCCGGAGTCAGCAGCAGGGAGAGGGGAAAGCACCAGAGTGCCCGGCACCACCAAAGACCTGGTCTCCCGAGCACCCGCGAGCTCCAATGGCCCTCCTCGGCGGGCTCCGCTGCCAAGGGGCAGACAGGACGCCGAGCGCGCTCCGGGCCGCCCCGATCCTGCGGGGAAAGCCCCCAGCCCGCCCCGACCCTGCGGGGCACCCCGCACCACCGCCCCGCCGCAGCGGCACCGCAGCTCCCCCGCCCCGCCCCGCCCTTACTCGGAGCTTGCGGACAGCGAGGTGGCGCACGAGCCGCTCTCGCTGCTGCCGCTGCCGGTGCCCGCACGCTCCGCGCCTTCTCCCCTCAGGGACGGCTCCGTCCCCGCCTCGGCGGCTCCGCGCCCGCCGCCGCCGTGCCCCCCGGACGCCATGACACCCGCACCTCCGGCCGCGGGCGGGCACGTGACCCGCCTCCCGCCTCCCCATTGGGCCGGGCCCGGCGCCATGGAGACGGGAAGAAGCCTGAGGGCGCCCCCCGCCCGGCCCGGCCCCGCCGCGCGCCCCGGCCGTTAACGGCCGTGGGGGCGGCGCCGCCTGTGAGGAGCCCCGCGAGGAGCCGGCGATGGGCCGCGGAACAGCTTCCATGAGCAGTAACTACGGCACGCACCGCTCGGGAGGAGGTAAATGGTCATTTTAGTGCTGCACCTGGCAGAAAGGCCAGCTCGCCCGCCTCCTCTGTCTGGCAAGAATAACCGTAAAACATTTCAAAGTGCCCAACCTCCCCATTTGCTTCTTCAAAACAAACAGCTGAGTCTCACCAGTCCCTTGAAACTCTTTCAGTGAGTCAATATGGAACACGTAATGGAGAACAGACTATTTATTAAGTGATCTGATAGCAAGGTCTCAGCAACAGTTGCATGTAAGAGACTGCTAATGAAACAGTCCGGGAGGGGGGAGTCTCAAAGTGTTGCTTTTGAGATTTGAAGAAAGAAACATAAGGTAAATAGTAATTTTCATAAAGTCATATGGTTAGGAGTGTAATACTTCTGTACTTTATGTTATGCTCCATTATAATAATTCAAGGAGTTTTGAGAGAATGTCTCCTCTGTAAGTCAGTCAGGAGAGCAGTTAGGTTAGTGAGAAGCAGCAAGCATGTGACACAGACCCAAGGAAGTTGAGATTATTTTGACACCTTAAAGCAGTCAATGCAGATTACAAATGAAAAATCATACACAGTGGAGACAGAGAAAAACCTACTCAGTTTTCAAGACTTAAATTATTCACATCCATGAAAAACAATACCCATGGCAACCCTGCAGACAACTTACTGTGTAGTTCTGTCAGTAAACCTATCAGGACATGCATGGTGAATAACAAAAGGAATGGAGAATAATTGTTGGAACATTTTTCATGTGTTGGATTTAATCTCTGCTCAGTGGGATGTTTGCACAGCTTCAGCAGCAAGGTGTTATAACGCTGGAGCACTATGTAGGAGTCACAGAATTCTGGTGTTTGGTAATTTGTGTGATTTCAAGTGAATTAACAGACACAAATGTTTTTTACTAATATCCATGTGATTAAGGCTTCAACTGGAGTAGTTAGACAGCTGTATTAAATTTTGTGGCCATTCTGAAATACTTGTACAGGACCTGATTTACATGGATTATCTGTTGCATGGATTTTAAGACTACAAACCTACCAAAAGGAGGAAACAGAAGTTCTAATATTATTTCATTTTAGGACAGGATATGTTAGATAATTTATGGCTTTTTCCTATCTGAACTGGCAACAACCACTTCTCACAAATTATATAATCTCTGTATGCTAGATGTATCTTTGGAAAAAAAAAAAAAAAATCAGATCTTTGGTGGTTTCCAGTTGTCAGAATGCAAGATGTGCACCAACTTTCATTCTTTTTGTAGCTTCCAAAGCAAGTGGAAAAATATTTTAAAAGTACCCCATCTCCAAAATAATTTACTTTGTCAAAACAAAATAGTCTGCATAAACGGCATTTCCCAAAGAGCTTAATGAGTTATGATTTTCTAAGAGGAATACTGTAAGAGTTGGAAGGGGCGACAAAAGGGTAGGTGCGATACACTGCCCTGCCCTCCCTAATTCCACTTATATTTGCAAGCAGTTTTAATACACTGAACATCATACTGAGGTGTTTCTGTGGGAAGTGATAGTCTACGCCAGATGGTCCCATGTTAGTTATGTTAAATTTCACTGAGTTCAGGAGCTGGTTAATTGCTTCCAGTTGTTTGGTTCAGTAAGTGAGAAATACAGGCTCTTTAAAAAGGAAGTGGCAGCCTTACATTACTTGCTACTTTATAGGGATAACCATATCATGAAAGAAAGGATGATGGAAGATTTTGGTGCACTGAGGGAGGTAGTCGGGAGTCACCTAAGTATTTTTTCTGAAATGAATGTTGAATTTTTGCTGCTGTGGGAAAAATTGGATCACAAGGCATAATATATCTCACACAGCAGGGTTTTATTTTCATGAAGACACAGATTTTCTCAGATAACCCCTCTTTAGAGGAAAGCCTCTCATTTCTTGTGCATAAGTATTAGGAAAAAGACTTAAAATAATTTGTTCTCTGGTAGATCCTTCACACTTTGTCCAAGTAGTTGGGTGGATGCTTCTCACTAGGAACCCATAAGACTTCTATGTTAGGTTGTTGTTACTAACAAGCAAATGGTAAAAATGCCATAAGGCATCATTGGCACCAATACTACTGCTCACCCTTACTGGACAACTGGTTAATGAGCATTTGAAAGTGGGTAATTAAAAAGCACTCTCTTTTGCCTTAAGGTTGTTCTGATTAGCTGCAAGGAACTGAATCCATGTGTGGAAATTTAGCACAAGAGTTCCTTGTTACTTTTTTTTGGCGTAACCTGCTTCAAAAGCTATTGTGCTTTAAAAATAACAGGCTACCTTGATCCATGTTTATATTCAGTAGATTGCATTTAGAAGAGTGTAGAGGACACACTAAACAGATATACTGGTCCTTTCTAGTAAAGGAGGAAAATAACTAGGGCATAGCTATTTTTTGTAGTGCTGCACGGATACTTAAAAATCCCTACTCCAAACACTATCCAATTTAGTATTTTTTTGTTGTTACATACTGACAGCGGATTTCTTCAACCTGATGATGAAAAAATGAGGCTGGAGTTCTAGTGTTTCTTCTAGTATTTTCTTGCAGGTAGACAGAAGTGCATAGAGAAATCTAGGATTAGTGTTTATGAATATTCTAACTTGACCTGTGGGGTTTTGTATTGTCAGACCTCATCTCAGCAATTTATCATGATTCACTGATATGCCAGATTGTTGTCACTGATTCACATTTGGCAGGAATGTTGGGCCTGAACAGTGGATGTGGCTGAGCTCTTCTCAACACAGGGCTGAAAATTGGGAGTGTTATGCCTCTGGTATACTGGGGCAAACTATCACTCCCTCTCTTGTAAGTGAATGCTACCAGATACTCAGGAGTACCCAGTTATTCCATGAGGTGCCAATGCAATATCCAGAGCCCTGATTTTTCATTATTCTCCCCTTCTTCTTCAGGGTCAATCCCCCTGCTAAATGCCAGCATGGGTGAGGAAAAGCAGACTGCAGTGCTGTCTCTGCACTATCTGAAGAGTGCTCCTAAGTTGAAGAATTCTCTAACAGCTGGAACTGCCAGCTTTTGGACTCTTTTGCACAGTGTAGGCATATAAACAGGCCATAGTAATATTGCAAGACAAATCTTGCAATACCTGGACTACAGTTCAATCTGTCTTTCTTACACTTGTGACTATGTGCATCAAAGCATTTTAAGTGTTCCTTTGCCTTACCCCTCCCCTTCCATAATTCCAATTACAGCTCTTTGTTATTGATAAAGAAGTAAGAAGGCCTAAGTGACTTCTTGTTTCATTTTTTCCTTTTTACGTGTTTTCAAATCAGATATTTTCAGGAAGGCTCTATCAACAACTGGACAGATACAACACGGTATATTACAAGCAGATAAAACTAAGGAAAATATTTTCATCATTGTTTAACATTTCTGTTTCTTGCTGCTAACACCTGCTTTACTCAAATATCTGAAGAAAAATTAACAGAAAAGCTGGATTGCTAAAGAGTGACATTTCAGACTTTTCAGCTATCGATTCCTATTGATTATTTTTTCCTCTAGTGCACAGCATCAACAAAAATGGGACAGAAAGAAGTTTCTCTCCTTAAAAAAGAGTAAGGACACTACTGCTTTCCCCTATCCCACCAAAGCTTTAAGAGACAAAAGGCACGCTTCACAGGCATTCTTTAATAACTAAGATTTTTTGATTACAAAGTTTACATAAAACGATATGAGTAAGATTGTCATTACAAAATCCTCTGCTCACAGCTTTTTTTGACATAGCAGAGGCTATCCATAGCAAAGTGGCAAGAATGGGCCATGTAGTGATACTAGACTGCCATCTTCATTGGGATATTTACATATAAATGGACAAAATGGAGAATAAAAGCTACCTTATGATCAAAGGAACAGAAATTCTGTGGGAAAACACTCCAGTGCTCAATAAATAAAGTAGACTGTTCTTTATGACTATTTAAGCTTTCTGTATCAATTTCACTCTGCGTAATTGGATTATAAGAAAATATTTTAGAAGACATAAAAACAACAGAAGATAGCCGTGAAGGATTCGGGAAGACTAGTTCAACCCATCTCATTATTTTGGAAAACAGTCTTACAGAGTTAAGAGTACCCTCCAGTGTGAAAAGCAGCTGTAATTTCAAATAAGGTTTTTTCATGCTGTTTTTACTTCACTTTAAACCTACAAGCTTTTTTTTAGGATCACCAATAGGCATGTCATGTCAAGCATGAAGAGAAAGCCATTATCTGCAGTCAGACAACAAGCAAATGTTTCAGGTACAAACAGTACCTTACTACACTGAAAGTATACTAATATCAGCAATACCATGGGGCAGCATGTTTTTAATCCAACTTTGAAATGGAACATTTTTTGTTAAGTCACTGACAAATGCATGCACAGGATTTCAGGTACCAGAGGCTGCCCTGTTAGCATATGTGAGCACATTTACTGCTTCAGAGTGCCATAAAGGAACAGGCTGATCCCGTCTGCCTTCCTTGCTGCACTGTATGTTTTCATCCTCAGTGTTCAGAGGAATGGATTTTAAGCGACTATTCAGTTTGGCGCTTGGAGCTGGAGAGAAGCAGAGTTAACAGTTGTTAGTTTCCATAGCAAGAGCTGTTTGGAGTTGGCACTGAGAGAAAAGTGTACTTTTGCTTTGCAGTAGGGAAGAAAATCAGTGTAGCCAAGAAAACACGTTTGGAAATGGGCACTTTACACAACAACTGGAGATGAGCTGCTGTTGGATACTGCTGAATGGGATGGTGTCTTCCTTGTGAAGTTTAAGGGGCTCTCAGCTAGTGCAAAAAAAATGGCATTGAGGGTGCCTTTGAAAGTCCTGCACTGGGCAAGATCTTATTGTGGAGGTTTCTTTTGTGGGGGGATACTATGGAGAATTGCACGTTAGGGATGGTGAAGGCAGGGGAAAAAGCAGTTTGTTCTCATGCAGTCTGCTTCCTGCACATCCACTTCAGTAGTGGATGTGCCCATCTTGCATTTTTGCGTGAGTTAGGATATTTTTCTTTTCCTCCCGTTAAGAAAGAGTTTAAAATGGAATCGATGCACCAGAGTTTCCTTCTGCCTGCCCGTTTCCTTACAAGCCTAAGAAATCCAGACGCAGCCCTTGGGTTCCCATACAGTCCTGCACGGGCTGCACGCAGCCTTCAGAAGGGAACTAGGGGAGCTCCTCTCACCTGCAGGTCCCTCGCTTCAAAAGGAGGGAGGGAAACCTGTGGGCGACCTGGTGCCCTGCGGGCATCCGCCCCTTCTCTTCCCGTGAGCACCGGGGCAGCCCCAGCCCTCGCCACCCGCGACCATCCTCCCCAGCCCAGCCGCCCCCTGCTCCGCGGCGGCGGGCACGGCGCCTCCCCACCCACCGACGGCCGGGGGAGGTGAGGGGAGGCAGGGACACGGCCCTTCGCGCTTCCTGCCTCGACAACAAAAGCCGAGGACCCTCTCCAGAGAGCCAGGGGGGAGCTCACCACTGCTCCATCGGCCTCGTTGCTAACCCCCCACCCGGCGAAGCCTCCGGCGGGCCGGTGCATGAGCCGTCTCCCTGTCCCCGCCACTGACCTGTGCAGCAGGACGCTTTGCACCGAGTCCAGGTCCTCCAGGTTCCTGGTGACGGGTCGCGGGATACTATACCTGCCCGCCCCAAACATCGCGGGTGCCCGCGGCCCCTTCATCGCCCACCCCGCCACCACCGCTTGCCCCGCGGCACCAGAGACTGAGGGCTGGCGCAGGCAGGTGGGAACCCTTCACCCCGCCCGCCCCCGCCGCGCCTCCCGTGCGGGCCCGGAGCCCGCCGGCGCCACGCCGCGGGACGTGGGGGAAGCGCGTCCCACGCTGCTGCATGGGGGCGGTGGGACGGGTCCTGCAGGGATGGTGGTCTGGTGCGCTGAGTTTCTGTCCCAGACCTCTTACCGGCCGCCCAGGGGGCCTGCCTTACGCTGTTGCACGATATTGTTTCTCGGGAAGTAGCAAACTGAAAACGCAAGTTTCATGTACGTGCAGTAAAACCATTCCTAACTGCAGCCATTGATTTTTTTCTTTTTTTCTTTTTTTTTTTTTTTCCCCCCAGAGCTGCATTTACAGCTCTCATTAAATATGAAAATATTTTTCCCCCACATCTTTTCCTGTTTGTTAGAGTAACAGAATTGCCCATTTGATTGTTTCCTTAAGTATTAATATGAAAAATTACCAATCCCACAAAATCTAATCCAGTCTTTGTTTCCCTCTTTGACAAAACAGTAATTACAAGTGGTTTCAGGTGATTACTGAGTTACAGGACTCCTTACTCCTTTTTCATCTGCAGAATTCTGACATGGTATATTGAATGACCAGGGGTATCAATGTATGAAAAGAGTGACCCGTAGCTCCTTTTCTTTTCTTACCTGCAAATTGCTCTGCTCCCTTTTACAAAGCGATCAGTTTTCTTTAATGTTTAACATTTTTCTAGATGCCATCGTCTCCTCCATATTTTCTTCTATATGTGATTTAAGATTAGTAGTGAGTAAGTCTCACTGTTGGTTATTAAAAACATCAGTTTTAGTGTCTCTTACTGTGCCTGAGATAATTATAGCAACACAACAATGAAGTTGTTTCCCAGAAAGAGCAGGACTATTTGCATGATACCGAAAGGATAAGAAATTGGAAGCTATTGAGTATTTTAGCATCCAACTCCATGGGATGTTGGCCACTAAATGGAGCACAAGCTTCAGCTTTCTTGAATGCTTTGGCTTGAGTACACAGTCACAGTAGCTCAGTCTGGAGAGGATGAGTGCAAGAATCACCATGAGTCTGTAGCTGGAATTCTCACCAAGTAGTGTGACTCTGAAATTGCGGAATCTTTGCATTTTTTCCTTTCTACAATTTTGCTTTCTTTCTTTCTTTGCTACCAGATTGAAATTTTAAGAGAAGGACAATCTTCTCTGAATTCTACTACTGTCAAAAATGAGGCAGCAGCCATCATCCACTAAGGTGAGCGACAGTGGCAGTGCTATCCAGGATTATGACCATAAAATCTTTGTCATGATCTGCAGTGCTGGGACTATGGTAATAGGGTAGCAGAAGCTATACCAGGATTTTGGGTCCAAATAGCAGTGTCTGGAGGAGTCTGAGATATACAGTATCATAATAAGCATAATGCTTCTGCAGCAGGCACTGAACAAAGAGCTTCTTGCAATGCCCACATCTTGATTTCAGAAAGCTGATGGAAATTTCATGGTGGTGGTGTCCCGATAGCTCTGGAAAAACACTTAGGTACAATCTGTGTTTCTAGGTGACCGCACCAGTGGGCAATGTGTAATCTGAAGCTTAGAATATTTCATATACAAATGTTCTTGGAAGTATGAATCAGATGGCAAGATGAGGATTTTTCCCCTTTCATAGTTAAAACTACTTTGGTGTCCTTACAGCATGTCTGCTATAGCAAATGAACACTGTGAAAGAGGGGAAGAGGCAATGCAGATAATTTTAAACTGTGTGTTCACTCTTCTCTACAAGGTGAATTAGGGAAAAAAAAAAAAGCAAAGATCACGTGATGATTCTTAAGCTAACATCTATTAATCCCAAAATATTTTGTAACTCCTCGTGAAAGAAATGAGCCTTTGGCAGCTCAGTATCTGACAGCAGCATGATTAAGAGCCAGAGCTGCTAGCATTGTGTGTATTTTCCTCAACCAAATGAGCAACAGAAGTCCCTACACATGCATACTGATGCTCTAAATTTTAGGCTAGAATTTCATGTAGATCTGGGACTTCAGCATCTTATCTGAACTGCTAGATTACTATCAATCCTGTACAATGCGGTTTTCAGAACAGCCTTTTGTAACAGCAGTAGAGCAAAAGCTCCAGATACTTACTTTGCTATATTCTATTTTTTCACTTAGCACTATTTTTATGTCTCAAGGGAGAAAAGATTTTTGGTTTTGTACACAACAGGGTTGTGTTTTCCCAATTAACTTCTGACAACACAAAACCCAGTTCTAGGGCTGGCATTTGATGGTAGAAAACAACAAAAAACCCAAACTTTGTCATCAAAATCACACTGTGTTGCTAGAAGGCCTTTCCAAGATGCTTATCAGCTTTTCGTTGTCCCTGGGTTCCTTTTCACAGGAGACCATTTTTTGTGTTTCTTACAATTGCTGACCTAATGCTGAGATTAATAATAACAACATCTGCTGCTAATATTGTACTTTTTCATAGGCTTAAAATAAATTCTGAAGATCTTTATTAGAATTGCTTACAACTCAGCAAAATGAGAACATGTAAATACAGAGTCTTGAAATGTGCCAAAATGAAAAAAAAATTACTTAGGTTTTTTGTAGGTTATGAAATGGCTGTTGCTACAGCACCATGCTGATAAACAGGAAAAATTACTAATTTTACAATCAAATAGAATGTTTTTCTAGATATGTATTACAACTTCTACCACATTTGGTGTGCCTGGGATCAAAGTTTATGGATGAGGTAACTGGAAAATGAAAGAGGAGCAGAAATTTGGAAGTCACACAGTGGATACTTTCAGAGCCATGACTTTTTTTTGTTTGCTTGGTTTTGTTGTGGCTTTTTTTTTTTTTTTTCCCCAGAATATTGTTATTTACCTTAGCTGCGCATCAGATTCTTAAGTTAAAAGAAGGACTTCTGAGCTAGCATTAATCCTTTAACACAATTTATGGAATCTCCCCAACCTTTGACATTTGTAAGAACTATTTGAGTTGAGTCTTAAAAACTGAAGTTTCACTAAAGCATGAAATGCCGTTTCACTGTATTTTCTGCAAGATTTTATCATAGGTACAATAGGCTACAGAAAAAGGAAGGTCACCATTCTATTTGAAGTCTGTCAGTTTTTGTATTTAACTACATACAGAGAACACGGCATTACAGCATGTTTCCTGGATCCAATGAAATACATGCAGTTGGAGAAAGATTAGGAAGTTCTGCAATGCAGAGAAACAAAATAATTAAAGATCAGGAAAGGAGGAAATTTAACCAGGTCAAAAACAGAGTGATGACAACAAAAAAGAATTTTAACAGGTAACCTACATGCAAAATAATTGTAGTATGCCTGGGCTTCCCTTGCATTCATGCTACTTTTATAGCCAGTTGAGCTGCCTTATGCTTTGTTAAGGAAAATTCTGTTGTTTCTGATGCAAAAGAAAGACAAAAGAAATAGCAAAGTATTATGGTGCTATGCTTATAGCAGACATCGCTTTCTAAGATTGTAGTCCATTTTTATTTTCTTTAAAAAGCAGTTGTTAGGCTCTTGATTATGAAACTATTTCCTATGCTGACAGGGTCAAAAGTTTTGAATCATAATCCTCTTTTGGAAAAGACTCAAAGAGCTCCTTCTGCTATATTCCAAGACCTTTGACTTCCTTGCTGGTAAGTTTTAGCATGCTTAGGGATCAAAGACTAACTTGCTTTCATTGGCTGCACAAGATGGAAATCAGGTTATCATTACTTCATATGTATGATTTGTCATTTATATCATTAACTGGGAGATGTTAACACTCTGGGGTTAGTTAAATTCTTTTGGAAGACACTCTGTTCCTTCCCCTGAATTTGAAGGGGGAAATATTAGATAATTATTAATCAGTCCCCTCTTCTTCAGACAACATGTACTTCCTAGTCCAACATGCTGGCAGTAACCAAATGTGGACTATTGTTGGATGCATACCCAGGGTGAGTTAAGTATGCGGCATGCAGTAAAGTGGGTTGACTGTGACTCCATCCAGGTAAGACAAAAGTTGTGACAAGATTGTAAGAATTTAATGGAAATTAGGAGCACTAAGCAGGGAGGATTTGGAGGATTTGTCTCTTTTAGATAATTTTTGCTTGTAACATTTTTTGTCCTGGTGATGAATTTGTAGAAAAAGCTGTTTTTTCCTGCTCATTTTTATGTATGAGTGAGGGAGACTGTACCTTACTTTATTCAGTTCCTAAACTAACAGCTATGGCAAGCTGTTTGAGCACAAGGTTATTTTCCTGACTATTCTATCCTGCCTCACCTCTTTGCTAATGAAACTACCCCGATAGGCAGCAGAACAGGCATCGAGAATGCATTTTACCAGCTGCAATTCATAGTCCAGCGTATTAACTTAAGCCCCCATCTATTTCCATTTATTTTGCTGTGCCAAGCTATAAACTTTGGCAGCTGAGTGTCAAGTTCACATATCTATTGCATTACGCCCTGGTAAATGAATGGATCCAGGAATGATGAGCCAGAGACTACATTTTCTACTCATCTCAAAAAACAGATAATTGACAGCCTTAGGATTTTTTTTTTTTTTTTTTTTCCATCTCATTGGGTAGTTTAGCTTTTGCTTTTAAAGAGGAGAATGTATATCTTTGGACGTAGTAGGCAAGCAGGGGCTCTACACTAGCACAAGAGATGACAACCTATAAAGGAAATGGATCCGTTAGCACTGGATTGTTCTGTGTTGCATGGTATTGCATTTCCTGGTAAATAGGTTCATTACCAAATATGCTTCTACAGCCTATTCTATTCTAAGAATAACTGCAAAGATTAGTAAAAAGCAGTGATTAGCATTGGTGAATATAGTTCTTCAGAATCATGATCCACAAAGAACAAATATGTATACATTCTTTCATTCTGTGTAGAAACATCCTTCAAGCCTATAGTGGTTTATTTTTAGTATTACTTGAGCTTCTGTCCAAGGAGTAAATGATAAGCTGAAGAGCAGCATAGGATGATATTGCTCATTTCTCATCAATCTATCAATTCCCCTCTGCAAAGGCTTTTCAGTTTGCAGAATAGTGGGAATAGAGCGGCAACGTGTGGCTACGTCATGGACTTTAAAATAATTTGCTGGATTCATATTACGTCCTCTAAGACAGTTTTTTGTACAAATGAGGAGCCTAAATCTAATTGAAAAAGCTATCCTAAAAACTGTCAGGTTAGAGATATATTGCAAAGACTGATAAAACATGATTGGATTTTGTTAAACTGAAGCTGGTGAAGTTCATGTAAATTTGTCTATAAATATGGTTTGTGACCATCTGGTTTTCTGAGAAACAGATGAGAACCATAAAAACAGGCAACTTATGTTTTATGTGAACATCTGGGCAAAGTGTAAAAATATCTGGCAAACATGCTAAATAAAAAAAAAAAAAATCCTTTGACCCCAGATTTATTTTCTAGAATTTATTTTAAGGCTCTCTCTCCCTTTTACCATCACCTTTTGGACTTGTCTGAGTTTCTGGAGGCAAAACCTTTGGTGTTAAGCTAGCTCAGTCTTTCTATCTTTTTTCTTCCTTCAAGCAGCAAGTAGGCATGTTTGCCTGCCTCATCCAAGGCAAGCAGCATGTTGTTGTTGCATTATGGTTTTGTTTGCAAAAACTTTACATTAATGTTTGCTCTTTGTTTTCATTGTTATTGTTGTTTTTTTTTTCCCCGAAATGAGCACTTTTTCAAAGTCCAGCTTTCAGAGACATGTGAATATTTAATTTTCTTCTGAAGAAAATTGATCCTATACCTACATCTAGTGATTTCAAAGTATAACATGAAAATTCAGTTTTTATTGGTGCTACATAAGAAGGCAAGAACATACTTTTATTATGTTCAGATCTCATAATTAAAAATATATCTAATGGTTAATGATTTTATTTATTCTAATAAATATTTAGGGCTGGCAATGCAGTATATGCCACAGTAATTGACAGTAACCCATGGCAAAAAACACTCAGTCATATTTTAATGTAATAGCAATATTGAGATTGTTTGTTACTCTTACTTAACTCTGAAGGAAAGGAAAATTATGGAATATTGATTACAGCCTGTCTGTAGTTTAAAAATTTACAAGCAAATATAGATAACTTTGTATGTGTCACCTCACAAACAGTATTTTTGGATTAAGCTAATTTATTTTAATTTTTTTGTGAGACTCTCAAGAAAGCATATGTAGAATTTTTATGGTTTAAACAATTTCCATAGCTGGCTTAGTTATGAGGTAAGTAGGACTATTTTAAAAGCTAATGACTTTTTAAATTTTTCTATCAGGTTTGCTGAGAATCCTCTGCTTAATTATATAAATCCATAACACCAAAAGCAGTTACAATTGACTTATAGTGTGAGTAAATAGATAGGTTTCTCACTAATTTAGTTTTAGTCAGAGATTATTATTCTAAAATGTAAATATTTTAGTAAGCATATAATTTTTTAAAAAAGCAGAATAGCACCACCTGGTGCTAAGCAAAGTTTTTACGATCAATTCCAATAACTTTTTTGAGATTACTGCTGTACAGATAAACTACTGCCTTTCATAATCATGATTTTAGGTCAAATAATTAGGAATATAACATAACTATCTCTTTTAGTAATGCTTCTTGCCCCTTCTTTCTTATAGGCACTTCTTTCCTAAATCTTTATCCATTATTTACCAGTTTTTAGGGACTCCTACAGAGTTCTTCATGTGCTTTAAGCTTTCTGGACATGTGTAAAAAGTTATTGATTAAAATCTGATTTCTAGACTTTCCCCCAGTTGGTGTAGAAGAACTACAGCTAAAAATGAATTTTACTACTCTTTTCTTTGTTCCTAATTTTTTTTCTGGGCTTCCTTGGGGTGCTCAGAATTAAAAGCATAATTGAAGGTAAGACCTACATCTTGAAAAGGCTTCAAAAACCTAAAACCTGTCAAAATCAATGGGAAGTGCATGAGGTTGTATCCCTAAGAATTAAGTTTCTAGGCATTATATATTTATTTCTGCAAATAAGAGAATTTAAGATCTATTTCCTGCTTGATATTTATACTATTTTCAACTGAAGTCTATGAAATGTACAAAAAGTCCTGTGTTTGTGACATTCTGGCAGGAATCCTAAATTCCAGCTACATCTTGAAGCTACCTAGAATTATAACTTGGATTTCAGTCTCTAGCTGCACTGTCTCTCTTTAGGCCTTCTGATTCTGAGGTCTGCACAAACAGTAAAAAGATACCAACACCTCAACACTTAGACTGAAAAGAAACCCTTTCCCTGAAAGTGTAGCTGCATCTCTCCTAACCTACCTTGCCCTTAAATGGTAAATAAAACCACTTGGGAAAAACACTGAGCCTAATTTTTTTCCTGCTGAAAAAATCGAGTTCTGGAGCTATTGGATGACAAACTGCCTTAAAACTTTATATATTGGTAAAAGGGCTAACTGGTGTTGACTGTTACTTACTGTGAAGAGTCTGAAAGAACAAGAAGGTTAACTTCTGCTTGATGTTTTATTTTTCTGTGTTGCAGTTTACCATTGGTTCCTCCTTGGTGACGGATAGTTAGTAACATTATTATCGGTTTATCCCATAAACACTGCTTTGTGTGTCATTGTTTTGATTATGTTACTTTTGAAAGATGTTTTGCATGTAATTTTTTGTGAAGTAAGAAAATTATTTTTATAAAGCAAATACATTAATACAATAAACACCAATACATTTCTTAGACAGTTGCTTGCTAGATGATGAAATCCTCATGTTAATACAGTATTATTTCTGTTGTTTGAGGGACAACTTTGTAAATATATTGTGTCATGTCTTGGCTTGATTGCCTGTCATCTTCCAGCATCCATACTGTTTCTCTCACTGTATACGCAAATAAAAATCAGGACAGTCATAGAGTTGTTCAGGACAGGATGCTCTCTTTTACTGAGATAATGCAAATCTAATTAAACTATCATGCAGCTTTAGTTACTTCTGTTGCCTGAAATCTCAGCTGTTAGTTTGTCTTCCATCTTATCTAGGCATTTTGATGTGACAGAGTCTCCTGCTTCTTCAGTTTCTTCCAGTGCATAGGGATCATGCAGCTGAAAGGAGGCTGTGGCGCTGTGGGGACAGAGCTATCAAATCCTGTGACACAGACCTCTGGAAGATTCACTCCTTTGATACAGGCAGTGTCATTGCTTCTTTCTTACCCTGGGACTGTGCAGGCGTGTCCTGAATGCATGGCACCAGTGCATGGTACCAATAAAAGAGGTCTTACAGTCTGCAAGAGAAATTGAGAGACTGGCTATTCACTGTTTGAATTCCAAACACTGAAAATACTTCACAGCCTATTTCAGTTGAGGACAGTTTTACTTATTGTATGTTTCATTATATGGCTGTATTTACAATGGTGGTTGCTTTGTTTTGGTTTTGTTTTTTTTTTTTGTATCCACAGAGCAACTTAAAATCCAAATAATGAACCATGCTAACAATTTTTCATTGACTACAAATTTTCTTTTGCAAGCAAGAAACACTAGAGGGCATTGAAAGTTCTGTGCACATACATCTGGTAACTCCACAAAACTCTGCTTTAGCAGCAGTCTTCTTAATGGGATTAACAAATAAAAGATTATCAACATGATCGAAAAAGCTGCGGAGGCCATGTGCAGACTGCAAAAAAACACTTCTGGCACTTAATGACAAGTACAATGATTGCAAGCACAGCAAGCACATGCAGCACACACAAAACAAACCAGCATAATTTAAGCTGCACATGGATTTATCTGAAAATGAAAGCAAAGCAATTATTAGGTACAGCCATTCCTGAAAATGGATTTGTATGACTTGGGACTGGCAGCTGGTAGGGTTATATGTTTCAGCCCACCTCTCATCTGAGAAAAACAATATTTTTTCTCTCACATGCATTGTTCAAATTCAGTTCAAAATTTATCAAAATACCAATAAATTCACAAAGGCCTGTTTTAAGTGAGTTCTAAGCTGGATGTGTTATCATAAAGAAGGTAAGTAAAGACAGAGTGAGTATACACACACATGGGATTTTAGGAACAGTTAGAAGTAATTTGTCAGTGCCAGTAGCAGAATTTGCAAGATGGTTCTTTGATTTTCCTGAAAAAAAAAAATGCAGGCTCTTCAGAAATTTCTGTGTCCTATCATATGTGTCACTGATCTTTTTTTCCTGTAAGTGACAGTGCAGAAAAAATTCAGAGAATGCAAAGAGCTCTTAAGACAGCACTGCATATGTGGGATGTAACAGAGGAAGGTCTTCCCTTGAGGAAAAGGTTGCTTACCCTCGCTTATCTCTTTATCTGTTTTAAATGTCTGTATGTGTCTGATGTGTCTGTATATGGCAGAGTTCAAAGAAGGTATTCTCTTGAAAAGGGCAGATGCTGCCACAATGCCAGAGGGAGTGATGCAAAGTGGTGCAAGGAAATGCAGCCTCCTCCTGCTTCTCTTGATTCCTCTCAGCTTTGCAAACCTGCACAGAGCTAGGCACCAGCACAGGCTGGGGTCCAAAGTACGGGCATTTGTTGCTCTCTTACTTGTATGTAGTTCTGTGTTTAATCAAAAATGATTAAGCCTAAATGATTTTTCCTTAGTCATTTTGCTTATTGCTAAACTACCCAGCTCATATAGCTGTTTAACACCATCTGTCACATCTGAACTGTTCTTAGAGATTTTAGAGAGGCTTCATCCTGGCTCAAACCAGGACACCATATACAGAAAAAGACACTACTCAGTTTTATGAATCTAAGTTTTCTTTTGGAAAAAACAGTGGAAATGAAACATACTTTATTATGGAGAACTAGAATACATGCACACACTGATGTTATTACCAGGGATATCTTTGCATTGAAACAGAGAATTAGAAAGCCAACTCCAATGAAACTCTTGTGTCCTATGACTTTAAACCAGTCCCAACAAAGGTGTATTTCCATTAGAGAATGAAGACACATAATAGATAGAAATCCTATGAAGTATGTTCTGCAATAACAAAACAGACAACACTTCTTTTCCGAAGAGAAATCATTGTCTATTGCTATTTTAAACCTTTCATTCAAAATCCAGTTTACAATGTAGTATTTGACTTGTGCTTGAAGTAACGGTGACTTCAACAAATAGCAAATAAATTATTGGAAGATCTGAATTGTGTGTTATGGCTACAATACAGACGATGCTTTCAAAAAGTATATTTTGTAGGGGAAAAGAATTGGAAATCAAGCTTTTTCATCACTGGATTTGTGCTTTAGATTCACTTTCAAAAAATCTGACCAAATTAAAGATAAATAAAAAGTGAAATATAACCACTCTGTGAACATTTGTCACAAAATTATACTATGTTGTAGATTTGTCAGATAACAAGAATAAAGAACAACTCTTAATAAGCGAGAACATCAGATTTACTTTCTCTACCTGTCATAAGCTTCAGGCTTACAAAAATGACACAACTTATTGCAGTCTTCACAAGTTGTCAATAAAAAATTGTAAGGCTTGAGTTCGTACAGAAATGTTTTCAGATATTATGGAAAACCTTCGGTGAAAGCTTACAAAATGAGGACCAGAACTCCCATGGTGTTTCCCAGTGAAGCAGCATCAGATTTGTGTTCGCCAGTTCAGGCTTTGGTAAATAGCTGCGCTTTTTTCCCCCCCCTCATCATGACAAACTGCTGAAGTTGCCAGTAGCTATAGTTTTCACCAGAACAATTACACAATGGGATCTGAAAATGTTTCCATTCAGAGTCTCAGATGCTGTGGATTCTGCTTTTTGCTAACAGCTGTTACAATAGGGTATTAAATGCAGGTGGATGAGCTAAAGCTGAACTAAGATGAAATTAAAGTTATTAAATTAGAGGTCTTGAGGAACTGTAACACAGTATCCACACCGTCTGTACAGGGAGTACTTTGTGTTTTCTCATTTTATCTATCTTTAAAGCTTGTTTTCTTTACCAATTAAATATTTTTTTGTTCATAATCAATTGAATTCAGAACTGGTGCTGATTATTAGTGTGTAATTGTTGTCCATCTCAAGCAGTGGTTAATGATACAATATTTTCCTAGGTATGGCTACTTAGAAAATTATTTTGGCTTCTTTTGGCAGTGGACTTGCCACAATGATCCATGTCATAGTCTGAGACTTCCATGTTCCAAATAATTTACATATTAATAGTTACCGTACCACTGGAAAAGAGGAGACAGTGTAACTGTCATTCAAGGTCTACTGAAATAAGTTGGAATGTACCATTACTCTTTCAGAGCCACACTGTGGTGGGGTTTCTAGCATGTTACTGGAACAAATCAAGTCAAACATGGAGAATTATTCATAGTCAGCTTGAAGAGTCAGTTGCATAACCAGAACCGAGCCCAAATTCACTAAAGTGTTTTATATTGACTCTTGCCGCTGTCTAACCTGATTTTACAAGAGCTTTGTCTTCACTAGGAAAAGATGTATAAAGAGTTGAACATTAAAATCACAATGTACTTAATGCAGATGTAATTACATGTTTAGATTATTAAGATAAAGCCTCATTTCCTTCTCAGGAGACTCTTAAAACAGGGCCTTTAATACTGGAATTTGCAAATTATTTGTACATCTTGCATGTGTGCAAAATTCTTGTCTGATTGCAGGATAGCATTCAGTAGTTTATTGAGAAAGATAACCAGGATTCTTTGGGAGGCTTTTAAGAAGAGAAACCACATCAACATATTGCCAAACAGGAAAGCAATATGAAAACACTTCACAGTGTGTTGAAGGAGCATGGCATGATCTATGCAGTGAAAAAGAAAAATATTACAATAATTTGGAAAATAAATGAGTCTAACTGAAAACAGTCTGCAATATCTGGTACTGCCTGCACAAACTGCTTCAGCTTATGTTTACTTAGAGCTCTCTTAAGCACAAATGGTTCAGATGAAGGAAAATTCAACTGCATTGCAGCAGAGCACATATCTTCAATTTAAAACAGCATGCCAAAATAGTACCAATGCATTCCAGAAAAATCTATGAAGGCAGAACTAATGCAGATCTGTTTTTATTAATGCTCAGTTATGGCAAGATGTATAACAGGCTTTCATGATTATAATAAATCAGTGACAAGGTATGCAATAAATTCATACTGTAGCTTAGGGTTATATTTTCTGATTGGCAACTGATGAAGTCATACCATGAATTTACTGGAGATTGCTGGAAGGGTAAGGTGTAATCATATTGTTTAGATTATGCACTAGTTTCCATTGTATAGTAAACTATAAAGTATAACTATTTTTTTCTGAATTATTATTTCAAACATTTAGAATATTTCTGCTTGTATTACATGTGGACGTTATATTTAAAAATACTTGTAAAAAAAGTAATTTAATAGCTCACTGATAATACTAGCTCTGGAACTCAGTGATGCTGTGCATACCTTTTGATATTTTTTTGTTTAAATATCATATTTTCTTCTATATCTCACTGGGTGTGAATGTTCAGACCAGAGAGGAATAGCTCAAGATCTATGAAAACAGCAGCTGGTCAGTGCAATAAAAAGACAAACTTAAGAAAATTTTATTCTCAGCTTTAAGGTCTGTCGCAAAAAAATAAATAAAACTTTGTAATTTGTGTTTCTTCAGTTCCATAGGTAAAATTGAACTGTGGAATATGTACAAGTATTTAAAAAGTAGGTAAGAATCTGACTAGAAGACAGGGCTTATAGAATAATTTATCTGATTTCATCCTAAGCACAGAGGAACGGAGTGAGAGAGCAAGTTCAGGATGTTTTTTGCCCCCCTAAAAAGAACGTAAAAACACTAACAAGTTGTTTCTTGGGATCCTTTTAAGTTGTGGTTGTGCCCTGATTGCTTTCATAATTTTGCAGGGTGGCAGAGGCAGGTCTTTCAGCTCTGAGAAGGGAGAACACAAAGAATTTGCCTCTAGCTGGTTGAAGAATTCTGTAAAGGTTAAATAATCATATTTCTGGAGGGCATCCCAGTTTGACCTCCTCCACAAAAGAGGCCAACTCTAACAGCAGGGTGTTACTGATTAAAGGCTGGAAAATGTAGAAAATACCATTTTACAAAGGACTAAAGAAAAATTCATATTTGCAATTTGAAAATACATTAGAGCAAATATTTTAAAAGAGCACTTATTTCATCAATTGTAAGAAATTATTTTTAATTTTACAAATCATTATACCTAGCAGCAATTCACAGTATAGCTGTAGTTTTCTATTTGAAGCTATTCAGTTTTTATAAAATTACTGAGTCCTACTTGTATTTTTTAAACTAAATCCACTTATTCCAAAGACTTGGCATGCCAGTATGGTTGAAAAGAAAAATTATAAGCATCCTGAAAGAGCAGTGTGCATGTTAGGAGTGAAAACGTAACTTCTGTTACCTGCTGTAGCCTAATCCCATGTTATTTAATATTTGTTTATACAATTGTCAGGAAAAACACACATAACTTGTTTGTATCTCTGGGGAAGCCAGGCAAGTATTGTGTTTTTTCAAGTGGAAAGTGTTGGGATGTGTTGGGAGCACAAGCACAGACCTTAATAATGGAATATACTTAAAATATAAAAAGCTATTTGTGCTACATAGGACAGTAATAATAATTTTCCCAGAAGAAAGCATATGAAATATGCTCCCTTTGTTTAAGTATCTCAGCTGTCTTGGACAGTCCATCTCCACAATTTTCAGTTCTGTAAAGGAGGTTATAGGAAAATAAAAAGGTTGCTTATGCTCATAAATAACTTTCAGGAGATCTGATTCCCACTCTCATGTTCTGGACATTAGTTGTGACTACCTTATCTGGATATGTTCACATTTTCCATTGCAAATTCTGACCAGCTTTTGATGACCGTTTTTGTTTCTCCAGAATTTTATCTATGAGGCCTTGGATGCATTTTATTATGGCCTACTACCGATTTACACATATTTAGTAACTTTTGAAACATTACAAACATTTCAGATCTACTTCCCAGGCTTAGATCATCTGCTTGTTTCACATGCACGCTTTCTCTCAGGAAATCCCAGGCTGAAATCTGTGAGCACTGTTTTGTAGAAACTTCAGTATCAGTTCAATACCTTTATATCTTATGCTAACTGAGAAGCTCTTTAAGATGAAAAAACATTTACAGTGCCTGTCCTATTCTGAGTTGCTGTATTTCACTGTCTCTTCCTTTGTTAATCAAGCTGCACCTACTTTTCTCCCTTATTTCTTCCTCAATCTTTCTTTCTCTCTTTCTCTCTTTCCCTCTTTCTTTAAAACTATCTTAGGGACATAGTTTCTTATTGTAACTGTTTTATGGTTCACCAATACTACCACGTCTGAAAGCCTTCCTTGAGATGTATATCTGATACTAACTATTAGACAAACAAAAATGGATATATTAGAAAAATAAGTGAGAGATTAATAGTACAAATGCACATTTTTTTTGAACTATTGAGTCATGGACACTTAAAAGCTCTGACAACGTGCACAATTCTTCTCTCTCCCTCACTTTCCCTATTATATAGTAAGTGCAATGCATTGTTTTGAATTAGGTCCAGATGCTAGGGTGAATTATAAGACACATGCTTAGCTTTGTACGTTGTGAGTATTCCTGCTGACTCAGTATACAGCTCGGTGTGTGCTCTAATTCTTTATAAAAACAGGGCCCCAGAAATAGGGCATTTAGAAAAATTTTAGGACAGCAACCTTGAGTTTATGAAGTCTAGTGCAATTGTGGCTTGACTTCCAAATTGAACAAAATTTGCAATTTATATTACTCTGATATATGGCTTTATTAAAGTCAATATGGTTCACAAATGATAACAATGTGGTTGATGGCATTTGGTGGCACACAAAAACCGAGATACTTAAAAAAAATCCCTTGAGTGTGTCTGAATTATTAACTTAATCAAAAATTCACAGTTTATTCACTGCCTTACTTTTAAGAAATCAAGGTGTATTCATACCCAAAAATAAAAAGCAGAAGTTTAACTGTTGAGCGATTAATGTTTTCTTGTGTTATGAGTATGAGCAGCCCTGTGGAGATGCCTTATTTTGATTGTTAATTATCCTATCCCAAAAAGATACATTGCTTTAATGCACAGGAATGAACAACTGTAAAAGACAAAGTTGGGTGCCTTTCACCTTCCCGATGAACAAAATATGCAAGCTCTGCAAAAGGAAAAAACCCACCATATTAAAACACACTGATGTGTATTAATAATTGTTAATTATCCGTCTTATTTTTGGGGAGGGACTTTTTACCAGGGTGTGCAGTGATAGGATGAGGGGTAATGGTTTTAAACTGAAAGAGGGTAGATTTAGGTTGGACGTTAGGAAGAAATTCTTTAGTGTTAGGGTGGTCAGATGCTGGAACAGTCTGCCCAGGGAGGCTGTGGATGCCCCCTCTCTGGAGGTGTTCAAGGCCAGGTTGGACAGGGCTTTGAGCAACCTGGTCCAGTGGAAGCTGTCCCTGCCCATGCATTGGGGTTGGAACTGGATGATCTTCAAGGTTCCTTCTAACCCAAACCATTCTATGATTCTATGATTATTTTAATGATACATTTTTCCAGAAGAAGGACTTTCTAGAGACAGAGAAAGAGGCTGTGGATTCTCCATTCCTGGAGACATTAAAATCTTGTTTGAGTGTGACTGAGCAGCTAGCATGGTTTTGACCAAGGTGTTGTATCAGCTGACTTCCTGCAGTCCTTTGCAGCCTGGTTTATTCTATGATTCTGTGATAGCAACTATTATCTTGCAGGTCCCCAGTTATTTTTGTCTACTGGTAAATGGCTATGGGCAGCCTGTAGAATAGAAACACAAGGTTAAACAACTGGACAAGGAAACTAGGGAGCTTTGCAATTATGTTTTGGGACATTCAGATTTGCCTTCGGACAGGTTATAGGGAGTTATAAACACAGTTACTCTTTTGTGTGTAGTGAAATTGTATTTTCAGAGCTCGTAAATGATTCAATCATAAAATAGAAGATATTTACTATGATACAACAGGACAATGGTTGTCCTCCTCAGTAAAACTAGAAAAGAGCATGGTGTACTTTCTACTGGCTTTACAGCTGAGATATTTGTTCTGCATATTGTGTAAAACCATAATCTACCATCATTTTACAGGGTAGCAGAATTATCTTTTTTCTCTTGTCTAAGGTAACTAATACATATGAAGTTTTAAAATCCTAGACATGTAGGGTGAGCAAAGGCCTCAAGGACACCTGTTTCACGGAGTATCTGTTTGCAGATATTGCAGACCTAACCTAACTAACTTCATTGAAGAAAACTAGAGTGTACTTAGGCAGCCAGAGAAATCCTTGGAATTGCAGATGTTTGTCTAACACAGCAGTTCTCAGACCTCTGTCTTTCCAAGTCTGCTTCCCTGTGTGACTTCTGCCTTGCCTTCCACTCCAGCAGCTGACTGTCCATTGGGCTTGTTCATACTGGATGAGAAAAGCTCTGACTGCAGCTTGGGTCATGGCTCCTGGTTAGGAAGCAGCTGGTCTAACCAGGTCTTAGTAAACTAAACAAACACAATGTCTCTTAGTAAACTGCTTGAGAATTTGCTGATACTGGCAGTTTTTGGAACATTTTTCCTAATACCCAACTTGCTTTTAATTTTCTTTTTTTTTTTCTTTTTTTTCTTTTTTTGGCAATTGAAGTTTCCCATCCTTCTGTCTCTATAGCATGGAGAACAGCTGAATGCTGTGCTCTTTTAAACACCCTTTACAGACTGAAAGACATATATTACCCTCACTTTTTTCTAGCAAAACTCAATTATTTCCAATTGTCCTGATATATCAAGTTTTCTGTGTTTTCTTCTTGTTCTTTTCCAAATGACTCCCCCCATGTTTATCTCTGTCCTGCATGTCAGTGCCTGAAAACTGTGCACACATTTAGTTGAAGTTTCATCACAGAGCAATTTTTACATCATTTTGACATGACAGTTATTTAATATATTGTATACTGAACAACCCCTTTTTGCAGTTGCATTGCATTATGAACTTGGATCATCTGGGATTGACTTTACTTCTTGATTCCTGATCTACTATCTACTAGTTATTTCTTTCTTTTTTTTTTTTTTTTTCAAATTTCATTTGTGAAACTTGTCGTTTGCCTTTGTTACTATCATTTTGAAGTATAATCCAAATTTTATAAGATACTTTTTGATTAAAAATCTGTCCCTCAAAGTGCTTGCAACCCCTTTTCTTTTCCTGTTGACATGCATACCTGTAACCTTGTGAAATTTAATTAATTTTATGAAGACATAACTAGAGAAAGTAACATATATGTCAGCCTTCTCTTAATTTGTTCTCTGTCCCCATTAAGTGGTGGACTTAGATACTGTGGATTTCCTTGTTAAGACGTGAAATACATACTTCCAGTTAAGTAACACACTTGGGCCTTTTGTTTGTCCTAGAGACTTCTTAAGATGTGAAAGAAATAAATGAATCTTCCTGGGTGCATTTCTGAGGTCTGGCTCCATTTTGACTATCAAAGAGTAAAACTTCGTTCTGTGTCACAAACTACAATAGAACAATCTCTTATGAGATAAAAATACAAATTTAGTGAAGTGAGGGTATTGTATTCAAATAAATGTAGTTGTTTTATTAAACTGTAAAAAACGTTAACATGAGCCTATTCCTTTTTGAGGACAGCAAGAAATTGTATAATTTTCATTAAATTAAATGAGAAGACTCCTCAGGAACTAACAGGATGAAGAAAACATAATTTACTTGGTAGTCTAAGTCTAATCAGTGAGGAGTGATCAATTAGTGTGCAAAAATGTGTATTTGAGCTTCAAATATTTGACAGCTGTAATAATTTGGCTTGTAGGTCTTTGCAGGAATGACAGTTTTGCTCACATTTGCTGAGTCTCGTATGGAAGACTTCATTTGGGCAAGTGTAGTTAACAACTTTGTAGGTATAGTGGAAAAAGAAACATTTTTGAAGAATTTGTTCTTTGTTTGCTATCACTTTACTTGCTGGCCAGCATTAAAAAGTGTTAAAAAGGCAGTTTAAGAACTCCTAAGAAGATAAATGGAATAATTTCTCTACATTCCTGTCCTTATAGGATTACAAATAATAAACTCATTAGTATTCTGAAGTATGTATTTATAATTGATGAGTCTACAGCTGTTAAAACTATGAACCATATATATAAATTATATAGAAAATAACTGGAGTATGAATTTTTGATGGTGTTAAGTATACAGACCATACTTAAGAAATCAGTGGGCTATTAGTTCCAATTAATTTTAACATTGTATGTGTGGGATCTGTGCTTCCATTGTTAATAATTTAGTTTGTTTTCACATTTATTTTCGTTTTTTTCTATGAAAGGATAATGCGTATAGTTGTATTTTTTTAAAACTGGAAAGTTGCAGGGGTACTGTTAGGTGTTTATGAAATAATGAATTCCAGAAGTTCTCAGCTGTATATAAAAATTTCAGTATTTTCCCCACCAAAGGAAAATAAAGCATTATATTTTATATTTCTAAATTATTGATATCTGTCTTTTTCCAGGGAGAAGAGTTATATCTGAATCCTTTCAACTAATGAGGTACTAGCAGAGTGAGGCAGAACAAATTATACAAATTGTACAGATGAAGGACTGATTGCATAGTGTGTAGCAAGTAAGCGCAGGGAATGGCATCTCACTGCTCTCAGACATCCTTTATATTGAGATCACTCAATATCATATGACTGTAATAAAATATTTCTTTAGCTATTAGAATCTAAATGTGATCAAGATGTGAGATACTGTTAGCCACCAAAATATGAAAAAGTTTTAAAAGACAGCAGTTATGCAGAATAATAAATTCGTGCATTATGCCGTATGTTTTAATTCCTCCCTGCACTGAGGATTTTATAGATATTTTGAAATGTTCAACCTTTCCCCCAATTTTTTCCAAGGAAATGTGAAAGTGCTGCTTTCTTCTGATCTACGTATCTTTGTGATCTGAGATAGGCAGTAAACTCTAATCTTCAAAAGTATTTTGGCACTTCCTACTGAAGCTATTTAAATTGAAACACTGAAATAAAACTGATGAAAGGCAGAGGAACAGATACAGTAGCAGCAGGCTAAGCCATTTCCTCCCATCACTGGTTTGTTTAATGGGATGTGGAGCAGCCAAAGAGAAGAAAGACACATTTCTGACTGCATGGCAATGATTTCTACAACTGCTGTGTACTCTGGAGGAGTTGGTAGAGTCCTGCTAGGACAGTGTGAATTGCTGCAGCTGTGCCAGAGGAGGGATGGGTATCACTTTAGCTCTGTGTTTCTTGAAACCCCACTGAGACCCTTGTGAACGATGGACAGCCTGGGCCCACAGTGGTTTGATTTAGCAGTGACTACAGCTGCGTACCCTATGTTGGTTAGGATGTTTCATTGTTTTAGTCATTCTCAACACAAGGAAGGACAATGTAATAGATTTATCTATTTAAAATGTTAAAAGAAATCTTTGCATCTTTCAGTCTCTTTATACCACTGTTCTTTTTATTTCTCTCTTTTACTGACATGCTAAGCCAAATAATTTGTTTGTCCAACCCATCACTTCCAGCCTTAGGGTGAATATATCAGAGAACAGAAAACCCACCATTTTCCTGGATAGTCAGTTCAAGCAGTTAAGCACAGTTAAAAATCTGTGCCCTTTTTCCAGTTTAAATTTGTCTTCCTTCAGCTTCAGCCATTGTCCATACCACATCTTTTTTGTTTGTTCAACAGATTTATCTTTAGTATCTTTTGACTTTTCTGAAGAAAACAATTTATTTTTATTTTAAATAGGTTAACCAACATACAGTCTCTCACTTTAAGGCAGGTTACTCTCCCTGTGTCATCTTCGTGTCTGTTGCATAATCTTCTCCAGTCTTAAGAATACAGTGAAGTTACTGGCAGCAAAACTGTAAGCATTAATGCAGGATTGGTCTCACTAATGTTACACAAAACAATAACATCCATTTATATCTGTTCACTCCTCCCCATTCATAGACCTACAGGTCATATTTACTCTGTCAGCCATAGCTTAACAGCAGAAGGAATGCAACTCTAAATCTCTTTCAGTCATTACTCTGCAGGATGCAGCCACTATTTTATAAATAAAATCAGCATTCTTTACTCCTGGATATAACTCTGAATTTAGCCATGATTAAATACAATTTTAATGATCCAAGCTTGCCGAATGATCCAGGTCACATCACTTCTTTCCTTCCAGGCTGATAGTCTTCATGGATTCCACACATTTTATCAACTGTAATTTTATATTTACTTCCAGAGTGTTGTTTAAAATGTTGAATAGTACTAATGCCAGAAAACCCCTATCTAATTCAGTCTTATTAAATTAAGATTTCTAATGGAGATCTACTTTGAGATCTATAAATAAACTGGTTTTTAAGCTTGTTAACATGTGCCTTACCAGTATTCTAAATAATATTTTTTTTTCAGTTATAATTGAAAAATCGAAACATATTGCCCTTCAATTTATAATGTGGTCCAAAGCCAAATACAAGAAACTTTTCTTTGTTGTACTACTCTTTACTAGCTTGACTTTTTTTTTTTAATGGAGTCTGATATCAACTTTTCACTTACATGTATAATATGTTATTAAGAACAGCTTAACCCATCTTGATTAACTGGAACAGGAAGACATTTTTTAAAATTTAAAATAGTGTTTCTTATTGATTGGCATCTATAGAGTGAGTCTGGAAGCAGAATATCCTTATTTTCAAAATAGCTGGAAATCCTTTTTACTTTTGAGTATTTAAAGTTTTCACCAGACAGAAAAGAAAATATTTATGATTTTCTCACAGGGAGTGATACGGTCATCATCAATAGTAAGTTGCAAAGGTCAATTAAGGTTATTTATTACAGGCCAAATTGCATTTTGTGATATTTCACATCTAGTACTGGCTGCACTTTGAGTTGTTTCAGCATGCCCATGGGCACTGAATCCGATTCTTAAAGGGACAAACACAGTTTTCAATTCTAACAAGTTCATATATTCATAGTCATGATGCTATAGTAAATATAATGGGTATATTTAAGAAATATACATTTGATTACATAAGCATTAATACCTTCCCTGGTGTCCCTATTAGAGAAGGAGAGCTGTCAGCATGCAATGGGATCCTGTAACTTTTTGACATTATCTAATTAAAAAAATTAAGAATACCAGAGCATTTTATAGATTTTTATTATTTGGAGATGCCCATGATTGCTTTGTATTGAAAAAATACACACCATATTCCAGATATGCTCTCCAGAGATCTGGAACAAGAAATCCCCTTTCTAACTTCTCATTGTATTTCTTTGACTGCTGATGCTTTTGTTTTCGATTACCCAACCAATCACCACCTTTACCAGATTTTTATATTAAATTCAGCAGTTATAAATGCTTTAATTTTATATTTTATTATTCAATAAAGCCCTCCAGCTGGCCAGATTCCTCCTATGTAAACATTCTGATGCTTTTGTTTAGAAGATATATCAGCATGTGCAAGATGATGGCCAATGAAATCTCCATTATCTCTGTTTGACAGGGAATGCTTTGAAAGGTTGTATATTTTTAATGAATAGGAAAAATCAAAGACACAAGAACATCTTGGGCCTTTATATGTAACAAAAATGGCATATTTATTGACTCATTAATACTAAATGTCAGATTGCTGTGTTGACAGGCAGCAGTCTCAAGTGTTCCATCACCTACAGGGAGTATTAAATACAGAATAAACAATTCAGGATAAACTGAGGGGCTGCTTTTCTATCAGAATAGTGGGTGCATCTATTAAGTTAATTTATTAACAGTGAAATTCGAGTCACAAAATCTCAGATGAAATTCCAGGCAATAACTCAGGATTTTATAGCTTTCTATTCTAGATTATTCCCTCCTCCACAAACTTCTAACATATTTATTTCTACAAAGGAATAAGCTACCTTCCTTTTTTCTCTTTGTTGAACCCTCTTCCAGGCTTGATATTGATTCTGTTTGTTCCCTCACAGAGTTAATAACGGCTCATGTCTCCCGACTCTGTTCTCTTCTTGTACTGTTCTACTGACACATGTTCATTTGTTGTTGCTCTAACATTCAGTATTTGTTCTTCCCATTCCTCATCTTTGATTAGAGCTCCCCTTTCTTACGTGTTAAGGTGACTCTTCAGAGTATCAGGCTGTTAACAGTTCCTATTAAATATTTTGGTCTGTGTTCTTCTCAATTGCCCACTGCTAAATATTTTACAGTGTTTAACTTCAAATTATTAGAGGACTAAAAGTATCCTCAGATTTGTTTACTTAAACATTTAATCTCCCTGTAAAACTCAAAGTTGGGAAATACTTCCCTTATCCTATCCCCATTTCTTTTCTTTGATTTCAAAAGATAAAGGGGTTGGTGTAGCTTGCTACTATCCAGAATTATTAACAAAAGGGACAGTATTTCACTAAAATTGTATCTAATTTAGAAACATGCCTCTATCCATATAGCTAACATAGCAGTATGTCTTATTGTATTGTTTATCTTGTTTTTCTTTCTCAGCCTCCACCACATGCTATTATCCTTATGGTGTCTTCCCTTCAATGTCTGATCTGATTCAATAGGACAAGAACCTGCTGTGTTTGGATAGTGTGGAGCAATTCAGCTTTTTACAGTTTAAGGAAGTTACATGCTATTAAATAATAATAATAATAATAATAATAATAATAATAATAATAATAATAACAATAACAACAATAACATCATCAACAATAATAATAATAATATAACAACACCACCAATAACAACAATAATCTCATTTATATGGGATAAAAGCCCTGATTTACAGTGTCCTGTATTAACATGAATTGTTCCTGTTCTTTCTTGTTGTTTCTTGTGTCTAATACGAGTGCATTGACATCTGTCTAAACTATAAGTACTATTTTAATACTTCTAAAAAATATTTCCCAGTGTGGCAATAACCACAGTTCTCTATTTGCTAGATTATTTTATGACAGGACTGCCACGAAAGCAGCTCCAAGATGTATGATTATTGTGTATGTAAACAAAAAACCTTGTCATAGTTATGTTATTACAGTAATGTAATGGCCATGTATTTATATTCCAAAATGTATGTGATCTCTTCTGTCTCCACTGGGATATCAGATCTAATTCTTCATGCATACAGAAAGGCTGATGATGCCTGAATTTAACTTATATAAATAAGCCTAATTTCCTGATAAGCAAAGGAGAAAAAATATTAGCTCACAAACTGTTAGGCCCTCAGAGTGTTTGGGTTGGGTGGTTTTCTGGACATTCCTAAACTTACCATGGGGAGCTATTAGATTTGTATATACAGAGTAATGAGACCTTAAATAACTTCAAGATACAAATTGTTCTACATTAGAACTGATTTTACTTTCTGATTCTTGAATGCTTTAAATGGGACTGGGACAAGATAGTCTTAAGAGCAAATGTGCACAAGATATTTATATGGTGAATACTATGCCTGCACAGGTGTTGGCAGGTGTGGAGGATGAGGAATTACCACCTTGTATTGTGCATTGCTTAAAAACTAGTCACAATCTGGCCTGCTATAAACAGGTCAGGATGAAAATCTTGAGCATGAAGATGCTTCAGTAATGTGACCTCTTCCATTGGTAAATATTTTGGCTCCATTAATTTCAGCCCACAAAATTTTCCAGGACCTTATGAGAATTTACTAGGACAAAAGTGGACATAACTTATCAGAACAACAGCAACTAATGGTCTATTTGATACTCTATACTGAAGGCTCCAGGAAAATCTATCCTGCAATTGACCCTATGATGTCAGCAGCCACTCTATGTGTTCAGGGATACTCAGCTCTAACATTTATTTGATCTCAGGCCAGGCCTGCTGGTTACTGAATGTCAAGGAAAACAAGAAAAAATGAGCAGATAACACAAAACTCTGCAGAGGAGGGATTGTTGCTCAGAGAGTTCAAAAAGAGTATTTTGGATGTAAGTCAAGAAAAAGTTGAGATTATTTAGAAAAGCGTGTAAGGCGAAAGGATATGCCAGTGAAAAGGTCAAAAAGGAAGTTTAAGGAAAAAACAACTTGTCTTAGATATTTGAGAACACTGAATTAACATACTAGGGCTTGGTATTTTTGTACAGGACCAGCAGCTTTCTCAATCAAATCCTATCAGGCTATCATGTTTACAAATGGACTGACTGAAAAATTCTGAAGTCCTCACTCAGACACAGCAAGTCTTGAATAAAACCTGTTTTGGGTCCTACAAGGCAATACTTACTGAGCTGCACTGTAAGAGTAAGACAAGTGTAACTAGATAACAACTGCACTATCTGAGAATCCTATACTCTAACGTACTGAATATTTACCGTTATGTATATAACTGCTTGTATTAGTTATGCAGTTCCTTTAAAAAGAGTTACAGAGCAACGCTTTCATTAGTCCTTTTAAAGCTCTTCCAAGTGGTCAGGAATCCCTTTTGACAGAAAGTAATAACTTCCACTTTTTCATAAACACACTTTTGCATACTTTGTTACAGTATGTAAAAGACAAGTCTACTAGCAGTTATCTAACCATGCTGAACTGGACTTCCTGAGAAGCAAATTTTAAAAGCTTATTTAAAGCTCTGTACTGTCACTGCCAGATCGTGTTGGTACCCAGAAACAAAATTACTGTAATTTGCTGGGCTTTAAATGCCAAAACATTCTTAATGGGTGGTGGTAACAGTGGACATTTTTGGTTAACTGACTGAAGATAAAGCATTCACTTAGCATAACTCCGTAATGTGGGCATTCAAATAAGTGCTTTTCAGTTGTGCTCTTTGGAAAATATTTTCACAACACATCTCAGTTATATTATGCAATGGTGTGTAAAAATCTGTCAAGTGTGTTCCCAGACAACAAAAGAAATTCCTTTGAAGAGACAAACTGTCAATCTTGACATCAAACATACAAGCTTAGAGGTTAATTGATCATATTAAACGAGGCTTCTTTTTATATATATATTTTAAGTATTTTAAGCTTTAAAACTTCAATTGCTGCAACTCGTTATCCCCTTCAGATTTGCAAGCCTTGGGGCTTGTTCTTTCACCAGCTAAGTAGCAGCAGACTGTGCCCCAGTGGAGAAAATAAAATCAGAGACTTTAATCTTTTCCTCATTGAAGGATTTCTTCAGCAACAAGTCCAGAATGACAGTGCTGCCAACAGGAAAGGTCTACAGTTCAGCATGGCCTGATTTGATATAGTGGAGATAATTTCTGTTCTCCAGAAGGAATCAGTCAGTTCAGCTGACTTCCAGATCTGCCTCTTTCAGGGTAATGATACAGGCACCAGAAGATTAGTTTGCTCTCAATTACCTGATTCCATTTCAGCAAATTTGTATTAGGGGTTCAAGTGAAAGGCAGGCGAATAGCAGTGTTTATGTTGAAATTTATCATTAACAATACTTCTCTTTTGAAGTACTTCTTAGAGCATCTTTCTTTGCTTGTCACTACTTGTTCAAGACCTAACACAAAAGCTTTAACTCAGATGTTGGTTTATACTGAGAGTACAGCAGATCAAGGAATTGTGTTGTGTTTAGTAGTAGTCCTGTGGCTAGGGAGCTTAAAAATGAAGCAAATGGAGTATACAAG
Organism: Apus apus; assembly: GCF_020740795.1. Lineage (NCBI taxonomy): Eukaryota > Metazoa > Chordata > Aves > Apodiformes > Apodidae > Apus > Apus apus. Next base: position 49,890,860 of record NC_067285.1, on the reverse strand, counting down.
TAGAAATGCAAGACACTTCTATCCCTGTCTGTATTTGATCCTGAATTATCTGTCCCCCAGGATCATGCCCCATACACTGCACTGGAGCATGGCAGCATTTTACCTCTGTAAAGTTACTGCTGTAGAAGCTGTGCTATTTTCTATAAGGTACTTAAATGTTCACTGAGTCTGAATGACTGAGAGAGAATTGTCTGGCTTGGTGACTAGAGCTCTTGGTTTATGAGCAAACCAGTTCCTGCTCCAGTGATTTTTTTAGCACATATTTGCTATGGATAACTGTTTCAATGGGAGGCAAGGGAGAGCTAGAACCTCTTAAAAATAGTAGTTGGAGTATCCTTTTAGGAATTAAAATCCTCCAGGGAAGTCTGTTGGTAGGAAAAGAGGGTAAAACTATCAAGGTCCCTTGTGTTTCAGGGACCACCACAACCTTCTTAATTTTTTTTGCCTGCCCATAAAATGCTTTCAGGTAAGGTGTTGTGTCAAAAGTAGGCAATAGACAAACTCAGGATAAAGAAAGCATTTTTAATAAAGAGTTTCACAGGAAGAATCACTGAACTTTGAATAATTATTAGTGAAGAAAGAGCCATACATTACTAATTTTAATGTGACCCCCAAGTTTTTCTACAATCAGTGCTACACCAAAGACCCTATCAAGTCTCAGCAGGAAAATTGTTATATGTATTATATATGTATTAATATATGTATTACTTCAGGATTTCTACTGTTTTTCAAAAATAAAGTAAAATGTAGAATGATTAGTATGCAAGAGCTCAAATGCAGGATGAAAAAAAATACCTAAAATTACATGATCCCCTTTAAAAAAATGCACACTGGGTAGATTTGTATACAGAACATATAATCACTAGAGCCACAGCTTTGCTCTGTCAAACACTCCTTCAAAATTCTCCTTCTTGTAAATACAGTGGAATGGTACTACACCTCCCTCGTAGTCCAGAAACATCAGATTGGTTATATCTGGAGAATATAGTGCTGACATATGTCTTTAAACAGCCTCATTGCATCAGTTAAGGATGATCTGGTTAGATCATCTGGATAGAAGGCAACAATAATAGAAATTCTCTGATAAACACAGCTTTAAATTAATTTCATAAAACAAAATGTCTCAGTTGTTGTGGCAATATTGCAGTGAGCTTAGGGCAGTTTCCATTGCCTCATGTTTAACATTCAACTGAATTCTATGTGAATTTTATTATTTGTTTGTTCTAAAAACATAGCAATCTGTGTCAAGTAGTTTAGTAAGAGACAACCTGGCATATTCAATTCTACAGGGATTCTGAACTAGCAGCTAAAAAGCAACCAGTTAGAAATCAGCAATTCTGTTTCAGACTGAGGCAAAATGAGAGACCAGGTTTTATAACTATTTGAATAGCAACAACAGGGGAAAAAAGCACATTTCTTTCTTTTAATGGCATCGTTGGAGAAATTCCTTTTAAAAATTACAACAAAGTAGAAGTTAGCCTCTTCTATACACAGGCCAATTTGCATCGTCTTTGCAGCACACAGAAAAAAAATGCAGTAACAATGCTGGTTTCTCTTTGAAATGCGTTTAATTTAAGAACAGCAACCTTCACAATTCTTTTTTGAAGGAAAAGTATTATAAAGTTACAGAAATAATTATTTAAAAAGCACATTTAACAAGTTTTCATTAGAAGTTGCCTTCTTGTGTACATATTTTTATCATATATTGATAAGACATCTTTAAACTCACCGTCAGCTGTGTGTCTGGAGTGCCTCTGAATGTGACAAAGGACACCTGTTGTTTATCAGCCCATATGCAGTTCTTTCAGTGTAACAGCACAGCTGGCTCACCTCAGTCACTGCCTCTCCCTCTGCTGATTCCAGGGCTCAAAATCTCTCTCCCATTTCCCAGCAGCACCCTAGCCTAGTCCATTTTCTCTTTTAGCAATCATGCTAATAGTTTTTTTCAACAGAGTAGGTTAGATGCTCCCCTTTGGAACACCAGTGATTTCACTGGGACTGCATGTGTGCAAATGAGAGGGGAAGATGACCTTTTGTTATTAAGATAGTAAGAAAAATTATCTTGGAGCACAAATATTTCTGAGGATTTTTCTGTAACGCATATGTGTATGTCTGTCTCCTTTCTGTGTCTGCTATCATGCAGCATCTTAGTTTTTTGGACTGGTCTCCTATAAAAAGCTTTAACAGATCCTGTATCTAGTTCCTCTTCACAGGACACAGGATACTGAAGTGCTGTGATTGTTCAGCCTATGGAGGACTTGTATGCCACATAGTTCTTACATACACATGCAATACAACAACAACACATCCAGAAAGTTGCAGGAAGAACGAATATGAGGACCTAGAGTGATTAATTTCCACTAAAGAAATTGTGGTATATTTTAATAGGAACTCACCATTTACCCCAGGGCTGTAATTCCACCATTGCCAAAGCTGTGTTCACAGATATTTATAATGCTACAGCTGAGAAGAGAGTCTTAAATCAAATGGAAAAAGACATTCAGAAGTAAAGTTGTTTGGTAGGAGCAAGTGACACACACTTTCATAGAACTGTAATCAGTAGCTAATTATTATAACTGTATACCTTATGATTTAATCTTGTCTCAAAAGCACAAATGCAAGAGATCTCATTTCAAATACAGTCAGAAGAGTGCAGTAAGTTGGTTTATTATCTCCAATGTGAATTTTGGATTTTTCTGCCTTGCTGTTCACATGCTCTTTTCCTGATCCTTCACATACAGTAGTCTTAGTGTGCAGCATGATTTCTACTGAATATTTTAAGATTATACATAAATTGTGGGGTTTTTGTTTTGGTTTATTTATTTATTTATTTATTTATTTATTTTACATAGAAATATGAAATTAATGGATTAAGGTGGTGCTTATTTGTAATTTTTCCTTGCTACTGTTCTCCTAAGGACATAGTTACTTTCCCCCATTTTTTCTTCTCTTACTATTTGCAGGGATCTATAGACATGGAGAGTACTTGATTTTATATGGCCTTGCTCATCAATATTTTGAGCTCTGCAAACTGCCTTTACTGAAAGTAGAAATACACTTCAGTGCCATGCTCATAGTGTATGGATTGGAGAAAAAGTTGCAGGCAGGAGTACTGTAAACCAGAAGACTGCAACTAAGGTGGGGTCCTAAGAAGGCCAGGAGGGAAAAATTGCAATGTGAGAAAACAGGCATCTGCAGGATACTTACGTAAACATCCCAGTTATTACTTGTTTGTTGGCTGGTGCTCCCCCTTGATTTTATTCTATCACTATTTTTGTACCTCATAGAGGAAGACTATGAGAACTGTAAGACAGTAAGAACTACAGGGCTATAAGAACTGTATTTTAAAAATGAAAACTGTACTTAATTTGCTAAGAATTATTTGTAAGGAGTGGACTTCAGCCGTGCATCTTTGACTCAGAGGGCTGAAAAAGTTATTTAGCTTTTTGACTGCTATCAAAAGATTACAATTTGCAACAGAAGTTGTGCGAGCTAAACTTTTGGTAAGAATAAAATACGTCTCTGTTACATAAGTACTGATAAGGAAAAGGAAGTGACTAAATTAAAATATAAAATCCAAAGATTTGGACAGTTAAGACAATAATAGCATAGTTTTAGTTGGCCACAATTTGGGACTATATATATTTTTCCATTCTTGCAAGCTTTTTTTTTTTGATTTTCAGCTTTGAGAAAATGTTTTTATTGTTTTTGGTTTTTGTTTCTGATTCCTAATAGTGAAACTATGAAAGAAATTAGGTAATTGCCCTATTTCTTCTCTAGAGGTGATTTGGACACAGTTTTCACTTGGAGCCCGGAAATTAATATGTTATTTAAGATTTTTTGATATCCTTGTCAATGACTTGGGTATATTAAATAAATATGCATGCGATACTGAGAGTACTCCCAGATTTTACATTACTGAATGCTCTGAAAAATCATCACTAATCACCTGGCAAAACTCGGGTAAATTAATTTCAGAAATGGAGTCTGTGACTTTTAAAAATCAGGGACTGCCTATCCTTAGAAGAATTGCAGAGAGATGGGTGTAAATATGTGCATTGGTTTATTTGAGATGGCATATCAGATTACGCATTTGCTATATAATGTTTTCAAAGCTGGAATAAGTGCAACTGATAACAAAAAAATAAATCTATTATTGAAACTGCATGGTGATATGAGAGTACATACTAACTTGGGGGTCTAACTTACCTTTGAACATATTCCTCATGAGTTTTTGTATGGTTATATAATATGGAATAGATTCACCATGACTATTTCCTGTTTGACAGTATAAACTGTTACAGAAAAGTCTATGGGCTTAATATAGATTACCCTACTGATACAAAACTGTCAGTGAGAGGCATTGCAGGACAGTGCTAATTTAACTAAGAGAATACTGAACATGTTAAGAGATTAATACTACTTTCTGGTAGAAGCTTGTTTAGTCTGCTTCTGGCAATCAGACATTGCATGATAGTTTTGTGAAGTCTTTTGTATTTCTTTTTGACTGAAATACAGACTGGACCTTTTAGGATAGACTGCAGATTCTTGATGAATGAACAGGTTGCCTGCATGTATTAGCAGAGGTCAGCATCAAAGGAAGTAATGTGATTCTTTGCCCTCAGGCTTTCATTTTTTTTGTCACTCTCTGCCCATACTCATTCTTTGCTTAATATTACCTCAGCTTCAACATAAACTGTACTTTAAATCCCTTCTTGGTATTCTCCTTTGGTAACAGGACTTCTTACTTCCACGTCTCCCTGTGTCAAACCAGGTGGTCTTACACTGGATATTTGGGTGACAACATCCTGCTTCCCAGCTGTGATAATAAATAAGGGGCATAAGATTTGGCACTTGTAAACTCTTGCATTTTAGAAGCTTCTGCCCAACATCTGGATAAAATTATTCACAAAAGTATTCCTCTAAATGAAATGTTTTTATCTAAACAGCAGTATGTGCAATGAATACAAATAAACTAGAATTAGTCAGATGCACTGATTAACAGCAACAACATGAAATTGAAGTTATCTTCCTCCATCAATTTGTTTGTTTCATAGGTGCACACAGGCTAAACTCAGCATAAGTCACCAAATTGTGCCTGTTACTGGTACCTCATTCTTGTGCAGATACTGTAATTAGATTGAGATGCCTTTTTTGGTACTTCAATGAAACAGGCAATAAAAAAACAATGAGTCAGATACCTCAAGCATAGGTATTTGTTGTTATTTTATGTGCTTTGAGATATCCCATCTGGTTTCCAGCTGCTGCTATATAGAAGGGCAGCTCTTCCAGCTCTTCTATTTATCATGTGTCAGACCTAGCCAGGCTAAAGTCCTGGGTGCACTAGGGAATCCAAAACACCACTAATTGCTGCTGTTCAGGCACATTGATCATTCCAGCATCTCTTGCTGGCAGTGGTCGCTTAATGAGCAAGAATCTGTAGAAAAGGATTGCAAGTAAAGATTTTTTTGTTAGCTGAACTTCCTACTGTGATTGGAAAATTTAATCCCCAATATAGTGTGCATGGCTTTGGCGGCACGTCTGGGCAATAACCTAAAGCAGTTCTACATATTTTCATACAGGCTATAAAGCTGACTTGGCCTGATTGAAATAAACCAAATTTTTTTTAAGGATCAAATCTGAGAAACATTTTAAATTCAAGTTCCATTTATAAATAGTCTTTTAATATCTGTTACATGGTTGCCAGATGGGCTCCTGTTATTTTATAACTGATGATATAGTACATTGTACTTTTGCACTTTCTTGTTATGTTGAATTCTCAGCGAGTGATTCTGTTTCATAAACTATAAAGAACATGTGATCCAATCAAATATTGTTCAAATACGCCAGTTTTTATAGCTTTTTTAGATTAATCAATATCTGAATTATTTCTGTAACATCAGAGTTCGGTTTGGGCGTAAAGGGTTTCCACTATTCTGTCTTAAAATGGAAAGAGACCCCTAGTTCCAATGTAATATTTCTTATAAGGATTTTTTTAAAAAAGTAATTTTGGTAATTTGGTTGCTTCTTTTTTTAACGTGTCCTGGATACTTCAATTTTATTTATTGAGAAGTTTAAAGATAAGGTGTGTATGTCTGTACCTCTGGTTGATATCTAACTTTCTGATCCATCTGGTATGATGGAAGTAATGTTTGGTACATGTTCACAGATGGGTCTTGAAGTTAGAGATTTTAGTGATCAAACCTTTCTTAAATTGGTAAATGCACCTGCCACCTTGCCCAATTATTAATTATTTATTTCTGAAAATCCTGTATATTTTGTCCTTACTGGCAGTGTATTTAAATTAACTGACTTGTTCTTGTACTTTGGTTTTCTAATGAAGTGCCTGAGTTGCAGTTTAGTTTGGTTTTCATTAGAATTTGTTTTTTCTCACAACAGATTTTTTTTTTTTCCCCCAGTAATATTAGACTGCTTTTGTCTTTGCCTTTTTATTGAGCCAGCACTTCAAGCTATGTCATTGGCAAAGTCTAGATTTTCAAAATCTGTTGTTGCTGTGGAATGGAATGCATAGCTCTGTATTTTCTAATATTGAAGTTAATGACAATACCAAACACACTAGCTTACAGAATACATCATTATTTAATATTAGGCTATATGATTAACCATTCTTTCCATTGTTTATCCATTTTCAACTTTTAACCATTTATTTAACTACACAAGTTTAACTATGTAATTATGGCAATTATTTTTGTTAGATTATAGTAACAATTCAAGATGTTCTATAATGGTTTGTGATAGAAGGTCCCCATGTGCTGGGGAAATCTATGAAGTTTGTGCTGAGTGGTAAATTTGATGCTCTCTTTGATGATTATAGTTAGGTTAAAAATCTGGCCAACACATGAAATACAGCTTATTATTGCTTTACTTCAGCTCTACAAAAAACAACAAAAAAGAAGGAAGCTGAAAACGACTTATATCTGTATGTTTGCTCACTTCAATCACTGTTACACTAAGTCATACTCATGTAAGAGACACTTTTTGGTATCTCAGTTTCAAGTGTTGTTATCCTAAAGGTTCTTCTTTGTCCCATATGATTCCCTCACTGACTTCACTTTTGCAAATTTTAACTCTTTGTAGGTGTTCCAGTCCTCACTTTGTGATGTGACCTTTAATGTTCAGTTCTGGGAATGTAATTTCTTTGTCAAAGCATCCTGTGATGCTTGTTGAGTTAGTCCTTGGAAAGTGAGACTTTTTGTTTGCTCTCTGTGTTAATGTTTTTTCTGTTTATCCTTGACAACCTTTCTAGATAGCATAAACTGCCTAGCTGGGAACTTGCTGAGCTGATAAAGGGGTTTACTATTACTTCTTTCAGCAACCACTTCATCTTCTTTGGCAATACTATCCCCTTGCTTCCTCTTGCCTTTTTACCTCCATTTCTTACTGTCCTGTCCTCTCTTTTACACAGATTTTTTTCTCTGCTCTTTGTCCAGAAAAAAGCTATCTCCAAAGTGTTTTTGAAACACTGCTGCTTGCTTTGGCATGTTTCTTTTCTTTAACATAGTTCCACACAATTTCTCTTAGCAAGTTTGTAGGTTTATTTGTTTGGGATCCAGCTCTAAGTCTATCATGTCTATGATATCACCACGCAAAAACGTCAGTGGCATATTCATGATGCTTTCTTGTGATGGACTCAGGTCATCTCTGAAATCTACTCTTCAGTTAAAATTGCTGCTCTTATGCTTTTTATTTCAGCTTTTTCATCGTGCTTTTTGATGGAGTGGCTTTTCACTGGTTATTAAACCTAAAAGCAAGTGCAGTTTTGCCAGGCTTTCTGCATTCTGATTTTTGGACTGGCTAAATTTGTCTGTAGCACTTAACTTGATTATCCATCTCCATTTTTTCAAAAATAGGTTATAAAATGCACATAATTTTCCAATTAAAAATAATTTAGTAACTTTCTTGATCAAAGTTAATCCACCAAGAGAATAGCCACACTCTTTTGTTGTGTTACCACAATAGGCTGTGGCTGATAATCTTTTACGGAATACTGGAAGTACTTTTGTGGTCACGGTTGTTGCTATTGTTTGTTTAATTGAAATTAAAATGACTGCAGTTTTAGAGTTTGATCTACAAGCCAAGGGACAAGAAAAGCAATTTTACTAAGTTTTATACACATTGTTTGTCTGGTTCAAAATACAAAAAGGCATGGAGAGAGGAGGCAATCTCATGGTTGCCTTTGTTGTAGCAAATGGTCTGTGAGGTAAGGATGCCTGGGGCTTGGAGGGAAAAGACTCAGGATTCTCTTCTGCATTTAAACCAGGCAAGGAGCTATAGCCAATCAGTTTGAGTTAATGTGTTTTGATTTGGAATTTGCTTTAGAAACAGAGTAAGACTTCAGGGATGTGATGAGACTTACACTTAGAACATTGTTTTTCTATGTTTTCTTAAAAGGCTGTGTTAGTCTGGCCTTCAAAGAAGATTAAAAGTCACTTCTGTACTGAGTTGTATGGATTCTGCTTGTCAGTCACTGTATAATATACACTATAAGTAAAATAGTACTAGACAGAATCATTAGGTATATGACATGTGAAATATGAAAATGAATATTTTAAAGGGGCTCATTAAATTGTAATATGCACTGTCAGATATGTGTTTATGCTGAGAAATGTCAGCTCATGTCTTTCATTATTCATATAGCTGTACCTGAAACCCTTCATGGTTTCTTTCTGAATATAAAATTGTTTTAGAAATACAGTATCAATGGAATATTAAACTTTTGGCAGCTCTATTTGAGAACTCATAAAGAAGAAATGAGATTCATGGAAGGTATACATGCATGTCTTCACAATGAGATTATTAAGATTATACACCAGTCATCCCAAGATAAAACTCAGAAAAATAAAAGAACAAATAACTAATCTATTTGCAGTTACCTAACAAGTAACAAAGTGACTAGAAGGAACAAACACAGAGTTTTCAACAGATACTGTATTAAAGCAACCTAATTTTCCTCTCTGGCAGGATTCCTTGTGTAGATTAGAAGCAGCTCATGTCACATGCACCTTAACAAAGCTTTTGACGCTGTCTCAGATGACGTTCAGATAAGCAAATGAGTATGAGCTGGTGTAGATTAACTTACTACCATGTGAATGTAGAATGTGCTGGAAAGTCACACTCCATGTATCAAAGGAACTAAAAAAAATAAAAAAATATGCCACATGGAATTCTTCAGGGGTCTCTCCTGTGTTAAGTTTTGCTCGTAGGTTCATTAATAACTTGACTGATCGAATAGTATACTTTATTAAAGTTCCTGTGGAAAAAGTAATCCTAGATTTGACAACTTCACATTAGAATTAGCTGATAATATTTGAATTTTAAAGTATCTTGACAAATTGCAGCAAAGTTCAAATTATTTAAAAATACAATTCACTCATGATATATAAAACCCACTGCATTTAGGTAGGAGTAATTGGAGGCCATGTTTTTATGAGAGGAAACATTTAGTGGCAATCTGTACCTAAGATAAACATGGCGTAGATGTCAGAGAAAGCCTCTTGGAAGCTTTTAAGAGCAGGTTAGAAAAAATGTATGTTAGTGATAGTTTAGGTGTATCTGATCCTGCCTACTGGCAGGTAATGATAATGGGCCAGATCAAATAGCCTCCCAAGTTCCCAATCTGCTATGGATTCTGAGATCAAATGAACCTGGCATGCTTGGCACAAGTCAAATCTGTAACGGTCTGAATCTGATCTCACGTCATTTAGTTGTCTGGAGTGAACATCTGATTTACATGAGTGTAACAGAGCTACAAGTTAATCCCTACATGTGGGAAATCTCAATGTCTATCTAATTTGCTCTGAACACAAGAAGTTAAACTATCACCAGAATTGTTGTGTTTTGAGATAAATACTTTAAAAAATCTCATTCTATATTTATCAGATTAATTTCATTTATGGATACACACAAACACCCGTATGAGTTCCACATCCATGACCGGATACGAGTACCAACAACTAATACCTACTGGGCTGATTTCACTGGGACGGAATCACAGGCCAGCTATGGAGAACAAGCCATTAATAGCCCCGAGTCAGCTGGAAGTTTAAGTCAGAACAGCTGCCCCAAGCTGTCTTCCAGGTGTATCCCACACCTCTCACCTCATGCTCACTATAAAATGGGAAACTGTTACCTGGGGCTCTTTTTTTTTACCCTGCTGTTCTCTCTACTGCTTTCCCTGCTGCTGTCAAGGATTGGGCTGGGTGTAAGTTTATATACTTTATGCTAATATGTATTTTAGTTTTGTTATTTTATTAAATATGCTTATCTTTCTACTCTTGAGGCTTCTTTTCTTGATTTCTTTTCTCAGCTGGGGAGGGTTCATTGGGTGAGGGAGTGAAGGGAATGGAGACACTTGCATTATTCTTCAGGATGCTGGTTTCTTTTTGTTTTGAAAGGTGTTGACATATGAATTAATTTTCCTCTGATTTTTCTTAAATGGTGTACACAGCTATTTCTTTTTAGCCTGTTTCTTTCTTCTTTTATGCTTTTTTTTTTATTGTTTCTTATTCTTCTATAATTTTTTTGTGCTATTTTTCTTTCTTGAATTAAACTGCTTCCCCTTTGTTCTCACTTCAAAACTGTGTGCTTCTGGCATGGTCAAAGAAGGTTGGTTGATGGCAATAGTCTTGAAATGTTGCTGCTTTTAGTGTGAACAGAAAATAATGATGCAGTTGAGTTTCTCAGGCTGAGTTACAACTAGCCCTCTTGTACAAAGTTTCCTGTACTTGCAGCTCACAAAAACACTACAAAACAGAGGAGGAAAGGTTTGGACCAGATTCCGGTGCATCCAGAATTTAAAGATATCTCTGTTAGCCATTTTTCTGGTGAGGAAGCTTAAGAAAAGGTCAGTGAACTACAAAAGTTAATTTCATTGGAACACAAGCTTGAACTATGAGCTTCTAACAAGTAGAAAAAAAAGCCCTATCTGTAGAGAGAGACAGAAAAAAAAATATTTTTTATATGAGAGTCTTCTCTACATTTTGTATTCTTGCATGAAGTCAAGTGTCTTCAGGTTTGCTGTTATTTCCAGTAGTGTTATGGACTGATGTGCTGCAGAGGTCTCTGCAGAGTATCCTGTATGTCCTTGGAAGAAATCTGTGGGAGGACTTAATCACTTCTGATGCTTGTACAGGGAAGTTACTGTTAGGTTCTTGCAGCAGGTTTCACATTTATTATTGTGTGTGTTGCTTCCTTTGTCTGGCTGCCCCAAACTGTACTCCAGAACATCATCTCTGTGCTGAGCAAATTTATCTGCTCTGGGAGGAGAAACTCCTGTCTCTTCTTGACCCAGAGAAGGGCAGCCAAGTACAAGGGAAAAGGGGTGCTCATCTCTCTGCTGCTCAGCCTGTCAAAGCACACAGTAACTATCACCAAAATGGATCTCTCCACTCCAGTAATTTTGAAGGAACTATGTATTGATTTATAATCCCTATTGAACAATTGTCTTGAGGATTTAAGTGGACCTGGAAGAATCCTATCCATTTTTCACCTGTCCCAGATTCCTTTGAAAGTCTTATAGCTCTGAAGTCACACAGCCAGCAGATGGGAAACACTGTTGTAGGAATTTTCTCAACCTGTGAATTTAAAAAAAAAAAAAAGCGAAACTGGTATCTTTCCTAATCTGGTTGCCTTTGCATGAGCCTGACTTCTGTAATGTATGTAGAGACACTTCTATTACCAGTAACATTATAGTTTTGCAGTCAACTCTTGAAGCTGGATGTTTGATTCACATTACTTTGTGTCTTGAAAAATCCATAAGGGATGCATATGCATTCAAGTGAAAAAGTGCATATTTTTGACAACTGCAGCCTTTCTTATTAAGAATTTATAGCATAAATGCCTTCTATATTTGGAATCTAACCTCCCTTTTTTCCTCCTTGAAGAGGTCAGACTTTAGAACATGTGTGCAGTGAAATGTCTAAAATTTGCAGGAATGCTTACAGATGCTTGCATTAAATATAGCCTTAATAACTCAGTTCATACTAACAGCTAGATAATGTCCAAAGTCATGTCCTGAGATAGGGAAGGGGAAGAATTGCACAGAAGTGCTTCAGAATCCTGTCTTTCCTCCCTTGCATGAGATAGATTGTAACTCGGTTGGCAGCAGCTGCAGATTAATATCACCTTTTCACAGGTTCCTTAGCACTCAGTGCTATATTAAGCAGAACACAAAACCTTCTTATATTCCCTTTCTGCTGTGTTCCACTTGCCTCAGTGGAGAATACGTGGAGATAGGCTTTTTTTATGTACTGACAGCCCACGAAAGTTCTTACTGACTTATGTCTTGCTGAAACATTTAGTTCAATGGCACTTAGCCTATCAGTTCACAAATAGAGGTGGAAGTTTGATAGGAAGCAGAAAAACTGGACACAAAAAGTCAGGAGTATTTTCAGTACTAAGAGTCCAAATGAATTATTTGCAGTAATAGAAATGATTTTTGGAATTTGTTATCTTAAAACTGAAATAGGCTAGAGAGTTTGTCATTTGAGAAGTGATGAAAGAATTTTAAAATGAAAGCTCTGTTGAACTCTAGTGTGACTTAGAAATTGAGTTAATGTATGGTATATGAAATTTGTATTAAACATTATCAGATCTATTCACTTTATACGTGAGTCGTCCCATTTGAAGCATATGGGAAAACATAGGAGTACGACCAGCAAATTCTAGTCCATAGTGGGAGGAACAGTCATAATACCTGAGTTCACAAGCACAACCTGTTCTGATGTTTCTTTTACAGTTTAAATGGAAAGAAACACAGATAAGTAGATATACAGCAGGACCCATGGCCCCTACATCTGAGGAAGACATGGGATTGTGGCTGTACCACATGATGTGGAATTGCAGACTATACCGGTAGCACTGACAGGAGGCTGAATCTCCCACTGCTATCTCCTAATGAACTGATACTCAAATATATCTGAGGCCTGCCTGTTATGTCCTCTGAGAAAGCACTACCTTTTTTTACTTCTTGCAATAACATTTTTACCCTTCTCTGTGACAAACTTGGACAAAAAGAGATTCAAGACTCAAGCTTCAGAGGAACTTGAAAGTAAGTGTGGGTTTGTCCCATGATACTTTTAAAGCAAAAGTTCTGCTTTCCATTTTAAAATAGTTGATTGCTAGTTACATTGTAGAGTCTAGCTGTGAACTTTGGCTTTGCTTTGGCCTAGAATCATGGCATCTAGCTTGTTTCAGCACAGAATATGTGAAACATTCAGCTATATAAATCTCTGGTCTCCAAAGAACAGTCTTTCCATATCTGACATTAAGGAGGTACACCTGCACACCGTTGGACTATTACACAGGTCTCTGTATCATTACATTTATCAGAGCTAACTGAATCTAGCAATGCACTATAAGTAGGACAATAAAAAAGCAACTTTCCTCATTAGGAATGCAAAAGTTCAGTGTTTTGGCTTTCATTCTTACATCTGTTGTACAGCACTAGGCTTGATAAATGTCTAAATATATACATACATGTTTATGAAAAAATAATGCAAAATTCAGTTTTGTCTCCAGTATTGTCACTGAGGAGACGGAAAGGCACATAATTTCATATGAAGTTTGAGAGCTGGTAAAAAAGAGTTGTTGTGTCAACTTTTAAAATTTTGTTTAAAAGCAAATTATTATCTTTGTTTATTTAACCAAGTAAAACACTAAGTGTCTGAATGTGTCCATGTGAGAGAGAAATTTAGGAGAGTCAGAGATAAATTTTAAGAACAGAATGAAGAAAGGAGCACAAGACTTATGGAGCCAGCTGGTATCTATAACTTCACCTGCTTTCTGTTAGGCTGGATCTCTGTCTTAATCCCAGCTTCAGACTTATATTTGGGCAGAAATACTTGTGTATGAAGCAGAATGATTCTGCTCTGGCCTTTGCAGAACTGAACACAAACTAAATGCTTCCCAATTTGGGAGACTGAAAATTAGATCTAAGATCTGCAATAATGAAGGCAAAACTTGCTCAGTGCTCCCCAACAGCACAGGCAAAACTGTTGAATATACTTCTTACAGGAATGACTGAATAGCTTATGGAATCAATTGATTTACTGAAGTGCCTTGATTAACTAGAGACTTAATTGTTTTATATTAATGGTGTCTGAGTCAGTGTAGTAACATCCCATACACTGGAAGATTGTTGGAAGATGAGATAACAAATTAAAACCCATTTGTGTTTTACTACAAAGCAGTGTAAATGGAAGGTAACTTGGCTTCTTTAGAAATTCTGTAGAATTTACATAAGTAGGAAGACTTTAGCTCTCAGAGGCTAAAGCTAATTACACTTGGATTACTTTCATGACATACTGTTTTATTTGCAGATTATACAATTGCTATTCTTTTTTCTGCGAACTTCAGAGCTACAGTGAATCATAAAGCATTCTTATGCTGGTTAGTTATTTAAACTCCAAACTTTTGGAGTTATCTGACAGTTCCATTCCCCTTGTTTCCCATTCCAAACTACTGATGTCACAGTCAGTATGACTTATTCTTTTCTTTCCATTGATATCACTGGGATGCATTTTGTGAAAGAATTTGAAGCTTCACTGGAGTTTATCAAACACGTGTTCATCAGAGATCAAGATTTATGGTAAAAGGGTAGCATCGCTTGTGTGTCAAATTAGAGGTCTTTGTAGAGTAGTGTATATATATTCTCACCTCTACACTGAAGAGATGTAATGTTTTTCTCTTATTTTCTACAGCTTTAGTGAATATCCTAAATATAATACTCAGAAAGATTAAAACTTTTTTAGTTTTATTGCTGCTGAAACAAATTTTGATAGATTTGTCCTCATTATATGTATAACAGTTTAAAGTATCTGCTGACCCTGCTATTAGCTGTGGTTTTTTTTGGTTGTTTTTCATCAATATACATATTCATTGGGAAAAGAAAAAAATCACCAAAAAAGAAGGAAACAGAAAACCTAAACCTGGTATCGCTTGGGATGATGACTATTTGTTTTACGTAATACTCCTTTGAGTATTTCTACAGGGAATTAGTAAATAAGTTATGTGCAAAAACAGATAACATGTTCAAATGGAAATGCAAATATCGATGTACATTGCTGTTTTTGTTTATCACTGTGTTCTATTTTGAGAAAGAATTAAAGAAATGCCAGGCTGTGTGAACCACTAGGGAATTCCTGTAGTGCTAGATGGCTTTTGAAGAATAATATAGCCTGTACAATTATCCTTGCCTTCTCACCTTTTCCATCATGATTTAAATGTTTGTTGGCACTGGCAACAATTTCTTTTATGCATCTTTGTGGTTCAGTTGTATTTTTTTCCAAGGAAAAAGTCTCCATTCCCCTTTTGATGTTTGTTTGAACTGATGTGAAATTAGGTGGAGGTATCTCTTGAAGATGCCCATCTATTAGACAAGTCCTTTCATTGTTCTTTCTGACTCTTTTCTGCATTTTGGACCTTTTGACTTGCACAAAATGAATAGGAAATGCAGAGAACTGACTCTACACAGTAATGGTATCTTCTTGACATGTTCAAAATATTTTTGTCATATATTCCTTACTCAGACTGCTTTTAATTTTATAGTCTCATTCTTCCTTCCTTGTCTGTATTGACAAACCACTATGGCATCTGTGGGAGTGGAGAGGAGCCCACAGAGGTACAATATATAGCTCTGGGCTCACTGCCAAGGTGGATCCCAATTACAGTTACTTCCAGTTGAAGGTTTGGGTTTCCCGCCTCCACAGGTAATAACCAGGAGGACAAACTCCCTGCCATGTGGCACATCCAAGATACACACAGACACTTGAACTGAGAGCAGAGCCACTAATACACATTCACTCTACTCTAGAGAAACACAGTAGCTTCTGCTTTTTAAGTTTCCATCTGCAGGCTAAGTATAACTTGTTTCATATATTGAGTGCTTTGAAACTAAGTAGTTCTGTAGAGTTTTTACATCACAGCAATTCTTACTAGCTTAAAGAAAAAACTGATGTACTTTCAAAAGGTTCTTGTTCCATTTGTGTTAAACAAAATTGTTTGTCAACAGTCACCATTATTTTTTTTTGTTGTAGTAGAAGCCAGTGAAATATCTGCAATAAAAAACAAACCCAAAGAGCAGGAATCTAGCAAGAAAATTTCTTCTAATTGGGCAGCAGAGTACATGGCACAAGCCAAAACTCTACTTCAGCAACTATTTCTAACTTCTGCAACACTCCTGAAACTGCTGCTATATTTCAGCCTCTTTCCTGGTAATGTGATCCACAGAATGCAAATCACAAAATTAGAAGTTAGAAAAAATTAAAGTACTTCTATACAAAATCTGGTTGCTTTGGTCAAGAGTCTGTGAGTGGAATTAGTCCAATGCTTGTGACCCGCCAGGTCTTGATGAGCCATTACTTCCAGTAATTAGCTTGAAAGGTATATAAAGTTATTTTGGATACTGAAAGATGCCAATGAGCATAACTGATAAGCTATAAGACAAGGGACAGAAAAGGTATCTACTATATTAAATTATTAGGTGTTTTTGTCAGCAAAATTCTGAGGGTTGTTCAGCAACATAATGCCTACCTGATAGTTACCATTCATGAAGATTGTTTTTAATTCAATTTGTCCCTTGGAATTAGGGGAGAACTTTTTGAAGCTTCTCAATAGCCTGATAAATCAGGTAGTGTCCCTCTTGTATTCAGAATAAGTTCCAATGCCATGGGTATGTAGGTTTCTAATGTCATGACATGAGACACAAATATCTTACCAATATTGTAGTTTTATTGGAAGATTAAGTAAGAAAGGGGCAGCTGTGTGCTCAATGATCTGCTCAGCTGTAATTTATCCAGTTTGGTCATTTTGCTTTAGGTAGCCTATTGAAAATTGGTGTAGTATTAATATTTTTATTAGATTAGCAATGTCATTAATTGAATTAATATAAATTTGTACTGCAGCTCTTTACATCTGTTGAATTTAGGGGGAATAAAAGCATATTCCCTGAGCCAGTATGTGTAGCACTGAAAACAGTGTCTTGAATTTCAAACATAACAGCCCTCATGTGAATAGTTGGATTTCTTAGATTTTAACTATTTTTTCAAATAGTAATTTTCCTAAGTAATCAATGTGCAGCATTCTCTCCATATGTTGAAAGTATTATTAATTAAATGTTTGTAGAGGATTCTGTTAAAGAACTAACAGAACATCAGTAGTATGGCTTTAATCTGGTTCCAAGTTTTTGTATATATGACCTTCACAAATTTGTTCCCCTTTTTTGCTTGCAACAGATTTTATTATGCATTCATTGTACTCCTGAAAGTTAATGTATCACCAGCATTGAAATAGGGGTTATGTAAAAGAAATAAATTTCAAAGTTGTCTTTAAAAAAAATGTAAATGCTTATTTTCAGGAATACATGATGTATGATAGAGACAGATAAAATAGCATCTTCAATACATTGGCGTAATTAACGAAATAAAAATAAATTACATTATGCTCAGAATCATATGTCAGTAAAAGTTTTTGCCAATTAATTTCCTCAGTTACATTTTGCTTTGTCTCAACTCATTTATTAAATTTTGGGTTTTCTGGCATTTGTTAGTTAAGAACATAGACCTCAGCAGATTCAGGAAAATCTCTTGGTCACATGCCACTGGCTACAAAAATGCTTATACCGGGTTTGTTTTTTTTTCAGGGTGGGGTTTTCACTCATTAGACAGTGAAAGAAACTGCCATAGATGCCACTTCCAACAATGATTGAGTTTTTGGGTTGGGGGAGAATGGACTGTTAAAATATCCACATTCTTTACGTCACATATTAGATCATCAGAGAGCTTGACTTTTGCTTTATTGCTTGGGAAGGAGAGTTGGTAATATTTCTGTTGTTAAATTTGTATTGTAATAACTTAATCTGGTTTTGACACAAATTATACAATCAGTTGTATCCTGTCTGTATCCCTATACTCTTACTATGAATGTTTTTGACTTCCCGAAGTGCTTTTAAAAGTAGATGATGTAAAGATTTTATTTCAGTGAGCGTAAGAATAACCAGACTCCTATTTTCACTATGATCTACCCAGTACTATCATGACTGTACTGTCACATGGCTTCCCATATAGTGATATAATGCAAAAAGTGTTTAATTCTGTTGCTTTCCACAGAGTAGATAAATGCTAATAAAAAATAGATTAAGTGATAATAAAAAATAATCATAACAAGTTACTTGTTACTATACATCTTCTGTAGGAAGGGCATTGCCACTCTCTGAAACCTGTTTAGATTAAAGGATTTTTTGTTTACTCTTGTGTGAAAGCTGCAAAAAAAAAAAAAAAAGAGATTAAAGAATACCGTATTTCTATATAGAAATTTTAGGTCTTTTGTTATCTCTAATCTAAAAGCATAAGTAACATTCTTTAAGATGTAAAATACAGTTGAAACAATCTTAAAAGGCAGGGAAATCATACAAGAGCAAATGCATCTGAAAACAAAAGGCATAAGAAATACTGTCTGAATCTTAAATTTGGTCTCATTTATGAATACATTTGTACATGTGATTCCCCTGATTCTACCCAACAGTTTAGGTGAATCTAAAGTGACAGAAAATGCAAGCTCATTAAGTCATTACCATTATTGAGAGTAAAGTACTGACATAGTTTTACACCCTCAAATGGAAATAAAATGAAAATTGGAAAGCAAACAGAACACTTGAAAGATGAAAAGCTTTGTGTGACTTAGAACTGTTGTGTACTAGTGCATGTGCTACAAGTCACATCCCATTAGGTATGTGCCCTCCATGGTAGTTAATAAAACTCAGTAACCCATGGCTATTTTCAGGGATGAGTACATGAAGGTTTGTTATTCTCAACAGATAAGTTTCATTTGTTTTACAATCACACATCTACATACTGTAGTGCCCTTTTGACAAGAATGTTGGCTCACTATTTACTCCTGTTAGGGTTGTCTGCTTGGCCCGACAGAGAACAGGTGCAATACTGCCTGCTGCTGAACAAACAGAATGGTTTGTGGGCTTTCAGGTGGGAAGAATCACTTGCCTCAACCTGCTGGCTTACTAACTAGGTGGGCTATTGTGTTGTAGGAGCAGTTGGTTCTATGTTAGACTGTAGCTGGATGGCACACATCGTTTCTCAGTGAGCATTTACTGATAGTGCAGAAAAAACCCTCACAACCCAGAGCAGTTAAAAGCAAGGGCGTCTCCATATTGTCACAATGCTTTTCTTGACCAAGAATATCTAAAACTTATTTCCCTTTCCTTTTAAAAGTAGAAGCTGAATGATAAAGCCATTGTGGTAACTTGGCTAAAGGACACGTCTATACCAGAGATATGACTGTTTTCTTTTTTTGTTTTGTTCCTGAGATGTTTGCTCTGTCCCTGACAGGGAGGACTTGCAGTAGAATGGTAAGTGGTAAAATTACTACTAATAGAGTTCTTTGAACAGAAGCTCAATGGCTTCTGGGAGGGAAGTTTGTATACTGTAGTACAGACTTGTGCCTTGCATGGTGCCAGTGCATATTTGGACTCTCTCACTTATATGTTTAAGTCATAATGTATGTGGGGCTACCTTTTACTGCAGTTGTGTTACCACTTTCAGAGGTCCTGTGACTGAAACTTGACAACAGAGTCTGTGCCATTTTTTCTCTATGGGTGTATCAGTAACTCAGTACATTCATCTGACTACTCAGAAAACAGACGAAAAATGAACAGGATGCCCAGAGATGTTGTGGAGGCTCCATCCCTGGAGGTGTTCAAGGCCAGGTTGGATGGGGCTCTGAGCAGCCTGTTCCAGTGGAAGGTGTCCCTGCCCATGCAGGGGAGTTGAAACTCTATGATCTTTAAGGTCCCTTCCAACTCCAAACATTCTGTAATTCTGTAAATTCTGTAAAATTTCCAGCAGCAAGTGCTGATACCCTGAACAGAAAGATTTATGAAAAGTTCACATAACTAGGTTTTCAGAGTGAAAAAGCAAAATTTGTGTGTGGCATTATTCTTCCATTCTCAATATTGCCTTTGAAATAAATGGGGATAATTTCTAAGAGTAAGGAATACTTCCCATGTGTAATGGTCCTGTGACTTGACTAGAGAAATTATAGGAATGGGAGGTTGCAGTATTGCATTAGAGATTTAGTCATCAGTGAAGCTAAAACTTACTGAAGAACATAAATTTGGATTGTGATTTTAGTTCCTGAAACATAGCCCGTATGTGCCTTCTATGTATATTTCTCTTCCTAAATTTTCTGTTGACACCAATTGAATATTAATAAGACTAGGTTGTTTTATTTAAACTGAGGATATGACCCTTTCCCTCCCTTTCCTTCCAGCTACTAGCTAAAATCCTGTATTTGCTAAAATACTCCTTTGTACTTGTACCCCCTTCATTTGCTCCCTGCCCAGCAGAGTGCCATTTGCTGTGAACCAGAATGTCTACAGATCTACCAGATGGCTTATACCAAGGAAGAAGCTTCAGTATTTTGCTCCTGTGGGCACTAAATGGTATAATAGTGTTTTGACCTGTTTCTGTAATGAAACTTTATGCTACTTTAGCAGTTTTTGAAGTTGCTCTTACTGAACATAGGAAACTTTGTACCAAAAAAGTAAAAATAGGAAGAGCCTTTTAGTACAGCTTAGATTAAAAATAATCTATATTTTCAAGTAGTTATGATGATACTGAAATGCTATTTCTATTTGGCACACTGCCCAGAAAATTCCCACTTAGAAAATTTCCACTTAGAAAATTTGTAGAATAGTGTAGAATAAATTCAAAATTACATTAACATCAGTGGCTTTGATCCATCACTACTTTGAAATATTAAAACTAGGTCTGTAGAGACTATGTGAACAGTTTTCTACTCACGAGGGCCATCATCCTTCTGGAGTTCAGTGGTAACAGTCTCAAGCTGAGAGAGTGAGCTCAGGTCAACATCAAATTTAACTTTGTCCTTCTCCAACAATTTCCTACCTTACACATTAGGTCTCCATGCATAAAGCACCCTCAGACTTCATATTTGACTTCTAACGTGGATATCGTTCAGATAAACTTTCTTCTCTCAGACAAATGTCAGTCTTCGGGAAGCCTGAGCAATTCTACCTGCAGTATGAGTCCGAGAGCAATGCTTTGTTCTTACCCTGTTTTGCTTTGGAATCAAATGCATCACATGAAAACATACAGCTTTAGATTACCTGTTGATCTTTACACCGGAATGGAGTTGGGGGGAAACTTTCTTGCATGCAGTCGCACAACTTCGTGAGGTGTTATTATGTTGATGAGTAACTGAGGGATTTAGATTTGGCTTTATAAAATATCTCAGACTAATTTGAACTCAACAACAGAAGGCCAGAAAAATTATTGAGTTAATGCTGTTGGCTTGAGTTAGGTCAAAGGAGTGATGCCAGTAAACGCAGAAAGCATGTGGCTGAAGTGCAGGCAGAGGGAGAGATGCACCTCCTCTTGGTGTGTAAACAGGTTGCAGAAGTTCTGAAATATTATAATGTCTTGTAATAACCAAAAATTGATTAATATGTTTTTTATTATAAAGCTGTATGCCTGCAAAGTTCTTCCCAAACTGATTGAAACTGGAATGAAAATTTAAGACAGAAATGGAAAGCAGCCCTTATACTTGTCCAGTTTATTATTCTTGCCTTTTAAAAGCAGAAGGGCGCAGCAAAACTTCACTGTGCATTATCTGTCATGTGAAATTACTTGCAGAATGTGATTTCTATGGCTTTAAACAGCTAGGTTGTCTGTAAAGATCTTGAAAAGACTCAATCTTTCCCCTATCTATTTGCTCAAATTTCTCAGACAACTGAGAATTCTCTTTGAGCCTGAATTTCTCAGATGTAAATAGTCTCTTCCTACACCACGTGGTTCTGGTCTCCTGACTCATCAGCAAAAAGTGTAAAAGTCATGAAACTACTGCTATATTATGGTCCTTGCTTTTGAAATTAGAGCTGACTTGAGGCTGTTTTACTGACATCAGAGTTCCCCTCTCCCCACCATGTACACATCTGTGCACACTTGTTCTCCCTCAGTGCATTCAAAGAGCTGGGATTCTCTAAAGGTTGTGTTCCATGTTTCTAGAAGTCTGGAAAACTAATGGGGTGAATTTCCTGTGCTACACAGCAACAACAGGATGTTCAGCTCTATAAATTTAACAACAATGTCTGTATTGCTCAGAAATGCGTCTTGTTTCGAAATCTAGTGAACCAATCAAAAATGCACTGGAAGATTCTAAAGATGAAAGAATTGAAAAGTGAATTTGTAAATCATGGTCAATCAGAACATTTTCCCTGACAGTTAGTTTAGTAATTATGAACCTCAAATGAGAAGGAACCTTTCAATTTTAAAAATAAGGGTTTATATTTTTTACCTGAGCTCTTGCCTACAGTAGGTAAAAATTGATGAAGTTGTTTTGCAAAGTAACTTCAACTTCATTATTAGGTGCAGAACTGCTGCAACAAAATGAACCTTTACTGCTGCTGTGTTTTTTGACCTTTCCATCTGCCTAGCACGCAAGATCAGGAGTCTGGCTGCAGACTTCACGTCTTCAACCTCCCAGGAGTAACACAGCATGGGATGTCTCCAGGAACAGTCAGACTAATTACTACTCTGACAATTCAATCAACCTGAACTCAGTTCAGATATGTGACCAGGTTTATAGCACACTTTTAGACTGAGGCATAAGTAGGCTAATAACTTGGTGCAAGGTTGTATGAAAGCATTTCTGATCTTTCAGGAGGGTTTAGGAATACTTCATGTAATAAGATAATACATCAAATGTTTTTTTCTTTTCTTAGTAAATACTGATTTAGGCAAAAAAAAATATTGCAGCGCTGAACTAGAATTTGTTGTCAGTGACTTTTCTGCTAGTTCTTAATTCACAGTTCTGAAGCGCACACTAATCTTGTTCTAATTTTCTGAATTTAGCCTAATGGTGCAAGAAAATTTATTGCAATTAGTAGTCTTCGAATGGTCTATGTAATTGAGGGTGCAAAAGAGATGCAGCTATGCTTTTGCTATCCTTAATGGTTTTTCATTGCAGTGTTGAGGAAGACTTCAGAGATAGTCAAGGACAAAGAAACCTAGAGAGATACCCTTACAAGAAGGGAATTTAATATGTGTGTTCAAGATAAGGCAATTTAATATCTTTTTATAATCCAAAGAGATGAAAATACTGTCGTGGAGGCTGAGATTTAACTCATGAGCTGACAACAAAGGAAAGCAATGGAGCTCTTAACGAACATTGTTTGGGTTTTATTTTGACGTATGCTTTGGATTTATTGGTAAACTGGGCAGCACCTCCTAGAATAAATATGTTTCTAAACTCTTTAGTGTCCTGGACAATATCTTACTAATTTCCTTTCATGCATTTGATCTATCCTGAAATTTTAAGAACGGTCACCTTTGGGAACAAAGGAAATAGTAGTCAGAAAACAAGCAGCTAACTACAAAAGTAAATTCTTATTTACTCTGGGAATTATTTTATTGCCTGCTAAAGCAGATTTAAAACCCCATTTGTCCAAGTAGCTTTCCTAACTGAATTAACCTCATTGATGTCCCCTGTTTTTTACTGATAAGAACCAACCTGGAGGCTTCAGATGAATATATCTTTCATGTTATAGTAATTACAATTTTTCATTCAGACTGCTCACAAATATCAATTATTTATGTGGAACTACTGAAAAATAAGACCCTTTAAGTAAACGACAACAATTAGAGGGGATATGACATTACTCTTTTTCTGCTAGTTTTTTTTGCCATAACTTGAGACTTTCCCAAGGGTGAACACATTTCCTTTTGTTCTACATATCTCTCTATAGAGCTGTGCATTTTTTAGTGTGAAAGTTCTAGGTGACCTTGGGCTTTCAGGTGACAAAAATGTATTTTACACCTCTTTGTGTAAGAACAGCCTGCCATGACAACCTGTTATTTTCTCTAATGGTTCATTGGATTTCCCCTCCTAGTTAATAAGTTCCATTTTTACAGTAAAGATGAATTGAAGAGAAAAGGATTATTCCTTTAACTCCTCTTTGTTTGTTTGTTTTTTTTTGTTTGTGGTTTGGTTTTTTAATTTGTTTTTATTTATTTGTTTATTTATTTTTTAAATCCAGTTAGTGCTGTATTTGTCTTCTGGTAAAGACAATACGAGCTTTTATTCTCTCATAAGCCATGTAATTGAAAATTCTGGTCTATTAGAACACTCAGAAAATCAGGGCTATATAAATCTATGGTTTTCCTCTCAGGTCATCTCAGTCAAGCCTTGTCTCAGTCTTTGATCAGAGCTGGCAAAAGGAGCCAAGACTGAGGGGAAAGTGACTGCTACTGTTGGAAGGGCCTGTTCCTTCCTCTTCTGTATATCTATAGCTAGAATCAGACTTGGATAACTGAAAAGTATCAGTTAGGAAACTTTTAGTAGAACCTGTAGTGTACTGGATCAACATCCTTTTCCAAAGCTTACCTAATTAGATGCAGCATGCTAAACTCTTTGTGGTACCATCAGAAAAGACTTTCCTTGAGGCAAGGGAAGTAAGAATTAGGGAATCTGATATCTAATAATACCTTGACCTAACAATCCAAAATGAATATTTAGGAGTAGCAAGGACTGATATATTGTAACTCTGTTTGCACTTAATCACATACAATTTCCAGATCATAGCATCTGTTCTTGTAAAGGAAAAAAAAAGGCAGTAAGGATGTCTGTTGCCAGTATGAGTAGATCCAATTTCAGCAGCAGAAAGCAGTTCATACTAAGCAAGAAATAATTCTTGTTTATTTTACAGAACCACTTTTCAGAGAGGAGCCGAACTTTTTTTTTTTCTCCTTTGCTTTAGTAATACATGGTTTTGCTTCAGTTGACATTGGCAAATGTGGCTGGGTATATTGGCAGAGTTGTGCTCATCGATCACCATTGAGATGATGATTTTCAGCTGAGGAACAGGAACTTATGGATAATTATGATGCTGATAGTCAACAAAAACAAAGCAAAGAATGTAAAAAACACCACAAGGGTTTTGGGACAGAAAATGGAATTGATGACTCTGTCATGTATGCAGTTTGGAATAACTGTTGAGCAGAGATTTTTACCTGATCCTTTTAAATGTTTTTGGTGTTTGTTTTTTTTTTTTTTTTTTAGAAGCTGTGTCAATTGTTACAGCTGTGTTAGTTCCAGAGGCAATCAAACTGCCCCTTTGGTGGGTGAGGCCCAGCATTGTTTTCTGTGGCTTAAAACAAAGCAGTGAAAGGCATTTGCTTTTTCTAATTTTCCAGTGTGTTGCTGGGAAATAAGACCATAAAATGTGCCTCAAGAAATCAGTTCGATGTGGTTAAGACCCTTGTTTACGTGTTCTCAATTAAGAAATCCTTAATAAGCTGTTCCATTTGTGCACAGATTGCTCAGAGAGGGTATTTTTAAGCCTTTTTGGGAAACTTTGGCAGTAGGTAATGTATTAAATCATTGGTTTATAGGTCAAGGGTAAGATTCTATTGGAACGGAAAGACCTGCTATTCTGAAAATGTATATGCTTGGCACTAATTCTGCTTTGTTTTAAATTAGTCTCAAGGAGAAATTAGTGTCAATGTTAGTTTTGCTACTTTAGGACACATTAGAAAAATTAAATTTAATGTTTATTAGAGATTTAGTATAAAACATTTGAGATCCCTAGAAAGGAGATCTGAAGTATTCTCAGTGAGTATTTCTGCTGCACTGTTCTTGGAAGCAGTCATGGAATTAGTTGCTTCTGATGTTGGTGTTATCTGTTCATCCTTGAATCAGTCCTGCAAGTTTAGATTTCCTTCTTATACTATCAATGTGCCAGTGGTGACCTGGCAGCAGCATGTCTGCACCTCAGCTTATATCCCTTATCAGATATAAATGCCCACAGTAGCATAATGTGATTGGCAAGTTAGTAGAGCATGGCATTGAGATATCCATCTGCTTTTGATTGCCTGCAGAATGTTCTTCATCTGAACTGGAGAATAGTCTCTCCTTTTTAGTTTTGAATTGCCCATTTACTGCTGGAGGGGAAGCTGCCATCCTTGAGTGAAAACTGGAGTCAGCCCATGAGGAACCAAGAAACAGATGAGGGATGGACAACTAAATCCTTTCTTCTTTCTTGCAACACAGGGTGAAAATCCCCTGGAAGTTAACTCAGCCCAGCCTGTACTGGCTTCTGCGCAGAGCTGCTTTCCCATTTAGAGAGGGTGTTGCAGTGCATCTGAGAGGGCACTGAACAGAGCCCAAACATAGGTGACAGTGGTGATCTCTGCACAAAACAGCCTGTTATCTGGCTCCTAGCAGATAAGTATATATGTTAAACCTGTGGATCAGGATTTCCTGGAAGGAATTAGTCCTCTCTCACCTATAGCAGAATTAATTTTGCAAGTCTCTCTTCACTTTTCATACCTATATGGTTATTTTTGCTCAGTGTAGAGGGCTAGTCCCTTCTACCTTCTGTGTTGTGCCAATATGGTGTCTAGGTTATCAAACCAGGTTTGCTACTGAGAAGTCTGTCTAATTTAAGTTTGTGTTTTGTGATGTCTGAAATTGTTGGAGATACAGCATGGGCTTTGTTTTCTGGACTTCGTTTTACATGGGTGACTTTTGGCAGTCTGGATCTACATATTTAATTGTATAGCTCTTAGAAATATATATTTTTAGAGAACATTTAGGAATTCTAGCTTAATAGCTATATATAAGGTTGCTGTGTAGAATAGCCAGAAAATAAATGTAAAAAACACTTTTTTTTTTTTTAATAAGAACCAAGAATTTTCTAAAATGAAGGCATACTGATGTTGTAGCACCACGAGAGGGCACTCTGGCTCTTTCATTGCTCTTCAGTCAGTTTTTGTAGGGAGTGTAAAAATGGTAATAAAACCTTGAGAGGAAAATACCTACTGATTTCTTGTGGAAGAAACAAAAATAAAATCTCTTTTTTTTTTTTTTGCTTTTCAATAGTGTTATCACAATCTTGGTATTAACTGTGCTCAAAGATGACATCACTGTTTTTGGAATGCACTTGTAAAATGTTAAAATGGGAAGATGCACTGTGCATCTTCTCTGACAGTTTTTGGAGACAATTTAAAAGCAAAAAACTTTTCAAGTATATGCAGTATTTTCTTAACATTGTAAGGCTAATAATTCTACCAAGTAAAGTACAAATGACAAAGGTACTTTTTTTTTTGTTTTAAGACATCCACCAGTAAGCTCTGATTACTTCACTCAAGGCAGCCTGTCTGAGTTGACAGACAATGATTTTTAGGATTAGCCTCTGTGTGTATTTGACCATCTTAAAATTTTATACAAGTAGTGTACTGAGAGATCAGAAACAAATGTGGACTGTCCATTCTTGTGCTTTTTCTGTACATTTCAATGGGCATGACTTTTTTCTGGACTAGTGATGTGCTGAACATTGATCACAGTTTCTTCTAATGGAAAGGTTACTGTAATAGTTAACCTTATATAGCCTTTCTCAGTTTCTCTTAGATTTTTTTTATCTTGTTTTAGACCTAGTATGGACCCTTCTGCAAATGGTGCTTTCCTCTGTGAGTTGAACCCTACCAGACTCCACAGTAATAGTAGAATTCTGACTTTTTACTTCCCCTGTTTTGCAGTTCCAGTACTGCTCTGTCATTTAAGTGAAAGCAGCTGATTATTTGGAGTTGATTAAATGGTAAAGAAATGTCCTGATTTCATGTGCCTTTGACTATTGTAGCTTAAGAAGTGATCGTAATAGGATCACCACACTCTTGTAGCGAAAATTTGCATAGCTGAAGCATATGACATATTTCATTTTCTGTTCCTCCCTTTAAGCAGAGCATTGCCTACATGACAAACAGACAATCTTGGTAACAAATTCCCAGTTGCTGCATGCAGGCTTAGCTTCTCTTACTGAGGCTCTGACAGGCAGAAGACTCAGGCAGTCTCTGACTCAGCCCCAGATCCCAACTTTTGCAGATTATAGGCTCTGTTCCTGGCCAGTCACCAAGAAATCCTTCCCTACAAGCCTGCTTCCTATTACTAGGATAAGGAGGCAGAGCCCAGAGCAGTTTGTTAACCTGTCCTTGGCCAGAGTATGGCTTGCATATTCCAATACCTCAGTTTATTTTCTTTAAATTAGAACTAGGAGTATGTGCATCTCTGTCTTTATACATACCAAAAGCAAACAGCCAAACAGTTTTCTTTAAATTGTTTTGAAAACAGAATTGCCATTTTAGCAGCAAGTTAGCATAGCACTTGTTGAACAACTGGTTAAAATACACTTTCAGTGCCTTAAGTTCACAAAAAAAACTGAGTATGAACTGTGGTGTTGGAGGGAAGGAGAGTTTTCATGGTCTGAGGAGGGCTGGCAGTTTGAAGTTATTCCCTCTGCATAAGTATGGCAACATTTGTAAGGTACTCGAGAACGCTCATTGGAATGTAAAGTCAGCAAAATTCTGCACTTTAGAAAATGATTGTACAATGGGACCCCTGTAGAGGAAGTATTTTGTGCCTCAATAAGACAATATGCTCAGTGATTTAGTTGCTTTAGTGGTACTTCCTAAGGCATGACTTGTGGTATATTTCCCTACTTTTCTGTTCCTTTTTCCCCAAAGGCCATATATCCTGAACTGCTTCTCTTTATTGTCACAGCTGATCTGTAGGGAAGATTGTATTTTCACAGGATGATTCAGTGTATTTACCACTTGGGAAAATTCATGTTGCCTTCTCAAGTCTGATCTCCTCCCCAGCATTCACTGGCAGTCAGAAGTCTCAATCAAGACTTGGATTCAAAGCTAAGCTGCAAATTAAAGATCAGAGCTAACCTAATAGCTGGTATCAAACTGGCATCCAAAGCACCGAGCAAGAGACTAGGATCCAAACTAGCTACTGTGCTAAGCCCAGAGCTGCCTAGGACTAGATGGGGAAAACAAAGGGTGAGTGCTAGATTTGGACCATCATATTGGGCAGCCTGGGCTTCAAGGAGGTTTCTCCACCCACTTGAGACCTTTGTTCAGGACTGTTGTCTTCGGGGATGAAATTTGGGCTGTTTCTGGTTTGTGGCTGAAGCATTTGGCCAGGATGTATGGAGACTGGTTCAGTTCCTTTGCCTGTGAGGACTCAAACTGCTCACCCACATGCCTCAGTTCTCTTCCCTGTCCTGCTCCTGTTCTGGTCTTTTATCCATCAACTGTTTCGTGCAAAATACAGCATACCATCTGGCAACAAATGCAGTCTCTTCTTGAGCTCTGCTAACTGTGCCAGATGCCTTTCATGGATTCTCCAAACCACAGTAGTTTAAGTTCTCAAAATTCTGATAATACATAAAGATAGTGGAAAATAATATAGTGTGGTAAATTGCTTTTTGGAGTTATTTCATGGAATTCAGAACTTAAAGATCTGAAATGTAACATAAATGTGTCAGGAAAATGAGAGGACAGGAAATCCGAGGAAAGTTCCCTTTGGGATACTTAAGATATTATGAGCTATGTGGCTCCAGCATAACCCAGGAGGCTACAGTGGCATTTATGGAACTACTTCTTGGTGCTCTCTTGATTAACACTGCACACTGCATTGTCTTTTTTGATGGTGGGCATCTTTGGTTTTTTTTCCTCCAACACTAGGTGAAATAAACTTGTAAAATATTCTTGAAGAAGTAATGTCCTGTACAATGCTTGAAAGACTGGCTGGGAGAGATTTTCCAGTTGAGATGTAGTTGACTTGCACTCAAGGACTTGGATATTCTGGTAACTACGTCACTTTGGCATCAATTTTCTGTAACTGTCACACCTTCTGCTGCTTCTCTGTTCAGTCTCACACTCAACAACTTATATCCTGTATATACATGCCAAACATCTGAGCCTATTACTTTGTGTTATTTTGAAAATTTCCCAGTTCTTGACATTAGTATGGCAGAAGGGAATCTGATGAGATCAATTATGTTGTAGCTATTGGATAAGGATGTGTGATAAAAAAATAAGCCTGACCACTGCTAGTTCAGGTTCATAAATATTGAAGGTATAGAATTCTTCAAAACAAATACAGGCCACTGAAGACTTGCTTTTCACTTCTTCCGTTACTGACATAGAAGACAGGATTACCTGGGATAAAGGTCACAAAGCAGCTGAACTAAATCTGTACATTTAGAGAATTATATAAGATCAAAATATTTGAGTCTTTCAAAGTCATCTTTTCCAGGCTTTCTGAAGCTCCATCCTTTCTTTCATCACAGCAAGAAAGGAATGAGTTATTCGTCATCTGTAGTCAGAAGACAATGACACTGACCATTCTGGGAGATCAGTATAGCTTGGGACCTCTTGTAAAAGATGTTGTGGCCATATAATATTCTTAGGAAGAGAAGCATGTCAAGGACCATCAGTGAAATGTGTAGATACCTTTAAGGCTTCCACATTTCTGCAAAGCTATTATACTCTGAATAATTTGCCAAAATGCAGTTGGGCAAATCTGTTACTTCACATATGTAAAGCAACTGTTCAAGTAAGTTATATAATTACATACTATAATATTGCTTCTGTCCAAAACCTAGGGCTGTTGTAGATATAAGCCAGGATTTTTCTTTTCTTGCTCTAACTAGATTTTGTTGTTGTTGTTCAATTAAAGCCATAAGGGAGGAAACAATTCCGTTATTTTCTGCTTCCACCCTCACCATTCCCATATCTGATGATTTACCAATCACTATTCTGGAACATGAGTTGGCAGCTGTGGCCTTGCTGCTGTGTGTTGGTTTCCTGGATTTGAGACTAATGAAACCAAGCATTTTTCTGCTTTAGTAAGCCCTGACTTCCCCACTCTTAACTTCCAAATGTGAATTGCAGAGTTGATACTGTGACATAAAGGAGTCAATATAAATCAAAGAAAACAAATTAGAAAGCAAGTTGGAAAAGAAGTTCTTCCCCTCATTTTGAATAAAAAGCCTTAACAATATTCAGCACTTGGTGCTCGTCTTTTGCACTCTTTACAAATACTTGCCTTACACAAGAGGGGTACGCTAAAAACTGATGCCTCCAAAAGTGGGGAAAAAATGTCTGTATTTAGGAGAATGGTAGCCTAATTAGCATGGAGCTATACTAGATGTGGTAACCTGAAGAGGTAGTTAGCCCTACAGGATCTGTTCATTCTCTTGTCAAGATATCTGCATGGCTTTTTAGATGGTGATGGCTGAGACACCAAAAGACGTCTTCAATTTTTGTCAAAAGATTGCTCGCTCTTTACCACAGTATTTTTACCTACACTTTAATTTGGCATATTTTTGATCTGGGTTAAACCTAAACCAGCAAAAAGCTCTGTGTTCTTAACCTAGATCATAGATAAATATGTGATTAATCCAGTTAATCATGCTGCAGACCTAAGACTTGTGCAGGCATGAGTGATGGAGCAGCACAGGATGGAACAAGGTGGCCTGTCCCTCTGGCAGGCCCAATTTATGATGGTTTAAAATTCTTGTGTGAATGAATTTATTCAATTTCAAGTTTAGGTTTCCTGAACCTTGAAGAGAGGTAGTAGGCAATTTCATGTCCTACCAAAAAGCTGTCTTTGGTGTAGAAACATAGCCCTGGTTTGGCAGCATTTTAAAGAAGGTGTTGAATTAAACTCTGCATTATGGAACTATATGGGGGCAGAACACCCATAGATTGATGCATGCATCAGCATGAAATTACCCATATTCAACAGAAATAAAATTGTTCAGCTTATATAGGCTTAAGCAATGCATCTTATAATGCAGAAAATCAAGTGTAATATTCTTTACAGTTGCAAATGATTCTTTATTTGATTGTGAAGTTGAAGGTATCATGAAGTTGGATAGAAGAAAGCATGCTTCTCCTCTTCCAATGGGATGTTTGAAGGGCATAATTTATGGCAGCCCTGTATAACTCTCCACTAGGGTTTAAATGGCCTATGCTAGTTCCTGAAAATATGTTGGTAGACTTGGGGTCTCACAAACAGTCATGGCCTTGGAGGACCCAGTATGTGAAATAAACATGTAGCTTTTGCACTTTGTGAAATATAGTACAGAATCTTTCCACTTGGTACTTAAATTCTGCTTTGTTACCATGGAATATAGGGAAATGATCCTGTGGAGTCACCTGGTTTCACAAGTATCTTGCTACTCTGTAGACCTGCAGTCTTACTGTGTCTCTGGGTGATGTATTTCTATGAGAAATAAGACATTGGGTACAGAGTTGAGAGGCAACAAGCTGAGCAAAGTAGTTGAAGACACTGTAATGTGTTTTCACAAGATTATGCTAATATAAGGTACTAATTTTGCTGCAGGAAACTTGGAAGTTAATACAGCTAAACTGATTCAAGACATGGCATGTAATATATTTGCAACATGGTAACAAGAAAAAAAAATACTAAAAATAGTAAATATGACTGCCTTTTCTATGTGAATGAATGAGATTGCACTGCTGCAAGTGAGAAATAGGTAAATGTTGGGCTATGGTGTAGTTGTGTGAGCTACTTGGGGAGCTATATCAAGGAAGAGTGAGGAGTTAGACATAGCAATTGTTTTCAGCTGGAGGTAGATATAGTTCTTTTTTCTTGACAGAGACCTCACTGGACACATTTGGTCTGAACATCTGTGGACAGCTGGAATTCTAAAGCCTCTGCTTACAGATTTGGTGCCTGGGTTTGTCCCAGGGCTCATGTCAGGATACTTAAAGTGCACAGCCTGTTAATGATGTAAAATGTGGTAGCTCCCTCTGCTCCTCTTTCTTTTGGCTCTTTCTGGACTTTGACCAGCTTGATCTCAATATCAAGGCCTGTGAGAGCTTCACAGTTCCTGACTGAAGGAGCTCTGTCAGATAAAATTCTAGCTCCAGGTACGGGTATGTCACCTTCCCCTCACCTTCTCCCTAGCTTCCCAGGGTAGGAGGGAGGTCTACCAAGTCCTGGGCTCCCCCCTTGGTGGCTGGAAAAGGCATGGGAGACACGGGACATGCGCAATGCTGCAGAACACCCTGCACTGCAACCTGAACATAGACAAACACGCCAGCCCTTTGCTCTTCTGGGTACCAAGTACACAGCTGTAGAAAACACCTATAAAGCACTATATAACATTCTTTGCTCTTCCTGATTCTTCTGCCAGTGAAATCCAAATGGGTAAGCCTGAGAAGGAATTAATGAAGGGCCTATGGCTGATTTATTTACCTTCAGAAATAGAGAAAACAATGTGTTTAGGATTTTTATAAAAACTCCTGTCTTCTCAAATGAACTTTTGGTTTCAAAAACATTATTGAGCTTTTGTGAGGCACAGCTTCCCTCAATTCAAACCACTGTTTTTCATCGGAAATTTAATTAAAAAACATGTATATCTTACTAAATGGAAGCCTGTACTACAAAAACAGTGGAGGTTTTCTGAAGGTCAGTGCTTGTCTGCTTATGACATTAGTGAGGGAATTGCTTTTAAAAGCATTATTATTTTATGACAGCAAAACAGAACCAGGACCTAAAAAGTTAAAATTTGTTTTAGAACCCCATTATTACTTTCTAAGTTGAACTTAAATTTAATCAGCTGTGTTCTCTTCTTAGTTATGCTTGCCAGAGCTTTAAAGCCATCTAGTTGAATACATTGATGCTCTACATGCCTTTATAGTAGTTGTTCTCAATAGAACTGCTGCTCATCTCTGTAGGAGAGCTACAGAGGCCATCACATCTCTTCAGCACAAGTGCTGGTGGGGGACAGGGATGCTCACTTGTGGACATGTGTGGGGATATCCTCCATGGGTATTGCTGAAGTTAGTGGAACTGCAGCCTCCTCAGTCTCTGAGTCCCAGTGGAGTCTGCCTGTGGTACATCATTTTCAAATTTAAGGAGACCCTATTTCGAAATGAAGTGGTTGAAGGAAACCCGGATTTTCTAGGCAGCTGTAATATAGGTACTGAAAACAAGATAGGTTGTGTCCAGGGAAGTGTTCTAGCTCAACTTAATCTTCAAGTCATTTTCAGCATGAATATTTCCCATAAGTTGAGCTTTGACAGTGTTAACAGTGTAGTTATACTTGGTTTGCTGTTAACTTACGTAAGTGATTATTTTAGAAAATATAGTACTCCCCAGTTATTTGTGTGTATTTGGAATGAAATAGATTTCTCAGCTGGAATTTGAATATGAATAGAAAAATAATGCCTCAAACTTGAGAATTTTTTGTCTTAAACAGTCTAAGTTTTTTTTGTTGCATGTTACTCAGAGGCTGACTGTTTCTGTAGACCTGATATTACTGCTAGTATATACCTTGTTTTCCTGGGTCCTTTTAAAATACATATGTACATAAAACATTGGAGAAGGAAAGATTACCTAATTAAAATACGAAGTCATTGCATAGTTCCCTGACAGCAGGGTCATGTTCATTCTAATACATTCTAATTGAACTACAATTTCGATGGTAATATGTGCTTTCCAGAGGTGCTTATGTCACATCCTAAAAAAGTACATGGTATTTCAATTAAATACTTCTGTTCAATCTGGCAAGAATGTGGACTTATGGCTTAGGCCTCCAAAATCACCGGTCTTCCTCTGCTGTGGAGAAAACTTAACCCAGTGGACATTTCCTGGGATGCTTCCCACCTTGTTTTTAATGCTCAGACATCAACTAATCAGTATTACGGGGCCTTGAACTTTTCTTATGGAAGATAATTCAAATTACTTCTATACATTCATATTTATATTTTCCCCTCAAACAACAAAGCTGTTTGTTAGTTTTAGGTTTTTGTTCTCTTAAAGAAAATTCCATGGTATTTGAAATAAAATATTTAGAGGTTGATTTCCCAGCTGCTTAACAGTTCTGAGGGTCATTTATAAAAAATTACTTTTCCAGTAGCCAAGATCACGAACAGTTTCTTTTCAAGCCTTTGAATTACTCTCTGAACATAAACCACTTATAACAAAGAGAAAACCTCTTTTTAATTGTTGGAACTACATTTTTTTATTATTATTCACTTAAGCAAACGGAAGGTTCCCACCACTGCTGATTGTTATTTTTCTTTAAGGCAAGTTTTGACACTTAAAAAGTGTAACAAATTAGGGGTTTTATTAAATGGCTTAACAAAATATTAAGTTTTCATAATTTTTAAACCTGCTCTTGAAAAAGAGAGGTGCTGGTGGAAAAAGAGGCTGGCTTAGCACAGACCACCTGCTAGTCATGCTAGTCTGGATGGAACACTGACCAAGCTCTCTGCCATCATGGCGTGTTTAGTAGCTCTTGTTTCTCAAGCAACCTTCCTCTCGTCCCTCAACTCCTGTAAGAAGTGCCCATTCCTGAAACTCTGTTTAGTAAAACCTCATTACGTGTTCTAATATTTCTAACTCTCAGACTTCTCTGTAACTGTCATCACAGTGAAGCTTAACTGTCTGAACTGGTGGGTTTAACATGGATACTCCTTCCATTATTCTACAAATTACTGGATTTTTCAACAAGTACTTTAAAAATGTCCTGATCACTATTCTTTCCTCTCTTTCACCCAGACTTTCCTGAAAACTTATATTGAGCAGAGACCTTAATATTGCCCAGTACTGCATCTTCCTGACAGTCTTGTCTGTACAAGTTCCTGGTACACATTCCTTCTGATTTTGCCAGGTTTGAAATTAGGTATGTACATAGTTCTAAACCATTCTGTTGATTACTTGATTCTGCCATGATAAATACATTTCCTGTTGAATATCTCAGGGTATAGTGGGATATGATTGGAATTGTATTGCCCAGAAGCCAGAGCAGCAGAGTAGAAATTACAGTGTAGTACCTTATGGAGAGGAAATAGTGTATGGACTCTATGCAACAGTGAAGCAAAAACCAGGAAAGGGGACTTGAGAGCAAGGAAATAGGGAGTCCTGAAGAAGCAGGCTTACAGAAAGGAGTGTAGGACCTTACCCAAAAGGACTCGTGTATGACAGTTCATAATTGTCATGTCCATCTGTATCATGAACAGTCATATTTAACTGTTTCTCAATTTCTTTAATAGTATGCATCTTCTCCAACTATTGTTTCATACATTTTTTTTTTCTTATCAGTAGGACAGAAATTGTATAACTATTTGTCCTGGTTTGAGCCAGGATGAAGCCAGTTTTTCTTTTGCTGATTCCTTTTTTCATTTCAGTGAGCTTTCTTCAACTAGCAACTGCATGTTCTGCTAGGTTGATAAGACACTGGAATGTTTTTGTAATTGCTGGGCCCTCAAGGTCGTGCCTTTGCTCTGCCAGCTCAGACACTACGGGGGGATTTGTGGCCCCCCCGTGGGAAGCTGGGTTAGATGAACAGCAAAACTGGCCAGAGATATTCCATTCCATATATCTACGTAGGTTTGGGGGAAAGTTGGAGATGACAGAAGAAAACTTACTTCCTTCCTGCTTCGCTCTCTCGCCGCTTTGCTTTGCCTCTCTGTCTGCCTTCCTTCTTCTCTCTCTTTCTCTTTCTTTTGTTTGAGGCCGGCGTCTGGGAAAACACCATCTGCCCATCATCGGGACACCGACCTCAAGCCCTCCTGACCCTTGTAACTCTGCCTTTCTCCAGGAGCAGCTTCGGGATTCCTCGGAATTGTCTCGTCTGAGGGAAGTGCTGTGGGAGTTGCTGGGGGTGGGGGGACTTGAGAGGCTTCTACCACACCTTTGTATAATCACTGTATATATATATATATACACACACTCTTATATCACGTATTAGTATTCTAAATAAAGTTGCACAGTGCAGTTTTCAATCTAGCCAAGTCTCTCTCTTTTTTTTCTCTCTCCTTCCCTACCTGGGTGGGTGGGGGAGGGGATCGAGAGCATTGTTGTCAAACTGAGTCAAACGTTGACACTATTGTACAACTTCACTGCTAGAAGTAAGTGATGCTCAACATAAATTAATCCTGAGGGTCCCAGACTACAGTATGTGATGGGAGATATGATCTGTGTAATCCAAACCATGGAAAGAAAACAGGGACGCTAAAACTCTTACAATAATAGTTTTGTTTGATTTTTCTCACAATCACAGAATCACCAAGGCTGGAAAAGACACATAAGATCATACAGTCCAGCATATGACCACCTAACCGTTCACCTAACAGTTTGATTTCTTTGAGGTTCAAGTGCTTTTATGTCATTCTACTCTGTGTGTATCTGTGTGCAGAAAAACAGAAACTACCTTCAACTCCTTTCTCCCCTTTATTTTCCTCTTGCAGCTGTAAAGCTGAAAGTAGTTATGCAGCTTATACCTCCTTAAGCAGTAAAAAAAGAAATACAGGCCCAAAAACATTACATTGGCTAAGCAGAAATAATAAGTTTGTATGCTAATTTAAAATGTTTTCTGATTTCTGTAGTTTTAGGTCTTTTTTCTTACCACACTTATCTATGTTTCAAAAGTTAGTTTAAAAATCCCAAAAGATTTTGATGGAAACTCTGGTCTTTGTGCAAAACACTAAATTGTAATCACAAGTTTCACAGTTGTTGGTAATGCAAACCTGAATGCTCTATGTCATATCTCAAAATCCCTTTATTAACTTCTTTTTGGGACTCAATCCAGGCCTCCTTTCTGCTGATTGCCCCAGTTCTCAATCTCTTGCTAATTCTTAACTCTGCCCTTGACCACCCAATAATGCCTCTGCTTTTCACTGTGTTTATTCAGTCATATCCATATACTGGAGCTCCTAGCGAGTACAGGTATAGGGAATTTGAGCTGTGGGGTTTACTGATCAGCTTGAAGTCTGGTGAAGTAGGAGAGAGAGTGAGCTTCAGGCACCATGCAAAACCAAAGATTACCAGGAAATTTTAAAGCTAAATCTAACTTTTTAAAAAAAATTTTAGACTGTTGTTCTAAGATGAAAAGAATTATAGTGATTTTACTGGTGCGTACTTAATGCTATTTAGGGCTTTTGTTTGTTTCAAAAAGGGAAATAAACTGTTAAATTGAAACTCTGCAATGCTTTGCAAAACTGACAGGGACAGAATATCCACACTGTCTTAGTTTTTCTTCCTCTTTCCCATTACATCATACAGTTTCCTTTCTTGGTAAAAGTTACACTGCTGGCTTTCAGCTTCACTCTTACGAGCATTGAGTTCTCTCTTGTGTATCCCTGGACTTTTCTATGGCAGTTTATCTTAATACTATAAAATCAGCTGTTAAACATTGGGAATGCTGAGATAAATGGTCTTCCCATCCTTTATTGATTAATCCATCACTGCAACTCTGAATGACTGCTATGCATATAGTGTAGTTATTTACTTTTCGTATGTTTGGAATGTATATGAAAAGCTAGAGACACTGCTAAGGAGAATATTTGTGCAAGAAAGCCAGGGAGTGTAGAAGAAAAGCTTTTACTTGTTTTTTACAGAATCCATATTTCAGGAAGAAGAGACTAGACTAAAGAAAGTTTTGCCTAAAACTGGCAGGCTTTTCCCTTCCCAAGAGAGGTATTAGATTTTTGAGGTGGTGCATGCAAACTTAATCCTAAAAAATGATTTTGCTTCTTCAGCTAGTCAAGTTGTTCTTTTAAATGTAAGTTGAAAATTAACTTGGGTTTGTTTGTTTTTTTAGGATAAAATATTTAACATTTTTATTCTTTGAACCAAAAAATTTTTGTGGAAAGATACTGTTGAGTGATCCACCTGAATGTGGGCTGCTATTGAGAATCACTCTAGATAAAGAGGTCACAGATAGTTACAGCAGAGACATAAATGTATTTATTTAGTCTTGAATTAAGACACTAGCATTCCTCTTCTTACATTTTATCCTAAAATATTAAACTGGATATAAACTGATTCAGCACTAGACTTTATAAATTTGCTTTTACTGCACTTTTGGATAGCATTACTTTGATTAATAGCTAAAACCACAATGCTACACTAGTAATTAAATTGGTATAATGTATCAAATTCACACAATCAAAATACTGATTATAATTCTCAAAATGACCTGGCAAAAGAGAACAGTATTTGTAGATCAAGAAAACAACTGATTTTACAGAATAGGAAAAGTTGCTCTAAGGCATTTTTTTAAAGCAAAAGATCCTGGAATGCACCAGAGACTGTGAATGCTGAACTCTAGGCAGGCTATCACAGACCTCCTCTGGTGTGGTGTCCTCATTACTTGAATTCTTAAGTTAAGAATTAATTTTTAATTAATCTATACAGAGAATATATTTTCACTCATGCCTGCTTCTTTTATGAATATTTGAAGTATGACTCTGGGATAACTGGTTAATGCTGAGTCCATTATCTAACATATGATTCATCTCCTATTTTGTAAGAAGCCATACAGAATCTGTACATTGGCCTGGTGACAAAAGATCCTCTATTAGAAGTGAGGGAAACATATCAGAAGTACAGAAGATACTTTACAGGCATGAAATTTTCACATGTAGGTATAATAGGAAATCCAACTGATTCACCTGCAACCAGTGATATCGTATTTTTGTGAATCAAATGCATGACAGAACTGTTTCTTTAATCAGTTCAATGTTTATTTTATGCAGAGCAACCTGAGAGAGACTTTTGGAATTATTCATTTTGTGAGTGTAGTTTGTATTTCTGGTGCAACCATAACAAAGGCTTCTAAAAAACTAGATCAGGATCTTGCTAGATGACATGAAAATTTCTACGTGATGGAAAATACAAGTGTTGGTTGTTTTTTT
This sequence comes from Apus apus, assembly GCF_020740795.1. Taxonomy (NCBI): domain Eukaryota; kingdom Metazoa; phylum Chordata; class Aves; order Apodiformes; family Apodidae; genus Apus; species Apus apus. The sequence goes on along the minus strand of NC_067285.1, from coordinate 49,851,288 downwards.
CCATAAATGGTTGCGTATCAGCAAATGGTCAGGTTGATATTCCAAGTGATTTACAAACTCAGCTTTGTCTTTCTATAGGAATATGAATGGTCTCTTCCAAGTAAATGAAGCACTGGCAGGTAAAGATCCTGATACAGGGTATCTCCCTGAGTGCATGATGAGCTTGGACTCATGCTGGTTTGCAGCTAGGCAAAGGCAGCTGTGGGGGCTGGCTATTTCAGTAACTGGTTTGTTCACCAGTCCAAGGAGTTAGTTTTCAAATGCCAGCAACAGTACATGATTATGGAGGTGAGAGATAATGAAAACTGCCAGCAAGACATTTTTTTTCGATATGAATAGTATTTAAGAGGTAAGAGCACAGCTGGAGCTGGAGTACATATGTGTCAAAATATAATTTTCCTCCTGGCAACCAAGAGCAGCTCATACAACAGGCCAGGGCTGTTGAATATGGAGGTCACAGGACTTCAAAATCTGAGACCAATAGTCTCAAGGCATCTGATAAATTCTGTGGTATTGCAGTACATAATGAGTTAGTATGACTTAGTGACTACATGCTGTAAGAAATCTGGGTATTTCTTCATTTCAAATCTATTTGGCTTAGAGCCTCTGGATGGAACATAACCTCCCTCTTCTCCTTTCTTCAAAATCAACCCAGGTCAACGCTGTCTTTGTGAAAGTTAAATTGCACAATTTAATTACCTCCCTGAATTCAAGGCAGCTTTAGACACAAACCCTTGGGAATAAAACAAGAGGAAAAGCTGTAAAACATGATAAAGAGAAAATATGAAACACGTTTGTCTTAACATGTAAACAATGCAGAGACTATTTTGAATAGTGGCTGCAAGTCTGACAGTTACTCTCTGAGGCCACAGATGCCTCACAGGCTTCCTACTAATACACGAACAGGGTAGGAAGGAGTTCTTTTAGTTCTTAACATATAATAGTCTAGTGCTCCAAGTTTCTGTAATCAGTGGGTTGCTTTGTCAAGCATAACCTTTTATGACAGATCCAGGAACAATAAAGCTTAGATATGATTTTTTTTCCAATTCCTTTTCTGGTTGATGTGATATTGACCATTTTCTATCCATTTTGCCAAAGCCAGTTATTTCTTCACATGTGGGCTTAGCACTTAGGAGACCACACTTACCTTTGGTGCAACAGATGCTGTATGGCCATAAAATGGGTGTTCTGGTGCTCAGAGCAAGTGTCACAGCTTGTGGCTGGGTCATCTGTGTTGCTATGCTCAAGTAGGGGAGCTAATTATTGTTTTTAGGTACTCCACACTCTTTTTGGTCCTACTGGAACTGGTATGTATTAAGGGGCTCTTGAAATTTGGCACTTTCAGTATGTAAAATGTTCCTAAAACAGCTAGTGACACCTTAGACAGGCTGTTTTCTTTATTTATTTTTTTTTCTGTGAATTCCCAGGACTTTGCCCATTATGAAATATGGTTGTGTCTGAAGTTCTCCTTCATGATCTCTTCTGAATAGCATATGTGCTGGGAGGGAGGAGAAGGTAGGAAGTGGAATAAGCTTGCTATATAGATTACAGTTTTGTTAACAGCATGTTTCCAGGAACTGGTGATTTTCTTAAATCTTCAGTTGAATTTAAGACAGATTTTTTGCTCTGTCCTTCTTCACATGTTTCTGTCTTGCTGATTCCAGGTATGATAGAAAGCTTATTGCAGTAAATGGCTATACTAAAGTGAGTAAAAAATACTGACTTATGGATTTGCAAATTCAGGATTCTGTATTACAAGAAAAACTGGTGCTGGTGGGTTATGTAATAGAAACTGCTCAATGAAGATCCCACTTCTGTAAAGGGGAATCCTAAAACATAAATCCTGAACTCTTGTTTTCATAGCATCATAGAAACATTTAGGTTAGAAAAGAACCTTAAGATGATTGAGTGCAATGGTAAACTTAGACTGCCAAGTCCATCACTAAGCCATGTCCCTTAGCACCACATCTACACATCTTTTAAATATTTACAGGGATGGTGACTCAGCTACTTCCCAGGGCAACAGGTTCCAGTGCTTGTCAATTCACTTAGTATGAAAAAGAATATAGTTGTCAAAAAAGAGGAGCTGTATGGAAACAGATAAAACCCCTCAATTTTCCAAGGCACTAATCAACACTAGATATCAGTCAGATAATCCGTCTTTGCATCTTTGCAAACATTTGCAAGAAACTTTGGGAGACTTACTCTTTGGGAGAGCAACCATTGCAGTGGTCTTAGGGACAACTAACCAGTCAGTGGAATCAACCTGCACTTATCACACTCTCATCGAAGTCTCTTTTCTCACTCTCTTTTGAATTCCTGTCCTTTGCCATTTCCCCCCCCCTCCCCTCGTTCCTAGAGGAACCTGAGGGAAGGCAAGTCTACAACCATTCTGCTAAGCTTGTGTCATCTGGGGTTCTACTCCTATGAAGGAATTAATTATTCACTGGGTACATTTATCTCATTTCTACAGAGTGAAATTGCTGGAACAGAGCCCAGAATTTGGGCCAGTATATCTATTTAGACATAAACATTTACATAGAGATGAAAAGAAAAAACTTTCTTCCTGCCAGACCACTGAAGCCTATGGAAATACAAAGGGATTCGACTGATCTAAGAGTTGCACTGGGGAGAGTTGAGGCGAAGAAAAGCTACCAAAATTGAAGATGAAAGTAAAAATACTGTCTGGGCTTCCTTTTTAGATGTTTCCTTCACTCTTTCATGACTCTTTAAATCATCCTTTTTTTGTGGATAGATCAATAAGAAATAACCATGCTTACTGTTTCTGTTCTAAACAAAGCAGCTGAAGGAGCTCTTTTAGCCACATTGGTGTATGGATTATTTTGATGGCAGAAACATCATATTTTCCAAGTAAGAATTTCAAAAAGATACTAAGGAACCATCTTCAACTAGGTAGTTTCACACAATGTGGTATACCATGAAATATAAATAGAAAAGCTGTTGTGAAGAACACTCACTTAGGTACAGCCTCAAGATGTATCACATTAAGCAAGAGCATGAATTCCTGTTAGTAATGTGCCCTACTGTATCTAATTCCCAAGGACAGTGAGGGAGAAAATAATGAGAAATACATTCTAGCCTGACTTACTAAATAATTGCTGCATATATTCATTTTGCTTTCCCTACTTCAGTTTTCTGTGTTTTGCCTTCAGGAGATTAGAGTGATATCAGCTGCTTTCCTGCTCCAAAAATTGTAAGTTTAGGAGTATATAATTACACAATTTGTCTTAGGCAAACACTCTAGCCATAAGGTTTTGTGCCTAATCTACATAAATACAGTGTCTTCTCAGTCATTTAGTGGAACATGCATGTGTTGCATGGAAAATCAACTTACACGTTCTCTGTATCTCGTAATTTCTCATATTCTTTCTTCATGCAGCCCACTATGAAACTACAGCACCTGAAGTCTTGCACAATTGGTGTCTGTTTTCCTCTTACTATCAGATCAATGGCAATCCAATAAATGGGAGTTACCTGAGGTCAACAGAAATCGCAAGCTGTTAGTGCAAGTCAGTGCCCAGCAAGCTCATTTCACTTGATTTTCTTGTCAGAAATCCTTTAAACTTACAGAATGATAAAAAACAACAAAGAGCCAGCTTCTCAACTGGTACAAATTTATTCCAATCATTCAGAGAAGAATTGCTTCTGCACAAAATATCTGATAAATGTAGGAGAAAGTTGAATAATGAGAGCCTTTAGAAAACAGTGCTGAACTGTGTATTACCAACCTATGGTGACAGCTTTGATGTGGTTGCCTAGACAAAAAACAAAGCAAAACACATGGAGCAATTGTGAGTCATGCTTTCAAACCAAAGGATGTCTCAGCTTCTGGAAAAGGAGGTGATCTTCTACCACAGCTGTTTCCTGAATAGAATTGCGACTTAGTTTATAGACTCAGAAAAGGTTTGAAGTATAAGGAGTATCCGCTACTTTGTTTCCAGCTCTTGAGACAATTTCATGCTGCTTTGCCTGCAACGTCCTGTATAGAAATGTGAGCGCTGTGGAAGTTCTGAGGCTCTTCATAACCCCGAGAACCTAGAGAATAAAGAAAGGAAAGAACATATATTTCTTGAATTAAGTGGCTAAACAACACTTTTGAGCCATTATATGAAAGGAAATAATTTGTATTAGGTGAGATGTGCATGGCAGCATAATGGAAGGAAAGTCTCCTTGTTCTCATCAGCTAATAATCAAAACAATTTGACACTACTTCCAAAGGAAGCCAAAAATATGGGAACAATTCGAGAAGAATACAGCAAAATTATGTATAAACTTGTATTTTGCCTCTTAAAGTAAACTGTATTTTTGAGTTCCCAAATGGATATCTAAAGTCAATATATTGATCCAGGAAAAAAGAATGCATGACCTCTGAGTAATGCAAACAATCATATATTTAGAGATAAGTGATATTTGTAGTCACACACTTAGTTTCCATGCTAATTCTGGTGCTTAAAATTTGTGTTGTGCAATTGAAGAGCAGAAAAAATGTGCTCGTCATTTATAGAAAGAGCTTTGATAATGTAAAAGCATGCATTGCTACTTTGTAATATTTAGCACTGATACAAGGCTTCAGTCTCAGTGGCAACATTGTGCAAGTGCAAGTGACAGATTTAAAATGTTAGTTTTTTGTTCAAAGCAGCATCATCTGCCAAGCTTGAGATTTAAAAAAAAAAAAACAGACTTGTGCTTTTTTTTTTTTGCTTTTTTTTTTCTTCCCCCCCCACCCCTGCCCCTCTTCTCTGAGTAAAAAGAAATGCATCTTAGACTAGGTTGTGATCTGGTAACTTATAAGATGTCTGAATAATATTTTGTCATAATTGGCAAAGATCTTTTCAGACTCAGACCAAACAAAGAAAGCTTCTGCCCTGAAACAACTTTGGCCATTATGGATTACTAGAATTGGATTTTTATAAATATATATAATTATAAAAACATTGTGTTGTTCCTAGGTATTAGTAATAATTTTTGCTTGTTCATCATTCCTTTGTTTGTAAAAACATTTGCTAAATGACTGTGGACTTAGAACCAAGCAGGACAGATGGGTAATGTGTTACTGCTGATTCAATACACCACACTGCAACAAAATACCATCAGTGCAAAGATACATTCCATATTCCTTCAGGGAACTGAACACAACCCTCAAAGTTAAAGTTCAGTTATTTTTATTTCTAGTCCAAATAATATGATTGGTGGTTTCTGAGTTCACATTTTTTCTCTTCTTAGCTTATGGGCCATATTAAGAAGTACTTTTGTACGTGTTAAATATTTACAATAAAAGGCAAACATCTAGGTACAGCATTTCTATTAATACTGTATTCGTATTGTAAATTGTGGAAATGAAGAAGATGGAATGAGTACTAAGAGATTTCTTCTTTTTGCAGTATATTGGATCTAATTTTCTTATGGAATCACTTGAATTGCCATATGGGACACTGATGTCCTTAATCCGCAGAATAGAAATTACATGGCAGTGACACTACTAGTATGGAAATAGAAATGAGAGTATAAAAGGAGATCATATGAACACCTAAGGGTGCAATCAGAAAGTCTAAGGCATTATATAATGTAGAAAGAAGGTACACAATGGGCAACAAGAAGGAATTCTTCAGAGGAAGAAATTCCTTACTGTGAGGGCTGCCCAGAGGAGTTGTGGATACCCCGTCCCTGGAAGTGCTCAAGGCCAGGTTGGATGGGTCTTGGAGCAACCTGGTATAGGGGGAGGTGTCCCTGCCCTTGCAGGGGGGTTGGAACTAAGATGAACTTTAAGGTCCCTTCCAACCCAAACCATTCTAGGGTTCTATGAAACTCAATCATATTAAGAGGAAGACAAAGGATAGAGCTGGTCCACTTCTTAAAGAAGATGAAAAGCTAAAAATAGATGCTACCAAGAAAGTAAGAGAATAGCTAGCACAATACTAGCAGAAGTACTGGGGATAGTGAAGAAAGAAATAAAAAAAAGGTCTAGATGACCAATAACGGAAGTAGCTGTTTTCAGATCATCTGGGAGTGCCAGACTTCCTCCCTGAGTACTTCTATAACTCAAGGAGATGTTTCATCATCACCAATGGTCATCTCAGCTTGCAGAGGATGAGTGTAGTCCAGAAGACTTTTGAAAAATCATCACAATTTATAAATCCCATGAGTTGCTGCAGACTTGTCTGCTTTATTCTCAGCTTCACTGGGTATTCTGAGATCCCTCAAGGGTCTTTTAAAAAGGTTCCCCTCCTCCCCTCCTGTTTTGCAAATAAAGTGTTGTGGTGTTGTTGGTTGTTGTTTTTTTTTTTGTTTGTTTGGTTGTTGTTTTTGTTTGTTTGTTTGTTTTTGTTTTCAGCCAGCCCTTCTCACTGCCTGTGGAACAATCCAGTTGCACTTGCCCAGTTGAGCTTGATGGGAGTCAACCACACCTCATTATGTCTGCTCAGAAAAATTCACCAAGTTCCTGGCCACTGTTTGTCTTGGCAGAGGGTATTTTTTATAGGAGCAGTACTGTGAGCAGTGTGTGACAGCACTAGTCCTGAGGACACCGAACCCTATGTGCAGTCAGTCACATTTCATAAGTTACCAAAGCAAATAATTATAATTTACTTGAAATGATTGATAGGTGGCTTGTAGATTTGCTTCCAGATTGTTTGGCTGTTGCCCTTCACTAGACAGTATATTTATCTGGAAAAACAATATGTAGTGTAAAAAATATAATAGTGTTTTTTGCTTTGTTTACACAAAACAGAAACGCACTCAATATATTTCTCTTGATACTTCAGGAATGCCCTGTGCATCTATTACCAGAGAGGAGGTTTTTTGTAGTTCATCACTGCTTCAGTGTATCCAGGTAGCTTAGAGTTACACAAGATTTACAAAATATGTTTCTTAACATCCTTTACTTCTGACTTTCAGTTTTCATTGAGCCTGCTGTTCACCTGCTTATGGTAAAATTTAGCTGGATTTCAATTTCAGCTCCTATTTAAAGTGACAATGATGTTTTTAATTCAATGAATAATACATTTTACCAGTGCCAAAACCAAACATTATGAGTAACAAATATCTGCAGCTATTATAAATAATCTGAAGTTAAGATGTGAAACTCCTAATTCCATATTTGCAGAGCTAATAATTCAGAAAAGGGTGCAAGCCTTGTAATTAACAGCAATATCACATAGGGAAAATTTATGTAGCAATTTATAATGTGCTTTGGAGCACAAGGCAGTCACTAGCTGGCTCTCCTAGGTCTGGCTTGTACCCACTTTTGAATGACTTTCTGGTAAGAGGATTTAGTATAGCATTTGGGATAAAACTGAAGGCTGTTTCTACAGTATGTGCCAGAGAATGGCTTGGAAAAATAGTGTAAATTATGGAAAGAAAAGAGAATAGAACTTAGAAAATGTGAAATAGATCCTTTCATTTATCATGATCTTTCAGTACATGAATGTTCTGCTTTTTTCTTCCTGCGTCTGTTTAACACGTTCCTTGGGCTCTGAAGTGTGAATGGATGTTTCAACCTAGACTAACAACAATTAAAGTTCTTAATGAAAAATCTTACAGGTGATGAGAATATACATGTATTCTTATTGCTGTGGTATAAAAACAATTGGTAAGATATTTTGTTAACGAACAACTGGATTAGATCTGTGTAACTTTCTGCTACAGAGTGTATCACTCCCAGGGCTTAGGAGTCTGAAAGATTACCATGTTATTTATTGCCAGTTTTCATGTTAGACTTGTATGAACCAACCTACTTAACACTTAGGTTTAATAATGTTTCCTTCTAATTTTTCTTAGAAGATTATATAGATTATTTGAAGAGGATGTCCAGTTTAAAAGTGATCAAACCATACAGAGCTTTCCTGCTTCCTCCAGACACTGAGTATTAATTTCCTAACTCTACATATGGAGTCACTTGTTTGTTGTTTTTCTTCCTGCTTATTCTTGGTGGCAGCAGTCCATTAAACTGTCCTTCTATTCCCTTCCATATGGACAGAGTTGGCTGTTGAGCAACTGATAAAGCTGAAGTGGAATTAAGCTACCTTTCATATTTTAAGGATTAAAAAGGAGATAAGAAGGAAGGTGCTAGTACAACATTATTTCTTGCCTCTTTGTATTGAATTTTGAGTGTTCTTTATTTTGTTGAATGCTCCTAAAAATGCTGATAAATGTAATTGATCTTAATTGTTTTTCACTTTAATCCTAAATAGTTCAAGCTAAATTTACAGCAATTGCTGTTAGCTGCATGTCGTTAGTAAGATTTCCACATTCTGTGTCCGAAAAAACCCACCTTTTTTCAGCAGCCTACAAGCAGATAATAGTAACATGAGTCTGGAAGTGAAGGAAATAAAGCAGAAAGCTTGATCTCATGCACAGCGAGCCAGTTATTCATTGTTATCCATGGGTACATGCTGGCTACTAGTTTTGTTGATTCTCATTGTCGCAACGGGGGAATGTCTCTGCTATTCCTGAAAGAACAGACTGGCTGTTGTGAAGTCTGGTTGGTTGTAGCAGCATTTTCCAACCAAGTCCATTGGTTGCATAAAACCCAAGAGGACTTTTCCATATTCCTTTGATCATTTTGGAGAACAGAAGTTTAAACATCCAGGGGAGGCAGCCTGGGAAACAGACTTGTCTTTCTTTTTTGCAGTGTTACTTTTATTCCAGAGAGGAAATGACAATCTATTAAGCTATGTATTCCAGTTTTAATCTTGAAATCCTTTATATTTTGATAGGCATATTATGCTTTTCCTTATAAATAGATTCTCCCCAAAATATTCATCATCTCTTGAAGTCTTAATTTTGAAATATAGATATATCAGGTAGATAAATCTGCAGCTATATAGCCATATTGTTTGTGTGCTCCTTTTACTGGAGTTGACAATGAAGGGTCAGAATGCAAAGTTTTTAAAAAGAATCTAGACTTAAATTGGACTCTTAATTTGACTTAAAAGAGGAAATAAGTTTCATGCTTGGCGACAAAGCAGACTAAATTGGCTCTTGATACCATTGGTTGATTGTTATGAACTACTCATTTTCTCCTTGCATTGAGCATCATCAGGTCTGGTTGTGGATAATTTGTTTTTAAAATGTTATGTTACCAATTTCTGCTTTATGGGTGGTAGCCTGTTGTGCTGCAACACCTAATGAACTTACTGTACTTTTTCTTCCTCTGACGTGGTGTGCCACATGAAGATTCTGGCTCTGGCTCTGAGGTGGTACTACCTCATTCAGGCTCTGCATAGGAAGATGAGTATTTTTTGCATTTCACATGTCCCAGTTATAGATGTGTGCAGAATAAAGGCTTCAGTTCATGTGTCTTGTTCTTATTGTGTTTTGTCTGATACAGTAATATTTCCAGTCTGTAGTAAATAGCTTTGGGACAGGAGGCTTAAGCACCTAGGGTGTTTGCTCTGAATGAACAAATGTTCCTGTTGGAGCCCTCTAGTATGTAAAATTTGGATTTTTAGATGATTACTTTTTGATAACCACAGAGTTATGCCATTAAGGATTTGAAATACATACATGTATCCTGCAAGTCTTGAGAGCTGTAAGCCTATGCTGACCAGGGTGCTTTTAGGTAGGTATTAGTGAAGTCTGATATTTGTGAGATACCATTTCTGATGATTCAATGAGGTTAGTATCTGTGTGGGGAGGGATAGGTGAAGCAAGTCTGTCAACTTCAAGCACATGCTTAACCAGAGGGAACATATTTAATCACCAGTAAAGTTGCTTCAGGTTTTATTGGCTGCCATCTACCTAAACCACACTCCAGCAACTGAATCTGAGTTGTTTGATGGCTTCTCCCATTGGGATGGTTAAAGATCTTGTTTAAAATTATTCATTCATTTTTGTCGCCTGTTTTAAAGGTTGACTTTGGCTCCAAAATTAGTCCCATATGTTTTGAAATTTGAGTCTGGAAGCTTCTTGAAAGCCCATGTATATTTGGTACCATGTTGCTCACCTTTGACTTGGAGAGGCCAGAGAGTGTAGTAAACAGTGCTGAAATGTGGCTGCATGTGACACGAGTCACTGTACTGTAATTTTAAGTTATGAGATTTGATGAAAAACAATGTGCCCTACATTGAGTGTGCCTTGTCTAACTTTGGTCCCCAAAATGGGTCTTTATACTTATAACTTCACTGTTCATAAATAATGTACACATTCTTAATATAAGCAGAGACAAAAGCAACATATACAGCATATGTTACGCACAGCTCTTTTACCACTGTTGTTAATGTTGCCCAATAAGTCTTTATAAGACACTAATAATAGGAAATATTTTTCTTTATACTTGATTGCTTTTTAAACAATTGACATTCCAGTCCTTAATGTTGTAGCCTCTCCTTTTCTGGTGGTTAATATATATTGCCCACCTAAATGGAATTATGTCTGTTTATTTTAGGGTAAGCTTATGCTACACTGTTAGGGGTTTTGCTTGTTGATAGAACATGAGTACATTGATTTTTATCTGATGTAACAAAAGTATTATTTGTAGTAGTAGCTTTTTATTAGCAGCACTTCCTGTGTTATTTTGTAACTTTTTTTTTTTGTCAATTTAGATAACTGTTCTTTGCAAATTAAGAAAAAATCTAAGAAGGAAATTAAGAACAATACTTGCTTGTGTTATCAGATTGGGGGCTTCAGGCTTCATCCTTCAGAAAAGAGTAAAAGGATGTCACAGCAGCCTGAGCTCTCATTTAACTGAGTAGTTCAGTGCCAGCAACAAGATCCTGAGAGTAACATGAAGATTCCTGGACATTACTGCAGGACAGGTGAACATGTCTTATACTGGAAAATTCCACTATAAAACACTCATTAGCTTTTTAGAGAGAAGCTCAAGACCTTGTACTTGATTCCTCTTCAACCTAGGCAATGCATAATGATTTTGGTTTGTATTCATTCAGGGGACAAAGTAATAATTCAGAAAACAGTACAATACAGGGGGTTGAATGTTCATCTGACAGAATTTGAAATTCCCTCCTCATCTGTACAAAATCTGAGCTGGGAAAAATTTGTCTTGTTCCTGTTTATAGAGAGAGCAATAGTAGAACAAATCTTTTTGCCTTTAACACATGAATACAGCAAAAGGGAAATATCTCTGGTGAGACAGTGACTAGAGAAATCATGTTCCAAGTGCCAACAAATGCTCCATAAGTTAATCTCCAATTTTTTTAGGTTTTTTCTTTTTCACTGCTTTATAGTTGAATCTATCCCTTGTCAGATGGGTAATTTGGGGCTACTTGTGATTTGAAGACCACGTTTGAGGAGAAAGTCTAGATACACAGAAAAGTAGACTCTTTCCAAAGTGGGACAAAAGAAAGAAACCAGTTATTCTTTATAGCTCTTCAAGGGTGAAATTTACCCTGACCTAAAGTCTTAAGTGGGGTTTAAGTAGTCTGAACCTTGAACTAACATGGTAGAAAGGAAAAGGTCTTTTTCCCCTCTTCTCACAAAAAGAGCAAAAGGTACAATGTATTATGATTGTTTTAAATGCCCAGAGGATACTATGTCTTTGAAAAACAGGCCACAATGAAGATGCCCTCTGCTGACATCTTTTACAACTTTTGTAAAGTATCTCTATTAGTAAATAGTTTAGCCAAAGAAAACTTCAAAGAAGAATTGGAATAAAATATTAACTAGTTTGGAATGGGGTGACCGAGATACTTGCTGGGAAATGTGTCTCTGTAACTGGCTATGAAATCAGCATAGAGAGTGGCTGCACTATTTTCAGAAGTGAGAAGAGCAGGCTGTTTCACTGAACTATGCTCTGAAGACATGTAACCAGAGTTCTCTGTGTGTATCAGGGATAAAGAACAGTGAGGTGAATGAATGATTCTCCTAAATATCACTATCTCAAATAGCTCTTCAAGTACCTGAAGTATCTTTGAGGTGAAAGCAGAAGTAAAAAGCGAGAGTAAAAAAAAAAAATATGAATAGGACTTAGCTTCAAATTGTCATAGAAAAACAAAGACTATCATGGACCAAAGCAGGAATATTAATAACATACTAGGGGGAAAGCTATTCTTAGCTCTCATTTGAAAAAGAGACAGAAAAAGGTTCCAGTTCTAACCAGCATCGAAAATCAGATGAGAAATGTGAAATCTATGGAAAGAAGCTATAAACTGAAGTGATGGCTTTAAATTTAGTAATGGGCTGAAGAACTCAAAACAATGAAGTACAGTGTGCTTTGTAGCTGCTTATTTTCATTAAGCTGTATAGGTAAAAGTCTCTGATTTCACCACACTTAATTTTCAAAGACCCCAGAGCCCCATGTTTAATTTAACAGACTTACAGCTTTTGAATAATATCTCATATAAAATACCTCCATGGGGCTTGGCAGAGGATGCAGAAAAATGTTCAAAACCAGACGTTATTCTTTAGAAATCAATAGTTATACTCCCAAACTAATTACTTTGCTCAAGATAATCTGTTTCCTTAACATGGAGGAAATGAGAATCACAAGGATAGTTTTTGTTGATCTATATTTAATCTAATGAGTCAGTTGGCACCCCAAGAGTCTTCATAAATAGATGCTGATAAATAAATCAGAGGCTGATCCAAAGACTACTGGAAGTAAAAGAAAGATTCTTATTTTGTTTGACTGCACTTGGATTAGTTTCTAAACCTCTTTCAGAAGTGAGATTTTTATTGTTGCATAATCATTCACAAAAAATGTCTAGCTGTTTTTATGTAACCAACATTTTAGTGGATGTCTCTGTCTTTGATACATGTATACATGAAGCTATTTTTAATCTGTTGATTAATATTTCAGAATCTGTGACTGATGGGTTGGATCTGAGCTGTTAAAAATGGTAGTCTGCTGAGTTTGATATTTTTATTGCTTCAAGTTGGTAGTGATGTGGAAATATTTAGAGTGTAATGTGAGCATTGTCCTGACTTGTAATTTAAGTTCCAGTTATATTCATCTTCTGTGGTGGTAGAAGAAAGCATAAGGTAATAGACAAGTATTTTAATTTTCCGTAACTGTTTCCCTGGAATCTCCTTTTCACAGTAAGCTTCTTGCATGTAATTTCATGAATTAAACCACAAGAGAATGGACTTCATTCTTACATGTGATAAGCTGTATTTGATCCTAATTTATCTTAAGCCACCTGGAAATAGTTCCCTGGATGAATGTATAACAATGTTAATTGCAAAGTTAAGGGATTCTAGTAAGAATACTGGACCAAATACCATCCTAGGTGTAACTCCTTTAGATAAATGAGAATTGTTTGAATGATTAACTTTCTTCCTGCTTTTGTTTTTTAACAGATTCAGGGAAAGCTTAATATTCTTAAAATACACTTATCCAACATACATATTAAATATAGTAACTTTTTTCCCCCATCCTTACCCAATGAGCTAAGTCGGACTATTTAAATTCTTCATGCTCCTTAATATAATTACACCTGAGATTTTGTGATGTAATTTTTTTGGCTTTGGGAGGCATGATGCAACTACCCTCTTTATTGTCTATTAATCCCAGAAGGAGCTGGCAACCTCTATCGAAGTGATAATAGAAAGATGTCTGCCATGATTTTGTTTCAAATTAGGTGATGCCTAACAGTGACGTAACCTGTCAAGTGCTGGAATTCCAAACAGTCCCAGAGCATCTGGGAAGAGTTTCTCCTAATGAGACATTTCCAGCACTTGTTTGTATGTAGGAAGTCCTTCTCACACACGTGCTGGCATACAAAAGCACATTTTAAGAACAAGTGTTTTAAATATTGTCCCAGACTGATTATGTAATGTGCATATATACTTCTGTGCTGCTAGCCTGGCTGGAAGTACAGAGAGCAGCTACCAGTGCTAAACTGTCAAATACCCACATCCCTGTCAAGTGACATAGCTAGCCACGTTGTAATCGCCAAGGCAGCTACTACCATGATACCTCTCCATTTGTGATGCTTCTGTGGTCTTCTGAGATGTTTTAACTGGTTGTTGTCAGAATTCAGAGCTGCCTGTGTGAAAATATCCCTAAATATTTTCCAGAAGTTTGATGTGGTTTCAGCTGTAAGTAGGGAGCTTTTCTCTTTGAATGATGGGTAAATGAAATGCTCTGAAAATGTCTTCACCAAACTGTTAAATAGGTAAAACAGTATTAAAGACTTAACTTTATTTGTGCTCAGGAAATAGGCTATCAAGCTGAATTCCTGCAGCCTCTGCCCTTTGAAGATTCATGTTATAAAGCTAAAGGGTGTAGAATTCACCCTTAAACTCACACAAGTAACGTAAATTAAATTTGCTACATCTTACTGTCCCATAGGCTTACTTGTTATGCTCCATCATCTTTAATCAAAACAACTGGTGAAGTTTAAATACAATTAGTCATGACTCCTGGACAGGTTTTTAGAGCCCAAAGAACAATATGTAACTGGTTGAGAGGCCATGTCCTTTGTGTCTTAGAAAATCCTTAACTCTTTGATGCTTCTTTTGGAATCAGGAGAAGGAAGCGTAGGTTCAGCTTTTTGTACTACAAACGGGATAAGAGGTTGTACATGCACAGGAATTGTAGCTACTTTTCTATATTTGTCAGGCCAAGTACAGTGTGACAGCTGCTGCAGGTAGTTTTTTTTCTTTAGAAAATGGAATGGGATGTAGGAATTGGTGAGTGGAATTTAGACAGAAATCCTGTTCAGTGCTGATGGAAGGTACACTGTACCTTTGAAGAGTGTGGGTAGTTTCACTTGCTTTTATGAGCATGAAGTGATGACTGCTTTTATTTTTGCAAAGAATGAGCAAATCTTCCTAGAAGACAAAAACATCTTGGATAATGGTTTTTATTAGGCCATTTTTGTCATAGCTGTGCACTGAGCCTCTTACTTGGGCTATATTAGAAGAGTCTTATGCCTCCTCTAACTTGTGCAAGTAACAGTCATTGGGATTTTTTGGATTGGAGGAAACCTTGGCCATTTTTGCTCTCCTTTGACTGTACACTAACTCCACCCTATAGCACTGATGAGCCTCTTGTGCCTGGTTATGTTGATGGTAAGACCTTTTATGTCACCTGTACAAAGCTGTCATAGTGCAACCCCAAATTGGGGCTATTTCACTGAGATAATTTGTGACAATTCACAAAACACCTGTTTGTTATCACTAGAGTCAGCAATTGCATAAGGTTCCAATTACTTCAGAATTTGGCCCCAAGTTTCTGAGAAACTAGTGAGTATTTGCGTATAAACTGCTGTACATTTGTTCATGGGCCATGTACCTGAAGTATGTTGAAAAGTGTTTTCTTTGAAAATCACATTGGAAAGTTTTGATGACTCTTTTTTTGACCACTGTATGCTATGAGTGACAGAGGTGGAGGTCAGTGAGTGACAGACAGTGGAGGAGGCCAGCAAAGAGACTGTGATGAGGTTTGCTTGGAGAATGGATGGTACATCTGCTCCATGCTACTTGAGGGATCATGATTAAAAGTTGCTTGGGGAAACTCATTACTGTCTTTGAGTTGCCAGTTCTGTGGGTTTCCTGTGGAATTGGACTAGTTTTTAGCAACAGCTGCAGTTAATTTTCAGGAGCCAGGGATAGCCATTTGGGGGGCTTTTTAAAAATGCTAAGAGAGATTTTTGGCTGTCTGGTAGGTGCAGTGGTTTCCATTGTAAATTCTGATTATATCTCTGAGAGCTGATTGCAGGTTGTGATCCAGGACTGTACATCAGTGAGCCAGCATTTGACTCCTCTATCATGGGTACTGGAAGCTCTTCAAGAAAGTGTTTCAAAGTGCCTGTGACAAGCATAGATGATTGTCTGAAGTACTGAGGGATTTAAGCCAGTTAGTACAGCCCCATTGAAATGGGACTTTAGTTCTTAGCTTGCTTGCAGGTGTTACTAGCAAAAGGGGTTAATTTTAGAACCCCAGGTTCTAAATGAATAAAAACATGTATCATGCCAGGTAAGAGGCCTCACTGCTAATGGAAGGAGACAAGCCTGTTATATATTTCGGCACTTTTCACAGTGTTGTTCAGAATTATAAGCCGTTTGGCCATGACTAAAAGAACTATTATGATACAACAGTGTGTGTACGGTGAATTTTTCGTCATTCTTTTCTCTGCTAGGCTACTGAGCTGGCCTCTGTTTGTTTCAGTCCATAATGAAAACTGAGAAGCAGCCCCCAATTGAAGCTAAGAGTAGAGTTCAACATGGATCTTGTTTACTGATGAGAAATAATGCTAAGACTATATTGTGGGTAAGAAATTAGTGGATGTTTGATTCTTTGTGAGGACATTGGGAAAAATAAACACTTTAGGTGAATCTCAGAGAGTTTCAATAATGATGCCAATGCAAAGGAGGTAAAGAGGAAGACTAGATCTGTTCTTTGTTGAACTGGCAGATGAAGTTGACTCTCTTCAATAGAGAGAAAATAATCATAGAATCACAGAATGTTAGGTTGCAAGGAACCTCAAGGATCTTCTGGTCCAACCTATCTAAGTAGGAAAACAGTTTAGATGAGACAGCCCAGCACCTTGACAAAACCCCATTCTTCCAGCCTGTCCAGGTCTTCCTGGACGATGGCTCTCCCTTTTGGAGTGTCTACTTCCCCACTCAGCTTGGTTGAGAATATGGTAGGACAGATTAAAAGGAAATGGGTTTGTAAATTGCTGTTCTCTTCTTTGTGGTCAGCATTACTGTTTCCAAGTGTAGGCTTAGTGAAAAGACAGGAAAAGGCGGAATAACATTCAGCACTTCCTAAATGTGACTGTTGAGTAGCAGCAACAAGAGTAACCACAGCTATAAATACCTGTCTCCCAACTTGCTCTGCCTATTCTAGGGAATACAAGAACATTTCTACGTGCTTTCTTAGTCTTAAAAAAGAACACCTCAGTTTCAGTGACATTCCTGTTCCCGTTGCATTGAAGTTCCTTCATTATTCAGGCAATTGTGTTATACCCAGGCGTGCTCATAAGAAAACCTGTTTGAAAAACAGTATAGGCAAATGCTTGCAGGTAAAGAATACTGCAGTCCACTGGTACCAGCACGGTCTATGTGGTGTAAACTGTATCAGTGATCACAGCAGTGAGAGAAAACTAGAACCCAAGAGATGCTGGAATGTTTTATAATAGGTGAGATGTTGGCTGTTTGTACGAAGAGATGAAATTGCTGAAGTTCCTTGATTCAAGTTATTGCTCTTGCTACATGATTTAATGAAGTAGAAATAAGTCTGTCTAAAACTTGATAGAAATAATAGTGATTTGGTGCAAAATGGCTTTCCAAAGTACAATGGAAATAAATGTAAATTGAATTAAGAAGGAAAGAAAAAGAAAATGTTTCCCCAGTAGAGATAAAGTGCACAATTCTGGGGTTATTTTCACATATTTCTGGCTGTTAAATTCCATTTGCTTTGGCAGCTTTATCTAGTACCTTCTGTTAACTCTGCTAGAAAAAGTTCTTGTGCAGTGTGTATGTTTGAATTCTAGTGAGGCGTCTCGAGACAGTTTGGCTGCCCTGTGACAGTATTTCAGGCTGGTCTCTTATGAATTCTAGAGTGTTAAATAAAAATCTGGATCACAAATAAAGGTGTGAAGGCACTTGGGAGAGCTGTGAAAATAAATCAGTGATAATTTTGAATGTCCATCCATGATGCCTCTGACTTGGTACCTAGCAGAAGCAAAGGTCCTTCGTTTCTTTCTATTTCCAGTTTGCTTGTTTGCATATCCTAAGAAATAAAGGGAAATATTTTGGTCTTTCTGATATAAACCAGTCTCTCCTTGTTTCCTTGGGATGTGCCCTGGGAATTAACTATTCAAATACATCTTCTGTTTGTTTTATAGTCTTTCAAAATGCCTGTAGTGTTATTGGGGGGAAGAAAAAAAGGTAAAGGCAAGATTTTACTCACAGCAGAGGAGCATCTCTCTTTCCCTGTGTTTCTATGGATGTGAGATTTTTTTAAAAACAGTGGTTCTGTAGAAAAGCTTTCTAGAAAGGATTGTGTAACACATTGAATTTGATTTTCAGTCCAGAATGTCAGCTGTAGCCTTACTGGCAAGAAACTCACCAGTTGAGGACGTGTTGTCAATGCCCTGTTCCTTATAATGCGTGGCCAAAATTGGGCCGAGCTGGTTGTGGACCACGGTAAGTGTGTGCATGGGGAGTGAGGTTTGTCTCCCTCAGATCTGAGGCCATTCTGTCATTGTCCAGCTCACTAGTGGCCTAGTGGTGCTGGGTTTTTGTTTGTTTGGGGATTTTTTCTGCTCGAAGTTAGGTGTTTATTTTTGCAAAGAAATAATATTATCTTCCTGATACAGCGGTAGTGATGCTTGGATGAGGTGTTATCAACAGTAAGTTGGATTATTTTCATTGAATAGGAAGTTGATGTGTTTAAAAGGGCCAAAAAAATAAGAACTGGCAGCTGCCAAAAGTGGGAAAGATGGCTTGAATAACTAATCTGTGCTTCCACTAAGGTTGTCCTTGTACCTCCTTCAGTTGCTGTGGGAGTCTCTCAGGTAATCTTGTAGTACGATGAGTTACAGGAGGCACAGATTTGCTGTGTTTGTTATCATGTGGAATTAGTGTAGATTAGATAAACTAAAATAGCCTCTAGCACAGATGCATCCGTTTCAAATTAAAGCTCAGCTAGTCCTTGGGCACCCAGTTCATCTCCGTATGCTTCAGTTACTGTGCAGGTCTACTGACAGTTTTAAAATGGCTTCAGAGGAAGAAAATGACTGAAGGTAACAATGAAGTGATGCAGAGCTTTATAATTTTTCACTGTAAATTGTGCTGCCTGTGAGCCTCTTAAAAATATGAAAGTGACAGGAAATCAGTCCTTAGGTGAGACTGGCAATGGCTGTGGAAGGATTAACTTTCACCAAAAGGCTTTGTCAACCTTCATTGTAGACTTAGGGTTACCTTCCTTCATGTCCTGTTTAAATCCTGCCCTGTCTGGGGAGAGAGGATTTGTTCATGGGTGAGGCAGATCCCTTCTTTGTCTGTAGTCATCCTTTTTATAGGTGGAGTCACAGTGTTGCAAGCCAATTTCCTGCTTCCCAACTGTTGAATCACACTGACTGAGCTACTGCATTTTTCCTTCTGCTCTCCAAATGATTTACCCAGGGGAGGAGCGCATGGGCCCCATAAGCTGATGAGTGGGGACAGGGCAGATGGAAAGATGCAATTCTGTGGGAGGCTGCCCAGTTTCTTTCACATACTACCAAATCACCAAAAGCTTCTTTCCTTCTGCCAAGTGCTTCCCTCTCACCCAGGCTTTTTTCCTACATGTGTATTTTGTTTCAGTCTGTTGGCATTATTAGCAAAGAGTCATTCAGTCTCTGCATATTGGTCTGAATCCACATTAAATATATGAAAGGTATGTTGAGTTAAAGCTAAGCAGCACTGTGCCTAGTGAAAATGAACAGAGTGAATCATCCTCTGAAAGATATGAAGACACAGCACGGGAACCCTTTAACATTATTATTTTAGCATATGTATAAAAGGAAGGAAAAACAACACCACACAGGAGCCCAATACAAGGAATTTCTGTTAAATCGATAATGTGTTTACATTTAAATCTCTTGCAGAAGCAGCTGAATTTGCTTATGGCTTTAAGATGCTCAAAATAATGTAGCTCTTAATGAGACAGTATAGTGTGGTGAGAGGTATGTGTTTTTTTTGAAGTGGGATCACTTCCATTTAGCATTCCATTTATAGTATTCTCCAATAAACATTGTTCCTGAGTCTGCTACATGAAGAGCCTGTTTTCCTCATTAGGGGGAAAAAAAACCACTCATAAGGTAATATCATTCTATCTATCTGTATATGCACACATATACCCTTTATACATACACATGCTTCTTTTTCCAGTTATTTATAATAACAGTAACAGGAATGTTCATTAAAGTGATTTGGAATTCACAGTTCCTTACAGGTTTCTGTCAGGTAAACAAAGCAGGAGGCATGAGATTATTTTACGGGAAAATGATTCAGAGCTCAAGAGATCGAATGTTGTCACCACAAGTAAGATTTGCACAGGAAGATTTTATTTTAGAAGCATGTTGAAAGAGGTGAAAGTTGCCTGGCTTCAAAAGTACTGGTCACCTACTGGTTGGCATTAGGTCAGTTCCAAGGTTCTCTAAATTGTTTGTTTAGGAAGTAATTGTTTCTGTTTTTAAGAAGTTATTGTTTGAAGTTTTGACTGCTTGTTGTGATTTTTCTCAATATAGATTCCTCCTGGGACTATGGCATCACTATCCTCAGTCTGTAAATAAGTGCAAAACTTCCATGAATTCATTTTTATGGATGCTGCAGAGTCCCTTCCATGTGTGCAATCTATTTCAGAATAGTTTTGGTATTTGTATGTGAATGCAAAGGTACTGGATCCTAGTGGTTATTGCCTTCATCTCCCCAAAAGAGTGCAAGGCAGTTGTCAAATGCCACCTACACTGCTTAAGTTTCCCATCAAGCTCTGGGGAAACACTCAGAAAACAATTTTCATTAATGAAGTATGACTTATTAGACTTATTTTGATATAGAT
The DNA here is from genome assembly GCF_020740795.1 of Apus apus. Lineage (NCBI taxonomy): Eukaryota > Metazoa > Chordata > Aves > Apodiformes > Apodidae > Apus > Apus apus. Next base: position 49,830,815 of record NC_067285.1, on the reverse strand, counting down.
TATAGTTGTGCAAGAATTTTTAAACTTCTACCTTAAAAGGCATTTGCTGTTGTTTCTCTGTGATGCTAAAATTCTCCAAAGAGAATTAGAGAAATAATAAAAAAAAGAGTTTAGGAAAGATTTATAGGACAACTGCTGCAAAGTTCCATCATTTTTTTTGACTGAACAAATATACCTATATATACGTATAAGCTGTTGAACCATAATAATAAGCAGGAGATGTTTTTCCTGTAACTCAGGCTTGCCAGCTTTTCATATATTAATAAGCATCTTACATTTCCAGAAGTGTTGATACACTGTGGGTATTTTCTCTTGGTCTTCTTGTTTTTTCTTGGTTTCTTATGTTGCATTTGGTAGTGCTAAACTGGGGAAGGTCCCCTGGGTTGCTTATTGAGGGAGTATTTTCTTTTGCATTGCTGTTAGCATTAAAAAGTTTCCAATTTTTCTTTATTAAGTGTTCAGACAGGAGACTTCCAGCAGATCCATCCTAAGGGCATTAAAACTGGGCCATCTCCAGCTGTCTGCTGCAGTTCTCTGCTGAAGGGTGCCCACCTGCATGGAGCTGGAACAGTCAGCAGCTCCACCTCATAGCCAGGTGACAGCTAAGTGAGACAGAATGTGAAAGTTATGTGCAATTAGCTGAGCTGGCAGTTTGAAGGTCATATTTTGGCTGGGAACTAATGTAGGTAAGGAAGGGTTCCTTCCTGCACTGGATGGGGTCATGTCTGGCTGAGGTATGAGCCACAGAGCATCATTTGGGATGCTGAATTTTTGCTTTGGACCAAATTTTTATAGGATAATCAGCTGGTGAGCTTGGCTATTCTAGAGCATCAGAGCAGGGAGTGGGCAGTTTCTGAATTACTTTGGTAATGCAGAACAGTTGAAATACACAGAATCAGAAGGATAAAGAAGCTGTGTGATTATATTTCAATAGAAATGAATAAAAATATTTGACAGACTCTTACATTGTGTATTTGCACTAATTATCTATGACAAAAATTCATATAGTTGTAAACTTGATTTTAAGTGTGTGAAAGAAATTATTTGTATATTGTGAGGCTCATAAATCCTTTCTGAGCTTGTGATTAAATTAGGCTGGTGCTTGCATTTGATTTTGAATGGCTTATCTCTTTCCATCCTTTAGATCTACTCAGTCACTCTTTTGCTAATAAATTCTTCAACTTCAGGAGTAGTGCATGATTTTAATTCATACACTTCCATTTGGTCATCAGTTATCCATTACTGATGTGGATCATTAGCTTTCAGAATTCCTGTAGGTAAAATAAAAAATGCATAATTAATTCATTAGTGACCTATTTGTTTTCCATAATTTTCTATTACCTTGAACTAAATATTTGAACTGTCATGTCTTAACTTTCTTATCCCAAAGGGCTACACTTTTTTTCTGTGATCAGAAACCAAAGATGAAAATGCCTTGGGATATTCACATCTCTTTCCTCACAAGAAAGCGGTAGAACATGTAATCATTGAGATTACATTACATTGAACCAGGGAAAAAGCTGAGTAGAGCTTGAAACAAAACACCTCTGAAGTTGGGAACATTTTCACTTAGTGTGCAAGTTTTGCCACTCAGGCCCATCTTTAGACATCATAAAACTTTACTGTTTTCCACTTTTATGACACAATTACAAATATAAAAGCAGTGATGTTAATGCTAGGTAAGAAAAATGGTTTGCCAGACTCTGTTATCAATGGCAAAACACTTGGAGAAGGCAGTAAAAGGGAAGAGCCAGTAGGTAAAGTCGAGGTGTGATGACATTTGGGAATATGGATCTGGCCTAATAAAGGGAACGGGAGATGGCAAGAAATGTTGCCTCTTCCTCTGTGCTGAAACAGGGAGCTGGAGTAATTGACAAGGTTTCCTTGAAAAGAGTTAAATCTATTCTGCAATATCCTTCCTTTTTAAAGATAGACTCTCCATTGTATGGTAGATTATGTGCTCTCACAGTTCCCATTCCACCACAAGCAACATCAGGGGTCTTCTGAGTAGCAGCTGCAGTGAACGCAACCTGAGGAACAGGAGAACAGAGGAGAAAAAGAAAATAGTTGAAAATAGACTAAATGTAGTATTTTGTACAAAGTATTTTTTGTATTTATATCAGGATATGTTTTATTAGCTCATAAAACTCAGTCATATGGATAATTTGAGCAATTAGACTGACTAGGTCCAGTGTATTTGTTAGCATTGTAATAGGGCAAAACGTATTTCCACAGGTGTTTCAAAAGACCCACAGAGGTTGCATGACTGAAACATTAACATATTATTCTAATAATATGATGCTGCTCTGTCTGACTCAAGAGCTTTTAACTTTAATAATTTCCAGGTTATTCAATAGCCAAAATGTGTTTTCCGTTCGTACTTTCACACTGGTGCGTTTTCTTTAATATAAAGCAGTGATATAATGAATAAATTATATCCAGATGAAAGTCTGTCATTTGATACTTCATCCCAGGATCATGATGGTATATGGCAAAATAAACATTTCCCCACAATGTGCTATTTGTATGAAGGACAGGGACCTAGATGGCAGCCTAAAGTGACATTTGATACATGGAGGAATGAAAAGCGAGGCTGGACAAGCAAATAAATTGTTACTGACACAAGAGCTGGAGTTCAGCCTTGTATCTTCTGGGTGGGGACTGGTGAGGGGTTACTTACAGATCTGTGGTTTAGATTATTTCTTAAGAGAATGAGGACTTTCAAAGAAGTGTTTCCTCAAGTCCACCTCACTGAGTTATCTAGAAGATGACTCAGGTAAGTCATGTGGCTGTGGTGGGCACCCTGGTTCAAGATAAACACATAGGAGTGTTTTTTGCTGCTGGGCCTTGGCTGGCTGCAGGCACAGCTCCTGCTCCCCCTGGAGCAGTTTTCAACAGGCACGGTGGGAGTTCTCCAGCCCCTGTATCCAGCCCCCACGCCACCCTTGATTCAGATATGTCTGTAACACTTATTGTAACTGATGAATAATTATCCCCACTGCCAAGATAATTTCAGCCAGTGTGATGAGGGCTGATGAAGGAGGTGTGAGCTGGGAAATCTTACTTGAGTTGGAAATCTTGCAAAATTCTAATGACTGTGAGGTTGGGGAGTCTCACTACTTTCACACCTGGTGCCAGATATTTGGTTTTGCATTTGCCAGCGAGCTGGCTGCAGCCAAGACTTTCTTCACCTTTTTTTGTTTCTTGTTTTTGCAAAGACCACCCATAACTTCTGCTAAGGGAGAAAAAGATTTTGCTAGTAACTGTTTTGTCAGCATTGTTTTCCATGTATTTCAAAGTCTCTTTCTTGGTGTTGTGTAATTCGCTAAAGACTGCCTGGGTGCTACTATGTTCCTTTTGAGCAATAAGTAACCTACTCTGCTATTTTGCCCAAAAAGACGAGTGGAAATTTTCTGTGGTAGGGAAAAAATGCATCATCAAGTGGGACTCACTGCTGCATTCTTACACGTCATGGATTTGAGCCTATTTTCAGAACTTGTATCTGTAAGCATATAAAAATTTTCATTGCCCAGATGAGAAAGATGAATATGCAGGTGCTTAAAAATATAATAAATGCAAAATTTAGGAATTGCAACTCTGTCAAATGTCAGCCTCCAACTACGTGCCTAGAAGACTACAGATTAAAAAAAAGTTTTAAATATCTTCAAATCTATTTGACCAGAAACCTTCTCAAAAATACCCTGTTCCTACTAGTAAAAAGGTGGTGTTAGACATTTGTCAGAAAAGATGAGTAATAGGTAATTCATTACTATTTTAAACTTTTCAGACACATGCAGAGCAAGCAGAATTAGCACTTGCCCATTACTCGCCTTGTCTAGAGAACATTTGTTTGACTCCAACATTTGCTTGATGAGAGAAATAGACTATGAATCTTCAAAGTAGTTTAAAAAGAAATATACTGAACACAAGTCAGTGAAAATGGTGTACTAGGATGACAGTTTAATGTCAAACATTTGTATTGCATTGCTTATTGATGGTTTATACGTTTAGACTGAAACCAACCAAACTTAACTTCTGAGCATATATCTGGAGAAGTTTTTATGAACTATACATCAAACATGAAAAAAACCTTTATGGGTGTAACTTAAAGAATTCTCAAAAGTGGGCTGATAAACCCAAAATATCCCCCTTTGGTTATTGGGAGAACAGCACTTCTGAAAGGATTGCTTTTATTTTCTTATAATTTGCAACAAAGGAAAAACCCCACTGTTTTAAACAAATCTAGTAGTTGAACTACCATATCTAGAAAAATAAATGTGGTGAAAACTCAAATACTGTAAAAGGATCCCTGTCAACAATTAAATATGGAATTACAAATGGAGAGAGAAATCTGTGCATTTTACAATAGCATGGCACTTAATACAAAAGAGTATTGTGTTATTAGAAATATCATAGGAAGTTCATTCTGGATTCAGCTGAGTGGGGTTGTTTCAGCTTTTATTCAAGATTAATTCTTAATTCAGTATTTAAACAGACTGGGCATTCTCTCTGAAGTAGCAGATTATGACCAAAGTGAAGTTTTATTACCTGTGAAAAGTCTATTCAAATAAAATTTACTCTTAGAGCAAAAATATTTTGATCATCTCCTTTCAGAGGAAGGATGCTTAAATACTCTGTAATTGCTTACTACCTCATCTGATGGGCTTTAAGCTTAAAGATTATGAAACTGCAGTATTTTTTCCCCAGAAGAAAAGAGTAGCTTTTGAAGTGGAAAAAATCAGTCATGCTCCAAATGATCATTAATGAAAAATGTAACTTTTACATGGTTTGTGTGCTTGGCAGGTCCATGAACCTTAGATCTCTGGGCACATGCAGATTACCTTCCTGAAATAAAGCCTTAGAACATCACAGCAGCAAGGGGTCATGGGGATACTTATGGTCCACAGAGCAGAGGTAGCTAAGACACTTGATTAAATTATCAGGAATACTTGATCTAATCTAGAGGCTCATATACCAAAGACAGAGAAGACTATTGTTGAATGTTGCCATGAGGGTCACAGTAAACATAAAATTGCTGTTCTGCAAATCCTCTTGAGGCAGTGTAATTTTGCACTTGCCAAAGGGAAATGGAGGCACCCAGCAGGCCGATTGCATACCTGTTCTGTCATTTCTAAATTAGCAGTGACATTTTAAAAAATAACTGAAATTCAATAGCAGACTCCCTAGAAGTGAGAATATTTGTCTTTATTACTTGTGACAGAAAGATGTTGCATTAACATAAATGAGGGATGCTGCACCACTAGCTGAGGCTATTGAACACACTCCTCATGTGCTGTACAACCAGAAAGTCTTTTTATCAACAGAGAATAAATGTGAGAGATATCCAGAGGAAAATATGGTGATGCATACTATATTTAGGAGTTATTAACTTAAATATGCTTTTACAGAATCACAGAATCACCAAGGCTGGAAAAGACCTTTAAGATCATCAGGTCTGGCCTATGACCAACACCACCACACCAACTAGACTCCGGCACTAAGTGCCACACCCAGCTTTTCCTTGAACACATCTGGGGACGGTGCCTGCACCATTTCCTTGTGAAGTCCATTCCAATGCCTAATCACCCTCTCTGTGAGGAAGTACTTCCTAATATCCAACCTAAACCTCCCCTGGAGCACCTTGAGGCCATGCCCTCTTGTCTTGCTGCTAGTTGCTTGGAAAAAGAGCCCATCCCCCACCTGACTACAACCTCCCTTTCAGGTAGTGGAAAAGAGTGATAAGGTCCCTGCTGAGTCTCCTCTTCTCCAGCCTAAACAATCCCAGCTCCCTCAGCCTATACCTGTAAGACTTTCCCTCTAATCCCTTCACCAGCCTTGTTGCTCTCCTCTGGACCTGCTCCAGCACCTCAATATCCTTTTTGAAGTGAGAGGCCCAGAATTGCACACAGTACTCGAGATGAGGCCTCACCAGTGCTATGTACAGGGGGAGAATTACATCCCTACTCCTGCTGGCCACACTATTCCTCATACAAGCCAGGATGCCATTGGTCTTCCAGGTCACCCGGGCACACTGCTGGGTCGTGTTCAGCTGATTGTCAACCAGTACTCCCAGGTCCCTCTCTGCTGGGCTGCTCTCCAGCCACTCTTCCCCCAGTCTGTAGCACTGCCTGGGGTTATTGTGGCCAAAGTGCAGGACCCTGCACCTAGGTCTTGTTGAATGATTATTTATATAATTGAACTATCTATTTATTCATAATTTTATTAAATTTATTATTAATAATATAATTATATAATCCAATCTTATTCAAATTAGATGCTTGTCCTGGTTTGAGCCAGGATGAAGCCAATTTTCTTTTTACTGATTTTTTTGCAGTATTACTGATTTTACAGCAGTGCTACAATTTAAAAGCCATATTACAGATTTCTTGGAGAAATTTAATTTGTCTTGAATCAATAAATTTATGATCTGTTTGGGTCATCACTGAGAGGACAATTGAAAGGTCCATGCAATGCATGTGAAGCACAAGCATATGCTGCAAACTGCAGCTGGTCAGCTGGCACCTCACCAACGGAAAGGGATCCTCTCTGGCCAGCCAGTGTACAGGGATTTTGTAGCAGGAATGCTGTTGGTTTGCTTTGAGCTACTGCTCTGAACCAGAGTTTCACTGGAAGGGTATTAGTGCTGGGAATAAGTGGTATTTAGCAAATGAAATATTCTGTTGGTTTCATTCTCTCATTCCTTACTTTGCTAGAAGCAGATGGACTTAATTTTCATGCACTTTCTGTTTGTCAGGATTGATCACTCCTAATTTACTACTCAGGAAGTGAAATGACAAAAACCAAACCCACACAAACCTCTGCAGCTGCCTAGACAATGAAATGTAGAGCTATTACTCCATGTGTTGAATAACTAACCCCAGTTCAGGCTTTATTGACCAATTCTATTAGGAGATGCTTAGATAATACATTTTACAGGCAAGAAAGTATAGTAAGCCTTTGTAGCTTGGAGACAAATACGTGCTGTGAAGTGCTCCAGTGTGTTCCTTAACATTGTCTTGGCTTTACATTGGGATGGACATGGCTGAGTGTAGTGTCAATCTTTTGTCGAGGCTGTAGGAGGGGATAAATAAATTTTTCCAATTTCCAGGAAGACAATTGTATGGGGGAAGAGATGCAAGGTTTACTTGACATTCCTGCATCTCCCCACTGTCTTTGAGACACTGTAAATGCTCTTTGCCACATCACATGTCCCTAGTTCCTTCTTGTCAGTTTCTGCTACAGAAGATGTGGAAAAAAATTTGTTAGTGGTGCTGGTATATACACAAGAAAACAACCACTCACAGACTAGCACAGTAAGTAAATAGACAAATAGCAATATTTGATTTTCACAGATGTTTGCCTTCCTAGGGGAGAAGATACAAGACCTCACAGGAGGGAAACATTCCAGTTCTACAGGCTCTGGACCAGCCCTGCTAAGAATTAGACCCATGTAAACCTGCTTATGTTAACTTGATGAAACTTTGATCTATCCTCTCTGTTCCTACACCATCCCCCTTTACCTCTCTCCAACTCTCAAGTCTGTTTGCTTGTTGACTAGACTGTGATGATTGCATGATGTGAAGATGCAATTTGTACCTTTTCCAGAGGTTATGATTCTTGCTGACTACTCGTGGGTGCTCTTCAAAGCAGTACAAAGCTCTCTTGGCTGGATGGCCCAAATAGTCTGATCCGCTGAGATTAGCAAACATTAGACTTCATTCTTTGTCGGGACATGTCTCCATAAATGGGGACTTGCCTCCTCATTGCAGCTGGGACTCCACATTAAAAATTCACTGAGCTGCTACAGCTCCTCTGTCCTGTTTTAAGTGCTTTAAAACAAGACTGACTTTCAGAAATGCTGAGTGTGCCACAGCTCCTGTGTAAACTCAGTTGCAGCAGTGCCTGGCTCTGGTTTATAATGAGCCATCTATAAAGAAAATAACCCAACAAAACGCAGAAGAGCTCTGGGCTATTTAAAGCTCTGTCTGCTTGGCTAAGTATTTCTGGACATGCCAAGGCCTGTTAATTTATATCTACTCTTTTCACCCTTTAAAGCAATAGGAATACAGAGATAGTTTGATTCCTAAAATGGTTAGTCATTAATTTTTCACCCTGGTTGGATATTAATCCTGCCACCAGCTACTTCACCCAGTGCAAGGGCAATGTGAGTGCCCTGTTATCAGTTACCTGAGATGACAGTAACACCCACCATATGCGTGTACTCACTGCCCATTGCTCAGAAGCAATCCCAATTAGCTGATATGTTTGCATTAATAATGAACCTTTATCTTGGTCCTTCCCTCTCCCCCACTTCCCTTCTAGCCCCCCACCCTCCAGGACATCTGCAAGCTTTCAGAGACTGAAAGGGTTCTTGCTAAAAGACAGGTTGAGTTAGGAAAGATAACTAGTGTAAAACTAAAAGGAATACAGCAGTAAAAAATCCTTGGGGTGTGTTTTTGTTGGGTCTTTTTAGATCTCATGTTGACACAGTGTATACTTCATCATGCTTCAAGTTTATATGTGAGAGTGTATGTGTTAGCAAAATAAGAGCTCATGTTCTATTTGGGTTCTGTGTTTAAGGCTCTTCAAGAAAAAAACCCTCTTTATTACAACAAGGACATTCTTCAGAGGCAAATAAACCTTTAAACCTATCCTTCTTTTATGGGGTCTTCACTGGAAATGTTAGGCATAAGTATAAATATAAACAGAACCTCTTGATCACCGCTGGTGTAACCATTTCTTACTACTTAACAGCACCAGGAGATCAAGGGGTGTGGTTGTAGAGCATGGCTCCATTGTGGCAGCTGCATGAGGTTCCAAATCCTGTGGGGTAGGTAGAACAGCATGGAATGTTTTACAATAGAGATGGGCACAAAATTTGAGGGTTTTTTTTTTTTTTTCTATGAAACTTCTACTGACTTAATTAATTGACATTCTAATTACATTAGGAACTTTTTCACACTGCCTTTTTGTAATGCATCTATTGGAGAAGGATACATTCAGAGGTTGTTTTTGAGACTGAAGGGTTAAAAAAGTGTTCTGAACTACAAGTTCACACTGTCTGTCTCTGTAAATAACCCTCTGTTCCCTGTCCCTGTAAAATTGTTTTTTACATTATAAAGATTATAACTTTGAGCATTTAAATGTTAGGAAATGTCACAATTGAGGGAGATGGCTGAGTTTTAATTTGGTCCTCTTCTGAGCAGGCATTATAGTGCTGTTTTTAATTTTCCTGCCTCATATGTTGGTCATCCCACCATTTAATTTCAAGTCCTCATCCAAAATGGGAGAGCAAGAGATTTTTTTTAAGACAAATGCATGGCAGCAAGATTTCATTGGAAACACAAGTTGCAAAAAATTATATGTAAGTTAAATGGATGTTTAAAATCAAGTGTCTCAAGAAATTGCATTAGAAAGTGTTATGTTGCTTTGAAAAGGTCTATAATGGTGTAAGACAGGAGTAGAGCATACCTGGAAAACATAGGTTAAGTTCTTTTCCTAGTGGGCTGGTGACGCAGTCCTCCATCTTGCTAAACTCTCCACTGAAGTTGCACATCAGTTACACCTGCTCAGTGAGGTCTGTGGACTTCTACTCTTTGTCTCTTCACTATAAAGATCCAGCAGCTATTTGTGAAAGTGTTGGCAATACCCTAAATCCATGAGGTTAAAAAACTGGAAAACACCAATGTTAAAGTTTTAGCAGAAAACTTGGTGATAACAAGTATTTCTGAAAAAAAAAATTATCAGTGCAAGTGAGTGCAAACCTCCTGTCGAGCAAAACAAGTTTCATGAGCAGTTGTCTGCAAAAATGACTGAAAAATACTTAAGTGTAGTTTTAGCAGAGTGGTGTAAAATAATTATTTAATGTAGTAAATGTAACGCAAAGGGAATGGAAAGACCTAGATAGATACCATTTTATTTTTGCCTGCTTTTCCCCCCAGAACCCCCTTTCTTGGCCTTTCTCCCTTATGATAACTACATGGTGTATGCGTACCGTACATAAATACGCCTTCTGACATCAAAGAGTCTGGGCCTGCTGCTTGGGTAATCTATAAGATTATACAGACCAGAACGTAGCAGCACACGCCAGACACTTGACCCCTGAAAGGCAGTCGCAGGCCACACCGTGTTTAAACAGGGCAAGCAGTGCAGTTAGCAGCCAGCATGCAGTGGAACAAATGTGCATTGTTTTCACAATTGAAACCACATGCTGAATAACAGAACATAGGTGCAACTTTCTTGAGAATGTGTGGACAGTTGGAAATGTGAATGTATTTTTTTATTTATGTTATGTCTGTGTGTTTCAGGGCTTCCTTACTTAGTTTTCTTAGTGCAACTCAGCTCGGACACACAGGATTGATGGAGCTGGGCACTGACAGGCCAGCTCTGTTCCAGCTGCAGTTACTGTGGAAGAATTGGATCCGGACCCTCTTAGCCAGTCCTGCAAAAGCAGGATTTCAGTTACCATGACCGGTCGCCAAGGACTATTTTATTTTAACCCATGTCTAATCTGAGCTTACCTATGGGGCAAAACTACAGCCTGCTGAGCCAAGTGTGTCTGAATGCAACTTCATTTCATTGGTTGTTTGTTACTTTTTGGAAAAGTTGTGTGGAACAATCGTCACCAAAATAAACCTTTCAAGCTTCATGGCATTTGAAACACTGCATGCTCCTTCCTCCCAGCTTACAGTCAGTGCATTATTTCCTTGTTTATTAGAAAGTGAAAAGACCAGAAGTTAAGATATATATTGAATTTCCTCTTTGGGATAAACAAGCTAAAAGGACAGATTTAATGCTTTGACTGCCCTTTACTCTGTAAACCATGAGGGCTTGTGAGTGGTGTCTGCTTTGTTTTCTTGGTATGCTTCCAGTTGGTGATGCTTTTTAAGTCCATTAAAAAAATATTTTTATTGACTGTTGTGCAATTATAACCAAATCAGGGTGTTGCCGAATTGAGCTATTTTTTTCTATCCAGGAAAAGACTCTTCTTTTTTTTTTTCCTTTGGGGGTGACGTCATTACAATAATGGTGATGATGATTGTCATGGGGAATAGACTGAGTGTAAATGTTCTCCTGAAATCTGTTGATGTGCACTGTAACATGCGAGGCAAGCAGAAAAGTAAGCAAGAAGGAAGCAGCATTGTGCCAGTAATTTTGACATTAATTGCACGTGTTGGAGCTGCCCATGGCGTGGCCAAACAGCAGGCAGAGTGAGTAGCCCCTGAGATGTACAGCCTTCTCACTGGGGAACCAGTGAGCTGCTGAAACAGTCAGTCTTCTGTGTTCTTTTGGCTTCATAGAATATTTTTATTGTTACTCAGCTGTGAACATAAATACGTTACAGTAATTGGACACCAGCCATTGATTGAAAGAAAGCAACCTGCCCTCCCACCACACAATACAGAGTTAAAAGACACCTAGTAACCCATGGATGAACAACTTTGGTGTGCTTGACTCTCCTTGCCCTTTCACCCCTGTGCCAGCCCCTTTCCTCTGCAGCTCTCTGGGCCTGCGACCTCTGCACATGCATTGTCTGCTCTTTCTCATTTGCCAAATCCAGAGGGAGCATAAAGGAGCTTTTCAGAGGTAGTGCTTGAATTCTAACCAGGTTCAGGGAGTCTGATGTGTCTCTGTTGGAAAGCCTTTGTGTTTTAAACACATTGCACAAACTATTACCTTGCTCCTCTCTGGGCAGGACACTGCCAGCCTTTTGAAAAACTGGTAGTGATTACAGAGCATGGGCAGGAGCACTCTTCTTCTTGTGCAAGCCCCTCTCTAAACTCAGATTTTTTCATCTTGCAAGTTGAGTATAAGTGTTACTTTTTAATATATTATTAGAGAAGAACACAGCACAGAATCTTTTGTGCTACAAGGACCAATCTGCTCCCTACAAGAGGAATATAAATATATATTAAATAGAAATATATAAAAAACTGTTTCTGCATGTTTAAAAGTGTACTTGTACCAAGTGATTAGCAAAAACAGACTTTGCTCCTTGATGGTCTCAAATCTCTTGTGTGAAAGTCAGACTTGTTTGTTTTTTTTTCCTCCTGATTTTGTGCCTGATCAGTCATTCTTTCGCCATTACTTTTGGTACTGTTAAATGAAAAAATATCCTATAGAAAAAATGAGAAAAGCTGCAGTGCCCTAATGGAAATGCACTAAATAAACCACCACTACAGGTTTGTAGGTTACCTATTCCCTCACACCCATGGGCTGGAAGAGAGGCCAAGCTAACCAGAGGGGAGGCAAAGCTATCATACTTCTGTCTTGCCAGGATATGAAGTGGAAGGAATAAGGATTTTAGGATTTTTTCCCTTTGTTTTTATCTTTGTTTCTGGCACCAACAGAGAGAGAGAGATGAGCTTTCCTCAAAATGCTTATTTGCTTTTTCCAGGTTTTGTTGGTAAGCTGCTGGGCTGAATTCCTGGGGCTATGCAGTTCTCAGGGATCAGCTACTGGGTAGGAGGAATAGTCTGTGGAGGCAGCCATTATTTGTCAAGTACTGACAATGTACTTGGCACACTACACAGCACGGATAGGAAAGATTTACCTATTCTGGAGAGCTGCAGTTTAGGTTACTGACCAAATCAGAGAGACAAATTGCACAGGAAGCTATTAGGAATGTTTCTTAAATCCCTTAACTTGTTTTTTTCCAGAAAGAGTTAGGGTTTGCCTGAAGAGAGAACAGGTCTTTATATACTAAGGCTGCATGGTTGCTAGATAGAGAGGGCTAGCCATAGAGCAAAGAGAAGAATGATAGAAATTCTCAGAGAACTGGAGGGACTGGCATTACTAGAGAAGAGTGAAAAAAGACTGGGGTATTATAAAAGTCTGATATGCACACCATTGTGCACAACTTGGGAGGTGAAAAAAACATATCTGATGGCCAAGGGTAGAGCTGCTGAACATTCAGCAATGTGGAGCAATACAGCATAAGTCAGGAAGACAGTTGATGCTGCAGCAGCTTAAAAGTAAGAAAGGATAGTTATGAAGCACTTAGGAAGTTAAGAGAAACTGAGATTAGTGGAGAATTCATGGCATGGGTGAGCAACTTGGGTATTAGAAAGCAAGGATTGTCTTTCAGAAAGTCAAGACAAAACAAATGAGATTCTGAAGAAAAGAGGTGCAATGAGTGAGAAGATTTTGACAAGAGTTATAAGCAGGAGGATGATGATCACAAAACCTTCTTTGTAAATCGGGAGAGAATTATATTTTACAAAGTCAGACCACCTCTTTTCCTTTTTCTCCCATCTTCTCCACTCTCTTTCCCCTAAATGACTGTGGTGGAACTGTGCTGTAGGTACAGTATATTGTGATTAAACAGTCTGTAATGCGCTCTGAGATATAGTGGATCAGAAAGGATAAATAGAATGCCAATTGCATAAAATAAATCTCTGAATTCTTGCTGCACCATAGAGAGGTATCTCAGTTACAGCTTCCACCACCCGTGAATGCTAAGAACAAAATAAGGGGTCTTCTGGACTCGCATCTCACCTATTATCTTGGTAGTAGGGTATGCGTCTCTTTGAATGTGAAAGCCTGGTTTTGTTTAAGTGAAGAATCTAAGAAAAGGCTCTATCCTTAATTTTTTTTTTCCTTGAGCAGATGAAAGGTGGATAGAAGTGACCGTAAATTTTAGGAAAGAAAGTAGAAAAAGGCTAATGCTTACTAAGCAGGAATTGTATTTTTCCAGCCATGCCCCAGAACTACCCAAACGTTAAGATTCTCCCATACAAAATGTCACTACTTGGTCTGTATAAATTCACTGTCAGAACAAAGGACACTTTTTGGAAGGGAAACAGGACTGTATTATACCCTTCAGCAACAAAGAGAAGAAAGAGAATAGCTGCTTCCTGCCAGCATTCATGCTCTGAAGATGTATGGACGAGGTGGTAGGTGAGTATTCAGTTCTTACTACAGCTGACTCTTAGTGGCAATTTCTCCAGCTTGTGGATGAACTTTTTTATAAAAGACTAGGAGACATAAAAGTGTGGGGCTGGCAGGTTAGCTTAAGGAGAGTGAGATCTGATCATGACTGTAGGGGTCACCTGGAAGGAACCAAGTTGCCTGCATGTAGCATGAGACAAGCAGACCTGTGCTTTCTGAGTAGAGCCAATGTAGCTAAGAGCTTACTACCCTTGCTGGAAAAACAGGAATAAACTTCAAAGATCTTACCTAGGTCCTACTAAACCAGCTAGGCTAGCAACTGTGTGCTGGTTCCCACTGTCTCTTGCCACCTCCTTGCATGATAGTGTGTGAATGTAATTTCTAGAGGCTGCAGACAGCACAGCAGCTACAGAAATGACTCCTCTGATCCAGACTGTGCTCAAGTGAATGACCCCTCTGCACACCTGGACTCTGGGCAAACACGTCTTCTCTGGCAGAATTCCTTCTCTCTTCCTTCACCCCTCCCCCCAGATCTCTGGTGGTCTTACTGGCTCCCTATGACAATGACCACGCAGAACCCAGAGTATCTCACTCAAAGCACTCAAGATGACAAGACCTATCTTTTTTTCAAATGTTTTTAATTTTTTTTTTCCATTTTCCAGGCTTAGTTCTCTATGCCTTGGCTTCTGTCACGCTGACTTCTGTTTGGCTTTTTCTTTTCTTTTAATGCAAATGTTGTTGCTGCTTCACTGACTTCTCCTGCCCCTTCTTGCCTTCCCAGTGGAGAACCATTCTTCGAATCAGTACTGGCATTTTCACTTCTCCAGCAGCTTGGCACAACATCTTCTTTGCTGTCATGTCCTCTCCAGTCACAGCAGCTGGTTGCCTGTCTTGCACTAACTGCTGACTGAACATCATGTGACATAGCAGAATGTCCTGGTTTGAGAGGACCTGGATAAAAACAGGTCACACAATGACTTTACATTCTTGCTATCCAAGGTATTACTGTGGATGTTTGCTATGGAGAGCTCAAGGGATGGGAACTGCACCTGGGGATTATTTCACAAGTTCTTCCCTAGCCTACCTGCTGATGCGAAGTTTCTCTTCTCTTCCTCCTGAAAGGTAAGTGCTGAAAATGTTATCATCCCCACATTTAAATCAACTGTTTCCTGAGGATTTGGGATACCCTGGTCCAAACTAATTTAATAAGAACAATAATTGCCTTATCTCCCACCACATAAGACCTCAATCCTCTTCTTGCCAAAGGTATGCTGTGTAGCAGATGTTTCTACAGAAGACTGTGTTCTGCATTTTGAAGCTCTGGCATTGCTGGCTGTTCACTGCTGGAATAATTAAAAATGTTCTTAGTAAAATATTATTAACCAGAATGTGTTTGATACGGTGCTTGGTCTACACTGTTGAAAACGGACAAGGTTTCTTCCTTTCAGCAAGAAGAATAAAATCAATACCTAACAGTCTTTCACTGCTTTGTGGATGCTGCACAAGCTGTTAGAAGGATCTGTCTTTGTAGTGTGAATTACAGGCTGTGCAAGTTGGAAAGCTGCTTCTATTCCACTGGTGATGTGTTTTCATCTCAGCCAACTGACTGTGGTTGTCAGTCCCATTCACGTCCTGTGCTCTGCTTCTTGTGGTGCCTCTTTGGTTTCTTTATTACCTGCATTTTGAGCTGTCTCCGGTTTTCTCATTTCTAGCCTTTAATTTTGTCTGCTCTAATGCAGAAAGGCTAGATCTATTTCTTTGGACTAGTTCAGCTTGAGGCCAACCTCTAGCATTGTCGAGGACATGAAGTGTTTTTACATTCTGCCACAGCACATGGCATAATTGTCTCTCCTCTTCACCACACTGTTTCAGTTATTGTTGTTTTGTGTCCCATGAGACCCTTGAAATATGGAGTCATTGTCTTTCCACATGCCCAAGAGCTCTCCTGCCCACCAGTGGTCACCCCAAAGACACATTTTTCTTATAAGCTCCCTTTGCAGACTCTCAAGCACAGTCTGTTGCATGCAGAGACACAGAATCACACATGTGGTGGGAAACACACAGGGCTTGGTGGTCACCTCACAAATAGCTAAGGTGCAGTTTTTTAGGATGGCCCTATCCCAAGGAAAGGAATACCTTAGGGCTCAAACCTCCTTGGAAAAAGTCCTAACAAAACTTACGCTAAAAGTAAGTATTTATTTCCAAATCCTAAACAGATGGCACATATGAAAACTTGCAAATACAGATTAACAGAAGGGGATGAAAAAACCCCAAACATATTCCCTAAGCAGCACTTAATTGCGATCCGATGGTTTCCTTTACTCTGTATGACTCAACTGACAAGTTGGCAAATGCCTGGCAGCATTTATAGCCAAGGTCTCTGGTTTTCACAAAGTCTTCATGTCTTCAGGTTACATTCACTGAACAGAGCCTGAAGCTGATGGATTCCTTTTCCATGTTTGGTCCCTACACACCTTTTGAATCATTCCAATTGAAAGATTTCCCCCTAACCTGCTAATATATCATTCATTAACTCAAGCAAGAAGGGATTTTGCCTTTCTTCCTACTAAGCCATTGCTTGCTGCCTTATGCTTTGGAGAAGCAAATTTCTCTTGTGCATCACTTGGACACTCCTTAAATGCCCATACAGACAGGACCTTTTCTATGCTGACATTATTAACTCTTTAGGGTGTAACCCTGCTTGATCCTGGAGCCTGGGATACTCAAATCCCAGATGGAAGCTCTTTCCTTTAGTCTGTTGGCTGTATTTTATAGAATTCCATAATTTGAGTTGACTCACACAATTTGTTACTGGCTCTTTCTGAAATCAAGCCTGAAGGTGATCAATAACTCTGAAGTATTAATAGATGTGAGGTGCCTTGTCTCCCTTCCCGCTCTACATTTAGGCTTTTGACAAATACCTTAACAAATTCCTACCCCACTTTTTTTCTCTCTGAGCATACTAATAACCCCTGCTCCTGTCTACTAATGCTCTCTTTCCTGCCCTCACTTCTTTATTCTTTCTACTTTTTCCTTATTTCCCATCTTCTTTTTCTTAATCTATTCCTCCTCAGACTCTGATTCATGATCCCTCTGAGATGTGACTGCATTGGCTCAAGAGATGTGTGGGTGGCTGTCCTGCAGCCCCTGCAGTTAACTCCACGAAGGATCATGAATCAGAGCTCTCTGCTGCTGCAGTTCAGTTCAGTCTCATATAATAATGTAAACTGGAGCTGATGGCAACTGCATTAGGATGACAGCCTGAACTGCCTCAGCTGAGGAGTATGACAAACCACCTGCTCTGCCACTTCTGTGGTGGGGATGGTAACTTCTGGCAGAGCAAACGAATAGACGCCCATGCAACATCGTCCCTGCACTTCGTGAATTCTGACAGCTTGAGAATTGGCCTCCCTGGACTGTCTGTTCTTCCTTGTCTTCAGAAATTTCTTCTACAGCCTCTTCAAAATTATCATTCCTTGCACAACTTCATAGTTCAAGACTGCTAACTAAGAAAGTCCGGTCTCATCTCAAACTACCCTGAGAGAAAAATAAAGTCATTGGCTGAAATCTATTGCCTTGTACCTCCAGGGATGGAAAAGAAAACCAAGCAAATTCTCTATCTGCATCTGATTAAGGGTCACTGTTACACTTCCCCCTTCCCTTCGCATTCCCTCTTCTTATCCCCCCACAGTTGTCAGGGATATTCTTTCCATGTCAGTGGAGCCACAGCAGCCCTGTTTTGTGTGTCACTCTGGCCAGCTGCTCATATAAGAACCTGTGCTGTCTTCTCACATTAAGTTCCCAATTCACTTGAAAGGAGGAGCAGAATGAACAGCATCCAAAGAGCATGGGATCAGGTTCTGCTTTTCCCTTTTTCTCCAGTGACACAACACCCTAAGGAAACCAAGTCAAATATTTGGTACCTTTTTCCACTTTAGCCCAACTACACCTTGCTCTGACAGCAGTGATGATATAGTGAATAGCTTGCATGGATTTTACTACCCCTTTTTATTATTCTCATCTGGGTCCAAAGGAAGGTTTTTTCCACCCAAAATATTCTTACGCTGTCTCTAAGCCACCTTTTTGCGTTGGTGTGCTGAAGACTCACTGAGAGCTGGGTAAGGACACGTGAATCTATTTAAATGACTGAACTTTGAAGCTAAAATTGAGAAACGTGAGTTGTTGTTACTGTAAAATGTTCAGTGTTTGGAAAGTGGTCTGAAAAAAAGGAGATAAAGCTTTAAAGGCAGTAAGGACAAAACGCCTCATCTGTACGTCTAGACTCAATTATGCCAGCAGGCAACTCTCTTGCAGCAGAAGGGTGGGTGGTGTTGATGCCAAAACAGAGTTATGCCTAGTAAATTTCACAACCTAACATTTCAGCCTAGATACGGTGTATGTGTGTTCAGGGAAGCGACACAGCCTCTCTGGTTGTTCCTTCAGGTACGATCTAGCAGAAGACTCCATTTTCCGGTGCCAGCGGCTGGCCGCGGCGCGCTGCTGCTCTCACCCGCACGCCAGGCCACCTTTCCCACAGAAAACACGGCAGGAGGACAGAGGGGTTGGGAAGTGTCCTGAAATGTTGTTCTCCTCCTTCCCCTGCAAGCCCTCAGCTCGCTGTGCCGGAGGCCAGGTCTGCAAGAGGAGCTGCCGAGAGGGCAGCGCGGGCAGACGGGCCAGGCGCGGCTCCCGCCGAGCGGGGCTCCGCGCGCCGCAGCGCGGGCCGGGCCGCGAGCGCGGCCGTTGGGCGCGGCCGTTGGGGCCGCTCCGCCTCGAGGTGAGCGGCCCTCGGGCGGGAAGGGGTCCGGGCTCCGAGGCGGGCGGCGCGGGGGATGCCTGCCTGCTCCCCGGGAAGCGCCGGGACACCCAGGGCTGCGGGTGGTGGGGTAAGTCTTGCCCGCCGGTGGTGCTGGGGGCTGTTGTCTGCCTGTAGTTGAGCCGGTGTGAAGGGAGCGCTGCGTGGCAACCCCGCGGGTCCCTGAGTACGGCTCTGGGAAGCAGTGACATGTCTCGGTGCTGCGTGTGACCTGCCTTGGGGTAAAGCCCCCGGCACTGGCCCTTGTCAGGACAACGACTTGTACTCAGAGCAGGCTTCCGAGGGAGGAGGCATCTCTCTGGGCTTGGGCCAGCAAGAATCCCTCATTCTGGGGCTGGAGCAGGGGAGGGGTAGGAGGTTGTCTTTCCAAGTTAAGGAGCTGCAGGAGTGGGTGAGCAAACGGTGCAGCATCGGATAGTATAAGAAAAGCTTGTTGGGTTGTTCACAGAGACCCTTCAGAGAAGTGTGCCTCAGTCTCCCTGCTCCCCTTCCCCAAACTGCACAGGATGAGGGGCAGCTGGAGACTGACTCGTGGGGTAAATGAGGGAGCCCAAAAAACTGCTTTATTTGACAAGAGAAGGCAGGCTCTTCTCTACCTGCAAATCTAACCATAGAATGATAGGAGACAAGGGAGGCTGGAGCTGTTAGCTGCTTGTTAGACCACATCTCAAGTACTGCATTTAGTTCTGAGCAATACGAGATCATAAATGGAAGCCCAGCATAGGACCACTGAAGTGACTGGGTAGTACAAGCACGTGCTTTGTGAGGAGAAGCTGAGGGAACTACTTTCTTCAGCGTGGAAAGACAGCTTTGGGGCAACCTTCTAGGATGTACAAGGAGATTACTGAGGAGACGGAGCCAGGCTTTTTATAGTGCCATAAACTGAAATGAGAGGTTCAGACTGGGTATAAGGAAGAACTCTTTGAAGAGGAGGTTGGATTAGAGCCTTCCAACGTGACTTGTTCTATGATTCTTGTTTTATGTCCTGCTGTTGTAGTAGACTGTTGCCTTTTCCTTGCCATATCAAATTGACAAGTAATAGTAAATTAAAGAAGAAATGGTTTAATTTGAGGAAAGGAAATGGCAAGAAGGAGGGGGGATTATATATGTTCCATTAATTGGATTCCTTATTAATGGAATGTGCCATTTTCTTTCGAATCTTTGTGTTTGTATTAGATAAATGGGGGAAAAAAAAAAAACAAACAAGAGAAAATTTGAATAATTTTATTTTGTTCCTTAGTACATGTTCAAACAGCCTTTTATATGCATCTTTTCCTGGATATGTTTTGTACAAATGGGATGGTGTCCTTTGAATTCATTAATGAATTAAAGCTTTTATGAATTAAACCAAAAGTTAAGGTATCTTAGTTTATTTTATGCTTTTCATGTGTGGTGACAGAGGAAACCTATTTAGGATAGGATATGGTCAGTGTTCAGCATGCTTAACTTTTTTGTAGTTATTTTGTTTTTAAAGATTCTTCTCCTGTTCTTAGCTGTCATTATTTCTGCTATTTTGGAAAAAAAAAATAGTTGATTCAGCCCCACTTTTATTTAGTTGGACACATCTGGGTATTTAATTTTCTGAAGAAGAAGAAAGTACTAAGGATTAAGTACAGATGACAGACATTTATGTGGCTAAACTTTCAGTTTGGTTTAAATAACATAGCAAGGAGTAGGAAAGAATGTAACCTTTTAAGCTTTTCTTTGTTTACAGATATGAAGAGAGAGAACAGTAAATAAGTCCAAGTTATAGTACGCCTTAAAAAAAAATATCACATGATGTATCACCACCATATGGAAGCTTACATGCCCTTTCCCATAGGGATATGCCACTGAAAAGGGATTTGTAGGCTGTTAGTTCATAATTCAGTAATATTTATGATGGATTACCAGCTTTGCCTGTAACTGTCTCTAAAATTCCCTTTGGAATGGCACCCAGGGCTAGCCACGGATGGCAGCAGTTGTGCTGCTCAACTGTTATTCAACATCTCAGTCCTTAAGAAGATACCCTGTTTGTAGAGCACAGGACTCTAGTCAGCATAGGAATAATTCAAATCCTACCAGGGATCATAGCATGCCTGTGAAACAGAGGTTGTTGTATGTTTACTTTAATGACTGTTTCTGGGAAACATGAACTATAAACAGTTTTCTGTGTTGTAAGCACTGGAAGAAAACAAGGTTAGGTGAAACTGAATGAAGGCCTTCACTATTAGGTAGTGAATGGTGTATAATTTAATGACAGGGGTTTGGAGTGTACTTTTGTAGGGAAAATAAGCTTTTTAGGTCTGCTGTAGCATTTGATTTAAGATTCAAAATAACAGTGCCCGCTGGCAGTGAGATAAAATATGTAGTGTCATTGCATTTTAGGAACAACTGATTTTGACAAATTGATCACTGCTTATTTGCCAAGAAAGTTATTAAGACTCTGCCTAGGAGCCAAGAGCAAATCTATTCCTTTCATGACACAGTGTCCAAATGATTTAGGTATTTTTACTTGTTTGTTAATTTTTGTGTCTTGGATTACAAGAAATGATACTTTTGCTATCAAGCTTTCAAATGACAATTCTATTTCCTAGTGTGAGGGACCATCGTTGTGAAATCAAGATTCTAGGCCTATAAAATAGGGGGCTGTAATGGTGGGCTTTGGGAGTTTCATTGACATCGACCCTCCCCCGTTGGCCTGACCAAGGAAGCTGGATCCAGGACCAGTGATTTTCCTGTCCTCAGTCTCTCTCTCTCTCTTTCTCTCTCGTTTCCACCCCCCCCCCCCCCCCTTTTTCTTCTCATCCCCTTTTCCTTACTTAATATATAAATGTGGGTGGTTTTGTTTAGGTTGTTCAATATTAACTCCTACTAGTGTAATACATGTGTTATTTGTTATAAACAGACCTTGTGTGTCGCTCCACCTTAATCTGATCAAGGGGTATTGGATGGTTGAGCTTTTACTCGGACTGTAATACATTTACTCTCTCTGGGAAAAGACCAGGTCTGAGAGAAGGATTTTGAGCCCAGCCGCACCTCGGCTCCTCTCTGAAGGAAGTCTGGAAAGCAAGGGGGTTCAGTCCTAATCTCCCTGGGCTGCCCAGTCTGACGTGTACAGGACTGGATCCAGCCTCACCTAGGCTCCTCTATTGCAGCAGGAGCTTAGAAAGCAAGGGGGTCCAGTTCTAACCTTCCTGGCTTATTAAATCCGGGCGGTGTCACTTAGCTAAGAAAATTATTTCTGATAAAGAACATGTGATGATTTAAAGAAGAACCAAGGACAAGAATCTTAACTGCAACAGCTGAAACTTGAAACAAAAGCCAAGTTGTAACAGTTTAAATAAGTTGTTTGTACAATGCACATATAATAAATCGGTTCTGTAAAATAAGTGCTAATAAATACTGTCCTACTTCTTCTTGTGATGTGGGCTTTATGAGCTGGTGATGTGGGATGTTTTCATTGACTAGACATTGTTATGGGATCCAGATTTTCTGTTTTTAAGATGTTTCCTATATTGTTGCTTTTGGGTTTATTTACTTGACTCTTTTAGACCTTATTCTGCAACATACTTAGCTTTCTGCCTGTACTTAGACTGATTTCTATAAATATATGTTACTTGAACTGTGTAAGAATTTAGCAAAACCTCAGACTTGAACCTTACTGTAAAGGCATAAAAACATAAGGTGAGTACGTTACACGACTAAGTCTTAACGTGCAGGTTCTCCTGTTTTTAGGCACTTCCTAAGGTCACCTGTGCATAATGCCATAATCAAAACCTTATTAGTGTGCAAGCTTTCATCTCCGTAATGCTTTTATATGCTATGCAGACTGCTACATGAAAAATTTGATACACTTCCAGTTGCTTATAAAACAATTATTATAAATTAGTTACTTTTTGTACTTGGGCTGAACAAGGCCAACTTTAGAAATTAGTGAATTGGTGACTAAATTACATGCTTGGCCCAATCCTTCTTTGTTATGTGAGTCTAGATTTGGAGTAAGTCTATTCAATCTATCTAGCTTTAAGTGAATGTAAAATATACTGAGATGTGTGGGTCAGGAAGTCACCTTTGCAGGAGGAGGTAATAGTTTGGGTGAAACTAGAAAAAGCAGACAAGTGTGAGAGGTCAGAGTCTTTTAATCTCTGCCTGAAAACTTTCCTGGTTCTCTTAGTTTGTCAAATGGTCTTGTAAAATACTCATCTCTCTCTATAGAACATGATTCCTAGCTTTCTAATGAGAACCAGTTTCAACTTTAAAATAATCAGGCTAAATTTACATCGGACGTATTTTACAGTGGTTATGGTTTCTGTGATGGTGAAAATGTTGCTTGAGCCAAGTTATGATCTCATGGGTGTAGGAGCAATTCCCCTAAAGTGGAGAAGTTTGTGACTGACTACATTTGGCCTACCTTTTTGACGGGTTTGCAATTTACCATTTTTATTTTATTTTATTTTTTTAAATTAAGAGTTACAACTTACTGTTTTCCTTACCACACTTGTTCTGCAGGCAAATAAAGATGGGCAGATAATTAGCTTTCTTTGCTTTTAATTCTTTCTGCATTTTAAATTTGGTCATGATATACTATCTAAGCAATGGTAATACTTTTAAGTGCTGGAGGAATCTCTTACTCGTAGCTGTTGGAAGTGGAAGAGGAGAGTTCCTTCTAAACTGCTTCAGAAGGAAAACAGAGATAAAGATCATTCATAAATGGGAGAATAGCAGGAAAAAGGGACTTTGGCAGATAGCAAGAAAGAGCTATAAATGGTCATTTGAGGTAGATGTATATACAGAAGAAATTGAAAAAAATCCTGTGTGTAATATTTACTTTATATAGAGTAAGGCAAATTAATCAGCAACAAAATAAGCTGGATGACTGCCGTTTTGTATACATACATATCAAACCTATAACTCTTGATAAAGCTCTTTTGACTTTATGTATAAAACTTCATAACGTGCCCAGTGGCATCAGGACAGAAGGCCAAATGTGGTGGCGCTGCAGTGAATTGCTTTATATGGCAGAAAATAAAGTTCTAGCAGCTGAGAGCATTTTCAGAGAGCTATGCAAGTGGGAGCTACCTAGTTTGTGATCTGTTAAAGACAGTAGGAGTACGTAGCTGTGCAGTGTTTGCTGAGCAAAACTTTTTGATCTAACTTAAGCAGTTGTCAAGGAAGCTGGTATATTTCAGTGGTCCAGAGTGCTGTTTTAGCCATCAAAGGAATTCCTGATAGCATTTCTGCAATTGCTAATGAATTCCTACACTTGCCAACAAGAACAAAAACCACCATCATATAATTCTTTCTAATTAGGAAAAGCTTGTGAAAGCTCAGGTAGAGATACCTGTTCAAAGACTGGGCTTAATTGATGATTATGGTATGTGAGCATTCATGGAACCAGATTAATTTTAGCTTTCTTCTTAGTAGAGTTGTGAGTTTCCATCCCCATGGGTAGGTTGTGCAGCCCTTGGATGTGTGGACTGGAAACAGTGCAATGCCAATGAGCCTGTGAGGCTATGTTGGGACTCAGGTTATACAGTTCAGATAGTTTGAAGGTAGAGTCTAGCAACTCAATTTAATCTAAAGTCAATAACTTCAGCACCATTCAAATGTTGTATATTTTCTGTGTGCTGCTGAAAGATTCTTTCTGGGAATAGCAGGGAAATTCTCTGGAAAAACAGAAGGTGTCTGTTCAACTTGATTAAAAAACGACAACAACAACAAAAAATTTCCTTGTTACACCCCTTCACCTTAAGCCTGTAATCTTTTTTTCCTTCTCTTTTAATCAGATCTGATCTTCATTATACACAGTCTAGAAACAATTTTAATATTACAACTTATTTCCTGGGCTCATTTTATGAAGGTATTCACTAGTCCTCTCAACTAATGTGCCATATGATTCTAATAGTGATTGTACATACTGATGGAAATGGCTGGCAGCCATTTCTCCCTTGCCTATCTCTTTCTTTAAGGAGAAGCTTTCTATGGTGCCATAAACATCCTGATTAGACATGAGCTTCTGACTGAGCACACCCTTGGCTGCTGTGAATTCTTCAGATTGTTGTCAAGAAAAGTCTGATATCTTGCATTGGACTTGCTGTGATTTTTTTGTTTTAATCTTCTGGACAGCGATGCCTGTCGAGGATGAGGAGAGGTAGTAACAATATAGCCTATGGAACTTGTATGTGTGTCACGCTTACTCGCTGCAGTGTGACCCTGTAACTCTGATGGGAGCTGCTCAGTGGAGCACTCGTTAGCAAGTCTAGTCCCAAGGTCTGGTGCCAGCAAGTGAAATGGGAAAATCCTTGCATGTTCTGTGCTTTGCTGCATTTGTCTGCATTTTGTCTGTTTGGAATGAGCCCATTATCAGTTTGTTTAATTTAACTGTATTTTTCCAATGCTCTTGGGAAATGTCATTCTTCTCGTGTATGGGAATGGTTAGTCTCAAACTCAGTCTAGACAGCCAAGAGTGCATGTTCTGTCATCGTTCCTGCCAGTCCATAGTATTTATAATACACTCGTCACAAGATGACATAAGTAAAACTTTCAGATTTTCAATCTGTCATAGACTTGACCTATAGTCATCTTGTTTTTATACAGTATTAGTAGCTTCTCTTTAGGTAGGATAGGCAAATGTCTCACATCAGCACATAGAGGTGTCTGTTTTCCCTAGAACTGCTAATTCAGTTTATGTGGTCAAGCTTAGCTGAGGTTTAGATGCTAAGATTGTTTAGCCTTATAAAGATTTTATTTTAACTTCACAACTGCACATGTCATAAGAGGCTGTCAGTAAAGTCCATTTGTTTTGATTTCTCTGAAATGAGCCTTGTTTGAGTAGGTTCAGTGGAGTTGAGCTGGAAATTGTGGATTTGTCTGTTTGGAAGGCTGTAGTTCTGTGAGATGTTAAGTCTGTTCTTAGACCAGTCCTGTTTGTTTAGGTTTTCTTGTTTGTTTCTTGTTTCTAAAAGACATGGTCACATGCTAAAATGAATGTCTAGTAAAAATAAAATCTTTCCCAGAGTTTTAAAGGACTAGCTTTTATCTTGAAAGCCTTATGTGTGGATTAAGTATCTTCCAGCTAACCACAAGCAGCATAAAGAATTACCTGAATAATGTTAAGTGATTTGTGGATTTTTATAGGTATGATTGTGCACTTGTGTATGTGTGGGCTGTTAGGTACATAGAACTTCCAGCCATAGATCACCTTCTAAGTCATCCATGCTGAAGGTGGAGAAGTGTCATACGAAGAAGGATGTACATTAGAAGGACAATGTGTGTTCTGTGTTATGAGATTTTTCTCTCTGCTTTTTTACAGTTTTGGGGCCAGAACGCATTGCCCAAGTTAAGCAGCTAAATCCAATCTGAAAATGTTAGGGCCTGTTTCTTGGAGTTGTAGAATGCCAAAAGTTGATTAATGAAATGTCTTATGAAGTGTGAAAAGTCGCTAGAAAAAGAAATGGAATGTTCAGTACAATTCCAGACTTTGCCATTTGTGAGGAGAGCAGGAGAGGATGCTGCAATGGTTGCCAAGCCAATTGCTTGAAATATTCACCAGGGACAACTTAAGGTTGATTTAGACAAATCTGCTCTAGGGTATCCCTACTGTCTTTCTTCATACAACATGCTTCATGAGCGATTAGTGCTTTTGCTACAAAATGCTTTTATGATTTTAGCCCATCTGCTGCATACTTCTCTAAGTTACCTCTTCCATGTACCTTTGTTTGGACTTTGTCATTTGGCTCTTGAACTGTCTCCTTCTTGTGTTTGTTGGGCTCTGATGAACTATGGGCATCTTTTTCTAACCTGTGTTGGTGATGTACTTCCAAAAATAACTTTATTCCTGTTTTATTTTTCTTTACGTTTTGAGGTTCCATGCTGTGAAACTTTCCTCAGATATTTCCTGGATCTAGCTTCACATAATGTGTTTGTGGCAAGGGATTTTTCCTGCTGTGTAATGAATGTAACCAGTAAGTGAATATGCCTGGCCTTGCACCACAGCAGCTCTCTTCTCTTGTCAGCTTCATTTAGCAGATCGTGATGTTGATGGTGTGTGTTCTAGTGCATTGTATAACTTTCACAACTTCACTTCCAAAAAGCCTCAGGCTATAGACTGCAGACTTCAGTGAACACTTAATTACAATATAGGAGAATGTCAGGTAGGTAGACATCCTAGAATGAGTTTCAAAGCATGTCCTTTGCTTCTGCAAGATCTTACAGTCCTTGTGAGTATGTAGATTGCTGTTTTTTCTTGTGGAGTTTAAGTGTCTTGTCTCAAGAAATGCTACCTCTGCTTGTGGCAGTATTGCCTAGCATCCTACTGGCTGGAGAAATGTTCCCACTCAGGGAATAGCTCTGTGAACAAGTTATTGCCTGGTTAGCTGCAACATGAGCTGTTCTGTATTGTGAGCTACTTAAGAAGTACTGTGCCTGTCCTCCTTTGCAAAATTTCCTCCCTCAAATAACTCTGCATTTTCCATATAGTAAAATGTGTATGATCAATTTCCACTGAGGTGCCTATCCGGTAGTGTGTGTGTCTGTATCCCAAATCAGTGAAAGTATTGCTTTCTTTCAGTTGAGTCAAGTTCTTAGAAGCAGTCTTTAGAGTCATTATTAGATGCAGAAATTGAGTGAGTAGTAAAATGTATCAGATTTAAAACCATAATCCAGGTTTTTATGGAGGAATAAACAGTTGCCAGTTTGTAGACAAGGCAATTGCTTTTAATGAGTAGGACACACATGTCAATGGAAGTACAAATAGTAACGTGCTGTATTTTCAGTGTTTAGTGATGTCACCAATAAGTAATGTGAGTGATTAGTTATGGATTATGCAAAGGTATATAAGATATCTCATTGTCCTGGTTTGAGCCAGGATGAAGCCAATTTTCTTTTTACTGTTTTTTTGTTTTGGTTTGGTTTTTCTTTCTTCAGTGAACTGTCTTTCAGCACACTTGCTGAAACTAACAGCAAGTTTACCAGCCAGTGGACTCATAATGCCCAAATGTTTATAGTTGCTGCTGAGAGACCAAGGACACTTTGCTCTGCCTGTTAGGTCTGGTGCTTCGAACACTAAAGAAGTAGAAGAGTCGTATCTACAACCCTCCCATAGGGAGGAGTGGACTAGACAGATGGCAAAATTGGCCCAAGAGAGCATTCCATGCATATATATGTGACAGTTGGTATGAATTCAAGGATCATGAAAGTCATGTCCCTTTTTCTCCTCTCTTCCATCCATGGCTGGCATACGGGGAGGACTCTTGTCTGTTCATCTCCTTTGATCCCTGGGCCTGTGCATTCCTGACCCCTGTATTTCTTCTCTCAGCTCCCATTTGCTCTGCTGCTGTCTCCAACAGAGCAGTCTGGGACCTTCTAGAAACTGCTCGTGGCTAAGGAGAGTGTTGTGGGAGTTGCTGGAGGTGGGGAGGTCATAAGGGTTTTGCACATTCCTGCACATACTTGTATATATTTGTACATATTTTCTTTTATCACCAGTATTTAATTCAAGCTGTCTAGTTTAGTTTTCAATCTAGAAGCCTCTCTCCTTACTCTCTTTCTCTTTTCCCTGACTGAGTAGGAGGGTGAAGGGAGCATTCTTGTCATACGTTTAACTGCTGATCATGAGTTAAACTGTGACACACATAAAAGCCAGAATGGTTTTACTGTTTTAATTTGAAAGCTAATAAGATTATAGAACTTCCAAGGGTGATAATGTTCAACTGGCTTTGAGTACCATTGGAAATGAGTACAGTCTTTTAACCTGAGGAAAGTAGAATGCCTTCTGAAGTAAAAGCCTAAAGACAAACTAGGTGAAGACATTAAGTACCTCCAAAATTCTGACTGCATTGACTAAACAGAAGCACAGCTCCTACTAATGTAGGTAGCACCTTTGACTTCAGTAAATTGTCACCAAGAATGAAGTTATTAATTTTCATTAGAACTTCTAGAATGCTCATTGTGGCTCTTCTGTCTCATTGCTGTTGTTTTCCTTCTCTAACTAAGAAGTGTTGCACCACCTCTTTTATAGTTGTGTGGGCTAAGCTGATATGATAGCTGTATGAGATAGTTGTGTTGCAAAGCTGAACCTAAAATCTTGGTTTTGACTACACTGTGCTCTAGTTACCATTGCACAGCCTTTTTACCTTGGAGAAATTGCTTTGATTCAGCAGTAGTCCTAATGCTTTGAATGCTGCCTACAGTAGTTATGTTTTGGTAGGGTAGGTCAGTGCAGATTCTGTTGATGGTTGATACTTCCCAATTTTCCATACAGCTTTTAAGTACAAAATAGTGTTGGATGATGATGAATTTTCAGAATAGCTGTATAGCTTTCAGTGGTTGTGTTACACACATTTGCACTAAAATCTGGCAGGGACCAGGAATGAAAGGTCAGAATGCCATGAAGAGTTCCCAGCTCAGGTTGCCTTCACTGGCTTTGAAGGGTCAGTGTGCTGCCTTGGCATCCATTAAATCTCAGTTCTGCATCAAGCTTTGTGAGAACCTTTCCTGACCTAGAGGTCCCCTTCTTCCCCTTGGATTCTCTTGTTCTTTGGACTGTCTCACTTCCCAAAGTCTGAGAGTAAACTCTTTCAACAAAGCTTAGGTCAAGTTTCCTTAGAATAACGAGGGTTCATTCAAATTCACCAGTCGCTGCTAATGACTCTTTGTGTCCCTCCTGCTTACTGTGAAGCTTCTCATCAGGGGTGGTACAGTCAACAGTTTTCAGAACTGTATTAATGGTGTATAGCCTTATAGTTCAAGGCATGTTAATGTTATAAATATTTTTCCCTGACTTCACTATGCCTGTTAAAAATTATTTGCAAACAGGTGCAAGATTGTGATGTTGGAAATACCAAATGGAAAGCAGCGTTATCCAGGTCTTGGTCTGGAATTTTACCTCATAAGAGCAGTTTCACACCCAAAAGGGATCAAATAATTGCAGACAGACATTTGCAGGATTTCCAGTCACACTGCTGCATTTTTTGTTTCAGTAGACAAATCCAGATTAGGGTGTTGCTCTCTTTAAATGTGTAATTTTATTGTTCTCCATTATGTGTTGCTGTTACATAGGCAGATAAGCATCTTTATGCATAAACTCTCAGCCCAGATAAACTCCTCAATCCTCACAAAGATTGTCTACAAGGGTAGTGATGTTGCGTGCAGCTGCTGCTAAGTGCCTGCGAAGTGTTGCGATAAAATCACTGAGCAGTTAGTAATAGGCTCGAACAATTTCTGAGCTGGCTGTTGCCTCTTTTTGCTGAAGTCTGACAACACGTCTGAGACAAGCATCGAACAGTGATGTTACTCAGCAAAATATCACTTGCACTGGTTCTGTCAAAATGATCATGATACCCTTCATTAAAGAATACTTTTGCCAATGATAAGAAATTTTCAAAGTTTTTTCATACTTTCCTCTTCCTCAGGACATCTTTTTGCTTTGGAGCTTTTCTGAAACCGAGTCAGGTAATACCAGTTTTCTGTGACTTTGTGACAGTCTTGTCATCTTGGACTTCCATTTCCTCTGCAGAAACGCACGGGTTGTGTGGTCAGGAATTTCATGCATGAGTTTTCTGTCTCTTTCCGGTCAACTCAGAGTTCTCGTTTGAAAAATCTTGTGTTGTGTTGTTTCTCAAAAGGACAGTTACATAGTGGTGCCAGGTATGTTAAATTTCTTGACATCCCTTTCCTTTCTAATTGAAATAAATAGATGTTTTGGAACGACAAGTTCATTATGTGGACCATCATATTTTCTTGGACTGGAGCCATGCTTTTCTACTGGTGTTATTTCCATGCCCCACAGGGTACGGTCACATATCCTCTTATTATATTGAAAAATTTAATTGTAAACATATGCTTAAACTTAGTACATTCATAGATGTCATGTATGTAGTGGCAGAGATCTCTGTTCTAGAATGAGATCAAGTACAGGCAGGGAAATGTTAGTGCATTGTTTGAGGCATACTTTTATTAGGTTGGTGGTGGGTTTGTGTTTGTATGTATTAAGCCAGACTGCAACTGCAGTAGCTATAGTGTGACTGTTGATCAAGTTAATATAATTGCCAAATAATGAGCTTAATAAATGCATACTTGCTATTTATGATGGTAGACAGCAGTGTTTTGAGGCTTGTGGAGTGATGGGCAGGGTCATTTTTACAGGGCATTTAGTGTGGCCTTTAGCTTCAACCTGAACCAGTATGTCCTCTGTGATCTGACTTGTAAGACAATAGTGAAAGATCAGAGATACTAAGGGGAGGAACATCACATGCACAGTGATGTTTATTAGTGACTTTTCAGCTTTTAAGAGGGTGTGGAAGAAGCGTTTTTGTGCCTTCTGTGGCTATTGCTGGGCAATGTAGAACAGTAAGTAGTGTCAGGCTCCAGTTTAGCAAAATATTGACTGTTCATGCATTTGCATTCTAGTTGATAGGTATTAACTTGTAGTTCTAATTAGAGTAGAAATTAATTATTATTTACAGTCATAAAAAAGGTTATAAAACTTCATAAACAGTGCAGGTGATACTGATACACAGAAATTGTTTTTACCTTGGTTGAGCTGGAATTTATAGTTCCCCCCCCCCTTTTTTTTTTTAGAGAAGTAAATGGATAGGCTGTATGCACAAGGTACCTCATTCAGCTATTTAGCTTGTCTTTTCTAGTGATTCATGCAAAATCATGTCTCTAGGGTTCCCTGAGACCAGCTGCAGTGGTATGTTATGTGTGAGCATTGTGCATGTTTTCTAGTTGCTAATTTTAGGATATTGCTAATACATGTGGTATTGTAAGGGAGCTGGAAAGATAGATAAATGCAGTAGTGAGATAGGTAAAGATGGCACTGAAATGTAAATGGGTAAAATAATTTGTATTATTATAGGCTTTTGAAAATATCTAATATTTTTCATGAACAAAAACTCCAGTATAAATTAAAAACTATGTATAAATATGTGCATATGATAAAGTTACTTTGTATTTCAGAATATGCATAGCTTTTATTCTGTAAAGAAGGTAAAGTGAGGTAGTTTTCCTTTTGCCTTGGTTTGCACAGAAATGAAATTGCCAGTTGGGCTTGAAGTGAGCTTGACTGCAGTCCGCAGACCCATAGGCTCTGCCACACAGCATCTGCCCTTCAATGTGGAAGTGGTTGCATTTACATGTATTTTAGAAGTTTTGGGTTTCTGCCTACAGAGAGCCTCTTCATTCTAGGTGCCTAAAGGAAGGGTTTCTACCCGTTTAGAAATAATTTTTTCATTGTAATAAAACAGCCAAGCACCAAGGAACTCTCCAGTTAGAGCTGTTGGCTCATCTGTTACCTACCAGAGCTTGAGGCAGTGTCTGTCAAGATGCTGCATTTGAGGCCCGGGCTTGGTGTTCTGCTCATTCAGGAGTCATGAGTCATGCCTTTGTTATCCTCACTTTTTCTCAGCTGTCTTCAGTTTTTCTTTGTCTCTCCAGTGTACCTTCTTCATGTTCCTTATTCCTTCTCTTTATTTTTTCCTCTCACTTCTATGTTTGATCTGTATATTTTAAAATTCTTTCATTTTGATTTATCCCAAGGGTGGAGTGGAAAAACTCTTAGCTTTGTAGGACAGATTAAGTATGCAAAAGGTTCACAAATCACTTAAATTATACTCAGAAGTCTACCTGGGGGCAGAGAATAGAATATGCGGTCTCAATAATGAGCAAATTGGCCAAAGAAATCCAGTGACACATTATTTTTAAAGAGGAAATAATTACAGAAAGAATGACTTTCTGTGCTGATCTCATTCAGCCAAAGTTCAGCCGAGAGTTAAAAAGTTTCTCATTTTTTTAGTGGTCTGTTTAGTAATATCAGTTCACTCTGATATTCAGTTTTGACAGAGATGTTTGCTTCCCTTTTGTTTGATAGCTGTGGTTTCCCGCTGTACATTGCATACATTATGTGAAGAGGACTGGTATGCAGGGTAGAGCTGGCATCTTGGAGTCTCAATTTGGTGCTTGAATTTATACTCTGTATAAATGGTGTAAAATGTATAAAAGTTCTTGGAGTATGGACTGATTGCAAGAGTGATGTGAAGAAGTCTGGTTGTTGTATATAATGTCAACAGTGATATGAGTATTACTCATCAGTAGTCAGTAACTTCGTATTTAGGTCAGATTGTCTGAAAAAAGTTAGTAGCTATATACTGTATGCATGTTAGTAATGTGGGTATAGTAACTAGAGAAACCTGTGGTAAAGTTCACCACTAAGTGAAGGATTGCCCTGTATTATGCAGTATCCACTGAAGAGTCTGTGAGCAGCTTTGCATAATGAGGATGAAGAACAACCACTCTGTTATTATACAGGAAAATCAGGCATAAAGTACGATTTCATCCAAATGAGTTTGTTTTTCTAGTGTTTTGAATAGATTTATGACTTAAACTGTTTATCAGGCTGACTTGCTTAAGAAACACAATTGGTTTCTAGCTGTTGTATAGGATTTTATGAAGTGAGTGATCACAGCTCTCAACTGCCAAGGTTAGTGGGATGTTCCATATTGGCAGCATGTGCATAGATGAGTCTGAAAAAGGAGGAGTGAGGAGAGTGGAGTAAGGAGGAAAGGAGTTTTGAGTTCAGCTAATATGATTTTAGAAATATCCTAAGTGCAAAAATGTCTGCTTTGTAAAATTAGGTCCAAGACATGCTTTGTGCTTTGGTCAGACTTTTGTGGTATCTTCGGTTTTTTGTGTGTTTTTCCTGTTCAGTGTTACGAGTTAAAATCAGAAGCCTGGTCAAGGAATGCAAAAGGAAGTATGCGATGACTGTTGTATGCATTTTTTTCACTGTTATTTCCAAGTGAAAGATAGTCATTAAACTTCCGTGATTTATCAGCTTCTCTAGGATAGACGGTGGGAGGAAAGAAACCAGGGATTTAATCTTGATCTTGCTGAACTCATACAATTAATTTCTTTTGGAGGAGGATCATGCCCTAACTCAGCAGATGGAATAAATAATGTGTAAGCCTTCAGCTTGCTATTAATTCATGATTATTTTGCTTATCATAAAATGGGTGAGAGATTGGCATATCAGATGTTTTTATTCCCAAGCATAACTGCAGATCTGCAGAAAAAAAACCCTGGAGCAACTTAATTCTTTTGTGTGATCCTGTTTACTCCCTGTAAACCAGAGAAAATAGTGCCCTCTTAAGAACACTGATGAGCGAGATCTCAAATCAAGCTCTAAGCCTTATATTCAGAAAAAAGAGCCTCCAGAGATGCAGCTGTTTGGGAATCTTGCAAGATAGGATGGGAATATCCAGTTTTTGAGAGCTATGTGGTGGCCCAGGCAGATTTTAACCATTGCAAGGGCAGAAAATAAAGGAAGATACAGACATAGAAAATTGAAGGGTAAGATTGACCTCTGTTAGCCCATGTAAAAATGTGCCCCTTAGGTGAAATTTG
This sequence comes from Apus apus, assembly GCF_020740795.1. Taxonomy (NCBI): domain Eukaryota; kingdom Metazoa; phylum Chordata; class Aves; order Apodiformes; family Apodidae; genus Apus; species Apus apus. The sequence continues at coordinate 49,796,725 of NC_067285.1, read as the reverse complement.
GAGATGTGTTAATATTACCAATAATGATCTAATGTAGTTTCTGGGATTTGAGTAAATGACCCACTCATAGGGTCATTTTCAGTTATTCAGTAAACTATGGTGTATCCATGTGGCTTACAGCAATTTATGCAGTGAGGTTGCAAACCTCTCTCTGAACTTGTTCCAACATTAAATGGACCGAATATTTTCTGTTCTCTGCCTGAAAATCCTTTGATATGACAAAAGTGAGATATTCTGTGAGAACATGAGTGCCTTGTCTGCAGCACTCTGTGTAAGGCTGTTAGATGAATACATTGTGTCATTCACTGATGCAGTGTTTAAAATGGGGAAGGAAAAAAGAACCTAACCCAAAGCAGGAGCATATCCTTTCGATCTAACCCATAAACTCAGGTCATAACATCAATCTGAAGAGCTTTTGAAGGTCATGGAAAACATTTTGAGTGTTCTACTGAATGTAATTGGGGAATACAACATGCAGTATTTTGTGAGAAGGAAAGATGTGGCAAAAGCACAAATCTGAGGTACAGACCTCAAAGTGAGGTTTCTGTCAGAACTGCTGCAACACTTGCTGTATCCCTGTCTTTACAAGTGGGGAGCTTCAAAGGGGCAGGCTTTGACTAATAAGTGTGTTTATGACATCTTTCCAAATGGAAGATAACAACCTGCACATGTTGACTCTGGATTGCAAGTACATTTAGCTCTGTGATCATAGTCAAAGGTGAGCTGACAAAAAGGAGGCATTGTCTCCTGCGATGGATGAATGATAGAACATTCATTAAGGGTTGCTGATGATTTTTTAAATAGTATTTGTAAGTATCTCTATACGTCTAGCTACGTGCTTTTCACTGATGACATGCTCAGTGGACACAAGAATATTGATGTTACTTTCACTGATTTGAGTGGTGTTTATTATGGTCTCATTCAGTGCTAACTGAAGTAAGGCATCATCGGAAGGCTTTGCTGTAAGTAGAATGGAAAATTTGAATGAATTAATGACACAACTATGAAGAAGTCCTTTTTGTTTGTTCACAGTGATTCCTTGAACTGGAAGATGGTTGTTCTGTGGTCCCCAGATACCTCATAGTCCATGTTATATGTTGAGTCTCAGTAACTCCTGCAGGAGCCAGGATTAAAAACTTTTGGCAACTCCCTACACACTTAGAAACACCCAATATTTAACAGTTACTGAAGCACTTTGAGATCTCAAGGTCCCCAGCATTAAAATACTCTCAGCAAAATGCATTTTCTTAGAAACAGAGCGGGTGTACTTCTGGCCTTACACTGAGAGCCTTGGTGAACAGTACATAATGCTAGGAACTGGCTAACATGAAAAAATCCCAGATGTTTGAGATACTGCAATTTTACATTAGCTGGGAAAGTGCCTATCCATTTATACAGAAAACTAGGATGAAGGAAAAGCAGTAGTCCAGGCTCTTACGCCTGTTCTTTGGGCATAGTTGAGAATAGAAGGATGGCAGTTGTTTGTCATTGCTGTCACCTGAGTAATAGCTGCTGGTAGACAGTGTTGCAACTCTGCTTTCTTTTAAGGGCTTGTTTTCCTTATCCAGATACTGGAGAGATCTGGAGCCTTTGCAGTACTTAAATGGGCCAACTGGTAACTAGCAAAAGGGTACAGTGCAAACAACTAATTTTTTAACAGATCGTCTACAGTCTTTGTTCCTGTGGTGTGAAATATTCCATACTGAAACAATTTTTCATAGATGATACTAATGACTTTCATTGCAGACTGGCACAACAATAAACACTTTTTTTTGTGTGTGTGCATATATATGTGGGAAATCAGCAAAGGCATAAAACTGGAGCTGAGCAACGCTTCTGTTCGGCATGTCGGAAGGCTCAGGAGTAGGTAATGGTTCAGAATATGTTGAGGGTTTCTGTTTTGTTTTTCTGAGCTAATTGAGTAACTCTGTGATTATATTTTCCTATGAGCAGTGAGCTGTTGCGTGGGTATACCACTAAGATTCAGCCCACGCTGCTTGTGAACACTGGAAATTTTTGTAACCTTTCTCAGCTGACTCATAATCACAGCTGTATAAAATTACTCTTTGCTTAAAATTGCTCTTTATTTTTTAAAAAGCAGGCAACTGCCCTACCTGAACCATGGAGTTATTCTACAGAATTTACTCTGAAAGGGAGGCAGGAGCACCCCTGAAGGAAAATGAAAATTTTAAGTGATCAGGATAGAAGCACATGATATATATGGACCTTGTTCTACAGGGACTCCAGGCTGGCCTGCCAAATTCAAGCAGGAAAAGGAAACAGAGAAGAAAAATTCTTGACTTTTGAGTCAGACTTGAGGGTTAAGCCACAGTCAAGCCACAAATGCCCTTTAAATCTTTCTAGGTAGGATGGTGGAAATTGGATGTGATGGAATGCGGCTCTTGGTCAATGGAAAGTCCTGATCTAGAGTCACGTGAGGTTCACTTGCATATTTTATCTAAAAGACTTGTCCAAAATAGTGGCATTTCTTCTATCACAAGCTGAACTGTAGAAATTTTGCTTCAGTTGAGATTATTGAAACCCAGAGGCAAAGCTGCTTTAGAGACCCATTACAGGATAATATTCTGAGAAAATTGTTCTTTTGATGCCTTGATTTGAAACTCATGCTTCTTATTAACACCAGCTGCAGGATACCTGGAGATCTGTCACTGACAAGAGTTGGCATTAGCAAGAAAACAGTGTGAATCCACCTCATGGGTGTACAGGGTTAAAAAGCAAAGTAGGAAAAGAGAGACTCAGATTTGATATCTGTTAGCGATTTGAGAGCCATGTGATTGAAAAAAAAAATCTGTATTGAGCTGATTTTCAGGAAACCAACAATCCTGACAGATTGACCAATGCAAGGTGACATGAGAACACTGCCTCCTAATACTTTCATTTAGAGAAATATTTTTTTTCTTCCCAATTGAATATCAACATTCCCATGAAACCTGTCAGTCGAAGAATGAGAAACCGTTGCACAGAAGACTCTTAATTTTTATTTTTTCTCCTGACGGAGCTGTTAAGGGGTTTTTCTCTGCACCAGTTTTGCAGGGCAGTGTAGTACTATGGAAGAGCTGAATCCTCTGAGATGAAGACTTCTAGTCTTGCATGTCTGTAGAGAAGTTGCTGGAGACTTCTTTGAGTTACTTCTCATCGTGTTTATTTTGACAGCCACAATTGTCATATTTCACAAACAGAATACAGTGTGAACACAGTGTTGTTGTGTTTCACTTATTACACTGACCTAGAATATTCTATTTTACTGACTAGCTTGAATTTTTATTTATTCTGTTTATTTTTGGTTAGCATTTCCTTTCTTGGTGACATAGTTTCTGGGTAGAGCAAGGAGATAAAATAGCAGAATTCCAGAGTACCCATAATACCAGAATGATATGGTTTAATGTATCATTCAGTGTAATCTGGTGTATTACTCACTGCAGCAGGTGTGAATAAATTGGAAGATCTATGTGAAACCTAAAGCAATGTGTTGTCATATATCTAGGTCAGATTTTATTAGAGGAAGACATGTTGTTTGACAAATGAAAAGAGAGTAGCCAAATAATGTGCAAAAATTTTTTTGCTATGGTAAAACCAACTGTACAATACCTAGGCTTAAAAGTTCAGTGATTTTCTGACTTGCTTTGGAGATTGCTTGCATTTGTCTTCTGACATTATTGTAACTCTTAAATTAGTGCTAATAAGTTGTCTCTTTAACATCAGTTCAGAGCATTTTCAGTCTTAGAGAATTGGACCTACAAAGGATGTTACAGTACCCTACAAAAAAGCTCCCTCAAGGTCTTGCTTAACTACCCTGTGCAAAATAATCTAGTGAGAAATGCATGCCTTTGTCTGCTTCATTCTCCAGACCTAGCAGAAAAAGCTGTTCTTAACTTGTCATTGTTAACATAAGGTGGTATTGCTACCATAGAGTAAAATCAGTGAAAAGAAAGCACTTCAGCAGATTAAGAGGAGAAAACGTGGAACTGTTTACTGGAATTTTACTTAGTGCTCACTTAGGTTTCCTAGCTTGAATTAGAGCTATAACTTTTAGTATTCCTGAAGACAAGGCCTTAAAAAGGACTTGCTGCCTTATGAAAATTATCTTTGTTAGTTTAGAGTAACTTGATCTAATTCCTCATAGTTAATTCACTTTTTGTTATGCATGTAGAGTGGAGTATGATTTCTTATTACTAAATAGTTCAGAATGATATCTTTGGTGTCTTCCCTCTGAATGTGTAGAATCACAGAATCCTTTAGATTGGAAAAGACCCTTAAGATCACTGAGTCTAGCTGTTCACCTGGCACTGCCAAGTCCATTACTGAATCATGTCCTTAAGTGCCTCATCTACATGATTTTTAAGTATCTCCAGGGATGGTGACTCAACCACTTCCCTGGGCAGCCTGTTCCAATGTCTTTCAGTATCCAAACTAAACCTCCTTGGGCACAACTTGAGGCTATTTCTGCTTTTTCTATCACTTGATATAACCTCTCTGCAACCTTGTTTCAGGTAGTTGTAGAGAATGATAAGGTATCCCCTCAGCCTCATTTTCTCCAGGCTAAACAACCCCATTTCCCTCAGTAGCTCCTCATAGGGCTTGTGCTCCAGACCCTTCCCCAGCTTTGTTGCCCTTCTCTGGACTCTCTCCAGCCCATCAATGTCCTTGTAGTGAGGAGCCCAAAACTGAACACAGTACTCTAGGTGTGGCCTCACGAGTGCCCGGTGTGGGGGGATGATCCCTTCACGAGTCCTGCTGACCACAATATTGCTGATACAAGCCAGGATGCTGTTGAACTTTTTTGCCGCCTGGGCACACTGCTGGCTCATGTTCAGTTGGCTGTTGATCAACGGCCCCAGGTCCCTTTCTACTGGGCAGCTTTCCAGCTGCTCTTCCCCAAGCCTGTACCATCGCCTCGGGTGATTGTGACCCAAGTGCAGGACCCAGCACTTGGTGTTGTTCAATAACACACAACTTGGCCTTGACTCATTGATCCAGCCTGTCCAGATCAATCACATGAAGTTGAAAATTCCTACCAAGTATTTGAAACCTCTTGATTGCTGCATTTTCATGTGTGTGTTTGGGGCACCTTCTTGCTTCTTGAGCAGACCCCATTAATAATACTGTGCTTAAATAGCTTTTGTAGTTGTTACAGAATAAGTATATGCCTGTACTGGTAGGAATTTTTTTGTGCATCTAGAGTCTGCTGCATCTCAAAGCAATCAGTAATTGGCTGTACTTTTCATGAATTCTAATGATTTGAATACTTCCACTAATGTTGTGTCTTTTGATGTATTTATTGCATGATCAGAGAACATCTCCAAAGGGACCTGGTGTGTTCATATAATGTTGCTGAAGTCAGTATGACTACAGACTATTAGATAGCTAAAACAGTAACTTGCTTTCTTTACTTAACATTTGCTGCACTTAATATGTGATTCTTCCTACTGATTGCAGGTTTTTTGACCTTAGTCTCTTGAAGACACATTGAAGGATGTGGAAAAATGAAGTTATTATCATGACAATCTAGAAACAGGGCAACAAGACTTCACATATTGCTACTGTTCCTTTCCTTGGCAAATGTGATAATACTGTCTGTTCCCAGGTATGAGTTGTTTCTGTGACTTCACATTTTTTCCTGTTCCATGAAGTATGATAAATTTAGTCTTTTTCATTTTCCAGAAAACCAGCTATAGCTGTGTGGATTCTAGGTTGGTGTTTAGGAGAGATATAATCACCTCTTGTTTACAGATGAACAGATTTGTATTTTGTATATTTTAACCTTGTTTAAAAAAAGGTAGGAAAAAGTCCTTAGACTGCCAACTTAGACCTGGGACTTCCAGGTACCATGTATCTGGCATACTTCAATGTGTAAGGATTTGCTGACTTTAGCTGTCAGCTGAGTTGAAGGGAGTAAGATCTTGATGCTGTTTTTGTTTGTGGTTTTTTTTTTTTTTTTTGTGGGTTTTTTTTTCCTTATGATCTTCCTATTAGGTGTTGGAGTGAGATTTTTTTTTTTTTTCTTTAGGATTATGTCCTGATTACTTCAAACTAGAGAAACTGTTTATGATGAAAATTGCATCAGAAGTGGTACAGCTTTTCTCAGGATTTACCTTAACCAACTGGTTAGGAGTTCTCAAAAGAGGTTTACATGTGTAAAACAGTGAAAACAAAAAAGTCCAAGCAGTAAATAACACAGTGTTGTTATCTTTCTGTTAGGAAAGGCTGTTTCAACTTCTGGCATATTTATTTTAAATAACCCTATTAATACAGAGGTCTGTGTCATTCCGCTTGGCAGAAGTTAGCCTAAGCTGTTGAATGCCTGTGTATTCTTTGGACTGGATGTCATACTATTCTTTGCTAGGCACAAAGTGCAGCACTGGTAGTCTCTCTCTGCTCTCATTTATCTCCTTTTGTAAACAGAGCAGTTTCTGTGCAATTGAAACAAAATTTGCACAAACTCCTAAAACAAATACTAAATAAAAATACAGAGAAAGAAAACAGATACTGAATGATGAGTGATGCGTACAAATGTCTTCAAAGAAATAGAATATTTTACTGTCTGGTTTAGTGTCATAAAGGCTTAAAAATTATGGGCTTGTATTAGAACGTGTATCAGAAATTACATTTCAAATTATGTAATATTTCTTCTGCTAAAACCCCTTTGAAAGTATGTGTTCTAATGTGACCTGACTGTCTTGATGAGGCATCATTTTTCATCTAGTTTGAATTATTCTATAATTGCTTGGCTTCTGATGGGACTTAAAAAAGTTAAATAAAAATGATGAATGGCTTCTGAGAGAAATATTTATAAGCCTACACCCAGAAATATGCAGGTATTCTTTGACTCTGGTGAAATATGTTGGGGAGAGGAGATTTCTTTTGTGACACAGACTTAAATAGTAGTAGTTTATTTCTGAGAATGGCTTCTGTCTCTTTTGGTTGGGACAAGACGTTCTTTCCAATGAGGATAGTATTAGCTGCTTCTCTGGTAGTTCCTAAAACTCTTACTAAAAATTTTTCTTAGGAATGTAGAACAACTACTGAAGAGTATGTGATTAACCAAATGAGTAATGATCAGTTTTATAACATCTCTTGGAACCTCATTCACAACAACGACTGCTTAATGTGAGTTTTCATGTGCTTTTCTGTATGTAGGTAGCAAGTTATGTGGTTTTATTAAATTTCTAAACTTGTACGGAAAATGTTTTCTTCGAAGGTATACTTCCAAGGTAGGAATACAAAAATAACTTGTTATAACAAATTCAAAATTAAGTCCTAAAGTGCCTTAACTTTCTGCAATTGCCAATGAAAACAAGAACTGTAAAATTGCTTTCTCTGACCTCTGTCTTGCAGGCAATCTTACACTCATTTACAATAGTTACTGCAGAAGAAAACAATTATTCTTGGTGATTGAGCCCCCCTTTAGGCATCCTGACTTGCTCCAACTTTGCCTATTCTGTTCTTAGCCCTCCTCCCCTATCCTCATTCTAGCCCTGACACACATACCCAAAGAGGCCTTTTCCAGCTGACTGTTTAGAAATAGCTTTGTAAAATAAAACACCAACAATTAAAATAACTATATAGCGTTGTGTTTGATTACGCAGGGAACTGTATGTATTACACAATTAGACCTAAAAATCAATAGGGCAGTGCCAAATTCTCTGTTGACAGGGTATTTTGGCTGTCCCTTGAACCTGTGTCTACCAGCAACAATACCACAATTACGAAGCGCAGGACCCGTGTATCTAAACTTTTACCTTGCTGAGAGCAAAGAATGTGCCAGTTGCAATGCATTAGGCTTTCCCCTGACAAGCTTAAGGCATAATAATGAGACTTGCATGGAGAAGACTTGTGAAGTAATTCAGATCTGAGTTTTAGTCTGTTCATGCTTGTAGCTAAGAAACTGAGACTAGAGAGTTGGGGGAGAAAAAGATGACGAGTCATGGCTTTTATATCTCCTCTTTTTAATCACAGTGGTTGACTAGGCTAGGATGCTGACCTGTAGGCCAGGGGAGAGGCTCACATGCAGAGCCTCAAGACTCACTCCTCCAGGTTTCCCCTCTCCCTCAATCACAGAATATGCTTTGAAGCATTTTAAAGTGATGCTTACAGCAATACAAGCTGCTTCTTATTTTCCAACCTGACTCCTATTTAATTCTTCTAACATTAAATAGTTATTCTTGGTCTTCTTTTTGGTACCTATTTCATCTTTCTCCTGAGTTTCATGTAGGCATTTAGCTTTGTTTCCACTAAGGTAGAATAAATGATGATAATATTTTATCTCCAATTACAGTCAGTGGGGTATTGAGGTCTGTTTATTGTATCCCAAGTTACTTTTGCTTGTGAGACAACTTTTCCTTTCTTTATTAGAAGCATGAGGGGCTGAGAAACTCATGATTTCATGTGATCTACATTGGTGTTGGCAGGAGCCCTTGCAAAAATTACATGTCCATGTAAAATAGATTCCATCCTTCCTGGAATTTAGGTCTTGGTGATTTTCCTAGATGCATCACGGTTGGTGTGTGAAACTTTCAATGGTACAATCTAATCAATACCATTAGTGTCAAGGTACTTTCCTAATGCCTCTTGTGTTTCAAGTGAGATCTGAGATCATGAATGGTACAATTTCCTGGAAAAAACTTGATACTTATTTTCTAAAACTTGTATGTAATATGGCCACTTCTGAGCTGCATTAACATTTCCATTTCATTAATTGTGACCTAAGATGGGTGGTCCTTATGTGGTTTCCTAATTTTTCTCAATTACTTGATTCTGGGAAATAGACACATGTAAGCAGCTTGCATGTTAATGAAAATGGATGTACATACTCCAGAGAGTGTAACAAATTAAAGTTATATTTTGAATTTTCTCCACTAATGAGGACTTTTATTTGTAGACCTTGAAACAGCATGTTAGTTCCACACTGATTTTTTCGTGTACACATTTGCTGCCTAGGAACAATTTTTTAATGCATGGTACCTGAAAAAACAGTGTTGAACATGCCTAATTCTAAACATAAAATAAATTGTCAGAAGGCAGAGTGGTTTTATTAAGGAAAATAACTTTGACTAATTGAAAAGCAAAATTCTCAGTGTATGGGTGGGGGAGAGTAATTGAAAATTTGAAAAATAGTAAACTATCTTCAGAAGCAGAATTTTCTAAATAATGTTTGTGTATCTTAGGGATTGTAGTGTCCATTGTGCATAGAAGCTGTCTTATGCCAAAGTCAGAAGTGTTAGGAGTTGCTAGTTTTAGTGAAGTGATGAAAAATAATTTATAAAATAAAAACTGAAGTTCCAGTGTAAGTGATACATGGAGACAAAAAAACCAATGCTTTTGAAGGAGAAATATTTGTGGGAACAATGAGGAAAAACTTCACATTTGCTGTAGGTGGTTCTTTAGAGTTTTTGTTCTGTAGACTTTCTTGTAATATGGATGAATTCTTATTATTTATCATTAAAATATTAATTGATGGTAAGGTTCAAATTGCTCTTTATGATGGCTTTTCCTTATATGGAAAGATTTCCCAGTATACTTAATGAGGCTTGCTTCAAAAGAAGTAGATGTTGCCTCACAGTGTAAATATTTGCTGTATGGGTAGTTTCTCTTAAAAGAGTAAACTTCATGCCAAATTCCAGTGTTTTAGTATTTTTCCCAACTTTCTATACTCTGTTCCACTTTATGTAAATCCACAAATACTATTTAATAGTCTGTGATTGTTTATGCAGTTGTTTTGATTGGGCAAGGATTTTCTTATTCAGCTCCTACTACCCTTATTCAGCCCTTCAACTGAAAAAAAGCTGCTGAGGCAAGTGACAACAGAGACCTAGTTTTTATGTTTGTGCTTTGTCCTAGAAATATCTTCATGCTTGTGCTCCACCTCTTGCTTGTCTAGCATCCAAACAGCTGGCATTTAAGCCTGCTTGAGGTGCAGGCTTTAGGTAAGCTCTGCCTAAGAATGCCTGAGAGCCTGGGCCTGATAAAGCACCATGTACTGTGTGATGATCAGGAAGAACAATGGTTCATGTTTTTCTCATGATTGTCTTGGCCTTTACCCAGTGCATCACACTGCTTTACATCATTAATACGGGGCATTTACATTTGGAGTGGTTATGTGTGATGAAGTAGTAGAGGGTGAGTAGATGATCCTGTGAAGGCATAGAGAGCAGCTTAGAAGACATGTAATACTATAGTCTACTTCCTGGGTCATATTCCTGTACAGGATGTAAATGAGGCCAGAGTTCTTGAGCATTTTTCTGGGCCTAATGAAATATGTATGTGCGTGTATGTAGATAGGAATACAAATGTGAAGTTAAATGTCTTCACATTAGCATAGCAGCTTTGCCTGCCTCTTTCTCTGAGGTCCCATATAACTTTGTATGTAATGTGAATAGGACATTATAGTATTACAGCTTTGGGAAGTGTCCTGGGAGCTTGCCAGGCAGAAGAATAGTTTAATATTACCTCTGTCTAGAAGCAATTATATCCAGGAAAATGCAATTTAGATTAGATGTCCTAAAGGTTTCAAGGCTAATTTCCCCTTAACTATTTCAAAGCCAGGTGGTGCATCTAAAATCACTAGTTGGTTTCATCATTTGCCAAAGTGCTCATGCTGTAGCTGAGCTTGTGCTGGGCAAAATACCAAAAACAAAGGAAGAGTCAAGGAAATGCCTGTAAGATCTGATATTATTTGGAGTGCTCAAACGTTCAGTTGCTTTGGTTTCAAGCCTGAGTGATGAGATTGACCTGTGGAACAAGCAGGCCTTACTGAGGAGGAGGGGTTGGATGATGAGAAAGAGGGAAGGCTCAGCGGTAGTTACCTGGCAAGTGGCTTCTGAATGGAGGGTTGACATCACAGATGGGATCACTTAATCCATGCGGTGGGGCAGGAGGACTAGTCAATTGGCGATAGAGTGGAATGAGGCTTTGTCTTTGTGAGGAAGGGAGAATTGTACCTTAAGGGTCGATGGGCTCTGGAATTGATTGTCCTTGTAGACACAGCTGCCTGTCCCTCTCATTTTCTTTCCCTAAGGTTTCTGTGATACTTAAGCTGTTTAGTTTTTGGGTTTGAAGGATACTGAACAGATGAATTTCTGTTCTTTTCCTACATAAAGGGAAGACAATATAGGGATGCAAGCTTTTGCTGTTTACCATACTGACTCTTAGCTGAGGTGGCTCCTATGTTTAGAAGTGTACATCTAACTCCATCTGTGGCTGCCTGACACTGAGCTGTTGACATGAATGCAGAGGAGCAGATAGTGTAGCTGCTAGTGAGCACCGAGAACCTCCTGAGCTACTGTTTGGCAGTCCATTCCTTAAGTGATGGTGCCATATTTTTCTCCCAAGAGCTGCTTGTTCATTGATATTTTATCTCCTCATGAGGTTTCTCTGGTTATAAGTTAATGTTGGTTCTGATTTACCCTTGCACCTCCAGACCATGTATAAATTGACTGAAATTCAAGAAATTAAAGGTGATTTTCTTAATTTTTCATAGATGTGGTTTTGCTGCTAAGATAAGGGAAACATCTTTATTCTGAGCAGCTCTACTTCGCCCTTTGCAATACTTAGCTTTTTAACCAGGCAGGAATGGCCAGATGAGCCATCTGCCTGTTATCCAGAACAGTTCCCCATAGCAGAAACTGATAGAGCCAACTTCTTTGCCACTAGTGCAGCTCTGGGAAAAGATTTCAAAACAAGACTAAAGAAGAGTTATTTTCTTTCTTCTTTTTTCTTGCTGAGGTCTTGATCAAATCCTGGCCTGAAACTGTGGTCTTTTTTCTTATTAAATGTTCCTTAAACAGGCTATTTAAGATTGGCAAAAACTACCTGCCTGGCTTGCTTGGAGTATTTTTTCTTCAAACTACTGATTACTTTTGTGGTTTTGTACTGTACAGGACTGAAAATTTTACCCAAAGGCAAACTACTTATCTGAGTTGATACTTGCACGTGAAGGTTATTCTTGTGATATTTATTTTTTTCTATTTATATCTGTGGAAGGATGATTCTTGCATTTCCTTGACAAGTCTGAGTCATCTGGTTTTAAAATATTAGTGCAATTGAGAATGTACACTGGAGGATTTACAGTTTTAAATTAATATGTTTTAAAGCCAGAAATAATGGAATATATCATAAGCTTATACAGGAATATTTTTCCACTTAACTATATAAGCCAATATGGAATATTTTTTTTCCTGTTTCTATTAATTTCAAAGGGGTTATCTTTAGTTATTTGCTTTGTCTAACTCAGGAAAGTATGCAGTAATCAAGCCCCGAAATTGCTGGTGTCAAAGAATCAAGCCCTTGTCCCTAACACTGCAGTCTTATTACAGTGTGAATTTTTTTTATCTCTCTCTGCTCCAAAATGACAGTGATAAGCTAATGACCTTGAAAAATAGCAAATTAAAATAGGAGTCTTTGCAGAAGAGCTCTGGTCTTGGATGTCTTCTTTGTGCAATAGGCAATAATAGCTGTACAGAGGCACACATTCAGAGTTTCTGAATTTCACCCATGATGTGCAGAAAACAAATGCACTGTTAACTAGCTAAATGCACATACATGTGTTTAACCTGGCGGAGACATGCTACTGATTACAGTTGTAGTTGTGACTGCTTTGAGAAATAATTTAGAAAAAATACAAAGGCAGAAGGCACCCAAGTGGTGTTGAGCAACTTTAGTTAAGCTATACTTAGAGCATTTTACTAAATATGAAACTGAAAGGGAAAGGATGTACAGACCATTTGATTTTTGGAACACTTATATTGTGATATAATACATCCATTTTTACATCCTTTTGGAGGGATGATTTGACTGGTGGATGCAGTTAAAAGGGAGGATATACAGGCTGGTGTTTGAATGTCTTCATACTTGGACAGTGATGCCTTGTCATCCAATAGAAATTTTGCAGCAGAGGTGCCAAGAATGTGTCTGGTCTCTGTGACCCATCACGATGCTTTTTGCATCCAGGATCATGCACATATAACATTAATCAGTCTATAAGAAGACTGTTGCACCACCTGTGTAGTTCACCATATACTCCTCTGGCACCAATGTACAAGGAGAAGCATGTACCTAAACGTCAGTCAGTAACATCACCAGAATTACCTTCGAAATTATCAGTTGCCTGTCATCGCAGGTCTTTCTGCTATTAAGACCAGCAAAGAGGAAATGAAAGTCTTGTTCTTAAGTCACCTCTTTGTTTATTTTGAATATTGTTAAATTACTTCCAGTGTTGTCAAATAACACCATCTCCTGTAGCCCTTGCACATCCAGTGCTTGTGCCTTTTGAAAGAAGAAAAATGCTGAAATCTTTGCCTAGATGGAATGTGAGTTGAAGCACTCTGCAGTAGAGGGGAGCTGAATCAGCTGTTTGCTGTGTGGTGGTAAAAAAGAAGACTTGAGTCTCTGGGCTTTTAATTTGAGGTCTGTTGCCAGTATTACATAAGAAAAGGAAGGCTCAAAACTGAAATGACTAACTTAAAGCCATAGGTTGTAATTGTGTAACATTTAATTGAGCAGGCGGGGTGCCTCACCCATGGGAAGTCCCAGGGAATTAAAAGCTCCAAAGTATTTTCTAGAAATCAGTTACTTCCTTTGGAAAAACAAAAGAGGAGGAGGAGGAGGAAGAATCTCAGCCCGCCATTATGTCTTGTGGATAGATGACACAGTGATATATGAGACCAGCCCTGCTTTTGCTATTATAAATTCCCAGCAGTTGCAGGGAACTGCAATGCACTCTCCACAGGCAGGCAGTCTGCCCACACTTGAGACCGTGAAGGACTGGGCCCAGAGTGATGTTTTTTGCCACAGGTCTTCTACAAGTCTCTTTTGGTTCAAAGTATTTTCTTTACACACAGACACAAAAACCCCAAACCAAAAATCCTTGTAAATAAAATCTGAGCTGAGCTACAGTAAAAAATGTGCCTTGGAAGATGATGCAATGATTCCCTGGCTTTAAATTTGAGAGCATGAGAAGACTTTAAGTGGGAAGATTTTGACTGATGATCCAAGGTGTGTGTGAGTAGGAGTAGGTAATAAAGAACCAGAAATGAATAAAGAAGGAAATTATGAAACAGGAGCTAAAGGTAGGATCTGGCAGATATGTTGAGAGAGATGGAAGAAACAGACCTTGGAGATAAAGAGGATTGAAGGAAACAGAAAATGGATTATGAAAAAGGCAAAATAAGAAAAAAGAAAAATAATAAAAGGTTTGTAGGGTTTTCTGGAACAAATAGGTTCAATGTAAAATTGAGATCGTAACTGCATAGAAACGATGATGACAGTATATGACATGGGATGCAGAACTGGGGTGCTTGAAGTGGAACTGGCTCATCTGGAAGGGGAGAAGAAGGCGCACAACATCGTGAATAGTGATGTCTGAAGTGAATCACTTCAGAAACCTTGCATGGTTCTTTTGTGATGTTTTCAGTTCAGAGCCCTCTTTTGAGGGAAGGGTGGTCAGGATCTGATGCTGTACCTTTTTGTGTATTTCCCTCAGTCCATGTGGGTGGACATGGTTATAATACAGGTGAAGATATATACTTAGTCTGCTTTCCTTTCTTACCAGTGCCATGTACATTTTATCCTCCCTTTTTCACGGTTCTTCTTAGACATCTCATTAATATTTCCTGGGATGTCAGTGAAGTCTTGTTGAGTTTATTTACAATTTCTAGATGCTTTTTAGTATTGTGGTCCCTCCTTCTGCAGGGGTAACTTGTAATCCTGTCACGATCCGGTGTTCGGATACGTGGCACTTTTTTATTAAAGGTGATCCCAAATGGTGAAATTAAGACGCAAACGAGGTCAGATGTCACACGCACAACAAACTTTTATTAGAGTAACACAGCAAAGTCCCTAGAGCGGATAGGACAGGGAGGAAAACAGAGACAGAAAAGAAAGGAGAAAGCAGAAATACAGAGGACAGCAAGCGAGAGCATAGTTACCACCACGGTCCAGCGATGTCGTCGGTGGGGAATTGGTTCCTGCTGGGGAAGTGCTTCAAATGCACCCATAGTGTCACAGATTTTTATACAGTTCTTGCCCACTGCACCCCCACTTTTCTCCCTGAATAAGGGAGAAAATCCTGCTATCTTCTCTGTGCTCCTCCGAGATAGCAGGGGGGTAGGTATGGCTCCAGGGCTATGTCCTGCAGATAGTCTTTGTTTGGCTAAGTGTTAAGACCAGCCATTTCAAAGAGGAGGTTGAGACAACTGGCACCACAGGATTAGTTTATTGCAGTGGAGTTTCAGTCCTAAGAAGTGGCTTGAGACCAGCACTCTTTGTCTTGTCCTGCTAAATTGGTGGTTTTCATGAGATATCATATCAAGGCCTGGTTATCACTGAATACTCTGTTCCCAGCACCAGCTGTAGATATCCTTTTTCTTTTTCCAAGCTCAGCATGTCCCACATTAAACTCCCCAGTTCTACACATTGCAGGAGGGGAAGCAAAACAGTTGAGTGGGTTGCTGAGACATCTCTTTAGTCCATCAACAAATGTTGTTCAACTCTCAGATGCCACAAGACAGACAACAGATATCCTGAGTGCCAAAGTCCATCACTTATCTCTTGGATTGTTCGAGACAAGCACTGTACATTCTGAATGCCACAAATCCTTGATACAGACTTGGAGTTTCGCTATATTAAGAAGCATTCTGTGTAAATTGTTTCATCCTCACTGAGAAATTTAGATTTTGTTGATCCTGTTCTCACTATTATTTAAAGTTTGTCTGTCTTATGTCTTATGTCTTATGTCTTATGTCACTCAAATGTTATATTACTTTACAGGTGCCTCATCAGACTTATCCTCTACTTATATAATTTACAGTTGTTGCTGGAGATGGTTTGGTGTAGTCTAGTAATCCTGGAGAAGAGCCTAGGAAAATACAACTCAACTCTAAAATATCTTTTTTTTTATTTTTATTTTTTTTAAAATAAGATTTAAGGAAGTGGTGAATAATGTAATAAATCATGAGCTATTAACAAGACTGTTTTACTGTCAAAATCCCCACTAGACACATGTACCACTAATAGGACTGGTAAATTAGGAACTGTGTAAACTGAGATCCTGCTTTCATTCTGTGGAAAAGAGTCACACTGAAGCCAACTCGACATTGGCAATACATAGTGCATCATGTAATAATTATTATACTCAAAGCTTAACTTAAAAAAAAAAATCAAACACCCTCTGGTTTGGTTAGCCTGTCATGCAGTGACTGACAACTATACTTCAACAGCCCTTACCTTAAAAGGAAAGCATGTGGTAGGATGCGTTGCTGTTATTTCAGGCTAGTATTACAAGGAGGGATGTGAACTGATGCCAGACTAGATTCTGTCAAATCCTTTTTATTAAATAAAATGCGGGATGGATGTTTTATCTTTTCAGCAAGCTGTCCTTCAAGAGGTCTAGGATCCTTGTGGCAATACTTTTCCATACAAGACTGTTTGGAGCCAAAGTGCTTGCTGGCCCCTTGGGTGTTAGGGTTTGGGAAACCCAACCTGTTTGGTGTCAGGCCTGAAGACTGCAAAGGAACCAGCAGCACCTCTCAGGGAGTAGTGTTGCTTCCACTGCTTCCACTTCCTTCCAATGTGTGGTCTCTGAAACCTTCTGTGACAAAAGAAGAAAACTTGTAGAAATTGAGCATAATTTTGTTTGGTTTGAATTTTCCGAACTTTTGAAAGAACTTGATTTTAATCTTTATCACTTATCTAGGGGCATATATCTTAGAAAATCTGCTCTGAAATTCCAAGGGCGAATGCTATAGATTATGTCCCAGTCTTCCACCTACCACTTTGAAAATGAAATCCTAATTTTGCAGTTTTGTTTTCATCACAATGTATTGGTCTCATTTACTTAGGATAAGACTAAAGTCTAACGGAAATTGGTCACTAATTGCTATAGTCAGTGGTATGGAATTTTGTAATCTTTTTTGTAGAGGGATGTGTTGTTATGGTACTAGTCTGTAGTTTAACCCAGAATTAATTAGTAATGACCATTAGTGCAAAGATTTTGTGCTGCACATATCATTGGAGCGGGAATGTGGAGTTGTCTGTTGGGAAGAGGGTGAGGAAGGAGGCAGTCCTGTCCTTAGTTTCAAGATCTGTATCCCTGTTGTACTGAAAACTGTTTCTCATCTCCACTTCTCTAGTTTAATACAACTCTATTGTACAAGGGCAAATAGATGTACAAGGGCAGTAGATGTGGTTTATCTGATTTCAGTAAAGCATTTGGCACTGTCTCCCACAGCATCCTCATAGATAAACTGAGGAAGTGTGGTCTTGATAGTCAGGTAGTGAGGTGGATCGTGAACTGGTGGAAAGGAAGAAGTCAGAGAGTTGTGGTCAATGGGACAAAATCTAGTTGGAGTTCTGTGACTAGTGGAGTCCCTTAGAGGTTGTTACTGGTACTGTTCAATATTTTCATCAATGACCTGGAAGAGGGAACATAGTGTGTCCTCAGCAAGTTTGCTGATAACACTAAACTGGGAGGAGTGGCTGACACACCAGAAGGCTGTGCTGCCATTCAGTGAGACCTGGACAGGCTGGAGAGTTGGGCGGGGAGAAACTTGATGAAATTCAACAAGGGCAAGTGTAGAGTCTTGCATCTGGGGAAGAACAACCCCATGTGCCAGTACTGGTTGGGGGCTGACCTGCTGGAGAGCAGCGTAGGAGAGAGGGACCTGGGGGTCTTGATGGACAGGAGGATGACCATGAGCCAGCAATGTGCCCTTCTAGCCAAGAAGGTCAATGGCATCCTGGGGTGCATTAGAAAGGGGGTGGTTAGTTGGTCAAGAGAGGTTCTCTTCCCCCTCTATTCTGCCTCGGTGAGGCTGCATCTGGAATACTGTGTCCAGTTCTGGGCCCTTCAGTTCAAGAAGGACAGGGAACTGCTTGAAAGAGTCCAGCACAGAGCCACAAAGATGATGAAGGAGTGGAACATCTCCCTTATGAGGAAAGGCTGAGGGAGCTGGATCTCTTTAGCTTGGAGAAGACTGAGGGGTGACCTCATCAGTGTTTACAAATATGTTAAGGGTGAGTGTCAGGAGGATGGAGCCAGGCTTTTTACAGTGATGTCTAGTGATAGCACAAGGGGCAATGGGTACAAACTGGAGCACAGGAGGTTCCATGTAAACGTCAAGAAAAAAGTCGTTACTGTGAGAGTGACAGAGCACTGGAACAGGCTGCTCAGAGAGGTTGTGGAGTCTCCTTTGCTGGAGACATTCAAAACCCACCTGGACATGTTCCTGTGTGATGTGCTCTAGGTGATCCTGCTCTGGCAGGGGGGTTGGACTAGATGATCTTCCGAGGTCCCTTCCAACCCTTAAGATTCTGTGATTCTGTGAAATGCTTTTCATGTAGGAAATGAAGGACTATTTCCCAGGGTTAGGGCCAAGACCTGTCAAGTTATCCAGCTGGTCTGCTTTTTGGACTAGGTCCTTGCCCCAAGACAATGTGTTAGGAACAAAACAAATAGTTTAATGTGAGATGAAATTGTACATAGCAGGTGCTTGCCATGTTGTGCAGAGAATTATTGCAAGATGCTCAGATACTTCAAGGGTGGAAGGAAAGTATGCCAGATAAAGAGCAGCTAGGTGATTTAAAGGCTGTTATGGGGTGACTGAGGCCAGTACATAATTTTTCTTTTCATGCAGTCTGTGAACAATATTTTCTTGAATACAAAAAAATCTTGATAAGTAAGTATTTCGAGGCAGTTCTGTGGGATGGAGGAGAAAGGTGAGTAGTCAGCATGTTGGCAGAAAAAAAATGGAAAAACTGATCTAGATGTTGATAGCTTGTGCAGTCATGTGCTCAGAGTGACTCACTATTTTTTCCTTTGATTTATTCAATATTAAGGTGCGAATTTTAGGAACCATATTTTATCCAATGAGATTTATACCTAAAATATCTTTGCTTCAAGACAAATGCATAGCTGCTTAGCAGAGTTCAGGACTATCTCACCTAAATAACCAAGTGATCTTACCTAGCAACATCTTCCCTCTGCTGCACATGTATGTTCTTCCCTTTTTCCATGGTGCTGTTTGGCTGAGTTCAGCAGGAGATCATCAGGGAATAGTGAAGATACTCACGTAGTCAAAAATGAATGCATTAAGATCAAACTAAAAGAACAGAAAACATAAAAAAGGTATAAAAGCTCTTGGAAATTTTAGGACACTGTTGGGAAAAGTTGAGGGATCACAGTCTCTGAGGAATAAAAAGTGGGGCAAAGAGGAAGGAGCTGTGACCTGCTTAGCTCAGGACTCCTCCTAGCTACCAGAACAGGAAGAGGTCAATACCCTGGCCTAAGGACTTGGCATTTGAGTGCCTTCCAGAAGAGCATCCTGCTGAAAGAAGGAACTGGTCCCCTACTGAAGGCACTGTGCAATGTCATTTCTCTCCGTCTTCTTTCACAGGTAGAAAATACGGCTGCTGTTGATAGAATTACGCAGGACCCAGGGTAGACCTGTAAACTCCACAGCAAACAGCTATTATTAAGGTCTCTGCCCACAGTGATCTCCACCTGAAATGAAGGATAGGTGAGAAACAAAGAGGGTGAAATGATGTACTGAATCTTGTTCCAGATTTCTGAGAGAGAGCTGGGAGTAGCTCACAGTCTTCCCTTCTGGGGCACTCGCCTGCTGTACTGCATTTGTCATAGAACAGGATACCTTACTGTACTAGTCGGGGTGGGGAATGAGTGGCAGGCAGTCAGAAACTGAAGTTACTACTTTGAGGCCCCAAACTCTGGAGTTGTATGGGTAGTATTAGGCTAAATTAGGCTATTACTGCAAGAGTGACAGCAGGTGGGTGGGAGGAAGAAGACCCTCTATGGCTCAGTGGCTGCTCAGAGGTCCCATGAGTCTTAAAACAGGATCTTGGGCAAGTGAATGTTTCTGAAGTACAGTAGGCTTTCTATAAGAGACATGCTTGTAGACCCTGGGTAAAAGCACAAGAACAGAAAGTCATCCCTGTGGGTGCTGGGATAGGTTCAGGTCTTGCACCTGTAGGTGCAGTTCATGATGGAACAGATCTGACTGTAGTAGAATGTCAGTCCCCATCCTCGTGCTTTGAAAGGCATTGCTGCTTACACTATTGCAGCAGGTACTAAGGGCTGCCATATGAGCTTGGTGTGGCAACTCCTCAAGCCTCATGTAGGAAATTAGAAGGACAGCTCATTCAAAAGGACTATAATCCCTACTCAGGAACCAGCAAATAGTATCTTCTTTCAAATGTTTTAGTCCACAAAGTTATTGTATCTACACTATACTGGGTAGGTTTGTTGTTGTCCTCCATCCTGGATAGACACTGACTGAAGGTGGGATGGTGACCTGGAGTGTGGGGTGAGAGGACGTGATTTGAAGTCTCACTGCAACTCTCCTTCATCCATACCTTTGCTGTTCCCTAATGATGATCCACTCTTTTGATGCCTTGATTTGAACAGTAGAAACGTGCATAGTGTAGAACAGGCATGCCACGAGCTTTAACCAGATGAAATTACCTGGCTTGTTGTGTTGCATATAGAATGCCTGTTTTCTCATAGTTTGTTTTGTGTCTCCTTCTCACTGAATGAAGCTAGAAGATAATATGCAGAGTGATAAATGAAGTGAGAACATTGGGAAACTGAGCAATATAGGACAATTTTACATGCTTTGCACCTGATACTCATGTTGCTGAATTCTGATATGGCAGTAGAGATTTTGGGCTTTTTTGTCCCTTAGGAAGTTGAGATTACTGATTGATTCATCTTGTGGGTTCTAATCCCGTTGCCCATAATGTGTGCAGTTTGGATCATGTGTTACCATGAACCGCTGCTTACTGCACCCAAGGCGGTGCCTGCAGAACTCCTACCAGGTGTAGTCTGCACCTCTTTGGAGCAAGCTCTCTGCAGTAAGTTTGTTGCAAATTGGGTTTTATACGTCACAACATGTAAGCCCAGTTTGAGGTTACAGTGAGCAATAGTTCCAGACTTCTTATTGTAGTTATGCGGTTCAAGCATTTTTTCCTCTTCAAGGAGATGAAGTAGAGCCTGAAGAGTTTTCTGATTGTTAAAATGAAATTAATGACTTGATCCTGCTTCCCCTAAGCCAAGAGGTTTTTCTGAGTAGCATGTGAGGATGTTTGCAAAATCATCATTCATCTCTTTACTGCAATCTGAGGATCAGAGACTGCTGTTGTGTACTGGAGTGAAAGTAAATGGATTAAATACTGAGTTTAAAGTCTTGACCCTCAATCCTTTAACCTTATTATGATAAAATACACGCGGTTTTTCTTCCTAATAAATTTAGTAATCCATGTTTTAGTTTTCTGTGTGCTCTTTGCTTGAATGCATCATTATGTTAACTGTGTTGTAATAATAATTCCAATGATAGTGCTGCTTCTGCTTCATTTAGGTAACAAATATCCCTGCAGAAGAAAGATGCAGGCTTTTATAATTGCAATACAGGAAAGCCCTTTCAGCAGTCATCAGGACAAGTTGTAATTAACTTAACCAACCATCAAGGTTAACATCTCTTGGCAAAACTCTGTGGAAAATCGATCTGAGAAATCTACAGGGAATTAGTGACTTCAGAGTTTTTGCCTCAGGGATAAAAATTCTGTAGTCAGGTAAATGTGTGCTCCCTTTCAGCATCCCTGTGGGAAAAATATATCCCTATGCTTTAAACTATTAACCTCTTCTCTATTTGTAAAGACCTTGGGTGGCTGAGTTTATAAGAGAAGAGGGAACAGTTAGGAAAACAAGCTAAGCTTATTTTTCCAATGTAACAAAAAATTAGAACTGTTGTCTGCAGTTTTACCAAAGGCTCTCATGTGTCTGTTTATGTGAGATTCTCCAAACTTGTGTGGTTTCAGTTGAACAAAAAAAGGGCTTGAGATTTTTACATTTCTTTCAGCCAAAGAATATGTTAGACATCCACAGGGGAAGGGGAGTAAGCCATGAAAAATAAGCTTCTGTGAGGCTTGGAAACCTCCCCAGTACTGGCTTGCGACAGAAGCCTAACCTAATTTGTCTCTGTCAGAACCTTTGGGCTGAATTCCGCTTTGACTTGCACCTGATAGAATCCCATTGATTTTAGTTAGGATGCTTCCAGTGTAAGCCACATCAGAGTGTGGCCATTTGCTTTCAAGCTGGCTCAATACTGAAGAAACTGGAGATGCTGTGATTTTGAATGTGTCTGTTACTGATACTCCAGGAACTGCTATATTTCATAAGTCTGCTTAGGGGTTAAGAGAACAAACTCAATTATTTTAAGGAAAATGCCAGATGTTGTCATAATATGTCACACACTTCTGTTGGTGAGATGTTTTTTAACAACAGTACTGATGTGTGGTAATATGCTGGTGTTGTACAAATAACTAGATGTCGACTTCCGTATCCTCAGGAAAAATTCTTTTTTATCTGTGTGTCTACTTAGATATTAAAGTTATTAAAAATATATTATTTTTAAAAGGAAGTGAAAATAGGTAATTGCCGAAGAAGCACAGGTTGCAGTGTTCTCTCAGTTTGAATTAGCAGGGTGAAATACAGAAAACCAGACCAAGGAATGAACAGTCCTTTATATGAGGAATAAAATAACATAAGCATAGCTAGTAAAAAATTACTTACTGCTCTATGTGTGTGTACATCTCCACATACACACATAGATCCACATGATTACAGATACTTGGCATATAAACACTTTTTTTCCCCTTTACTCTCATGGTGAGAGAAAACTGCCACCATTTCAAATTTTACATTAATTTGATCATTTTCAGGTTTGTAAAATGGACACGTAAGATGCATCAATTTTTCTTTCAGGAGTCAATTTACCATAGCCTCATAAATTAATACAACATATAACATTTAGAGCTGTACATATTGAAATACTGGCACACAGACTATATTTAAATACTCATAGACAAAGAATTACTAGATGATTCATTCTTGCAAAATAGGTTTCACCTGCCTTCTACCATTGTTGGTACAACCACTGAGCTGAGGGTTACTCTTACACAACTGAATTTTCTTCTCCTGAGAATTGAGTACTTGAGCAGAAAAGAAGTGCTGATATTTAGCTAGTTTGGGTGAAACTCTTCATTTGGAATGATAATTTTGGAAGGTGGTAGTTTGCTGTATTGAGAATTTTTTATGGGGAAGTTGGCATAACCATTACAAATGGCAACAGACTGTTGCTGCTATGGAATTGTGCAAATGGAAGATGAAGTTTTGATCTGAAGAGCTAAATCTACAAAAATATTTAGATGCTGTACGTCTGAAATCACTAGAAATTGTGTTTGTGTTCCTTTGTGCGGCTGAATCTGACAGAATGGTAGAAAGAAAAGAAAAATTCAGGAGGAAGCAGGAGGAGCAGATGGGAAGTGAATTATTGAAAGAATAAATAACTCAAATTGTTACTTTCCCTGGAGCCGTGGCAACTCTTTGCTATCACAGAATGGTGCTTCCTCTACTACGTGTTGGATCATAATCTTAATTTGTCAGACTACCTATTTTATTATTTTGCAAATACGTATGTGTTCCTGCATGTTTCCACGTGTCTTAAACCTCTTCTCTAAGATACTCAGAGTAATGATTAATATTGCCTGGTTTTAGCTTCTCCCACAGAGCCTGAGGCACTCTTCTAATAGGTGCTCATTGCACCACAGGGAAATGGTGCAGGACAGCTCCTCTTCTTATTTCTGCCCCAAATTCTCAACGACATATCCAAGATGATCAATGAATTAAAAAGAATGGGGCCTTTTGTCCAGCACTGGTGAAATAAGTTAATGATCTCAGATGAAAGTTAGCTTCTAATACAAATTCCAAGATCTGTTGTCTGTTGCTGAATAGCCAAGCCCCATTTTCAGGCCTAATTGTAATTTAAGTAGTGCAATCCTAGTGACATAATTTTGTGGGTAGCAATCATGTTAATGTTTGCTTTCATGAAACATTTGCATGAAGGAAGACTTACATGTGATTTTTATTTTTTAGAAGCTGTACTGTAAACAAGTTATATAGTATTTTCCAAGATAACTTGGTTAGTCATATTTTAGCTAGGTTATAGAAGAAATACTATTCACGTAGAAGAAAACAAAGAGGACCTCAGAAGTGGAAATCAAGGTGAACTTAAACCAGGATCACATTACTAGTTGTTTTTGGCTTGAAAGTTGTAATTTAAGACAAAGAAAGGAGAGACAGCCTTGGAGCTTGCCTAGATAACTGACAAATCTCAGCAAGTGACATTTTGATTTAATTGAATCCATATAATTTGAGAAACTCTTACTTTGCACTTATCTCCCTGGAGATGATCTCTTTACCATTGGATTCCCCTTTGAATTTAATGTAAAAATAACGCAAACAACCCACACAGACTCAAGCTAAACAGCTACACTCAGGCTAGATGGGCTACTTGCATGTTTTAGGTGTTTGCAGTGAGGTGCAACCTAGGTGCTCATGTAATGTTTTCCTTGCAATGAATTAAAAACTTCCTGAATAATGCCAAGAAAGCATTGCCATTTCATATTTGTTTTCTTTGTTCACTTTTTAGTTTTCCAGAATGCATATTTACTCCCTTTGGTGTGTTTTCAGAGAGCTGTTAAAAACATTTGAACTCCAGCTTTTCTTGATTTGCCAGCCCTTGCTTAAAAAATAATGTGGTGAGCTCATTGGCATTTGATTTCTTGTTAGCCTGTTGTGTTTCATCCTGACTAAACTCTGCCTTTTTTTTTTTTTGTGTGTGAGATTGTTTTTGGACATAGGTGTGGGGTTTTTTTTTATTATTATTATTGTTATGTTATTCTAGGCTGGTTTTTTTGTTTTATTTGTGGTTTCCTTGTTTCTGCTGCACATTTTGTTAGT
The DNA here is from genome assembly GCF_020740795.1 of Apus apus. NCBI lineage: Eukaryota > Metazoa > Chordata > Aves > Apodiformes > Apodidae > Apus > Apus apus. The sequence goes on along the minus strand of NC_067285.1, from coordinate 49,771,899 downwards.
CATGTTTCATGAAAAACAGTGTTGTGATTCAGACACTTCATGGAGGGTTTATGTATTGCTCTTCTGGGAGCTCGTCTACAGCCATATTCATGTTGCATGTGTACATGTGTCTGAGCACTAAAGGCACTGGTACCTCAATAATGCCTGCTGAAGCTTGTCCTTACCTGTTCTCACTTCTGTCACCTCTTATTACCTTTGGTCAGGAAGGGAATGGTGAGGGGACTGTTGATTTCAGAGAGGATTCCCAGATAGTCCAGGCTTGAGAACAGTTTTGTGTGTTCTGCCTTGCTCAAGGGGACTGCTGGCACACCAGATCACAAAAACTTCAGCTTTGAGACAGTCTTCTCATGGCTGCTCCTTGACCAGAGCTCTTGATCCCAGTGCAGAGGTCTGCAATGCTATGTCTCCATACCGTCTATGCATAACAGAAGATCTCTCAATTTAAATGTTGTTTAGGTCTGGGTACATTTGCTACACTTAAGAGATCTCACTGTGTTTCTTCCGGCTCTTGCTTGGATCTGGCCACCAACATTTAGACATCTCTGACTCTGGAAGGTACTGAGAGAAAGTATATAGGGAACATTATCCCACTCCTCAAAACAGAGTTGCCTGCCAGCTTCATCACTGGGAGTTCTAGTGGACATTGAACCAAGTGAAACAGGTCATTTTCTCTTGGGAAAAATTTAGTGCTTCTGTACGATGTTGGGGGAGGAAAAGGTCTTGAGTTGGGTGTGGGTATCCAGGCCTGCACATGGGAGAGAGAAGTGTTGTTGGGTGAAACCAAAATGACAAAAACCCAACAAAATCCTTCATGTTCTAGAAGACTGGGAGAAATGCTGCCATATTGGATTTTGTTAAAAATACTTTTTCTGCTACTGGAAACCTGACATTACCATTGTGAAAAGATGTTTTCTCTAGTGAAGAGGACAACAACGATAGTTGAAATTGAACTACAGAAACTATACTAGCATGGCACAATTCCACTGTTGGACTGCCTTCAATTTTGTTTTGCTTGTAGCTCAGCATGAACTCCTCTCAGAGACAACAGGCATTTGGAAAATGTGCTGTTACCATCACAATTGGTTTATATTATTGAGATGATCCTGCACTTAGCAGTGGACAGTCTTCACAAGTAAGAGTTGTAACGTTGGGTTGGCACCACATGGAAGGTGGTGGTGTGAAGCCATTTATAATAGCTGCAAGCAGAACTGCACTATGAAAGAAATACCTTCTTCCTGCTTCCCATCTGAAACCCATTCTCCCTGGAAAAAAGACATGTAGTCATGTAACATTTATATCTACTATAGTGTTTCACTGCAGTCTTGTACCACCTCTGAGCTGCTGTACTACCAGATTTCACACACAGGCTAAAATTAATAATCTAGTGGATTTTTCATAGAAGTTTTACTGTTACTTCCCTGGAGCATCTTGATCTCCTGTGTGCTTCTAAGCCCAGTCTGACAGTGTTGGGCAATTTGAAGGAATAATGATTGCTTGTCAGTGGCCTGCTTACCTTCAAGATAATCTTGACATTTCATGTCTCCTTTGTTACTTCTCTTACAAATACTCTGTTCTTCTTGTGTTGCTCTACAGTGGAAATTTTACGCCGACCCTCTGTGCCATCTTATTTTCCTAATTTATCTTTCTTAAGTGTTCTTAAAACTTTTCAAATTGCACATTCTTTTGTAGAAATATGGTGATTAAACATGCTTACTTTTTTTTTTTTTTAAATATGACTGAAAGCTAATAAATTTCCAGTAAAAAGTTAGGATTTTTTCCACTGAACTTTTAGTTTGAAAATAAATATCTCGCCTTAGACTAGGACTTGAATCAAAAGGAAATATTTAATTTGAACCAATAAAAATGAGTTGGTTTGGCTTGATAAATTCAGTGCCTTTAGGGCACTGAAGAGGGACTTCAGTTTGGAACTTGCCCTCACCATTTTTCTCCTCAGTTTAGACAGGACAGAGAGGAACACAGGCATAGGGTCCTTCAATTGCAATTTCTACAGCCAGGGGAAAACAAAGTTCCCCTGAAGTGAGACTTCAAACTGTTGCTGTGCTGCTTTCACAGGGACAAAGGGGGAACTTGGCAGCACTATTTTCTGTGTTTCTTTTCACAACTGGTGGATTCTTCTTTTTTTTCCCTTCAATAATTCACTTCTATCTTGTGAATATTAAAAGCTTTCTGAGTCTTAGTCAAGAGGCAGTTAACTTACCAAGTATTTCCTCCGCACTTTTATAGTTTTTGAAAGACCCTCTACTCCTCTGTCATCACCATGAAGACAAATAGTTTTGTGGCATACTTGAACAATACTGGACCTTCCAGAAAGAGTAGCTATATTTGCCAGGAAGTCTAGCATGTAGGACACAGCTGTAGGTCCATTTTTCGAGGTCAGCACTTTCAACCACAAAATCAGCCGTCCGTTTCTGCAGTATGAAGCCTTAAGCAACTTTTAACTTGACGGAAGGGAGTGCTATCTAGCTGTATGCTGTAGAGATGGTGCATTCTTTCAGCTCAACAAATGTCAAGTAGAGTCTGCAGCAGGGTAGAGGTTTTGACTTGAGGGGGGGAAGAGGATGTTGTAGATGTTGCAACCCCTGCTTGTAGTGGCTCTTCTGATTAGATACCATACTGGGGCCAAACCACAAAGTGGGCAGAAATTAAGAGATGATTCTGTTTGATGCCTCCTGTGTCTTTTCCCCTACCCAAATGCTTTGACAGGAGTTTGTATGCTACTTGCATTACAATTATGCATGGCTACCAGGAGGTTTGTTCTGGATTTTTTTTAATGCAGTGTTTCCACAGGCATGTGCTACATTTCTGCACTTGGGTGTAAACCTCTTTTAAAAAAAAAAAAAGAAAGTATGTATGTATGTGTATATTTTCCTTTGTTTTCAGTCCTTGCCTCACTGTAGTTCAAATTTGAAAGCTTATAATCTCTTGTCCACTTTAAAATGAGCAAGGTAGCAATCGTCAGGAGAATCTTGAACTGCTTTAGTGTCAGTGACAACGTGTAAGCAGTAGATGGCACAGCAGAGATAAGAATGAACTGAGAACAGCCACTTCATACAAGTTTCTGCCTGTATCTTTAAGCAGTTAAAGAATACAAATAACCAAATTAGGAAGGTTGGTATCTAGCCTGTGGAGTGGCTATTCTGCTTGCTAACTTGGTCTTTTATTCTAGATTAACTGAAGTCTTTGAATTTTAAGTATACCACCTTTTCACGGTGGGACACTCAGAAAATTACTTTACATTTTACCCTTGGGTAAATGAAACATAGACACTGTATATGTATGTAATAAAAGTTATAGGAATCACATGCTTATGGATTATCCACCTTTCATTATTTTTTCAGTGAATAGATAATGAATTCTTGTAGCTGTTGTGTCAGGAAACACATCTCATGAGCATAAACTTGACTTTGTGCTTTGTAGCTTCCAAGATAATGATCAAAAGCTTTTCTCAGTTCGTATATGTATAATGTATGTCCCAGGAAGTTATTAGGTATTTGCTAAAGACAAAAATACTTGTTTTATTTCCTTTGATTGAAGAGTGAAAAGTTACAGTGTAAACAAGGCTCCAGGTACTAGGCTAATGATCACAAAAATACCTCCATCTGTTTCTTACAGCAGATTTTTTTGGTTTTTTGCCTTTTCATTTGTGCAGAAGAAAAGCTTCATGTGGAAGGGAGAGGCCACAAGGGAGCATGGTCTGTCAGTTTGTGAAGGGTCAGGAGCCGGGAACTCATCTCACTTCTGCTGCTGTCTTGATGTGTGACCTTGGACAAACCACATTTCCTCTGTGGGCCTTGCTCCTCCTTGCCTTTCACTATGTGTCATTCAAAATAGTATAAAATGCTGCTGTTCTGATTTAATACCCTTTTCTATTCACTGTGTTGTATAGGTGTAAAGAAGAATCAGATCCTACTTGCTTTCCTTCATTTATGTCTTGGGATGATTTCTTGCTACTGTTGGTACAGCCCTAGTAGATTTAAAAAAAAAAAGTTGACTTTTTGTCTCACTCTCCTGTTTACCCTATCTTCAAGTAAGTGATCCCATGATAAATGAGAAATTGATTAGACCTGAATTATTACCTGTTACCACAGGCACAATATACACCTTCATATCAGTGTATTTCTTTGGCTGATGTAATTACAAAAAGCAACACATGCTTATTAGAATGAAAAGAAGAGGAGGGAATTTTTCAACCCAAAGTACAAAAACGCACCTTGATTCTGCAGTGGGAGTTTTACCAGACAGTGAATTAACCACAAAGCTTTGGCAGTAGGATATGAGTGAAAATGAAGAAAAACATAGTTTCAGAATTAAACTTTGCATTGAATTACCTTGTATAATTGACACTGCCATTGAATATTGCAGAGATTACTTACTTTAACACAGGTGTCTGGGTGACAGGGAGCCTGTCCTAAGCCCGGAGAAGTCAGTATACCGGTATACTCTGTGACATTACCTATAGATCATGTCCTTTGCTCACTGCTTCCAAAAAGGATGCTCAAAGCTATGACCAATACATTTTAGAGTAGTGCTTTCCAAAACAACATGTTCTAGCTTTCTGATGTAGAGTGACAGAGGGAGTGAATGACAAGCGTTGCATCCCTACAAACGAGCAGCCAGAGCTTGTTGGCTACTCTGAACTTTTGAGAAGGTAGGTGATTGAGTGAAAGTAATAATATTTTATTTTATCTTTTATGATTTTTTTTTATTTTTTTTTAATGGAGTCTGGATTTCACGGTAGACTATGAGTATCTCTGAGTTTCTGCAGAATCTCTCTGCTTTAAGGATTAGGTAAAAAGTCAGGTGGTTTGTTGTTGCTGCAAAGGGCCTCAAGATCTTCATATGTTTAGAGCAAAAATTGTGTTTTGTGGATGTGAGGGAATATAGAAACAAGGATCAGCATTTCAAACTTCATGTGTACCAGAAGAAACTTAGAAAGCCCAACAAAAACCCAGTACCCAATAAACCAAATCACCCCCCTCCCTTGCAAATGCTAGCAGAAGGGACATGGAGGAGATGGAAAGACATTTTCAGATTTTACAAAGGTTTAAAATGGGCTCTGTTTTCTTCTGTCAGTAGGATACTCAGACTAATCTGTAAATAGCATCTGTTTAGCATTAATTGCTGTGGCTCTGCAATTCCTACCTCCCACTAGGACTTCCATGAAAAAGAAAATGCTCTTGGCCAAACAAAATTCCATGGGGGAGGAGGAGGAAAGTAAACAATTAGCGATGGGGTAGGGCACCAGTGTTAAAAAAAAATGTAAACAATAATGGAAAAGAATGTCCTGAAATACTGTGTAAGAGCAAATAATTTGTTGCAGCAGAAACTAATTAAAGGCTGTATAGTAGTTCCCATGTTGTAGATGGTTTTCAGAATGCCATTTTAAATGGCAATATTGGTGAAATTAGGGTGAAATTGTTCTTGGTGACAGACAGAGCTGTCCTATCTGAGAGAACCTGTATGTCCTTGTAGTAGAAACCATCACCTACCCTTTGTTTGCTGAGACAGGTCTGGTTTCTTTGCTTTCCTACATGTATTGCCTTGCTTCTTTATGGCTCATGCTTTTGAATTGTGAACCTTAGCCATATTGCTCTAATTGATTGAAAAACAGCTGAGATCAAACATGGTAGATGTTTTGATTATGTTAAAATAGTAGTAACAGTTAATATGCTGTGACACTGATTTCTATACAATTGTATTTGTAGCATCAAGTGTTCAAGCATATTATGATGAAAAGCAATGCGAAGTGAACTTTGTACAATTGGCTGACACTTCTTTTAATGTCTTTTTCTCTTTAATAGTGGGTAAAAAAAAATAATCTGGGTGAGAAAAACCCTCAGACTTTTACTTCACCTGTGTTTGAGTACTAGCAAAAATACAGGGAATCGAATTCCTGAAAGAGATGTACTGGTATATATTTTTTTGTTTTCCTTATATGTTTTTTCACCAAGACAAAGGGGAGACACTTGACCAAGTATTATCACTTTAAACAGTCCTATAGAAGTGTAGCAGAGTTAAAAATACAGCATGTTGTAAGCATTTCCAGTCCAAGTGCTGTGATGTAGCCTCTTCTTGGATGTCTGTAATATTTTATAAATTGATTTTTTTCTTGTGTCTAATAGCTTTAGTGCTGAGTTAGTAGTGTTGTCCTGAAGTAAATCTGGTAAGAGAGAGTCCTGAGAGCCAGTCCTACTTTCATGTGCCTAGCAGTTGTTCCTCTGCTTCTCTGCATGTTACATCTATTCCCATTTATTGTGATGCCCTGATGTAACCATTAATAGCCTGGGCTTAAAATCTGGGTTCTGGACAACTCGCATTGACTCAAGCTGTCAGCTATAAATGAACATAGTGTGCAAATGAAGGCTGTGTTTGTACCCTGTTTTATTTTGTCCCTACAGCCCTTTTCATCAGCAAACTTCAAAGCACAGTGCAAATTTCTAGAGAACATCAGCTGATGCGTGCATAGTGACACAAAGTAAGATGGTGCCCAGTACCTGTGACTGGTGGAAACAGACTACAGTTCTTTTGGTTCAAGTGTCTAATTTAATGGTGGTAGTTCTCTAAATAGACTGGTGGTGTTTGGTCAGGCCAAGACTTGACCCATTTACTGTCCCTGACTGGCATTTCTCTGCACTTAAGGAAAGAAAATAAATAAATTCTGTCCCCACCTGCCCAGCTTCCAACAAATTTATCTTTAAAGACTCACTGAGTTAAAGATCCCATCTGGTTCTTTCTATTTCATATCCATCAAAGGAGCAATTCTCTGTGAATTTCTTGTCTCCCTTTTGAATCTATTTATGAATTTGGCTTTTCCACCATCCTGTGGCAGTGAATTCTGCAGTGTTCATTTTCTGAAAAGTGTATGTGTGGGGTTGTTTTTTTTAAATGAGGTATTTGCAATTAATTGCTTGAAGTGCCCTTCTCATTTTATTTATTTTATTATTTTTTTTAGAGAAAGCAAATAACAACACCCTATGATTTTCTCTATGCCATATTTACAGACTTGTGTCATGATCCAGTAAAGAACTGTTTTTATTCCCTACTGATGAGTCCTTGGCTTTTATAGCCTCTCCTCTGACAGGGAATCCATTTCCTACCTTTGTTTCATAAGGCTATAGTTTTCTGTGCTTTTTGTACTAGATGAAGTGACCAAAGGGAGCCCAAGTTCAAATTCTTGATTAGGAATTTAGAGCCCATTATTAGGGACATACTGTTTATACTATTTTTTTTTCATGTGCATGAGTTTACAGTTCTCTGCCATGTAACTCACAATTGTGAGCTTTTTCCTGTCACTATTCTCAGTTGGCTGTAGTTCTGGAAAATAATTATTTATTTTTGTTTGTATGCTTACCCGTACTGTGCAAACCTCACTGGTTTTCTCCTCATTGGTAGCATACTGAGCAGTGAAAGCCCCAGCTGCTATCACCAGGTAGTCCTTCAGTTTACCTCTACATGTTGTGAAACCTGAGCATTTATACTTATTTCTTATCCTTAATGTTTTATGAGGAATCAGTCTGGGAGAGTGTGTTCTCTCTTATTCCACTGTCTATGGTGTAAGGTTTGTAAAAAAAAGAATAAAAAAATTCCTGGAAATTAAAAATTGTATCTACTGTATGACCCTTTTACACATACTCATCTATCTCTGAAAAACCTGTAGATTAATTATTTTTTATTCTTTATTGCTGCTTCCATAAATATAGGATGGAACTCAGACTTAGTATCCTGTAAGTCGTAATTTCTCTGATACTTCAGCTTTGAAGTGGTGGAAAAGTGAGTATTGTCTCAAAGGTCTGTCTTGTTTTCTCAGTCTTCTGGGCTTGCATTTAGTACCAAACTTCACATCAACTTTCATCAAAACAGCAGTATTAGAACAGTCAAGCTATTTCACCGAAGCCATTGATGTTATTACTTGACAACTGGTGTGGTACAGAGGGACTGATGTGTTCTTTGTCAGAGAGCCCAAAAATGAAGGTGGTTCTTGGAGTAATTTTCAATGAAAGTAATGCTTATTTACTTTAATGATTTTTGAGTAAGGGCAGGTAAGCTGAAATGTTACAATATTGTATCTGCTCACATAATCTTAAGTATGAAAAATACCAGGGATAATAATAGGAGTGAAACAAATGAAAATATAGACTTTATTATTTTTTTTTTTAAGCTGAAGAAGCAATTTGCTTTTGCTTGTCCTCCATTTGGCTGTAGATGAGAGGCATTGCTGAAAACTCTTCATTATTTGTTAGCTAGTAAAGCTTTGCTTTCATCAAATAATGCTCACTTGATGGCGGAAAAAATATTTCCTTACTTTGAAGAAGTCAACAACTACTACTGTCATATGGCTTCAGAAAGTGACAGTGCTGACATAATGGGGTTTTTATTTGTGTAATTTACTTTCTCTAGCATGTAACAGCTTTTTAAACAAATAGTTCTGTTTGTGTGTATATATATATACACATTAAACTCTTTGGATGCCAAATCAGAGGCAGCAATTAGGGTTATTATCCAGAGGTGCCATGAATATTCAGAATACATTGGTTTGGAGGTTAAAATACATTTTGGAGGTTAGAGGAGTAAAATGATTCTGACAAGGGTGAGTGCAGGCATAGGGGAACAAGAAGTTCTGTAATGTGTAACTTGCAGTGTGGCTGTTTATGACACTGGCTATAGCCAAGACACTTGCTTCAATCAGATGCTAATCAACCCTTTTTCTTGGCCATCCTCATTCTTTCTCTTTGTATTCACATTTAATCATAGTTTTATTTTAGGTTTGTAATGAGTTCATTAAGTTCCTGTTCTGGAACCTTATCACTGTCAGCACATTAACAGAAGTTGCACAATTAAAAATATTTATTAATGGATGTGGAAGTGTAGAAAGACCTAAACATACCAGGCTTGACTTTGAAGAGCTGATTATCTAAGAAAGAGGAAAAAAGAACACTAGAGCATGTCTCGAGGTGCCACATCTACACATTTCTTGAATACTTCCCATCTTGATTTCTTGATACAACTAATAAATCAACAACAACAACAACAAAAATAGCTTGAATTCTTACTATGATGACAAAAGTGCTTTTGGTGTTCGCTTAATACACAGTACAAAAGACTGATAGCCACTTTGTGTTCCACTCACGTTTTCTACCTGAACATGAGAGATTGTAGATAAGTTGATCAAGTATGGGTTTGATGATCAGGCAGTGAGGTGGCTCAAGAACTGGTTGAAAGGAAGAAGTCAGAGAGTTGTAGTCAATGAGGCAGAATCTAGTTGGAGGCCTGTGACTAGTGGAGTCCCTCAGGGGTCGGTACTGGGACCGGTGTTGTTCAACATCTTCATCAACGACCTGGATGAGGGTCAAGAATGTACCCTCAGCAAGTTTGCTGATGACACCAAGCTGGGAGGAGTGGCTGACACACCAGAAGGCTGTGCTGCCATTCAGAGAGACCTAGATAGGCTGGAGACTTGGGCGGGGAAAAACCTGATGAAGTTCAACAAGGGCAAGTGTAGAGTTTTGCATTTGGGGAAGAAAAACGCCATGTACCAGTACAGGTTGGGGGCTGACCTGCTGGAGAGCAGTGTGGGTGAAAGGGACCTGGGGGTCCTGGTAGACAGGAGGATGACCATGAGCCAGCAATGTGCCCTTGTGGCTAAGAAGGCCAATGGCATCCTGGGGTGCATTAGAAAGGGTGTGGTTAGTCGGTCAAGAGAGGTTCTCCTCCCCCTCTATTCTGCATTTGTGAGGCCGCATCTGGAGTATTGTGTCCAGTTCTGGGCCCTTCAGTTCAGGAAGGACAGGGAAGTGCTTGAAAGAGTCCAGCGCAGAGCCACAAGGATGATTAAGGGAGTGGAACTTCTCCCTTATGAGGAAAGGCTGAGGGAGCTGGGTCTCTTTAGTTTGGAGAAAAGGAGACTGAGGGGTGACCTCATCAATGTTTACAAATATGTAAAGAGTGAGTGTCAAGAAGATGGAGTTAAGTTTTTTTCAGTGATGACCAGTGATAGGACAAGGAGTAATGGATACAAATTGGAGCATAGGAGGTTTAAGGTGAATATCAGAAAAAAAAATGGTTTACTGTGAGAGTGACAGAGCACTGGAACAGGCTGCCCAGAGAGGTTGTGGAGTCTTCTTCACTGGAGACATTCAAAACCCGCCTGGACGCATTCCTGTGTGATATACTCTAGGTGACCCTGCTCTGGCAGGGGGGTTGGACTAGATGATCTTTCGAGGTCCCTTCCAACCCCTAGGATTCTATGATTCTATGATTCTATTTGAAACAAGCTGCCTAGGGAACTGGTGGAGTCACCATCTCTGGAGGTAAAGACGTGTAGATGTAATGCTTAGGAGCATGGTCTAGTGGTGGACTTGGCAGTGCTGGGTTATCAGTTGGACTTGATGATCTTAAAGGTATTTTTTTGCATATTTTTTTATCATCAGATGATTACAGAAAGAATAGCAAGAATTTCAGAAGAAAACTCTGATGTTTTTGTTGCTTGTTTTTTCTCTAATACAGCAGTGTCTTAATTGGGTGACTTCTAAATAGCTATGTATAAGTAGAACCTGTCAAATCTAAACATATTTTCAAGTTATATTGGATACAGAATACTGTGACATCTGTACTATTAGAATATTTTCTTCTGTTCATATGAAATCGTGTAGAAATGAAAGATTTGTACTAATTTGTCTGTGATTGTTGCTATTTAAGAAAACTATAAATTTGCTATCCATGTAGATCGGAGTAGCTCTGGGATTCCACTTGGGTCTTGAAGTGGTGATATTTTTCAGAGGGCACACTTTATTATGTCTGTCACTATACAGCAGGAGGGATAGATATTCTAAAACTCATCTGCAGCCAGGTCTTAACTTTCTAAATATGGAAAAGATTTAGCATCACGGGAGGGGGAGGAAGGGTCTTGTAGTTTGAATAAACAGAAGGAAAATAAAGCAATCCAATTAGAATAAAAAAATGTCACCTTTGAATAAAAAAATGAACAGGTCCCATTATTGTGTACCCCTCACGGAACTGCCTTCCTGAGGCATCCTGCCCTGCTTCCCTTCTTAGTCTAGCCAGCTTCCTATGGAGGAGCAACCTTCTCTCCTTCCTCTTGGCTGGATGCTTGTTGAAGGCTTTCAGCTGGAAATCCCGGAGTTGTTGAAATTAATACACTTGACATGGTGAGTCACAGTACCAATGATTTTCTGCCCAAAACCAGCATGGCCTTAGTTTTGGATCTTGTCTATTTAGGCAGGAGAGCGCTGCTCAGATCTCTGTGGAGGGCTTGTCTAGCCAAGATGAACACTTTTGCAGCTGACTGGAAAGATAAGCACATACGTACGTCAGAATGTGTGTGTGTACATATGGATGTGATACGTATGTTAGCTGCCAGTGCAGAAAGTGAAACAGAGAGCAGTGTTCTCAGGTTCAGTCTTTCCTGGAACAAATTTTCAGGGGGAAAATTTATAAAATAACTCAGTTTTCAAAAACTAATATGAGTTAGCAGGAATGGAGTTACTTAATTATTCAGTTTGGAAGCATCCCTATCCTGTGGTTTTGAGTGTAAAAAATAATTTGAAGTTCTGATGATACTAAAATTTCAGCTTTAAATTGAAAGAAGGGGGTGTTATGGCCTTTTCATCTTCAGGTTATATTTGTTTTTACTTGTAGCTGACAGAAGTTGTTTTAACAATTGTATTGAAACTGGCTGTATAAAAGCTGCAGGATAAAGAATTCATACCTAGAGGGTTATGCCAACATAAAGTGACAATTCCATGAATGTTTGTTTTGTTGTGTTGAAGTAGGTAAGCTGGTTGTGTAAACTTGCAATCTCAAATTGTTGAGTCTTTTTTCCACTTAGGCTTCAGCTCAAAGGGAGCAGAACGATGTAAACTACACGCAGCTTCTCCACTCCCTGTTAAGAGTGGATACAAGCTTTTTTCCTCTATTCTCTTGAAGAATTAACACTTCTCTACTAATCCCTTCTTTTTGATTGTGATGGTAGAGTTTTTCCTTCTGCATTTAATTTGGCTAGTGGCAGAATGTGTCCTGATAAGCAGTGAAGACTGCTATTGACTGTTGGTATTTGTTCATTTCCTGAGAGGATGAGCCTGCATCTTAGGTACTTGTTTTTTTAAAACCAACTGATTAACATGGAAGTTGTGTGGGAACTGGAACATCCATATTGTGAAAATTTTCATGTTTCCAACTAAACTTGTTGCAAATCTGAGCTCAGGATGTCTGCCAAGAGGACTATTCCCTTGGGAGCTTGCCTGTGGGTGGGCTGGCTAGTCTTCTTGTATCTGGTTTTCATTGAAGGATTTTTGACAGTGTGAGTTCCTGTAGAAATTTGTTTCTACAAATCAGCGTTTTTCCATTGGAAAAAAAAAGTTTGTTTCTAAAATTTTTGCCTATCTTTAATGAAAAAAACCCACAAACATAGAAAGGAAACTGAGGCATTTTATGATGTCACCTGGCAATGTCCTCTCAATGAACAGTAGGAGAATAGCCTGTGTCTGAATGGCCTTGCTTCAGGGTAGTAGAAATTGTTGGAGTAAAAAAAAAAAAAAAGGAATCAGAAAAGGTGAATGAATCCCCTTTTGCTCACCTGGATTACCAATTGCTGTGTATAGCATTGGTTTTGGTGAGGTTTCCCATGTGAAGTGGGGAAATAATAGTCCTTGCTGTCTTCTCTGTGCTGGAGAGGGAATAGCTCTGCCTTTTGGAGGAGGTATCTGTCCTCAGGATAGTGGTGTGGTTTTGTTTGTCTAGTTTTAAATTGTCTAATTAGACAATTTAAAAATGGTGGAAGTTGGCAGTTCAGTCCTACCTTGTCCTGACCACACCTGTGTGATGGGGCTGTGGAACTGTTCATTTCTGCCTTCAGCCTATGGATATGCCTTGGAACTGGCATTTGGCTTCACCACCAAAAAGACTTGGCCATCCTATAGTTTCCCACTCCTAGTGGGCTTTTTCAGGTCACTTTTGCTCTGCTGCTGGATGATAAAATCTGGTAAGACACTAAAGAGCTTTTATTTGTACGGTCAGAAGGTATGAAGCTGGGAAGATGTGATAACTTTTAAAACCAGTAGGTTAAAAGAAACTTTTAAATCCATCACAGATAGTGGTGCAAAGTGAACTGATAAAAATAGTCTGGTTACTGTTAAATCTGTCAGAAAAACATTTGTATTTTTAATTAATATTTTTATTTTTCAGTTTTGGTCCATGTGTGTTTAAAAACACCCAGCACTGGAAGCACAGTGACTGGACGTAATCTCTCCCCTTGCTTGTTAAATAAATGTAAACTGCATGTTTCTTAGACTTCCATAGCCCTATAATGAATTACTAGCTTGTGAAGGATCCAATCCAATGTATTCTTCATCAATGAAATCTCCACAAGTGCCCCAATACATATTTTCATGCTGTTGCACTTGGACCAAGTCAAGCTGTGCTGGTAAAGCTGTCTTTGGCTGAGCACAAGCCTCATAATCTATAGGTTATGGCTCTGCCAAGTCTAATGGGACTTGGGCACAGCATGAAAACATACTGTTCCAGCATATGCCTGGCTGTAAGCAGGGAGCCCAGCTCCACAGGTCCCGCCCTGTAAGCATTTGGAGCAGATTGCAGCACCCTTTATCTCTGGGTTAGTGAGAATCATCAGGAGCTTTCAAAAACTCATTAATTATATTTTTCTGAGAATAGTGTTTTGGCATTTTGAGTACAGCTAATTACATGCAGATCTTAATCTTGTAGTTTTTTCCTTGTAATTAATTATTTCTTCATTATCTTTAAACTATTTGACTAAGCAGTTTACATCCTGCTCTCCTCACTTCTTTAGCAGATGTCTTGAGAAAACAGATGTTTCAGTTTTCAAGAGGGGAGGCTCATCCTTTTCTGATTGGAGGAAGGCTCTGCAGTTCAATTGGTAGCACTGGAAATGTGAGGGAGCAAACAGATTGTGCTAAGCTAAAAATCTAACACTGTCTCATGCTATGGCTGGAATGCATATTAAAATACATAAAAGGCACCTTACTCGTATGTGTTTTTATGTATGTGTACTGTATATATATATATATATATATATATATATATATATAACGAAATATACCTTGATGCTTTTTGCCTGGTCTGAGTACTTAAATATTTTGACTAGGGTTTTAAAAAAGGTTTGTAAATGTTTGTTAATCTAGTCTCACTGTAACTGGTGGCAGGCTTGAGAGTTTGGAAACATTTCTGAATTCAGTAATTTCTTTGGAACCTTTGGATGTTGTTTAGATAATGTTAGACCATGTACCTGGTGAATGGTATTTTATCCTTAGAGTGCTTAATATTGAAGGTGAAAGAGTTAACTTTTAAAGAGGATTTCCTTAAGAAATATGTCACCTACAAATAATACAATTTTCTGATCTCATTATTTAAAACTGCTTTTACTGACAAATTGCCTTCTGTGGCCAAAAGATAAATTAGATTAGTCTTTAATAGATATTTGGAGATAATCTTTGTTAATTGGGATTTATGAGCCTTCAGCCAGACTTCAGTGTTTGATTAATCTAAGGTAATTAAACTTTTAAATCTGTCTGACTACTTAAAAAGAGCAGTCTTGTCTAAAGCTGTAGTTCTCCACAACTGCTGTCAATGGGAAGTTACCCTGCCCCTGGATTTCTGGATTGAATCCAACAAATTGAACTTCACTTGTGTAGATTTTGTGCATTTGGATAGCAAAGACTCCAGGTGTGCTGTGCTAAATTCTGTTTGTGTTTGCCTTATTTTGTGCAGCTATGGCAATACTATAGATGAATCCAGTTGCTGACCTGAAAAACTCAAAACGTTTTCATTAAAACCATCGTATCACAATATGGAGTAAAGATTAGACAATTATGAAGGCAAAGCAGCAGTTGAATGCAGTACATTGGGCCACAATGAATCAGAAAGATGGTTATTTTCTCATATTCATCAATGAAAAAACACTCTGACTGCTGTCAAATGGAGGACATGTCCCCAAACACTGACAATAGTTGTTTCAGGGGTACGGGTTAGGAAATCAGGAAAAAAAAATTAACAGAAAGAGTGGTTAGACACTGGAATAGGCTGCCCAGAGAGGTGGTTGAATCACCGTCCCTGGATGTGTTTAAGGGTTATTTGGATGTGATGTTGGTGGATATGGTTTAGGGAGGAACTTTGTAAAGTAGGGATGATGATTGGACTTGATGATCCCAAAGGTCTTTTCCAACCTGAATAGTTCTATGATTCTGTATTATATATACATTTTACAAGCTTGGGTATTAGCAGTGATTCAGGATACCAATGGTACCAGGTAGATGTGACTCCTCCTTTGACCCCTAACTCTTCAGGAATAATGTGGTTTAATGACTTAGTAGCTTTTGGGTTTCCCTTTTGAATTTGAGAGAAGTTTTGATGATCCTACTCCACAGTTCATAGTGTTAGCGAGATATTTGGAGAGATAAATTGCCCTGCTTCTTGAGCTTATGTAGAATCGACAAGAAGTTTCTTTGCCCAATGTAGGTACCACAGGGATTGTCAGTAGCTGTGACACCACCTTTTAGGGCTTTTAGATATCTGATATCTGGCAGATAACACAGGGCTGGTTCTGTGAGCGATCCTTCTTGTGTACAGTATGTAGTCTAGCAATCTTTTCAGGGGCTAGCACTCTTAAGCTCTGCTTTCCTCTTTTCCTTTCTTTTGCAGGCCTTTCAGTATGATTAAAGGCTTCTTATTTGTATGTGTTTCTCATACAATACTCATCTAATCTATGTAAAAAGAATCAGAGGACAATATAGTTGGTGGGACAATAGAATTACTCGTTTTATGCATTTTTTTGTTGTTGTTTTTCCCTGTTCCACTATGAAATGTTTTCCAGGCTTTTAATTTAAGAAACACTTGCGTATAGATGAAGCAAGTAGTCTGCATTTGGAAAGTCCCAAATTCATTCCTGTTTGTAGAGTATTAAGAAATGAAAAACTTTGAGAAATTGCTTGGGATTTGCTCTTAAATCAAGAGCTAAAAGGTTTGCATCCACCTGGTCCTTGAGCCTTCTTTAAAATGTGAAGGGGGATATGCAATTCTATTGGATAAGGTTATTGATACCACTCAGGACTTGAGGTGCTTTTCTTGGTTGGGACTGATGTTGATGAAGCCTGCAGCTCTCAAAATTGTCTGAGAATTATCTGTCTAAAAGATTATGGAGAAAAATTGCTGCCAGCACAGGGAGAGAGAGTGCTTCTCAGAAGGAATGTGTACACACAGATGTTTGGCTCTCACTGAAAGTTCACTTGATTTAGTATTAAAACGTGGTGTTAATAAACCGAGATGAGACTTGCAACTGACGTGTCGGCCAACCAGTGGCCTAATATGATCCTAATTAGCAAGGTCCATCATCAAATAACTGTGGCTAGATTTATTCTGATGTATCAGTTCTATCATCTAAGACCAGAGAGAGCTTTTCCTGACACTAGATGTACAAAAATTGTCTGAGCTTGGCTCAAATTAAATTGTTTTATGTGGCTGCGCTGGTTGGTGCTCTCCTTAAGTACAGTGGAAAAATATAGGGCATGCTTTTATGAGGATCATGTGTTTGTTTTTACTATGACCCCTCAAAGCAATTTGAGAAGATTCCTACTTTCCAGACTTTCAGCTGGAAATGTTACTTGGTCGTTTTGTTTGTTGTTATTACAATTACCTAAAAATGAATGAAGAGGAATGAAGAGTTGTGAAGAACTCACTGGCATTTCAAAATTGTGGCTTACAGTTACAAGTCATTTAGGTAAATATTTTAAAGTCAAAAGGAGGACTTTTTTTTTCAAGTGTTATTTGTTCTTATAGACTAATTTAAAAAAAATATTTTTTGCACCACTTTGTGACTGAAGATATTTAACTGCATAAAATAAGCAAAAGCCACTTGTCCTCTTGTAGTATTAAGTCCTATTCCTTCTGCTTTTTTGTTACTTGTTACAGGAATGCTTCTGTTTCGAGTTGCAAATGAATTCAGAAATTCACTAGATTTTTATGGACTAGGCTGTGCTCCTTTACTGGCTCTTAAACCCGATATTTCATTGCTGTCTTCCCCAAGTCCAAGGGAACCTACTGTTTTTTTTCCTTAAGCAACCACTTCAGAAGACAGGAGACTGGATTATGAAAACAGTAAGCCCTGTGTTTACTCAGCATTGCAAGTTGTCATCTCTTGCAGTTTGAAAAGATGTGGCTAATGCTGTATAATTGCAGATCTAACTTTTGCCGTCTCCATTTTTATTGACACCTGTACTGTGATATCTGTTAACATAAATGAGCCTTCTGTGTGATAACTTTGAAAACCCCCCAGATGAACAGTATAGTAGCAGACTATTTTTTTTCACCTGAAGACTGGATATTGTGATATATGAAAACAAATTAATAAAGTTCAAGGCAAAGGCCGATGTTTTGGGATTCTTTTTCTTCATAGAAACCTTCACTTGGTATTTATATTTCTGTGTCTGAAGACTTGAATCTGGTTAAATAGAATCCAGTCTTGATGTGAAGCTTATCCAGATGGGCCTCTGTTTCTTCCCTTGATAATTTGTTCCAGTAATTATTAAATATCTATTACCTTCCTTTTCTTTTTGTTAATCTTGCCAGTTGATATTTGTAACTTCAACGTACAGAGAAGGACTGAATGTTCTCATGAAATGACAAGGGGCCCTTCCAAATATAGGTGCAGCATATCTGAATAGAGCATTATTGTTGATCATTCTGTGCCTGTTGTGTGGGGAACAGAGGAATCAGATGTGCTGCTTTGGCTCTCACATTCTTCATGAGTAATAATCTGAAAAATAAATAATTGGGAATCCCAAAGTAATACTAATGCTACAAGAGGTGCGTAT
This sequence comes from Apus apus, assembly GCF_020740795.1. NCBI lineage: Eukaryota > Metazoa > Chordata > Aves > Apodiformes > Apodidae > Apus > Apus apus. Next base: position 49,754,020 of record NC_067285.1, on the reverse strand, counting down.
TAGGAACAGTGAATGACATACAGTGACTCAAACCTAGAAGCATCTTGTGTTTTAAAACATGGTTTCCTGAGAAGAGAAAACAAAGAACCAGTTCTGAAGGCTGTGGGTTGCTGTTACAGTTTTATAATTTTGTATAGTCTTTTAAAATTTTCTAGCTTTTCAGTATATAGCCTTTAGAAAAAAAACCCCAAACTCAAGATTCTGCAGATTACTATCTGTCCTGAGATGGAAATGTCAAAACATAATTCTCATACTGGGAATCAAGTTCTAGGTTTAGGATTTTTCTTCTAGATAGAGACTGCACATTAATTTGTTTTTGAGGAAACTGACAGTTTAGCAATATATATATTTAATTAAATTAGAAAATCCATTCTTGGAGTTCCTGTTGCAGTTTGATATGCAGCACAAACGTGTAAAAGGTAACATTTCATGTTTCCGTTACTTTCAAAAAAGTTTCTTGCTTTCCACCAGGAGATCTAAGGAAATTGGTTCACACACTCCCTCTTTTGTTTAATTCAGCTACTTACCTGTTACTGTTATGTCTGTTTGAAGATAACTTTTTTTTTTTTTTTAAAGTAGGGGAAAACATTATATATTACCACTTCAGAAAACAGTAAGTTTTAATCTTCTGTGCTTAGAGAGACCTGTTGGAAGGCCGTGCTGCTTATCCACATGCTATATGTTAAATAGAATAAATGTGATTTGGAGTAATTCTTGTTATGGGATCAACACTGCTTGTTACAGGTAGATGGTGCAGAATTTATTTTTTCACTACAGAGCCTTTTTTTCTTCTTTGTTTTGGTGCGTGTGTTGGTGTGTTTATTTTTACTCTTGGCTTGGTTTGCAGTAACTCTAGACCCACAGGATTCCTTAAGGAAATGAGTAGAAAAAGTAGCCCACAGTACTTGGCTTGAGCTAATTTATTCAAGTTTATATTCATTACGTTCAGACACATAATATTATCTGGTAAAATTAATTAATTAACCAAAGTTATGCTTTAGAAAAGCATTTAAAAATTACAGATTATCTGTTCAGTATATAGCACCTCATTAACAGTAAACAGCCTGATTCCCTTCTGTGACATTCTGATGAAATTCCAGTTAAACTGCTCAAATTGCATTAGCTTCCCATATAATTAGCAGCAGTTTGCATAAAAGATCAGGTCTCAAAATAGCATGAAACAGAACTACCTCAAGGTATTGGTCAGCATGTGAATCAAATATGTAGGCTTGAGGGTAAAGGGATTTTAGTAAAACCGCATTTCTGATTAGAGAGTTTGTATTTGTTTATAAGATGTTAACAGTACTTACTCAGAATCTCATGAAGTGTAGCCCAAAAGGTACATGCAGATTTTTTGCAGTGCTGTGCCTGGGGCTCTGCATGGGAAATTAGTTTTTTGGCTGGCTGCTATTACTAAGAGCATGTTACCTAAGTAAAATGAATACTCCTCCATCCACCACTTACATCTAATAAATGCATAGTTAAAAAAAGAAATGAATACACTTCAAAACTAACAAAAAAAAGAGGCAAGATGAAAGTCTAATAAATGTAACTTTTCCTGTAATAAATTTGGTTAGCAGGGCATAAGAACATGTCAGTCTGTTGTGACAGATGCTCAGGGAAAAGAAATTCACCAGCAGTTTTTTTTCCCTAACCTAAACCAGGATTATTCAAGTAAGATAAGATTTATCTCTAATAACTGCTTGATTTTCCACTTAAACCTATTTAAAGATTTTTGAGGATTAATGATGATTTAGAAAAAAAAAACCCACAACAAATTACTGTCTCAAAAGAAGCCTAACCCTCTGACATTTTTTTTTTGTTGACCTGACACATGTAATAAAGTGTAGCTGCACCACTAACCCCTGAGACAGCCTTGGAGGATGTGCAGTCTCAGCCTGAGCCGCTTTAGCTGCTGTGCTGTGCTGGCTCAGGAGGGAGCTTCTGCTGCTGTGTCCCTCATCAGAAGGTTCTGCTCAGTCCATTTGCTTTCATTAAAACAGAACGTGCAGAGGGCTCAGCCATGAGCAAACCTGTTGTCGAATTAATGCATGATCCTATTGTAACATGCTTAATCTTTACTACATCTCTTAATCTAGTTTAAATCAATCTTAATCTGCATTTAGATCAAAATAATTCCTATTTGGGAGAGCTAATGAGGAAGGTGGGTAGGTACAGCAGCTCTTAGTGTGTTCACTGATGTAATCAAGGGCTTTCATCATCATTATACAATAGTGTGTTTTTCTTGCTGTGACTACTCTGTAAATAAGTACTTCGACAACACTTTTCCAGCCTTCCTATGACTTGAATTATATATGCACAGCATTTCCAGTTCTCATGAGAAGTGTGATTTCAGAGTCTGGTTCTGGTCTGAACCTCATGAAGATATTTAAAGGCATCTGAGTCTGAATACATCAGTTTGTCTTCTGAGCCATGAGCACTTTAATAAAAGTTCTGGTCACTGTTAAAACGTCTGCATTGCACAAACAGAAGATGCAAAAAAGAAATTATTCAGTGTCAGTGTCTGTGGGTGTATCTTGCATCTCTTCAATATTGTGCTCTGTGAAGTTGAGAAAAGTGACTCAGCACTGTATGATGCCCGCAAACATGACTGCCCTAGAAGAGAGCCTTGGCTAACTTAACAGTAGGCTTAACTGTGTAACTATTACTACCTGTCTAGTGGGGTATAAGAAGATATTAGAAATACATGTACTAGAAGAATAAAAATCCACCAGATGAATCACTAGGAAGTGATTTGAGCAGACTCAATCAGATAAAAATAATTATTACTGTTGCCTTTACTGAAAGTGACCTGCATCCCATCTGCTCTCTGCAGGCCAGGAAGTCATGGAGGTGAGGATAGGAATGGAGAGGGTGGTGTTGGATTAATTTATGCAGTCTTCAAGGCAATCATTCATTGAGTTGCCTGTTTATGCATCTGTGTAAGACTCAGTTCTCCAAAATATCTGTGTTAAAGCCATGTATCTTGTAGGCATGAAGCTTACTCAGCTGGTTGAAGATGTATTGCTGAGTGTATTCTGGATAAAATATCAAGCCAATAGAAGGAAAAGTGACGTCTCTTAAGACAGGCCAAACATTTTTTGACAGCTGATAATGAGAAGGGACACCTCTGGTATTTACTTACCCCAAGGAGTCCAAAATGTTAGGACTTTGGAATGAATAGAAGAAATTTGAGCTAATCATCTTGGAGAATGTTACAGTAAGGTTAGTCCCGCCCCTTTAGAATTCCACATGGTTATGTATCTGAAGTGGCTGATTACTGATTAGTCAGTGACTTTGCTGTTTTACTGTAGTAAAGAGCAGGAGGCATAGATGGGGAGCCCCTTTTTAGGTTCTGTAGCTTTGGGGAGTATCTTACAATTTCTGTAACTTTGATTTACTTAGTAGGCCAGCAGGCAGACTAAAGACCAGGCTGATAGAGATTTCAAGTAATGGGACAGCTCCCCTTCTGTGTGCTTTCGTTATGTTTCCCATGACAACGTAACTGTCTCCTCTTTGGTCCAGAAACACTGACAAATAGCAAACAGATTTATTGTGTTTTCTCAGTTGCCTTCAGCTGTAAACTTCCTTAGAAACCTTGTCATGTCTTTGGATGAAAAAAATATTCTAAATCAACAGACTGCTTAGTAGAAAGAAACAGATTTCTTAAACTGACTATGATTTAAGTCTTACAAATTTAGTTCATCCACTTCAGATAGTGTTTATTCTCGTATGTTCATGATGCAATACACCACAGGCTTGTCTTCTACTCCACCCCTTTGAACATAAACCAGACATTTTGGAGATCAGAGTAGTAAAAATTATAAAAAGCAGATAGTTAAGTCAGTGAATCAATCTGCCTTTCAAGGCAGGTTCATTGCCAATTTTTTATTAACTATGGGGTAAGTTTTGGGTTTGATTTTTTTAAAAAATTATATTTTAGTATGAACAAATCTGTGCGTTCCAGTTTTAATAGGGAATTTTGATAGGGCAAAACCAATATTTGCAGTAGAACAAACTTATGGCTGAATATAGGGTGTTGCCTGTTTGGGATGTTTGATGTGTCTGAACATCTCATCTGACTTCACCTGCAGCTTTCTGTTCCTCAAAGAACAAAAAGCACTAGGCCAGTTTATTTTCCATCCTTCTGAAAGCTTCTTATTTTCCTTTGTCTATCTTCATTTTCCCTATCCAAGTGGATCTCATAATCTGTAGTTTGCCGGGGCCTCCTAGGTTATGTGGGCCACCTCTGTGTAATTTTTGCACCACTGTAAGGATACTATTAAGATTTCAGCTTTCACCATTATATCAATGAGCATTGTAAGTATTCAACCCTTTAATTCCTTCTTCTCCGTAACATCCTGGATTCTAGAAGTACCTTTTATGATTGAAAATGGAAAATAGGTGAAGGTTAAAGACCAACTGGCAAAGCCTCTAAGGCTACAGAGAGATAATAGAGCTGCAGTCCTCTGCCTCAAGATACCACCTGAAAATACGAAGAAGTGAGGGGTCCTCATAAGAAATTAAGTGGAGGAAAAGCAAGCACATTGCATGTAGAAGGATGGAAGGGCAAGATCAAAGGTGTCCCAACCAAAATGTCTTGAGATACTGTCTTCAACCAGTATTCTGAATACCTGCTTTCCTAAGGCTTTCCCTGTGCTGTTTTTCTTTAAAGGTGAGATTTAATGCAGATGCAAGGAGGGGGTGTTAAAATGGCACGAAGAAAGAACTGGTATTGGGTCAGAGTAAGTGAAATGCATGTGTAGAAGCTGTAACTTCTGCTTATTTCTAGACTTTCCAGTAATTTCTGAAGTGAATTACTTTAAGAAAACATAGCAATACTGTTTGTTGCTTTGCTAGGCTACTTTCTTGACTATGTCCAGAATTTAGTTCCATACACACCTCCCTCTGTGTAAGTGCCAAGGAAAGAATGAGGCTTAATGAATATGGTTACTAGAGAAGACCAATTACGTTTCATTGGATTTACCCTCAGTATGTTGGTAAGGCATGATACAAATCACTTTGACTGGAAATATAAAACTGATGGCTGTTTTGTCACAACAGTTAATCATGATCTTGATCTACACCCAAGTGGTGGGGCCCAAGAATAACTTCATCTTTGAAAAAGTATCAAAAGTGAATCATAGGAAGATGCTGATCAAAGAAATCTAGAACATGTAATCACTTGGAGGCACTGAAAAATATATTTCACAGATGGATTGGTAGCATGATGACTCTCTTAATCTGTAGATAATTTGCTCAGATACAACTTCATGAAGTCTGTCTACTGTGCAGTGACCTGCATCATATAAACTAAATTAGTTTCAGTGTGTAATGAAGAGGGACTTCTGGTGCTCGTTTCAGTCCTTGCTCTGACAGTATTGACAGAAAGAGAAAATAGATTAAGCTGGTAACCATCGCTTCCTCTGGTGCCTTAAGGAGGTGGCTGTGGTGAAAAAGGATAAACAGGAGGATTCAGACACCAGCTATACATAAAAGAAGCTGTGTAAGAATACTGAATTAGATTAGACAGAAATTATATTAGACTGAAAATAAAATCCTTATGACTTTCTTTCTCTTGGGTATACATGTTTGGCTGAATCTACTGGAGTGGCAGCTACTGTGTTACCTGAAGTTATGCTGGTCATATCTCAGCTTCCCAGGGGGACAAGGGAAGGTTGCATGTGTCTGCTTCTCCATATCCGGGTTTCTGTAGAAAAGGATGAAGATTTAGGGCACTATAGTCAGGTCTCTGCCCTTGCCTTGGAGCTTTGGCCTCTAACTTGATGGAACTTGTGAAACTGGTACTTGGCTGTGGCATTCAGGATGTATAGTGCTTGTCTCGAACAATCCAAGAGATAAGTGATGGACTTTGACACTCAGGATATCTGTTGTCTGTCTTGTGGCATCTGAGAATTGAACAACATTTGCTGATGGACTAAAGAGATGTTGCAGCAACCCACCCAACCATTTTGCTTCCCCTCCTGTGACGAGTACCTGAGAACTGGGGAGTTTAGTGTGGGACATACTGAGATCAGAGACAAAGGAGTTCCACAGCTGGCACTGGGAGCAGAATACCCAGTGATAACCAGGCCTTGATATGAAAACCACCAACTTAGCAGGACAAGACAAAGAATGCCAGTCTCAAGCCACTTTCTAGGACTGAAACTCCACTGCAACAAACTAATCCTGTGGTGCCAGTTGTCTCAACCTCCTCTTTTGTAATGGCTGATCCCATCAATTAGCCAAACAAAGACTACATAGCCCCTGACATCATACCTGCCCCCTGCTATCTCTGACGAGCATGGAGAAGATAGCAGGATTTTCTCCCTTATTCTGGGAGAAAAGTGGGGGTGCAGTTGGCAAGAACTGTATAAAAATCTGTGACACTATGGGTGCATTTGAAGCTCTTCCCCACCAGGAACCACTCCCCCACCAATGACATCGCTGGACCGTGGTGGTAACTATGCTCTCGCTTGCTGTCCTCTGTATCTCTGCTTTCTCCTTTTTTTCTGTCTCTGTTTTCCTCCCTGTCCTATCCGCTCTAGGGACTTTGCTGTGTTACTCTAATAAAAGTTTGTTGTGCGTGTGACATCTGACCTCGTTTGCGTCTTAATTTCACCATTTGGGATCACCTTTAAACTTCTTCTCAGGTCCTGCTGGGCAACAAAGGGTGCTGCTGCCGTGTGGCCTATCCCAGGAGAGGGAAGGCAGAATCCAGCCGTACCAGCCTCCCACTGCAGTGAGGAGCATTAGAAAGCAAGGGGGTTCTGCCTCATCTCTTGTAAGACCGCATGCCAGCCCCGGTGCCTCTTTGTGCACCCGATGTTGTGTTATCTTTGTTTTGTCCTGGCAAGATCGTAAAAAATTGCCATGTATCTGAATACCAGATCGTGACATTGGCAATAGGGCTGTGTTAGCTGTTTGTGCTAATGTCTCTATAGCACCAGTGCACGTATTATCGGTTGAGCACAGTGTTATGTTGCTGTCAGTGAACTTGATTGTGTTGTGTATAGTTCACACTCTATTCTGTAGCTGTCACTTCTACTATATCGTTGTGTTGAAGACTGCACATGTGAACATTAAGGCTGTTGACCGTGTGTCTCTTCCAAACTCCTGGTAATCTCTTTTGGATAGGCGTAAAGATAAGCATCAGAAAAATAAGTAGGAGTTCTTTATTTTAAAATCTGCATTAGTACACTATATTGTGTACTTTTCATTGTACATTTTTGGTTCCCTGGAATATGCAGTGAAAATATTATCAACATGAACATAACCTGAGTTAAAACTCATTAATCAATAATAACATTTCAGTGCATTGTTTGACACACCCAAACATCTTCTTATGAGGCTACCTCTAACCTGAAACTCAGCCAGACACACTTCATGCTCTATAATCCATCCAGAATGTTTGCAAAAGGAATATTTCCACAGCTGTGTTTTAGCAAAATGGATAGATGAATCTTAAAAAAAAAAAAAGGGAGGAAAATTGTAAGAATTGGTATTGGAAGACAGGACTGTGAAGTATTTTCTAATTCAAAACTCCTAAGTTGTTTTCTCATGGAAGAGCAAATGCTAGTAAACATTTCCTTATAAAAACAAAAAAACCCCTTGTTATAGAAACATAGTATCTGCAGTGCTTTGGCAAATTTTAGTCTTTCAATAACACTTCTTTTCCTACATTAAAAAAACCCAAACAAAACAAAAACCAAAAAAATGTGGGCAAGGAGATTGAATCAGGCAGTCAGGTTAAGTTGTAGTTTGGGAAAAAAAAACGCTTCAGGACTACACTGAAAGAAAACTGCCTATTTTCTGCATTATCATTCTGTGTTTGTAAGTTATATTTGATATTTTGTTGATCTATTTTGGTGCCTTCTTCTTTAGTGAAGGCATTTTATCAGAAACAAGATGAAAATGTTTATGACTGTATTAAAAATACTTTACACAATGGGAAAGGAATAAAAGGAATATTTAGTTTCTCTCCAGCACACCAGTTTACATTTTTCAATCCTTCTGTGATCTGTTGGAGTAACTTTTACTACTTGAAGCATAATTTTAGCTCATGTTAATAAAGATATAGGGATAACAATACTGTGCAGGATCTGTGAGCTCAAAAGATGACACGGTGAAACATCTTGTGATTCAGAAAGTGTTCTGGCAGATAAAGAAGTGCTGAAACACTTAAAATATTGTTCAGTATCAAGTAATAACATCTCTGCAGTTTGTATTTTCATGTTTGTAGGTAGTCTTGTCTCTCCAAGTTAATTTTTAACATCAACAAAAAAGTTATCAAATCTCAAAACACTTGCTTCTAATACATATTTCACATTTCAAACACCACTAATGCATTTCATTATTATTATTTTGAGAACAATCACGCAGACTTTTCAACACTCAGCAACAGAGTTTAGAAATACTCAAGTATTTCTATGTTTAGAGGCCTCTGTGGCCACAAAGAAAAATATACTAATTTCAACCAGATCCTTGTGTTCTCAGCTGAAATAGTAGCTAATATATTCTAGGCATATACAATGCTTTTCCCCTCCCAAGAGATATTATAACTGTGCATGACTCTTGGAAAGCTATATTAATTTGCTGCCACAACTGGATGAACCATAAAAATGAGCATAGCTAATACTATGTTATGTTTTCTTGCTTGTGCAGCAGGCGGCTTGCATTTTCCCTCCTTATTTCTTAGAAGGAAAATAGCTTTTAGTGATTTGGTTTTAAAGTTGTGGTAGAGTTATTTGTATGATCTCTTCCACTTTCTTGCTGCCATACATCTGGCAGTCAGGCATGAGCAGCTAAGGACTCTGTGTGGACTACAGAAAGACTTTGGCAGGTACAGCTAACTTCATGGTAGTTATAATTAGCTTTATTGTTCCTAGTAATGTATTTTCTCCTTCCCGCCCACCCTCCTAGCCCCTGCCTCCAGAAAACAAAACTACTTCTGTTAAAATGAATGTTTGTCTTTTTTTGTGAAATATTGTTGATTTAATTACTAGAACGGTTAAACTTTGTTTTTTGCTAAAAGGTACAGGGTTCTTATTTGTTCGAGGGAGCTCTGGAACAGCCTTTATCCAGGGACTTCTACAGCATTCCTGAAGGAGCTGGCTTGCTGCTGTCATTCAGAGACTTGCCTTGAACATAGTACAAGCAGTGCCTTTGCAGTAATGCCCATATAACAAGCATTTGCTGTTTACATTAACAAACCTTCTCAGAAACTTTCTCCTTGTCTTGTATTCTGGTACTGAGTGAAAAGCCCTGTGTTACATACCCTGTGTTGGCAGCCATAGTCTCAAATGTGGAGTCTCATCCCTGATTTTTATTTCAGTTGTGCAATGTGTGGTTAGGGTGGACAGGAGAATTTTATTTTTTTTTTAACTTGTCATATATTAGGACCAGCTTTCTTGGGATGAACTATACACTGAAAAGAAGACTCAATCAATATTGCTTAGTACTCTTCTGCTAAAGCTTATTTTTCTGGTGGAGCTTTCTCTTTATTTTTGTCAGTAATGAATGAAATGAAAGAATAGACTCTTAAAATAAATGACAGGGTGATCACCCTCACTAGTCACTGGGAGCTCCATGTCTGGCAGATTAAGAATACTCAAAATTGCATCTGTGCTGTTATACCCTGTCTGTGGCCTTGGTGATGAGCAACTGAGAAGCCTCAAACCACAGTCAGAGCTGCAGCCCAATGTTTGCAGAACTCCCTTGTGATAAAAGGAGCTGTGACTAGGAGGTGGACCTGAAGCCGAGGCCGGTGACCAGCCAAGCTGGGCCATTTTGCAGCAGGGGACTGAAAACAGGGAGCCTGGGGAGCCCCCAGCCCTTGGCATAGGCTGGGAGTCACTCATTCTCTCTTGCTACCATTTTGAGAAGGTTTTTTTTTTTTGTTCTTGGGTGGAGTAAGAAAACTCAAAACATGTGTTAATGTAGTTCTTTTACCTCTGGAAGGAAACTAGGAGTTTACCATTTGTGTCTTTGACTTTGGAAGGGAAGTGAAGGAAATTCCACAGACCCCATTGCATTATGCGTTAGCCTGAGTGAGACAGAGGCATGCTGTAGCCAGTCTGCCTTGTTCTCTGCTCTGTGGGAAGGAATATTCCTCTTATTCCTCTTGTATTCAAAAAAGGCAGCCTGTGACCTGTGAGGTTTCTTGAAATTCACTGTAGTCTTTTATTAAAGAAAATAAATGGTGATGAGAAAGATGGAAGAAAATCAGTGTTAAGCATGTTTCTTTTATATATATATATAGTTAATCATACAGACCTTCAATGGCTTTTCAAATCTTCAGACTATTTCCTTGAACCTAGGAAAAATCGCTAGATTCAGTGTAGGTTTACATGGGATTTTAAAAACATTCCTTTAAACCCTTGAACTTTGAAAAGTGACATCCAAGTTTGGCAGAAAGGCCTCTTCTTAAGAGGAAAGCTTTGGTTCTCTTTTTTCAAGACATCACATTAGAATTTTTATAGCTTAGGTTCATCTTTCCTCAAAGCAGTGCTGAAAAGATGGCAGTGACTGCAAAGCTATATTCCAGGGAACAGAGTGCACAATCCCCAGGGCCCCACTTCTACCATCCCTCCTTCCTGCACTGGCTTTGTTTTTCCCCCTGTATGTTGTCACAGCCTCTGTCCCAAAAGGATGCTAACAATACTAGTTAAGTGACGGTGAGATTAGTGGAGCTTGGGATAGTTATTGAGATGTTCTTGGCAAGGAAAGCCTTATTTAATGGAAATTAACTTGTTCTACTTTCTAGGTGCTCGTAGGGAAGCAATGGAATGTATATACCTCATACGTTGTTTTACTTATATTTTATGAAATGGTGTCATTCCGTTTGAGAAGTTAATGGAAGACCAGCCTGGTTTTTGGTTTTCTCACTTCTTTTAACTGTGTTAGAAAGGGTTGTTCTGACAATTCCTTCTATTTAATTAAATCATATTCACATGTAAGGACTTAGCTAGGAGGCAAGGTGTGTACTGAAGTTCAGTAATGAAAAATGTATTGGAATATTTCCTGTGATTTCTAAAGCTTAAACAGTTTTATATTGAATGCGCTAAGCAATGACAACTGTTTTGTTTAAATAATGACAAGAAGTTCAAATTACTAGGGGTTCACTTAAGCTGAGGGTGGAATCCGATAATGTGGCAGTGTTAATGTGACTTGTGAAATTTATATCTGTCAAATGAGTTAACTGCTTATATATAGCAATCATTGAATGATTTAGGTGTAAAAGGATGCCTGGAAGTCCTGTAGTTCAACCACCTGCTCAAAGTGAAGCCAAATTCAGTTCAGGGCCTTGTCCAATAGAGTCTCCAAAGCCCCCAAGGATGTACCCCCCCAAGGAGTACCCACAGCCTTCCTAGGCAGCTTGCTCCTGTTCTTGATCTGGATGCTGTAAAATGTATTTATACCTAATCCTTTGTTTCAGAGGAACTCATGATTGCAAAAAAATACTTAATTTCTTTAGAGCATGGCAACTGTGGGTTTCACAATCTCTCTGAAGGAAAGAAAGCACTTTTGTTAGCAGAACACTGTGATGTATAGACAACCTAGGTGGTCATTCTCATGATGAAGCTGTTGCCTGTGAAGGTCTGCTATGATTAGCTTTACCTTGCCCACAGGGTTGAAGTTCCTTAAAATGAGTTTTTGTAAGTGGCTGCAAAATTGCAGCAGAATGCTTCTTCTCCAGTTCCATACTTAACAATTTCAGAAAATGCTTTGAAATTTGGTTTGAACACTTTCAGCATCTGATGCTGTATTTTATTCCTTGCTTGTGGCACATCCCATCTTATGTGGCATAATCTTTCCCTTGCTTCATGTAAAAGTGTGAAGTTTGTCTTCAGGTGATCTATAGAACTCATGGTTTGTCTTTGTAATAATTTCACTACTTGAAATTCAGTCAACGCTGCAGGCTTTCTCAAGTTCTGTCAGAGATGAAGGCAGTGAGTTTAGGCTTTCCATGGGGACAAATCCTTCGTGGCCACAACAAATGGAAGTGTATAAATACAAAGAAAACAAATTCTTCCTGGGAACTGTTTGTGAAAGAGGGAGAATACAATTCTTTAAAAAATCCATGTCTGCTGGAAAGGTTCTTTACAGTCTTAAAGCTATTGTCTTCTAAACTTTTTTTTTTCTAACTATAACTTATATTCTTTTGAATAACGCGTAATGTGTTTTAATACATCATGGATGCCTTTTCAATCAGATTGATGCTGCTCAGCACAAAAACTGTAGCACGCTTAGGTCTTCTGTTACAACCCTCTGACCTAAGTTCAGGCCTGAAAGGTATGGATCTTAAAATCTTGAAAGAACAAGTACTGTAGGATATATTTGGAACTTGTGCATGCTAAAAGTTGCATGATGGTTCAGGAAAGTTTAGAAGGCCTCTTGTTTAGAAGTTATTAATATTTTATACTAGATACTTCTCACACCATATACATATACTCACACACACACATATATAACATAAGGTAATGAAGTTTGTTATTTCTGGGAAGATGACTTCTGACTCTTCAGTGCAGAAGCTGAGGGTAAAGAATGTTGGCAAAAATTTGGTTGTTAACAAGATTAATGTCTGCCACTTCTATTTGATGTACTAAAATATAGGTTCTTCCTGATGGAAGGAATAGGTGGAGAACTTTGTTTCTGTGAAGACGGTTACGTTGTGTCAAGTTTGCAGGAAAGTGAGGCCAAATGATCCAAGTACCTTTTCTCAGGCTGATGTACAGGGCTATACTTACTAGCTTATCTTGTTGCTTCTCCTCTTTGAAGTCTGATTACTCCATCACAAATACAAAAGTGATATGAAAAACTGTTCTAATTTTGAGTAAAAGGGAATTAGTTTTCCATTTTGTGGGAAAAACTGAGCCATGGAAATGCTTGCACACACATTTTCTATTTCAAATGAACAGTAATAAGAGTAAGATAATTATTTTCCCTGTCAACCTTTTTGTGTGTGTTTTTTTCCCTCTCTATTCCTCAAATATTTTAGATTTTTAGGATTCCAAATGAAAAGTATTATCTGAATAAGAATTTTGATCTGTTTTCCAGTATACCTTTTCTTTCCATTCACCAACAGGCTTGATGATTTTACTGGGAGTAGTCAGCTACAGCACATTATACAGAGAGAAAAATTTCATCCCATTTTATTTTCAAATTCAAGTAAACTGTAATAACTGCTCTTGGCATAGAATTCAGATTTATCTCATTCATAAGCTGCTATTGCTCTGAAAGATTTGATGCTTTTGATTAGAACAAAGGTACAATCCAGTATTATTTTAGCTCTCTGGATTTCCCAAAACATGTGGCTTTTGGAAGTGGCAGTGATAGTAATTTGGAAGTGAATGCTTTGGTCTCCTTTAAATGTGTGTGATTACCATTCGGAAGTACAGCATAAAACAAAAGAGCACTGAAATCCTAATCAGTGACTTTTTCCCCTGTGACAACAGCTGTATTCCTTCAACTCCTCTCCTTCCGTTGGAATCCCACTAGGATGCCAGGATGCCCTGCTGGTTGTACAGAAATCACAGACACGTTGTCTGTTACATTAAGAGGCAAATAATACTACATTGGCTGCAGTTTTAAACTTCTGATTGGCATTTGGAAATATGCTGTTATTTTCAGACTTGTAATTAAATGAACCCTGTAGCAATTTCATCTCTAATTGTATGAGAGCGTTTATGTGTATATTACTGTGTTTACAAAGAAAGGTTTGTTTAAATAGAATATTTTTGTGTGTTTACCTCTTACTCTGACATCTACCTTATTTTTATGCATGTGGGAAATAAGTGATATTTCATTACTTTGCAGTACTCTTTCAGTGTTCAAGAGCACAGTAGGGCCTTGGGAGAAGATTTTTTTCTTTTTATTTTTAAATAACAACCCTAAACTCTATTTTATTTACACTCCATAAATGAAAACCCAGGCTCAGCTATATTATTCTAGCTTGAATGAAACTTTGTGCCAATGACTCTTTACCATACTGGCTTTGGCAAGCTAACTTTTCAGAATAACCTCTTCAGATTTGTCCATCAGCAAGTAGAATTTAGCAATATAATTAGGATGCTGAAACCTGGTTTTTCGTCTGTGACATCAGGTTTGTATGAAAAAATTGCTAGTAGATGAGAGAAGAATTCAAAATTCAGGTTGTGCAGTTCATGGAAACCTTGAAACTTTCCTACAAATAGAGGATTATGAGTTATGGGTCAGCCCTGTGAGCCAGCGAATTTGGGAGTGCAATAGCTGCAGCCCATGGTGACTCTAGCTTTGTGATGTTTCTGGTTGCTCCTGGGCATTGAGTGTGAGGCTCCCTCAGGGAAGCACTTAAAGCCCTGAAGTATGAAATTACTTTGCTAATGCTTCTATATGGCATCTCTGTCAGGTTCCCTGTGTGACATGAGGTGAACATGTGTAAGTCAGTGTCCTGAATATGAGATGATGTGAGACCATACCAGAAGATTATGCCTTGGTCTACCTGAGTTCAGGATGTTAAAATGGATTAATACGTTACTAATGGTATCATGTCTCAGAGAATGTTTCTATGTTCTAATCAATGTGCAGTAACTAGTATTTTATTGTCAGTAAGTTAGGTGCATGGCAAAAGTTGGATTTAAGAAAACAATCTTGTTGTTGTTTTTGCTGAAAAAACCTGGGCTCTTCATGGAGCCTGGTGCTATATTTCTTTGCTTCTTCATGAAGCTAAGTGAAGAAGATTATTTTTTGGTTTGTAATCTCAGAGTATTTCCAATTATTTTCAGTATCTGTAGGGATGTTCTTCATAGTACTTGTCTAGATTGAAAGTTCATTAGTTGTAAGTGACACATACATCACTCTGAGGCTATTAATCCTCTGTTTTACTATATTCAGCGATTCAGTAACAGCCTGGCCTCTTGCTTACTTAAATGTATTCAAGTTATTGTCTTCAAGTCTTGGCTGAGTTTCCTTGTTGTGATAAAACACGCACTTTTGTATTTATTTTGTTTACAATTTTATCCAGAAAACGTCTGGCATGCATAGAACGTCCATTCATGTTATCACACTGAAATCTAGCCCTTCATGCAATAGTACCACAGTACTGTTGAGAAATGGTTTTGCTTCTGAAGGCAGAGTGTAAGGGAGAGGAAGAGATGCATATGGAAGAAAGAAAAAATGTGGTGACAAATATAGGATGAAACTGAAACCACATGGTATTAGTGAGTGAGAAATACAACCGCGAGTCATTGACAAGAAAGCACTGATTTAGACATGCAGGCAATTGGAGACAGACAAGAGGATGGTTTTAGGCACAG
Organism: Apus apus; assembly: GCF_020740795.1. Lineage (NCBI taxonomy): Eukaryota > Metazoa > Chordata > Aves > Apodiformes > Apodidae > Apus > Apus apus. Next base: position 49,738,724 of record NC_067285.1, on the reverse strand, counting down.
TTTTATTAGGTTAATAGACCAGGCGTATTTCCGATAGGTCCAACGTGGTGTTACAGTATTCTTACCACATAACTCATAACTCAAGATAGTGCTTCTTTACCTTACCCACGGGATTTAGCTTGTAACCTGAGCAAAAGCCAGAAAATAAAGATTAAGGCTGAAAATAGCACAAAACCTAATTTTGTTGCTTGACCAAAGTTATACTTAAATTATACTTCAAACTGCAGACACAGTGGAAAGTACAGGTAGTGGAAAAACAGAGTAAGAAATGAGGAAAACTCAGGTAATGGTATTTTTTTTCACCTCTATATGTATGTGCTTGAAGCAAAATCTGATACTTTCTAAAAACCAAAAGATCATATGACTGAATAATAAACTAAGTTATACTTAAGTGGTGATAGGCTACTTGGGCAAAATACTTGTGAATGATTGAATAAAAATGTGATTCAGGGATTTTGGTGCTTTATTAATAATATAAAAAGGCTAATTAGAAGAAGAATGAGGGTCTTTTAGAGACCGTGTTCTCTGAAGAATGATTTATGCCATCTCAAAGGTACTTGCTGAACTTGTTATTTGTTTTAGTTGCTGTTCATTAGGGAAAGAGATAATAAACCAAACATTTTAATTATGAGTGCTATAGATTCATGTGCAGTCTTAAAAATATTGTATACTGGCTTTTCAGACCCAGAACTCCTTTGGAGAGTTAATTAAACTGTAAATGATAGATAAGTAAGCTCAGTCTTTAGGATTCTTTCCACATTCATGTGATAAAGGTTAGGAAAGTGGTAAAGTCAAACTTTCCAAACCCTTAACTCTCATTCTTTCTGTGGAATCAAAAGTCCCCTTGGAAAATCTTGTATCTTCTTTCCTTCTGAGAGACCATGATGTTATGTTTGGGGTTTCTTTAAATCATACTGGATAGTGGCTGAAGTTAAAATAAATGAAAAAAAAATAAAATAGATTATTAGAATGGATGAGTTTAGGTAAGTGGAATGCATAGTTCTTAAAAAAAAACCCTACTAAGTACCATCATTTTTAAGTCCCTACAACAGTGAACCTGCCTGCTAATGTTTAATTGATGATACGAGAAAGTTTGTAATTTAAATATTATTTTTTTTTTTAACTGTCCCAGTGGAAGAAATTCTTCTTGATCTCTTGCTCCCCAAATCAGGGGCTTGGTTTAGTTCAGATCCTGTTAAGAAGTTGTTTTTGATGAAGGAAAGGGAAAAAACCCAACAAAACCCAAGCAGCTTCCCTGCCACACATTCTACAGCGAGATAGTCAGAGGCTATGTCTACATTGGACAATCTGGAAATGGTTTTCAGGTTCATAGATCTGTTTAGGTTTCTTTGATAGGGCCTTTCCTGCTGACACACCACTACCCTGGTAGCTGAGAGAGAAATCCATGGACAAGAAATGTTCTATAAATACCTGAGTGAAATCTTGCGGTTGTTTGCCCTTGTTCTTGTGGGGGACTTCAACTTCCCTGATGTTTGCTGGCACTGCAACACAGTAGAGAGGGAACAGTCCTGGAGGTTCCTGAAATGTGTTAAAGATAACTTCCTGACACAGCTGGTGAGTGAACCAACCAGGCAACGTGCCCTGCTAGACCTGCTCTTCATGAAGCGAGAAGGGCTGGTAGGTGATGTGACGGGAAGTTACAGGCCTGTTAGTCTGACTTCAGTACCATGGAAGCTGATGGAACAGATCATCCTGAGTACCATTATGTGGTGCATGTGAAACAACCAGGTGATCAGGCCCAGTCAACATGGGTTCATGAAGGGCAGGTCCTGACTAACCTCATCTCTTTCTGTGACAGGTTGACCTGCATATTGGACAAGGGAAGGCCTGTGGATGTTGTCTACCTTGACTTTAGCAAGGCCTTTGACAAGGTTTCCCACAGCCTTCTCCTAGAGAAGCTGGCTGCTTGTGGCTTGGATATGCATATGCTTTGCTTTGGTTGGATGGTCGAAAAAGTTGTGTTGAATGGAGTTAAATTCAGTTTGCAGCTGGTCACAAGTGGTGTTCCTCAGGGCTCAGTGCTGGGGCCACTCCTGTTTAACATCTCTATTGATGACTTGGATGAAGGGGTAGAGTGCACCCTCAGTAAGTTCGCAGATTACACTAAGTTGGGTGGGAGTGTCAATCTGCTTGAGGGCAGGGAGGCTCTGCAGAGGGATCTAGACAGGCTTGAGTGTTGGGCCAAGGCCAATTGCATGAGTTTCAATAAGGCCAAATGTCGAGTCCTGCACTTTGGCCACAACAACCCCTGGCAGTGCTACAGGCTTGGGGAGGAGTGGCTGGAGAGCTGCCCAGCAGAGAGGTACCTGGGGGTGTTGATTGACAGCTGGCTGAACATGAACCAGCAGTGTGCCCAGGTGGCCAAGAAGGCCAACAGCATCCTGGCCTGTATCAGGAATACTGTCACGAGCAGGGCCGGTAGGTGATCCTGCCTCCTACTTGGCCTTGGTAAGGCCGCACCTTAAGCACTGTGTGCAGTTTTGGGCATCACAGTACAGTAAGGACATTGAAGTGCTGGAGAGGGTGCAGAGAAGGGCAACTAAGCTGATTAGGTGCACCTGTAGAACAGGTCTTATGAAGAGATGCTGAGGGACCTGGGGCTGTTCAGCCTGTACACAAGGAGGCTGAAAGGAGACCTCATCGCTCTCTACAATTACCTGAAAGGAGGTTGTAGTGAGGTGGGTGTTGTCCTTTTCTCCCTGGTGACTAGAGACGACAAGAGAAAATGGAGTCAAGTTGTGCCAGGGGAGGTTCAGATTGGATATTGGGAAAAATTTCTTCACAGAAAGAGTGGTGAGGCATTCGAATAGGCTGCCAGGGAGAGGTGGTGGAGACATCGTCCCTGGGGGTGTTAAAAAACAAGTGGATGTAGTGTTTTGGGAGATGGTTTAGTGGTTAGGGGTTGCTGGGCAGATGGTTGGACTTGATGATCTTGAAGGTCTTTTCCAACCTTGATGATTCTATATTTCTGAGAAATCTAAATGGAAATTGTGGTGCACTGTAAAAGGTGACTCCCGTCTCCCTTGCCCCAGATTGTCAGGGTGCAGGACCTTGTGTGCTGTCTTGGGCAGTAACTGTAAAATCTGACCTATGAGGTGAGAACCTTAGAAATTCTTAAGCTGGGCCATGGGGACCAGCTCCTCTCTTGCTGGAGCTAGATAGCTGGTGGGAGTGTACATTTGTACAGCAAGTCCAGATTCCCTGCATATTGAACTGGCATTGAGGGAAGTATAGAGTTGTGACAGAAACCGTAACTTAAGGAGTAACAGCAATACAAAGAAGGAAATGCCATGTTTGTAATGCTAGTAATTTTTTTGATTAATGTAGAGAAGTTCCCCACCTCTTTCATCAATGTCTTGACTGTCTTGGTATTGTGCAGTGCAAGTTATGGTGGATGTTCTGTGAAACCCAGTTGGGACCCTTTCCTGTGGCTACTACAGAGACTCTGAGATGCTGAATGTAAAATTTGTTTTAAATCATGACACAAGATGTTGGACATGGAAATCTCTGTGACATAATTAGTTTTCTGTTCTCCATCTTCTCTTGTTTTGCTCTTCTGTTAAAATGGATCTACTTTCAAAAGGTGATAAGCATTTACTTCTCATGGAATCATGTCAGTCACAAAGTATGCAGTGGACTGTTTGGCATAGTCTGTGGGATGCATTTGAATATGAAATTCTGGGTATTATTTGTGTTTTACTTGCTACTTCAAGGGCTTCTGCAAGCAATCCTGGCAACTGTTTAAGGTCATAAACCTTCTTGGACTTGTTTTGGGTCTGGAAACTCTGAATAATATAGCATTAACCAAAATTTTCTGTATAGATCAGAGTGGCAGGAAATAAGAGAAGCTGTTCTATAGCAGTGTTGGTCCATTTTAACAGATTTTAAACATTCAGCAAAAGTTGCTTAAAGGCAAGAAATAAATGAATGTGCTTTTGCTTGCAAGTAGTGATGACCTCCTCTTATGGATTTTACTGGTCAAGGTGTTCCAGTAGCTTGACACAAATATTTGCTTGCAAAGGTGTAGACAAGCACTTCATGGACTGTCACATTTACTAGAATGGCATCTGGAAAAGAAAATGTACAGTGATGGTAGTGGCTTCCTTTCCCATGTACCAAGCATCATATATGGAGTTATGCCTGATACCATTTGCATGAAAGCAGTTACCCTGTTTGTGCTGCTTTGTTGGTAACTCTTTGCAACCATTGTTGAGCTTTATGATGAGAAATACATCACTGTTGTGTGGATTACACTCTGTTTGTGTACTGGATAATTATGTTAAGCAGTTATGTAGTGCCAGAGGCTTTCCTTATGCTCTTACTTAAGATGCAATTCCTAGAGAGGTGGCTTTCCAACAAAGTGTGAAGAACCTGGATCTGTGTGACTGCAAGATGGTTTGGTCTTCCCAAATACTGGTCATTCTTTGCTGTCCTAGGATGAGTGAAATAGAATAGGACAGATCTGAAATAAGAGGTTGCCTCAGTCTAAGTGCAAATAAATTATTGGTAGATAAGTGCTGTGCCATTTTGTTTTTCAATTTGAAAGATACGTAGACACATTAAATACAGAGATCCAAGTCTGGCAAATGGCAAACCTTTATTTGCTAACTCTTTCACAGAGAAATTAAAGGTGTTGTAAAGAGTATTTTGACTTTATTTTTAAAAGGCATTTCTGGATACCTCTCCATCTCTGTGACATGCCTATTATTTTCCCTTTTCTAGAGTGAGCAAGTAATATTTAGCAAATTATGGTTTCGTTCTGGTTTCCCTTCAAAGTGTAAAGGAACTGCTGCAGGTGAACTTGGTTAAGTGTCAGTGATCTGCTGTGCTAATTGCAAGGCAGTTTAAATTGCTAATCTCTACAGGCTGTAAAATCCTGTTTCATTCCTCATAATCCCAGAATCATAAAGTCTTTGAAAATGCAGAAAATTATTTCTGGTGTCAGTGGCAGATTATTAATGAAAAAAAGATGAAAAGTAGCTTGTGCTGGGTTACTTTAATTTATAGTTTAAGGGTTGGAAAGTCTTTTAATTCTAAACATATGAAAGATTAATTTTTACAGAGAGCTTGAGAGTACCTAGTTAATTTTGTGCTTTGTGTGCAAGAAGAAGCTTTCCCAGAAACTTTGAAGCTAACATTACTTATGGTAATTTTGTGAAAAACCAGTGCCACTCAGTTCAGTCGTTTGCAGCATTGCTTTGAAGTGATTGATTGGGTCAAATTCATCCCCACTAGAAAACTGAGACCATTAAATGAGGAACATGGCCCCTAGTTCTTTGGTAGGTTTGCTAAGGAACTTTGCCATATGGAGGAATGTGCTACCAATGCAATTTAAAAAGCATCTCACAGCCAGAGTATGGAAAATACAGATTCTTACAGTTCCAAACTGTGACTGAGAATGTTGTTGACGTGTACCGGTTTGCTGGATGTTGGTTTGAAAAGAATTTGCAGTATTCCCGGTTCCTTATTAGTACTCTTAAACTTTTAAAATATTTATTTATCCCTTTGATCTGAAATAGAACAAGTCTGATCTAAGTGAAAGATATTTGCCTCTAGAATAAAAAACCCAAATAATTGTTTCTGTAGAGAAGGCTGAGACTTAAGGTGTGAAAGCTTTTTCCTCTTTTGTATCATCCAGATTTTGTGATTTTAAATTTCCAGTAATGTTGGTTTTTTCCTTCTCCTTTTTCTTCTCTTGTAAGACCTTCTTTTAGGCTGCTTGAGCTTTTTCCAGTGTATTTTTGCAGCTTATGTGAGTATGTGTGTATTTATGAATGTGTGTATTTATGAAGATGATAAACTGGAAGAGAGAGGGAAGATGGATACTTATCAATTGTTGTAAATCAGTGGTCTAGGCTGCCCTCTAATTTAAACTGCAAATATGATCCTAGAGCTGGAAACAGTTCTGCAGTCATTAATAAAGGAAATATTTGAAAGTGCTGTTATTCATAGCTGGCCCCAGGTATGAGATCTAGTGCAGCATACCCTTAGGTACACTGTACTGCTGCACTGAATGTAGTTAAAGTACTTGTCAGTTGGTCTTTTAACTATTTGGCCATATTCCCCCCCAATATGCTACTCAATTGTTTGTGAATGGGTCCAGTGTTTGTACCTCCAGAAGTCTCCTTTGGCTTTTGCAAATATTCATGATATTTTTTTTTGCATGAAACGATGCTTCCTGACATCTGCTTCAAATAATTTTTTTTCCTTATAATATTCTTGCATGCCCTTTTGTCCTGTTGTGTGTGTTAAACTGAAGATAATTCTTGAATAGACATCTGTATCATGTAGGATTTTGTGTACTTTTCATAAATGCCATCTGGATTTGATACTGCTATAGAGGGGCAGGATGCTTTGTTTCTTGACAGGGTTTGTATCAGAAATACTGTCAGGAAGGAGTCCTTCGGCCTTTCTTCCTTTCAGACCTGAGATAGCGCTGTCTCTGTCTGCAGCTTAACTTCATAGGCTTTTAAAAAGTCACAGTAAAGAAAATCCACAACCACTAAATACTTGAATAGTCTAACTAGCTCAGGAAGGGGTTTCCGTAACATTGCTGCAGACTCTCATTTATAGTCTGCAGAGCTGTAGCAGGCTGCTTGCCAGAGCAACAAATTAACATTACTTAACATTTCTGAAGCTTTTAATTAAGCTTGTTTTAGGCTTGCAGGCAAACTGGAGCATATATTCCCATCCCCTATTTAAGAAGGTTCTTGGCTTCTAGATGAGTTTTCCTAAACTTCTTCCAGCTCTAATAATGTCATCTTAACGAGCTGTTCAAAACATGGTGTGTTTTGTTCTCAAGGCTTCGTGCACAAGAATTTTGCTTTCAATCCGCATGGATCTGAACTCCGTGATTTTTATTTTGACTTTCAGGTTGAGTGGGGAAAGAAAAAAAAAGAAAAAGCAGTGTTTCGTGGGGATTTAGGTTGATTCCATAAATTGGTCCATATTCTCTCTAAAGATGTATGAATCTTAGCTAACCTTTTATGAAAAGTGTTGTATTTGTAAAGAAATTCAAAAGGAGCACATTGTTCAGTTTATGACTTCATTGTGAACATTTTTTACAGCTGTAATCCTTCCTTCTGAATGTTATATTAGGGCTGTTGCTCCTGTATATGGCTAAGGTAACAAAATGGTTCCTCTTATAAAGCCTTATTTGCAGATGGCTTGTGAAACATTCAGCTTTGCAGATGAATTGTTCTATATTTTGGATTGTGGCCAAAGAGATTTTTTTTTTCCCCCAGGGTTTGAGCAAAATCATTTTAATCACTTGCACAAGAGTGAGGAAAATGCAAGTCTGTGTAGAGCAACTAAGGTTGGAAAGCTAGTTTTACAGGAAAGTGCTCTAAAATCAAGTGCCTGAGTATGATTTAGAGGGGGTTATTTCTGGTTAAATTATAGGCCAAATCCAGGCAAACCTGGAAAATTTACCTGTGGAGAGAGAGAGACAACAGAATGGTTCCAAGTTCTTTCCTAACCTTTAATAAAGCTATGACTTGGTGAAGGAGATGCTCCTCATGTTACATTCTTTAGCAAAGTAATCCATTACTTAAGAAAGGCACAGGGAGCCTTGTTCTTGAGTCAAAGTGTATTCCAACTGGAAATGTTTCAGTCAAAGAACAAACTACATGTGGAGTAAAACAGATGAGCCCATCCTGCCCCTTTCTGGGCATGGATTTGTAGTGTATAGAAGACACAATTCCAATCCTTTTTTCAAAGAATAAGTACTTGTTGTTATAGTGAGCAGCTCCAACAGAAGAAACTGAAATGTGGTTTCAGCATAGTGAATTACTTGAGGGTGATCAGCTTGTTTATGGAAAAGCAATGGTGGTCTGCATGAGAAGCCTTTTTGAGAAGCGACTTGAGTAACAGACCACTTATGAATTGTGCAGAAAGACTAGAAAGGTTTGTTCATCTATTGTATAATGAGGAAACACACATTTTTGAAACTTGGTTTGCTGTGTGGTACATCTCTTTTTACTGGCTGTAGTTCTGGTCTTGCTTCATTGGATAATCTTTTAGAGTTCTCTGCCATCTACAGCTTGGACCTCAGCAGCCTGAGCAGCAGCATATTTTACAGCTCTTTTTATTTTATCTCTGCCTGTTACATGGTACAGCAGTGTCTGCGTCACACTGAGATGATGCACTCCATAGCATTTATAGTCAAGGGGCTATATGCCTACCACTGGATCAAACATGTCCATGGAATAACTCCTGATTTCTAGTGAATTGTGCTAAAGTTTGTGGTGGTTTTTTTTTTTTTTTTTTTTCCCATTGTTGTTTTTTCTGCCAGCTTGGGTAATTTCTACATGAGTCATGATGCTCCTCAAGTAGTTTGTCTGCTCTGTTTTCCTAGAGACATCTGAAGAAAGGCTATACATAAAACTGATTTCCAGGCACTTGTGGCAAAAGCAGGGAGTTTCTACTTCTGTAGAGTGTAGTTCAGCATTGTGGGGACTGGGCTTTGTTAGCTTTGTACCTGGAAACAGCAGGTATGTATGCTGTATGAATGTATGCTTTTCAATCTGTAGTTAGAAAAATGAGAAATACGCAAGAAGGCAACATGCTTGTTTTTTCAATAATTCATGATGAGCTAGAACTTTTTTAGGAAATTTTGCAAGAATGCCTCATATGAAAACATGAAGAAGCAGCCTCCTGTTCTTCTGCTGTAAAATCCTGAGCCATTAATATTTACAGCTTTCTGGTAACTAGCAGTAGAAAGTTTTTCATATTAATTCAGCTTCTCTGGAGCAGTTATTGTTAATGTTGTGGTGATGGTAGGATGTGTTATATGTCTCCATTTAATGGGTGGCATAAATGGCTTCAGTTTGGTCTGCAAATATAAACCATCCCAATTTGAGAGCAGCCCTGTAAAACAGGAATGTGCACCTCATTTTAGGTCAAAGCATTTGTAAGGAATGTGTCCAAGACACCTGCAGAAAATTAAACCCTTTGCTCCCCTTGTACACAAAATTTTCAAGACGTAATTACCCTCAGTGTGAAACATAATACAGCTCCCATTAGATGGAGCACATGGAGTGAAAATTGAATAGACGTCTTGTCAAGAGGGTTTCTGAGAATGAGTAGGGCTGTCAAAAGCAGTACTAGGAGTGTTCTCTTTGCTTCATTTTACAGCTATCCATGTCCTTATCTTCTCTCGTTGATGATGAGACTGTTGTCATTCTACTCAAGCAGACAGACTCAGGCTTCTTCCATGTCTCTGTCTCCTGCCAGCTGCTTTGTTTCTGTGGAGCTGGCTGCTGCCTTGAAAGCCTCCTGCTTTTGTCCTCAGCCTGCCCAACTCCTTAGCGCTTGGTTCCTGGTCACCGTGCCAAGGGCTGGCACGGAAGTCCCTGCTTTTCTGTGAGCTGCAAGGATGAGAGTGACAAAGTGGGGCTGCGGGGTTCAGCATCTCACTTTGTTAAGGCGTTCTTTTATTCTTCAGGGTACTTCCTCTGTAGAGATGGAGCTGAAAGTTAAGCTTTCATGCTTTGTTCTGGCGTCCCAGCCACAAATATCCAGTTTCCTCTCTTATTGTTTGACATCTTGTTTATGTCTCTGTTACAGAAATAGAGTAAACGGTCACCGTGCTCAGGTTTTCTGCTCTCTTAAACTACTGAATGATGATAATGTTATTGTTTGGAGCTTGCAGAGGTATTCCCCCTATTCCTGCTAGTTTGGAAGATCTCTGCCAAGTGGTTAAATTGTGTACCTGCATATCTATAGTACCTGCTCACTACTGTGTTTGTAGCTGTTCAGATCCATCTGATGGTTGTCAGGTAAACAAGGTGTGAGGTGTGCTGGCATCCTTTGGTGCTTACAGAGCCTTGGCTTGTACTCAGAGAGGCAGATGGTGCCTTGGCTAATGTCACATTGTAATGGGGGTGTCTTGCAGTGCAACCTTCTGGGCCATGTTGGCTCAACTCCAGAGCAGTTCAGTATAATTGCTTAGACTTCTGCTTGATTCAAACATTAAAACCTATTTAAATGTGGACTGAAATCTCTACCATGCAGTAGTGACTGTAAGTGTGACTGAAATGCTTCAAGTTGCAGTGAACTCTTTAAAAGAGTTTTATCCATTAATTCATGGATATTTTCTGCAGCTTTATTGTCAAGTTAATTGTCAGTTTGCAGCAATGCCAAATGTAGTTTGAGTTGTCCCCAAACCTCCCAGGAGGGAGACTACAGTTTCAGATGGGTTCAGTCACAAAAATACCTCAGGTTCTGTCCCTCATGCTGAGTGATAAGCTTCTACAGTTTAATACGTAGTGGCATATGTTGGATATTTTTGATCTATCCAAGTCTTTAACTAGCAAAGTATGAGTGTAACAATGCTGTGATGTCTGCTTCTCTTTGCCTTTCCCCTTCTCTTCTCTTCTTCTTCCCTGCAACATATATAATGACTTGTCTCAAGGGGTGGTGAGGAGAGGGAGTCTTCATGTAACAGAGTGCTTTTTTTTGTTTTTATGAGCCAGTCGTATGGCCAGCTATGATCTGTCCTTTTGGCAGCATAAAATATTAGAATAATTGAAATGGCTGCTGCTGCCAGATCAGAAAAAAGTCAATAAAATACCTGCAATGCTTTATACTGTCTCAAAATGCATTTCTTGTTGCACTGTTAGGTGTGACTCAGGATAATTTGCATTGTAGAGTTGAATTTAATAATTTCTAGATAAAACATAGATAATTTGTTGGCAAAAAATTGGTTTTACCAAATCAGCCTTGCAAGCTAAGCATGGAATTGGAAACGTAGATGTTGGCTTTTTTGTATGTTGTTCTCACTGGGAACCCCCATTTTATGCCTATTGTAAAAGTATATAGAGAGTGCATTTTGGCATGTGTGACAGCTCTAGTAAAATTCAATTCCCAGTTATAACAAATAGGTTTTAAATGTGTAAATTCAACAAATTATAACATTTCACAGTTACAATCCCTCAAAATTCTCAGCTACTTTGATTCGTATATTGATTTTTCTTAGGGACTGGTTCCACATGAAATTAGACACTTAATACACTTGTAATTCAGCATTTCCTTTAAAATAGTTGTTTAAAGATCAAAGAACTGTGAGCCTGTATTGTCTATATTTTCTGAATAGGAAACTGCTTTAATTGTCAACTTTATGTCCTTTTCTTGCTCTATATTTCAGTGTAACTGTAGTCATACTTAGTTTAGATGGTAAAGTTGCTTGTGTAGTTGCCTGTGTTTTTGCCAAGCACTTTAAGTGCTGTAAATGTGATATGTGTCAATTAGAATCAAGCTGGACTCCAAAGTTTTAGTACAGATTTGGACTCAAATATTTCAGAGATTCCAGGAAGTTTCAGGAAAGATGAAGTAATGTAGTTTTGGGCTTCTGGTTGCTTTTCTATGTGACTGTTATTTTTTTGCTTGTTAACCACTTTTTGGCTGAAAGTCACCAAATAGAAATTCATCTGCCCCTCTGATCTGTATTCTAATCCTAAAAAAGACTATTAGTGGTGTTGTTTTGCCTCCTATTCTTTATTCTCTGGGCTAAAAAAGATTATACTTAAAGTTTTGGCAGGGCAGTTACTTCCAATTGTGAAGGTGCTCTTAAGGTTTTTGAGTCTCCTGAACTGACATTTGCTGAAAAGTTAGCTTAAAATAAAAGAAAAATGTTCTTTGGACACTGTTGCATGCTCTCATGTTGTAGCCATTCGTAAATATGTTCTGGTAATTGAAAGGCCGTAGTCTAGAAACATTCAGAGCTCCCTGTTCTGCGGTTGGGTTTTAAAATTAACTTAAAGACCCAAGTTCACAGGCAGTTTTCAAAGTATGGGATTTTTTCTGTCCATCAAGCATCATTGTTTTGTTCACATTACATAGTACGACTGTTTTTTCCTCATAACAATGATAATACTCCAATTTGTACCTTAAGTAGCAAGTTAGAATTAAAATGTGAGGCTCACATGGTTCATGAGGGGATGTCTAGGTTATTGCTAGAGGTGGCTGCCCTCCCTGCAGTACCTCCAGAACTTTTCCTTCACCTGCAATTACTTCTGCTTCGTAAAGGTCTTTTCCAACCAGAACAATTCTGTGGTTCGGCAGTATCCAGCAGAATGAGACACTTAGCTGGGTTTCAGACAGTCATACAAATAATAATGAACCATAAAACATAACAATCTTGACAAGAAATAAAATAAATAAAAGCTTCCTAGGACAGCTTTTCCTCACCGGAACACAGACAGGTGCTATCCTAATAGAAACTCCAAAAGTGAGAGGAGACTGAAGAATAATTTCAGAATCTGATGTAAGAACCAAATGGCTGCTGTTCAGTGTTAATTCAGGAGATGGAAAGTTAGAAGTAATCCCAAAAGTCAAGTTAGTGAGCAAACAAAATGCTGGTCAAAAGTGCATAATAAAATTATTGTTGTTACACAGTTCTGCAGTTTTCCACGTGTACTTGCAAGAGTTTTAAGGATATAATTTGCTTTTCTGCATACAGACACGTATGGGTCCTTTAGCTTTTCAGTGTGGTACCTTTCTAATAGAGCAGCAACAAGCAGTTTTGAGAAACAGAGTTTTCATGGATACAATATATGAGCAATTTCAGTGTAAAATGTCTTGATTATTTTTACACAATTTATGAAAACCAAAGTATTTTTGGCCAAGTACTGGTTTGCATTTCACGACTGAGCACTGTGAGTCTTTCTCAGTCATTTGTCCTAGTGCTTAGCAAATGAGATTCCAAATAACATGAAAATTTCAAAATTAGTTTTAGAATATATGGGAAGAGCTGAAGATGGTTCTTTCTCAGTTGTGTTTTGCTTGTGTTACACTAGGCATTTGATACTTGCACGGTTGTTATTTTTTGGTGGTTGTTTTGAACAGCTTTCAGAATAACACAAAGGTTTCTGTGTGTATCTATATTTGTATATAGGTGTGGTGTCTATATATATATAACATCAGTCAGAAAACAAAGATGTCTCCCAGTAAAACCCATTAACTTTTCAGACTCTATTCCATCTCTTGTTACTGTTTGTTTTGACTGGCTCTGTTGTCTTTACCTGAGTGATGTGCCAGTTGCTCTCATGATACATTTTTTTTTAAATAAAGGGGTAGAGAGAGACCTTCCAGACATATCTTTTAAATCACAGTTGCTCTACTTTCTGTGTATGCCATCTTCTATCCATCACCAGTGCTAATTCTCAAAGAGTACCTGTGCAAGATGTCATATGCTGTCTCATAGGCATGTCTTTAGCTTGTATTATGAACTAGTTCATTAACATGTTTGCTTTAACATATTCTTAGCTTGCTCATAATGAATTTTATATCCAGAATCAAGAGCACAATGTCCTTTAAGTGTCATTTCAGTCTGTTCAGCATATTTTAATAAAATGCAAATTAAACAAGCCCAGCTGGCAGTTCACAGGATATGTTTGGACATTCTTCCTACCTAGATTAACAGGACTAAATCTTAGGTGCATTTGTAATTATGTAAATCCTTATGAACTCTAAGCTGTCATTTAGATGGTTTCAGAAGAAAAGCAGTTGTATCTCAAAATATCAGTTTCATTGTCTAGTCTTAATGTTCCTTAAAGCTTTCCCCCCTCCGTTAGCCATGCTAAATAGATGATAGCAGCTGGGGAGGTAAAAGGTTAGATAGTATTCTGCAATAAGCCTTGCATTAAACAGTGTCTTTTTATATCTGTTCTGAACTGATTGGCTGCCTAATGACAGTTTTCTAATTCAAAATGGCAAAAAGATCTGAGTGATGATTCTGTTTTCTTCTGTAGGAAGAAAGTACATTTTAAAATAAATAGCTTGGCTTTTGTTATCTTGCTGGAGAGAGAGGTACTAAGGGGGGAGGACACTATATTTACTGAGGAGAGGACAATTCTGGACACACACAGGTGTGGTGTAGGTGCAATTCCTTTAGATGAGGTCCAGAAGTGGTCTTAATGTTGGCTTTGTTTGGTCTGAATGGAAGGGTCATGTCCATTGAGTTAATCCGTGTGGAGGTACTACTGTGTGCTGGGGTCTGGGGGAAGGGTATGTGTTTTCTTAACTAATAAAAGTCAACTTTTTGCAAGTATCATTTCTCACAAATGTGAATAACGTAAATGTTTGGAATATCTAATCTGTAAGGTGACAGTGTCAGCTGCAGTATACTGCAGAGTTTGCCCTGGGAGCAGAGCAGAAACGCACTAGCCTAGCAGGCTTAGCTCCTAGAAGTTTATGGAAATGCAAATTACATGCCAAATAATAAAATGAAAACAAAAAGAACTGCTAAGCTACTGAAGTAGCTCAGCATGCTAATGACAGGTTTCATTAGAGTATTCGAATATGGACAATTGCTGCAACTACAAGCAGAATAGATACAGTGACTTGTCATTAAAAGCAGAGTAAGGGCTGAGTATTAAGGAATTATTTAATGCTGTTTTTTCCAGAGTCTGTGTTGGACAGACTTGATAGAATGAAACTGTCTTATACAGTATGATTTTGCATTATATGGGCAAGCAAACATGTTTTTTTACTTTTTTTTTTAAACTTGACATCCACAACAATTTTTAGTGTGCAGATTGTTTTGGAAAGAGGTCAACTTCAAAAGTGAGAAGGGATGAAAAGATGCAAGACACACAAACAGTAAATGTGAAACTCTCCATATATCATACATAAAATAATAATTCATATCAGGAGGCCTATTTTGGTATGGGTTACTACAGCTTTCTGTCTCCTTTGGAATAATCATCTAAATGATCATTTTTATTTTTTTTTTTTTTTTTAAATATATTGCCAATAACTAGAATAAACACATCTCTAAAATAGTGCAAAATTGCATTACAAAAATTGGAAGACTTTTTTTCCATTGCTGCATAAATTATGTATTTGGTTTGGGACCTTCAGTCCTGTAGGTAATGAAGGGCATAGTACGCCTGCTATATGTGTCTGGGTAATGCTCTTACCTTGTTGTTTGTCTTTGAATAACTCCCTCATAGTGACATTTAAAAAAAAAATGTTTGATTTTGGCAAATCTTAGCTTGTCTTGATACATCTTCATGCAAAGCAATACCAGTTGCTTTCTCCGGCTGACTATTTTTAAAGTGTATCAAATAAAGTTTGAAATCACTTGGTTAGATTTTAAGATAATATATTTAAAGGCCTGTATTTCTTTTATTGCCTTTGAGAATTGTTCACCTACTTTCTCTTTGCCTTGCTCTACAGATTTGGGATAACTGATACTAAAGGTATGAGATCATATGCATTCTGATATTATGTGCTAGCTTGAGTAGATGGACTTTAGAGTGGGACATGGTGTCACAGTCACAAAGAAGGAAAAAAGACCATTTGATGTTACCAGATTTGATAAGAACTGCCAGAGGGATTTGTTGCAGCAAGCATAAAATATAGAATCATAGAATTGTTTTGGTTGGAAAAGACCTTTAAGATCCTCGAGTCTAACTGTTAGCCCAACACTGCCAAGTTCACCACTAAACCATGTCCCTAAGCATCCTTACAGATCTGTGCAAGTGTGGTAAAGGAAGTCACATCCCTCATGGTGAAAAGTCAGTTTTGGGGTGGGACAGCAGATGAAATGTTAACAATCAAAGGGAAATGAGATGACTTTACATTATTTTCTTCCACTTCTAATTTTTTATGAATATTTGTATTGTTGTATGTCTACCCTCAAGAACATGGTTCTTAATTGTTTTATAAATATAGCTCAAAAAGCTGTGAAATAGTCCTCTGTTGCAGGGCCAGCTGAATTTATCAAGACTTTCCTGTAGGTCCAATATAAACAATTTTCACTCTTGCAAATGATATACAGCCCATAAAGCAGAAGCATTTAAACAAAATATGCTGGTGCTCTGTACTTACAAGGCTTCTGTAGGGCTGACAAGTAGGTAGCTTTTCTAAACAATTACACAATACCTAATGACACCATAGGAATTAAGTAGGTTAATATGTGAAGTACAGTGTTTTTTTGCTGAAGAAACTGCTGTACTTCATCCATCTGAATGACTTGGATGTAGTATATGTGTATTTACTTTTACAAGATGTGTTTATTAAAAAAGATTAATTTTTTCATTATTACCTGTTTTTCTAAGCTGTGTTTCCTTTCTTAATAAATGCCAGCTGGGGATCAGGGTCAAAACTACCAGCAGTGATTTGACTTGTAGCAGATCTTACTGGGAAATAATCTACCTGTTTCCAAACATTACCCTTTTTTTTTTTTTTTTGTAAAATTAAAGTTGGTATCTGCAGATCATGAGATATTTGTACAATGAGAATGTACCTTGTGGTACAGAAAAATTGTAGATGAAGAGAATACCCCTTGAATCTGGGTTTGTTTTAGATTTCTTTATCTTATGTGATAAATTCTTAGATTCACCTACTCAGCACATTTTTTGCAGTAAAGGAAAAATAACTTCTTGAATCTCAGCTAAACCTCAGTTTTCATGTTTGTACATTACTTCCTCGTAAAATGTGGTGGTTGTTGATGAATTGGTGCATGATTCACTAGACTGGGAAATAAGGGGACTGGCCTTGATATACTTGGGAGAAGCAAAGCAGACTGTTACTACAAAATATTTTAGATGACTGAAATTTATTTTGTAAAGGTAATTTATTTTCATTACCTGAGCCATTTGACTTTATTATGGTACTATTTTAAAATTTTATTGCTATATGGAGATAATTTTGGAGATTATGAGTACTGTGACTGAGTACACTAAGACTAGAAATCCATCTGTTTAGTTTGATTAATTGAATACCAAGGGCTTTTGAAGAGCTGAATATGACACTTAGGCCAGAGAATCTCTTTAAAAAACTGAGATTCACAGGCAGGAAAATGACATGTCATTTCCAGTCTCCAAGCTCTTTCTGAAGCATGTTTGTTGGTTTCTGTAGGGAGAGTTAACTTTTGTGGAAATATTTTTATATGATAAAGACATAAAAAATAATTTAGTTTGCACTGGTGGTTTCTCACAGTTTTTGTCCAGATGATCAAGTTGTGCAATGGACTGGGCTAAAATAAAGGTGAGGGACTTTGTACCTAGAGCCTTTGCGTGCTTGACTGCTATTAATTCCTTTTTATGGCTTCTGCTTTGACAAGTGAAATGTAGCTGCCTTTGCTTTCCAGACTGTATCCCAAGTGTTCCAGATGAAGCCAACTCAATGAAAAGCATGTAGGCAGATACAGCCAGTTTTTATGTTGATCCCCACCCCAACATAATCCCCTGTGGTTGACAGGCCAGTTGAAAGTGTAGGTCAGCACTGGTTTTGGACAATGTTTTTTCTTGTCTGTGCTGTTGGTTACATTTTCTCTCATCAAGCTTAGGTAATAAATTATGATGAATTATGCTGGTAGCTTATTATCTTTATTATTTCTCAATTTTTAAGTCTGATTGCATTCTAAGTGCTCCTTTATGCAGGCCACGGTCTATTGCTTTGCTCAGAAAAGTTATTCCAGGAATTCTTGTAGTACTTGAGTCTCTGAACCAGGTGTGCTGTGTGCCTTTTGGAGAGCATTACCTCCTTTCCCTGCCAAGGAGGGCATAGAAAACGACCCTGAGGATGTCACAGCAGGGGTAAAATCTTTCTGGAGATTAGCAAGTATTGTTATTGCTTCTTTGGGAATGATTTCTGACTGTCCCCAATAAAAATGCTGTGGGTTTATTACCTAAAGCGATACTGACAGGAAGATTTTGTTGGTATTCAGAACAGACATTCCAGGTCATTGTAATTTTGTCTTTATTTCTCTCAGATTTCTGCTGTTCCACCAAAGTAAGCACACTTCACTGGGAGTGTTATATTTAACCTTCACATTCTTTCGCCCATGTTATAGCTCTATGTGAACAGCTGAGGTTAGAATATTATATATTAGAGAGTACATAGTATTTATTTAATAATGAGAGACAATACTTCTCATTTAATATCTTAGAGCTCAGTAATAACAGAATTTGTTTGCACCTCTAGATGTAAGCCAGTAAGGAAAAACCTCAGCAGGAGCCTAAAACTACTGGAAAACTGAATATAAAGAAGAGGTAGTGATGTACACTGTATGCATGCACATGCATGTGTGCACATCTTCCCCATCAAGCATTCTAAGCTTATTCCTTTAGGACTGATTTTCAAAGTTACAGATAGCAATTTGGTTCCCAGTTACCCCTTACTAGTTTTGCCAGTTACCTCTGAAATGCTCTTGTTAGAGCATCCAAAGGCAACTTGCTTCCCTCCCCTTCGAATAGTATCACGTCTAAGTTTCTCAGTATTTTAACCCATACCTTTTCTCAGAAAGCTTTCAGTGAGGGAGATCATTGCAAAGGGTTGATTAATTTCTTATTGCAGTAAAAAGATAAATAATAATTGGCTGAAGGTGAATGTAAAATGCCTGAATTGGCACAATGACTCTCCTGTTAAATCACTGTATACCCCAAGCAGCATGCTGGACTTGAGCAAAAATTCTTCAGTGATGAAAAGTTTTGAAAATTTTTCAATTTGAAGATGGAAATTTTCATTCAGCCTTGTGTTCTGAGGCAAAGGTTTTATCTGATTTTTAAATTTTATTTTAAATTAAACAGCATCTTAAGAATGCATTTGAACTGCATTTTAAGATGACATTAGTTACATGGCAGCACACTGTAATTTTGTTACAATTGTAACTTCACAGAGTTTTTAAATCTATGTCTTCTCTTGCAGAACAACTTGATATTAAGCAAAACAGAAATTACCTCCCTTCCAGGAAGCAAATTTCCTTATTAAAGACATGACATTTTAAAAGTGCTTCCAGTAACAATGATCAATACAGTCTTAGGGTTGGAAGGCATAGATGAGATTATTTGAAAAAAGGATTTTCAATACAAGATGGATACTTCTTGTTACTTTAAGACTGGCATGGAAAAATGAAAGGAATGTTCAGCAGAGCCCAATGGCAGTAGTCATTTAAATGGTTGAACAGTATAAACAGTGCATTGGTGTTTATGGTGCAGATTTCCTCCTCCTGTATCTACACAGTGTGTGGAGATGTGAGGGAGAACCAGGCTAAAGGCCTGGAGGAATATATTGAGGGATGGGAAAAAAAAGAGGGCATGGGCTAGCTCCTCAGCTCCTGCACACTGATAAAATCAGATGAGGGTTTGCAGTAACTCCATTCTGGCACTGCAGGCTCCAGAGTAGAAACCTGCAAGTCCAGCCTTAGGCTTGGACAAAATAAGAGGATTTTGTGACAAATGTGTCTTTCCAGAAAGGAGAGGCACTGTGTGCGTGAACACGTGTGTGGGAGGGAATGAAGGAGGGAATTTCTGGTTATTAGTTTATTTTTTTCATTGTTATTTTTATGCTGCAACATATGATAGTTTTTGTATAGAAATGTTTTTACTGTACACTTGATGTATTCCTATGAAAGTGCAGTTCTTCCAAAAATATTCTGCATTTCTGAAGTGTTTTATGGCTGATTGCTACATCATAATTTCATGTTTTCATAACCTTGTGATCGGTCTCTGCCCCTGCATTACGCCATATGTTACCCTTCCCTTTCTTGTGTATTTTTGCTCAGTTTTTGGTTTGTTGTTTTTGTTTTGTTTTGTTTTGGGTTTTTTGTTTGGTTTGGGTTTTTTTTTGTCATCTGGGAAAAGAGGGCCATACTGCCGGCAGCTTTGATTCTACCAGCACTAGAGAATGTAAAGTTCCTCTTTGACCTCCCTTGTGCTTGGGTGAAGCAGATTATGAGGTAGTCTGAAAGGTGTAAGAGAGTGTCATCTGCTTGCTGTTTACTTAGCAATGTAACAATAAAAATTCTGAATAGCTGATACTATAAGTCCTGTCAAATGCTAAAAAGATATTTTTTTCCTCCTGAAGACTTTCAACTTTCCCTACCTGTCCTCACTTGAAATACTTCAAACTTGTCCTATAAATCACTGTGGAACAAACTCTGAAATGGTTTTCTCTACCCAGTCAAGTGGTAACTGTTTATAACACAAATTTGTGATGTGACTTCTGAAGTGCTAGTAAGAATGACTGAAGGTGTATCAGAAATGCAAATTTTACAGTGACTATTACACAAATGATCAAATTATCATCTGCTGTTATTTTACAGTGTGATTAAATAGTCCATTGCTGCATTGCCTTGTTGTTACAAGAATCCACTTGGTTAGGTGCTGTCTTCTCATGCAATGTCTGCAACTTCATACAGAAAGCTCAGTGGAACATGAGTATTTGATGGGATTGGGAACCTTCCTGAAAAGAGATAAAACTGAGTGTTTCCTTCCACAGATGCAACTCTTAAAGAGCTTTCTTGTGAAACCAGAGGGTTTTTTTAATATAGTAGTTGCAATATCTACAATTTAGCAGATTAAAAAAATACCTGTTAATAGATGAGTTTAGTAGTGTTTGATAATGATTGGGCAATAGGATGATTTAAATGAGGTGGTGTTGCTTGTGGTACTGTTTACTTCCTTGGCTTCATCTTCAGCACTCTTGAGCCTAAGCAGTTTTAAGGACTTAACATTTTTATGGTGTGTGGCGTTCCTCTGGGTGACTACTCAGTAGTAGTTTGCCTCGAGCAAACCATGTTGTATTTTGATGAAAAAAGTGAGAATTTATCTGTGTTATCTTAAAAGTGGTACCAGATGATCACACAAGCTTAGCATACCTTTAAAGCAAAACTGACTGTATGAGTTGTTAGTGAAGAGTAACAGCTCTCTGGTGATTATCACTTGGTTGGGAATTTTGCAATATAATGGAGTATATAAATGGGGTAGCATTTTCCATTCCTACAGCAATGGAAACCCAGCCTTAGCTGGGTTCTCCAAGTGCTAGATGCAGAGGGCAGCGTGTGAGAGCTGGAGCTGGGGTTTTCTCTGCAAGTGACTTCTATAAAGCTCTCTCACTTGAACAGAAGTAAGCGAAAGTACTGTTTTGATTTGGTTTTTCACACAGCGCTAAGTAATGAATAATAAAATGACTTGTTTGTTTGTTTGTTTTTCCCCAGAAGGAG
Organism: Apus apus; assembly: GCF_020740795.1. Classification (NCBI taxonomy): domain Eukaryota; kingdom Metazoa; phylum Chordata; class Aves; order Apodiformes; family Apodidae; genus Apus; species Apus apus. Next base: position 49,717,750 of record NC_067285.1, on the reverse strand, counting down.
CAAGGGGAAAAAAATTGAGATTTTTAAATTTTTTTTTTTTATTAGATATGCTAGATATCTGTAACTTTTTTTCTTGTATATATTCATTGTTCATGAGCTATTTTCCCTTGATTGTGGTGTTCTGAAGGATCCTAAAACCACAGCACTATGTAGCTCATATAAAGGATTGTTAAAAAGAAAGTGCAAATGCATTTTAGCAATGTTCCCATTCTTCCTTATTCTTGTTAAATAAACCTGTCCCTTAAAACCCAACTACCTGACAAGCTTCAGGTGTGCAGACTTGATTGCCAGCTCTAATTCTTTTAACCTGTGTCTGTTCAGACATTTTGTGCTTCTACATGGGCTTTCAGAAGAGTCTGGCAAGGCTGGTGGGGCTTTGGGTGCCCATCTTTCTTAAAATACTAAAAGGTAGAGTTGGGTTTTATGTCTGTTTATTTCCTCAAGTTGATATGTGTAATCTTGTGTTAACAGGGCAAGCAATAATTAATGGTTAAGCTATGAAAAAAAAGAGCAGCAGCAGTGGGGCAAAGAGTATACTGTAATGGTTTTTTAAAAATGCAGAACTTATTGGGAAATCTTTATTTTTTTGGTACCTGTAATGTAATTTTCTTCAAATGTTCTGTGTGAACTAAAGAGACTGGAAAATATGAACATGCTGAAAAGGAAGGAATGCAAAGTATTGAAATTATATTTAAAAGTAGGATAAAATATTGCTTAATGTTTATAGAAAATATGTGGGAAGCTGGGTATTTCTGTGTATAGTATATTAATGTATTTTACAACACTGCATATAAACTATGAGAGTGTCACTGAAACTATGCAGACACAGGCCAGCTGATTAGCAAGCCTATACATTCCTATTTTTTCTATCTTGTATAGAAAAAGGCAATTCTTGTTGAACTCACCATCTGTATTGTATAGGCTTGTATCTGTTGCTAATTTTTGTGGGAACTGTGCAGGGACAGAAAAGGTAGGATCAAGTCCATTAAATAATAAAAAAAAAAAGGCAGAGATAATGACTCTGTGTCATCAGTGCATATCAACAGTATAACTGCTTTCATTGTAGAAAATAAATATGGGAAAGAAACTTAATACACCTTCATGTACATTTCTGAGGCCTTTGAGGATGGTGATATCGGATGGAAATTTTCCTGAAGGGCGTTTTGGACAAATTATGTTATTAAAAGTTCTGGAATTAGGGTTGTGGTTTGAGGGATTTGTGAGAGGGAGGGAAAGAAAAAGATTATATAGTCAGAGAACAGCAACTCTTTAATAATATATAAAAGCAGAAGGTTGACTTAGTGGGTGTATCATGGTCTTTAGAGAGAATGGCAACCATCTGCTTGTATGAATCTGCTTGCCCCTACACCCCTTCCTTCCAATACCTAGCTGATAAATCATTTTCAAATCAAGTGCCAGGTGCATGACATAAGTTTTGGGAAGAATTAAATATTGCACTTAACAGTAAGGAAGACTGAAAACCATTCATGAACGTCTGACAAGTGCCATTTTAGAAGCAATGTCCAAACTAATAACTCTTTATACCTTCTCTGTCTCACGTAAAAGAAAATTCCAGGCTTTGCTGCAATGCAGCATGTAATTGCTGTTGTGCTATGTTCTGACAAACACTGCAGACACGAGACAGAGCAGTGTAAGTTTTGGCTTCCTAACTTGAAATTGTCTCAGCGTTGGATTACTGCTTTGCAAATGAGCAGCACTTCCCACCTCCCTTCCCTACCCCCCGCCTTTTTTTTTTTTTTTCCTGTGGTCTTGTGGTCTAATATTAATACATTTTCAAAATGGAAACTCAAGGAATTAGATCATTTTTCCTCAGTCTGTATCCCTTGGGACATCTAACCTATGTTGCTTATTTTAATTAAATTACCACATTTTCCATATGATTAAATGCCTGAATAATGAGTACTTATGGGACTCAATTTTAATGCACCATCCATGAATATGAGCATCGAGGGGAAACATATGATGTTACTCTAAGTGAAATCTTTTAGTAGCAAACATTTCACCTCATCTCTTTTCAGATCAAATGAAAGCTGCAGAACAGTAAAATAGAAAATGTGGTATCAGATGGTGGTGTTCAATGGGTGGGAGCAAATATTCTCTGAAGGAAATAGGTTGATGGGAGGAAAACAGTGTAGTGTATTTTGGGGACAAGCCAGACAAACATTTTCACAGTTATGGTATAGTATATTTTGGGTTTTGGGGCAAAGGCCACTAACCATATAGCAAGGTATGTTTTGGAGCAGTTTTAAAGGGACTTGGTGTATTTTTTGTCATTTAGAGTTGCCTGGGGTTTAAATCAGGACAGGATTTGGCTTAGCATGCCTAGGTACTTGGTATCTAATCTAAAAAACACGCCAGCCATTTTTAAGCACTGAGTGGTAAAAGCAGGCAAAAAGTCAGGAACTTCCAAGAGGGGAAAAATGTGTTTAAAAGTCTATTTAATTTTAGTTGCAGAGGAAGAAAGTAGTACAATTTGTTTGCTAGATAAGCACATTCCTATTTCACTCTGCTAAGCTTGGTAGGGAAAAAGTACTATTTGCGATGATCGAAGTGGGATAGACACCCATCCTTGCATTAATTGAACTTGGTAGCATTGCATAAATAGTTGGGTATAATGCAGGAGCAGCTTCCTGTCCTGATCTTGAAGCTTTTAAAAATCTGGCTGTATTAAATTTTTAAGGCTGATAAGAAACTAGAAGTTGCTTATGAGGAAATGGAATTGTGAAAGGAAAGAATAAAGGTGTCTGACGTTAACTGGTGTCAATGTCAATCTCTGCTCTTTGGTAAAGCATCGTTGACCATTTCTTTTTTTTTGTTTGTTTGCTTAGTTTCCCTCCTAGGTTTTGGTGGCTATAGAATGCTGTAGTGGCTTGTTCAGTTATTTTGTGTGAAGACACATCTTCATGTAATTTGGAAGCTTCTTTCTTGACTGCCATGCAGTCATCTTAATTTTGGCTTTCTTACTCCAACAGAACTCCAGCGTATAAACCCATCCTTTTATTTTGTCTGTGCCTTACTCTTAACTGCATCCAGGTAAATTCTTGCTCTGTTTCCAGATGATTGACTCCCAGCCTACTGAATATATATTTTTAAAAATACATTTTCCCTAAAGGACATCACAGTTGGTACTAGCTACTTTCATTTCTGGCATAGTAGTTTCAGGGTCTTGGACTGGTTTTATTCCTCTTTTGTACTGACCTACTATCTGATAATTCTTTCCAGTTTTCAGTTATCGGGAAGTTCTTGTGTTGTAACAAGCTGACAAAAGACACTTAACTAAGAAATGGATATAAGACCTTGAAAATTTTCATTTTCAACTTTTGCTCAAACCAAGATAATTTATCAGTACACCTAAGTGACACGAGTATTCTTCAGTCTTCACTGTTTTTCAGCTACAAACTTGTGCTGTGATCTGCTATTATTTTCTTGAGGACTGATTAGTTTACCAAGGAAAGATCTGTCTTATACTGCTTATTTTTATTAGACTGATATTGTATTTGATGTAATTTTTCAACTACTTTTTTGTCTGCTTTATTTTTTACATCTTGCACACTGTTTAAACTTCATAACCTGGCACTTCAAATCTTTGGTTAGAAATGAAGGAAAAAATAAACCAATTATGAACAGATAGAAACTGCTTTCGCAAAAGATTGCTCCATATTTTGTTCTTCAGTGTCATGGTTCTTTGAGATGCATGAGGTTTGTTGTCATTTTTCAAGAGGGGTTGTGTGTGCATTCTCTGTGAGTGTCAGTGATGATAAAAGGGCCAGGTAGATGACTTTTTATTCTGGGGTGGCATCTCCTGAGAGTCTTGCTTTGATTCCTGCAGCGTTCTTAAACTTAGCTTCACGAAAGGTATCTTGTTTTCTCCTTCTAGACTAATAGTCAGTGTTTCATTCATGTTATAAATTGTTACACCAATTTGTTACAAATTCACTTTCTTTTCTGTGGTGGGAAGAGTCACTGCTGTTAAAATACTTGCTACGCATTAAGTTCTTCATAGGACTTAATGACTGTGATGCAGTGGGGTGAGCTGGAAAAGGACATTTTTCGTTTTTCTACTCTCCACTTGCTATTAGCAGGTTTGTTGGATTAGTCACCTTCCTTTTCTTGCTTTTTGTCTCTTTCCATATAGCTCACACTTTCCTTCCCACAATCTGTCATCCTACTTTCCTACCAAACAGAAAAGAACCATTTGTTATAACTTAAAAAATAAATGTTAAACAACCAGGAGTAAAGAAAGTTAACAGACAGCCAAATAGTTTTCACTGATGATCTTTCCTGATCTTTGTCCCACTGCATAAATAAAAGAATAACTAAACTACCACCACATTCAAAGATGAGCAAAATGCATATGTGAATGTTTATTAGCTTTCCACTTAAGAGATTTATTTCCCTACTTGTTTAAATATTTAGAGAAACATACTGCAGCATTTAAACATGAAAAGCATACATTTCATATAGCTTTCCAGTTTCTGTTCTTCTATGGATGAAATCACAAGTATTCTGGCCTTGAAGCATCAGCATTTCCAGCCTGACCTCTGGATGCCTACTAAGTAGTAGTGAAAGAATTTTGAGGAGAAAAAAGTGTGTTTCATAGTTCATTTATTCAGGAGACATTGCTGTTCCCGAGGCTTATGCATCTTCACAAAATTTAACAGTACTAATTTAAAAGCCAAGTTTTCGACATTCCTTCAGTAGATATTAACCAAGTCAAAAGTTATAGCTGATTATTTTAAGGAAAGAGGACAATAGGGAAAAGTTCATCATGGAAGATAACTTGGGTCTAAGTTATTTAGACGTGATTCAGTTTGATTTTGGTGTAAGGATTCACTGTAACAGGTGAGTAAGTAGTTAAAGTGAAAGACTTGTTTTCTTACTGTCTTCTCATGTGGTTGAAGAACTTAGGGGGACACAGCTTGATAGCAAGTATTTTTTGGGAGAACACCACTATTAGGACTGGTAAAAAAAACATTTCAACCAAAGTATGAGACTAAAAAAGGGATTAATGAGCTTAGAAAAGGTAAATCTTGGGTGCTCGGTAGATTTATGAAGGGGATAGTATAAAGTATTGCATGCTCTATTAGAAGACACGAAGTGCTTCAGATCCTATGACCGTCTGCATGGGAAAGAAGCACCAGAAGCTAGGCTGCTTCAGATCTTGAGAAGGAAAATTAAATAGGTTGTAAAATATTGTTTAGTCATGTAAGTACAGTGATATCAAAAGGGTAGAATAAATATGAAGAGCTAATGGAATAAAGATTGACCAGAAGTTGATTAAAAATGCATGTATGGAAATAATGTAACACCTCCTAGTAAGAAAGTTATTGTAGTTTCATGAGAGGATAGCAAAGACTAATCAAAGGTTGTTGTCATAATGGAAATTGAGGCAAAACACAGAGCTTGGAGAGGGGAGGGCTGTACGTCTTTCAGGATGGTGAAGGAAATCTCAGGTAAATGGAGTTACAGGTTCAGGTTTCCAGAATTTTTCATATATTTTACAAATTGAAAGGTTTATGCACATCATCAGTTATAATTTCTGTGTGTGCTGTAAAGAAAGACAAGATAATAAGCTTTGAGGGACTTAGGATGAGAAGGAAGAACAAAATACCATATAGAAAGACCTGGGTGGTCTGGAGACCTAGACCCTGTAGAGACCTAGTAATACAGGTTCTGTATCATGGATACAGAGATTATTTCTGAAAGTTTTCAGTCATTTATGTGATGGTATTATGAAAGGAATAAGCAACATCTAAACATATGAAGTACAATATTTCTAGTAGAGATTTTGAGTAATTTTAACCCCCCAAATATGCAAGTGCTGATGTATAAGATTGTGCATAGTACAATACCACATAAAATTCTAGTCGTCTGTGTCTGTGAATTACATACAGCAAAAGGCAACAGTAATATCAGGGGAAATGAAAAGTTAGCTTTTGATGACTAGAGGGTTTGCTTTTGTTTGCCATGACAATGACTGAAAGCAGACAAGAATTCTTGTAACTGAAGCTAAAAATATTTTTTTAAGAAAAACTAGTTGTTTTGACCATAAATAAACTCAGATGATTTATAATAATCACAGATTTTTCTGTCAAAGCTGTTAGTTTTAGACTTGGCTGAGTGTGCTTCATTTGAGTTGCGTGAGATTGTCTCGACTGGACTTGATGACCCAAGTCACAGGACAAAGTTGAGGTCTTCAGTGTTTGTGGACTTTTTTGTAAATGTAGCTCTAGGCTGATGTTACTGGTATGTCTGTTCTTTCACATGATTAATTTCTGTCTTTTGCTGTGTTTATATTTGTGTCATCACTGACTCATTGGGGTTTTTTTGTTCGTGTATTTTTCCATGTTTTGGGTGGAGGAGTTAGAGGGTTTACTAAATGTGATGTTTGCTGGGGATTACCTCCCAAGATATGAATGGACTGCCAAAAATGTAGGTACTTCAGGAACATAGTCATCGTTAGTATGTCTCTTTTCCCAAACAGAAGGTTGGGTCTTGACCTTTCAGTATAAACAACCAGAAGAACTGTAATTTGTTATTTTGGAAAAAGCTCTGTCCCGCAAACATCCCCAATAATAAACTATCCCAGAGATGAAATAGTAGTGTAAACAAGTAAGGTAAATTGACATCAGGCTTCTGAAATTCCCACGAGTAAAACATTTAAGTACCAGTAAATGTTTGATATTAAGTTCATAGTTTTCTTCTCTTCAGCCCTTGTGACTCAAAAGACTGCTAGCATAGCTGGTTACTGAGATGGGGAGGTTTTCTTAAATGCCTAAAGTAGAAATAGTAAAATGATATTTTTTTTTTCCTGAAGAAGGGGAAGTTCACTGTATTTTATCAATCAAGTTATACTGATGAAAGTTGAGAACTCTGCTGATCTAGGTGGATTGTTTAATAGAAGAAAGATGGTTGTTTACAGATATGCAAATAGGATACCTGTAAGTCTTGTGTATTTCAAACAGTTTATATTGCCTTCTCTGATTCAAAAGCCTGAGAATTGCTGCAGAGAACTAGAATAATGGTTGCAAAGAGGGCATTCTTGGCAGAGAAAATAAACCAATTGAACAAGATCAGCCTTTATACAAACTGTCCAAACACATCAAAATCAAATTGAAAAAGGTCTCCTGAGCTCTCTGTTAAACTCCTTGTATGTCACCAGTGGGATTTATAGAACTGCCATAATATGGAAAGAAGAACATAAGCATGAGTTACTTCGTCTCGGGCAGTCTTATTTCACTTAACCCTGTCTAGCTCTACCCATCCTGCCAGATGGGAGCCTTGACATCTTGCTTTTCTTACCCAGGTTTGGTGTAGCTGGAGTTGAGGGCTAGCAGTCTCTGCTGACATGAGAAAATGTTACTGCAGACTTTTGAAGTGTGAAAAATGTCTGTGGTGGGGAAAGCACAGACAGGTATTTCAGAGCATAGGTATTCTTTCTTATGTTAAAAGAATGTTACTCATAAACATTTGCTCCAAAAGGAGTAACATCTCTTTATCGGTTCTAAAGTAACATATCTTTATCAGATCTAAATTTAGAAGAGGCCTGATATTTGAGTGTGGTCTGGGTAGACCCTAAACAGAGAAAATGAATGTGACTAGCTCTTTGCTTGAGGTATTTGTCAGTTTTGAGCAAGGAAAGAAAGCAAGTCCAAAACTTCCCATGGCTCTGCTTTAAGTGTGTTGAATTTATTTTGGTCTAGTATTCTGTTTTATCTGTGTCTCCATTGATTTTGATCTTATAAATTGGGTCTTTGCACATCTTCATTCTTTGCTGAAAAGTGATCTTACTAGGTCTCATAATTATTTAATTTTGCTTGTCTTTTTTTGTTTGGTGTTTCATGTTTCTTTTGTTTATGAAAATGGTGATACTACTTAAGTGGCTCTTTCTAAGTGGCTTTGCAAAGGAAATCTGGCAGTAAACGGCAGAAGCTCTGTTTTGAAAAGCAGATTTTGTCAATTGATACTGTCTGCCTTTTTCTAAACTTTTTTCCAACCATTACAATAAACAAGGTTACAGTAGTTTAGCTCTGTGAAGTAGTGTGCAGGTTTGTTCATGCACATCATTTGGCTTTTCATTTTCATCAAATTTAGAAATTCAGAGGAAAAAAAAATAGTTAAATGCAAGACTGGAGGACTGAAGACCTTGTGTGTGTTTGTGTGGGAAGTTAAATTAGTACTATGGAGCCCAGGGCAAATAAAAGACCTAGAAGTATGGTTCTGGAGTAAGCATGTATGCAATTTAGTACTTATGAATGAATGTTTTCGGGTATCCTCAGTTTGTTATCTCTTTAGTGAAGTGTAAGAGTTGGAGATGAATGCCATGTTTAGGACACAGTTGTTAACTCCCAGTAGAAGTCTTTCGAAACAGTCTCTTGGTACATTAGGGCTGTTGCAAGTTCAGTTACTTGTATTCAGTCACACTGATGTACTTTTTAGCATACCTTTCCGGTATGTTCTAGCTAAAAGGGCAGACTACTGTCTGGGTTTTTCGAGTGTAGGAAGTATGTGGTTCAGAGACCTTTCTGTCACTGGGATCTCTGAGAAGAAAGCACCTCAGGTGTTAAAATGTGGTTTAATACATAGCTTTCTCAGAAAGTCACTGTCTTCTAACATTACTGAAGGTTTTGCATATTTCAGGGGTTTATATTACTCTGCAAGCCATCAGGGAATGATGATGGTGTATCACTAGGGGAAACTGGGCTCGTGATTTAATTCCCACTTTTACTCTGTACGTTCCTAGTGTGAATTTATTCAAGTAGGTTCTTCAAAGGAGCAGCATGTATTAAGTTATTTGGTTATTTTGGCATCTAATTCTTTCTTAAAAATCTTAACCCATCTTCTTTTGATGGCCTTCTTTTCTTTCACCTGTAAAGAGAGCCATTACAAGGATGCTTACAGTATAGTTGACTCCAGTGTGACTGAAGCATGGAAGCACTGAAATAACAGTGGTGCTGCTTTCCTCTGAAAAATGCTGTCAGAAACCTTGCTTTCCCTGAAATACATGTGAAAAGAGCCAGAGAGAAAAATGTTGTTAAATTAATATAATGCTATATATTTCTATATCTATACACACACACACGATTTTGGCATAAAATTTGACAAGGAGAAAACAACTGAAATCAAGGGATGATATCAAAAGAGGAAAGGTGTTATAATGTGACTAAGGGAGAGACAGTTGTTCATACCCCTTAACCATCTGTCAACCTCTCTGTTGCCACAGGTTAGCAGAGGGGCTGTTTCAAGTAGTGAAGAATGTGACAATCAAAATACTGGCTTTGTGCAAAAGGGAGGTAGACTTGAGCAATTATTTTGCTGGCTCCACGGCTACTGGAGCTACAAAGCCATGATGGGATTGGGCTTTTCTGTTAAATAAGGCTGAAAGCTGTTAGCAGCTGATAGTCTGAGGGTAGGGCTGAGAGGTACAATCTCCCCACAGAGGTGTATGATGTCAGTCTCAGCTTGGCTGGCAGAAGGGCTTAGGCTTTGCTTTCTGAATTTTGGAACGAGACAGTTCTCATTTGCTATCTCAGTCAGGGGCCTTAAAGTAGATAGAACAAAAGTTTTGTGTTTCATTAGGGGCAAGGAACTAGCTTGCCAGAAGTTCTGAGTCTAGGGTGATAGAAAAGGATTGTTGCTCTATCTTACCTATATTACGTCTTGGGAAAGACAGGATGCTGTTAAACATCAGAGAAAACCAGAACAAACAAAACTCCCTAACAATCGCTGTTAATATGCTGTGCAGAAAGATACTATTCTATGTGAATTGGTTTGCCATTGAAATAGGATCTGGGAATCACTGTGGGAAGTCATCCTGGAAAGCACCACTGAAAAGCTCCAGAACAGGGAAAGTTGTCTCTTAGGAAAGAAAAGAGGGAGAGAGAAAAGTCAAAGACCTACAAAACATCAGTCAGTCTTTAACAGTGTGGGATGAGGGAAAAAATAAATAGCTCCTATGCAGTGCTCTTGTCTAATTCTTGATATATTTTTTTTTGTTGCTGCTGGGTAGCAGATCAGTGGTAGTTAAAGGCTGTTTTCCAGTAATATTAATGGAGTTATATAACTTCAATTGCGTTCCCGAATTCTGTAGATTTAATGGTTTCTAGGAATTAGGGCTGTAAACCTGTTCCCATGCTGAGATGGAGAATGCCCAATTTCAATTACAGTAGTTAAACGTGCAGTGTCCAAATAAGGGTATTCCTGAAAATCTGTACATGTACTACAATTATTTTTTTAGAATTTATTAGGTTTATTTCATATTTGTAAAGAGTTTATTATTTTTCTTCTGGTCTTCTGAGAGCACTTCATCAGGTATGGACATCTCGTTACTCCCCCAGGGATGACTCCTTGGAAATGACTCTGTATGAATTCAGGTGAGCACCTGGCATGAATGCTGGATCAGAATTTTAGATCTGGGGTAAGTTCATGTCATCTGCTTGGAAAGGCTTTTACTATGTCAACCAGTCCAGCAGGTCTAGGGAGGTTCTTTTCTCCCTCTACTCTGCCCTGGTGAGACCACACCTGGAATACTGTATTCATTTTTGGGCTCCCCCATTCAAGAGGGACAGGGATCTGGAGGGAGTGCTGTGAGGATGATTAAGGGACATGAGCTTGTCTCCTGTGAAGAAAGGATGCGAGAAGTGGAGCTCTTTAGTCTTGAGAAGGCTGAGAGGGGATCTTACTAATGTCTGCAAATATCTGAGGGGTGGGTGTCAAGAGGAGGGGGCTAGTCTCTTTCCAGTGGTGCCCAGTAATACAGGACAAGGGGCAATGGACACAAACTAGAACACAGGAAGTTCCACCTCAACATGAGGGTGATGGAGCACTGGAACTGGCTGCCCAGAAAGCTTGTGGATTTTCCTTCTCTGGAGGCTTTTTTTTTTTTTTCCTATTTTCATCTTACAGTAACTTTCATTAGCTGTAGGCGTAAAGCATTTACTGTTAGCAGAGGTGGATTTAATTACACATTTTTATTTTTTTGAGATCTTTGCTCTTTTTTTTTAATTGGTAACCTGGGAGAGTATTATTATTAAAACATAACTTTAGGGCTTCCTGTGTTGAGTTTCTGTGGTGCTGTACCTCATTGCCTATCAGACGAGGCACAATAAGATATTATTGGCAAATGCTGCATACATGTGTCCTCTCCTGTAACTGCTTTCTTGCTGCTGCTAGTGGCTCCAGATACAGTGCTCCATTGTGCACTGAAACCTTCACACTAGAAGAATCCCAAGCCTGATTTATCTGAGATTTACATAATGTCAAGCTTTTTCCTCTTCTAGGAGACTGTGGCACTTGAAATAGGGACCATCCGTCTTCTACTTATAAAAGAAAGTCTGCATTTTGTGGAGATGGTTTTGTCATGATTCCCCTCCTTCTGCATGTCTTTAGCCTGCCATCTTCTCATATCTGAGCATGTAAGATTAAGAAGTCATTGCTGCTTTTTCTACATTAGCTTTGCATCAAGATACTGTCTTTGTTCTAAATTCTCAGAATGGTGAAGCATCAACATTTTCCTTGCATTTTCAGTTTGAAATTCAGTAATAAAAATATTTCCAGGGTTGCATTTTCATTTAACTTGTGGTCTTTATAAAGTCTGAAGATACAGTTTTAAGGGACAAAAAAAAGCCACCTTTCTTTTAAGTTTTGTTAATATTTACCTTTATTCTGGCTAAAGTTGCTTATATTAATTGTCTCTGCATTTAAAGGAAAATATGCAGGCAAAGTTTGCTTTTGTTTTTAGAAGATCAAAAAATAGAACATGGACCTCTGTAAACAGAGAAGACAATTCTTCTAGAACCACAGAGAATCTTCAGTGAAATCAGACAAAATGTTCACCTTTCTGCAAGTTTGGCTTGTCAGCTTATCCCTATTAATGTATGTATCTGGTATCTGAACTAAAGAACAACTGCCATTTGCTTCTAGTAGACTGTGATCTTAATTACAGACTGATTCTCTTGACTGACAACTGACAGTGTAAATTTAATACATTTGACTTATTTTACTTCCATCAAGTCTGAAGCAATCATCAAGAATGAAAATACCATTGGGAATTAGAAGGGAAAATCAGAGAGGAGCATCTGGCTGGATTTTGATTAGTTCCATGGTATTTTCCAACTGAAACTTCTTTGACAATGACATGTACAGTAAATATATCAGATGAGCACAGGATCTTGGCATGAAATTGTCCTAGGTACTTCACAGAAGAAAACTAGATTACATGCCAATGCAGCTAGTTTCTTGGTACTTTATTTTCCCTGTTGTTTGGCCCAACACCATTGCTTCTCCATCCCACACTGTGACACATTCCTGCCCTAGAGCTGGAAGGAAGGCCGTGCTACTTCCTGCTCACATAAAAGCATCCACCTGTGCCCCAACTTCGAAAAATGCTGCCTTTTTCTCTCATTTTGAATTCAAGTAATATGAAATCCAGATTTAATCCTGATTTTTACTTACATACGGGAGCTATATATGATGCACAGGGATGAAAACACTAATACAGTATCTGACACTGAGTTGCTTTTTTATGTCCTTTCCATGATGGCACTGTAACAAAGGACCTAGGAGAGCCGAAGGGCATCTGATTGGTTGGGTTTTTTGTTTGTTTGTTGTAGTTTTGTGTTTGTTTTTTTTTTTCTTAGGAGGAGTTTGTATGTAAGATTGTGGAAATCATTGGGGCAACATTTTTGATCAAGTTCTCAGGCAGCCACAGAAAACATGTTAGAGGTAAGATGCTGCAGTACAAGCTCCCATGCATATTCTTGATAGTAATACTAGGTGTGGAAGGATTATCTGTTGGCCACTGGATCCCTTCACCGGGCAACTCGGTTCCCTGCTAGAACTACTACATGCCTGGTTATGTCTGCCTGTTGTTCCGGGGGTGCTCCCATAGCTGTAGCATCTGGATTCCTGATTCTGAAAAGTCTCACCTTTCCCCTTTTCCTTGTGATTTAACTAATTTCCAGACACCTTGGCTGAAGCATCAAACACGATGAAAAGAAAAATATGAGCCTTTACATGTAAGCCCCCTCTGCTTCTTAAAGCTTGGAAATGGGCTGTTTATTCTAGGTTTGTTTTCTCTCTAACTTTGGTGTCGGTGCTCTGCCTTTGTGTGGATGACTTGATGCTGCTGAGTTGGTGTAATTCAAAGCTGTGATAATTAGCTGCTATTGCTGGGAGCAATGAAGAATGTCTTTGCTGCCAAGGAAATGCAGATCCAAGCTTATTTTTGAATGCAGACTCACTTTCCATCCTTATTTATGTGTTTGCAGTTCTGGGTTTAGGCTGAACATTTTGAGGAAACTGAAATGGATCCAGTATTCTTGACCATCAGTTCTGGATTAATTGTTACAGCAGTCTACCAACAGATTGCCCAAGTTTGCCTTTTTCTAAGCACAGTTTAGATGCTTTAAGTCAGATCTGCAACCAGTTGGTTGATTAACTGTGTGGGTAAGAAGTATGAAGTCACAAGTGGTGTGCCTGAGGGCTGCTTTTCAGTAGACTACAGGGACATAGCTATGAAGTCCTTCTGTGTGTGGAATAGAACTTTGAACATGACGTGGGGTCCTCAAGTGTTGCCTGCTGGCCTTATGAAGTGTCTGTTGTGGTCCACCAAGAATTTTTTACCCATGGTTTCACTTAACAGGACAGATGATTTTTGGAGGAACAAGGAGAAAGTCTCTCCTAGGGTAGGAGTGCGTGTGTGTGTGTGGAGGGAGTGTGAGAGTCATCAACCCACTGGGACTGAGACACCTCTGCAGCCACGATACAGATCATTCACTTCTTCCTGCAGGAAATGCCCTAAAGGCTGGGAAAGGAAACATCATCTCCTGTGCTCGTAAGCTCTGGATAGAATTGGAAAATGGGTTGGAAATCTTCCCATCTCACTTAGCAGCACCTGTATGTGGGCTAGGTTGTGCTTGAACAGAGGAGTGCTTCTGCAGAGCCTGCAACTCTGCATGACCTGAGCCCTGCAGGTGCAGTGCTGGAAAGGGCAAGGAGGGGGATGTTGTACATTTCCCAAACAACTTTGTGAACCAAGGGGCAGCAGTGCATCAAACCTCTGGGCTGTTGAGTCTAAAAGATAATCTCTTAGTGCCTGGATACTGCACTGGAACAATGAGATAACAGAAACTGAAATGGATCACGGAAAATATAACTGGAAAATACTGGTTAGATCATTTAATTCATCAACCTTTCAAAGCAGGATTGTTCTCAAATGTATTTTCTGGTGTGCTGTCCAGTTTTATTTTAAAGAAGCCCATTAAAATGTTTAAATTGAATATTGTACTTCAGTTTAGACTGAATGTATGCTGCATGATCTCTGTGACACTGCTGCATAATTTGGATTTCTTGCCATGCTATTAATAAATCTAGACAAAGACCAGATGCAAGCAAGCTGTAGTTGAACTCAAGAATCTGTGAAAGCTGGGCTAACCTTTTTAACAGTATAACATATGGCTGTTACATTAACACAGCCACCTTTTTTTTTTTTTTTTCCTTGCTAAAGCTAAGCAATTTATTGAAACCATGAGGAAAAAACCTAAGAGCAGAAATAAAGCATAACCTTTGATATGAAATCTTCCCCTTTGACAGTTTCACCACTTAGTAAAAATTGATGGGAATATACATTCAACCTACTGTTACAATTTTATAGTCTACACTTCAGTTTCTCTTAGTATCTCCTTTTTCTTTCTTTTCTACATTTAAGTCATAGAAGAATTTTAGCAAAAGCATATATAAGCCTTATATGGCTACACATTTGAAGTGTTAACAAGCACAAGGTCTTTACCAATGGCTACCACCTGGTTAAAGAAACATTATGTCAGTGTCATTATTTGTATTTTTTTGAAAAAAGCTGTTTAAGAAACTTCTAGTGGAGGTTTACAATCTTTTGTGTTTCATATTGGAAAACTGATCCAACTCTGGGTTTCTTGGTGGAAAATAGTGATGTTTTATAATGATAACAAGGCAAGCAGTGGACTTTTCTTTATGGCAATACAGGAGAACGCAATTAATAATCATTTCATTTGCATGAATGAAGAAACATCATGACAATGTAAGTGAAATGTCCTTAACCCTTTCTGAGAGGCTTCATTACTTTATCTTGAGGATAGCCAATTACCAGCAGTTTCTGATGCTTCTTAACTAATTGTACTTCTCCACAGACATGCTTGTGACAAGTCTCTGGAGAGAAGTTGGAGAAGACTATTTTTCTATTTTTTTTCGGTCTTCTGATATGAGTATTGGTTTTCAGTGCACATATAAGTTCGTATTATATAGCTATCCCCATTTCTCTGGCTTCATGCCAGCTCTGCCAATTCAAAGCAGTCAGAATCCACTTTAATCAAGTAATAAAAGTATTTTCCCCGCTGTGAGTGCAGAGAGCCCCCAGGGATAGTGATGAGGTGTAGCTCATGTTAAAAGCCCGTGATGGGTCCGGGTGGAGTTGAAGCTGGGCCAAAACAATGAAGGGCTAGACCATTGCTGTGGTACAGCAGCCTCAGAGAGCTGTTGGGCAGCCAGCCCAATGTGGAGTTTTCTCCAATTTGTGTTGGTCCAACAGCTTAGAGAGGGAGAAAGGCAGGGCTGTGGTAAGGGCTGAAAACTTTGCAAATGAGTGTTTGTTGTTTTTTTTCCTCATCACAACTGTATCTTGTTTCTGCTATGTTCAGATATGGCTCAGCTCATGAACTTAAGACCATCTTTCTTTAAAAATGAAAGGAAGAGATTAGTATAGATTTAAAACGACAAAACCGTAGTTGTGGATGTTGGCTTCCTTTTGAGAAGAACTTGGGACCATAGAAAGTTTCCAGTTAATCATAATATTCTGTGTAGTTTTGATGGAAAACGGAATGCACTTTGTTAGTTTTGACTAAATTACATTGAATTTTTGGATTTCTTTTGAAAGCTTTTGGTTGAAAGCCTCTTGAAATCCTTGTAAGCAATACTGTGGAGTATTTATATTGCTCTTATTCTGAGGTTGAAAAATTAAACAACCTGTTCTCTGGTAGGTTAATAAATAGTAATTCCCATGATATCAATTGTACTCAAACATACAGTGCTTTCATCATCCGTAAGGCCCAAATCGGTGGTTTTGTGAATTGAAAAGAATACACTAATAATGGATTTGAGACCTTAACGTAACACTGGAACATTTTCATGGAAACGAAATTATTCAAGCAAAATGGTTAAGGTATTTTCATATCAAGTATATATGTCCAAAGGAGAAAAGAGTAACGTTGTCTTTCGTCTTGTTTTCCATTCTACATTGTTTGAATGTTTTTATTTTTGTATACATAGCACATGTATACATAATATGTATACGTGTATACATGTATACATAACATTAATAAACAATAGTTTATCTCAAGTATATATAAAAGCTAACAAGAGGAATTCAGTTAGCAAATAAATTCTCAAATTGTACGTAGAAAATACATGAGTAATTTTATTTGTAAAGGTAAATTGTGTCAGTATTGAGCATGAGGAAGGAAAAAAGCTACAAAGTAAATTGATGTTCAGAGAATGCTATCCAGAAGGGAGAGTTCCAATGCCTTTTTCCTTTTCTTGTTTATTTCCTGGAAGGTAGGGGACTGTCATGAGGAAAGCAACATTTTTGTATTTTAGCTGTTCACCTTAACAGCTGTCCAGTGATACTTATCCCATTTTTATTATGCTGCATGATTGCTAAAATACATGTCTATTTTTCCTTTGTTTTGTGTAGAAGATTTCTACTTCTCCCCCATCTTAAGCTGCACAAATAGTGTTGGTCTGACTTTTTAAATGCAACTCCTGCTCTTTTCATACGGAGACTCAAACAGCTTGTCCATTTCTTTCTCTCTGAAGTAATTTCAAATTCTTTGTGCATTTTAAGATTATTTCTTTATCCACACTAGTAGCTAAAAGTTATTTGGGATTCTGTTTTCCTTTTACCTTGCCTGTTTTTTGTTGTTTTGTTGATGTGTGTGTTTGTTTGGTGATATTTTAATTTTTGTTGTTGTTGGCTTTTTATTGTTGGTTTGTTTTCCTGTAGATGTTTACTTTGCCAACCTGCTTAATCTACTAATGTCAGTAATGAAGAAAGAGAGACAAATGTGGTGTTGGGATTTTTCTGTGTGTGGGTGGCTCGTGACAGGGGTGTTGTGTTTTTTTTATGTGTGTTTGGTTTTTTGTTTGTTTGTTTGTTTGTTTTTCTTTTCTGAAACACAGTATTAGGGCATTTCAGCTATTCCTCTGAATGTTCCCTTAGTGACAAGTCTGCTGACAGCTAAAGTAAAATCTCCTACTCTCTTCATATGTGCATGTTCTACTTTATTAATTTCTTTATTGTCCCAGATACTGTATGCAAAGTGAAACAATTTCACTATCAAGGGAGGTTGTATTCTGATTTACCCTGTGCCTGGTTTTTGGGGATATTAACTGAAGGTTGTGGGTTCAGTTGGCTTAGCAGGGTGACTAATGAATGCTCCAGTGACTCTGTTGCATAAAGAATTATGCTAGTGGCGTGTTTTATATTAAGTAACAACCTTCCCTTCCCCCAGCCCAGGAAAAGAAATCCAAAGAAGTGAGCCGTGTGTAATTTTGTACATAAGGGCCTTAAGGCAGAGTTTAAAAGTTGTGAATCTTGACCAGTGAGAGGCATCCTGCTGATTCAGGCTGCCTAAAAGCTGGGGAACCAGAGGATGCTGAGAACCAGGTGATTACAGCTTAGAAATTGTGATACTGAGCACTGTATCACTTACAGCCCTTCATAGACTGAAGGAAATTTTTACTTCTGTAGGTTTTGGCATGCTGGTTTTGTTCATTAAGGCCCCAGTTAGACAAAGGTCTTATGCACATGCTTCAACTACCTCTGAGTGCTTTACAAACTGAGATCTGAAGTAATAGCATCTGTGGAGCAAGGACTTCTCTCAGCTTCCTGGAAAATGTGCTTGATTAGTCATTTCATGTGGCCTACTTCAAAGAGTTTGTGTCAGATGAATGAAATTGCTTTTCAGAATCTCAGAGCCATCTCTCCAATAAATCATGGCTATGGTATTTGAAAGGAATTTATATATTACCCTTCCTATGCATTACTTAATGAGTTCATATACTGTCTTAAGTAGAATGAACATAGTATAAAACTGCAGGGACATTATTTGGCATGTCAAGGATTAAAAAGTAAAAGGAGAAAACTGACATCTCAGTTACTGGGATGATGAAGAAAATTCAGGGTTGAAATTCGCTGTTGGTATGTAGTATGCTTGCCATAGCAGAAGAGATAAAAGGCTCTGTTACAGTAAGATAAAGTATAATATTACTCAGAAGACTGCTCAGCCATGTAGTTTTGTGCTACTATTTTACAAACACTCAGCAAGTAACTTTTCCACACAGAGGACCTACAGACAACAGAAGAACAGTGACAATGTCTGGCTTGCTAATTAGTAGGTAACTACCTTCTATTTGCTCAGTATGTCACCTGCAAGGCAATTTAGAGGTGCACATACCTGGTGCTTTGCAAAATGATTTTTCCCCTTGCAGATGGCTTAAAAAAGAGGATGGGGGTAGAGCACAGTACTGAAGCACCTGAGAATCCAACATCTGATCAAAGCTCTTCTGTGAGCGTGTAAAATTAGTTTTTCTTGGCTGGAAGTGCAGAAAATTAAGCAGTTAGGGTATTTTTCAAGTAATTTCCATTCCCTTCTGACGTCATCTTTAAATCTGGTGATTCGTCCTTAACCGGTGAGGCAACATTATTCACAAGAGGAATTTATTTGGAGAAGACTTTCTAGAGGCATTTCCTTTCTGCTTACATTTCCTAGGGCTGAGAGTGCTGTTCACGCTCCTGGAGCCTGCTGACAGCTGATGGCTCGGATGTGCCAGCCATGGGTATGGGGCCATGCCAGGAGCACCAGGCTCCTGGAAATGCATGGCTTCCTGGTGTCTGTTAATTCATGAGAGCCCAACCGGATAAGTGAATTGAAGCCCCATGGAAAGGAAATGTCATGTTCTGTGTTGTAGTGCTTTGTGTGTAGTCTAAATGAAAAATGAATCATCACCTGGATGCCTGGGGAGGAAAAATATGTAGAACAGTGGAAGGCATTTTTCACAGAAAGTACAGAAGAAAAATATTTTGTTTCTTATTATTTTAGTGTCATCCTTTGTAGTTACGTAACTTACGGATTTACTGTGTTTCATTGTGTGCTGCTCTGATAGTTGTAGCACTTTGTCTTTCTATGAGAATGTAACAAATAGGAGTTTAATTAAGACCTACTAAAATGGTTCTCCTGTGCTGAAT
This sequence comes from Apus apus, assembly GCF_020740795.1. Taxonomy (NCBI): domain Eukaryota; kingdom Metazoa; phylum Chordata; class Aves; order Apodiformes; family Apodidae; genus Apus; species Apus apus. The sequence continues at coordinate 49,698,453 of NC_067285.1, read as the reverse complement.
AGGAAAGTTTATTGTAACCATGTTTCTTTAGATTTAATAATGGAATAGTGAGTACAAATAAACATATTAGCTACATTTTTTTTGTTATAATTATGTGACATTGAAACGACACAGAAGTCATGTAACTGGATAAATATCTTTCAAGACTTAATTTCAGGATTGTTTGTGTATGCCAATTACCAAAGTATAAGTATAGTGATTTAATATAACGAGATATCTGGAACTTTCCTGTATCTGTCATCAAGCTAAGTTTCAATAATAATCACACAGTTTAGAATCGTTTCTCTGAAATGAGAATGTAAAATCTGCTAACTGGTGGTTTCCAAATTGAAACTCTTATGATTTAGCTGGACTTAAATCTGCTTTCCTGTTCTCTGTCATCTTATGTTAGGAACATTGTCTAAGAAAAATTGTTGATGCCATATTGCCTACTTTTCTCTTTCAAGCAGATTTCCAGCATCTGTCTGGGTACCTATGCTTGCTTTATTGCCTATATGCCTGCTTTGGTTTATATTCTCAAACCTCTAGTGCACAGCTAAAACAAGGGAAGAGATGTTACTGTGTGTAAGCGTGTGCAGCAGGAGAGATTTATGACTGCTGTCTGCATTCATATAACCCTTAGGAAATCCCATCAATTACTGGAATTCATCTTTATCATAAGAATTCCCCTTTCTCCTTCACTATTCCTCTATGCACAAACACCCTCTTCTCTTTAACCTTGCGTTTTGTAATAGGGGATTTAATCTTCCCTTCTTCACCACCTTGTCCATCACTTTGCGCTTCCAGATCTGCAAACCATGTCTTCTGCTCTAGTGATGTAACTTGGTACTTTGCCAGGTTTTTAGCTTAAGCTTCACTGCTGAAGTGATGACATGAGATTTTCTGAGTAGCTATGATATTTATCCAGGGAGTCTAAAGTCTGTCCCAAGATGATGTACTTCAGTTCAGACTGGCTACTTGACATCTTAATGCATCAAGTATGAATTTGGAAAAGGGATCTTGGACTTCTTGGCTGGTGAGGAAGAGACTGTGCAACAGGTCTGTGGCAGCAGCTACATCATATTTGTCAGAACACTCAAAAAAGAGTGGGTGGCTGGTGTGAGTGGCACTGAGGTTTTAAGCTTGTTTTTCATCTAAATATTATACTTTTATGGGTTACTGGTTAGCACATTTTGAATGCAGAACAGTTCTTAGTTTATGAACTGGTAGGACATAAAGACAGAAGGCATATATTAATGTTAAATTATAGATTCAGTTTTTCTTTTTTATGCCATGCACTTCCAGTTAGTTAGCAAAACAGTTTTATTTAATTTCCTGTAAAATTCCCTAACTAAAAAAAAAAAGACCTTTTGAGATCCTACAAGTGCCTAGATAACTTGATCAGCTGGATTTTTCTAAATGTGCCTAGTGCTCAAGTATTGTAACATTTGCATAGTTTGTGAACATCATTACATTACAACATACGTTATAAATGTAAGGATCTTTCTCATCTTGGCTGTCTGGATGGCAGATGAGATTTCCTGTATTTTCATCTGTTTTCATTAGTGTACACAGCTTTCAATATTATTGCTCTTCAAAGTGTGTTTTAACTTGCTGTAAAAAGAAGTAACCAATCCCTCTTTTTATTTTTGTTGTAGGAATAGTACCCAGAGAATTTCCCCTGTCCATTCCTTTAACTTCTGTGTCACGCTATATGACCAAGACTAAAATGTTTCCAACCAGAGTACCCATACCCTGTGTCAGTAGTATGTGTAAAATGCTTCCTTTCTTTTCCTACTGACATGAATTTACAGTACTGTGTGGTTAGGGCAGCAAAGTACCTCTAGAAAAAACTGGTGACCTGTAATCTTATAGATTGGAGAATGCTGCTTCAAAGTGAGGTAGCAAAGATTTCAAACGGAGCATGTAATTCTAGCTGCTTCCTGTGCTATAGTGACTATTCCACAGAGAAATTGATTTCATGCATGACAGTTGTGCTGCTTTTGGTCAGAGGTGATGATTTCAGGACTCTAATATTACTGTATCTAAAAATCTGTTAACCCCTCTTCATTGATTAGTTTTTTGTTCACTAATTACTGTATTGTAACCCCCCCAAAGTTCTCTTCCACTTACAAAAGTGTGCTGTCTGCCATAAATGAGAGCTTTTCTAACAGTGGTTTCTTTTAATGGGGGAAAAAATTAGAATTGTACTACAAAATGTTTCTCCTGGGGTTGCAACAACTGGAGACCATTACTCTTCTAAGGATGCTTTCTGGAGATTTTTAGAAAGAAATATGGAACTTCAACTTTGAAAGTAGTTTTGTGTTCCTGCTTGCTGTGGGTTAGCACAATGGGTTTCATTATTGGAGGCAAATATTGTATCAGTCTTGGATCTAGAGTAATATTGATGAACTGTTTCAGGAGGGAGTTTCACTTCCTGAACAGCCTGGAGCCATCAGCAGTTGCCTACACTTGAGGACAATTCTGTTGTCCAGAATCCTTGCCTTCTCTTCACACGTGGATGTATAAACCACTTACAATTTCAAGTATCTGGAAAACAGTTGAGAATAGAGTGAATGAGTTTTGCTGATATTTGATCATAGTGGTGAGAGATTGTGGTCCCTTGCAGCACTGTGAAGCAGGTTGGGGGGTGTGTGTGTACGTGACCTCCTATGCCTTGTTCTTCCTCTGAGCTGTAGGTGAAATGTCTGTGCTTCCTCAGAATAGGCCACAGTGATTCAAGTGGCGATTTCAGTTAATTTAAGTTCTAGTCTTCAAGGAGTAACCTTGAGAAAGTTCAAGTTTTGAATTCTATCACAGAAGGTGCTTGAGATTAAATCGAGCTTTTTCAGGACATGGTGACCATCTACTTTCTTCCTAATATATTTCCAAGTGCTGGTCATGCTGTGTGAAGTAGAAAAAAGATAATTCATAGTGAATGTTCAACTAATTTCACTGTACTTTGTGGCTTGTGTACCAGAGCCAAAATATCATGCAAACCTTTATGTTTTGAAAATACCTGTGAAATTCCTTCAGCAGACAATTTCTAGTTTGCCAGGTTCTGTAATTGTGAATACAAATGTTTGTTAACCCCATTTTAAGCACTGACAGACTTAAAGACCACTACCCTGTTCACCACCATATCAGCTAACTGTTCAGGGCAGATCTAAATGAGAAAGTGCTTAAAATACCAGTGATTTTTCCTGTGTGAAGATTGCCAATATTGTAATAGCCTTGGATTTGAACTACAGCAGCTGGGAGCATTGGAAAATGGTTCTTTGTTCTCTGCAGTCACAGAACTGTTTTTATTTCTTGATTGGATAAGCTGTGCCACAAAATGGAGTAATGTCCATTGCAATTACATATGCAATTTGATAGTCGAAGTTATTTGTAATTAAATTTTCTTTTAGTGAATTTATGATTAATGAGTCATTTTTAGTGGAAAATAAATGTGAAAACATGGCCAATTCTAATGAAAATCTGTTTCTCACTCAAGCTATTTTCAATTTATACTTTGTCCAGTGTTGACTCTTACTTTTTTGATTCTTTTATAATTTAGATTTCAATTTGAGAATTATAAGCCAGTTATAAATTAATTAGAATGGCCTTTGTATGGGTACTAGAAGGTCCTGTGGATTTCTGTTAATGCTTGTGTTGAGATGGAGGTGTAGTGTGGCTGTGATTTCCTTCCACCAAGCTTTGGGAGGCCTTTGGCAATAAGAAATGTAGAATTATGACATCTGCATTCACCTAAGACTGCAACTGTGTTCTTGTTCTTTAAACATATGACTGCTTCAAGGCTTTGCTTGGTCTGCATCTGATAATGTGAACCTATTTCTACTTAAAATAATGGGCCAATTAGTAAGTAGAAGAACAGGGCATATTATATTTGGAATCTATGATTACTTATCCTTAGATCTGTAATGTGTTCATGTATATCAGGCCAAATTAGTATATATTAGTAGCTTTGAATTCTTACTGAGCTTTTCTTACCAAAAAAATTTGTAATTGGTGCAAACAGCTGACATTGCACAAGAACTGGGAACCAATTGAGGACAAGCAAGTAAACAGAAGGCTGGGAAGTCAGAACTTGATTTTTGGTTTCTCATTTGAACCTGAACCACATTAGTTACAAGCCCTAGTTGTGGAATAGTTGTCCCCTGGAGAATGAAGGTATGTAATAGATAGAAGAGCAACCTTTGCTTGTAAAGGTGCTGTGGTGAAAGATATGAAGCATTTCAAGGGTGGAAAAAAATACATAGGGTGGGGTAAATGTTACTTTTTTTTTTCCACATTATTGAAAACATTAGGTTTTTTTCTTTTGTAAATGTTCTGTCAGCAATCGGAATTTTTATACATTGTGCTAATCCTACCTTTATATAAAAGTCATAAATCTTAAAAATTAACATGTCAGGCAGTTCCAGAACTCTTCAGTCTGTTTCTTTTTATGGAGTGATCTGACACATTTTGCAAAGAGCAGACCTAGGTGCTCTGCATGAGTCCCAAACTGGATTTTTAGCAATCAGCTCACAGGAGTGGACTCTGGCAGTACTTCCAATCAGGCAAGAAAATGTGGTTTAACTTAAAGGCAGTAATGCTGGAAAAAAGATATGAATTATTGACCTTTTGACATTGAATTTTAAAGTTTAACATAATGGTACTGTGGTCTATGAATGTTTTTATTGGTACTTCCATTAGTTCCCTAATAATCTTGACATTCCCAGTTACGTTACATTTTCTGGAGCACAGAACTCTCTTTTTTTCACTGCCCTATTTTTCAAGCACAAAGATACATTTAATGGCTAATTAGCAGAATTAATTTTGCTTACATTGCTTATGAAATTTGAGGGCTATTATTATGAACTTTTGGCTAACCTCTAAAAAAAAAAAGCAACTGTTTACAAACACAAGTCTCGACTTCTTTGTTTATTCTGTGAAGAAAAAACAATAGTACAACTGCCAACAACTAAAATTGGTAACAGAGGGGAAACAATTTTGCAGCTAATACTGAAAAGGCAATTTGTGAAACTGTAAGGCAATAAAAGAAAGGTCCGGTCAAGGTCTGTACTAAAAGCAGCAGCATTTATGGGCAGTTCAGAATAACCTCTATATGTTACCGAACAGATTTTTATAAAGATGTTTTCATTATAGTAAATAGTTTGGATATTTTTAATACAGACGTTTACATGTTACATATTTCTGATAACTTTTGCTGACAATCCAGCAAGTTCTGAAGTCCTGGAATTCTCTTGCGGTTTTCTAGTGGAGAGACCATAAAAAAAAAAAAAAAAAAAATTGCTAAGTGCTTCCAGTGCTCCAGCCCTAAAGCAACATTCTGCAACCAGATGATACATATAAATTGACTTCCCATAAGAGAGCAGTCTAGTGTGGAAGGGAAAAATAAAACCCAACAGCTATGTTTTTAATATCAGATGCTTTTAACCCAAGCATCTGTTTTGAAATTTTCTTAATTCAGAAAATGTCATGTTAAAGAAAGTGCAAAGTACTTTAAAATCATTAGGAATAAATAAAGCAATTTGGAGGAATGACAAGCCATGAGTTGTTTTTTTTAACATGAATGCTCTTGCAAGGGTTCTGGAAAAGCAGTAGCACTGGAAGAGTCGTTACTTCTGCTACCTGTGGTATCTGCAGCATTAGTGATGGAGTTTCTAACCCAAAAAGCTGAGATGTTGTGCTAACATTTTGCCACATCTGTAAAACTGAACACCCTGAGTCCATTCCTGCAACTTTAGAAAGATTATCTTCATTGGAATGAAATCAACAAATAAGTACATGGTATAGATGTGATGTGTCTGTCCTTGATTAGCTGCTTCATATAACTAATGCTTTGATCTGTGATAAGTAAAGAGACTTAAATCTTAAGTTTGTACTGGTAACACCTAAATTTGCAATTTTATTGAGAATTTGTCAGCTTGGTAACATCACTAGCACAGCGCTTTACTGCAAAAATCCTTCTTGACCCTCCTGCTGAATGGTAGCAGTGCTGTTAAAATAAACACCAGAGGATCTAATATTTTCAGTGCAGGACACTGAGCATACTTGGATGTGCCTGGCAGTAGGGGAACACATTGTCCTTCAAATATTAAAGGAAAAGTATTTTTAATGCCAAACAGGCAATTTTTGGCCAAATTTTTAAAATAAAGCTTGCGTCAGTCTGGAGTAAACCTGAATTTTATTATCTTTAAATATTCCTAAAGGAAATTATTTTACTCCTCCTGCAGTATCTTTTCTGTTCTATACTGTGATGGGCTACTTCAGCTTCTTCCATTTCAATCAACATGTCTTTCTGCCGGCATAAAAGAAAGCAGCTCAATTCACCAGAGCTTTCCTAGTTGTATGAGGGAAGAGTTTAGTTCTACTTGACCAAAGAGGTTATTTCTCGAACAGCCTTTTTTGTTTGTCTCTGTAGTGTCTCTTTGAGAAAAGCATTATGCATCAGTAATGCCTTGCAAACCTTCAGGATCTGATGCTTGAAAACCATGCATATGTTTTCCTCCTTCCAAGAGGCAAATCTCAATCAGTTGGATACCTTCTGGTGATTCTTACACCTTAGATTTATGTGAAATGTGAGATTCCAGATAGTTACTTTATTTTAGGATTGATCTTCTTATACAGATTCCTTGTTTGATTACGTATTTCTTGGGGAAAAGGATTTCAGATGACAGCTTTCTTTACAAAAACAGTGTAGATAGAGTACATAGTGTTTTAACTCTTCTGAGGATTTAGTCTTCCCTCTTTTCTTATCAACTTGCCTTGAGTTTAGCCATCTTTTCTAGGAAGTTATGTGATGCAGTTATGCTGTTTCTACTTCTGTAGTAATTTACTTCTGAAATGTTTTAATCTCTTGGTAAAGACAAGGATGGGAGATGAAGGCAGGCAGTTCCTAATGGTATTGCAGAAATGAGTGGAACTTGGAGAAGATGCTGGGCATGCCGCTGGGGGCACATGGGGGTAAGAAATAGGAAAAGGGGAGTTACTGCTATAAGTAGGCAGAGAGCATTAGTAATTGTCCTGTTTCTTCAGTCATCTCAGTATTTTTCTGCCTATTCCTGGAGATCTCTAGGCCTCTCCCTTGCCAGTATATATATATATATTTTAATTATTATTATTATTATTTTATTTTTTATTTGGCTTTACTGCTCCTGCACTGAGACTGTGGCCTCTGAATAGGAGCACAACCTATGTTGTGGGTGTGTGCTAGATGTGATGGGGTAGTACAGAGGTTCCCAGACTGGTCTGCAGAAGGCTGTTTGTATGTTGCTGGCTCTCTCTATTTGTTTGCCGCTGCTGAATCACATTCAAGACTGCTAAAGATAGGCTAGACATTTTCCCTGTTTGCTTTTCCAGCCAGCAGTTGCTCTAATTGCCACTTGTCATGGGGAATATAAGTATGTGTGTGCAAGTGTGTGAGTATCTTTGACTGAGGGGGGGTAACCTTGGTGAAAGAAGGTATGCAAGAGAAGATTCTCTTTCCTTATCTCCTCCTGGATTAAGATTTTTAGGGAATAAAATCCAGGAATGGGAGGGGTTTTCCCTTTAATTCCCCTTTCCTTTATACTTCATGGGAGCAGGAGTGAGATCAGATAATGTTGAATGACAGGTCAGGCACTCATGAAGACACTAGTTTGAATGAAGAGATAATCCAGGCTGTGAAAAAACTCAGTTCCCTTTCAGCAGTACCAAAGTTCTGTGAAATTTCATTGGCACAATTTGTTGCCAAGCCTGATAATTGTTTTAACTTAAGTCCCACAGGGGGAAGTGAAGGTAACTCCACTCTGATTAGTAGCTCCAGGCTGTCTGTAGACTCAGTGGAAGGAATTTTGAGGGTTTTCTCTGCAACCATAAGTGCAGGATATTTTAGAGCTGCAAACTCAAGATATTAATTTAACATGATTTTTTAATCTCATTATCCCTTTGAAATATCCATTCAATCTCTTTTGGATCATGCAGTGTGAAATAAAGATGTTAGCCCCAAACAAAAAAAGGCACACCATATAACATGCTATGTCAAGTACCCAGTGTATCAGATATTCTACATTTGTATTCTCTGTTATTGAATGACTTTTGTATTTGTTTATCTGAATGTTTTGTTGAGACTTCAGCTCACTGTTTTTATGGCTTTTTTGATTCTTCTCTGGCTTCCAAGCAAGCGCTGTGCCCAGTGCTGGAAGGAGAGAGGTGGAGGCTGGGGAGAGGAAGGAATCAATGTCTTTTATTAGAACTAGTTTGGAATCTTTTCTCCCAATTAGGTTTTAGGGTTTTCCCTTGAGAAAACAAAAGAGAAAACAGCCCTAATTATGATTGCATAAGCTTTGAGCATTTTTTTGATCACAAAATGCAGATACTGGCTGTGAAAATGCTCAGTAAATTGTATGTTTTCCTTTTTTTCAAATTGTAAAGAAGTTTCAGTGGAAAGAATTTCAGTTAACTTCTCAGTTTCTCCACGCAGTAAGGTCCAGAAAAGATGTGAGCAGAGGTAGCTGGGAAGAACTTGCAGAGTTTCTTGTAGAGGCTTACCTGTGGAGAGCTGGGGTGATGTGATGAGGTACCAAGTTCATTAGCACAGCCTGTGCATGGGAAGAGAAAGTTGGGCACAGGGAAAGAACAACTGTCTCCTTGGTATACAGTTTGTATGAAGCTACATACACTCAACACTATGGTTTGTATGAAGCTACTATGAAATTGTAGCTGTATGAGACAGGAGGGAGAAGGAAGCAAAAAGAAGGGGAGGTAGCACAATGTTCGAGCTGAACAGTTATGGGAATTGAGATGAAGTTGTCAGGAGCAAAGGTAAGCGAAACCTTCAAGTGTGCGGGGGTTGTTCTCATTTGAGAGGAATGGTGCTGTGGAGCCAGCTAATAGATCTAAGTGGAGTAGTTAGAGGGGAAGGTGAAGTCGATCTCAGGCTAGATTAATCCCTGATGTAATCTTGTTGGCATCATTGTGCTGGCTTCCCTCCTTTTCAAGCTTCGGTGGAATTCCTTCAAAGATATATTTGGCCCTTACAGTTCTTGTTTTACCAGATTCCACTGAATCATCATGTTTTACCAGATGCTACTCAGAGCTTCTGCCCTGGATTACATCACTAGAGTCAGGGCAGCTGGTCGGGTTACTGGGGGAGAGTAGGTTTCCTTATAAAGAAATTGTCATACTTGTGAAATGTTTTGCTTAATGAAGTTATGGCTGTAGCTGTTAAATTTGCAAGTGTTTTCAGTGCCAAATAACTACATAGATCAACAGCAAAACTCCATTATGTGTGTGTGGGAGGCTGGCAAACTGTTTCCCTCATCTCCCAGCTTAAAAGCTTAAATATCAAGTTCTCTTTCCAGTTTTGTCACCACCAAGCTTTGTGATGTTGGACATTTCATGCAGGATGTGTGTCCCCATTTCCCAGTCCATACTGTGGGAATGATAGTGTTCCCTATACTTAGAAGGTTATGAAGCTTTACTCACAAATTTTAATTTCCTCCAAAACTCTTCAGTACCAAGTGCTATTAGGGGTGTGATGTTACTGGATGCTGCTATGTAGCCACTCCTTATTGAGCCGACATATATTTAATCTGTTTCTAGTAGTAATGTTGAAATATTTCTAAACTCTATCAGTAAAGATGACTTTCAGTAAAGGAAAATAGCAGCTGAAGTACTGAGGTACATATTACTGGGATCTAGGTGCTGATCAATTGAGGAATGCATATGTATTTCTGTAGGAAACCACAAATCCTTTGACAACAGAACTGACAGGACATCCTTGACTTTTTAATCCATAAAATGGCTTTACTCATTTTAAATTTGCCTTGTATTACAGCATGTGAGTTCAGTGTCAAACCTGAACATTCTCACCACATGGAAAACATTTTAGTGAAGAGATGGAAAACATTATTTTGTAAATGCATTTATTAGCAGTGCAAACCAGAACAATTGAGCATATCAGGCCTCAGTCTGATTGCACCATGTCCCATGAATTTGTTGGTGATGGTTTAATTGTAGCTAAAAAAGAAAAATGGCAATTTCAGTGAAGAAAACTGTAATATAAGGGTACCTTTTTTTTGGTCACATACTATTGTATCTTGAATAATGGATTTTTTGCCAGCTGGATTTTTAAATTTGATTTTTCTCTTTATGAGATGTCAAAATGTTACTATATTTAGCCAGTGGTCATAGAATATCTAGTCAGAATCTTGTTCAGTTTCATATTTTATTATACTGATGCTAATAGATCTACTTAACCTCATAAATCCAGTTGGTGAGTACAACTGTGTTTATACCTAAAACAGATTCTCAGGTTTTTCATGGGAATCTTGCTAGGAACAACCTTTCTCCTTGGAATTTACAGAGTGGAGCTCATCCATTATGAGAGACAAATTTTATTTAAGAGTTTTTAAATAATGTAGACCTTTTTCATGAACATTATGCTGAGGAGTGGGATATTTACTGTGACATTTCAGAAGTGTTGTGTCAAGATGGACTCTGTATGGAGAGAGTGGGTGGGCAAGCTAAACACAGATCCACCTGGTTCTTTTGCAGTATGACTGACATTTTCTGTAATTGAAGAGGACAAACCAAATTGACCTAAATCTGCATGTTTCTTACAATAAAATGGAATCAATTATCAAAAGCCATATGTAAAGAAACTGTGCACCTGTTGAAGACATCACTTTTCATTGTAAGTAGCATCTGAAGCCTGCTTAGCCACTTTAAACTCTTTGCATATTCACTTCCTTGGAATGTTATGTTGCACATTTTATGCATGTTATGAGAATGCTAATGAAAGGAGGCTGATTGAAGGCCTCCTGATGGCCCCGGTTCACTATACCTTTCTTAGTATTGCTTGAAGAATAGTGGAAGCAATCATCTGTTGTTTGCGTTAGTACCTTTTGATTAGTTCACATCCTCTACTGGCCCAGCTGCCTGGAGGCTCATGTCAGTGTCTCCTTCAGCTTCCCTAACCATATTTTACTGGGTTGCTCCATATACCACATCTTGAAATAAAACTTCCTAGTTAAAAGACCAAGCAGGCACAATGAATGAAGGGGAGTAGAGTGCCTGGATGAAGGTGATTCTGAACAAATGCATGTCTGAAGATTCTGCTTGTACATAACATAATCCTTGTACCTTTTTATCAACTGGTTCTTGAGTACTGTTTGCCCTGAGAATGTTGTGAGATTTTTCAGTACCTCAGAGACTAAAGAATTCAGTTTGTAGACCTTGCATGTAGTCTGTGTTCCATATCTCAATGTAGAGAATACTGAATGAGTGGATAATTTCCAAATGTATCAATCACATGTTAATGCTTTTGTTGCATCAAAAGAAAATATTTTGGTTGAGATTATTTCTGAGTATTGACATAACAAAGGCTTTTGAAGCCAAATGACAGGCATCAACAGAAGTTTAACTCTTTCTTGTCAGAGCAAACAAGCCCACACTATGTCAGTATGTTACTGACACGACATCACTCTAAACCTGACATATCACATACTGAGTGTCAAAGCATATAAAAGATGAGTAGAAGAAGGAAGAGTCCTTTTTATGAAACAAAGCAATCTGAGGAAAGCCTCTTGAGGATGGCATTAACCTTGGAGCAGTGTCCATTTATGTAAGAAACTTTGTGAAGCTAAATAAAATCAATATCATGGACAGGGAGGAGTATGTTGGTATTTGTGAACCAGAGTCCTGACTATAAGGCAAACTCACAAAATATTTTTCTCTTTTCTTATAACCCTCTTTTGTCTTATTAACTTGCTTATAGTTAGGTCTTTAACACAGCAAACACCTAAAAGTCCATGGTGTGGGTGTATGAGTACTCTGATGTTGAGAGATTATTTTTTTTTTTTCTGTACTTGCCTGTGCTTTATCAGCCTGAGCTCCCTGTTGAGAGGCTGCTTTGCCTGTGCAGGTTTGCCCACAGACTCTTCAGCAAGCATTTCCTAATTCCTATGTGATGTCTCCTGTGCCTGACTTGTCACTGGGCAGGAGCTCTGTTTCTGTCCATACTCTGCTTTCGGATGCACAGAAGGAAAATGTTGGCCCCCTGTATATTGAGGGTGCAAGTTGTACTTTTTTCTCTTAAGAATGTGTTTTTCAAATTATTTAACTTTCTCCATTGAACTACTTGTCCACTTAGTATTTTAGAAGGCCTTTCAATGCACATCTCTCTAAATCACAAGAGACTATTATATGCAGTATTATGGAGGGTTTTTTTAGCTATTATCTTGACACTGATCAGAGCATAGATGGGGCTGGATTCTTAACATTAAGAAGCATCCACATGATGTGCAATGAAATGGAGATTTCTTTGGTGGTAACCTTAATCTAGATGGTTGATGGAGGCCGAAATGGCAGGTTTGGTCTGTTGTGTGGCTTTTTTTGCTTTTTTGTTTTGTTTGTGGTGTTTGTGTGTGTGGTGTTTTTTTTTTGTGAATGCTCAGCTAGGGATTTTGCCAGGGCAGCTCAGTAATGCTTAATCTGATAATTATTTTGTGATATGAAGAGAAGACTCTAGTTTCTCCCATTGGCCAGGAACAGCTGCCAGAGTGAAACATCCCTGGGGTTAATTACAGTGACCAGTTTCCTAGGGGTTCTATAGCAGGTGTCTGAAGTGAGATGTCCGAGTGAGTAACTTGGGATACTTAAGAGTCTCTCTTTCTCTCTCCCTCTCTTTCTCTCTCCCTCTCTTTCTCTCTCCCTCTCTTTCTCTCTCCCTCTCTTTCTCTCTCCCTCTCTTTCTCTCTCCCTCTCTTTCTCTCTCCCTCTCTTTCTCTCTCCCTCTCTTTCTCTCTCCCTCTCTTTCTCTCTCCCTCTCTTTCTCTCTCCCTCTCTTTCTCTCTCCCTCTCTTTCTCTCTCCCTCTCTTTCTCTCTCCCTCTCTTTCTCTCTCCCTCTCTTTCTCTCTCCCTCTCTTTCTCTCTCCCTCTCTTTCTCTCTCCCTCTCTTTCTCTCTCCCTCTCTTTCTCTCTCCCTCTCTTTCTCTCTCCCTCTCTTTCTCTCTCCCTCTCTTTCTCTCTCCCTCTCTTTCTCTCTCCCTCTCTTTCTCTCTCCCTCTCTTTCTCTCTCCCTCTCTTTCTCTCTCCCTCTCTTTCTCTCTCCCTCTCTTTCTCTCTCCCTCTCTTTCTCTCTCCCTCTCTTTCTCTCTCCCTCTCTTTCTCTCTCCCTCTCTTTCTCTCTCCCTCTCTTTCTCTCTCCCTCTCTCTTCTCCTCTTTCTTTCCTTTCTTGGGTTGTTTGAGCCGACATGTTCTCTTTATGGACACACCTTAAAATTCAGTGATGTAATTGATCCTCTTAGAGAAAAATAACACAATTCCTAAAAATGATGCTTCTAGACAAAGGTAGACCTGGGTCTAACAAGGCTTTGAATTTGTGGTGAAACCTGGGTGGCAAACCCTAGTCAAAGTCTATGAAATAGACTTTGAGCTAGTATGTGTATTCACAAGAGACAGAATGAGAAAACTGAAACTTGATCCTTGAGTATGACATTAAGATTAATTTTTTTTTTGTTTGTTTTCCAAACCCAATTTAAACATTGTGACTCAGTGTGTCACTTTGGGATCAAGTGCTGGAAGGATCACATGACTTCAAATCCCAGACTAGTGGAGGTGTTACTAGAGTAACTGTTATGCTTTTTGTCATTTACTGTATTGTTTCCTAAGAAACCATTTGTCCACAAATCTTCTATTTTACATTTTTCTGTTTAATGAAGATTATTTACTTTCTTTTTTCGGCATTTTTCCTTTGTTTCACTACATGAGATGAGAATAAGTTACTCAGTTTTATCTTCAGGAGGATGGCCTTGTCTTTTTAGTTTCATCTTGAAGCTTTGATCTTTTTTTATATGTGAACATCCATGGTATGTAACTGTGTGCTTTCTCATGTAATCTTAGCCCTCACAAAAGCTAAATTACAGATTTCTCACTCTGTTCTTATACTTTATCTTGTCCATGTATTTCTTGCTTATCCATAATGCTGGAAAGAGCTACATGTAATAAAATTAATTTCTGAGCGCTTCTTAAGATAGGGAACAATTTTTACTTGTTAATTTTTTTTAGTCAGCCAAAGCTGCGGAATGGCAGTGTCTGAAGGTCCAACTCTCTTACAGTGACTGCAAATAAATGTTTAAGTGTTTAAACATATAGCAACATATAGCAAATGTGCTCTTTTGTCGTCTGAAATCAAGGATGTGAAATTGCTCAATCTTACCTAATGATACAGTGTTTCCCTCCAGGTACTTTTATCTCAGTTGGAGCCTACCACTAATTTTGCTGCTGCAGTCAATGGTAGAAAATACTTGAAGAGATGCATGTAAAACCAGGCAACATTAACACATACCTCACAGAACTAGAAATAACATTGATGAGACAGACTATTCCATCTCACAATTTTGAAAATTTAAGAAGGCTCTAGTGTAGTTTATATCAAAAGATTACTTCTGAGAGCCTGGATCAACATTGCTAGAATCTATATTTCAACTTTCAAGTGTTTAACAAAGGATTATGGGATTGTCCCATATCCATGAGCTAAAGTTTGGTATTTTAGTTTTTCCTTTTTGCAGAATAGTTCCTCTTAAAATTATACTCCGAACAATGGCTTATTTTCTTGTGCCAATACTCAATTCCAAATTCTGTGGCTTGGCAGCAGGCAGGTCTCACATTTCAACCACATGTATTTCAAAAAATCAAAAGATCCTTATTTGGCACTCCACTCACATAGCTTAAAAAGCTGTGTTTGTGCGTCAGATTTAAAAATAATTGAAACCAGGGGTGCAAAAACTGAACTTTTCTTCCAGGATGTTTTGACTTCAATTGATTCCAAAAGCATCGAAGGGAACAGAATGGAAACCATGTGCAGCATGCGGCACTGACGCTGCGTGTAGAAACTTCATGGAGTGTACATGCATAATACTACAGTGGCCCTTCTAAACATATAAAGATTTGTCTTGCATTATGTATTTAAAACAAATACAAACACATAAGTGCGTCCTTTCATGGCAAAACACTATCCAAATTTTGTTTAGCAAGTAGAAGGATCACTCTGCCTGTGGAAGCATTTTGGATTTTTGTTGACTGAAAATTGGTAGCTGTATCTGTATGTGCAGTACTTCAAGACTGGAATTTATGTCTAGTTTATGGGGAACTGTTGTGGGAGTTAGAATGCTGTCATACATTAGGTGGGAATGACAGATATCCTTATCTTTCAAAAATGTCTCTTTGGGTCTGTAGTATCTATGAATCTTTGGCCATTAAAGTAAAATATTACTGCTTGTGCCAGAAATCACAATATACAGGAGGCTGTCTCTCTATTGCTTACATGGTGTTTTAGAGGTAATTTGAAAAAATGATGCAAATTCTGTTGCTGGCCTCCAGTACTACACAGACATGTAAATGGAGGAAACTCAAGCTTGTTTCTTTTCATTATTTATAGGTGGGGCAAATGTCAAGTAAGAGAAAGTTATCTCAGAAGTTATCAAACAAAGCACCAATTTGTAGTCTATTGGTAATCATCCTATAGGATAATATCATGATGAATACAAATTAAACCTGATACATACCAAGCATTGATTTCCCATCTTTTCATACAAAAATTGTTGTGTGGCTGATGATGGCCCTTACAAGCCTTACCTCCCCAGGCTAGCTGGCAGTTCCAAAAGGTGGTTGGGTGTAAAGTGGTGCAAAGGGCCCTAAGTGAAAGAAAAGGGTTACAGGGCTGGGTCAGATGCTCTGTGTGACAAATATGTAATGTCCACAAATTGTCATGTCCAGACAACAAATGAGAAAAACAATTGGAAATTCAGAAGAGATAGGGAAGCAAAAATGTAATCCACCGCAACTGAAGGGATTCTTTGGTCACAATTTAAAAAAAAAAACAAACCCAAACACCAAAAACGCAAACCGAAGATGGAAAAAATTCAGCAAATTCTTCCACACCCACTTACTCATCTTAAGTAGCAGAAGAAAATAAAAAAAACTTATTTACCAGATGGCACACTGAGGTTTGATCTTATGCCAGCCTTGGGCCTGCCATGAATTTTTTTCAGTGTTCTTTTATGTTTACTGAGAGTTCTACACAGAAAAGTAACGTGAAGTATTGCAATTCCAGTCACTTACTTATCCTTGGATAGAAATCTCAATGGCCAAGTAAAAGAAAAACAAATAGATTGTAGAATGAAGTCAACATTGTTTATCAGCATTTTTATATATTTTTTTTTAAATCCCAGAGCTTTTCCTGGCAGTCTCATGTGTAGGTGTACATAAAGGCATAAACAGTCAGTTGCTATGAACAGTGGTGAATTTTTTGTCAAATACTGGTAGATTCTTCTAAAGAATTTTGCAAACAGATTCAGTTTGAGTTTGGGCCGAGGAGGACTGTCTTATTTGAACTAAATAAAATTTGAAGAAGAAATATTTTCTTGGCTCTATATCCTAACTTATGATTTCCAGTGTATCATTTGTTCTATTATTTTTGTCAATATCCTTCAGCAAACATCTTAATTCAGATAGAAATCCCAGTTAAGGAGATTGTGACCGTTGTTACACTTTGGTTTAAAACTTGAGCAGGAGCTGTATTTTAGAGAGAGGGAAGACTTCACAGTGCATGAGGAGTTGGATTAAAAACAAACAAAACATCATCTCCTCCAGATAGAGGGACAAGTCTTTTTCTTTAACCTTTCTCTCTCCCCACCCAGAAAAAATGTGCATAGCTAGTATTAAAATTAAAACAAAAAGAAGGAAAAAAAATTAGAATATTTCAAGCTTTTCTGGCCTGGGGAAATACCACTTGATATTTTTGTATAGACTTTGCTCAGTTTTACTTTGCCTAACATCATGTAAAAGGCAGGGCTATTCACTGTAAGCATGAAGTATATTTTATTTCCAAATGAATGACTCTGCTGTATTTATCTCTTTTCCTTACTGAAGTATTTTCCCTATTACTGGTTGATAACTTCTGTTTTTTCTCATTTTTTGTTGCAGAGCTGAAATGGAGTGGACTATGGATCCAACCTCTAGGGGAAGTGTGAGTTTCAATTTCATTTCTCAGTCATCTTTAGCTAAAAGTGGTGATACTGTCTTGACGTATATTGGTAACAGCTAGATAGAAATGGGGGGAGAAAAAGAAAAAAAAAAAAAAGAGGGGGAAAATTATCTTTAGTGTATGATCTGGTTGTTATGGATTCTGATTTTTGTTGAGCCTGTAACTAATTTTCATGTTGTTTGTGGAGGTAAGCAGAAGTATGGAATAAAAAAATATATTGTGCTATCAACTTAAGAGCTTAGTGCAGTTGTTATCTTGGTTGAGGCAAAGCACAAATTGTAAAAGTAAAGCCCAGTCTTATGGCAGAATTTGCTACTTGTTTTAAGAAGAGAATGCAGATGGTTTCTATTTCTGTCCTCTGCCATATAGTAGACTTCCTAGTGTTTATTCTGGGGGGACTGCATTCCCAGTTACAGCTCACTGAACTGTGAAAATAAGATACTGTCTTTTGAATTAAATTATACAAATTATTACTGAATATTGATGGTGTAATTTCTGAAGTAAATTTTGCTTAAACAGCAATTATTCTGTGAAATTATTACCTCATCTTAGCAGTTGGTGGTGCATGCCAAATGGTGTAGGCAAAGCTGATTACTACAGCCTCAGTAGCTCTAAGCACAAGTGTTTGGTTTGCTTGAACTCTTGGTCCTTTGTGCTTTTCCCCCATGCTCTTTTCTCCTCTACACCATTACCAGCAATAGCATCCTAGGCAAGGTGAAGTCCTTGATTTCAAGCTTGATACAGAGCATGTAATAGATCCTAAGTGACCATTGAGATGCACTATTGAGTTGATGGTTGATGAGTTGAACTCTGTTATCTCCATTGGCCCCTTTCATCCTAAGTTACTTTGGTTCGATGAATGGGCCTGTTGATTAACCTGTAGGAAACCAGGTTCATTTTCCAAGCTCACAGAAAAGTAAAGTTGCTGCTTGTGTTTAGGGTTGCTATCGAAACATTTTTGCCTTTAAAGAGACAGAAGGCTAGCTTTAGAGAGCAGAATGGATGCCGTTATTTCTTCCAGATATCATGTGAAGACAGTGGCCATAGCCAGCTCATAAGAGCATGGTATTTGAAAGCACAACCTAGAAAGAGATTAGAATTAAAGCAGAAAAGGAAATGAGATCTTCTAAAGGAATACAGAATGTTTCCCTTTTGAGGTTCTTTATAGCACTTCCAATTTGGAAAGAAAAAAAAGTCAGAATAACATTTTAAATGTAATATTATCTTCAGGATTGCTACAGATGTCAGAAGTTGTGACTGCCATATTTTGTATGGATATAATAATTTTTTTATTACTGTTAGCTAGAACTCAGCATGTCTATATACACAGAGAGAGAAACATGCAGATGCACATGCTTGTAATATAGAATAATATGTAAGAATAAATTAAATGGTGGCTGATTTCACTGTTTCTGGGTTTACGTTGGCATTTGTAAGTTAAATCCAGTTTACACGGCCTTCCGAGATGAGAAGCAAATAGGAGACCAATAATTGTGGGAATTCACGTAAACACACAAATGCACTACAGTAGTCACAGTGTGGCAGAAACAAGTGAGATTAAAACTGGATAAATGTTGTATAATTGATTTCTTTTTTTACACAGAGCAAAGGACTGGTAAAATGGTTAATAAGTTCAACCCAAGCCTTTGGCACATATCTATACCTTTGGAGAATCTAATAGGAATACCCTAAAATATTTTTTGGGATCAAGGAGGGATCTGTGTGAAGTTCCCGAAGGTTCTCTGGATCAGACAGGTTACTCTTTGACCTGTCTCTGCAGCCTCAGTAAAAAACAAACAACATAAACCAACAACTACCATCCCCCCAAAAAACCCTGAAACACCCAAACAAAGAACACCTAAGTTAATCCAGTGTTATATGGTATATATGTGTTACCCTTCAAATTTTGTTGAACTATGACAAAAAAGGAAGCAAACCTTGCATGACAAAAAGCCAGGAATTTTGGAGTAATTGAAATCTCGTCAGTCTAATCAGACTCCTTTTTCCCTATCTAATGAATATGGACAAAATGCTATTGCAAAAAAGATATTCTCAGCAGTAATATAGTTAAAACTATTATACATGTGCTTCCTTGTATCTACTCTTTTTCTCTGCTCTTTTGTCCACCCTTCCATTGCCCTTCTGGTCCTAAGTCTTCCTAAAGCAGAAGTCAGGGGAGGATCTAAGAGGTTGCAGCAAGTCATCAGTATCCCAGGTTCTTGACTAGAAAATGTGATATGAACAATGGTCTTGTTTTTTCCTTACTCTAGAATGTGCTTGATACTAACTTCATATGGATTTTTAACATGTTTTGACAACTTGCATTTTCTTTTTTGGGTGCAATTCCATACTTCTTTAGATTTTACTGTGAATGGTGTGCTTTCCATGTGTAAAACTTAAAAAATAATTATTACCCCCTACAGCCAGTTTTTTTTCACAGGTCTGTATTTCTTTGGGTTGTTTATCTGGGCATGAGCAAGTTGTCTACAGTCTCCAGTGTCAGCCCATGCCCCTTTTGCTGACTCATGCTGATATTCCTGTAGACTGCACCCTGTGTTTGTTTATATATGTATTTTCATATGTATATGCATATATACATACTTTATACATATGCTTATATTAAAAATGATCATACACAGGGTATGTGTAGGTAAAAACGAGTTTATTTACTATGTGACTTTTCTTCCGTTGTGTACTGGTTATTAAAATGCATGTAAATGTTTGATACTTGCAACTTTTGTTCGTATCTGTGTCAACTTTGTGTTGATATACTACTTATTGGGATAATAATTGGTGCATCTCTAAAGCTGTAATCCTATAACCTACTTCTTATAAATACAATTATCAGAATAAAACACTGGGAGATACTAATTTAGCTGTAGTTGCATCAGTGATTTGCAGCCTAGCCAAGAAGTAAACAGGTTTGTTGTATAAAAAGACCTATCACGCTAGTTTGTTTTCCTCAAAGTGAATGTGAGTTCTGCTCACGGTTTTGGATACTGAAAATGTAGGTAGGTTTCAGTAACTTCCGCTAGCAATTAACTCTTTATCTTTCTTACAGATAAAATATGTCAAGTGTGTGGGTTAGAAATGCACTTCTCACATTTTGGTGCCCTTCTGCAGACTGAAGAATAAAGGTAATATTTTTTTTTTCTAAATGTTGAGCAATTAGCACCATAGAGAATGAGACAGTGATGCAGCAAGTAACGTAGCAAGTAATTTGGAAGCTATTGTATGTTTTGTTTGTCTTCCCACTTTAGGAAAGGTATTTCTACTAAACAAAGCAATGAGCTGATATTTTCTTGTAGCCTCTTATACCACAGAGTGGAACATAATCACAGTGGAATGAAGGTTTTTTTAAAAATTGAATTCTGGTGAAAATGGATTCTGGAACTGTAAGCAGATTCTTGATGTAGTATCTGACTTGTTGCTCTGGCTTTATAAGGCATAAATGCTTGTTTCTGTTATTTCTTGAGAAGAATATTGACTATGTGAGAACAAAGCCTAACAAGTAACAGATGTCCAAGGTCAGCTGAAAGTCAATTGTAGCCCAACAACAAGCACAACCTCTAAGTCCCCTTTGTCCGTGTCCAGCCTCTTTCAGGAGCAGCTTTGTGAATTCTACTTTGAGTCCAGCTGCAATGTAAATACATATGAGTGAGCTGGCCAAAAACTGCTTAATCTAAGGGCTTTCTTCTGACCCCTGTCTTCTGAATTTCTTCTGACTCCCTGCTACTGCCACAAGACTCCTTATCCTATCAGTACTCAATTCTACTTCCTAATTTGTCAAATGACTATTCCAGCAGTGAAAAGAAACCCACAAAGACTCTGTACAATGAATATTATTTATTGCTATCAGTTGAAAATTAGCCCACCCATGGATATGTAGAGGATTATAAAAATTAATTCTTCACTCATTGCTGAAAAGTCTGGAAGCACTAAACAGGGAGTTGTCAAATATCATTAGAAAAACCGTCTTCTGATGGGCACTATAGTCCCAAACTCACTGTCTGCTTCCCACTCTGCTTGGTGATTTCCGTAGAATTTACTAATTGCCTGTTGATGTTCCCATTTCACTGACATTTTGGAATTGCCTGTGGAATTGTGTAAAAAATTCAGTGGTGGTACTGGAGCAGTGTATTTTTATGCTACCTTTGTTTTGCAGCACCCACTTTCCTCAGCTATGGAGGCAAAACTGCTGAACTGTTTGAGTCAGATAAAAGAACTGCTCCTATGTAAAAATACTCCTGCAATTTTGATTTTCCTTACACTTTGATACAGTTCCAGCAATCTCACTGACATTTGTTCTGCTACAATTATGGGGGCAAAAATTCACAGTGGGAAAAAGGAGAAGGTTTTGTAAAAAATAAATAAATATGTGAGATATGGCTGGACTGGGAATATTTGAATATGGCAAGAAGGGCTCACAATAAGCTTACTACCCTTGACTTCAGAAGGACAGATTTCAGCCTCTTCAGAGATCTGCTCAAGAGAGTGTCTTGGGTTATCATCCTGAAGGGTAGAAGGGACCATGAAAGCTGGCTGATGTTTAAGGATCACCTTTTCCAGGCCCAAGAGTGTTGCATCCCAGCTAAGAGGAAGACAAGTAGAAACTCCAAGAGGCCAGTGTGGATGAGCAAGCAGCTCCTAGAAGACCTCAAACTGAAGAAGGAAGCATACAGAGGGTGGAAGCTAGGGCAGGTATTCTGGGAGGATTACAGAGAGGTTGTCCGAGCAGCTAAGGATCAGGTGAGGAGAGCCAAATCCCTGCTAGAAATAAATCTTGCCAGGGATGTTAAAAACAATAAGAAAAGCTTCTTTAGGTATGTTGGGGAGAAAAGGACATCCAAGGAGAGTGTAGGCCCTCTCCTGAAGGAAACAGGCAAGGTAGCAACACAGGATATTGAGAAAGCTGAGGTCCTTAATGTCTTCTTTGCTTCAGTCTTCTCTGGCAAGTACTCCAACCTCAACACAAAGGCCATGGCAGGTGAAAGCAGCGACTGGCAGAGTGAATTACCCCCCATTGTAGGTGTAGAACAGATTGATGACCATCTAAAGAACCTGAAGGTGCATAAATCAATGGGACCTGATGGGATTCGCCCACGGGTCCTGAGGGAGCTGGTGGATGATATTGCTAAGCTTCTGTCCGTCATATTTGAGAGGTCATGGCAGTCTGGTGGGGTTCCTGCTGACTGGAAAAAAGGGAACATGCCCAGCTCTCCAGTGCTGTTTAACGTCTTTGTGGAGACGTGGACAGTGGGATTGAGTGTATCCTTGGCAATTTGCTGATGATACCAAGCTGTGTGGTGTGGTTGACACCCTAGAAGGAAGGGATGCCATCCAGAGGGACCTTGACAGGCTGGAAAGGTGGGCCAGTGCCAACCTCATGAAGGTCAACAAGGCCAAGTGCAGGGTCCTGCACAACCCCAGGCAAAAATCCAGGCTGGGGGGAGAATGGCTAGAGAGCAGTCCTGAGGAGAAGGACTTGGGGATGGTAGTAGATGAGAAGCTCGACATGAGCCACCAGTGTGTGCTGGAGCCCAGAGAGCAACTGCATCCTGGGCTGCATCAAAAGAAGTGTGGCCAGCAGGGCCAGAGAGGTGATTCTGCCCCCCTGCTCTGGTGAGACCCCACCTGGATATTGTATACAGTTCTGGTGCCCTTAGCACAAGAAAGATATAGACCTGTTAAAAATGGTCCAGAGAAGGGCCGCCAAGGTGGTCAAAGGCCTGGAGCACCTCTGCTGTGAAGACAGGCTGAGAGAATTGGGGCTGTTCAGCCTAGAGAAGAGAAGGCTTCAGGGACAGACCTTATAGTGGCCTTACAGTATTTGAAAGGGGCCTACGGGAAAGCTGGGGAGGGGCTTTTCATCAGACAAGGGGGAATGGTTTTAAACTGAGAGAGGGGAGATTTAGCTTAGATATTTGGAAGAAGTTCTTCACTATCAGGGTGATGAGGAACTGGAATGGGTTGCCCAGGGAGGTTGCTGGTGCCCCATCTCTGGAGGTTTTTAAGGCCAGGTTGGATGAGGTTTTGTGCAACCTAATCTAGTGGTAGGGTTCCCTGCTCATGGCAGGGGGGTTGGAACCTGATGATCTTTGAGGTCACTTCCAACCTTAATGATTCTATGGTAATGCTCAGCTTACCTGAAGCTACAGCTCTGGGACAGATTAGTTATTATGTTGGACATTGCTGTGCAGAATTGCTCTAGCAGAATGTTCAAGGTGTTTATCAGGTGACTGCAGACTGCTATGCTATCTCTTATTTGTCTTCTTAAAGTACAAGAGACTTAAGATTTTGAAGTCACTTTAGGCAGAAAATGTTAAACTCATATGAGCGGAGGATGTTTGGTTAAACCTGTTGGTATGCATTCTGGCTTTGTCCTGAGGCTAGTAGCTGTTGGAGCAAGCAGGGTTCAGGTATTTCTGATACCATTCTTTATGCTTTCTCCTTCTACTTTCAGTCTATAGGGAAATTGTTTCCTGTTCCAGAGCACAACTTTGTAATTTTTTTCATCTTTCTGAATCCAGTATTAGCTGGCAGTTGTGTCACCTGACTAAAGGCTTTAAAACATGATCTGGTGTGGGAATTGCTCCAGCTGCTGCCATGTTTGCTGCCATACCTCTAAAGTGTGGAAATAAGCATTGTACTGGTATAGTCTTTTTTCCTTTTGTTCACAACAAATTTACATGCACAATCTATGGTATTTGTACCATGTTTGGAAACTTCTGCTTTTAAGTGGATGTTTTCTTGGCTTTCTTTCTTCTTCCACTACATCTGAAGAATACTTCTACAATCGTATCCGTGATCATTTCAACTTAGTGACCGTATTGCACCTATTGTTGATACATCCATTACCTCTCAGTATTTTATTTCATACCAGCTTCTTACCTGTTATAGTGCTTCACAGACTCCTAAGAACATGGAGGAGCACCAAGCTGACAGTTTGATTTTGGGAGAAGTATATAAATACAATGGTGTAGTTAGGAGATGTCAGTAATGCTGCAAAAGAGGTCAATTGGAAGAATACATTGGAGATTTTAGTATTAAAGATTAGTTACAAGGTGTTTACTTGGAAAAAAAGCTATTTTGCAATTTTTTGCCCTTTTTCCCCTCCCCACTTTTTAAAATATTTCAAGGGCTTTGGCTTCTACTACTTCTCCTACCTCTTCTAAAGCTGATATTTCAGGGAATGAAGTATGATGAACCACACTTGGGTGGAATTTAACACTTCTGTGTGTGTTTGGACTGACTGAATGTAAGTCTTTGGAAATGCAGGATATTTGGATACTATTAATTTCTAGGACTTACTAAAGCTTCTTAGCACACTGTGCTTTGAATAAAAAAGAAGTTGAAATAGCTCCTCTCAGACTGGAATTTCTTCAGAATCTGTCTACTCTAAAGATCAGTGCCAGGGTATTGAATCTCTGAAATCTTCTGCATTGTGAAGAATAACCATGTTTTGACTTTGTATTTTGGTGAGATGGTATCAGTGTTGATACTGCCCAGGTTTTGTGATGTGCTGTCCAGTGTTGCTACACGAGTGAGCTACAGACCATGAATGTACATTTGATGTAGCCACCTGCATTTGTACTTAACATTCATTATGCTGTTGCAGCACAGCTCACCTCATGATGTAAGTCTTGGCCCTCCAGAAGTAAGAGCATTTCATGTTGGTGCTGAAATGAAGCAATTTATCACTTGAAAAGACACACATTTTGTACACTTTAATACATGCTTAAGTGATAAGTATCTTTTTTTTTTTCATTATGAAATGGACAATACATGCATTGGTCAGACATAACTTAGTCTGCTTCTTTTTATGAGGCCTTGGGAAGTACTCTGAAACGTTTTAAATATTGGAAGTTGTCTGGAAAAGTTTGTGGGTCCTCATGGAAGATGTATCTGAAAGTTGGAACTCAAGGTAAAGGTAATCTCCAGTTTGACTTTAAATGAAGTTTTCAAAGAGTCATCCCCTATATTGCTGGCCCTTTTGGAAGATATTTATTATGTTTTTATTCAAAACACTGTTATGTGATTATTTTTCTGCATCTCTTATGGGTCAAATTATGGGTCAGTGAATGCCAGAGATTGATTTAGTTTACTATATTTGGGTTACTAAAAATAATGTTAAATATTTGGGATCATTTATGATTACTGAATTTGTTGACAGTGACAGCTACTCAACACTCTTGGAATGTCTGGTGAGGTTGGACTTTATATATAAGCACTGTCTTGGCTCCTCAGCTGCTCTCCAGGTTAGACTGTAGAAGGAGGATGTGTGAAGGACTTTGTGCCTTTTCCACAGGCAAATTTGGACCAACTGGACTTTGAATCTCTGAGTTCTAGAAAGCTATAACAACAAACTTCAAAAATCAATAAATTTTGGGTATACAGGGTAGGGCAAAATAAAGACTGAAAAGAGATTTTTTTTTTTTTTTCCCTGCCCACCATATCCTTGCAGGAGGAATGTTCTCCTCTTTCAGTCCAGCAGTTTTCATGGCTATCTGAGTTATAACAAACTCTAATCAGTTCACTCTAAAATACTAAGAAAAAAGCTTGAATCTTTCTTTCCCAGGACTGGATTTCAGCTTTCTACTCTTTGCAGAAGTGCCCTGGTCACCACCAGTATGCTATATAGGCTGTTGCCGCATTTTGCCTTCCAGAAGCATCTTTCATCTGACAATGCTTCCCTGCCGCTGAGGGAGTTCCAGCCTGTCACCCCTCGTGTACCTATTTAACACATGGAACAAATGCCAGATAATATTAAAACAAACAGATGGGATGCACCCTTCACCAGCATTTCACAGGTGCTTTGACAGGGCACATATGTGTGAATGATGGAGACTACAGAAAGGAGCAGGTTATTGTTTCCATTCCTTAGTGAGATGGGGTGGGTAGGTGAGATCTGCCTGAAGAAACTCGCTGCAACAGAGAAATGTGTTTAAGTTTGTGTCCAAAGCATCTATTTCTGTGTGCAGTGGAAAGTCTGACATAATATATTCCTTTCCACACTTACTCCTCTCTTTCCCTATTCCGTTTCTAGCTGAGTGGGGTGTCTCAGTTACTGAATGTAATTCAAGAATATGAAGATGACAATTCCAGACCATCCTTTTGTGGCTGCTGTTTTGTCTCTGTTCTCTTTCCCTCTCTCATCCAGTCAGTTTAATTTTGCTGAAGGAACCTTGGCGATACCACCCTAACAGAGAAAATCTTCAGCTTATGAGGTCATTCTGTTGTAAAGCAAACTATGTATGAGTACTTTTCTTTTGTCAATGTTTGAGAAGACTATACCAAAGAAACCCAATGAAGCTGAAGTCCTTCTTTTGATGCAACCTAGGAAAAAAGCAAAGTAACTGCAGAGAAATTAAAGGAAAAGGAAAGAAAGCTATGTTTACTGGGTGCAACACAGTGGTTTTCAGGGAGACCTGAACTAGTTCTCAGAGAATCAGATATAGGTTCATCAACACAGAGCTTTGCTCAAACTGAATTACCCCAGTGAAAAACTGTGTGCTGAAATTTGTCTGGTTGGGGGTTTTTGTGTGGATTTTGTTTGTTTGGTTTGGTTGTTGGTGTAGTTTTTGCTTTGTTTTTGTTTTCCTAGGGAAACTGTATGGCTCAATGTCTGGTTTAGGTCAGTAGCATATTCCTAGTGAAAACATCCCTGCATGGTTCTGCATGGTACTCTGAGTAACAACATGAACATAAGGATGATGAATTTCGTAATATACGAAACAAATTTTCATGTGTGTCTTTTAGATTTGATTTTTTGTTAAATGGACTTGTAAATTCACTGAGTTTGTAACTGTATTGAGCTAACTGGATTGCAAGAACCAACTTGATTTTCTTTATGCAAAATGAATGTCAACAATAACATGTTTATTAATATAATTTATTTTTGTCTTTAAAATGAGCAGGTGATTTTGTCATATCTTAGAGCAGTCAGATAAGGAAGAGTTTTTCTTCATGTGTGTATAGGACTTATGAAAGCTGACAGCTTTAGCATATTGTAGATTAGGGATTCTGATTTAGAATGTATTACTATATACATTATATAATTGATATGTAATGAGCAGAAGCAAGATTAAAATTTTACTCACACTTCATCAGGCTGTTTCCTCTTTCTCTGTCTCTAGTTGAAAGATCATCTCAAAATACAAGGTAAGAAAAAACTTTTGGCTATGTCCACTGAAGTATTCAATATGCCAGCTGGGAATGACACTAATTTTATCCAGGTATCTGAATGGCTGTTAGACTTTACCATGTGACACTTGCATGGAGCATTTTACAGACTGTGTAAAAGAAATTGCCCCATCCTTAGCAGGAGAAGATTTTATTTCAGACAGGAATCAGTGAATGAGAGGAAAGCATGTGTGTGGGGGCAGGAAAGAGCAGGGAAAGAAAGGGTCAGGGTTACAATAATAACGACATTCAGATTCATTTAGGTGCATGTCTTGATTCTATTACTGTTTTATTTAAATCTAACACTGCACCATTTTTTCCTGACAAGTGTCTCCTTTACCCCAGTGACTTGAGTAAAAAATGTAAAGCAAGTGAAGAGGAGATTTGATTAGTGAAGATTAGTGTTCGTGAAGCTGGTGGAACAACTTCTTTTTGTCAACTTGAAATTTGAGATAGCGCAGGGAAGTAATGCAGGACTGGCAAAGACTGTGAAATATATCGCATTTATTGGCTGAGAGGAGGAGTGATACTAAGGGACATTTAAAGCCATGACAATAGGCAATGGTGATATAGTGCATGCACGAAAAAAATTAAATATGAGCTGTGAAATTTTTGTATGCTGGTTTTGTGAGGATTTTTGTTTTGTTTTGGGTATGGAATTTAAAAAAGCGGAACAGGCCTAAGTTTCAGAATGGTGTTTAGTCCCTTAGAAACATCTATTCACTCAATTTATAATACATTAGGTTGAGCACTGGAAAAAGTGAGCAAACCAAGCCCATTAATTATATTGCAGTAATTTAGGCTCACTTGTTCATAAAAATCCTGGGAAGAAGGTGTAAAGGAGGAGGCTTGAGGAGCGCTCAAATGGGAGCTCGGCCAAGTTGTAGGAGTAACACCCTCTTCCTTATGATAGGTGATCTTATTTTTGCTCATATGTAGTTTACAGTTGCTCGGAACTTCCTTTTGTAAGAGACTGGTTTCAGATTTAAATTTTGTCAGCTCATAGTAGCTGCCTCTAGTGTGGGGTGGAAGAGCAATGATGCCATAGTGTACAGCACTGAAGGGTTTTTTTCTTAGCTTTTGAAGTTCTGTTTAGGGGGACAAAAAAAAAGCAATCATACTTAAAACCACCACCACTGCCTGCCATGGCAAACTCACCAAGTCATGGTGTGTTGGTCTTGCCAAAAATTGAGATACATTTTTGTTGGCTTCCGAGATGAATTAAACTTCTGTTGCTTGGTTTAAAAAATGTGAAATAGGCAGATAAATTTCTTAAAAGGCTATTATACCTTTGTATTTAATCTCACTCACTTGCTGTATAAAGCATAAATCTTTCAGTTCTGCAAATGTGTTCAGTTCCACTCACTATCAGTGAGGGAAACACCCTCTTGTGTAAAGGTATTGACTGAGTGTCTTAATGCATTTTGTGAATTTTTCCTCTCTTCTTGAATTGGAACATGCTACCACTGATAGCTATTTTACCTTTGCTCTTTTTGCTTTTAAAATTTCTTCTTCTTGCCAATTTTCTGTCATTTTGCAATGTTGTAGTAGGTTACCCTCCACATTTAGACAATACCAATTATTTTCTTCAAATCAGCAGCAACACAGCACTGCTTTATTCAGACTCAGCAATAAAATTATGATGTATGAGAAGAGAGAGAGCACTTGGCTGAATACATACAACGGTTAAACCATCACGGAAATAGTCTGAATCTGGTGATTGCCTGGAGCCTCCAACTAGCCTGCTCGTGATAGAGTTACCCTATTTGATTTTAAAGTGTTAGCTAAGTTTCCTAAGGTACTGCAAGGACAGTCTGTGCTCACTGAATATGCTGCTAACCAAACTTATGCTTTGTTTTTATTCCTTGCAATTGACATGTCTTCTTTATTTTATACGCTTCAGATCTTTCTCTGAGTATGGTTTTAGCAGTTTCCTTGTGGAGTTTTCAAGCTCCCTCATTACCACAGTGTTTCTATTCCTATTCTGTTCTCCCTGTGAGATAATACAATGGTGTTATCTCCTTTGAGGAAAGGGGCATGAAGATTCTAGTGCCCGAAATAACTGATATTACGTGCCTTGTTAGGAGCCTCATTAGTTGCCTGTGGTCTGATTTCTCAGTGTTTTATAGCACTTCTTGTATTTGTTCAGTCCCCCGGTCCTTTTAATATTTGTTGCAATTATTTTAATACTTATTGCAATTATTAACACAGTGCTCCAGCAGATCAGGCTTCTTAATGTGAACACTTTTAAAGCAAGAGAAATCTAATAACTGACCATCTGGGAGAGGCTTCATTTAAATGGTAGCCCAATATCACATACCATTTTTGTCTGTTAAATAGATTTCAACAAAATTCTTATAATGTTTATTTTCTCTCATTCTCTGTTTTTCTGCCATTTCAAGTGTCATATAATAACAGTTGCATTTGATCACTGATGTCATGAGTGAGCAACACATGAGGGAGAAACCAGAGGAGGGATGAACCATGCAGGAGGCGTTAAAGCCTTTATGTCTAAATATTTTAGCACTCCAATAATTTCTGTCCTGAAGGTTTCTTGAGAGGTGCCTAGAGGGTATATTAAGCCTGTTGTTTTCTATTGCAAATTTTACTGTAAGGTGTCCTTAGCCTTCAAAATTTAGGACATTCTAAACAATGCGTCTTTAGTCTTTATATCTGAAATGTATTTTCAGTTGCAGTTGTGAGGACCTGAAAACTATTTGCACTTACGAGGCATGTTGCATGACATCCAATATTAATATGTGTGTGTACAGTCTGTTTAAGTCATGATAGTTGTTCATACCGCTAGGCAGGACATAATATAAACAACTTAGCATTGTATGGGATAAACAGCCCTGTTTTGTGTTGGCCAAAAAGAGAGGATCTTGGGGACGGACCATCATCTTGCTGATTAGTAGCTGGCCATGTGTCGGCTTCGTCGACACATTTCAGATAATGGGTGGTTTAATGAGGGATGGAATTGGGGAATAATTCATTCTGTGCCATGAGGTTAACCACAAGCCTCTCAGAAATCACAGCACTCACTGCTCCAGCAGATGTGCTGGAACTCTGTACTGTGACTGGAGATTTTTCAGCACTCTGTTCCCCCCACCCTTCTCTTATTGTAGAGCACGCACCCGTCTTGCTGCCAAAACTTCTAATAAAAAATAGGTTTGCATTTGCAGTTTCCAGAATCTTTATCAACCTTCCAGCCAAAGTCAGAGTAATAAACCCAGAGAACATCTAAACGTGTGCTTTGCAGATGATTGATTTTTGCACTTGGGATGTCTTACAGTCAGTGGCTCCCACCATTATTTTTACATGGTATGCTGCAGGGGACTCCCCAAAGCCCCTTGCCTCCTATTTGCACAAAACAATTGAGATAATTTTTTTACTTTGAAGTGAGTAATTTCTCTGTAGAGAATTAGTTTTCTCTTTCTGGAGAAGGTACCTTGTCATTAAGTTTTGGATGAATACTAAATCTCTTTATTTATGGATTTCAAAATTTGTGTTTGATATCAGAAAGTACCTTAAAAAAGCCAAAAAGAAAGCCTTTCAGGAGACTAACCTTGTGGAAAATCTGTTGAAATATTCAAGAAAAATCTACTTTTCTTTGCACACAAGATGAGATGTGTATCACATTCGGCCATTAAGCAGATTATGCTTAATATAGGTTATGTAAGGGGAAAAAAACACACCCCAAAACCTAAACCTATTGACTAAACAGAAATTGCAGTTTAATGTGATTTAGTTTATAAAGTGTAAACTTCTCTATGAATACTGTAAAGATATGGAGTGAGGACAATCTAACTTCAAAATGCTATTCAACTCTGTTATTGCATCTTATCTGGGATTTATATTCTCACTTAAGATGTTGGAATTGCATGTGTAAACATGTCTCATTTGCTTCAGCATAGGGTAAAATGGATTAATTTATCAGTTTTTTAATCTGTCAGTTTAAGTTACCCTGCTTCACTTTTCACTGAAACTCAGTCCATTTACCACCCAGGGAAGAGGCTGGTAGCATGAATGAAGCTGAGGGTGGTAATGAGGAGCTTGAAGTAAAGAAGGGGCCTCAAGTTTGTTAATATTCATGATCTGGTTAAGATAAAACTTGTACCCGATTGAAGCAAAGCCTGATGTTAAACCAAAATAATTATTTGTGGTTTTACACCTCTAGCTTAAACCAATGCATTTTCTTTGTGTGGGTAAGGCAGATGCAATCTGCAGGAGCCTTATTTTCAAGTTATATTTCATGTATATTTGTTTTCCTTTGTAAAAAAAATGTTTTCAAGTGGGAAAGAAATGAACATGCTCTTCAGCCTTTCTTTCTGCAGGACCCATATATACTGATGGGTTGCTGACACGTGGGGAGCGTTTTTGTGGGAATCTTGTTAATAAATAATAATAAATTTGCAGAAAGTCATTGATATTTAGGACAACTCTGGGAGAGATATCTTGACTTTAGGAAGTGCTGAGCTTTTCCAGATCTTCCTTTAATCAGGTACTGAGAATACGAGACAGGTTCTGGCATATTACCTTAGTATGTCAACTCTACAACTATGTGTCAACTGCCTGCTGCCTCTTTCAGCTGTGACAGCCCCAGTTGACTGACTTGGGGGCTTCCACTAACCCTAATGAAACTGTATTTACACATAGTTATATTATGCTATGTCATATATATATATGACCTTAGATATGCATAGATAATAGTGTGTAACATTTCAGTGAATGGAGATGGGCACTGCTTCAGGAAAAGGTCATGCAAAGTATTTATGGAATTTAGAACCATAGTCATAAAGGGTTGAAGTCTGTTTGCTAGCTGTTCAAGGGAAAATGTGCTGTGGCTTATCAACACCTTGAGAATATAATTTGCTATTGCAGCACTGGAAAAATGGGCCGTTTGAGGCTAAGAAAGCTGCATTTTCTCCTTAACATCTGTGAGGTGCTTTAGCTCCAGTGTATTTCTGAATTCCTTTTGTATCGGTTGCCAGTGACAAATATGTTACATAGAAAAATTTTAGTCTCTTAGTATGCAAAGTTTGGACCCAGATTTTTAAGTTTGTTTAACTTGGAGAGATGCTAACACCTCTATTAGTTATCTTATTATATTTCCTCCCTCAAACATTCAAGTTTGAAAGTGCTGTGCTATATTTTCATTTGTATATTTCATAATCCTTTTTTGGAATAGGGACATTTTTACAAAAAAAAAATATTCTTAAATTGAGATTATATTGACTTATCTGCAGGAAGCAGCATGCAAAGAGCAGATACTTGTATAATACTGTTCACTGGTGTATTTGCAATGATTCTGGGATTAATCTAGATATAGTAAAGATGGCTATTTCTCCCATTTTTCTAAAACCGTTGATGTCCATGGGAGAAGTGTCTTCCCTTGATTCTAAGTGAGGCAACTTTTTTAATTTGATGTTTTTATTTAACTTTTTTGAATTATTGTTTGCTATAACTCTTTCCTGTAATCTTTGACCTGATCCTATTTTCACTTTTATTTGTGTAAATGAGGAATTACTTGGTAAGTTACTTCACATTTGTTGAGTGTGCAGTTTTATAACACTGTGAGGTCCCATTGAGATTCCTGTCTCTACCATGAGTAAGTGGTTCCATATGGATAAGGTGGACACAGATGATGTTTGAGAAACATGTAGACTGAAGCTCGGAGACACCAAAGAACAAAACACAATAACTGTATGGTAAAGCAGGAGAAATTCCCAAGCCTATCTCATTGATTTAACCATAAGATTAAAATAATTGCCATCAAACTAAGGTTAATAGATTTGTGTTAAGAGATAACAGCTGTTTGAGTGACATAAGAAGCATTCAAGAATGTCAGTAAAATAACCTTAGATCTCCCTGCTCAAACGGTTCTGAAATAGGCTGCCACAAAATATACAGCCAAGTCAGCCTCTTATGTACCTTTGATTATTTAAGGTTCCCATTCTTCTTTTATTACAGTGTGAAGTCCTTCCTCTTCCAGACATAGCACCAAAAGCAGTGCACCCCATCAACATTTACTGTCAGCTATATTCACTGATCTGTTACCATCTAAACTGTTCCAAAATTCTCAGACTGGTACATGCTGAGGTTCTGCTACTGGGTCATCTGGAAAAAATAAAGTAAATGAAATATACTTTTATATCACTCCTCTATGTCTTCTCCAGCTGTTTTCCAGAGTGCTGCTTCTGCAAAAGATCCATGTAGGAGCACTTTCTCTGTATTGGTTCTGCAGTCCCTGACAGATGTCTGAAGTATAGTTTCAAATACATCTTTTTAAAAGCAATGCAATTTTTTTTTCTATCTGTAGATCACTGTTGCTTTTTAAAAAGGGTGGATGAGACAAAGTGTTTTTGCATGTAGGTGCTTATTCTGGGATTTAAGTGTTTTATTTGTAAATGAGTAATTCACCTCTAGCAGTGCTCACCACTCAATTTTGTTTTTCTCAAAGTATATTGAGATAAGTGCTCAGAACTATATGCTTTCAAGTCTAGCTCAATTTGTCCAGAAGCTTCTCATATGATGCAACATTGAAAATTCTCATTGCAGGCGGAAAATTTTCCTTGGCATTGATACTAGGCAAGTGAGAAAGAGAGTTCTCCTTAAAAAAAAATATTAAAAAATTGCCTTTTCTTCATCTCCCACATTCTTCTATTAGGCAACCATGGAGGAGGTGTGTGTGTTGACTTGCTTAAGGAGTGAGAACTAGAGAAATCCCATCATCTGAGATCTGGAAGAGACTTTCATAGCTCAGATACACAAGAATTGCCAAAAGTGTAATTGTTTGTGTGGGTGTGATGTGGACAGTCTCTGATCTTGAGTGGGACACCTGACGAATCCACAGCATACAGGAGCTTGCTTTGACTGGCTCTGGCACTGATGCTATTTCCTTAAACAGTAGGGAAAACAGTTTTCTAAGAGTAAAGGTTGAAGTTCCTTATTCAGGTTCTAAAGCATGTGAGAGTAGTTTCAACTTCAAGTCCCATGTCTGAGTTGTCTGCCTTCTGCATTCCTTTATAACAAATAACTATTTCTTAGGTATTATATAGTTTCTGTATTTTGAGCATCTCTAAAACCCTAGGGATAATTCTGATACTAATTAAAAGGTGATTCAGAACAGCTTCATTAAACAAACAAACTTTAGGATTTGGGCGTCTTTAGGACTTCTTTCAAAGGGATTCTAGCTTTAGAAGCGGAGGAGAGCACCAAAGGTGATTACTTCACTCCACAAGAGTCCCTCTATCTCTGTTCCAGCACATATAACAGTGGTTAGAATAGCTGACTGATTTCAGAGCAGTGAAGAAAGAGTGTTAAATTCATACAGGTAGAAGTGAAATTTTCTGTCGGTGAAATATACCATTTTGTGCCAAATTAAAAACACGTGGAGGAGCTTGTATGTCTGACACTTTTCTTTTTACTTGTCCCTGAAATGGAATACTTCAAGAAAAGTAAATGGAGTTGGAACTCAGGGAGAGCTTAAATTTTTTCTGATTTAACTCAACAGGATGAATGCCATAGTCTTTTGAGTGGAAGAAAAATCAATCCATTCTCCTTAAGACAATAAATCAAGAGAATAAATCAGACATTTGTGTTACATCTGATTAAACAGATTACATCCAACACTGTTTTTTCCTGAATTATTTTGATTTCCTTTTTAATTTTCTCAGAAGATGGTATCAAGGCAGAAGAATTTAATTCATTAGCAGCACAGAGAGTAGCATCCTGAGTTGTTTTTTCTTTAATAAACTCCCGCACACTTTTCCATGTTTGTGTAGGTTTTTAAGGATAAATTGATCTCAAAAACAGTTTATGCAATCTACATAGTTTCTTATGTGGAGTTTACATGATTGCTTTTTCATTACCATGAAGTCTCTTTAACTGAAGAATGAGATGTACTCTAAAACAGACTTTTAGACTTCTAAAACAGTCTACAACAGTGGTTGTAGACTGACTTCTGTTTGCAGTGTTATGCTCATTTCAGTGGAGCAGAAAGCACGTATCGCAGTATGAAAAAAACTTTGTCCTATTGTCTTTGTCTTTTGTCCTCAGGTGAGCTGGGTTTGTTCATATTCCATTTTCTTTCTCTGCTCTATCACTGTTTCTTCATTCCTATATTTACTCTCTTCTCTTTCCAATTTAAGTACAGTTATGAACATATGGGTAAGGAGCATGTAGTGAAACTAGATCAATTCTGACTATAGCGTGTTGTGTTGTATGTGCATTCTGAATACTTTGCAATGTATTTAAACTTAAATATATTTCAGACATTTAAAAAAAGTATTTTCACACTTTTTTGTCTATTACCTTTTCTGGGAGGAAGAGGATCATCTTTGGTTCTTTCTTGGTATCTTCTCTGATACAATACACTCATAGAATCATATTTTATGTTGTTAATATGGTAGTAAGCCTGGATTCTTGGGTGGCTACTATAGTAAACTTCATGAGTAGTAATGAAAATAACAAAAAAACATAATGAGAAAAACTACATAAGTTCTTATGTTTGAGAACTGTAGACTTGCAAAACAATTTTAAAATTTCAATGCTCTTCTGGTTTACAGTGCCATTGGGTTGGAATTGTAACATGTTTTGGGCTAAGAGTATGAATGTAATTGTAGCAGCTAATCTGCTGGGCAGTTACATATTGCACATATTGTACTGAGTTGCATTCCAGCATGTGATTGCCATTCTGTAAAATGTTGCCTAGTGGTATGATTGTTTTTAACCATTGAAAATTTGGTTTCAGATTCCTCAGTTTCTTTACTGCATTTTCCATGTTTTCCTTGTATGCCTTAGACCAGCCTCTTTTTTACTTCTAAATGGAGAACAACATTATATAATACAACTGCTCTTCCTATGTACTTATAGGGGTTTTCAACTATAATGCTAAATGAATAGGTTTTACCTCTTCTTACTCCTACTGGCACGATGCAAAAAATGACATGTAGTTGGTACTATGACTTCTTTGCATGGTTTTTATATTTGAGTCCTGAATCTCTATTACAGAGGATGTTTGCATTGTCCAGACTCTATGTGCTCAGTATAAAGAGGGAGACATCCAATACTAATGTTAAGAGCTTATCCCTCCATGTTTTATTAAAAGCAACCTAACTTCATATCTTAGGCCCTGAACTAAATAACTGAAGTTTGACCATGTGAGTATGTATCCCCACTTCTATGCAGTGCCTGAAGGCTGGAGAACTGCCTTTATTACCTCTCCTATTGGTACTGTTATAGGAGAGAGAGACAAAAATCCAACAAATTTTTAATAATCTAATGTGTCCCTTTTGGACACAGGCTTCATTAAGTTCTTTTCTTCCACGGGGTGGATGATACCACAGTGCTTAACATAGTGACTGTGGCAGCAAATTTTGGCATCGGTGTAGCTGAGAGACTGACTGTAAGGTAAAAAAGTAATTTTTAAGAAGTTCTTAATGTAGTCAAGGCCCTGAGTTTGGAGGAATGATGGAATAAGCTGCAAAACTTTTGCTTCAGGCACCGTGGCAG
Source organism: Apus apus (assembly GCF_020740795.1). Lineage (NCBI taxonomy): Eukaryota > Metazoa > Chordata > Aves > Apodiformes > Apodidae > Apus > Apus apus. The sequence goes on along the minus strand of NC_067285.1, from coordinate 49,661,739 downwards.
ATGATTTTCTAATAAATATCACTGTTTCAAATATTATTGAGCTCATTCATGTTTGGGTTATTTTGCCCCTTAAAAAATGAAATTTATTTCTTTGTATGTTAATGGTGCAGATTTGGATGCAGTGGGTGCTTTTCTGTTCCTTATTGTATTTATTGTGTCAGTGTGTCTTTCACTACATATCCAAGAACAGCTTTTATTTTTCTCATTTTTAGCTTCACTTTCTAGTTTTTACAGTTAAGTGCATTTTTTATGTTGTAGGTCACCTGTCACATTTCACCAGGCCAGTATCTGTACACTGGAAGTAATTCAGCCTCTCTCTCTGTTTAATTTCATCCTAATGTCTGGAAGATGTTATCTACGTTAGCCAGGCTGAGGAACGCTGTGTCCTTTCCTCATTTTCTGTAACTTCTTGGCTTTTGGCTATCTCACTGCCCCTTGGCGTATTACATTGGTCTCTGCAGATATTCATCTGAAGTGTGAACTGGCCAGATGAATTGTTGCCCATTATAAAGTGCTTAGCTTAAATTTATATCCTACACTGAATACTGCTTAAAACGTTGGGTCCTTAAACAGGGCTCACTACTATTTCTTGCTGCAGATACTCTAAATGGGGCAGTAAGAAATTCCTTCATATCACTGTTGAAAAGTCCTGCCCAGTTATTTGTTGTTTCCCAAGTTACTTTTAAGCTGAGTTCTCCAGAGGAGATATGGAATATAACTGATTTCCTTTGCTGCAGTACCTATGCAATACTTTATTGTATTTGAATATTTATAATATACTTTATATGTATGTTTTACTTAGGAAAAAGTTTGGAAGCATGGTGTATTCATTCCTATTCAATAACATATTTTCACCAAATGTGGATGGAAAAAAGCAAGCACGGCAAAATGTGTATGTCATGGATGTCTCTTGCAGGTGCTGAATCTGTCCATAAGAAGAGGTTCCTGAGAAAGTTTTATTAATGAACATTGCATCATTGCTTTTTTATAGTTACAGCTGCTCAGGGTGATGGAAACCCCCAGATCTCTCATACATTTGTTTAAGTATAGTGTGATTTGTTGGTATATAAACTTATACTATTTATTTCTCATTTGACTTCATTTTTCTTTGTGCCATGGTCCACTGAGGTAATGTGAAACAAAACTAAGTGCCTTTTCTGATTGTAATGATCCTGTAAAATGTAAAAGGATAATATATTTAATTACATCCTCTCCCCGTTCCTTGCCAGGAATAATTGTTCATTAAGTCAAAGCAGAATGGAATTGATGGGCAATGTACTTTCTTAATGGGCTTATCTCTGGAGAAGGCATTGATGTTACCCAGATCATTACGATTATCATCCACTTCTCACTAACTTCCTGGGAAGAGTTAAGTCTTAATGACATTAATCATCTGTGATCTACCTGCTTTGGGAAATTGTTTTTTTGTTGTTTTTTTTTGGTTTTTTATGCTACATTGGTTTGGGGGTATTAAAAAGAGAAGAGGTAGGAGATCGCTCCAAGTAGAGGACAAAAGGCAAATAGGAAAATTATTTCCACATAAAATACAGATTTAGGTGGGTAGATTTTGGACCAAATCACAGCCATGATACCATGCAGCTGGTCTCCTGCAGGCCTGAGTGCAAGTTGTGGTGAATCTGAAGTGTGGAAACTGGAGACTTGGTCAAAGCAAACCTGTTTTGTTGTCACTGATCTCATTTCTATGTACATCTCTGGTTGTGACTCAGGCCTGTGTGAGCATTTCAGCGGGAACAAGATTTAGTCTTCTGTGTATCGCTCTCTTAAGAAGCCTGGTACGTCTGTTTAGTAAACAGTTTTAAAGAGCTACTGAAATCAAGAGACAGTGTTTTGGTAGGTATTGACTTTTAAAAAACTTAGAGAATAGAGCCTTTCATAATGGGATTCCTTAGGTCCACATAGATAATGAAAATATTGATGTACTGAACTTGCTATATATACTAGCATATAATTTCCAAACACTTAAAACCAATGGATTTGAAATTTATTATGCTTGGAGCATAAAGATCTTGGATAGTAACTACATTTCATGTTAAGTAGACATCATCTGGTTATGTTGAAATATTAAGACTCAATTTAGGTCTTCCTGAAAGTGGCAGAAGTACTGTTGGCTTTGCTAAATGCAGACCTGGGACAATGGGAACCATCCTGGAGTTGGGATGGAAGGTAGGGTAAGCACATGCAACTAATCAGCATATCAAGACAAGAATAATTCCTCCTTGCAAGTCTCAGGCAGTAGCAGTACCTAAGTTATTTTTAATAGGTAACAGGTAAGGTTAATTTAGAGTATCTTCCTCTGTACTATTTTTGGGTGTGGTTTTTGCAAATGGCACAACTAATTGTGATGTAAGTACGTACTATTAATTTATGCAAGAACTGCTAATTTTTGGTGAACTTCTCATCCTTGGTAGTCCTTACTTGTTCCCACAGCACTCTCTTAGAAAACAGGATCAGATTTAAAATGATAAATGAAACAGTAAAATACAAAAGTTATTATAAGATTTGTGTTCCATAAAAAATTATCTTCTCCAAACAGGTATACTTAATACATCTGAGTAATGGAGGTGCACTTAAAAAAATATTCCTAGTTTAATGGTAACCGTGATGCTTCAAAGAAGGTCAACAGCTGCTTCTTAGTGATACAAACTAAGGACAAATACCAAACTTCTGAAGTCTTCATAAACAAAATCAGCTGAGGTTTTAAGTTGAAAAATTTAATACAGTCCATCTATCCCAAGGAGTTGGACAAATTTTGAGGATGTTTTTGAAATCAGAAGTATTAGTTCTTCTTGGAATTACCGTTACATGAATCTCTAACTTTATTGGTGGTAGTATAACTTTACCAGTTAAAATTTCAGAATAGAAACACACCCGGTCTCACTGAAGTCCTAACTGAACTAGTAAAATTTCAAGATGGTTGTTCAGAAGCAACAATCATCATTCTTCGTGAGTCTCACCAAGTAGTATTTGAATGAGAGAATCTTCCTGAATATTGGCTGTTTTTCTTATTTTAGTAGAAAAGATAAAATAAAGGAAGGATTTGTCAAAGTACAGAGTGTTTGGAGGATGGGAAGACACACCCCTTTGGCCCATCAGATCCAGTCCTGTGACGTGAAAGGCATGTGACATGAATCCCTTTGGAAAATCCCTGCAGCTGATTTAAAAAAGACTTCTGTTGTCCTGACTTTGAGTAGCTGCAGCAAGCAGTGTGTGCCATGATCCAGACAGTCTCAGTGAACACACAGGGCTACCTGATTATCCAAGAGCTGGTGGTTTATGGATGAAGAAGTGAGGGTATTTTATTCATGCCTAGTTGATTATGAAAATGAATTAATTTTTCTGGTACATAGATATATAGTGAAACCACCCCTTGGTTCTCAGCTTTTATAATTAAGTACTTCTCAAATCTAAATTGTGGCTCAAATGCTTTACTTGGAACTGAATGACAAACTGATGTTTTGTGCCTTTCATTTTAGAGTTACCAACAACAGTGAGTTTATTTGGTTTTTATTTTATTTGAGCATGTATGCAAATATATATGTTTTCTTCTGGCTGATGGAGGCAGAAACATTAGATCAGAAATATGTTGTAGAGGCTAATGACAAATTAAGAACATGTGAGAGCAATTAAAAGCAGGTGAATATGTGACTTGATTTTTTTGCATTGCAGACTCAAGATATTTAACTGGTATTGACTTTCGGAGAATAGCTATACATCTCCAGTGTAATGCACTGATCTAAAGGACCATAAGCAATTTCAAACAGTTGGACATCTTGGAAGACAAGGTCTGCACTGAGGAAAAAAATAATCACTGTTAAAGGTTACTTAGAGTATTTTTAAAAGTGCAAAGGACTGTTGCCTTGGAATGGTTTAGAAAATTCAGTTACAGGTAGAGATGATAGAATGGGTTAGCATTTAGGAAATAAAGATTAAATTAATTTTGTGTAGGGAGCTGAGGACCTTATGTTAAGGTAGGGAACAAGACTAGGACAAGAAGGAATCCTGTGCAGGATGGATGCTTGAAGTGGGAGTTACTTTCTGGAGGGAAGATAAAGGTGGCATTGCCTTGAAAAAAGAGAAAGATGAGTACTGAGAAGCATGAAAAGAGGCTGGAATTTGGATAAATGGGTGGAAAATGTAGAACCAGGGTAGAGAAAAAGATGCAAACAACCCAACTTCCTTCTTTGTTCCCTGACCTATGTATATATATTTATTGCTTAGTCAGTAAAGACTCTGCACTTTTTGAGGTAAAACGATTGCCATGCTGGAATTGTAATTTTCAGAAGGCAGTCACCCTGGGAGTAATACTACAACCCCAGACCTTTTTAACATGCAAGGACTGAACTGTGTTGCATGAATTGAGCCCTTTCTGAAGATCAGTGTTCTCAATACTTATTGAGTACAGCTTGACTAGCTTTTAGTTAAATGGGGAGTAGGATAAGTGATTGTTTTACCAGAACTCCATTTTAATATCTCATAGATATCCTGAACAGTTTGAAAGGACTGTCTTTCCACTTTCCATTATTGGAAATTCTTTACAGCAGTTATTAAAAATGTATATGAATTTATTGCTTTACTCCCAAACAGCTGCTTTTCTGTGTAGGTTAGCTGGTTCAGAATGAGAAAAAAAAAAATGTGTCTTCTACCCACTTTAATGCTGAGTAGCTTAAATCAGAGAAGATGAATAAAGCAATGAAATCATTCAGGGAGAGCTTGATTGCTACTTTAAATACATGCTTCTGTATCTTCCATGTGCTCAGAAATGAGAAAGATAATACTGTTAATCAGCAGGCAGAAGGAAAATCCTATTTTAACAGACTGAGCTGTGAGACAGACTGGAGATGTGAAGCTCTTTTACATCTCCCTGAGGCTCTTTTCCCCGAATCTCCTATATGGTGTATGATCCCATCACTGTGTATGTTATCAAGAACAAGACTTTTGTCAGGTAACTTTTCTACTTAGTCTATACAGACTGTGAAGACAACCCTAGCCTTGTCCTGTGCTATACTTCAAGTATGGGGGGGAAAAAAGCCCTGTTTATGTTTGTCTCAATCTTGACCTTTGCTTGAGTGTGAAAAGCAAAGAGGAATGAGACTTACTATTTTTACTGTCAACTTTGTTCAGATTCTGTTTATTTTTGCTGGAATGTCTTAGACAAAAGCTGGTGTTTTGGCTCTGCGTTTATGCTCTGGTTCCATGATGTGTGTGAGACAGTGCATGACCTTTTCTTAGCAGAATGAAAGATAAATATAGCTTGGTACATTGAAGTAATCCACTACTACAAGGAGCCTCATCAGCATGATCATCATCTATCTGCTTTTGTGTTTAAGTTTAATGAGGAAACTTGTTCAGTTGCACACAGTCAATCTGAAAACAATAAAGGAGTAACTGCTATGAGCTAAACTATTAAAAAATTAAAACACTCCTCATTTCAGTTGTTGAAAACCAAGAAGAGATAGACATATGGCCACCCACTCGGTAGTGCAAATTGTAAGAAGTGAAAATAACTTGTGACAGAATTGCCTGAAGGTTTCATTTATCCCATCACACATGGCCTCAATAGCACTGTGGAACAGTTTCTTTTACCCCTTCCAACCTACCCAACCCCTTCTGCTACAAAATCTGCAAAGCATTTTTCAAATTAAGTGTGCACTGTTTTCCTTTTAAGTTTCAGGAGCAAGTGGCTGAGAAAGCCATGCTGAGAGATTGAAAACAATCTGCTTCAGCAACAAAGGGAGATGCCTGCTGCTTTGCGAGCAGCACAGAAAATATGCCAGCCGTGCAGCGCGCTTGGTGGCAGCAATTCCAGAGCTGACTGATGTTTGTGCTGTGCGCTAGCCTTTCTCGGACTGCTGTGGGGAGGAGTGTGGAGTTAAGAGTCCTTGGAAAACTGTGACAGTAGAGGTCATATTTTATTAGCATGTTGTCTGGTATTTGGAAACTGATGCTCAAGAGGCAAGCATCAGTTTTCTGGAAGTGCTGTGCCTTACTTCCCTGTGTAAGGGCAGGTGAATGGGTATGTTTTTGGTGCAGCTCTTACAGCTGGGGATTTGGCTGCTTAACACACCGTTATCAAAACTATCATTCTACCATAGTGAAAGAAATTAAATAGGGCCATTTGCACGTTCTGCTGCAGTACTGATAGTGTCAGAAAGAATCTTGGCGGCCATTTTAATTTATGATAGAGGAGTGGCTTTTTCATTCTAAATAAGCTCGGAACAATTACCCAAGTCAAGTAGTCAGCTGCTAAGGCTGTCTGACAGAACACTTAATACGAGGAATGAATTATAAAAGTGGTAGAGTTGTCATAATTGGGTCATTCCTAAAAGATAATGCATACGTTTTGTGGAAGAGTGTGAGCTTCAGTTTTCTAGTGGAGACATAAAGTATTTGAAGGAAGGTAGTGAATAGTTCAACAGACATCTGTAGTCTAGATGGATAGGAAGGCCTAGGAAAAAGTTTAGTAGTTGCTTTTGCTTTGCTGCTGGATACATCCTTCTAAACTTTTTCCATGTATAGGTTCATAAAAATGCAGTACTCAGGCTTCAATGACTTTGACTGCAGCCTGTCCCATACAGCGTTACGTAGGAGCCGCTCCCTAATCCATACACAGGTTCAGGAATCCTCTGTGTTCAGAGATATATCTCTGCAGGGTTTACCTATATTAAATTGTTCAAGACAGCCATAGGGGCAGCATAGGTGTCAGTCAAGGAGGAGCCAGGCTTGTGCCAGCAGCCCCCTGACACTGTGCTTTTTGGTTACCCCTCAGCACTGGCACTGTAAAATAGTGGGGGCTGTGGCCCTCAGGACTGCAGTACTGGCTGCTGCAGGGCTGCCTTGCCATCAGCACACAGATTGCGGGGTCAGGGGCCTTGTTCCTTACAAACCCCCCCAGTCTGTTGCTAGGAATGTTCCCCAGGTTGAGTATCTTGGTTTTAGTGAGCTAATGAGCAGGTAGCACTGCTGGGATATAGCATATTAATAGTTTGACAGCTATAAACTCTCTCTTCCAGCCAGGAAAAGATTAAACAAGTATATGATGTAACCTAATTCAAAAAAAGGGCAATATTCCAGAAAACATTCTAGCCTTGCCTTTCTTTCTTAGCCTTGTTTTTTGTATTTCTCAACATTGATTAACAACCAAGCAGTAAGAGAAGGGATAGCATTTGTAAATGGGTGTCAAAAAGAAGCAATGTGATGATCTAGGTCTTTTCATTGATATTTAATCTTTCTGCTATGTAATGGCTGAGATTTTACGTAGTCATAAATAAAATTCAACTATTGGCTTCTACCATTGCAATAAAAACTTTTTATCACTTATACAGTAATTTGTGGGGGTTATGGATGGATAAAAAGTACTCTTGAAAAGCTTCTGAACTTGTACACTGACTGAAGTGTATGTACATCATGGCTGTGTAGATCTGCAACTGACAGCAACAAATACTGGAAGTTCAATGCACGGTCTGATAGCTACTCTGTGACCGCTTCCTCTGTTAGATAGATGAAATCCAGCTACTTGGAATTGCACACTGAGGATTTTGGTAATTGAGTCAAACAGAAAAGGTGGTACAGTACCATTGCAGGAGTTCACATACAAATGCAGTTGTGGAAAGTAGCCAAAGAAACACCCACAGATCTAGCAGACCTTTTGCATGGTGTGGGCAATGTGTTTAGGAGATTATCAGGACTTTGTAGCTTCCAGAGCATTGTCTGGTGTGTCCAGTGACGGTGTAGTGGGATGACAGCCGTGTGCCCCCCCCTCCCACTTCATCTAGATGCAACAATGAAAGTTGAAGAGCCATCATACTGACTTTTAGGGGGTGGTTTCTGTGCCAGCAATACAGAGCTCTGGCAGCAATACAGAGCACGGTTTTAGGAGAAGGGGGCGCTGGTTAGTAGGAAGCAGGATTTTCTGGGCTAAGAGTCAGACAAACCTGGCTCCCTTGTTGCACTTGGGTTTGCAATTCTCGTGCTACTGATGTTTATTCTGGACCTCTGGTATTTCAGAGTGCTATTTTATTTTAAACTAGCGCCAATTTTGATTACAAAGCTTAAAAAAACTCAGTAAATTGTAATTTTACACACACTCACATGTAAAGCAAAAGTATTTCATTTAATCAGGCTATAAATATTTTTTATTATTATTTCAGACCTATAAATATAATGTGTAGACATTTTAATGCCTTCCTCATTTTTTTCTTCTTCCTTCTTTTCTGCCATAGAATTAACAAATTTTGCCCCATCACTCTTTCTTCTTGCCACTTTGTAACGCCTCAAAAATTAGGAATATAAACCAAAATTAGAGAATGAAAAAAAGGAAAAACTTTGAGGATGAAGAGAGGAGAAAGTGGGAGGTTTTTTTTCCTGTTGTGTTTAGTAAGATAACAGAGGGAATCAAAGTTTTGGGACTTTTTTATCTTAAGGAGAAATTCCAAGCTTTCATGGAGCCTGGTTTTGAAGGCAGACCATTTTCAAGTTAAATTTCCTTCAGATCTAGCAGCTTTTACTTTCACCTGTCAAATAACAGGAAGCTTTCAAGGCTGCTGATTTGCTCGCATCCAGTAAGTTACAAGCATGTGACTTCAAGCATTTTCCAGTAGTCTTTTTAAGATCAGTTTAATTGATGTCCGGCAGGACTATGTTTGTAGTTAAAGTTAAGTACGTGATTAAGTGGTTTGTTGGAACACAGCCAGAACACTTAACACCTCGCAGAATCCACTGTGTATGTCTAATATGCAGTCATGGGGAACTGTCTCTTCAAAGAAGAGAGAAATTTTCCTCCTCTGAACCCACTGCTCTTCCTTGCTTTAGTTCTTTAAATGTGCTCTCTTTCTAAGCCCACCTCTCCTTGAACTCCCCTTCTAAACATAAAAATACTGAAATACGTATGCTTTTTATTTTTTAACTGTGCACAGGTGAATGTTTTCCTCTCTCCAGCTGCACAGAAACCAGTCAGTTCAGCAATGTTTTTGTTTTTCCTTGTGGTTTTTTTTGTGTGGTGTTTTTTTTTTTTTTCCTAATTGGTATTCCAAAATGGTTTTTCCATAGGATCCTTTATTATAAATGAATAGCTGGAAAAAGAATAAATATAAAAAAGAGATACTTACGCCTTTTCTGCTATGATAATTTTTTCACAGTAGACTGTAGCATATGTGTTGCTTTCCTGGGACACTGATAGTTTGCTTAGGTGTTTAGAATGTGGTAGTGCTGGTTTGCATTTACAAGGGCTAATAACAGGGATCCAGGAATAGATAAACATGACAGGGGATTTCCATTGCCTTAGCCAGCTATTCAGAAAGTGGGAGAATTAAACAATACTCACAGTATGTTTTAACAATAAAAAATCCTGGACAACTGGACTTCAGCACTGCTTGTTCTGCAGTTAATTTTGGATAAGAAAAGTTCAAGCAATTTTGGCACTCTCATCAGGTGGGATCCTGGGATTAATTATTACTCAGTAATCAAGTTTTTTGGGTTTTTTGATAGGAATGCAGTGAGAGGAAAGTCTGTTACATTGTCATGTTGTTTTAAAGGCTGAGAGTTTTTGTTTGGACAACTCCCTTGTAAAGGTTCCGCTTATCCTTTGCCAATTAGGTAGAGTCTCTGTTTTCCACAAAAGTTGCTTGTGTTCCTTGCCATGTTCCTTTGCCTCATCATCTGAGAAGGTGCAACTGCAAATCATTATTTTATACTTACATGACTGCATGATAAAGTTAGCTGGCACACAGCATGAAGACAATAAATCTAAAGCTTTTATATTTAAAAACATTTTGCTTTTATTAAACTTTGTTAGTTAGAACAACTGCTATGTTTCAGAGGTACCAGAAAATTTAACCTCCTCCAATTCCTCTATTATAACAACAGAGCTATGTATTTTTTTCTGTATGTAAGCAAAAGCATGCTCCGCTCTCCAGCTCCAAGTATTTAATGAAGAGCAGAATTTAAAGATAAACTGTGATACTTTTCTTTGCAGTGTAGAAAATTTTACTGTGTGACTAGTGCTAGTACAGTCTACCTCAACTGAAACTGCAGGTCTGATAATCTTGATAGTTCAGATCTGGATTAGGATTTTTTAAAAAGTCCTTATGTAGTTTTTTGCTTAAAGGAATGTGTCTCTTCCTTGCATGTCTGGAATGATGTCTGTCTGATGCATGTCTGTCTTGTCTGCTACACTGGTAATCTCAGGTTTGCTATTACCAGCTGCTTTTCTGCATTCACTTCCATTACTTGCTTTTGAACAATCCTGCTGATGGGATTTTTCAGTTTCACCCAAACTTGTCTGTAACTGTAAGGGAGAAATGTTGCAGTAGTAGGGAAAAAGTAGGGAGCTCAAAGGAAGGTGATGCTGAAAGAAGTGTGGAGTCAGTGTTGCTACAACTTTTACTTGAACCTTTGCATTGTTTTCTCTCATATCATAGGTATGTCCTGCGTAGAAGTTATTTCCCTTTGCAGTGGCTGTGTTTCCTGGTGAAGTGAAATGGAAGCTGTACAGAACCCAAGTGGCAGTCTGGGAAAGAGGTTCTCCTAAGGACACAAAGACAAGTTTTAATTTTTGCATTAAGATCTTGCCGAATGTTTTATTTTTACAAAATAAGTCTGCATCAGTCTTATCTTGAAGATGCTTCTATGGTCAGAAACATAAATACTTGTACATTTTAATTTGATTCTTCTTTTTAGAACCAAAATGCCTGTTTTTCTTTGACAGTGACTTGCACATATACCAATTCTATTGAGACCTCTGCTCAGTATGGGATTCTTAGAATAATATGTCTACCTTTTTGTTAAGATCAGGATCACTCTGATATGAACAGGACAGACTTTCAGAATGTTTTTTTGCATTTCAGTGATTTCCTGAGTCCTTGCAAAACTAGGTGGCTTTCTCCTGACTAGCTTAACTGTCCCTCCTTTCCAGTAAGTTTGTCCTGTTTTTAAGAGGCAGCCCTGTTACAGTGCAGCAGTTGCTACTTCTATCTTTGAGATGGCTACACATGGCATCTTGTCAGTTTCTTGATGATTGATACACATACTCTTCTGTAGGACTTTCCACACTCTTCCTTAACAGGAGTCCTGAGCCTTATACTGCTTGCAATTTTTCTTAGAGAATTAAGAACACTTTATATACCATCATGTTAGCTTCTACACTTATTTCCAATATGAAAAGGAAAAATTGCCTGTATCATTTTCTAACTGTGAGTTCATTAATCTTTCTCTGTGATCCTGTCTTCTTGGAATAATTGTTTTGAGATAGCAGTGGGTATCGTCACATTTGTCAGCTCACTGTATGTTCAGGTGGCCCTTGCTACCTTTGTAGCCACGTGGTGAAACTGTTCATAGGTCTTGCATATTTTTCCCCACATTCTGAGTACTTTTGCAGTTAATACTGGCTACAGTATATTTTTGTAGTTTTGACTTGGAAATCTGCATGTTGTTTTACCTCATTTGATTTTTGTATAGCATTTTAGATTTTTAATAATGTTTGTAATGTCAGGGGACCATCCCTCTTCCAGAAACCAGCTTTTTTTTGCATGGCAAGTTCCATGTGACTTTTCAAGGATTAGTTCTGTCATTTAATAGTGTCTGCTCAAGTGTTTTGATCCCAGTTGTGATGTTCCCACTTATGTCTGTTACCAGTGACAGTTGCCTGCAGGCTTATGGTGACAGCACACAATTCTGTGCTATTGCCTTTTTACTGTACTCTGTTGAAAAATTTATCTTTTACATTTATTTTTTTTTACTGGGGGTGCATTTCTCCTTGCATTCCTGTGTTGCCATTTCACAGTCAGATGCTTCTGCCTGAATGAACTAAAACCTACCCCAAATCTCAAGTGCTTCAACATACTCTAGTGTCAGATACCTTCTGACAGTCTTCCCTGGTGCTCTTTGTCGATGAGGCCACTGGCAAGCAGCTGTAAAGAGAAAAAAAGATAACATACATTATATGAATAAACTACTTGTTCACTGATACGGGGCTAAAGAATCAGTATGTATCTCATCCCTGCAGTCAACATAAAAAGGACCATAAAAAAGGATTCTATATTTTCAGTTGTCAACAGGACTGCATTAAAAATGAGGTACTTGTTCATTCATTTTATTAGTGGCAGCCAGGATAGGGGGATACTTGTATATTAGCATCCTAATGATGTTTTTCAGGTATTTTATATTAACTAAATTGAACCAAGTCATCTTAAAAAGAAATCTGTTTTGTCTGTCAATACAGAAATACAAAAGCAACGAATTCCTGCATAGCTGGAAAATAAAAGAATGTCTGAGGCCGCTTCTTCAAATGCACTGAGAGTCAGTGAGTGTTGCTTTTGCAGATATTCTTACACATATGGTTAAACTGCATGGGCAGATAGATATTTTCAGGAAATTACATTGCCACAAGTTGATGGAGAAGACTGGCATTAATCATAGGTATTGAACTGTGATCTGTAAAGCTTGTCTCACCTTTTGGACCTTCTCAGCTGGAATAATTTATCTACAGCTGCTATGCAGGAAGACTTGCTTTACTAAATAAAATATCTGTTTTGTCTGTACTTACATATAAAGATTAGTATACCAGAATTAATTAATTTTAACCTTGGATTAAAGGTAGGCCATGCTGATAGTGCTCACTGTGTGTTTCATCTGTTTCTTCCAATGCATACTATTACTGCAGCTCAGCAGAAAAGTTTGGGAGTGTGATGTCTCAGCTTGTAGCTCAAAGACCTTAGGGGAGAACATGGGTGCTGTGGATGTCCTGATGGCCTGATGGCAATTCCTTGACTTGGGTTATTCCCTGATTAATAAGATGGAGCAACAACTCCAGTGAGTACCCTATAAAAGCCTGAATTTTGCATCCAGACTGGGGCAACCTTAGAGTGCTTGCTGTTCCGCTGTGGTTTTTATCCTCCCATGACACTTGTTGGCATTTCACGTATTTAATCTGTTGTGCATGGTGTGTGCTCCTGTGTCTGGTCACTACTGTGTATTTGAGGGGAGGAAGCCAGAGGAGGAGATGACAGTGAGGAGGTGGTCAGTCTTCCATGGCCTCTTACATGGTTGCCTGCAGTTGAAGATGGCTGCCCCAGTGCAGGTGGTTCTGCTCGATTTTATTAAGAAATGCCTATCTGTTCAAGACCAATGAGGTGACCAGCCTAAATACGCTGCTATATGGAATCTGAAAGGAAATAGGTTAGTCCCGTTCCCTTTACCATTGCATAAAATGAAATGGATGTAGCCACCTGATGTCTGATTCTTTTGTGAAAGCAGATTTCTCAGTCTCTTGCTGTGAAGATTTAAAACTGCCATGTCAGAAGAGCAGTCCTGTTCCTTCCAGTGTATTTTATTTTTTTCCTGCCTGCCAAGGACTAATCTGGGTGGAGGGGATGAACTTGAGAATAATTTCCTAAAAAGCTAGAGGAACTCAGGAGAGAGGGGAGTGGGAAGTGGGCTACAGTTGCTGCCAGCTGGCCAGAGCTGAGCCCCAGTGAGACAGCCCATGCTGCCAGTCCCCAGGAACGCGCTGGCAGCCAGTGCATGCCCAGCCCACCCACTCCCAGGTGGGAGGAGGCAAGCCATGCTCTCCCTTCTTGCTGAGATTTGCCATGTGTCATATTGGACTATTTTAGATATATTACGTTAATATTTCTGGCTTTAAATTGGGAACGGCTGTGGTTAGAGTATCCTGGATTCTGTGGTCAAATAGTTGGTGTTGGCAAATTCTGTGGTCACATATTTGGTAGCTAATGCTTTTTATGAATTCCAGATTTTTCTCCTCTGGAATAATTGTGCCGCTGGAGCTAATGCTGGAAGGATGTCACTTGGTCATGTTTGTTGTTTTCTCCTTGAAGATCACAGCTATTTCTTTACTTCTACCATAGATACACTGGTGAGAAAACAACAGAACAACCCTGTAGCTAAATCGAGTACATCTATCTGTACAAGGGAGCATGCGTTTTCCCCAGTATGTTGGTTTGTGCTATACAGTCAGTATGTTGGTTTGCTTTAAAGCTAGTGCTGAAAGGACTCCTAGTGAGTGCTGTTGGTTTGCTTAGGAGTGGAATTACTCATCTTTTCTGAATAAGACGAGCTATGTTCTGACATACGCTGTTTTAATTTAGTGAAGCTGGGCTGATTAATCCAAGCTAAAGATCACGTCCAGTGAGGTCTGTTTCATTTGAGGGAAAAATAACAGTGGCTGGCTACTAGCAGAACAAATAAAAGTAGCTGTTATGAGAAAGAAAAACGTTCAATTCTATATTGGGCAAGACCCTGAATGGGCCATTCCCACCGAAAACACAAGGCAGGCATGTTTGTGATGCCAATGCCAAAGCTGCTGAAATGACATAGTACTGTCCAGCCTTTTCAATGGCAGTTAGATGTGTGTCTTAGCAAGAGATTTTTACTTCTCTCAGCTTTTTAGTAAGTGGATATTTGTTACAAATCTAGGAACATAGAGAAATCTGTGGAAATTATACAAATTGAATATGTCAGTATTTAAGGGAAGCAGACCTGGTGATACAGTTGACCATAGCCTGGGTAAATACTCATCAGCTAAAGTCAGGCAGCGGTTGACAAGAACTGAGAGGTGTTTTTAAAAAAAGGAAAAAAAGGGAAGCAATAAAGCTTAAGTGATGCCAGTCTTTTAAAATAAGTCCAGTTTTTGTCATATTGTACATTTTTCTGGAAAAGTATTCAATGGCAATAATATATTTAGATGTTGATAAGGTTCTTGATTTGGTAGTGCTCCAAATTTTGTCTAATCAATAACCGGTATGCCCTAAATGCTAGATGTTTTAAGAGGATTTAAAGTGTGCTTGAGTAAAATTCATATATATGTGTAGAAATGAATACCAATTTTATTTTTGTTTGTACTCTTACACTAGTGGGAAAAAATTAAAAATCAAAGGATACCCCTTGAAAGTTTTTAACAATCAAGTTGTGCCAAGATGCTTTTCATTTACCAGTGCCTATTTGCTGTTGGAAATCTGAGTATCTAGCCATCAAGGCCAGCTGTTTTCTCCTTATGGCATTAGTAAAAAGACAAAAAACCACAATATGCCTTGTTTAGAGTATTTCTGGGACAAATTTCTGAGTTTTCCTACAGCTTTTTATTTCTTTACATAAAATACCCATAAGCCCTCTTCCTTGATGAGGTGGCAAAAAATCCAAATACACTGGCTGATTTTTATGAGCTCAGTTTCTAGCTCTCCTTTTCTTCGTTGTCCTGAAATGCATCTTTTCTGCCTACTAATTACTAAAAGGATATGCAATCTGAGAGTATCAGATATTTCTGGGTTTCATTAAATCAGGCTCAGGCTGGAGTGAAAAAGTGGAAGATGATGATTCTTGGCTGTTCTCTTCCTTCATCCTGATGTACTTGGGGAAAGAAAAAGTCTGCTTTGCCTGTGCAAGAGTGGTTTATTTGTGTGCAGATTTGTGCATGTGTACACGCATCCGTGTGTGCCATATAACCAGGAAAAACCCTGCATTTAAGATACTAAACTTAGTTCCTTTGCTCTTTGCAGTTGGCTGGAATTCACTTTGCAGAATCATTCACCATATTGGCATGAGTGAGAGAATTCCCTGTCCAATATAAAAATTGTGTGACTTAATGGTGGTTAAGAAAACATGAAACTGCAAGACTGGCCATGAACTTGCAAAATTTGCAATACTGTGAGCATGTACTGATGTGTGTGCCATTGAGTCACTGAGAGAGTCCCCGAAGCATCAGTTCTACTGCTGTGTTGTTACAGTCTTTTTTACATCCCTCTCCTGCAACTGAAACTTGGCCTTCCTCTTACTGTTAGGAGAAACTGCACCTCAGTCATCTTTATCTTTGAAGTTGTCTCCCCTTCAAGTGCTGTGTTTTGATGAATAAAAACAGGGTCTGAAATTCCCATCCTTTGAACTCCAGTTTGAGGATGAAAAAAATTTCTTGAAGGACTGTATTTTCTAGAGAAATAATGAAATTATAGAATTACTCTTTTCAATCCTGTTACCTCTCTGGGCAAATGGGTCCAATCCATGAAGGAATTTATTTCTGTTTTGGCAGGAAATCTCATCTGGATTTAATCTTGATATGCAACATAGTAATACAAGAGATAAAGAAGAATGAATTGCAATGACTGGACTAAGAAGGAAAGTAAAAAGAAAACCAGTGAAAGTACATTTTTATAAGCAAGCATGACAAAGAAGTGTAACGAGCAAGTGAGAAGAGCACAATAAGAGGTTTGTGAAATGCATTCTGAGGAAGGGAAGACTTGTATTATAAAATACTTCTTATATTACACTGTGTATCTGGCAGAACTTCTAATTCTTCTAGCTTTAATGAGAATGCAAGCCCATCTCCAGTGTCTCTGTAAACCAAGTATCGATCCTTTGCAGGGATCGATACTTTCTCTCCTCTGTTCTTGCTCATTTTTTTTCCTTTAAATTTCAACATGTTCTGTGTAATTTTACTGTTCTGACTTTTGGATCGATGATACATGGGTCTCTTGCCTTTCTGTAGCTCTCAGATGCTTACCAGTGCTTTTTTAATGCCTTTTTTCTTTCTAATATTTTCCAGACATTAACTAATTAATCTTAACAACACCCTGTCAAGGAGGTGAAACAATTCTGTGATGTTATTTAAAGATGAGAAATCAAAGGAAAGGAAGTGAGACAAGTGGTTCATAAAGATGGTACAGTTGGGAGTAAAGGCCACTGGTATATGTAGATCTGCCTAGGAATCAGATGCCTAACATTTCTCATTTTTAAAAGATGTTTTCATTATTTACACCTGACTGTAATTTTTCTTCCCGTTTTTCATTCTCATTTAGTTTAAAAAAAGCAAGAATGGGCTTATGACTTATTTGGCAAATTTTAGGATACCTTTTATTGAAGACAACCTTGTTCACTAGAAGGGTTTCTGGCATTATACCAGTCCATTTGAGACCATGTTAAGTTTCTCTTACAATGTAAAGGCTTTCTTAATTATTATGCTGTTCATTTTGCCATACAGTACACTGCATTTACTTTAACATTGCCCTCACATGTCGCTTGGGAAAATACTGTAACAGTTATGTGAGAGAGATCTACTGAATCATATTTTAAGTAACCTGTATGCATTTTAAGTAACTATCGAAAAAGGAGGTTAAACAAGTGAAAAAAAGTATTGTCAGAGGAATAGTCTTTACTAAAGGCAGGAAGTGAAGTCTGTTTTTTAATATATCCCATAAGTAAGAAGGCATCTACTGTGAACTTCAGTTATAAAGAAAAAAATATTCCTACCCTAGTAATATACTGAGATGTAAATACCACCCTCACTTTCAGTTGGCCTAATCCTTCTTAATTAACATATTTACTAGGGATTTATCAGGTCTTAGAAGGATCAGATCTGATAAGGATGCTCTTTTATGTAGAAGAATATTTTTTGTTCTAATTAGTTAACTATCTGGCCACTTGTAGATTGTCAATAACTCTGTGGTGGACATGCTCAAAATGCATCCTGAGTAGATATATTTTCCAAGGGGGAAAAACCATTTTACTCCTGTCCTTTCTGTTCACTTAGTGTTTATATTTGCAGTGACAGAGCGTGTCCATGCACTGTTGAGCGGAGAGACTGTCAGAATTTAGTTTTTAAAAAGATTTCTTTAGATTTCACATATTGTAAGTATAACTTCTTTATTTTTTCATTTTTTTTAACTATTTTGAAAGACCTTTAAAACCTTTCCTTGCCTCTGTCCCTCTCCCCTAACCTCCCATTTTCCTAGGAAAAACCCCAATCTTTCTAGATTACAAAGTCATTTTGTGGCCCAAAATAGGTACAGCAACCCTCCCTTTCCCTCTCATCTCAGTTCTCCCCTCACCTCCACCATGCTTTTATATATAGGCTTGAGTACCTGCCAGCTGTCCCTCAAAGCACAGTCTGGGGGGGGGGTGTGTGCACAGATCATCTTTCTGCCTTCACTTGCAACCAGTGAGGAAAAAGATCCTGGAACACTGGAGGATATTTCATATTTTGAGTTCTATTCTTTAATTTAATCTCCTCTTGGCTTACTTGGCAAGGCAGCTGATCCACCAAGAACTGCACATGTCAGATGTTTTGTAACTCACTGTGGTTAGAAGGAATCAATATTGTGCCCCTGGAGGCTCAAGTTGAGGATGCTTTACTCCGTATTCTTCCCTAGGTCTCCAAATAAAACAGCAACAAGAATTTCAGACTTGCTTACAGTAGTTCTGCTGGATTGGTAATCCAGTTCAGGCGTAGACAGCTGTATTCCTTTCAGGATGTGGGGGAGTTGAGTCATGGAGTGTGAGGGCAAAATAATTCCCTGATAGAGGATATTGGGGAAAATTTATCTTAATAGAAGGAGACAAGTCCAAACGGAATGGAAAAGTAAGTGGTTATGGCTCTAGGTAAGCTATCAAAGATGATAATTTGACAATTTTTCTTCTTTGCTACATTTATATGATCCCAATGAAGAGATTTGTGTGTTTCTGTTGGATTTAGTCTAGCTATATGCTAGGGACAGGTGAACATGATCTCAACAGCAAAACATTTCCACCTGAATGAATTCCATAAGGAATAACTCAGTTCGACTGTTCACCATGTAGTGTTTCTGGTCTGTGGTTGATGCCCATTGGCATCCTCTGCTGATTCAGTGTGACAGAAGCAAGTGAGAAGTCAAGATAGACATGAGAGCCCCTTTGATGAGAACTGTCCCACGAGTATCTGTACAACTGTCATCTTCCACTTCCTGCAGGTATTTAGGCAACAGCAGAGCTACAAATCCACAGAGAAGTCTAAATGTAGCAAATAGTATAAATGAGAAATTGCTTGTAGATGTTAGCATTTTACAGGGCCAACAGACATTTATATGTGTGAAATAATTGAATGGACTGGACAGGCATCCTCTAATCCTTATGAGTTTGGTGTCCCACCAACACATTCTGTTTTCCGTTGCACAGAAGCAAGCAGCTTGATTTGCTGTGGTTCCTCAGCTCAAGAAACCCATGATGTTTGGGGTAGGGGAATGATTTTGACCCAGCCTCTCAGCCCGTTTTAGATGTGAGACAAGCTATATGCTTGAACGTGGAGTTGTAGATGATTCCTGCATTAATTTTTATTTTTAATTTTGTAAGGATGGAAGGAATATGAAGAGAACCTTCATGTCATGTGGCAAGGGCTAAGATAAGATGGTCTAATGATACAGCCATCTTTTGTCTCCTTGGATATTTAAAAACATTGAAAGCTTTTTACCTATGTGGCGGCAGATGTGATTAATGAGAAGAGGTTAGGTACTGCACTGATAACATCATAGAAATTGATAAAAAAAGGCCCATTAAGTCATCCTGTCTATCTCCTTGCCAGCACAGGATTGTTCCCTGTAGTATATTTTTCAATGCTCTATTCATATTGTAAAAGAGAAATAATGAGTTTTATAGCTTTGGCCTTTTGACAGGACACACTTTATGGAACTTACTGATTGCTTTAGAGAGCTGGACAAGACCATGTTTCATTGCCTGAAATTGGAGCAGAAACATATTAGCAAAAATTACTTAGAATTATGTAAGATTTTAATGAAAATTGCTCAAATACACAAGGGCAAAGCTGAGCCATAGCAGATTAACTTTGCAGCTGACAGTTCTTTAGCTGCCGACTATCATTTAGTTTTTCTAATGAACTATACGATGTTTAAAGTAAAATAATCTCTTGTGTTCCTCTCTTTCTCTCTCTCTCCCCTTTCTCTTTCCACTTCGATATTTTCCTGTCTTTCATTTCTGTCCATCTGGAACTGAAGTTGAATAATGACATAGGATTTGTATAGACTTGTATCTTTCCCCTGGATCATAGCGTTCTTACTGATTCCCTTAGGTTACTCACACTCTTGCTTCATCTCCACCCTGATTTTCTCCCATGGTTTTGTCTGTTTCCTTTTACTCTTTGGGCTCTCATTCAACCTAATTGTCTTCCTTGGTTTTGGAAAAGGAAGGCATTGGTTTTCAGTTAAAAGTTTTTTCACTTCATAATTTTAATATTTGTCCTTCCCCCCCCCCCCCCCCCACCTTGGGCTAACATACTGTTGTCTTGATCCAATAGAGAAAGAATTAGAACTGCTTATTTTGCTGTGAAATCAAAGACTCTGTTCCAAGTTGCCATTCAGAAGTTTCTGGCAGTAAGAAGAGGTGTTAACAGCTGCTGCAAAAGGGCTACTGAACTTGGTAATAGTACAGAGGCTGTTTTTGCCTCAGCAGTGTGTATGATTTGCTAAATTAATTAAAAACGTGTTTGCTTCTCTCAAGAAGGAATTGAGTATGGAACAAAAGAAAACAAAACTGAAACAGAACTAAAAATTCTAGAGCAAAACAAATATGTCGAAATACTGCCTTGGGCTGTAAAAGTGACTCCTGTAACAGACACTTATTTTTCATGTACAGTGTTTAATATTTAGTTTTGGTTACTGATCCTATCAAGGCAAAAGATAAATATAGCCTTAAGCCACTGTGTAACTCAACTCAGTGCTCTACCATTGGAGTTTTTGTTAAAAAGATGTATTTTGACATTCTAGAGTGAGTGCCCCTATAAGAAGTAAAATGTTTCAAATGTAACTTAGGGATCCTTCAGCTTACAGGGAAGCAGACTGCAGCTGCTTTAGGGAGCCTCACTAAAACCTCTGAATTTTAGTGAAGCTGAATTGAAGCTCCTTGCTTGCACAGCACAGATCCTGGGATAAGTTTCTTAACAATAACTTTTAGAAATATGGGAAACTTTGTTCAGGGTGAAATGTCTCCAAAGCCAGAAACATTTATTCACTGTGACCCTAAACAAAAGCCTGAGAGTCTGTTATGAAAAAGAGATTAACATACCATTTTTCTCTGAAGGAAAAAAAAAATATAGTAATGTTTTTTCTTTTTTCTAGGCTTTAATTAGAGAACTTCATGTTTCTTTGGTTAGCTCAGGCATTAAGCCCTGCAACCATAGGGACACCAAGTAGTGCTAGTGAAATCTGAGGTGTTTCTGGATGTTGGCAGTGCCCACTCGAGCGCTATATATGTGACTTGCTCTTTCTTCTTGTGATCACTTCAAGGTCTCCTCCTCCAGCCCATCAAAGCAGTTGTGAAAAATGGGAACAAATTGATGCCATTGACAGAGCCATGAAGTCTTGCTCTGGGTGCAAGCATTGCCCATGAGGAAGGAGTTAAAACACCACCTAGCATCTTGCTTTTGGTAAGTGAGCAGTTACTCTAAAGCCATTACTCTAAAGCATCACTAACCAATATCTCTACAAAAATCTGTGCCTCTGTGAAAAAAAATATGTGGAAAATAGAGCCATAAACAGTATTAGTTTGTCACTTATAACAAAGAGATAATTATGCTGCTGGGTTACTACGTTTTGAAAGAAAGGAGAAGCTTTACAGTTCGGCATGAAGACTCTTAGTTCCTGAGCAAAAGGCAGCATACAGGGTTCTATTACCTCACAGATTAATGAAATTTAATATGACGAATGCCATACTGTGGTGACAGTGTAGCCCAGCCCCTATGTTGATGAAATTGCACTTTTTTCAAGTAACAGCTCCAGCTCTGACCTACATCGTGCTTTGCATTTTCTAGAGATCTAAGGCAGAGTGGCTTTTAATGGGGGGAAGGAAATTGTTTGATTAAACAGAAGGCAGATATGAAATTAAAGAAAGAGTTCAGAGGTTGCTATTATGTTTTGGCAAAGATATTTCCTTTAAATATTTAGCTTTTTATTTAGAGACAGCTATGCTTTTTAACACATACTCTCTTATCTACAGGGAAAGGCCTAATATTTGAAATAGCATTTAGGGTTGATAGAAATAAATACAATGTGTTTCCTTTTGGAAACATAAGGTCAGAACTGCCTCCACAGCAGGCTAGTTCCATCTAGTTCAGCATCTCATTTTTGACAACTACCAGCCTCAACTATTCACAGTGCAAGAATTCAGTTTTATTTAGCTGCAGCGTCCTCTGTCCCCTTGATAAAGTCTCATCCTGCCTGATTTTTATAACACTTGTCCTTCTGTCACTCACAGTTAGATTGTACTTTGTGCCATGGCTCCAAAATGGAATACAGTGTGTCAAAGAAGTGTTTCTAACTTTAAGAGGAACTGCCTCCCTGGAACACCCACAGCTTTTCCTTTTTCTCTTTCACATAAAGGTCATTAACTTCAATTCTGTTTTCTGTAGGCCTCAATGGAGTATTTTAAGTTTAGGTTGGTGGTGAGTTAAATAATATGTCCTGTTAGTCTCTTCTAAAAGGATCACAATCATGACTTTGATTTTCTTTAAAGCTTTTCAGGCTCTCCTAGTTGTGTTGACCAGACATGGGATGAGGGACAATGTTTATTTCTTCCAGCTTTCAATTTCTAACCATTTCTAAGAAAAATATCTTGCAGTAGGCTTCACACCTGCAAGAAGCCCTATACACCATGTGAAAAATGGTGCTTCCTTACACTGAGAAGAATCTTGAGACAAAGTTTCACAGGGAGTGTCATCTTTGGACATGGGACTGTTGTTCTTACATATGGACCAGGGGACCAAAACCTAGAGCAGGTTGAAAAGGTCTCAGATGTACTATTAAAATTTTTCCACTTATTTCTCAAATAAGTTGGGCATTGCTGGCTGCAACAGCCCTTCCCGTTGTTCTCAGTAAACAACGGGAACGTATGGTAACATTTTGGTAAGTAAAAAAAAATAGGTATCTCCCAAACAGCAAGTCTTATACTTGAAATCTAGTATGCCTCTTGCAGTGCACAAGAACCCAAATAGTTATGTGGAATCTGTTTCACTTTTTAGTGGTTTGTGCCCATTACAATTAGATTTAACATCTGTCTAAAAGCCATGGCTAGCTGATCCAAGCTATGTTATTTACCTCTGTGATTGTCCTGAAAGTTGAAATAGGTGGCTTTAATAGTGGCTGTCGTGTTCCCTGGGCAGCACTGGTGTCTGCTGGGAGAGAGCAGGAAGCTCTCCAGCACATTCCATAATCGCTGGTAGATACCTTGCAGCGTGTATTGTTGGGAGTGGCAAGAATAAAAATATGCCATACATATGCTGTACTCTTTAAAATGAAACTGGTTTGGATTTAGGTTTTGGTTTGGTGCTTCCAACCTGGAATGTGTATTGAATTTTTCAGCTGCTTTGCATAGCTGAGCTGCATAACTGAATTAAAAAAAAACCCTAGCAAATACTGAATTTGTGGTCCTTTGTATAAAGAGGCAAAATTGGCAGCTCCAACAAAGAATGAACAGGCATGGAGACAAGTATCCCCTTGTGCCCCCAAGGCAGCTCCCTCAGAGTAAGGACTGTGATTTATTGGCAGTTGAGGCTTCGCTGCAGAACCTCCTCTAGGGATAAATGTCTTTTGGCATTTTCACTGTTATAAGACTTTTCACAAAAGCGTTATTTTGCACTAGTTGTTTAAAAGGCTATTTTCTAGCATGTCCGAAAGAGAACAACATTTAGGTGTTTGTGGAGAAGCAACAAAGAAAAGGTCAGAATGAGACCTGTTTCTCTTAAAAATTAATTCTGTCACTTGTGTGCATACAATAGAGAGAAAGCTTGGGGACCTCTGGCCAGTAACAGTGCTGTTGCACATCCTACCATTTTTCTAGCCCATTTAGCAGTGATTTCCTAGATGAATGGTGCTCTCAGAATCTGTGCTGAATGTAACATAGGAGTTAGAAGGAACTTTGTGAACAAAGGAAGCGGAAAGTTTGGTTAAGATATTGTTGGCTAAGAGAAAAAAGCTTATTACCAGTCTGAGTTTGTTTTGGGACCTTAGTCAGCTTGGAATTAAAATGTAGGTTTTCTATGACTGGAAATATATTAGGAAAACACTGAATTTTTCCTCTACATAGCAACTTCGGAATTTAAATGTCTGTGATACTATTGCATGTTTTTTTATGAGTGATAAATTTTGTTGTTAAAAATGCTGAATTTCAGAATGTATTTTTCAAAGAGCTTGAAGGCTGACCTTGGCTTTATATGTTTTTGTGCTCATGCACAAACAGTCCAGTTGTCTTTAAAGCATCTCAGTCTCTATAAATGTATGCTCAGTGGCAAGAGGGTGAAACAGATAAAACTTTAACCTGAAACTGTAGGTAGAAAAAAATGAGGGAGAATCACCCTTAAATCATGATAAAAATTCTCATGTCTGAGAAGCAACAGCAAAAATATGTGACAGTAAGAATCTTCAGAAGTAAACCAAAGAAAGTACAACTGGAGAAAATGAGTTATTTTACTGGAAGTTCCAAGTTTTGAAATATTAGGATGTTACACCTAAGTGGGCTCTGAACAAATCTCCTTAAGTCCTAGTTTACCATACGTTTGATTTAAAATAATGCTTTGAAGAGTGCAGTAGGTTACTTTCTTCAGATTATGAAGTAGTGTAAATGTTTTCATTTCAAGTCTTTATACTAGTTGAGTTTTTGCTTAGGTTTTGAAGGTTTTAGTATCTTTATCACTGGAATGCTATAGCTAAGCTTGTTCTAGATAGTCTAATACCTGTAGAAGGGAAAATAATTTGTTACATGGGAAAATGGGTTCTGTAAATGGGACACTCATATGCTCTAGAAAATAATGGGAATTTTACTGGGTTTTACCATTGCTTAAAGCTTTACATAGGCATGCTCTGCTCAGATGCTTTGACAATGCTACAGGATTACGAGGTCAGTTTTTGCCTTTTATTGTTTCTTATATTTAAATGCTGGGTGTGTGCTCTTAGAAAACCTCTGAGAAATTCTGTCCTAGAGTTTTGCATTTCCAGCTTTTAGCTACAGACTAGTAATCTTGGTTATAGATTCAGATGCAGCTTCCAGCTGGAGTTGTGATCCTTTGGGGGAAAAAGTGGAACTAAAACCACTGAGAAAAAGTTACATAATTAGCTGTTGGCTTTGTGTGTCACCAAGTGTGGGACCAAGGCTTAATGTAATTCTCCATGTTACTTCTATCAGATTTTGATTCTGGTGTAGTTTGAGCAATTAATTACTTAGAGAGAATTCTACTTTGTCTAGTGGCTTTGCATTTGGAGAAAGGTGGTTTTTTTTCCAAGCAAGAGTATCATTGAAGCCTTCATTGACTTTTAATGTAATAAATTTTGTTACCATGGAATTGCTTTTCCTTGACTTCAGCAAATATTTATTTTTTGTGCTTGACATTTAATTATTGTTTTCCCTCTTTGGTTTCCTAAGGGCAAATTGTGTTTGAATCACTCATGGGAAATTCTAACTAAAGTCATTAGTGCTATCGCATAAAAGCTCAAGTACTGAAATGACTCTTGAAAATGGCATTTAGCAATTATAAAAGTTTACTTTTGTAAGGAGACAAATGTTGGCTATAACATCGAAGGAAAAGAAAACAATTTTCCACTTCCATTGCTATGTATTCCACAAAGGACTGAGGGTTGACATGGTTCATGTGGTCTCTAACTGTCGTGAAGCTATACTATAGCCAAATAATAATGTGAAAGTTAAATATTTGTGTACGAATTTTATTTTCACTTTGCTAGGAAAGAAATGTTATTTGCACCTTGAAACAGTCTTAATACTCCAGCAGGGGTTTAGTCAATCTATAAAGTATGCTAAATAATTTCCTAAAGAGGCTGTTTGAAACAGTAAATGTATAGAAATGAATCTTCCTTCTAGTGCGTCCTTTCCTGAAATCAAAGTAAAACATTAATTTGCAACATCTAATCATATATTCTATTAAAATGATGTAATCGTTTTATGGGTGTGTGTTTGGTCTCTTTTGTCTTTGCTAGCTCCCTCTTGTCCTCCATTAAAAGCGCTGATAAATGGACAGCAGATCTGACAAACTCTTTTGTTGTTCGTGGGATTTACCACAAGAGGTTGAGAAGCTTCATACCCTAGCTGGCTCTTCACAGATATGGTGGGTCCAGCCACGTCTGCATAGAAAGTAGTTTGGTGCAAAAGGAGTGGTTACGTTCATTGAAGAAATGGATGCTGAGGCCTCTGCATTTACCTGATACATGATTTTGAGGGTTTAGCTTTGTCCCCCAAAAAACTCTTCCTTAACCCTCTTGTTCTGAAGCTCCCCCAAGAATAAGTCTTTGGTTTGTACCCTTGTGTCCCTAGTTGTGTAGGGCATGTGTGTGGTACTGCTGCCAGAGTGGGGCTTCTAGTGTGATTTCGTAACAAAAATGGGAGCTTACCAAAAGTGCTCTAAAAATGAACCAAAGTATGCAAGTGTGGATGATAAGGGGATTCACTTGCAAACCATGATGCTACTGTTGCAAGCCAGAATAATAATACAGATGAAGGTTTGTGCTCCGTCTTAAAAAAAAAAACAAAACAAACAAACAAAAAAAACAAAGCCACCACGAAAAAGCCCCTCTGATACTATGTGTTTCTTCTGCAAACATGATACATTTTCATGTGAGTAGAGAAGTGGATGAGAGGTAAAGGAATTTTTAGCAGAACTAGATCTGTAATCTGTTCCCTTTTAACTAAGGACCTTCTTAAATTTGCAATTAATATTTTATTTGAATTTTTTTTGAATTGTACAGTCTGTTTGCTGAAGTTCTCTTGAATAGCGAATGGTAATGGCCATTTAGAGATTTATTAATAGTCAGGGCAGATTTTGAGATGGTGAATCATGACATTCATTCATCATTGATGTCTTTTGAAAGGTACAAGAGTAAGCAACACTCTAGTGAGCATTAAATGTTTTAAGAAAATATGATTTTTGTATAACATATGAAACCTCTGTTTTCCTTCTGAGGACTTGCTGAATGTTCACTTTAGTAAAATAATATTAGATGAGAATCCTTTGGAGAGCCTTACTGAACTTCTCAATTTTCAGTTGTTATTTATTGGAATTAAACTTAACCAAAGCTAGTGAGCTTGAGATGAGGGCTTGAAAAAATTCAGGATCTACTTGCCACGTTACATGTTTTTTTCAAATAACTTGGTATTCTTGCTGAATTGCCCTATAACTCAGATTTAGTCTTCATGTCATCACTTCTGTCAGGGGGAGTGTGAGAACACAAATGGCTGCCAAGAAGGGGTGGCACAGGCTGGTACTTGTTCACTTTAGCACTGATGTCATGAGGGCTGGCAGAAAGCAAAGCATTTTTTTCCATTAAGAGGTGTGACTTTTTCTTATGGGCTCCATATCATTTCAGGTGTCTTCTAATTAAGACCTTTAAGTCCTTATAAGTATTCTAAACAGAACATTTGGGGCTTAACTCTGGTGTCTGTGTGAGACATTGGTGTTTTTGTCCAATA
This sequence comes from Apus apus, assembly GCF_020740795.1. Lineage (NCBI taxonomy): Eukaryota > Metazoa > Chordata > Aves > Apodiformes > Apodidae > Apus > Apus apus. The sequence continues at coordinate 49,634,487 of NC_067285.1, read as the reverse complement.
GTATAACTAGCAGAGCTACCTATTTAATTGTCACCATTTATATCCAAAGGCAAATTCTTCTCTATATGCCTCCAGAGCAGGAAGTTATTATTTTTTCCTTTTACTCTTTGTTCAAATATCCCCTTTTCTCTGCTCTCCTCATCCCTATCTCAAGTAATCTCCCCTCTATCATGGTCAAGGCAAGACAATGGTGTTGCATGGGGACTCACTGACTCTGAAGAATTTTTTGGTTCATTCTGTGAACTGTTGCCTGCCATGGGGACAGGTTGAGATCCAGATAGGATTTGAACTGACTTGTGGGTCTTAAAGCCATAGCTGTTTTAGTTTGTTGCTGAATGGTGTTTTGTTCAAGCCATTAAAAAAATCCCACTTTGAGAGAGCGATTTAGTACAGGCCTTGTGTTAATGCACTCATGCAAATATGGACTTGGATCTTCTGGGGTTTAGTTTTTGGTTTGTTTAGGGTTTGCAGCAGCATGGATAGACTTGCTTCAGTTGGCAGGTCCAGAGCGTCCATACGGTAAAATAACTAATAGCACAGTCCCTGACAGAGGTGAGTGTGCTGTACTTCCCTTGTGTAGTTAAGTAATCCATTGCAAAAAGGACCATTTTTTAATGAAAGTGGGGTTTTGAAGACTGTGGTTCTTGCTGTTTGTCAATAAAATAACAAGACAGTAACTTTGTGACACTGGTTGAAGAGTTTCTCTTCCTTGTCTTTACCCTCAGCCACACGTATGTCCCTGTGCAATAGTTTGCCATCTCATCCGATGTACCTCTTCAGCAGCTCTGTGTGCCTTCACTGTTTACCAGATGAAATATTCCTTCTGTCCCTTTATCCAAAATATTGGTTTAAGGACAAATTTTGTCAACTGGCGCATTTGACCTAGTTAACTGTAGTGTGAGAGTGAGAATGTGCATATATGGGCAGGAGTTTCTGAAGCTGAGTTTGCTGTGCAAGTGAAGTCTTGTTAAACTCCAGTGAGAAGCTCATGTTTGTCTGTTTCTGTCTGCAACAGAACAAGGAAAACTGGTTTCTTCTATTTTTTTCCTCCAAATATGCAAAGTTTGCGAGAGTTAGAATTAATCTTCTAGTCTTGGGCTTTATGCACCGTAGCTAGTGATATTCATTAATAGGATGCAAATCAAATACTTCCGACATGCTTTATTTCCTTTGTTGTTAGCAAGTAAAACACTGTTGCTCTAATGGAAAATATTTGAAACTCTGGATTAAGAATAAATAGGGTTTTATAAGAATATATTAAAATACTTTTTTAGCTAGTATGGCAGTATCATGGGTCTCTCTTGAAGGAATCCTTTAGGTGAAAACCTTATGATTTTGTATTCAGAAATGTGCCAAGGTTTTCAGGTAAATAGACCTAGGGAACCTGCAACCTAAGGCATCAGGACTTCTCTGAGCTCCATGTAAGTGGTGCTAATCCATTTGTACCGAGTTTAAGGAGCAGATACTGCAGAATCATAATACAAGTAAGATATAAATATGAACTAAAGGTGACTATGGAGAGAACGGCTGCATCAAGGAGGTGATATTGTTATTCGTATGTGTCCTGTGATGTAACCATCAAAGACGGTTAACGTTCATGTCTTGCCAGTTTCTTTACAGTCTTATTTTTTTTCTTAGTCAAGGCAACAGATGCTTCTCCTGCGAAATTGTATAATGGGTAAAGAATGGTTTGGGAAGTAGATTTGGAAAAGTGTGTTGCATGTTTGAGAGAGCATGGAAAAATATAATTTCAGATTGTTAAGTGCTTATTCTACTTCTGTTTTTCCAACTGTGAATTATTTAGCATCTAGATCTTGATCTGACAGTCCTTTTGGTGTATCTTTGGTACTTTTGAGTGCGAAAAGAACATAAGGATGACTGCTACTAAGCTATGGAAACAGATAACTAGAACTCCACCCTTTGATACTTTTATGCATTTTGAATGGGAATGTCTTTTCTATGCCCCTTGTGATATTAAGAATTATGACTTTTTACATTTAAGTTCACACAGCATACTCCTACAGGCTTCTTTCTCTGATCACCCATCTGATCTTGCCTTAAGCATCCTTTTCCATATGTAGTCTGATCTGATCTGAATTAACTTTGCAGATCAAGATGAATTGAGTCATGGGGAAGGGGATGCTTTGTCATATTTCTGTGACTGAAACAATTTCACTTAGACCTGTTCTAGCAACCAATTTTTGCTTTCTAGATTGCTTTTAAGACCTGAAATCCTGCTAGACAGAATGGTGTGTCTCACTTCAGTGTGTGAGTTGATGAGTGAGTTAAGATGTGGTGAGGACTATTTGTGTTGTCTATGAAAAACTGATGCTAAAATATTCTTTTTTTCTGCTTGAATCCTAGAATAATGAAAAGTTTAGTGGTTTCGTCCAAATTGCATGTATTGGCAGAGCGGTCTGAGATGCAGATTTTACACAGCATGGGGCATAAACTGCTTTGTTTTTGCATTTTAGAGTGTAGTTCAGATGCTTTGTGATATTTTGACTGCATACATTGGATGCTGTAAACTGCTTTTAAGACTGTCTTGACTTCGTAATGTGCTGATGTTACCTTATTAGTAGCTGCATTTTTATTTTTTTTCCACAGAAGCATTTAGGTTATTGGCATTTGTTTTTACTGCTGACATTTTCTTCAGCATTAATATGTTGCTATGCAATTTCACTAGAAAAATGTTATGGTAAGCTGACTGAAATATCATCCTGTCTTTATTTCCCTACAGGTTTTATGGGCTTAAATAAGCACCTGAATAAGCTTTTGAAATGTGTCAGATAATGTAATTTCTCAACGTTATTACATGCTTGTTTCAGTTGGCACTTCATGTAACACGCTGTTTATATGGCTGTTTGTCTTTCTTGGAGCATTTAAAAAATAGTTCTGAGCTAGAACATAAACATATTTGTAAGAGGTATCATTACAAAGTTATTTTTACCAACTAATTTTGAACCAGAGATGTGTTGGCTCCAGAGGCTTTTTCTGATACTGTTTTATGTTTTAGTGATTTACTGTATGAAAAAAATTAATGGTGGAAATACTTCATCTTTACCCAGTTGAGCAGACAAATGCCCTTCTCATCAGATTTCTTATTAATAGTACTTAAGAAAGCCAATTTTTTGTTGGCCAGGGTTCATTTTTTCCTCTCTCCCATTGGCTATTCCAACTTGTTTCCAACCTAAAGAGTGCTAGTCACATTTAAATGACATATGCGTGGTGATTTTTCATCTAAAATACATCATAGAGGCCAAACCTTATCCATATTATATTTCTGTTTCTTGATGTCAGTTGTATTTTTTTTTTAGGTTTTTTTTTAATCTATAAAATACATTAGAAACGGCTTAATAAAGCTGCTAGCTACACTAGCTGAAAAGGGGAAAACACTACTGTGGTTTGTTCCTTAGACTGCTACTAAATAATGTCATTTAAACATGGATAAAAGACCTTGTACACAGAGATGAAAGTGAGTAAAGAGGTGGTTTGGCAACTGATTTTTTCAACTTCATTGGATGCAATTTAATCTGGGGGAAGGGGGTGGTGGTACTAGATGAAGTAAGAGAAATATCAAAATTGTAGTACAGCTGACTAACCACATCCACTGCAAAGGAAGGCTACATTTTTCCATAGATCTATGCATTTACTCATGAAAATGTCTTAATGAAAAGGTCACTCGTACTGTCCTCATTTCCTCATCAGTTAAAGCTTTATATCTATCAGTAAACGTGAACATGCCTATCACATCCTGTGAGCAGAAGGGGCAACAGGAGTGAAAACCATAGCGTGGTAATGAATCACAGATTATTTTACCACTGTATTCTTCTCTTTGGATAGAGTTACACTACAAAAGTCAAGGGTGCTTAAATGGAAGAGGCAAGTTATTCTGATCTTTTTTATTATCATCTGGCCTAGTTCATCATAATTAATTTGTTTTTCTTTGAATGCTATGGATGACCTGCATTATATTGTGGAGATGGGGGAAAAGCTAGATTTTGAGTATGTGATCCTCTTTGCTCTGTAGAGGGTAAGTGAAAGAAAGGTACCTGTTTTCCTCTTTAATCAGAAGCTTTCTGCTCTTCTGGAGCTAAGAATCTGTGGTGGGCACTCTGTGCACTATAAAGCTAGCTGGTGTCTGAAAAGAGGGGAGATGCTTCCCCCCCATCTTTTTTCATCTTTTAAGTCAATGTTTTGAGTGGAAACCTGCTTGGGATTGTGTCTGCTCAAGTAGTTTGTTCTGTGTGAGTGAGAAAACATTTTCTTCCTCACTTCAGCATGACTTGGAGGGAGCTGAGCAAGGTCAAATTGTTGGTTTCTTAATTTTTACTTGGTTATTTACATCACAGATATTTCCAGATATCCTAAAATTGGATCCAATACAACAGCTGTTTCAACCTTTCTGTCAGAGGGCCACCAGCAAGTCTGTACATCCATGTTTTGTAGCTCTTCAGCGTGAGATACTGAAGAGAAATGTACCTGTGAAGGGCTCAAGTTCTTCTTACTTAACATCAAGATTGTTATGGGAAGAAGAAGGGAAGCCATAAACATTCTTTTATTATTTGGAAGGCCTCATGCTTTGCTGCCTTGTTTAAAATAAAAAGAACATTGTTTCCCCTTTGCTTATATTTGTTCCAAGTGTTTACAAAGTAGCTTTTTAATCTTTTATTAAAGTTCATTATAGAGATGTCTGAGTGCTAGAAGATTCTCAGCACTTAGGAAAAACCCCAATATATTGAAACACACGTTTTATTTTTACTGGAAATCAGTTAAATAAAGCATATTTAGTCTAAATAGATTCACATTTTAAGGTACAAACAAATATACATCTAAACTTTTTTTCTAAAATATCTTAGGTGAGTGCAGAAGGGCTCTAGGATGGTTGGGGCCTCTAGGAATGACTAAATATGGGTGACAGTACTGCCAAAGATACCAGCATGAGTGTTAGAGCTGGAATTGAGCTGTGAGGTCTGGCCATGGCACATTTCTTCCTTTAACCTCTCTGGCTCTTAATCCTGTCTGAGCACTCTTAGTCTTTCCTGTTAGCTTTGACTGAACTGGACTCTTGCCTCTCTCTTTTGTAGGAAACTCATTCTTTTTTGTCTGTACTTTTTCTTTCTTTTTCTGTCTTGAAGGCTTCTTAACTGCCCTTTTGGTACTCTCTACTTTCTTTGATCCTGTTTTTTTTTATTTCCTTCATCTGTCAATTTCACACATTTCTAGGGGGACTGCCCCCTGTCCTGAGACTTGTTCTCATAGGCAAATACCGCTCAGTTTAACAGGGGCTAAAATATAAGCTGGAAAGGTTCAGGCCTCTGTGTCGTGCCATACCTAGAAACACCAGCCAAGTGGATAGACTTACTGGTCTTTGCACAAGACAGACAGAATGCTTCATTCATGTATAGGCCAAATATAATCGTATAACCAAAAATAGAATGTTTTTCCACTACCTACAAGGGGATAAATTCTGGGGCTACAGGCTGGTGCCAAATATTTTCTTGCACTTGATGCATCAGCAGGGATCTGGCTGGTGCCCTTACAAAAACAGAGCACGTGTTTGCACACATTCAACATTCCCTCTGAGACAGTTTCCTTGAGCTGCCATTTGGGTTGTGTTTGGCACTTGAGGTGTTTCAGAGGAAAATGCAACACATTCTTGATGACATACTAGAGGGAGAGTATTGAGGTCTGCATAGATGAGAGTTTGATCCTGGGTAGGTAAAATAATGAACAGGGGTTTACTGTAGCTGAGAGCCTGCACCTCACAGGGTGGCCAATACAAGGTGTGCAGTACCCATAAAAATTGAGCCCCATTGGGGTGCCTAAAGCTTGCGTTAAGAATTAGTAATGTATAGAATAGCACAGTTATTTTGTATGCTATCCCTTATAACTTAGGAGATATCAGGGAGCTTGTCACTAGCAAAACGAGATCACAGAATCACAGAATTGTCACAGTTGAAAAAGACCTCTACGATCACCCCATCTAACTGTCAACAACCCATGCACACCCCCCCCCAAAAAAAAAAAAAAGTCCTGAAGTGTCTCATCTATACAGTTTTAAATATCTCCAGGGATGATGACTCCACCACCTCCCTGGGCAGCCCATTCCAGTGCCTGTGCCAGTGCCATTCTAGTCTAAACCTCCCCTAGTGCAACTTCAGGCCATTTCTTCTATTATTTACTTGAGAGATGAGGCCAACACCCACCTCCCTACAACTTCCTTTCAGCTAGTTGTAGAGAGCAATGAGGTCTCCCCTCAGCCTCCTCCTCTTCAAAATAAACAATCCCAGTTCCCTCAGCCTTGCCTCATAGCACTTCTTCTCCAGACCCTTCACTAGCTTGGTTGCCCTTCTCTGAACTTGTTCCAACAGATTATGAGCTCTTTCAGTTAAGCAGGTGACTGTCTTAATATTTCCCCCTCTTTCATGGCTCTTTAGGCTGTGAAAAATTCTTATTTTAGGCTGAAGCTTTGTCATGTTACCCTTGACATTTTCTCTGCTCTTTAAATTTTGAAAAGAGAGAAAAACTGATATAATGCACTTGTGATTTTATTTTTCGTGGACACAGAGAATTAGCATACCTACAATGTTCAGATGTCCACGTCATTGAAATTGTTTATCTTTGAAGTTTTTTTAGTCCCAGTTTAGTCTCTAGTAATTTAATCTCGTCTTTCTTATCCCTGTGTTGAGATTGTTCTCATAATTTTGAGGCATGTCAGCATCATCCACACTGTTCCAATATTTCCACAAAGTTCTTGATTATAAACATGTACTGTTTCTTCTAAGTAGCAACTAACAGTTGATTAAGTAGAAGAATCCTTGTGGTCTTTTGGAAAGTTTGGCTATGTTATTTAGAATTAAAGCTTGAGCTAATTGAGAGTTTTTCTGACAAAATCAATTAAATATCAAAACCTGCCAGTTGGTCAAAACTTATACTTTTGATGGATGTGTACCGATTTCAACAAAACTTACAGCTGGAAAATTTTCTTGGGTCCAGGGTACAGTTCCTGGTCAAATCCAGGATTTGACACTATGTTCCAGTTTTGGGATCTGATAGGCACAAATTTGAGTTCCTGATCATTTACTTAAGTATGTATAGGTGGAAGTGCAGCTGGAAGAAGACAATCTGCCACAAAAGCCTGTAAGTCCATAGTTAAGGAACTTTCTTAGCAGCCTGGAGGCTGAGGAGTTGAGCATGGGTTTGAGCTCCTCTGCCACTGCTTTCAGGACCTGTGTCTGACTATGCTGAAGTACCCTGATGAGAGCAGGGAGTCCTGCTTTTGTCTAATGCCTGAAGGAGCTTGGTTTGGTGACTAAAAAGTGTTACAGGTCTCTGAAGGTGGTTCAAACAATATTTCAACTTCCTGTTCACACTTTCTGAAAGAAGCTTTGGATGCAGAAACTTGAGGGCAGTGTTCATTTAAAGTACATCTCTTCCTGCACAGTGGGTCGCTTCTAATTAATGTTATTTCCTACATCATGTTTAGTTGTGTGAAGGAGTCAGCTTTGTTACTATGACATTTGTCTTTCAGTTCAACTCTGTGGTTGTGTGTTGGAACAGCTTAAACATCGATATGCAATTTTTTTATCGTTATGAAGGGCAGGAATAGCTCTTAATAATAAAACTAGAATTATGTCCTAAGGTATAAAATAAGAAATACTTGGGAAAATATTGCTGTAATGTACCACCACAATGTTACTAATATGTTAGAACAGTCTTATAAGCATCACACCAGGTTAATAAAAGGTTATGCCAGTTTTACAGCAGTAGAATACAACTAAAGCTTTTTTAGTAGAGTTTTTAAGCTGTCTGACATTATGCTTGCCAGAAAGCATTAGAGGATTGTGCCACTTTATCAAGCTGAAATGAGTGAGGCGTCAGCCATTTTAGCTGCATCCCACCCATCTCTACTATCAGCTGCTCAGTCAGATTCAGAAGAAGGCTTGTCAGTAGCTCTTGGCAAGGCTGAAGCTCAAAAGCTGATCTGTGATTAATAATTGCAAGTAATTGGAGAACACTGGAATTTAGGCTTTTTCCTATGTGTTTTCATTGTTCAGATACTGGATTCCAGAAAATTAGGTGTTTGATAACAAAGAAGGTTGTGCATCTTGATTTGAACTGTTATAGGAGTTACAAAAAAGCTCTTAAACCTTAACACTGTAGAGCAGGTCCTTCTGTATTCAAATATTCCAGGATCAAATTTTTCCTTGGTTAATATTCAAGAAAACTTGCAAATTCTGTTTTCTCTGAAGGGTTCCCTGGAGGCCCAAACAGTGTGACTAAAGGGAACATGGTAAAAGGTATTGAAGAAAAATGCATCAGTCAGAGCAAGAGAAGCAAAATGATATGGGAACATGGCAAGAGTTGGGCAGTATAGCAGTCAGGTCTGGTCACTGAAGCAGGGGAGGAGTCTGGACTGGGGTGGCCATCCAAGGGCAGGATTTTGAGAAAAGATTGGAACCGAGGCAAAATTTCTGGCCCTGCGGGGTTGTGCTGCACTGGAAAATATTGCAGTTTCAGGTGATGAGTTATAATCCCTTACTTTTCTGTAGTTAAAGCTAAGCTTAAACAATCCTTGAAGGGGCAATTACTTCATTAGCTCTACTAGAAGGTTTTAGCCCCACAGACAGCAGTAAGATTAAGTGTTGATGTGGTTGAAGTAGGCTTGTCTTGGGGGTCAACAATGGTGAATGCCTGCAATAAGGCACATGAGGACTTGGTGAGTCTGAAGTTTGCTTCTTCTTCAGCCTCTCATCTTAAGCTGAGCCAACACAAAATTCTACTACATATTTTTTGAAACCCAAATCTCAGATAAATTGTCCAGTTAGACCAATGTGAAAAGTAATTCCTTTTACTGTAGCACGTTTAGGAAAGGATACAGGCAAGCGATGTTGAGCCACTGATGAGCGATAACTGCCTGATTTCAGAAACTGGTAGCAGGTAATCACAGCATGTTTTAAACATTAGAACAAAAATGTACATTAATACATGTGATTTTGACCAGTTATCTGGAGTGGTTGTTCTGTTCAAAGTTGTTTTGTTATCTGTAATTCCACTAGTTAAGAAATGTAGCTGCTAAAAACATCAGAATGTGCTCTGATATCTGAAGTCAAAATGTTGTCTACCAGGTGTACTTATATCAAGATCTACTGAGGTGTATATCAGGTCTTTTGAAAGGAGTACCTGAGAATAATGGGTTAGGTATTAATTTCAATCATAGGTAAATATTTTTTTGAAAATCTTCTCTGAAGAAAACTGTGTTTGGTGTAAATATTGCTCTTGGGGTGTGAGGGGGAAAGCAGAACTCCTCAGGAGGGAAAGATGCATCTTTTGCTTTTCTGAGGCTGCCTTTGTTCTTATATCTGTACCACAGGCTTAACTGATTTATCCTGTAAAAGTGATCAGTCTGTTTAGAAGATATGATCCTTAAACTAAAAATAATAATCTTCTTCTGCAGTAGAAGTCTATGGAATGAGACTGAGAAATCATGAGGTGCCTTTACCAATATCCTACAGTATTTCTTCTCTGTGCTTGTCTGTGATTCTAGCCTCTGCATGGATCCATAGACCTTCAGGAGAGACCAAGATATAAATTTTTATAATTTTTTTCTAATGTGCAAATTTTGAGAATCTTGTTTGGACATCTCTTAAATTATAACCTCCTCCTGTAGCCTTCTGAGAGTCTTAATCTCATATAAGCCAGACCCACCATATGAAATGTAGTAGTTTCCAAGAAATGAAAAATCTTAAAATGTTTCTGAACTTTGGCCTTTTTAGACACCTTGGGTCTCCTGCTATAAGGCAGTAATTGTTTTATTATTTTGACTAACCTAGCACAGATTACAGACAATAATAGAAATTGTGAAGTACCTGCCAATGCTTCTTCTTGAAGTGGCTCCCATAAAATAAAATATTTAGTTTGATACAAAAATATAGCTCAACCAGGTAGCAGTTTGGTAAAAAAAAATCTGGAAAATAAGTGGAAATCCTTAAGATCTGTATCAGTCTCAAGAAGCGTGAATACCATCAATTTTACTGAATGCTGGGAGCCTTAGAACCTCAAAGAGGAAAAAAGCTTAATTACAGAGGAAATAAACCAGTTCAGGAAAAAAAAAAAAAGTGCTGTGAGTTAGGTCTGATCAGAAGCACACTGATGGGAACACTGGCAGAAGAAAAGACAGAGAAAGATTTATTATGTCTATCAAGCACTGAGTTGTGTTCTGAAACACTTGTGTTTCCATGAGTTGAGAATTACTGGAATAAAACATTTACTTAGAAACAGTGACCACGCAGCCATTATGCTGATTATGGCATGTTTGTAGAGAGAAGGAAATGTTTTGCAGGCAAGGATGGGTGTTTGAACTGGGATATGTGATTGGTTCCTTTTACTTCTGTAGGCTGGATTTCAAACAATAACTATACAGTGCCAGGCACGACATTATTAACTGCCAGCTACCAAAAACACAAGAGGAGAAAGCATCTTACTTGGATGTAAGCTTTCAAGAGCATCAGAGCTATATACAGAGTTGGAACAAATCATTATCTGAAGGTGCTGTTCTCTGCAGGGGCTGCCCACAAAGCTAGTTTAGTCTAGGTGCCAACATCTTGGGCAGATGTGAAGTTGAGCTCTGTCACAAAATTCTCCAAATACAATCAGTGCAAAATATGAGAGGGCCCTGGATTTTTTCCCTCTTTCCCCTACTCCAAAAATGGATGATCCAAAAATGGATTGTTTATTGTTTCCCTTGTGCTGCTACTCCTATTTTAGAATGATAAAGACTAAGTTACTAAAATCAGTTTTCTCAGTAATTTGACAGAAAGAGGGTGGTTAAATGTTAGTGTTTAAGAGAGGCTTGGGAGTTCAGCTAAGTTAACTGTCTTGTGGCTGATGATTTTAAAATGTTCAGTTAATGAGAAGATACATGTAATAAAAATGAGTGATTTTAAGAAGCAAAGGATCAGCTTGCAGCAAATAGGATATTGATCCATGAATACATGAGTAATTTGAAGGTACTATTTAATCTGTTTTCTAAAGTACATTTCACAAGACTGTAAAATAAACCTATGTTAGAGGTCACACTAACTGGTAAAATTGTTGAAATTATTGACAGTAAGGAGATAAGGCAAGTGGACTGTAGACAAAATGCAAAGAAGCTAAGGGAGAAAGACTAAAAATGAGTCATTCCTAAAAGAGGAAAAGGACAACTGTCAGTATCAAAGAACTGTTACTGCCAAATAGCCTGCACGTACAAAGAAACACAACAAACAATATTTTTGTTTTCTGAACTTTTCTTATTTCCATGTTCTTTTTCAAGATACTTGGACTTAAAAAAAGCAAACTTACTTTTTTATTGCTCCCTTCAGATAATTTTTACTTTGCCTTACTGTCAGGAGAACAACACAAGACAAACATAACGCAAAAAAGCCAAGAACTATGAGCTGTACAAAGCATTTATAGGAAACATATAGGAAATCAGCTTTGATGTTGCTAATAAAAGAGCATGTGGAAAATCTAGCAATAGCATTGCAAAAATATTACACGTATAAATCATTAAAAAACAAACAGGGCCAGATGCTGCTGATACAATTTCAGCTTTGTGTAACGTGTGAGGCAGGTGCTTTCTGTAGTGTGTGCATGAACATTGGTTCTGCATTAATCTAATTTGGGAAGGAACTGGAGCTTGTTGTGCATAGTGCTTGTCCTATGCATAAGAAACCCAACCAGGGTATGAAGCAGGAGAGGGCACGTAACCTTGTGTCAGCATCTTGTGTCCACCTTGTGTCTGCTGAAGAATCTTGTAGAAAAAACTTACAGTAGAACAGCTGAAAGAAAGTCTTAATGTGCTCATTTTTTTTTCTGCAAATCACTTAAATATTTCAGGTTTGCCTTCTTGTGTTGAAGCCATGTCACCAGCTTTGTGGTAATTTCCTACCCTGGCCAGCACATGAATGTTTGCACTTATCTCCTATGTTTAAAAGATGGATCTTTTTAATAAATTTCTCATCTCTTCAGGGTAAAAAGTGTTGGACTGTCTGCTCATCTCCTGAGACCTATGACAAATTATTTTTAAGTTCTCACTGCAGTACAGTCACAGTAAGATGAAAATATCAGGTGAGTTCCAAGTTTTCTTGGTATCTGTTTACATTTATTTTTTTAAAGATTCTGCATTACTAAAGTTCCTAATATTTCTAGATTTTTTACTTAAAGTCTTGTAAATAATTTTGGTTTTTTTTCTGATTTTCCAGTCTAAAATAGAGATCTGTTGTATCCAAGTTACAAACTTAAATCAGGTTTCAGTTACTTTAAACAAATTTATGAAAGGATGTAAAATGTATTTAACAGTATGACTATATGAACATATGAGCATCTGAATTTTTTTTTCTCCTACATATTAGCTCACATAATTAGATGTTAGAGCACTCTTGAAAAAACAGCTATGGGAATAAAGGATTGGCACTCAGTGCAGCTAATATAAGGCAATGGTTGTGGTGTAAAGATGCCAGAGAATATAATAAAAAATATCTGTTGTGATCTAAATTTAGTATTATCAGAATCTGGGGAAAATTATGACTGAGAAGTCATTAGGGCAAGAACAAAGTCTAGTGCTGCAGAGAAAATAGCTGATGCCAAGCTATAAGCATCTTTATTTACAGATGATTCAGATCTGAATAGTAGTTTAGAAAATTGCTCTCTAAAAATGGAAACCATTGTCATATTAAACTTCACATGGAAGTGAGAAAACAGGAAACAAGAGCCCCAGTACTGTCGAAGCAGTCCATGTGGACTGGCCTCTCTAGTTATGTTGTTTAAATATATAGACATATATATTTACCAGGGGACAACTGGATTCTCTGCATGTGTGTGTCGTGGTGATGATGATGGGAGGGAAGTTTGGGGAAGTTGGTTGGGGATGGACATTAGGAGAGGCAAAGGGCAAGCAGCCATAGCCAAAGAATACAGTGATGTATGTCTGTGATTTAAGCAATTAGACACTTGTGTTCTTGTAATGAACAGTTGGTTTGCTTAGTGAAAAATAATCTTTTTATTGAGATAATTGAACTTAAAAAGTGTACATGGCAGGAATACAGCTCTGAATGTCACAATTTGGGAAAAGTTCAGAATTTTAACTGGTTTTAAATCCATGGTTTTCCTCTGCCTTTACTTGTGATAAGGGGTTATCCAAAACCCCAGGTTCAAGTTGTTTCAAGATTGCTCTTGTTCCAGATGCTGTCCTGCATTTCTGTTTCTTGGGCTCATAGGTGATATTAAAATTCTCTGTTGCTTTATGTCTTTTGCCTGTTATGGTTAGTTAAGTAGTTCAGTCTGCATGTAGTATACATTTTGGTGAAACTATTTTAAAATTAAATAAATTTCTCAGTATTTCAGAGGTTTTTCAGTAATACCTTCAGTGTTAAACTTTATAGTATACAATCTGTGTATTGGCATTTTGATGCAACTCACATAAAAATGTGATCCACTTAAAATAACAGCAAATAAATGTATCAGAAATAGTCCATGTAATTACTTGAAAAAAAATTAAATAGCTCTATACTTTATGTGACTGTAATACATCTTTAGTTATTTGATGACTATGTGGTCTTACTTTGACTCAGATTAAACTTTGACAGAATTCAGTGTCCATTTTTTGTGAACTGGGCCTGAGCCATTAAGAAATGGAAGGCCTTGACAATACAGCCTTGCCTGTACTATCTGTGGAGTGTATTGAGTGGTTGCAAACTTGTTTGAACTGAGTATTTCAGGGAACTAACTCCTTTTTGATGAAAAAGCTACAGAAAAGTTACAGAAAGGAAATAAACCATCTAATTAATAGAAAAGCTCAAAGTCAGCCCTGTGAAATGAAGGAGAAATCACATCTCAGTTCTGTGAAGTGAAACTTTATTTTGAAAAAGATAACTGACACCAAGTTCATCTTAATTTATTAATATTTATTATTTTTATTATTGTTATTACTTATTTTAATGTCTGTTTTCATGTTTGTACTTGTGTATGGTCAATTTTGTGCAGTTGACTTTGTAGTCAAAACAATAGGTATTGCCCTCATTGCCCTGCAGGTTTATATTTTCAATTGTTTTCTTTCCGTTTAATACTCTCTATTTATGGTTCACATAAAAAAAAAGTCACTGGGCAGCTGGAACATGGTTTTTATTATCTGGCTGTTGTCAGTGGTGGTGTATGAAAGTGTAAAACATCTTCAGTTTTTGTAAGCTAAGGTAATTGTGCAGCAATCTTGATAAGGAGTTCTTGTTTTGACTAGTAAATGATATGGTATGAAATTCATCATCATAGTATCTAAAGTGGGCTCCAAAAAGGGATAATTTTTCATCTCAAAAGCACTTTGAAGTGTACTCTACATGTTTTCTGTAGTATCTCTTGACGAAAGAGCAAATTATAACTGGGATGATGTTCTGCTGCTTGCTTAATGTAATCCTCTAAGCAAAGCCTGACTGCTGCAGTTGAGTGCTGTTTTGCTTGGATCCGTTTGTGTGTCCTTTTTAGCCCTGGAAATCTAAGGCTGGGAAGAGAAACCATTGCTGTAGTTGCTAACCCAGCCATTGCCACAGTTTCTTTTTCTCCTTTGCTGATGGGCCCCCTCTAGATATATTTGCAACTTCTGAATGAGAGAGCTGCTTAGGTGACTGGATCTGGAGAAAACAAATACGGTGTTGGAAGACTTTTTCAACTTTTGAAGGTATTCCCTTAGTAGTGGTCACCAGATGGCACTGTTATATATTATGTGGCATGTTGCTTTTGTTGTCTTCAAGCAAGGCCTTCATAGTTGTTATTGTTATCTGTCATTATTTATGTCCTGAGACAATTGCTTGAGGGGAAATGTAGCAACAGCCGAAGTCACTGCTATGTTACCTCTATTTTGAAGGGATTGTTTAGACTGTGCTGCTTCCAGAGAGCCAGGAATTTGTATGTAGACTGAGCTTACTGGAAAGTGAACACTCTTTGTGTGCTGTTTGTTATGGGCACCACTTCAGGATTTGTACAAATATGTGAGACAAGTCTTGGACCACTGTTGAAAAGTGACAAGTGAGGCTTCAGCTGAACCGTACTATTGTGTTAATATTATCCACTGATAATCTCCTTTTTACACTTGTGTTCATTAGAAGTAGTCAAGATGATGGGAGAGCAGAAGGCATCTCCATGGTGCTCTTATGGGAATGGGGATGGATTTGTATTTTTGTTGAGGTTCTTTATGCTGAGTTTTATGTGGTGTTTTAGAGCTTTTTTTAATAGTGGTTTTTTGTTGTTTTTTTTTTCCCAATATTTGAATTCTTCAAAGTGAAGTAAAACGTAAGTAAAAAAAAAATTACTTTTATGGTAAATACTTTTGTGGGTCTGTGTCAAGTCTTAGTAACAGATTTTAATGGAATGACTGAAAAACTGCTGGACTACTAGATGCTAAAATGTTAGCTTTTACCTGTGTCTTTTGCACCACATGCAAATTCAATTTACTTTCACCAAAAGTAGACATACTTCACATATAAATTCCTTTCAATTTTTGGGTGATTTATAACAGATGCATATGTAAAACAGCACTAAAACACCTCTACTGCAAGATCATGTTTAAAAGATTGTGTGTGAGAAGAAAGTCTTACAGGTACTTACAGCAGAGTATTGCTAGATTTCTTAACTTTTTTGAGAGGTGACAGGGCTAAAAAGAAAAGCCTATTAAAGGAGGAGGGAGCATTTATGTCCCTTCTACTCTTTAAATACTTATCTAGGATGTAGCAAAGAGTGAAGTGCAAGTAATAAGAGAGTATAGTCTGATGAGACCTTTCATAACTGCAAGGCACTTAGGTTTGCTTCACACCTGTGATGTGGGTGGCTTTTATGTGTCTGTTTCTTGTAGGAAAACACTACAGCTCTAGAAATACTGTGTACTCCTTTAACTGCAATACTATATCAAGCTGTGATATCCTGAGTGGCTCAGAGTGGATAGGGAAAATGGTCCTATGGTAAAGTGGACTGTTCCGGCCCTTGATAGAGCATGTTGATATCTCCTGTATTGTCCCTGGGTAAGTCACTGTGTTTCTGGAAGGCCATCTGATACTAATCCACTCTCATCTCGCACCAGGAAAGGGAGGAGGCTATTGGAATATGTTAAAAATCAGAGCTGGCCAACATTCAGAATTTATTCAGTGTGTGTTTCTGGTTGAACTAGGACTAAACTTTTGGGTTTTGTCTCCCCAAGACTTCCCACAAAGTGAACACAGACGAATGACTAACTAACTCTGTAATAAAATACACATCATGCCCACAGCATGTCCTAGCTGTTGTGTTTTGCTCTGCTGGTGGGACTCCAGGGGTTGGTGGGCAGTGCTGGGTCATGGAAGCCTCCAGAGATGGCCTCCCAAGGGCCCCTGGTCAGGCAGTCCCTGCTTATGGAGAAGGGGGCATCTTCTGCTCCCTGTTCAGTAAAGACCCCCTGCTCCAGCCATTAATTTCAGCTCACTTGAAAACATTCCTTACTTGCAAACAAGCTGTAGTTCCCCTTAGAAAAAAATCCTAACTGGATTTTATTAAGGTTTTTAAGTGACCACAGTAAGAAACACAATATAAACAGATGGAGATACAGAAAGTTAGTAAAAAAAATCAGCTGAATAGGAGGAGGAGATTTATTAACATACTACATCTAGCCTCATTTCAGGGTACTTTCCAAACTCTGATTTTGCATGCTGCTTTTTTTGTCTTAAGGCTGAGCTAAGGAGAATAGCAGTTTGAATAATTTTATTTGTGAAATATTACATTTTCTCTTGTATTATCAAAAAACTATTGAAGTCGCTATCAGTGACTTTCCAAAGTTGTATATTAATTCTAATTGAAGAATTCTAAAGGATAACTGATTCCTTAGATCCACACAGCTGTAGGTTTTTCAGACTAGAGGTAGCCAATGAATGTGACAAGTACACTTTTCATCATTTTTTAAATCTGTAGATTAACAACTTAAACTTGGAAAAGGACAGAAGTTTTTTCCGTGTGGGCCACTAAATGACTTTAGAAAATGGAATTCTCAAACTATTATCAGCTGAGGCAGAGTTCTGAATCAGTTAAAAACTTGAGAATGTTACATTTTATTTGAAGAACCCCAATAGCATCCAAAATGTGCAGTTATCTCCTCTGATTCTCATGTAGATTCCACAAAAATTCCACTTATGTTCTTTTCCCCAGGCAGGCTTTTACAAGTTCCAATGAGGTTAACAGACAGCCTATTTAAAACAAACTGAATTAGGTATTTCTCCACACAATAAGAAATATAAACTCTGCAACTTATGGTTAGAAGATGGTATGGATGCCAGAAGTTTACATGGCTTCAATAAAGCAACCATGAAAGAAAATCTTGCTCAGAGCTATTGAAAACAGAATTACATGAAGTTCAGGAAGTCTGAGAATTGCAGATTGCTGGGGAGGAGAGGGTATTGAGGAGGTACCACTGTCTGCTTCTGTCTCATTCTCCATGTTTTTGCTGTTGGCCACTGTCACAGAGCTTAGAGAGGGAGCTTCCATCTGAGATTGCATAGCTATTCTTATGCTGTTGAATACTGTGATAGTTTTACTTCTGAGCTATCAATAAGTAAATACAATGACTGGTTGTGTGGATTAACAAAAATAGCTGCTTTCTAAAACTGCTTTAAAAGACATTTCTATTTTTTTTCCAGTGAGTAGTCCTCTTCTACTTCTTGGATTTGGGATCACTTTGTATATATGATCAAGGCAGAGCTAATCATTATGTATTTTTGAGCTGTTTAACACAGGCATCTAGTGTTTTAATTTGTGTGTGCATTCTTTTCCTCTGACAGTGCTTGTATATTGAATACCTAGACTTTAGAATTGGTTCTACCTTGTTCCTAAGTGTGCAACAGGAGAAGGTGTAAGAATTACTTGCTTGAGCACTCATCAGAGAATTCTTTGTTACAGGAGACTTTTAGGCTGTGCTTTATCAGCTATTGATTAGAGTTCTGTGTTGTTTGTTATGCTGTAATGTCAGCATACTTGGTCTGGTATGGGTTGGTACCAAGATAGCATGCTGTATTTATGAGAGTGTAGTGCTACTCAAGATTTGACAAAAGAGGGCTGAGGCAAGGCACTTTTCCCAACAGAGAGCTGAAAGCAAAAGTGTGAACGGCGTAACTGATCTAATGTGTTTTATTATCTGAGAGGAAGCTTAGTGGCACTTTTACCCGAAGACAGTGAATCCTTTATCATCAGTAACGCCACTGCATCAAGGTGTTACAACCTCTTTTCCTCATTTTTCAAATTGCAATCCCGTTGTTAAAATGTAGACCCCAGGTCCCAGTTCTCCACTTGGGAGGTGAATTTGTCAATTTGCCCTTGGCGTGTAGGTGGAAGCCATTTGAACAATTCATAAAAGAATCTACCCTGGCATCTTTTGGTTGTTTTTGCCAGTAAAATGTTACTGAAGTATTTCATGCAGTTTGAGCTTGTCAGTGGGTGGTGTAATGAATGAATGGATAAGCAAAATTAATTTTAGGCAAGTTTTTAGAGGGAGCTTGAAAAAGTCTTCCAAGATTTTGTGTTAGTTCTTGCCAGAAACCATGACAAGGCTGTACCAAAATATCTTCCCCCCTCCCGTTTAACATGAATGTGAGAGACATGGACTGTAGATCTCAAGTAAATTTATTTCTGAATGAAGATACTGTTCTTCTGTTCTATGTGATACTCTCATGATTTGTTCAATAACTTGCAGATTAAGAGTCAGGTAATAAAGAGGTTTGCCTGGAGGAACTGGTGCTGTATACCTGTCTTTCCCTGGATGGGCAAGAATTCTGTAAATTTAAAATAATCTGCTTATTTTATTCAATGGATTAATTGTTCTCTTCAGTTAAAGACCAGTATCAATCAGTTGATCTCTCCATGGCAAGCTCCTGGAAGGCTACTGCTGAGGTTTGGAGGTGGTAGTAAACTAGTGGCTTCCAGAAGCTTCTCTGCTTTGCTGTGGGCTGTGATGTGGATGGTCTGCACAGAGTAGTTAAGGGTACAATTCTCATATTCTTCACAAGACTGGTGTTGAGTAAGCAATATTTATATAAACATCAAGAACTCGAAAAAATTATGTGGAACAAATATTTATACTGTCAGATGAAATGTTTAATTTCCCTCATCGGACAAATTTACGTGGTGCCAAGTAGTGAGTATTAAAGATTAGAAAAATACTGGGGTTGGTGTGTTCTCTATAAAACAGTTACAATCCTAAAATAGATATATCCTCTCTCTTGTTTGTACTCATCTTGTTACTGTTAAAGTACACACTGTTTTGCTTTAGCACCTGATACTGCTTTTCATGCATTGCTTGCAGTCCCAGTAGAGCTGAAAAAATGAGCCCTTTGCCCAAGAATTGTGCTTACTCCTGATTTCCTTCTTCAAATTTAATTAGGTCCGAAGAATCTGAAACTTTGAAAAGAAAACAGCAACTTATTTTAAGAAAGAACAGAATATTTGCCCCCTTTTTACCTTGTCCTCCATCCAGGTTTCCCCTGCCAGAATATCTCGGCTGATGCTGGCTGCCTGTCACAGTCAGGAAAACCATATGTGGCTTCGTGTTCAGCCAACATTCAGTCATCTCTCCCTAGCTGGCAGGTAGCATGTTTCTGCCCTGGTGGCCATTTTATAGAGTTTCCCTACATGCCACCTGCGTGCTTGCCTTAGGTATTGCACTCAGCTATGGCTCAGCATTCAAGGGTTGGCTTGCAAAGTGACTTTGTCTTCCTTTTCCAACCAACTGTATTTTCCTGCAGCTGTGAGGTTCGAGAGTTAGTTCTTGCTGCGTTCAAGTGAGATGGAGTGGAAAGGTGCTTTTACAGCACGTTTGTGCCTCTCCATATTTTTGCTGGCTGGGGACCTATCTAGATGCTGATTTAGACTAGATTCCATGGCTTTCTCTTTTTCTGCTAAGCCCTACTTTTTTCCAAAGGGTTATCAGAGAGGCAGGGGAGCCAGCCATACTTCTGTCTGCAGACTTCTGGGATGCCACTGGATTCTAGGACTGATGTGTGGGAAGCAGAAGGGAGCTTTCCGGTACCTGTCTTTTCTGATTACATCAGTTTTCATGACCCTCATGTTGTTGGTATTCCCTGATGTACTTTGCAAACCTTTTATTCAGACCCTTTGAGTCTCATGTGTTGAGAATGAAACTTGCACGGTTGACTTCTGCTTCCGTCCCTGCTGTGATGTGTGGATTGAATTCTGTTCTCGTATCATGAGGCACAGATGAATTCATGTATTATAGCTGGATGAGCTGTATATTGTCAGCTGTGTGCTCAGAGGAGCTCTGCTAGACATGCAGCCCAGCATCTCTCTCAATACAGCGCTGCCCAGCTTCCTCCCTTTACATCTCATGGGCCCACCTTGAGGCCTCATACTCAAGGATGGAAAAAATGTTCAGGATATGTTGCAAATACAATCAGATATCTGGAATTGTGATGGGCATTTATTTTGCTGGATAAATTTTTGGAAACTTTAGAACAGCTACAGGACTTTTTCTTGGTTTCTCAGAGAGATAGAGGAAAATCTATACTCCTAGATCTTTGTTTGTTGTTTGAATTAGGAGGAAGATTATCAGATATGAAAGGACTGGGTTGCTTTGTGCCACTCCATTACTGAGAAGAGTTTTGATATCTGTCTGGTTTACTTTGGCAAGGAGATAGCAGTGAGTTCTACAACACCTCCATACGTGCACAAAGTAGCTAAATCTGGCCAAGGAGGCACATAGAAATATTTGAAAATTCCTTTTTTCCCTGTCCATAAGGAAAATATCAACCAGAGCAAATTCTAGGGTTGATAATTTATTAGAATCATCTTAGCACCATTTATGTTCTTCAGTTGTATCATATTATATGATATGTTCCCAAAGCTCTCTCTAACTTAACGAAACATAAAATAAAATTAATCCTTCTTTCAGATACTCAGGTTTTGCTCACTTACTCCCTGTCACCATCAAGTAGTCCTCAAGCTGCTTCTAAACAGGGTTTGCCAGCTGTGATTTTCTCATGCAGAATGCAAGTTACATTTTACCAAAACTTAATGAATACAAAATAATCTGCCCATTGTTAAAAAAAATAATTCTAATAAGGAATAAATAATGTTTAAAGTTTTAAACTTGGAATCTTCATATGACTTAAGGATTCCTTCTTAAATATAGCATCTTTCCTCTACAGGTGCTACTGAAATAAAAATAATGTCACATTTTATATATAGCATAGCATCAGGCAGGAGCATGGAAACTGGGTTTACACATGTAGTAGGCCCATGTGGTGAAAAAATACTGGTGTAGCTAGTTGGGCTCAAATAGTATTGAAATACAATCGTAAATGTGACAGGGTTTTTCAAAACAAGACTTTGTTGTTATTGATATTAAGAGCCACAGCATGAAACCATGGGAAGTCTGGAAATAGATCCATGTTATCTATATAGAGAATGGAATTTTTGGTTGGGCTGTTGTTCACTGAAACAATGTTTAAAGTTCCTTTGCACCTAATAACAAATTATTTGTTACATAACCCCAGCTTTGGGCTTCCAGGTTGAGTCCAAATATCCCGGTGGTCTTTTTGCACAGTTGAAGGAGGATGTCTTACAAAAGGGAAAGCCCAAAAAGTAAAGACACATTTTTACAATTGTCATGGTTAACAAAAAGGTTTCCCTTTCTATGTCTTTTAAATTTTTTTTCCTCAAGTATAAGAGTTCAGGTATCAGCTACGTGTGAGTGTGTTTAGAAGTTGAACATTGTAAAAGTAGCTGACATGGTCTTTCATGATAGAAATATTGCTTCTGGGTAATTAAATGATTTCCAAAGCAACCCAGAGCACAAATGCAAAGTTGCTGTCTCTAGCAGCTGCACTGTTTTTGAGAACAAAATGTACTAACTTTGGGAATCAGAAACTTGATTCTAAGTCTCTTGCTACCTGCTACCAGAAGAAAGATTTTAAACATCCACTGATTGAACCTCAGAGGCAGTATAGAGTGACATATGCATCAGATTTAGGTTTCCAAACTACTGATATTCACGTTTAACTGAAACAGGCTTAATTTGATCTTGAAAAATGAATATGGTGCAAGATTATTTTCTTGTGAGGTAATGTCTTTTCCAAGGTTAAGTTTTGTGTGCAGATCATTGCATACCAATACTAATGCATCCTGCCACAACAGTGGAATTAAAGTCCGTGTGCTGAAGAAGTGAGGTTGGAGCCAGTGGCAGTATGGTATCGGTCCACTGTACTTTCCTGCTCTCCGCCCCAATTTATTCTCTTCTCTGTCCAGATGTGGGATGTGAATAACTGGAAAAGAAGGGGTAGTGCTTGGTAAGCAGAATAGATCCTGTTCTCTGGTGGCTGTAGCCAAAGTAAACAAACTAGAGTAATTGCCACCACAGGCATTTTACAGTAGATCTGTGTTTTTATTGATGTTGTTATTAAACTGCTATAAATGTTGTAGGCTGCTGTTGGAGATGAAATTCCTCCTTCCACCAACTTCTCAGTTGCTGTCTGTCACTAAGTGCTATTAAGTTTATCATCCAGCAAAATCAGACAGTGCAGGAAGCAGTCTGAATGTTAATGTTAACCTATAATAGGTTTTAAATAGCTATAAAGAAAAATCAGACTGCAGTGGGACAGGAAGGCTAGTTTACCTTAACATAAAATAAAGGAGGACATGTTGACCTGATTTACTTAAATGTAGCTATTATGTGCTCTTTAGGGAGGAAACTGGTGTACCAAAGCTTATCCAGACAGGAAAAATGTCCTTTACCTCATTCTACAATGACATAAAGGTTCTTGCTTTAATTAAAGAGTAAATACATAGGTGACACACGTATATATTAATGCAGATGTCACCCTGGCTACTTTTAATATTAATTCCTTCTAGAGTAACAATGGAGCTGTAGAAAAGAGTATTCTGAAATGTGTTACATCTTGTTTAGGTTTGAGCATGGTGCTTTTCTTCAAGAAGTCCAATATGAACTAAATCTGCAATGGAAATGTGTGGGTAATGAAAATGGATTATCTGTCATTTGGGAGTTCCCATACTGTCTAAAACTTTTACAAATGTGTATGGAAAAGTAATGCGTGAGCCCAACTCAACTTCTTCCAGCTCTCTCTGTGTTTTCTTCTGAGCGCCTCTCAGCCAGCAGCTCCTGCCATGCTCTTCCTGCCAGCATTTGAAATGCAACCACAACAGAAAGCATGTGGGTCCCTTAATGTACAGGGAGGCATAACCAAACTGTGTAGTAAAGTCAAGGACAGGTCACAGGTGTGTGATGGAAGCCCAGTGCTGAAGAAAAAAAATTGTCTGGTTTTCTATGGTTGCTTTGAAATTTTGGAATAGGTCATGGTGAATGACACGTCTGCTCAGAACCATTATAATGTGAGGCTGCAATCTGTGCGAGATATTTTTGGAGTTGGGGAGAGAACTGGTTACTGGCAACTTCATGTGCCTCATTTTGCTCCTTTGGGACATCTGAATTGTGAATGTCATGGGGCCAGCAGGGTTTGGGACAGGAGAGCTGTCTTCGATCGCTTAAAGCTAGAGAGACTCTAGCCTGGGTCCAGGTGTTGGCTTTGTATCTAATCTCTTTGGAAATTTTATATGCATTTTCTCAAAACAGATTTTTTTTGCTCTTTCTGTACCTCGTGAAACACAAAAATCTGTAGACATAAAAGCTTAAGCACAGTTCTAATACATTTTATTAAAAACATTAAACAATTGTTAACTCATACTAACCAGTCCTAATACATTATTTAGCTAATTCTAAGAATCCAGTTAATTGGTTAAATTATTCTTAAGCAAACAAACACAAAACCCAAACCAAAAGAAAAACAAACAAACAAAAACAAAACAGGAGATGTACCATGATAAATCAGGCATATTGCTTGGGTTAGTCTCCTTAAAGGAAAATCAAGATTATTACCTACAGTCTCAAACAGTTTTAGGTATTTATTGAGGAATTCAGGATTGTATTCTTCCTGAAAGATAAAGCTGTTCATTCCCTATTTAGCTCATCAGCTTCCTTTTTTTGTTGGCATCATCCAGCGTTGCACACAACACATTACCTTCCCTATTATTAGTATGAAGATGCTATGTTCAGTCTTTGTGTATCTGGGTGAAATTCAGGATCTGAGGTATAAGGAGGTTAGAGTAGATGGTATGATTGTTTTCTCTGGCCTGTGGCATTAGATGTTTGTGTTCTTTCAGAATAGCCCGTATGGGGACCAGGCTGGAGCAGTTCACCTCAAGATCTGCACCTTCTTAGCTGAGGGGGCTTTACAATTTCTTGAGACGTCCAGATTAATGATTAGAATCTAATTGAGACTCAACTTTAATATGAAGCAAGGGTTATGCAGAAAATGAAAAGGTTAATTCCTAGTTTTGTAGTACGTCTTAACTTAGAAGATGTTAAAAAAAGTTTTATGTGGTTCTTTTTAGATTTGTTGAATCTTCCCAGTGTTGTTTCTAGTGCTTTCCATGTTGAATTTTATGAACATTTATGCATACTCACATGAAGGGCAAAAACTGCTCTGGCAGACTCCACCAAGAAAGACTGGTACTTATAGTTGGATTGCAGTTTAAACTGTTTTTGTACTCTAGACTTTAGGCATATAGTGAGGCCAACCTTGAAGCAGGATTAGGTTGTGAATGGTGTTGACATAACATCTTTTGTTTTCTAAGCTTCAAAATGTAGACAGGTTTTCCAGGTGCTAGCAAATAGAAGCAGGACTCAAGTACACTTGGGATTACATATGAAGCAGATTTTATTCTCTCAAACCTACAAAGCTAAGAATGAAAGCAAAAAAATTCAGTGGTTTTGCTCCTAAATCCATAGAATTTTGAAAATTTACTTTTAGGAAGATGTGAGTTATGAAAAAAAGCCTTTAAAACTGTAATACGTGAGGTAATCTGTTAGCAGTGACCTAGTGAACAGCTAATAAAGGTTGTAGTGTTTTAAGAGTAGATTACTCCATAAATATTTTCATTCTAAAAAATCTCCCAAAGTAATGCCACTGAGGTCAATGGAGTTGTAAAGTCAGGGAAACTCAGACAAGCCAGTATCTGTTCTCAGTTACATTGACATGAACTGGGATTAACTTCATTTAAGCGAGCAGTTTAGTACTGATAATATGTCATAGCAAAGCTCCGCTCACCAAGAGTCGGTCCTTCTTTGTATCACTCTGCTGATGTAATTTGGATTTATGTAGCTTCCTGTTGCTTTGGTAAATGTTGCCTATATCAGATACATGTTTTTTTAAGTGACAGTGGAAGAAAAATATGACACAGGCAAATTGCTTACAATTTCTGTGGTTTTAGACAAGCATCTTCATGGTAAGAATGAAGCAAGATGTAAGCAAATGGAATGATATTAATGTGAAATGAGCCCTTCTAGTGCAAAGAAATCTGAACTCTTAGATTTTGTTGTGGTTTTTGTTGTTGTGGTTTTTTTTAATTCAACTTAAAATGTTAGCAGGTAATGGTCGGTGAGCTTGTTCTTTGACATAGCATAGAGAGTTTGTTGTACATTATGTATGCAATATACAATTATACCTCTACTAAGGTTTTGTCTTTAAAATACTAGTGGTTTGAGTATGTATTTATCCAGTGTCTGGTGTTAAATAAGCTGCTCAATATGTTTGTTTTTGAAATCAGATTATTTAAAATTGTAGATTATATTCTTAATTATTCACAAGCAGATCAGTGCTGATTTTTGTGATAGATCATGTTTCAGGTTGGGATATTCCTTCTAGCTCCTTAGTGATGCTGCTTCAAGTGTCAAGAAAGCTTTGGAAGCAGTGGGAGAAATGAAGGGGAGTCTGTATGGCAGAAGGAAAAGTGGATGAGAATGTTATTTGACCTGAGTTCTCACATACAGTCAGTGGTAAATGTAGTTTTGAAAAAATACAGCTACATGGAACTCTGATGATAGGTGAAATTTCATTTTATTTTTCTTTGCAGTGGAGTCAGGGAAAAGCCACATTCTTCTGTTTATATATCAGTATTATAACAACAGGAACTTTTGCGTATTTCATGTACCCACTAGAAAAAAAACAGTAATAAAAAGGGAATGATGATAAAATGCTGAAGAAAGAAACATCAGACATTTCACAGTTAATTTCACTGCCAGGTCTTTCAGCAGTATATGAAATGTCTATGTTCTAACTCAAATAAACAAATTAGAGTGTGTAAATCAATTAGTTATGTGCTTGCTTCATTCCAAGAACCCATATCCAGGCCAAAATAAATTTAAATAACAGAATTGTATATATTTTTGGTCACTTATTAACAACTTTTTGTGCCAGCTGTTTGCTTATGATAATTAGAAGTGGTAACAGTTTTCTGAATTCCATGTCTCTGTGTGAGAAATTATAGATTTGTTTTGTTTTATTCTATTGGTTTGCATTACTGTATTTGATTTAATTTGCTATCTGTAAGCTCCTTTTGAAGGAGTGCACAGCAAACTCATGAAACCAAATTGAAACAACCCAAAATATCTTGAAATTAATTTTATAATTTATTCTAGAAGCTGGGATGAATGAGAGAAAAAGTAATTTGTTGATTTTAATTTTTAAATATTTAGGAATGTTTCTTCCTTGTGAAAATTAAGTTAACATTGGTGTGATAGAAACTGTAGCTACTTAGTTTAGTAAGTAAGATTAGTTAAGATTAAAATCTTTTTACAGTTTAAATGCATTTTTCATTTTCTTGTGAACTGTAAGAAGAATGCTTTATTGGAATTGTTAATTTTACTTCAGCAGTAAAATGGGAATAAGTTGGATTTTTATGGATTGCATTCTGTAGGATACTTGCGCTTTTTTAGTCTTCCAGTAGTTTCTTTCAAGTTTTTTTAACATTTATATAAAAGATGAGATTCAGAAGGAGCAAAAAGAAAATACAGAACTCTCCAACTTAAAGCTATTGCATGGGGCAAACATTTAATTTTTGAGAGTTTCTTAAAATATTATATCCACTGTGATGACCTTAGAGTAGAATATGACAGGCTTCCCAGATCAGGCACACCTCCAGCTATAGGCTTTCTTCAGGCACAGGGAGGTGATGGCCCTTCAGAAGTCCATTACAGCCTCAGCATGTATAGTGTTTTCCAGAAAAACATTGTCTGACGAAACAATATTAGAGTAATAATATTTGTGGGTTTTTTTAGTGCATTCTATCTTTCTTTAAGGTAGTAGAGGATCAGACAAACACTAAATAGGAAAAAGAATGTTGGGTGTGCTGCTGAAAGTATTTCTGACTTTCTTAGCTTGGTGCTCTTCTTCTGTTGCTTTCTACAGAAAAGCTGGCTCAACTTTCCACCATAGAGACTTCCCTTATCTATGTCCAAGTTGAGGAGTGCTGAATGTCAGATGTAAAGTGAGATCAAATAATGGAATAATTGAGGCTGGGATGGACCACAGGAAGTTGTCTGGTCCAAGCCCAGTCAAAGAAGAGCTGACTTTGTAGTTAAATTCAACTTAGAATTCAGTTGCAGTTGCCTGGGGCTTTCTCCAGGCAAATCTTGAATAACTCCAAGGATGGTCATTTCATAGCAAGGCAGGTAGTTCCAGTGCTTGTCCACCCTTTCTGTAAGAGGTGGGGTTTTTATCCCTGATACCTGATAGTAATTTCCCCTTTGATCTCATGCAACTCTGGTCCATTGTCCTCTTGTCTTCTGGTAAGGGTCTGTCCCTATTTTATTGTACCCAGTGAAATGCTCTGGCTGCCACACCATGACTGTACCTGTGCTCTGTTCCCTCCTGCCTGCATTGCAGAGGATGTTGAAGGGTTAGTGAGTTAATGTCTGCACAGGGTTGCAAGCATCTGCACTACTTCATAAATACAGATTATTTAGCTGCTGTGTCAGTCACCTTGCTGTGGTAATTTGATATTACTCTTGAAACAGCTATTCTTTAGAAAGAAATTCCTAGGCTAACAGGAGATGGGAAGGAATGTAAGGTACCTTCCTATGTAAAATGGAAAACACACAGCAGCAACCACATGAATTGCATCAACATCAAATTGTTCCACTGCCAACATTGTGGATATTGCTGCTCCTTAAATTATTTTATACTTCCAGCCCAAATCTTTGGTACCTCTGGAGTTGTTGCTGAATCTTTTCCAGTCATCCAGAACCTTGTAACTTAATATGCCCACGTTGTAAAAAAATGGTGGTAAAATGCAGGTTTAATAAAGAATTGCATAAATAAGGAGTAGTGAAAGGTGTCTGAAACTTGATATTCTGGCTAGACACTAGAAAAGATGCTGGAATTCAGTTTGGTAATGAGTTTGTAGACTGAGATTAGTAAAACCATTTCCTAGACACTCTGGGAAAGCAAACTCATTTAGACATTAGGAGTGTTATGGCTGCTGAAGTAAAAATATGGATGTCGGTGGCTGGAATAACAACTTCTTATGGCTAATGATCTGAATGTTTGAGCTGTTCAACATGCACAACATATAGAAAAGGTAGGATATGACTTTCTCAGTGCCTCTACATTTGGTATGCACTTGTTGCCATGTTAATTAAATTGCAATGCACTGTTCCTATAACATTAGCAGATACAAGAGCACTTAAAGCCTTTTGCCAGACCATAGAAATTAAGCCAAAAGTTACATTTACTGTATACAGGCATTTTCCTCTGTCAGAACCTCATTTTGTACATATCAAAATTTCAGTACTGAATTCAGCCTCTTTGGTATTTGGATACGGGTATCCAAAACCCAGAATGGAACTGAGACTTGCCTTAGAAGCTTTGTGCTGACTTAACTATTACAGGACATTGGAAAGATCGGAATTTTCAGGGAATTAATAACTCAGATTTTTCAGTATTGTTTTTTCTTCCAGAACTGGAAAGAAAAGACAAGAGTGAGTTCTGATCTACTAACTTTCTCAATTAATTTGTTCAGTTTTCATTTTGCTTACATACTGCCCAGCACTTACAAGACTGACGCTCCACCAGTTTTGAAAGGTGGAATTTCCAGTCTCTGAAACAGGAAAAAAAAATATGGAAAAAAATAAGTCAGAAACCATCATAAAAACAATGAAAATATTTATTTACCAGCAGAAGTCTTAACGCTCCCATCTTCATCAGGACAGAATCTGGAAGGCTCTTTGAGTCTGGTGACCAGCAGGGCTTTTGCATTTCTGCCTCTCATCTTTGTGGAAGAGTTAACAGAAACATTTATTGCCACAGTCAGGATGCTTATGGTCTTCAGCCTCTCTACAGCGAGCTGTGACTTTTTACGAGCTAATGTCACCAGTATTTAGACAGTCTGTATGGCAAAGCTGTCTTGGATTGTGGACCTGAAGAGTCCTAGGCTCTTTGATTCCAGGGTCTTGTAAGAGGTGATACTGACTTAGAGCCATGAACTCAAAAGAGACATTGGGATTCCTGTCTCTAGATTACAAGGGAATCTAACAGGAAACCAGGCAAACTGCTGATATTCCCTCACTTATTTTTTATTTTACTATATCGTGTTTTTTAGAAAAAGTAGGTTTTTTTCTGCTCAGAACTTCTTTCATAGTGAAACCAAGCATACTTGCCTGTAGGTAAGGCTGGGAAGAAAATTTTCAGATGCGCTGCTTTTCATTTAGAAATGTTCTGAAGCCCTTTTTAGCAGCAAAGTACAGCAGGCATGTACATTTCTTCTATGTCAGCAGGAAAGGAAGGATGTTGGCCATGATTCCTATGTTAATCTGCAGTTAAGAGACTCTGGTTTTCTAATTAGCAGTTACAGTGTTCTGGCCATGCCTCCCATTGAAGAATTACAGGTTTGTCATGATTCATCTCTATTTCCCATTTGTAGGCGGTTATTTGATACAGGAAACTGTAGGTTCCTGTTCAGTTTCTTTATCTATTAGTATGTTATATTCTTTGATTGTGAATAGGAACAACCAAAATGCCTATTCCCGAATTTTTCACAGCACAATGAAATACATGTTTGTGGTAGGGCTACATTAACAATTTGATTTTTCTTCTTAAAGATTTTATTCTAAAATTGACCTCTGGATTTGAAAAAATGTGATCCACAGCCAAAAAATGTGTTTTGCCATCTGGATAAAATAATTCAAACCTGGAATG
Source organism: Apus apus (assembly GCF_020740795.1). NCBI lineage: Eukaryota > Metazoa > Chordata > Aves > Apodiformes > Apodidae > Apus > Apus apus. Next base: position 49,604,380 of record NC_067285.1, on the reverse strand, counting down.
TCATAGGCAAAATAGTGTACTTGTCTCTTCTCACTATCTGGAGAATCAAATCCTGGCTTTAGTCAATTAAAATGAATTTGCCCTTTTGACAAATTTGTCACACGATTTGGTATGATTATCCCGTTCTCAAAGGAAGCCTTGCTGTGTGTAACTGTTTACCTCTAAGGCTAAATTCAGGGCAGATTGGTATCTGTTGGGAGATTTGTAAGGTATGCCAGCACCAACCCCTGTCCTCACCATTTCTGGCTCCAGGATGGATAGAATTTTATTTTTTTTTCTGCCATAAATGTAAAAGAAACTGAAATACAGTATTGAATTCAATGGATCTGCGCCAGTTTAACGGCAGCTGAAGATCTGGCGTAGGTTTTACGTAGAAATGCAAGAAGCATACGTGAAGAAAGGATTTGTGTTCCTAAATATAGGCTGCCCTGAAAGTTCCAAGTCTAAATTTCTCTTTAGCCCATACAGCAAAAGTATCAAGATGCAACTTTTTGAATAAGCATTTGTAATGGTCAAGAAGCACAGATTGAAAGACCTTCTCTTTTCAGGTTCTTAGAGATAAATTTATTGAAAGAGGAGCACTCCTTCTAGACAGCAACATCAATCTCTAGATTTATGTATGCTTGCATGTATAAAAATGCATGTCCATGTAAGTGAGACATACTCCTACAGACATTCACATGTGTCTAAAACATTTGCAGCTTATGCACAGATAGGATTTGTAAATGCTGAGATACAGAAATCACAGAAGTTTCATTATAGACAGTTTTATCGCATCTCTTTACATAAAATTTCAAAAACAAGTGCTAATGTTGAAATTGGCTATTAACCAAAATGTTTGCTGTCAAATTAAGTGTTCCCATCTGAGATGATAAATGGAGGCTACATGGCTATAAGCTGTGGCTTATGAAAAATAATTCTTTGACATCTGGCTGTAACATCTGGTTTTATAATTGCTGCTCCAAAGCAAATGGAATATGTACTTAAAGGGTTTGGTTTTAATTAGTGTTCAGAAGCATGTATTTCTGCATTGTGTAACTATCATACAGTTACTGAAGTCTGAAAGAAAATATTTTAGCTCACACCAACACCTGCAGGTATAAAACCATATAAATACTAGTGCTTTACCAGTTTACACTCGGCAGCACTAAACAATGTTCAGGGAGAAAGGGGGAAGCATAATTTTAGCACCTGTTCACTGAATCCCAAAACAATACTTAAGGGAATACTTCTTTTCTCTTCAGGACTAAAGAAAAATGAGCCTGGTCGTTTTATAATTTTATTACCATTTTATTTCTATGTATTTAAGTTAAAGACAGTAAGGAGCGCAGTGTCAGAAAGTTGTCATTACTGAGCAGTTAAGAGACTCATTCCTTTTTTTCTTGCCTTTCTACTGCTGGTGTCTTTAATATTGTGAACTGTTTTAAAAAGTTAAAATGGTCTTACATCTTAGTAGCCCTTGCATACAGGACTACTCTCTGGATGAACCTTAGTGACTAATCACTTCCCTTCCTTTATTACTTTTTCAGAATAGGTTTTGCAAGCCACACACAAGCTCCTGCTGTGTTTGGTAAATTTTTTATATCACCATTGCACAGGTGAAGAGATCTAGTCATACATTCAAACAATATTATTAATGTTTATTTTCCCGGCATTACAATAGCAGCTCACCATGTGTGTGAATTGCTTCAGGCACATAGTGCAAGATCCACTGCCTTGAAAAGTTTATAAAGAAAGCAGAAAAAAGAAAAAACACAAGAGCAAAATGCTTGTTTCAACCATAGATACATAGCCTTTCCGTTTCCCTTTTATCGAGCTAGTTATCACTGCATCTAAAAGTGCATGCTCTGCAGCATGAGCTTATTTTATTGGTTGTGGGAGAGTAGGTCCATACCTGTAGCTGGCAAAGACCTGCCAAGACATAAGTGCTATTGTTTTCAGTCCTATAAACTAGTGATGTTTACAACATCAGACATTTTATTGATGGATCAGTATGGGATCAATGAAAAGTCTACACTCCTTATTGGAATGTATTTCCTATTTTTAACCAGACAGTGTTTTCCCAGGTTTTCAGTGACTGTTTTTACACAGCTCAGGCTCAGCCTGTGCTGTAAATTTTCCTAGGTTTATATATACTAAAAGGCAACAGAGAAGATAGTATCTGCCCCTCCCCTGCTACTAAGATCTTGTTGCCAGCAAAATGCCTTGGGTAGTTACATCTCAGCGGTGAAGTAAGCCCTGTTGTTACCTTTGTTTATATCTTTAAGTGACTGGTGTAGCTTTTCCAGCATGTTGTCTCTCAACGCAGGAGTCTCCTGGCAAAGATTTGTTGGCTGACTTATTCTTCATTGTAGATATGCCTTAACCCATTCTATTTTCCAGCAATAAAAATGGCCTCATTTTTGAGAGCATGTTAAAACTGTCATGAGTACTCACACTGTCAGACATATGAATTATAGATTACAAAGCTTCTGTCTTTTCCTGTGTAAATTCCTCATCTTTGAATGTTTATTTGATTGTATATTGAAAAGCTTAGCTTTTTAATAGTAAACTGGGGTTCTTAATAGTACTGAGATTTATCTCGTAAAAGTCCACATGCTGTTACTCATGGGGATTTATGAGAAGTAGCTTGATACTGAGGAAGATCTGTAAGTTAAGAAAAAAAAATGGGCAGGATATACATGAGGTTTTCATTTCAGTGAAGCTGGTCAGTTGTTTTTTTTTTGATAGGCCCTCCTCTAGCTCCACAGACAACCCAAAAGTCTGAAAGGTTCAGGATTTCCAATAAATGTGCTTCTGCTATGAATGATTTTTATCCTTTAAGTTTTGCAGTGATTATACTCTCCTCTTGCAGACTTTTAAATTTTTGGCTTCTTCAGTCTACCTAAAAGCAGGGCTGGAAAGAAAGGGATGGTTTCAGAGAGTTTAACAAGGAAAGTGCTCTGTTGTGTTGCCAGCAGCTCTGAATAGTAGATGTTGTTTCCCAGCTGCATGAAATATATACATTTTATTTTACAGTACACAAAGATAAATTTTTCATAGCTTCGCAGACAGACCAATTAAATGCAGTTCAGACTTGCTGGGTCAAGGATGGTCCATGTTACTGTTGAAGCCTTCCTAGGATTGACAAAAGTACTTCCTGAAGTTTTCTTCCACTGCAGAAAGAATACCCTTCCCTGAACAAAGTTCAATTGCTTTTCTTTACGTTTATCAGGATAATTACTTAGGATTAACTTTTAAGTATTCATCAGAACACAGAAGCTGAAACATGGCATTCAGCTGGCACCTTGTCTCCAGCCAGACAATACTGGCTATTAACAAGTGGAAGTGCAATAAGTCCTTTGGTAGATAGTTACAGAATGACCTGCCTATAAGGAACTATAGTCTTTAATCCTCATTTCTCAGAGGTAACTGAAGGATGCAGAAGAATACAAAGTCCCTTTTTTGTTGTGGTTGGTTTATTTTGTTTAAAAATCCTATATAAAGATGTCCTTTTCTCCATAAATTGTTTTTGAAAGATCAGCTTTGCTAGGATTATTGCAGAACATGCACCTTCTAAAATTGCCCTGCTTCTTGGATCTTTCATAGGCTGTTCCAGGTAACGGGAACTTTCCAGTAAATTTTAGCAAGAAACTTTTTAAAGAGGTATCACTGTACAATCAAATGAACAGTGCTACTTCTCTAGTTCTTTTCACTGCTGTCTATTTTAAGAGAGATGGTAAAGAAAAAGATCTATTTTTATTGATCTTGTCATTGCAAATTTCCACTTTACAGAATTTGAAATCCTTAAATAATAAGTACAATAGGTGAACTATATGCTATAGGAAGAATTGCATTCCAGGTGCATGTCAGGATCTTGTTAGCCTCCATCCTTACATGGCCATACTTCTCTGGTTAATTTAAAACCTCTTTTCATAGTCTGTTCTTTAACCCAAAGTATAGCTGACTATAAATTTGGATGAGTCTCATTTGCTTACAGCTCATGTAATATACAGCCAATGCAAAAGGAAATATAAATTATTTTGGTAATAATCTGGCCTTCCTACCTCCCTGTTTAATCCAGTAGACCATATGTGTATTTCTCTTTTAAGTCACTCCAAGAATATTTCAGAGAAAGAGAAAAGGAGGTCATAAAGCATCATAAGACCTTGACTTCAAAATTATTTTCAAATTAGACCAGTTCAGAACATAATGATAACAATGATAGGTTTCATCTGCCTGACAGTGAACTCTAGAATAGAGGAACAAAAATCTGAAGATGTTTTTTTGGGGTGTATTTTACAACCAGAAAGCCCTCACTTAGTGTGTGTGCACAGTTGTGTGTGCTTGAATAAGTATTATTTCACCTTTCAAACTGGTGAGGTTTTAGGTTGACAGCCACAATCTATTATTTATTGTTTTCATTAAATATTGAAAGTTTATTTTACTACTGTAGTGAATTATTTGGTTAACATTCAATCTTATTTCCTGTTCGAGTAATGTGCAGCAAAACCCACTGCACTGCTCTGCAACCTGGCAGCGATCCTACGTCTTTTAAGTCCAAATTTTGCACTTAAATTGCAAAACTACTCTTCCTAAGCTATGGCTGTTTTCTTCTTTTATTTTTGTATTTTTGATGCCTATTTTTCCCAAAGGGAAGAACTGGTGTTATGATATGCACGAGTCCTTAGGGAGATGTTTTATTTATAGATGCTGAAATGGTAAATGTAAATTATTTCTGCTGTATAATTATACTCGATTGATATGGGATTTTATACATCAAATACACTTTACAATACAGTAGAAAATATTCATTGTTATCCAATAGAATTAAGAGTGATAAAGGGAATATGTAGGATAAGCATCAGAGACTAATAGCAAGTGGCTGACATAGTGGAGGAAGAGATGTGAAGTCAAGTACATGCAATAGAGTTTTAGATGGCTCAAGAAACAGTACTATTTGCAGTTATTTCCTATGAGTTCAGCTTTTATTTGGGTATGCATCAACTCATTGACCCTGTAGCTAATTAAAACTCTAATGCTTTTAATTTTGATTTAAGAAAAAGAATGTATTCTTTTCTGATGTGGAGGTGGTACTCAGCACACAAATTTCAACCATGATGGAGAAGTGCTGGCACATTTTTCAGTGAACTCTAATATTTTACACTTGGGTCACAGTCCTTCTCTGTGTCTATGAAGCACCTGATAGAGCAGAGCTCTGATTCTCAATATGAACTTTAGGCATTATCACAGTAAGAATAAATAATAAACAACTCAATGCTATTTTTATTCCTAATCTTATTCTATGTACTTTATTATTCTTTTATGTTACCTATATCCTATTTAAACATTATTATGGGATTTTTCCTGTCTTTGTGCTTAGCACACAGAGGGAAAAAATCTTTCAGGAACTGGCTTTTGCTTCCTTCAAGGCTAATTGAAGCCCTGAGAATAACAGGAGTTCAAGAAAGTTAGGGAGTATACCACCATAACACCATTGGTTTGAAATCTAAAGCTATGTTTGTATTACTTTCTTGCTGTAAACATTATCATCACTTCCCAGCAGTCTTTCCCCATGAACATTATTGCCTGAGAGAAGTAGCTCTCTGAGCAGCCACATCCCTGGGTTGTTTGGAGAGCTTGCAATGACTGTCTGAGCCCATGCCCATGCTCAGTGTGTGTGCAGCTGGTGTCTGCTTTTGCTCATGTATTCCCTATGCCAGGAATATAGGCCTAACACCAACAGACATTTAGAGTATTTCCCCAATCCTATGTCCTTGTGCATACAACAGCTGGGTGATAAAGACAGGCCCTAGAATTGCTTAGGCAATTTTCAAAGGAAAATATTTTCCTCCCTGGAAAATGCAGGTTATTGAAATCCTAACTGCTTACAAGTAAAAGATAGTTTTAAACAGCATCTGGTAAAACATGTATTTTTAAGTATACCCGTGTCTGTTTCTGAATCAAAATAAACAGTTAAAATTACTTTTTTCCTTTGGACATGCAGACTCTAGATAATGGAGATACCAGTTCAAAGTGGAAGCACCAGTTTTTAAAATGAGCTGATGAAATTTTTGTTAACCTAAACCAATGCCTTCCTTTACAATGATTATTTCATTCATCATAATTTTCTAGATTTTTACTTCTACGAATGGAAAAGGAAGAAGTCTTGAGCCCCATTGCTAAGAAGAGAAATGCCTTCCTGCCCCGCTGCCTGCCGTGGGTTGGACAAGCTGGAGCCATGTTCCCATCCTCCCTTCCATGGCACAGGTAACACTAAGGGGTTTCAGTGCAGGACTACCTATTTAGCCATCACACCTTAAAATCCACCCTGCTGGCTCAGCATTCCTCTCCCTTTCACCCAACTGCAGCTGCTTCACCTGATGGGCCTGCACTTTTTCCTCCAGCATTTGAAATATACTTTGTTTTTATTTATAACCCTCACTGGAACATAATGTCCTTGGAAACCAAAGCAGCTCAAACTCTTTTCTAAGAACCCTTGAACATCTCCCTTTTGGGCTTAAGTGGAAAGTTGCCATTTTCCATGTTAACTAAAAATGCTCTGTAGGGAACAATCCTACATCTGCAGGGGCAGACTATATGTGTCAATGCAAATCTTTTCCTTCTTTGACTTCTGTTGTTCTCAGTCTGTTTTGCTAAGGCATTTCAGTCTCAACTTTCTTCTAAATGAGGAATTCATGAAGATGAGAACTTAGTGTAAAAAGAGTAAAAATGTGTAAGGCTTTGAAAACCCCTATCTGTGTTGACATCTAGATATGATGATAAAAAAGATTATTATTTTTAATTTCATATTTATATTACTACTTAATGTAAATAGATTATTTATCTAGAACTGAGGTCCAAAAACCACTATTAAAGAATTTGTTTGGGGCATGCCCTGATGCTATGATATAAGTAGACAGAGCTTGAGCAAGAAAACATGCTTCTAGGAAAGAAAAAATTGCTCTTGGTCAATTTATAAGAACACAGTTGGACAAAGAATCAGTTTCTTGTCTTTGATTCTTCTTTTATTCAACATGTTGAAAAAGTGGTAGCTAAATATTTCAGAAAAAAAGTGTAAGGGAGCAAGAGCTGCATACACTGAACAAGAGCACATGAGAGTGTATTAATTGTTGAACAAATGGAATTTTTAGACCACGGAAATTCATCTGGAAGGGAGTGTATTTTCTTAGACCATCCAAATAGGTGGTGTTAGCATGAAGTGGCCAACAGCAGAGATGCAACCTTTGGATCTAAAGGCACTTAGTGGAGCAGTTGCAACAGCTGCAGTGATGTCTGGTGGATGAAGCTATAGCTTATCAAGCACTAGGCAGTGTGGTGGTTCTGGGTCAGTTGTTCCCCTCCAAAGCTTGAGCCTTTCATGTTGTATTTGAAAATGTTTGACATATTGCGCTAGAACCAGATTCCAAAAAGATTCAGTTTTGATGTTACCTTGAAATACAGTTGCTCATGAATTATTATAAAAATAATAAGCCACCTGAATAATAGTTAATCCAGCAAAAAGGCTAAATTTTGTCCAAAAGTATTTTAATTGCAGAAAAACTTTCGGTTTAGCTGATGTCTGAAATCAGAAGAAACACCTGAAAATACTTGAACAGAATGTATGCAATGAATTTGAGTAATGACTTTACTGTTGCTGTTGCAGTCTGTCTTCAGATAAAATCAATATAGTTATTTCTAGAGATGTGGCTGGCTAGATTATATTTTAACAAAACAATGAAAGAAGTGCAACTGTTGCTGTGTGATAACTTTAGACTTACTTTTAAGAGTATTAAGCGTCATAATGTGGAAAAAGAAGGAAAATGGAACTTACAGTAAAAGCTCTATGGAGTACTTACAAGAGTAGGACTCGGAAGGAAAGGAGGAACTGATTAAAAATAGAGTTTAATTAGATATTAATTTGAACTCAGCACAAGCAAAATTTTTTTTCCCTGTGTTGTGAAATTCTTTGACTTTATAAAAATGTGCCTGAATCTGTGTTAGGATGACCTCAAGAGAGAAGCCTGGCACAATGATATTTAATTAAAACAAATAAAAAGCTAATTAGACTATAAGGTTTAAATTTTTTTTCTCCCAGAGTTTCTGAGGGTTTTTTATTTTAATTTGTTTGTGTTTTTGTAATGGTATTTTCCTGCCACAGCATAAAGAGGAGAGAGATCTTGTTCAGAGGAACATGTGATGCTATAGCTGCTTGGAGTCCATATGATGGTACTAGAAATAGTTATGTTCTCAAGCTGTTCTGGAAACAGGAGATCTTAGTTTTTGTTCATGTTTCATAATCCCTTTGCCCATAGAGCTGTGCTGTGGCCGTGGGAAAAAGATTAAACTGAGGGTCAGTAGTTTGTCTGGTCTGTCCTGTATTCATTTGCCACAGAGAGGCACCTCTTCTCTTCTCTGCTGCTCTGCAAAATATTCAAAAGCATAGTCCTTTGGAGTTTTAAAACCCATTGAGTGTATGTCTTCATGTCAGTTGTGCTGCTTAAATTTACAGCTATACTGAATACAGTCTCCCACTCTACTGTGCTGAAATATGTCTGTTCATGAGTTTAGTTCACAGGGATATACATTTTGCAGCTGGAGACTGAAGTAAATGTTGACATTCTTATGCATATACAGTTTCCTCTTAGTATTCCTGAAATCAGCATCTGATTCGTTCCCTTCACCCCCAGAAAAAAAACCAAAACCCTAACACCTTCCCCAGTAAAACTGCCTGCCATTACAAAAGGAAAAATCTGTATATACTTGTTAAATAGCTATCCCAGCAGACTTCTCAGGCAGAAATGTAATAGCTACATACAAAGAAAAATTACTCAGGTACATAAAATAGGTTTATTTCAGGAGTTTTGTTATGTATACTCAGGATTATGAACATATCCAAAAGTATGAAGGCAGTCTTTAAAATTTATTTAAATTTATCTTTTTAGATATGTAAAAAAAATGATCAGAGGGAACTTAGTTTGTAGTTTGGAATAAATATTGAGAGTCATAAGAGACTTGCTTTAAAATTTCTGGTTTGTTTTAATTCCTTCTTCATCAAAGTTATTTTAGTGAGCAAATACCCTAATGTCTGTCTCCTGATCCGGATATCCTAATGCATTTGAAATGATACAGTTGTATTTGCAGCTGGTGTAATACTTACATCTTGCAGGGAGGTTCTTTTTGAAGCAATTTCATCAGCTCTTTTTAAGTACTGTGAGTTGCTTTAGTAAAAAAATTGTAGGAAAAGATTGATTACTACATAAGGTTTTTACTGTTATAAGTTCTATTCTTTTTTCTTTCCTGAGGGGGGAAAAAAAAAATAAATCTATTCTTGGTTGCAAGGTGCTGTGAGGAGTTGGAAATAGTGCATTTCAGTGTGAAATTCTAAGAGTATTACTTTTTATTATATTTAAAAATAATATATTTAAAACTGTACCACTACTATGCTTTCAGAATCCAGTATACAAAAGTATCACAGGAGCCAATGCAGGGGTAGAGTATGAAAGGAGTAGCATGGATGGAAAACATGATTTTCAGTTTTGGGGTTATTTTAGCACAAGCTAAATTGAGGACTACTTCATGTTATATGAGTGATGAAATAATCCCTGTTTTGTAATATCATAATTATGGCACAGCGACAATTGAAGGAAATGTTAGTATGAGAATGGTAACTTAAGTATTTGGAAAATAAGCTATTAAGTGTCAACACTGAACTGAGGTCGATGTTCACGCTTTTTAAGATCAACCCTCTGTGAGCCATTGCATATTTTTTTTATTTATGTCTTAATTGAAAAAATAGATGTTTTTAAAGTCATGAAACACTTACGGAATGTATAAAAGGAGTCATAATCACACCCAGCCAAAAATTCGCAGTAGAAGACTCTCAGCTTCACTTGTTTTCCAAGAATATAGTGGCATTTCCACTAACAAAACTAGTTTAACTATAATGTAGCCTTCCTGGAGTCCTAAAAGTATAGCTCATTTTTAGAGAGCATTCTTAGTGAGTTTTTAGTACATCCTTTGTAATTACTACCTTGGAACGCTGGATCCTTAAAAAATGTTAATAAATTAAATCCTGTGCTGCTGCAACAGAGATTAGTGTTTTCAAATTAAGAAGTGCAAAGGGAAGTTTTCTTTTTTGAAACTCCTCCTAGCCAGCTAAGGCTTTGGTTTTCAAATAAGGGGTTCACGGTCAGTGGCAGTTGTAGGTAGTCAACTTTTCATAAACCAGTCTTGAGCGGGTAGTTATTCAGGAGGTGTTAGTAGTTACAATTGGGATTGGATTTTTAGAAGAACTCCGCTGTTATTTAGGTGTCTAAATATGTCACTAGGCTTCCAAGAGCTTACTGTGTTGAGTGTGGTGAGAACTTCCAGCTGCAGATCATTACTGGAAATCTGACTTTATTTAGGTGCTTGAATGTGTTCTGGTTGCTTCAGAAAGTCTGGCTTCATGCATCTATATATAGATACCCAATATTAGAGATAATATTTTTTAAAATTGGCTCTCACTTTTTCCTGAAAAGCTATTACAAGTTAATTTCAAAAGTTAAAATATAGTTCAGACCTTCTAGTGCCATGTTGTAACTGTGATAACATACTTAATGCAGAAAGCCAAAAGAATTCAGCCTAAGTTCCTACATTTAGAAGAGCTGCAAAGCCATGGCTGAACTGACATTTTTCCAAGTCTGGAATAGTCTCATCTGAGAGGAGTGGACAAAATGAAAGTAAGCTTTTTGTTCTCACAGAGGCACTGAAGGGGAAAGGGAGGACCAGAAACCAGATAGTAATGTAATACATCCACTGGAAAATACCCAAAAGTAGTTCAAGAGTTTATGATCTACAAAGCAGAGCCCAATGGAGTTATACAGTGAAGCAGTTGGCATTTCTAGATCAGGTGAAGCTTGACATCAGGCTACAGTCCAGCAAAACACTCTGAATATCAGTAGTTTGACAGAGTCTCCCAGACTGTTCTTTTGCAGACATGAAATCAGTAAGGCAACTCATCTGGTTGATTTGACACCCATGTCTTCATTTTAATTCATTTTCATCAATCTTTATTTCCCTGCATATTTTATGTTTTATACCCCCCATGCTTTATAATTTTATTTGCATAATTTCCTTCTTGCTTAAAAACAAAATACAAAGCTGACTTTCAGGAGTAACACAATTAATTGATCAATGAGGGAAACCCTAGAATTCAGTGCTCATGTTTGTTCAGCCAGAAGAGACCTGTTTTCAAGAAAACTTCCACCATTGCTGCTTGAATTTACAAAACTGCAGTTCCCAGGTAAGCAGCATATTAAACTCAGCATTGTGATAATTTACAGTAGATGACTGGTTTTCCTTTAAGAATATGCCATAACATCTAAAGATGGAAGAAAATAATTATAAAATGAAACAGCCTTATTATGTGGTTGTAAGAAACCTCTGCAGCAGATCAAAACAGTCAAGACTTGGTTAAGAAGAGGGAGGAACTGAGTTTTGTGCTAAATTCTGCAGACAAGGTCAAGGAAATATAAACAAGATAAATAATGTGTAACAATGTTTAATCCACAAAGTCTACTTGAGATTTCTCTCTAATTCCACGTCTAGGTTCTAGCTAGGAGAAGTCCCCTGAGACCCTGTTCTCACCTTTAATCTATACCTAAGACTGCATTTCCAAAAGCTCCTTCATGATTGAGAGATCTCTCATTAGTCTTGGAATAATAAATCAGACCATCATTTTTCCTTTGCTGTTGAACTTGGATTGGGAGCTTCCAACCACCTGCTTTCTAACAGGAGTAAAGGGATGGAACAAACATTCAGGATTTCTCTCTGCTGATGTGTGAGCAACTTTCAGGTACAGATAGCCCATTTTAGTCTTGGTACACTTTTTTCTTGATCAAGTCAGTTGTTTTGGTTGATTCTCTGTAATAATATTGATTTTTCTTTAGTTAAGTGTACAGGAACTATACAGGGCTTAGCAAAAAACCCACACCTTTTTCTGCAGTGATTTTTCAGGTCCAGTATTACCAGTGACCATCTGGGACTTGTCCATAGCTGCTTGTATTAAAATCCATCTAATGGTAGCATAGAGATGTCCAGTATAAGGGATCCTATGGCAATGCAGGGAATTGTAGGGGGTTAGCTGGGCTGACAGAATTTTTTTAAGTCATATAACCCAATATGTGGAAGAAGCTGCAGGATAAACAAGGGTACCTCCCTTATTACACTGGTAAGGAAGAAGCATATCTGGAAAATTAACTCAGCCATGGGGTGAGAGAGATTAGCAAGAATTTGACAAAGGACAGAGGGGGCAGGGAGGGAAGTCTACTCTGCAAGGACACAGGGCTGCTTTGACTGAAGAGTTAGCAAAGTCAGTGTGTAAGAAAAGAGAGAGAAGAGCTGAGATGGAGAGGCTTGCATTCAAGGGGAATGCACATTCCCTTAAACTCTGGTTTAAAGTGTGTCTCAGCTTAATGAGGGAAAACAGTAAAAAATGATGCATAATTATCTTCTGACCTTATAAAAATCCGTTTAGTGTTATTTAAAGAGTCTTTCTATTGCATTAAAAACCCTTACAAGCTTGTGTATCGTATGTCCTCAGAGAGATAAATAGTAAATCAGAAAGCTCTTTGGGGTGAAGTTATATGATATGGCCAAGTCAGTTTAGCTCCTTGATGTGGTAAAAGGAGAGGGTTCTGCATAATACTTTTCCTCCCCACATATTTCTGCTACTTATTTTTCTACTGCTTCTGGCAGTTTGGATCCCCACCTTACGTTGGTTCAACTCACTAACTGGCAGCAATTCTGTGGGTTTGTTGGTTGTTCCCCCTCTCAGTTAGCTTTCAGCCTTTAGAAAGCTGGGTCTGCACACCAGATGCAGGATAAGCTCTGGTAATCTTTACAAGGGAAGAGGTTGAACTTAGTATCACGGAAGAGAAAACCAGGAAGGACAGAAGTGCTGAACTTCCAGAGTGGGTTGGCTGTCTCTTAGCTTCATCCTAACATTGAATTTGGGTCAAATGTTTGTAAGTTAGTGGGACTTTTTTGAGAGCCAGTGCTCAATCCAGCAAAACTGATCTGTGAGGCCCTGCTTCTAAACAAGGGGCAATTCTGCCAGGGAGGTTGGAGAAGGAAACAGTACTGGAAGCTACCCAAACCTAAGGAGGAAACCTTCAGAGCAGAGCACATGAGGACCCAAACACAACAGCCCAATGAATGCCCATTAATTCTATAGCAGGCCCCATTTATTTGATTCTCACCACACACATGAAAAACAATAGTTATAGTTCTTGTTAAATGCTGCTGACTTTTACTTGCCACTCTGCCTTTGAGAAAATGTTTCTGGGATTCCAATACTATATTACTTGCCTTAGTCTAGTTTAAATATCATTTATTGTTTCCTGCTCTTACTTTTAAGTTCGTCAAACTGACTCTGTCATAAATTTCCTTCCAAAATATTTGTATTTTATTTCATTCCTGGATCACGTGTGCAAATGAATCATACCAAGTTCAGATATCTGTTTCTACCATTATTTTTGGATATCTTCCAGAAGCCTCTATTCTGTGGTCACATACAAAAAAATGAAGGAGTTTAATTAGTTCTGGTTACAGGTCCTTAATTTTCTTCAGTAAGTATAGCATATACTGTCTCTTTTAACCTGTGATAAGAGTGCAGAGATCTGATTGGCACAGAGCTTAAATTAAAGGTTGAGCAGCTTTCTGGAAGGTTGGTGTTCAGTATCACATTTCGAAGTTTTTCATATTTTACAGAATAAGACAGTAATGCCCAACTGTTTTAACACTCACTCAGGAGGGTAGTATCTCAATGAGAACAGTTATGAGTTACAATATTAAAGGTAGAATGAGGTAGGGACAATGTCCTCATCAGCAAGCAGCCCAGTCCCCTGGCACTTGAAAGGACAAGCAAAGCAAGGTGGCCCTGGTAACTCATTGAGCATAGGCAGCTCATCATCGTGGCCCGGCCTCTCGTGTAGGGGTTGCTTGTCCAGAGTGGCTCTCAACCAGGAAGGGACACAAGGAAAACATTTCTGTGCAAGTTTTATCTTTTTTTTTTTCTTTTTTTTTTTTTTTTTCTTTTTAAACCGTCCTTTTCCTAATGCTCCCTAGTGCTTGCTTAGTTTTGGGGACCATGGGAGTGTGTGAAAGAGTAATTCTCTTGAGCAGTGTTGATGGTACAATGAACAAAGGCATTATTGCAGGAACTACAACAAACCCTAATACAAAACAATTGTGAATATTTTTCAGTAACCAAACGATTCTTTACTGCTTCTTTACTGGCTTTTTCTACTACATCAGGTTTTGGAGCAGAAATTGATAGCTCATTCATGTACCAGTTAAGCTCTACCCTGTACAAAGCGACAGTAAGTATATGGTTTGACAGTAGGCTGACAATAACTTACCAGAAGTCACTTATTCAAAATAATATGAAAGTTTTAGTTTTCAGTTAACAGAGAACATTATTTGGAGCTATTTCCTCTCCTCTGCCCTTCCCCTCTCCTACCCTCCTTTTTCTTTCTTTTCTTTTCTTTTCTTTTCTTTTCTTTTCTTTTCTTTTCTTTTCTTTTCTTTTTCTTTTCTTTTCCTTTCTTTTCCTTTCTTTTCCTTTCTTTTCTTCTTTTCTTCTTTTCTTTTCTTTTCTTTTCTTTTCTTTTCTTTTCTTTTCTTTTCTTTTCTTTTCTTTTCTTTTCTTTTCTTTTCTTTTCTTTTCTTTTCTTTTCTTTTCTTTTCTTTTCTTTTCTTTTCTTTTCTTTTCTTTTCTTTTCTTTTCTTCTTTCTATTTTCTTTTAGAATGGAGAAAACTGCTTTTTTACATTTCCACTTGGCCTCTTGACTGAGCGATGACTGAAAAACAAGTGGCTCATCATCGTCGGTCATACATAATTTTTGCATGCTCTTGTCCATGAGAAAAAACATGTTTCAACAGATTGCTGGAAATGTTTTTTGGTTTTACCCAGATGTGCTTTGTTCAAGCACTCTCACTTTTATTACTGTTTGCAACAGGAAGGCTGTATCAGGAAACCTAGGTTACAACGAATGCCGTGTGAACCAAAGACATCAACCTTACCACTGTTTGTCTCCGGTGTGTTGTCATTTTACCACATTTTGTCTTCTATAGATTGAGAGAGGCAGGAGAAGCAGTAACATGGAAGCAGCATGGAAAATTTTTTTGCCCCTTTGGCTTAGAAGATGGCCTTGGTGAGAACACTGGTAAAGTGCTGTGAAAAACTAGCATTGTGGTGGGAAGGGCTCCACTTTGTGTTATCTGGCTGCAGCTTTTGTGAGTAGGAATGCTAACCTTGGCTCCTCTCAAGGGACAGAATAGCCTTGTATAGGACTTAGTAAATGAGCCATAGAGAGCAGGGAAGGAATCAAATGAAGTGAAATAATCTTGGTGACTGCTGTGAACTCCTAATAGGGACATAAACAAGAAACAGTTTGTATGAGCTCTCATGTGGAGGTGTAAATGTCTTATCTCTACATGCTAGCAATGACTGGGGCTTTTAATGTTTAAGATGAAACAATTCCTGATGGTTTGCATAGCCAGGAAACAGCTTATTTTAGTTCTTCCTCCAACTTTTTTTTGTTTGTTTTAACAGGGGAACATTTAGAAATCCACTTTTTAATGGTCTCCAAAATGTGTAATGTTATTACTTAATTCAGAGAGAAACTCTTGGTCAAAAGGCCTCCAGTATATTCCTTGCCACAGCGATGTGAGTAGTACTCGGGGAAAATACTTAAGGATTTCAAATAATTATCTGTATTTTTTCAAGCTTCCCAACTGTTCCTCATCTCCTCCCTCTGCCTCCCCTAGTGATGCCACTGCAATTGTAGTGGGTTCTTTGTTTATAGTGAAAATAGTGAAAATAAACCCTTGATCTTTACATTCCAAGAGTGTCAGTCTAACTTCCTGAGGTTATTTCTCAATCCTCACAAATATTTTTCTAGGAAGTCTTTGAGCACTTCAGTCCACACTACATTCTGAGGAGAGCATGATAATACCACATGCATAAATACATAATAACTTAATTTTCTTAAAAATGGGAAAAATATGAAGCTTTTTTTCTGAGGAAGTATGGAACTCTGGTCGTTGAGCACGTGTATGTTAATTTATGCGCATG
Source organism: Apus apus (assembly GCF_020740795.1). Lineage (NCBI taxonomy): Eukaryota > Metazoa > Chordata > Aves > Apodiformes > Apodidae > Apus > Apus apus. The sequence continues at coordinate 49,588,277 of NC_067285.1, read as the reverse complement.
TAGTAGTTATATTTGTACCTATAAAATTCAATTTTGACAAAGCAACTTTTGTTTTACATGGGTTGCAGCATATTAAATGAGGGATAAAGTGAGATAGCATTGGCAAACACAAAGTATTTTTTCATGTTCTAGATGTTGAAAGCTTTGCATTATCCTTTTGGCACATGGTCATACCCTGTGGTTACTGTTTTTTAAACATAATAACATTTTTTTGTAACTTTTCCAGTATCCTAAACATAGCTTTTGCCTCCTGAAGTCACCTGTCAAAAGTTAGTTTTCTTCAGGTATTTTAATTGCTGAATTAGCTGAAATAGTGAAAAATCAGGCTGCACTCGAATCAATCCAAGAGGCAATCTGTAACCCACTGCTGTACCCATTACCCACTTGCACTTCTTCACTTCCATTGCTTCAGTTTTTAAATATGTTGTGTCCGTTGCTGCAGTAAGTATTTCTAGGAGCAAGTGTTTCAGTTGGAAAGTCAAAAGGCTAGTTTATGTCTGGAAGGAGACAGTGTATGCCTTTCATTAGTTAGCAATGTAAGGCCTTTTGAATATTTTTTTTTCCAATTCTATGACTAAATGAAAAAAACAGGGAAAAATAATTTAATAAAATGTTTTTTTTCCCAGTGAAAGAGAAAAAAGATATGTGGTTTAAAATCAAATTAAATGGTTGTTTTAAGATCATAGTTTTGGTTTGGGGTGTTTCTTACATAAAAAGGGTTCTTGGCTACATTTTTGAAGAAAACGTCATTTTTATATAAAATATTTCATATTGGAAATGTGGAAATGAAAGAGTTTGGGTTTTCTAACTCATAGTTTTCAAATCTGAGGCTGTTTGCTTGGTTCAGCTCACATTTGTGAACAGTTACCCGTGACTCAAAAAAGTGTTTTTGGCAAATACACTGTTCACATATAAAGCAGCCCCTCCTTATTGCTCCTAGTTTAGGCATCTAAGCTAAAAGCTGGAGCTTCTCCTCCCAGGAGAGCCCCTGGGGAGCGATGCTGAGCTGGGCACAGAATGCCCTGAGGGGGCTTTCACCTGCCTGCTCTGACCAGCCATGTTCTTGACGGTTGCCACTTGCCTCTGTGCCTGGGGCCCATGGCAGCTGGGCAGTGAAGTCTGGTTGTCTTACACTCTCTAAAAAGTTAGAAATAGCCTAAACCCCACCATTCTTTCCAGAAACTGTCATCCTCTGTCACTTCTTGATGCCTGCTCACTCCTGGAGCTTGATCCTGGAGCCACTTTGAATCTTTTTGAAAGCTTGATCATACTGGGCTATGAGCCACACCCCAGAAAGGCTGTTGAGCTTTCCATCTCCCCTCATGCTGTCCCTGAGGTTCCCCTCTTGTGCCCCAGCCCAGGCTGCTGGCAGGGCTGCCTGCCTTGCCTGCCTGCCCTGCCAGCCACAGGGTCTGTGGCCAGCTGGCGGGCACAGGCCTCACACTGTCCCTCTGCCCACTGAGCAGCTGCCCGGGGCAGCTCTGCAGAAGTGACTGGATCTGTGCTCACTCGCACAACCTCAGTGAGTCCTTGGTCTGTACCTTACCCCAGATGTCAGGCAAGAGTCACTTGTTGCACCTGGGCTGCTGCTGATGGGGAACTGGAGTGAAAATGGCAGAGTATGAGTGTGTGGCCATGGTCTCTCTATCTGTCAGTGATAACTGATGAAGAACAGGATAGTCTGTGCTGTTTTGTGGCATACTGTGAATTACTACTTCTGGCTCCTGTGAATGGTTGGTCATGTTGTATCCTTTGGGAATTGCTTTTATGGCTTTTAGTTTTGTTTTCATCTTAACCGTTTCCTGCACTTTTCCTGCTTCAGGGACAAGTTTCTACTACTTTGCCTGGGTACATTACTGAGGCTTCGAATGTCCTTTTTCTGAATCCAAATCCTGCTTCACAGTGGCACTTTTCTTTCTAAGATATTTAGAGGCAGGTATTTCTACACACCTTAATTCTTGAAGTTTTTATTATTTTTCAGTGCAGGGTGGCCTTACGCTGTTTATACTGCACTTTTTAAATTTAGGAACAATTCCTCTCTTTTCTCACATAAGATATTTTTCTTTTTATTTCCACTGAAATAAAATTTTCCTTACTCTGTATTACAGATTCTGCTTTTCCAGAGAGGAAGTGAGCACTATTTCTCTTACGTATTACATCCAGCTCTCTTAGAAAGTAGACTTATTCATTCATGTCAGACTGTTTTGAATTTTACATGTATGACATGTCAGCTGGGATAGGTAAATGTTAATTATAGGAAAGAGAATAAAAAGCTGGAATTGTTTTCATCCTTCTCTTTCATCTACATGAAATGATTGAGGATCACTTCACATTAAAGGGGAGAAATGTTATTCTTAAAAAGTGAATTGAAACCTTCATCTCATATGGATCACTTCCTACTGAGAGGAAGTGGCAGCAGCCACTTTGTAATGAAGACAAGAGATGGCTAAAGCAAATTATTCATTGTGTAATGCTGTAAGAAAAAATGTTTTTTGATTAATTGTTGCAGTGTGTAGTGACATTGAAAGAGGATGCAAACTTTGTAGTGTCTGCAGAGGGATGCTGCTTGTATGATTGTTTTAATTTGTTGTTCTAATATAAAAGAAAGCAAACAGTTACAGATAAATGCTGAAGTACTAGACATACTGAAATCTGTAAGTTGTCTTCTCTGTGGTCCATGCCTGAAAGATCTTAAGGGCTTGCTTTGGGTATATGAGGTTTTAGCACCAACTATTCTACGAATCTTCTTCTATTAAGCTGCATTACTTGCTACTAGCCTTGTATTAGAGAGATTTGAATTCCCTGGAGTTAACAGTTAGCTGCTAAAACAGAGAAAGCCTATTGCTATAATTTTATGTACTACCTTTAGTTGTTTCTGGATATCAACAGATTTCATTTCAAAGGTTTAAAAGAAATTATTTGCAATTGCCTATATTTTTACTTGAGTGGTTTTTTTTTTACATTTGAATGGTTAACCCAGTCCTCCCCAAATCACAAATACTTCTATAGTGCTTGCAATGCTGTAAGAATGACACAGAGTGCAGACAGTGGTTGAGTTAGCAACCCAGTTAGCTTTTGTGGTGTGCTCATTAGGATGGGTTGTTAAGGTAAGTAGAAAGACTTAGTGATTTGATTGTATAAGAAAATATGTTTAAGTACTAGCAAACTAAACACTTGAGTCAGATATGCATTTAACAGCAGTACTTGAAGGAAGACCTAGGTTTATGAAGCTTCGTGAAGGAAGAGGAAACAGGTTATTTTAGTTTTCAAATGACATTACTGACAGAGCGAAAAAAGGTTTTCCATGCCTTATAAAAATACCACAGATTTAGAAAAAATGTGTGCTGAGGTAAATGAAATCTATGGGGAATGAACACATTTGGCCAAATGCATGTATTCTGTTGTGTTTTGGTATATACATCAGTTCTGATAAGTGACTTGTGCCAAAATAAGTGAAATATAGTGAATTGTACAAAGTAGTCAGGTTTGACAGTAGAACACTGTGGGACTCCGCTGCCAGCCTCTTTATTGTCTAATGAGCGAGTTTATGCATATTTCAAGGTATGTAATCTTACCAATTTGGCAGAAAGAAACATGGTTTGATGTAAAGCCTGTGTGACTCATTGCATTCTTAGGCATACAGAAAGTTCCACCAGAAGCACTAATATAGGTAGCTAAATGGCAACTGTCTGATTTTTGTTATTTAAAAAAAAAAAAATTATAATGAAGGGGTACAAGTTGGATTTAATTTTATAGTCCATGTTAAAATTGTGGAATCCAGGGTCTTCCTCATGAACCAACAACAAAACACATGAATGTGTCTTTCCAGCTCTCTGCATATGCTTGTAGTTTCCAAAATGTTAAAAATGATGCTGCTTGTGACTTGACAGCTTTGATATGTAGGCATTCAAATATTAAGATCCTTTTTTAATTATTATCTTTCTTCAGAGAAAAAAACAAAAGCAAAGCATACAAATTCAGTGTTCAAAAGAGCTTGAGTTCTGAATATTTAATGTTCCATGAGATTTGATTGTAAATTGTCAGTAGACCAAGTATCTTTTCTAAAACATATTTGGTGAATGAATTTAAATAATGAATATATTAGAGAAGTGATTAAAACATTATTCAAGTGATCAAAAGGGTCAGCTATACTTTCTTAAGGAACTGCTCTGGTTTGTTAGTCTCTTGGTGATTAGTTTCTGAAAAGCTCAACAAGAAAAAGCAAACATTTGTTTTTTATCATGCAGCAGTGTTCAACCTTTAAAAATTTAGTTCAGAAACTTTCAGGCTTTGTTAATATTTCTTACATTCAATTATATTGCAACATTATTTGCAATTGGTTGTTAACTGACCCAAATACTGATCTAAAATTGTTGATTTTCATTCACTGTACTTCTTTTGTTTGAGTCTGACTTACTGATGGGTCTGCAATAAAAAATAGTCTGTATATATATTCAGTCTTCTGTTTATAACTGTTGATATTTACAAGAAATAGTGAAAAAATGTCATTCTCCATGTTTCTAGAACCCCCACCATTTGCATTTGCCATCTCAGAAGATTAATTTCCAACCATTACATTGCTTTTACATTTCTAGGAGCAGTGTGCACTTGGGATGTTTTCTGCTCCTACAATGATGCAAAGTAGCCATATGCCTAGTTAGTCACCTAATTAAGCTTTGCATCACTGAAGCAATAGAAAAGGCCTAGGGTGTTTATTGTTCACATATCCAACGTTAATTCACCAGATACACTTGTCAGCTTAGGAATTAGAGAGAGGAACCAAAATGAGAGGCGTGTTGTTCAATACTTTGAAGCAGACTTGTTGAAATGTCTGATTTTCTTCAATATATATTTTCAATATTTTAATGAAACATCCCAGAAAATAAATTTGCCATGTTCTGGCTTGAACAATGGAAGCAATGTTGTTGGCAGGTGCTAATATGAATTCAAGTAATGAGCTGGGTATTTTGCTCATCGTTAGAACCTTTTCTTGTGACAATGCTTCCATTATATCTGCTGGTTTTATTACTATTGTACCACTATTTGTATTCTTCAGTCCTAATGGAACAGCCTGAATTATCATCAAATTGTGTAAGACATGTCTGATCAACAGTGAAAAATACCTTTTTTCTTTTTTTTTTTTCAGGGTTATGTGACAAAGAGCTTTTGCTTGCCTAGGAGGCAAAAAGGAGCCACATACCACATACAAGTGGGAAGTAATTAGAAGGTGGTGGAAGGTGACATTTTCTCCTTTGCATGGCTCTAGTAGGTAAATATACGAGCATATGAAAACATCTGTTTTTTTTCCTTTGGTAACCACTTTTCCTCTTTTTCCCAGTCCTTGAATTTGACCTTAAAAATCCAAACCCATTGCATAATCACCCCTGATGCAAAATGAATATATTTTCCTTCTTTCAGTTACCGGTTCCATGTAGAGGGATAATAGCTTCTTTCTCCATAGCTCGAGGAAAACTCAAAGGTTTTTCTTCTCATTCAATTTTGGAATCAGATATGGCTTGGATTTTTCTTGCTCTCTGCTTCCACACACACATCAGTGTTGGTGAGAAGCATAATGAATTTGTGCTTTTGGTTTCCACACCTTTCTGGCTTTGCTTTTAGTTTCTCCCGAAGTGGGCTGATGTATTAATATATAAATGAAAGATAACTAGCTTTGTACAGGTGGTCCCATAATGCTTGTTTGCTAAACCATGTCAATCTATGTTCAATCTTAAATAGTAACTAGTAAAATGAAAGCATTTGTGTTTAGGATATTTTAAAAAAGACTTCAATAACGAACACAGGAAAGACCAGGTAGACTATAAGGAAAAATGTGATCCAATCTATTGGCTACAGATCTTTCTGTGAAGATTATCCAAATTATTCCATAAACATCGGTTGGAACCAACAGCATACTAGAGGTAACTGTTGGAAGGACTGGTCTTCATTAGTAAAAATGTGGATTTCTTGAAAGGCTTTTTCTGTCTCTAACTTCTACAATCTGTGCTGCCAAAGAGGCATATTGAAAATCAATTTTTGAAAAGTGATCTTCATGTTCAGACTATCTTTTTTCAGATATTGCAAACCTACAATACATTATGTACAGTGGAATTTCACTTTGCACTAACATCCTGAGTCTGTTAAGTCAAAGACTTTGGACATTGAGTGGAGAGACCAGCATTTGTTTTGGCAGCCAAAACTTCTTGCTACATCTGTCATTCATCTCCTGGAAGCTGACGAACTACAAAATGGAGACAGTGCCTAAAAGAAGCCAGGTATGAAAGCCTGTTGTCCATGCAGAATTTGCAGTAGCAAGCTAGCAACATTTTTCTTGGCTTTTCCTTGGCTCTGATGTTGCTAAAGAAAGCAAAGCCACTGCTCTACTTCAGGGTAGAAAGCTTATGGTAAAGAAAGCACAAACGTCCACCTATGGCTGCATATGTGCCTTGACTTTATCTTGGAATTAACTTCTGAAGCATCTAAAATGGATGCATTCTTGGCCTTCTCTTAAGGAGATGTGCTTCCAAGATTATTAGATTACTTGGTAGAATAAATGCAGAGTGGCCCAGATAGTAGTAGAATTTGTTTACTTTCTTAAATGCAGTAAGGATGTCTTCTGACCTGCTTTGGCATGGTAGGTATTTGGCTTGCATGTGTTGCTGGTGTGTACATGCTGGGAGTGAATGAGAGCATTAAAAATGTTACTAAGTTGGTGTCCAGCATTCAATTTCATATGGACTGTGAAGGTTAAATTAAAAAAAATTACAGGTATTGGTCTTACAGAAGCAGGCATGAATATATTTTTTGTCATTATGATCAGACCTGAAACCAATTTAAATTAATATCAGAACTTCATGGGATCTTTAATCGAACTGATGTACGTTTCAATTCATGTCTGCTCCTGTATGCAACTCATTCTTTTTATGGGTCTCTCACTTGTATTACTTCCATTTTTGAATGTGAATGTTTTCTATTAAACACTGGAGTTCAAATGGCAGAATGACTTACCAGGCTCAAACAGATGCAGGTCTCTTCTGTTTCATGGCTGAGGAGCAGTCCCTTTGTATCACTCCTCAGTGCTGCAGCTACTGCAGCCTGAAGGGCGTGCGAGTAACTTTCTTTTTTCAGAGCACTTTGAAGTACAATGGCCAATGGAAGATGTAACTATGAAAACATGAAACATCTTTATTGGGACACGGTGTGTGCCCATGATACGAAGTGTACTACTTCTCGATATTTTCAGCAGGTAGGTAGCTTGGTTATAAAATAATTTTAATTGTTAATGTTTTTACAGTTGTCCTACTGATAATATTTTCCTTCAATTTTAGAAGCATGATGAATTTCCATTGTTGATACTCAACAATTTTGCCTTTAATTCTTACTTGGTACAGGACAGGTATTGCAAAGATTTTCCTCTTACAGAGCACATGAGCTCTGGGTCCAGTTTGTCCTTTTGAAGATGCCATATATTTTTTTCTCACTCCTACAAGAATTTGCTTGTATATCCCTTTGGGGTCCAGCATTTTCTTTACAAATGTTAAGGTGAAGAGTAGCAAATCAATTTGTCTGACATTGCTCTGTCACTTTTGTGTTGTGTGTCTGTTCTGTGCCTACATGTCTACTATATGCCTCAAGTTTATTCTCCGTGTAATACTTGGTTGACAAGCCCAACTCCTGGGCCACTGCACCCTGCCCAAACCTTTTATATGGAAAAGACAGTAAGATTCTTCTTTCTAGCATGCAACTCTGTCACTTCCTGTAGTCCCAGTGTACCTCAAATTCTGTCTATATACTGGGTTTTGAGATAGGTAGGGGGGAAATAATATGCTAAGAAAACTAATTGTTGCTTATGACAGTATGTAGGTTAAGCTTCCGTCCTAGAACTAAAAATGGTTTTGCAAGGGTAGGAATTTTGGAAGGAGACTGTTATCTGCTTCAAACTGCATGTTTTCCTGTAGCTTCTTTTCCAGTCTTCTGTTGCTACCACCCACACTAATGGATTTGTGTACAGGAGGCACAGAATCTTTAAAAAGGTTTGGTTCAGCAATTTTGTGAGGCCCGTAGTCCATTAAACTGAGAGACCAGTTGAATCAAACAGGCTGCACAGCCCCTAATTTCAGTTTTGAAAGCACTGGTCCCCAGGAATGGAATGTTATAAAAGTGTCAGACCTATTATTTTTCTACCTTGTACTGAGTTCTCTTTAGCAGTGACACAAAATTTCTATCAGGTTCCCTCCACACAGTCCTTTCAAGGCTTCAATAAAGGAATGAATGCCAGATCAGAGCCTTTATCCATTCAGTTTTCAGGTCTGTTAGCTTTCAATACCAGAAATGTATTTAAAAGTGAGTAAGGGTTGTTAACTCTAATATGCCACTGTCACTCAGCCTGCTCCAAAGAATAAAGCTAAATATGTGTTGGGATTTGCAATTCAAATGAAACCATTTTGCTTCTTGAAAATAGGCTACTGTGGAAGAAAAAAGGCTGTATAAAGGATCACATTGACCTACAGCAATAATATTATAACAGCACTGTTCATGATACTATAGTTAGTACTGTGCCAACTGGCTAATTTATAAGCCTTCTCCTCCTCTTTCTGAAATACCCAGCTGCTTCTCCCATAGCTTTACACTTTTCTGATTAAAAGTCTCAAATAAAAATGCTATGCTTGTTAGAAAATTTATTCTGCAGACTCAGCTCTCATCAGTTTGATTTTAAAATGGCTGTGAGGTTTTATGTTCTTTTATTTATTAACTTATTTTTAAATAGGAATATAGCCCCATTTATTTTGTTTTTAATATGTTGCATATGCATGATCATGCTGCCATACTTTCGAATTACTTAATTTCCTAAAGATCTTTGTTATTTAGCTTACTGCCTTATTGTAGAGACTGTAAAGGGGTAGTTAGGGTTTATTTCAAAAATTTGTAAACACAGAGTTACAGACAATAATTTCATCTATCTTACAGATATTGTCACCACTGACTGAAGAGTTCCTTGATAAAGTATCTGGTCTGCAGTTTGTGGGGAAGAAATTGTATGAATAGTTTTCTGTCTGCTGTTATCAGTCAATTACAAGTAAGAGAACGTTTGTAAAGGTATTGGCTAATAGTGGAATTGTATATAACTGAGAGTTAAAAATCTTGCTAATAAAATTGCAGTGTGGTGGGCCAGGTAAGAACAAACTCAGAGGTATTAATCTTACCATTAATGGTTGATGCTGTCACTGACACTAATGTTTAAACATTTGATACCGGCACCGCTGTGTGTATGACAATTGGAGCCCAGGGTCTATGGGGAGAGAATAGACCTTAAAGCAGGAATCAATGAGTGGACCCAAATTTTGAAGTTAGACATTCACTCGAAGTACAGGAAACCAGTTTCGGTGTCCTAATAATAAGTATGCTACAGGGTGCAAACATCTGTGTTATCAAGAATAGGGAATTATTTCTGTTTCTAACCTCATATCAGTCTAGATAGAGTTCAGAGATGGACACTTTCCAAAAAACAATATGCTCCTGAATTCATCTGTTTAAAATATGAAGTGTATTGGGAATAGGAGCTTGAAGCCTAAAAATAAAGTCAGCATTAAAAAATGGTTACTTTTGAGCAAAGCTGGAAGGTCTTGAATACAGTGCATTCTTTTAATTTCTGAATACATGATTTAGTGCTGCAGGTGATTACCTGACCCAGTGTTCCACTTTTAAGTCTGTAGAAGTTTTTTGTAAAAATCCAGGAGGAATTGGGATAGAATTCATCATGCTAGCTAGAGTGGTTACTCTGTCACTCATGGAAATGACCCAAAACATGCTTTATTTTTGCTGAAATGCTCATAAAAGAGGGCTTCTGTATCAAAGTTTGCCCAAAGCTCCTGTTGACTTTTGTGGGAGTTTTTGCTTGTGCATGTATGTATATGTAGTACAGGGCTAGCACAGGGAAACACAAAGTCAGTCCATTACTTGTAGGTACTTTCCTGGCAGATCACTAATCTAGTTTCATTCTTGAGAGTGCCTGTGCCAAAATGTTTCAGGGTGCATGTAATGAACTGCTCTCTAATGAGTATTTCATATATTTTATCTGTGTTGTGTATAAGCATATGTCTAAAATAAACTGAAATAAATACTGTTATATGTAATAAGATATTTATACTCAACATATACTTAAGAAACTGGGTAGATACAAATACAACTACCGTGTAAACACATTAATATATGTATATGAATGTGTATTTATATTTATAGAAATAGTTTGGTGCATGTTTGTTTCTGTATCTGTATTTTGCCAACTCTGTGCAGTATTTGAAATGTAGGGGAGAAAAGGTTCAAGACCAGAGCTAAGGACCTCTGACTAACTCCTGTTACTACTCTTGTCCTTTAGTTCATGACTGAAGTCGCTGAGCACTGATTGAACTTTAACTCCTGGATGCAACAGAAATTTTTTTGGTTTGTTTTTTTTTTTATGAGGCCCTATTAATGTTGTCTTACAATTTTTTAAACCCCACTTTTTTTCACAGAATGATTAAAAAAATGGATTCTGCAGTCCCTGTATTGTGGAAAAACATTATATCATTGTCTAAGAGGGATATTTTGAATGTACTTTTTGCTGTGAGCACATCAGCTCAGGATCTGGGAACACTGAGTTCCTGGAACTGGAATGCTGTCTGTCCGCACGATAATGCAGCTTGCTTGGGAAGAGCCAAAGGGCTCCAGTGGTGGACAGAGTTATGCTCTCCCTGTGACTTATCCATCCATGCTGTGTGAGCAAGAAGCTGGGCCAACATTAACACATGATGTCGTCTTGGTTTCTCTGGCTATTTCTACATAGTAAATACAAAGCCTCAGGGATTGTTTTCTAGTCCTAAAGCCAATTGGCCCAGTCTGGCCTTCATCACTACAGCTAAAGTCACCCTCACAGAAGAGAGTGGCTGTGTCCAAATTACCATTGGGAAAGTGTTCCTTGCTCAGGATCACGCCTGAGTATTGTCTTGCAGAGCGCTCGGGTGCTCAGACCTAAGTGGTGTCACATCACACTGCTGGGATTTAGCATCTTGGTCAGCACTTGGGCTCATTCCCTGGCCCTGTTTACTCTGCTAACATAGACATAGTCCCTGTCTCTACAGAGACCTGGCTGTTGAGTTCATGGTTTCTTGAGTGTGTGCTCTAGAGGGTTACATATTAAATGCAGGGTGAATCTAGTCTTTAGAAATGTCCAGATATTTACTTAATTTGTTTTCTGCTCTTCCTCCACCCCAGCCTAACTCCTTATTAAATATTAACTGTGATTCCCTGGAAGTTAAAAATCTCTGTTCATATGTGTGTAGATTTATGTGTTACTTTCAACAACTTTTGAATCTGCTGGTTTATTCAACTAAATTTGGCAAAGTTTATAGTTTAGAGGTCTTAAATTGCTTTATGTGTGTTGAATAGCAGTAGCTGGTAAGGGTGAGGGCTCCAAATTAATGCTTCAACTGAGAGAAGACAGGAAAGCTAGCTTTCTCTTGGTGGAAGCAGTCGTAACACAAGTATGTCAGTGCCTGGCTGGTCAGCACAGCTACAATGATGAGCAACTGCTGCTTGCCCATCTGAAAAAGACAGCTGGGAGTACTGACTGGAAGAGGATGGAAGCAGTAGGGAACAAGAGGCAGGAGAAAAAGACAGAGAAGATGCAAGTCTAGAGGAAAGTAGGTTTCCAGAGCCTGGCTGCTCAAAAATGTGCATGTTTGTTTTATTTTCTGGAGAGTGCAAAAGAAGACTTTCTTAGGTAGCAGAGATCTGCTATAGAGGTGAGGACTGTAACCTTTGAGTGTCTGGCTGCAAAGGGGAATCCGGAATCCAAATTCTGAGTGTCTTGGTGTCCCAGGGGAGGCATGCAGTGAAGGAGGTGTCATTGAAGGGGAACATACTGAGTAAGGTGTTGCTTCAAGATAGTTAATAGAAAGGTGCTGAAGACAAAAGTACAGAAGATTGTATCTAGTTCTAATAATCCTCTGAGATTTAGGTACCTGACTCAGGAGGAAGCCTGGTGACCTGGGTGGGTACACAGCCAGTGAATGTTTCTGAAAACAACCTTTTTTCTCAAAGAACTGGAGAGGATTCTTTTCTTTTAAAGTAGAAGTGGTGGAATGAATTAGGTAGCATTTATATATTTTATGTCATGATTTAAAATACAGGCAAAATCTTGGAACTAGAGCCCAGGCTGTTCCTTTCTTAGTGACATAAATATTAGACTTTAGAAACATGGTCTCTTCTATGTTTTTTTCTGGACCGATGAGTCTCCTGTTTTACAGGAAAGCATGGCAGTGATTTAGTAAAAAGGCTGAAGAGTGTCCTTTCTGGAGGCTGGTGGTTAGATCATTCACAAGGGTGGTGGCAGATGTATAAGACAACGGATTGGATCTCCTACAAAGTAAGTGCTCTGACCAGTAGATTCTTGTGTGAAAGCACAACTTACAGTCTAAAGCAAAGCAGTTATTACAGCTGCATTTTGCAAGGAGCTTTATCATCTTGAATAGATACAGGAATGTGTATATTTAAAAACCAAGTACATCTATTAGATCAACACTTTGAGGAGTAACGGTTTCATATCTGTTTTCTAAATCCTGATTGATTTAATGAAAGCTAGGTTTTGATGTGTTTGACCATATTAAGACCATGGCTGTTTTAAGACATTGACGGTTTGTAGCTGTTTAAAAGATGGTTTCCAGTGCTCAAATGATGTGGTTTAATGCAGTCTGTGGTATCCTGCTGTGAAAAAGGCTAAGAGTCAGCTCCTGCATCTCAGAAAAAGAGCAGCTTTATTGATAGTAGCAAACATTTGTTAGGAATGACATCTTTAGCTTCTCCAGCCCCTTGCAAAATGAACACTTGTCAAGTGGAAAAGAACATTTGCAGGATGTATCCGTTCTGCTCATTCCATGTACAGGCATCTGGAATGAAGGTGTGGTATCTTGCAGAGAAACAGTGAGGATCTTTAATTTATGTCAGTGCAATGAAACTGGCAGAGAGCATCAGCCAAAGGTTCCCCTTGTTGCTGTGTCTTCTGTGCCTCTTGAGTGCATGGCCACAGGATTAGCTCAGTCAGGAAGAGGGGTTCTCACCACTCAGCTTCCTGTGCTCAGATGTGGCATATTCCAAGTGCTCATGAGGTTTTACTGTAGTTACCAAGGTATTTGCAAAGTGAAATAAATTGCACCTGAAAATGTTAATGTGTAATCTGATTGCCAAACGTGTTTTTTAAAAGATACTGAATTGGCTTGCTCTGCCTGCCATTCTCAGGCTGTGGCTCTACTTGCCTCCTTATGGGATTTGAGCTGTGTTTCCCACAGCAGATTCCTCTCAGCACATCCCATCTAAAGGAACATAACAATGAGATGTGGATGATCTAATGGAGCTTCATGCTCCCTAACTATAGAACAACTGGTCCTACCCAGACCCTGGTTGTTATGGGGATGTTCATCAGTTCTCAATTTTCAGACATTTTCAGTATTTTTAGTGTAGTTACAGATAATGTGAAGCAAGTTCAAGTCTACTGGCAATAGGTGTTTTGGAAGTGAGTATTTTAGATTCGAGTCAACAACTAACCTTAGGTTTCTAGTCATAGGTCTAACTGTAGGAAGTGAACCCAGTCCCAAAGGATCTGAGTTTTACTGTTCTACCATGCTTTGACTAGCTTTGTTGTTCCTCATGCAGTCTTGCCACATCACGTTCAGAAGTACAGTACATACCAGATCTGGGTTCTGCCTACAATATACAAGTAAAGCCTTCAGCTCAGTGACTGTTAGTTCTCTCATAGTACCCACACAGTTGGATATATTTTACATAAAAATACTGACTCAGTAAAGTGATTAGTTTGCAAATAAAAAAATTATTTACATTTCTGAGTAAGGAACTGTTCTAAGAAGCAGTTTTGAAACTGTGTCCAAAGCCTCCTTCTGTATTACAGAAAATGGCTCAGCTGCCTTTTTCTGCAACATCTCTGAGGCTGAGCTGTTTTATTCTTTAAAATACAAGTATTCAATCCAGCTTACCATAATTTGACGAGTGCCACTTTAATTTTTAAAAATTTTGTGAAACAGGTTTCTAAGACTGCAAATTCATAACTAGCAAAATAAAAGGCTTTATACCTGGTAGCTGTTTCAGGTGATTTCATGTCCTTATAAGTAAATATGGCACTTTTCTGAATATGCCTGAATAGTGTATGCAGCAATATTAAGATTCTATCATGATACTAAAAGTGGTTACCAGTAACCAAGGGTATACAGTTGTCTTGTGGGTAGTTTACATCCTGTATGTGATTGTAAACCTGATAATAAAGCCTTTTTTCTGCTATAAGGCAGAAATAATTAAGTTGCAGCCAGCAGAGTTAGAATGGTTTCAGGCACAGGTACTAGGAATTTGGGCAATATTACCCCAGTAGCCTGTAAATCAATGATGTGGGGGTCGAGTTCTCCTGTGGCTCTCAGGAACATCTCCAGGTTAGTGTTCTAAGTGCTATGTGGATGACACAATCATACTTATTTGTTCACCTTAATTTCTATCCTTGTGACTTTGGCACCTTTCCTTTACAGAAATAAATACTCGGGTTCCTTAATATAACACATTTTAACTTTGAACTTACGTGATTATGTAGTGAGAACATAAGTAATTCATGTTCTTCCATGACCATATGAGTAAATAAAAGTAGGAAAAAAAGACTTTTTTGGGTATGTTAGAAACAGAAAAATAAGGGAAATTAATGTCTCTGCATAATTCCATGAGTCTTTTGTCTAAAATAATGTATGGATTATTATAAATATAAAAAAAGTCAGATTTACTGCAAATGATGTTTAACAGCTGTTGAGAGAACCTGACAAACAAAGGCTTTGGTTTTGCTACATTTACACAGGGACAACTCTGTGCTACAGTTGCCTCATTTAACTAAATGGGACTTTTCAAAACTTGTTTATATCCATATATTATGTCATAATAGCTAAATTTTGTAATTAGTTTTTCAGTACTTTTTATTTTTTATTTCTTAAGAAATGAAGAGGTCAAACTTGCAATATTAGGGTTAATGCAAAAATGCTCATCAAAATAGTTTCTCACTTGAAATAAGATGAGGAGTTGTGTGGAAAAGTTTTGTTCCAGTATGCATTCGGATTCAGGAAAGAATATGAGCTTGTAAACAGGAAATTCTCTTTTGCAAACTTCAGTGCCAAACACATCTTGATACATACAGGAACGATCATAAACTGCTTTTTTGTATACAGAACTATTATAGCTTTAGTA
Organism: Apus apus; assembly: GCF_020740795.1. NCBI lineage: Eukaryota > Metazoa > Chordata > Aves > Apodiformes > Apodidae > Apus > Apus apus. The sequence continues at coordinate 49,573,016 of NC_067285.1, read as the reverse complement.
GAGGGATTACATTTTGGAAGAGCTATCTAGAAGCTGTTGTGGAGGGCATCAGACATCCTACCTCCTGAGTATTTTAGTTTGTAAGGGATCTTGAGTTCAGTAGGTGCTGGTACATTTTCCTCTTGCTCACGTGTAATTGCGTTTTTGAGATACACCTTTCTCGAGTGAAAATTTTTACTCTGTGTGCAGCAGAGGGAACTACTGTCACTGTGAAAAAATGATCAGAAAGCAAATGTATGTAGTATTGTAATAAACCCACAGAAAGCAGGAAATGGGGTTCAAAGCTAATGTCAGTACGTGAGGTGATTGAAGTGAAAATTATACTTTCTGAGTCAGGATGATGCTTTTTTAATGATACTTGAGATAAATGCTTTTGAATTAATGGCTGAAATTGAATTTAGTGCAGGTAATTAATATGCTGTCTGAAGAATAAAAGGTTTTGGAGGGCATTTTCACATTTTACTTTCTTTAACTAGCATTGACATAGTCAGCTGGGAGGTTTTTGTGTACCATTGTTTATTCTTTTTTGACCTAAAACCTATGCCAGAGCAAGATTTTTATGCCTGATAGTGTTAATACTTGCCCTGCTGAATAGCTCTTTCATTAATGTAAGTTCCATGTGTGCTGCCCAGCAGGGTATTTCAGATGAAGAATTGATATGATGTTGGGTATTTAATTTGAAGGTTCACGTAACAGGTTTGGTATCCATGCATTTTGTTATTATCTGGAAAGAAAGTTTTGGCATATGTAATTGTCCACCCACCACTGAAATATTCAGACATGCTTTATAATTACATGGAGAAACATTATGGGCTCAGCTGCAAAACTGACTGTCCAAAACAAATAATGGAGATTTGGCTGTAGACTATGTTCCCCTCCTCAAATAAGATATTAGCAGAGAGAAAAGAGTAAGACTCCTGTATGAAAAAGTACTTTGGCAAATGATAACCTTCCTACATGAACCAACCTATAAAAATGAACAAGAAAAGATATGCTGCTTCTCCAATTTAATATGACGGTTTCAAAGTTAGATAGAACAGATACTTGGTTTTTAATTCTACAGATTTTCACAGCAATTATTTTGGATTTCTAAGAAGTTATCTATTTTTAAGGATTAGTTATTTAATTTTAAAGGACTTGTATTCTCTCTCATGAAATGCTGAAAATTTTTTCTATGTGAAGGTTAAGACCATGGATGGAAAGCTTGCTCTTCTCAAAAATTGATTCTTGTGAGAGGGCCTGATTTCAATGATCTCACTATTCTCTGTGTATGCATTCTAAGTTTCTCAGTCCAGGACAACTGCTCTTCTATAGGGACCTCAATGACAAAACTCAGAGGTTTGAAATCTCTCTTTGAACTGTGGGGTCATACTGTTTTTAGTTTTGTCAGTGTAGCTGCTACAAGGAAACTCGGAGTAGGTTTTGGACCACTACCTTCAGACTGTAACTTTATGGATTCCTGTAACATATGATGGGATAGGCAAGAGGTTTTAGAGCAGTCATATAATATTAGGACTATAAAAGTGCTGGTACCATTCTTAATAGCATAGTGTCTGAATGTAAATGTGTGTTGCTAAATCCAGCACTTGCTGGTAAAAGGTACAGAAGAATGGAAAACGTGTTTTCTCTTAGAAATTAATGTACATTTTTCCTAATTTTGAGGTAAGAAAGTACTTAATTGGGATATCCTGGAAACTTCCACTGCTGTTGTTTGTTGTAGTTTGTTATATTTACTTTAATGACTTCTAGAACCTACAGATGGCTTGCAACGTGCTGAAGCGTTCTGATTTTTATACATAGGGCTGGCACGTTGTGTAGTCATGTGCAGTAGGTACATGTGTACACAGGTGCTGCTGAAGCCATTTTTACTAAGATTATTGGTCTGCATTCCTGCTTTGAGCACTATTGTCATGCACAAGAAGAATTTTCCATTCTCTATTTTGCATATAATAGCTTGTGAAAATGATTTTCCTTTCTGGCTTTGCAGATTTGACATTTCTTAATTACAGAAGTCTCATTTCACTCTGTGCATACTAGCTACATCCTGAAAAATTAGCTTTGGTTGTTCCAACACATGTAGTTACATACAGTAGTTGCAGCTTAATTGTAGAAATTTATGCAGGGGAATATACATATAAGTGTGTATTGAGTTGAGGGTACATTAGTCTGAGTATAATCTCTGCTGAACAAAGACAAGGTTTCCAACTTCATCAACTAAATTAGCGCTTCTCTGGAACATGGTTTCCCACAGTTTTTACTGGGTATATACAGCAACATCTCTCAGCTTGTCTCATGGAGAGAGGTTTCATGTGATGGGTTAGTGCATCACACAATACAGATTAATGTGTTCTTTTTTCCTTTTTTTTATAAAATGAGATTGAGACACTGTTGCAAATTCAGCTTTTGTAAGGGAACAGCAGTGACAATATTAATATAAATACTCCATAAAAAGGCAAGTTTTTGCTGCGGTTCCCTGATTGTTGCCAAAGTCATACAGCTGGCTCTCTGCATCTATAGCTTAGCAATAGCTAGGCATAATTTCTGACAGACCATTGAGGTTTGGGACTCCTTGGAAACTCGCAGGGATTGGTTTGATGGAGGGGTTTTTTTTCCATCAGACTCCCTGGATCATCTGTGCTTTCAAAGAGAGGGTTTCACTTCTCAGCCTGACAGGTGGGGATGTGTGCTCTGCTTCCCTCTTCAGAGGTAGGAGCACTTAAGCACAACTTGCTCACTGTTTTTAATGAAAGATACCAGAACCCATCTCCTCCTTGTGCTTCCTAGGCAGGCACTCTTGGATTCAATGGCTTCTTGCATCTCTGTAATACTTTATGGTGTAGGAATCAATGTGAGTTTCGATTAGAGGAAAAATTTTAGTTGTAGCTACTGTTACATGCTCTGTCTGCTCAAATCCACAGCTGAGCTGCCTCAAGCTGCATTAAGTAGTTGCCTCCAAACCTGTAAGCATTTACATGAAAACTTACTTTTAAAATTGAACCAAGAAATTCAAAGCCAGAAAACATGGAGTACCCAAAGTCAGTTTGCTTGCACCAGAAGCATTTGTGTTCTCTTCCATTCACTCATATCAAAGCAGAGTATGGGAAAGGAGGCTTGTAATTCTAAAAGACATCTTTGAGAGGTTTGCTTGGTCAAAAGTTGTCACAAAGAGTTTTTATTGCAATCAGAGGCAAGAATTTATATCAGAGTAGGTCCACACAGGATAAATCCCTCTATTCTCCTAAAATAACTCTTTGGAAATAAGATCTAATTCTATCAGAGGTTGGGCTCAGACAGTGGAGCGTGGTGTTCTGGCCAAGAGGTACCCAAACAAAGACCTCTGTCAGACTTTGACAGGTATTGAGCTGTGGGTGGTGGTTCTTTTTTTACCTTCAGTTTGTGCTAAAAGATTAAAGATGTGAAAGGTGTCAAATTAGGATTTATTTAGCCAGAATATTTTCATTGTTTCATGCCTTTTTTTCTGCATTTTTCTAATTCTGTAGCTTACTTCACCTGTGATACTTGTTTATGCCATTGCTATTTTATTTAGGACTAATCAGTATGACTGAAGAATTAGGGAGAGTAACTTGAGAGCTTAGCCTTAGTTCTCGAGGGAAGTAATTACATTTGGATGGTAACAAAACACTGAGGAGAGAATATAGCTTGTTTTAGGCAAAGGCTAATTAAACATAGGGGTTTTGTGGTTGTTTTTTTAAGATTTTTAGGGGGGTGCATGTAGGAGTAGAGTTCATGTAGCAGAGTTCAAGTCAGCAATTCATTTTTTTCCATCTGTGTAGTTTATTTTTTTGTACTTAAGGCATTATCTGACATTCATAAATCTGTATCCTAGCCCAAGAAGTTCTGTTATGCCCATGCAGTGAAGGGGACTTGTCCCTGCAGTAGCATGTCCTTTCCAGCCTTCTGGGTTAGCTTGTTCTTGCCTTTTGAACAGGCCTTTCTGTTCTCAGTGTGAAATACCTGCTCTAGGCTGGGTTCATACTGGCTAGCAAAACGCCAGGTGAACTGAGGAGACGGGAAGTGGAGTGGAAAAATCAAACTTACTCAGTTGTTATTGCGATCTTGCTGGTGTTCTTTACTGTCTTGCTGTTAACTTAACATTGTGTGCCTGTAGATACTGTATCATGAAGCACAACGTTGAAGTGAATATGTAACACTGCTTAGGGTCTCTGCACTGTAGTCTGTGTTATTCCATAGTATTTATAATTATTCCAGGTAACTGTTCTGATTAGCTGGGTTATTTGACAGAACACTTCTGGCTAAAACAAGTTACTATGTGCTAAGTTGGAAGTCCTGGTTGATTCTGCTGATTCTGCTAATTCTAGTGTTAATGGGTAGGCTGACTGGTAATGCCTAAAATGGGGGGCCATGGAACACCCCAATTTATTCTTGGCTTTCTGTATAAACTTGAGGAATTTATATAAGACATGTAGTTCAATGTGTAAACCCTCTGCATAAGTATGCATGTTTTGGTGAGCAGTAGCACAAAGGAAGATGTAGAAATCATAGGGGATTGCAGACTGAGCAGTAAGTCAGTATTGTGCTGTTGCAGAGGAGAAACCTTGTTCTGAGGAGTATTTTAAAGAATAACTTGTGAACAGTAATTGCTCTGATAACTGAATACTTGTGAGGCATCAGTGGTAGTGTTGCATCCATGTTTTGGGGCATCATATTTTAATGATGTAATTTAAATTTTAAAAAGTTACTACCAAAAAAAAAGGAAAATAAAGAAATGAGAGAATGAGAGAGAAAACTGCAAGGATAGCAACAGGTTTAAGAGGTTTGGGAAGCAAGATCTACATGGAACGACTAAAGGAAAACTTCAGGAAAGTATTTTAAGGAGTAGCTTGCAGGCTGTAAGCCAGAGAAATTTTGCCAAAATAATTAATGCAGCTTCTGTCAGCTCTGGCCTACCTGATTTCTAAGCCATTCACTCATGGACAAGACCTAGATTGTGTTGCCCACTTTCCCAGTTTTTCTTCAGCATGTGCACTGTGGGGTGCTGGGGGACCTACAAGCCAGTCCTTTGCTAAGCCATGACATTCTTGCCATATAACCAATGATGTGGGAAGTTCCAGTGTGGCTTGCCCTCAGATGGCTGTGTGACAGACCTTGCAGGTTGTTTTGGGAAAGATGGCACTTCTAGATTAGGCAAACACCTGAAGTGTATTGCAGGAGTGATATTTAGTCCTCCTTCAGAGAAAGGGAAAGGTATAGGATGGTGGTCTTGATGTTCCCAGCTGATTATGTTTTCCTATTTTCAGTTTTGCCTTTTTGGTAATATAGTATAAAAAGGGAGGGGAAAAAAAGGAGTAGAGCTTTGTGTATTTCACACAAACTGTGAAAAATGTTAATAAATGTTTTTTGACAACTTCCTCTGTTGAACAAATTTTTTCAAACACATTGGCAAATGCTTGTCAGATGCAAGCTAAAATGCCAACGCAACTGTTCTGCTGACCGCAGAAGATATTACACATCCTGGCTGGAGGATGCAGATCTGAGAAGGTGGGAGTGAAGCCTTCCTAAAATGAAGAAGCAGTTATTTCTCCTTATCCTGACCTTTTCTGTTTAGTATGGTTTCTTCTCTTTCTTCTTCTTTCTTTTTCCTACCATGGTATTTCTCAACACTGATGAGACAACACAGGGGCCAAGAGGTTTCATTTAAAGAATTTTAAACTCTCTAAACTGTTTTGGTAGAAGTCATAGAACAGATTGCTCTTATTCCTGAGGGAGGTTTTGCTAGTACCTCTGTATAACTGATCAGTTTGAGGTTTCTGTGTTGGTCCATTTCTAATTAAAATACTGAGCTGCTGTCTGCTTTCTGGCCTTCAAGCCTTTTACTGCTTCAATCTGCTGAACAGGCTGTAAAACATTAAATATGGGAAAGCTGGGAAATGTAACACGCTATAAATGCATGAAGGTGGGAGCTCAAATATGTGTGGACATAAAGATTTTATTTCTTTACATAAGGTTTAAATGAAGAGACTGTAGTATAAATCTCTGCTTTCAAAGTGAACTATCACTTTTCAGCAAAAAGGAAGGTAAGAATGAGTATTAAGAAATAAAATATTGTGCCCTTAGGAAGCATCAAAGAGATCCTAATAAGGCCATCCATATATGCAAATAAGTGAAGACCCCACCCTGCTCCCCAAATATATCATAGGACTTTTTAATTGGATTTTTTTTAGCTGCAGCCTGGAATAGTATAGTTTTGGTTGGTTTTGGTTTTGTTTTGTTTTTTAATGTTGTTAACAAAACATGCAAAGGTCAACATTATGCAAAGAAACTGTCAGAAGACAGCTGGGAGGTCTTTGTTAAATGCCCGTTATTTCCCGTATTTGATATCTCTGACTCCTAATGTGTGGTAATTGGGGGTTGGAAGATGATTGCAGTTTGGAGGAAAAAAGATGTAGCAGCTCCCTGGGGGGGGGAGGTGATGTTTTTATAAGCAGAGTGCTGCATTTAACTGAAAAGTATTACTTAAAACCTAAGCCATTTATAAGCAGAATTTCTGAACACTGAGAAAACTGCTTTCACACAAATTGAAACTGAGAAATCTGGAATGATTAGCGTAAGATAGTGGTAATTCAGATCTCTGGGTGAAATGTTTGATTTTCTCAAACGTTTTGCCTAGCTGGATCAATCACATTATTGACTTTTAAAACAGAATTCTCGGGTATGATATATGTGATTTCTACATATAATTTTTCTCAGCTGGCTACTGAAGTGGTGGAATTGGCAGCACTTCCCAATATGGGTGCTCTGGATATTTGTTATGCAGATGGACCTTAAAGGAAAACTCCTGGATCTCTCTAGGCCCCGAACAATGGAGCACTCATCAGCTGATGGTACAGGGCCTTTAGACTTTCATGCTCCACTGCTTCGAGTGGAGAATTTTCAACACGTGAGCTTAACTTTCATGTGTTCAGTTGTGTGGCAATATTTTTCTCTTGTGTACTCAAATAATATTATCTCAAATTCATGGAAAAGCCACCCCAGTTGAAATAGTAAAATCCATGTAATGTATAGGGAGCATAGTCAATTAACCAGTTATTTGTTTGTTTGTTTGTTTTTAAACTGTTTTTTGTTCTGCTTGGATCCTGTGAAGTATCGGAAAGCTCTGTTGGGTCCAGGGTATATATAACAAAAAACATTATGTTTTACTGAAATGAGGGACCCCAGGCAAGGAAGAAATGACCATTAAACTGAACTGAGTTAATATTCAGAAGAAACATGATGCTATCATACTTCATGTGAAAACCTCTCATGGTTGAGGGAAGGCAGCTTTTTCCTTCTCCCAGCAAGTCTGGAATTAGTTTTGGCTTCAGATGGAGGCAGCAGGTTGAGTATCTCCCAAAGACATTTGCTAACTTAGTACTGCTCAGACAGCTGTCTGAAATGGATGACTGCACTGAGGTGGGTTTCTGCAGAGTATTGATGTTCTGAGTTGTTGGCATGGGGTTGATTTTGAAGAAGGAGCCTGCATCTCATAAAGATCCTATTGATAAAATGTTAATAAATGACCTCTGCATCTAGCTGTTATTGGTATTCTGGGGCATATTAACTGCACCTAAATTATTACATAGGAAAGACCTATGAAATTTATTTGACTTCAATGACCTCCTTAGAGAATGGGCTTTGTAATATGCTGAGTGACTTTTTTTTTTCTTCAATATACCTTTATGAGGTTCCCTGTTAGGACACATTCTGTGTGATAGTTATACTTGATTTTGGCCCTTGCCATGGGCTTATAAGTTACTTTCAGCCATATACAGGACTATGTAATACCTCCCAGAAGTCTAGAGAATAAAATAAATGAAGATACAGTCTGGGCTGCAGTATTAGGCTATGGCTATTATGTTTATTGCTTTTATATGTTGTCAGATTGCATCTCAGATTCTAACCCTTCTCCCAAGATCTACCTTTTAGTTATATAGCTGCCTCTGAAATGCTGGTCTCTCAAATCCTTCTTTATTCAGACCTACACTGTCATTTCTGGGATTGAGTGGTCTGCTGTAGCGGGGTTAGCCTGGACACTCGGAGCAGGCTGGCGGTGCCACCATCATGTTTCAGCCACTGAGGGTGACCTCTGGAGCTCAGACACAGCCACTCTTAATAATACTGTGACACATCTTGCCCTTACATGTCTTAAATCACTGTCATTGTCAGAAGCATTTCATAATCAAGTCCTCATGGAAAGCTTATGATAAGCAACTGAAAGAAACAGCAATGACTACGACTGCTTTTGTGCAAGCCATTGAAGCTCATTTAATGTAAATGTCGTAGGCAAGTAATGAAGTCTGTGACTGTTAATTATGTTTTAATAATATAATTAACTTTCTAAAGCATGTAGCTTTGCCTTTATGAAAAAACAAAAACAAACAAAAAAATCAAAAAAGAAGAACCCTAACATTCTCCTATGGGTGATTTACAGGTACAGAAGTTACGTAGAGTGAAGAAATAATAGCATTGCTGTGATATGATCACACATACACCACCATATGAACTGAAATGTTTTCTTCACTTTGAAGACCTGTACAGAACAATGGGAGCAGTGAAATGAAATAATCTTTAGTGTTCTACTAAGAATGGCAACAGGAGTGTAACCCGAGCGTTCCTGCTAGTGCTGCTGCTGGCGGAGCCCCATCCTCAGAGATGGGCCCACTAGATGGCAGCCCGATACAGCAAAGCTGCCTTCGGTGCTTGGCTTCTTGTGCGCCTCGGAAAACTTGCATCAGTTCTGAAGGATAAAAAACTAAAAATGGATCGGTGCGTGCGTTTAAAATTAGACGTTTTAAATTGAAGCCACTGTACTATTTATTTCCATAATAGCTTTGACTATAGAGTGAGGACGCTTAGAGCAGTCACTAGTTGCCATTGTAAAAGGTTTGTGCTTGGAAATGTTTAGGTAGAATAATGCAAGAAAACTTTCCTTTTTCCAGCATGTTACCTAATTAGCTCAAATGTTTTCTGCTGATGCAGCCATGGGTCTTGTGATGCCTAGGATGTAATTGCAGGCAGAGAAAGGAACCACAAATGCTCTGAATAAATAAATGTTGATTCACAGGGTAACTGTCAGACAAATGCTCTGGTAAAACCTCAGCAGAGTGCTCAAAGCATCAGTCTCTGAATATGCTGATTTTTGTCTGTTTCTCCATTGTCTATGAAGTGTACCTGTGCTTTGATTTGATTTTGGATGTGCACATTTTCTTTAGTGTATTTACACTGTGATAGACTAAGTGCAAATATTTTCCTCTTCCTCCTGCTTTTTCTTTTGGGTTCCAATGCATTTCCATGCACAGAGAGCAACTCTACGTCCTTAATATAAAATAATAACAAATTATGAGTTTCTGAGAGAAAGCAAAGTAGCCATGGCTTCTAACTAGGCTGGAGTAATTCAAAGTGAAAGCACAGACTAATCTGGCTGCAGAAGTTTAAGAACTTATCCTTAAAGCTGCCTGTTTCATCCTTTTGCTGGAGACAGTCTTCCCTGGAGCAGAGATGAACATATGTCTAGGGCTCAGCTATAGCGCTGCACCATCATCCCGTGAATGGCTAGTAAAAATACCAAATGGTCTTTGTGTTGCAGATCAAGAAGATCCAGTTCCAGCCCTACTAATGGCAACTAGGAGGCAATTTGCATGTTAGCGAGTCAGTTCTGGATCAGACCCACAATGAGTCACTAAGTTCCCTTCTCATTTTGGGCTTGCTGTTCAATGTTCATAAGGTACCTGGAACTCTATTTTTGTTTACACATAATCTGTACATGTGAGAAGTAGGCAGAGAGTTCCATTTTGTTCAAGTGCATGTTATAACTGGGCACCCACTCGGCTTTTCTGGAGATTCTCCTTTCCAGATTGTTTTTTTGTGTGTGTGGACCCTGCAGGGGGCTCTGAGGAAGACTTTAAATTACAATGTCATTAAATTAAAATTTTGATTTTTATCTTATTTTCATAAGAGAAGTTTTCCACTCTAAGTATTTACCCTGAATAAAATTACGGCCTCACAGTTATACTAAATTAAGTATATGTGCCCAGAGTTGAATTTGGCCATTACTCTGTGACCAGATAAGGATATAGCTGACACTGAACTGCCTGTGATTCAACATGTATAAAGCAGCAGTGATGCTTTTTTGCTTGGAGAGACATTTGAAAGAACATGTAGAGCTGTGGTGTGATTCACCCCTGCTGGGAATGGTAGCTGACTTAGCATCTTGGAGGGCACAGGACAGGGTGCAGGTTAGCATGTCCTGAGTTGAAGAATAGGAAGTTTGAGCATTTGGTGTTTACTTTTGGTTTTATTCCTAAATCTCTTACTATTGTGTTCCATGGGCTTAAAAAATGCAGACTGGGAAATCTCTTCATATGCCCTATAATAACAAACCAATTTCTAGCTGTAGAGAAGTACTCGTCTAGTAGAAGAGGACAGGATCACTAGCTGTGTCCATACTGACAGGCTGAGGCAAGGTGGAACGTGCTTTCCAGTGCTACCATGGCAGTCATTCAGAGAGGATGCTTGCTGGAAGGCATTACCTCTTCTTTATGGAGATGTAACATTTGCACTTGAAGTTCCCGTACCTTGAAACCAGGATGTGGAGGATGGGACTGGTACATGGATGAGCCTACCCTAATGAAGCTGTGTTGCAACTAAGGTGCAGAACTGGAAACAGACAGTATTGCTCTTTTTTTCATACAGATGTAAGATGAGTGTCCATAAGATGTGGCTCTTGCATTACCATAGTCTTTATTTTGCCTGATAAAATCCTGTGACTGTGAATGAGGAAAGAGTTTAAATGCCTGTGGTGATTTGCCAGAAGGGAATTAGGGTAGGCCAGCTCAGGCTGATTGTAGGAATTCTCAGCCTTCTTATGTCGTAAGCATTCATCTCACCATGATGAAGTTTTGCAGTCTTGGCTTTCTTTAAAGTCTGTCACTGCCCTTGCAATTGGGAGTAGCAGCAGTAACAGTGCCTTTCATCATCTCCAGCTAGGCAGGAGACTGGAATCATTCCTGCAGAGTGTGTAATGGCCCTCCATCCCTCTCATGGCAAGGTTAGGCTCTAATTAAAGCCAATCTTTGAGGAATTTGTAGCTATTACAGAGCCCTCCCATCTGTGAGGTGAGCTTCTGGGAGAGGATAATGCTTGTGCTCATGTTCCTGCACTAGTTTCCTGTTCTCATCCAGGTGCAACTCAAGCTGTTGGTGATTATCTTTAAATCATTGCAAGTCTGGGACCTGTTATCTAAGACACAGTCTCTCACCCCATACTAAGTTGTGGGACATACAAGTGGCTGTTTGTTGCTGAGGTGAAGCTTTCCATGGGAGGTTATGGGGCTTTCATATTAGAAAGCTTCTCATCCTCAGGAATTTGCCCCTTCCCCTTCCTCCTTTCTTTCCCCTTGGCAGCCTGCCAACGCACAGGTCTTAGGATTTTCCAACAGACTGTATGGATTGGCTGTTGTCCCTTTTTGTCTGTTTTGGTATGTGTCATTTTCTAGTTAGTATTTTGTGGCAGTAGCTTTCTCCAAGTGGTTGTTTTGCTAATGTCATGCATTTGTGGGTACTTTGTGGACTGATTCTGTACCTCTTGTCACTTACCCTCTAATTTTCAGAGGAACAATTTTGGTTGCTGTAGCCATAGGAAGTATATAGCTCTATTAATGAAATTATGCAATGTAAACATACCTTAGGGTTTAATTAATGATTAATAATTGGTTTATGAATGGCTTTAAATAGTTACATAATTCAGTAGTTGGGTTGGTTGTTTATAGCTAATCCTACATTCTGATTTTTAACTGTTTTTAACAAATGTCCTTCTCTTGTCTGCAGCATATAGTATTCCCTTCTCACTATCCCTTTGCAAAGTGTCCATAAAAGAACATAAATAAAAACTGTAATAAAACAGGGATTCATACTGTGTACTTACGGGAGAGGAAAAAATTCATTTTCCTGTGCAAAAAATCATCATTTGCACTTATTTTAAGAAAACAAAAGATGTTTGGGATCTGGTGGAAAGGCTCCTGAAACTTCCTTCTCTTGCCCTCACTTTTTTTCTCTATTGGCAGATGCTGAGATAGAGCACTGTTCCAATGTCCTCACTAGGATTCTCTAGAAAACGTATTTCTTCCCCTGTCTTGTTGAGGTTGATGGCTGCCTTCCCGTTTCCTCTTCTGGAAGTTGTCAGTTCCAATACCATAATAGTAAAGAACTGGATTCATTAATACAGCACTGGTTCTGATTCCAGTAAGTTTTAATTATAGTGAAATGCCAAGATGCTTCATGTGATTTGTCCTGGTCTCCCCTAACTGCCGAGTAATGGTCAGTATCGTATTTGTTCAATCAATGCTATAGGCCCAGCCTCAGCCACAGACACATTTTGGAGTGAAGACAAATAATGAAAAATGGGTGTCGGCACCCATCCATTTTGCTGTAGCTGAATCCAGAAGTGCTCAATTATATATATTACTGTAAAGGGAAGAATTTTTCTGTCAACATCTATAAAAACTATTGAGGTCTCCAATTATGTAAACTATTATACCTCTAGAAATTATGAATATGTAAAAAGCACTCTTTGCTTGCAGAGTTTTCCCTTACAAGAGGAAAAGTGAACATTAATTACTGTGGTAGCTCTGCCAGCTCGGTCTTGTGGTAGGTTTCTTTTGTACACCGTTTGTAGGAGGAGGGTGAGAGGGTGCTGCATGAAGATAAAGAAGATTGGAGAGCTGTGCAAGAACATAGCTAATGTGTCCATAAATGGGTAGACCACCAGCTAAACTCTTGTGAGACACTGGAGAAGATAAACAACAGTACATTACCTCTGAAATGGAAGGAATAAGTGTGGCACATGTTGGGGCTTCTCCCTGCAATCAGGACTTATGTCTGGGTTTTCCATACGTGTTTATTCCTCATAGGCAGGAGCAAAATATTGTGGTCTCACTCAATGGAGATGGGTGAAATACTGTACTGGTTGGACTGCTGTGAAAGGATGACTAAAATACCCCTCAAAGCTTCACTCAGAACAGTGTGTTTGCTCCTGGTTTGTCCTGCAACAGCTGGTCTTGTCTCATTTAGGAGAACTTGATGAAATAAAGGAATTAACTATCATTCTTCAGCAGCAGAAAGTAAAACAGTGGTGTTAACCACAGCTTTTTAAGAGCCTGTGAGTCCCCAGGTCTCTTGCTGTTTGTAAGGGATACAGCTGCCTCTTGCAAGACTGCACTGATGCCCCCTCCATCTGGATTTGTTGTGAACAATTTGTACATGAGAACTGTTCCTTTGTGTGGTTTTAAGCTGCCTTACAGTAGTGCTGGACAAATACTCCTATAGACAGCCTTTGTCTGAAGAATGAGTTACAGTCAAAAGGCATATTCCCACCTTCAAAATGCCAGAAAAATCATTACAGTTTTCAAGATCTCTTTTTGAATCTCAAATACTTGCAAATTTTTCTGCCTCAGAGCTTGAGGCCTTGTACTTTCAGGACTCTAATTGTGATTGGAGCTATTGCTGTATGAACATTTATGGATTTGATTATTCTTCAAGAACATCTTCACTTTGCATGTTCAATAGCACACGACTTGTGGCTTCGTTCCCAAGGTCACAGTTGGAATTCCTTTTGCATTCTTTTTCACTGCAGTGGCACTGAACATTTTCAATATTCATCATGCCCAGGGGAATAAACCAAAACCGCCAGTGCTGCAGCATTTTTTTTATGGTTGTTGTTATCTCTGGAAAAAGTTTCATGAAGATAAGCTCACCAAGGAGTAATATATGAAAGGTATAGACTCCTTTAATCGGCAACATGCAGTCAGGTACATAGATGAATGACAATCTAAGAGGGTAAAAAATGTAATCACCTGAATGATTGCAGATAAATTGCTCAGGAATGGCCTTAAGCCTCTGAATAACTATGAAGAAGACATCTTATGCATTTGATTAATTCCTGATTATTCTTACCTAATTTGTCCCTTTTCGGTATTGTCATCACCAAAACACAAATGAAGACATTCTGCAGATGTGCTGTCCATTTCAAATCCAGGATGTCTTTCACTTTAGTGAGCCTGTAGGTGGGAGAAGAATTTGGTAAGGTTCAAAGTTTAAGAAAAAAAGTGAGACATTAGATCAGCCTTATAGCGCCTGAAGACACTAAAAGAAAGCTGGAGAGGGCCTTTTTAAAAGGGAATGGAGTGATAGGATGAAGGGGAATGTTTTTACACTGAAATAACTTAGATTTAGGTTAGATATTTAGAATAAATTATTTACTGTGATGGTGGTGAGACATAGGCACAGGTTGTGCAGGGAAGTTGTGGCACCCCTGGAAGTGTTCAAGTCCAGATTGGATGGGGCTTGGAGCAACCTGGGCTAGTGGGAGGTTACCCTGCCCAGGCGAATAGGTGGGAACTAAATGATCTTTAAGGTCCCTTCCAACCCAAACCATTCTTTGGTTCTGTGGAATGCTGTGGTAAAACCCTGATTACCCAGGGACCAAGAGAGAGACCCTGTGATAACCAGAAGGTTGGGAGAATTTTAGAAGCTGGTCAGGAGACTTCAAAGTTGACTGACTGCCTCCCTGATCCCCATCAGTCACCTTGGGTCCCCAGGGATCACTGAGTTAGCAGAAGGTGGCAGCTGTGCTCCAGGGCTTCCATGGTAAAGCACAGGCTTTATGCACTCCTCAGACTTCAGCACGTAAAACTTTACAACTGATTTTCATTATTCACACTTTTGATTTAGGCTATCAACAGCTGTGGGAAAAACTAGAAAATTGACAAGTGGGGATTTCTTATAATTTGGGCTATTACTAAGTGGGAATTTACAGACTCTGCTATATGCAGCTGCAGTGAGTGATCCTGTAACTGGGAAACTGCAAATATTTCAAAACCAGCAATAAATATCTACAAGTTTCTATAACAACAATAACATTGCTCAAGCAACACCAGAAGAAAATTATTGTTAAAGCCTAGATCCGCTTAAAGTTGAGAGTTAAATAGGCTTGAGAAACTCTTCTTCTGAGGCTGAGCTTGCCAGAGCTGATTTGGTTCTCCTGTAGGCTTGAAATTGCTCCCATTCTCACAGCAGGAAGGTACTGTCTTAAAACTACATTTTAAATATAACAGCCTGTAATACTAAATGCATATGGCACCAGAACTCCAATTTACAAATCTTTTTAAGTAACTTCATGTACTGTTTCTTAAACTCTTGGGAGAGGAAGCAGGCATCCCGTCTCACTTCAGACAGCTCATTTACAGTCTTACAGAATTAATTAAAGAAAAGCAGTGATAGGCACCATTCAGAGAACAGCAAACAGTGGCACAAGGTGAAGAGCCTGAGCCTGTGGGGAGAGCCAGAGGAGAACTTCTTACTCTGCTTTACTTCTGGAAACAATTATGTTGTGTGAACACAGCCATAAATGTCGAAGGTTGATTTTGGAGGTTACTGCCTTCACATATTTCTTCTGCTGGGATCAGAAACAGGAATTGGGATGCAGGCAGTTACAAGGAGATACTGGAAGAGTGGGACACTGGTTGAAATTGGTGATCTGTGGAAGGTTTATAGGAGGGCTTCTGTTAGCATTAAGTGTCTTTGGGAGGTCCTCCTGCTGACACAGTAGTTTCAGCTGCCTCTTAGGCTGAGGAGGCCTTTAAATATTCATTTGGTTTGTAATTTCAAAGTTTGTATTTCACTGTAACCCCTGTTTTAACAAAATCACAGCAGAATACTGAACTGAACTGAGATAACTCAAAGCTTTATTTCTTTTTCAGGTTGTAGAAAAACTTCTCTGTGTAGCTTCTAAGATATTACTTTATCACTGTGTGTCTTGCTAGTTAGAAGAGGATAAAGAGAATAATTTCCATTTTAAACTGAAGGACTGAGGCACAAAGACAACAGGACTTATTTAAATTTGCTCTGAAAGACTGGCAGAGTGAAGGACTGCTATCCCTAAATGCCAACCTGGCAGAGGGCTAAAACTCTATATACTTTGCAAATAATAGTGTGGATTGTGCTGTGGATGTGATAAGTGTGCTGTCTGACAGATGAGTAAACGGAGAAATTAAGTCTTTAGAATGCTTGTCTCATAGGAAGTCTCTGGAAGTGAATCCAGTTTCTCCAGGGAGTGTTTGTCCGTGGTCATTTGCATGTCCTTTTAATGCTGAATTGATGAAACCGTGTATTGAGAAAGCTTAGTAGTTTAAGAGGGCACTTCCACATGCAGAAGGCGGTAAGTCAGTATGCATAGCTCAGCCACGTGTACTAGTGGGGAGCAGGAAAGGCGGTCAGAGTTGTGAGAAAAATGTGTGAATTGGAAGTTTGGTGAGGAAATATATCATTCTGCCTTAGACCCTTAATTGGTATAGTATTAATATCTGTATTCTAAACTTTTAGAGGTAGACAAGAGTCAGAAGAAAAAAGAAGAGTTTTGAAATCTCAGTATCAGAGTTCTAAAGCTAAAAAAATTAATAAATCTTTATAATTTTTTTGGGAAAAAATGAAATACATATTTTCATATACATACAGGTAGTAAATAGCAAATAGTGGGAGTTCTCTGATTAAGATAATATTTTTATCTACAAACGTGGATGACAGTCCAGATGAGAATCTCAAATTGTTTGTAAAGGTATCATTCAATTGTATGTTGTAAAACTTTTCTACTAGTAAATGGGCTTGAAATACTGTTTGTGCTCAAGGAAAGCTATGATGACTTTACAGGTGTGGAGATGAGGCAGACATTAAAGCAACATGTTAAAAATTACATGGAGTGGAATTTTCATGAAGCTGTAATGATTTCTTTGTTTCATAAGGCCTTTAAATCAGGAGTAGACCTTTTTCTGAAGAACATTTCAAAACTCAGATGGAATCCAAAACCTTAGTGCAAAATTCAGTCTTGTTCAGTGGGCTATCTTGTGGAGAAGGTCATACTGAAAAGAAAAATTGGTACCTTTCAGTTATACAAATGAAAGAAGCTCTTGAGTTTTAGGCCTGTAACTTATAAACATGTCTGCAAGAAAAAGTGAGAGGGATGTGTGTGTTAGGAAATAGGGAAGATTTGGGGTCAAAAAAGTTTCTGTGGTGGACAGTAAAAGACGGATTTCTTCTATATTTTCCCAAAAAATCCAGGCAAGCGGAAGCTAGGAGGAGTCAGCAGAAAAAGTTACAGATCTTTGCAGAAACCCACTGAAGCAAAGAACAGAATCTCTTGAAAGCTAAGTATTTTTCACCAATCAGGGCAGTAAATCTGTAGCTTTCAAAGACTAATATAAACGTAATCTTAGGAAAGCAGGTTCTTGATCCAAACAAACCATATTTCTTTTGAGTCCAGTGTGGTTAAAGAACAGTTCTTGCTGTAGTTCTGTGTGTGTTTGAGTGATGAAACAGATACAGCAGAATATTATGGGTAATGTAGCTGCAAGAGAAGGCGGGAAGACTCAAATACTTAAGAAAATGTCAGGAGGATGGACCTTCATCTGGTGAAATTCAGTACATATTCTTCTAATATGTTAATGGTCTTGCTGTACAGCTATAGGAATTTCCACCATGTCGTGTCTGGACATATATAGGCCCCTTATGTAGGGCTCACCTATATGCTTGGGATCTTTTTCCATGTGCCTAACAGGAGCTGATTAAATGCTTGTCTACTGTTGGAGGCGAAACAAAACAAAAACCTCCCCCCAAAAGTACTCCAGTTAAATATAGTGGCTTAAAAGGTACATTTCCTCAGCTAGTCAAAAGGCATATGAACAATGGGGAAACACATATAGCCCAAAATGTAAAACGGCAGGTTAGAGGGCAGGTGGGAAAAAGTGGAGCAACCACAACTTTCCACCTGTGATAGAGAATGTAAATCAGTAGCGGAAATGGTATGCAGAGCTTCAGGGCTTGCTTAAAAAAAAAAAAAAAAAGAAGAAATATAATGTACGTTTGAATGCTAAGGTGCATTTCAGAGAATGTCTCATAAGCTGCTCATCCAGGGAGTAGAGTCAAATAATACCTGTTTTGATTGCAATGTTGTCAAATACTTCTTTGCAGTAGTTCTGCATATATCCAGTACAATTAGTCCTAGAAACAATTAGGAATTATAGTGATACTGTTGAAATACCTTGGTTAAATTAACTTCTGAGACGGGAATATAGTGAATATTGTAAAGCCTGTCTCACAAGCCATTAACGGGATAATCTGCACATTGCCTTTAAGAGAGAGACATGAAAGACCTAGCATAAAAGGATCTGCATCATGTCTGTGTAGAAAATGATTACATAAAGGTTGTGGCTAAAGCAATCATAGCACAATATTTTGTATTCTAAGCCTCCAGAATTCTGATGTATGTGCAAGAAACAGATGGACATTTAAACACAGAGATCATCTTAGGCGTGATGAGATTTGCCTGCCCTAAACTAGATGGCTAAGTCTGAATTAGTCAGCCTAAACCCACTTCATAGTCAGTGGGCTATAATGTCTCAAGAGGCAAGTCATTTTAGGCTCAGGTTCTGTAGTGACACAAGTGAGTTGTTTTCTTCAAGTGTCAAGGTGTCTGTGGCTGCATTATTTTGCCCCTCCCCGCTTTTTTTTCCTGAGTCAATAATTTTCATTTCTCAAGTGCAAAACTTGAAAATACCCTTACCTGTAGCATATTTGAAAGCTTAAAATCAGGAGAAAACACCTTGCTGTGGGTCCTGCCATTATTTTGTGACTCAGTGACTTACTCTAAGCCTTCTACAGAATCAAAATGTAATTTTATTCATAGAATATATTTATTCTTAGCAGTTGTCTTTTTCTTTTTTTTTCTTCTTTTTTTTTTCTTTTTTTTTTTTTTTTAAGCAGCTCTGAGTGCCAGTGAGAAAGAAGAACAAAGAGTGCCTGGCAACTTCGTAACTCATCTGGTACTCCTGAATCAGAGTATTCTTTGGGAGAAGATGAATTAGGATTTTTTCTGGTAAGTTTACCACAGGAAAAAATATGTAACTGTTAATAACACTGCATAACAAACAAGATATTTTTTTTTTTTGTCAGAATAGATAAATATAGGACAGATACCACACTGTGTTCTTATTGCTGCTCCATGACACACTTTCCATTTACAACTGCAGATCAAGCCCTCAGTATGGAATAAAAAAATCCTAGGTACTGTCAATTGCAACCGAAAAAATGAAATTAAAGAAAATCAGGCAACTCAATCTGAAGATGAATGAGGGTAATAACCTGTAGCAAATAACTGTACACATTAAACTGTGTTCTGTTAACTCTGGCAAAATCAGGTTAATTTCTAGTTAGCTGGCCAGGGTCTTTCAGTAGAGTTCACTTATCCCTTGTTGTCCAGACCAAATAGCAGAAGTGGAAAATTCCATTAGCACAGGCTTCAAAGAGCTTAGAGAAGCTTTGGAAGGCACTTTTCCCCCCCCATTCATTGAGGCAAGTGAAATGATGAGAGCAGTTGTCCTTGGCTTTACCATAATAAAAAGGATTCAGTCTCATCAGCAGTTAACACTGAATGAGTCAGGTTTAATGCAAGTTTATGTATTGCACTGTAAGGTGACACTGTTTTTATCCCCATCCAGAGCATGTGTCATCTCTGCACCTCTGGGTCTTTCCTGTTATGACATAACCAGCCTTCTCCCCTTTCAGAGGCATTTTACTCAAGCACATGACTACTTTCTTAAAGTTTATTTAAATTATGGCATTTCTACATGTACTCTAGCTGTGAACTAACGCTGTTAAGGGAACTTTGTATTCTACAGAGTATTCTTTTTTAAAACAACACCATCAGAAGCCTTGTAAAAAAACTTGTCCAAGTGGTGAACTTCCAGAACGTGCTAGGTGTGAAGAAATGTGTGAAGTTGTGGCAATCATAGAGAGAAGTTTCAAAATATTTGTTGACTTCTAAGATGATCAGTTTAGATTACATCTGAACAGCCTGTCTGTACTGAGTTTCCCCAATTAGTTGTATGCTATTTCCTCTTTGTTTCGTTGCTGCTTTAGTGTCCCTCCCAGATGAACACCCTCACCACCCTTAATACGTTAGATTTTGCACCACCCGGATTGTTCCTTAGTTTCATGATACATTTATTTGACTAATTACAGTAGCATATGGTTGATAACAAAAGGTAGCATTTCCCAGACTATGTTTACACATTATGCTTGAGTAGCATGTTAAAACCTTGGTGTCTGTTCAGGTTACACTTTAGAAGAAAGTTCAGATGTGGTTTCATGGAAAGCTTTGGTGTGGGATGTGCTTTTCTGAAGATCTTTGCTTAAGGCATATTCCATCCTTTCCAGGTTTTGTGGTGACCTTAAATAGCCATATAATGTCAGCTGGATTAGAAGAAAATACTGATGTGATTAATACTGTTTATCACACTGTAAATGCAGTTAGTTGAGCTCATCACTTGACTTTGCTTTATCCTGCAAAAATGCTTGTTTGGAAAAAATAACATAAAAATTATTCTCTTGAAGCTTTTAAAGTTCACATTACTGGAGGTTTCTGTTCTCAACTATTTGGCTTGCTTCACCTTCAAAGCGGAAAAATACACTAAGACCTTGCATCTGTGCTGTCTGTAGGTAAATACTGACACAAACATGTAGAAATGTAATACTGGTTTGTTAGCTAATCTACCACAGATTTGAAAACCTGGGCACTTATGTAAGTCTTGGAGGAGCCTGAGTAGAGAATAGGTATATAGGTGATGTTCCTTAAGTTATGACCCCATTGTATTCCTAAAGGGACAAATTATAGTAAAAAATGCAGATACAGGCTTTTCTTCACTACCTCAGTATGCATCTGTACTACTGGAAAAAAACTCAGCAGTGGAAAAGAAGAAATATGGGTTTTGAATTAGGCACACTCTGAATTATATCTGTTATGTGTGTCTGCAAATATGGTGCAAATGCTTACCTGCTGGTTGCCTGATGTTGCTTTTCTAGTACTTTCTCTACAAGTTCTTTACTGGGGTCTGCTTTCCCTCTGCCCTTCCTGTGAGCTGTGTGCCTGAGCAACATTATCCTGCTGGTTTGCCTGGTGATGCCTTATTGGGCTACATGGACATTACTTGCCATGGAATTGGAGTCCCTTGAATTTGCTGCCATAGTTTACCTGTTTAATTCTACCCTATTATGAAATATGTAGCAAATCTAAAACATTTTGTGTGATGCTATCCCCATCTCTCAGCTTCTCTATTCTTCCCTATGCATAGTCTGAAAAAGAGCTGAAACCAGCCTCAGTAATTACTGAGGTGATTACTGAGGCCTTTCTGCTCAGTCCTAACTGGTTGCCTTCTTGTCCTAAGGCAGAGAGCTGTAGCACTTTGGTAACCCCAAACTCTGGACAAACCCTTTCCTCTAATAAGGATCATTAAGCACCTGGAGGAAGTTTTCTCACATTCTTGTCTTGTCAGTGTGTGTTTGTATACATATAAAATATATACACTAAATGCTTACTTGCCACTTGAGACCTGCAAGGCTGTCACAGTCCAGGAAGGAAAACACACATCAGGAAGTTATCCTGGCTAATATGCAGTGCTAAAACCACTTGAGAGAAATACTTTGGAGAGTGGAGAATATATCACTCTGTGAATGAAAAGATGAGTGAGTCAGTCAAAACTGAGTCCTTCTGGTTTTCCAGCTGGAAGGTAACCCAGTGAAGGACTGCCTTCAAGCAAATTACAGGTAGTTCCTGCCTCAAGCATCTCAGCTACCAAAGACATATGTACCAGAATCAAATTTTATCTCCTGCAGAATCTGCTTCTGTCACTGGAAGACACAGCCCTGACCTGGAGATGAAGTTTCTACTTATCCTGTCCAATAGTCAGCCCTGCTTTGAGCAGGATGCTGGACAAGATGACCTGCTGGGCTTTCTTTCAAAATCAATTATCATATGATCCTGTAATCCTAATCTTTATTGAACCAACCTTTGCCACAAGAAGGCTAACAGTGTACAAGAATGGAAAGTAATTGATGCCAATAGGAATTTAGTATTTGGAGCCCAAAAGTGAATTTTACTGTATGGTGGAACCACTGTCTATGAGTTTTCTTTTGAGTTGAAAAGAACAATGAGAGAACACAGTGTCTTAAAATATGTTGGAATCAAACCAGGAAGTTTCTTAGCCCTGAGAATGTTGTTGCTCCCCTGGAGTACTTGTACTGTTTTATTACTGCATCCTGCAGAATCCTTGTGTGAGTCAAATATTTTATGTTTCCTATTGTACTGTATGGATGGGAAGTGTTTTATCTTTCCTCATTTGGATTTTGATTTTCTCTTACCTTCCTTTTGGGTGGCACAAGCACTTCAGAACAGGCCCTTCTATTTTGATGTGCTTTTACAAAATATTATCACTACAGAATGTTACTGATACACACAAGAAAACAAATCTTTCCACTTTTTCTGTTAGTGTACCCCACCTCTACCATCCTTCTATCTTTATTCACTCCGTTTTTTTCTATTTGCCCTGTAAAGTGACTGTGGTTGTAGGCTCTAGAGTATTAGTGATGAAATGAAGGTTTTGCAGTCCTGCAGCCAAAAGATCTCACTGCTGCTCTGCAGGCCAGGTGAAGGTATGACAGAAAGGTCTGAAATGCTGCTTCCCACATGGTCCTGCCAGGACAGTTTGTGCATATCCTTGGATGGGCTCTGTGGATTTTTGTTCATTGTAGAGTAGAAAATGTTTTAGACTAGATGCTTTAACTTTTCTATTTATTTTTTTTCACAAAAGCAGAGAAGAAGTGTTTTTAATGTACTTCTTTCAGTAGTTTTCTGGAACCATCTATTCAGGGAAAAAAGAGCAGAACATTTATTTTCTCATTATTTAATATTTTATGTTAAATACCAGAAGATTTATTAAACTGAATACTCTTATTACCTTTTTATAATGAGAAAAGTTTATTAGAGAACACAGGATCATAAAACCTTTTCCTATAAACATCTTAAATGCTTTGGGTTTAGTATGCTCTTTCAACTCCTTCAAACACTGTCACCTCAGTCACTTACTGCCAGCCTGCTTAGTAATCTGTTCAGACCACTGAGAAATGCCTGTTTCTCTCGCAGATCTCCCTATACCCAACCTTCTGGCTTGCTCTGACTTTTCCCTCTGGCACTGTAGTGTCAGCCTCTTTGAGGCCAGAAAGGAGACGTTTCGAGGCTCTATGCTGACCTCTTCTTTAGCACAAGGAGAAGAACTGCAAAATGTAAAGGGGAAAGTATCCATGTCTCCTCTGGCACATTTGCCAGGGCTGAAGTCAATGATGTCCACAAAGGAAACTTGATACCTGCCTGCTACTTAGTCAAGCTGCATTTTCAGTGCTCTGACCTGCTCCTGGTGGCCTGGGGGTAACTCACAGAGGAATTTTATTAGTATTGATGGGCTGTGTGTACAGCATCCTACTGCAGTCAGAACTGCTGTCACCCGATGGCAGCACATGAGGTTGAGTGCACAGGGTGGCCTTCTTGGTCTGACTGTAGCTAAACAATCCTGATGCATGGAATTAATACCACTGCAACTAAGTATTTTTTTCCAAGTATGGCATGAATATAACCTTCAAAATCAATCTGTGGTGAAGAGCTGAAGCATTCTGCTACTTCTTTTGTTTCTCCTTGCAATTCAACTGAATTCCATGTTTTATCTTGACGATTAATGAAACCTGGTCATGGAATTGTCATCATGAACACAATGACTTTGCTGAAATAGTTAAGAAATTTTGTACTTTTCAAATGAGGGGGTCTGGAGTAAAGTGTTGTCTAGGTCTGTTGTGCACGCAGAATTCTGTCACTTAATTCTTCTCCCCATAGGCCTGAAAAGACGTGTTCGTATCACTGATACAGCTAAACCATCAAAAAATGTTAGAGTACACATGCCCTTTTCCTGCACGAGCAACAGAGAATTATATTGTTTCATGTCTCAAAACTGCCTTGGCAACTATAGCTTCATATTAATTTATTGAATTTGGCAAATTGACACTGTGGGAAGAGGTTCAAGAGTTGCATCAGTTGGATCTGGATTAGTTCCTGACTGGATGTGAGATATTTCTGTTGAAGACAACATACACTCAACTTGAGACACCACCTGCCCATGTTTGGAGCTGTCTACCATTTGAGCCTCTCAGAAGAGTAACTGCAACTAAATCTCAATTTATAGCATAAAATTACTGCATAAATAGGGTGTTGAATAAATCCCGTATGCTTTTTAGGAAAGATAGCTGTTACTGTAAGCTCCAGAAACTATGGTCAGGCCTTAAAGCTTATAAAAAAGAAAAGGGAGAAATGTAAAAACAGAAGTGATGAGGTAAGTTGGAAGTTGCTTTAAAGAGTAGTCATAATGCTTTTTAATTTATTATCAAGAAAGTGTAAATTGTGAGGGTATGGAAAATAATTGCAATAAATCTAGAAGTTTAAAATTATTTGGTCTTGAGAATGTCCAGAATCCTTCCTTATGATACATTACTTATGTAAGGCTTCATTATTAAGAGGTAATAAGGTAAAATCAAGTTCTTTTTTTGAAACCTAAAGAAACAGGAGTCCTGAACAGATTGTTGGAATAAGATGATAATTGATCTCTCTTTGGCCTTTTGACTTCTTAATAAAAACTGTACTACTAATGATAGTAATGATGAAATAATTTAAATATATTTGGTTTATGGGATTGTTTCTAAATGGTCTGAAACAACTAATACTTTATTACTTTGACATCTGCAAATACAGAGTTAAGTAGTCTTTAAAAAAAAACCAAACACACCAATCAAACACAGAGCAATTTAAGTACTGCAGTGTCATTTCTGTTTCCTAACTGGAAAAAGCAGCAGCTGAAGAAGTCAGTGGAAAGTAAATTATCCTACGATGAGAGTGTCTGAAACTAAGGACAAAGAGAGAGTAGACTAGCAGGCCTTGAGAAATCTTCAGAACATATAAAGCTTTTCCTGTCTTCTCCAGCAGAAGTAGCATTTGATTTTGGCTATGTACCTGGACATCAGACTTAAAAATAGCTGGGTTCCTTCCTGCCTGAGGAAGAAAGATGTAAGCCAGGTGTATTGGCTGACCTGCAAACTTTACATTTCATTTCTTTCTAGTCACATTTCTTGAAGACATTGCTTTACAGACAGGGTGGTCAAAGCTGCAGTTCTGCTGCTGATCCATGTTAATCTAGATATTTACAGGCTTGTATGCAAATGTATTTGTTCAGGTGCATTATTCAGGGGAATACATGCTCCCTCCCCAACATTTATGTACACAAACATACTTTTCACAAATATTCCCAGAAAAGCAAACCAAAATTAATGCTTGCTTAATAACACAGGAGGTAGTTTCCAAAGTGCTTGACATTGCTTGGATTATGCTCCCTGATGTTTGTGAGAGCTTTAACTGCAGGCAGTATTAAAAAAATAATAATAATCAGAGTTAGGTTAACCCTTTAGAAAATTATATGACTTTTTGCTTGCTCTTGTTTTCTTCAGAATCAATGGGAGTAGATTTGTGTAGCAGTATCTAAGAGGCAGAGATTCTCCTGATGTAAGGTGCAAATACCATCCTATGGCTTCCTTGGCATGTCACCTGAATCTCTGTCCCTGAGACAGCCTCTGCATCATCAGGGAGATGGTAAGAGAAATGACAGATATGTATTGATTTTGGGGCCTGTTATTTTTATAGTGCATAAGAAGATGGTTCATTCCAGAAGAGTTGTCTTGAAGCATCTTCAGGGAGACAGCCGTAACAGGTGTGTTTTTTGGGAGGCAGTTGAGGAAGTGTGCCAATTGGTCACATTACAATCGGGGAAATTTAGGAAGCATATGCTGTTAACTAAAGCTAACCAAAATGATAATGCTGTTGTTACTTCTGTTGTATTTGTCCCTCAAAAAATAAACCTTTATTCCAACAGTATTTGACTTTAAAAAAAAAAAAAAAAAAAAAGAAAATCCACACATGACCTAAACTCTATGATGTGTGATAGTTTATGTAGTGTTGATATAGATTAATGTTAGTTTTGCAACTTGATTTACCTATTATTGATGGTGCCATCCAATCATATGACTAAAGTAGTTGTCTGAAATTTATATAATGACTGACCATGTATGTCTACACAATTGCAGATATGCTTATTCTATATAAACATACATAAATATGCATGTGGTTTTGTGTATCATACCTGTCATTTAAATATACAAAGACATATGAACTTTACAGAACTTTCCCATTTTGGGAGATGTTTCCAAAGGCTCTCATACCCACGGGATTGTGCTGGCTTCCAGCACCACAGCCAGTGTGACTTTGAATTTTAAGAGTAAATCCAAGTATAAAAACAGAGGTATTTGGCACATGCTTGCATGCCTGCCTCAACTCATTCTACTTAGCATGATAAAATCATAATGAAGCTGAGATGGCACAAGTTTTTACATATCTAAAAACCAGAGTGCAAACTCTGTTTCAGCTGTGGTCACAGTGATCACAGACAGAGGACAGAACCCATAATAGCGTGTATTCACTGCTGCTGTTACCTGCATTAGCGTAAGCTAGGATGTTTACCATTGTAGTCACTGTAGGACATGAAAAATATCCTTCTCCACACCACTGAAATAAGAGAAAGAAGGAGAGGATCCCAACATTTCTGTTAAAAGACAGCACTTTTAAGAGCTGGAGGGAAAGTACTGTGACTAAAGCTGCTGATCACATTATAATTAATGAATTATTAAGTAATGAAATATTTTGCAGTATAAGCAGGTAAAGCTACTGTCACCCTTTGAGCTGGTGATTCCAAAATGACATTGGTAACTGTGGGACCCTTTATAGAGCCATACAGTTTTTTGTCTGTTTGGATGATGGGCTTGGTTTTCAGTTGTTTCACATAAACAGAGTGGTCAAATGGTTAGGAGGTGCCTGTAATCCCAAAGAGGATTTCTCAACAAGTCTGAAATGTCATTCACCAGCTGCAGTAGAGGTGGGGTTTGGTAGGGTAAACTGAATTAACCTGTTTGCTGGGGTCTTTCCACAGCAGTGGGTCAGATCCTGTTCAGTCGCTCAAGCCAGTACCTTCCTAAGTGAGGTTTTGTCTGGGTAGAATTTAAACAATTTTTTGTGTGGAGAGTAAATTTTATAATCTGAAAAATGGCTGCATGTTCTGCACTCCGTGGTATTTAGAATCTTTCAAAAGAGGACAGATCAGCAGTGACATGGAAACAGGAGTATTAAAATAGCTGACTCCTGAAATAAAATAGAAATAGTGGGATGAGATGGCACGGTTAAAAACTTGTAAAGTACCAGCACCTCGTTCTAAAAATGGATTTGCCCCTGGACAATTATTTTCTTTACAAGTAGGATCAAAAGTTTACATGATTGGAGAACAGATCTCTTTTTCTTCTGATTCTTAATTTCTTGTTCTCTGGGCACGTGAAGTGTCATAGAAATGTTAGGAACTTTGCATACAGAGCTGAGTATCAGGTGTTTTGTTTTACTATATGAATAAATTTGCTCTCAGCTGGAAATTTCTTTTTAATGAGTAAGATGTTTTACAGCTGAGCAAAATCTATAATCTCAGGTGCTAAAGCTATAAGCTTCAATGCTTCTTTCAGTGCTTGAAACACTTGAAAAGTTGGAAGCAACAAAAAACTGGTTGTGAAATGAAATTACTCTGCTATAGCAGTAGGGGTTTTCAAGTAATCCTTTACTTAGTCATCAAGTTTTTGTAACCATGGCCCTCTGCTTCTGATGTAGGTGTTTCCAATACCAAAAGGAAACTGTGTGATTAACTCAAGGATATAAAGACTTGGATCTCTGAGGATCAAGGACATGAACCCAATAGGACTGATTTGCTTTTCAGTTTTTTAAGATCTGATGTTAAAACACACAGCTCTGCCAATAGAGCTCGAGAGCGTGCATTTACATTGTAGTTAGATGATGTCTGTCATAGGGGTTGGTTGCGATGCGAACTGTATGTGAGGGATCTGCAAAATCTTTCTACATTTGTAGGAGAAAAATAAAATGAATGCAGTCTGCTTCACATAACTGTCTGCAGTGAACAATAAAATGGCTGTAACAGGGATCATTTCTTCACATATGGAAAATATATAAGCTTTCTATATATTTGTAATATATTTGCTTAAAATTTATTGCACATATATTTAAAATATATACTCCTGTATAAAATACCCTGTTGAAAATGGGTCCACTTTGCCAATTTTCATAATATTTCAAATACGTCATATAACAAAATGCATTCAAAGTATCATTAAAATTTGATACTTTTGGAACATTTAAAATGCAGTTGTGTTGTATTGAATATTTTTAAAGAAGCATATGTACAGAGTATTTTTCAGATACATCATTGATAAACAGGAAATTGAGATCCCTCTCCCTTTCTGTGGAACCTATGACAAGATGTAGTCCAGAATAATTGCATACAGCAGCCTGAAGGTATGTTTGTACCTGATCTCCCTCTGCTTTGCTCAGAAGCAGTGTAATTTCTATAAGCTAGACTCAGTAGAAAGTTTTGACTTTTCTGTACTCTAATGATGCAAAGTATCCATAGGCTTGGCTAAACCCAGATAAACCAGCTTTACAGCTATTTTGCATTGACAAAGGAGTGCAAAGCAGCTGGAACTTATTGGTGAATTTGGTCTTATATCTTTCCATTCAGAAACCAGTGTGGTTTGTTGTTGGGGTTTATGTTTGTTTGTGGGCTTTGTTTGTTTGGGGTTTTTTTGTTTTGTTTTGTTTTTAAACATGCAGCAGGTTGCTGTGTATAACACTACTCTAGAATGTTGTGAGAGAGGCTGTGTTGTATCCTGAAATGAGAGGCCAACGTGATTCAGAAGGAACAGGTCCTTGATGTGCAGTACTCAGTACAAGCTCTGCCTGCAGAGATAACTAACTGGGAGCAGTACATTTGTTTTGATGGACGTATTTTATTCTTGGAAGGTGCTCAAAAATGAACCTGGATCACTAATTCCCCGATTGTGGTTTAACAAAAATATAGAGAG
Source organism: Apus apus (assembly GCF_020740795.1). Lineage (NCBI taxonomy): Eukaryota > Metazoa > Chordata > Aves > Apodiformes > Apodidae > Apus > Apus apus. The sequence goes on along the minus strand of NC_067285.1, from coordinate 49,544,061 downwards.
TTACTGAAGGTACAGAAAATCCTACAACAGCTAAACAGTGTAGGGGTGAGTAAGTTGTGCCTAAAGCTGAACAGGAAATAGATGTCCTGGCCTGCACTGAAAAAAAAACAAAAGGGGGGGGGGGGGGGTGGAATATAGAATTTTCCTACTTTGTATTTGAATGGAAATAGAGATTAAGCAAAAAAATAGTGAACAAGACCCTTCTATGCTTAGGTTAAGCTTATAACTTATTTGTGCTTTGCATGAGACTGGGATTCAAGACCTCTTATCTCTAGGTCAAACCAGGACTCAAACTTCAGTCTGTATACCTGAGATGAGTGTCCTGATGTCTGACCTTTCAGATGTGTAGAGGGGAGGGTGGTAAGACATCTTAGGGTTTAAACAGAACTTATGTCTTGGACATTAAGCTCTTTTCTTAAAGTTTGAGTTGATACACTCCTACAAAAGGTTTGGTTTTGGCAAATCTGCACTATTTGAGGAGAAACACTTTTGTTTAAAAAAAAGAAAAATAATAAAAATCTGAACAGCTGTTGTTAGTGGCTGTTTTGGGCCAAATCTGCTTTGGCATTGCAGCAGCTAAACCTTGTGATTCATGTTTTAAGCATCTCATGCTGCAAGTCCACTCCTCAGAAGTCACATTCAGCTCCTGTCCAGAACCAGCACTTCCAGCAGCCTGTTTGCTGCAGCAGAGTTCCTCAGGTGCCAGCAGCATACTGGCTTGCTGTGCCTAGCAGTGCCTTGTCTGTGGCAGCATCCAGTGCCCGTGGGCCCACTGACAGGTGCTGTGCCAGTCTTTGCTCTTGGTGTTCTACCTCCTGAGTCGCCAGCAGGGGGAAAATCCGCCCGTGCTCCCTGAGCTCACCTCAATAAATAGCACCAAATCTCTGAGCAGAGGCAGAATTGTCATGGCAGCTGCCACTCATAATCTGATTGCTCAGTATTTTGTCTTGTGTCCAGGATGCTAATTTGGTTGGTTGTTTGTTTTTTTCTCTGCCTAAAGCAAATCAAAGACACACTTCTGTGAGGATGCCTCACTAGGATGTCAGAGAAGGCAGACAACACTTTCTGCCAATTCCATGGATGCCATTAAAGTGTTCAGTGACCCAAAGAATACAGAGAGCCAGCCTATTAGTGCTTCTTCCAAGATTTTTAAGTGTTCACTAGAAGAAGGACCATAGCTAAGCTTTTCCTCATGCTAGGAAGGTGCCTGATGTTTTCATACTCTATCTGCTCAGGTTACTGCTTAGTTACTGCATGTGAAACATTTAACAGGAGGGACTGAGCCAATTTCTTCAGAAGCTTTAGAATCTTTTGGAACAGTCAAACTTCAAGTCACATCAAGACACTCAGCTGGAAATGGACCTGGCACCTTTTGGTATTTCATCCTGTATTTTAGCCATGAACCATTTTCTGGATCCTTGACTATACTGTACAGGTACTTCAAACTGCGATGGTTTTCTGTAAACTGAGCACTTACTCTCTTGTTTTTCTCGTGGGTCTGATACCTTTACATGGCACTAGGTGTGTGATGGCTATTGAGATCATCAACCACTTCACTTATTTTGCAGGAAGGAAAGGTAAAAGGGGTGGAAGGTTTCATGACCTACTACAGTATGCAGCCATTCATGTGATTTCTGAATTCTCAGATGCCTCTCTTGCTTGTCAAGGTAATTTTTTCTTGTGGTCCTGTACCCCCTTGTTCATCCTGGAGATTCATGTTTCCTTCTTCCCTTTCATGCTGAAGTACTTTTTCCTTTGGGGAAGATGACAGACAGGCAGTTTTTCCTTTTGAGATGTTTAGCTCCTGTGAGTAATTTCTGGTCAGGCTGATATGTTTTTAACTGTTTTCCTAGAGATAAACACCCAAACTCTGCCTGAAAAACACTGAGGCTGAGTCAGACACTATTTCTGAGAGGGGAGGTTGAACTGAATATATACAGGGAGCTAATACAGCTGCCTCAGACAGGTTATTTCCCCCTCAGGATACTCAGTAGTGGCTGTGGCTTCACAGCTGTCAAGTTCTGGTGGGCTTCATTGCTCCAGAGCTCTAGTGGCAAGGGACAAACATGGTTTTGGTCTTTGCTTCCTACAAATTTAATTATTTGTAAGGGATTGTGAACTTGATTGTGAACATACTTTGATATATATTCTATGTTGATTTTAAAATTTTGATTCCATTAAATGGTTAGACAGTTAAAAAGTTAGCCATGGAAATCTGAATCTACTGTAACTAAATACATAAAATCCAATAATAAAATTATAGGGAAAAAGCCTTAAGGACATTTGTAAAGTAAGACAGAAAAATGTAAATCATTCAAAGAAACACCAAAGCATGGTGTAATTCATAATTATGTTAGTCAAATAAGCATTACTTGTTTTTATTAATAGAAACAAAGCCAAATTATATCTTATAGACTAAGCAAGTATTAGAAAACCCTGTCTCCAGAGATCTCCATCACATGCAGAAGCACTGAAAGCAATATCCTCCATGAAGAAGGTTTTCTTTTCTAACTCTCTTCCAAAAGCAAGGAGTAAGTATGGATATTACATCTTCTCAGTTAATAAAATTTAGGTACAGAATTGTTTGGAGGGAAAGGGCATTAGGGATAGGCATTTGGACTCATTGAAGGGAAATTGGTAATAGACATGCTTGTTCTTAATTGAAGCTTGTGAAGAACAGCAAAAGACCTAAAGATTATTCTGTACTAGTGGATCAAATAGTTTTAAATGGTTTCTGAAAAATGTGTTTTCATTCAGAGTCTTAGCTGTCTCTTGTTTTCTCTCTGTTATAAACAGTGTTGTTTAATTTCAGATTTTCATTTTTCTCTCTGTGGTTCTGGATGGGTCATGTAGATGTTGCTTGTCATTAAATGTCATAAAGTGAATATGCAACTTACAGAAAGAAGATTACTTGCTATATTTTGTGTTTGCCATTAACTAATGAGAGGTTCAATAACCTGGAAGTTAATCCTGGAGGCATATTTCTAACTGTGTCCAATAATATATATTCCTTGAAAAGCTTGCTTAAGTTGCTTGAGTAACATAATAAACAATGTATTTTATCAAAATAATAATCTAAATAATAAACAATCTAATGAGATCAAATCCTCTTCAAACAAACCATATGCTAATACTTTTCAGCAGACTTCCAATGAGATGGAGAACAGAGGGTGTCTGCACCACCACAAATGGTTTACTTTCTATGGGGAGAAAAATATGTGTACCCATACTGTTTGATTATGGTGATTAAATGTAAAAATCCAGAATTATTAAGAGAGCAATCTTGCATCTCTTTATATCCATCAAAATTCTGGACTGCTATAAATCTCAGGAAGAAAGCCTTTCCTCACAGGAGTTGTTAGAACAATTCTAAATCAGCTGCTGGCCAAAATGAACCTCTAAAGTTTTAGAAGTTAATAAAATCTTAAGTAGATATTTCTTAGGCTGTTCTGATGGACAACTTAATCTGTTCTCTCGTCAGCATTGTTTTTTGCTCCCCAGGGGAATATTCTACAGTATGTTTCCTTTGACTTGTAGTAGAACTGCAGTTCAGTGTAGTGTCTTGCAAAATGATAGCATAAATTATATATAAGAAATGTGTTGCAGTAAGATTTTGGTTATTTCAGGAAGAGCTAACTGTTAGGCCTAGAGACCAAAACCTGTAAAATTCCTGGAAGTTGGTGAGTTGCAGGATCCTTTTATGCAGTTTGACTTTAGAAAAAGCAAAAGCAGAAGCCTGAATGGAATGCTGAAATGATTGTTTGAGCTTATATAGATGAAGAGCTGCTGTAAGACCCATCTCAATCTTACCTTTACTTTCCTAAACTATATATAGATTAGGCACAGTCACGTCCATTAGTAATTTCTGTCTTCCTCTCATGTAGGCATGAAACTAACTTAACAGTTTCCTGGGAAGAGCGTGATGTATCCAAAACACACAAGTCCTCATCCAGTTTCCTGTCTGTAGGTAACGCTGCAGTCATTTTGGATTAGCGATAAACAGTCACGAAATTGGAAACAGGTTCTCCCAGCTTTACACAAGAATCTGCAAAAACATGAATACTTGTACCCAGAAAGTGTGATTCCAATTCAAACATCATAAAATAATATACAGTGCATGCTTAACTGCATGCAGGGCTGTAAGAACATATTAAATGACATTGCCAGATGCCAAAGACAAATACGGTTTCAGCATTCTGATGTATAGGAACCTGGAGCAGGCTATGGCTTAACTTGAACTACTGTCAGGGCTTTCTTTCTATGAAATTATTTTCTTACCCCATCACTTTATGCCCTTATATTTCTGTTACCATTCCACTTGTTTCTGGCACACATGTTGCAACGTTGTAGTGTATGTCTGAAAAAGCTGACGCAGCCTGAGCACTGTTCAGCTGTGCTAGCTGGGTGACCTCCTCTCACTACTCCTTGAAGCCCCAGAGTGTGCAAGTTTCCCCCAGGAAGAACAGAGTTACACTGGGGAGGTCCTCATCAAGTTTAATGTAAAATGTATGTTGTTGTTTGTTTTTTTTCATAGGCTGTGTAAGTGAATCATGGCCCATGAGCTTTCAGCTGAACAGGTTTCATTTTTGCAGTCAGTTAAGCAAGGCAGGAGAGCTGAGAGAGGAGAAGGTGGATACAAGAATCTTCAGTCCTTCATACAGCTGCTGTAGTTTCTACAGGGTACTACTGGGATCACAAAAACAATTATTAAAACATTGATCTGAACACCAGCCCTATGAAATTTGAGAGAAAAACACAGGAGCAATTCATACAATTCATTATTCTAAGGACTTGGAGTGTGAAGCTGTATTCAAATTCAGAATCCAAACTAAAGACGTATGTCATAATTAAATGATGCAAGTTGGGGGGAATAATCTGAGAGCTCACTTACTCTGGGTATCTCATGAAAAGTTGGAGGGATGGGTCATTTGCCAGCACATCTAAATCTGGAGCTCAGCTGAAGCAATCCGGTGTGAAAAAGCAACATCTTTTTGCTCATGCTCCCTGAAAAGCTTAGGCTGCAGAAGATGAATGATAGCAAATCAAGCTTTTTCAAACATAAGATAAAATAATAATGAAGTCTATGAGGAAGACCTGTAAAAATTACAAATGCAGCCAGACTGTTGTTCTCCAAAATACTTTCTCACATGTTTGAAATGAATTAGGGATTTCCGTAGGCTTTTGAAGTGCCCTTGCATTATGGGGTTGGTGCCAGATGATGACGTCTGGCCCAGCAGGAATGGAATCAGAACAATATAAACCAATGACCTTCAGCAGAAAACAGATCCCCCATAATTACCATTGCAAATATGGGTTAAAATTGTAGGACTTTAAAATTATTTTTCTATCACTATCACTTATATTGTTGCTTCCATATAGAAATTGCAAACTCACAATTACAGTTGCTCTGTATCCTGAAATTTGTCACACCACTGTAGTTTTTAGCTTTTCACATTGAACACCAGTTTTGTGGTACTGGGGTGGTCATCAGTTTGAGAAAGCCCACTTAAAAAGTCTTGCTCTTTTAAATAATCTACAAGGACCGTTCATCATATCAAATGTAATACACTTCTAGAAGATTAGGGAAAATAGTTCTTCCAGCAGCCAGAGCTCAAAATGAAAAGCTTTGCAGTAAGACTGTTTGCTAGGGGCCTGCAGCTCTCAGGCGCGTGAGGCTTGAGGCGGGATCCAAGTGCTGGTTATCCATATTCCTGGCAAGCATCCCTGCCAGCTGATAAGTGCGTTAAGTCTTCAGCCATTTGCTTTTCCTTCATAATGTGCATCTCTTTTATTTTGCAGCAAAACTTTGACTTTTCTTGTCAAAGCTTTCAACATTAATGGAATTTTCTATTACCTGGGAATAGAATCATATTTTGTCTTGGACTCTTCTCCTTTATAAATGCAATCCTGTTTCCAAAAGTTAGCTATGGGGTAGGGAGGGGAGATGTGGAAGACAAAGAAAAAAGCTAGCTTTGCAAAATGTGCCCCTGTTGGTTTTCTTAGGAAGCAGAAAGAGGGGATAAAGAAAATAATTTTTAAAAACAATCAAACTTTACCACCATGTAGTTGAACACTGTGAGGTGGATTTTCTGTGCTGTTTGAATAGTCCATTTTCTCCTACAAGATCTAATTTCACAGATACAGGTGACATGGGAGGAGTGTGAAAGATTTGTGGGTTTACTGGTAAAACTTCATCTCACAAATATACCTGTCATGGTACTTGAGAGAAGCATTCTACCATTGTTATATTTTATTTCACATACAACAGCGGTGGCAAAACCACATAATGTTATTTCACAACTACATTTCAGATTTTCTTTAGTAGTCTCAAATTATGTGTGATGTGCTAGACAATTCCCCCAAGATAATGCCTTCAGTTGTCTGATCTCATCTGGTGTCAGATATTTATCTTAAAAATGCTTTTTCTCAAACAGGCATGATAAAGCTTTGTGGAGTTAATAAATAGGGTTTTTTATGCCAGGTTTCTCATTTAATTATCTTTGTGGTTTTGCCCTTTGCATTGTTTCAGGCTCGTTCTTAGAATGGAAGAGAAATCAGAATCATAGAATTGTTAGTGTTGGAAGGGACCTTAAAGATCATCTAGTTCTTTTTACCTGCCTTGTCCCTTAACTGCAAGTAAAGCAGTTCAGTTTTTGCAAGAATAACAGAAACCTTTCTCTGGGATTTTGTCACTCAGATTTTCAGATTCCACTCATTCCTAGAGAAATGAGCTTGAATGAGTTAATAGTTAAGACAGTTATGATGTTATCATAGTTTTCTGGGTCCAATGACATCTAAATATCAACTGTAGATTGAGCTGTTGTGGTATTACTGAGGGATTAATTTTATCTGAGCCTTTTTTTTTTTTTTAACCTTGAAAAGAAAAATTAAAATCCAACACAACCAAGAACAATGAAAATTCCAACCCCTGCTTGCAGGTAAGCTCTGACAGGGCTAGGTTGCATTTGCAAAGTTAAATAAATAGAGGCACTGCTGGCTAGACCCAGTAAGCCATACTTAAACTTTCATAAAGCTACTGTTGAAGTGCTCTTTTTGCAGAACCACCACACTCTGCAGGTCCTAAGGACAAACTAGGTCCATATGGGAAAGCATTTTAGGTTAAAAAAAAAAAAACAAACAACAAAACCACCAAAAAACCTGTGCTGGTTTGAACACATGTAATCTTTATGGCACTGCAGACACAAAATGCAGTAGCTCCAGCAGCATGCTTTTTGTCAGACTGCTGGCCTGCTTTTCTTTAGGGGATCTGGAGACATGGGAAGCTGTGTAAATGGAATTCTTCATATCTAAAGCTTTCCTGCCTTCGTTGCAGCTCTGCAGCAGATGCAGGTTATACTTACTGGGCTGCTGTAACCTGGAGTCTAAATGGATGCACTAACCAGTCAGAAGGGGGTAACCTAGGGTGGGCTGGGAGTTGCCATGCACTACCAGGTGCTACTGCTCAGCTAATTGGCATTTAAATTGCCCCCATCAGTGTGTGACGGGCTTGGCCTGGGTCTTACTCACAGCTGTGACAGTGATAGTGATTAGTAAGAGATGAAGAGAAGCAAGGTCCTGGCTGGATTTAGTAATTGCTGAGACTTTTGTGGGATTCTGTCATTATTTCTAGATCTTCAGCCATAGTAGTATTTTTCTGGAAGAACAGAGATATGGCAGAAGCTAAGGACTACCCAAATCCAGGTCTGCACTTAGGGTTACCTAGAGCAGATGTTCTGGTTTTGAGGTCTCTTACAGCATTCCTTCCTTCCAGGAGCTGTTGAATAAAGGCAATAAAGTACTTCAGTCATCCATCTTAGAACGGTAAGTCTTGATTGTGCAATTTTTTTTAATTTTTTTTTTTTTTTTTTTCATTCCTGAGAGACTGGTTTAACTAACATTGCTTTCTTTTGCTTTGGGTTTTTAATCACTCAAGAGGCTCTGCCAGTAGAATTTTAACCCTTTATTATCTCAACAGCCTTTACACTGACCTTAGCATTTCCCATGGGAAATAAGAGAATTTGCTTAATATCTTTGTATAGGGCTGACCATGGGTTATTGCAAATGACCTGTTGTTATTGTGCCAATGAATGAAATGTCACAAGTAATTTTGGCAGAATTAAAGAGGAAACTAATTGAAGTACTACTCGGTGAAATTCAGAAAAAGTTCATCTGTTTTTAATATCTACCAAGGCTCAAACTCAGCTTTTATTTCATATATAAAGATGTGAATGCTGAAGTATACACACCTCTTTCTAATACTGCCTGTGGCACAATTTTTTTATAAAGTTTCATGAAACAATCTGATCAATAATCAAAGCCATTATAGTTAAAACTTTAAGACAAATTACATTGGTAATTCCTGCTTTGGAAAGAACCTTAGACTTTTGACAGTAACAGGCTTTTCTTACAAAGATTTTATTAGGGGATATCTAGGAAAAAAAATAGCAAAATCATTTTTCAACTGGCTATGTAAGATTATGTATTTGTGAATCCCTGGGCCACATGCTGTATGGAGTTGCAGTGGTTTCTTATCCTTAGAGATGGCTGCTCATAACTTAAGAATGTGTAAATACAGAACACTCCCTGAATAAATACTATTGCTAGGAGCCAAGGGCTCTGCAAGTTAACAATGGGTTGTTGTTGCTGTTTTTGTTTATGATACCTTTTAATGGAATCGAAAAACCAAGGTGCAGCAGCTCTGCATAGGAACTAACTTCTTACAATGGGAAAAATTTGCACAGGGACTGCACTCAGTCCGCAGATTGTTTACTGGTAAGTGATGTCATTCTGCAATCTACACATTCCCCAGCACCTTTTGTTTTATAATATCCCACTGAACTGTGGCTTTTTATTTCTTTAACAATTTTCAAAAAAGGCCTGGCTGATGCAGAATAGCAGATTTTCATTTGATGTGCGTTTCCTGTCGCTTTGTACCCTTTATTCTTTTAATGTGTAATGAAAATCAAATGGTTACCTCCACCAAGATTTTCTGAAGAGCAAAATGTGAGGACAAAGTCTTTTCAGCATTACACCAAAGCCATGTGACTAATTTTTAAAGGACTGTATGATGTAACTGGGAGCAGTTTGGCTATTGCTGTATAGTGTATATATAATAGAGATTAATGGAAAACTCAGCAAGGGAATATTTTGGGCTGAGTGTGAGGAATTGTTTCTTTACAGTAAAGTCTTTTATGATAGTGAATAGTCTCTGGAGGAAAATGGTGGGGGCTCCTTGACTTGAGTCATTAAAATCTGGACAAACCTCTAGGAACAGTGTGGAGCAGCCTTGCTTTGGCAAGGATATGAACTAAGTACCTAGGAACTCTGTTCCATCCCCAGTTTACATGAAAGACAGATGCATAGATTGTTAACCCTTGAGACAGTTTTTGCAGTGTGCTACTAATGCAGCTCTTATACTTGCCAGACCGGGTTTTCTAAAGACATTTGAACAACTGTGTCCAAAGAGGTTCATAAAGTATGCTGCATTATGCTAGCAAAACTTGTTTCACTTCAGGGAGGTGGCTTCAGGAACAAGAAGTCAGCATGTTTACAATTGTCCTCACTAGGATTATTATTTTTTTTCTTGGGCATTTAGGGCCATGTGCAAGACCTTCCTGTGAGCTAATGGAAGAGAGGGCACTAGGTACCTGTTAAACATCACCCAGACTGAGTCTGCCTATCCCCTTCCCTCACGTTTGCTCTAAAATGTTCCTGTCTCAGAACTTTAGTGAGCTTTAGAGTCATCAGTGTGTCTTAACCTTACCCACTTCACCTCCATAGCAGAGAGGATTCATTTATTAGTAGGGGAAATGGAGAAATACTAGAATTAACTGTGAATTAATTGGAAAGGAGTTTCTTTCCTATGAAAAATGTAAGGAATCTTAGAAATTAAGAGCATACAGGTGGAAGCATTTCCCATTGCTGGTATGGACCTTTTTATAGAGAATTTAAGCCACATAATGCTTGCTTGCTTTTTTTGTTTGCCTTTCACAAATCTTTTAAAAAGAATTCACGAGTACTAATGAGAGCTGGTGGTCTGTGTTCCCAAACAGCCATGAAAGGAAACAAGAGTGGACATTTCTTCTGTATAGTGATCTTTGTTTATCAGAAGATGTCTGTTTCTTTTTCTGTCTTCTCATTCCCATCAGTTTAAGTTTTTGAAGTTGACAATTCTAAGTTATATTTAAGCAGTATGTCTTATCAGAAGAATTCTGGGCAGCTGATACTTGGTTTTGGTCTCTGCTGCTGGCTGAGAAAGTGCCACTGCTCTGGTCCCAGCTGAGCAGCTCCAGCAGGAGGTGAGGAAAGAGAGGAGTGTCTGCTTCCCTTTAAATTAAGGCTTCTCATTACTACAGGACAATAATCAGTGTTTTATACTCTTATCAAATATTTGGCAAGATCTGACTTCTTTTCAAAGATTTGTATGACTGACCTGTATTTCAGGAATCCTTTTGGAGTTTCCGAACACACTACAGAGCTGCTGCTAAACTCTGTCCTCAACTAATGCTGAGGAAAGGGTTATTTCTTAGTTTTATGTGTACAGAGCACATGGCAGTGTTGTGTTTGTAAGCATGGAGAAAAATAAAAGGTAGGCCTTGCCAGTTATTCTATTGAAAGTAGTTATTTCAATAAGAGAGTCTGAGAGGTGTGTGGTACAGCTGGATTATAATTATCAGAAATTGAATAGCAGCTACTTTAGGACAGCTGTATCTGATGAGGTATTTTCTTTGTTATCTCTTGTAGGTGGAGCATCTATGATCTGTTGATCTCCTACTTTTCTCCTGTTCCAAAGCCAGTCTGGAAATCAGGATATTCACTCTAGCTGAAAGTAACTAAAATGCCAGGTAAAGATGAAATCTGTTCCATTATGTAAACCATCTTTGGCACTGGCAATCAAGAAACTTTGAGTTTATGTAGTGAAACAGTATGCCAAGATCATACTGTGGTGGAACTAGCTATAGCCAAAAAGGGCTTGGATGAAGTGTGGGAGAAAACAGAGGCAAGGATGTTTTCTGCAAGCCATAATGTAGTGGATTAATCTTAAAGTAAGATTTCTTACCTTTTTTTTTTTTTTTTTTAATGATATATAGTTACCATACCATAGTTAATGGTAACCCACTCCATGTTTAAAATGAAGCCAAAAGGAAAAAATAAATTGCAGGGAGCCCAAGTGAAAAATATTTGATTGTTTACTGCTTTTATTAGAAATATTCACAAAGCCTCTGATTAATCAGATTCAAGGTTTAGAGCTATAATTCTGTGTTAGCATGGTTTCCAGAAGGACCGCTTTCATTCAGCTGAGAAACATTTGTTCATCATGTTTAATTTGAAGGGGTACTTTTTAGGTAAAAAGAGCAAGAAATTTGGAAGTGCAAGCAAAGGTCTTAATCAATGAATAATTACTATTACAGAAATACTCAATAATTATAATGCAAAAGAGCTGACAGGACATAAACTGTACTGAAAAATTCCCGCATCTTGTTAGGTAACCTGCCAAAAGATGAATATATCCTAATGTGTCATTTGCCTTATTGTACTCATTTAAATCCTATGAACTAAAAAGGAGGGTGTGATGTGGTGAAAAATTTTAGATCAAACTATTTTTAGCTGCCAGTGTGTGACAAGGAACTTTTTCCAGTGCACTGGGGTAAAGAAATGGGCAATGAGAAGGGAAGCTTGGTATAGCTCCAACAATTATTTATTTATTTATTTTATGGCACAAGCCATTGGCTGTGGAATGAGTTAGGAGCAAGAAAATCAGCTGTCACCCTGCCTGTCCTGGCAATTTTGATTTTTGGCTGAGAAGCTGGGAAAGCTTTCCAGCTTGGGTGATCGGGGGGGGAATCACTCTGCCTGGGAAAAGGCCTGGAAAGGAGTAGCACATGTGAAGAAGAGGACCCTGCTCTGTAAGAGAGCATCCTTGGAGGCATTGGCACAACCAGTCCCACAGAAGCATGAGGTTGTACTGGGAATCATGTCATGGATGCCAGCAGGTAAAAGGCTACTCTTCAGGAGGACTTGTTTAAGCCTCTTTGAAAGTCCTTATGTTTTCTTAGGGGAAAGGAATAAAAATATTTTATATTAAATCAATCATCTAAGGCAGCAAAGTGAAGTACTTTGAGCCTGTTTTATGTGCCATCTCTCTGGCTCTTTCTCCATATGTACCTGTGTGTAACCTAGTTTGAGAGCACAGTATTTGAGCTTTAACACAATTTGAAAGTGTTAAACTTGGTGTAAATTAGAGAATTTCTAGCATGCCAGATAAAGTCCTTTGGAAAGAGAAGATGCCAGTCTGTTCACAGCAGGAGTTATGTATAATATGTAAGTTTTTTATCATATCCTCAGAGTTTGGAAACAATGTGGTTGGGAGCTCAGCCTATTGTTTTCGTCCACTAACTGGCTCTGTTGGAGCACTGGGAAGCCAATAATTTGGTGACCTTCACTCACTCCTTTGCAGAAGGTGTTAGGATTTTTGAGAATATGAGAAGAGCTTGATGGGTTGCAAATGCTAAAGATTTCAGTTTTCAGGTGGGTTTATGAGTTTGGAGCGAGATCTTGATAAACAGGCAGCAGTCCTGGTGAGCCTGATTTCACACCAGTGCCTCAAGTGAAGCATGTTTGTAGAGGTGTAAGACTCTGATCCTCAAAATGTTTTGTCAACTGATAAAATTCCTTTGGTCATCCAAGCTGTGCCCTTGCACGTGTCCCTGAATGTGTTGGTTTTGCAAATCCCAAGAAACCTGATGTTTTCAGCATTCAGGGAGACAGTGGAATGATCCACACACCACTGTGCTGCTGCATGGGGGGCCAGGAGATGCTTGCAGGTGGGAGCTTTGAGATCAGCCAGCATGGGTGTGCACTGCTGAGCCTGGGATACATCATGGCACCACCCTTCAGGACACATGCCTTCTAAACAGGGAGAGGTCTTCCCCCACTCTTTTTCCTTCTTACAGCAACTCTCTGTGTTTTTCCCCCTTTCTGTGGAAACTTGGACATAGTCATATAAGATTCATTGGACCAGAGGGCCTTGCTCATCTGGAGAGGAAAAAGTTTCAAGTTTTGATCTCTGCTTTAAGAATGCCTTACAAATGTTCTCTAGTGACTGCTTAATAGGAGATGCATAGGCAGCCCTCAGTGTGGAGGTTGGAGTACAGATCTCCCCAGCTCCTGGTGGCTGATAGAGGAATAAATTCATTGTAATAGGAAGAAAAAGTGCAATAAAAATTGTTAAGCCTTCATGTATTATGGTAAGGGGTGTCAATTAATCAACTAGAGAGATTAAATTGAGCGTAATCTAAACTAGAGATTGAAAATAATCTAAACCAGATTAAGTTGAAAACAAAGGATGAGTCTTTAGGCTGTTGGGAAGGGAAATCAAGCTTGTAAACAGGTCTTATTGCTGAGTTAAAGTGACTGATTCTAACATTCATTAACTTTAGAATATGTTTTCTTTTGCCAGGGTATGTCTGCCTTCTTTTGGAGAGGATGTCTGGAGTGAAGAATTAGTAAAGTTTCATAATCTAGTACTTTAATAATAGCTGTCTGAGCAGCTGGGGACTGTTGTGCCCTGCATGAGAGGGAATATGATACTGCTGCAGGGAGAAAAGCAATACTGCACTGAAGAGAAGTGTTCTCAGCTGGAGAGCCAACTTGATACCCACAGACCACAGCCTCTTACAGACTGTGCAGCTGATGATACCATTAGAGTGCAGTGCTGCCACCACAGCATTGAAATCTCTGATAAATTATTAAGAAAATATAAATATCAAACAGATAAATATGTTTTTAAAAAGCTACTTAAAAGTTCAAGTGCGTATTTAGCAATACAGGAGTACCTTGAATATTTTTGTTGATAGCTCCTTACAGGCAGCTCATTACTGCTGATCTAGTATTCCTTCCTTTTTGTTGCTGTTGAAAAGATTATTCTTAGGAAGTAAAGACATACTTTGGGATTTCTGGAGGCAAAAATAAATACACATTGTCCTCATGAAGAAATAAGTGAATAGGATCCTATTCTAAATATTTTGCAAGAAGCAGAAGGGGTGGGAACTGAGGCACAAGGAGCAAAACATATTTCCTGAGGTCAGCCAAGAGGGAGGCAGTAGGAGGTCTGACAAGGACTCCCTGCCCCATGAGACCAGACCCTCAACAAAAGGTATAAAACTTTACTCAAGATTTAAACTAAAGTTTATACTTGATGTGGCAATTATAAGTAAGGCTTATACATTATGAGATAGATTTAACGAATGTGCATACTATGGCAATATAAATGTGTAAACACACATGTAGTTCATAAAGGCCTTATGCCCTGCCAGACTTTAAAATAATTTAGCACAGTAAAAAAACCCCAAATGTCTAGTGATAGGTTTAATCCAAACTATAGTACATTTGTAAGTATAATCCTTACACTAATGGCGTTTTTGGAGTTTAATGTAAAATAAGAAAGCCAGTAATTTTTTCAAATTTTTTTTTTCTGTTTTAGAAAATTGTATTTTCAACTCAGCATGAAATTGTCTTTGTCTAATTCTTAGATGACTCACTTCAGTGCTTATCAAGGTGGATTCTTGGGAAAACTTTATTCTTCAGCTACTCTGAGACAGTTTCTAAAAGACACAAACTCACTGAGGATGTTATACAGATATTCTAGACGCACATCTCTCAAACTTCTAGAGCAAGAAGCTTTTAGGTCACAGGTATGTTTTCTGGTTTTCAGCAAGTTCTTTGTACTAATATCCACCTCTTTCTCCTGAGTCAGTAACAGTCTGAAGTATGAAGTATAGACCAAAATGTGCTAGCTTTTATTTAGGCCTAATGGCTAAAAGGAGATAATTCTAATAAAAATAAAAATAAAAAAATTAAAGAAGAAAAAGGTAAGTTTTTATTAGATTTACCACGAAATGACACTTGGTTCCCTTAGCTGTTTTTTCATGTGAAGTATTAGGAGGGGGTCCATTTATTTAATACTGTTTGGCAAATAGCCAAGTGTTATTAGGATGGCCTCCAGCTTTTGAGATCAAGAGATCTCAAATCACAGGAGATAAATTGCATTATTGTCACTGCAGAGTCTGACGAGAGGGGAGGTGACAAGGTTACTCAGTAGGTTACAGATTGAATTGGAGGGGCTGGGTGCAATTTAGTTAGACTGAATTATCATAATCGTACCTTCTGAAACTAAAATCTTTTAAACAATGAAACTTAATGGTATGCTAGAAAATGCTTCACAGCTTAATTCAATTCAGTTTCTCTCCACTTTGGATTCTCTGGGCTTTTTGTCTTTTTCATCTATGGAAATACAGCACTACTGAATTACTCTTTAGCCAGTCAATACCAAATCTGAAGTGGGAGTTAGGGCCAGCAGAGCCCAGAGGGAAGTGTGTTGGTAATTACTTGAGCACAGCAAGAGCAAACAAGAATGGCACCTGTTCAGTATCCTTCACTTGGAACAAAGCAGCATCAAGGTTTTAAGCGTGCCTGTTGCAAACCTCTTTGGGATCCTAACTCATTTTTTTGTACAATGAGTCTGTGTCAGAGTTTCATGTTTTAAGTTAGTAGGTTTAAATTCTGCTCCTGGTTCAGTGAAGGAATTTATGCCAGAAATTTCAAGAAATCTTCTTCCACTTGCTGGGTGGAGGGGAGAACTTACAGAAGAATTAAGTAGACAAATTCCATACATCCACATGCATTTTTCTCATTCCTCAAGTGTATTTCTTTTCCTTCTCTTGGTGCTTGGAATAAGTGTGCTTTTTACTCTGTTTTTGAGCAGCCTAACCTAGTATATTTTATCTTGCTGATAGATTATTTTTCCAGTAGTTTGAATTGCAAGTGTATTTGAGACACTACTAGTGTCTTAAAATTGGTAATAAATAAACACGGTTCATAAAACTTAATCCTAGAAAATGACAAACATGATTTTCGTCTTGCTTAAGTGCTCACATACCATGAGAAGAACATAAAATAGATATTGATTGTGTAATTTTGTAATGAGCAAAACAAGGAAGTTTGAGTTTGAATCCACTTTCACTTAGGAAACTCAGGTAAAACTCTTGGAAGAGCTCTACAGAGTTGAGAAATTTCAGTATTAGTTGAAAATGGCATAGGTATGCTGCAAGAAAGGCTTATTTTGTTGCTTTTGAGACATCTCCAGTATGTGAAGATTAAATAGAGAATATTGCCCCTACTCACTGTTAAGAACTTTATTGAAGTTTTTCATTTCTTCTGGAAACGTTTGTAAGAACAGTCAAGTATTTCCTTTTGGTTTCCTTCTGAATCTGGGTGAGTTTATGCCCCTCTTTACTTTGACATGGGGTGCCTTTGCTTTGGCAGGAGAAAACCCAGGTAAGTTGAAGCAGTCTTCACAGTCCTGTGAAAGCTTTCTATTCATTTCTGAGGAAAGAGGAGGACCTAAGAGCAATTTCACCAAGACAGGTTGCTTAGCCAATATCTAGACGTAGAGGCCAAAAGCAGGTGTTAATAGAAAAATGTAAGAGCACAGCCTGAGCAGTGATGATTATATAAAGAATGACTGATAATCACGTGTGAGTTGAAGTCAAGATTCTGTATAAGGAAAAAGGAAGCAGCAGCTCTGTCCTCACTAGTCAATCTAGAAGGTTTTTCAGTTTTTTCCATGCATGTCTCAAACAAAATTTCAGATTAGAGAGGTATCTTCAATTAAAAAAAACCACAACCCACCAAAAAAAAAAAAAACACAAACAAAAAAAACCCCAAAAGCAGGGTTCCCTGCACTGTACTGGCTTGCTGAGACTCATCTGAATTTTATTTTACTTTATTATTATTTTTAAAGCTGCTGAGCTGCTATTTTCATGGCACTGTATAGGATATCTTCAAGGTCTCTGTTCCTGACTAGTAGCCACTTGAGAGTCCATTTTTTTTTTTGTAAACAAAGTTAAGATTTTTTTTTTTCATGAGCTATATTTTACATGTATCGAAATTGCGTTCTATCACTTTTTTTCCCCCAGTCAGGCTCAGAAGTTGGCCCTATGTAGTTGGATCACGTCTTTATTATCCTGGATAAGAATCCCATATCGTGCCATTGCTCATAACAAGCCAAAAATTTATTTGGGAACCAAGAGAATGTTTTTGAATAGTAATTTGAGTTTAGGTCTTAACTATTGCTGCTGTTTTTTGAAATGTTACGTATGTTTTTCATTTTTAATTTTATTTCTGGAGGAGGAGAAGAGGTTCTGTGCTGGACCCAGGCTATTAAATTTGGATCTCCATGTCATATCCATCTGCTGTTGGCTTGAGAGATTTGGTCAGAGCAGTTTGGATACTGCTTTATGTGTTAAGTTTTTCAGCACATCCTCTGCTGAATGGTGATGGTTTTGGTACTGGCTCTGCTGTTTCCCCAGTATCTGAAGCACAATCCTCTGCATCAGACTTCTATTTCTAGTCTATTTCTCTTCTCAGGCTAAGGAAAGAAGCACTGAAGTCATGGCCTGTTTCTATCACAGTCACAATTAACTTCATGCAGTACTTTTGGAAAAATCTGCTTGGAGTGATTGAATTGTTGTTATTTTAATCTCTCTGAGATATTCTTGGCAAAATTCTACCCATCTCAGAGGCTTCTGACAGACATGACTGTCTTTTGATAAGCAAGGAAAGAGCTGGGTTATTTCATGACCACACAGACTTGAGGTCTAACTGTTAGATGGTATGAACTGACATAGCGTGATTGACAACTTATCTGACTTGCTGTAGATGTTGTTGTCCATGTGGATGTAATCAAAAGTCTAGTCTGTTTTTAAGAGAGGTGGAGTAGACATTTTTCCATGCCTTTAGGCATCTACTGTACACGTTGCAATTCACAAAAGGCAGTGACGTGGCCTGGAGATTCCAGACTTTTGACTGGATGTTGACACTGTATTTTGTTAGGAGATGTGAACAAGTGTATTGGTTTATGTGGAAACACAGGGGGGTGGCTTCTAGAAAGTGTGAATTTTCTCTTGTTTAGCTAAACACTTTCAGGAGTAATGAACAAAGACAACTGTTAGAAGATTTTATGTATTTTAATGTTACAAATGGGAACTACAGGATTAAAACAAAGACATCAAAATACTATATGCTGGGTTTTGTCTGTTACAGAATCAATTCAGCTGCATATATCTTCAGGTTCTTATTACTGCAGCAGTGAAAAATGCAACCTTACTGGGCCTTGTAATCAAGTCCAAAACCTTGGGTCCCAAGTCCCCATGCACTTAAGTGCTCTTGATCTTGGTCTCTATCTTCTTGGAGGTAAAAATAAATTCTTGTAGAAAATGCAGCAATTCTTCCATATGTTTGAACATACTCATTCCCCTCCTGTTCATAAATGTTCTTTAATGTTTTTCCCATGAGCACTTTTCCTTTAGTCTTGTGCAGATACCTGATGGATGATCAACGTCCTGGAACCTCTATTCTCTTGGGCTCCCAGCCTAACCTTGAAGCCTTCAGGTGTCACATGTATTCAGTGCCTTGGAATTTTTTTCCAGCCATTTTAATCCTCTCTCATCAATCTGTTAACAATTGCTGCATGTTTTGTTTCATCTCAAGAAACATCTGGACTAGTCATACATATTTAGTGTTTTTTGTTGAAAGGATCTTTTTTATTTGGTCTCATATGTCATTTTTCTTCTTTCATATACCTTACTTTAGCTACCTATTTTCACTTAAATGTATCAGGTCATGAATTTGTGGAATGGAAACTTGGTCTTCCATCAAATAAGATGTCTGAGCAATTGATTATGTGGATTTTTAATAGTGAGTCGTCTGTAATAGCTAAGAGATGTTTGTCACACCTTTTCAAAACCAGTAAATACACCAAAAGCTTATAATATTTTCTAAATTACCTACTGTTGTGACTAGACACAAACTTAACATTTCAAATATTTTTTTTAAAATTAGCTGTGGGGTAAAAAGTTGACTGATGGCAGAAATGCAGAGTTTATCTAACACTAAGGCAGCCATAGTAATTATATATTTAAAATTATTATAGTGCAAATCTTTGTTATAGCAGCCTGTTGGGTAGAGCACTTTGCTTGGGAGAGAAAAAAAAAAAAAAGAACACAGTTTTAGATTCGGTGCTCATCTCTGTTCTCTGGTCTTCAAGCCATGTTTTGTAAGACTATTTTTTAGCACTCGGCTAAAAAATCATAATAAAATAGTGGTAAATGGCTGAGGTGGAGAAAGCAGTCATCTTTTCCTTGAAGTAATGCCATGTACAGCCAGGACTAATGCAACAACCTGAAAAAGGGCCAAAAAGGGAACAAAAATGAAAGGAGCCCTGGAGTAGGGTACCTTTCTGAAATAGTGAGTCCTGGCATGATTTGCTGTGGGGGAACGAGAGTGGAGTACAAGCATCTGACTGTCATACCACCATTGACTGAGAGACAGAAATGCCCCTGGGCACCACAATTTAGTTGGACCCCTGTGAGCCGAAAGTAATTATCTTTACACTGTGCTTCTGAAGTCATGGATATATATCTTAAAGAGAAATGCTAGCCTTTTTTTATTCTTTCATTTGTCTGAGCTCTATTTGTTGTATACCTCTCATTTATTGGGGTTTGGGGTTGTGTTTTTTTTTTCCCCACGTGTTGAGAATATGATTTCGTAATTTGAACCCCAAACAAATTACCTATCACTTTTGGCAGGTACATTTAAGGACTTTGCTTTCAACCTGATTTTAAAACTTGCTCATCCGTAGTGCTGGCTCCTGTGTTTTAGGAAAGAGATCTAACATCTCTATAACCATTAAGATTTGGCCATGTTCTGTTCCAGTGTAACAGTTCCTTGGAGCTGTAGGAAGTTTTATTTCTTTTGCACATCTGCAGTAAGAAGAGGCATTTGAAATCTGAGCCCCTTAAGGGCCCAGGTCTCAGAGATATTGATCATCTCCTGCAACTTTTTGTCTGCTTTCAATTCCCATTGCAGTCAGCAGGAGACGAGGCTCTCAGCACCTTGCAGGATCAGGCTCACAGAGGTTGCTTTTGGAGAAGATTGCCTGTGTATTCAGCTGGCTGGATGATCTCTCGTCAGATGGCTCCATATGTTATTACACATCCCAGATACTTCTGCTGTCAGCCTGAAGGTAAAACAATGTCTGCATTGTCTGGACTTAAGCTGAAAAGTGACTAAGTGAAAGCAAATTTCTTTTTTTTTTTTTTTGTAATTAAATTTTTTTATTTTTAAAAAAGATATTTTACATATGGGACTTCATTTTAGGATATTGCCTATATTTAGAAGGGGACATATTTTCTAGGAACTTCTGTGTTGTAGTAATTTTCTAGTTTAATAATGTAATGATTAAAGCAGTTTCGTAATTGAAGAAAAGGAGAGATTAAGACCCAGGCAGGGCTTCCATCTCTTTCAGAGTAACAGTTGGGCAGCAATGATGCAGGTGGTTGATTCATGAACACTCGCTCTCTGACATAATGGAGGCAAATAATACAGGGTGTCCAAAGCATTTTCAAATGCAATAGTGAAAATTTGTTATGACTGGAAATGAGAGCTACAAGTGAACCAGTGGGTTGTGGGGAAGAAGAAGATGTCACTTGGCCACAGTATTTTCAAAAATTGTAACACTTCTGAGGATTTACAGAGTTACTTTTAGCTGCTTCTTGTAGAATTTATGAAAAAGGCAAGTTTTTAACCTTAATGCAGGAACACTTATTCAAGAGGTGACAGTGGGTAACTTCCTGACTCCTTTTTCCTTACTTTCTGTGAAGAAAAGATTTTCTGGAGGGAAACTACACTAAAGTAAAAGCCAAGTTCTGCTTTCTACAGTACTCTTAACACTTAAGCTATAAATTATTATATATTTTAAAAAATAAATAAAAAATGAATAAGTCCTATGGTTAATATTTGAGGCACTGAAAGAGCTCATTTTTAGAAATGTGAGGGACCTGTTAATCCCACTGAAGTCAAAGGAACCTCAAAAAAGCAAATCCAAACTATCTTAGATTTGGCAATAAAAGCCAAAGGAATTAATAAAATGTTGACCTTAACACTTAATGTGTAAACCCTTTTGTTTTCTGTACTTGCATTTAGCTATTTTGAGTACACTTAGCCTATACTTTCACTGTACTCCTGGCCTTCTTTCACAAATGAGACAGAACACTTTTAGTTGCCTTCCCAGCCAGTGATTTGTTCTTGAGTTTTTCTGTTTTCACTGGAGTCACACTTGGGCCATATTTAGCCAAAGCGTGCAGTGTGCTGACAAGTGAAAGTTGGCAATTTGAAAGTATTCCCTCTCCTCCACAGAGTGAGTCTATCCTTATCCTGAGCAATTATTTTGGTAGCGCAGTTTTCATTTTCCAAGCAGCAACACTGCCAAAGATTTCTGCATGAGAAAGTTAGAGCTAAATCAACAGCACATTCAAATCAAGTGGTGGATGCGGAACAGTAAACACAAGGCAGAAATGTATCTGCAAAAATTCTTGGGTCACATAATTCAGTTTTTGAAGAAAAGGAATTACATTGGCAAGACTTGCTGGTTCCTTATGGCAGGGGCTGCTTGGGTGCTAGAACTGCTCAGGCTGTAGTGGTAGTGGGCAGGTGAGGAGGGAGTCTGTACACCCTGTAGTTCCACAAAGCTGTAATCCCAAAGCTTCTCAGTGATGCCGGCAAAACCTTTTTTCCTCTGCTTGTGAAAAAAGGTTATGGTGAGGGTGAGAGGAGGCAGTAAAGTTGTGGAGGATGCCACTGGGAGCCAGAAACCTCTGTGCTGTGGGCATTTGTCCACCAGCACAGCCCCTCCACCCAGATCCTCCTTTTTCTTCCCTGCATCCTGGAGCACAACTGCTTATACTGTGCTCTTCTATGAGGAAATAGATGTAGCAGTATAGGTATTAAAAAGTCTTAGTTGAGTGGCTTAAGGTGTATGAGATCTCTTGCAGCTACATCTTATTAGATTTAATGGGTTGGTTTTTTTTGCTCAGTGAAAATATCTAATGTGTTTGTGTGGGTTCAGTATAACTCATTGTCAGTTTCAAAGAACAACAGTTTGCCTCCGTAGTACACAGAGTTACCTAAAGCCCTGTGTACGTGTTGTCACTAACTGGCTTTTACAAAGATCTTTGCAGTTTATAACCATTTTTCCAAAAGGTAAAGAACTGATACATAATTAGTAATTTTCTGAGACTGACACTTTCCTCTCAGAGTAAAAATTACTCAGTTATGAAACCTCCTAAGCCCAGATTGTGTGCCTGGGTTTTCTTGCTGTGGAAATTAGAGGGTAGGAGAAGGGGAAAGGGGAAATGGTTATGTCTGGTTCCATATTATAATGTTAGGGCATATCCAGGATGTGCATCTGGAGCTGAGGGTACTCCTTGATCCAATAATATAGTTGTAGTCACAATGATCCTGGTGTGGGTCTGCCATGTCCTGGTGTTCATGGTCAGTCTTCTGGAATAATTTTGCATGGAATATAACCAAATTCCATTATAAATACTGTCTTTTTAAGTCAAGTAACAAAAGCTATTGAAGAAATTGATCTCCGTGGGATTAGTCTAATGACCAGAGTTACATACAAGTAATTCTTGGGTGCATTAGAAAGGGTGTGGTTAGTAGGTCAAGAGAGGTTCTCCTCCCCCTCTATTCTGCATTGGTGAGGCCACATCTGGAGTATTGTGTCCAGTTCTGGGCCCCTCAGTTCAGGAAGGACAGGGAACTGCTGGAAAGAGTCCAGCGCAGAGCCACAAAGATGATTAAGGGAGTGGAACATCTCCCTTATGAGGAAAGGCTGAGGGAGCTGGGTCTCTTTAGTTTGGAGAAAAGGAGACTGAGGGGTGACCTCATCAATGTTTACAAATATGTAAAGGGTGAGTGTCAAGAAGATGGAGTTAAGCTTTTTTCAGTGATGACCAGTGATAGGACAAGGAGTAATGGATACAAATTGGAGCATAGGAGGTTTAAGGTGAATATCAGAAAAAAATTTTTACTGTGAGAGTGACAGAGCACTGGAACAGGCTGCCCAGAGAGGTTGTGGAGTCTCCTTGGCTGGAGACATTCAAAACCCGCCTGGACACGTTCCTGTGTGATGTGCTCTGGGTGATCCTGCTCTGGCAGGGGGGGTTGGACTAGATGATCTTTCGAGGTCCCTTCCAACCCCTAGGATTCTATGATTCTATGATTCTTAATTATTCACTCTAGCATAATGTAAAACAACGAAGTTAGATTAAAAGGCTGCCTCTTTATGAGCTGGCACTGCTAAGTAGAATCACGAACCATGTCTTTTCACAATGATTGCATGATTGGTTCACTGTCTGAAATAGTTATTCTAGGCTCTCTAAGGAAAAAATTGTTTGTGCTTGTATTTAAAGAAAATATTTTAAAAACTAGATGCAGATTGGTCTTGCTTTCCCCAGCTGGAAGAAATATTCCTGTTTTAAAATAATTTTAACAGCTGCAAGGAAGCCACAGTCATCTTTGATCTGTCAGTGAAATTAGTTTTCATTGTTAATAAAACCTGTTATCTTGGACAGGATGTTTAAGAAATTATTGTGGACCATTTGTAGCCATTGGTGTGCAAACAGGAGTTAGCATTAAGCTGTGTTTAATAGAACAGATATAAAACCTAAACACAGAGAGAAAATTGAGTCCCTCCAAAGAAACAAGGAGTCTGCCTCAATGTGGGCCTGCTGCTGCTCCTCCTGCTGAGGGCTGCTGTAAATCCGTTGCCTTTTAAATCTGGAGCCATAGGCTGTGAGTGTGTTGCTGCCTTTGGTGGGAAGCTTGGGTACCTCTGAGCAGCTGGCTGGAGAGTCTTACGTAACTTACTACTGACTGGTGCAGGCTTTTGCTAAAATACAAGTTGATTGGTAGGAATGTGGACACTTCAAGGATTAGATACAGGTTTCCAGGTTATCTGTGATCCGGAAAGGTTCTTAAATGCCTGGCTTGTTTTAGGCTGTGTGTAACTTGATTAATGTGTCTTCCTGATATCAGTGAGACTATGTATTTGCGTTATTCATGCCCTCAAATGTTTTAAGGAAAAGGCCTCAGTGGGGTGTATCAATAACTAACTCTAAAGTAGCTTTGAAATAAACCTAATAAATGTAGAATTCTGCTGTTTTCATTATGTTGTATTGAGTTAAGTCATATGCTAAACAGGAGTAGAAACAAAATTATAGAGGTGGTGGCATTTCCTGTGAGGTTGCTGGTACATCAGGGAAAACGAGTTGAGCATGGCAAAGTAGACATTTTTAATATTTTAAAGACAGTTCCAGAAAAACATATGGGGGGGGAAAAGAGGTGACAGCTTGTATGAGGCATCTGCCCAGTATTGCATCCAAAGAGACAATATAGCAGAACGTATTTGGGAAGTATAAGAACTGTTGTTGATTTTTAAAAGTTGTGTAGTACTTAAACTGGTATTCCCAAAAGATAAAGAATAAATCCATGGTTTCAGCCATTCAAGTGAGGATGGCTGAAAAGAGACAGTCTGGAGAGGTGAAAATGTAATAATTTCCTCTGGCAGCAAACACATTGGAAATGGAACTCATCTGTCTATGTTCTGTTATCATTTGAGATACTCTGGAGCATTCTGCAGGGCCTCCAACTGCAGTTCTAGAAGAGCCTGGGTCTCCTCTAGGTCCTTTTCAGACATTTCTTCAGAAGTCTTTCAGCAATCCAGATGTACTGTGTGGATGGAGTAATGGAATCCCAGTGGTAGACGGTTTTTGAGTGCTGACTCTTGCATGTGAAATACTAGGCTCGAAGAAGTACTGCTCCTAATTTTTTATTAATTTTATTGAAAAAATGGGAGCCTAGAAAAAGGTCAAGTACTTATATGCTGTGCTTAACCTGGGATGGGGAAGGTACTTCGTGCTACACAACAGCTAAAGGCAGCTGTGGTCTGTGGACTAATACAGCCTTACTGGGAATCCTGATCACGAAGAAAGTGCCTTGTTTGCATGGAAAGAAACAATACAGGATTAGGGATTTGGCTGAACCATAATGAGGGCACATCTACTAGATGCAGGTAAGAGCTGTGCTTTTTTATGTCATGGAAACCTTTGGTGATGCTTGCACCAGTGGCTTCAGTCCCCTTAATGCAACTCCCTAGGAGACACAAGTATTAGCTTGTTTTCCCTGTTAGTGTTTAGTAGGTCTGGTTGCAGAAGACTGAAGATGGACATGGCACAGTGAGGTGTTTTGTTGTGCATGAGATTAGCCATAGCAAATAAAATGAGGAGGGGAAATACAGCCTGCAGAAAATGTCTGTTTTTGGATTGATAAATCTAAGGAGCTGAGTGTGCATGTGAATTTACTTGTGGGGAGCAGAAGTAGATTTACTGTGTGTGTGTTTTGGGTTTTTTTAGTAAGTTAATCCTGTTAGTAAAACAGCACTATTTTCATCTATTACTTTGCATTTATTTAAGAAATATATGAATGTTAAATACTAGGAGCTTAAACAATTGTAATGATAGGACTCTGGGTTGTGTGTATTCTTCCTGAATAACCACAGGTATTAAAATCCACTATTGAGTACCAAACCATGGGTGAACCTGAGGTTGTGCCAGGCCAGCAGATGCACTGAACTAGTATAGAGTCACATTTATATCTCCTGAACTTAGATTGGTTCTGAGGAAGGCTCTACTTTAAGTCCAGGAGCATTCAGAGCCCACTTAAACTTTAGGTAGGCAAAAGTAGAACATTTCCAAATATTTCAGTATAAAATTTGTGGTGTATTAAATATCTTCTGGTTTGTTCTTCAGTCAGAGAGCGAAGATCTTCCTTCTATGCTTATGAAGTTTAGACTTCAGTTACATACTTGGGCTATTCATACTTGTTTTTTAAAGAATTCTGACTGTGGTTGTTCATTATATTCATAGTTTCAGTTAAGATAGATGCAATGTTAATTGAAGATGCTTTTCCTTTTGGAAATCCTTTAGTTCTCTACTTCTCAACTCTTGCTTAAAACACTCATTTACTTGAACTCCACTATTTAAAAACAAAACAAATGGCAAAAGAAGCCGTCCCGTACTCAGAAAGGCTGATTAAAAGCTGGTTAGTCCTGCTTGTATGTGTGATCTTATCAGAAAGGCCCTTTCCTTTCCAGATGTCACAGTTTTATGTGGCGTAAATGATACTCTCATTACCCAGATGGTCTAAGAAGGGAACAGCTTCTGGGAGGTATATGCTATTTAATTTTGTACATTCAGGGTCTGTAAAAAAAGAAAATGGTCGGTAAAGCGTCTGAATATTGTGATATTCATTTGGGAATGGGAGGCAGGAACCAACTGAATGTACACTTGACCAGATGTGGCCTCATCTTTATAGACAACATTCAGACCACCAATAAAATTTATTCAAAATAAGACTCAGAGTGGTAATCACAGGACTGCTGTTCTCATCATAACAAGCTCAACTGTGCACAAACAGTATGGGTCAGATTTAGTTCTCATTTACACTAGGATATAATGGTCTTGAAAGAAGAAGGTTTTTTTTCCTGGTTTGTTTTTTTGGGGCTTTTTTTGGGTTTTTTTATTTGTTTTTTTGAGGGATGGAGGGTTGGGGTTTTGTGGTTGGTTTTTTTTTGCTTGGATTTTTGTTTTGGTTGTTGTGGGTTTTTTTCAGAGAATTGGCTGAGAGTGAATTTAGTACTAGTTTTTTGTACAGATAACACATTTTTAGGAGGCAGGTAGGTAATTCAGCACACTAGTTGAACCAGTAATTGCACACAAAGGGCTTAATTAATTTTGTTCTTGGATGTTGGTATACAGCACATAAGTCTCACTGAAAGGAAAGACACGTATCTGAGGGCAGAGCTGACCCATATAAGCAAGTGTAGCCTCTGTCCTAAATGCCAAAAGCTATTGAATAGCTTTCAGAATGTCTCCTTGGAAATTATTCCAAGTCAGCATATAATCAAACAGAGAAGTATTTCAGTTTACCTTGTTTTTGTAAATGCTATGTTAGTTTTCCTGGAAGTGAGTCTGCATATGGCAAAGTTTGCTGTTCAGCTGAATTAAGTTAAAAATAGACTGAAGACAAGGTTCATACAGTGCCATAATCTAGCCAAAGGTTAGCAGGTGCTATACCAGTGGTATTCTTGAAATAGTGTTCTAGTTGTGAGTTTAGTTGCCTCCACTGCAGTTCCCCAGAGCCTGCTTTCTGTGGATCCTTTGAGATACAGCTATGCTGAAGTGTGCTGGCTTGAAGAGTTGTACATACTGCAAATGGGCTTGCCTACCCGGGTGAGTCCATGTCCCAGGAAATCCCTTGGTTAGGGGGTCTCTGAACAAGATCCCTGCACTGGCCTCTTCCCATGTTCGCTTGTCTAGCAAGACCTATGCATATGGTAGGGAAAGGCAGGCACCTGAGAAATGTAACACTGGGTGCAAATCTAACAATATTCCTGCCTTTTCTAGCCTATGCTGAATAGGAGAGATGAGCACAGCACTGAGTACACACCCCAAATGCTGCCCTTTCTGTCCTTTGCTCCAGCTCCTCTCCATATACTGTATTTTCAATATCAGGTTCTAAGTGATCTTTTCTCTCTAATAAGAGAGGTAGAAGTGAGGGATATTGGTTTAGTCAGTACTTGTTGAAGGTGAATTTACAATGTAGAAAGAATAATAAATGTGAAGTTGTGTCTTAAACTATAGGTTACTTTTTCTAAGATTATTTTTGAATGTAGTATATTTTGCAAGAATTGCATTTTTCCAGCTCTCAATTTGAAAAAAAATACCTCTTTAAGGTTAAGTATAAAATAGATTTTGAGGGTGCAGGGTGGGTTTTTTTGAATACAGAAAGTCATTAAATTTGGTCATGAGGATTTACTGATACCAACTTCTCCAGCTTCTCCTATCTTCGATTTTCTGGCAGTGTACTGGCCAGCTGACCTCTCAAACATCTAGCCTCTGGAATATTTTCCTGCTCACCATCTGTATTTTTTTAAGTATAAAAGTGCGAGGAAAAAATGCCAAGAAATGAAGAGAAATTGAGACTGAAATTTTATTTACATTGCTAATCAGAAAGAGGGCCTTTAATGCTTTGGGGAAATAGAAACCCTAGTAAAATATAACTGGAAGATACACCCATTTGAAGGAAATAGTTAATAAGACAGCATAACTGAACAAAAATCCATTAACAGCTGTGAAAGAGGCTGTTGTTGATGCTAATATAAGTTGATAGCCAATGCCTGGAACTGATAAAAAGGCTCTAGCAAGGCAGGGCTTCTAAATTACTGAGAAGGCAAAAGATGAACAGTAAGAAGAAAGCACTTGTAAATCAGCTGATCTGCCTTAAAGCAAATATTTGTACAAATGGTAGGATCAGAAATTAGGAATTAAAGTGTTTGCTAACGTGTTCTGAAATGGTGCAAATGAGTTATGGTTAGCCTAGGTCGCAAGTAGGAGGGAAAGAAGATGAGTTCACGATGAAAACTCATAGTGTTAGCAGACAGTCCAAACTCCTCTGGTTGAGCAGAATGTCCACAGGTAGATAAGGAGTTGGGGAAATCTTGGAGAGAGAAGATGGAAGGTCTGAAATTTCAGGAAGAGTGTAATGCAGTGACAGTAGTAGTTGTCACTCTCCTTGTTGAGCTCTGATTATCTTCTAAGAAGCAAGTGAGATGTACAGTCATCTATACTGCTGTAACTCATCCAGCAGCCATTGGCAAAGAGAAAAAAGTACTGTCAGAAAAATATAAAGGTATATAGAAAGTATCTGAAACTCAGCTAAATTAATTTAACTTCAGAAAGTTTTGAGCTTCACATGCCCTCTGATGTTCTCCATCACTGGGCATATTTCTTTTTCTCCATTTCTACCAGAAGTTTATTTTTTCTGTGTTCTGCACCAGTGTAAATTTGGAGCCCCTAGAAATGATGACCAATAAAATGTATGCAGATAAGCTTCAGTTCTTCAGTTTTGCTCTGAAACACCTGTCTGAGGTAAACATATTTTCACCATAGCTCCTGAAAGGAACTAGCCCTGAACTATACAATATGTATGCGTTCCTATGCAGCTTCCATTTCACTTTTTTTTTTATCCAGCACGTGGTAATCTCCAGATCAGTATCCTCTTGTGAAGGCCATATTCTATTCAAAGGACCATCCTTTCCCTTGTAATCCAGTGATGGAACTGTAGTCATCAAGGTAAGTATCAATTTTGAAAACCTAGAATATCTGTCTCAAGACTTCTGTTGAACTTATTTGTGGAGATATTTATGTATTGGCTTTGCCTTATTGTGGTATCTGAGCACTTGTTCAGCATTATTTAATCTCTAGAAGTGAAACAGAATGCTTTTATTAACTCTTTGTAATTGTGTAAGCTTTGTAATGGGGAAGAGAATTTTGAGATAATACAGATTTAAAATTATAAAATTAAGATTTCTGAATCTATACTTTTACCTGAATCTGAATTTGTGATGTTGGGAGTTGTAGGAGATCTCATTGGAACTGAGAAGTATGAGAGATTATTCAGCAAAATGCCAGAAGCAGTTGATCTTGTTCTTGTCTGGTCAGCCTCTGCCTACACTGCAAATGCCCAGAGCACTGGATCTTGAAGTTTTCCCAGGGGTCTGAATACATGTACAATGAATACATGCATATAAGAAAGAGACAGAAACTGGCTAGAAAAAGAATTTCAGAGCACTATATAGAGAGGCCGGTGTAGTGGTTGAAAGAAAGCCATGTAAATGCTTGGCCCTGCTTCTTGCTTTAGAGAACAAGTAACATGTGAGAGATATGGCCAGAGATGGTGAGCATGCAGCAGGGTCGTGTTTAGGGTAGAGCAACTTATGGGAAGAGTCTTGAAAGTATAAGCAAACACCCCCTATCTCTTCCTGATGGCTCTGTGCAGAGCTGGAGGAAGACAGGACTTCATGTGCATTTATTGTAACTTAAGTGGGATCACATCAAAGAGATGTCTGATGCCATTGCCAGTTTCGCCTCCTAATGCAAACAATATGAAACTCCCCAGATAGATTAGCTATATGCTTGGGTCAACTGAAGCAGTTTTTCAATTTGTATAGCTGAAAACTAAATACAAGTGAGGAAAGTACTGCTCACCTAAAAGCTGCGTACTTTCCTTAGTTGTTGCGGAGTCTTACTGTAACTCACAGTGTTTTGAATTCCACACTCAAAAATCTGCCAGTTTTCATGCTGCAAAACAAATATTCCTGTCTCCAGTTTTACACTTCCTAGCCTCTCCTTTTTCTCCTCAACTTACTAAATTTGGTGGGTTTTCTTCTTATGTTTCTTTATGCTTCAGAGCTAATCATTCTTTAAAATAATATTTTATTTTTCCAGCCATAAATAAACCACAGCACAGAAAATGCTAAGTCATAGAAAAATGCGTATTACAGCTGGAACTGATATTCAGTGCATTAATTAGATCCTTCCTCCAATCTTACGAAAACACAACTGAACCATAAAAGAGCACTGCAATAGCTCAACTAAACATACATCAGTTACTCATCAAAGAGGGATTTTAAAATTCCTATTTTCAATTCTAGTCTCCAACAATAAAAGTAAACCCAGCAGAGAGCTTAGTGTGGTTAGATAGTACCATTTATTGCCAGTGTGCTCATGCAGGAGGAAGCTGAACAAGCCTTTAAAATATTAACTGAAGCAACACAAGACCCCCTGCTGTCACAGAGTAAGCATTTAACAGAATCTCTTGGGTAAAGGGATAATGGAGAGAGATAGAGGAAAAATTATCTCCAAATGTGGAGAGAGTGAGAAACAAAAAATGCTTTATTGATTGAAAAATAGGAGTGAAGCAATGGCAGATAAAAATAAGTAAAAAATAATGACAATCATTAAATAACAATGACAGAAGAGGTGTTAGGGCAGAGGAAAAGCAGTTTGGAAATGAAAGGTTTGGTTGCAAAGCAGATTCTTGAGTGTTTGAAGGTTTGCTTACAGATAGGACTAAATCATAATAAAAGGACATGTATATTAGGGCTCAATGTGCAACTGATAACCCTTCACGGGAAGGCAGGAATGGAGATCTGAAATTCATAAATAGCTCATCTAGATATTAGAGAATCAGTGTGAAGGAATAAAAGCAGAATGAGGGGTTATCCACAGAGAAACCTTTCTTTGACAGTTATGGCTTATTAGACAACAGACAATCCATTCTGGATTTCTTCACGCCTAAAGAGCAAATTCAACCTTCCTACAGCACAATTGCAAAACAGATTTCTGAGGAGAAACTTCCAAAAGCCTCCACACCTCATTGCATGCCATACCTTGACTGTGGTAGATGTCTCAGTGCCTACTTTGTGTGTAAATCTAAGCCTCCAAACTAAATTTTCCTACTCGTGAGATCTTTGAAAGGTTCTGATTAGTAATTTTTTTTTTCAAATGGCTCAGGTCTTTCCCCCTGCAAAATACATGTGTATAAACTTCTGCTCAGGTTTTGCCTCTTGATTATGAGTCTTGAATTCTCTGATTCAAGATAGAAGAATTAAAGGACTTGACTTTCTTAACCATAAGGATACCATAAGTTACTCTCCTGGCAAGTGAGAAATGTGCAGCTGTGGAGGACAATTAATACCTGTCTATCATTTCCTATATATATCTTCTGAGCACTAGATTACTTGGTAAATATGAAGATATAAAGACTACTCCTTAGTGAAATGGGCAATGTTGTAGGTTGGCACTTTGAAGAGAGACTCTATGCTGGGAGTCCAGGTAGAAGGACCTTCATCAGAACTGCTGTAGGGACGCTCCAGGTATTTTCCTGCTCACTGCCAGATTGAGTCTGTGCCCTTCTCAGTACAGTGAGTGGTCTTTTTTCCATTCTGTGGTGCCTGCCTGTTTTCTTGACAAGGAATGCGAAAAAGGATTGAGATGCCAGACATCCAGGTGTTTCTCTGGTCCCTTGTGATACTTGAGTAACACAGGCTGTAGTCAATTCATGTGTAGTTCAAAAGGGCAGCCAGTTTTTGTTTATTATTTGTTCTCCAGGGAGTCATAGGATACTAACCATAAAGCAAAATGAGGCCAAATTAGTAGATGTACATTAAGCAAATTCCGCTTATAATGGTAAAATTTTTCTGCAGAGAGACATAGAAAAAATAAACAAGAGTGTCATCCAAGGGATTAAAGAAGGGATTGACTCTATAAACCTCAGTTTATAAACTGCCAACTGTTAATACCAGACTTGTCTGTAGTTGCAGCAGGATTTTCTACCACCAGTGTTGGAGGGCCAATAGAAGATGATGTAATCAAAGCATTAGGACCTGTTCCCTAAAGAAAAATGTTTTGTTTGTGTAAGTTGCACCTAGGATTTGTCTTTATCATTAATGTTGTGCAGATGGTGACACCCTAGGAAGTAAGACCCTTGAACCATGTGTGTCCTAAAGTATCTTTTAAACTCAGTAAAAGCCATCATTACTTACTGTGTGTGCCATACTTTTGTATTATTGGCTGCCAAGTCCCATTATGGCTAATTGAATTACTCTGTACAGATGTAGTGAACTTTTTCATGTCTTTGGACCAGATGTTGCTGAATTAGAGGTCAGTTGTGAGACTTGGTGTATCAATCCGTTTTTTGTGTAGCAGTATAATAAATCAGCTTTGCTGAAGTTCTAGGCACCAGGAAATTGAGTAAACTGGTTTTAATATTGGAAAGAAAGTAAATCTCTGCCAGTGGTTCTGTTTATTGTGCTTTTCTTTAGACAAACTATGCATCAGGAGTGATGTTCAGCTTGAATTTTCGAGTATCTCAGATGCTATTGTAATGGAGAAAATGGTTAACTGGAGCCTGTGGCATTGGCACTAGCAGCACTTTTCTGTGGACTGACAACTCAGGAAATTCAGGCAGTTTCAGGTCACTTCTTGCACTGGTTTCAGAGGCAGGATTTCCTCAGTCTTTTTGGAACACCCTGATCTTGTGAGCAGAAAGTGAGTAGGCTCAGTGTAAGTGCTCTAACAATGCTGATTCTAAACAGCATTATTTAGGAATGAAAGAGCAGTGTAAGTCCGTGGGGTAACTTGCTGTATTGTCAAATGACAAGGAAAATGTTGTCAGTTTTAGTTGTTAATTACAGTGTTAATGGAAATAATTTGATCAGATGTTCTTCAGACTTTTTGAACTAGGAGTGTGCCTCCAGTGTTAATATTCTGAGAGGATCTTGAAACTTGTCATAAAAATCAAAGGACTAAGTTCTAAGAAGACTTTAAAGAGTTAGGAGAAGATAAACTGATTATGAATTGGCAGTTTCAGAAATGGGAAAATATAAAGCTCTAACGTATATTTGCTAGTCACTTTTGGTGACCATCTCAGTTCCTTTCTGGTACTTGCAGAAGTCAGTTGGTCCCTTTCCTACATGCACTAGCACTGAAGGCATGTCAACATTGACTGAATTAAACTTGGTTGTTTTATGAACCATATGGTCTAGTTAAGTCAGAAATAAAGACTTGATGAAGAAATCACTTAGAGGCTGTACAGGAAGTTATGCGTTAACTATCATACAGGAAATCAGACTAGATAATCAAAATGGTACTTCTGGCCTCAATACACAAATCTGTCCAATGAACATTTTTTTGCCCATGTTTGATGAGGTAACTGCTAGTTCCTTTGAAATCCCTCAAAAGGAGAATAGATCTTAGCTGTGTTTTAAATCAAATGGAAATAGCTTTTTTTATATATCAAAGTACAGCAACAAAAAAAAAAATCTGCATTTAAGAGCAAGTAAACACTTGTATGTTTAATTCAAAGACAAGGTTCTTTAAATTTTGTAAGGCAATATTTAACATAATTTTCTCACTTCCTTAAGTGCTGTTACATATGACATTAAAACCTCTCTCTCTCTTTTTCCCTTTGTGTGTGTATATAGTAGTGCAGATGAAACAGGACTTCAGGACAAACATGACTGAATTTCTTAAAAGAGATTGTGGCATTTTCAGATAAATGCTGGAGTGAGTACTTAAATAAACTCATTCATGACATTTTTGTTCACTACCACCAGGCTACTTGTCTAAGATCATAGTAATCATAAACAAGATTACAAGACTTCAGTTACCATTTGATTGATTAATTTTCCTTCTGGGACTGTATCCAGTTATCCTTAAATAAAGTTGCTCGGGAGTTGGCCTGCTTTATATATACATATGAATCAAATGGAAGTTGAAGTGTTACGTTTGTGATCTTGCAGTGGTAGCCTAATGTTGGTGACCAAAAGAATGAAAAAAGAAATCAGAATACTGTAAAAGCAGTGCATTTCTTACATATTTATTTGAACATTTATGTAAGACAAGATTCTCAGACTTTAAAAAGCAATGCCTTTTTTTGGAAAACGTAATTTTGCATTTAATTTAAAGATATGCATATTAACTCTGTTAAAGCTTTGAACAGAACATTGAACTCTGAAATATACAATTAACTTTTTCTTTGTGATTATTCTCAAAAGAAATCTATAGATTTCAGTAAACTTCGCTAAGGCATAAAAGTCAGCTGAGAAGTACTGCTAGTGTAGAGTTGAGGAGCTCACTGGTCAGCCTAATCTTTTTTGGATGAATGTAAAGTATAAAAAAAGAATATAGATGATGCAAAAAATATTAGAGCCGCATTCCTTCTATCTACCTCATTCCATTTGAGATTAGAGCTCAAAGAGCCAGGGAAGTACTTTATAATGAGATTTTAAATTTTTGCAGCACAGGGAGAGGGAGCTCTTTTGTCTCTAAATTTGCTGGGATAGAACTCTTTCTGGATTTCAAGTAAGTTTTTAGATGCAGTAAGGATTCTCAAGTCTGACAGTAAAACTGAACATTGATTTTATCTGAATGTGGTAGCATGTGGTTACAAAATAAAAAGTTTTACAGCAAAAAATTTAATACGGCGTAGTTAGGAATTTCATCAGACTGAACTGTGTTTAATATCAACCATAAGTTTTATGCTCAAAGGTGTAATGTGATAATACCAAGATGTACAGTATTCTTGCCACTGAAGTTAGTACTGGCCATCACATTTCAGTCTGTTGTGTGTTGAATTCAGTATTTGACATAACCATCTGAAATACTAACTTTTTTGTAAGGGATTTAGAGTTGGTATTCAACTCTTTGCTAAATTTAACATGTGTTCCTTGGTATTAGATAATTTGCAGTACTTCAGGAATTGCTGTGCTTTCTTTAAATTTGTGGCTATGAATACTGCTATCCTTGTTTTCATTCCTGCTGTTACTCAGGAGCACTTGCTGGCCTGTCCTTGGTGCCCCTCTAAGAGAGGAATACCTAATGACAGTAAACACAACCAAACCTTAGGCCAAGAGTGTGAATGCTGCTGCTGCAGGTTTCTGGTTGCAGAGTGATTAGAATTTGGAGGAAGCTGAAAGGAGGCTGACTGTGGCTGGAACACCATGTGTATCAAATATTTCACTAAACCTCTGAATGCTTTAAAGTTTGTTTTCTTGCTACAGCTGAAAACCTGGTCCTACAGCTGGATAAATTATGGGGAAAATTATGACTGTATTCTCAAAAACTGAGCGTTTCCTTATTTTGCCATGCTGGTTCTATTTTTTTCTTATTTTATGTGTGTGAACTTATGTTGTAGAATAATCCTCTTCTGGTCTGGTAACCTAAAGCTGTTTGAAGGAGAACATAAATTGTCAGTTTAGGAATATGCTTCTTCTCAAAGCCAAAATACTTGAACCATTTCCAGCAGCAGTAAGCAACACCAGAGCCTAGTGCCTTGCTGTGTGAGTAGTCAGGTTAGCACCCTATTCCTGTATGGTTGAATTTTTGTTAACCCCCAGCCCTGGCTTTTCTGCCATGCTGATAACCAGGAGGAGGCCTTACATAACAGACAGTGTAACAGAAGGAGAGTTTTATAGAAATATATATTTCGCTATTGCTTTGATGCAGCGAGTAGCTCTGAGCTCTCAGTCAGGATGTCAGTGTTTAAGTATACATATATGTACGTGTTCAGAGCAGTTATTTGTTTGCTTAGTGACCAAGAAAAATCTGATGGAAAATTATTAACATTATTCCATTTTAGCACAGCACCAGCATATGTTGTTATATTTCATTTTGGACCTCCATGGTTAGCCCAGTGGTGAGGAGTCGATTCAGGTGGTCAGAAAAATCCATTATTTGGTTACTAGAGAACCCTTCAGTTACATCAAACGTAAAAAGTTTTGTTTTCTTGCAAGTCAGAGCAAGAAAAGATTATTTTGGCTTGTATCTCCCTCTAGTAATTTCTCCCACTAAATCTCGGTACTTCAGGTTTCCCCTGCAGATATGCCTGCCTGGTGCTTCCTGGTGCTTTCCACAGCTTTGGCCATATTCAGGGTGTGTGTGGTGTTTTGGTTTTTTTTTCCTGAATTTCACACAGAATCCTTTCTGAAACTGTGTTCGGTCAATATTCCACACAGCTTGTTTGGAAGTGGAGGCAATAGCTGTTTCTGCCCACAACTGCCATGTTTTCTTCAGTGAGCGTTGCCTCCTCTGTGCTCCCGCAACTAGTCTTGGTAACCTGATTTGTAGTGACCAGAAATTGAAGCTGGGGCAAGTCTGACTCTTCGATGGGCGTTCGCAGTAAGGGCTGCGTCCTGCCCTTCCCCGTGCCTGTGCTTGACTCTCAGGTAGCTCGTGTGTGGTGCTGCACTGAGCTGTCAGCCGTGTTTGCACCTGTGTCCTGCACATCCGGCAGGCCAGCCTTTGCCAAATCCTTTGAAACTGTTAATTAATTGGACCTTTTTGTAATGAGGTCCCCGTGCTGCTCTACGGGGTGGGGGTGTACCCAGGCACTGGTTTTGTGGGGCTATGAGGAGCAGCAGGGGATGCCCCGTGCCAGACGCAGCCGGTTTCAACCGGCTCCGACTGACCCACCTCCCATCACGGCTCAGCACCTCAGCCAAGCTGGTGGCACTTCAGGGAAGGCATGCTTGGGAAAGGGCAAAAAAAATCAGAGACGGAGGAGGAGAAGGTAAAAAAAGAGTAAGAAACAGCTGAGGGAGCCCTCAGACCCATGAAGAATGGGGGAGAAGGAGGAGGTGCTCCAGGTGCCTGCACAGTCCTCTCCAGCCCCTGTCTTCCGGAGATTTTTACTCTTGGAAATTCAGTTAGGAAATAAATTATGGAGGGATTTACACAGAAATCGTAATAATTAGACAGAAATAGTAATCATAGTCACACAGCGTATGCTTACGCAAGTTTATTTGTTAATTTTTAACAGGTCACACTGTGAAAGTCCTTCATGTTTTAGCGTGTATCTTTAGAGATGATAGAGTTGTGTATTCATAAGTACTATGAACTTTTCAGATTGATAAATAATGGGAACATGAGCTATTTTGTTTACCACTTTTACAAAACATTTCTTGCAGTGTAAAATCATAAGTTTTAAAACTCCTTCCTGATTTTCATCTGTCTCCTTTCTCCTGATAGGTAAGGATACACTTTAGACATCAGACCAACAAAGTAGGTAGGAAAAATACTCTGTAATTCTGGTATCTGCATTAACATTCCTGCCGATTTTGTCAGTAAGCTGAGGAGAGAGTATTTTTTTGACAGGCTGTGTGGTAACTGTCCTTCAGTCTCCTTCCACAGATCCTTTAGGTGATGAATTCACTCAACCTCAGACCTGATGGTGTTTTCTCTCAGAGGTGGCTTTCTCAGGTCTCCTGGGTAGCACCTGCATTCCAGAAAAGGAAGCAGTGCTTCAGAACTTCATGCATGGTTTTCACGTACTCCCAAACCCTTTGCTATAGACAGATAGGTATTGTCAACTTCTCTTTGGGTTGCCACTAAAAATGTTCTAAGTAGTGCAATCCAGGGTAATTACTGCATCATTTGCTCGTGTTTATAATGTATTAGAGCTTTCTGGGCTTAAGCACTGCAATCCATTCTGGTTGCTACCAAGTAGTCCTCTGCAGACTTGTAAATCAAAAATGTGGCTGATTTTCAGCAGCATGATTGTCATTTTTTTGAAACTTGCTAATTAAAACTTTATGAGCATGCAATTAAATAGCTGAGAACAATTTCCCTGCATTGGAAATGAAAATAAGCCATAGAAGTCACAGCAAAAATAAGCATCCTTTATGTTTGCTTTTTTAAAAAAAAAAATTAATAATATTTGGTGCTTTTAGGCTTTCTAAACCATTTACCATATTTGTCATTGCAGCTCTCTCTGGTTGACTTAACAGCATGAACTTAACAAATCAGACTGCTTAGTTGGACCTTGTTAGCTATGTAGATCTGTAGTTTCTTGGTCACTTATCAATTGCACTGGCAATGCTTTTGAGGTTCTTATTGGCAGTTTTCTTCTTGCAGTAGGCTCTGATCAAAGAGAACAGCTTTTGACTATAAACTCCCTATCACAGACTTGTTTACTTCTTATCATAATTGGAATCCCTGTCTATAATGGAACTCCTATTCTTGTAATTAAAAAAAAGTGAAATTATTTTTTATGAATTTGCCAACTAAATAGGTTGATGTAATGCAGGAAGGGTGTATACAGAAGAATATAAATTGTATCACAAAAAAATTGGAAATGAAATCAGAGCAGAAGGTATACTTTGACATTTATTAACATGCAAATTAAAGATATTGCACAGAAGGGACAGAGCTGGAATGCCAAGTGGCAATTTCCTAGTATGTCATGGTGATAGCAGTACTAATTATCTGTTTGTACCATGAGAACCTACCATAAGTAGATGGCAGTTCTTTGGAAAATGTGTATATTACTAGAAAGTGCATTGTCCTAGCCATGCCCTTTTTTAGGTATTTAAATAATAGATTAATTTCCTAATTTCTCTGAGCTTCACTTTGCATATTTAATATCTACATAACATACTTTTTATTGCGATTTCAGAGTTATTTTAAAATGTTACAGACTAGGGAAGGAGAGTTAAATAAAACACTTGCACCCTACATAGGCCACTGGCAGGTTTTAAACTTCAGTTTACTCTGTTACCTTGAGCACCACAGCAGTAAGATGCTAACTGGTGGTTATTTTTCTTTAAGTGTACCTGCCACTAGAGGGGAATGGAAGCACATGTTTTGCCCCTGGGTTTCACAGCTATTTGCTGAACAGAAAAGTGATGTCTTGATTTGCACAGTCTTGGGTCTTGGAAGAGTCTGTTCTGTCTGTTCCTTCTCTTTTCACTGTGTTCTCTCTCAAACTTTTGTCTCTACATCTGTCGCAGACTGTCTTCGGTTCCTCTATTGCTCCTTCCCAAAAATTATCATCATGTTTGTCACCTGTTGAGTCATCATCATGTTTGTCCTTCTTTTGTGTCAACTCTTCTTTCCTTCTATTGCTGCCATTCTGTACCCAGTGCCTGGCTCTGTTCTCTTCCCTGCCCGTGCTCCCAAAGTCATTCTTCTGTTCTGGATGACTTTCCTCTTCTGTGCTTTCCTCTGCATCTAAATCACACCACTGTTTCCTTTTGTTTCTTATAGATAAGCACTTGGAAGTGAGACAGCATAGATTTTTATTCTTTTATAATCTGATTTTTTTTTTCCAATACTTCATACTGTAAGATTCTCTGGGAAGCTGGACAAG
This sequence comes from Apus apus, assembly GCF_020740795.1. Lineage (NCBI taxonomy): Eukaryota > Metazoa > Chordata > Aves > Apodiformes > Apodidae > Apus > Apus apus. The sequence continues at coordinate 49,504,608 of NC_067285.1, read as the reverse complement.
CATCAGTGGAAAAAGATGTGGTGAGTCCCTGCAGTCCTGGAGTGGAGAGGGTGCAATCCGTTTGATGTGAGCTGTGTGGGACTAGAGCATGCTTAGTGGCCTGATGGTCTCTAGAGAATTGAATTGCCAGACTCTTTCCTGTCTCTACTGAGTGACTGAAATTATCAGGATATATGCTACCATTGAAGTTGAGTGGGGTTTGAACAATATGGAGAAAAATATACCTCTGATCTGAGAGGAACATGGAAGAGGTCCTAGAGCTTCTCAATAAGACACTAGTAGCAATATAATTATCTGGGCTGAAAAAAGTGTTCTGAAGGGGTCTGTTCATGCCACCTAATCTTAGGTACCTAAATTAAGGTGCCTAAGATTAAGGACCTAGGTGGGCCCAGTTGCTACACTTTTTTTATAGTAGAGATGAAAAATAGATTTCCAGATGAGGTTTCAGATTATTTAATGTACATTTCTAATCAGAATAGTCTCTGGAATAGTGTATTTTAGTGTTCACTGTATTCTCATACAGGAACTTAAATTAGAGGTCTAAAGTGGAGAGGTATGAAAAAAAGTACCTTTGTTCAAGATGTTAGATGTATAATTTAAAAAAAATAAAAATAATGGACTGTGTCCTATATTTCACCGTGAGGCAAATAAATGTTAAAGAACTTCAGTCCAGAGACTTATATTTGCTAAACTGATAACCAAACCTGAAATTATGTCGTCTTTGTGTAAGTAAGTTAGCATACTGTTCTCTATCTGTGGGAAAGAAGCTGCTGGATAATTAATGAAGACACATAAGTAAGATTGAAAAGGCATTTGTTGAAGTTTCCTTTGAACTGTGAAGCTCAACATTTGTTAAGATAAGTGACATTAAAAAGCAAGTGTGAGGATCAGCAGTTATAAATCACCTAATCCATGAATTGTCCCACTATTTATAAATATTACAATTGGTTTTCAGGACACACCTGTCAGGCTGAGATTACCATCTGGTCAAATTGTACAAATTTAGAAAATGAACCAAGCTTTTTGTTGTATATGTGTGTTTAGTGATTAATAAGTTAGTGATAGTGAGTTGTACGTTACTCTGAGCATATGCCAGAAAGCCCAGGGAAATCAATATTACAATCCATCCATTCATTTCATCCATAGAATTTACTCACAATGATGCAGCAAGGGATGAGGAATGAAAGGATTTTCTAATGACTGTCTGTAAAAAGATTAATTACCTTTATCATGTATAAATAGACCTGTATTTTTCATGAAGTTTCTTGACCAAAGTGATTGACCTAAAACCACTTGATCCCAATTAAGAGTGGTGAGAAGGAAATGAGTAATATTTTTCCGTGGCTGAAGTGGTCTACTTTGCTTTATCATGAAAATAGGCTGTTCCGGGGTGGGGGGGGAAGTCGTACTTCAGATAATCCTTTGACGTTCTCACATGATGCATGTGAAATAGCTGATCAAGAATGATTAATCCAGGTTTGAACCTGAATCAGACAAGTTATATGATAAAGGGACAGGTTTTATAGCTGCTGAGACCTTTCTGAAGTAATTTCTCTAAAGTGTAAAATGCTGGATTGTATAGATACGTTAAAGTTGAGAAGAATTAATTTTTGCTAAGTTCCCAAGTGAAATGAATGGAAAGGGAATTAAAATGCTTTTTTTGCAATTACAAAGTATTTCTCTAAAATATTGTTTAGAGTTTAAAATGAGAAATATTTTAAATATCTAAATTGTGTAAATAATTTTAAAAATAAAAAGGTAGCTAGCACTTTAAGTTAATCAGAGCCATCTTTTAAAGTGGTCTCTAGAATAAGACAAGCTATGATTGTTTACTCTTTAAGAAATTGAAATAAAAAGGATGAATTCTGCATACTTTTATGTCCAGCAAGGGTTAGGTAACACGCATTCATTAGAAATGGCCATCTATTCTGTTCTCCTGCATATTTGCAGTGCTGACATGAAGAGCAGGCTTTCGTAACCTAACAGTAGGGAGAGAGTCATCAGGTATGAAATGAGGTTTAAAATATTTTATATATGCCTTAATAGATGGGCAATTGTTGAAACAAGTTAAGTAGCACGACAGTTTCAACAGTTACATGTACTTGTGTCTGCAAAAAATCAGTTTTGCCTACCCTCAGAGGTGTGTAATGCTTTTAGGTACCAAAGCTTTCTAGGAAAGTCCCAGTAGTATCTCTGTTTCTGTTACTAGATACGCAGCCACCTGGGTTGAAGGCAGCTGCCTCTAATTTCTAAGTCATACAGGACTCTCAATGTACAGCTTTGGTACTTCACACACCTCACCTTCAGGAGTCCATCTGGCAGGCGTACACAGCATGACTAAATTTCATACAAAGACAGTTTATATTTTGAGATTTCGGAACAGTCACATCGAAGGAGGAGACCCATGTTACAGTTTCCAGCTGAAATCTGATAACTCCCCTTCTAGGAGAGTGCTATAACCATTAGATTATGTGTGTTCTAAGACTGTATTCAATTAGATTATTCTACCTAAAAAAGGGAATGTGCAGTGAACAGCACTGTGAATTTACTGTTGCTATTCCATGCTAGCTCCCCTCATGGGAATTACTTCAAACATTTCAATTTCAGTAGTGCCTTTTACAAAGGTACTTCTGCTGTGTGATCTGGTTATATACACAGCCTTTCCTAGCATCTGATCTGGAGCCATAACCTAGTGACCAACTTTGCATCCCTTACATCACCTCTGGAGTTAGAGGAAAGCCAGCTGACACTGCTGAATTTATGATCCCTCTGTCCTTCAGATTAGACAGTAGTAGATTAAAAAAATGGCAAGCACACAGAAACACAGGTGTGAACATTGGAAATTAAGAGGTAATGGCTTATAAAGCTGCCTTTTGGTCTAAGTAGTCACCTGTGGTTTAAGGTAACCGTTTTGACTTGACACAGAAAAGGGCTAAGAGTTTGCTCTTAGCCAGTGCTGGACAGTGGAGATAGTTAAGTGTGTGAGATCTTCTAACTTTCATTACAAAATCAAGTAGGTTAAATTAAGCATATTGAAATATAGTATTTGCATCTTGTGGAATTGTTTTATTTTTCATGTGTGAACTTGGAAAAAATAATCTTTTCACCATGATATAGCCAAAATAGCAATTTCAATAGAAAACAGAACAAAACAATCCTATCCAATCATATTGGTTAAAATATAGGGCTCAGTAGTTTTCATTTATGAATGTAAGTATAAGAGCCATCTGCTTAAACATTTAGTCTTCCAATCCATTTTCACTTTAAAGAGTTACATGCTACTGTTAGAAATAAAAATGTTTTAATTATCCCCTTCTGTCTAATCATTGTAGTTTCAGTGAAGGTTTTAAGAATTTTAGAGCAGGTACATGGCAATCTGCATTAATTTTACAATGTACACATACGCTGTCACACAGTTAAAACCAACATTCTGCAATTATAATGAAGATACAGAATAAAAGTATTATGGTATGCCATTTTGGGACCATTTCCATGAAGTATTTTTTAATTTTGCTCACATCATTCACTTACTTCTTAATCAGTCAGTCGCATTTTTTACAGTCTTTTGCCTTCCTTTTTTGTTTTTTTTTTTTGTGTTGTGGTTTTTTTCCCTCGTTAATGTGTATCTTACAGATGTGAATGAAGGGTAGTGGTCTACAATGTATAGGTAGTGTCCTGCCCATCTCAGTCATTGCTCAACATAATTCAAAGAGTTAGCATTTAAGACTGCAATACTTAATGCAGAAACTATGAACACCTTCCTGATTTACTAGGTTCTGAACATATTTTGATATGATATGGCAGAAACCCAAGGTGACCTCTGCTATGTACTCAACAAGGCAAAGGGGCCTAATGGCTGATTAAGCCAATTTTTAATGATAGAGAAGATATATGTTTATTTTCCTCCTGTTTTTTGCATATTCACCTTTGTTGGGGAGGTAACATGGAGAATTTGGAAATCTGCCTTTTAGAGCTTATACCTATGTAATTGTAGCTTGGAGTGCACTTTGCTTCATCATAGATGCTTTTCTCAGGTGACTGAGCAGAAGACTTTGGCAAAACACCGATACATCTCCATAGGAAAGGATTTTTGGGAGCGGCTGCAAGCGTGGGAGCTGATGTGACTGACCCCAGTGGTGTATCCCACTAAACACTGAGAACTGTTTGGAGACAATGGTGACTGTCCTACAGGGAAAGCACCTGCTCAGAGAGTGGGTAGCATCCAGGGTGACGTTCATTTGGTGAGTCAGACTGGAAAGGCAGTACAGTTCCCTTGGTGACAAACAAAGATAAACAGTGGGTAACAGTCTGTTAGACCTTGTGCTCAGGGCCAGCCCTCAGAGCCCAGAAATGAACTGGTGGCCTGGGGGTTTGTCAGACGCTACAGAGGGACCCTACTGAGGAGTTGTCATTGTCTGCTTGAACTGGGCTGAGGATTTGGATATCTCCCAGTCCAGCTTACAGAGCAAGGGAAACAAGTCCTGTGTCTGTTTTACCTCATAACTGTGGAAATACATGGTTAAGTAAGAGCTGTGACCTTCTGTTCAAATTCAACTATTTTAGTGCCCTTGTCATCCTTTCTTCTATTGTCAGAATCAATGTGGGATGTGATGATTTAGGAAATGGCAGCAAATACTGGGGTTAAAATGTTTCTAGACTTCAGTATGGGCTCTGAAACAGATCATAAATGTCACAATCACATATCTAGCATTCTAAAATAGAAGCTATTTTAAGAAATAATATCAGATCATGTATTTGGAGGTCAGCACTTGACCAAAAGAAAAAAAAGCACACTTATGGCTGACCCTCCAAATTCTCATATGTAAATGTCATATGAATAATGTTCTTTGTATGGATAATCTCAGGAATGACTCCTCCATTGTAATTAACTGCCACAAAATAATTCCAAAATTTGTTGTTTAAACTGGGACTGTTTTCTCCATGAAGCTGTTACTCCCTAGCTTTGTATTGTCCTATCTGGCTCCTGACATCTCTGCCCCTTGACAGTCCCCAGACCCAGAGATCTTGAGGAGGGACCTTGGGCAATATGCCTTCCCCAGGGGGGTGCAAGTCTGGGGATGAGGTAGGGCCCAGCAGGATTGTGCTGCCCCACAGAATTTCCATCACCTCAGCAGGGGTGGGCAGGTAAGGGTCACCTCAGCTGCAATAAACACACTGTTGGAATTGATGGCAGCAGGAGTTGGAAAGCAATTGGCACCTAGCAGGGTGTGAGTGTTTATCTCCCTGAGGCAATGGAGTATGTAACGCTCCCCTCCTACTCCTCCTTGGAAGTTTGACCTAGATATTTTAGAAGTAGACAAGCATGTACGGAAAGTGTGAACAGAGTGGCAGCACTGCCCCTGTGCTTTGTGTTACTTGTCCGCTCCTCATGTGGCAGTGTTCACCCCTCTGCGCCTGTGTTTCCCTTAGTGGGAACTCTGATAATCTGGTAAACGTGGCCAACAAAGACAAATGGAAGGAGAGGAGAATATTGCCCACAGATATGGAAGAAGAGACTTGTGTCTTGTTCTAGCTCTGTAGGAAGCCACAGTGATACATTACAATAGAGCAGATTAATGTTAGGGTGTTTTACTGTATCACTCTCTCATGCTGTGTTCATTTGTAGGGACAACATGACTTCCATAATATTCTAGGGTCATTTTTTTACTTTAATAATGCTGATTTAGATTGTAATTAAAGCCTGTATGATTTGTTTTAATAGCTTGCAGCTTCATTCAGCATATGTTTTGATATTATAAACCTGCTTCAATAGACAGTTCATTTGTCCCTTTTATTTATTAAAATGCATGTGTACTTCATCAGGTTTATTCTTTGTGAATTTTATAAGTGTGGAACTAAATAGCCAAGTCACATACAGGCACATGCCAAATTTGGGACTTGATTCATTATGACTACCCTTGTGAAGGAAAGAACTGAGAAAACAAGTAAACTTGATTGTATTTAATATTTGAATAACAACATTTTGCCTATTTAACCCTGTCTTAGGAATTATTCCACTACTGAGTCACATGGCATTGTTAAAATAGGTTGCTGACCAGAATAAATTTATCCGGTATTATGGATTTCATGCTTTTTCTTAATAGTCCTATAAAAGAAGTTCTCCCCTTTAAAACCACAGCTTTCAATTGCATTTGATTATTCATTTTTTCATTGTTTTGTAAGCAGCATTCTCTGTCTTCTAACATAATCCTTACAGTCCTTTAGCACACATTATACAAAAGAACAGTTTTGCTTCCCTTTCATTAATTTGTAGGTTTTTTGACAATGAGCTTATGTTGTCCACATCATCTGTTACAAAGATTATTTTCACTTCCAGTTCCTTTAAAATGTTTCTTTTGTAACAGGACCCAGACCCATGAGGTCTTGAACATTTCTGATGAGGAATCAGGTACCATCAACATTACATGACTGCCAAGTGTACTCCAAGCAATTGAAAAAATTTTTGGAAAGGATATCATAGACTTTATTGTGACACCTAAATATCATATACCAAGCTGAAGCCACCTTAATCAGCTTTGTTTTCCATTGATGTATGTGAAAGGGGAGAGAAGTGTAAAAGCACTGAACTAATGAATTTTGCTTCCCTCCCCCCATTCCTCTTTCCCATGTTTTGGTGGTTTGGGTTTTTTTGTTGGTTGGTGTTTATGTGGGATTCAGTACTATCATAGGTATGGTAAAAAAAAAAATATATATTCTCCTCAATTTTCTTTTAAGATGTTTAGAGATTGGTTATGAGAAGTATTTTATTACATGACTGCCTGTGATAAGAAGTGACTGGATTCAGTAGCCCCAGAGGCCTTTCTAATTTCTATGTTTCTAAGCAGCAAATATGTTGCAGAGCCAACAATCCTGCCTCCTCGTGCTGCTCTTCACTTTAGTAGGTCTGACTTGAAAAAAATAAGTAAAAGGGAACCTTTCTTTGTTTTGCCACTGGATTTGTTGAAGTCCTGGAAGATGGTGAGGTTAAATCACTAATGACCTCATGGATGCTGTCCAGTTTGAAATGTAAATAGTTACTGCTATTCAGTAACTATTCAGGGGGCCTTCAGTTCTGAGGCAGTCTTTTCCAAAATCTGAATTGGAGCCTGAGCTTCTGGTTTGGAAACATCTCAGATCTATCTGTCTCACTTGTAGCTGTTTCACCATCTAGAGGTGTTACAGTGATACAACGTAAACCTGTCGGGATGGGTTTTTTATATTTATTGTAATTTTTTTCACAGAAGCAAGAGCAAGGAACCAGTTTGAGGCACTGGCTATCAGTCAGGATTGTTACAGTGCTAATGAAAATTTGGAACATCACTGAATACTGGGGTGTTTGGCAGAAGCAGGAATTTCTCTATGCTGTTTGTGAGGTATATAAAAAGGTCAGTGTTACTTTATAGATTTTTAGCCTTGGCAGTATTTTCTTTTTTTGTTATTTACTTTTTCTTGTTTTCTAACAGCAGTGATTTGTTCTGAGTATGGAATGTAGATTCTTTGATTGGTGTGTTGCTGGAAAACATGTTGTGCTTCTAAGTCCCAGACACATTTTGACTGTATTATTAAGAAAACATTGCTCCTGGAATAGTAAAATGGTGGGTTTATTTTAAGCAATTGTCTTCAATTTTCTGAATATGCAAAAGAAAGAATCAGAACAACAAAAGAATGCTCAAGGCTGGGTTTCTTTTATTTTAACAGTCAGGTCATCAGTTGGCCCATTGGCAAAACTCCATTCATTGTAATGGGACCTGCATGAGTTTCCAGAAGTTGCAGATTTGGACAAAAACTTCTTAAGTGTTTCAGAATCCTTCACTTATCATTTGACACTGCCAACATTATCCATTACTGGATTGTTTTTGTGATTTTAACCTCCCCCCTGTAACTAAAGGCCAAAAAATGATTTTTTTTACGGCCACTAGTCAGTGGCATTGGCCAGTTTGAGCCAAGCACGAAACAGTGAAGTAAGACTTTGTGCTTAGAAAGTACACTGAACCCTATATCAAATATTGGTAGTTTGTTCTTCAATTTAGGGTTTTTTAAGAGCAATATTCAGTTGGAAAGGGGAAGATGTCTTCTGTTTGAAAAAACTCAAGTCTTAGAGCTGGGACTGGTATTTTTTTCTTTATCTCCTTAGTGATTACTTAGAAGGGGGAAAAAATATCCTTGGGGTGCTATTTTGCCCCACCTGGTTCTTAGATTTTGTGAGGCATTTATACATACTGAAATGCTGAGCCATGTATGCACTGTCAAGTACAGACAAAGAGCTGCAAAGTGTTGGTGGTTTCATAACATTGCATTCTTGTTTGTTCTGATTCCCTCAGAGAGATCGACCTACTCTCCTTTTCCTAGCAACTTTTTTTCTAGGTACAGTACTGAATGTGAAGGAGTACAATTAAAACCCATTGATTTAAATGACATCTTATTTTAATAGTCAAGTGACTGTGCTCCCACTGTGTGGCCTACAGTACCTAGGTATAACACCGTAACAGCAGCTGTGAAAACAGTCGGCCTTCCTTATGTTTAGATACCTATCTGTGGCTGGGGAGCAACAGAGGAACTCAAAGCTCCAAGAATATAATGAAGATAGAGAATGTACAGTCGGCACTTTTCTTCCAAATCTTGCTCAGTAAAGCAGTCTGAAGACTTTGTCTTTTTGTTCTGCCAAATTTACCAATCTGAACTCTCTCAAGCAGAATATGTGCGTTTAATCTCATTCTGTCAGGCCCCTCTGGTGGTGTGAGATTGTGGATCAGGACTTACATCTTCCTCCCACAGAAGCTGGTGGAATTTAGCCCATACAGAGGCACAGGGAACAGTGTTAAATACAACAATGCTGATTCCTCAAGAAATATATTGAGTTATAATTCTGTTTGTGAATTAGCTCCTGATTGTGCAGTAGGTGCAGTAAACTGTTTTCAGACTTAAATTAGGAGATAGGCTAAAGATATACAATTGATTTAGTAGAGGATAGGAGATTTAGTAGAAGGTGACCAAATTAATCAAGATCTGAAAAAAATGAAGTTTAGATCTCTTTCCAGTGATAATATACCCTTCCCAGAACAACTGTTTCTGAAAAAAAATTATTCCTTTTGTTTTCCTCTAATGATGCATTTTGCCTGAGAGAAGTGAGTAGTCTGGAAAAATTGCAAAACTGAGCACAGCTTTGATAACCAAGCATACAGAAACATTTGAAAGGCATCCCTTATTTCTTTCAACATTTTGTAAGTCAGAAATGCCTCTTGTAAATCAGAAATGCCTTAAAATCATCCTCTGGTCTTGAGACTAGGAACTTCGTGACACAGGCATCCTGATGGGATTTCAGTTGTCTGGTGTGAATGTTAAATAAGGTGTCAGCAGAGTGTGCAGAGTCCCATTTAGAGAGGAGCTATTGTCGCTTCCTGCCTGGAGATGAATGAACTTACCATCCTGACATTTCAGCATCTGTCATCCTCTGGAACTGTTAAAGCATATTTGCATTTACCTTTCTAGCTATGTGGAAGTAGCTACTGCTGTTCTCAAACTCACAGCCTTTTTATTGCTAGGGGCAATTATGTATTCTCTTTTATTTTAATTTGCTTACTTTGTGGTATTAAAAGTAGTAGCAAGGCCTATAAAACAAGCAAGAGCTTAGATAAACATCATAGCAGGGCAGTGAACGGTTTTAGGGACTCAATTTTCTTCTGTAGTTTGTAAGTTGCTACTCAAGCTACAGAATTTGTGTAAGATTTTATATTTTCTCCTCCTAGTTGCAGATGCCTTCAAATCTCTATCACCTTTACAGTTGGACCTATCACTTATGCAGTTGTACTAGATGATCATTGTAGGTCCCTTCCAACTGAACTATTCTATTCTGTCTTCAGTCCTGTGGTGTCATTCCTTGTCTTAACTCTGACTCTTTTGCTCCCACATTATGGGGTTGATTGTCAGTCACTTTAGACTTTCATCTTTATCATAATCTTACTTTAGTAATGTTTGGAAATCCTAATTGAGATAAAGCCCTACTGAGGTGAAGAGAAAAACAGAGGAAGAACCAATTAGCAGTAACTGCAGCAGACAAATCAGAAATTAATTAGATTGCACAGGTCAGAGAAGAAGCTGTGTAGAGTTATAATTCTTCCAGTCCCATCTAGTGGCATCTTCATTGTTGTTACACATTTGTCTTACCATCCTCTACCTTGCTACTCTGTTAATATTGTGTTTCTTCAGTAGTTAAAATAGTTCTGTAACTTGCCTACATTTTTTAAAGTACCCTTTTACTAAACACCTTCTTGGTCGTTCCTTTTCAGATAATTACAAATTCTTGTTGCAAGTTTATAGTTTGGTAATTATTATTTCAAATATTTTCCAGGCTCTGCAATAATTTTCGGGTTTTGTGGTGTTTTGTTTTAAAAAGGTAAAACACCCAGAAAATAGCTCAAACCCTTTTGCTCCAACAAATAGACCTGTTGAGAGAAATATGACTATGTCAGCCAGAGGATCAGTAAACAAAAGCTTTTCTGTGTTACTTTGCCGATGAGTTAAATGAAACAAACTGTTTTCAAAATGTATGGATTGGAGTCTTGATAGGCAAACTTCACTGTATGTTTTGATGATTGTTCACTGATTTTTGGAGTCTAGGTACTGCTGTTCAGTAACTAGGTATTGCCCATGGCCTTAGCACCATAAACTGATATGGATGTACTTTAAAGGAGGCTACTTGATACCTTGAGAACACAGTGAGGAGTTTTCTTTACACAGTAAGATGTAAGATCATCTTAGCCTAAAATGGAAGGGTGTTCTAGAAAAGAAGCAAGGGACTGAACCAAGTATTTTGTCAGTGGGTCTTGACAATCAGTCTGTTTAGGGGTGTGAATTGCCCTCAGTTGCACAGCTTGTGGAATTTATTGTCTGTATAGAAGAGAAGGCAGCTTCAGTTGTTTTGAACACACAGATCTGCAAATGTCTGTACGATTTACATTCTTTTTCACCTGTTAATCTTTCCCCTCATGTCTACCTTGTTCTTGTCCTTTTATGCTGCCATGAAAACTGCTATGTTAGCGCATAACATAATATATAAATATATACATATATATATAGCACATAACACACACTTTCAGCAGATGAAGCAATCAGCAACATTTTTACTCCCTGCAACCATGCTAGCCAAGGCTCCATTTGGCTCCTTGTGTCCAAGTCGGTATTCCCTCATCCCCTTGGTATTTATGTTTTAAAAACACAGAAGCTGATTTTAGAAACACAAAAGCCAATGAGAACTGCAAGAGCACCGCACCTCTGGGAATCCAGCCCAAATCGCTTTTGTTTTGAGTGTAGGATGGATCCTAAATGAGAAATCTTTTGTATTTTGGAAACTAAGAAGGAGCTGAAACAAATTTCTTCATACTTGGCAAAAACAGAATTGCTGTTGATGGAGACCAAGCATGGAAATTTCTAGTCTGACAGACTTATTTTTGTCATAGTTATGATAGATTTGAACATAAAGATTTGCATAGAAATCCCTCTCATTTTACTACCTACAGTGACAGTACAATGTATTTATGCAAAAAATAAAACGAGAAGTTAGATTTATATTCACCAAACAATTACTAGTAAGCAAAAAACAAAACCAGATCAGCATAATGATGTTTTTGTCAAGCGTAACAATTTTGGTTTGGCCCAAATACATAGATACAGATTTGGGCTTTCTGTCACAAGTTGCCAAACATTTGTTTTCATTTAGATCTGTGTACTTGTGCATGTGCATATTGACAAAGGGGATTTGACTCCAAGAAGAACAGAGGTATGATCCAAATCCCAACACAAATCCTTCCATGGACTTCACTGGGACTTGGATCAGCACCTTAGTGAGAATGTTCAAAAGAGAGTGTTCAGAGTTAAACTGTCAGTTCTTCTTCCAGTTCTCATTGAAATCGATTAAATCTTCCCATTAACTTCTATCACTCTTGGATCTAGCTTTAAAACACAAGTGTTGTATAATAGGACATATGGAGGCTTTTCTATTAAGTGTATTTTGAAAAGACAAGGGCACGAGAATTTAAGGACAGGGGGCTGACAGCCAATATTAACTGCATACAAACTATTAGAGGTTAGAGAAGCACTAAATTAGTTACTTTTTAAAGGGTTTGATTGTTGAAATATATCAGAAGTCCTGATTCTCTGTAAACCATTTTTTAGGGTTTAAAGAGGATTGAACTGTGACTTGCCTCTTTGCTGGTTCTGGTTCAGAAAAGCAGCCCCGTTCAGACAGCAGTTAAACTAGGCAACTTAAGTGTATGCGTAACTCCTTTCTTAAGGAGAGGTGGAATTAAACACATGCTTTAGTGATTTCCTGACCTGGGGCTTTTATTTTCCTTCTGTGAATATTAGTGAAAGTACCTTTTTGTTCATAAGAATACTCATGAAAAGCACATTTAGAGCCCCTGGCTCATATTTGCTTAATCTAATTAAGGAAGAGAAAGTCACATGATGCGTATTAGGTAACCAGTTGCACAATTTGTGGGTGACCATTAAATAATTTTGGACAATAATTGTAATAACTTGCAGTGTGCTCTCAATTCATAAACATAATAAGGAGCTGTTACCTAGTTCTGGATGTCCTGTCAGTGGGCAGCATTGCAAGATAGGGAAGATTTTTTTTGTAGGAAATAAAAACACCTTGAAGAAATTTCAGATGCACTGTTTTCTCATAAGGCAAAATAATACCAGAATTTCCTCCAAATGCAAAAAGAGCTTCCATTGCCTGCATTGCTCAGGGATTTTTATGATTGAAAAGAAATCTAGTCAGGCTAAACAGATTTGCAAAAAGTTGTGATTGAAGTACACCTGTGGAAATTACAGAAGAGCTACCAACCCTCACAGGTACCTTTCTATATCACCAATTTTATTTATCTAAGCTCAGATAAATACAGCATTTCTGTGAAGAAAGTGCATATTTGTGAAATGCCTTCAAGAACACAAGGGAAAGCATTTTAGTGTTTTATATGTACATATTCCATATGTTTTACTTAGACAAACTTTTAAGCAAAGATTTCTGGGTCAAATGACCTCACTTATTGTTTGTAAACTAAGCTATCTAATCTGGCCCAGCCTTTTTGTCATATGGTGTAAGTCAAATTTGTCTACTGCTTAGGCTTGCAATGACAGGGAGCTTTTTACTCAGCAGTTAAATACAAGCTCTGGTTAGGACAGAGCTGTGCTGGAGCAGAGACATTGTAGAAAAGTGCTTTGGGCCCCAGAACTCAGTGCTATGAGATTACCAATTTTTCATTCTTCTAAAGAAATTTCTTAGCCCAGTTTATTTCAACTTGTTGCCGACCAAGAAACAGCTGATGCCAGCCTGGCATCCGGAATCCATAAACACTGTGAAAAAGGGGTAACTCCAGGAGTTAACTTGCCCAAGCATCTCTGTATGTGTGTCACAGAAGGGTTTTCTGTATTACTGCAGAAAAGCACTCTGTGGGGGCAAGCAGCTGTGTCTTAGCCCACATATTTCTCCAGGGTGGTAGCCTTTTGCCAGCACCTTTGTACCACCACAGAATGGTGTGAGGGGGGGAAACTCCTCATTAGCAGTCTCTGTTCTATCAGTTCTGCTCTCTCATTTCTCAGGGGGATTCATCTAGCCAAGCAGGGTAGTTAATGCAAAAGCTAATGTTTTATGGTAGAACAGACTGAGGACAGGGAGTGGCGTAAGTCCAGAGAAGGGCCATGAAGATCATCTGAGGGCTGGAGCACCTCTGCTGTGAAGACAGGCTGAGGGAGTTGGGGCCGTTCAGACTGGAGAAGAGAAGGCTCCGAGGAGACCTTATAATTGCGTTCCAGTGTCTGAAGGGGGCCTACAGGAAAGCTGGGGAAGGACTTTTTACCAGGGTGATAGGATGAGGGGTAATGGTTTTAAACAGGAAGAGGGTGGATTTAGGTTAGAGGTTAGGAAGAAATTCTTTGTGAGGATGGTCAGGCACTGCAACAGTCTGCCCAGGGAGGTTGTGGATGCCACCTCCCTGGAGGGGTTCAAGGCCAGGTTGGACAGTGCTTTGTGCAACCTGGTCTAGTGAAGGTGTCCCTGCCCTTGCAAGGAGGTTGGAACTAGATGATCTTCTAGGCCCCTTCTAACCCAAACCATTTTATGATTCTGTAAAGACACTGATTTCCTTTAGTCTTTTGTGTCTACCTAAAATCTTGCCTGTGAAATATCCGAGCTTCTCCAACCTCTTCCTATCTGTTAGTGAGCAGAGAGAAATACTTTCTGTTCAGCAGAACTCAATGCACCCAGTGTTTTGGAAAGAGACTCTTGTAGTTTGCCTGAAGGAGAGAGCAGGGTACTTCCTTTTACTGTGAAGCAGTCTGAAGTGCACTTGACAACTTCTGCCGACTCCAGGGATGGTAACTACTGGGACTGATTGTGCTTACTGAATTGGGTGTGTTTGTTGTAGAGACTGGCTATAGATGCAAAGCCCAAGGTACACAGGATTTGCTGAAGAGCATTCTTGAATTGGTTTTTTCTACTCAGTCCAGTATTTTTTTTTCCAAGGTCTGCAATTTCACATCAGTCTGTTACAGCTACAGGGGATATTCAGTCAGTATTTCTCTGAAGTTCTGTCTCAGTTCAGAAAGACTAATCTCCAATTAATCCCTGTTGAGGGTGAGGTGTTTCTTGAAGACTTACAGCCAGCAACTAGAAAATAGCAGGCATTGGGACATAGTGGACTTGAGATTCCTGATCCTGGGCCATTCTTTTCAACTGCTCAGAAAGCAGACATTTACATCCTTGCCTCTTGGGGAACAGAACTGCATATGGAGGCCACACGTTTTACTTTACATTCCTCTTTGGGCATTTTAACATGTACCCTATTAAACAGTACCATTGGGTTTGATACCATAGTCTATAAGGAGCCTGGAATGAGATGCAGCTATGTTTGGCTCTTTACCAAAAATGTTGGGTATCACTGCTCTATAAAATGCATTAAAAATACTTGCCTGCAAAACTGGCCTTGGACTAGACTCCCTCAGGAGCTAAGGAGATTGCAAATCTCAATACATTATAAGTACTGTGTGCATTTCTTCAGCCTTCTGCAACATGCAGCTCTAGCTGGCTGGAGTATGAGGGATAAGGTAATACCCTGTTACAGTGTGCTAACATACTAGCTGTTGTAGGAAGAGACAGGGATGTTGAGCATGGACAGAATAGCTAGAAAATTGTAGTGAAATGAGCCCAGTGGAAAGAAATTTTATCTGCATTATTTATGGAAGGATTATGATAAGATCCTGTTGTTTGCAAGTGCAAGAGGTGCAGATCATTATTTGAGAGTGGAGATGGGAGGAAGTGTGGTGTGTTGAGGTGTGCCTTCACTCAAGTGCATTAGTCTTACCCTTAAAAGTGCAGAGCTTCTATGGTCCAGTGGATAGAACAAGGACCAGGTAACTCCTGCCAGTCTTACAAAATAAAACAGATTCTATCAGAAAATACTCATCTGGGGAAGAAATAAAAACTATTCCTGGGAAACAGTTATATAGCCAAAATTATGATCTTTTAAAATCTAAATAAAGACACAATGTTTCTGAATTACAGTGACTCAGCAAAGGTTATTAACAGTAGACTGCATTACCGTATCTATTTCAATAGATGGAGGATGACTAATTATCCTTCCTTTTCAGTTTGAAAGTTTGCTTTTGAACCAGTTTGGGTTTTATTCCAGGCTTTGCTGATGCCACAGAGTGCAGTGAAGCAACACTTATTTCCCTGTACATCTCATAGTGTAACTTCAGTAGATCGTATACATCATGATACAAATGTCTGAAAGATACTAAAATATATGATATCTTACGTGTTTGATTTAGCAGACAGTGATGCCACTGGTGCAGGCACAGATTTTATTTCTCTGTTACCAGTTTACTAAGCTCTCTATAAACTAAGGACAAAGTATCCAAAATCAGGCACAAAGATAATGAATGCAAATTCTTCCACACAGGCACCTCTGAGGGACAAATCCTTAGAGCATGTGAACTTGATTGCTTATTTGTACCAGCTCTAGGTCTCACCTACTGTATGTTCTTTCTAGTTTGCAAATTTTCAAGTGCATAAATAGGTAATTTGCTTTCAGGCATGACCTGTCTTCCTGTTGTCTGTTGTTTATTTTGCAAAAGTAAATGGGTATTTTATGTCTCCAGCTGTGCAACAGTCTGTGAAACTTACCTCCAATTGTTTTTTCTTTCTATTTGTACTCACTAAGATAATGTTTTTGTTTTCTTCTTTGACTAGATTCAGTGTGCTAAGCGTGGAATACTACGTGGAGAGGAAAATTCTTTTCCTTGAATCATGAGCTTAAGCATTAGAATTGACCTCTGTCACTTACATGCTTATGAAATAAAACAAAGGAAATACATGCTTTTCCTTCATTTAGTGGAGGAAGTTGCCGGTTTGACTCCGTCTTCAGTCTTCTGGAGAATTAGTTGTCTTGGGGAATGTGCTGCTGTTTATGATTTATGCTTCTAATTCCCCTTGGAGGCTGGCTATATGTGTCAGAAATTCCTTTAGTAAAAAAACCCAGAGGATTTTATATAATTGTTTACTTGTAATTATATTCTTGGCCTTGGATATAAGGAAAAGAAAACAGAAGAAAAAAAGCCTTTGAAAAATGCTGCAATTCCAGCTCTGTTTTTTACTCTATCAGCATATTGAAAGAAGGGAAAAAGTGAAACATCAGGAGCTGAAACTGTACAGAGAACAGAGGCCCAGATCTTTGCAGGTATCTGACAAGTAAACCTCACAGATTTTATTAAGAGCCTGGCTTATCATTTAAACAAGAAAGCTGAAGTCATGGATGAAAGTTATGCGATTAATTTGACTTTTTTTTCTATTGGCTTTTTTTTTAATTTGTTTACATTCCATGGGGTCTAGCTGAAATATGTGGGATTTTTCCTACTGATTGTATGTGATGGTGCTAATTTGAAATCTAAGACTCCACTATTTCTCTAAGATCTGAATACTGTTAATGGAAATGACTCTGTTACAGAAGGTCAACAAATTGTATCTGTGAGTTTTAATGAAGAAAGGTGTTAACATTCAGTAAGAGACACACACAAAAACTGCTTTACTTTAAGAAGCAAAGACCATAAAATAGAGCTGACAAAACAAAAAATGCAGAATACAATGAAAAAGATTCACATGCTTTTTTAAAATCATAAGTCCTCATATAGCCATTACAGATCTACATACATGTAACCAGTGTTTGAGATTGATAGAAATAGCTGATGTGGATGTGGTGATGAAAGCAACAGAGATCAATGAGACTCATGATCCTATTATGGAAATAATAGATTTTGCATGATGTTCAACCATATCTGTCACCCTGAAGAATGAAAACTAAGCCATTATGCAGGAGCTACCATCCTTGATTATGGCAACACAACTTTACTTCACAGAATAATTATTAAACTGACCAAAGTGTTCCTTGGATTTGATGGTCCGCTGAAGATTTAAGCATACAAGTGTTTCTGCAAATCATCAATGGAGCATTATCCAGCTTCTGCAGTACCCAGCTGCCAACGTTGCCAGGAACGCTGATATCAGATTATTTACAGTAATTGTGAAAAACGCCACCGCCAGCACTCCCTGCAACATGTGACTGGTTTGGTGCTGCCCAAACCTCAGTGCAGTTCTGTGAACTGAGCATTATGCGTTCTTGTGTGGGGGGGTCTTGTTTCTTATATAACTAAATATTGATCACTGTCAGCTTTCCAGAATATTTTCTATAGTGAGTTTTGGTCCTTCACATTAATACTGGATTTGAACTTTTCAAGTTGCTGACATCTGTTTGTACTCCTTCTCTTAGAGGCCTCATGGAAGCAGGTGGTCATTCCTGCAGGTGTTGCACATGACTTCTTTATGTTGCCATGTTGTCTGTTGGTCCCATTTTGGTGAGTAAGAATATGCAGCTCACAGTGAGGGCTCTGTGCATTTTCCTCAAATGTATTGATGGTGCTTAATAGTATGAAGGGCAGATACGCAAAAAGTAAAGTTATTCTGTGATCAAGGAGAAGGGCAATGCAGAAATCTAGCTTCCTTCTTTAAGTTGCTCTGCAATGTAAGATCATTGGCAATTAGGCAATTTTGGAGAAATCACTAGTTATGGTCATTAATGGACCAAGTTTTGCCTTCAGAAGCTAAATGCATGCTTTCTGAAGACAGGAGAATGAAGGGGAAAGCTACTTTTTAAAAAACTGTCTCAGTTTTTTCTAATTTTATTGTGAAGTCTATTTCATACAGTTCCATTGTAGAAAGAATCGTGGTATACGTTAGAGGTGGCCATGAAGAACTGAGGATGCTGTCAAGCCAGGAGTTGATTGCTGAGCAATGTTGTCTACAATGAAAGGTAAAAAATACAATTTTATTTTATTGCTAAATACCACAATGTAGACAGCAAATTTAAGACAAGCAACTCTCCCTGACCATGAGGACATGGATCGCAGCCTGTTTTTCACCTTGGTTTTCTCTGACCCTGATTTAGTTTTATCAGATTTTTTTGTCAGAAGGTGATAACTGGGAGGAAGAAATAACACAAACCATTCAGATTTTTCCTAGCAGAGGGGGAAATGTGCATAATGACATGTCTTGCGTTGTGGTCTGTTACTGATGGTTTCATTAGAAGTTTTTATTGGAAGAGGGATGTAGGGGAAATAAAAACTCCAGCAAACAGCTTGCCTAATGCTTCAGCTGTAAAGCATAGAGAACAAGTCTCTGACTGCTAAAATCTGAACTTTCAAAAACTTTGTTTTGTTTGTAATCTTAGGGTCTAGAAAGACCACATCATCAGGTCTGGTACTTAACATCCCTTACCCCAACAAAATAGACTTTTTAGTCTAGGATGGATTTTTTTATGAGCATCTTATAATCTGTATATAAATACAGATTTATAAAGGAATTGCTGACACAAATTTATGACAGGATCCAATAAAAACGTTGTTTGATTTCAGGAGTGCAGAAACCTACATAAGGTCACAACCTCCACCCTCACCCCCGTGCCACCCAAAATATTTGTCAAAGTGGGATGTATGTGGATTTTTCTGATGCTAAAAGCCAAGCAAACGAAACAAAACCAAAAACCAAACAAATACCCCCTTCCCCCCCAAAAAAAACCCAAACAACAAACAAACAAAAAGAAGAAATAACTTAATTTGGTCTCTAATGACAGCAGTGCAAATATCTTCCTCTGTGTGGTTCACAGCTTCTGCTTGTATAGTAAATGACATTATATTCTGAAGAGTAAGAAGCAAGTTTCGTGATACAGAAGGTTAGGGAGAGAAACAAGTTGTTATGAGTTAGGTTTGAGTAAGTGACAGATGGAAGGAGAAAAACTGATTTATTTAATGTTATCTGCACTTAAAAAAACCCCCAGCAATTGGGATGTGTCTCCTCGCTAATTTTTTCAAGCAAAGACAATCTGTAGCATTGGTAACGTGTGGCAGGAAATCATCTGAAATAATTAACTGGTCAAGTACGCTAAAACTGATACTCTTCTCATCAGCATCCAAAATATGAAACCTGCCAAAGAATTCTAATTGCAGTATACTCTGTTCAAATTATTTTACTACTTGCCAGGAAGGACTTGGAAATATTTGTCAGAGTCTTCTACCTTGAGAAAATGAATCAAAAGGGAATGTGGTGGAGCACACTAAAGAAATACCCCTACCCTCATGAAATACAGCAGATTTGAGGGGCTAGCCCTTTCATGAAGAGCTGATAACTCTAGCTCATACTAAGCAGCTAATCAGAAATAATTTATCAGTGATAAACAAAATGGGCTCAGCTAAAAAAACTTCTAAATTTAAAGGTGTTTCTTGTTCGAACAGCTTCTTGAATACTGTGATATTCATAAGGTGTGTTGATGTTAAACACATTTCCGTTCGTTTACGTTGGTGCACAGCTATGATCCATGAAATAATGTACGGAAGTGTCACTGACTAAGCCAATTCTAAATTAAGCTACCATGGATAACTCTAGAGTTTTAAAATAGCTCTGCAGACTTGCTTCACAGCCCTAGGTAACAAGACAGTAGTCTTTGTCTTATTGTAAGAGCAGTGAATTTAATTAATTTTTAATCTGGGACTAACTCAAAAGAAGTAAAATCCAGTTCTTTTTTCAATTTCCTTTTTATTTCTTGTGCACACACAAGATAAGTACTGTTTTCTTGTCTTCATCTATGTGCTTGTGAGGTGGGTTTGGTACAAGTACTTGTAGGATATGTCTGAAAAGCATTGTGAGAAGATTTTCATTTCAGTTTACAAAGTGTAACATGAGCAGAAAGGTGCAGAAGCACAGGTACTAGTTCTGCCTAATTGGATGCAAGGTTCTATTCAGTGCATCTGTTTTTGTTGTTTGTTTTTTTTTTTTAATGTAATGAAGTATACTGAAAATAATTTTCAGGCTTTCTTACCTATTAAGCCCTTGATGGCATGTTTGACCATGACAGATCAAAGGTGTTCATTTAGATAAGGTGATTTTGTCTCCAGACATTATTACTGCTTGTGATTCTTGCTTGCCAAACAAAATCCATAGGTTTGAGCTGCACAGATATGTTTCAGTCCTCTAAGTGGATCCCTTATCTGAGCTCTTTTGTCTTGGCTTTTCTGTGTCTTCCGTTTCCTCCAAAACCTCTTCCTTTGTCAAGGCTGACAGAGGGAAGCACAGCAGGTCTCTGGAACTGGCACGTGTGCCAGTGAGGACTCTCCTGCAAGAGGAGGGAGCAGTGCTGCCGTGGCCAGCTCCCTTCACCTTTGCAGCTCCCGAGGGAGGCAGCGGGGCCAGAAACAGATTAGAGGACGTAGGTCAGAGATTTCTTAACTCTGAATTTGGCAGGCAACTGGAAGAGGAATGGATTTTACAGTACTGTGTTTTAAGATGCATTTATTCATAACTATGAAAGCTGCAGACATACTGTGTTACTGCATCAGGATCCTAAGCAGATGTTTAGGGTTTTTTTTAGAAAGAGTGTATGGACAAATTTTCAGTTTTCCTTTTATTTTAAAAAAACCTCCATTGTTACCTTTGGTTTTGCACACTAATGCCTACAGGGAGACAGTATGCTTCATTGCAACGAATTGCTTGAATATACAAGTGTGGGGTTTGGGTTTTTTGTTTGTTTGTGTGTTTCTGACTAGGTTAAGTTAATCAAAGTAGATGTGTAGTCTCCTGACATAACACTGGAGCCCAATACACTGCATAGTTGCAAGGAAGCTTGAGTGGAAACAGTGTAGGAATTTCTTAGATTTTTCAGAGTTTTCTGTAATGTGATCATAACTTAAAGGAAGGATTACATAACTGATCGGTTTCTTCACTTAATAATTGCTTGGACTATCTTTGTTTCCATTTGCATTTACATAGCAGACCTGTTGATGAAGCCAGAACACTTGGTATGCTGAAAAGCTATATTATAGGGAAGGGATAATGTTATCTTAGTTTTCTGTTCATATGATTTACTACCATACCAATGATGGCATTGTCCCTGCCAACCACTAGAAAAGGTTCTGTGAGTCAGTGAGCTCTGCCAGTCTCCATGTCACGATGTATTTTCCAAAGAATATGCACAGGGAACATCTACCTGCATGTTTTGGTTTTGCTCAGGAGTTCTT
This sequence comes from Apus apus, assembly GCF_020740795.1. NCBI lineage: Eukaryota > Metazoa > Chordata > Aves > Apodiformes > Apodidae > Apus > Apus apus. Next base: position 49,482,987 of record NC_067285.1, on the reverse strand, counting down.
TTGAAGAGACTCTTCCAGTTGTCACCATTTACATTGCTTTGATATGTATTGGCAAGTGATGTTGGAGCACATGAACTGGATTCTTTTCAGCTGAAACTATGCTGTAAGATACACTCCAGCATTGCAGCTAATGCACTCCAGCTGCTATAGGGCTTTCAGGCCATGGGACCTGAATGGTCCAAAGTTTAATAAACAAGCAGCCAAACAAAAAATCATGAAGTCCCACAGTCCTGCCCCTCAAATGCTTAGTGTGCAGACTTTGGGTCCCCAGCAGTAAGTTTGCACCCTTAAAAACTTTTCCTATTGGTCTGTAGTGCATGATACAGTGGTAGTACGTGCTAATAACAATTGTTTTTAAACAGCTTCAACTTTTGAGATTGCATATTGGTAGCCAGAGACTGGGATCTGTATTGTAATTTTTTCTAATGTGATTCTTGAATGGTTAAGAAACTTGAAGCTGTCTTAAAGAAGAAAATAATTCTTAAGGAAGATCTCTCAATTCTCAGTAGGAATCTGAATCTCTCCTTTGGTTTTATATCTAATATAAACAGATTAAACTTTCCCTTCTTACTTGGGCCATTTCAGGCTTCCTCATAAGGCTACAAAAGGAGCTTCCAGGAGTTCTTTGATGAAAGTGTTACAGGTGAAGGGACATGTACACATTCATTGCTTGTGCATAGAGATCCTTGAGTTCTTCTAAACTTTTACTGTTGACTCTTTATGCATTTGATTGACATTACCATGAAAAGCATTGGGGGAGTGAATCTGAATGAGTTGGCCAAGGTGGTGGGTATTCACAAAAATGTTGGTATGTTGTGAGTAGATCTTTGTAGAGGAATTTTACTCTCTCTCTGCCTGATCATTGCAAGCAGATTCATCCTGCTTACTAAATCTATTGTGTGCAAATACATAGGTAGTAAAACCAGCAACAAGTAGCAACAAGAAGCTGTTTTCTTTGGTTAAACAGGTATTCCATGAGTAACATCCCTGTTTCTTTGACTGTCCCCTCTACAGCCAAATATTTTCAGTTATTTGAGAATTGTGTATATAGGAAGAAATCCTAAGGGGGTTAGATGCCACCGGACTCCCTGGACTAAGGTTTTTGTAGTAAAAAAGGGTCGTTTGCATGAAGCAGGGATACACTGCACACATGGATACACCAATGTATAATGGTATGGGAAAGTAACACAAACCTGGCAAAACATTAGGATAAACCTGGTTTACAGAAGAGACATTTTTGCTGTTGCAGTCTGATATGGCCTTTATGGCTTCCAGTAGGTACATATATGGTAATTGCTGCATCCAACACTGGTGTTTTTCTACTGAGTGCTTGCATCCACAGCCTTACGTTTGGTTTATTACTTCTGTTGTTACTTTATTATGCTTTTATGTAGCTTTATAGATGTTCACAGCACTTTATAAAACGTAGAATTAGCCTTGTTGCTGCAAAGAGCTTGCAATGAAAGCTCTGATCTTGCGTTGAACTCTTATTCAATGTGCAGTCCCATTGAACTTAATGAGATGCCACACAGGAATAGGGATCTGCACAAGCAGACCCTACTATAACGTCTGGGCTTCATGTACTGGTTACTTGATGTTGATCCAGAAGTTGTAGGTGAGCATCCAGGCAAAAAATGTGTCTCCTTACATCTTGGCCTATGTCATAGCCCTAACCTCTGCCACTCATGTCACAGTGCAAAGGAATCTGCTTTCTCTGGTTGTGGTGTCTGTTAATCTTTCTGAACTAAAAGATGGCAGCTACTCCATGTCTGCATGAACCATGTTGGCCTCCTTTTTGCTGGAGTCAAGTAATGAGAAAACATTCAGGACTGTAACTTAAATGCTTGAGAGCTGGGATCTCTTAAAATATTTTTTAATTTTCTCCTCATTCTGGCACCAAGGCAAATGTGTAGGTGAGTCCAAGAAAAATATGAAATGTCCAAATATAATTTAACATAAGTTATGCAGTTCCCAAATTCCCAACAAGATACATCAGACGTAATAGTTAGTGCTTTGTATCCTTACAATGGAAAATAGAAGGATTTGTAGAACTGAGATTATCCTAAAAAAGGATTATTCAAGTTGTTTAGACCTCTGTCCACAGAGGAACTTGTACAGTCTTATTGCTTCTGAAAGTAAGTGCATTGTATTTTAGTAGTATAAATATGGAATTAGGAGTTTCACAGAAGGTAGCTGAAACTGACAATTTTTTTGTCTTCAAAATTTGCCAGTTACAATTATGGAATAGTGCTATGACTTCTTTTGTTCACATTCTGTTCTAATACGGTTAAAAAATCCGCACTTCTAGTCATGGGAATAATTTGGGTTTAGTGAGTGTTTGGCTTGAGTTGTTACTGGTGGAATTTTATATATAAAAATATAAAGCATGTAGTTTATTATAAACATAAAGTCCAAATGATTTAAAGTCTTTGTCTAAAATGTGATTTAAGACCTTTTGCTTCCTTACCAGTTCTGGGATGGTTTGGCAGGTAGTCAATTCTCTGATTTAAAATTTGAGCAGTTCATGTTCTTTTAGACTATACCTCCCTATCTATGTTCTGGTGAGCATGGAAAGACCACTGGAGGTAAGAAACTGTCAGTAGAGGGCTTGTTCTCAGCCCTTCTGAAGACAGCAAATAGAATAAGAAAAGGCATCCCACAGTGAATCTCCAGAGGAGGCTGGATTTTATGCAGTGAAGCAAGAGCACAGTCTCGGTGACCCTACTGGTTGCCTACTGGAATTCACTGCAACACATTCTGTGTCCATTTACCTGGATTTCCTCACAAAGGGAATTTCATCCCAGGTGCTGTCTCTCCATGTAGGAGAGGCAGAGAGAGACAGTCTTGAAGATCTGTGTCACAGCAAGATGATTTGATTCACTGAATATGACTAAAGAATTTGGTGTGATGGAGAAAAATGTTCATGGCCCATGTCTGGGCCATGGATTGTAGTTGTATGTAGGCTTATGTTCCTGGTGTTTTATAGGCACTTAGCCTGTGCTTTGTTATGTTGTGTCACTTCCTTGTATTTGTAATTTTCAAGAAAATAAGGAATTTAATTCCTCCACTGAGCCTGTCAGCTGGGATTGCTTATGAAAACTGTTGATTTCAGACATAAGAAACCAAGAGAATGACACTCATGCTGTTAGAACAAAACCTGTTCATTTTTGGGGAATTGTGTTACATTCTTTGTGTACAGGGAGAAAAAGACAAAGGCCTCACCATTTCAGAACTTAAGTCTGTCTCTAGTAATTCCTCTTTCTAGGAAGTGGGTTAGTTCATATTTGTCTAACATGGGGTTGTTTGCATTTCGTACTAGACACTGTGAGAGACAACATTCTGAAAAACTGAACTTGAGATTTGGTGCAACGTAACACTTTGGATATATCTGAAGAAACTAAAAAACATCATGTAAAAACAAGTGCCAAGAAAGTTACTGATATATTTGGGCTGATATGTAACTGCCCAGTTTCTTGTTTTCTCTTGTCAAGCTCACTGAACCAGCAGAAGTGTTAAAGGGCAGAATTTTAGGACTCACTTTGTGTATGTGATGCTTCCATGGGTGAAGGAGAAATTTGGTGCACCTGCAGAATTCATCCCTACGTGAGTGCAAATATGTGATTTTGGTCTAGAAAGACAGATAGCTAGAATGTAAATTTAGATGATACAAAATAATACTTCAATAAAGACAAAGGAAAGAGAAGGGGATGCAACTGACATCTGCCAGTTTCTTAGGAAACCAATAAAAATAATTCACTCTTAGAGAGCATGTAATATACTGCTCTTAAATTTTAGTATGTGTGTCCTGGGCTTTATGCAAGCTGGGACCAACATAAATAGATATATTTTAATGCCCAGTGAGGCTTATCTGATTTCTAAAAGGCTGTATTTCTGTATTTCTCCTATGTGTAGATGGTTTTTGTTTGCTTAGCCTCTCTGAAGATGTAATCGCGCAATACTGATTGTACTGTATGCCAGTGTTGTGGAATAATTCCCAGTCCTTTTCTTACATCTTTTTCTTATGTCTAGATTCCTCTTTGGAAAAAAAAAAATGTCCCCAGATTTATAAATGTCTAGCCCTGAAAATGGTTAGTGACTGCACATAATCTTCATTTTTATCCTGCAAAAGGTAAGTAGAAATCATTTGCCTGTGGGTTTGTATATGTTAGTACTTTGAGCTGTTGCTTAGCACTTCAGAATAGTTCCTCAGTCATTTTCTCTAGCCAACTACTTGTGGATCTTTGCAGATTTTAGTGCTAAAAAAAGCCTGCAGAATTGTAAACATGTTCAGTCATGTGAGAATCTATCAATCTAGTACATCTTGGAAATGCAAACCATATTTTAAAAGAAAATTATAAATGAGAAGACAGTATGAAGCTAAACCTGAGACACTCTACTTGAGGGTTGCTTAGTCCTTTCTTGGCAAACACATAAATCTTTTATTTTGCTGCTTCATATCTAGGGTGCTGGCTGTGTGGGCAATGGGAATACTTCTTTCCCGTGTTGCATATTCCTCCTACATGTTGGCATTTTTTTCAGGGAAAAGCAGTAGAACTAAAATGGGTGAGAGGGAGCTATTCACTTCCTTTCTGATGGCACTTCCATGTGCATTAGCCCTGTTTGAGAAATGACTGCTTGGCAATGGAAGCATGGATAAAAAATACTACAGAAAATTTCACATGGGATGGGGAACATTTTAGGCCATTGCTCCTGGAAAACACAAGTTATAGTATGTGTCATTTAGTCTCTCCTTCTCACTCTTCGTCCCTGAATCTCTCCACTTTAGTTTCTTTGCTCATTTTATTATTAGGCAAATTTATGGGAGACAGGATTTATGGTCTCCTTCTGCTAATAAATGTTAAGGAATATGACTTAAAGTGAGGAATACACAGCAGGAGATGATGAACTCTTAATAAGCAAATATCCTGTTTTCATGCAAATATTCTTAGTAACACAAACAAAACAAAGCAGAGAAGGAAATGTAGCCAAAGTGTTATACAAGCTGTGGTGTAATTAAGTAGGAAGGATTTCAGAATTTTCCAGAGGCCAAGAGGAGTTTGAAGTTATCCTTCAGACTTCTCCAACTCATTCCTTTAGATGGTTTCATCCCATGATGTTGGATGGAGGCTTGGAAAAGGAGAATTGGAAGAATGACAAAGTAACCTCAGAACTTTGCAAAATTCTCAGTGCCTGTCTTGTTCCATATCTTCTCCTCAATGAAAGACTCTGACCTTAGAACTTGGCAGACTATATTGCATAAGGGTTTTGGAGCTTTAAAAAAGTTTCTAAGGTTATGTTGTTGTCCTCATTCTGGTGAAAATACCATCTTCTTCCACAACCATAAGCATGATACTATCTGCAAAAGGTATTAATCCTAGTTAGTTGGCATTAACATTATGTCTAGCATTGTATCCATATTAACATGCTGGAATAAAATGTAAAAGCTTTACTGATGGTTTAACAGTGGCATAAAGACTGGGGAGTGATTAATGAGAAGAGAAAATCTGTATCATATGGTCATCTGGATGCAACAAATAGTATGTCTGAATATGGCCAAATACTTCCCACATCTACGAGACAAGGGGACAGCTGTAATTACAGAAGAGGGGTCTCTGACTTGGAATGACTGAATAAAGAATTGGGAATCAAAATGGATAACATCTGATTGCTACCTTCTGGGCTACTGCTGTGGCTAAACGAGGTTATATGATTCATACACAAATAAGCAAAGGATTCTCAAGGCACATTTTATTTGGACTTCAGTGGTTATTGGGCTTTAGTGTGCCCAAGAATCAAGGATAAAGGACAGATAGTGAAAAGCTGATCAGAAAGCAAATTAAGGAAGGAATAGGAAACATGTATGTTTTATATCTATGTTTATATTGTTTAGCCTGACTATAAGAAGCTTAATGGGTACTTCAGTAGTCATTGCTGATGCATGCTTATAAAGTGAATAAAACTTGCAAATTGGGATCAACAGTCTAGGAAAGAAAGCTGTCAGAAGATTCTATGTCTGCAGGTTGGGACCTGGATAAATTTGGATTAGAAAGAGGATATGCATTTTTAGTTACCATTGGAGCAATTTTCTAAGGGTTGTTGTGGACTCTGTCACACTGCCATTCTTTACATCACATTGGTTCACTTTTACAAAAGAGAACCAAAATATTTGTGTTCATCCAAAGTGTATTTTTTGCTCTTTTGATTCAGCTGCACCACAAAGTAAATCAGTGTCAGTTTTTGCACACTTTGTATCAAGTAAGTCTTGACCTAGGCTTTGGCCCCAATTCATATCTGAACTTCTATGGCTAGTCCATATCTTGCTTATGGATCAAACCAAAGTTTGGTCCATGAAAACACTTGAATTTCACAAACGGTCATCTTTCTAGCCAAACTTTGCAGCTGGCTCCAAACCTCCTATTGTATTGAAACAATATCTGGCTTCGGCTATCTTTAAATTTGGGGGAAGTCTGGATTTGAACTTCACAGCTTGGGAGCTTCTGTTTTGATTTTTTCTTGGTTTTTTTTCTTTGCTGTGCTCATGGGATGGCAGGCATGTGCCATGTGTGCTGTTGTATAAATTCTAACATAGTTACTGACTTTGGAAAGCAATGAGGTTTTTCTATCTGCTGAGGCGAGTTGATACACTTACCATGTAATTGCCAAAACATTTGTACTAATCTTGGATAGAGTATGAGACAGATGTAGCTCACTGATTATTTTATATCCTTACAATATCATGATTTTTCTTTCTTTTCCTCGTTTTCATTTACATTTAGAGAGGGAAATCGCTCTAAAAATAATAAGGTTATGCTTGCAACCAAAGTAAACTTGTTTCAGACAATACTGTGATGGGCACATCACCTAGAAGAGCTTAGTGGTGTGGTCGAGGGAGCTGTAAGTGGAGCAGGGTGCTTCAGAGGTTTGAAACCAAGGTAAAAACTCAGTGTCTCTGGAGCATGCTAGTTACAACCAGTTCGAATGTGGATGAACAGCAAGTTGGACAGACACATGCACAGATATACTATTGATATATTTTATTTTTTCATGCTGTATGTTCTTGCTGTATATAGATTTGTGTTATATAATCCCACTTGAAGGATCAATATAGTTTCCTATGTGGTGGGTGAAGACGGATTTTTAATTGCCTGATAAACAGTATGCCTAGTAATAAAATGTTGCCATGTAGCACGTTCAGCTTTGTTGTCTCCTCTATTAGATTGGAAAATATTTTAATTACTTAAGTTTTAAAAATACCACCAGGACAACTATGGGCATTGTGTGTTATCAAAAATTCAAATAAAACACATAATTTAAAGTTAACTGAAATTTTAATAATATAAACATTTGATTAGGAATGAGTAAAACCTTATACATTAATAAAAAAAAAAATCAAGCATCTGTTACACAGTTTATATAATGTGATCTGTAGTATATTTAATTTCTATGCAAAGGTTTATATAAAATTGCATGGCCTGGTTTAAAGGGACATTGTGCACTAAAAACCACCTAGTTTTGCTGCAATGCAAACAATGACCCTAAGTTTTGTATTGTCAGAACCTATATTGTAAATGTTGAGTGCTGAGGTTCATTATTTTTTCACTTCAGTGTGTTCCCACCATTCTCCTCCATGTTAGTATTCCCCTTGCTCTTGTGGAGGAAGAGCTCTGCCATTGGCTTTTATGTCCTGCTCCCTCTGTCAGAGCATGCGGTAAGCACAGCAGTTTACCAGGCACTAGTCAACTTCTTCCCCTCTTGATAACCCTTATACCAAGGTCTTCTAGCCTTTATTTGAGCTGTAATGTGGAGCGCTAGGTTTTAAGAATATCTAGAGGCTTTTTAAAAGAACACAGTGGAATTAGGTAGTCAACTTCTGCTCAGTCTTGACAGTGACTGAGTGCTTCTCTGCACTTTTGTAAGTCGTTCCCCAAATGCTGGCCTTTGCAGTAACAGTAAAACATCAGCTAAAATGCTACATCCACTTTCTCCAAACCACCCTGGAAAATCTAAATTAAGGGTTTTTTTCAGCTTTGGATAACCGATGTAAGTGGATTGAAATTTCCTGAGGTTGAACTTTGCGAACCTTTGGGTTATTTCTCTGAATAATTGCACAGGAAAAGATACGTTTGGTATTTTTTTGCTATCCTTTCAAAAATGTATTTATCTTCTGGTAACTTGGAAACATATTCCAGAATATGTGGTCCAAATACAAATTGTTAAATTTGGCATTCCGGTGTAATTTCTGTGCGACGGCTTTTGTTGTTTGGTGTAATGGCTTCTGGAGCTGCGCTTGGAAACTAAGACTGATCTCATTGTCGGCGACGGAAAGTGTACGTAACTCTCTTGAACTCAGATGAAGATCTAAACTACCCCTTTGGTGAAAAGCTGCCTGTTTTGGAGATTATTACTTTTTCAGGGTTGTGAAGTATTCTGCTAGCATTTAATTTCTGTTTAGGGAATCTATAATAGTCTTGTTGTTTTGCTTGATCTGCTTTCTCTAAGAGTTGTTATACTGCCTCTCTAGAGCCCATTCAAATTCTTTTAGCACTACTTGTTCAAGATTTTTCTTGTTAAGATGATGGTCCTGCATGATCTCAGGGCCGGTAAGGGCTAATGTTCAGGGATGAGGAACAGTTTGAGTAGGTTTGATTCAACATGTCTAATACCACTTTCTTCACCCTGCTTTCTGAAAACATTTTTTTAAGATTCCTTATTATTCAAAATCTCATGATACAGTGTTGCTGTTTGCTGAACCCTTTGGTACTGGCAAGGTCACCTCAATGTACTCTGTACAAGACTTTATTGATGCTGAAAATGGAGAAAGGGAAGGAAACGTAACAGAAACATATCTTAGATCTTTGGAGCCTTTTAGTATCTTTTTTAGCAGTAGTGCTTGTGCCCTCAAGCACACTTAAGTTTTTTTACAATTCACATTTTTGTTTAATATTCCTCTTCAACCCTCTATCCTTGACTCCATTTCACCTCTCCAGAAAGAACACAGTTGTTAATCTTTAAGTAATTGTACTTCCTCACTGATATTCTCAGTAAGCTTTCTGGCATCAAAATGAAATTGCATATTCTTGTTTTGGAGGCTCTGTTTGTTTCCCTTGTCAAAGCAACCATCTTCCTTAGCTCCCTCACTAGATGAACCTGAGCCATACGTTTAGTAGCTTTTTGTTCTGGAGCTTTTCCAGAAGGATATTTACCTTACCTCCCCTTAGGAAAAATATTCTTCAAAACTCATCTGTAACACCTGTATAAAAACACTGAGTATGGGGCACAGACAGACGAAACCAGCATTTTCTTATCTATTTAAAGTTATTCAGAAAAATACAAATCTTTGCATCATATTTGTGCTTTGTAGCTGCATTTATATATATATTTTTTTTTTTTTTTTAATACCAATTAGTGTTATGGCTGGGTATGTCTGTTAAAGAGGATATAGGACTGGAAAAGGAAGAGAGAAGGGCAATGAATCATTTTAGTATGAAGGATGATTAGATAGATACCATTCTGCAGATGATTTAGGAAATAAAAGGGCAAAGGTCTGTAAACTAATAAATGTGATGGAGAAGGGAGTGGAAGAGGTAATGATTGTTCATTGCTTCCTCTAATATAAGAACTAGGGCTTTAAATGCAACTGACCAGCAGCAGATGCATTCAAAACCAACTAAAATTAGTAAGTTCATGTGAAGGAGTAATCACGTTGGGATGTTGTGGCTGCTTAAAATTAACATGGCCTCTGAAAGTAATTGAGTAAACTCATTGAAGAAAAAGGAAAGATAAAGCACTGAGACATTTTATTCGGGTCAGGAAGATCTTGTTTCACATCTCACTGGAGGTTTAGAGAGTGCATTAAGAGAAATATTACTTCATGCTTCCCTGGATACCTGCTTATGGCTATAGGAGGAGAGAAGATGCTGGCTTAGAAGGCAGTATTAATCTCACTTGGTTTGTGTATTGCCCAGAGATATGTAATTCTCTTACAATCTCTGCTGCAGAATTTTCAAATATTTAAGTAGCTTAAGCCCAACTTTGCTAATGGACACTATTTTACCATACTCATTTCTGTTGTCTGGAAGGTAGGTGCGGTTTACGCTGCTTCTGTTGTTGGTGGAGAGACCTCTGAAGACATTTCCACGTGTCGTGAAGTAAATTAAGGGGTAAATTTACTCCTGATGACAAACTGATTTGTCAGTCTGGAGGGATCTGTTCCTGCCCCTGAAATACCAACATTTTGTTGCCTTCCTTTCTCTGCTCCCACATGTTTCTATTGGGCAATTTCCCCTGCCTCTTGTATTGGTTTCCATCCTTGGTATCTGGCCAAACAGGCCGAGTTGCGTTCCTGATTCTTCTTATAAAATGTCTCTGCTTCTTGGTCTCTAGCTGGTCTCCATCCTTCTTCCTGATTCTGCATTCAGTCACAGTTTCCCTCCATCAGATTTAAGCCAAAGTGTCACAGAGGATAAAAAGTGTCATTAGAAGTTCTCTTCTTTAATTGCAGGAAATATTTTGCTCAGCTATATGTAACAGTCAGCTGAGAGCAGGAGGAGTCTTCAGGGACATTTGCAGTTCAATTCCAACTTCCCATCCATGCTGGGCTTGCTTAGTCTTTTTTTTTTTTTGTCTTGATAGGAGTCTGGGTGGGCAAAGTATAGGCAGATTTTTACAGGTGTAGTTGAAAGACTATCTTTGACACAGAGCAACTTCCCTGCCTAATTCCAGTGGTTTTTTTTTATAACCAAAACAGTAAGAAAAGTTTATTAATGTATTATTTTTTCAGCAGGAACAAAAATCTTGTTTTTCCCTGTCTGTTCCTTAGAAACAGGTAAATGTTTCTGGCTGAAGCTTCCAGAAGAAGTCTTGCATAGCAGACCCCCTGCTTTGGGATGCATCAGCCCAAAGTCACATTTGGCAGAGTCATGTGAGAAACAGCACTTATTGTAGGAAGTATTGAGCTTTTTTAACACTGAGCAGAGCTACAAGTCTCATAAGTCTCAGCAATAGTGTATTACCCAGAGCACTATACTGTCTGGAGCATTTTTAAAATTCTGGTTCTAACTGTGAAGTTAGGTAGAACTAATAAGTTCTGAAAAGACCATAAAACTTCTGGGTTTTGGTAGGTTCTACCCTGAAAATATTAATATGACCTGAAGGTCACATTTGTAAGTCTGGACAGTTTGTTCTCTGAGTGCTTAAAACACTCCTTACCAACATTGGTTCATGCAGAGATTGTGCAGGAGGGTTAATTAGTAGATCAAAATAAAGTCTCTAGATTTTTCTTATATTCTATTATGAATCATGTCCTATGTCAGTTAAAACCATCTGTGCGTGTCCATTTTCAAATGATTTATAGACGTGCATCCTCTTTCTTCTCAAACATTCCAAGGAATCTTAACCTTGAAAAAAAATACAGAATTAAGTAAGTATGGCATGTTCATCCCAAGGATTTTATGTGGAAGAAGGTAATGAGAGACAGTTGTGAAATCATATGGTGGTTTAGAATTATAGATGGAGCAGTGGCAAAAGCCGTTAGCTGAGGTTGCCCAAGTGTGATAGAAGAGTGACGGGAGCTTATCAGAAATTCTACAGAAACCTCTTTTTTTCTGAAACACTGAAACAAAGCTGATTTCTTGGACCTTAGCTTTTGTAAAACTGGCAAGAAATGTCTTTAAAAAAAAAGTATACTCCATCAATTCTGTCTTAGTGTTTAGCTCTGTTCTGTGCTAGAAAGAAACAGATATCCTTTACTCCGGTTTGGCAATGGCTTTGAGAATGTTCCTGATTTGAGAAGGAGAGAAAATTCAAGCTTTTTTCCATGAGTACACCTGTAATTCCATTTTTCTTCTGATAGAAGTATTTTTTGAGCTGTGGGGAAGCCAAGCAAGGAAATTTTCTAATGGAAACTATTTTTGCAATTTTGCTACGGGAAGTTAATTTGTTGTAAAAATTCCTCTTGCTTTTTTGGTTTGTTTGGTTTTTGTTTGTTTGTTTTTATCTGGTGGTGTTCGGTGGTGTTGCAGTTTTGTTTACTTGCTTATTTTTGTTTTGTTTTGTTTCTTTTTGTTAATGTCCTCTGTAACCTATAGAGACAAAACCATGTACCTGAATCATGATTTGGCAGCTGGTATTTCAGTTACTATCACTGTCTGATACAGTCACAACTCATGTCAACTATGACAAATTCTTCACTCAGTGATATATAAAGAGTAGTCAGAGCAGCGATAGGACAGGAATTATTTCCTTCCATCCATCCACTGCCTTTCAGTGTGTTGCAGAGAAGTCTCTGTGTTGGTTTCAACCTTCTGGTCTTTTAGCTTCTTTCCGAGAACAGATTCTGTGTGAAATCTGATAATGTAAAAATCCTTCGTTTTGATTTAAAACAGGGGAGAAGAATGTGACACTGAGCAGTTTCTCTCTCTCTTTTTTTGGGCATGAGATTTTGATGGTTTTAGTAGTTTGGTCACCAGAACAGGACAATCATGTAGACTATAATATAAAAAAAAAAAAAAAAGTAAAAATATAGGCTTCTGAATGTGCCCATTAAAGTAATAAATAAAGTAAAAAGTACCTAAACTGGTTCATGGATTTAAGCAGAAGTTTTAAATTCCTGTAGAAAACTTCCTAATAATAACAAGAGTAACGAAAACAACAGTAATAATAGTTACAGTCTTTTTATTAATACACAATCATTATTTGTTTACTTTTGAAATATTTGACTTATCTTTGTTCAGCCTCCCTTGTGTGTCTTTTGTTAATGTATGCATTCTGCAACAGGAATTTACGGCTAGGAATTTGTCCAGATTCACAATCACACTTAAGTCAGTGCTTTTATTCTTAATTTCTTAAGTTGTGTGGTAGAGGACCTTATGTTTGACATCATGGAGCTCAGTAAAACTTGGCCATTAAAACACTGGTTCCATTGAAAAACATCTGGAGGGAAACCAATAGTCCAATATATCCTGCTAGACTACACTCAGCCTCCTGGTCTTTCTCTTTGTGTTCTGCCTTGCAAAAACCTGGCTATACTTACAGAAATGTACAAACACAAGAACAAAATGGATGCACTCCATGTTCCTAAAAAATGTCGTATCTTGGCTATGCTTAAAGTGTGTGTGTTCTTGCTTGGCCCTAGCAGTGACTGGTTTTTATGTTGCTCTTTATCATACTGATGCTAAAGTTAAAGAATTAAAAACCTTCCAAAGACATCTGGTTCTTTTGCTATTACCTCTGCGCACTTTTTCCATATAGCTTATTTCTCATGTTTTACTTAGTTGAGGTTTTAAATAGCTCAAATGGTCAAGTTTCTGTAATTTCTTTTGGACCTCTTAAATAGGGTATGAAGTGGCTTACTTAAGACTAAGAAATAATATTATCAAATTAGAGTTTCCTTTTCCGTGCGCCATGTTCCAAGTTTTAAGAAGAAACCCCAACTCCTTTTTTTTTTTCTGTAGGTCATCATCTCTCTAAAAGAGGATTCCTAGGGAATGCATGAATACATGAAACAGCGAAGAAGCTATGTAGCCTCATCTCAGAGTACTTGTCCAGCCTTGAAGAAAGTTAATTATCTGGTAATGTTTATATTTTTTTTAATTTGAAAACAAATCAAATGGTGGATTGTGGTTGTAGGGGTTGTGGTTTTTTTCAGTCCTGAAGAGCAAGAATATAGGAAATAAAATTGTTCTTAAGTATATTGCTGTTCAAGAGAGTTTCTGGTTTTATACTTACAGCTAGTGAAAAACATTGAGTTTAGTCAGTGGTTCTGAGAAACAAGTATCTGCCTTTAAAAGTGCTTGTAACAGCTTTTGAGTTGTACAATGTGAAAACGGCGTGGGGGGCAGCAGGGGTAAGTGGCAAACTGCTCTTTAGTCTTGTGTACCAGTGTGTGGCACATCATAACTGGAAGTTTTGGGTTTTTTTGCTGATTCACAAAAGCTGACAATTACTCAAAGTTCTGTTTTGAAACAGAGAAAAAACACCTCATGCTTTTTTTTTTTTTAAGTTAGTATTTATGTTAACAAGTCTCTTATTCAATTACCTTTAAAACTCCATCCAGGATTAAAGAGGAGTCTTTATTCTGTGCACAGCATCTAGCCTGTCTCTTCTGTCCTACAACTAGGATTTGAGCTTTTCCATTCTCTTTTAACAGCTCTCAGAATATGAATATCTTCTTCAAGAAATGGAAAAAGAGAGATTTAACAAAACTTTTAAAACCATTGATAACAACTTTAAACATTTTTCTTAACTGTACATGGTCTACAAAAAAGTTAGCTAAATACTGCTGATCTCTCTGATACAGTGTGGGATTCAGTCCAAATTCATCAGGTGTCTCTGACAGAAGAAAGGCTAAAAACAGACTTTGAAGCCAAAAGCAGCTGATGTCTTTTCACATGAGCAAGACAAACATTTCTATTCATCAGTAGCACCACAGTCATCCATATGCATGTGCACGTATGTGGGATTACAGGCTCTAGTTCTCATATAGTGAGTGTTGGTGGGGAGCTGACAGCAGCCAGCTTCCACTTTCCTGTTTTTTGTGGTCCTGCTTCATCTGCTGCTCCTCAGGCTTCTCTCCTTTCCACTGGGTGCAAGGGACTTGGGAATGAAGAGGGGGGAAAGCACCAACGTGTTCAGTTTTTTAACCAAGAACAAAATCACAAACTTCATGAAGTTCTTGAGAGTAGCTGGAAATGTCAGGACAAAGTTAAGTGACTTGAAATACCAAAACTGAAAAATAACACTAATTAAAAGAAATGTGAAGGGAGAACTGTTGCTGTTCCCTCTGACACAGCGATATTTGTGTAGATGGAGTGTCGACCAGAATTTGGCATCTGTACTTTATCAAACTATCAATCTTATGTGTTCACAAATCCAAAATTAGCTGTGGATGTTATCCTTTCTTCATTGTAATCCAGCATTATGCTGAGGTTTAAGAAAGTTTAATTTCCAATTAAAAGTAAAATCTCAGCTGATTTTTTTTTCCTGAAGACATTTATTCATTTAAATCCTATTCTGACTCATTTTCTTTCAAGATCTGAAGCATATCTCCATAAATAAGCACATTGATTGTTTTATTTTGTAATGGACTGTTAAATGGTAAAATATAACTGTTTGTTGCTGTTCACTATGGAAAATGAAAATACCTATATTAGCTTGATAAATATGCCCATATGCGTGACCTCCCTCCTTCCTTCATCTGGAACAGACATGCAGGAAGATTGCTCTGTGTGAAGGGAGGTGGCATACAAGCCTATTTTCAAGTGTCTTAAGCAGCTAGGAGCTGTTAGTACTGGTCCTGCATCATTGATATCATTGGGTGTTTTGCCACTTACTCTCCAATAGGCAGTGAGAACAATACTCTTTGATACCTAATTGAAAAAAAATAATCATTGTCTCTGTACCACCACCATGGCTGACACCAATTTAAGGATTCAAAAACAGACAATGATTTTTGCCTGTGTTATTTCTTTTCCTCTTTTTATCCTTTTGCATTTCCTGGTGAGATTATTGCTGCTATATTTTATCCTCTAATTGGCAGATACTGTAAAAAGTAACTTCTCATCAATGAGAAAATGACTGTGAGCTTGAAAGGCCTTGTACTGAGCCACAGCTAAACATTTGACAGTTATGACTGCAATAGAAAAATGCAACTTGTTTAGGCCATTGACAGGTGAAGAGTTCAATTGACAATAAATTTTGCATACATTAATATGTTAGCATCAAATCTAACTTAATGGTTTTAAACTATATCCAGGTTATTCTGTAATTAGTTGCTATTAAGCTGGAGGCATGGCTACAGCAGCACACACAGAATGAAATCCATTCTGTTAGAAAACCAAAGATAACTAAAAGCATAATGGGCTCCTGCTTACATCTGTGGTCTGCATTGAAAAGGCAGGAGATTCAGTGCACAAAACAGAATAAAGCAAAATCTACTTTTTGGAGTAGTGGAGAAGTGTAAATCTTAGTTCAGTCTATCAATTATCAGGAAGAGTAGAAAACTGAGAGAGAAGCAATGTGATGAATGCTGCTTACTCAACAGAATGAGAAACTTTAATGAAAGATAGTTACTACTGTCTACCCTTCACATTCCTCATCAGTATTCTGTCTTATGCAGCTGGAACCTTTATTAATTACAATGGAATCATTACTAGGTAAAAATTGTAACCATGGCTATGGATGATGCACAACTTGAAATGCTGCTCGCACAGCAAAATCACACAAAGAGGACGGCCACTTATACATGTCATCACTGCATTCATGGCCTGATTCCTGAACTCTGTGATTAAACACTGCTGAATATCTTCTCTCTCTTGCCTGCTTTTATTTCCTGTGAAGATTTGGACCTCTGTTCTTTGCATCTCCTGCCATGGCTCAAAATACTGCTTCTTGGTTCTTTCAACCTGCCACGTCCAATAATCACGCACAGAAAACGCTTATGCAAGCCAGTTGGCTTAGATTTCTGTCTTAAGGGAAGAGTGCATCTGTTTTTTGGATTAAATCATGCTTATAATGTTGTGCTTATTCACTTGACAGAAAAAAAAGCATAATTTAAAGCTTTCATTTGCTCTTGTGCTAAAAGATTTCAGGGCCCTAATTCACCCTCATCTTATCCTTCTAGCCCAATACAAAATTAGAGTTCATTATAGTGATCCAATCTCTCCTTTTGTCTTGATTGGAGACACAGTAAGCTCTTTGCCAGAGATGTCGACTTTTCTGAACAAGCTTTTCAAGGCTTGCAAGCTATCTGTTGTTTTCCCAGTAGGCTAATTAGGGTGGATTAGTGCCCATCTGATGCACTGTAGGGATGAGCCAAAAACTGAAGGGGAAGGTAAATTGCAATGCTGAACACTTCCACCTTTGCAAGGACTACTGCTCTGAGACACAAGGTATCATGCTGGAGGAGAGCAGGATACCATTGCAATGGCAATGCTGTTCTGTGGCAGGACAACACCCTAAAAGTGGAAAATGAGCTCATGAATAGAGCTGTTGATTTTTTTTTTTTTTTGTTGGCTCATTCCAATCGCATTTGTTTTGTGGTTAAAAGGCAGACAAATTTCAAAATAAAGCATGGTTTTGAATACAAAAAATTTCATTAGAAAAACATTAAAATGGAAATGCTGTCTTCAGAGAATAAGAGAAAAATATTTTCTGACCAGAAGAATTAATAGAAACCATCACTGTTTTGTGATTTATTTTTTATTTCTTGACCAGAGTCTGTTTTTTTTCATAACAAGTTTGGCTAAAAAAAAAAAAAATCACTCAGATCTCCTCTTGTTAATGAGACTAAAATGAAGGCTTAATGGAGAGACCCACACAGCAACTCTTGTGAAATGTGTTTTTAGGGATCCTGTTCTTCTAAAAGGTAGGGTAGCCATGGTGGGATTTATCTGTCATTTAGACTTCATGGTCAGTACAAAAAAAAGGAACATCTAACACACAACTGATCTCTAGTTAAGTTAGACTTTAAAATAGGTCAAACGTCTAACCTTGGAAGTGTTTATTCCCTCTGGCTCAAAGGGCAGTTCAGATGATTGCTTCATCCACAGACATGGATACAGTGACATTTGACGGGAGGTGGGAAGAATCCTGCCTTTAAATCCGTTTGAGTCTTTTGGTTTCAGAAACAAGCAAAGTAGAACAGAAGGTAGAAGTTTAGATAGGCCTCACACTCTGGAGAAAACAGTGCTGTCTTGTGGCAAGGGTGTGGCAAATGGAAGGTCCCGGTATTCTGTGAGTGAGTAGAGACTGAGAAAGATTTTCTCTGCTCCAGGGGAATTGCACCTCTTTTTATTAGTTCCAGCAGTGAGTTGGGTAACCTGGTTCTCAGAGATGAGAGTGAAGATCCTGTTGTGGGTAGCTGGGAAAGGTATTCAGGGTCCTATGCTATATTTCAAATAGAATTAGTGGAATGAATCACTAATTACTAAAAATTAGTTAGTTTATTACTCACTCAAATGCCTGTAAGGCATTGAACTACTCAAGAGACTAAAGAAGGTTTTGACATAACAAAAGAAAAATTTCCTCAGCTCGGATAGGTGTATTTGTCTTCAAGAAGCAACCTCAAGATTAACAGTATCTTGGTTTGTGTATGCTTTTGATAGCACATATATTTGACTGAAATATACAGTGACAGGTAGGGATTTACAAAATATTTGATGCAGTGTACATGCATAAAGGTAAATCTTCCACACTGTTGCAGGATCTTGCACACTGAGCCTTTGCCACTGCAGATTCACTGAACTTTTCTTCTGACAGCCTGGCTTCCAACCCAGTCCTGAGGTCTGTACCTGTCTTGGAGAAAGATTCATTAGTCCGTGATGGGCAGTAGCTGTGGGATCCCTTTCTATGGCCCCACACCGTCCTACCTTGAAGTCCAAGCACTACAGCAGTTAAGACCTGTAAGCTGGGCCTCTGCTATTGTGAATGTTTTATGAAGAGAAGACTGTTATGTTTTTGGGGTTTATTTTGGAATCTCAAGGACCTCTAAATTTTGAAATTCTTTCATTGGCTGGACCTTTTTTTTTTCCTTTTTCTCTCTTTTTTTTTTTTAATTTTTTTTTGCTAATAGACATTTTAAATGGTGGTAGTTCAAAGGGAAAAAGACAAGTGTTCATTGCCTATAAAGTGTATAGAGCCAATCATTGTGTTAATTATATGTCACAGAGCAATGAGTAATCCCACAGTTAGATCATGTGGGGAATAACCTGGGGTTTGTCAGATGGAGCCTTGTGTTCTAAATGAACACCCCCAAACAAAACTCTGCACCACTCCAATTATGCGAAGACAGACTCTGTTTCAATGCTTTCTTAAGTCTTAAAGCTTTGCAGCTGTGGGAACAGCAGTTTGACACACTGTTCTGCAAACACCAGAAGTCTAAGCTAAAATGTAAAGCATACATTTTGTATTGCCGATTGGCTTTGTAGTATTCATCCAGATGTTCCAAGAGCCTAGTCGTGGTGAGAATGCTAAGATAAAAAAAAATCTTCAGAGCTGAAAAGCTGTTCTGATTACAATGTATTATTGTATAATTGTCTAGTTTTGCAACTTTGGAGAGTGCTTATGTTCTCAAAATTAATTAGTGTGGAGTGTAACTGCTTTTTAAAATGTCATTCCTCTCAAAACTGTGGGGTTAGAAATGTATGCCTCAGTGAATATACACTTAATTATTATTGAATATAAATGTTTATTGTTCATTACATGGAAAATTGCAGTTGAGGCATTTCACAGCTTGAAGAATTATTATTATCCCTGATTAAATTATGGCAGGATTTTTCATGGGTCAGTAAATTGAAATAATTTTTATTTGTAATGTATTCAGACAAACATTTATGCAAAAGATAAGTCAGTGATTTAAGGGGAAAAATCAGCAGACAATTTAGAGAAAAGCAGCACAAAGAAATTAAGTAACATTTCTGTAGAGTACTTGTCACTGTAGTGGGGAAAAAATGTGGCCTCAAAATTATTAGTTTTATGTCTTGTTAAAGACTCTTATAGTGGAGCTTAGTGTTAACTCTTTTCCTTGGTGCTGAACTAAGTTAGATTGTGATTTCAGATGCATGCATATGGAGGGAAGTGGCAGTGCTCTAGCATCGTCAGTTACATATGCAGTGGGAAATGGTGTTTTAAAATATGGACACCCCCATGGCTGCTTATTCCTGTCTCCAAATCCAGTGGGCAGTGGAGTCCTTAGTGCCTGTGTTGGTCCAGACAGACCTTCGTGCTTCCAGCAGCCCTGACCCAGCATCTCTCTGCATATCCCCACAGAAAGGAGATGGGTACAGGCTTGGGCAAGAGGCTCCAGAATCAGCTGCTGCGTTTGATGTCTGATTCCAGCTCTATCTTTGTACTTCAGAAAAGAGATCTCTCAGTTTCTTAATGTAGCCTCAGTGATCTCTGAGCTGTTTCATGCTGTGTCCCAGCCTTACCCATCTCCACATGATAAATGTGGGCAGCTAGTGGTGCTGTTGGCAGGAGTCAAGACGTTTGTTCCTTCTGGTGATGTATGATCTGTGTGTGCCTTGGTCTCAGTCTGCTCTGTGTCTTGGAGGACTCCTGGACTCAGAGAAAATATTCACCCTGCTGCCTGCCTCACTTCTGGGAGATGGGAAATGTGCTGCAAGCTCAGATTAAATGAAGTGACAACTTTAACAAAATAGCCATGCTTTGGGACTGCAATTCCAGATGGTTGTGTTGGTGCCTTTGTAGATAAAGAATTGTAGAATAGAATCATAGAAAGATTTAGGTTGGAAGAGATCTTTAGGATCATCATTATGTCTCACTTTGAAATAATGGTAACTCCTGAGGCCTCAGATCAGGTTGCTTTTTCTTCTTTCTTGGCCCACCTAAGCTCTTCACATTTCTGCAAATACCTAGTTCATCTAATGTCAGCTCCTAACATTGCAACCATTCATTTTTTTGCTTTTCAGTTAAATAAAAATGCCAGCAGGTGATGGATGAACTAGGCTTCCTTGGTGCCTTCTTTTCCTGGTTCAAGCTAAATGTATGGATCAGTACCTGTAGCATTTTCAATAGGTGATTTATTATTTTGCCACAGTTTTGCAGGAACTGGTTTTGATGATGTGGAGTAAAAATTCCACGTGTAAACCTAGTTGTTGCTGCTGCAAGTTTGAAATCATGCTCAGGCATCTGTAGCCCATGCCATCAAATTTAACTTCCTTAGGAAGGAACTTTCCTTAGGAAAAACTGATTTTACACACAGGTGCATGGGGATAGGTAAAGTATTCTATACCAACCCAAATAAATCAGAACTGCAGTCTAGAACAACTTCTGCCCAAGGTAAGCTAGTTGGCCTGCTTTGCTGCACTGACTTAACTTTTCCTAGTCTTTGAGTAGGACCTGGCTTGTGTTTCTGGCACAGGAAAGAAACCTTGGCAATTTCTTCACTATTGCTGCTCATTTGAGACCAGAAGAAATGTTGCTAGCCCTCTCTGTCCATTTTCTTCAATCCCTAAATGACCTGTAGAATTTGTCTCAAATATTTCTTAAGCAGGACAGTCTTCTTCCAAGAAAATGAACAAATTAATAACTTAAATTACTCTGCTACAGTTTTGTCAGTTTATTCCTATTAATTGCTCACTGTGAGAAAACTAAGTATCAATGGAAATGTATTGCATTATGCTTTTGAATATACAGATACGGTTTTGTTTTGCCTTAGTTATTCATGATACTTGTATCCAGTGTGAGTTAAATATTGTATGAACCAGAAATATGTAAATGGACAAAGTCTGTTTTATATTTACCAAATAATAGAATCACAGAATCTTAGAGGTTGGAAGGGACCTCGAGAGATCATCTAGTCCAACTGCCCAAGAGGTTGAGAGAGATTCTACAGAGGATTCTACAGAGAGAAAGACATGTTCACTCGATGAATACATTCTAGAACACAAATTTCAAGGGCAAACCATATAATCAGGGCCTGTTTTGCTTCTTGTGGGTTTTTTTTTTGCATGAGTGTACCTTGGAGGAGGCATGGCACATAAAGAGACATTACTAGACTTTAATTTTACGGAGTAAATTCCATTCCTGCTCTGACTCATCTCCTTAAAAACCTGTGCTATACAGAAAGCTAGATGCCTAGGTCAGTAAATGTGAATCAATTCCTTCCCTTCCCCCTCTCTCCCTCATACATATCTATATAAAAGAGGTTAAAAGACTCTTAATGAAAAGCAAAGGAAAACAAACCAGAAAAATCTCAGTAAGAACCATCTTAAAAATTTTGCTCAAACAGTCTGCAGAAATCAACAACAAAACCCTGTTACCTTTTTTCTGTGCAGTCTGTGGTAAAAGTATGAGACAGTTCTCTACCTAAATCATCCTGACTGTCTCTCTGGAAGGGGCTTCATGTAGTTGTGTCACATTTCTGCATTGTCCCATAGGATGTGGCTCTTGTGGAAACTCATTAGTTAATTCAGCTTCTTTTGGGGCTCTCAGCAGCTTCTTTTCCACTTACAAACATCTTAGTGCATTTTCTGGTATTTTACATGTGGGCTGGCACCCTTGTGTGTAGTGATGCACAATTCCTTCCTGCTGTAGCATTCCTCTTCCTAGTGCTTCTTGGATAACCACTGACTCTGGAACATCCTAAATGGTCAAAATTTTTCAGAACAGCAGCACAGGGAAATGCTATTATAACCATTTTCCTATTTATGCTGGCAAATTGGCAACTTGTCATGGTCTGGATCACAGAACTTTGAATGGAGATGAGCCTCATAAATTGCATTTTATATTTCTTTTTCCAAAACCCCTTCGAACTTGATTTTATGATACACATGTAAGTTAAGCATCTTGACCTTTCAAATGCTGCTGCCTGAATGTGGCTGCTTTCCAGAACATGTGAACATGTTCTAGAAATTTCTTTTTGAACTTGCTAGAACAAAATCAGTGTCTTGGGGTGCCAAAAGCAAAGGCAAAGCCTAGATTTAGCTGGCTCTGATGCTGCCAAGGAGAAGAGACTTTTACAATCTAAACAATCTGACAAAGATAAGCCTTCTGCTTAATTTTTATTCTTAAAGGAAAATGTGTGCATAACAAATACTGAAATTAGATTCACATTTAAAAGCTTTCTTGATTACAACTTTTAATACACAGATATTTGAAACATAACAAGGATTATTTTCTAGAAAATGGAAAAAAATTTTTTTTTTGTTGATGGGAGATACTTGTGATACAACCTGAAGCATTTGGAAACCTCTGATAGGTAATGGTGAGGAGTTAGAAACTTCCATATATAGGAGTGCAGTATGCCTGTTTTGGGACGGGAAAATTTTAAATTCTTGCAGGCCACTTAGGCTGATTGCCCAGCTTGTAGATTAGGGATAATGTAAGAAAAGTTTAAGTTAGGTGAGATGAGTCTTTCCTAAAAATCTGTTGCATAAAATTGTCTCAGTGTTTTATCTTTATTTTTCTAAACAAGCAAAACAAGAAGTTATTGCTAATATTCTGGAAGACTTTCAAGTCAGGCTTAGGTATTAAGCACAAATTAGTGCTGGTATATTACTTCTTGCAGCCCATAAACAGGATGACTACATGAATGTTACTGAACTTTTTGCTGATTTTTGATGTGTACAGATTTTCTTTCCACCAATCTTGGAAAGGCAGTACTCCATACTAAGAAAAATGTTCTGACAAAACTTCCAATGTTTTTCTTTCCCACAGAGATTTGACCTGTATTATTCACTTCTGTGACCTTCAGAATCTCTACCTGTTTATGTGATGTACAGAAGAAAAAAGTGAAGGTAACTGGGGTTGCAGCACACTGACAGTAACTCTTTCTAAATCTCTTTCTGTAAATTAGAAAGGTAATTGACTCCATTTTATGGATTTCTCAAAGCTTTTTTAAAGTCAACATTCCAGTGGAAACATGTAGAAAAAAACTGAGCCTCATTTGAAACTGGATTAATGCTGATCTAGATTAATGCTCTTTGGAAATCCCTTCAGAATATGATGGAGTTCAGGATCCTGTGTGGGAGGAATAGAGTACCTAGCAAGACCAGAACCCTGGACTTCCGCAGGGCCAACTTTGGCTTCCTAAATCAATTGTTAAGGGAAGTCCCATGGGACAGGGTGTTAGATGGTAAAGGGGCTCAAGATAGTTGGTCAACATTCAAGAACCACTTCTTGCAAGTTTCTTGTCAGGTTGCATTAGATCGAACAAATGCAAACTCTATTTCCATTTAATAGAATCATAGGGGTTCTCTTTTCCCTCTATTCTGCCTTGGTGAGGCCACATCTGGAGTATTGTGTCCAGTTCTGGGCCCCTCGGTTCAGGAAGGACAGTGAAGTGCTTGAAAGCGCAGAGCCATGAGCCCCAGTTTCACATAGCCCCAGAAGTAGTCAAGATAAAGGAGGAGTTTGCTAAGGTAGATGAGGATTGGGTTGGGGATCAGTTGAGTAATCTGGACATCCATAAATCGATGGGTCCAGATGAAATGCATCCAAGGATGCTGAGGGAGCTGGCGGAGGTCATTGCTAGTCCACTCTCCATCATCTTCGGTAAGTCATGGGTAACAGGAGAGGTGCCTGAGGACTGGAGGATAGCAAATGTCACTCCAGTCTACAAGAAGGGCAAGAAGGAGGACCCGGGTAACTATAGACCGGTCAGCCTCACCTTCATCCCTGGAAAGGTGATGGAACACCTTGTCCTTGTCTCTATCTCTAGGCATATCAAGGAGATGGGGGTCATCAAGAGCAGTCAACAGGGTTTTACCAAGGGCAAGTCATGTTTGACTAACCTCATAGCCTTCTATGAGGAAATTACTAGGTGGATAGATGATGGTAGAGCGGTGGATGTGGTCTATCTTGATTTCAGTAAAGCATTTGACACGGTCTCCCACAGCATCCTTGTAGATAAGTTGATCAAGTATGGGTTTGATGATCAGGCAGTGAGGTGGATCAAGAACTGGTTGAAAGGTAGAAGTCAGAGAGTTGTAGTCAATGGGGCAGAATCTAGTTGGAGGCCTGTGACTAGTGGAGTCCCTCAGGGGTCGGTACTGGGACCGGTGTTGTTCAACATCTTCATCAACGACCTGGATGAGGGTACAGAATGTACCCTCAGCAAGTTTGCTGATGACCCCAAGCTGGGAGGAGTGGCTGACACACTGGAGGGCTGTGCTGCCATTCAGAGAGACCTAGACAGGCTGGAGACTTGGGCGGGGAAAAACCTGATGAAGTTTAACAAGGGCAAGTGTAGAGTTTTGCATTTGGGGAAGAAGAACGCCATGTACCAGTACAGGTTGGGGGCTGACCTGCTGGAGAGCAGTGTAGGTGAAAGGGACCTGGGGGTCCTGGTAGACAGGAGGATGACCATGAGCCAGCAATGTGCCCTTGTAGCTAAGAAGGCCAATGGCATCCTGGGGTGCATTAGAAAGGGTGTGGTTAGTCAGTCAAGAGAGGTTCTCCCCCCCCTCTATTCTGCATTTGTGAGGTGAGTTCAGGAAGGACAGGGAACTGCTTGAAAGAGTCCAGCGCAGAGCCACAAAGATGATGGAGTGGAACATCTCCCTTATGAGGAAAGGCTGAGGGAGCTGGGTCTCTTCAGTTTGGAGAAAAGGAGACTGAGGGGTGACCTCATCAATGTTTACAAATACGTAAAGGGTGAGTGTCAAGAAGATGGAGTTAAGCTTTTTTCAGTGATGACCAGTGATAGGACAAGGAGTAATGGATACAAATTGGAGCATAGGAGGTTTAAGGTGAATATCAGAAAAAAAATTTTTACTGTGAGAGTGACAGAGCACTGGAACAGGCTGCCCAGAGAGGTTGTGGAGTCTTCTTCACTGGAGACGTTCAAGACCCGCCTGGACGCCTTCCTGTGTGATGTGCTCTAGGTGACCCTGCTCTGGCAGGGAGGTTGGACTAGATGATCTTTCGAGGTCCCTTCCAACCCCTATGATTCTATGATTCTGTGAAATGGAAATAGAGTTTGCATTTGTTCGATCTAATGCAACCTGACAAGAAACTTGTCTATGAAAGATGAGTAACACCTTTTACATTTGCAATTTGTGTTCATTAATTGTGTCTGGATTTGGAAATGAGGGATGTGAAATGTAAAATTTTACCCCTAGTTTTTTGCATACCAGTTTTATTTATTTAGTCTTCAAAGTCATAAAGGTAGTAAGTGCTTGAAATCTTGTAAAATGTTTTTTTAGTATGAGACTACTGCATCTAATGAGAGAATACTAGGTGCAGTTTAGTATCTCAGAATTGTTCAATGTAACTGAACTAGACTTTATAGGTATAGTGAGTTACATAATGATTTCTCTTGGAAATCAAGGCGGTACGTGAACATTTCCCTTTCTTAGTATTTTCCATCAGCTCACTACCTGCCTCTCATTTGTGATCACCTTCCTTAACAACAGTGGTCTAGGGGATACAAATTCAAGGAGGGAAGCAAGTTTGAACAACAAAATACTACAACCCCCCCACCTCCCCCAATGATTAATCATTGTTATACTTCAGGGATCACAGCTCTTGTCATTTTTTGCATGTTAAAGCAGTTACTGCAATTGAGGGCATGCTGTCTTTATAACAGAATCCAAAAGAATTTTAAACCACTCATCTACTTACATATGTTTTAAGTTACCCCATGAAATTTAACAGAGGATTGGCAGTGTCTCATTTGAGATTATAAAGGGCTCTTTTATAACAGTTGCATATAATGCTTTTGTGTCTCATGGCTTACGCATAACTGAAGGTTGATTTACCCGCTAAGGGGCACATAAAAGTGAACCTGGAGCCTACATTCACAGTGGGATCCCATTAGGTGTTTTACTCAGTCACCAATTGAAGTGAGGACATTTTTTCTGGGCCAAGGGGGAACCAAACCATTACCTAGCATTGGATACATCCTGTAACTTTCATAACTGGCTCCATACACAAAGGAAGGTGAGTAAAGCCCTAGTTATTTGCCTGTTCATAGTTGCCCTAATTATTGTCCAGCTTACTTTTTCACAACAGAAGCAATTCATTTTCACCACAGTGATCAGGAAGGGTCAAAACTAAATGGTTACACTTATTCTTTCTGCTATGCCATCTGGGGATTCCAATCAGGAATTGTCTTTGAAGGAATTATTCAAGGTTGCATCCTGGGGCAGAAATAAGCAGAGGTCTAGTGATTAGCTTCACACTTCTTGGAGGTGGAAAGTATGACCAAATCTTTGATGACTGAATCCACCAGAACTGGCACCTGAGCCCTGAACATGCTTCAGTTTAGCAGTCAAAGACTTGAAAATTGGTAGACTCTCATCTAAGGACTTAAGACTTTCTGGTGATTCTAGGTGAGAAGAAGTGGAGAAAGGCTTCTGTTTGAATCCAATATATACGTAATTCAATAGGTTTGGAAAAGGCTAACTCTGCAGCCCACTATATAGATCACCTCTATTAAGTGTTAGTGTCCAAAGTTTAGCTCCACTCTCTGAGGAGCAGAGCAGTAATGGAAACGTTTCCCTCTACCATTGTGCCTCTGCTTTTTTATTGGGAAACATATTGAGGGCCTTGGGTTTATGCTGGTGCAACTTAAGTGTCTTTGAACGCTTGTAAGTTTCATGGGGCAGGCAAATTATTTCTTGCCCAGCTTTGTCTTGAAAGCTTCCAGAGCTGAATCTGTATTTTCATTTCTGAATCATCACATGCATAACAATGTATGCACATTGCAGATAAACTGCCATGTATCTATTTCTGGATGTGTTGGTACAAATAAGTAAATGTTCTCAGATTTGCTGTGCTTACTTCCCTGCTTCTGTAAAGTATATCCTATAAAAATAAGTCTGGTTATCATCTGTATGAAAAATACTTCAGTCTACTATAGCTGTAGTGTGTGTTTATCTATTGATACGTATCTGTGCACATATTTATGAAAAATATGAATTGTAAATACAAATTAGTTCTTCTATTCCAATGTGCTATGTAAGTAATATTTTTTATAATTTTTTTTAGCAAAGAAATATATATGTCTTTAGATTCCTTTTAAATTTGCTCTCAACAGTCTACAGATTTGGCCCACTCACTCCTTTTTTACCGGGTTTTATTAAAATAAAAATTTAGAGGTTTAGATTTACATAATATAAAGAAAAAGCAGATTCCTCTTTAACTTTTCTGTCTTTAGGAGTAGGAATATTCTCCCTTATGATATCTGTGCTGTTGCCAGAGGGATAGGAAACTGTTCCTCAGTTTTCTGGGCAGAGGAAGACATGACCTTACCCACTTCTTTTGACAGCTACACACACAGGAGACGTGGTGCTCAAAAAGTTTCTGATTTTTGGGAATTGAATTTTGATTCAATGCCTAAAACTTAGGAGGCTTATTGTTTGAGTCAACTGTAGCGTTTGAGTTTGTCAACATCTACTTGAATTTTAGGCTCTCTTTTATGTAGAAATAATTGTTCTGTGTAATTCACAATTGTTTAATAATGTAAAACGTTCATTTCAAACATAACTTGGATCAAAGTTCAAAACCTATTGTTTTTCAGTTACAAAAGATAAGATCAGCAGGTGGTGAGAGGACTGAGGTCTTACCATGTGGAAACTCCCAAAAGTGTAGAATTGCTCACAAAGCTCTTTAAATACGGTCCGTTTGGATGAATTTTTAGATCCGCATCAGAATTTTAATGTATGTTTTCTTATTTGTGGAAGGACTGGAACAGTCTTTTCTTCAGCAAATCCCGATCTGATTTTTTTTCTTTTCAGATGCTGTCAGCACCTCTTCAGCTCCCAGGGACCATACATGCCTTGCATTTTCTGATGTGGGATCAGATCACAAGAACTTCTGTGGAGTACTTAGGTATTGCTGGCCTTGAAATTCTTATGTTATGGGATTCTGCTTTTTTTTAACCTACCCTTCTTAAATAGCATTTCCTGGGAGCACTGAACTTCATCTGTCAGGAGGTGCACCAGAGTTACATAGTAGCAGGTTCTACAACAGCTGGAGAAGATGTAGCATAAGGAACTGTTGCAAGAGAAGAAAAGGAGTATGTCTGGGAAGGACAAGAGAAGAGGTGCTCTTTACATGAATGAAAAGTACCTTTTGGCTTTTTTGGGGGGGTTCATACAGAGGTTTCAGCATAGGTAGATTCCTACATTATTTTAAGAACTGATTTGCCTGGTTCTGGAGATGCTTGCTGCAGGGCTTCAACTGCAAAAAATTTTTAGCCAGATTCTATTTATTATCAGCATGTTTTGAAGTTTCATGTAAAATGGTGCAGAATTTGTTTCTCACTTTCTATTAGCAAATTTTGTAGTTAGGAGCTTTTTCATTCTCAGTTTCCTAAAACTTTCAACAGATGTCTTGCCAGCCAGCTGCTAAGATTATTAAAGGTTTCTGAAGAAGTAGACTGCTGCTGGAAATCTAAAAGGGATCCTACTGCAGTGACAAAAATCTTTGGGAAGTATATATGGCCCCCTTCTTACTGGAAACGTGGATAGCCCCTTCTTGAAGAAATCTTCCACAATAGAGCTAATTCCTTGCACCTCTGTGGTTTTTTTCCTGAACTAGACACAACAGGTGAGTGAAATTCTTACAGGTAGAATGAAAAGAAGGTGAAGAAGTATGATTGGGCCTTTCAGCAAAATTTGGATTGCATCTACAAATATTCTGAAAATATGCATCTAAACCACTGAAAGGATTTCCACAGATTCTCTTTCTGTGATGCTAGTTGATTCCCATTTAGTTTTTAGAATACTGCTCTTGAGCATTTCTATCTGGCTAGGAGTTTTTAACTTTTTTTTTTTCCCCATAATGCAGACTTAATAATTATAATTCATTTTCTTGTCACCTTGAAATTAAATGAATGCGATGCACTCTGCTTGGTGTATGAAGCATTGTTTGATTCATATTTGTCATCGAAGTGTCTACTGAGCTGCAATTGAAATGTTCAAACATTGCACTCATGTATGAATAAGCAAAGACTTAATGTATTTTCAAATAGTATGTTTTAATGACAAAATATCTGTGCTTCAGTTTATTGAAAGAATTAGTGCAGTTTTGAAAGGGTTGTGTAATGTAATGTCTGGCATTATGAGGAACTGGATGTAGCCCTGGAGATAGTTTCCTGTGCTAGATTTCTCGCTCAAGTGTTGGGCGTCATACAGATAAACCCTCCATTTATCTGGACTTTTCCAAGGTGCAGATATATACATGATAGTAATGTTTCTGATGGAATTCTGTTGAAATTCAGTCTGAAAATCTCTGACTGCCCCACATAAACTTGTTTTCAAGTAAATAAAATTAGTTTTTCCCTGGGCTGAACTGGAACTGAAAAGATTTGGCCCTAGGTATTTGCTACCAACATTCTTCTACAGGTAATGTCATAGAGCCAAGCTTGTCTTTAATACTTCTTCCTGCAGTTTTATAGAGTTAGGGCCAGTCTTCCAGTTGCAGAACTCTTCTGAATTGAAGCAATTAGCAGCAGTCAAAGATCTGGCCAGTAGTGAAAAGTAAATGCTAGGATTTTTGTCACAGTTTAGATATAACTTGCCTAGATCAGAGGAGATCCAAGTGGTGCTTGCTCTTTGAACTACCCCTGCACTTAGGATACCTACCAATAGCTTCAGCTCAGTGTGTGCTAGGCAGTGCCTGAGCACAGTCCCTGTCTGAGGGGACATAACAGCCACAGGTATGGGTCAGTTGATTAGTAAAGAGAAGGGGAATATAGGGATGTCAAAAAAAAAAAAAATATACACGTCAGAGTCTTATCTTTGTTTAGTGGGGTAGGGATTCTAGGGTAGTATAAATGATTTAAATGCATAAGTGAAACCAGAGGTTCCTGGAAGAGTGAGGAAAGTTGAATATGTGGTTTCCAGGTATAATAGGTAGAGAAGTTAAGTGCCAGGAGGAAGCATATATTCTCTTGTAGGAGGGGATTCTGGCTCTGGTAATCTTGTTACAGAGTTAACGAGTCTAGTGTTGGTTCTGGTATTGAAACACCTCAGAGAAATGTCAGTGCACCCTAGGTTTTTTCATCTGCAAATGGAGGCCAACATTACTTTTAAATACTCTGAGATGTCTAGATGAAGAGCCAAATTAAAGTGAGATTTACAGTAATAATAAAAATAACAAAGTTGCATCATTTTGAAAAAGGAAATAAGTGTTCATTTTTGACTGTGACAAAAATATGTATTAAAACAACCAAGGGTTTGAGGCAGGTGGGCAGCACAGGATGTTTTCAGTTGAGTAGTTGTAGCTTTGCAAGGTTTTAAGTTATTGAAAACAAGGTCTTACAGTGAAGTCTCAAGAAAACTCAAACATTTTAAACTAACCCTAACCATACTTTTTTTTTTCTATAGTTATTTTGCTCCTCAGTATCTTTGTTGTTGACTTACTGTTATTATACAAGTTAGACACTAAGGGAAAAATATTCTTTTGGATCTAGCTTTAATTTTTGGTGCTACCTTTGAGCCTTTACAAGGTTTAAACAATGTCACTTCCACTTATGATCATCTGTGCTGTTCATCTGTCAGCATGAAATGTGAGACCAGATGAAAGGCAAGAAGTCATATCCTTATATGCAGAATAGCCTGGGCATTTGTCTAACTTCTTTGTCATTGTACTTGAAAACATAAAGGGAGAATGAAGCTGCTGAAGAAGCAGTTGTGCTGAACATGCATGGACCATGTGCATCATGAACATCCCTGGAACAGTGTTTGCACTTTGCATATGTGAATGTTTGCAGCAGTGAATACAAGGAAGAATGCACACATTACAAGCATTATATGAATTGTACTTCCTGTAGATGTTTTCTATATTTTCCCAGCTCTGTGTTTGAAAGTGCTGGTCCAAGTCCCATTGAAATAATTAAAACTAGATTTCATTTACTTCTTCCAGGTGGGACCACATCTATCCATTAGGTCAACTGCACTGAAGTTAGGGCCCAATCTTACTACTGCAGTAAGTGACAAGCTCTTCCTGCCTTTAGCAAAATGTGCCTTGGAATAGTCTGTATTACAAGATGTTAAGTATTTTAACAACTGAACATCTGTGTTCTGTTGAGCTCTGAGGTGGCATCCAAAAGGGTCACAAGATAGCAATCTGATTACATTCCTCATGTTGGTATGACAATAGTCCCTCTACATATTGTTTCCATCATTATTGCAGTCATATCACCAGTGTCTCTTAATACTCTGCCAATTTATATTAAGAAATTTTTGTCACAATAGTAGTTGTTTTGTTTCTCCACACTCTTCATTATTTTTCCTGAGTTAATTACCCACTTGTGGACAAATCTGGAAAATTTAGGCCAGGGGCTCTGGGTTTGTTTTTTTTCTTTTTTGCATTTCCTTATTTTCTAATTCATGTAAGTGAAAGATGCCAAATGAATTAGTGAACAGGTTACACTAAAATTGCTAACGTACAATAGCATTTTTCATTGTATTCCCTTTTGTCTTGGGAAAAGTCATCTTCTCTATTTCAGTCTTCTCTTGCACTGTAAAATAAGAACAGTAATGCTTTTGTATTTCCCTAACCAAAGTGTTTTCAGGACCACATTGAACCAGACATTCCCAGTGATGAGCACTTTCATGCATGAGTGCCTTTGTTGCGGTCAGAGAAATTGCTGGTTTCAGCAGGGGTTCAAAATCTTTTCCTGAGTCATCTCCAGTTTCCACTGAGCAGTGAGGTGAGCACTTACAAGAGAACATAAGAGCATTTAAGCCATGTAACTCATCTTAATATCAGTGGAAATGAGTACCTAAACCCTCACACTTGAGTACTTTGAGTACTGTACATTTTGACAGGCTGACAATTTTCTAACATTATCATGTTACAGCTATGAGTCCAAATCCCCTAGACCCCTATTCAGTCTTTATGCAGGCAAATCTATTTAGAGTTTTAATAGTGGAATGTACTTTAGTAAGATGTGGAGCACTACAAAAAAGAAAGTACTGATTGGCAGTTTACTTAACAAAATGTAAAGACAAGAGTGGCACAGTTCACAGTTGACTTTTACCAGAAGCAAATCAGTGTTTGTTTTTACAATGAGCTTTTTAACCATAAACAATAAAAATTTGATCCCTTAGTGTGAAAATGTAGAAGTTGTGTAATTGTTCCTTACTAGTTTTTGACAGTCTACAGGAAACACTTCAGTTATTTGTTTATAGGTGGATTGTTTGCTATGAAATTCACTCACAAGACTGATTTAAGCATTTTTTTAATTTTTAATTTTTATTTTTTTTTAGACTTTTTCTTGCTGTCTCTGTGATAATTCTGACAATAGCCTCTGACTTGGGAACCTTGGCACGTGTAGTTTGCCCAAGCCCTTCCACACACCTGCTTGCTATACATGACACAGCTGAAAATCCATGGTAAGTGACAAGCTGCTCTATGCTCCTCCACTTGCTGAAGCACGGTGTTGACAGTCCAGAGTAATGTGCATGTTAGATGTGGAGGAGTGTCTTTAAAGAACTTGAAGGGTGTTTATGGCCTGTCCTGAAATGTTTTAATGCTTGCAGGCTGTAGCCATCACTCTGGCATGGCAGCACTGACATCTTTCCCTGAAAATTCCTGTTCCTGTGGTGCATGGTGCTCTGAGAGGATGCGGTCATGTTAGCACAGGAGATGAGTAATTGCACAGAATACCTTTGTTTCTATTTGCTTAAGTTACTATTTGCTTAAGTTAATAACTTTATATGTTTCAATCACCATTTTATTAGTTCTGTCCATTCTATATAGATTATATTTGATTGTTGTAAAGCACTACTTCGTGTTGTAAATGTTGAACTTAATTTGGTGCTATTTGTTCTTCATTAGTGTTATTTTTTTTTCATTATTTAATTATTTATTTACTCGGTGCCGGTAGTGTACTCAACAGAGCCAGATTTTCAGTGATACCTTCTAGGGTCTTCCTGTTGTCTTTCTGAAAATAATGAATGTTTTTGTGGATGTATTGCTGTGGTTGGGGTAGATGATGACTGTGAAGTTTTTTCAGTTAGGTCTTCTAACTGTGATATTGCACAATTTAAAAATGCCTAAGTTAACAAGCAATAGGTGCAAGGACTTGGGAGTGGAATCAGAAAGCTAGAGAAATTGTTATACTTGACTGCAGCTTCATCCCTACAGCATCAATGAGCTTTATCTGAGTGTGTGTCTAATCATGAGGAAGCCTGTGTTACGTATCTGACAAGCGACATAGTCAATTACTTCTTTGGTATCTTCTTTCAGATACGTGTTTTGTTAAAGCCAAAGAAGTGGTGAGCTTATTGCAGTCTTACAGACATATCTCTGAAAAACAAAACCATAGGGCATCCATTTTTATGTGTATTCCATTCTGCTTTAGAGTAAATTGTGCAGGCAAATTCCACCATTAATGGTGTGTAACCTCATTAAGGGTTTAGGCCAGAAGCGTCTTAAATTATGCTTGCATTCTTCATGATAATTTAAAGCTCTCATACAAGTTGTTGCTATTTGAATATGTCCCTAAAGCATAAGATAAATGCATTAACAGGTTTTGGACCCAAAGACTTGAAATAAAAGGGAATGGAAGGGGATTATAGGGGGACAAAACAACAACTCCTAAACCCTGAAGTGATAATGAAAAGTAGGTTAGCCAACATACTGATATTTCCTTTAGGAGACTTGGGAAGCTGGTTTTTGGCTCTTGTATTTTATAAAGCACTATGTCTAATCTCTTAGCTGTTGTTTTTTTTTTTTACTGCAGTGTAATATTCCAGTTTTGTTTCTTCCCACTGCTCTGGCAATCTTTTTTTCCTACTAGTATATGTTGTCTAAAGGGCTCTCTTGTTCTATAGATGAAATCTGAACTGGCAAGAGATAAATGTTGGTTCTTTCTAGAAAAAGAGATGGCATCTGGAAGGCAAGTTTTAAGTAGCGTCAATCACATCCCTTGGTTGTAACTTTTATATGAGGAATGTGAAAGTTATGTGAACCTATATATATATAATCACTAAAACTAACAATTATGAGATTAGCTTCTAGTTTTTATCAGTTTCTTTCTAGCATTTATATCCAAATTATGCCTTGTAATTCCCAACCATTTCTTTTCTGAAAAAATATTAGATGTGTTTGCCTTTGTTTATATTTGAAATATGTGTGTGGAGACAGAATAGGCAGCAGAGGAGTAACAGTATAATTCTTCCACTGATCAAGAGCCTGATCTTATATTTTAACTACATTGATTAGGAAAAGTTACAGAATAAATGCCAAATTATAGACTAGTGAAAAATACAAGTGGATTCTGGATGAACCTAGAGACCTTGTGTCAGTATAACATGGATGAAATGGATCTTTAGGAAATGCCCAAAAGTGATTTGGTTTTAGCCCCTGAAACTGAGCCTAGGAAAAAAATCCAGTTTGACTTGCACTTTTCACAGTTCTATTTAAAAATTTATTAAGCCTTGAAAGACTTCTCAGCCTGACACCTCAGAGTGAAAATTCTTTCATGAGAAATATTTTTTTTTTCTCAGAAAGGGTGTGAATTTTTTTTTTTTTTTAAATAAGTGACAAAACCCCTTTTCTTTCAGAAATAAAGCTCAAAAACATTTGGGCACTTCTATTTCTGTAGGTGCCAGGGATTCTACCCTATATATAAAGATACATAAGCACAAGCTTTAACTTTTAGCACGTATTAAATCCCGTTCATTACATTAGGACTTCAGCGTATACTTATACCTTTGAGAAGTGGGACCTGCCCCATATTAACTTCCAAGCTGAAAGTTTCATAAAGTGTTGAAGGTGGTCCAACATTCACTGACCAACAGTACCAAATGCTTCCAAAGCAGCAAGCCAGATACAGACCTGGTTTAATGGGATTCTGAATTACAATAAGTAAATTATAACAAACCCTGTTGACAGAAGCCTCTGGGCCGGGTCCAGGCTTGAAGCCAGACTGAAATTTCTCATGTAGCAGGTAATCAGTAAGATGAGAAACCAGCTGCAAGGGAAGGGCCTCTTTTATGAAACAAGGAGGTGCTTGGAGAGCCAAGTCTTATCCTTGTAACCTTTTCAGTAACACAGTGAGAACTGGTGCTCTTCATTATCTGGACTTCAAAGGAGTCAAATTAATTGGAGAGGAAACATTATACTGGAGCAGGCTACTTTGTTGGTCCTATGTGTGAAGAATGAATCATTAGGTTCACCCATTACTTTTCTAAACATTTCAGTGTAAGCAAAGCCCATAAGTAATTTCAAATGAAGGTTAATTAGTTATAGGGGGAAGGGATCACTACACTGGCATTATCCCCTTCATAGCATTTAAACTGAGCAATGTGATGATATTTCAAAACCATGTGGGACTTTTTTCTTCATGCTAGTCTCTAAAATTACCCATTTTACTTAAAAACAATGAAACTGGTGTTCCTGTGTCCTTTGTCATAATGTTTTAAAAGCAGTTGTCTCTAGGGTTTGGTGCAGGTTTAGCAAATGACGCAACATTCCCAGTCACCAGATTGATTGATGCACATAGGTGATCTTATCTGTCAGCCTGCCATTTACTCTTTCTTCTATGCAGTTCTTTCCAAAACGTACTGGATGTGTCTGAATACTGTGGAAGGGTTTAAAAATAACTTTAGTAGATTTTGTAAAATACATGGTGATTTTTGTTGTATATCTGGGTTGATGTTTCCAGTTAGTTTTCCTGGTGAAACAGTAGTCAATTTCTGTACAAAATCTGGACAGTGTAGCTGTAGAAGGTGATGTTCCTGAGTTCTTGCACCTCATCTGACATCTGTAGCATCCAGTCATGATGGTGGGACTGAGGTCAGTTATTGTCTTCCTGAAAGACATTAGCTTTCTTGGTAGTAGTATGTTCACACAGATAAGCAGGAGTAACCATATGAAATCAGGGAAGCAGCTAATTCAGGGCTGCATTATCACAGTGTATGTAACTAGTCGTAAAGGGAGCTGGCTTAGCAAGCAGCAAAGTCTGGTGGGATCTACTGTATCTCTGAGAGTAGCCTGTTGGGCTGGCAATGCAGGATCACCTACACAGCTGTGGAGATAGTCTGGGAGCCTGCCAGGGAGAGATCCAATGTAGAGTGCCTTCCCTGCAGCACTTCAGAGGGGACAGTGTCCCTAACAGAGCTTTTCTCAGGTACCAAAGCAAACCTGGCTCAAAGGTGAAAAAGATTATGTGCAACAAATAGAATTTCCCCTTATTCCACGGAACTTCAAAACATCCTGCTTTACATCTTTCTCCATTTCAACTCCCTTTCCTTCCCGTGCCTTCCCTCACAGATTAATTGGGAGGCCTGCAAAACTATGGAAGTAGGAATCATTTGACTTCCTTCGATTTTTAGTTTAAAAGTTAGTATTTCAGCCTAAGTTAGTAAGAGAAAGGCCCTCCTCTGGAGAGCAGTTCATCTACCCTGCCTGCATCTTTCATCTTCTCTATCCACTGCACCAAATGACAAGTCTCTGAAATTTGCTGAGGTGGATCCTAATTTTTGCAGAATCTTCCCCAGTGGATGCAGGGGAAGGTTAATTGTTTTAAGCTTTGGGGACTGGATTTTTCAAGCATAGCACTTCTTTTGATGAAGATCTTTAGAAATGAAGTTCCTATCTTTTAGGAATAAGCAAATAATAAACAATGTTTTCTTAATAAGCAACAAAAAAACCCCTACCCTGAAAATTTGCCAAATTCCTTTCTGTTGTGTGGATTATTTTTTTTTTCCTTTTGGTCTCTGTAGTAAATATAATGATTTTGTTATAAACTACTATGGAGGAGAGATTGTGGTCCAAAAATGTGAACCCTTTTGTTCAGCCAATAACTGGAATTGGAAATTCTGGTTTCCATTCTGGGACTAGAGGAGCACAAGGATCTATATAGATGGTACATCAAACTCATCAGGAGAACATGTGCTGGAAAGAAGTATGGCAGCCAGTGGCCATATTATAAACATGGGTTCAGTGTATATACATAGAGTTGATTGAAATTGCTTCCTTTGTAATGGATGTGTGAGAGAAAATTTATTTTTTTTACCAAATGAAATTTCCACTGGAGTTCTACCTTACGTGAAAATGTTTGAACTTTTTGTTTGAGTTGTGTGCTCAATCCCACACCCTTTTCCTTGTGTTTCTAACTGGACAGTAATAATATTCTGGGCTTGCAGAACTGTAGGCAAATAATAGTAATAATAAAAATCCTTGCCAGATCTTTTTGAGAGCTTCTTGAATAGTTCTGAAAGTGTAATTGTTAAAAGGGCTGGATAACAGCTCAGGGTCATCTCCTGCTGCCTGGTTGGTGCACTGTTCTGGAAGTGAGTAGTAACATCCTCTGCTGTATTTCTCAGTAGAAAGTTTTTGTTCATGCAACTCATGTGGGCTGTCTGGTGTAGCCCAGGTCCATTCCAGTTTGTTTTAACATTCTGCTAAATGCTTGCTCTTAGCAAATTGTCTATGGAAACTTTCTAGTAGCTAGCCCCTAAGAAGCTCTACTGATTTTGTCTTAAGCCTGAACTGATGTGTTAAAATTTGGGTGGATTTTCAGGCAGGAGCTTGAGTGCAGTACTCATCTTGGCCTCTAAATGAAATTCTTCTTCACAGCATGGTAGTACTACCTCTCTTCAAAAAGTAGCTGGAGCAAAGACTGTACGGATAACTTTGGAGAAGATACTTCTCAAAAATGTCACTGGTCTATTCTGAACATCAGAGTCTAAGCAAAATACCTGGCATGGAACATATCAGGCTAAAATACACATTTTGAAAAACTCATGAGCAACTGAAAACAAAGCAGAAAAAGAGAACTCTTTGGCAACCATAACTATAGATATGGCTACCACTTGAAACACAAATGTTTCCAAACTAAGTGCTTATATCACAGAGATTACCATATCATCACAGACTATCATTTGTCCTCTTATCAATACAATGTGAAATCCCTGTGAATGTAAATACAGATTAATCTTTAAAATACTTGGCGTAACAGCCCTGTAGAGGGTTTCTTCAGTACTGTCAGGAAAACATGTCCTGCTCAGCCACCACATAGCCTCACTGAGGCTTTTAAATGACTCTGGGGTCAGTGTCCAATGCCTGGCCTTCTCCAGTCACAAACATTTCAGCACTCTCTGAACAATGGATTTGTCTCCATTATGTTTTGAAGCACTCCCTTGCACAGGAAGCAATAATCCAAGAGCAATTTTCTGCTACTATTACTAACCTTCTAATAGGAGCTCATGTGTGATAATTAAGCCTCTGAAATATATTTCAGAGAGGTGTGTTTTTTCTAGCCAGTTTTCTTTTTTGTTCACTTCATAACTCCTTTTTTACCTATTTTCTATTTTACCGCATAAAAGATCTATTTTATTTTTTTTAAACCAAATCCTTTGTGATTAGTAATATACAACTGAAGACATTGTGAGCATTAAACACCCCATATGTGAAATCCCTGGAGTTTTGCTACAGTATGGCTCTAAAATTACAATGAAATCACAGAGCTGGAGGAAGAAACAGAACTGTATAGAAGAAAGCTAATACAGTTCTTTACATGTCTGTTTAATAAAGAATCCTTCAGTTCTCAGTTTAGAAAAATAAAAAAGTAAAGGTTCATTAAACTTGGTACCATAATACTTGCTACATTTATTGAAGAAAAACATTAAGTCAGTACCCAAGGCCCTTAGCTGCAGTGTGCTCAGAAAGCAAAATAATTAAATTGATATTGTTTCCTTTTTTGACAGCGTGTCCCATGGGAAGGAATATTACTTGGTTACACCAGTAATGCCTCTCTACCTATGCAAAGACCTATTAAGTTAAAATAAAACCTCTATTTATCAAACAGCCAAAACTAATAAACAAAACTATAGCATTAAGCGTAAACTGCTACTAGACTTACTTCCTGCATCAGAGTATTATTTATAATTCAATTTAGACAAAGCATCTTCTCCTCAGGGAATGATGAGACATGGTATTGACAGCAGAGCTCTTTACTATTTGAAGACAAGAATCAAATTGTTTTGCAGTCACTGTAGTTTGAAACAGTTTCTACTGGAAAAATAACCACACTGAAATTCCTTCAGAAGTTTTTAATAAATAGATTATTTAAAGGAATGCCTAAAATATTGCTTATAACAAGTAATGCTAATTGGAAGACAGTAATACATCTATAAAATAAAGGAGTTTGTTGGGTTTTTTTAAAGAGAAAAAACAAGAACCTGATAAAATTTTGCCCTTGTGATTTGATTTAATTTATTTATTCTTATAATAATAAAAATATTGTTGGGTTTTTTTAGCAACTAGGGTTTTGAGTACTAGAAACTTGGTATGTCCTTCAGTATAGTATTTTGCTTAGTGCACCCCAGACCATCTAATTTTGAATTTATAAGGAAATTCCTCAAATCAGTGTTCTTCTGCCATGTAGAGCCTACATTGTAGGCAGATAGAAATACAAGGTACCATTCAAAATTCATGCAACAGGTTGTGTGATATGAATACTCTGAAAACGTAGACCAAAACTGGAGCTTGCAGCCATT
Organism: Apus apus; assembly: GCF_020740795.1. NCBI lineage: Eukaryota > Metazoa > Chordata > Aves > Apodiformes > Apodidae > Apus > Apus apus. The sequence goes on along the minus strand of NC_067285.1, from coordinate 49,443,064 downwards.
TTGAAACATCAAATAGCGTATTCAAGCAACTCCTCTGCAAGGCTACCAGACATGGGGTAATGCCTAGATGTAATACACCCATGCATAAGAAAAAGGAGGAAAAGAAAATCTGATACTTCAACAATTGCCAGCCAGTAATGACCAGTGGAATTCAGCTAACGTAGACAATTTAATTTTAATGCCTAGTGGGAATTTGATTAAAGCAATTAGGGGAAATTCTGAACATAGTCCAAATCATGCATCTTTCCATTAAATTTTACTTTCTTTAAGAGCAGTCAGCATGCTTGGCCTCTGAAAATATGTGTAGTAAGTCTCCTGAAAACTTTTAAGCAAGGTTATAAGTTTGTTCGCATAATAGTGACATTGAAGTTAGTGAGGCTACTTGCAAAAGGGAAATTATATACGTGCTTAAGGGTTTGCAGGATCTCATGCTAAGTACTTGGAACAGAACATAGCCTGCCTAAACCCTAACCCTAAATACAGCCTTTCCTTTCCAGCAAAGAGCCTAGGCAAGGGCTGGTCGGCCCCAAGACACTGAGAAATTCAGGGGTGCAGTTGCAGGCCCCAGGTTCAGGGTGAAGTAGATGGAGCTGAGAGACTCCAGTCACCAGGGAAGTTTAGTGACTTAGAAACAGGCTGCTTCGAGTGACTGATTGTTATTATGATATAGGTGGAAATTAAGGGGAATAAACCTCTCATAAACATATATGGAGCTGCAGCCATGGCTATGACATCACTGGCAGCCAATCGGGTAACTAACTCCAATTTGGTCCATCAACTTCTACAGCCATTTAAAAAATTTTATTATTCTACCACATGAATCTGGACTGCAGCCACTCACCATAAGACAGACTGGACTAATAAATCTTTGGCACATGTAACCACCATGTTTAATATAAAACAACCCATACACTTTTTTTAATATGATTTATAAAACAGAATATGAAGCTACCTACATGATCTTTTCTAGCTACAGCAGATACAGTTATTTATCGCACATTTAATTAGTAACAGCAATTCAGTCATGTTACCTGACCTTAAGGCCTTATGATTACCTGAGCCAACATATTTCACATGATAAAAATGTCAAGCTCAGAGAAACCCACCAGTCTGGCTTTCTGTGAAATCTAATTATAAACAGCAATGTTAAAAAAAGGTTAACAGTTTAAATAGTCAAGGCAGTTATTCATTTTTTAAGTACTTTGAAATGATAGCTGAAAGGGCACCATGCAGCCTGGTATGCTATGAATAGTGCAGCTGCCACCTTCATTTTGTCTGCTCACCTTGAACTTGGGGAGCTCAGCTGGGCCCCTAGGAACATCCCTCCACAGTGCCATGGGATGAGTACATCCCTCTCCCTATACAACCTCCATCTCCAGCCTGCATTGGTGCATAATAGGGAAGAGAAGTCAGAGGATCTATTTGTGGGTATGAGCTCAGCCCTTCCCTTAATACATGGCTCCACAGAACATGATACTTTGAAAGGCACGGTCAAATTGTAGATGTTGAGTTTGAAGTTGTCATGAACTACATTATCAAAGGCCTTGTAGACGACTAGGTAAACTGACAATGAAGTCCTGGTCCACTGCAGGTAAAATTCTCATTGATATCCTGAGTTTAGGAATTTGTCCTGGACTAACCATTTCTAAATGCTTTCCTGTATTTTGCCACCACTGTCTTGTTCCATATGTGTATTTCACTCAAGGCAGAAAGGCTCATGAGCAGGGGGAGTGAAAGGAAGGAGCATCTGCTTATGGGAAACTCTCCTACACTGCCAGTAACAATAATAACAGCAGTGGCAACAATAATGATAATTTTTGCAATCATAGTGATGACTAAGAGCTTTAGCTGGAAACTTGGATGATACTGAGCCTCTATAAGGCAGGTCTTGTACAAACAAAATTGAAAGATAAACGTCCCCAAGATTGTTGTTTTAAGATATGTGATACAGTACCTTGGAATAAAGATGAGAAATGCATTTTAGTGTATACGTTCTATGACTACTTATTAAAAAAAAATATTGATTTTGTTGCCTGTTAAGTTCTCTAAATTTGAAAGGAGTGCATTTACTTTGATCTATTAATCACATAATTTGACACACACAAATTATATAGTTGTAAGTCAATGCATTATAATTTTTCTCCTGGGAGAGTAGGAAATATGTTTTATATATATTATAATAAGTCACACATTATGTCTCTAAGTATGTTCTAACATACAGCAATACTTTCTTTAGTACACTAGATCTTCTTATTCCTTCTTTTTTGTGGGATAGCAGATGAACCGAGATGACCTCATGCTACAGCTTTGCTTCTCTGGAAGAATGAAGCTGTCAACAACATAGGAAAATACTCACAACCACAGGAAGCAAAATGTTCACAGGAGCTGGACTAAGACAGTGGAGCTTGTTGCCAGACAAAATAAGAATGACCAGCACGTGTGCCACAGTAAGCACTCAATGCAAGAACCCAGTTATTCAACCTAGCTTTCCCATGGTAGGTGTTTCAAGCATCCTTAAACTAAATGCTCTTCTTGTTGAAGGACTATGAAAAGCTCAAATATATGTAGAGGCTGAAAAAGATTGCAAGCTCACACATAATTTCCCTGGAAAATGGCTAGACATTACAGTGACAGTCTGATACAATCCTGGATAAATAGACTGTTACTAAAATAATAAATAAAGCAAATTATCTTTTCCTGTCTGAAGGACTGGCAGCATTACGAAACATTTATAAAGCTATGTAAGATCTCACAAGCCCAGTACAATCCATTTATCCATATTTCTTATTGAATCTCCAGAAAATATCAATCAAATGGGCAGTAAATGACATGTATGTACTGTCTGTAGTAAGTTCTAGTTGTTCCCTCAAAAAAGTTGCTGTGTGCTTGATACTAGAAAGTGGAATAGAACTAAATCTTCCCAAGAGAATATCAGTGATTTTGCTTAAAGTAGTCTAAACGTGGAAGTGTCTGATTTCAGTCATTCTGTCTAGTGTGAAAGGCAGATACATAAGCTACAAGACTTGTATGGTATTTGGATATTAGTGCAAGGTTGGTCTAACTCCTTTTTTTCTGAGTCACATACCAAAATCTTCATGTGATTAAAAGCCACAGAAGAAGCATACCATGTACAGAAGGGAATGGGAGGTCCTGGAGTGATTCACAGACAGTAGCTGACAACCGGTCCCAGAGGATCCATTAATTTGTGGTGGAGCAGGTCTAGCTCATGCCAGCTGTGTTGCTGGATCCCCAAGCAGCCCATTGATTTTGGCCTCTGCAGCTGCTGCTGGCTCATTTCCTTCCGTGGCCAGACATTTGAATTCCTTGTCCTTTTTTGCCAGCACAGTCTTCTGACTGGCCTTGTGATTTAGCTGTCAACTTGGGCCAGTACTTAACCATTTGTGCAGGGCCCTGCTTTGGTGTGTAAGCAGTTCAAGAAGGGTGTAGGCTGCTGCTGTGCAACTGATGAACCTGTTAGGAACCCTGCAGCAAAACAGAATGGTAATGTACTTCAGACTGTGAGGAAAAAAATAAGTATTCCTGTCATACAAATGAACAAATTGGGATTTTGTTGTGACCTTGCAAGAACATAACCAGCATTGCACAGATCAATTTGCTTAAGACCAAAATAAGCTGGCAGGAAACCCTGGGAAGCCATTCCTAATGCATGCAAAGCAGAACAAGCCCCAGCAACTGAAGTACTTGAAGGCACATGGTGCATAAATCGACAGTGGTGTAGACCTGTGGATGAAGAAGAAATCCAAGGCAGAAAAAAATCAACTTTGACAGAAAACTGTATCAAGGCATAACTTTAAAATAAGTCATGTCTCAGTTTTTAGCTTATATACATATATATACACACACCTTTTTTTTTTTTTTTTAATAGGGACACTAATCTAAGTACCTTTGAGGACTGAAAAAATGCTCAGTGGTAAAATAACCAGACAGGCAGTCTCCAACTGCTGGCTGTACTTGAAATATGAAATCTTCAAAAGCTGTAGTGATGTGAGGCAGTACAAAATATCAACAGAAAAACAAAAGTGGGTGAGTAGACACGGTGTGTTTTCCAATTTGCTGGCCAACAGCATACCTGAAGACAGATCCCTTGTGAACAGGAGTGTTTTGCCTGCCTACTTTCAGAAGTGGTATAAGGGCCCATGCTTTCTTCACACAAGTAAGGTGAAATAGAGCTTGAAACAGTTCCTGTCATTTGAATCCTGCAGAAAGAGTGCAAGACAGCAAGAGCTTGAAATCTGGAGACCATTAGGTGCTGGATAAGCACAGCACAAACAGCTGCTAATGGCACAATTATCACTCGCAGTCACAGAAGATAATTCCTTGCTTACCTTTTAAGAGCCAACACTGTGTGTTCATCACCCCCCCTCCAAAAAAAAAATAAAAAATCCATCCCTTCAGACCTGTGCTATAAAAACTCCAGTGTGCTTGAGCAAACGGTGAACTAAAGACGTATTTAATAGCTGGGGACAAGGTTTCAGCTCATAAGACTCCCTGTAATTGCAAGGTCAGAGGAGAGAGAGTGGGTTTTGACAGCAGCGATTTCTGAAACATCTTATACAAACCAGAAACATTTAAAGAGTGTAAGATAAAGAGAACAAAGACATCACCCAGCTGCGCACACACAAAAAGTGTTTCTACCTAATTCAGACCTTTAAGTACAATACTTTAGAACTATTAAACTGCACAATGAAGCAAAAAGTAAATGTGAGGCAAAATTCAATGAAAGGGAGAAACTTTCCTGAGTATTAGCTATATAATGGGACGTTAAAAATACTGTTATATCTTCCAAATCTTTCATAATTACCAGAATGCAAGCAACTATTTTTAAAGAAGAGTTTATTCAAAGCTAAAATAATAACAATAATAATTAAAAAACCAGCATGTGTCAGGCTCCAAATCTCCATATTATCTATTGATGTTTGAAGTACAGTATTTTTATTTTAATGGCATTTTCAGTTAATGTATTTGTGATGAGTTGAAGGGATAGCAATAACAGGGATTTGTAGAACCGTGACAGTGGTAAGGGTTTTTCTGTGAGAACAAGGTGATAGAGATTTCTAATCAAGTTCATGCGGACTAAATTGATGTGACAAGGTTTTTCACTTTGTATGTTCTAGGTCATATCTATCCTACTTCTAAAAGGTGTAATTCCAGAAGAGTTGTAAAAAATTAGTTTTGCTCTGGTCACTGTGGCAATAGCAGAGAAACTGGGCCATCCAGCATGTATAAAGTACATGGCCCTGTTTCTTTGTTAGATATCAGTTTGTAATTAGGATTCCTTGCATTATACCAACTTTAAATGGATTAAATAGCTGATAGAAGTGGTGAATCTGCTACTCTATGTTAATATGTTTACTATTTAGCCATTGACTTTTGGGGAGGGTAACTTATCAATTACAGTGGAGCTTTATTTAAAGACTTTTATAAAGCTGGTGGATAGATCCCTTCTCAATGTTTTATTGTAATGTAATATTTGCTGCAATAAACTATGCCCTCAATTAGACTTGAGCAACTCCATTAACTTTAATTATATCATGGTTGTAACTGAGAGTATAATTTGGCCCTCTGGGAACAGAATATACAATTAAAGCTCCACAGGGCAGAACAGACAGAAGAAATTTGCTCTGTCAGAAAAATTATAGGTTGGTTAAGTTATTCTCTCCAACTTAACAAATCCTATTAATTATGTAGTTGCAGTATGTAGTTTCCAGTATATGGTAGCTGGTAGAACAAATAGTGTTCTCTTGCTATCTTTCAGGTGAACAGAGATCAGCAGTTAAAGCACTTGGGCACTGACGTTTTGCTCAGGAAGCAAGAGAGCAGAAGCTGAGTAAACAGGATGAGTGCATTTGCAGCAACTGGCTGTGTGCTCTACAGAAACTGGCAAGCACAGTTCGGGACCAAGCAGAGGATGCAAAGGGCTCAGAATCAAGGGACTTAATACTATAGCAACAAGCTGATATGTTGCAGAAGGTAAAGCAAATAAAGAGCTGTAGGCAGATCCCTGTGATAAGAATGAGCTAGTTTTTCATCCCAACTGTTGTAGTAGAAAGCAAAAAGTTGACAGTGTTATTAAGCTCTACTGATAGCCCATTAAACTCCTTTAAAAATATGACTGAGAAAAATTAGCTTAGATCATAAGAATAAGAAAGAAGAATTTCTGTCTTGCATTTTTTATTTCCAGAGAGAGATGACAGAGCAAACTTTTACCACCATGGTATGCAGGGTTATTGTCATAATTGCTTTTGGTTCATCTTCCTAAGATAAATGTGTTGGTTTGTCAAAATTCATGTCTGGTGGATTTCAAGGGCTTGAAAATCATTTAGGGCCACTAAGAGCTTAGGCTGTGTTAAACCCCAAATGGCTGTGCCCAGGAGACATCGGAGCCCATAGTGTTCCTACAAACTCGACACTTGAGTTTCATAATGCCTTCTATGGCAACCTCAGTTCAGTTTCATTCCAAGTGCCCCCATGTTCCAGCAGCTTTCACATCAGGAAATTCCTCAAGGAAGGAACTTTGGGTTGTGTCTCATTTTCAACACCTGACACCGGCAACTGTGCGAGTCCACACAGTTGCCCTCATTCTTCATTTCCACACTTTATGCTAAGATTCCACTGCCATGCATTTTCAAAGCAACATGATAAAGAATTCCCTTTTGTACCCATATACAGCAGTCAGAGTACTTTGGGAGCAAGATGCTTTCAGTGTTGGTAGCTAACTGCTGCACTGAAAGCTAGTAAGTTTCCATACTGGAGCAGTCTGTGTGTATCTATTTCCCTTGACTTTCAGTCTCACCTCAGATCAGTTCCAAGTTTAGCTGAAGCCCTGCAAAAATGAGCAGCAAAGCTCAGCTCCCTGTGCCGTCAGGTTTTCAGTCTTTTCTGACTCAGATGTACTATCCCACTTGCATTTAAAACATGAACTTGGGGGTTTCTGAAGTATCAGATTGCTTGTAAGCTTATTTAGATAATAGAATCGTAGAACAGTTTGGGTTGGAGGGCACCAAACACCCTGCATGGGCAGGAACACCTCCCACTAGACCAGGTTGCTCCAAGGCCTATCCAACCTGGCCTTCAACACTTCCAGTGATGGGGCAACCACAACTTCTCTGGGCAGCCTGTGCCAGTGTCTCACCACCCACACAGTAAAGAATTTCTTCCTGATGTCTAATCTAAATTTGCCCTCTTCCAGTTTAAAACTGTTAACTCTTGTCCTATCACTCCACACCCTTGCAAAAAGTTACTTCCTGGCTTTTCTGGAGCCCCTTCAGGCACTAGAAGTTGCTTGAAGGTCTTCACCAGAACTGTGTGAAAATAGCACCATGCTAAATAAACACCGAGGAAATCCAGGGGTTTTTTTTGCCAGAATAAGATCCAATTTATTTCTCTTTTCTCTCCATTATTCTTCCATTTTTTTAAATTGTAGTTAATGCATAAAGAAGAGATACAGAAGGCATATTCCACATCCTATTCATTTTTTTACATTCTTACTAGAATATCTAAGTATCGTGTCACTACTAACTTCCTTTGTTTTCTTACAGTTTACTTACTATTAACTATATAACTGGAATAGTAAACATTTATACTTCTCATAACTTTGTAGTGAAAGTCCCAACTGCTTCTTGCGGCCATTTTTATCTTGTTTTTATAGGCAACTCTTGCTTCTGAATTTTATATGCTTTCATTCTCATAGTACTTTGATACAAGGGCAAATACCCACTCATTTCAGAAGACCTGTTGTTTAAACGCTTTGCTGTCTTAGATTTTTGGTACTCTGTACGATATTGAGAAACTGTGCTTCCTAATTCTGCAGCTGGTTTCATCAGGACTGTTTTCTGTGTCATTCCCTTAGACGGGAAACAGCACTGCAACCTGTGGTGAGGACTAACATAATGTAGTTGTGCACTGGGGAAGAACAAGAGAAGTAGAAAATGTTTTGAATATGCCTCCTTCTAATTGCAGTTTATACCCTCTAGTTCATGTGTTGAAAGACAGACTTCTTTATGCTACTACTAGTTTTGTGAGAATGCTGACTACTCCAAGCTGAAGTGGGAAACTGAAAAAACCCACAAACCTAGTAACTGAGATCAGCATGCTTAATAGCATTTGGTGGATGGGATTCTCCACCATCTTGTGTGCTTTCTGTGTAAAGTGCTGTGAAAATGGAAGGGGTTGTATTCCCTCAGTATAGGCGACTATCCAAGCTGAAAACACTGGCAAGTTGCAGTCTGTAATGTTACTTGCATCGTGAAATAATCTATAGCTGGGGATGTTTGGGTACACAGGAACCTTTCCCCAGCCTTGCAGGAAACAAACACACCATGGTTACAATGAGCAAATGCTGAATGCTGCTTGCACAGCACTGCTTGTGAAAGAGTAATGTTCAAACACAGGAGTAGGCAAGTGAATGTGATATCTTTGTTATTTTCAAGATGCTTTCTTGGACTGGGCACAGCCTTACAGAGCCACGTCAAGGAACATATAACAGGAAATGTCGCTGACAGTGTCACGTGACCTTGTGATTCTTGCTGTCTTTATTGTGAGCTTTGCTGATTTTTAAGTCCCTGGCTAGATGTTCAATAATCAATACTAGATGTTCAGTAGCCAGTGCTAGCCTGCTTATATGTAAGATTTTTGGGAAAGGGAATCATAATCATGACTTTAAGTATAAAAGCCCAACCAACCATAATCCAAAAAACCAAAGCCAAATCCTGTCCTTCCTAAAAATAGACTATTGAATGTGATCCTTTCAAACAGTGTTAGAAATAATTTCTCTTTCTGAATGTTCAAAATTTTTGCTCTTTTCAAATATAATGAGATAAGCTCCCATGAAAGTGAATACTGTTTCTTATGCTTGGATAGGTCTCTTTGTTATTTTTTTCATGATTTTTTGTCTACTTTAATGGTATACTTGCAATAGTGTTGTGCATATTCCTCAACATGGGTGGGGAGTCAGATAGCCAATTACTTAAATGAAACAACGGTTGAATTAGTAGGTTAGATGAAAACCAGATTATCATAATATATAAATTACATGACCACATCAGAATGCGTGACACTGAATGGCTGTTTGGATTTGCTATCAGGTTCTGAGACATTTTGTGTAAAACGCTGATTTCTGCTTGGCTGCTCACCACAATGCTTGCAGAAAGGGCAAGGAGAGGAACAGCAAGTACTCCCCTGTTCAGAGCACTACATTTCTAATCTTATGGGCTTTTCTTGGATGTGACACCTAGAGTAGAGCAGATTACATTACCAGCTAATGATCTGCAGAATGATATGCAGTGCTTCTTTGGCCACTTTCCTTTCTGATGCTTAACAACCCTATATGCAAAACTGGGATAAGAATTTAACCTACTCTTCACCATCCATCAAAACATCCTGAAGTGTATGATGAGGGGGAAAATTTGACAGGGGAAAAAAGGAAATCAGTAGTAATTGTAGGCAAGCCGGGTGCAAGCTGGCTGTCTAAATGCATGCAACTCATGCGTAAGTGGGCATAAAAGCTTCCCTACAGGCATATTGCGTGGTCAGATCTTCACCCCAATTATATGGCTTGGAATCAGAAATGTCTCCACTTTATTGGTTTAATTTACTCCAGATTCATGCAAATGTAACTGAGATAAAATAATTAATGATAGACTGTCAGGATCTTTATTTTTTCATTGCAGTCAGGAGCCAAGACATAGGTTGGCTCATAAATGAGACTGTGCTAGTAATTTGTGCTGGTTAATAGCAATGAAAGGGCTCTGTGCTTATGTATTTAACTAGCTCATTACTAAAAGAGCTCTTTCAGTGGTGTGGCTGTACCTAGAAATATGGTTTAATTTCTCAGTGCCTCCTTCAAACTGCAACTTACGGCAATTTTTTCCTTCTAACAAAAACTTTGTAGTTGCATGGGATATGTGTGTTTGCTGCCTTGCTGCTCACTGGTATTTAGCCTGTCACAGGAAGATGGTATTTACCAGATTGTTACAGCTTAAAGGCTTTGTCTAGTTGCAGGGGCAAATATGATCTGTATTAAACCTTGAGACTGTGTTTGCTAATTATTTATCTCCTGGAAATCATGTTGACGGGCAGGTGGCATATGCTTGACTCTCACCATGACATGGATCCTGGACACAGCTAAGTTGGGATACATGTGGGACTGGGAGATGCTGAGTGATGCCTGGTTCTATACTTAAGACACAGTCTTAAGACCTTCAGGGACTTCAGTTGCTGATATCTGGCTTGTGATACTGCTCTTGGCCTACAAAGTCTATTTTTGCTTTTGCCCTGTTTAGCAGTTCTCCAGGAGTCCTGTGTCCTGCTCATATGCTATAATTCTTTTGACTTGCTAATTCAGACCAGCTGATATAGAGGAATTTTTTGAGTATAGCATTGTAGAGGTGTCAGCTGCTGTTCATTGTATTCAATTTCATCATCAAGTATCTACGGATACTTGTCTGATTTTCATTCTCTTGTAATATGTAAAAGCATAAGATCCTTGTTGGATCAGATCAGTGGTCCATCTAGATGTGTGACAGTGGAGAACGAAATGCTGTTTGGGAGGGTCATGTGAGCCTTATCTAGGATCCTAGAATCCTAGAAATTTGACATCCACTCTGTAAAAAAATATTTCCTTCATTTAGTTGTGAACTGACCTCTTGCTAGTTTCAGTGAGTGGCCAGCTGCTATAAGGACTGCAGGATTTGGTCAGTAACAGTTTTACATTCAGTTTATCCTTCATGAACTTGCAAAAGTTGATCATGTTCCTTTCCAGCCAGACACAGTCTTTTGAACCTCTTATAAAGCAGCTGCTCCATACCCTCCTTCACATTAGGAGCTCTTTCTGGCTTTAACTCCCCCATGCCCTTGCAATTCAGTTACTCAAAAGATGGAGGTATTGCCCTTTTTCATAACAGGTAAGCAGCATATCTCTTCAATTGGGGTGATGTTTCTTGTATTTGGTAGCATAATTTACCGTTATTTGCTAATAAGTGTCTTGTTTTTTTTTTCTTCCTAGGACAGAGTATTTTATAGATTGAAATTTGACTGTAGAGGCGTCACAGTATGAGCAGATGGTGTTTGGGATATGCCCTTCCAGTCTTACATTCTATGGAATTTGGTTTCTTAATTTTGCGTAACTGTGTATTTCAGCAATTTATTTGGAGTCTGAGCACTCATCAGATATCTCATACTACAGTCCACTTTTAGTAAAAGTGCTATTGAGCTCCACTGTTAGCAGTGTCTAGCAACTGCCTTTCTTGTCTCCTGTGTAATAGTATAGTTTTATCAGCTGTATTTCCTATGATCATCTCATTACAGACTCAACTGTTGCCTTCACTGAAAGATTTGGGAAAAGGGGAAAGGAGGTTATTTGGAAATTCAGGATCCCTGAAATGGTTGAAGTCCAGAGCCTGCATAAAGTTCTTCTCTGAGATGCTTTGCCTGTCTAGTTGTGACAATTTTGTCTTTCCTCGTAAGTATCTCTAAATAGACCTCTGCAGCATGTTTTGTACATCAGACTTTGTCTGCAGCACTGACTTGTCTGTCTTTTACATAGAACTGGAAACTTCAGGTAGACTTATTGCCACATGAACTCAGGCTGATTTTTACAAGCTTCTTACTTATTCTTCAACCCTGCAGCTTTCTACTCCTCTCTCTAGGCAGTCACTTGCTTGATTATTTAGTTAGATGAGACATTTGTTTTATTATGATTTCTTCTTTTGGACCAGAGGCAGCATGGAGCAGCAAGGCAAAACAGCTTGTTACAATTTGACTATTTTATCTCCCAAAGGAAGAAAGTGTATTCCATCATTAAAAATAACAGTACTGGACTTCTTCCAACCCAAAATATAGCAGTACTCTTGAGTTAATGTTGAAGAAAAGATAATAGAAATAGTTTTTGCAGGAACAATTTTGGTGCTACGGGCATGAGAACAGATTAAAACCCAAACATGTTTCAAAATGCAGAGCCATTTAATGCTGCAGTTATTTGGACACATTGACTGACTAGCACACAGGACACACAGCATTGCAAGAGAAGATGAAAATGCATCTTGCAGACTTGCAAAATATTGCAAGTTTAGTGCAAGTGCATTAAACTATCTCAGGAGGGATATGCAGAACCTCTAGCTAAGGTACAGAAATAAGGTTGAGGACTAAAGAACAAAGTGAAATAAAAGGGAGGGAGGGTCGGTTGGTCTGACAGGATTGGAAGAATTGGGATCCAGCACTAAAACTGAGAGTCTGGGTCTAAAGGAGGAAAAAAAAAGGAAAAATATTAAGAGAGAACATTTGTGAAATAGGAATAAAAACTTGGACTGTTCTGGAAAGGGTCGAAGGGAGTGATACATATTTAAAAGTGTCTGTATGAATGCAAGATGCATGACGACAAAAACAAAGAGACTAGAAATACACAGAGAATATTGGCATCATTAGTCTAACTGGAACAGCGAGAGGAAGCAAAAATCTGTTAGCGATAAATAGCATAAGATAATATATAGATCATACAGAAGGGAACAGATGGGAGAGAGTTTTGGAAATAAATAAAACTGAGGATTATGGGAGAGCACGTAAATTGGTTAGAAAAAATTGTGCATGGTTGGAAACTCTGCTTAACCTCAGCTCCCACCGTCTGTAAGAGTTGTTTTCCAGTTTTTGGATGAGTTTCTGGTGCATCTAAGAAGGATGGTTTGGAGAATGTTTTTCTCTGTAAAAGAAATACCTTCAAAAAGCTACAGCCATCCTCACAAGTGCAGTGGTATTTCTAATCTGGCGATCCTGTCCTTTTTGTCTGCTGAACTGCCTGGGGACTGGTGGCATCCCCAGTTTATTAGAGCAGCTTTATCACAGGGCAGGTTAGTGACTCATAAACAGCAAACCACTAACTCTGCTGAAGTACCTGGTGAGGAACACACGCAGGGAAATCCTGTGGGCCATCCTGCATCATGAGAGTGAGTCCAGCTTAGGGAGCTGAAGACGGAAGAAAGGATGTGAGGGGTTTTACTATGGTGTTTCTATTGTGCTTTTTCTGTATGCTGGGGCCATACTTCTATGATAATATTTCAGAACTAAAATGGGCTGTTTCTCATGTAGTTAGTTTTTTAGAAAATACTGAGTCAAGCATTCAGAAAAACACTGAAAATTGCTTGGAAAAAACCCCATGAATCAATCCATGAAAATGCAGTCACATCTAATTGTAAGGAACTTTATATTTTTAAAAGGAAGTTTAAAGTTGATAAGCATACCTGAGTGACTGCTGAGCTCCATTGAACTCTCCCCATTTCGAGGTAAAGTTACTCAGGGTAAAAATTTTCATTGAATCAGATATTTAAAGTGGAAAGGGGTGAAAGCTGCAGACAACTTTCATAGAGCATTTGTTACCTTGTGTGGAGCACAGTGCAATGCATTTCTAGACACAGTTATAAGTCTGAACTCTCCATCTGGACCTTAGTTCCCCATTCCAACCGTAACCCCCCTAATCCTGTCCATTACCTGCTTCCCTACACATTTATGGTGCAGCTGAGTTCATCCCAGGTGCATGGGAGGAATGGGCTAGCAGTGTCACTGCTGGGAGGGATGTGGTTCCACCTGCCTTGGCAGGCTGCTGCTGGCAGAGCTGATCCCTTCACCCATTTCCATGCCTGGCTGCAGCCTCACTGAGGCATGGTGGACCTCCACACTAGCCCCAGAGGAATGGAAGCTTGAGGCCAAGCACAGGCTGTGAGTGCCAAGGATGCAGCAGGAGCAGAATTTGGTGTTTGCTGACTGAAAGGCCAAGGTTCATGTCAGGGCTTATTATACAATGCCAGGATATCAGCCTTGGGTTCAGAAGCAGGAAGGACACACTGATCTTGTACTGTGCTCTGAGGGCTTGTCTTCATGGGTCATCATAGTATTCTTCACTGTAAGGGTGGTGAGACACTGATGCAGTTTGCACTATGCCTGGAAGTGTTCAAAGTCAGGTTGGGTGGGGCTTGGAGCAACCTGGTCTACTAGTGGGAAGTGTTGCTGCCCTTGCAGGGGGGCTGGAACTAGATGATCTTTGAGGTCCCTTTCAACACAAATTGTTCTGTGGTTCTATGATCATCACTCGTACACAGACCTTGCCACTCTTTTTTCCCCCTCCCCCACCCCTGCCCCTTGTTGTGGCCTTTTTTCATCATCTTCCCACCCAATTTTTTAGTATATGCAGTTCTGCTGTTTCTGCATTATACCCTCTCACTCACTTTATCCAATTGAATACCTGAACTTTGACACTGTGCAGAACTTCACAGAGTGCTCCAGGTGTGGCCTCACTAGTGCAGAGTACAGGGGCACAATCACCTCTCTACTTTGGCTAGTCACACTATTGCTGATGCAGGCCAGGATGCCATTGGCCTTCTTGGCCACCTGGGCACACTGCTGGCCTGTGTTAAGTGGGCTGACAACCAGCACCCCCTGGTTCTTCTCCCCGTGGAGCTTTCCAACCACTCATCCCCAAGCCTGTAGCTTTGCATGGGGTTTCATGCCTGTGGCTTTGCATCCTTAGTTGGGCAGTGCAGTTTTACTTTGTTTCTGAAGTTGCTGATGTTTCTGCAAGTTCAGAGGTTAATGTAATGCATGGTATTTATGTGGTATTTTCCTCAGTGTATTGAAGAATGAGTGCACATAACACAAATCTTTAAAAAAATTCCAACTTTCTGTGTTTTGCCAAGGCTGCAACAATCATTATAGCCTTACCCCTTTTTATTTTCAGTAGTGAAACAGGCATAGTTGTGGTAGTTGCTATGTCCCCTTACCAGGATAAATGACAAACAGTGTTCTCATCCCTTTCTCTTTTTTTTTTTTTTTTTTTCCTCCTTTGGAGGAGCCATATTTAGCAAATTGTTTGAGCATTACAACTCAAATAAGGTTTTACCTTTTATAGGTTTGAGCTTGTCTAGTTAGGCATGCTATTTTCTGGTGGATTTCAGCTGCTAGAGAATGTTTCAGGCTCTAAACATAACAAAACAAAGACGTATTTTCTATATCTTGAGAATACTGTAACTCTCCAACAATCTTAAAATAATTGTTGCACCTCATATTTTCAAGTAACTGGCAGGAACAGTAATCTTCTACAGCTTAGTACACTCTATTAAAAATGAGTAATATATATATTGATCATAATGCTTCTCTTAGCTGATGAGGCATCTCTTGGGGATGAAACCACAGTACCATATGGCTTTAATGTACTCGATATAGTTCTCCAAATAACCACTATAAATTATATTTCAGAATTATGCTGGACAGCAATAGAGTTAGTCTTCCAAACTGTCAATAATATATCATGACTGTAGGTAAGAAATTGATTATGCACAGGATGCAGTATTTAAATGATTAACAGCTAACCAATCCGTTTTGTAGCTGTGGTTTGTGAGACTTTGAATTGCACTAATTTTAACTTTAACATCCCATGATAAAATGGGTGACTAATGCACCCAGCTAATTAAAACTGATACAGTAAGCAGAATGCATCATTCCTCTAGCAATGTAGCTAATGCAATACAATTTCCTCAGAAAGAATGAGAACCAGCATCTTATTGCAATTTTAAATGTAAATTTTAAATGGAAACATTCTTCTGTATATGAAAGTAGTTTACTGTCCAATTCTGGCAAAGGGTGATGTAATAAATAGCTGAATTTAAATTTAAGGCAAAACTAAAGGCATGGTTTCATTTGCCAGGACTGTATTGTATATTTTTCCCTCAAATGTTTATTTGTCAACAAGTTAAATCATTAATACAAATCAGCTTCAATCCCAGTCTGGAACAAAACCCATTCCATGAAATAAGCAGTATCACCTGTTAAACACTAACAGCAATGTTGTTGTTTCTGACATTACCAGCTGGCAGAAAACATGATGGCCTTTTAAAAATCTAAACCTGGAGGGAATAATTGAGAGTCTTAGTAATCAAGTTTAGAATACATACAATATCTGGACCAAGGATCTGTTCCTGGCAACACTGACTCCGCCCTTCCTCCTTCAAAAGGTAGGGAAACTGGATAATATGAAAGCATCTTCTCTGCTCTGCCTCATGATTAAAGATCCCATGGCATTTTCTTAGGGTAGAAGTTCAGCATTTGGATGAATATCCTGCTGGCCGAAGTCCTCTCTCCTTTCACCTTTTTTAACAGTGCTCTTTGTGCAGATTTTCAGTATGGCTGAAGTTGATACTGCATAGGTGCTGCATTCCAGAGCTGGCCTGACAACAAAAATTCTGGTTTGGGGATAAAAATAAATAAATAAAAAAGATGGAGCTTATGTGTAAGAATTTTTTTCCTTCCAGGAATGTCATGGAGACCTTTGCAGTTTTTCACAGAAAGTGAAAGAGGCACTGTTTTATCATAATCATTAGCCCAAATTAGGAATGTAATAGAAGGTATTTGAAGCTGGGTTTTCACAAGGTAGGTAGCCACTGCAATATGCAGTCAACTGTGCTCAGCTTTCCTCTTCAGGCTCATTTTTGTTTAAGCAACTATTTGGGCGATCAGAGAGAGAAAGTGTAATCAGTAAAGTTATGTTTCAAACATTATAAACACTGTCAATTATCACTTTCTCACAGGTGTAGGAGTCAGCTGTGACTGCTGTTGGGACGGTGCGCCATGAAGATTTGCGGAGCTCCAAATAACAAGGTCTCCAAGGTCTCAGTAAGTTGCAAAGATCATCTAATTGCATATAGATTTAAGAGGCAGATCAAGACACAGTCAAATTGGATTAAAGCTTGCTGCTGTCATCTTGATAGGGGGGTTATCACTATGTCTTAACAGAGATTTTATTTGGAGCTGTAGGTGATGAGCAAGGAGGACTGTCAGTCTCTGCCATAAATGTTTGAGCAGAAGATGATTGTGGGTTTTCTTCTACCATTGGTCCCTTGTCTTAGTGGAGTTTGCAAAGATGGAAGCAATGCTACCAAATGCAGGATTTCAAGATGCGTGTCCAACTTCTGCTTTTCAAATATTTTTACAAGTATAGTACACAATCCTTGCATAAGGCCGTTGTATTATTTAAGAACTATGGCGTAATACATGACCATCGTTAAACTTGGGTATAAAGTTGGGATTTTTTCCCTTCTTATTGCCATCCTGTTGCACCTTTGTTTTCTACAGTGTATTTGGTACTATAGTAGTGAAGAGTAGAAGCCCTCTAATGGTACTGTCAGTGATTTCAGTGTTTCTGCCAATTTCTGGAATACTGAGACAGGTATTGATGGCTTATTGCTATTCTGCAGTACATCTCAGAATTGTACCTTGGGATGGAGAGGAAAACCTGGTCTAGTAAATCCATGAAGGGAATATAAGTTTTCCCCACCCCCCAAAATTTTATACTCCTAACATGATGTAAACCAAACATACATATATTCATTTTCTGGCTCTTGCTTATGGCAGCTATTTAAAATATTAGATGATGCTTTAGACATCCATATGTCTATGTGTTGGGTGGTAGAATTTCATTAGCACAGAAATACAATGCTAAAAATAAATTACCCTAATTCTACACATGGTCACAATCAGTACTCTCCAACTTTGCCTTCTCTAATGTTGAAGTACTTGTTGCAGCATGGAATTTGAAGTGAGTTTATAGTGTATAAATGTCATGCATTTGATGCTATGATCTGTGCTAGCTACCCTCATGGATAGTTTACTGCATCTCCCTCCTGATATATCAAACAGATTGTGGAAGATATGAGACATTCAAGACTTGCTTGGCAAACCCTTGAAAAATTGCAAGTTTTACTAGTTTAATAGTGTGCAGACCTCTGTCTCCTCACCAAAAAATCAATATTTTACAACATCCGGGATTCATGAGAGCACACATATTTTCCCAAAAGCTGTTGAATTACAGGTTACTTCTTTGATTTGGAGACCAGACATGAAGAACAGAACAAGATCCAAATGGCACAAAACTAAGTTGCAAGAAGTAAACATTGGCAGTCATCACTTTTTCATAGGTGTGACAGTCAACTGTGCCTGCTGTCAGGAAGATGTGCCTCAAAGTTTTGTTGAGCTTGTTCAAGTAACAGTTCATCGTCTCAGCAAGTTGGAATAGAGATCTTTCTGCATAGATGTAAGGAAGCAGAGGAAGAATCAGGTATGTTCACTGGAGTCAATTTGGAGTAAAGCACAGTTCTGTTGCTTCTGTGTGTTCTGTCTTAGTGGGAAGTGCCCAACCACTTGTGGGAGCTGTTCTGTTCTCTGCCACATTCTGGTTATATTGTATTCATTTCTGTTCACTTCCTTTGCCAGGTCACCTGATCAGTAAGGCTGTCAGAATCCCAGGACTCACAAACTCTGTGTATTGGCCAGTTTTGTACATAGCATGTCACGCAGTCCTTATCTCCCACCCTCTGCACTCCTTCTGGCCTGTATTTCTCCCTTTTCCTTTCCATGGCAGCCAGGACAGCAAGGTCAGGCAGATGATGCACCATAAGTTTTCCCCTAGTATGAAGTCAGGAGATTCTTTTGGCTAGATATTAATCACCATACGTTATCATAGCCAAAGGAATCGTCCTTCTCTCACTCTGAGTGCTCCTAAAAAGTTCATTTTGTCCCACAGTAACAGCAATCTGAAGGAACTATTAAGCAGCAAATGCACAAAACCAATCTGAATGATGCCATCCCAGGGATTCCTGGTGTGTTCTGGCTCCTCCAAGTCTGGCTGATAAAGCTTACAGTCCAGACTGTCTCTGTGCTTTTGCAGTGCGAAGCACACTTTTAGGACTAATAAAGGATGAGCAAATGAATAATCCATGTTTTGCAGTTATATAAAGGACAAACATACTGAGTATAATAATATCGATAGTATTTGGTAGGCAAATCCAAATTCTCTCACCCCTTTTTCTCTTCATGTATCTCCCATTTTGCCTGAGGGTACTACTCATTGCCTCTTCTGTGCAGGAACATCTACTAATCTAATAAAATATACTGGTAATAAGCATTACACTTTGCACCAGAGATATGAATCTACTTACTTAACACCCATGTCATAGGAGTCAGTTGCCTGTAGTTTTCTGAAGAGTGTCAAAAAGCTTATTTGGTATTCTTGACTTTGGTACAAAGTTTTAGGTACCTTTTACATTTTCTTAATCTCTCTTTCTCCTTAATTAATTTGTAACTTTCTCAGCCTCATCTCAGTGAACTTCCTGAGTTGCTGGCATTAACAGTAATTGTCATTACATTGAAGTAGGGTGTGAATACACAAAATTTTTCAAGTGTGAACAAAATGGGGCAAAGTTTGAACAGGGTTTTTCAGAATTGTATTGCACAGGATTTTTTCCCTAGCTACTTTTTTTTAACATCACATGTCAAATTCAGAAAGTATGATTTGTGCCTGTAAATTACAACAGGGCCCTGGGCACTCAGATCAAACTTTTCTTGTATGAGCAGGTGATTGACCACATGAATTCCCTTCTAGTTTAAATTACTCTATGACTCTAAGAATCACAAGTTATTCAGTTAGTTTCATGCAATGCAAAGACAATAGGCCACCAAATATATTTGCTTAATATGCTTTTTGTGAGTAGGAAACAAAACAAATAAAAGGTGTAACGTGAGGGTTAAAAAAATAATTTCAACTGGTGCTATCATCTCTTTTATTTGACACTAGATTGTGAGTGAAATCACCTCTTGAGTAGAACTTTTCAACTTCTGACAATAAGGCTTCATGAAAGTTGATGAGGAGGAAGTGAAAGAAAACACTGCATCTGCTTCAAAATGCCAAGATATTTGTTGTATTGTAATTATCCAGTATGAAATTTGGCTACATAAACATCATTAATTTTCCAAAAACTGCTGAAAGATATTTAATGACCACTAGGAGCTAGGATTCAAAGATTTGAGTTTCTTCTACAATCTCAGTCCTGTGCTGTTGGCATTGTGCAAGAGCCTTAGTTCAGTAGTAACTCAGACAAGGGCTACCAGTACTATTTCCTTCAGCACGTGCGCTCAGTTTTCCTTGGAGGATCTCCTATTTAAATTCAGACTTGGCTCAGCACTGCTTAACTTGGGAGGTCTGACTGACTCATAACACAAAATGATGTGGCTACAAGCCACTATATTCATTTGGTCTCCATATATTTGGATTCACCTTCTCTTAATCAAATATATTTCATTATGATTCATCAGGCACTTCAAGAACATCATCTAACAGGGAGAGCTTCTTTACTAATTTGTTGCCTATGAAATCTCCGTCTTCCTCCACTTCATCCCAAAAGTCACGAGAGTTCTTGAGTGGGTCCTGAACAATTTCAGAGAGCCAGACTGACTACAGGAAGGGTGTTATATGCACACTTTTTAAAGACTGTGGTGGAGTTGTGCCTGCAGAAGTGCTCCCTAAACAATCCCTCTGGTGACATGGTTCCGTATGAATTCTGACATGCATAAATGTCAGTTTCTTATATTAACCAATGAAGCAGGCAACACACTGTAAATGGTTGCCCATTCCTGTCAAGCATTCAAATGTGTTGGCTTCTTGAAATGAGATTTTTGCTTAGCAAGAAAAATATTAAAAATTGGTCCTTCTGTGAGTAATTTCATGAGGATCCACCTCCTGAAAGTGCCTGCTGAAGAGATGCCTTTTAGGCCATTGAACGTGTGCACTCCATTAATGTCAGCACACGGAGAATAGGTTAAGTACATGTAGAATTTCGTGAGTGCATCTCAAATAAGATTAGTCTGTAATATGTTGAGGTCAGTGTGAATTTTTATTTTATCCACTTAAAAAAAATACCAAAGTATAATCAGAAACAACGTTTGGGCATTTGGCTACATAGCACAAAAGGCAAAAGAGAAAAGTGTCTTCAGGAAGTTGGTTTGCTGCCCTTGTTTGTTTGTGACCCTAATTTTTCCCTAACTTCCACATTCATTTGTGGCATGATGTCCAAAGATGACAGTGATCTTCATCATTTTTTGGTGAATTTTGGATAAGGCTCCAGGCATTCTGAGGCAGATGTTGTAGTGTTTTCAGGAAGTGAAGTTTTTCCAGGAAATGTATGGAAAGGTTCACTGTTCCATCTTAAGGGAAGCTGTTCTGACATACTGTTTCCTGAACCTTTAGGAGGAGTTCGCAAGAAAATGTGATAGGAACAATCTTTCTGTTTCTAAAAAGGGAGCTGAAGACCAAGCTCACACATGTTGCTTAATTTCTAGCTGGCTTTTCTTCCCTGTGGTTATGTGCAAGAATGCTTTGGCTATGGGGAAAGTCTCTTGCTTCTTAAAATCCACTGTGACATTAATGATGAACAGTAAAGACCACTGTGCTGCACTTTGCACGCTAATCAGTCTTTGAGTTGCTTTATATCTGGTACCATATGTACACTGTGACTTGGCTGGGATGAACAACTATAACTGGCAACACTTACTCTGATTGTTCTAATAATGATCAAACGGTAACACAGTTTGACAGAAATTTTATAAACCTTCATGTCATAAAACAAAACCAGCATAAACTAGCTTGAGCAAAGAAGGTGTGTTTAAAAAAGAAAAAAATAAAAGTTAATGAAAAGCACATGAATCTACCCCTCTGTGCAATTGTTGTACTTTTTCAGTGTATGAAATACACTGCCCATGGCAAATAAATACTATAAACCTTTTGTACAGTTAGTTTGAAGATATCAAAAGAGGCTTTTTTGAAAGTTAAGCAGCAAACAGTGAATCCACTGGTGGTAGTCAGAGAAGGAATTGTCTGGCAGTATTTAAATTGCCTTTTCTCCTTTCATATCTGCAAGAACTGCCTCTTGCAAATCCTCAACCTTTTCTAGTTCGGTTTATGTTTAGAATCTCATATGTCAGCACATGCGAGTTACAACATGAAAAAAGAGAGTTTTACAAACTCAAGGGACCAGGCAGTGAGATTCGTGTCACCATTTTGCACTTAAGACAACAGGGTGTCACAGTGGAAATGTTTTAGTTGTAAAAGGAATACAGCAATTCCCCAGTCTTAATAAGTGTCTATGCACATCATAAAAAAATACAGATCATCAGAACAAGACAGTCCTAAGGGATTCAAGAAAGCTCATTTCAGGAAAATCAGAGTTGGTAGGTTAGGGTCTATGAAAGAAAACTTAGGGAAAAAGGAAACCAGGAGAGAACATGACTTAAAAAAGTGAGAGGAAGAACAAGTGGTTCTCAATATACCGGGGTCCTGTAATAATGAAAAAGTATAAGCAAAGACAGCAGAAGCTTATAAGAGCAAAATCAGGGGTCCTAACATAAGTAATCAATCAAGAAAATACGTAAAAGGTAATGGTTCTATATGTGTATCAGAAGTTAGTTAAAGGTAGTTAAAGTAAGAAAAAGAATAAAAGGACAGGTCTCATTTACTGCAGATACTTATTGAAGAAGATAATATGGGTAATAGAGTGATAAGACTTTTTTTCTTGACTTCAGCAAACAAGATTATTGTTACTCTAGGGCTAATGCAGAAATATTGATGATTGACAAGAGGTGAAGAGCCAAAATGTCAGGTAAGAAAACAGGTAATTCAGGTGTACTCTTTGAGGAAATTGAAAATAACCTATGAACACTTTTATAACACCGTCTCCCACAGCATCCTTGTAGATAAGTTGATCAAGTATGGGTTTGATGATCAGGCAGTGAGGTGGGTCAAGAACTGGTTGAAAGGAAGAAGTCAGTGTTGTAGTCAATGGGGCAGAATCTAGTTGGAGGCCTGTGACTAGTGGAGTCCCTCAGGGGTCGGTACTGGGACCGGTGTTGTTCAACATCTTCATCAACGACCTGGATGAGGGTACAGAATGTACCCTCAGCAAGTTTGCTGATGACCCCAAGCTGGGAGGAGTGGCTGACACACCAGAAGGCTGTGCTGCCATTCGGAGAGACTTAGACAGGCTGGAGACTTGGGCGGGGAAAAACCTGATGAAGTTTAACAAGGGCAAGTGTAGAGTTTTGCATTTGGGGAAGAAAAATGTCATGCACCAGTACAGGTTGGGTGCTGACCTGCTGGAGAGCAGTGTGGGTGAAAGGGATCTGGGGGTCCTGGTAGACAGGAGGATGACCATGAGCCAGCAATGTGCCCTTGTGGCTAAGAAGGCCAATGGCATCCTGGGGTGTATTAGAAAGGGTGTGGTTAGTCAGTCGAGAGAGGTTCTCCTCCCCCTCTATTCTGCATTGGTGAGGCCGCATCTGGAGTATTGTGTCCAGTTCTGGGCCCCTCAGTTCAAGAAGGACAGGGAACTGCTTGAAAGAGTCCAGCGCAGAGCCACAAAGATGCTTAAGGGAGTGGAACATCTCCCTTATGAGGAAAGGCTGAGGGAGCTGGGTCTCTTTAGTTTGGAGAAAAGGAGACTGAGGGGTGACCTCATCAATGTTTACAAATACTAAAGGGTGAGTGTCAAGAAGATGGAGTTAAGCTTTTTTCAGTGATGACCAGTGATAGGACAAGGAGTAATGGATACAAATTGGAGCATAGGAGGTTTAAGGTGAATATCAGAATTTTTTTTTTTACTGTGAGAGTGACAGAGCACTGGAACAGGCTGCCCAGAGAGGTTGTGGAGTCTCCTTCTCTGGAGACATTCAAAACCCGCCTGGATGCCTTCCTGTGTGATGTACTCTAGGTGACCCTGCTCTGGCGGGGGGGTTGGACTAGATGATCTTTCGAGGTCCCTTCCAACCCCTAGGATTCTATGATAATGTTCCAGCAACATATTTTCAGAAACAGATTAGAGAAATGACACAAAAGGCAGTCGGTACTACCTTTGACACAGCTGGTCTAGTTCCAGTAAGTTCAAGGCCACATTGATCTGAAAGTCAGTAAGGTTTTGCTAAAGGCTTTCCTAGTCTCAGTGCTTTTTAATCCTTCTGGTAATAGCTTGGAAGATAAGTTACAGAATATACTCATAAAATATAAGACTCCTAGCTAGGAGGGTAAGTTTAAATATGAAAGTGGACTTGAGAACTGGAGAAATGTTATACCATCAACATCATAGAATTCAATAAATTCAGTCCACTTGAAGTAGAACAATTAAGAGTTGACTGGCTCTGCAGAAAAAGAGCATTAGTTTAGACATTAATGCATATAATTAAGCCTTTGAACAAGCCAAAATCACAGACTGTAGGATTTCACCCACTAGATGTTTTTGAGAAGATAAGTATGTGCAATTGATGACCTCAGTACACCTCACAGTATTTCTGACCTAAGGCAAGGACTGAATGAGTCTTTGACATTTTTGTGAATCCGTGACAAGAAACATCATTTGGCACTTGCAAATGTTATGCTTACAGTTGCCAAATTATACATGCAATTTGTGTTGTGCATATGTTTATTTTTCCAACTAATGTCTATGGCAAATGCAGATTGACCTGTGTTCTCTATGAGATTTTGACTGCACAGTCACAGGTGTGTTGGCCTGTAGGTAACCACATATCAAATTACTTTAAGGGCTGTGAGCAAGATGGGCAACTATAGTTCATCTTCATGTCATAAATTACTGTGCCATGAAAGTCAAATAAAAGCTATAGGAGGTCTGCTTTGAAAACTGAGGTGGTACTTGAACTTCAAAATGAGTAGAAAAATCATTCTCTGTTGCTTTCATTTTTAGCCTTTTGTTCTTGATAATGTGTCAAGTTGCCTTTTTAATTTATGTAGGTCAGTGGCTACAGCTGATGACATTAGTTCATACTTTCTGACTTGCATTTTTATTGAGGTCTTAAGTCCAAAATCTTGAGTGGATATTGTGGGTCTGCCTTGGCATACTGTTACTGGTTGTTTATGCACCTTATTTATAAACACATGCAAAGTGGCTTCTCTTTCTAGGGGCAAGTATTTTATTTGCATCTTTTCACTGGGCTGGGGCACTGATTTCTTGCTTACATTCATATAGTGAAATGGATTCATTAATTTCAAAAATTTTTCTCAAATACCTTCCTCTTTGTCAAAACCATTAATGAATGACCAAATATTTGTCATCAGTGTCTTTCGATATTTATATAGCTGAGTAGCTATTCATGTTTATTTCCTCTAGCATAATTGTTGCAGTTATACCATTTATTCTGGTTAAATATGTTCATTCAGGGACTTCAGAATATAGTATCGTCATGTGGAAAGCTAAGGGCAAGGTATGATATCAAAATTGTAAATAAGCAAATGAAAATATGCCTTAAATGGTTTTATGTGAAGTGTCTTGAGGAAGGAGAAAGAGGCATTGATGTTAGCTAAGGCAGAGAAGCTGAATGGATCACTGGAAGAAACTTACTTAAGCCAACATTCAGCTCTGTATAACTGAAAATCCTGAGTCATGATTAGGAGAAGGTGAAAGGGAGTGGTGAGAGCAGAAAGGACAGCAAAGGGTGACCTGGGAGAGGTTGTAGGGTCAGTACAGATGTTATAAAATATGGTCAGTGTTTTGCCTAACTGGTGTTCTTAGCCTTAAATATTATGATTTGGTCAAGCAATACTCCCCAAATCAGTCACTCGATATGTCCATGCATAATTTAAGAGATTAGAGAACAATTTTTCACATTATGTGTTTTGAATGACAGTCTGTAAACACAAAAACTCAGTGCAATATTGTCAATATAGAAGAGATTTCTGGGAACAGAAATGACTCAAGGAAAGGCTACAGGAAGGTCACAACTAGTAAAAGCTATAAAAGGGTTGACGGCTAGATAAAGAGGAAAGTAAAGATACTTTGCCATTATACAAATAAACATCCCACCAGTTTTACAGTTTGGTAACTGAAATTTACCTCAGTGCTGCCCATATTGAGCTTCTGTGCAGAGTTTACTCGCATGAACACTGTTTGTCACTTTGTCACAGAACTTTTAGCACATGGCAGCATAAATGTCTGTTACAATTAATGTATCAGTTTCATGGCTTTGTCTTGCTGCTGCAAGTATACAATAAAAAAAGATACATAGAAACAAAACAATGCAAAAAAAAGCCCAGTTGAAATTCATGTGAACTTTGGGGAGAAACACAAATTCAAGCTAAACCAAATGTTTCAGTTTGCTCTGCCTCAAATAAATAAAATAACCCAGTGGGACTACATCCCTATAGCGAGACTCAAACTTTACCTGCCAGTGATTTGAGGCAGATGTAGACTCAGCTGGCTTGGCTGCAGTATGATGTGAAAGAAGCACAAGCTTTTTGGGGTTTTATAGCTGGAGTTTTGCTGAGTGCAGCTGCTCCCTCAGCATAATATTAACTCAAAACCATGTTCATTTAAAAAAAAAAAGATTCCTGGCGCATCTTTATCATGCGGGAGATCTCTTGACTATCCTGAGGGGATGTGTCTGACAATTGCTGTGGAGGATGTCATGCACTAAGATTAGTACAAACATAATGGAATCTAAAGAATAATAGCAAGGGTAAAACAGAAGACAAAATATGAAAAGTTAGCTTATCACTCTGGTGCTTTCCTTAGTAGGCACTCAGCACTCTAGCAGGGACTTTTTTCAGATCAATCAGAAGAAAATTATTAAATAACTCATCACCCCTCTTCTCTCTCTCTGTGATGGCTGCATAGTTTGTAAAGAGATTAATGATATTATTATGGCAATAGTTTTGTAGAATCATAGGATAATTGAATTTAAGGCTGCAAGGTGCCTCCTGAGATGTTTCCTGCCCCAGCAGCAATGGAGAATCAAGTATGCCTGCATTTTTTAACACATTTGTCTTAAAGGCTTCTAGTGTGGAGGGTCCACTCTCTCCCTGGGCCCAACAGATAACTTTATTTGCTCTCCCCCAGTGCATAACTTATCTTCACTGTTGAAGTTTAAGCCCATAGTTTTATGTCTATTTATTGTCATCTCTCTAAATCTCTCTTTTCAGTTTACTTCATTGATTTGAGTGCCACTGTCATCTTTGTCCTGTCTTATCTTGGTAAGTAGCTTCAGTTTCAACCTTTCCTTTCTCCCTGTCACCTGTATCCTCATCTCCTTCCCCTTGATTCTTCACCTTTTCTCATTCTTCTCACTCCTTTTCAGTCTCTCTCTGAGTGATGAACCTCTTTCCCAGTTTGGTGTTTCCATGGCAAGTGTCCAGGTGCCCCCTGAAGCAATCACAAGAAGGTCTCTTTCTTCCGTCTTTCACAGGCAATATTCTAAAATACATTCCTGTGTGATGCCTGCCTCTTTCAACAGTACAAAACTTTGATTTATGTTCAGCTTGTGATCCATGGCACTCCTAAAAATCTCTTCTTAAAAACTGGTGCTTAATCATCCTTCGTTCCGGTTTTGTGCATACCATTTTTCTGATATAAGGTATTTTGCACCTGACTTTATTTGATTCTAAGCCACTTCTGTAATTGTCTTAAGATCAAACTAAATTTTTATCCTGTTCTAACAGGCTGTCACTTCCTCCTAATTTAATATTTTCTGAATGCATAGTAAGATTTCTGGGTGGTGTATCACGATTTACTGGAAGTACAGGATTCATTCCACTGAGCTTATACTAAATGCATTGTTAGAAACTGTCTATCATGGACTGAAAAATGTTTGTAAAATGCTTTTTGAGGAGGATTTTTGGATTTAGATCAAGAGTATACTGTCTGGGATAAATAAGGACAAATTCTTATGGAGGAAGGTGCCATGGTGCATGGTTTAGGGTTTGGCGTTAGGTCAGGAATCATATGCCAGACTGTTTTGTTCCAAAGTTTTCTTGGGGCAAAGGGCCATACATTCATGCTCTACCTTAAGAGTTCTGTGATGTGAGAACTATGTTTGTAAGCTACCCACTTGTTCTGGTTTTATTTATTGAACACTGAATACAGTAGTCTCTGGCCTTATTCCACCATAATGATAAGCATGTAATAAGGTGAGAATCTGAAAAAATGTGATTTTACTGAGTCAATCATTCTGCTGAGAGAACACTGATCATTGCAAATCACAGCATGTAGTACCTTTCAAGATTGCCAAAGTCAAATATTACATGTTGCCAGACAGCAAACCTATTTTCTCTACTGCTTCTACCATTTTTTTTTAAAAAGTCTGGTATGTGTAATCTGTTTGTAACTTTAGTTACAAAACCTTAAAGTACTTTAATAATTTAAAAAAAACCCACAACATTTTAAAAGACTCCAGAACAGATCTTCTGATAGCCTTTTAGATGTCACTGTTTTAATGAAGGCAATTGATTGATTGACTCATTGATGAGTTGGTGAAGGAATCTCAGGGTGATGTGTGTGGCATTTGCAGCCTTTCCTGTTGGTTTGGTTTTTTTTTTATGCATCTGCTGCTGAATTGTATATGACTTGGAAAAAGCACTTATCTCTGGAGTGCCCTTACGCTATGCCATGCACTGGTCAGGAAAGATGCCATTTTGGGATTAACTTGCAATTAATTTTTCTATGCAAGCTTGTCTTCCTTTTGCCCTGTTCATAGTTTTTCTTCTATGGCAGTTCAGTGATATATTTTTCTATCTTAAACCAGAAAATAACCCAAACATGAGTACTAAGCTGTCTTTGATGTTTCCTAACAGTTGACTATTCTACCTATATATAGAAACACTCAGACATTTATATATTACTAGGGTACTGCATTAAAACAAACCAAATATTACACCCCTGTTACGTTTACACATTTTGTATAGGATACACATACTAGGGTGTTTTACTGAATATGTACAAGAAGGGATGGTGATAGCAATGTCAGAACAAATGTACTGCTTTAAGGATTTACAGGATACAATTCAGCTGATTTCATTCAGTCTATGATAACCTACACCATTCCCTCACATGAAACACCTCTTTAGTACTAAAATCCACACACCTGCTTTCAAAACCAGCTTCATTCACTGTTTGATTTATTGATCCATTAAGTAGGTTTTCAGACCTAACAAACAGCCCTGGAAAACCATTTCACTCCCACTTTTTCTCTGGGATGGCAAGGGTCAGTTTCTGTTGTAAGCTTTTAACTCCAATTTAGAATTAGCTGGAAATCATTAACACTCGACAGAAATTCAGAAGCAGTCTTGAAATTAGTTGGTAGTCTAACTGGGCTTATACAAGACCTCCATCCTTAAAGCAGAGGTAACTCCACCTCGACTAACAACCTTTTTTCTTACATCAGAATTATCTAACAATATTGTTGCTGTTGTAACTTAGAGATATACATATGAAGTTCAGACTACTGGTTCTTTTCAGGGGTCAAAGAAGATAAAGTAATATTGCCCCATGAAAGTCTTGTGGTGTAGTTTTACAAGGTATGCTTTTCAGAGCAGGATGTTGAAGTGTAAACAGTGATCGTGTCATACTTCACAAAATATACCTGTGGTGCAGTTCTACTGAAATGGAAAAAAAAAAAAAAGGTAAGATTAAATGACATGTATTGTTTACATATACAGTTACCCAATCTGCATGTATTAATCAGGTGTTTCAGCATAAACATAGTAGGAGGCAGCTAGATGGTCAGGTACATATTGGAGTTTTAAAATTTTCTTACATGCCCATACAAACACCAGTGGTACTTATGCTTTGGAGATGAATGATTAAGTGGGAGTCTTACCTGTCATGCTGTTAGGTTTGTTAGCATGAAAAACCACTAAACTGATGAATAATGTGGCAGATCCTCAGTAATTTACAGTTCATCTTGGTGACCCGGAGAAGGTTCTTGGCTTTTCCTAGTTAGTCATCTGAATTTTCAGTTAACAGCATTCCTTTCCAGTTCACTTTTTTTCCTCTTAGCAAGTGATTAATCTAATGTTGCTTTCTAAGTATTATGCTTACTTAATATAGTCCTGTTTTCTGTGGAATACCCTCTTTTATTGCTTATCAGTGCTTTAAAATGCATTATAACAATGAATATAATAAAGATTATTTAAATATAAAAGAAAAAAAAATCTATAGCTGAAACTAAGTTTCCCTATAACCTGAGGGACCTAGCAGACCGCTGTAATTTTAGGGCCTTAAAGGAAATTACATTCTGTTGTAAAACTGTAGTAGCTGCCACTGTTAGTAGCTGCCACCCAAAATACTCTAACAAATCTCAGCTCACTCAAGGCAACTGGAAGCAATAACAGTATTCCCAGCCACTGTTTTCCTGATTGTTCATGTGTCTGTGGGAGAGACGAGGAAAAGCGGAAAAAATCTGATGTAGGAGCTGGTAAGGGGACAGGAGACACACCTTAGTCTAACAGGGAGAACACGTCCCCAGAGAAACAGCTGATGGGAGAGCATTTTGGCTAGCAGAAGTTTGGAAAAATGTGCAAGAAAACTGTCTCTTGCTATTTTATTTTACTTGTGCTCAGGAAGAGAGCACCTTATAAATTTCTGTAAATAAATAAGGCCACAACAGAGAACACCTAACTCCCCCATCACTTTCCTTTCTTGATGGAAACTATTTACTTTTTTTGCTCATTATTTAAGTGTAAAATGTGCAGTGCTTTTCTTCCAGTTTTGCATATAGTACACAGTTTATTTGCTAGACTTTTCCTGTAGTCTAAGGGGTTGCTATCATAAACTCAGGATTGCCATGAAAGTAAATCTTACAGCAGGCAGACATTTCCTCTTGAAAGATGAAACCTGACATTATAGCAGGGCTTTTATTTTGCTGACCTGAGAATAAGTTGCTGAGAACAGAGCTTAACCTTTTCTAGTTAGGGGGAGGGGAAAAGACAGCACACACTTTGTACTACAGAGGCAAAAAACCTTATATTTTTCTTTAAAACTTCCAAAAGAAACTTTTATTTGTTGTAAAAATTCCTGTTTCCTCTGGTTAAAGTCAGCTTTTTTCACCTGCAATGAGGTGTAGCAGTAGTAAATTATACTTTGTTATTCACCATCATAATACTGAATTTTTTTGAGAGTTCTAAAATTTCTTCTTAGGAATTTGAAAATGGCTTGGAGAGATTGGAATGGATTAACCTAATTTTAAACTCAGAAGTGGTCTTGGGCTGCAGTTTGTGTCAATTTAATTGCAAGATTTATGTATAGATGGTATCTACAGACTGTTCCTTAGATGTAATGGAATAAGAATAATCTCA
The DNA here is from genome assembly GCF_020740795.1 of Apus apus. Classification (NCBI taxonomy): domain Eukaryota; kingdom Metazoa; phylum Chordata; class Aves; order Apodiformes; family Apodidae; genus Apus; species Apus apus. The sequence continues at coordinate 49,412,109 of NC_067285.1, read as the reverse complement.
TCTTTGATTGCTTTCTCCTTCCCTGTTAGTCAGCAGAGAAAGCTCAATGTGAATATTTTATTTTATGGCAGTGCTATTCTGTTTGATATGAATAGGAAAGCTATTTAAAAATAAGTATCTTTTTCTAGGACAATGAGAAGAAATGTTTCCACTACATTGTCTGTTGATTTAGGAGCAATTCAAATACTAAAAAATTTGGTTGAAATCTCTAGTTGGGCTGCCATTTATGTGATGATTCCTTAAGAGGATTGTCTGTGCTACATGTACTGGCATACATGTACTGCCATTTTAATCTGCCATGCTTTTGCCTTCAGAGAAGGATGGTGATACCTCATAGAGGTTCCCAGTAACTTGTATTTTGTAGTCTAGGTAAGAGCCCAATCCTTGGGAAAGCAAACCAACCAACTTAGCCTACATGGGACACCAGGAAGGGTTGTTTGGAAAGGAAATGATGTCATATTCTTGGGTTTTGGGTTTTTTTAAGTAAGCCAACATTTTACATGGAAAGAAGACACTGCGTGCTAATATTATTTTATGTGAAGATCCTGTTTTTATCAGTAAATGATGAGAAATATTATAAATGCTTGTAAATGCTAGTTCTCTATGCAACTTCATAGGCTGATTTGGGGTATGCAGGTTAGCTGTGAATTAAAAGTAAAATGGTGGTAGGAGTGGGAATATAATGTCCAAAGAATGTATTTTAATTCCTTATTTATTCAAATCCTACATGATAATAGGTCACAAAGCAAATCAGTATGACATCTCTCAAGAAGCAATGAATGTGTCTCCTTCAAAGGATCTCCATTTTCACGGATACATCCCCAGTTCAAAAAGTGTGCTAATTTTACAGGACATAACAAATATCTGGTGTTTGAAACCAGTAATAAATTTATATGTGTATGTGACAGTCATGAGAACTGGTTGATTGATCAATCAGGAAGCATACACATACATGAAAGTTATGTTTTCTTCCTATAAACTTTCAGTGAACATGATGAAGTTTCCATACTGGTAAGAAAGAATATGAAAGGGAAATTGTTTCTCTGACTTAGATTCTACATATGGACAATTTCTTTATAATCCTTGCTGAGATGCAACATGGGCCCAGACTATTTATTTCATCATAGAAAGACCTGAAAGAAGTGCAGTCCAAAAGGCATAGTCCTCCAAAATCTGTTCTCACAATTTGAATGAGAGCACTGAGCTTTCATGAATCCTGGGAAGCATAACTGGGACTAGAACAAAGAAAAATATAATGAAATCCTTTTTTGTGTATGGGAAAGTTTGCACAACAGAGAACATAACCCAGAAGATATCCTTTAAAAATGAATGGAATTTATGTATGGTTTGCAATATTCTGTAATAAAAAAACCCAAACAAAACATATTGGGAAAAAGCCTGAGACAATGTCTGCAAGTATTTTTGATTGAAGATACATTTTAGATTTGTTTAACTTGAATTATACTAAAATCATTCTCAGATACTATGTCTCATTAACATAACTGATTTTGAAATTTAATCACTGTGAAACTTGGAAGCAGAAAATATAGTAAGACTACATGATTGCAACTCTGAGATTGTATTTTAAGTTGCCTGTACATGAACATATTTTATAGCGTCTCAGAAATGTGTGCTGTGAATGTTCAAGACATTGAGATTACTGTAATTTTAGGGTAATTAGAAGGGTCCTTCAGTATTAATTAAGGCAACTTGTCATAATTATATGGATAAACACTTCAAAAACAATTTGTGAGAGTGGCAAAAAAAGTCCTGCTCTCTATGACTGCTTGTGGGACATGCCAAAATATTAGTGTGACACTGGAACAGTCCTGCAGTCTGCTTGGTCAAATTGCTGATATATAAAAGAAATAACCTGAGGGGGATTTAATGAAAGCAAATGGAATGACTAGTGTTCCCATGTGTTTATTTGATTTACTTTTAATAACTCAGCACATAAATAATTCAGACCCAGCTGCTCAGATTTAATATTGAGCAACAGTAGCAACTCTACAGTGTTTTCTTCCCTCCTCCCCTCACTTGAGGAAATGTTGCTGAGCACATATTCTGAGTTTACATTCCTTCTTCACTTGGTGATTCTTCAGCAATACTTTAAATCATAAATTCAAATTAGACTACCTAATACTATTTATTCTGCTTAGTCATGATTTAAAATATAATTGTATTCTAAAGGGAAACCTGATACAAATATGAAATATCTATATTTTTGAGCTTGTTTTAATTTTGGTTTATCTTTTATAAGCAAAATTAATTTAATAATTTTTTTACCACTTCTCAAAACGGTCCATCTCCTTTCCCACTTCTCACTTTGCCCTTCCCTTTCCTTTCTCTTCACCTTCCTGGTTGGTTGGTTTGTATTGTCTTCTCTTGGGAAAGGAGGAAAGGACAGGACATTACTTTTGTGTCTTCTTATTTGGCTTTTTTTCTGGTCCTATGTGAGTGCTGGCACTTTTTTTTTAGCTAAGATATGTTGCAACTGTATCTGCAGAGTGGCATAACGAATTGTATATTCTTCAGCTGCACCTTCATTACACATTTAAAATGCTACAGTTGCTCTGTGATGAACCAAAGACAGTTTCCAGACCGAGCTGAAAGAAAGTAGAAAAATTACATATAGCTGAGTAGGACTAACATACAAAACTGGTGGTTTCTGCTTTTTTAGAGCAGATCTGTGCTTTAAATAGAAGGTCAGTCCTTTTCTCAGTTTACCTGACAGTATCCAGAGTCATGGAGCAGTGATTCCTTGCATCCACATTGCTTTAGGATTAAAAACCTCTATTCCACATTTGTCTTGAAGAGACCTGGCTGGGAGAGTCCAAAGTGGAGCCAGGGAGTGAACTAAAAATTATGTGGATAAACAGAAGGTTCATTACTCAAATGAAACTTCTGGTCTTCTTTTCTTAAGCAGTAAAGATAATGATTTGTTAGGCAGTAAAGATGTGTTGTTTGATTCCTAGGCAAAGATGCCAAAGGAAAGTGGGATGAAAAAGTGCATTGCTGTGATGTGAAGTGATCTGTCTGGCATGATGCACCATCCCAAGTGGCCAAGGGAAAGGTGGATCCCTCTAAATAGTTGATACTCCCTACAAAGCAAGACTCAGGTTTAGCTTTCTCTGGGTGTGTACTATTTTTAGCTTAAACGAAATTAATCCGTCTGCTGGTTTTACTAAGATTTTTTAAAAGAGCCTTTAAAAAAAAAAAGTGCTCTGTTTTTTTTTCTTTTATTGTGAACCTACGTTCATCCAGTCTTCATTTTTTTTAATTTTAAGCTAGAACTAATTACATACTTTCTCCGTATATAAAAGAAACATATGCATTTTATTATATTTTCATATGGGTGAGGCATTCTTTCTTCACAATATACTAAGGAGTGAAAAAAGAGAGCAGTGGATGCTGTTTAGAGCCACAGCGTTCTTTATGAATCCCTATTTATTAATTTTCTTTCCTGCTTTTCTCCAGGGAACCTTGGAGGTGGCCAGGGTCATCACAGCAGACTGAAAACTGATTTGAAGCCTCAGAGGAGGTAATAATACTTTCTCATTCCCCCCCTGTTTAATCTTGACAAACTAGCCATAACTCTCTGCGGATTAGTAACATGCAATCTGGCATGGTTGGACAAACCAGGTTTACAGGGTATCTCTAAACTTCATTAAGGGTCTTCTATTCCCATATGATTAGAAAGATTTTTGTTTGGATCTGAACTGTGGTAAAATCAGGTCACTGGGTTAATGGACGATAAGAAACAATTAAATTATAAATCTATTAAGTAATTATATGGAATAGATTTTTACGTCTATAAGGATTTAGATGATGCTGTTTTCCCTTTTTGTCTCTTGTTAAGGTAGAATATACTTTGTTCATTGCAGTGTAGGAGACATTTTAATTCCTTTAAGAACCAATGATGCTTTCACTTGCCCGTGTTAAGTACTTTCTTATTAGCTGACTGTAAATCCTTTAGCTGCATGGTGAGAATTTGTGAGCATAAGGAGTAAACCTCCCTCTGAAAGTTAGTGACCAATTTTGTGTCAAATGGATAACCAAAACAGTGTTTCTCTTCCACTTCACAAGAGTGAATAGAGGTTTTGCATTTAAGACATTTTAATCATATCACTATCATATTGTGACCTTTATCTAAAACTAAATATCAGCCAAAGTTTACTTGAAAATGAGCCTAGGTTTTGCTCAAATAAGCTAATGAACATTTGTGAAGTTTCAAGACTGGGCTGAATTTCAACTTTGGAACAATACTTGAAGCCAGGTGAGTTTTACTGTAAATATTTCCAATGTGGTTCCAGCAAAAATATGATCTTGTTTAACTAGTTTAACTAAATGCTTGTGTAACATTGAGGCCTGGATGACAGACTTTTTCATTGAAAAGAAAATACAAGTAAAAGCAGTGATAATATCCTCCTGTTGAAACCGTGTTCTAAATGAGATGTTACCTATAAATATTTTGTTTCTTCATTTGTATGTATTAATATATACCAATAGGAAGCAAATAGCCTAAAAATTTAAGGGAGTCCTCAAATTGAGTAGGATACTAATAAAAACTGAATAAAATACATACTGAATGTGCTCTCTATATATGTATATAGATTCATAAAATCTAGGGCAAAATGAATGTTAGTAGATACACCTTCTCAATCAAGTTTTGCTAATCTCAGTGGCTATAAAATGCTTTGTAAAGGGTTTGAAAGAAGACATAGCTCCTTACAGAAAAAAAAAAAAAAAAGAAGAATAAATGGGGGGATTCAGTAAGAGAACTAGAGGTTCAAGAGACTAAATAGCACCTCACAGCCCATAGCAAATGGCATACTTCTTCTAAGTAGACAAGAGCACAGAAATCTGTGTCCATTGTTATGTCTTCCTTTGCTTCTTCGCCCCTGAGTCCAGAACTTTTTTTGGTGTTATAAGCAGGTGGAGCTAGCATAAAGGTGCCTTCACAAAGAAATGCAATTGCTTCAAGATGGACCACAGTGGTTGATAAAAATAAATAATGACTAAATAATAGTATACTAGCCTCTAACATAGGGATTTATAGAGACATCACCCATCATTTTTCTGAAGAGTATTTGAAATCTGTTTCAAATAGTCAAAATGCAGTAAATACACATAACCAATTCCTTAATTTAACAGCTGTGGTGATGTATGCAGAAGACTAGGCCAGTGTCCATGCTGTGAGTGAATGTAGCTCAGATAAGTACACTTATACTAAGGCAAAACTGTGTGTGAGTAGATGAAGAAATACGCAGTTAGCAGAGTGAGGCAAACATCCACCTGGAGCTTTTGTTAGGTGGTAGTATTGTATTCTAAGGGTTAATGTTTTGTAAGCTTCTTTTAGTTGGAGGTGAAGACTGTGTAAAAGTTTTCTTTTTATAGCATTAATCTGTAGATTAATGTTTCCTGGGTTTTAATGACATGTTCCCCAGCAGCAGATGAGCGGTATAAAAATGTTTAATTAGAGTCAGTCATAGCCTGCTGGCAAGCAATGACCTTGCCTTCAACTCAGTGTACTGGGTGAAGAACTTGTAGTCTTTTTTGTTCTTTAACTCTAATTTTAAGCCTAAAAGGTGCATAAAGAGTATTTGTTTGCATGCCCTGCTGAATGTTGACCATAAAAACAATACAGTAATACTTGTTTCTTTAAGCAATTTTCTTTATTTCCTGATTGGAATTTAGGAAGGGGTGTGCGTTCATACATGTGAAAAGGGAGAAGAGATAGACAGAGGGCTGAAAGTTCGGCAGATTTCCTGAGGTTTTGACTGCAGCTTCTGTTTTGTTGCCTGTACCTAAACCAGAATATTACTGATTTTAATGTAACCACTGCACATAAGCAAGGCTTCCACTCACCATGAACTATTCCCTAAGGCATTTATTAGTTAAGGCATGTATTCTATAAATTATACAGAGGGCGTAACACCATGTCTCAGTGTATCATCTAGATGCATATGCATTTTAATCTATCTCCATTGTATGATGGAAGTTTGGTGTTTTGCTCTCCTCACCTTGTGCTCTCCTCTTTCCTATGAAAGCTTCCTCTCATGCAGCAGCATGGAAAGGAAGAAAATCTGTCTACCATTATATGCTGATACAATTAAATGCACGAGCTGGCTAGGTTTTACATGGCTTGGCTGCAAGTCAGGAAGGTACCCATAAAAAAAAAAGAAAATTAAAAACAAAAATATCTGTGTGTGCATTCCTGTATGTACGCATATGTATAAAATACAACATAAATGGGACAGACCAATTATTTTTCTTCTGGTTTTAAAATGGATTCAATTCTCTTATCACTGCCAAAATAAAGTAAAATAAACCAAGTGTTTCTTTCAATAGATCTTGCAGTCTTTATCAGCTCAATAAACATACACTGGAAAACCAAAGAGAAACTATTGGTGTTCTTTAGCAGAGAGAGTGAAACAAAACCAGACATTCTGCGAGTTTATGAGAGCGTGTAAAAATATCATTTCCTGAAAAAGTCCCTAGCTATAACTGGAAGATCAAAATGTCTTGATTGGGAGATTGTGTTAGTCACAAAGTATGATATACACGTTGCATTTTGGAACTGTAGTCTACTTAACACTTACTGTTGCTGGACTGGGAAAAAATAACACATGTTGCTACCTTATTGAATGTAGCAATAATAATGAAAAGCGTAGAGGAGGTGGAGGAGAGAAGAAAGTAGTTGCTAGAAGGAGCCAGCATTGTGCTGAGAGGACAAGCTGCCGTGTGAGTGAAATTCCCTTCCAGTAACCTCTGGATCGACTTAGCCCCACTACCTATGAACTTCTGGCTCACTGACAGAAAAATAAGCCATGCAACTTTCTGCTTACATAAAGAATAAAACCAGCTCAGCCACTGTCAGTACATACAGTTTTGCTAAACTGCCCTGATGCATCAGATGCTTTTATTTTCCAGTTACTAAACTTGGAAACAAGGTCTGGTACAGGTCCCAGGTTGTTTGCCAGGCCTGTAAGAACTATCTTGCAGATGCTTGAGATGAAGTTATGTATTTCAGAGTATATGTGATTAACCCAGGTACAATATCATCTCCTCAGCACACATGGAAATGCTAAGTGTATAATAATTAGTAGGACAGGTTGAAATTATATATGAAAGCTGTTTGTTTTTTTTTTCTTTCCTTTATGTAAAACTTGTGCATTTCATGTTTTACTTGGAAATTCAATTATCTATTGAAAGAAACCCAAAGATACTCCAGTGAAAAATCTGTCAGGAAACATGGATATGATGGGTAGTGAAAATGACATTGACTGTTTCACCCTTATTCCCTTGCAGGCCAGAGCCCAGCTAGGTCTTATGAAGCACCAGGTGGCTCTACAAGAGAATGGATTGCAAGGTATCAAAAGAGAGGTTGCTTGGTCAAGGACCCTAATCAAGAGAGGAAAATATGCTGATAAGGCATCTGTACAACTGTGGTAATATTTTTTCAATTAATTTTTTTTTCTACACACTTAATGCTTTTAATTTTTTTAATCAAATCAAAACCTTGGCTAAGAAACATGGATAGAAAGATCTTACTTTACTTCAAAAATTCTCAGGAAAAAAAAAAAATTCTGACATAATAGTAACCAAGAAAGCAAAACTTAATTTGTGTAACTGTTTTAACTTGAAGTAATGTTATTTCTGCTCTGGTGCATATGAATGTGATGGATTCATACTGTAAGGGAGGTAGAAACTAGAGGGAATATAGGAGCTGCCACACTAAATCAGACACAAAGTCTGTCATCTACAGCTGCTCGTGTTTGGTGGTAGTCCCCAAAGAAATGTGTAATACTATGTAAGCAAAAGAGTCATGAGCCACATCAAGTGTGATGCTGATAAAAGCCATACATTTTTACATTGACTTCAACTCTGTATTTTTGATGTTAATATATTTTGCATAATATTTGTTTAATTTCAGTTTTTGTCTCCACAGCTTCCTGTGTCACTATTGTCTTACATCTTGATGGTGGCAATATTTTTTACTTTGGTTTTCCCCATTATTTTTTATTTCAGTTACTATCTCAAATTAATCATATCGTTGCTGTTTGGTATAGAATCATAGAATGGCTAAGGCTGGAAGGGACCTTAAGAATCATCAGATTCCAACCTCTGTGCTATGAGCAGAGACCCCTCACACTCGATCAGGCTGCACAAAGCCTCATCCAACCTGGTCTTGAACACCTCCAGGGAGGGGGCTTCCCACAACCTCCCTAGGTAACCTGTTCCTAATCCATCACTGTTTAGAATGACAGTTTCTCAGGGGCACTCTCCACCTTGGACGCCATTTCCTAAATGTTTATCTGCATCTATTTGCAAGCAGGGTGATAAAATCTTCCCTTCTGTATGAAGAAGGGTGTGAGAGACAGGGGGAGAAGAAAGTTCACCTTGGCCAAAAGCAAGGGAAATGTTTAAGATTGCCAGCATTAAATGAAGCTGTGACTGGCTGGCAAAGGCTGTGGCAGTCTTGCTCACCCAACCCTGGTAAAAGCATTTTTGTCCCATCTTGTTCTGCCTTCAGCTGTGTTTGGCTTCCCATTTTTACTTGGAAGAGAGAAATGGGCTACATTGCAGGAGCCTTGAAAATTATTTTGTCAGATACATGCATACGTACTGCTTTTTTGCCTGTAATTTTGAGAGGACAGCAGAACTTCTGGTGTTTTGTCCTTGTGTAATCTCAGTTTTACATTTAAGGAGGACCCCAACAATAAGGAACACAGCACAGGTTACAAAAGTTTGGTTTTAATGTAAAAACATATTGAGAAATGTTCTTAATAATCTATTGCTCACTCACAGTTACTCAAAGTGCAATTTTAAATAGCAAAATATATCTTCTTGTGTCCAGTACTCTGCAGTTTTATTTTCATGCCTTGTTTCCATAAATTCAACTGAGATGCTCATTAATCTGGTATTCCCATTATCAGTATACATTGAAAGAGAGCAGATTTCCACCAGAAATCCTGACATGTATGTAAATTTTCTCCCACTTAGGCAAAGAAAAAAAACCAACCCAAACTAAAACCACTTTGGTGTCTATAGGTCAACCATGCATTCTAAAAAACAAGATTTTCTGTAGTTGAGACAAATGCAAAACCTTTTCATTAACCCATTTAAAAGATAGTGGATCTTTAATCAGCATCCTTTTGAATCAAATCTACAGCTTAATCCCTTTCTTGAAATTTTAGCACTAAGAAAGACATTTTATCTCTGTGCTAAGGAGTGGCTGCATACCACTTCAGAGGTAATTTGTCTTCGTAGCTGAAATGTCCACGTCTGCTTCCATCATAATAGCCTCTGTGGTAGGAGGCTACTTAATACTGGATCTTCTGCTCCTCTATTATTTCAGAGTTTCTTAATTGTAGAAGGTACAGAATAAAAGTTAGGTTTGTGGGCCTCTGGAAAGATACTACAGAAATTCCACTCAGGTGCAGATGCAGTCAGCAATGATGTGTCTTAGTGTGCTTCCTTGTGAGTAATTCTGTAAAAGTTTTGAAATGGTTTAAACATAGGAGGATTTTTTTAAGCTTCATAACATGGGACTGAATTCAGTGCAGGGTCTTCACATCCTGTGTGGGAGAATATTTTCTGTGCCACATAAAAATGCCAGTAATTAACAACGATATTTGCATTCCCCATAGAGCCTGACGTATGAACTTGCAAGGTAGCTTTCTGGTAGAAGAAGGGTGCCCTTGGCTCAGCAAGATGTTACAGTAGTGTTGGTGTCTGATAGTTTTGGCGTTGTTTGGTAGATTGTGTATTTAGAAATACAGCCCAGGTGGGAAATGACTCCATGTGCTACATTGTGCCTGTGCAGGATGCATATATGGGAAAGTACTCTTAAGCAAAGTGCCCACATCTCTGCTCTATCCACTCCAATGAAGAAGAAAGTTAACGTTAAGTCATAACTTTCTCTATGCTCTGTCCCTGAATCCTGAGGAGAGTTTGCCAGTTTAGGATCTATTTTGTCTATATTTAAGCACCTTGAGTGTGGATGATAAGGGGCTTTTAGGAATCTTTGCATGCTGGAGCACATCAAGCACCTGTGATGTTGAAGCGTTGTAGAAAGAATAATGTTGTGATACTTTGAAAAATAGTCAGTGTTTTCTGCAAATATTGAATTCCCTTATGTTTTTAAATGTCAAAATCTTTTAGATATATAATGATAGTCACTATTCTTGCAGTGGCTTTCCAAATAATTATGGATTTTGTTACTTTAAAACAAGTTTGTAAAACAAATCCTAGATTTATTGAACTTAATTTTTTTATGTGCTTACTTCTGTCTTTGTTCAGAGTGGAGCACACTGACAACATTTCACACCTGCACAGTGCATATGCCCATTTGATTATAGCATTGGTACACTTATCATATAGGTAGAGTTATAAAGACACATACACAGTGTTAGTATTCCAGATGTCTTCCAGGTAATGGGCACTTCCAGGTAGGTAATTCCAAAATAAAATTATGCCATTGTCATACTAGAAGGTATTAAAATAGTGTTATTCACTGTTAACTAATAATGTGTTTAATCCAGATGTGTTTACTGGAGGAAGATTTTTTTTTAAACGAGAATCTTTGAGATGGAGTTGTTTCTTTTTGGGATAAAATTCTCATTTGCCATTAAGTGGTTGGAAACTAAGGACTATTATCTTATTGCTTTTATTTTTTCCCCCTGTGATAATATGAAGTCAGGAACCTCATCTACAGCAATGTGACTGTTGAAATTGCAAGTGATGTTTGTGGTCAGAGCTTCCTTCATTACAGGCCTCCAACCTGAAGGGGCAGCCACTCTGAAAACTGAGCATCATCCGAACTATGAAAATTTCTCTTCTGTCAGCCACGTGGATGTATATTCTCCAATTCCTCCACACCCCAAATTTCCCTCTCTTTTTCCAGGACAGCAGAAACTGGTCTGTCAGCAGCACAGCACAGCCAAATGTGCACATAAAAATGATACAAATTAATAATAAAACACACCTCAGTTGAGGTTTTCTCCCTAGTACAGCATTTTCTAGCACATTGCTAGTTCTTTAGCAGCTCATTTGACACTGGACGCCTGACCTCTGCTACCATAATAGCTGTTAATGGAAACTTCACCTCATGCAATGATAAGATGGATTTTTGGCATCTGTGAGAGATTATGAAGAGTAAGAACAATCTTAGCTGGAATCAGAAGAAAAGAAAGCATCTGTACCTTGAGAAACACTCAGCTGGTTTTCATTACACACCAAGCCTATATTTATTACAAAGACTAGCCAACAGACAGAAATGAATAGGTCTCTGCACTCAGAGCAAGGAGGCTAGTGTTGGCTTGATAAATTCTTCCTTTCTTCTTGGTTATATGAGTACAAGTGACCAGAGCTATTCAAAACTGCTGGGGGTCTGTCTTACAGAGCATTCTTCATCATGTTTTTCTTTGAGTGTTGCTCCCTCATGTTTAGCTGTCATTCCCTTCAAAAATAGAAAGCAAAGGAGGTGTGGCAAAATGAGGGGAAATAAGTTGTTTCTTTTTACAGCAGTTTTACCATGGCAGACATCAAATAAATTAGTAATTTCTTTAAAGTCTTTTTCACTAGAAATCTTTTTCCTAAGCTTGTGTAAATGGTGAGAAACATTTCACGCCACAGAAAAGGGTAATTAAAAGTCAGTTTGAAAACTCAGTCGTTAAAAGTGAAAACCAGAAAACCTCTGTTGAAAAGAGCCTTCAATAAAAAAAAATGAGGAAAAATGTCAATGAGAATGAGAAAAAAGTTATTGTATTTTCTGTCTTTTCTCCAAGCCTGGAAGACACCAGAGATCAAGCTGAGCTGTCACTAAAGATTAGGAGACAACAGCTACCAACCATAAAACGTTTGGATGTGTCACTAAAGGCACTGTAAAGAAAGCCAAGTGAGTCAAGTAAACAGAATGCTGTGGCAGAAAACTGTGATTTACTTATACCCAAGTAAACATAGGAATGTACTGCTGCAAACAAGTGTGGAGTTTGGCCATAGGTACTTTACATCTGAAGTGGAAATTAAATTACACAAGGCAGATGGGAAGGCCCTCAGAATCCCTTTTTTTCCCTGAAATTAACTTGTTAATTAAAAGGGTGGGAGGCAGAAGTTGTCTTTTTAGCCCTTCCAAAAAGAATGGGAGCTGGGAGAGTGTTTTAGAGGCTTCCTCTGTACTTGTTTGGTCTATTCCATCTGTTCCTGGAGAGGCTTGTGCTTGTTGTCTGAGATGATGGGAGACATTGTAATAGTCTTTTCTACACAGATATGCAAAAGCCTGTAAAGAAAGCCTGACAAGCAACACACCTGCCACCAGTACAGCCCTCTGTTTTTTTTTTTTACTGTCTGCTGTGGTTTTTTAAATGTCTTCTCTAGTATGGTGGAATTTAAATTGTTTAGAAATCCCTATCGCTACTGGAGATGCCAGAATTTTTTAAAACCAGCATGCTATTCAGGTACTAAATGGTGGCAAGATAGATATGGAATCTTGTCCATAGGAAGCAATGCAGTTTATTTAAGTGGGATATAAGGTGGGACAGTATTTTCTCTTCTACAGCTGCAGCTGAGCTCCTCTCTCCTCTCCAGGCATTTTTATATATACACAGTACGAACTCCTTAGCTGAATTAATTCTACCTGTCTTCTACCTGCTTAATGCCATGACCAGCTACCAGAGTTGAGAAATTTAGCCTTGCACTCATATACAAGAATTTAAACCTGAACCTTTTATTTGATGAATGGATCCAATGCTAAAAACACTGAAATCACCAAACCTGATTTAACAGACTATTTTAGTCATGCTCCACAAAGGTTTTTGCCTAATATGAGCACAGAGTACCATAAAATGTGATGCCAAAAAGGAAGTTTTCAAATCAGTGTGATGGTTTTCCTTTACAATCTCTTGAACGTTTTCACAGGAAGTGGTTACTATGAATGATAAACAGTATAGACAGAGCAAAAAGCAAAAGCACCCAATTCCTATTAAGATGTCTTACTCTGATCCATCTTTGAGGATCTGGACCCTTGGTTCCTGAGGTTTTCTGGCAGTAGCCTTGTCAGGCTTTCCAGGCAGAGATATATGGAGGAAGTTACATCTACTGGAACTGGAGCTACTTCAGAGAAGTAGCTGTACAAGGGATGACTGCTGGCACTGCATTTAAAATCTCTAAATAGAAGGAAATTCTTCACAGACTTCAAAGACGTGCTTTTTTAAATAGGGCTCCATTTTGCTCTTTTGCACCCTTCTAAATTGTGGTTGGAATTTGAAGGGAGTACTTTTGTTTTCCTGTCTATGGAAGCAGTCAGTGTATTTTTAGAATGCAAGATAAAAAGCTTCACTGGGCTTTTAAAACAAGTATGTCCCACTGCATTAGCTGTGGAGTAAAACTGTTGCACTGCCATTGGACTGAAGTAATTTAGAGAACAGTCATTATTCCATTGGTAAAAGGAAACTTCGATTTTATGTCTAAGTATCTCTCCATTCTATAAATTCTGCTGGAAAACTTTGATGAGCAGATATTTGTATCGTAAGAAATATATATTTCAGTATGTCAAGGTAAGAAATGGTGTAGTATGAGGTTGTAGAATAAGAAAAAATTATCACCGAGGGAAATACAGCCCATACTAAATCCTCAATCATTAGGGTGCAAATAAGATTTAAGAGCTATATTTGTTTCACAAGGATTAATCTCATCCTAGATGTAGAGAACCATAGTATTGCTTTAGTTTGTGGTGCATTTCACATATTTTCAGCCATCTGAACTGGGATATTTCATTTGACATATTTATCAAAGCTTGCTCTTTATGTAAGCAAGAGATAGGTACCTTTTAGAGGTCTTAACCCAGAAAACATTTTTAAAAGGGATCAACTGCCTTTGGAGGTTCCTCTTCCCATCCTGCCTTCCACCCAGCCTTCCCTGATACAGTAGAGACCTAGAAGCAGTCAGAAAGATAAACCCATCCTTAAGCACAGAAATAGGGGGACTCGTTTCTATGCTTTCTCACATGTACAAGAATGAATATCACAAAATTTTAAAAAACCAACCCTCATCTATTTGCATGATGAGTTCCTTATCTCTGGATAAATCTTTATTAACCGTTTATATATGCCTGTGAATCCCTTATGGCCTATGGGTCTAATTTTTGGTCTGACTTGAATTGTCAGAGTGTGAGATCAGACATAATGAAAGCCACAGAGTGGTCCATGATTTGTTTTTTTTGGCTGCTAGTGATTACAGTTTCTCTGAGCAGGTCTGTGTCATGATATGACAATCTCTGTCAATGTCTTGAGCAGAATCTAGAAACAAGATGAAACACCTCTGTACCACAATTATTTTAACATGTATTGGCTTTTACTTTTTCTTTCTTAATTTCAAATGCAGCTGCAAGTTTTTGTCCCAGCTAAAATGTGGTGAAACTTAGAGATATTTAATTAAAAAACCAACAGGATACTTTCCAAGGAACAGAAGCAGTTGGATTATACAAATGAGACATTCCACTAAATGAAAGTGGGAGATCTTTAAAATCAAACTTTCCATTTAGTAAGAGCAGTGTAATTGTAGACATGATAAAAAAATCCATTAAGCAGCCTTGGAAAAGGCTGTAAACAGCTTTTGAAAAGGAGGGGGGTGTTATTTGGCAGGGACAATCCTATTAATAAGATAATTTCTACAATACTGTATAAATTTTCCTGCTCCTGTCTTCCCATTTCCTGTTTTACTACAGTTCATACTTGGCCCGTAGAACTTGCAAGAAGAGCATCATTTTTCTTGAGCTTGAAGCTTTTATTTCACTACAGCTGAAGCTTTTCAGTGGAAGCAAAAGGTGCCAGGGAAGGTGAGAAGTCATGAAAGTTTGCACAAGGTCCCTGACCCAAGTAATCTTTGATCCAAGATGGCAGGGCTTATGGACCGGCTGAACATGGTGTGTTTATTCCCAGAGCCTTATCCCACCACAGTAATTGAGGAAACAATATCGTGTTTTATAGGATAGAGCGCCACACTGCCTCACCATTTCTACTAGCTGTGATGCCGTATTCCTGCTTTCCTCTTATTTATCCAAGATCCACATGATGATTTCTATTTCTGTTTCATAGGCACATTTCTCACACTGCTATGGGTATCTTTCTACTTCCCTGCTTCAGCAAGTCACCTGATGTGCCAGCATAACGGTATTGGGAGTTACTCCCTCCAAAGCACAGTGCAACTGAGGTAAGAATCACACCATGTGTAGTTACTGCTGTTGTATGCTAGCATAAAGGTATGGTCAAGAAAAGCTGCAGATTTCTCTTGCTGGGCTGTATTATATGCAAGTATGTGGTGTCAGTAGGAAGCTACTGTGTTGCAGTAATGAAGAAGCAGTGGCAGCAACTGTGACATTGCTCGTGGACATTCTTGTACCCTCTGTTATTACTGGCTGTACAAACAGAGGGATTTGTAAAAGAGTGTCTAGATCATTCTAGTTACATATCTAATCTACAGTAAATATTTGTAGCTGCAGTTTAATGTTTACATTCTTTGTATATATGGCGTGCTGCTTATTGTAAAGATCAGATGCTAAGAGCATTGTGAAAGTTAGCATATCACTTCATATTTGAAGCCTTCTCAACTAGTACCAAGCATCCTTTGCCTTATGTACGATTTCCTAGATTTCTTGCACATCAAATAAATTCTTTGTACTCAGGTTTTTAATCTATGCATTTGATATAACGTAAGCCTATTGTTTAATGCTAAATAACATGAATCACCATTCACTTTGTAAAAGAGTTAGATTCTAAACCAGCTGTTCAGCAGTAAAATGTTTTAGTTGAATTTATAAAGTGGTAAGTGTTTTTATAATAGTTGTGGTGGGGCAAAGGGGAACTAACTGTTTGAAGAGCTGGTTATCAACCAGCACTGACTTTGATAAGCTAGGTATCATAAGGATAAAACTCCTAAAACTTTTTTCCTAAGAATGTCTCTGTATTTAAACAACAGAAGAAAGTATATAGAGACGGAAATAAAACAAACCTAGATTAGATTACTAGTTTAGTAGTCTTCCCAAATAAAAACACAGAACTCGAAGAAGAGTTAAGAATGATCATGGTAACAAATGCGAGAAACAAATGGAGCATGAATCAACGATGCAGAGTCAACTGCTCACAGGTAATAAATATGTAGTTTAGGAAACAGAAAACCACACAGATTTCTGATAGAGTGCCTCCTCCAAAATATCCATCTGGCAAGGTTGTCTAAAGAAAAAGTAGTAGTAGAACTAGATAATGAGTGTAATTTGAAAGTGCTAAGTGAAAGCATGATATCTTTTTATGAGGCTTTAAATGCTTTCGCAATTCAAGTGACAGAGAGCATGTCAGGAAAATGAGAGGAGCCACGAAGAAGGCACATCTTAAGTTGTGTAAGTAGATGTGGCTCCCTGATGCTTCAGCAGATTTGCTTTCATTCGTACTAGCTGAAAATCTGACTCCTGGCACTTTCAGACTTTCTTGCAGAGTTAGTTGAGTAGAAAACAGACTTAATGATTGTGAAGTGTTTGAAGAGATTGGGGAATAAATTGTATTGCTAACAAATCTCACAGATAATGCAGGATTAGAGCAGCACTGTTGTGATGGTGCTGCACATGAAGGATGATTCCCACAGCCTCAGTGGAACTGAGTTACCTCTGGGTATAAGAAAAAAGAGATACTGATACATTATGGATTTGAATCTTATTAAGCTATATAAACAACACTATCCCACTGGGCCATGGTATACTGATACTTTTGGTTTTTATTCTCTTTCTTCTTAAATAGAATAAGAATATCCTTCTCCAAGCTGAATCACTTAATTGCTGTGTGGAAAACAGAGATCCTTATGGTTGCCTATATCGTATCATTGCTGGCAAGAGGATTTCTGAAGATCAAAAACGTGTAAGCAGCTTTCTGAAATAAGTACAAATAGTGATTTACATCAGTGGCAACCAAGCAAACATCTGAAGTAATGTCTTTGAGCATACATTATTAGAATACACACATAATGGAGAAAACAATATCTTCCCTTTTAAAAAAAAAACACAACAAATCTAATATATTGAGTCATCTATTTGCAATACCTGTAATATCCACGTTTTTGTAAGAAATTAGTTTGGATAATCGTGAGGGTGAATAGATTGTAATATAATGAGTGTTGAGTAGTGGAGAGAGAATCTGAAATATTAAATATACATTTACTTTTGCAAAAGGACTTGTACAGTATTGTTTCTCGTAATGTCTCTACTCCAATTTTTATACTTCAGTGAACTGTTGGAGAGAGCACTATAGAGAGGGTGCAGCTCCTGTGTGACTGAATACAGCCATTTTTTTAAAAAGGGTCGTATGAATTTAACTAAAAAATAAAGCTGTGTTTTATCTGTATTCAGGAGACAATAGTGCAATTACCTGAGCCTTGCAGCTGCAGACATTTCCCGTGCAAATTTGAAGAACTCTTACAGTCCTTAATGAAGATTTTGTACTTTGAGCAATTATTTTCAGGAAGTAGCCATGCTGTAATTGGCAGCCTAAAAGGGACTTAATTAGGAAGATCTTAGTGGGACAGAAAGCCTCCTTGGTGGACAAAGTTAAGGCAATGACATTTTTTCTTTGAAGAGCACCATTACAAATTTGACTTCACCTGACAGCATTTTTAACTTGAGAAAAAAATGCAATTGCACATATGAAAAAGAACAGATTACATATAACCACTTTTTTTACCCTGAAAAATGCCAAACAATTCCTTTGTGTGAAGAGCAGGCAGAGTGCTAACTAATCCATGGTAGTGTACCCATAGTGCTGCACATGGTAGTTAGATTGAAAACATAAGATCAAAAAGGGAGTGGTACCTTTCCAGTAGATTTTAATTTCATTGCAGTTTATTCCCTGCTGGAATTTCTCCCATGCAATTCTTCACTGAATGTCATGTTTTACAAGGAAGCTCGATTTCTCTCAGTATTAAAAGCCACTGTTTAAAACCTCCAGTAATCTGTCTTTGACCATTTCATAGCTTTGGATGATTAATTGTGATATATGCCATGAAATGAAACAAAATAGAAAAACAGTGCCAAAATGCAATCTTTGTTCAGCTTAAACAAGTTACACTGAAAAATAAATAGGATTCAGTATTAAAGGCATGATGCGGGTTTTAATTTACAGATTTCATGAGGAGTTAGTATGTGTACAAGTCTCTTTGCTTTTATAATGAAGTATCAATTTGGCAGTATTCCAGGCCACTTTCCATAGTACATTAAGTTGATTGTGATGCTAAAGCACTTATTTCAATTTGTAGAAAATAGGAGCTATAAAAATTCCACCTAAAAACCAGAATGGGGCAGGAGGGGAAGGCACTCAAAAGAAAACTAAACAAGCTATTTTTTGCTTTTTCATTTTGGTTGATGAAAAGATGCTCATATTCTGGAAGACCACCAAGAAATGTTGAATTACTTTCTTTTAATTTATTTTTGAGAAGTAAAATCAGAATTAGGGGGAGGGGGGCATGTTTACTTATAGTAAAACAATGTAACACTGTTCTTTAAATAGATCAAGAATCAGCTAAAGAGTCTGATTAGGTACTGCTTGTTATGTTAAATTCCTAACTTGGTTAAATTAATGCAACAATATCAAGTAAAAAAAAATTTTAATCCCTAAACCATGATCCTGCAAAATGCCTCACTGAAATTGTCAGAAAGCCACATGAAAGTAGTTATCCTAGTGGACATGTGAGAGAGTTGGTCCTCTTGGGCAGTTTGGTAAATGCACTTGTAGCGAAATAAAGAGGAAACATTTTTCCTGTAATGTGGAATGCAGCTGTGACACACTCTGGGGAGGGAGGTCTAACATGGCTCTCTTTTAAACAAAGGTTTTATGTTTTGAAAAGTAGCTTGTATCTTACTGGATGACAGAGAGTACCTTATTTATTTCTTTCCCAGATGAATGGCAGAGTTAGTAGCTGAAGGGAAAGGAGAGATGGCTGGGGATTCATAAGCCCTCTTCACCTATTCACCAGCCAAAGCAACTGGCTGGGAGCCCCACGCATGTTAATTGAAAGCTGACTCTGACAAAGGACTTTAGATCTGTACAAGGAGGTGCTTGGTGCACAGGGTGTCATTGCAGGGGGCAGCTCTCTGGCTGATGCCAGAGCAGGGGCCTGAGAGTGTACTCTGGAGAGAGCATGTGAGGCCCTGAGAGCTGTATCACCTCATCCAGACGGTGGGATTGCTGCATAATTAGGCAGATATCCCTGTGTTTTCTTCTTTGGTGTCTGGACTACATGAAGGTATTTCATTTAACTTAGACTCCCAGTCTTTTGCTTAAGGTTCAGACACCTAGAACTCTGTCAAAAGTTAGAATTCTGTCAAATGTGGTTTTGTGTATTTACTTAATTTTAAAATACTCAGCTCCCTGTTGGTCCCGGTTTTTTTGTTGGAGCATAGAAATGTATGCATCTATTTGCAAGTGCCTTTGATAGGGAGCGTAGTTCTGCAGCCTGGTGGCTTCGGCATCTACTTTGGGATGGGAAGGTTATGTTTCTGTTCTTGTTCTATTTCTGAGATTAGCATCCAACTGATTTTAGATAGGATATAAAAATAGGCTTTGACCTGTTGCCTGGTCTTCCCCATCCCAGCTGTATGCTTTCCTTTTCTTAGTGATTTGCCTCAACAGAGTAAATCATCAACAAGAATACCCAGACATACCCCTTTGCATCCCTTCACTCTTGCCCTCTCAATCCTTCCTTTCTGTCCTGAGTCTGCAATGGCTCTGAAACTGCAAGCTGAGACATCCCCCTTTTCAGTCCATGGCATAAGACTTGCAGGGTAGCAGTATCAGCAAGAAGTTATATTTGTATATGGTTTTGTCCTGTCATTATACTTTGAAAAGTGCCTTCTGTGTATGTGTTGGATATCTAATGGATAAAGGTTGGGAAGGTGTCAAGCTTTTACAGTTCTTTCTGGTCAAACATGGCTATGAGTGGGTGCACAGACATTTTCAGTGCTAGATGGCAGCCAAATGTGTATGGTTTGGTTCTGTATTGTTATTGTTCATCTCTGTGTTTGTATGCAGATGGCCTAATTCTGCTGTAATGACCCAATTATTTCGCTGAGCATAACTGTAAGCAGTTCAGTTCCCCTTCCAATAAAAGGGGGTTGCAAGAAATTGTTATCTCTTACTCGGGGTATAGTTAAAGACAATTGAACTGCAGATGAGCAATCTCTTTTGAAAACCTTTTATTTATAATTCTAGGATATCTTAGATACTATCTCACCTAAAATTTGGGTGCAAGGATAAAAATATGGCCTTAGGAAATAATACTAAGATATAGTTAACCGAACTTCATACAAATTTTTAGCAAAGCTAAATGTTTTGTGTTTTCATCTTATTCTTCTTTCCTCTTCCTTACTGAAAAGTAAGATGTGAGAAAATGCACTCCCCTTAAGCATAGGAGATTCTTTTTCAAACTTAAAAATAGGTGAAATAGCTTCAA
Source organism: Apus apus (assembly GCF_020740795.1). Classification (NCBI taxonomy): domain Eukaryota; kingdom Metazoa; phylum Chordata; class Aves; order Apodiformes; family Apodidae; genus Apus; species Apus apus. Next base: position 49,391,619 of record NC_067285.1, on the reverse strand, counting down.
AATCAATAAATACCCATACAATTTTCAAATTTGTTAACTAGCTTTTTTTTTTCTGTGGAAAAACAAACAAACAAACAAAAAACCCAAACAAAAAAGTAACACAAAAAAGCCACAAGCAAAAAACTATTTGAAAGCTTTTATATAAGCCTCCTGTTTAATGTAACAAAGGTGTCTTCCGCCAAAATGGAAAACTGAAGGTGACAGATTCATCTACCACTGAAATAGTTCATTTAGAGAACGTACATCCTGAAGTGAGAGACAAGCATTTGCATACTCATAAGGAATTCAGATGGGCAGGTCTTATTTTTTTTCCTCAAAGCAGCACAACAACCTTGTGTGCACTGCTCTATCCAGCAGTATTTTGGCTATAACTGCCAAAGGCTGAAAGAGGAAAATGTTATCTATTGGTAACCATTGCCACCAAAGAGAAGTCTCTTGGCTTAGGGAGTAACAAGAATTGCAAGAAAGGCAATAATATGCATTGTTATATCAGCCCAAGGTCAGGTCTGTACTAATCTCACAATAATCTGTTAATCCATAAAATGAACAACGTTCCTGACAGTATATTGAGGAGCTGGAACCAACACAGTGAATGACTTTCATGTCAAAGACTCACCAGGTTTCTTTCCTCATAGTGTATGAAGCTAATCTTCAATAGCTATAACATTTACGTATCTCTTCCTAAATTTGACTTTCCTGATTCGGTTGCCAAAGTCAGACTTAATTTTTTTGTAATTTTTGTTCCTACCTCTTGCTTTCATAAAGCATAATATAGCCTGCAGAAAAATATTTTGTGGTATGCATACATACCCTTTTCTAATGCAGTTAGTCCCCTTTCATGAGATCTAACCTTTATTTGCACAAGGAGTCATATCCTGTAGCTGTAATATAACTTCAGGAGTAGACTGGTGTTGCATCAAATGAGGGTGAGCTAAATCAAAATAAAGAACAAAGCAAATGCCAAAAAGTGGGGATTTTTTCCTGACTAGGAGGATGATATGACTTGTAAAGATTACAACCAGAAAAATGTGGTACTTTTGCATTGAGCAAATACTGAGAGCTAGGGGAAACAAAGGTTATGTTACCATGCTGTTGGGCTCTCTATCTTCACCTATATATGACCTGTTTGGCAATTTCAAGAACATTTTAAATTGGTAGAAAGTTCTCGGGGAAAAAATAACTTTTTACAAGTTGAGCAATAGGTAGAGAAGAGAGAGCTTCAAGTTGGTGTCCCGTGCCTTTTCTTCTTCCTCTTCCCTAAAGTCTTGAGCTCAGCAGCTGTCATGTCTGACTTGGCTCATGGTCTGATCAGTCAAAATGCCATACCATCCAGCCAACTAGTATAAATTAACTCTGATCCAGTTTATAATTAATAAAGAGAAGAATCTTTGGGTATGGAAAGGATAACATTAGAAAATGCAGTGAACTAGAAGTACTGTGGAAAAAATGAGCTCAGAGAGAACATGGGGTCAACTGCTGAAGACTATTATACACAAAAGCACAGTAAATCAAGGCTCATTTTGGAATTACTTTATTATGGAAGTGTGAACTTTTGACATTTTATTTGAAATTCCAATATTTATAGACATTTACTTACATTAATAAACTTGGTCACACATACCTATGTATTTAACATATATAGGAATTACAAGTTATTATGTACATGAAGATAGCAAGGAGGCTTTGAGATTTTCAATTCCAGAATTTTCCTTTACATGCCAGTCTGACACCACCAAGGAGAGTGAGCTGTTAAACCATAAAAATAAAGGTTTGTGGGATTTTTCCCATGTGTCATGTGTTGCCATATGAGTACAAGGCTTTTCCCTATCTATATCCTGCTATTCCAGTTGGTGTTTGGTGCTTCCTCCTCCCAGCCTCTCTATGGCTTTCCTCCCTCTTTCCATGCTCGTGCTTTCCTCACACCTTTGGCAGCCATCACAGCTCTATGCTGAACTGATTTATTGACCTCTAAGTGTCAGAAGTGCTAAGAGTGTGTGGGCGATGGGATGGTGGGGTGGAGAAGAAGGTCCTATGGAGAGTGCTGACAGGGAGGGAATCTGCCCTAGGTCTTGCCTACTGCCTGGACCCAGATTCTTTATGCATTAACTTGTACATTATCTGAGGGTTATCTGCACACTGTTCTTTGAGGGGGTGCTGATTTATCTGAGGGTGGATTATACATGGAAAACAGAGTAATTTGTAACCTTTATTGGTTACAACAATTCCAAATACTGCAGAAGATCAGACTAGAAGATAATAATAGTTTAGGTCCTTCCAGTGTTAAAGTCTATTATGTGTTGGGTTCAGTGCCTTTTTAGCTGGAAGATGGTAGTTTATAACATTTAAAAACGCTCTTATGTTTTGCCATTGGCTGCCTGTGACCTTGAGCATACATAAAGCATATGGTGAATTTCTGAATGCTTAAATGTAGCAGCAAGGTGTTATATTCCTATTATTTAGTTGCTTTTAGCTCCCAGTTTTGGCCTGAGACTGCTGTAGATGGGTTATTTTCTATTAATTTAACTTATTAAGAGAAACAAATCTTTCCTTGTTGATTTGTTGACATATTCACTTTGCAGCAGCAGCAATAGATCTGGTACCAATAAGACAGTGGAAAGTGGTAAACAACTTTCTACTCAAAGGAAGCACAAATCCCTCACATTTCTATATAATCTCCTATAACAAGGCTTTAAAAATCCTTATTTTACACATACAGTCATCTCAAGGTAAAAATTTCCTATTATTTTTTCTTTCACACAGTGTACTGTACTAGACCATTATTTCCAAATGTTTCCACTAGTGTTGGGTGACATGCTTGAGGGAACTGTTTGACGTATATAAAATTTGGCTGTGAGACTCTGCTTTAGCACTCTATTTGGAACTGTAACTATTGAACTCTTGAGAGCAGTCTGTGGAAGACCTGAGGCAGACACAGCAATGATGCATTGAAAGTTAGGAGATGTAGAAAACAAACAAGCAAACAAAAAAACCCAAAACAACCACAAATTGACTTAGTAATTTCAGGGGTGTCAAAGAAACAGTGACCTTCATGTCACATTTGGTTTTGGTTTGGTTTTGGCTTTTGTTTCTTGGGGTTTTTTGTGGTGTTTTGCTTGTTTGTTTGTTTGAATGTATAACTTATCTATTGATTCACCTAGCCTAACTATTCATCATCATTTTTCTCCTTATATTCTGTGGCTGCAAAGATGCTGATGACCTGCTAATTTATTCCTTGTGTTCTTCATGAATTTCATCTGTTGCCAAAAATTGCCCTCAAATGAGGGTAGTCAAATGAAAGCATTTTCACATCTTTCTTAAGCACCCTGCATGTGTTCTGCTTGAAAAAGAAAAAAAAAAAAAAAAAAAAAACCCACACCAATTTTATTTTATGAGATTGGTTTTTTTAAACCCACAGAGCTGTGAAGCTTACCATAATTTACAGAAAGCTTTATGGCTTGGAATAGGTGGGAGGGGAAAGAGAGAAGAAAAAATAAGGCAAAGGGAAGGTGAGGAGGTCTCTGAATGAAACAAATAAAATGAGACTATGCCAACTCTTGTCTTATAATGCTAGGAGAAGGAAACAGAGAAGTGCTAACAATATATTTCCCAGGTTTCACCCAAGTAAAATTAGAAACAATCTTGGCAGTGGGTGATCAGAGAAATTGTCGTGTCAGTTCCCTTCAGTTTTAATATTATTGTCTAGAAATGGAATTAATACCTTTAAATTAATTAAGCTTTTAAAGCCAAGAATAAGTTTTTGTCACACATCTTCTAATAAAATACTGAACAAGAAAATTAAAGGGATATTAATTACACCTATAAATGTGTCCTGTGCAGAGAAATAGGTGAAGTTTTCCTAGAAACATGCATGCATAACTAAGTGTGAATAAACTGTGGTGTATTATTGGCCTTTAGTTTGAGATGGTTTTATCAGTTTTACTGGTTGTGCTTAATTTGTGCCAGTAAGAGACCAGACTGGAGCACCACTTTAATTTTAATGCTAATTTTACTGAGAGAGAATGTATCCCATCAGCTGTCCTCCCAAATGAAAGCAGCAGTCACTTTTGGAAGCAGTGGAAATCCTGATAATCAGAGCTAATGCAGAATAACAGAAAATTGTGTTTTCTTCTAAGAAAAATATAGGGAATTTTTCAATAGATGTACCTTGAAAAAAACATGATAAAACAAACCACATATAAAGTCAAGTTATTCTCATTGCTAGGGGACCTAAATGTATTGTCTGTGAGGGAAGAAAAACATACAAGTTACTTTCATTAGCTTTTCATGTGTTCATATTAACATTAGAGCACCTTATGTCTACAAGCAAGAACTAAAAACTTAAGCAACTTTGTTCTTTGCAATCAACTCATGAGGCATCTAAAAATGAAATGGTCTAAATTTCAATGGAGTGAAATAGGGATCTATAGCAACTCCAAAAGCGAGTGCCCTGCTCCAGTAGGTAGAAGTCTGTCTGATGTGTGGGACATGGGTTTGCATGTTTTAGCAAATGTGCCCCTAAAAAAGGCAAAGTCCTACCACCCTATCTGGGGGCTAACAGTTTTTGAAGTAATTGCAGCTTGTTGTTCTGGAGGCTCAAGAGAGGGGTTTTAGTGACTCCAGTGGAATCATTCCACATGTGGTGGAAATGAGATCACATTCTCTGCCTCCTTTTATAGCGCTGGTGAGATACAAGATTGCAAATCTTACACAAGGGACTGTGCCAGCCCAAGAAAGCTGCTTTTGTGTTGTTGTGGATGGTGGGGTTTTTTTGTTTTGGTTTGGGTTTTATTTTGGTGTTTTTTGTTTTTCACTGAGGAGTTGTCTACTTGGAGTTTGCTAATTTCAGGCCCGTTTACCTTCATCATTTGCCAGGAAACCTGTGCTTCCCTAGGAATTCCCAGTGACACTCTCATTCCCCAGTTCAATCCAGGAGGTACCTTTCCAGTTGTATAATGGGAGACCCAGCGTGCTTAGTAGTCAAGTGTGATTGTTTTGGCTGCACAAACAGCAGTGCAGCCTCCGTGTGCCAGGGGCACAAAGACAGAGAGAGTGAAAGGAAAAACTCTGACTTTCTTTGGAGGAACCAAGAGCAGGCTGATTGACTCACTGCTGGTTCACCAGCAGTCTATGACCAGCTATGGTTGTTTTCTTTCCCAACATGACACAATTTCTGTATTCTACATTGTCTGTGCAGGTCTATATGTAGTTTTCTTTTTATGATCAGTAGAACATACTTAAAATTAATTTAGCACATTTTTAGCCTAAAATGACATTTTAAAGGCATGTAATAAAACTAATGTGGGCAGGAGCTTTAGTTTATGGTAAAAGGAATTTCTCTATGAGATTGAAAAATGTGAAAACCCGTGGGGTTTAAGCTGTGATGCAACAAGTGAGGACATTATTCACTGAAGAACATTTTTTCAACCCAGAAATCACTAGTTTCCTTTATGAACTGAAAACTACAGACCATGTATATTTTATTATAACTTAAAAATATTTTTAAGAAAATTGTAGCACCTCTACTTACCCACTGTGAGAGCTTTTCTGTTATATCATAAGGGCCTGATTCTGTTCCATGTTGGGACAGGGTAGTTGGAAGGGTGGGGATTGAAATCAGTGGGACTACTCACAGGGTAAGTAACTCATGGCATAAAGACAGACCTGGACCCTGAGGTACGTGGTCACCAATAGCAGCAGTCATGGGACAGTTCCAGGAATAATAGTGGCAACCATTTAAGTAAGTGGAAAATTTTCCTCCATTTTTACAATTTCTGTCTCTCAGTTGTCTGCGTTTAATAATCACATTCTAGTATTCTCATTATTACTCATGAAAGTAGTACAACTTTCTGGTCTGCTGAGAATGCAAGTGGGGCAATTACTTAAAGACATTTTGACGTTTTGCTGGGACAAACTGCCTTTTGAGAGAACAGAAAATGCAGGAAGTCCTCACTTCTGACAAACCCAAGAAAAACGTGAGATTTCACAAGTTTCTTTCAAAAAATTAAACATATATGTATTTAACATTTTTTTCTCCAGCCCTGCTGTAATTGACACCAAATGTTCCTGGCAGCAACTGCGTTCCAATTGGTTACTGCATCTCTACCATGCAAATTGAAAACTACACTTCTCTCAAACTGCATTTTAGTATGAGGGGAGCAGTTTTGAAAACAGCTTTATTTTTATTTCTGAAGGTTGCTGATGCATGTCATTTTGACTTGTAACCCCTTTATGAAGAAAACATACAGTTGCTGAACAGAACACATTTTCAAAAATTACTGAAGAAAAAGACTATTTTTTTAATAAATTACACATTACTAGAGCTCTTAACAATGTTGATTGAAAAAAAAAAAAGTAAACCACAATGAAAAAACTTATAAATATACAATCCCACCTTAAAAATACATTTGCCCTGGGTATTTAAATCTTGACCTCTGCAATGAAACCACAGGGTGTGCAGCTCAGTGAAGATTTAAGGACCTTGACATTTGTCTAGTGGATAACCACAGAATTTCCCAGAAGTACAAAACAGGCATGCCAATGTCTGATTGCGTATATCTTAGTAAGGCATTTCAACACAGTTAGACTAGGCCTTGAAAATAAATACATAAATCAGATAACATTTATGTATTTTTTTTTTAAAAAAAAAGGAAAGTAGGATTTCTTAAGCCTGAAAAACAGTTTAGTGTAAATAGCAAGCAATTCTTTCCCACTGAGAGAGAAGTTGGTGTCTTATCTACTGTGTAAACCAATGAAAGTAAATGTGCTATCTTGTCTACATTTAGTGGTGACTGACTTTGTTGGGGTTTTTTTTCTTTTTTTAAGTTTCTTTCTCTTCATGTGAGAAAAAAAAGTATCCAATCTTGATAAACTGGAAAAAATCTTTAAGCTTCTCTCTCTGTTATTATATACATAGCTGGAATTAAAGGGTATGGTACCTGACATGCTTATGAGATTCTTTTGTCAGCTTCTTAGATGAACCTATACTTGCCCATAACTTCATTACAAGTCATCCTTAGCTATATCTAAGCTGTGGGACTCTGGGTACTTACAACAGCAGATGGGGAACAAACAAATGTTAGCTTTCTCCCTTCTTCTCATTATTTGCATGTTGCCATGCAAAGCAAAACAGTCCTGGAGGCTGTAGTGTGTAGCTTGGCATGTGTTGGAAATTTGTGAGATCGGGACCTTAATACCCTTTATGTGCAGATTAGACAGATCAGGTGTAGCCTTTGCTTCAAGTTTTCCTCAGGGGGTATGAGTACATCCTTTCAGAGAAATTCTTGCTCTTCATCATCTGAAAATATTTTGCAGCATCAGAGGTTCTCAGCAACATGGTACTTTCACGGTGTACTAAAGTACTGTGATTGACAGAAAATAGCTGGAAGACATTTGAAATAATAAGGACTTCTGCAATCTGGATTTTCTTAAATTTGCTTAGCCCACATGCAGAATTCATTGCCAGAGGGAGCTCCCTTGCTAATTGACAAGACTCTTCCCATAGCAGGTTTAGGAAATAGGCTGGAGGATACACCCAGCAAATGGATAGGAGGTGCACATAGCAAGTCCAGTCTTACCTGAAGGATCATTATAGCCAAGAGAGTGCCCCTGGTCTCCTTCCTGCCTAGCTGCTTGGCTGAGCACTGAGCAGAAGATGAAAGTATCTAGTCTTTCACTGCTGAGTGAAATTATTTTCTCCAAACACTCTTTGAGACAACTCTGGAATTTCTTTCTCCCTGCTGGTTTGATTGAAACAGATACCTGACCTACTGCAGGAATTTTAGAATTACTGGATTAGTGGCTAGACTGTGCATTGGTTAATTTTCTGCTTGACTGAATCCGTTTTTGAACTACGTAGATCCCAGATTTTATTCATGCCCTGTGATAATATAGAAAGTTGTTTTCCATAAGGAACTCTATAGTCTCTACACTAATTGGGGATAATGTGACCTAGTTATTGGATATTAATGTCATTACTGAACTAGACTGGCTTGGTTTCTAGACTAATTCCTACTTCAAGTAATTAGGAATAATTTATCTTGTCACTATCTAACTGATGTTGAGCAAAAACATAGGAAAAATACTAAAAGAATTCTTCAACGTAGACTTTGAAGGCACCATATTCCTTGATCTCTTGGTCTCTACTCCTAGTAGCAAAGCATTCAAGCACAGCTCACCCTTCTACTATGGGGTGGCGAACTCCCAGCTATGGATGTGGTTCTAACATTAAATCATTTTTCAATTGTGGCATTGAACTCTAAAGTGGCATTAGGACAGTCACAATGTATGGGTTATTTGTATCTAATCAGATGGTTAGGTATGCATTTTTCCTTTTTTAATTTTATTTTTTTAAACCTTGAAACTTCATTTACTTTTTACTGTTTGAAACTGAGCTATAGAAGTGAAAGGTTCAGCAATCTGCTGAAACATCTAACCGTAATACATTTGACACACTGTGCTGTAATATGTGTATGAATGGGTTGGCTCATCTCCATTGAGACTATTCAAATAAAAACTTTCATCAGTTCCTTGCTTACACACTTGTAATTTTCACAAGCTCATCTCAGAAAGTTAGACACCCATTTTATAGTGAAAATTAGTCTCTGAAAATCCTAGCTCTGAGAAGTTAACATAGGTATAGAATTTTTAATCTTCTGAAGACACCTGATTTTCAAATTGTATGTCTAGTTGTTGCTATAACCCATCATAAGAATGTGTTAAAATTTCTATCTGTTCTTTTTTGTAATAAATTCCTTCTGTAATGTTTATTAAACTGCAGTGCAGATGAAACAAAATTCTAAAACAAATTTTTATCTAAACAAGGACTCTCATAGAATACAAGGTATTACAGGAAGGTATTAATTTTAACATTTTTCAATACAATAACATTTGAATAACTTGTTTTTTTGTCTTAATTTGTTTCAGTTATACAAAAATGTTCTTATTTTATGAAATAAATTCCTTTTAAAATTTTATTTTTAGGTTTAGCAATAAATATATTTATTTTAATAAGGTATTTCATTTTTTTTAATTATACCTTTTCATTGTTTCAGTGTAAACTTTCACAATTTGTATTCTATGAAGAATTTTTCATTTTGAAAAATTTCTCCGCAATATCGTAATTAGTTTGAGCGTAAAATTCCTATTAAGTCTGTGTCTTTCACATCATAAAAAATACTCAATTTTCAGACATTCAGTGGAGTTTTTTCATCTTCCAAGTATGTATTTTCATAGATTAGAGAATATTTTTTACATTTTTACACTTCGGCCTTGTTTGGATTTCAAAACTTAAATTTACAATCCTGATCTTTAGTTTTACGGTTTCTGTAACACAGCATCAAACAAAATTCATGGTTATCTTTCCATCATAGATTTTAAGATACACTCTCTACCCTGACCCAGTGAAATTCCTTGCCGCAGAGCAATTATCAGGACTTACCAAAGACATGTCTAAAGTGTGAAGTTAGTAGAAATATCGAGTTCCATTACATAACTCTCCCATAGTTACCCATGGTTTTATTCATTCAAGATGCTTTTCTAAATTCATCACTCAGAAAACGCTATACTGACTTTTTTTCCGCCCCCCCCCACACAGCACATAAAGTTGTCTTTATCAAGTTTCCTCAAAAAGCAGAGCAGACTGCCCATATATCACATTTCCCAGTGAGCCCTTCCATGCTTTCATTCTTAACAGCTCTCTTGAATTCGATGAGCTTCTCAAACAATTACAACTTCTCAAAACCATCTCATCATCCTTTTCCCATTTCTTTTGCTATGATAACTATAAAGAAACGAGTGAGTAAATAGCAACAGTTTTATGGCTGCAATTACTACCTACCAGGCTGTTCATAATAATTTTGTTGCTTTTATTGCTCTCTTCTTGGGCTTATTGAAGCCACCTTTTTCTCTGCTGTAAGTTCACTTTCTGGCAGATGACAGGAGCTTTCCTGGCACACATTCAGGAGGCCAGAACTTTGTTTGTTTCTAATTACTATGAAAAAAGTAAATACATTTAGGGGGTTTTGGGGGTACAGATTTAGGATTAATTTCTTAGAATGTTTTCTGGGGGTTTGGTTTGTTTGTTTGTTTGGGATTTTTAGGCAGGTATTATTACTATTTCTACCCACTTCTGCTCTTGGGTATTTCGGTTGATGTCAAGACATCAACTTGGAAGATTAAGTATGTATTTGGAAAATTAAATAAATATTTAAATGCTTTGTTGGATTTAGAAGACTCAGTCAACTGATTGAAGTGTATACTGCTGGTTTTGTTAGAAAAATGAGTAGAACTTATAAAAGTGCTTTTTTTTTAGATTGAAAATTTTGTAAGTATGCTAACAAGCATAGTTTGGTTCTTTCTGTTGCAATATGGTTGTTAAGGGCTGGAGAGAGGGAGAAATGGTCAAATTTACAATCTAGACACTAAGGCCTTTTAAATACAATAGCTGAACCCTGCAAACTCCAGGCTGATTTTATGAGAGAACTGCAGCAGGATGTAGAAATCAACATATTAAACTATTCTACTTTCTGGTGGAAAAAATTATATTTTGTGGGTATACAGCCAGAATTTTACTCTGGTTTACATTATACTATTTTAGTGAAAGCAAGAGCATATCATTAGATCCAGGTAATACTTTCTTAGTTAATCTGTAGGCAGAGCTCCATCTTGTTAACTCCCTACCCATGAAAATTCAGAGCAGCATTTCAGTATTATGTATTTCTTGTTAAGTGTACACTGTCATGTTCTCCCAGCTGTAGGGAGATTCTCCTGAACAGACTTCATATAAATAGCACAAAATGCCTCTTATCCTGTTTGGAGTTGCACACATCAAAAAAGAGACTCGGAGAGGTCAAGAATGCAGAGAATATTTCAGCATATTAATTAATATAATTTGTTCTATAATTTTTGTTAGGGTTTTTTTTATTTGGCTTTTTTTTTTTAAAGTGCTGAGGTGATCAAAGTCAACTCACCTCCTAAATAGTCCAAGTACAAATGAAGTGTTGGCATATCTTGTCAGAGTTTGTATTCCCAAACGTAAAACAGCAGTAATCTTTCAAGGGCAACTATTAGGGCCAATTACTGCAAGCATTTCAATTCTCTAGTAAGAGCATAGTGTTAGACAGAAATAACAAGTACAAAATTAGAGTGAGTGGGACTAAGTAGACAAGAATTCTAGCAAAAAAAACAAACCCTGAGGTCCATGTCCCAAACACTACTTAGAGAGAGAAGTTGATTATGCACAGACTGAGTGGAAGAAACTTGAAGGAAAAGTCAGCAGAGCAAACTAGGAAGTCAGGAGAATAAATATGTATGTTGCAGTTTCCCATAGTCAGCCAACTCATTGCTAAGTGGCAGCTGGTGGTCCAGGGAGCCAGTAGGACCTTTCCTCTTTGTCTAGCAGAAAGCCCAGGCATGTTGCTGGACATTTCATACTCGTTTTTTATTGTAGAGAAAGTTGAAGTAGATTGATGCAGGGGTGGTTAAAAATCATTAAAAACAAACAAACAAAACCAAAACAAAACCACACCAAAAAAAAAAAAAACACAAAAAAAACCCAAAACAAAACACACCAACCTGGTGCCTTCCATCTAAAAACAGCCATTACAGCTCTGCTTGTTCATCATGTGTTTATGAGTCTGTTCAAGAAGTGGCATCCATTTGCACACTGGTTTTGCAGGGTTGGAGTCATTAAGCATTGTCAAGACAGGTTTTGGGAGCTGGAGGGAATGGGAGGCAGAGCAGTGGTTTTCCTGGTCACTTTTTCTACAAACTGAACTAAAAATGAATGTGTATTTTCATACTTTATAGCTTCCATGTTAGGAAGAGTTACAAAGGATTCCATAGAAGAAACTAATTTATTAAGTGTGCAATCCTGACATTGGTTCTGACTGACAAATGACCCTGCTGAGGCTGAAATTAAAGGCAGGTAAGTGGAATTTACCCCCACCTCTGTTTTTTTGCTCCTTTTCCAATAGAAAGGAAAAAGAATTGCTTTTGGATTTACTTCTCAACACTTATAAGAATAAGAGAGAAACTGGTAGAATTGTAAGCCTTCTTTTCATAAAAGGTCATTTTTCTTAAAGGAAAATTTCAACTTTTTTTCAATTTAAACCTTAAAAATCTGATCTGACTTGTCCCGTACTTCCTTTGGAATAGATGTAATATGTAATTTTTAGAGAAGGCTGAAAACTTGCATCTCAAAGCATTTGAAAATATTTAGATGGATCAAGACTTAGTGTGTTTAATCAAAATGTTTAATGAACAATGAGAATAATTGTATTCAGATGCAGTTTTCTTCAGCTTTGTTGGCACTAAGAGAAAAAATGTTTAGAAGTTTGAAGATCTGTTCATGACTAATATTAAAAGTCAATTTAAGCATATCTAAATACATACTCAGCTGAGCCTGTTCAACTAATAATGTTACAGAAAACTTCAGGGAAAAACTCAAGCCTGTATAGCTGGCAATCTCTGGCACGCACTTGAGATCATTCAAAGATGGTTCTTTGGGGAAATCTGTTATTGGGGAAAATGCAATTGTAATACTGCAAAGTGTGTGGATTGGCCACAGGCAGTTCTTAAACAGGATAATCCTGGGGTGATGTCAGTTTGCAGAGTGCAACAGTGCTACATGAAAGGAACTGATGACTCCCTGACGTGTTTTAAGGTTCCAGAGGGAATGGGAAAGTTTTGTTCTGGAAAATTTGGTTAAGGCTTTTAGTTGGGAATTTGGCAACACCATGTTACGCCTATATGAGAAAACAACACGTCTAGGTGTTCGAGTGAATTGGTTCACACCTAAAACAGGAACTCATTTAAGCTTCCACCAAAAGGGACCTTTTTATAAACTTAATGCTGTGTAAAATGGCTTCACTCTTTTTTTTTTTTTTTTTTTTTCCCTGTTTATCTGTTCTTTCTGTTTCTAAAAAAGGTCAGAAATCTAAATGTTACTGCAGCATGAGAAGTGAAAATTTTTGGACATATTTCCTATTCACAGACGCACAGACAAGAGGACATAGTGGAAACCTTGCAAGGAAGGTCACTCCTGTGATTCAGTCCAGTTTTGCATTCTGAGCATGGCTACATACTTTGGACAAGGTTAGCATAAACATCCAGTCATCTGAGTTGTTATTTAAGCTGAAACTCAGACTGTTTGTGTTTTTTTCATCAGCAGATCTGTTCTTCTTGAAGTTTCCAACTCCATTAATTACAGCCAGACATTTGTTTTTTTCATAGCACTTGATATAATGAGATACAATCCCCATCTGGGCACTTGTGAAGAGTAATTGCACATTCATAAGATACTGCAAGATTTATAGTAACATCTCCTAATATCTCTCAATACGAATAACTCTGTCTTACCGTGAGAGGTAAATTGACACAATCACACCATATGGCAAAGTTTTGCAAAATATCTTACATCTCCCATGAAAACTATGAAATTATGGCCTGTCGTTTTTTGTGTATTTATTACAGATTATTCTGCAAGGCTGTATTTCAAATCTACTGCTTGTGAAAATGAACAAATCCAGACTAAACAGGATACAGTTAGAGATGAAATACTGTGTTTGGTGAGATATCAGCATAGAGACCTCAGCAATTTTTTATATGGGAAAATTGAATTATGGGTGCCAGGGGCTCAGGAATCAGAAATGTAGTAATATAACCTACATTTCAAGAGGAAAAATGGTTGTGATGAAGATAATGATCCTTCAGAATTTAAAAATTATGCATCTTTCTGCAAATATGAGAAGAGTTTTACTCTCTGTTCCCATTTATGTCTTTGCCAGAAGTTAAGACTTCATGCAGCTTCCAAGAATCAAGTATGTCCATAAATGTGTCTTTCACTTGTTGCAGCAGACTGCTACCATATGCTTCTAAAGTCCTTTAGCAACCTGTGCATCTCCAGCATGTACTCTGTCATCACCACAGCCACTACCATTGGATTCAACCTGTCGGCCATTCCACATCATCTAAAACTTCCTACTGGCAGAGAGAAAACTGCATTTATTGACACTTGAACCCTATGAGGTACCCAGTGAGCCCAGAAAGCTAATGAGCAGCACTACAGAATCTGGCTACACCAAACAGCACTGGGTACAACAAGGAGTCTGTAGATGCTAGCAAAGTTCAAAAGTATATATACTGCTCTGATTTACAGGGACAAGAGTACAGGTTTGGTTATGCACAGTGCTCCATAGCAAAAAATAACAACACTGCTAGCTCATGTAGAAGAGGGTTATATGATTTTTATCTGCAATTAGTCCACATTTTTGTTTTTCTCTGTCTTTGCTGTTCCATGGCAAAGTAATACCCCATCTTCATCTTTAGTAGTTGGATGCCAGTCTCATATCTTTATTTAATATTGCACTTGTTCTGTTTGCTTCAGAAAGCCCAGTGGGAGAAAGAAAGGTTGGTGGTATCACACATCTTGTCCCCTCCTATGTGTGGGCCACAACTCTTCTTCCAGCACCTCTTGCTGCCTGGCTGGGTGTAGACATCAAGGATGCAGCCAGCACCCTTGAGCTGCAGCTTTAAAAGGACCTGCTGCCCTTTTCCCACCACTTCCACTCAGAGATGCCTTTGTACTTGAGAGGATTTTTGGAGTATTCACAGCTTGCTTATTAGGGAAAAGAAGTCATCTGGTGGAATTAGCAAACTCATGCACTCTGTGATGTGACTGTAAATAACTGCACTTAAATCCAAGTCTGTATCTTGGGACAAGCATGCCAGCTTCCAGGAGAAGATGGAATTTTTCATGGCAGACTTATCACTGGTTTCCTAAATGAACCAAGATAAACAGAATAAACCCTTTCATGTGGTTGCTGTGATTAAAGCAAGGTCCTCAAGTTGGCAGCCTATCATGGGGGGGTTCAAAGTGGAAACGGGAGCTGGCTTTTTTCTTTCTTTCAGAGAATCCCACTTCTGTTCGTATGAAGTCTATCTTGGTGACTGGCATAGGCTGGGACTTGCAGTCTGTGGGCTTGGAAATCTCATGGCAGTAATCAGGAGTGCACTAGTCCTTATGGCAGGCATCAGATGGGCTACTGCCAGGTCTTTGAACTACAAAAATAAATAGAGAATAGAACTGCATTGTATTGGTGAAGCCTGAGGCCCACTCGTCTCTCTTGGAGCATGCTATGGTGAGAGTGTTTAACTTGGAATTTGTCCATCACATGTGGTAGCTGCAAGAGTGGAAGAACAGAACAATGTTAGACGGTACATTTAATAGTGTGTTGGCTTAGCAGTCCTCAGGAAACTGTTGCTCCCATTTTCTCTCCTAGTGCTCAGAACTCTATACCCTCTTCGCTGAGCTTCTGTGTCAGTAGATGTATGTATCAGATAGTGAAGTTTTCTCCTTGGTCCAACAAGGAACCCATATGAGCATTAACCCTCTGAAAAAAGTAACAACAAAACTGCTCTATGGACATATCTGTAACATGTGCTAATGGCTCGAGTAGGACTTGTGTGCACTTCCATTGGCAGTTTTGACAGCCAAAACACAGAGCATCCCCCTAAGTGATGCTCTGTGTGAACCTCTCTGCCCCAGAGGACATGGGAGGCAGAGGAGAGGAGCAGTATGCTTGTTGGTTTGCACTGAAGCATGTTGTGGGCAGACAGTCGAACAAACTACAGCCTCCTCTTTCCTTCTTCTGTTAGGTTTTTGCACCCAAAGGGAGTGTCCTGCCAGCCATATACCTACTGACCCGATTGCTGAAACTGTGTGTGGGTGTGTGCATGCAGGGTGTGTTCTGGACGGAGACACCACAGTGTTGTTTGCTGTGCATTACAGAGCACTCAGCAAGTCTTTCTGGTTGAATGCATTTGTTATGGATCATCAGACAGAGTGTTCAAAGAAAGAAAAAAAATGACTATGAAGATTTTTCCACTGAAGCGACATCACAACTTTTATGTGTGACATTTCTTCAGTAAAAGTTTTTGGGTTGTTTTCAGTGCATTAGTTACTTGATATAACATTGGTGAAAGAAGGAAGGAGAACTTAAGAAAGGATGGATTCCCTAGTACAATCATCCATTTGTTTTGTGTCACTTTGGGAATGCAAAGCAGCCGTGAACTCAGTTCCTGACTATTCCAAGTTATCATAATGGCACACATCACTGGAAATGCTGCTTTGCATTCTGAATTACTGGAAAGAAGTGCAGTGTAACTGTATTCAAATTTGAGACACATCTCCAGCATTTTTTTTTAAATGATCAAACTATGTTTTGAAAGGTAAAAGTATATTGGAGTGAAAATTTTGTAAATTCTGAAGCAAACATTTTATCAAATTAAATTATTTATCTTTAAAGCAATGACATTTCATTTATCATAAGAATTTGTTTGTTGAGAACTTGCTGGCTCAATTACTGTCCGTATGGGAAATGTCTGAACGAGCTGCACTGTGTAGTACATGAGCATGAGAGGAAGCTCTGCTTTTTGCTTGGTCTGCAGTTGTAGTGGTCAAGCCAGTGATCAGCCATGCACTAGGGGCAGAGGCAGCTGATGCTGCCAGGATCTTCCCCAGCTTCCTCCCGAGGAAGAACAGAGCATCGTGAACAGGCTTTCAGGATGGTAATTAAAGGAATAAAAAGGAGAATGCTGTAGACTTGGTTGTAGCAAATTAGGGAAGAGAGGGATAGTTTATGATGATGCTTGCTTGGCATAATGTCTGACCACACTGAACAATAAGCTGTCCATAGTGTGGTAAAAACATTTAATTAACTTAGCAGCAAAATGTGGGTTGTTTTTTGCTAGTGAATGCCAGAGACTGTCATTCCACTTATTATTTGTATCAGAGAGCTTTAAGTAGAAGTTGCAACTCTGTCTTTGCTTAGCATCATGACATTAGAAAATGATTATTTTTATCTGACAAATAGCCAAAACTTCTATTTCTTATTTGTAATAATAGTTCACTGGGCCAGGTTTTTGCATTTAGCTTCAAGGCATCTTGATCACTTCTGACTAAGGTAACATTTACCTAAATACTCATCTGAATGGAAGAGGTAACTCACCCTAGGTTATGGTCCAGATGTTTATTATCCTACTGTGCTTTGTTTCTTTGCCATGGTTTCCTTTTGAGGTACAATGGCAGTAGAAATACATAGAAATATACATAAGAAAATCCATCTTTTTGTGATTTCTCTCCTAACTGAAACCAGGACATTCTAAAAATACCACATGTATGAGATGGTGGTGGAAAGCTTGATTCCTAGAACATATCCCTGTAGGTCTATGTGAGTGAGCAGAGCAACTTTTGGGATTTCACCTGCAGTGCAATTTGAATCTTCAGTTATTCACCCTTTATACCCATAGAAAAACTACACAAAAACTGTAGGCTGCCAGGCAGAATACTTGTTCTCTGAACTTCTGTTACTCAGAGAAGATTCTGTTCCTTTTTTTTCATTTTGCATAACATTAACAAATGTAATCTTGTTTGAGAACCTGAGGTGAGTGAACCGAATATACTTCACATGAGCCTTCAAAATCAGGCTCACAAGCAGATCTAGAGTGATAGAGCTCTGGAAATTCTTCCTCAAGGAGGTAGTCTTCTGTGGTTTTTAGGTTACATAGCTTCATTTTTGGCAATTTTCTATGATATTTAAATGACTAAACTCAGTCTTTGTGGTGACAGGCTGGTGGCTTGCCGCTAAAATGCTCTGACACGCTTCTTTTTTTCTAAGACAGATCACAAGTACTGCCTCTGAGCATTCTTCTGGAAAGGACCTTGGTTTTGGAAAGGCCTTGTAACAGAAAGACCCCAGGGCTCTCAGTGTTTCTAATTCTTCAAGAAATGTTTTGTTGTTTTTTTTTTCTCAGACTCCTTCAGATTCTTTGGTTTCTTATAAAGTCCAGAAAAATATTTCTGAAACAAATTTTTTTTAACTCCTTCCGAAGTTTTTCATCTGTAGATGTAATATCTATCTCCATTGTTTTTATTTGCATGCTGTTTTTTAAACAACTCTTCACCCTCAAAAACTTAAAACACCGGGGATTTTGGTAATATTCATGCCCTGTGTGTCTTTCATGTGTCTAAGTGCCTAAAGTAGGCTAAGACTTTCTTTTGCAGCTTGTCGCTGTTTCAAGTGCTCCATAAACAATATAAATGCTTTTTTACCACCTGTGTTTTCTTTTTTCCCCTATCATTCCACTCTGTCAGCTAGCCAGAGATTTTTTTTCTGTCCTTTAAGTTTCCAAGTAACCACTTGGATTACTTAATTATACTCAGCTTCACAGAAAGAGTAATTTTCGGGTAATCACTGCACCTAACTGAAGAAGCTAAAATGACATGGCATGCGTGCCTTTGCATATGAAAGTACAATGGCAATATGCAGCATCTTTGGTTGAATACAAGTAGACTGCATAAGTTTGAAATCTTTTCTTTAATCCGTGTAAGCAAGGATGAGGTTCCATTATTTCATCTTAAGCTGTAGTCTATTGTGTGTCATCATAAGATGATCTGATTTGCCCGATGTTTAACATTTAATTTACATCAATGCAATAGATAATAGTGAAGAAAAAAGGATGAACTGGAATGATAGCAGCTCCTGTGTTCTTATTCCAGGGCAAAGGCATTTTTATAGTAAATTTGAAGAGAAAATGTAATTAAACACTCAAAACATACCTGTTTTTTTCATAAAATCCTAAATATAACTATATATATTAACCACAAATCTATGCTTCACAGACTATGCCTGTATTTTCTTAGGAATACATGTAGTATATGATTAAATAACCCAGAATATACATCCTGAAACTCATAAGAGACTTACTAGTTCAAAGACCACTACAGAGCCAGTATGCATGCTTTGCTGTTTCATGTTTTTCAATTTTATGCAATGAAAATTAATAACTGAGAATAAATTACTAATAAATCTTCAAAGTGTTTTCACCCTTCTGATTTTAATCATCTAACTGATAACTGTACAGATCAAGGATTCCCCTGATATTGATCTAGTTTCAACAAATTAATGGTAGAGCTGGATACACATTTGTGTATAGAAGAGCTAAAGACCTGTTTAAAAATGGATTCAGAAAGGATTTACATTATCTTTTTAATCTTTTTCCTAAATCATTTTATTAACAGTGTTGTGAAAATATTTAAAATTAAACATCATCTATTCTGCCAGCTACCTGCTGATTTTTTTTTTATTCTTGAAGAGAGAGATTTGTCATTTTCTAATTCACTGTAATTAGACAATTTGGGTGAGGAATTATATGGCATTACCTCAATTTAGGATTAGGAAATTTACGTAGGATGCATTTATGAAACTTTACTAGGGTATTAAAATTCAGCTAACTCAAAAAAAAGTGGAGACAGGTAGTGAGGTTGAGAGAATTGTTTGCTAGTGTTAAGAAGATCAAACAGATGAAACATTTAAAAATTCTGTTAGGCTTCAGGGGTTTGCAGATGTTGAGACTGGAAGAATTATATCATGTATAAACATTTTCAATAGCACATACAAGCCATAAACCATGTTGCAGCCTGAACATTTAACTTAATGTGCTATAGAAGATAACACTTAGACATGCATAAATTCACACTTGGACACATTGGCTTCCTCTGCAAAACCATTATATCTACTGCTCAAGTTGAAAGCATCTCTGCTTGGCCTCATGCATGGCTGGATGAAGCTGAGGCTCCTCCCTGACCCCCTAGTGAGGTCTAAGCTGCTTTTGCCCTGTGACACCGTTCCAGTCCACCTGCTCCAGCAGCAAAAGCCAGATTGGCGGTAGAGCTGGACCCTGCTGTGGAGGCTCAGCATACACACAAAAAGCATGTTCTAGCATCAAGCAGGGCAAAATTTTGCCCTGTGCATGTTAGGAAGCTAAATATGATCTTCTGCCTTTTCTTATATCTCGTTTTAGTCCTAACATTAACCTTCCCCCACCACAAAGGTTTCCCTTTGTGAGGGTACCTGCAACCTTGTAATGGCTCCAACCAGATGTGTATTTTCTCCTGGAGCTGTCTCTGTCTTTTTCTGTTTCAGAGCTGGTAAGAAAAATTTCTTGCAAATTCCTTTATTAGAGAATACCAAAGAATACAATTTTGGAAATAACATCCCAGTTTGTTCAGAATGACATCCATTTTATTTCTTTGTGGTTTACCTTGTGTTGTGTTCCCTAGAAAAGCTGGCTCTTTGCCTTGTCTCATCTGCAGGCAGTTGTTGGACAAAACCCCCAGGACAGAGGGAAGACAGGAAGATAGGTCCTGAAGCCCCTGCTGAAGAGTGGTGCAGTGCTGGGAGTGACCAAGATGGGTATGGGAAGAATCCCACAGCCAGAGCTGAAGGGTGGGAAAGCCATTCCTCTTAGGATGTTAAACAATCTGGGAAGTTTAAAGATTGCTGAACTAAATACTGGAGGAAAGACCCTGTTCTGTAAAGAGACAGCTAATACAGCCAGGTAAGTTTTGTGTCTAGTATTTTTGCCTCACTCAGTTTTTACTGTTGTTTTAAAAATTTCGTAGTTCTAGACTTCAGCCTCCCCAGTTACGAGACCAGCCAGTGGGATTCATAGCTCTTACTATTTTTGGGGTGCTCAGAGATTGACATGGGAGTCTGGGCCATCCCGGTAAAAGTGTGCCCATTGTACTGCATTGTCTTATGGCCAAAAAAAAAATGTAGTGTTGGTGGGAAACAGGGAGCAGAAATTATGTAACACCGAGCATATATATAAACCCCTGAAACTAAGTTTACTTAGGATTGTTAATGGTGTATCTAAAGGGAGGGGAATGAAAATGTAAGAGATAGGAAGGAGAATGATATTAATTGCTTGAGCACAAAGCAGACTTGGAACATGAAAGAGTGAAGCACCATGCCAAAGTAATTAGATGATACAAGCATAAGGCAGGAAAGTTAGCCAACACTTATCTTCATTTATAAATAATGCTTCTGGACGCTTCTTCCCATCCCTATTGAGAGACAAATATTCTGCTGTAAACCAGACCTGCTCTAAACGTCAGACTCTCACTTACCCTGGATTAACCCAGTGGTTCTCTGCAGGATATGGTGAGGTCAGAGCAACACAGTATATCTCCCTGTTTTGAGTACCTTAGGCATCGGTACTCCAGGGTTGCACTTTTATCTAAAGGTTGTACAGAGAACAATAGGAAGACATGAATCCTAGCTAGTCCCCTCTCATGAAGTAGACTGATCCTACTGAAGTGAGCACAAAATCTGTTTTTACTCAGCTATAGCAGGGTAGACCCTCCAAATATGAAATAGGAATTTGAACAAACGTCCCTCATCACCTCTGAAACTTTCAAAGCTGACATAGGCTCTGGATGCCTAATAGCCAATTAATGATAATGGGAAGAGGTTTTCCATGGTTCCTACATGGCTTTGAAAATGTCTGCCTCAGTGTTTAACTCACCAGAAACTGCTTGTATTTGATGCAACTCTTCAGCATGGTTCAGTACTTTACTTTGCAGGCAAAGTAGTTATTTTTTTTTCTAAAGAATGAATACCATGGACATGATTTAATTCTGAGATTCACATATTATGTTGAGATGAGTGCTTGCTGTGGAGTTAACCAGTTAACCTATGGACAGATTGTCCAGAGCAGCAGAATACAAAGGGGCAGTATTTAAAAGTTTAAGAAATTATTGTCCCTGGACTTATTAGTGTAGCTCACTCTCATAGGCATTTGTGATATGTCTACTCACAGTTAACATTTCTTCTCAAGCCATGCTTCGCAGGGCTTCTGACTGGGATTAGTGTGCTAGTGGATAAAGTGTCAAAATACCATGGTCACCCTTGCTGATGGTCTGTAAGTGGTTTGTGGGAAGTCAGTTGATTGTATATAACGCTATTTTTCCTTCTTTTTGCCACTTGCTAAATCACATAAAGGCATATTGAAGGAATAACATTAAATAATACTTAATGCTACTTTCCCAAGTGGATGATTACTTATATGTGCCATAGAAGTGTTAGTCAAAGGCAAGTGTGAGGGGAAGGTGTCAGAACAGGTAGAGTCACTTTAGCAGTCTGCATTGCTGACATCAAAAGAGAATTACAGGAAGCTTTTTCTAATTAAATATACTTTTGACTGTGAAAGTGTGCTTAGCTTTTATTTAATAAGGAAACTAATGGATAAATTAAAGAAAAATTTCCAAGTCCATCAGAATTAAATCCTTTTCATAAGTTCAAAAATGTGCATGTAATATTATTTTGTTTGACCCATAGTAGCATTTCTAGCTCCCATCGGAGCTACAAGGAGACACATAAAACAATGCAAAAAGGAATGTTCTTTAAGTTTTCCTGAATCACCAAATACAGATATATATATTTCATGTTCCTCTGGTTATGTTAGGAAACAAACTTCTGTGACTGAGCCTTTTGGGTTTTGGTTGGTTTTGTGTTTAGTTTGGGGTTTTTTTTTCCGCCCTTCCAATCTAGGAAGACTTCTGTGTTCAGAATATACACAAAGTACTGTAGCAGGGCAAAGTATTTTTAATTTCATAAGAAATTAGCACAGGTTCATTTTTATTTGTGTCTTGCTTTTGACCTTCAAACTTGCTCCAAATCCTGTGAAGCATTCAGTGAACTGAGTTTCACAGAAAATACCAACTGATAAGTTGCCTAACATAGTCCTGTCTCCCTGCTTGCTTACTGAAATGTACAGTTTTAAATTGCTAAAGAAGTTGTCCTAAGAATTACTTATGCTAGCTGGAGAATTATCATCTTCTAAATTAGCGAGGAAGAAGCGGGAAAGAGGTTTGTAATTCTAAGCTACTTTTGAAATAAAAGCAAGTCTAGTCTGAAGTCTACCCTCTGGCTTGTTTCATTCCACCTGGTTTTAGTGACAGGATTCACCAGGAAGCTGGGGGTCTGTGAAGTGAAAAGATGCAGGATTCTTTAAAGGTCTTGAAATATGAGTTGCCTGAATCACCATAAGAGGGTGCTTGGAGTGACTTGTCTTCCAATACATGGCAAAATATCAGCTCCTTACAACAGTTCTATTCAACCTTATCTTTGATTTTTTCCTTAAGCTATTAAAGATTATCCTGAGAATGTGAGTTCTAAATTAAAGTAGTATTGATCTTCAAAACCACAATGAACTCTGGTCACAACCAAATAATTAGAAGATTAAGCTGAGAATCTCAGCAGCATGTCCTTAGGAAAGGCCTAATGCAAATAATTGGTTTTTTATAATGGTTGTGATAAAACCATATTATATACATACAGATTTGGATAGCTTTCAAGAGTGGAAAGAACCCAGTAGTGTTGCTTATTTGGAAATAATGTATTTTATTTAGGATGCAAATTTTTAGGCGGGTAGTGCTAAAAATCTTAGTTGGAAATATTATCCTCTATTCCTAGAAAAGACAAGCTAGAAGCTGTTGCTTTTTTACGTTGACCTCTAGATGTTACCCTAATTCTCATCTTTTTGTGTTTAGAAAGAAGAGTAATTTGTAATGGTAAAATAGTAGGATTTATTCTGTATCTCTTTTTAAAGGAAACATACAACTTGAATTGTGTACCTTAGGCTATTTTTTTTCCTTATTTTTCTTTTCTGCCAATGCTCTTCTTGGTTGCTTGGATGTCATAGGATATCATGGCCCTTTTATCTTTTATGTGACTATCA
Source organism: Apus apus (assembly GCF_020740795.1). Lineage (NCBI taxonomy): Eukaryota > Metazoa > Chordata > Aves > Apodiformes > Apodidae > Apus > Apus apus. The sequence goes on along the minus strand of NC_067285.1, from coordinate 49,368,039 downwards.
CCTGCAGACACTTGCATCTGAGCTCCTGATCGCTGACCGCAGCTTCTCCTAAATGTCTGTGAAGCATCAAAAAGATTTAACAGAAGGCCAAAGGAATGAATGATTTTTTTGTTTTTGTTAAAAGATCTTAGTTGATTGTCCAGGTTATCACTGCACTCATAAATGAAAAATGTATTTATTGAGTCTGGTCTTCCTTATACAGTAATTAATGTCCTGTGGATCAGACCACCATGGTAGACTTTCAGTTGAAGATCATTGATTCCAGTAACTTGCTCAGGTTTGATAATCTCAGTTTAGCTGTAGTAATTTTCTTTATTTTTTTATATCCAGTGGCACATACTGTACTGCTGTGCTTTTCTTGTTGAACTCAGCGTGAATCCAGAGGTGATATCCTGCTTCTTCAAGGTGGAATTCTGTTTGAAATAGTGAAATTCTAGTAAATGTGAGTTATTAACCATGTTGGGACTTTCAGTGCTAATGTTCACATTTTTAAATTTCCTGCACTCTTCAGTCATCAATGGAGGAGGATGCAAGTGCTATCAACATTTTGATTTTTTTATGACACTATAGTGTTGAGCATTTTTGGTAGACCACCTGACAACTTTGTGCCACTGAGTAGGTTCAGGTTCTCAAGTATCTGAGAACAGTGTAAGCACAACACTGTTTACTTGTCTCATCCCAGGTGTATTCAGTTCTGAACTAAGAATTCTTCCTCCATAGCTCAGCTTCAAGTGTGATTCAGCAATGGCTCAGGGTGATGAGAGATGTCTCTCACCTCCCTGTAGCTGTTCTGTGACATCCCTGCTCTGTGTCATAGTGGTGAAAGGATCAAATTCAATACAACTGCAACTCTTTGTAACTCCTGGACATGGGCATATATTTATGGGCCCATCTTTTAGCAAAAACACTCCCACGTGAAATGTTTTGAAAAATGAATTAGTAACAAGTACAGGCAATTTGGGATGACCAATGTATGTATTAGTTGGACCTGCTCATGTGTTAAATCTGTTTGGGCTGCTTGTCTAATCCTTCTCTAAGATGTGCTTTGCCTCAAAATATTTGTCTTAAAATGCAGTACAAACTGCAGCAATTCACAGCAGGCACATCTGGCAGCTCAGACACCTGTGTGGTGTGGTCAGGTCAGAGTTGGTGTTAGTTGGGTCCCCACGTGAGTGCTTGGTTCCACTGTTGCTGGCTTGCCTCCTTGCCACCCAAGGATACTTTGAGAATCATCATTTTCAGGAGTCTGGATGTCCCAAAGATGGTTGCACTGAAGGGAAGATTTGATGTTAATAAAAAAATATGCTTTTAAAATACTTTCCTGTTGTATATAACGTTGGAACATCCAGTGCTGGAGTAAAAATGAAAATAGATATATTACTCTTACCCTAATCCTTCCATATATTACAAGGATTCTGTTGCTTTTTCCACTTGTTCTTGGATTGTATTTATAAAACTATCTTAACAAAGTACCATGATAAAACACTCTCCAGCTGACAATAATCTCTTTCTCAGTATTATTTAAGATTTTCTCTGATATGCTGAACTTTTACAAGAATATAACTGGATAATAGGGGTGACATTTCGTTCTTCATATACAAAAAAAACATAAGAGAAAGGGGGCCAAATAATTACTTTATCTTCTGTATTGAAAAAATATTTATTTTTAAATGAGAGGCTCCCTTGTGTGACTTTCTGCTTTGTATTATCAGAAGCATTGAAGCATTTCACTGTCTTTTCCTTTGCAAAACGTTCTTATTGTCTTATTTAGACCATTCTTAGAATGGCTGAGCTGAGATTCATGTTGGCTGGTGTTATTTGAGTTTTAATGCTGTATGTCAAAGCAAGTGTCCTGGCTTGCTTCTTATAAACCCTCGAGCATGTCCTTGGCAAACCAGGTATTTCAAGAAACCAGAATGCTTTCACACTGAGCAGTTTTTTGCGGTTATTAGCAATTCTTTCTTTACTTCCTCTTCTGAACCTTCACCAGACACCAAATATAAAGAAGGCTCATAACTGATGGTGATCTCAATGCAATGAGAGTGCATGCTTAAGTGGAAAAGACTTCACAGAAATTGTGTCACTCATTCCACAGAATTATTGAAAAAGATCCCCAAGTTTTTTATTAATCTGATTTAATTGGATAGCATCATGATAATTTCTTTGATACTCCTAATATTGTACTTTTTTTCTCTGGAGGAACACAAAAATAGTCATATGGACTGATATTTTATTTTTCAAAGCATGCTTACCACAATGGATGAAAACCTGCTCCCTATTGAGATTACTATCATTACTTTAAGAAGTTTGATTCCAAATCCTATGGGGAAAAATATCTTTTCCAACTTAATGTTTGATATTTGTAAAATGACTAAAGTCTTTAATGTCAGCAATAAATAGTCTTCACAAATTTCAGCCCAAATAAATTCTTCCAGAAAACAAAAGTAAATGTACAATGAAACATACAGTACTGTATTTATCTATAATCATCAAAGAATATTAAATTAAAATTGGACTACACCTCTTCTAACAGTCTCACTGAATTAAAGTTGATGGTTGAGAGTGTTCATGGCACACAGACAGGACAGTGTTAATGTGTCTGTGTAAGCAATACTGTACATCTCTCTGTCTGGATATGTGATCATGAGCTGAAGATTGTTTATTGTCAAAGGCTGAGTGGCTAATAAATGCTGGCAATGGCTTGGATTCACTGGAATGCTGCACAGCTGCAGCATTAGTCAGACTTTCCCTTTTCTGAATTCAGTAATCCCTTCAATATTGCATTAAATATGTTTCTAATATTTATCTGGATAAAAATGTGCTGAATATTGCAACTGTTTAATTCTGATGTTTGTCACGTAGGAAATCTGTGTAAGGCAGAAGGTAACAACATTTTTATTGCTAAAACCTAATGTAGCTACTTCTTGTGTCGTTTGCTTGTTCGGAGACTTGTGCTTGGCTTATTTACAGCATTTGGTAAACCTTTGGGATTGCTCGGAGGTGGGGAATGTCAGAAGTTCTGAAGCCAAATTTCAGGCCTTAGTGCTTGGCTGAACTCACTGAACTGACCCGTCACCCTACTCAAGAATCAGAGTTCCTATAGATTTTGGTGTCAGTAGAGTTTAGCGGATGGATTTTGGATTTGTTTTACTTCATAGGCCAAATACTTGACAAGCCAGGAGTTGGAATGGTTTATTAATATGTCACATTTTTTATTAGTTTTCCTAAATGATCAGCTGGTCTATTGTTAGCTGGTCTATTGCCTCTTTCCCAATTTTTTTTTTTTTAAACAATTTTTATCTATGAACCAGATTATTTGGATAACAGTGATTGCAATTAATGATGTGGGAGCAGGGAAATATGCTCCCCTTATGTTGTAGGTTCAGAGTTAAGACAGAATCCAAACACATGCAATTCAAGTTAACCACATGGTCTAATGCAGTCCTGGCAATGGTAGAGCTCACTGTGTCCATGTGTTTCCACCAGCAATTACTTTCCCAGCTGCTGTTGAAAAAAAGGAAAGCACACCAAATGAAATGGTTTGTGGGCACCAAAGATAACCCTTTGCTGCTTGGGATGATTGTTTTAGACATTAGCCTGACCTGGAAGCAAGTGGACTTGTAGGCATTAGAGAAGGTCATTAAGAAAATTATATTTAAATTCAAAGGGGGTTTTTGTACATTTTGCCCAGCTGTATTAGTAATAGCTTGATCAGACTTAAGCAAAAAGCCTTTTGAATCCATTAGCTGTAGGTCACTGATTCAAGCAGATTAACAGTATCAGAAATATGCATTAAGTGAAGGATGAATTACTGGTGTCTGTCTAACTACTTGTAGTGTTCGCCTTGCAGTTAAAGCTAATTTCAGTCACTTATTGGCAGGCACAGTGGCACCAACAAGTGAGTGGGTCATGGAGACTAAACCATGCATTCATCCTGAAGTGGTCCCTTAAGGAAAAGGTGGGAGAGTGTTAGGGAAGCTTGAATGAAAGTTGCTCCCTTTCTATGGAAATGTAGAAAGCTTTAGGAACCAGAACTGTTGACACCTTCTAGGGCGTAAAAACCCTGTGTTTGACCAAACTGTTCCAAGCATACATGGAAAATGAGGAGTCTGGTTAAAAGTGTGTAATAATCTGGAACACTAACTTGCATTGCTTTCTCACATTATCTCTTTATGATAAAGCCTTTTCATCTAGTCTTTTGACAGTGACTCATTGGCAAAATGTTTTAAGTGATTCAAATAAACAGAAAAATTGAATACTGGTTTCTTTGTTCAAGAAGCCCACAAAAAAAAAAAAAAAGTTAAAAAATTACATAAGCCTTGCTCTCTGCGTTTGGATTTCAGCTTTCCAGCATTTTCCAGTACGCAAAGCAGTTTCTCATCCTATGCCCCTTTACAAAACATTTATGGCCAGTGTGTCTCACCCTTCCAGCCTGTGATACAATGTGTCATCTTCTGTCTTTACAGCCAGGACAACAATTTATGTTGTAGAAATAGCTCAAAAATAAATTAACCCCATCCCATTACAGACACTGCATGTTCTTTCAAAGGAGAGTAGTGACAGCTATAGAAGATCTGCTTTTGATAGTATAGGTTATTGGTACTTATTTATTATATTCTTATTGACTTGACAGTCACAAAATGGTCAATTTAACACTTCTTGTTGGGCAGAACACACTGCTTAATTGGGCTTTTTGTGTTATGATGTTTGTTTCTTTGCTTTTTCAAGATTGGTGTCGAACAACATGAAGAGAAGTCCAGGGAATGGAGAATATTAGGGAGCTGCTAGGTGACAAAGGCTACATGTGTTGGTCACTTCTCTTCACCATAGCCTGTGACATCCCATCAAGATTCATCAGAAGCAGTGTCAACTGGGAAGCTGAGAGTTGGACCATAATTATAAGAGTAAGATATGTAGAAACACTGAGTAATACACCTATTACCCCCACCTTGGCAGGTCGCTGATCCTGTTATCACAGTTACAGCTTAGCAAGTAACTTTTACATCACTGTCCCCTCTATTAACATCACAGACCCCAATCCACATGGACTACTTTGCTGCCATGTCACATTTATTTAATTGGTTTTCCACTGTCACACCACAGCTGCTTTTAATTTTGCCCAATCAACATTTTTCTCACTCAGCAAACATGTTTCACATTATGTTTTCCCCAGATCAACAGGCACTCATTTTTCTATCAGATTAAACTTTCAGCCGTTAGTCTCAAGTGCTGTGGGTTCTTTTCTTGCAGTTCTTGCTTTCTGGTGGCATAATATTTTTCCAATCAGATACTGCTTCCGGCCCTTATTCAGAAGCTACCACTTGCAGATCACTGTGAGGTACATGCAGTGGAGTTTAGGTTATTACTAAGTATCATAGCTTTCCTTAAGGCGTCTCTTCCCCTCCCCATACACAAATTTATGTGTTAATTTTAATCATTATCATTTGTTTATGGTCAAGGAGACACTGACCTCCTCTGGGATTTACAGTCCTTGTCTCGAACAGCCTGTTTTGTTTGGCATGATCTGTTGTTTTTCGATCTGGGCCGCTATTGTACAGCCCTGTCAGCACGTCCTGGCTGCGGGTGAACGTGGCAATAAGCAGGGGACAGGCAGGGGGGCTGACTCACCTCTTCCCAGTGCTCCACCCTAGTCCCCATGATGGCACTGGTAGAAGGGAAGCCCTGTGCCTGTGCTGCCCAGGGACAGCCCAGGGACCTGGGAACGAGCAGGTTCAGCCCTGTTGTTGACTATGGAACAACGTGTTCAGGCAGATCGTATCGCAGGGTTTTGACCTTAGCTGAGGAGCCCACCAGTTGTTTAGTTGTGGAAAAATGTTGCACAAGAATAATGTGGAGGAATTGTATGACACAGAAATGCTATTATTCAAAGATAGGTATCTGCAGTTTTTTTGTTCACTTTGGGGCCACTTTTGCAGATACACAAAGCAGCTGGTCTGCATCTGGTTTGTATCTAAAAAGACCTTTGCTCATTAATAAGTACATGATTGAAAATAACATTGCAGGTCTAATCTACTTACACTCATAAACCCTCAACTTCCATATGGGTACCCTGAAATAAGGGATGAAGCAATTTTGTCAAGTTTCAATGCAGAATCGTTTTATATTTGCTTTATTAAAGAGCAGAATTTAAGGCCAAGAATGTGTATAGCCAGACATTGTTTGGGGGTTTGCAAACATAATTTCATGTTTATTTTTCTGTCTGGAAGGTGGTTGCTAAATCCTGACAATCACCACATAGTCTGGTTGTTGGGCTTTTAACGGTAGCTGCTGTTACTACCAGTCTGGATGTTCAATAACTAGATTCAGATTACAATTAAGAAAAAACAGAAGACACCTAATAGCAAAAAGGAGATTCCATGAAAATAAAAACTCCAGTTGATTTATGTAGATTTGGTTTTGTAGTGTCTTATTTTTTGTGTTTGGGAATCTTCTGTTCTTTCTGAACGGCAGAAGCAACAAGTTTGCCTTTTACACTATAATCAACTAGTCCTTCAGCTATTCTTTTTTTCTGTGAGCATAATCAGAAATGAAGTGCATTTCTACTGTAGTCCACCTGCTTATTTAAACCACAGATTGCAATTTTGCTCTTTTTCTTTACCACTGCTGCACAATCCTCAAAACCATCTCTTCCATCCAGGGTACGAGAATGAAATCATCTACTTGCTGTTGGGCTTAAGCAGAGCTTGTTAATAGGAAAACTACTTTTTACAAAGGACAATAACATCATGTGGCAGGGATATGGCAACAATAACACCTCTACTGCCAGAAAACACTTAGCCTGGGTGGCTCAGATGGCCCCAAAAATTTAAGAGCATTTTTCTTATACTGTAAATTCCCTGTGGTACATTATTTTCTACTGAGAGCTAATAACTACCCTGTCTGTAAAGCAACTGGTCTTAAGTTTATTAGCTTGCTAGACAGAAAAATAACAGACACATATCACTGACATTTAACAAAGATATCTTTCATGGGTTTCTGTATTTTTTCATATGCACCAAACGTTTCTCTTTAGTTAGAAAAACACATTTTGAACCACATTCTGAGCAACTTCTTATGAAGTGAAGCACATTTTCCAAAAAGTCCTTAATGCTTCACCAAATACTGAGTCCCTTTTCAGAAAGTTCTAAAAGCTTTTGCAAAAGGAATAACATGTCAGCTTCCCCAATGAAAGCTGTTTTGCCCTTGCCACAGCAGCCACACTGTTTTGCTTGGCATCATGGGAGAACATCATCCTGTTCCTGCACTGAAGTGGAAATGATTGCACAAACGATTTTCATGTGCAAGTGACTTCTTCAGATGGTATAAATAACTATTCACACTTCTTTTAAGTATGATATTATTTAATTCTTTTTGAATGGAAGTGTGGGTCACAAGATGCATGTGATCACTCTAGAGCAAAGGTGTAGTAATTCTACATTCCGGTGGTTAAATAGAAGAGCTTTCCACTAGCTGGGTACAACCGGTGGGTAGATGATGTGCACAGAAGGTGGTCCAGTCAAACATGAATATTTTTGTTCTGGAAGGAGTTCACTTTCAGATAACATTTTAACCAGAGTATAGTGAGACTGTAAGGAGATAAAAGTGATCCCCAGCTCCTGTATTTTTTATATCAGCTGTTGCTCAGTAACACAGAACATATTATTGCTGCTTCTTTCTTACAGTGACTGCCTCCTTTTGAAATCACAGAAATCACAGCAAGTGACGTGAACTTGCCAAGGTCCCAGTAAACAGCAGGTACCATGTAAAAATGGGTGTGTGGGTGTGTGTGTGTGTTTGGTAAGAGTGGCATGTTTGGTAAAATTATTTTTGTTTTAAACTGTCCTCTACAATTTTTTGAATGTGAATTTTGGTGTGCAAAGAAGAATCTGAAAAATTGCTCCTCCTAAGTGGCTCAACTTTTGAGTTGAACCATGTGGAACTTCAAAAGCTGAAGCTGAATGTTGTAAAAGTCCTCCTCGAGGGCCTGGGACTCTGCTGAAGTCATGGCAAAAGTTTTGCTATCTTAAGTGGTAACAGGAACAAGCCTGCCATTATTCTTTTTTAAAGTCCATGAAGAAGTCCAAATTCTAGTTGCCCTGACTAGTAATAAGTAACAAAATTCAAAGAAGAATAATTGTACATCCTGGAATGTCAGTATTAATGGTATCCACTGCGGTCTGAAACTCTCAATAACATGAAAAGCAGAGGGACTAATTTTCTTTTTCTGTGACCCAAACACAAGATCTACCAAAAGCCTCTCTGGGTGGTATGTTAGAGGAAAAGGAACTGGGATAAAAAAAATCAGAAATTATCCAAGCTTCACGCTAAAAAGAAGGGATTATGTCTGATGCTAAAGAGGGGGAATGCTGGTGTTTTATAGTCAAACAGTTTCATATGACTTAGAAGGAATGTGTATATTTCTCTGTTTAATGGCTCACCTACTTAAAGGTGCACAAAGGCACAGAGTTTTATTATTACAGTGTCAGTGGAGCTTCAACTGTGAGTTGGTGAAACCAGCATCTACATAATCCACAAGAAAAGTAGGTATTGGACAGAAAGATCTCTCTCTTCCTCACACTCTTCTGCTCCAAAATGTTAACTTTCTGTTTTGTTTTGTTTTTTGGCTGAGTGACTGTTGCTAATTTGGATAGAAATTGTTTGGCTTCCACAATACTTGTGGAAAAAAGCATAGAACATTGGGAAAGATTTGCAAAATGTGCATAGTACAACCCTTGGTTTTATTTGGACAGTTTCCCAGACACTGCAGAAATGGAAGCATAATGCTTTTACATTTTGAATTTTTAATGAAATGTCTTTTTTAGAGGTATTTCCAAGTACCACATCTAGAATCTCACATACAGGGTGTTTTGAAAAATTTGCTTGTCCCTTTCTCTCTGCCACTAGAAGCGAAGTTGGGAAACAGCATAAAAGGCTTCCTAAAATGTAGTGGATATTCATGTGAGAAATGCAAACTAGATTTGACCTAGGATTAAAACACTGAAGGTGTTACAGGCAGCCTTCTGGGAGGTGTCAGCCTTATAAGATACACAAACCATTTACACATTCTTTAATTGCTGTCAGATAACACAGTATTTCCCTTGGTTTGGGTTATTTTATGACTACACCAAATTCAAAGTCTAAAATATTTTGAGTCACAGATTCTGCTTTATCTGAAAATCAGCAAGAGCTGTATTGATGGAGACAGTTTTAATGAATAAACTCTGCTGCTATTTACATGATTTTATCTCTTGAGTATGACCTCTAGATTTGTATTAACTACTGTCTGAGAGAACACAAGGACAAACATTTTACAAAATTCATATAAGGTCAGGCTGAGCATGGAAAGCCTTTACATTCTTTTTATGTGGAGAAGAATAACAGTGATAGAATGATGGTGCCTGCAAAACTCAAGGCAAATGTGTTCTCAGGTCCATGCAGATCTTGCCACCGTTCACCTTGCAGCAGTTATTTCAGTCAGTGGAGGGTTTCTTTCTCTGGCACTGTAGACTCATTTCCATCCAGCTTCTGACTCTGCTGTAGACGCTGACAGGAGGAGAAAAGGGATATTGGGGTATATTATGCCTCTGCCTACCTTTTTTCCAATTTCATAAGTGGATTTTGTGGATTTCAGGGGTTTTCAACAATAATTTTGTAGTTCTATTGATTTAGAACAAAATGTAACTGGTACTGTTTCCAGAGTACTTGAAAATTATGGTCCCTGGTTTCTTCTGCTTTATGTAGTCACTAAACAAAGACAAGAAAGTTTGCCTCCTCTGGCCAAGTCAAGCAGCAGTAAGGTCGACAAAGCTGTGAAAGCTGGGGAGAAGAAGGTGGCAAAAATAGCCTTAAATATGGGAAGCTTCTTTCAGAACTTGAGTTGTTTCCTATTCAGAGTCGATCTGTCTTTCCACCTCCTTGTGCTTGGAGGAAACATTTGTATGGTTGACTGGAGACAATTTACAGATGGTGGAGGTAAACTTGGGGCTTGCAGTCAGCCCCTTATCTGTCTACACATATGCTCGTGCATGATTAATATGTGCTGTATTAATAATGGGTAAACAATCCTGTATGTGTGGTTGACCAAATAGTTCTGCCTTGACTAGTACACATCCTAGGCCAACAGAAAAATAATTTAATACTGCCACCAAATACAATGGTTTTCTGTAATAGTTAGGGAATGCAGTTTGTAATTTGAAACTGTTGTACAAATGCAGAGGCACAAATTTATTGAAGGGTTTTCACACACCATCTGAAAGAGGAGAAAAAAACCATACCTTCTGATGTTTCCCTGTTTGTCTTTAAAAATTGTAGCATAGTCTTAATATTCAGTTTTAAAATTCTGAACTTCAAAAAAACACAGTTTGTAAATATATATTTCATTTGCATAATTTATCCCTTTTCAAAGGTAAATTGATAAAATTCAGCTAATGCTTGTGCAATCTAGAAATGTTAGGATTATGGGCTTGAGTTTCAAATTTCTGGAGTTTTAAATATTTATTCCGATTTTAACAGAATACATTAACAGTTCTTTTCTTTGCAATGCTAACATACCACAAAATCTACCCTTGATGTTCAGCAACCTACTTCTGTTCCTTTTCCACCCTCTGAAAAAACTAAATGGAATGTAAGTGTCCGTAGCATTTGCACAGGAGTGACTTGCAGGTATGACTTCTTCCTCCAAGTAATACAGTCTGGGCAAAAGACATTCCAAGGCAAACTGTTAGTTACAGCCGTTTATACTGTCTTCAACCCCTAGATCGAGCCAAAGTTTGTGAGCGAGTAAATAATATGTGCCATGGAAAATGGCTTTACCTTTGGGAAAGGCAAAAATCAGACGAAAAAATTTTAGGGTTTCCATCTTTCTTTAGTCAGTGTCATTGAGCAGTAAGAATGAAGACTCCTATCTACTTGTGAGGAATCTATTTTAAATGACAAGCAGGACAAGGAAAATGGTGTGTGCTACAGTAACATAATGTTTACTTTACAGGAACAGATAACATTGTATTTTGTGGCACTGGAGGCACTTACAGTCAACTGGTTATAAAATTGCACTCTGGGCTTCTCCAATTTTACTGTTGCTGGAAAAGAATTCATTTTCTTTCCTAAAATTTTTTTAAAAAATAATAATATAAAAACATCAGTATCCAGAGTCTCCTGCCTTTACTGTTAAAGATGCATAGGCATCAGTACCTCAGCTGGAGTACTTAATAAAAATATATGGTGTAGTTATAATGAATTCATTTTTTTCCCCATAGAACTGTGCTATGAATGGCATTAGTGCTTTACCTGACATTGCAATTTACACATTATATAGGCCTGAAACAATTTGGGACATTTATTTCCCCTCGCTATGATAGTCTGCAAATGGAGTGACACCATTAATGGAGGAGTCTATAAATGAGTGCTAGTTATGTGACCAGGTTGAGTTAAATGGGATGAGTTCTCATTTTACTTTAATTGATAACTTCAGTTCTTATCTGACAGCACAAAATAATTAATAATGACAGCGATCATTAATAATTGGGAAATACACATTATAAAATATACTTTCAGGGGGTTGTGTGTATGATAGGAATCTATAGCATGATAAACTATCTAGGAGAAATTGTTTTTAAGCTTTTATTATATTTTTACTTCACAGATTTCAAGAACAGTAAAAATAAATACATTATAGGAAAAATGCTTCTGACAATGGGATTAACAATTTATGAATAAACTCTTAATCCTCAAGTTGAATTGGACTGGTTTTGAAGGTAGTTACAGAGATACTAGAATATGAAAATTTATAATTAAACTTGTAATTTTATAACTATAAATTGAGTAAACACTCCATAACCTGTCCTTAAGCTGAAGAGTCATCTTTAAACATTGTTCAACACAGTACAGTTTATTAGTGATGTAAAAGCCAAGTTGTTAATTTGAAAAGAAGAAAAAACCCTGCGTATTTTGGGGTTTTATAGGCTTTTTAGTTTTCTTTATGATTTGTATTTTGTCTGATGAAAACTAAGACTAAGTAGGAAATATGATAAGACTTGTATATTTAGAGGTCTTGCATAGGTTGTACCAAGATAAACTTTTGGCTGAGCTTTTTATGATGATCATGAAGATGAAATTTTTGAAAGGTTTAGTACAAGAGCAGAAGACAAGATCAAAACAAACCTAAAAACCCCTGAACTCCTACGTTCCCTGTCTCCTGTTTCACCAGATCTGTCTGTTCTCATCTAGGTGGACTTCATCCCCGGAAAGCAGTCTGTCCAACCAGGGATTTAAGACTAAGACTTTAATGAGTACTAACATCAGAAGTGCATGCAGACCTCTCCAACACAAAATAGTTGAGATAAGAGAAATTAATTTCAAAAATGGATAGTCATTTTATGTCAGCAATAAAATCACTTTTTCTTTAGGAACATTTTCATAGAGATATTTACAGCATAAAGCTATTGTAAATTTTAATGAATTATTGGTAAAAAGTTGCTTATATATTTTCTCATGGAAAGGGTTCTCACAGTAAATATATATAAATATGTGTAGGCAAAGGCATTTCAGAGGAATCATAAACTGGATAAAGCCTGCACTGAAGAAGTTAAGACTCTTCTTCCTGACTGATAGTAAAAGACCAAATCCCAAAAGAACAAATTCATCTACCCTGATGACTTTGAGAGTGAAAGCTCTTGAAATAGAACAACACCACTATGGACAACATTGAGCTCTTTAGTCCCTTTGCTGTTCAAGCTTTCCTGATTTACTGCTGGACTAAACTCCTTAACTACTGGCTCTGTAATAGTCCCCAGACCAAATTTTACAACTTCCATTTCAACTTCCGTCTTCAACTCCGTCTTTGACCCACTGTCCTTGGTAAATCCTACATGAGTGCTAGCTTAATCTCAGGGGGAATACTGGGGCTTTTGATCTGTGGGAGATGGGGTGAGTTTTGCATTATTTTTTGCTCCTTACACAAGTTTTAATGCAAAACCTTAGAAACGAGATTAATGTGAAAATAACAGTAACACCCTTCAGTTAAAAACCTAGTCAATACCTCACACTTAAATAACCTAATTTCTAATATATGAGTCCTCTTCTAAAACACAGTAACACCAGATTCCTTGGCAGTCAGTCTTTCTTCCACAAACCATTTTTTTTCACACTTTCCTCTACCTAGGCTGCCACATCAGTATAATTTAGCAGGATGGTGTTTCGTCAGTTTTATCTCAGAATAGCATTTGTACATAAGGAAATGGAAACCTAGTAGGAAAATGTTTATGGAGTATTTTTGTTTAGATGATGTGCCAAAATAACTATAAGCAAAATCTTTAAGTGTGAGTGACACAATAATTTAGAGTCTATTTGAATCTGTGTTTGTTTGGGGGTTTTGTGAAGAGATCCATTGATATTTCCAATTAACTGCAAATACGTTATTTTGAAAATTATGAGCGGGTTTGCCTAACATGTCTGGCTTTAGGACTGAAATGTAGAAATGATTTCTTCTTTGTATTTAAAATTTCATTTTACAGTACTGAATACCTCTGCTTTGATAATGAGTTTGGCTTATAGAGGCAGATGGTAACTTCTGCTACAGAAATCGTGAAACAAGATTACTTTGACCTGAATCAGTGTTCAAGACATCATCTGTGCCCATTGTTAGAAAATAAAGATACGATATTTTATCATTATGCTGGCTACATAATACAACTCCAAGGTTAAAACTTGTATGTTAAAAATACCTTGACAGATTGCAGCCTGAAGTTTCTGCTTTCCCTATGGAAGTGCAATACAAACAGAGAGGATGGAAGTAAGGGGAAAGTAAAACACTGTTTTGTGTCATAACTTAACATATGTCAGTATTAGCTACTGATAGATGGATCTGAGGAATAGCATTGAAAATTGCTAGAGAGACTGAGAATAAAAAGCCATCACAGCCTTTGTAACCTATATCTCTATCTGTATAAAGATAATACAGAGTTATTTGGAGGAAAAAAATTAAACTTCATACTTCTGTGCTGGGATGCTGCATGCTGAAGCCCAGCCCTCTGGCTGCAGGTGTACTGGCCAGCCAGCTACAGGCATACTTTGTATTAGAAAAGCCTTTCCTTCCCATGGGACCTGTCAAGCTCTAATGTTTTCACTATAAGATTGCAAAGTCTTAGTCCTAAGTATTTTGTGCAACTGGTACTGAGAGAACTATTTGACTAGTAATTGTTACTACTTTATAGATTTTTTTTTTTCCCCAAAAAAAGATAAAACTAATTTCACATGCAAGTGGGTTAAATAAGATGGCAATTTGCAATGATAGTCATACAATACTTCCTGATACCTGATTCTCTAGTGTCTAAGAGAATACAATTCCTGAGAAAAAATGAGAACACAAAAATATTTTTATTAAATATATTCCTCAGCTATTCGGAAAGAACTTGCAAGCAGAGGTTGATTTATTAACTTATATTTTTTTAGGAGCTCTGAAGATCTTGGTCATAATAATCCTTAGCAATATATTTTTTGGTTGTCAACAAGTAGCAAGGCCTCCAGGGAACTCTTGCAGAAGTATTGTAGTGTATTTCAGTGTATCTCTGTATCTGTTTGTGGCATTAATCTTTATGTATTTTGATTGCTTTGTGGTTCAACAGATTTAAACTTTTAAGAGTTATTAGGATGGTCTCTTTAAAAAGTTTTCATCAAATCACGCTGCTTGGCTAATTTAGCCTGTTGGTTGCTTTGCTAGGGATACAAATAAAAGAAGAAAAGATCATGAAAAAACGTCCACCAGCTAAAAAATAGCTATCAGCTCTCTCAAAGCTCCGTCTTTGGAGAAGTAGGAAATAGGTCTAAAAAGTGGAAGAGAATGTCAAATTGTTGGGGTTTTAAGTATGTCCACTCACCAGCAGTAGCTTTAGGCAACAGAGAGTATTGTGATACTTTCCAAACAGCCCTTTGCATGTTGTCCACCCCAATCTTACTCAAATAGTTGGTGGGGGAGGGGGTTGTTGTTCAGTCAATGTAAATTATAGTCATTAAGAAACATGTCTATTAAGTTGTTATGTTTTCAAGGGACGAGAGCAAGTCGGCCTAGAAACATATGAAGGCTATTTTATACAAAAACCTGACCAAAAAAATTATTCCTAAGTCATGGATTGTAAAATGCAATGATGAACATGGTCTATGTAATAAGATCTTGTCCAAGGACGAAAATATATGTGGGCATATTTTTTATTCCAGTTCTACACTGTCTCTGTACCTACCACATCTCTACAACCTATCATATAGTGGAGTGCATTTACTTTGCATCCTAGGCTTGTGTGGTTGTTTAAAAAAATAAATGTGGTTCCTCAAGGAATTTACACTCCAAATGAAGCCACCATAGAACATGAAAATAACTAACAAATAGGAGGGTAGGAAATTAAGAACAGGAGGTAAAGTAAATAAAGAGCCAGAAATCCAGCTGCTGGAAATTAGTGTAGTTCTATTGAAGCCTATGCAATTACACTCACTGAGCAATTGGTTCATTATTTTTATTTATTTTACCCTTTGTTCCTTCCCTTTGTTGGCAATTGGAATTAACTGAGCTGAATTAACATCAGCTGAATAGCTAATCCGAATGTGCAATCCTAACAGGATGCACATTAGAGTAAGGAGAGAGAAGGGGCAGAGTGGGTAGCTTCTGAGGAGGCCTTTGTGGGAAAAGAGTCACTATCTCCCTAGACTATAGTTGTGCTTAAGTGCATACTCTCATTTTGGTTTTTTTCTCCATTTTGCCTTTTTTTTTCCCCAACACAGGTAACTTCAGTGGAGAGTGTCCCTGTAGGTGTGGGTACAGAGGGCTGCACGAGGGCACCAGACCTTCAGGAAAGTCAAGTGAGCCATCAAATAAGGGAACAGCAGGTATGGTGGGGTCAAATCCACACTGAAACTGGGTGTTTCCCCCATCTATGTGTGTTTTCCAGCCTGTCCTCAACCCTGTCCATGGCGAACTTGGGAGCAGGGCTTAAATGTGCACCATGGGGTTTGCAGTGTGGGTGGACCAGGTGCCATCAGGGATCACCAAAAGGGTAGGGGAGATGCACCCTGAGGGAACGTATGGTGCAGGGTGACAGTTGAGTAAATCACCACAACAGTGGGGAAATAAAGATAATATGACTGCAAAGTTGCAGTTTGTACTAAACACAGGTTTTGACTGAGTTTGTTAAAATGGGGTTAGGATAATGGTGTGAGTTCTTTTTAATGATGACTGTTTTAATTTTAACTTGGAAAGCAATATCTGACCTGTTTGTTAGAGATTTATTAATAAATTGATGACTTTTTTGAAATTAATTTTTGGTACAAAAGACATTTCTTAGCCAGATTTTATTTAATGTAATTGTTATACAGGAAATCTCTCATGAATCAAAGACTTGATCCATTGCTCATTCAATGCTTAAATATATATATGTAGGCTTGTACCTTATTACTCAGAAATACATTAAAAGAACATTAATCCGTGAAGTTCTCTGAAGCAAGGAGTGCTAAGTGTAAGTGGATTTGCAGTTCTAATTCATCTGCCTTTTGCATTAAGGCACAGTCCTTAATTACATGTTTGCACATACTCTAGGCAGTTTCCTACTATTTCTTCTTTCTTTTCATTATTCACTGCAGAGCACTTTCACATCTTCTAGGCTTGAGTTAAATGTGGAATTCTATGTTTGCTTTTGGTCTCATTTAAGACATTCATCAATGTACCAGCTAGGTACCTGGAGAACATTAGGAGATTTATCTCCTTTTCACATACAGGGCTCTTATTTCCATCTTAAAGAGAAAGAACTTAAAGAGGGGGAGAGAGCTGTTTCAAATGATATGAAGGAAATGTAAACTGCTACAGAAAATGAGGCTTAGAGGGCAGGGTATCATAAATTCAGAACTCATCTTCATTCCCTGGGTTAAAACATCTTCCATTTAGAGGTGCTTATTTTTTAATGGACAAAAGGCAACTCAATATGAACAACATATTTGCCATTATGTGCAAATATAACCACCTCACTGTGCAGGACTATTAGGGATTTGGCTACGAAGAGTTTTTTACATAGATGTTAACCATCTGAGCTGCAAAGCTGCTCTTTCTAAAACTCAGGTCTCAGAGGATGTGGCTGTTTCTGAGGTTGGTCATGAGATGAAGGAGCTTGTCGCCCCCCTGCCAATGAACACTAGAAATTACAGACTTCCTGACTGAGGTCATGGCCCCATGAGCTCAGGGTTTTTTTCAAATCCAAAAGAAATTTCACAGCACAAGAGCAAGTCACTTTTGTGACCTGTTGGCTCTCTCCAGGCTAAATATTAAAAGGATTACTGCAAACAATGGAGGTGTTGAACCTGAAATAATTTTGGATGACATGGTGTACAAGTCAACCCAGATATAAAGTTGCATTTTAACTACTAAAATAGAAAATACATTACCACCAAATAAATCTTTTACTGTGCAGGTTATAATAGCCCTTATTTAACACCAGATGACTAATTTAAAATGTACTTCACCATCAGGACAAAAACCAGGAAAATTAATTATTATGAACAATTCAGCAAAAGTAGAGAAAAATAATTTGCATCGCTAGTTTAACTACATGATCTAATAATTCTTTTTGACTTTTCAGATGTTTAAGTAGGTAACAAACAGGTATTTGTTTTAAGAATCAAACTTCTGCATTCAAAGAAGAAAACTGAATACCTTGTTACAGTAATTAAAGTTATTTGGTGACATTTCTACTCATATTGAAATACAAATTGTAACCATCTCATTATTAGTTCCCTTATAGATTTTTCTATTCCTAATGGTCCTCTTGTGTTACTTATCCTACCATGCTTCTGTGAAGATTTGTTTCGGAAATTGTTTTTATTATTCATTTTGAATTCAATAGTAATACAGGTAAAATTATAGTCAGGTACTTTTATTTCCTTCATGAAAAAGCAAAGAGATTTTTTTATACATATTATTTTCCTGTGATGTGACTCTCCTACAGAGAAAATCCCCAAATGTGATAATTTAATTTTACATAGTGACAAATAGTAGCTATTGTGCATGATAACCAAGATAACCTACTAGAAGCTAAGAAAAAACCAGTGCCTTAATTCAGGAAGTATGTAAACAAAACACTGAGTTTTATTTTGGCCATATGGGTCCCATTCACATTATTTTCCCATACCGCTGAAAATTTTAGTTATATCTGATATGTGCTAATAAGAAATAAATGTTGGTTCTAGCTGTAAGGCAGGTCAAGCCATGGCGTTTTTTCACTTGTGGCATAAAATAGAGAGGAGATGGGGGCAGTGGTCAAAATCTGAGGCTTCAGTGAAGAATGGAGTGAGAGACAGAGGAAAAAGGTGAGGGAAAGGTCCAAGGAAGGGAAAGTGAAAGCTAAGACCCGATTATTGTTAGTGTGCATGTCCTTTTACTTCAAAGCCCTTTTTAAACTCTATGCTGATTTTTCATGAGGGACTGGTGACTGCCATCAATGGCAGTCTCGTGCTTCTGTAGATTATTTTCTTCCTTAGCAATGTGCTCTGATAAAATACCCAGTGGGAAAATGTTTCTGGAGAGCCACTTGTCTGCTACACTTGTGATCCATCTTCATCCCATGCAAAGCTCTGCAACTTTTGTTTCTTGCAGCCAGATCGTGGACTCCCCCAATTGTTAACATGCTTCAGTAGCTATGCGTGGCCTGCTGAGAACAAAACCCTACCTGCCAGCTGAAGGAGATAAAAGTGTAAGTGAGCAAATGTATGAAGTAAGACTTTAGGAATTCTGGTAAAACCAGGTGAAAACTAAGAAAGCATGAAATTAGGATTGATGGGAAATTGTGCCTAAACCTCAAACAGAACCTGAAAATGTGTTTGTTCTCTCTCAAATACAGAGGTATGCAGATGAACCCTGTGTGGCTTCCCTCTTACTAGCTCTATTATTTTCTAATCAGAGTTACAAGTAACTGGCAGTCTTCCTGACTCAACCTGGGAACTGAGAGAGTCAAACTTCAGTTCTTGGTGTGGAGTTATTTTAAAAACCAGGGAGGCTCTGGGTAAGAAATATGCAGCAAATCTGACAAGCAGGATTTACTGAGCAGCTGCAGAAAACACTGCACTGCAGGCTCTGTGGGCCTGGTTTCTCCAGGACTTGCCAAATGCAGACCTCATTTTATAATCAAATCAGCTCTGTGGTACCTGGATCAAATACTGCCCACTGCCTTGTGTCAGGGGGAAAAAATACTCTGTAAAACTCAGTATTAACTCTCAAGTGAGACTAAGATTTTTGTAATTCCCTGACTTGGTACAGGCCAGATTATGTTCTGAGACATATAGTTTTCTTTTATAACTCGAGCAAAATATGTTTTTCCCTTTCAATATGATGGTGACTCTTCTTGCTGTCTTATAATTGTCCAGTCTTTTCTTGAATGCAAATAAAGTCTTAGCTTTGATGCTATCTTGCTGCAAAGGAAAAGCTAGTTGTGCACTTCATTAAGAATGGTTTACTTTTGCCTGTAAAGCTACATAATAAGGAAAGGGTAATAAAGTTTTCTCTCCAAAATAGCTTGATTTATTTTTTTTTTAATTGTTGTTATTAAGTTTTGGTTGGTTTTCCTCTTTTACAGCTTGTAGGAAAATAGCTTAGAAAGAAGTTGTGGAAACACATAGGGCAGTTGCTTAGGAAATTCTACACCATTAACCATATTTTTACTGTATCAACCTCAAAGCACTGAAAAAAATGGATTTTTTTTGTAGGTGTTGATATTTGACTCTAATTCTAGTTTGTTTCTTTGTGTGTCACCTCCTGGGGCCCATGCTGCCCCAGAAACTTGATTTGTGACCCATATAATGTCCTTGGACAGGGATTAGAAGAGCAATGCAGTATTAGCTTTGATTTCCTTCCTCTGGTTTATGAGGAACAATTTACTTAAACTTTTTGCTATTTCATCTCAGAGCAGATCAGTATAGGGGAAAGATGACCACCTCTTGGCCCCCTTCCTTATCTTTTCTGTCACCATAGTGAAATGTGGCTGAAACCTAACAGTTGCATAGGAAAGGGAAACATAGTTTGTACTCAATATATAAAGTTCAAATTATTGAGCTTATGTCATCTTCTTAAAAAAAAGTGAATGTATTATTCAATAGTTTTCCTACATTTTAAAGAATAATTGTCCTCAATAATATTAAACTGAAGCATTATTTTTATAATTGAGTGGCAAAACCCACTTTCAGTATAATTTTTATTAACTGCTATTTACTTAGAGCTCTGATATCCCTAAGGGTGCTTGTCTAGCTCACAGTTAGGTTAATGCAAATGATGAAAGTATATTACTTTTGAAGTGTAAAATTAAAATTATTTTTCATTTAATAATGAAGAATTCTATGGCTTTCTCCAACTGTGATACAGTTACACAGATACATTGTTGGGAATAAAAGAGATAAGAACACACTTCCTAATATCTTAACGTAATTCCCTTTAATGTTCAAATACAGTTACCAAAGTGAACTTGCTAACACAGGCAGCTTTCATATTTGCTAATACAATCATTATCATGATCACATTAATAAGAAAACTGCAGAATGAGTTGAATCCTGAGGGAAACTCTATGTGACCAATATCATAGTTGTTTTCATGGTGCAAAGATAGTTGCGTATTAAAATATAGCATGTCTCCTGAGAAGGGCTTCTATTTCTGGAGTTGGTTGCATGAGGCAACAAAAAATTTGGCTAATTTCAGAGTGTATTTTTCTCTATTACTGACATTTGGCAACAGCACATGCTCAAAAAAATTTTATATAAGGTAAAGTTTGGCTGATGAGCTCTGCATTTCTGTCTGATGTAAACATATTTATCCAATGGATTAGTTATTTATGGTCTGGCCTTTCTATAAAGCTACTGTTGTATTTCTATTTACTGGTTTTAAAACACTGACTATGTGGGTGGGCAAAATGATCTTGCAGCGCTTACCTCCCATGCCAGCTGGCCACCTCAATGTCTGCCTGTGTGTGTTCAACTTTGTTCAGTTGCCACATGACACGAAGCAGGGCTGTGACCCCAGTGATCCTCCTGCTTGTAAATGTAAGCTCGCCTATAAAAACTGCTGTGATTCTGTCAACAGGAGGTTCCTCTGTGATGTTTTCTGAACTCCTCTGTTTGCCGAACCTAGTAGAAATGAAGTTTTTCACATCTAGAAAAGTAAAATTATTTGGAACGGGACCAAAAATTGTCATGGTTAGACCTGAATGTAAAGATTATTAAAATATGCTTTGCTTCTAGTCTACTGAAAGAGATCACAACTACTGAGAAGTCATGTTCTTTTTCAAAAAACCCACAGGTTTCAAATGCTTTGGTTAGAGGTACAGAGAAATACACTGGTTTGGGCTTTCCTCTTGCTTAATGTGATATATTGCATTAGGCTTTTGCTGAAATTCTGCCAGTTAGGGAGGATGAGCACTGCAATGTGTCTAAGCACATAATAACGTTGAACGCCAAAGCAGTGTTTTGAAGAATTGCATTTACTGCTGTTATCTCCCTGTCTCTATGAATGTTTAGAGGTCACCACTGTGAATTATGTCCTGACTTCAGCAGTGACATCACTCTCTGCAAAGTACAGGAGATACAAGGACTAGAGGATGGAACGTGGAACTGGGAACTTGACTTCTCTGCATACTCTTTTGTAAGTATATGGCGTTGGGCACTATCAGGGACAAGTTGTACTTCTCATACATCTCAAATATATTTTATGAAGAGGGATGTAATATTGACTTGTGGAAGTACAATGTTTTCTGGCCAGATGTTAATAAGACAGAGAGAGAGAGATGAACAATGCATTGGTGTTTTCAAGTACTGATATTCTTCAGACATAGTGACAGAAACAGATAACACAGTAGTAACTCTATGAACAGATTTTCAGGAAACTCCTTTCGTTTTGCCAGGGAACATAAACTCAATGCTAACCACTTCTTAGAGCCTTCAGGATGGATCCCAGCAACAAGGAAAATTAGGACCTTACTGATCCTTTTAATTAAACGTAGTTTTAACTTACACGTCTACAGAATTTCTGTTCTTAGAAATTTTTTAAACAAATATTTTCCTTTTCCTAGAATCAGTGGAGAAGCTTTCCTTCTGTATTGGTTTCTAAGAACTGAGAAAGGTACGGTGCACTGCATAACAGGTATTCCTATTTTTTATGAACATAAATTATATGGCAAATTACCAATAGTGAGAGAATTTTGAGGAAGCCTTGATATTGAGGAGCCACTATATCTCCTCTTTATGTGTCTGAGTGTGCTTATTGCTGTATAAATATGTAAAAGAATGTTATCTTGTGCATCTGTCTGCTCACTTTTTTGCACAGTTATGTACAGATTCTACCAGGACATACAAAAAACTGTACAATGTTTAGAAAGCAACAAAACTCCCATCCTGAGCAGGTCTGTTACTTTTTCCTTTTTGCTGGAGTAACAGCAGGGAAAACTCCAGACCTGCTTTACTCTCTACAGGTTGTACTCAGTGTCTCAGGGTCATGTAGGAAACATTTTGAAGTTTACCCAACCAGTTTTTCCTGTCTTTCCCACGTGTTCTGGTTCTTGCTTTATTTTAATTGTCTTCTTTTTCCCCTTTTTGGGGACAATACAAGGCCCACCATGACTAGGTGAGATGCCTCCTGATCCCTACTTTGTGTTCCCTTTCTTCTGCCTTTCTAAGCCCACCTTCCATCACAGTCTGCCATGCGTTTGACTCTGGGCAATTTGGTTTGGGCAATCAGCATGTGACATTGTGGGGGTGTTTGCAGATTGATGGTGACTAGCTAACGTGTTTCCCATCTGTTGATCCTCTCAGACCATTCTTCAGAGTTCAGGTCCCGATCTCAATTAGTCGCAGTGATTCTAAACATTCAGAACTGGCTGATGATTCGTGCGGTATCAGGGATAGGGGCAGCTCCTGGGTGAGAGTTGGGGTCTTGAGAGGCTGCTGTATGCATCTTTAAACTCCTGTTTGACATCAGGCATGGAACAGTGGGTGAGTGCAATGCAGCACATTGCAAAGAAAAAATTTTATTTGAAATTCTTTCAAATTTTGAACGAGTCAATTTGTTAAATACTGACATGGCGTAAGAGAGGCAGATCCACTTAATCTGGTATTAACACACTTTAAAATGTATTTTTAAATACTTAAAACTAAATTATGCTTCACTGAAGTTTTACCATTGACTTTGGGAGCTAAAGCTCTATTCAGCTTCAGTGGGTTCAGAGTCTCTCCTTCATGACTACTTCTCCTACTGAGAAATTTAAATACAGAAAATAATTCCATTTAACTGCATTGTTTCCTGATGTTGCCACTGGGCTTTTATTCCATTTTTGATTTGTGGTTTATAAAGATGTGACTGAGACCACTGAGGAAACAAAAATCTACTAACTGAACATGGATTTCAGGGAAGCCTCTACTTGTATTTCTTGACGCAAACTGTTCTGCAGTGTTTAGTTTTACTGCATTCTGCCACTGAGTGAGAGTCAGTCTTTTGTGGCTGGTAAAGTGAGTCTTTTGTATATGAGATTTGAAAACACCTTTGAAATATTTTGAGACAAAGAGAGCAGCAAGTGAGTTTCAATATATTCAGGCATTCAAAAAGAAACATGATGCTAAGTGGAATATCACTACTGATTCCATGTATTCACAAGAATAAAATGCCTATATTGGTAACTATTTAAGATGAGTATAGTAAAAATGACAATGAAAGGAAAAAAGAATCTTTACTGTCTTCTTAGATTATAAATATAGCACTTGGTGCTGGACTGTAGGAGGTGTGTTCTTACAGAGATTAAGGAAATGTATGTCCCACCAGAGATTGCAGAGAATCAGGCATTTCATTCTGGACCTCACAAGTTTTGTAAAATTACAGATTTAATAAACAAACCATTTTACATCTCTGTAAGGAACTTAGAGGGGATTTAAAAAGTCAAACACTGAGGACCCTTACTTTGACTGTGGTGGTAAAAGTAACATCTGCCTCAGACATTTTAACAACAGACTGTTCAGATCATTCTTTTCGGCTATGGTAGAAGACTTGACAGACATAAGCCATCCTACCCCTCATTTCTACACTTACATCACATCTCTCAGCTGAACTAAACCTTACATCAAAGGACTTATATCAAGGACATTCAGATTTAATTTTCCCCTTCTCTTTCAGATGTTCAGTTCATTACAATAACTTTTCTGGTTTCCTAATTAAGACAAAAATTACAGTTTTGTTGGTCACATCCCTGGAATGCCACAAAATCTTTTTTTTTCTCTTTGCTCCAAATCTGAGACAAAAGACCTGGCTGAAAGTTCTGGCACACACACATACATTTGCCAGTACAGACTTAGGACCCTGTGTGATGTCACTCAGACTACCAGCTACCAGCAAGTTATCCCAGTGATGCCAGTGTGTGTACTGCCTCTTCTTGAGAAGAGTCCCCGGATCATTGAGTACAAGACCATTTAGCCCCAGGATGGGGAGTAGACCCGAGACCATAGGCTAATCTCTTTATTTTAAAAACACATTATGACATTAGCTTGGGGTAAATGCAAATACAAAGAAAAAGAAAATGAGACAAGGATCTTCATTGCTGCTTCTGTCAGCAAGGCTCCTTCCTCTTCCATTGCTGTGTTTCTTTGTCTCCCCTTGGACACACAGCTCTGCCCAGCGTCAGCCCACCCCCAGAGACCTGCTAACTCTTCCAGGTTTGCTGATACACCTGGTGCTAGGCATTTTTTTAGTGACTGTATGACTCTTATGGTTCAGAAAATATTACAGTAACTTTAGCTTCATTTCATGCTTTCAGTTGAAAATTTCATGTAGGTGCTTTGTAGAAGATTTTGAGTTCAGTTGCAATGCTTTTGTGAAAGCTCTACTCCACAATATTTATTTCCCTGAGGAAAGTTAAAAGGCAAGTCTCAGATAAGGCACTCAAAATACAAAGCCAAACAAGGGAAAGATAGAAACAGCTTGAGGAGCATTGAAAACTTTGTTTTAGTATGGAGAGATAATAAACAATAGCTTTCAGGGTCTTATCATGATGTACTGTCTGTATCTCAACATGTGATCTTTGTAAAGCGGACAGAACTGGTTCTATTAAAACATCAATGACAACTGAAAATGCATTTCTCCACATCATGTCTTCTGGTCCGAATTTATTTTGGCTGGCAGGTGTAGCCCATTCACTGCAACAAAAACTGAAAGGTTTGACGTTATGATAATGAAATCTCAGGGAGACAACACTCAGCCGAGCTCTCAGTCCTCTGCTGTGAAAGCTTTCCTTGCAATCTGTTTCCCAATAGTTTCCTAGATTTCCTACTGCATCAGCAACATTATTTAGCATAACAGTGGCTTATGACCCTTTCTCATGTGGAAAATACCTGCTCCATCACAAAAGAGTTGAAATAAAGTGTTTCTTTGCTGACTGTGAGGTCCCTTGAAGTTTCAACAATTGGAGTATGTGCTTACAAACTTTTAAAACTCAGTTTTGATTCAGAGATACACATGCCTATGCAATGTGTCTATTTTGATTTATTAGAGAGACAGGCAAATACTCTGAAAAGGTCTTGAATCTTTGATGTAGTTGATGAAATATTTATCTCAGTGCCCAAAGTTTGTTAGTGCTATTGTTTCCAAGTTCCAGGGCATATATTTAGCGAAACATCAAGACTTTGGTCCAAGTGAGTGATTAATTATGACCCTAAAGTAGTGCATAAAATCCACTGTAGGAGATAATTTTAACTGGGATGACAAAAAACTCTTCACAGCCTGCAAGAGATTGCCTACAGATGGGTAGGATAAAAGCCAATGAGAGTGACAAATTTTAAAGCAAGTTCTAACTAAGTTCTTCTATGAAACTTAGTTTCCCTGTACTGGGCCCTGAAAGTCTTTTCAGACATTAAACTCCCCTTTAAAAAACCTCTGTAGCATATACACACTTCCTTCTTCAGAGCTCATATCCTATTTTCCCTGTTTTGCTGACCAGTAGCTGCTACTGTGGCAGCTGTACCTTCAGTGGCATTTTCCTCTTCCCATCTCTTGGTCTAAATTACAAGACCAGGCAGCTGCCATATTTTTTTTTCCATTCCTCCACATGCTTTTAGCTGATGTAATTCCTGTCATTTGTATTCACTGCCCCCCATTTCTCAGACTGACATCTTTTGCAACCATCTGTGCTGAGTACCTTGGGACTGTTGCCCTCTGTTTCTCATCAGGCTCATGTCCAGCCCACCTAATGAAGGGCAGGTGATCTGCTCACCAATACTTTACCTCCTTCAGGCTCCCTAGTTGCCTCTAACTCTAAACTTCTCTAGGATAAGAAGCTGAGTGCAAGCCATCATGTTTCATCTGTGCCTTTAGCTTACAAATCTATGTTGGTTGGTATGTCAGTGGAATTTGAAAAAGTCTTTGAAAAACAAAGTTACCTTTTCTACATCAAAATAATTGAAACAGACTCTACCAAGTTGTCTTGCAGTGCGTAGTTAGTGTAATTCACTGGCTGATTTTGGTATATTATCCTGTTCGGAAAATACACAGTAGTTCAACCGAATGTCTACAACCAAATAGCCACAAGATGGTTTATTCTTAACATGTACGAATCCTTCCTGTCTAATAGTGTCTTCTTTTTACTTCAGCCTTCTAATTCTCCTGCTGTTTATTACCCATTTGTTTCCTGAATGTGTCAAAAGTTTCCTTTCTTATCCTTCACAGAATGGCTAGGGTTGGAAGGGACCTTAAAGATAAACTAGTTCCAACATCCCTGCGTGGATAGGGACACCTCCCACTAGACCAGGCTGATCAAAGTCCTAACTCCATCCTTGAAGGCATCTAGGGAGGGGGCATCCACAACTTCCCTGGGCAACCTGTGCTACTGTCTCACCACCCTCACACTGAAGAATTTCTTCCTAATGTCTACCCTAAATCTATCCTCTTTCAGCTTAAAATCATTACCCCTTGTCCTATCACTACACACCCTGGTAAAAAGTGCTTACTTCACCATCTGGGTAAAATGGCTTGTCTGCCAGAACTGTTGAGCATGCTGCCTCTTGTTCAATTCAAAATACTCTTTTTTGCTCACCAGTCAGACTGATCCATCATCTTGCAGTTCAGAAAGGAGCTTCACTTTTTCTTCTGGTACCTCAGAATCACTGTCTCTGCAGAAAACTGGGTATTATTTTTTACATCTCCCAGGATATTCTATATAGCTGATGCCAAGCCACAAAGAAAAAAAGTTTAGTGACTTCAGGAGGTTTGATGGTGAACTGACACGATGGTTTTCTCCTACTGTGTTGCCAGTAATGAAGCTCAGAGCTGGCGTGTTCTGTTGGTAGTCTTGCTTGAAGACCCCTTCAAGGGCAGCTTTCTTGGAGGATTCAAAAGCCTTTGCCCTTGCTGTACTGCTACTTTCAGAGGTGCTGACTAAAACAATGAAAGGTGAACCAGACATAACCCTGCTGAAGGTTTTGTGCTGGCCATCCAGACGGTGGTTTCACTTGAAAACACAATTCCCCAAGTATATGCTCAGTGGTGGGGGGGTCAGGACCAAGTGACTCAGGCAGCAGAGAGGAGGAGATTTCAACCCAGCTAGACGGTGCGGAGCTGTCTCTGAAAAATGCTGATTTGGCATTTAATGTTACATCCCATATTCTTAGTTCTTAATTTCACGCTTTCGCAGTTTATTTCTGGAGCTGAAGAGGAGTATCCAGTGATCTTGGAACAGTGTTTTCTTTATGCAAATTTCCTTCTGCACAGGATATTAATCTCTGCCATTGGCATTGACAGACAAGAGTTAGAGTTTAATTTTAAATGTAAAGCTCTGACAGAGTATACAGAACACTCTGATGGATTTAGAAGATAATTGTACTTATTCTTAATGATATTTAACTTTAAAAGTTGCAAACTCCAGGCATGCTTGTCCCTTCCATGGTGTCTGCTTAGGACCAGCTGTGTGGGAGCAGTGATCTTTCTTCACAAGATACTGTAGTAACAGGTATTTTGGTGCAAGGTTGTTTTGCCTTACTGGATTTCAGCTTGAAACTACTGTTTGTTATTGCCTTAAAATAAATGTAATTATTTGTTACCATAACCCAAATTAATCCCCTACAAACAGTAGCTGCCAGCTGGTTCTGGGTTTTAAGACTCTTATAAATGGAGATTTCCAATTATTTTGGCAAAAGCCCAGGAGAGTCTTAATTTTTGTTATATGCTACTCTGTTTGCAGGAATCCGTATGAATGCCTTCCATCGCCGGTAAAATGTTCCATTACGCCGCAGGTGTACAGCACACACAACCAATTTTTTTTAAAAAGGCAAAGCCTCACACATTTCAGCCATTGTCCACTTTTCACAGCTTATGGTGTTGGCAGGGAGTGTATGTTCTATACCAGCAGTGGGCAAGGTGTCCTGTTCACTTGCGTAGGAAGAACCAACCAGGTTTAGCCGAGAAGCACAGAATCACCTTGCCCTGGGAAAGGTCTGAGCTCAATTTCTGTAGAAAATTACAGCTATCTGAATACCTCCTAGCTCCCAAGTTAAGATAGTGGAAAAGGTCTCTCCACTTCCCGTTTGTTGTCTTGAGAGGAAGGGCGTTTGTGAATTTTTATTTTCTGTACTCATTTCAGCACTCCTCCCTCTTCTCAGTTTCCATACCACATACCAAAGGAGATGCAGGAATTAGCTTTTCACAGCTTTAGAAAAATAAATCAGCATATATTATTTACAAAATATTCAGTCAGAAACTGCAAATTAGCCAGAATTTTAAAAAAGGAGATTGACAGGGTACCTAGATTTAGTATATGGCTAAGTGCAGAAAATTGGAATTAAAACTGCCTGTGAGCATAACAGAAACTTAAAACATTTACTTGACTGCCAGCTAATTCATGTGCAGTGTTTGCTTTTTCCAAATTTATTGTTTTCTTTAAGTTTCTATTTGTTGCTTCATTAACACGATCCTTTTCCAATGAAATAATTTAGGTCAAGAATGCCCTGGCAAAGGCTTTTTAGGTATTTGCAGGGTTTTCTTTTTTAAACCGTTTAGCAAATCCCATGGGAAAGAAGTATGGTTGCTTTCTCCAGGGAAATGTCACACAAGTAACTTTAGCAGGACTGATGGGTATCAGAAGCAGGAAAGCATGGGCTGTAAAATGAGCTGCCTTTCGGAAAAGTGTATTTCCATCACCCTTCTCTGGAGAACCCAGGCCTAAGCCCCAAGGAGGCACCTTCTGTGCATCATCGGGAGCTGCAAGGGAATTTTCCTGTTGCAAAGGGTTTCTAAGAAGTGTCCCTCCAACTCAGCAGGGTGGAGCCTGGGAACTGATAAGAGCAGCAAGGGAAATACCGCCTTGGAGTCTGGGGAGGAAAAGGGAAAGGAGGAGTAGGGTTGGTCACTTTCACCTGCAAAAAAACAGCATGTTGAGAAAAGTAGAAATCCCTTCTCCTAGGCTTACCAGCAGGGCCACTAAGGCGTAGTGCATCTCTCCCCATCCTGGATGGAGACCTTTAATACATGCTGTGCCCGGCACAAGGTGCTGCCCATCCAAGAGCCCCACAGCAGCTGCAGTATCCTTGGCTGACCTGTGATTCCCAGCACAATGGGTACGGATATTTGTCCCAGCCAGGGCACTGTGAGGCCAGCTTTTTTTTTAAAAGAGAATGTTCCTCACAGCAGACACCTCATGATGTTAGATGACTGAGAAATAAGAGCATGGTTACAAAGCCTGACACACATAATTTTGTCAGAGCTTCTGGCTGGTATCGGGTCCATGGACTAGCTTCCTAGGGTGAGCATGGAACAAGGGAGAACAGTGGTGGAGTGCTGGCAGGCTGAGGAAGACAATGTGCACTTCCACAGTCTATGGTGTGAATTGTTAATTGTTCAGCAAAAAGCCAAGAGAGTTTTGGGGTGGGTCAGGTTGCACGTTTGGAGCAAAGAGGGCTATTGAGCGTGGACAGTGCTTAATGCAGTAGGGGACTTGTTTGCTAAAAAAGTGTGAGATGGACCATATAGATTCACAAGGCTGAAGTTCTGAGATCTACAGTGGAAAATTGCTGAAATAGTATATATTAGAAATATATTTAAGGCAGTGTGTTCACTTGAAGCACTTAAGCAGCGTTATGTTTACTAATTTAAACAGCTTTGTTTTGATCAAAATGCAGGAGCATAAAGTGACCCACCTCAAATAAAAGAGGGGTGGATGTATATATAAGTTAAGACAATAGAAAAGAGACCACTGCATTTTATGTTGATAAAAACAAGTACAACCCCAGTCAGGTCAAATCTAGGTGTGTTCTAATGAAGCTCGTGTTGTCACTTCTTTCTTTTCCCTTCTCTTGCAAAGACACACACACAAGACCTTTGTTCCCTGCTCTGAATTTTGCCCTTTTTCATTAGGATGGCATTGTAATCACTGCTCAGTCTGACAAGGACACAAAGCCATATCTGACCTTAAACGTCATCTTGTAAGATAAATGATTTACCAACAGCTGCAGTGATCCCACAACAAATACCTTTGTGTATCAGAGGACTGGGACACAAGTTTGTTTAAACAAATCCAATAAAGTTACCATGAGAAACCAAAGGAAGTGGGTCACCAGTTTCCTGATAATATTTATGACAGTCCCCAGATAAGAGAACTGGAAAGGAGGCCCCTCTTTCTTCCATAGTTTATGCAGAAAGACAAATTGTTGCAGGATAAACTCTGATGTCATACACTAGCTTTCTCACTCAGACCATCTGTGCAAAAACATATATAATGCATGGAATCTGGGGTAAATATATGATGTTTAAAATTTGGATTTTGAAGGAAAAGAGGAGAATGATGCATTTCTGAAAGGTATGCATTCTGAAGGCAAAAGGGGACCTGTGAGCAAAGAACTCTGTGCTCTAACACCTAAGAAGTATTTGAATGTGGTTCCTCTGGCTCAAACACACAGAAGCATTCATTAGGCAATGATCACCCATTGATTTCAAGGTTTGCAACAAAATAAAAGCTGGCCTGATGGGTCTGGACTTTGAAATGCTTCTTTGCTGTGGCACATGATGAGTGTGGATACCTTCAGCAGGCAAATGTTAACTTTAAGGAGAAGCAGTTGTGGTGCCAATAGGAAATAATATTGACATTAACAGTTATGATTTTCTCCCTCCTTTTGCATGCTAAGCCATATGCAGAAGTGTCAGGCCATGTGCAGAAGCCAGCAGCATGCACATCCCATCACACACCACAGAGCAGTGGGGAAGTCTAGGAACAAGTTTAATGAATAAAACCAGTGTCTAAGCTCCTATCAACGCTTCTGGCAGCAAATCCTTGCTTCCCAAGTAGAAATGAGCCATGGACTGGTAAGTGGATGGCTGTGATTCCTTCTGAGCCATCCATGGAAAGATGACATAAACTGTGCATGTATCCTGTTTTTTAATATCTAAGTAAGCAACTATGGGGACTGCTTCACTTCAGTGTGTATGTCTTACAAGGACAATCTCAAAAACTTCTAATTTAACGATAGCAAGGGTTAATTAGGGGATAGAAAGGCCCTGCTGAAACTTAATCTACCTATTATGCTTTTGTGTTTCAATATAATTAGCTGGAGTTAGAGAGAAAGCAAATATGAGTGGTGTCCCATGATGAGGGTAAAGGATTTGTAAATGCAAGAACAATTATTTTTGGCTTCTCCAACTCATGGTCCCCCTAACATGCCCAGCTGGAGCACGCTGAGGAGCTCATATGGTGGTTCTTCCCTTCCCACTCACAAAATGCACTAAGTTTAGCATGTTGGCAGCAATATCCTTCTTTCACAAAGTTTGGAGGGGGTTTATGGTCCCAAGATTCTTACAGGGGAATTCCCCCCTTCCCACCTCCAAAACCTCAGGCATTTTAGCAATCTCTAATCCCTTGGGACTTCAGCTGAGCTGCCACACCTCACATTTCTTGGGGAAACTGGAGACATCATTAGCAGTGAGGGCTCCCTCATAGGCTGTTTAGTTTTTCAGCTGATCCCTCTATTTTGTGCAAATTCCAGACCTGTGGAGACTTACGGTGGCCTTTCCGTGGGGAAGGACAGTGTTTCATTTGTAAGGAATAAATAGCAAAAAAGTATGACATGAACCTTGCTGAGGTTTCCTCTTTGTTAACCCCTCTCTGCTGTATTTTTCCTCAAGTCTTCACATGGTTTTGATTTCAGATCCTCAAAATATATTTTATGTTCCTTCCCTGGCCTCCTTTGCAGGACTTTGTTTTGCAAAACAGAAAATATTTCCTGGTCTTTTATCTTTGTCAGTAGCTTGAAGTAGGAAAAGCCCTTTTTAAAAAGCCCCAATGCTAATAGGAAAAGGAGCTCATTTCTGCTTCTTTTCCACTACAGGGTGGCTCTTCCTTCTGCTTGTGGCTCAGAAAGTCTTACCCTTTTGTCACTGTTAATTGTTTTCTGCATTCTTCGTTTAAACCCTCAATGTACATGGAAGGCGTGAGTCATTAGGAGTACATAATCCAAGACTTGGTGCAGACATGGTTGGTGGTGTCTGACACTTCAGGGATGAGGAAGACCCTCTGCCAGCAGAGAGAGTGCTTTCCTTTGGCCACTGGAAACCTCCCGGCTGCAGAGTTGAGCAGCGCCCACTCAGTCTAGCAGGAAATTTGCCTGAGAGAGGAAAACCGTATCATAAAACTCGTTTAATTTCTCTCAGCTATCTCAGCCTTTGCATGGTGGAGCAGGGAATGTAGTGGGAAACCAGAAATCGCCTAGGGCTGCTCCATACGAGCTGTTCTTGGCTGTCAGAGATGTCCCCGAGGCTGCCCTTGGTCAGGCTGAGGCATAAAGCAGTTCTTCAGTCATCAGGGGTTTGAGCAACAGCAACATTTGTGTAAAGCCCACTGTTTCCCCTCCTGTTCCACACCAAAAGTAGCTGGTGTGGACCAGAAATAACAGTGCCCTGTTGGTTTTCAGTGTCTCATCTCCAAGTGAGCAATCTCCCAGTCAGAGATCCTAAATGTATTGCTTTAGCGCTCGTGCATGACAATACATTTGGGATAATTTTGTGGCTCCATTTCTGTGGTGAGGAAAGTCTAAAGGAGTCTATGGTAACCTGAAAACTGCCCACGGATGTGCTTCAGGGAGGAGAAGGGAAGCTAAGATTTTGTTTGGAAGAGGGGGGGAAAGAAACCACGATGAAAGTGAACATGAGCCAAGACATAAAGTCTTATTTCGTTCCCATGTGCTAGTGCTTGAGCAGACTATTGTTCTGGACTCAGAGATTGGTTCTTAATTATGCAGAGCAGTGCATGGTTTGAATTACGACCACATAGTTTGGTGAGCACAAGCCTGTTAAGAATTTTGGCTGGAGAGCAGCTGCAGAGCTGCTTCGAGATCACAGAAGGTGGCTGATGTTGGAGATGTTTTCGAGAGTTAAGAGGCACACACGCTGCCACCTGAAGTCCCATGCTTGAATGCTCTATCTAAATCTGCCCTTGTCTTTATTCTGCTGTTTCAATCTAAAATAAAACACCTTGTATTTATTGTATCATCACATTTAGACACTACCATTTTGGAATCTCCCATGGACATCATCAGATCCAGATGTTTCCAAATGTCATCATCCATACACTGAAATGATTACAAATGTAGATATATTTCTGTAAGCTGTTGCTACTCAGTGAGGATTGCCAGTTTCCACTGGCTTGGAGGAGACCTTTATTTTTAATGGGGTAGGCATGGCCTCAAGTTCAATACTGCAGATTTTTAAATTACACATATTGTTGCATGAAGTACAAGTGGTTGCAGACTCTGCTCACTCATAAATTTGGACTGATTTCCTAAGAGGTTACTAATTTTAACACGTGTAGGATGATTTTAATATTGGGATTACACAATCTGATTACCTATCTCTGTCTGTATAGAGTGTGATGTGAGTTCATTATGCACTCTGAGCGAGGTCTTAGAAATGCAATTCATTTCCAAGGAAGAACTATTTTTCCTTCACATCACTCCATCTGCCTAAATTATCTAATATCTGCGCTGGTATTTATATGTACTGTGCACAGCACTGTCTGGCTTGTGGATGAATACTGCTGCCCTCTACTGCAATGAATATCTAATTCCTGCTCAAAGTTGCATGCTGTCTGTTCTAAACATGCACAAAATACAGGGAAATTATTTATACAGGTGCCCAGACACAAGCAGAGATACAGCCAACAGCTCAGAAGTGGCAAAGCTTTATGCTGACCACTTTGGCATTGCTGTGGATGTCAGGGCAAGACTGGAGATTCTACAGTTAAAAAAAAAAAAAAAAAAAGACCAAGTGAAAGAAAGCTATGCAAGAATGTCATTGGATAAGATTTTGAGGTAGTAGGATAGAGACCTGTCCTATGCCTCACAGAAAGACTGAGAAATATTTAGCTGTATTTGGTGGTGTTTTATGTCATGCTTAAGACTAAAAAAATCCAAGAAGCCAGATAATGTCTGAGACCAATAAGCCCTCAATATAGAAAGAGGCTTTAAATAAACAACAAATTGTGTATTCTATGTCAAATGAAATTATATTTACCTTTGGTAGAGCAGCTACTAATCTTATACTAGATTAGTGATAACATAGTAGCAGCAAAAAGATGAAAAACCTGAATTTACGTATGTGAGAAATAATATATAATTAAACAAAGAAAAATACAGCCTGTATTTAATTTCAGTCTAAGTTTACAGTGATGGAAAGAAAACCAGCTTTATTGCTTATTAGCTTTTGATAACATATATTAGACTTTGTTTTGGAATTTCAAAATGATGCTTCAATTTTATTGTGTGGAATGGAAGTTTACTTTAGCAGTATGGCTAATGTCAATTTCAATAACTCAGCATTTTAAATTTTTTAAATGGCTGAATACTGCAAGTCAAAATAGATCCAGATAAAGTTAGTATATAGTTAGAATTTTTTGAGTTACTACGTATTTTATACTATCTCCAGTGTATTTTCTCACTGACCTGGTGATGAATCTATGGCAAACTTGTGCAACTTCAATAACTAAAGAAGTCAGCTATAGGAAGAGCTGTGAGATTCCAAAAGCAACTGATCCTTTTAAGCTGGAAGAAGTTGGTAATTGTTATCACAATTGCACATGCCCTAAGGATACTGTTTGCATTAATACTTACTGCCAGGTCAGCTAAACTATGCTCAATAAACTCTAGACACAGGGGCTTGTCAAAGTATTCTTCACAAGAGGTCTTCATGTTGTTATTGGACAAGGTATAAAAGCTCTTGGGGAGGAAGGGTTGTGATACAGAGATGTATGTATCATCTGGTTCTGTGAGAAATGAGTCTTGTCAACATATTATTGAAGCAATACTCTTAATAGTACTGAAACTCATACACAAGGATACTCAAAATTATTAAGATAAGAAACATCCTTTGCTGAATTAGAGCTGAAGTCAAAAAACTTGAGGTCTTGTGTCTCCTGTATAATTGGTGAAGTGAAGATTCTTAGAGTATTTTGGGGAGGGTTCCTCATGTGATGAAATCAAATTACCCCTCATGTCTTTGTTGGAGACTTGATTTCTCTCACTTGGTCTTAGGTAGCAATGAAAAAAAAAAAAAGTTAGCTGAATCTCTTTGTAACCTCTCAAGCTTAAAGACTCAAGCTAAAACTTAACATGGGTTTTCTGTTAATCCAGCACGTGATCTATTTACTGTAAACATTTCTGAGGCAAAGGAAATGGTTTCCAGAGGACTCAACATGAGTTTTCTGGACAAACTGAAAGACCTGTGGATTTAAACCATTGAAAGAGATTTTGTTTCCAGTTCAGGTATCTGGCTTGACAGGACCAGTTGGCTGCTGCCTCGATCTGTTCCAAAAACATGAACCACTTAGCATATATACATTAATCAAGGCATATTTGTTTAATGGTTCATAAGGCTGTAAAAGGAACATTTCTTTCCTTTTTGGACACTAAAGCAAGAAAAGCAGGCAAAGAGTGGTTTCCTCTCACCAGCCAACAGCTTTCTATGTCAAGTAATAGTGATAGGGAACTGGGTACAGCAAAACTTGGTAGCATCATCCTGTCTATACAGGTCAGGTGTCACAGGGATGTGACATGTTAGTTCATTGTATCGTTTTCAAGGAAAGCGTAGAGAACGGAAAGGAAAGCTGTAGAATTTGGCAGGAGATTAAGGAAAAGAAAGTTAAAATATCTTCGATCCCCCTGAACAAAGGACATAAAGGATGTTCTAAAAAAGTTAGAGATAACTTCCTTTACCATTACGTACCCAAACTGTGTAACTGGAGAACTAATGGATTTAACCAGTGGGCTAAATTACTAAATCAAGGAAATTAACACAGAGATTTGGAAAATGATCCACTCAGTGACAACTAGATTAAGAATGAGATATCACTTCCTGTGGCACTGAAACTTCTAGTGAAGGCCTTTTTCCACAAGATACTGGGATTGAAGTCAGGAAAATGGCACAGTTAATTGTAAACATCACTCATCATTCTTATTCTTTGCTGATGACAGTACGATAAAGCAATTTACAGTTTATTATCAATGGAGCAAGAGGGTTTTTTTTTCAGTAAGAACAGCAGAGATCTGATGGTTGATCTAAGTATCCATTTTAAGAAGGCAGACGTGGTTTCTGCAACAGTAGTCTCCTTTCTACATAGCTATAATATTATAGCTGAAATGTTGCTGAATATATTCCTATGTGAACCAGTTGATTATTGACATTATTAGGTAACGTTGAATTTTTATTCTTCCCCCCTTCCTTCCTCTCTCCTTTAAATGCTTCCCTCTCCAATAATTTTGAACTATATCTTGCATGTAGAAACATCAATAGTAGAAAACTGTAGAGATACATGCTAGTGCACAATCTGTTTGGTAGAATCAGAAACCTGTTCCTGCAGTTTCTTTTCTGCTTCTTTTTTCAAGCAAGTTTGTTGCCTAGCTCTAAAGAGAGTTTAGTACTATATATAAAGCATCTTTGATGTGTGGGTCTTTCTCCTTTGTCTTTAAGTAACTATTCCCATGGAATTTTGAAAAGATTGCAGCTTTGTCTTGCCTTTTATTTGTTTTTCTGACTGTAAGTCCTTGCTTAGAGTTGTCTGTCAGCAAAATTACTGTAAAGAAAGGGAAGGACACTTTGTTTCAGCGATGTGCTGCCAAAATTTGCTTTAGGAAATTTCCTTAAAACCTGTTTCTGTATTTCATGTGATGTTTTTAAGATATAGTACTTTTTCTCTTTGCTCCTATTTCCAGTGTCAACAACACACAACCAGTGCTACACACTTTCCATTATTGTCTAATTAGGTATTAGTAAGTGCATGTTGGGGTTTTTTTTTGCATGTGGCAATTCTAGTTGGATGTTTCATGGGGGCTTTTTAGTTGTTTGCTTTTTTCCCCAGCATTGGTCACAGCAATCAGTAGTAGTCTGACTGAATCTCCTGGCAGCAACAGCTTGAAAAGTGCTGAGCACTTTGTGCCTGTTAGGTGGTCAGCTATGTGAGCATGAATTTCTCCTTGGAAGTGTGCCACATAGTTCCAAATCAAGTGGATTTATTTTTCTTCCTGAGGTGAACGTGTCTCTGCTGACCCTTGGAGGTTCCTCTAGACTGGGAACCAGACCTTCATGGCTGGTATGTGTGGTGGGATGGGAGGCAGCAGATGGTGATGAACAAAGGGATGAGGAAGAGAGTGTCAGAGAAACATTTGAGCTTGTCTTTTTAATTCTGATTGGCTGGTTGCTCTTCTTATTCATTTAGGTACAACAGCAATTTAGTGGAAGAGCTGCAGCTTTGAAGAATTACTAACTGATCTGTGAAATACATGGACAGCACAGGCCAAAATGAAGTGACGGGCAGGTAACCCCAAGTTTTCTTCCCAGGTAGCTACTTAATACATTAAACTTAGAGCCACATTCATCTACCAGTGTACACTTCACAGAATATTTTTCCTAGAGCAGTCCCAAAGCCACTGGAGGTCCCAAATGCTTTGTATGTGACACACAAAGGAAGTTCTGCTCCATACTACATTTACTGAACCACACAGATAAGTACATCACCAACAAACTTAGGTGCTTTGTCCCCAGCTCAAAGTAAGCACCCAAATCTAAAGTAAGGAGAAGAGCATGAACTGTTCTGGCACTGGTATGGAGCACAAAAGTCCTACCATTCTGGACTTCCCTAAGACATGTTGATGGTTGCAGAGGATCAATTCTGACCTCAGCTCCTTCTGTGATACCAGCTGTTGCACAAATGCTAAAGCCCCATGTAACCATGGAGCAAAAAAAGTAATAGATTCAGTTTTGAATTAAGGCTGGGAGGGGATTTCAGCTGAATATTCCAGATGAAGTCAAGTATTTGTAGAGGAAGCTGGCCATTTACCTTCCTGGATTTATCCCTCAGTACTGCCCGGTTGTTCACAGCAGACATTGAGTTGGCAAACTGTGGTTTTTCAGAAATTTGAAGTGAACTTACTTTGGCACTACAATACCGTATTGCTTCATTTTGCATGCTTGAGTTGAACAATTCCTGGCGGGAAAAATTGCACTTCGGGGTTTTTGTATTCATTCTACTTAAGACACTGCAATCATAAATGGTTATGTCTCTCCTGGTGAACTATAAAGCTGATGCCTGATTTCCCCTTTCTCATACACCGACAGAAGGTCTCCACTGGCTTACAGTTAATAGGATTCCCTTGATGTGAAAGTGGTGTGACAGTGGATTGAATCTCAAATTTGTTTGCAAGTTTAACTGACATTCATCAGGCTTGGGTCCAATGAAGTACAATAATTATGTATATGTTTGGCAACATTTGTCTCCTGGTTAATATTTTTATGTTCAGATATTACATTACTCACAGATGTTATCCTTCTGCTTATTTAGCAGATTTCCATTTTTAAGCAATTCCATGTAATTTTGCAGATATTTAGTAAATACTGTGATTTTTCAAATGCTGCAAAACTGAACTGGCTCACTTAATATCTTACTGCACTGTAAAGGCTATTCTTTTTATTGTTTTGTATTAGTGTAGCATTCTTCAATTTAATGCAGTTATGTATATTCATATAGATACATAGCACAGAAAAACTACTGCTAAATTCATAGCTCACTTTACAGTTTACAAGATTATTCCTAATACTGGAGGGCAAATATTTTAGCTTTGTGTTCAGAAAAAATGAAATAATAATCAGTAAGTCTTATCCAAACATTTGAATTTGTCCATTGTAACACCCTACAAAGTTTTACTAATGTCAGTGCATAAATGCAGGTTGCTAATTTATTAAGAACTGTGGCAGCCAGGTTGTTTAGGTGGTGCTTTCTGTTAAGAAGAGTTATATTCTCTGTATTTGACTGATTAAACTAGCAGTAAAACCACATTTTTCTCTATCAAGCCTTTCAGGTTGACTGCATTTGGGATTCATTCCCAACTCCACCATGTTTTTTCACTTGAACTTTAAAATGTCAGATAGAAAGAAAATAATTCACAGCTGTCTAGGGGCTTGATTCACCCGCCTCTGACATCAATTTTATGCCAGCATAACTCCATTGAAAACCATGATATTGCTCTGGTGCTATACTGGTTTAATAGAGTAGCAAATTGAGCCTTGGGGGTGTTTTCTTGGTTGCTTCTAATTTTCTGATTAAAGTAGAATTATTGAAACTCATAAAATCCAAGTAGCATTGTTGCTCTACTGTGGGCTATCTGCAGCTGAAACCTCACTTCATTCTGGGGCTTAAGGAAATTCCCAGCTGGCCTCAGCTCAGTGAAGGTGCATTCAGTCAAACACTTCAGCATTATTTTTAAATTTTCATATTATTTTCATCACATTCTAGACCCTTTCAAACACAGAAATTCAAAGTATTCCATAGATTTTAGATTCTTAGGCAGATGTGAGGCACCATCTCCAAATTCCTGCTTATCTTCCTTCCCTCATCTTTCCATGCAGCAAATAAGCAGATTACTACCCAAAATATTTTCAAGATTGGCCTTTTGGGCAGGAGAATTAGTTATTCACCATCTGTGGCCTGTTGCTGGATGTGCTGCCACAGCCTAAGGGCTTCCCCAGAGTAGTCCAGGCATGCATAGGACCAAACTGATACAGCTGGAAGAACAGGCAGAACAAAACAAAACTTTTTTTTTTTCTTTTTAAATGATGCTATTCAGATTCTGAATTAAAAGAAAGTAAAAGAAAATATAAAATACTCCAAGCCCTACCTACCTAAGCAGAACTTTTAATGCATCCTTGTCAGTGGTTGTTCTGCAGCCACGTGGCACACACAGCATCAGACAGCTGCAGTTCCTCCCCAGTGTGGGGCTGCAGGGTGGCATTTTGCTCCCTCCCAGGCCTGGCTGAGCAAACATAGGGCACTTGCTGTGTCTGGGGGGATCCATGTCACATACACATTGCCACCACTAAGTGGTTCAAGATCATGAGTCAGAAACTCCTTAATAAGTCACACTGTTCCAAAAATCATGCTACAATTAAGAATGCAGGGGGGGGATTTTGTTTGCCCCTCTACTGTGCTATTATTCTAGTCCTTGGGGTTTTTGTATTGTTGTTGGTTGTTGTGTTGTTGTTTTTTTTTCTCTGCTGTCCCAAGGGTTAGAAGTTAATTATTTATAAATAGTTTCCCACATCGTATACAATTCTAAGAGCCGGACCTTAACACCACCGAAGTACTGGGGTACTCTAGGTTGGAGCAGAAGAACTGGCAGCTCTCTAACACACTCGTTCATCTGGGTTGTTTATGTTTTCTCTTCTGGGAACCAGAGATTTCTTTGAAAGCATTGCATCACTTCTCTCTGGGAGGAACACTTTGTGATGGGCAGCTTCTTGCAAAACTAGCCAGAGAATTTTCAACAATACATCGTAAGGCTAAGCTTTCCAACACAGCATCCAAACCTCCTCTATGGCAAGAGTGGATGTAAACAGAAGTGGAGAAACAATGAGAAACAGCAATTCTTTTCATGTCTCGAAGGTCCAGTGAGGTCTGGTCTGATTCATTATTGCGGTTTGTAACTGTGTCCTGGCCATTCAACAGAGGGAAGGTGGCTGAGGCTAATGGCCTCCCATTGGATAAATTAGTGTAGCAAGAACAGAAGTTGTTCTGTTGCCTTTGCCTGCAGGGGCACAGAGTTTGTCCTCTTCAGGAAAGTCAACCCAAAGTACCTCTTGAAGCGTGCACTGGTTTTAGGAACAATCTCATGCATAACTAAAATGGGTTTTCATTTGATTCTGCTTTATTCAGTATGTAAATTCCAAAGGATAATCAGAGAGGTGTTTGATTTCCTAAGGGGTTAAAATCTAGAAGTGAAGAAGAGATACAGAAAAAACAATGGTTATGGATGAAAAGAAAAAGAAGAAAGAAAAAAAATCTTGTTTATTTTCAGCATAGTTCCTGGTGTGGTTAAAGCCTTGAATGAAGATTTATGTTGATCCCACTTGGTCCAAACGAGTTGCCTCTCCTTAATAACAAAGCTTTCTTTGAGAAGGTTTAATGCATATTGCTGCTGCCAGATACAACCTCCTACTTTTTCTAGGTTTTGAAACAGACTGGGCAATTCTGAAGCTTTCTTTGGCATGTGAAGATAATTCATACGTTGGCCTACAAACCAACTGCTCACCCAAAAGCACAGGAAGCCCGGGTGATGTAGATTAGGAATAAACAAAAGGAACTGGAAAATTCTGTAGAAGTAACATTTTAATAACTTTGCTTCTGCTTCATATGATGGAAAATATCTTGTGAAGAGTGAATAGTCTGCAGAGGTTTCTTTGCCCTTAATTATTAAAAGCTTAGTTTTCTTGTCCCTTTACAAGTGTATGTAGCAGATAACATAGAAAATGCTAATCCCAGTCATAGCCTGTTGAGAAGGAAAGATAAAAAGCAAGACTTAAGTAAAAAATCTGGATAATATACCC
Organism: Apus apus; assembly: GCF_020740795.1. Taxonomy (NCBI): domain Eukaryota; kingdom Metazoa; phylum Chordata; class Aves; order Apodiformes; family Apodidae; genus Apus; species Apus apus. The sequence goes on along the minus strand of NC_067285.1, from coordinate 49,326,152 downwards.
AAGGAGCATTGGCACAGGGATGGCAGAAAACACACGGGAGAGAGAATGTTCAAGCCTTACTATATCACACAGACGAGTCTTCAAAACTTAACACAATCAGTGGATTTGTTACAAAACTGAGCATTCCTGCTGGAGTGCCAGGGGCTGCAGCGCCCCAGAAATGCCCTTCAAAAGCCCCAGGCATAATTGCTTACTCTTGAAACTTCATGCCAGCCCTGATGTCAACAGAGGATGTTCGAGCAATATGCCTGTTTCCATGGAGTATGTCAAAGAACAATGGAACAGAGGACAAAACTTGGATGAAGCTACCCCCCAGGAAAGGGTTGGTTTTGTTTGAAAACTGAGACAAAATGTACATAAATGAATAAACTGAAATGGCTGTAAATAGCCTATGAAAACATGCTACAGTAAAATTGTTTAGAATTCTTCTTCATTATCCCACTTCACATTTGAGAGGATGTCTGGAAAAGAAGATCCTGTATTTTTTTAAGAAATCCACAGGCATTACAGCAAACGAGTGTGTTTTCCAGTTCAAATATTTTGAGTATTTTTTTAATGTTTGCACAGGCTCAGGATTTCTGAGCCCATATAATAATCTGGAAAAAAAAAAATCCCACCATTTCTTGCTTTGCTGCGACTCACCACATGGCGAATGGTTGAAACCACTTTCCTGTGGCATCTTTAATAGGTTGCAGAAGAGGCAGTATCTCAAGCATATGTACTTCCTTACAGAAACTGGGATGAGAGCAGATAAAATATGTCCTGCTTTCCCAGAGCAAATTGTATGGCTCTGTAGCTACCTGAAAGGAAAGACCACTTCCATTTTAGACACACAAACATAATCTCTGTGTATTCTTAAATTTATGAGTGGCTACATTACTGGGCAATTAGCCTGGATTACCAAAATGTTGGATAAGGAGAGGGGGGGGAAAAAAGGTTTGCCTCTCATCATTTTTTCCTCTTGAGTGTATGTCTGCTTTACTCAGAGTTTCCTATACCTGATTCTTTGGTGTCTGTGACCACCAACAGAGTTTCCCCCAGCCTCAGCAGTCTGTTTAAATGTGTGTGCTGTATATTCTCCTTGTCTAGAGGGTTCTGGTAAAGGCATTTATCTGTTCAATGACGTGCAGACTGCCAGATTCAACAGATGACAGCTTAAGCACAGCACTAGTGACCACCAATGCCGTGGTTCTTATTTTGGGATCCTGCTCTTTCTTTTTTTTTAAAAAAAATGTTGTCATTATTGACTTTTCCCCCCCCCTCCCTTTTGCAAGCTGTTCCTTGTGAGTTTGTGAATCCTGCTGCTCTGTCCCATATTAAGGACTGATCTTGATTTCCTCTGCACTAATTTCATGCTGCTCCTCCTCTAGCCCTCAGCAGTTGCTTGTGGTTTGTGCTCATATGAAATCAAAAGCAGGAGTTTGGGAGCAGATGTGAATAAACAGGCATGGACACAAATACATGCCTTCTGGCTCCCTCCCTCTTTCTCACCTGTTGGCCATTTGCTAAATGTGAGGCATTGGGCAGTTGAGAAAACACACAGAGCATGGCTTCCTTTTGTTTTTTTCTTGTCCTTTTTACAGGTGGAGACTTGTGGAAAGAGAACATAGATGCAACACAGAGACAGAAAAGAGGCCGACTGAAAGGACAGTTCTGGGTCATCCAGCCCAGACCTTTGGTATCAGCAACAACCATGTCACGGAGGTCGGTCCTGCTTGTGAGTGCATCAGGCTGGCATCTGCTTGGCAGCGTCGGTGCCAGAAGAATGCTGTCCTGTCATGATGAAGCCAAGTGTGGTTCCAATTAGTCTTTCCAGGGGTGCTACTGCTCTTCATGTAGGATGGTTTTAGAGACCCAGCAAATGAAAAAGTCAGGTGGGTACAAAGTCAGGTGGTCTATGGTGGAAAGGCATCCTTCCACAACCCTGAATATCACCACAATGGCTCTTAACTGGGATTTTCTTAGCAGACAACATAGACATTAATGTCCCTGTAAACACTGGCAGATATCCTTCTTTCTGATGGACTCAGTTTCAGTCACATGCACATTGGGGAGGGGAAGGGGCAGGGGAAGAAGGATTGTTTTAGCATACTTATTTTCTTTGCTGGTTCACATAATTTGCTGCGTAAGTACAAATGGGAAGGAGGTCAAAATGTTTACAGGATGATCAGAGATTATTTGAGCCAAAACTATCATTTTAAGTGCCCTCAAACTTTAGGGGTTTTCTAATGTGGTGAGGACTCTGAAAGCTGTGACTCAGCCCCATCTCCACTGCAGTAACTGTCAAAATGAATATTAAGGACAAAAGCCTCAGTCAGTTTTACTGTGAGGTCCCACTGAGTGCTAGACATGAGAAATCACTCTGACTAGGTCAGCATAAAACTTCCAAGACACAGGTAGTGTACATCAGAAATCTGAGCTGAAAATTTAGCTTTTAAGAGGTTTTTCCTTTGAAAATCTTACAAAGCTCCTATATCCTTCTCCTTCCCCTTCCAGACCTCCTGCAGTTACCACCCACAAGCCACTCACCCCATGGCCTTTAGAGGTCACCTGTCATTCTCGGTATTATTCTAAGAGCATAGGTTCTAAGCCAAAAAAAACCCAACCACTTTAAGGTACTTGATGTCAAAGATACAATTACTATAATTAGAATACAATTAATATTGACAGCTATGTGTTTACTTCCTACTAAATGCCTGAATCTTGGCTAGGTATATAATAACAGAGGGATGACTCCATAGAGAGATGGAAATTGGACACTTGAGGGAAGGAATTCTGCTGTGAAGGAATCAACAGGAGGTGCATCATCGGCTCTGACACATCAGCATGATACCAGGGATGCTTATGTAAAACACTCAGGTCAGTATCATCATCCAAAATGAAGCTGTGGATCAGGAAATACTGTAATGACATTTCCAGTACTACTTTTGTTTTTTCTTCCCCCCTTCTTCAGGGTGTATGTTAAATGTAGACTGAAACTACTGAGTAGATAAGTGGCAAGGAGGAATTTTCAAATCAATCAAAGTAGAAGAAAATGTTTTGGTGATTTCTTATTCTATTGATGCTTAGTCAAATACTGCTGTATTATTTTTAAAATCTTTTTGAGATTAATGCTTCCCTGCTGAGAGAGCTGAGATCTTCACCTAAGCCCTTATCATCTCTGTCTTTGACAATGGTCGTCTCTTCTCTGACTTATCTAACACTCAAATACAGCTGCCATAGATGACCTTCCTTCCTTTCCCCTACAATTGGGGTCACCCTTTCACTGAACCCTTCCACTGACTCATCATTTGCAGCACTAGAGGAGCTTGCTTCTTCGCCTCAGTGTCAAAAGACTAAATCAACTTCACCTTTTCTTGATTTCTTTGGTCAACTCTCAACCAACCACTCTTTGCTTTCATAACATCTTTGCTATGGAGATAGAGGTCTGTGTCATTTTGAGGCCTTTTTTCCTACGTTGTATAGTTAACATGCTATTTGAAACGCCGTTTTTCTCCAGCCTGCAAACCTGCTTTCTCCTCATTTGGCTCCATCCTCAAGACTTAGCTCCTAGGCCTTTAGGTATCTCCCTTCAAGAAGAGAAAATGATTTGTGATTGGGAATTAGTCTTTACATTTATTTTTTAAATTTGAAATATGGTGTGATGATAGTCGTGATGCACACATGTCTTAGGCTGACTCCACAGCATTATTACTGTTTATTGCTTCTGTCATCTTTGATTTCCCTTTCTGTTGCAGCTTTCACTTGTTGAAGCTTGTCTTAATTTCAGACCCAGATCTGACGACTTACACATCTGCTTACCTTTAGTCATCTGCATATTCCCATTGATTCCAGTGAGAATACACACATACTTTAAATTAAGCACATGTGCAAGATTTTTGGAATTAAATCATGGGAAATAAAGTCTACTTGTTGTTCTTTTTTCCCAGCTTCAATGGCTAGCACAGCTTCTGCAGGTGGTCAGACCTGCAGAGATTTAAAACCCATGGTTATTAAAGAAAAGACTGAAATCAGTAAGGTCTGAGAAAAGGTCTTGACAATATTAAGAGAATTTTTATAGCAATAATAGTGGTGTGAGCTTTTATAGCAAGGGTTGTTCCAAGACAGTAGAACTGGCAATGACCCAACATTTTTTCTCTTTTCTCAAGGCAATGCTCAGATCAGTTGCAGTTTTCCTTCCTTGTATAAATGGGTGTTGTCAAAAGTGTGGGGCAGGAGGGATAGGGAAAGTAGTAGTTTCTAATTTTTTATGGGGAAACACCCCCAGTTTCTGAGAAAAAAAATTATGTGGAAAATCACTTTCAAGAGCCATCTGTACTGTGAAAATTGACTGCATTATTATAATTTGTTTTTTCTTATTTCTGTGTATTTTTTTCATATTTAAACTGTTACAACAGAGGCTGGAATCCTCTCAAATTTCAGTCTTCTTAAGTAACATTATAACTGCACTTCAATTGAAAAAAATAAGAGAGATAGTGTATGTTATGCTGTTCTAAATCACATGCCACATGAAATTACTTGAATAAATTTAAATCATTAAAATAATTACAATTATTTTTAGTAATTTTTTCCGCCCCTTTGCTAATACAGGTTATCAGTGGCAGAAAAAAGAAAAATGAAAGAAGATTAAAACTGTGGCAAGATGATCTAATGATAGTTTAATTTTGATATAACATTTTGTTCTTCCAGAAATCCAACTTTAAAAACATGATTCAGGATGTATTTATGGAAGTTAAATAAAATGCTTCATTCCAGCACACCATAAACACAGGTCTCAAAATATTGCCATTCCCAGAAGACAGAAATTCTGGGCTACCACCATCTCTGCATTTCTGTGGCCAATATCTGCATTATTTATTTGGCCTGGGTAACCTCTCTGAAGGAGCAGGATGACAGGGCAATGTGGACAGGACCAGCTGGGAGGAGGTGGGAGGTCGAGCCGTGCAGCCCTTCACCCAGCTTGTCCCTTGTGGCTTTCACCAGGGGATGGCTCTTGTGTCTGCAGCCAAGGAAACAGCCCCTGCAGCTCCAGGTGCCTGCTGGGAAGAGAAACCCAAAAGACAGAAAGAGAGACCAGAAAAAGACAAGCAGAGGGAGCAAAGGATGTAACCTAGTGTTTCCTGGCTTTGTCTCCTGGAAAGAGCCCTTCAGCCTCCATCTTTTGGCTGCACAGAGGTGTATGAGGTGATCTCAGCCTTGGAAACCAGTAAATTAGACAAGCCAATTAATTTCTCTGTGAACTTTTTGCTGATGTCTAGTTTTCTGTTTTTATTCCTATGACCTGTTGGTAACTTATTTCCTTTATGTTTTTTGAAAAAATATTTCCTCCTTTTCTCCCTTTGAACTCTTAGTATAAAATAACTGTGTTTATGAAAGAAGCACAAAAGCCCACAGGGTTGGATATACTGGAGACATGGGGCCACATTTTTTCACAGTCCCATTTCTGCCTTCTCATCTCTGTCATCCTTGCAGGCAAGGCAATAGTGATTAGTAGGATCTGTTCCCTCTTCAGAGTGTATTTATATTTACCATACAATAATACACATTTTTGTATTCTTCTATGAATATGACAGTATCTTCAGTCCATCCTTGTACTGTCTGTTATGTGCTAAACATTGACAAAGAAACAATGCATGTCAAAGCAAGCTGACCTATGGTACAAGAAGAGTAATCAGCTAACATCCTTGGAGATCTCTTATATTGTTACTAATTGTTTTTAAAATACCACAAGTCTCTTCTCGGTTGTGGAAGCCAAAGAATTCTCCAGTGTCACATTAGATTGGGGGCAAGTCCAAGTGCTTGTCCCAAATGACAAATTTTGAAGAGGTGGAGTGGGCTGGCTGTGGTGTTAGCAGCTCTGGTTTTACTAGAGCTGATGGGTTTTCGAGTGATTTCTTCTACCCCACAGCACTCATCTATGTCATGTATCAGGGGAGAACAATTACTTGACTATGCAGAGAGATATTAGGTAGTACCTGAAAGTATACAGCTGGTTTGGACAGTTCTGGAGTCTACTGCTTAATAAAATTCATCTTTATCAGGGCCCAAGGATCTTCCTTTGAAGCTTATCCAGAAACTGTCCGTGAGCCAAGAAGTTCAGAACAACCAAGAGTATGAAAATGCAGTTAGAAGTGCATGTGATATGCATGTATGGGAGAGAGTCACAGGAATTGTAAGGTTTGACAGGAAAGAAGTACCTTGCCTCCAGCCTGGGAGGCTTATTTAACCTTCACTCTGGCTATTTACAAACAATTTTACGTTATTATTTACTATATAATTGAATTGAAATGTGAATTTGCCATAGCAACCCAGGCTTCAAGTGTTGCTTTGAATATGTTGCTTTCCAAAATTACAGCACCTCCTTAAAAAGGAGTAAAGAATCGTGATCTGTGTCATCTGAACTCTTGCCAAAAGTTATTAGCAAAATACGGGTTTAATAAACAACACATTGTCCCTAATTCTTGGAGTACATGTAATATGGAAAGGTTGCAATTGCAAACAATTATCATCTATAAAATGAACTATTTCAGCTTAATCCCTTTTTGAGGAAAAAAAAATGTGTGGGACATACAGTTGGCAGTGGTAAGACCAAGGTCCTGCAGGACACTCCAGTGATGTGGGTGAGGGTTTCTGTGCCACTGCCTTCTTGCTTCACTGTAAGAAAAACAAAACAGTGACAGGTCATACATTCATTCATGCATTTTTACTCTTTCCATCTAAGCTGTCCTTTTGCCAGAAAAATAACAGAGCATCCAGCAGATGACATAATTGTACATAAATAAATGTTTATTCAAATCCCCTACTTGCAGTCACTTCCCACTAACAAAATATCAGTCAGCTGGAATTCTGGAAAACAGAATGTGTCCAGAAGTTTTGCTAGGTTATGCAGAATGATACTTGTTTAACTGGGCCTTTGAAAGTCTCATATGGACGTAAAGGTGTGTGTTTGTGTGTGTGTTTGTGTACCTGTGTGTGACTTATCTATTCATATTATGTAATGCAAAACACTTGGATTTGCACATCCATTTAACTTTACTCCTGTTATCTTGGGTGGATGCTGCTGATAAGATTTATCTTAATCATAAATATGCATAAGTATTTCTATTGTGTACATCAATTTTATATAACTAATGTAACTTACACACTTTTTTTTTTCTTTAAGCAGATTTTGGAGAGATTCAGCCATGTGTCTTGTTTGGCATGAGAGAAGAGCTATACAAAAAGGAGCAACATTCTCACCCTCTTTACAAATTATATCTTGTGAGTCAAGTGACAGTGTAAATTGGGCAAATCAGCTATTTCTTACATTTTTAAAAGCATATCAAGAACCCGAACCTGTAACAAAGAAGTACTACAACAGGTAAGATAACTCATGTCTTTCCTTGTAGAGATGTTTAGAAATTTGTTTTCAATAGGAGATAAATGGGAGCTTCTTCTGCATCTAACAATGAAGCAGCAGCCCCAAGCCTCTGAATTTTATAATTGCTACACTATTGTAAGTTTTATTTCACAGTGCAGGCCAGTGTACAGGATAGAGGGATCTTGGGGCACAGTGGCTGCTACGTTACTTCTATGCATCTCTAGTATCCAAGCTAGTAGTCTATACCCAGGAGAAATGCAACTTCAGGGCTTAAAAGTTGAGTGGTGGGTCCTATTTTGGACCTGCTTTTTGATGCCATGCACCAGAAGCCTTTACTGGCAGTGGGAGATGTCTGGACATGGGGCTCAGAAGAGCTGACCCCTGTTCTTGTACACATGGGCACAGTCAACCTATGGTGGACACAGAAGCCCTGCTGGTTAGCTGCAGAGTCTCAGTCTAGCTGCTTCAACTCATCCACTTTCAGAGTTTCTGTTAACAGAGACCTGGGAATCTGGACCCAGCATTTTTTCAGATATTCTTGTCTTTTCCACATTATTGTTAGTTCTCTCTTTTGGGATGTTACAAGATAATAATAGAACACACTTCAGCCTCAAATATTAGCTTTCCATTTACAATTCATGATGATAACTGAAAATTTCACAGGGCAAAAACACATTCTATGGATTGGCTTAATTCCACTGTCCTTATTTTAGATTCTTGTAATTTAACAAAACCCAATGCAGGTTTGAATTTTGTTTTTCTTTTTAATCTAAAGATATTATTTGTTTTGGCTTAAAGTGCATTGTGAGAAATACTGATATACTTAAAGAGAACACACTTAAATGATTTCTGAGGACAGCAAAGCAACCTTAGCAGTGAGATCCTGCTGTATGTGAGGCTCTAAAATTGACATGTTCAAGGGCTTTACTGGGATGTAAGTATAGGGGTGCAAAATCAGTTACATGTCCAAATGTGTGTAATCCAAGATGATATCCAGTCAAAAATGACAAATACATAAGGAAAAAATCATTCTCAAAATGCAAAGGAATCAGTTTATGTACTCCCATCCAAGATTTCTTGTGATATCACACACCATGAAACAATAAAATCTAGTAAAGCTTGTACACTTCAAAAGAAATTTTAAAGTATGTCCAGAAAGATATTACCTCATCAGTGCTGCCTGACTTCAGCCTTTCAATCCTAAATTTGACAGGTGTTCGATTCTTTTTTACTTCTCTCTACCACACAGACCAGCATCCTTGCTTTGCCTTCCCAGCCTGCACCCACATGCCTCAGCCATACTGACACACTGAAATATTTATTACATTTATTTCTTTCCCATATTCCCTGGGAAATACCAGAAAGCGATGCAAGTCCTGATGTAAATTTTCTATAACATGCTGAAATTAGGTGCTGTCTAGCTAGGAACAGTGCATATTTGAGTTAATAGCTCCATAATGCCATGGCTACGTGCAGTATAATAGTTCTCAGACTATGTGAAACCCAGGAGCTACTCAGAAACATACACTGCAACTCCTGGAGATAAAGTGAAATATCTATTAGTTGTATGTATCAAAGTTTGTCTTCTCTAAAAGAATACAAATCACAGAGAGATACTTCTGATACCTGATATATGGTCTTATGTCAGGGAATCTGTGCTAAGTATTAAATGTTCCATTCTCAAATTTAGATAAAAGGCAGAGTCTTTTTTTGGACTTGGCTTTCACAGAGTAAAGTAAATTAATTTGAATTGTGGTTTTATTAATACTAAAAGTTAGGACTGAGCCCCATAATGTCGTTGCTCTGCTATTTGGAAAAATGAGCTTTCCTGTACTTCAAGCTCCCTAGGACAAAGTCTGTCTGTCCAGCAGTTTCACACTGTGTACGGGACAATAGAAATAATGCTGGAATATAATAAATGTTTCACAATATTAACAGGGCCAGTGGATTCAGTTCTGGTCCATGTAATTGCGAAGTGTGTCCAGATGCTGCAATGATGCATACCTTGTAAATGCATATAATGATAAACAGATAATAAAAGTTGTTGGTTTTGGCCCTGTTGCTGACTGGCAGTTAGGGAGTGTATGTGAAATAAACCATCACCAGAGTTAGCATTGATTGGCACTCTACTACGTCCAAGGAGATCAAAGATGTTGATTCTCTCACTTCTGCGAATGGTCTCTCTGGGCAGCATTTGAAGCACTGACAGGTTGGTGCAGTAAAGCCTTAATGCGTAATGCCCAAACTATCAATGACTTGCCAATTAATTTCAACTTTGGGAGCTGTCAGTTCAGCCCTTTTTCCAGAATATAAAGTGCTTTTTAAATGGCTTTCTCACAAGATAATTGCAGAAAGACGGCCAGTTCCAACGCAAAACCCAGGCACAACTTTATTAGGTACCTAGAAGGAGATACAGGCCTTCCTCCTAATTTATCATCAACTTGTTTATTAATCTCATGATGTCCCACATCTCAGGCACTGCACAGACCATTCTCTAAGATCAGAGCTAGCTGTAAAATCTGTTTAACTCTATTCAATTATATAAACCAGTTTAATCTAAAGCAACAGCAATGCAGTGTGTCTGTAGGCTGGGTAAGAATTACCTCAGTGGTGCCAGTAGATTTCCTGTCTTTTTCTTAACTCTGCATAGTTCAAGTCTCCTCTGTAAGAACATGTGTCTGTTGCTTATTCTGAAACTACAGATGACAGGGATTCCACAAAGGTTTATCAACACCTACTTAATGCTGAAGATGAAGACAGGTGCTTCAAGAAAATGTGATGCACTTGAAAACAGTCTTTACTGATGTTTCTCCAGAGGTCAAAAGACCCTGTGATGGAAGGTGTTATGACAACTCAAGGTATTATTGATAGTCAGTCGGCAGTATTGCCCATTTCCCTGATTTCTTTGAATTACAGCACATACAGGTCTATTTGAAATAAGAAGTAAGGATTGACACAAAAAGGATGTCCTTTGTGCTAAATGATTAAAACTTAGGCACTTTGACAAAATTTTTTGCACACTACTTATTTAGATGAAGAAAATCCCCCAAGATGCCCTTCTTGCACACTGACAGATCTGCTCTGAGCCATCAGTTATCCCCAGCACCATGCCCAGGATTGCTGCCATCAAATGCACAGCAATCCCTGTTGCCCACCAAGGTCCATTGGAGGATCTGGACTCTGGTTTCTCCCAGAATTATATTTTTTGAATGTGGGTGACACAACAGACTGCATGATAATAAGTGCAGAGTTCAGAACTTGGGATCAGTGCCTGCTCTTTTTCCAGAGTCAAGTGTAAAGTCTAAGGGCCGTGTTAATGAAAAATCTGTCCCATTCCTGGATCACAGAAAAAGGAGGGCCTCAAATTACGAGCAGGGTCTCTTATAAAAGCCATGTGTTCATGTGAAAATACAAGGGAATATGTGCACAGAAAGTTACATGTGGATTTCACTAGATGCATAGGGATTCCTGGAATGCACATAAATTTATATGTTGTATTTAGAGAGACAATGCAAAGGGTCAGGAGGCTGTAAATACGTTTCCTTGCTGCGTAAAGTAGGGTGATAAACAGTGACATGTCAAAATCCCTCAAAATCAAGATCGAGGCCAAACTACAGCTTGAGGTAAGACAGCCAAACACAACTGTCCATGCATGGACAGCAGAGCTAAAGAATTCAGCAAGTGGTGAAAGATAAAACACATCACATCTAGCAGGTCTTATTTTCTTTGCCCTTTTAAAAATGTTTTTGTTTCTAAAGGGTGAAACTAATTACTTCTTGATACATCAACCATGCTCTCTGAACAACCTGGGGACCTGTTAATACCTTATACCTATCTGAGTATTTGACAGAGGCTGCAGGAGTAGTCAATGCTTATTGTTTTGCGAAAGACAGTTAAGAGATTCTAAAATGCAAATACATACAAGGAGTATGTTATTTTTCTAATGAAAAATAGTAAGTTTCCAATGATCTCAGCAAGTTAACACACTCGCTGCTATTGCTTTTTACTGGTTTAATCAAAGAGTTCAGAAAAAGATAAGACAAAAGAATTTTCCATCTGAAAATATCACTGGTAGATGAGTATTCCTAGCCTTAGCCAATTTTTGCAAAGCAGAATGTTCTCCTCTCTATATTATGTTTAATTTGACATACCTCTCTGCTCATTCCTTCATGGACAATCTAGATTACAAGGAAGTGTTGTAGCACACTTTTTTGTTGTTCTGTTTGGTTTGTTGTGGGTTTTTTTGTTTTAAATAACAAGGCAGGCTGGGTTGATGCTGCTCACTTTCTGCAAGTTGCACTTGCAGCCTAAGCGGCTCGGCATCCTTTCCCTCATACCTGCCTGTGTGCAGCTAATCCCCACCATGATGGGTTTGGAAAAGAGACAATACAGAAGTCATGAGAGGGCTCTTGGGGAAGGAGAGTTGAGGCTACTTTTGTAAGGCTTCTTTCAGAAGAGCCCTTTCTCCTTGGCATACGCACAATCCTACTGCCAGGAAAGGCATGGAGAGGAGTGAAGCCAGTGCATATGGTCCTTTGGCAATTCTGGATAAGAGCTTTTCTCTTTGAACTACTTGAATTAGCCATAATTTATGCCTTCTCAAAGCTTCTAAATTACAGCTAAAGCAGCTCCATCCTCTCTGGCATGGATTCTTATTAAAAAGCATGAAAGAAGAGCCATTGTGACTGAAAAATAAGTCTTTCTCACTGACATGGAAGACTTCAACTGTTCCTTCTATCCATGAAACAACATGACAGCAGCTTTCAGCTTTTTACAGTGTAAACGTGTCACAGCAGCTGGAGGAAGCATTCAGCCAGCTGATTCAAGCAGGGGCATCCAGGACCTACATAGGCCATGGAGATCTTCAGCATTGCTGATGCTGCTTAGTTTTTTTTATTATTTTTTTTTACACATGACTATGAGGCCAAATTTCAGCTCTAGCAACAGAACTTCATATTTTGTTATGACAGAAATGCAGCCTGGCTGTGCTGCAAGGCAAATACTGCTGGTAAGGATGGCTTTAATGCTATAGAAAAGGTAGTGTCAAAGTAAAACAGCCTTCAACAAAGGAAAATGGAAACTAAAGCACCTTTGTTCTGATTCTGTTTTCATATTAGAGGGGTCTTAAAGCAGAGTGTGTGCAGGGGGGGTGTTGGGAGCTTAGAAATTGAGGGGAGTAGAAACAGTTGTCTTAGTCAATATGTTCCATATACCTTGAGAATTCATTAAGTGGTCTATTAATTACTGGTGCCAGTGTAGCAGAGGCAAGAGAGTGAAAAACTAATAGTCTGTTCATACAGTCAACAAAGCAGAGGAAAATAAACACCACCAAAGCAATAAATATGTCTTAAAAGTTTCAAAAATGTATATTTGCAGGTGAACAGAAGGTTTCATTAAAATTATGACTTTAGCTCTGGAAAATAATTCAGTTAGGACACAGGTGGTTGTCATAAAATTTGTGTATATTAGGAAAAACCACAGTGTTGTCTCTTGCAGAGTAAGAATAGGTCTGTCCAATACCTTCTAAGCATCCCAACTGGCAGGTTTTATTTAATAAACTGGGGTAATAAATACACTGTATAACCACATGATGTATGTGTAATATTACTAAACATGTTAAAAATGCTGTAAACATAAGGATTTTCTGTTACAGTATCCTCTATGAGAAATCCACTCCATCCTCTGAAGTATTTTGTCTTTGAAAAGACAAGATTACAGTGAATGTGCATAGACTGATGTGAAGTCCAATTCTGCAAGATGTTGCAGAGCTTCCTCTCTTACTGCTATCACTAGGGCTGCAAATTCCTCCATATAAGTGCTTTTATAGGAGATAAGAGTTCTTTACATCCTTAACAGTTTCAGAAGGAAAAATGAGTCTGTATTTCCATGGACAGATGGCTCAGACAACTCAGCTAAATGCTGTTTGGGATTTATGTGGAACAGCAGGATAGATGAGTTCCCTTTATACATCACCCAGCTAGAAAAAAAATTATGTAAAATGATGATGGGGATCCCTCTGTCCCATCTTGCATAGAAGAGGGAGGAGGAGATGACATTTGGCTTGTCTACTAAATGCAGTTGCAGGCTGGCTGGAGAATGACTGCTCTTGCATGTGCATTAAATAACGTATGTACATCTATGTACATATTTGCCTCAGATACTAGGTAGGTGGTAACAAAAGAGCTGGACAATTTATGACATTGGGTTTGTCCATTTTTAGTTTTCCCATCCCCATTGTGTTCTGTAAGCTGTAGGTTCTCAGCACAACATACATTTCTGTTCTGAAAAGCAAATATTGTACTATTATTGCCAGAAGGTTCCACGTAGAAACCAAACCAAACCAAGTAAATCAACTGTGATACAAAACAACAACAAAAAACCAAGCAAAAGCACTCCTCTCCTGTCATCTAGCAAATCAAAATCTGTCAGGCATGACTTATTAGTAAAACCAGCTATGGGCAGTTGATCGTGTGCATCTGGATCTAATGAACAAATGCACAGCCAAAATATTTCCGCCCCCAGAGTTTAAATTAAGTAATTCATCTGTACTTTAATAAAAGCATTTATTTCCACATGAAGAGGTGGGCAGTCATTCACTCAGACATGACTGAAATTGTTTCAGTCAGTTAAATTGCCCAATATTTTCATATTAACTTGATAAAAAAAAGAAATAGAGGGGAGCATTTGTGTGCCATTTTGACATAAGGAAAGGAATACCTCTTACCTACAAGATGTTTCATATCTATAAATTTGTATACAAATATTTCTGACTCTTTTATACACATAGAAAGTAATACGCTTGCATTAATATGAAACATCACAATGAATTAGGATCAGAACTAATGGAAAGTGTATGTGGAATTAAAGGCTGGGATATTCTTTACTCATCTCTCTAGCCTTCTGGGTAGAAAAAGTCATTTTGGAAGTACATGCTCCTGTCTACTATAACATAATTTCTGTTTAAGTAGAAAAAAAAATAAAAAAATAATAATAGAGTGGGTGTTCCCTGCTTTCAGCTGGCAGTGAGGATTTTTAGCAATGCCTCCCATTATTAATTGCCCAGATTTTGTTGCATGAGCACAGCAGAGATGAGAGGACTTAAAGAAAAAGCACAGTAAGACACTGCCTGTGGCTTGTATATAGTATTTCAGTACCTTTAAGCAATGGGTGCAAGGAGGCTCACCGAAGTCAACAGAACTACTGCAAGTAAAACAAGTGGGTTTCATTGTTTGTAGAACTAGAGTCCATGATTTTAATTCTCTTTAACAGTGGCTTAACTCTTAACATCATACAGCTAGCAGGCTGCTTTTCTTTTACTCCTTTTTTTTTTTTTTTTTCCCTTGGAAGAGTGCCACAATTCTTTTAAAGGAGCTTTTGAATTAGTCTAGCATCACTGCTAAGCAGCACAGCAGAGTATCAGGCACTCTTGTGGAGTTTTTCCAATTAATTTAGGATTTGCAGCTAAATACAGGTGACATGATTTAACTTATGAGTAATTCATGAATCATTAATCAGCAAAATTTCAGTGGAGGGGTTTCTTTAAAAAAACTAAAGAGCCAAAATGTTTCGAACTTATATGCCAAACATTCACCGTTTTTTTAGCCGCAAGTGGCTGAAGGAAAATTTGGACAACTGCAAATAAAATAACTTTAGCTGGTGGATCTTTTAAATAATCAAGTAACAGGTGATTACTTCATATTCAGGTAGCTTTTACTGACTTCATTACAGCCTCACACTCTCTTTTTTGTTTGTTCATGAAAATCTTTTCTAACAGGAGATCTCTGGAGGAGATTGACCTAGCCAGTAATTTTCTTCTTGCTCTGAAACTTAAACTGACATATTTTTTCATGCAAGAAATTCAGCTAAAGCTCACAACTGTACAGGAAAAAATAAATCTTCTGTAAGACATATTTGTCTTGATAATTGGCATGGCTCTTCTTACATGTTATTTATTTTCTGTAAAGAACAAATATTTGGGTTAAAAAAGCTAATGAAGAGAAAAAATACTTTCATCCTTTTAGCTTCCCTACCACACACTGTAAACCAATGAGATATGACAAAAATGGAAACTTTAAAAAAAAAAAGTGACATAATAGTGAGATATTTATATCCAAATACATAAAAAGCTAAATCAGCTAAATATTGATCTCACTGTATTTTCTAAAAGTTGCCCAGAGTGACACACAAGATCAAGAATTACTCAGCTGTCTAGTAAGAGCTCTGCATGCTTCCTAGCCAGCCTTTCTTCGTGAGCCAGTTATGAAAAGGAATCATATTTGGGTGTTATATCTAGTGTTGCCCACAATTTATTGTTTGGTCTTGGCTTGTGCCCAATAGCTATTTCTTTATATGCAGTTGTTATGCTGTATTGGAAAAGCCTTCAGTCTAGCTTTCTGTCCTACCAAATAGAAAACTGTAAACATGTGAGTAGTATCTAAGAGGAGCTACTACCACTCAACCTGCTGTGGCTGGAGAAGCCTTCCTTGTTTTCAAGGAAATGACATGAATTTTCCTTAAGTTATATGTTACTTACATTTGTTACATATCTTAATAACTGAGATACAAATATGTAAGGAATATGAAATATCAGATTCACCTCCTATTTGAAGTACATGTAAGTAGTGAAACAGAGCAATAGGCAGGATAGGCTACCTGCTTCCCTGCTTGGGGATCCTATGATCATAGGTGCTCTCGTGAAAGTTCATTTACAATCATAGAATCATCAAGACTGGAAAAAACCTTCAAGACCATCAAGTTCAACCACTCACCCTACAACCCCTAACCACTAAACCATCTCCCGAAACAGCACATCCACCCATTTTATAATGATAACTCTCTTTCAATAATCAGAAAGTAATACATTATTTTACAGTTGAAGGGACTCAGATTATTTTATTTTTTAATTTTTTTGCAAGAAGCATTGGCATAATTTTCAGCTTTGACTGCTTCTAAGGATTAAAACAGGCAGGTATTTTAGTAGAGGCTCAGCTAATTGTGTATCTGGATATGTAATGAAGCTCTGAACTATTTCTTCCCCCAGGAGGTGAAAGTGCTGGCTATTACAATAGCTTACTTCTTTCATGCTTGACAGTTGAAGGGCTTTTTTAAATAACGGCAGGAAGTCCAGAGCTTTTCTGTGTTCTCCTTTCCTTTCAGTGTGCCGGATGCCCTGGCACCAGAGAGGCTTTGAAACCTTCTCCTCTTTCTTCATCACCTGATGGTGATTGTTCAACTGGAGATTTACAGCTGACCTGAAACTCAAAGCTTCCAAATAGCTGATGTTGCTGAAGGTTGAAATGGTGCTGGATTCACTGGTGTGATAGTGTTATCAGCACCTGACAGCTGCTGCACAGTGAAATGAGATGGTAATTTCTGCATTCCATTGGTCAATGCTCCTACCACCAAAACCACCAACACAACTCAAAGAAAAAGTTCTTTAGAGGCCTTATCTTCCTCACATGTTTGCATATGTTTGAGCTTTAACCACATCAGTAATGTTACTAGCTTTAATGGAGTATCTCCTTTGATAGTTTATCACACTCCTAAGGACTTGCAGGATGACAGCCTTGGCTAGTTATCTCTGAGGGAAAACAGCCCAAGAAGTCATGATCAAGGAAGAAAAGTGACTTCCTCCCATTGCTCTTGGAGATGGTCCCATCCCATCAGATCGGCCACTGACAAATCCAAATTGTGTGGGGCATCTCTGCAAAATTTTTGTAGCCTGGGCAGTGTTTTCTCTCACAAAATGGCAGCATCACAAATGGTTGACAGGCCCCAATGGAGATTGTCTAGTCCAAGCCCCTGCTCAAGCAGTGTCAGCGAGAGCAGGTTGCTCAGGACCACATCCAGGTGGGTTCTGCATATTGCCAAGATCCTACAGCCTCACTGGGAAACCTGTGCTACTGTTTGAGCACCCTCACATTATTATTTTATTTTATTTTTTATGTTCATGGAGAACATTCTGAGTCTCAATTTGTCCCCATTGCCTCTATACCTGTCCCTGGGCCCCAGGGAGAAGGATCCAGCTCTATCTTCTTTACTCCTCCCCATTAGGTATTTACACACATTGATGAGATTCCCCTTGAGCCTTCTCTCCTCCAGGCTGATCAGTCCCAGCTCTCAGCCTTTTGTAGGGAAGATGTTTCCATCCCTCCATCATCTCTGTGGACCTGCCTGGGGCTTGCTCCAGTACATCCTTCTTTCTCCTGCACTAAGGAGCCAAACAGTGGACCACATGCTCCCAATGGGTCTCACTAGGACAGTTGCTCAAGCATTATGAAGGTCCCAAGTGACACATAAAACTCTAAACCACCCCGTTACCTGTCCCCTTGTCTTCCCTCCATCCATGGTTCCTAAGAAACCAGTAGTAAGTGAGAGGCAAGAAAAAAAGATTCAAGTTGTTTTTATATGAACAATTTCACACCTGACTTTCAGGAGTGGAAGGTTTCAGTGCTACTTGCTCCTTTAAAGCCACAACACAGCATTTGAAGTGACACTGCAAAACAAGTGTTCCTGCAGTTCTGAATAGAAGTGGAGATAAGGTGGGGGATGATTTATGTCTGTAGGAAGGAGAAGTTACTATGGATAGGTAAAATAAAAGCTGTGAAGTGCTATTAACTAAGACATAAAAAGATTGCACCAGGGATAAAGTTCCCTGTTGTAATAACAGTGGAAATGGAAAAGTTATTCCAGAGATGAGACTCGTTCAACATCTAAACAATAGTTTTAAGCTGTAAAATAAATACTCTCTCAGTAGTGATTCTTTTCTCTCATTAGTCGTTCTCTCATTAGTCTTGTTATTACTATCAATATCAATGTCCTTACCCAGATGTGACCATTATTGATAGTAATTCCCACAGCTGTAAAAAGGCTTTATATGGAACAGGGAAGAATCAAAGGGAAAATCCTTTCATATGAAACATATGTATTTTAAAAAATTTTAAATAAAAATTGTGGTATTACACTGTCAAAAACAAACCCCAAATCTGGGCAAAGATGGAGTATAATCTATTTTGTGAAACAATATTTAAGCATTAAGCTAGGAAAAAAAGAGATAAATAATGTCTTTGAGAGTATTAAATTATGGGTATGTCTTGAATTATCTCTTTTAAATTATTAAAATATTCTTTAAATTATTTTCATCTGTATTATTGTAACTAAAAACCAATATTTAACAGTCACAAACTATCAGCATCTTGCTCTAACTCTGGTATGTACAGATTATTGTAGCAAACCATGCACACACAGAGTCATATGCAGGTATGTACATAGTTATACATTTACCAGATATTTGTATTTTCATACTAGTATTTTGTATTAACATTTCTAACAGCACAATATCCTATTTACAAGAATCTTTCTATATCTAGAACAAGAGCCTGTGCTTAGGTGAAAAACCTAAATGCCATTGCCTAAAGCTAGCTTGGCCACCTACTTTTTAGACTGAAAAGAGAATGTTGCAAACACGGGGCAGGAGATCATTTGCACAGGTTTCTTTCAAATCTATTTAAAGCAGTTATTTCAATATTAAGTGGTGTAAATCTTGAAAATAAACTAACTGCACAATTTTCATGGGTATCCTATTATTTGTACAATAATACTGTTTATGCAGGTGGGTTTGTCTGCCTTCCTAACTCCCTAAAAAAAGACTTGCCACCCTCCCACCCCTGGTCGGTGTATTTGCAAGCAAAACGTGCCATGAAAACAGACAACTCCTGAAACCACTATTTACCAGAAACCTTTGTACTTCCCTTTAAAGAGAAAGAAGTTAAAAAATTATTCAAACTATAAATGAAAAAAAAGTCTATCAAATTAAACATTGGGTGATTAAACATTCTGGTTCAATGCTTAGGATAGTTCATCACAGGACACTTCCAGTGTTGCTTAGCCTTTGGCTACCATATGTCTTAGGAATATAGTAGAATGTTCTAATAGAATCCTATAAAAAAAAGATGCCTGTGATTTTTTTATTGTTTTTTCACTAAGACCCCTACCTCAAACCTTAAAAATTGCCTGTAGGTTAAAACTTTTTACAGTTTATCAAGTTACACTGCAGAGAATGTTTTACTGCTGTTTTATGAGTCCATAATACAGAGTTTTATAAGACAATTTTGAACTAAAGCATCTTCAATAAACAATAAAATATTGACTTTGTTAGGAAAAAAAAATAATAATCTATGAACAACAGCTACTTCTGCAATGCCTGGGAACAGGTTTAACATATCAATATGTACAAAGTTGTAGTACAGCCCAGTCAATGAAACAGGGAGCCTCTAACTTTTTTATGATCAAACAATTTAAATGTTGTTTTTAATAGCTTTTTACTCGTTTTTTGGACAATATTAATAATTGCTCTTAGAAAAAAAATTAGTAAAACAGCTCAAAACCAATACAGATTCTTGGGCAGGACAGGTTTAGTCAAACCCTTTATGCAACAATATTAACACAAAAGAGGGCAGAACTGTTTTAAAGACAGATGGTTCAGAATTATCCTTGCTTGTACCTTTAATGCCACACTGGTGCTTCAGTTATAAAACTGCATCCTGAAGGAAATCCCTTGCAATTTTCCAAACAGAAACAAAGTAGTAAGTTTGAAAGGATATTCTTTTAAAAAAATAGATGTTTCACAGTCGTGATTTTATATCAGATGTTTTAAAACCCTGTGCTAAGGAGAAGCAGTCCTGTTGGCATCAGGGAAGCGATGTTGGAACCTAAAGCTGCAGTTTGCTTGTGCTTATAGAAATTGGTACAGCTCTTCCCTTGACTGAACAGTGTCTATACTGTGTTACAGCACATGAAGATGTAGCTCTTAATTTAATTAAATGGCTGGCTCTGAAAAACATAGCCACCAAAAGGACTATGACTATAGTAATTTCAAAAATTTCAAAACACAGCAAAAACTACAGCAGTTCAGAGCAGATGGAGCAATGCAGGCAGAAGCATTTATTTGATGTACCTAAAAAGGTAGACCTCTGTGTCTGCCAGGACTCTCTGAGGAGCTCCCTATCCATAAATACATCAATACTAGTTTGATGAACACTGGTATATCCAATCCACATGAATCCCAACATCCAAAGGTACTTCTAGCTCTAAGCAGGTGAGTGGGCACCTCCTAAAGCCAGGTCAGCTCTGGCTGGAGATGCTTAATAAAGCACTGAGGGGAGAAACTCAGCAATGAACTGGGATGTTTGCAAGATTTCATGACTCTTTCTTCTTTATTTTTCATGTTTCAAGATTGTTTTCCCAAGTCGTGGAGTATGATTGTGGTATCTGAAGCTTTAAAATCAAAGAACAAGCAGATCCAAAAAGATTTCTGAAAATATCTGAACAGCGGTGAAAATTTAGTTGCAGATGAAATGATCTGTGTCCATGGATGATTTGTCCGAAATGTAGTGATTTTCCAGGGTTCATGCCAACAACTCAATTAGCATGGATGATTACAAGAAGGGCTGTAACAACTCACTTAAGAAGCTACTGAAACAATATTTTTTTGCTAATTTTTCCAATTATTTGCTTCACTATAGTCATGACAGTTCCAGCTTCTTATGTTGCTTAAAATTTATTACTTTAATAGTGCTACAGACTGTATTTAAATATTTAATACAAATTCTAGATATACTAATTCTAGTAAAAGAGTGCATTATATTATAGCAGTGGTGAATTAAAAAGTAGAACTATGTAAGAAAGTGCTATCCCCTTAAAAAAAAACAACTTCAAAAACAAACCAAAGAAGATTTTTTTTCCCCTCTTGTTTTATTAAAACTCTTCTGGAATGTAGTAAGCTACAGAAAGTCTACTTTAAAGAATGGTTCTAAAATTAACAGAAAAGATAGTCACCATTATTACTATTTGCACATTTTACCAGGATTTCTATATAAATCTACAGACTTCATGCCCATTACATTCTGTAGAAACTTCTTGATAACAGATATCTGCTTTTATATATACATATATACACACACATATATATGTATGTATATGTGATAATGTATATCTTCTTGATAATGTGTATCTGTTCTCTTACATTTATGTATACTTATGTATGCGTGTGTGTGTGTATGGACATATGTGTGCATTGCCTTGAGGATTTATACTGGAACTTATTTGTTTTAAGAGATTAGAGAAAATACTCATGCAATAGTCATGAAAGCCTTATCATGGCCTCACTCACCATCTGTTTGCTACAACTGACTTCTAAGAAAAAACAGAGTAATACAGAAAAGGTTTATTCTAAAAAAAACTAATCACGTTTTGTTAATCATATGAGTAGTATTTTTTGCTTAAAGCTTTAAAGTAATATAGAACACACATTATAGAAGATTAGTTGTGTACAGACCCTATTACTATCAGTCATGAGCTACAAGACAAAAAAAGCTGTTTTTCTCATATTGTCCTCTGTAGACAATTGCACTTCTTCCTACCATCTGCTCAAAAAGGTACTTTCTTTTGGCAGCCCTGCATGTTAGAAACTTCCTTCAAGCACGTGGAACATCTTGGTTTTTTCCATTTCATCTCTCCACTACATGAAAAAAAAAGGGAGTAATAGTTGCAGAGTTGCTCCTTAGAGAAGGAAGTTTTCTGTGTGTTCATCTGAAACAAGCGATTTCGTGATGCAAGAGCTCTGTATGATAGTGTTGGAATGAAAAGTTTAATGAGTACAGATATTATCGGAGCTGTTCTTCAGCCCCAAGTGAATATTAAAGGCATGTGTTTTGTATTTCATGATACACTTTTGAGAACTCTTAATTAATGGAAAATAATTCCATTCTCAGAAATATGCAGTGCTTGCTATTGAGTAACATTTTGTGTAAAAGTGATGTGATTTGAATAATTAAGTTTTGGCTGTCACTATGTAGTTAGAAGACCTCAGTGCTATTCTCAGTCAGCCTTCCAAAGGGCACTTCAAAAATGCAATGAAAAGCAAGAAACATAAATAAATAGCAATGTTTTTCTGTCACTATGTAATAACTGGGCTTTTGTATAGAGGTGGTAGCCCTTCGATGTTGAGTTCAAAACAGACTGTAACACTCTATTCCTAAGGAAGCCCAAGATCACCAGAAGTCATGCATTCCTTTATGAGCAGTTTGCTTTTGTTCACTCTTGGGTTGTTTTTTTCTTAAAACCAGAGTTATGTTTTTTTAGATTGTATCTGTTTTCTAAGTAAGACCAACATCACCAAATGTCCCTCTTTGTTGTGGGTTCTAAGAACATGGAGACTACAATAACAAATAAGAGTTTTTAAAATACAACAACAGGAAATGATAAACTGCTAGGATGAGCTAGAGCAAATCTGTGCCACTGACAGCACAAGTGAGGATGTAGGAGCTCAGTACAGCCAGGCATTGTAAGAGCACGAGAGAAGAAAGCTACCGTAATTAATGGAAAGCTCTGCTAGTTAATGGATCACTTTGCTTCGGAATAAAATTTTTGAAGGAAATAAAAAACCTGCAAAACACCAACAAAACAAAAACCAACCACCCACCACCCAGAAGTACCAAGCAGCAGGCTAAGATTTTAATTATTTTTTTCATATTTGTAGAACATTATTTTCCTTTATTACTTTCAGTAGAGCTCTTAAAACTCTCTACTTACATTTTTAATGTTTGTTTCCATTGGCTTAATGTGACAAATGCAGCTAGGATTAATCAGAGTGGTGCTGTTCATGGCATTAAATTAGCTGTATTTATCTCCCAAATTACAATATCTGACATAGTGAGGATCTACAAGATATTCCTTGCCTTGCTTGGTGGAGTATTCAACAAATTCCTGTTGGGCAGCTCATCTTAGTTTCTGAAGTTCCTCTTACTCACCAGTGATTGGTAGAGAAGTTCAGAAACGTTAGGCTAAAACAACCACATTCTTTCTTATTTCTAGGGTTTGATTCAGACATTTTATTTATGCTGAAATGGTATTTAGCTGGCAGAAAAGGAACATTGACTAAATGAAGCTGGCAACACACAACCAGAAAGTATCAAGGTCCAAACAACTCACATTGAACAGACCTTATTTCACAATGACTGACTCATTAGGAAAAGCACTTCAGCCATGAGGAACTCCAATGAAGTGAAGTGCTTTGTCAGGAAACATGTCTGCTTCAAATAGCTGCAACACTGGTAACATGTGGGCACAATGTCAGTCCTTGCCTGGATACCAGATAATTGGAATTATCCACTAATCCAATCACAGCAAATTAAATCTGTGTGCATGCACACACACAAACGGGAGATATTTCACTATTAACAGTTTCAATATAGACGATGTTTCCCCTGGTTTCTAAGTGTCAAGGCCATGACGATCTGCTTTCTGTTCAAAATAAGCTCTTGTGCTAACAACCCTCAGTGAAATCACTACCATGATT
Source organism: Apus apus (assembly GCF_020740795.1). Classification (NCBI taxonomy): domain Eukaryota; kingdom Metazoa; phylum Chordata; class Aves; order Apodiformes; family Apodidae; genus Apus; species Apus apus. The sequence continues at coordinate 49,302,435 of NC_067285.1, read as the reverse complement.
CCTGTATTTGAGTACTACATGCTCTGTAAGATGCCCAAAGACAATTAGAAAATTACAGTTGTGCACAAAAGTCTCCCAAAGGAAAAGGATGTAAATTTTTAACTATTCTTTTAGAGATGCACCAAACACAGGCTTCCCGGACAAAAGGCGGTGTGAGTGAAGGCTACAGATGTGAAGCACAGACACTTTCAAGCACATCATATGGTCACAAACTGTCCTATCCACTACTGGCAATTCTGTGTAAATAAAGAGAAATTGTCAGTATGTATCTGCAGGAGAACTATGCTAAACTTCATCTTCTCTGTACAACTTCTATTCAATTTCTACGCCACTGCCTAGAGAACAGTAGCAGCACAGAGAACCATTTAGCTACAGCTGCATAACACGCCAGCAACAAGAATTTCTTTCATGACCATAAACACATGAAGCAATCTGTATAATTCATAAATCAAACAATATTTTTCTGTAAATAACTGTAATAGAAACTCCCCTGCACACTGTGTATGTTTGGGGAGCTATTAGGGGGGAAAAAAAAAAATAAATAAAAAAAAAAATGATGGGTTAGAGAGCAACCTAGGATTGAAAGACCTAAAACTTTGAAATAAAATATTTATTGTCCCATTTTGAGAAGGAAAATTTGGGCATCTCTTCCTCCTCAAATGGAATTAAATTTATGTTGGAAATCCAGTGTTTTCTTCTTATAGAAAGAAGTTCTCATTTGACAAACAATATTTCTGTTACGCATTAAAAACCAAAAAAGGCCTTATATGTGTCAACCTCTTCTCTGGTGCACAAGAGAGAATGAAAATCTGTGGCCACAAATCCTGTTCATTTGCTTCTTGGTGGTACTTCAGGAGAAGAATATCACCCTGGCCTCTGCCCTGGGGCAAGATGCAGGAGGGCAGAGGTCCAGTGCCCCAGTGCAAGATCTAGGCCAGCTAGGCTGAAAGACCTTGACTGTATTTCATCTGGACTATGCTCTGTTTCCCACAGGCTTCACTTGAGATGGCAGAAGTTGGCAATGTATGTGGCAGGACGCCATCTACCACCTTAGACTTCTCACGAGGGTTGTGCTGTAGTTAAGCAGACTGTGGTAATGGGAAGTAGACCTCACCTGTGCGGCTGCCACTGCTCTCTGCAGTGGGACAAGAGGAGCAGAGAAAGTTGGGCAAGCCGTGAACTGCTCTTCTGAGACTCAAAACCACCTTTGTACTAACCCTGTTTTTCTATCATGCTGCCTGCTGCTCAGGCTCAGAGTCTGCACGAAGAAATAGAAATATTTTTATAGACTGTGAAGCTAGACTTGTTCTATAAGGAAGTGAAAAAGGGGATATTTAAGAAACAGGAAAGTTTTGGGTTGCAAAGCTGCAGCTGATTATCTGTTCATTATCACGTTTTCCAGCAGTTTGTGTTGATAAGTGTGAAAAAAGTCTGAACACTGTTGTGGCCCTTCCAGCTCTTAGTCACTGAAGCTCAAGATAGACTGCATAGCAACTCACTTTCTCTGCTTACACATTTTTACACTAGCCAGTTTAAGATGCATACCTTTTTTTTTAGCAATAAGACTAATGTTGTATTTCTGGTGTGCAACCAGGAGTACAGAGGAAGGAAAGGCAAAACTTATGCCTGGGAGTTTTGACGTTAAACGTCTTATGCATGCACATGGATAAAAGTACTGATGGGTATTTAATTTTTTTAAAGAGGCTGCAAATATACCCGAGGCATTTTATCATCACAACACAATGACCCATATTTCTGCAGAGAATGATAGAAAGACACTGGCAGATGTAAAAAATGTAAGAAGTCCTTTACCATTTGAACTAACCAAAAAGTTGTAACTTTTTTGGTTTCTTTACATCAGTACTTACAGTAGTTGAAATTCAACAGAGTCAGTCATAACAGTGAAAGTGCCTGGTGGTTTCTCTCATACAATTTTAAAACTGATTATACCAACATAACTAAGCTTAAAAGAGCAGAATGCCTGAGCATTAGGAGTAGATAACCCAATGAGTACATATAATCTTTGGTTAGCAAAGGTTATATTAACAAAGTGCTACAGCTTTGTGCAGTCTGAGATGACAGAAGGATAAGACTCTCTAAAGCAACCATTGATGCAAAGTCTACATTGACTTTATTTTAAACACATACAAAAAAATTGGATTGTTAAAAGTATTAGAGAGGAGAAGCTAATGCATATTTTTTTCCCTAAACACAATTCTGAGAGGAGTCTTTGCAAAGCAAAAATTGCTCTCCTCTTACACACAAAATTTCTTTGCTATAATCCTTATTTTGGGCCATTTGCCACAGACTGAAATTAGCTGAAAGCAGAATTATCACTTGAATTTACAAACTGAGCGGCAACAGGATTTGCTGACTGATCGAATTATCTTCATGCAGCCTAGCACTTCTGCATGTCAGATACCATTGTAAACTAGCAAATATTTCTCATGCTATCACTTATGCAAGATACTGCACCAAAGGAGCTAAAGAATGAGCATGAACAACATGTGCTAGAAAGCAGAATAGTTTGTGTAGTGCACGTTTTTCAATCTTTCAGTATTTTTCCCTGTAAGCCTCATACCACATTACTTGTATGCCCCTGCTGAGACAGACAGGCTATGGGATTTTTTTCCTCCTCCACCCCCTACCTGTCAAGATACTTTGTTGAGCTTTGTGTCATGTGGCATTAGGAAAGCTTTCTTCTTAGACATTAATTCTCTTTTTCCAAGTCTGCTGTGGTGTGACATTTACAAACTAATGCACTTGCCCTTTATGTAACCCCTCAAATAAATCCCATACCCAATAGGAATTACAGATCATTTTGCTTTGAGAAGAAGTTTCATCTGTGCTCAAGGAAATTCAGAAATAAACATGTACTGCTAGACTTACTGCCTTTTTCAACAACAGCTTTCATGTACGCAACTGTTCACTCCTTCCTAATAAAGTGTACATCCAGCATTACATTTACAGTTTAATTGAGGGGTAAAGGATCTTTCCTGTCTCTGCTCCTGAAGACAGCTGTAATAAAAGATTAAAAAAAAAAAATCTTAAAAATTATAATTATTTATGTATGTCAAGAGTAAAATCAGCATCATCCAGCTGCTTGTCCCTCTTTTCAAATGTGTGTTAGATCATCTCATATCAGCTACTCTCTTTTCCCATCTAAGCTCTTTTGTACTTCTCTGAACAACATTATTTAAATATGATATTACTATTTTCTTTGTACCAGTTTGTTGTGGTTTTTTTTTAAACAAGCACCTGTAAAGAGCAGTAACTGAATTAAAAATTTGATCACACAAACTGTTAATGGGTTATTATGGTCCCTCTGCTTATTTGTATGACATAATGCTTGGGGTCTATTTCTGTCATTAGGAAATAAAAGATGAAAGGGTGAAGCATGTAACATACTATAATCAGAGATAACTAGTTACCACTGTTCCCTTCTACATAATGTCATTCCTAAACTACCACATTTTACATTTTACAATATACAGAAATAGGGATAGAGAAGTGAATAATTCTAAGAACAACTGGAAATGCTTCTTGGAAAATGAAACACTCTGGGTGTATTTGAAACCTGATTGTTTAAAAGAAGCAGCAGTCTGTGTTGTTTAACAAATGTTTGTCCACAACCCCATGGTGAGTCTCCTAGAACATGATATTAAGTAGCAGGGAAGCTATTAGAGATTGATAAATTGCTCTAAGTAAATTTTTTTTATTTGAGAGTTTGGCTTTATTCCTCCTTGTAAATGTCTCCTAGAAAGATCACTACAGAATATGTAGTAGTTTATATCTGATTCTTATAAAGTACAATATAGAATGAAGACTTCTCGTCCAACTTTTCAGTAGCCTCCATATGGAAAGCTTCCTTTCATGTTTTTCATTGATTTTTTTAATTATTTTCTTTTTTCTGAAAAATCAAGTGGCCATTTTTTGCTGTTTTCTGCTGTTACAGTAAGGAACTACTGAGAATTTTCTCCATTTTAGAAAAAGCTCAGTGCCAAAAGAAAAACACAGAGGTTTTACAGTAAAAACAGCCTGTGCAAATAAGTGGTTCAAAACACTAGAGCAACCGCCTATAGCATTTCTAATCAGGTGATATTGTGAAATTTTCATTCAAAGAGCTTCCCCAAAGCTACCAGAAAGGCTTGGGAAATGCCAGCTCAGGATGTTGTGCTTGCACAGCTGTTCCTGAGCTTCCCCCTGTCCTATCCCATGCAGCCACACTGCCAGTGGGAAATAGCTGCTACTTCCAGGGCTGTTATGACATCAAAAATCCCTTCCTGTGATTTGTTGCAGCTACCTATAAGCAGAGTTAATCGGCCAAGGCACAAAGCTGAAGCCTCTCCCTCAACAGCCCGTTAGTGCAGGTATGTGTATATAAACAGGCTGTCCTGCCACTCTGGCGATGTCCTGGAGCCTGCAACGGGAACAGGGACAACGACAGGACACCTCCCCCCGAAGAGAGTCACCCCAGGTGCTGAGCTATGAAAAAGAGTGAGAGATGAAGAAACCTCAAAGAATGGTTCATGGTGCTTTTCGTGTGACTCTTGAAGAAAGTGGAGACATAAACCACAGTACTGATGCAGGCATTATTTAGAACAGTATTTCAAGTATGAGTTTGATTGTGATTTCTATAAAGACAAAACCCCAGTAACTTTCTACTAATTATTGTTCACTAATTATTTCCTCCAGATAAGTAAGTTCTCCTTCAGAAAGCCTCTGCTCCTACACGGAAGTCATGCTTCAGGCAGTGGCTATTTTGTGCTCTGCTAACATTGTCTCCATTCTCTCATGCCTTCATACGCACATGCCATTTGGTATCAGTTTTCTGTTTGATGACACAATAAAAGTCACCTAATTAGGTAACAACAACTTAATGTATTAACTACATCCTTGTAAAACCACAAGAAATTTGTGGGACAGGTTTACTGCTCATGTTTTACTACCGTTTGCTTTCATTTCCTTCAGCTGTATTTTGACCCTTAGCGATACTAGAGGTAAAATTCTGTAGAAATCAGTGGCAAACCTGAAATGACTTTAAGAGCATTGGGATTTCTCATCTAGTTCTCCACACGGCAATAAGAGGAGCTGTTCTCACGAGAAAGCTCTGCTAAAAGAGCCCTCTGTGTGCAGTAATGCTTTATACACAGGACGTGTGGATACACTGCTTTTTTAAACAAAGTTAAAAGAACAATAGCAGTCCAAGCCAAGCACTCAGAATATGGGAAATGCCAGAAGGGAGATTCTCGGTGTAATTTCACTTCAGACCCCTTGTCTAGTTCTGTTGGTTACTGAATTATTTTTCTTTTTCCTCAGACCTCACTGAATCACAGGAACTCTGGCAGATTAGCAAGCAGTTGTTCAGTATTTCACTGCATTGACTTTGTTTAATGTGTTGTCGTCCCGTCCCCCCCCCATCCCTTACCCTGTTTAAACACAGCTAAGAGAACACTTTATTTTCCCAGAATTTATATCATGGCACCAGTCATTGCTTCACAGTGTATTTATTCTCCCAGGACCCATTATTCTCCATATGCTCTCAGAAGCTGAACACACAGAAGTAAGAATATCAGAGGGGATAATTTAGGGCGTATGCTCTGAAATACCTATTCTGATATATCAAGACCCTGATTATTAGACGTCAACACCACATGGCAAAAGAAAATCAGTTTTAAAGGTCTAGTGATTTCAGATGAATAGGGTCCCTAATACTGTGCACACCAACATCATACGCTGTGAAATATCTGAGCTCAGTTGAAATAATATCATACTTGAAGCCAGTTAGTCAAAGTAGGATAGAGTTCAGCAGTTTGTGTTATTCTTAATTAACTTTACAGCCTCTCCTATGAGTGAAGTGGCATAAATGTAAGTTTCGTGCAAACAGATCTATAGTACCAGACACCTTGTAAATATGTCCTTATACAGACAGTAATTCTTTAAGAAGAATAAAGCACTGTGATTACAGAAAAACCTCAAGTATTCTCAGCAATAATTCTGACTCATTTTCTCCTCTTGTGGAAAATGTTTTGACTCTTTAGTGTACTTGTCTAACAATTAAAATGCATTTCACTTAGTCATCTATCTGTCAAAATGTTCTGCCTGATAAATACCAAGCAAGGTATTTGCTGGATACATGACAGATGTCTGAGCATTTGCAGCTCCTCCTAAAGCAAACTGTGATATGGATATGGTGAGAAAAAAGTCCTGTTTGCCTTGGGAGATACCACAGAGGTCAGCTCCAGCTGATGGGGAAGAACAGTCCTGAGTAAGCACTGTTTCCTGAAGATGATTAAATGCTTAAATATGCCATTTATGAAGATGTAGCATCCCAGCCACCAAAACCTGTATTCTCAGTCATAATACAGGACTACAATGAAGAGATGGATTTGTAAAGGGGTATTACCTGCATACCTATAATTATGCATTGTATTTTATACATAAAGATATATTCAGCATTTAAAAGGAAAGTTGTTTTCTTTTACATTTTCTATAAACATTTTACTGACATTTTGCAATGAAATTTCTACAGTGAGAACTGAAAATAAACCAAAATGAACTTACTAGAGTACTTTCCTGGGCACTAAAGCCAAGTGAATTAGAGAAAATAAACATGTCATAAGTAGCATGAAGTAAATTAGATTTTAATAGGATTTCTTATATAGTTTATGAACAAGAATGGATTTCTATGTTTACCAGAACTACAAGGAAAACTAATGGCAAAATTAAGACCAAAAACCTCAAGCACTATACAAATTTAGTTTGACTGGCATTTAACTCTTACACAGCTGGACAGTCAGTTGGTTTTACGTTTTGTAGAGGTCTTCAGGACATCTGAAGTTAGTTTAATTATACGCTATGTAAAGGGTGTGAGGGAGGAGGATTCAAAGTCATATAATGAATGTGATCTCCATGCTAAATGAGTTTACCTAAGGGTAGATTCAGTGGAAATCTCAGCCCATTGCCACCAAAACTGTCAGCATGCATCCATTTGGCAATAGTAGGAGCAGATAAATGATCTGGCAGGCCTAGCATCTTACAGAATCCAAATACACATTTATGGCTTCGATCTTGTTTATCATTATCTACTTTTCAGTTATCAGATAGCCACCTTCTCAGACTTGAAATTCTCTACATGAAAGACGATGTCATAAGACCTGAAGAGTTTGAAGACTGAGTAGCCTCCCTAAAATGTAGTGTAGTACAGATGCTTCTACATGTCACTCTTTCAATTCACTGATAAATACCTATTAAGTTTTTCCTGAATCTTGATATGTAGTCTAGCCACTCATTTCAGGCATCTGGGTAAAATAAATCTTAAATTGAAAGTTGACCTCATCACCAAATGTCATTTATTTATATTGGATTTCATCCTTCTGAGTTGCCCCTCTGTACATATTAGAGGACAAACAGTTAAGCCTTTGGTTCAGAGAAGGGAAGGGCACTGCAGGTCACCAGCACTATGTATCAGATTTTAGCCAAGAAAGCTTTTGTAAGTATGTTATTAAATCACAAAAATTACAGATTAATGCTCCACTAAGAAGGCAAAAAAATGCTGAGTTTGCTTCTGGACTGTTCTCTGATGCAGTGGAAGTAAAGCTGGAGACTGGAGACGATTAATCTTAGGAGTGAAATTTAAGGCAAAACATTTATGTGAAGGACCCTTAAGACACATTTCTCTGTCTTTTTTTTAACTTCTCCAGAAGTTCTTGTAACACTCAGAAAAGTCTTTTAAGTCATATTTCTTGTCTCATACAGCTGTAAAATTATTTTTTTCTTCTTGGATTATATAGAGGAAAAATTTCTTTAGCATTAATAAGAATTTCACTACATGGGTATTATAAAAAATAGCCTTTCCAAACCTTTCTTCACTCAAAGAACTCTAATCTTTTGGGGTAAAAGTAATGTAGATAATCTTATAATGTATTACTTTAGCTCAGTGGATAAGCTGGAGAATTGGGGTGATGAATAAATAATGCACTTACCAATAACACAAGATTTTTTCAAACTGTCACAAGGGCAGTCACAAAAATTTTAGGTAAGCCTTGAAGCCACTAGGAACTGGCTCTCAACTAACCCTGCAGGTACACAACCCACTCTGTGGAACTGAATGTGTGCCTGGAGCATCTGGATTTTTGTTTCCTGTTGACAAAGAGCACCTTTGGAGTCTTACAGAACACACTGCTGTGGGAAGAATAAGTTAACTAATACTGAGCATGATAATGAGGATGGTTTTACAGTTCAGTAACATGCTGGGTTAGAAAAATGAAACTAATTACATCACACCATTTACAAGTCAAACTTCACAGAGAACAAGTGGTCATACTGCCTCAGGACACAAGAGACTGCTCTGCCATAGGACATGTGTGCTGTATCTTCAGGACTAGAAGATGACCTTTTCACATCAATGAGTCATGCACTGATGACATATCCTAAGGGTAGGGCTCATTAGTAGAACAAGGAATTGAACCCAGGTCTGATTAATCTTGTTCTTTGATACTTCCTTCCCTCAGAAAGCCAACAGATAAAGAAAGCCTGGAGCATTTAGCTGAGTTTAGACCATGTGAACATGCACTTCAGCACTGTAGTCATGGTAAAGTTGGCCTTATACAAGTGGATGAAGAAGTAATCACCTCCGATCTACCATAAGCTGTTTTACTTCTTTCTTTCTTTCTCATGTGTATGTCAGAGAAAAGCACTGAGGTTGTGAGACTGCAGTAACTGGAGGCATACAGCTAAAATAGACATATTTGGATAATCAAATAATACTGATGGCATTTTTTTTCTGAAGCTCCTATCAGCGGGCCCTTCTGGTATTCAAATACTCTTGGAAGCAAACGTATTAGTTTACAGCCTAACTCTGTTAGCCCTTTTAGCCATTGTGGCTATTGCTGCTCCTGTGTATCACTAACCAGAACTTGGATGGCACGGTACCTTATTTCCAAACTGGAAGAAGTGTCTTAAACAACCTTACACCAGGTGGAAAAGTAACTTAGAAATGGAGTGCATTCAGTTAACCTAAGTTACCAGCTTTCTAAACCTTTCTTCTCCCTGTCCAAATGTGTTAGGTTTTCAATAAAGAATAAAAACTTGCTGTTCATTCTTGTTAGACTGCTAAAAAAAAAAAAAAAATCTGCAAAAAATCTTCCAGCCTTCATAAACTAGCCAGGTTGCCAGCAGAAGTCTTACCAGTTTCTCATACTGTATATTCACTAGTGTGCCCCAAGACCTCACCTTAAAAAGGATAAAACATTTTGGAGAAAAAAAAAAAAAAGGAGAAAGGTTCATTTTACGTAAACTTAAGCCAAAAACAATTCCAATAACTAACTCCTTGAAGGACATGCCATGAAGGACCCCTAAGCATGCAGACTAGGTGCAAAACTGCTGTCAACACTAGAAAATTGCCTGGAGTTTATACAGGATGTTGTAGATGTAAGTGAAAGACGCTCAAAAACCAAAAAGGAGTTTGAGAACTGTACAGTTTATCCATACAAACATAGCTCACATGCAGTTAGACCTGAGAATGTACTTTCAGACTGAATCTGTCCGTTTTCAAGCTTTCAAAGGGGAAAAAAGCAATGAAGAGTTTTGGAACATTATTGTAGTTGTTCTAGGGCCTGAAGCCAACTGATTTTTGCAGTGTCCTAAAAGCTATTCAGCCTCTCACAAGATAGTTTTCAGAACAGTTCTGTGGCTCTCTGACGATGCAAAAACAACTTTTCCAACAATGAAAGGAATTGCCAGGGAGGTTTGCTAATCTCTAATTAGAACACAGCTCATACAGGTACAACATGGAATCTCTCTTGGTCCCAGAGCAATCAATTTAATGCAAAGTCCAAGGGTGCACCAAACCAGGAATGCAGAATTCAGTGGTTGGAATGCAGAATATAGTGGTTGCAGATTATCTGTTCACAAACTTTATATAATAACCAGAATTAGGCAGCAAGATACCATGCTATTACATGCATTAAAGCTGTCACAGGCAGATCTTATTTCATCTTAAACACTACTCAAATCTTACATGAGCCAGTCTGAATGTTCTGTGGAAAACTGAAGGTGTGGAGTCCTGGCCCCACAAATGAACTGAGAAATTTGCCATTGATGTAGTAGAACCATTATCTTCATCTTGATCTTGAAAACATTTAATAGATACAGTACTTCACTCTGGGGCCAGCCAGTACAGTAAAGGCTCGCCAGCTTCAGCATGGATTGATTGCTCATGCTGAATAGCTGCCCCTTCAGACACACAGGAAGCCAGTCTGAAACTCCACCAGCAACAAGCTACAAATAGCTATCACATTAAGAGCTGACCTGGTAATGGCTGCAAAAAAATCAGCCAGAGGATGAGCCATACTTTTCGTGGTTTTAGAATTGCAAAGAGACAGTTCATAATGAAGATGCAGCTGCACAAATGCAGCTTAAGGAATGAATGAGTGAGAAATTCTGATTGTTTTTCAGTGAAGTTCATGGAGTTGCCTTTTTAAACACTGACTGGCATGCCTCATTCATCAACACAGAGTTTGTTAACAAACTACTGTACAACATAGGTGTCCCTTGATATTTATGAAAACTCATGGGCTATCTTTTACTTCAGCTCCCTAGCATGAACATAAATAGGCCAAACTCCTCAATAGCTAGTGGTAGTCAGTCTTAAAGCAGAAGCTAAACAGCACTTAATAAGATACTAACTCCAGCCATCCCCCAATTCTCCATACTGCTCTTTTTGCTCTTAGGAAACATCATTTAACTGGGAAATGAGACACATACCAAAACAGCCACGCAAAACCATCTACATAAGGAAATTTAAGTGTACATTACCTGTCAGTCCTGCAAAGTCTCACATGTGATTTATGCACTGACTCCCTGAGTATTATCCAAGCATCCACCAGAAAAATCCAATTTTTTCAGGCATCTAGCCTTGACTTAATTTGATTGACAGAATATGTTTCTTCCAATATATTCTTGGACACATACAACATCAGTGGCTGCAGTGTGTGTGGTGGGAGATGGATGTATGAGGTAATTAGAGATGGGGAAACCCGTTTTCTCCTCTCTAATGCATGTGATGGGATCAGAAGGGGATCAGAAGAGAGCAGCAAGAGGTTTCTTGTTTCTCCCAAAGGTTCCACCTCCTCCCTCTGTGTGTGGGTGTGCGCCAAGATGTGTGTGTGCACAGGGCTCTGCTCCTCTAGAGGAACATGAATTAATTTTTTTCTGGCTGCTCATTGTGCACATTTGGGAAGATTTACTTTTCCAAGCTGGTAGCTAAGAACTGAAGCAAAGACAAAGCAAATGATGCTACGACTCAGGAGTGGAGTTGAGGAAACACAAACTTGATCTGTTGGGCTCCAATGTACCAGGAGCAAGAGAGAGATGTGAGAATTATTTGCTGAAATAAAAGCAGCAGTTCCTACCTATAATTTATTCTATAAAGTCATAGAGTTTTCTAGGTCAAGGTCCATATCTTGAGGAAAGTGGGAGGGTTCCCATTTCTCATGAAGCAATCTTTCAAAGTGCATGACAATTCACTTCTGGGGATTTCTGCAAGATAAATGTGTGCCCCATGGGGTAGTTAGCTAATCCTTACCTGGAGACGTTCTGAGTTAGAGCTTCTCAAGACAGACTTTCTCATCTGTCCTAAGGTGAATACATGCTACTAGTGGATTCTCTGCTAAAGAAAGATATTAACCCAAATGTCAGAAAAGGCTACAAAGGGTTTGTCCAGCAATTACTCAAGAAAACACACGCCTTGTCTGGGAAGGAATACTGATTGTAGAATGAAGCTCACAGTGTTGTCTGCCAGATGCACTCGTTAGTGCTTCCCCTGTTCACTCAGTTACACTGAAGAAAGAAAGAAAGAAAAGAGGGTGGTTCTAAGACTCTCTATAGCCAAACTTGGGAAAGACAAGAGGTACCACAGGAAAACTGCTTGATAATGAGATTTGTCCTCAATATAAATTCAGTATATATTTTCATTATCCACATGTCATTCCAAATGAGTCAACTAACTGTTCAGAGTTAAGATAGCAACCTGGGGAAAAAAAACATTACATGATTTTTCTTTCAGTATGGCTTAAGCCTATTGTTTCAGTTAACATTTTCTGATTTGTGCCGAGTTTTCATTTCATAATCTTCAACAGGAAGCTGACAGCAACCTCCCCTCAAAATTGTTCCTTTGGCTATTCAGCAAACAAGGGATTTAAATTGCTTCTACACGGTGCTAAAGAACAGGTATGGGCTCTGATGCTACCACAAGCAACAATTTCAATACTCACTAAGAAAAAGCATCAGGGTTTTAGTTGAAAGTTGGGTCAATCTGACAAAAGACAGGTAAGCTTTGTGGCTTTGTAAGTAACTTTGGCCTAAATTTCAAACAAATCTGAGGCAACTCAAGCTTTGCATGTAAGTGGTTTCATATGTCTCTCAAGTGCAGGTCATTTTCCTTAAATTTCAGTTGAGAGTCTGAGTTTGCTCAATCCTGAAAGTCGGAGTTACATTTAGGGGTGTGAACCCATCTGGACTAAAACTGAAGGAAATATTGGCACAAACCTCAGCAAAACGAAACTGCCAAAACTTGGAAACAACTCTGATATATACATCTACTCAGGAAAAAGAGAAAGAGAGTTTAATAAAAGTTAGTAGTTTGTCATAATCATAATCAATTTAGTCTCTTTTACTTGGAGTTTCAGGGAAAAGAAGTCAATTTAAGTCACCTATGGTGACTTAGTCACCATAGTCAGACTATTTTAAGAAAAGTTGACATTTAAATATTTGAATGTTTCCTAATATTTGCTACATGCTACTCAAACCTAAGTTAGGTCAGGAAAAATTAAGAGGCATTTTGTTCTAACACTGCTCTGGGAACAGAAAGAGCAGAGAAGAGACGAGAGAGAAGGAAAGGAGAAAAGAGAAGCCTAACGTTAAACAGAGTTTGAAATCCATTAGAATACAAATCATGAACGTTTGGAAGAATTTTGATGGGCATTGTTAAGTTTGTAGGAATTTTATGGCTTGCATAGGTTAATTTGTTCATTATTTGAAGGGTGAGTTCACTCCATTGTAAAACAAGAGGCTGAACTGGATTATTAATCTCAAAAATTCTTTCAATTTCAAGTTTATTTTCAAGGGTTAAAGAATGTAACGCATGTTGTAAAAATGCAAAAAATGATCCTATTTATCAAACACGCAATATTTCCCAATTGCTCTGAGTAACTGTTTAAAATTAAGGCAGATTGCAGAGTCCAAACAAACTATTTGATAAAGCAGCATGTGTAACAAACAGCTCTAACTGAGCCTTTAAACTGCAAAAGCCCTCCTCACAAACACATCTGTGTTAAAATGTGGCCATTGTTTCTCTGGCTAATTACTGCTGTCTATGCCAGTGGGAAGCCTTGCTGTAAAGCAGCAGGAGTGTACACCTCCCATATGCACAGTCTTTTTGGAGATCACACAGGACAAAAAAGAGCTAGGGAAAAAAAAAAACATACAAATGAAAACAAAGATCTAACAGTTTATTTTTCTGGGAATGAAATCACTGGAGTCCATAATATGCTCTCTATATTGGTTGGAGTATGCACTCATACATGAGTTACTAATCACGGATAAGAGTGTCAATGTGATAACCAGCCTTATGTGGATGGTGCCATTCAAAATAGCCCCTTTGAACCCTGGACCATTTCCAAAATGTTCAAAGGAAATATGTTTTAACTTAGGCTATTTTTATTTTATACCTTAAAAGTATAATTCCATTCCATAGTGGCACTAGCCACGCAGCCAGAAGCTTACACATAGCTTATGTGTATTTCGGAAGGTAGAGGAGAAAGTAAGCAAGACCTGAGTGAAGTACAAAGCAAACACACTTATGGAGAAAAATTTCATTCCCATGACTGGAAATAGAAATATTTTAGAGATTCTAATGTGCATACTGGAACTTGGAAAGATCACAACTTTCTAATCCCAGAAGAAGCAGACCTTTCCAACTTTACCTGTATTTTTTAGTGTTTGCTGTCTATTCGAACTATACAATAATACTGGCTAAACAGCTAAAAAACTCTTTAGAATGAGCATTTCTCTGAATAGTCTTCATTGCAGTTGGAGTTTGAGAGAAACTTTCTACGGAAAATTGTAAAATAGAGGGTGAGACTGAATACTTTGAAAATGTAAATGAAATAAAAAAGCTTTAAAGCCTTTAAAATTAAAATTACAGAAAAGCTGATCATTGAAATATAAACCCTTTTAAAATGTTACTTGTATTCATTGGATTATGTATTAAATGTAATTTTGAGAGGAAAAACAGGAAGCTAATAATATTACAATCTCATATACTTTAACAGCTGCCAATTTAAAGATGCACAAATCATCAACTTTACTAATTTGTTCTGATCACTTCCTGCTGACGTCAACAGAAATGTTGACATAAACTTTGTTGGGGAAAAGATTAGGCCATACATAAAAGTACAGGAGTTTAACAAAATTCCTTAAGACCACAGAACATATTCCTTCTAGAATTCAGCACGTTTTTCTTGTGCATGCATTAAGCATATGTTTTATAGTTGATTATTAATTCAAATATCTCACTAGTTATTTTTCTACTCAATCTCCTGTAGTAATGTTCTTGATCATAAACCCTCAAATTATGCTGCTGTTTTGTGATCTGTAAAGAAAATCTTACATCTGTAAAAATATTGCAAGTGAATAGTAAGTGAAAAGCCCTTTCAAACTTTCAAAACACTACTATAAATATGCTAAAATATTAACCAAATAAAGGTTAGCAACTGAGAACACTGCATTACTTGAAGACATTTCTAGCATGTTTCTATTCAACTGTGTTCATAATTATTATTTGTTGACAACTTGGTTAGTGCTCTAATGTATCAATTGCTGATTTTTTTTCTTGTTTTCAATTCCTCTAAAACTGTTCTGGGGAACTTGCAATACTCTTCTGTTACTTCTGGAGTTCACTGTCTTCAAATTGACAGTTCAGTAGAAAGAGATTGGCTATCCTGTATCCCTTTGTGCAAATCTTCCTCTTTTTTTTTGGAAGTTTCAGTGTGCAGTGAATACAATTCCAGGCAAAAGACAGGACAGATATTAGCATTTGTTCTATTGTCGTTGTGCCTGAATTCTGCTCACAAATGGAAATCAATCTTTCTTAGACTTCAGCCAGAACTGGTATTTCTGTAACAGTGCTTCCTTGTCTTCTACACCTGGCTTGGGTTGATGTGGACAGGAAAGAATATAGACTGCTGAGACAGCCAAAACCATCACCCTTTCTTTCTAATTTTGAAATCCCACTGGAAAAAAGTTAGAACAATTACCACAGGGAAAGAAGGAAAAAAAAATAATTAAAAAAAAAGTAATCAAAAGGATGATGAGGAGATTGAGTATGTACTCACAGCAAAGTAAAGAGGGAAAAATAAGATCATTGCTAAAGAAGTGAAGAACTGTGGAGAGCCTTGCAAGGGAAGAGCAACAACAGGGAGCCTGTGAAATCAGATCAAAGAAGAAAGAGAAAATCTGAGTGACCCACAAATGGGACAGTTTTCATTTTCACTGGAATGTACAGTGAACATCACAGCTGTCCATCTAAATAAAAAAAGTCCCAAATGTGGCATTAAATCTGATAAGAATGAATAAACACTACAGTCAAAAGCATAATTCTGCCTGTGACACCACTGCTGAATGAGGCAGCTGCTCCACTCTATCCAGGTGAGATGTCTCCTATAGTACTGTTTAAAACAATGCTAACCATCTATTTGTAGTTAAAGTAATACATACATCCATATAGGCATACTTTCCTTTTAAATTGACTCAAAATGTTCTTTAGAAGTACCTCTTTAACTTCACTGCTTGATTAGTAATGGCAATGTGACAGCACATGGCAATGTTTTTGCTGCTTACTTTCTCTCCAATGCCAACAGAAACTGTGTGAAGAGGCAGGCTGTTGATCATGTTGCAGTTTACAATCCATGACCACAAATCCTCCAGCATCTGATATCCAGCTGGGTTTCAGTGGGGAACCTTGGATCAATCTGTATGCAGAGAGCCCCAGCAGAGATGGTATCCCTGTTGTCTGTTGGTGTACTGGTCAGGAAGCAAACTGAAGCACAGTGTATGTGCACAAATGTGGTTATGAAATGTCTTTACTGCAGCAGCTACCACATGCTTTCCTGCCTTGGGTGGAAGGGTGAGAAGGTATCTTGCTGACCTACCTGCTGGAGGTTGGTCAAATGACATAATCACGTGGCAATGTGAGATACATAGCGAAGACCTGGTTTCTTCAGATTTTTTTGTCCCATGGGGAATAAACATTTGAAGAACCATGCTTAGGGCTGGCACATGCCAACGCCTTCTCCTCTGGTATGGTCTAGAACACATCTAAAAGCTCTAATCCAAACAGTCTGACAGTGAAGGAAGTGTGGATTTCAGATCGCACTCAAGCTACAGTATAAATCTATCAACTTGCTCAGAGGCTTTTAAACACTTGAGCATTTCCCTAGAAATTCTGTACATAAGCTATTGAGCTATGTTTTACAGGGGGAATACTATGAAGATTTGCTTTTCACAAAGTAGGGACCTTGACTGCATGGAAACCTGTGGCAGGTGATGTTGATTGAAGCACACATGAGTCTGAAACCCTTAAAAATTATTTGATTTTTCTTCCTCTTTTTATTTTCTGCATTTTTTTCACTGTAGATAGAAATTACCTAGTCCCTTGAACTCTTATTTTGTTTCTGTACAAAACAGAACAGTTTCTGCTCTGTATATAGGCCTGTCCCAACAGTATCTCAGCACATAAAACTCCATTGTCAAAAATCATGCATACTGTTAAAAGTTGATCAAGAGTAGGATAGATGTGCTTGAAGATGTGCTGAAAACCTAAATCAACATATTTTGCCTGGCAGAAACAAGCTGTTCTGAGCGCTTAGTTTGCCTGACATGTATCATAAAGATGAGCTCTCTGCACATTATTCCTTGGTACCAAATATGTGGTTGCCCACAATGGATCCTTGCTCTCTGAGGAGACACTCTCAACAAAGCATCCATCTCCTCTGCTCAGCTGCCTATGACTATGACATTTATAGAAGTAGAATATCTTGGAGAGCACTATTCATCACATTTAATCACATTTGGTTAAAATTAGGTAATAGTGACAAGGCAGACAAACAGGATGCTCCTGAAGGCTTCATTTCCCCATGAAATGAGGGGCTCCTCCACCATGTGTTTGTATTTGTGGAAGCCAACAACTATTAAGGCTGCAGACTAAACAGAACCAGCAATATTGTGATATTGTGTGTATCTTCTCAGGCTTTTGAGTATTTCTTTTCATTGTTTTCAATAATTCTGCATCTTTTTCATAGATGAGCATTATTTTACTTTCTCTGCAGACCATTATCTCAGGTGTATAATCAACTATGGAATTAATCCAAACCCCACCAAATGTCCTTGGCAATACTGATTTGGATTTATTTTGGAGGGTTTTAACACTTGGCAGTTATTTAATTAATATTTGTGGCAGTTCCTTTGGCTGCTATTGATATATGTCTAGTCATCTTTGTTGGTAGATGATGTTGTTATGGACACAAAAATAATGGAAAAGATAAGCCTTTCTAAAGAGACACAAATTAATTTCCTTATTTCTAGGTTTTGACTTGTAAGGTGTCATTTCTTTAGACCAAGAACAAGTTTGTTTTCTCATAGCGCAATAAAAAGAGAGGGAGAACATATGTATCTAAATGGGCATAACTGACTTTTAGGTAAGGTGTCCAGTATTTCTGGATGACTTATATAAAAGAAGGGGAAAAAAAACCAAACAAACAAACAAAAAAAAAAACCCAAAGCAACCAGTGTCAGAACTCAAATAAGCATTGAATATAAAGATTAGCATGTATTTCTGGGTAAATCAGCTTATTTCATTGTGCTTTGTCTCATGTGATTTAATGTGTCTATCATTCAGGGACTCCAATTTTAATTAGCATATCGCTGACATAATTAGATGGAATTATGCTCAAAAAATATTCCTGATCTTTTGTTTTTGTACAAAATGGTTTTGCCTGGAAAAGCTCAATAGCTAAGAGCTGCTTGGAATATAAATTAAAGAAATACGGAGTTTCCTCCAATTCCCCTGTCGAGCATTCTGTGGCTGCCTCATGGCAGCCACTACAGTCACTCATTTAAACACAGTTAAATCAACCAACACTACTGCATAGGATTAAACTGATGTCCTCTAATGTTGCTTTGCTATATACCACGTGTATATTTTTCTCATCCTGCAGCATTTGATGCTCTACTTCAATTAAAAATGAGACAATTCCCATAGTGCCTTATTTTCAAAAGGAAAGTGAAGAAAAGAAACCCCTACAACCCCTGCTATGCTAACAGGGACTTCGGGGAATCATGATGACAAAAGCTGTGAAGTTTTTCATGGAAAACAATTAATTCCCTGACAAGTGTGTAGGATATACAGAGGTCTTGCAAGTAATAAGAACTTAGCAGAGATACTAGTCTCCACTGAAGGGATGCTTTCTGCTGCCTCAACAGATGACAACCATCAGCTCAGGTAATGGGTCAGCAGGTAATGGGAAAAGACACGGGTAAAGGAAAAGCAACATGCACTCACTTAGCTTACAATGGAAAAAATTGGGAAAAATTTCCATCAGAAAATACAGTCCCATCTGAGCAAATGTATCAACCTGAAGTAGTAGAAAGCTCAAACTGTTTCAAACAAGGTTTGAGTGGGAAGCTGCTGGGGAGCCCAGGTTTATGCCCTGTTCCCTAACACACAGACTGCAATTAAAAGAGGACTTTAAAAAAGCCTGCACTGAGCTTGCCTAGTGTAGATGTCTATCATCCATCTCCCCCCCTACCCCCCCTTTTTTTTTCTTTTCTTAGCTGAATTCCATTTAATTTGTTTCCTCTGCATTTCACCTATTTTATATACAATGTATCTTCCCTATGGACTTTCTTCCATGGATGACACTTTTGGTCTTTGGTCATATTTGTTACCTTCGCTACGCCTTGGTAGCTTTACTAGAGCATTTTTGGCATAGGACCCCAGAGCCTGAGCTTCAAGGTTTAAATTAATTTGGAAATTTTCTTCACAATTTTTTTCTTTGGTTCATTTAAAAAAGAATAATTTCTTCATATTTTCCTTTAACCAAAACCAAACCCAGCCTTCCAAGACAGGTGTCATCCAAGAAGTTCTAGACCTGTCTCTCACATGCCAAACATCATGTTGTAGTTAAATTATGTACTGCCAACAGATCAGTGCCCACATAGCAGTAACACACTGAGAACACAGACAAGGCACAGAAACATGTCATCTTGGCACGGCTGTTTGCCTCATGCTTGATACTACCAGACCTACAGATGTAGTTTCCATTTGTTTTGCAGGTGCAGCCAAACTGAGAAATGGCTCTCAGGATGTCTTTGAAAGATCAGGTTTCTGAGCAGGAGCAGGCTCCCACAGTGCTTTGAATGCTTAATGATGCCTCAGGTATCCTGTCTGAGAATGGTGGTTTCACACTGGTATAATCTCTAGAGTCTGAATTGCCGTTAGGCCAAACCATGGAACCTAAAAAAATTGAAAATCTCTGCTTTTTCCTTTTCATGCATAGGAATGACAAATGTCTTCAGCCCAGCTAACAGTTCACAGGTATGGGTTTCAATTTCTAAACATCACCTTCTCCAGAACTTGATGACATTGTATCACTCTGCTTGAAGGGAGAGATCTTGCTGTTACCATCTGATACCATATCTATCAAATCTGTTTCTCCCACAAAAATTTCATTTCACATACATATATCCTGATTAATACTTGCTACAAATACAATGAAATAAAAGAGAATTCAATGAAATCCTTGGATAGCAGATCCCCTTCTCTCTTTTACTCCCTTTTCTTTCTGCTCTGTGTGGAAAGGAAAAGATGGTGAAACATAAAAGCTACTGATGGTTGTACTGAAAAGCCACAAAAAGATTCCTAGCAGAGTTCACAATCACTGAGATCAAAACAGTTTGGATTACAAAATCACAAGAATTTTTTTTTCTTTCCCTCCTGCAGGGAAGATGAACAAAGTTTTACACAAGGGGGAGACTGTAAAGTATCACTGGGCTCTTGTTCTTAAAATAGAAATGTAGCCATATCCCCTTCTATAGCTTCTTCTCTCATTCTTGTATTCACCAGTTAAAATGACCAGAGAAACATTTAGATAGAAGTTGTCTACCTTGGTTTGAATAGTTCTTCAGTCCTTCAGATGGATCTGTTTGACTGGAGACCCAAGTAAATGGAATATGCCTAGCAGATTTTCTTCTTAATTTGTAATGCTGTAATTCCATTTTAAGAAGTTACATAGGAAAATCCAGTTTACATTCACTTTACCAACACAAGAGTTTTACCTACAGCACTTCCCAGCCTCATCCATATCAGGAATTACGTAAGGAGAACCTTTCCAAGTTATTTCATCATTTCCTCTTTCTTGAGACAGCTGAAGAGAGAGATTAAAAGCACTCACTTTTCCCGGTTTTAAACTGAAGTTTTTAACTGCTGTCTACAATACAGTCTATTCATAAAGCATACAAAGGTTCAAGCTGATTCTGATCTTAACCAGTTGACTTACTCCTGCCACATATCTAAAAAAGTTAGAACATATACATATGCTGAAAAGTAGCAGCCTAATAGCAAAGAAGTAATCTGGAGTTTATAATATTTCTTGATTGGATTTGAATTTTGCAAATCGAGATCAGAGAGTAATTCCATCTGAGTTTTGTTTCATTTGAACACCAATTTCAAGTGCTGACGGCAGAATAAACAGCTTATGGCTTTTGCTCATTCCTACTCAGTAGTAAAAAAAAACAAACCCCAAAACAACCCAAAACTCAAAAATTCCCCTTTTCTTTGTTAAATTGTGTGTACCAGAATTCTTGTTCCTGTTTGAATTGGTTCAGTTGCTTTTTAATGCAGCACATTCAAAAAAGAAAGAGGAATACAAATCTCTCTCCCTTGGTAGAAATGGAGTCTCAAAGTCAGACGCCATTTGTATCAATGCAAATTACTGAACTGCATCTCATCAGGTTTAATTTCTTTTTCTTAATCTCTCAAGCTCAGCTTCGCAAGCCATTCTCTTTTATTGTAAAGCAACAATGAAGGAAAAATATAGAAGAGGGGAAAAAACAACAACAAACCAACAACAAATAAAACCACAAACCAAAACCAAAACAAACAAACAAAACAACACAACAAGAAAGAACCAAAACTATTAATCAAATAAGGCTATATTTGTCCAAGTTTTTGTTTGCTGTAGACTTCTGTAAGATCATGTAAATGATACAGTCGTCAACTCATGATCCAAATGCATAACAAATAAGAAATAAGCTTTGGAAAAAAGAAAAAGAAATAACTTATGCTACATTAAGGGCATTAGAAAGCTATTATTTGATATCATAACTAAACCATGTTATAATTACTAACAGTTAAAGCCTCAAATGGCAGTTATCCTCCACAGAGAAAAGTACTCTCTCATTTTATATTCTTTATTTCTTTTTTTTTAAATAGCCACGATCAAAGGCTGTGTACATGTCAACTTCAAACCCTATCATCTGTGAATTACAGTGAGAGGAAAAAAGTCACCACCTCTGGGAATTTTTCAATGAGAAAGAGCAGATCAGAGAAGTAAAATGGAAATAGACTCTACGCATACTTTTCTGAATTTCTGGCTTTAAATCTGCACAGTAATGTAAATTATTGAATGTGCAGAGTATAAATAATTGTGGTTTACTTAGAATTCAGGGAATACAAGACCTGCTACCTGTGTTTGTCTGCAGTTGCTGATAATTCTTAAGATGTAGAAGGAAAATGGATTTAGCATTTTACATGTTATGCATGTACCTGTATAAATCAGAAGGTTACTTTGGGCTGGCTATGGGACCAAGACAAGGTTACATATGAAGAGATAACACAGTATGAGGCTCTCCGGAAGGATACAGAAAAAAATGCTTGAAACCTCTCTAAACATGAAGAGCTGGGTGAGATCCTAGACAGGTGTCATTGCTTTTAAAGTAGTTTACTAGTTCATCCTAATAAATCCTTTCCAAACAATGAGAGAGGAAAGACATTACTTTAATTACTTCTCTTAGAAGTCCAAACCAGCTTGATATCACAGAAGGGAGGATATTTTGGTCTTGCTTTGCATTGGTAAGAAACTCATGTTTTTAAAACTTATATTTTGGGGGCTAAAAACTTTCTGTCCTAAGTCTTATTTCATTCCAGCCAAGTTGTCCATAAAGAGTTTTCACTAGAAGCCAGGCAGACCTAATGTAGGTTTGCAGCTACAAAGAGGATGGAAGTGGTTTCTTCACAAGTTGCCACATGTAGAAAACAAAACGCAACAGGCACAAGTCTGGGGAGAGGTTTTTCATCTAGTCATAAAAAAGAAGTTTTTTACAGTAAGAACAATCATTTGCTGGAACAACCTCTCCAAGGACATGGCAGAGTCTTGCTGGAAGTTTTCAAGACACCTTCAGACAGGGCGCTAGATAAACTCATGTAGGTTCCCTTTCCCACAAGAGCTTGAACCAGATGATCTTCTGAGCTTCCTTCTAACCTAGGCTATTTTGTGCTAGGCAGT
Source organism: Apus apus (assembly GCF_020740795.1). Lineage (NCBI taxonomy): Eukaryota > Metazoa > Chordata > Aves > Apodiformes > Apodidae > Apus > Apus apus. Next base: position 49,279,813 of record NC_067285.1, on the reverse strand, counting down.
GTTCTTTGGAAAGGCTTAATGGCATCCTAGACACTGATCTTGAGAACTAGTGTGCTCTCAAGGGCATTTCCCCAAGGAAGAGAGTAATACCAAGAGGAAAAATTCTAAGTACCATCAAAGGGAGTGATGGTGACTGGAGGCTCTCCAGACCCAGATGACTGAAGAGTTTTTAGAAGCTAGTCATCACTGCACACTGTTGATGTGGAAGACTACTTGTCCTGACCTTTAATATCCCATAACAAAATGCAATACATCCAGACTAGACCTCACTGAAATGAAAAAGAATGTCAGTATTGATTTGATTTCACCAAAGAGCTTTGTTCAGGACAAGAAGTAGCACTGGAAATGGTCCATTTTAGGACTGTTTTTTCAGGAGTGTCTCCTTACTGGCTAATTATATCAGGACCAATATACTATTTTCCACTATAGCTTATACATCATATTGCATGATATATCTATTACTACCTTCAGAAACTACAACAGGCACCATTCAGCATGTTTTGTAAGTTTAAAGTACACGTCCCACAAGTTTTCATTCTTTTTCCATTGCAGACATTGCTCAGGGTCTGGCTACACACTGTAGTGGATTGTCCCTTAGTGACAGCAGAGATCTCTCTCTGAACAAATCAACTTAATGTGGATAGCACAGCTGAGTTAACACAGTACTCAGCCAAACTAACAATTGCTGGTTTGTAACTGCTACATATGGGATATCCTGCAAAATTTCTACTGCAGAATGTGGCAAAAAAGAAGTGTGGAGATAAGGTCAAAAAATCTGATCTAGAGAAGGATCTAATGCCCCCTCCTTAGTTTCAAGATTCCAAAGACTGATGTTGTGATTCAGCATTAGGAATCTTCCATTAGGAGGCAGCACTGGGATCCAACACTCCAGATTGATTCTAAGGGCAAATATTTTTCACAGGTAGAAACTGTTTCTAAAAGGTTTCCCCCCTCCAGCTCAAAACCAAATCTTAATTACACATTAATTCTAGTATATCTTCCTGTTTATTATAAGTCAAGCTTATGGGAAACTGAAAATAACAAAAATCTTCCTTTTTCACAACTTATGGAAGGTAAGAACAGCTCCCCTGAAAAAAAACTGCTGAATTTTATCATCTTCTAAATGAGTCAATTGATAGACTGCTACAAAATCCTTTGAAACTAGTAGTTCCTCTGAGCAACAGGAGCAATCTTTGAATTATTTTTTGTGCAAATCTTGAGCGGCTTGACCATAGATCAAGGCTGGGGAAAGGTTTCTTTTGTGAAATGATAAATAGTGAAATGGATACATCTGGGACAGTACTAACATCTTCCAACAGCAGGAAACACAGTAATATTATTTTGAAGAAACATCACACAAAGGGGGTTAATAAGCATGTGGCCAAGATGTGTGGGATTTATAAAACTTTTATAAAGAAGTTAGGCAAAAATACTCCAGCACTTTGAAAAATTAAAACCCATTTATCTTTACAGATAATTGAACCAAACCATGTCTGCCTTAAAGTAAAATATAAAATATTGATTCTTATTTCAGAAAACTCATCTCTAGACTTCCATGTATTATCTGTAGCAGATGTCGACTGTGTGATTGGCCACGCTGCTCATATTTGGTTAGAGTGAACATCCACAAAAAAGTCTTTGTGTTGTGTCAGCAATGCCATGCATGCACATAGAGTTGCACACTCAGAGCTATTTGGATGTGTAGAGAATGAGGGTAGAAGGCAGAACGAGAAACACCTGCAGTGACTGGGAGAGAAATGTAAGGAATTAATACATTGTTATTACTGCAGAGGCCTCTCAATTGGAAATGTCAAATGTAATTAGATAATGGCTTAGATCTTGCACTGCGTTTGGATTCACCACATTCAATAGGCTGGTAGCTCCTCTGGATCCCTACATCACACAAGGAGTGCATAAATCCCCTTTTCATGATGTCTCACTTAGCAGCAACAAGATGAGGCTGGGAGCTTAATAAAAAGCCAAGTGCTAACAACTGCTCTTCAAAACTGTGTCAGGACAGAACTAAACTCTGGGTGATATCTGAATGCCAGACCAAATGTTGCTGACTTAAAAATAACAAAATAGCAGACAAGAAACCAAGTGTGTTGGTCTAAAACAATGAAGTTGCCTGTAAAATATTTACAAGTTTTTCATTATCATGCAGTCATCATCAAAATATGTGCCTGGGCTTGAACAAAACAGCCAATCAGTGATATAAAATAAAGGAAGGGGAGAAAAAAGCCCTGTCCATTCCTCAAATGCAGTGTCTTTGTGGTTATGTCCCTGCCTGTCAACACTTTCCTTCCCAGTTGAAAGATTATTAGAAAAACAGGGATCTGCTAGTGCCAGTGGCCTCAAGAGCCTCGTTATATCAGAGGATAAACCCAGAGAGAACACAAAATCTAAACATAGGCCATACAGACTCCTTTTTGGTCAGGGCGTGCACACATGCTTCAGACAAGTCTACCAGCAGGTGAAGCTCATATAGCTGCACACAGCCAGAATTAAAAGATCATGAGAAACTTGGCAGCTTTTTTCTGACTTTATATGATGAGAGGAAAAAGAGAAAAAAAAAAAAAAAAAAAAAAAGCACAGGGCAGACAAGGAAAAGGATCTGGACCCGAATTCACTCCCTGTGTCCCTTTTCTTCCCGGGCATGTGCAGTTTTCTCTGCTGGAGGGGGGAACTGAGGCCTATGAGAAGAGAGGTGAAAAAAAGGGTGAATACGGACTCCTTGGAAGATTTTCTCATGAGATAACGAAAGGTCTTGTGGTCATATCTTAACCCCATCCCTTTGGAAAAAAGCTTACAACGCTTTTATGGTTTTTTGCTCTTGGACTAAAAGCCTACAGCTGTTTTGAAGGTTGACATAGTTTTAGCATATAATTAATACCATTTCCATTTAACTCACCAGTTACATTTTAAACAGAATGCACAAGCTGTGACATGTTACTGAAAAGAAGCAATGTATATTGGACAATTGACTTGGTGGTGGCCTTTAATGCTCTGCCCTGTTGGTGTGGTGTCTGGCTATGATTTTTCATTGGAGAAATGTCAAACAGTTCATGGGCCTGGCAAACATAACTATCACAGGCAATTCTGCTTCTGCTTGCTTTCATCTCAGAAAACAGTTGCATTTGCTTACAGAGTATACATAGATTTCTATATTCAACTTACACTCTACATACATGCATATCTATTTTTATAGAAATATACACAGGATACAGTAGGTATTACTGGAAGTCAGTTCTGTCACTGCAGTGTGGATATGAAACTCAAGTGAGAAATTAATTGTGAACACTAATTCACAAATGCAGAAATTGCATCCTATATGAATTCTCCAGTATTTGGTGGAATTGCTTCTGTGATAATTTCTGACTCAAAATTCTCTCTTTATTGTATTAATGGGAAACAGACATGAAACGGAGTACAATAGAATGAAGAGGTTGACTAAATATTGCAACATTTTTTCAGTATTTCCATAACTTTAGTCAACCAACTTAACTCTGAATTGCCAAGTATATTTGAATCACAGGATAGGGTTTCTCCCATGAAAGCTATTTCCAGCAAAAGTCCTTGGTAATGCAGATTGGAAATATCACTTCATGTCATTAAAGTAATCAGTTCTCACTAACAGTAAGCAATCAGAAGGCACAATCTGTATCACTGCTACACAAATTTGTCACATCTTAGCTAAAAACAACAACAAAACAGAACATCCTACTCAACACAGTAGGGATGAAAAATACACCAGCAATAGCATCACAGGGAGGCTATTCCCGCAGTGGAAAATTGTAAGAAATGTACTTAGTAAAGATTTGTGGATTTACTCTACTCCTCTTGGTTGTTGGTTGGTTTTTTTTGATAATGTACTGTTTGAGGGAATTTTTCCTCTTTCCAAATCTTTGGTGGGGATATGACAGTGACTGGGGCTTGCCCAGAATGCAATTAATGTGGACAAATAATGCTCTGAGCTGTTGAAATCACATTAGGCTCCACTTACATTCTTTCCATCAACTGACTATAATGTGGCTGGTTGGCTTTAAATTGGGATTATTAATTTGGAAAGTCGTTAAGGTGTTGGGCCTGGCTGAATTTTAGACACACAGTAACATGACACCTGCTCTTTCAAGAATCTGCTATCACTTCAGAAATTGGCAAGTGACTGTATTTTTAACTGTGGGGGGCACTACAATCCCTGGATTTTATTTATTCCCTCCTAACTTTTAAAACACACCTTTATATCTTTAATTTCCAGAGGCGTTCTCAGATTGACTACTGTTGGCTCTACGTTATTTCTCCCCTATTCAGTAATTTTTATTATTATTCTTCTGGATCCATGACATTGTTTTTAATGTTTATACTTTGAGAACCTGGAATTATATTTTCGTTTTACTGTTTAAAACTTATACAATGTTTATTCTGCTGCACATGATCATGTAGATAAAGAAAATGTGATATGCTGAAAATAATACTGGGATTAGGTAATGAGGGATTTTTCAATATTGCCTTCTCATATTCCAATATAAATCTATGTATTATTTCAAACACGGATTTTTCTGTTTGTGTGAGACTCGAACAGAGACCTTATTTTCCTCTTTGCTGCACTATCAGAAAATGCCTCCCTGAACAGCTCTCACACATCACTTTAAAAGTTTACTGGTCTTTAGTATGAGGCCAATACTGAAAGAATGACAATTGTCTTTCAAACTGTTTATAAATGCCTGTTGCAAACAAAAGCTGGCATTGCTTACATAATTTTGAAAGTGGTCTGACTCCAGCTCCAAATGGATGTTTTTGGTTTGTACTGGGTGCAAGCAGGAGTAAAATTTGAAACAAATTCTTTCCCATATTATTTTTTAAGAAATTAATTGAGAAAGACTGTGATTTTGAAGGCAGCCTCAACAACATCTGGAAAAATGCACAGCTTACCTAGTTTTACTTAAAACGGAGAATACTTTTTTTTTTCCTGTGGCTGAAGGTCTCATGACAATTTTTATATTGAGAAGTTGCTTATTACTTGATACAAATTTTCAAATCTAGCACAGAATTAATGAATCATCTACTCCAACCTGTCCAACACAGGACTCAAGACAACCTTAAATTGAGTCAGCCATGGCTTTTTCCAACCAAGCCTTGTCAGCCTCAGAAAAAGGTAAGTTCAAGTCCTGTCTGAGCATCCACATATGACAACAGGAGCTATCACCCACAAGACTTAAGAAAACAAAGAAAAAGACGAAACACCACCCAACAACTTAAAAGAGCACTTTCATCAGACACCATGCATTGTTCTCTCCACCCCCTTAGCCCCTGGGAAATGTTTTTTCTACTTAAGACCGCAGCTTTTCTGGTGTGCCACCATTTTGTCACCAAGAAAAGAATGCAGCAGCAGCACAAAGTGGTTACTACTGTTTTATTAGAGATCCTCATAAATTCCAGCTGTTGACCATGTGTTCCATCTTTTTATGTGTACACTCACCCTTGTTTTAAGAAATGCTGAGCACACATGTGAGTACAGGCTCTTGCAAGTCCCCAGGCTTTATATTTGCATTGTGCATAAGCCCTCAGCATGTGACTTTAGCACGAACGATCTGTTGAATGTGCCCCTGTCACCTCATAATCACTGTATTTTTTTTTCTAAAAATGAATGTGACTTCAAAAAACGGATCAGCTGATCATTAGACTATTTTCCTTGAGCATTGTCTAGCATAGATAATCTGCAGAGGTGAATGAAAAGATAAGAGTCTTCAGCCTGTAATCGTAGTAATTTGAAGGGGAAAGGATGTTGCCCTAACATCTGTGGCAACGCAGGATTCAGAGTGAATGGCAGAAGGCAGCTAGGGCTTTGTTCAGAAAAGCCACCAAGGTTTCACAGGGCATTTATAGTGATGGTTAAAACCCAGCAGGCATGACATTAAACCTGATATCTAGCTAGTATTGCTTGTGAATGCCAGCAGCTGCTATCCTCAGGAGGCACACGGTCATTTTTTCCTAGCTAACTTCACTGGAATTTGGAGGAGATATTTCATAAGGGGGTTTGATCAGTTTACTAGTTTAGCTTCTCTAAATCCAGTCAAAGCCACAAAACCCCCTTATTTGGATACTGCCCACCCCCCCACCCCCGAGATAATAGGGAGAAGACCCTGGAAGTTATGCTGTTTTGACTTTTGTAGTAATATAATTACGTAGATAACTGTGGTATCTTAAAAGCCAAAACATAAACTCTCCACTTCAAGGAAGCCGGCAACTAACCACTGTGATAACAGAACCTCAGTATAAGAAGTTGAATTGCAATGCAACAGACCATCAGTCATAATCACAGAAATTGTTTATTTAATTCCCTCGGTTATTGCTTAAATAGGAGAGCCTATTTAAATTTTATCCTTACATATACTCAACTAAGTCATGTATATTAAAGCACACCAAAGAAACAGAAGAGAGCTTCTAAGATTGAAGTCACCTACAGCCCTCCATGGCTGGAATAAACACAGCACCAGGCAACTTTAATGCCCAAATGAGCTGTTGCTTCTAGTACCCCTAGTAATATATATGTAAGGAATAGAAATTAATTTATATAAATATGGAAGGTAAAACATATGATGCAACACTTGTGTAATCTATTAATTACCTGCCAGCTTTCCAAGACAGTAACAAGCAACCAGAATTATCTGACTAAACCAGGCACTCAGTAATAACAGGGCTTCTAAAAGAGGGGATATGAAAGTCAGTTTCTCCAGGGAACATACAAGGAATTGAGGAAGGTGGCTACATCTGTGCAAGCGATAATTGGGTAAACAGAAGTTGTGATTTGATTAATGTAAAATTTGTTAAAATCAAGGGCAACACTCTGCTTGCAACTTGCAATACTGGCCTTGAAAAGGGGTTGGTTAATAATAAGATATCACAAAATTCTTCAGAAAGCCATTTCTTTTTCCATATTGCTGATATCTTGTTTACGTACTGAAGATTGAGGCACAATGGTTAAATGACTGCTTCAAAAGATATATTGAAATACTTCATACTGCTGCATTTTCAACAGGATTTATTTAGGATAAAGTTGAGTGTTGGTTCTTAGAAGGAAAATTTATTTTAAGAAGAAAAAAAAGGAGAGACACCCCTTTGATTAATACTTTAGTAGTTTAGTAGAACTAAAACTAGGCCAAAATTCTGCCATTCTGTGATAGTAGCAGGGTTAGAAAGGATTGCAACACAATATTTTCTGAGGGGAAACCCAAGCATTTATACAAATGACTGCTTTTGGTTTTCATTCTTAAGAGTGAGGTTTCAAACAGGGACATTGGATTTTTGTTGCAGCATAGTCCTGTTGCTGGAGCCTCTGGAGGCAGTGACAGTGTTGTATGACCCAGAATGCTTCTCTGCTCTTCTGCAGAGGTGCATCCACCAGCCACTTTGTAACCCTGTGGTGGGACAAGGTTCCAAGCACACATGGCGAGGGAGAGTGTTATGAGAGCCCAAAGGGAGTGAGTTAGGGCACACACCAGGGGTGCCAGCTGGACTGGGGGCTCATCTAAACGTCTAACCAAACATAACACCTCTGGAGTATAAATTAATATTAGAAGGAAAGCTAAGATCATTTGAACCAACCAGTCTAGGTGAGGTCAGTTTTGAATTATGCATAATGAAGATCAGCCATTTAAAACAGCTTCTTCTACTCCAACCTGAGTTATTGCTATAGTCTGGAAAGGGAAGTTATTTTCTGGCTCTTCAGAGTGATGAGGTCAGAAGTACACAGAGAAGAAATAATATCTAAATGCAGCATAAACTTTTGGCATGTAAACCAGAACAGAAATAATTTAATGCGGATGCAACATGAGGACTTTTCTTCTTCTCATTATTTGCCAGAGAGATTTGTATAATACGTGACTATTCATCTGCCAAACCCACATGCACGTCTGACAGAAATCACATTATGTTTTGTGTCTTTTTTCACATGGACTGACAAATACAGCCTTCCTCACTGCTTTTTCAGTAGTGGAAGAAATAAATATAAGCAGCATCCTTTTTTAAAACTGAGACTGTTCCATGTCTTTTTTCATCTTTTGAAAAAAAAATCAAGCAATTTTTTTCAGAGATAGCATTTTTCCCTTCTTAGCAATTGTATGCAATTTCACTAATTACCTCCTATTTTTTCTAAGAGAAATGGAAAGGTAACCTCATCAACTTCCACACCTCTGCTAACTTTTAAGCCTGGTTATTTCTGTACTTGCATTTAATTTACAAACACGTATGTTTTTGCTGAAAAGGAGAATCTCAGACACTTCCTAAAATTTTAAGTATTGATTGCCTGAAGGAACTTACCACTGAACAATGTGCAATTCAATCAACTAGTTATAGTATCTTTTAAAAAGCCAGTAGTTTTTTGCGATTCCCTTGTCCATTCCTGTCCTTTCAAAGATGGTCAGACAGTGAAGCATCACTGTCTCGCTTTCCTTGAGTTAAACCAAATCCAATTTCAGTCTTGTTATTATTTTTGCCTTTCTCTAGAAGACGTGAAAGATTTTCGCAACTTGCTTTGGAGACTGATGTCTCTTCTGCCTTAGTTTTCCATTCTTGAACCATTATAAGCATGTGAACTGCTGGCATTTGTTTGTAACACTGGCCTCCCCTTGTAAGTTTGTTTAGTCTTGAGATTGGACTGAGGAGTGCTAATTTCTCTTGTTTTCCTGATGGGTCTGATTAATGAGCAACTGTTTAGGTCTCTAGAAGGGAAATCCCTCTAAAACAGATCTTATCAGAAAACAAAGCTAGAGCTGTCCTTAACTCCCAGCAAGTTCCCCGAGACTTGGCTGACATCCTTACATTCCAAAAATCTTTGAGAAATTTGCTACCTCTTCCTCTGCAGAGTAATCACCTGTTTAGGAGACCCCTCACAAGAATCAGAATAAAAGAAGCAACAGACAGGCATTTGTTTATTAGAGAAACTGGAAGACACAGGAAAAGAGATGCCAATATGAAAGAAAGCTTAGAAAATATTGGGGGGGGGGGGAATAAAAAACCACACAACTGGACACTGCCTAGGGATGTGAAAGCTCAATATATAGCATTTTTTTGAGCTGAACTTCAGAATTTCAAGAGACTCTAAAAAGTGAGGATTCTTATTTTGCCTCACAAAATGCAAATTATATTCCAGATTACTATGTTTTGGTTTAAGGCTTTGGGAAGAACTGCTGGACTTCCAAAAGATGAAACAGAATTTGTCTTGAGAGGAAAGAGGGAAGGTTTAGAAATACATGCATGTGTAATCTACATCAGGAGAGGAAATACTCCTGCACTGCACATCAAAGCCAGCTGTTTGCATCTTTCAAACCTATTAGACTGTCTCTATTTTCAGTTTTCTAGCTTGAAGAGGCAAGATATCATCACCTTTTTATTTATCATTTCTTTAATTAGGAACCAGTTTTCTGTTTCTTTTTAAGTGATTTAGTGCTCAAATGACAGCGAAGATTCTAAGTGCAGTCTTGAAGAGTAAAGCCCTATCAGTTGTCATTGGCATCGTTCTTTCTGCTATACAGAAGTTTAACTAATGAATACAGTTCTCCTGCACTTGGAATAACAAATTCAACATGAGAAAATTGCTCAGGGAACTGACAAGTCAGAGTTCCAATGTACAAGGCAGAAGACTAACAGGAATCTAAATGAAGATGGTAATGATTAAATGATCCCTTCTTTGAGGATTTACATTGGAAAGCCTTAGCTGGCTTAGATATTTGAGCCAAGCCCCTTTAGCATAAAACTCTCTGGTGAGTGTGAGGAAGCTGCCACTTTACTGTGGAGTCCCTTGAGAGAAGGTAGGATGTAAAGGCAAGTGCTTTTTTAAAATATTAGTGAAGTAAGTTTCATAACAGACCTGAAGAGGTAGCAAAGTTATTGTTCCCACTTGACAGATTTGGAACCTAAACCACTAAGCAATGATGTCATTTCTGTGAGATCAGACTGCAAGAAATAGCTCTTGCCATCTTCCCTTAGAGCCCTAGCAAACAACTTTTTCCCCACAATTATTCTTCAAGGCAAGATGATATTATTCTCCACTTTATAGCTGCAGAACCGATGCCCAAAAGATTTAGCAGCTTGCTGGAGATTGTAGAAAAAGTTTTTGACAGGTCTGGAAACTGAAACCAGATCTTCTGAGCCTCAGTCTGATACCTTAAACACATGCTCATCCCGGTTCCTCTTCTTTTGTCTGGTTACTTAAACCAATTTTACCCAACTTGACTTTAAAATATTGACATATAGAACATATTCTGCTCCTTGCATTCATTTTGAGGTAATGAGCACTAGCAAATGTGGCTGGCTGGAAAGCAGCAGCAAAGGCAGTGGCAGCCCAGAGCACAGATGCAGAATTTCAGCAGTTTTGGAAAAGAGGTGCATCCCACACCATGCAATTCTTTGCCTAATGCAAAGAGAATCAAAGTTACGTACCAAAGGCACTATATGCTGGTTCTCTGATAAGACATGCCTGACAGCTGCTTCAAAGATGAAAAGGACATTTGATGCTAAAGAGAATCTTTGATACACATCTTGTGAACGGCATCCTACCAAAAAAACACTAAAAACCCTCAAACAAAAACAACAAAAAAAAAACCCTATTACAACAAATCCATGATGCTGGAAGAAACACACTCTCATTCCCTCTCTCCCACATGAACTAAAAGACCCTCTGGGAAGTTGTCTTCATACCCCAGTCAACAAATGCATAAAATCATAAAGATATCTTAATTGAAAAAATAAATGACTCACAGCAAGTCTGGGCTATCTCAACCCAAACAACAAAGCAGCTCAGTTTATTTAGGCAAGATGGATTAGTGGAGAAAATAGTTATCAAACCACAAAATTACTAACCAGGGACATCCCTGCTAAGAGATTTACTTTCCTAACACAATGGCCCAGATTGTTTGTTCTGGTCTTTATGCTCACAGAGCAGTGCAAAGGAGGGTATGCAAAATTCGGATAAGGCACTTCAAATTCCTCTGTAATGCTCGTGCCAGTCATGTAGTCTTTCATGTATTGTCAGGGAGCTTTCTATGTATTCTCTGGGCCATTGCAGCAACCAGGATGACCAAGGAGTAGAAATTCTCTGGCCATGCTACCTTTTTTTCCTGGTCACATTCCTGGTACTGTAGCATTGATAAAAAACATCTGTTGAGATTGTTTCCCTAAGTTCAGAAAAGACCCATTTAACCAGGGCTGAGCTGTGGATCTGGATGAGTAAACAGTGTTTGTGCAACTGCTTAACAAACTTTCAAAAGCAGTGATTTTGTATGTATATATATATATATATAGTTTGTTTGTTTGTTTGTTTTCTTACTTAAAAACTGTGGGGGGGGAAAAACAGGAAAGAGAAATGGGTATGAGTGGATATAATTAGAAGTCCTGACTTTTTGATGTATATCTATCTTCTCATGGTGTTTTTCCAGACAGTGACTTCAGAAGCTCTCTGAGATGAGTGAACAGCTATTCTCAGGGAAAAAAAAAAAAAGAAGAAAAAAAAAAAAAAAATCAGTCCCTGGAGGGTTGTTCTTGGAGCTCTTTCCATTCTTGTAAGGTTTGACATCTGGAATTTGGTGGCCAGCACTCCTTACCAATAAATTAAATACAACTAATTTTATGAAATGCTGTGGAATTATCATTCTTATTTACTGAACAGTCTCAATTAAATACCCTGAGTAATGAAAGAAAACCAGGGGAAAATTACATCATTTAAATAGAGCCCATACTGCAATCTGTGGGAAATCCACATCAAATCTTAATCTAACTTTTAGATTCATTACCAGTTAGTTCATCATGCAAACAAAAAACCATACAAAGATAGCTGCCCTTTTACTGCACTTCACAAAAAATGTGGTGGAAAGCACAGGGAAGAAATATGCTTGCAAAACTACTCCACATAATCCACATAAGTGACTAATACAAGTATCCATAAAAATGAAGGTCAGAAGAGAAGTGTTTCCCAGAGTAATTTGTCTAACGTGACCTGACCTGGTACAACAGATGACTCTTCAGTGTGCTGCATCATGTAAAATTCAACTATTTCCCAAAACAGAAGAGGGGAAAAAAATAAAAACAATATGAGGAAGCAATTGATATTATCATTCTCCCGTTGTTCTCTACCCTATAAACCAAAATAACTCGAAGGACACTATGAAATCCCCTGATAAAATATTAAGGAGATATAAGCCTCCGAAAAACTTTTTGCTAAAAAAGCTAAAATCTAGAAGACATCAAGACTACCACACAGTTTATTTTCCCAGGGACATTTTTGGCACTTAAGAAATTTTCTTTGGTGGTAAGCTCCACACACATGCCATGTCAAAAACGTACAGACTGGAAGCAGTTCCGCTCAGCCCAGCTGGGCTCCAAACCTACGTCAGGATGAGATTTGTGCACAAATATTTCTTTTTTGCCTGTGACTTGCTTCCCCTAGGGAAAAAAAAAACAAAACCCAGACACATGAGAGGGAGCTGCAGAGCTGGGGCTAGACTTCCAGCAGCAGGCAGGACCACAGGGCACTATGGCACACATACCCACCACATGCTCTGAGAGAGGCATCAGCCTCTCAAAGATACTCACTTGACAACAACAGAATATTAGAGAGTTGGGATTCTTCTGCCTAGAGAAGAAAAGGCTCCAGGGACACCTTAGAGCAGCCTTCCAGAACCTGAAGGAGCTACAGGAAAGCCAGGGAGGGACTTTTTACACGGCCGTGTGATAGGACAAGGGGGAACAGTTTCAAACTCGACAAGGGTAGATGTAGATTAGATATTAGAAAGAAATTCTTCATTATGAGGGTGGTGAGACACTGACAAAGGTTGCCCAGAGAAGCTGTGGATGCCCCATCCCTGGTAGTTTTCAAGGCCAGGTTGGATGGGGCTTTGAGCAACCTGGCCTAGTGGGAGGTGTCCCTGCCCATGCAGGGGAGTTGGAACTGGATGATCCTTAACATCCCTTACAACCCAAACCAACTACTGGTTCTGTCTCACTAGAGCACCTCTTTTGGCCCTCAGTTAGCCCTGAAAAATAAGCTTTGAATGAAACAGGGTACACTTTACCGTCTCTAAAGAGAAAGTTAAACAAGTTCCCAAGCAGCTGGGAGACAGCCAAACCTGAACCTTAAATGGGCACGTGTGATGCCCTCAGCATAGCAAAGAGCATGGATGCGCTATAGCCAAAACCACAGAGCCCGCGTGCTGCCAGGGCAAGCAGAATTTCTGACAAGATTTATCATTTCTCTGTTGTGACCTAGCCCTGAAGGCATTTCATTTTAATACAAAGCAAGCACTTGCAATGATTAAGAGAAATGTACAGTTGGATCACTTTGTTGTTCAGTGGCCAGTCATAACATAAAATCTGCTGGTTAGTGCAGAAATATGGCATTTCAGCCTATGTGTGGTTAAAGTCTGCTCCAGCACCTGGGTTGATGCAGTGAGCTCTTTGACACAGACCGACGGTGCTATTTTATGCCTTTGTTAGCCCCCCTCCTGGCTACCCTCCTGCCACTGCCACCAACACACCAGCATGGTGCGTTTCTCTTCATAGAAAGAGTTCACGTGCCTGAAGGAAATGCAAGAGTTTATAAAAAATGTTCACACAAGCAACTCTCATGGGTTATAGTCATGGCCCAGAGCACACCCCTGCTCCTGAGGGTCTGGCTCAGCAGCTAAGGGAGGCCCTAATGCACTGTGGGGTGGCTGCAGTCAGGGCTCACCCCCTGCCTGGCTATCCCAGGTCTGTCTCTGGCCTCAGTTCCCTGCCCCTCAGCCAATGCCCTGGCCTCAGCCTGTCCCCAGGGAAGTGCGTGATGCTCTGAGGTGGTGGGACAGGCTGGGCTGTCATGCCTTGCCCTGACAGACCCCTCTGGGGAGCCCCTATGTCCCCAGAGAGCCCTATCCCTTGCCAGTGGTGTTCCCTGTGCAGACTGAGAGCCGTGTTGTTTGGGAGAGCAACATTTGCTGGCTTTCACACCTAAACTGCAGTCTGGGCAACACCTTTTGGGAGTTGTTTGAATGCAAAGCAGTCTCCTTCGATATACATGGAAAGCCTCTGTTTGGCCAGCAAACAGGCATCAGGTAAACTAAGAACAGCTCTCAGAGAGGATATGGAGCACCCAGCCATACACTTGGCCAGCATTTTTAAGAAGCTGTGGGTGGTACAAAGCATGCATGGTACCTGCAAACAAGCTGTGGCCGAACGGAGCAGTTGCTCGGCTCCAGGGTGCACAGCTTTGCTTGCACTCACTGGCAGTGAAGCTCCCTTCTGACTACCAGCACTGCAGAGACGAAGGACACGGGAGAAGAGATGGTCTCTTTGGGTGAGAGCCTCTTCTCTCCCATCTAGACCCTCTCCAGTCTGGACATAAAATCCTTGCTCCGGTGGTCTCCTGCTTCCTTCCCAAATCTGCTGCCCTTTCGAGGCTGGTGCCCTTACCCGTATGCCTCTGTGCTGTTTGTTAATCCCACCCCTTGAGGAAGCAAGCAACACAACCTACAGTCCAGACATCTGATTTAAATAAGCATCAAGAGAGGCTTCTGGAAAGCTGGCACGTTCATTCTCACAAGAGCAAGCTCCTAGGCAAAAGAAAGGCAATGCTGCCGAGCTCCAGCCTGTGGCATTGCAGCATGCTGCCTAATGAAAACCAGGGAACAGGGAGTCGCAGCAAACACCGCTCCTCACATTGTCCTCTGCTCTGTCCTGCACTCGAGACACAAGCCCAAAGCCACTTGCCCACTAACACTGCTCTAAGCAGTGCCATCGTGACGTGTTTGGAGACCAAGGAAGTTGGCAGACTGATTTCACAACCTAGAAACGGCACGGAAATGGCTCCTCTGGCTGTTTCCATTTGCGATGCAGCTGGCAAAAAAAGCCTGCACAGTACTTACTCAAAGAGGATGATAAAAGGAAATGTGTCCCCTTAGCAATGTAATTAACACATAATTGTATTCAGAGTCATCAATTACATTTGAATATGTGCAAATATCTATCTATAAAATACTTGGAAAAGAAGAGATTTGAGATATACTTAAAAGTAAATTTTAACATTTCTGCTGAAAAAAAAAACAATGTAAGGGATTCTTACTGCTCACAGTTGACAAATGCATTTTTTAGATGGGATTAATGGTCTGCTTACCTATTGGTTGTCTGCCCAGCCTCCAGGTAAAAAAAGAGAAGGGACGGAACTTCAGATTCTCCTATGATAACCTCAACAAGATTCGTGTGCTTTCCTTATGCTTTTCCTTTTCTGCTTTTTCATCTCTCTTTTTTTTTTTTTTTTTTTTTTTTCCCTAATTGCTTTTTCATTATCATTACTCTAACCTTCCTGTGCCTGGTTTAGATCCTACTCTGTCATTCTTCCTCTGTTTCCCCTACTTGCATCTTCAATGTAAACACACACTTGTTTATCTGTTGCCATTTTCAAATTGAAATCAGGAGAGCTGGGTTGGGTTTCCCTGAAAGACAGGTGCCTCTGTAAGTACATAATTAATTTCCCCTGAGATGCTTCAGTCCTTAATCATGCTCCTGCCTCCTGTTATCATGTGTTAACAGATATTTCTGGGTGTAAGTGAAGACTCCTCCAATGCCTGGTAGTATTGTAATACAAAAAGACAACTTTTTGGGTGTTATGTATACTGTTCTTTGGCTAGGCAAAGGTTTTAGGTGCTACCCATGTACCCACTCAAATGAGAAGTATTTTGGATAGATCACATATAGGTCTAATTATTTTCTTCTTCTCTGGCCAGTGAAATGATTTAAGCATTATGTAACACCTTGTTTCAATGAAACAGGAACTAACACTTTGAGATGGTGACAGATGATAACCTTTTACATGTAAATCTATACTTTAAATCCTCCCAAACTTGTATGTTTTTATCCCACTTCCCTCATGGGAAGAGTTTATTCTCAGCAAAAGTTAGGTTTTCTTAATGAAAAACAAAGGAAAATTGGAAAACGTTGGGTAACTACAAATGTATACTTTAGAAATACCTAACCAGTGTAGGTGTTGATGGTGCCCAGGAGTGAAGAGGTATGTGTTAATATCACTGAACTTGCAAGAATTTTTGTAAGTAGGAGAGTAGCACAGATTTAGGAAGGCAGGCAGCCCCAGTGCCATGGCGTGGGCAGCATGGTGCTCTGGTAGGCACTTTGCTGAGATACATAATGACATGGCAGTACCAGGGAAGTTCCTTTTTTCTTTTTCTTTTTTTTTTTTCCCTAAGTGTGTCCCAATAAACAGTAGGGCTTCAGTTCTCCTCTGACACTGTCAGAAACAGATTTATTCTTCCTTCTCATTCTTGCAAGCCAAGTTAACCCAGACAGCCTGAATAGATTTCCAGGTTCACTAATGACCTCACAGGAATTGAATAACGAAATCATATCTGCCTCCTTACTGAATAGAGGCAGCCCAAGCTCACACAGATCTAATTATTGCATTTCTTGAAGATAAATTGCAGCCTTAAAGGCGTCCTGCAATCAGTTATCAGGCATAACTCCATGGGCACCAGCTTTCATTTTTTCTCCAGTACAGTGATGTACTGCCAATATTTAACAAGGGGCTCCCACCAAAATTTCCCTATTAATCTGTTCTATACCCTTGTGTCCCTGAGGCACATACTCTTGCAGGGAAAGAAAATAGTAATGAAGAAAATCTATTCATTTATTTTTACATTACTGTTTAAACATTTTCTGAGAATCACAGCCAAAGAGAAAAATAAAACCACTTGGCAAAGAGACCACTATTATATGTACTTTTGCAGGAAATGTTTATACTTCACTTCATTCCTGTAAAAAAAAAAAAGTTGGAGCACTTATAAAGTGGTGTTTGACTTGTAATACTGGAGTTAGTAGCAACAAAGACATGGAGTTACCTGTGTGTGAAAAACTGACAAACTCAAGAAATGTGTCCTTTAAAAAAGTATGAGAAGGGATAAAGTGGTATTCTCAAGTATAACAAGAACAATTAACTAAGTGAAATGGAAGAATCCTTCTTGAAATGATCACCACCTTACTGCATTGAGCAATTATGTCCTTCTATGTTTCTAGACAAAATAATTCTGCTTTTGATTTTGTACAGTGACTGGTCACTAGAAAATATAGTTACAAGAGGATGAAAAGAAATATTCAGATGTAACAAGTACCTAAGGCATGCCACAGTTCCACTAGGGGCAGAAATCACCCCAATATTCCTTGCAATTTAGCTGAAAAATCTTAACAAGACTCTCAAGAAACACCAGGGATTCACTCCAGTGATGTTCACTTTTTCCTTTTTTTCATCTAAATCTGATTGTGTTTTTAAATTGGCTGATCTTTTACTTGTATTTTCCTTAACAAGTAACCAGAGATAAGTTTTGAAGTTTTTATAGATTAAGTCCAAATGTAAAACAATTGCTACTTTATTTTTATTGTTTGTATAGCTGGTAGGAGTGTTAATATCCTTATATGGATTAAAAGGGGAGAGAATATTTAATTCTTTTTTTGCTATAAAATGGAAGGTTTTTCTTTAAAAAATGGGTTTGACTTGAAAGCTCAGAGCTTGCATGAAGTTTTCTATTATTACTCAAGTCTTATCTGACTTTTTAAAAGAACTGATGTGAAAAATATTAGCATGACGTGACTACTCATCCTGATAACGAGCCCTGCTTCCCCACCTTGATAATTAACAAGTAGCCATGCGTTATTAAACAGACCAAATATTTCAATAAAGGATCCTGCTGAGTTGTCTGTTCTGAAACAAATTTATCTTGAAAATTGAAATAATGAGGTTCCCCATAAATGATAAGCAGATCAATCAAGTCCACTGCACTGGATCCATAAACCTTAAGCAGAGTTTAATTATGAGCAATTTTCCTGACAGAGCCAATAGGGGCCTTTTCCTCACTCCTGCTGACTAGCTCTGGTTCCCATGATTCAAGTAAATCTCTGTAGACCTGCCTGCAAGAAAAAGAGTTTGAAGTTGAAACATCAGTTAAAAGGGAATTTGAAGGAGCTGCAAAAAAAGATGTCTCAGTGACGCTGCTGAACAATGTGTACAGAGAGCTGAAAACCAAACACCCAAGCAAGTAATTAGCAAGGCCAAATCACTTCCAGTTAGGCATCAGAACAGCAATCCTACCTGGTCTCAGAGGGCCAGTGTATTTGAACGAAGATGATCACCTCTAAAAATACACAGAAGAAAGGTTTTCCCATGTTGGAGAATGTAGGAAGAGCAGACTATGAAAACATGGGATCACACGCAGCTCTCTGCAGCAGGGAGTGCATCTCTTCTAGTGCCACAGGAACATTCACAAACACTCAGAACACATATATCCTGATTCCATCTGGGGATACTAACAGTAAGATTTAGTGTGTGAGAGAAAAAGTCATGCTGAAGTAAATGGGATTAGCCAGTATTTCTTCTTAGCAAAATCATAAATAAGACTGAGTTGGCACTTCTGTATGACTGTTCAAACACAGTAGTAAATTGGCTTTAAAAATTTTTGGACTAGATAGACTGGTAACTGCAGTGCTTTTGGGATCAGAGAAAGATCAGAACTTTAGAAGTTCAAGTCAGTCAATGAGTCAAAGCAGAGATCCTTGCCTCTACGTCTCCTCTGTTAAGTAGGACATGTTGGATATTGCTGAAATAATGGCGTCTAACTGAAAAATCCTACACATGCTATCACAGACAAACTGTCCAGTCTTCCCATGCTTTTCAAAGGGCAAACAAATAAAAAAACGGGTTTAAATAAAAGAAGAACCCAGATTCAACAAAAACTTCCCACAGAGTTTACAGCAGAGACAGGAGAGGTATCAGTCACTTCCATACTACTATTATTGCTTTAGAGCTACCAGTCTGGAAAACAAAACTCAACAAAATTAACAGAATTAAAGTTTAACATATCCGTAGACTTTTGTAAGTTTTACTCTGTATTCAGTTTAGACTTAAGACTAATGTGTTCATCTGAGAAAAGAAATGTGGCATGCTCACTCATGTATACAGTGTATTAGATTTTAACTGATTTATTTTTCTGCTGTGTGGACTTGAGGGAAATCACTGCTGTGGCGTTTCACAGATTACGCAGAGTACAAGCGGAAATATTTGTTACGAAAGAAACTATTTGTTATAGTTGCAAATCTTTATAAGCCACATTGGTGAAAAGCAAATTCAATACTACTGGAAACATTCCTGTCATAAACCAAGAAGCTGGAACACAAAGATACTCACACTAACACACGGGTCTTGTACCACATACCTTCAGCACTCAAAACTTTTACTAGTCTAACACATATCATTAATGGAACTTTTTTTTTTTAATGGGTGGGATTCCAGTGAGTTCAAACGAGCCATGAAAAAAACAAACCTTATGGAAAGGCTTCCAGTTTGACTAAGAATGTGGATTGTTTAAATCTTCCCTTTCAGATCTCTGACTAACCTATTTGTCTAACAACCAAAGCCCAAACTGCAGTCTATTTGTAGTCTCAAAATATTTGAGGCTCTTTTTTTCCTAAAATTATTAGGACTCTTATTAGTAATTTGAGTATGAACAATAACAGAGAGTGCACATACATGTGCTGGAAAGAACTTCTTTATAAAATGTGTGTGCTTGGTTTTTTGCCACAACGAGGACACCAGCATTTTTGGTTTCTGTGTGTCAGTACCAAGGGCTGTACTGAATCTGTTTTATTACACAGACAGGAAATTCCTTATAGTCCTAATACCTGTACAGTCTAGCACCTGCTGTTTTAATTATAGAAGTACTTTTATTAAGTGTTCATATATATACTGACTTAGGAATGGCACAGTTTTTCATAGCACTCTCAAGTGTGTCAGGAATGGGGCATTTCTGCTTCTAGGAGGTCAGCTGCTGTTGCTGACTTCTGCATGGGCCAGTCCTTAGGATCCCCTGCTGGATTCCCAGGGAGCTTGCCCCAGACATGTCTCCACTTTGTGACATTCACAAGGCACTTCAGTGTCCACAAGCCATTCCTAGGAATTGCTGCATGTGAGGAAAAAGTTATTAAATATATCCATTTCAGACTTCCAAAATGCCTCTCAAGTGCTTATTGGGGTGTGCATGTGCTTGTGTAATCTTCCTACCTGTCATTTTCATTTTGAGGGAAGGTCTATACAGATTCCTAGACCCCCCGCCCCATAAAACTTCTTAAAGATTTTCTTAAGGAATAAACATTAAAAAGTCAGGCTTTTTCTTTAACAGTTATTCACAGTCTGCTAAAGGTGAGGCATATGGTGCATCCATCTATATACCTTTCCTCTCCAATGAGCCAAACAGAAATTTTCCTATCAACATAATGCCTTATAAAAAAGACTTCTCCTGACCTTTTATTGATAACACAATTAAAAAGGTATATTTAAGCTTAGTGAGACTCCTCTCAGAAATGGAAGAGTCCCAGTATCTGTGAATTCACTGGCATGGCTGTGAAACTGCAGGAATATCTTTGTGCTTCCCAGAGACCAAATGCACCTCTGCTTTGAGGGTTGTAATCAACACTGAAACTACCTGACCTTTGGTGAAAGATGAACAAGTAGGGAAGTGGAACAGAGCATAAAGAGCAGTGCTTTTGCATAGAGGGAATAAGGAGGTTGTGGCATATGTGGGGAGAACATTCACAATAAAGCTCTCCCAACTTCCTTTTTGAGTACTTGCTTATACATACAAATGCAAGTGTTAACTGATCTACTTTTTGTGATGCTTTACATGAAAACGAACCAAGAAAAAGGAACTAAACTTATTTGTGATTGTAACTTTAGATAACAAGCCAGAATATCAAGGAGAAGGATCGTATTTCAGTACTTCAGAATGAAGTTTCTGACTTCGCCTTCTTCAGGAACAGGTTATCACAGCTCCACTCAGTTACACACACTGACATCCTCGGTGTTTGCACACACATGCACTACTGCCCCTCTGACTGTAATGGCAAAAGGCAGGCTTAGCTGGTTAATTCCGTAAGATAATTTAGCTGCATTCATTATTTTGATGTACTGCTTCAAGCTGTGAAAAGCTCATGACCCTTAAGTACCTCAGAAGGAAATTAGTGAAGTCAAAGGAACCTCAACACTTGAGCAAAGCAATCAAAATATTAAAACTCTGCACTAAGCAAACCTGCTTTTTTTTTTGCTTTTTTTTTTTTGCCTTTTTTTTCTTTTCTTTTTTTTTTTTTTTCCAAAACAAAAAGTACTTTTTAGTGTAGCAGTAGGTATTGGGGGGGCGGGAAAGATAAGAAATAAAGCTGGTATGTCCTTTTCCAAAGATTTGTAGAATTTCAACTTCATATTTTTTAAAATTCCTCTGTCACTTTTGGTACGGTATTTGCATGAAATCAGAGCCACCTTAAATCATATCTAAGTTAACATTTGAACTTCACACAAAGCATAACACTTGAGTATATGGAAAAGATTTCCTCATCTTTAATTAATTCTGGCCAGCTAGTGATGTTTTCTTCCAGAATGAAAATGTCTAATCTGTCACAGAGTCATCCAGTTGCATTATAAATGTTTTCTTAAATGGCAGTTCTGTCTTTTTCTTGCTACTTTGCAAACCACAAATATTTGTAATTTGTTTCAGAAGCTTGATTTTTTAGTCAGACTCCGCTACAGTCTTTAAATGTAACCTTCCATTTTCTTTTCAAATGTTATATCATTATCAGCAGATATTGGAGTGAAGTCTCACAGCCATCCTGGCATTCATTCCAGATAAAGAACTGACAGACTGATTAATCAAGCCTAAATCTTATGCAGACTGCAGAAATCAGTGGTGCTGCAGCTGGCACAAATGGACAACAGTCGCAGGAGAGAATCTCACTGAGCTGTGGTACATCATGCAACGCGAGGGGATCTGAGACACAAATGGCAGGGGAAAGCTTATACTAACACTTGACCCCGAGCAGATGAAAAAAGACCTTGAGACTTTCAGAGCAGTGCTTGAGCTCACCTTATAAAGTAAACTGCTTCGCAGCATCCCGCGGCAGCAGGAACTGAGCCTGGAAATTGACACCCACAGGAGCTTTCCCAAAGTGCAGAGAAGTGGCAATAAATTAAAGATGCAACATTGTTTTAAAAGAGAGAGGGAGAGTCTGAGCTGACAAAGCACAGCGCTTTGCTTTTACGGTATGCGTTGCCTCCAGTCACTTGGCACACCACTTAAGTGTGGCAGCACAACATTTCAATAAAAGTAAATGATACACTTGTTCAACACAGAGCTCACATAAAAGAGAAGGGGAGCGAGCCACCACTGCCATTCTCTGTGTCTGGATGTGCTAATTACTTATATATTCTTTTGTGGAACCTGTCATCTTCAGCCTACAAACAGAACACTTAACTGGCTTGATTTGTTGAAACAGTGCAGTGCTAGCAGGGCATTACACAAGTAGGGAGTAAGTAGCTCTCCTAAACTTAGTACGTCCTGAAAGAGAGTATTAAACTGACAATTGCCAATTCCCAGCTGAACCATGAACCATTTCTCACTAAAGCTGCCGAAGTTCAGTTCCATTCCTTGCTGTTTCAGCCCAGCAGGAAAGAAATGTAATTTCAGAAGATAGAAACAAATTCAGGGTTGAGGAAAATAAGTATTCAGTATCATGCTCTGTCTCTCTATGTATTCACTAAGATTCATTGTTTCAAATACAGTCCAAAAAATAAACAACTCATCTTGCTTTCTGCCTTTTGCACAGTGGAAGATCTGGCTTCCACATGTTCCTATACCACAGTCCACTGGGAAAAGTCATAGGTTATTTTGTTTGGGGTTTATTATGGGACAAAAACTGCATTCCAGAAAAAGTGTTTTAGAAACAGACACAGCAAACCCTGTTATAGTCTCTGCCTGTTGCAAGAAGGTCCAAAAGATGAATGAAAACTTCCACTCAGTGCCTAGGAGGTAAGAACACCTTTCTTCCTTGTTTTTGGAAAATTGCCTCTTCAACCTGACTTTCTGTTTCCAGGATAAGGACTACAGACCCTTCATGAGCTGCAGGCTCTCACAGCAGGCACATTCTCTGCAGCTCACTGGTGGTGTCAGTATAATCGAAAGGCAAGTGCACTGCATGCTCAGATAGGCATTTCATTGGATGTTTACTGAGCATGTTGAAAACAGTTCCACAGAAGGAACTCGTTTCCTATTGTGCAGGTCTAATCCTCTATTTTTTTCTTCCACAATCAGTATAGCTTTATATGCCTTCTCCAAACCCAAGCCCCTCTTCATGACTAAGAACACTTCTCTGATCCTCAGCAAGCTCTGTCATTACCAAATCAATTTTCCTAATTCAAAATAGTTTTTCCAAGCTCATTTTGTATATCCACAGAATACTTCCTGATCTCTGCAAATAGCTAATCGAAAGAGCACAGAAAAAAAAGTCATTTTCCATGAGCAAATTTAGTCCGTACTTCAAACTCTGAGAAATATGTTGCCTGATCTTAACCAATACCCCTGTCATTACTGATGCACTTACAGTTTTACAATCTCCAACACTCACTGTGACTTTCCAGTCAAAATTTTTCAGTTTCGCAGTAGCTGATCATGACACCTGTGGCGTTTGGTATTATGTTCTTTCGACCTTTCCTAGGTCACCTTAGTCTTAATAGAAATTCTGGAGAAATATGATATTTCATACCTTTTTAGACAGCTTTATTTCATGTTCCGGACAATGATTCATGCCACTGTAATTTATTTTAGCATTTATCACTCATTACTAAATTAATGAAATACAGAAAAAGTCCAATAAACTAACGCTGTACATGCTGTCACTTTACCAAAAAGAAAAAACAAACAAACAAAAAACAGAAAAAAACAACCAACAAAACAACAAACCAAAATCAACACAAAAAAACCCGTTACAAGAAATATTCATTCTTCAAATGAGATTTTAGAAGTTTTAAGAGCATGTAAGAAGTGCAGTGTTCCTAACTGCAAGTAGAACAACTTTAGTTTTATCACTTCATTTTTTCCAAAGTAAATTAAGTTAGAATTTAATTTTAAAATCTGGAATGTTGCCAAACACTGGTGCCCATTCATTTTGCTGAACTTCCTTTCATGCAGTGTATTCTTTCAGTGGTGACTATGTCAACAGATTTGTGTTGTTCTTATTTTATTCAACAGGAAGCCTTTTTTTCTCTTTTGCATTGTATTTTGGAGGTTTCAGTCTTGTAAGTGCAGTTTCAATATTCAATGTGCTAAGCAAATAACAAAAGAGAGATGCTAACATTTCAAGTACTGCACATACGGTACAAGAAGATAAAAATACTATCAGAGCTTGCAATGTTTGGTGGACTAAGAGTAATGACTACAATAACAAAAGATTTATTTAATTTGTAAATAGCCTTGAAATCTGAGGCATATACTACTGGTCAAAAGTAATTTCAGGGGGTTAGTGGTTTAAATGCATTAGCAGAATACTTACTGTTGGTTATTTTCTTTATAATATTTACTGTTCAGTACAGCTAATGCAAAACACTGTTAGAGTCACAGTGGGGGATTTGGCAGCTAGAGAAACTTGGAAAGTCTAACAATTACAGTTTAGGAATGTGCCATGCACACAGAAAGAAAAATGCTATCATGTATATACAAATAGCAGCATGAACCCAATCAAGAATTACTATTCCATCACCCCCATCTACTCTGAGGCAAAGTTTTCATTTTCTTAAGTTAACAGCACTCAATAGAGTAAGATATTCTAATTCAAGCATTATAGTAGTTTTCCCAGCAGATAACAAATACGAAAGGGAACTCTTTTCCTTTCATTTCCCAGATGAACTGATTTTCCATACATTCAGTTCTGCTGTTCACACTGACCTTATTTTCTATATCAGTTGAAGAACATCCATACTCAAAACTTGAATATCAATGCAGGTAATATTTCAGAAATAACTTAGGAATTTCCAAGCTAAGTCATGCTATGCTAGCAAGGCTTGAGCACATGGAACTTCTGATATTTAGCATCCTTATAAGAAGGTGAAAAATGAGAAGGAAGCACCTGTTTTACCTAACTTATTGTTTGTTGGGCATAATGTTCGAATCTCCTTCACAATTTCTTTAGTCTACAGTTTGTTTCAGGGAAAGACCAATGATAGCATGAATTAAATTCAAAGTTATTTTCCCAGCAGAGTGGAAGAACATTATCCAAGAAAGATACTGTCTGTTGAGGGATGACAATGACAGTGATGGGTAGAGCGCCGAGGGCTAAAAATAGGTACCAGCCTAGAAAAGCATGTGGTATTCCCAGCACATTTTGTGGCAGAAAAAAATAGCCAAAACCCAAAACCAAACCAAACAAAAAACAAACAAGCAAAACAACAATCAATAATCAAACAAAACAACAAACAAACAAAAACCCCCAAACAATAACAACAACAAACCCAACAACAACAGTAACATCAAAACAAACCCCAAACCAGATACTAGTGCTGTGAAGGTATAAACATTTGAAGGACCACACATTTGCTGCTAATCTCATTAACTCAATGCTCCACAGATATTTTATGCACCAAAGGACTGAACTCCAAGAAGGGAGTTTGCTCTCCTGGTCCATGCCACATCTGTGCCTTTCAAGTGATGAGAATCTGTTCACTATCAACTCCGTGGTAACACCAACACCTTGTGCATGAAGGAAAACCCGAGCAACAGATGACCAAGGACAGTGGTAACAGCTGGAGAGACCGTGATTCCCAGAGGTCCTAAGCTTTAACCTCTAAACTTTTTTTTTTGGCTATATCTATACTGAAGTTGGATGAAAGCACAGTCTCAAACTTCAGTCATCCTTTTTGGGAAATACTTTTATATTACGAAGTGTAGTAACTGAAAACAGGAAAATTAGTCTGAAAGGCACTTAAACATTAACCAGCAGCACACTTTTTGAAGCAAATTATTGAGTCAATACTGTACATATGTAGCGAATGGAAAGCAAATAGGTTCCCTCTAGAAAGGGATTTCATGGGCAAGGTCATTGTCTGTGACAATCTACAAGGAGCAAATTAAAAATGGTGACTTGACAGGATACAAAATAACACCTGCTTTGTGCTATATGACAGGATCATTTCCCATTTGCCAGCTGGTAACAGAGTGCAGAATTTGCAGGTTGGTTTCTTATTTGAGAAGTCAGGGCTGCAGAGAATCCTACAGTTAGTTAACGTATTTGTTCAATACACAGCCCATCTCTTTACCTGAGCTAGAATTTGTGAGAACACACAAAGCCAGTGCTCTTCCATAAGTAAGTCATTCTACTAGCAGCACTGATAACCCATTTTATTTTGGATATCACATATCATTCACATTCCCCCTTTACACTTGGAAATTTCCTAATACAAAATTGCTCACCCTTTAGTGACTGCATGGTCTTAGAGAGAGCCTGCTATTAACCCCATTCTGTGACACAGACAAAGCCCACCCAGATAAAGGAAAGAGCATTTATATGTGGAACACTTTGTCTAAATAGCTTCAACAGTTACTGTTCCCTTTTCACATGCAGAGCTTTATCCTGAGTGCACAAGTATTGATGATTCACAGGATTCTGCAGAGTAACTTTTCCACACTCACAGATGTGAGCAGTGGTGAGAAACATAAGACCAATTATAATTCTTCCTGGAAATACACCCTTCACACATTCGTAGTAGTCATTGATCAAAGGATCACGAAGTCTTATAAGGGAAAACAAAACAAAACAGCTTCTTGCCTTTCTCCCCCAGTCAGAATGCTATGCCTTATTTAAAGTTTCAGCTGTATATTAGAGTTTTTCAGTTTTTACCCACTAAGTTTTGTACCCGCTAAGTGGAGCAAGGACCACCCCCTTAACTACAGGAGGGAAGGTCCATTATCTAACAGAATAAATAAGTTGTCCCTTCTCAGAGAAGATAGTGGATGAGCTTGTTCTTGCTGGTGATAAAATAAGTACAACACACTGATTAGTCTCTAAACAACTGATCTACCCAAGAAAGATACAGAGGATCAAGTAATGTTTTAGATCAAACTTTCAGACACTTTGAAAAGGTACAGGAGGGTTTATTCATTCAGAGAAATCTGTGGTTATTCGAGTAACTGAAGGCATTTAAGGAAGGAATGGCATGCAAAAGAGAAACATCAGTTGGGCCGATCATAGCACTATAGATTTATTTTTGTAAAAACCAAACACATTTACACATAGCCGTTCCTCTGAAGCTTTTTAAGACACCATTTCTTTCTTCCTTATCTGTGTAATTGACATCTTAATTCAACTTCAACCAGCCGTTATGTGAATTTGTAATCATTTTATTCCTTTCGGGGGAAGGCTTACTCTTTTGAACTCAAGGAACAATTATTACAGCAAAGCAGTTTTCCAAAGGGACTGCTTTGGGGTCACTGTTGCTTCCAGCCTCTCCAGGTAGAACAATGAACACATTGTTGGTGCTGGAATGCTGTCCCTTCCAAGGGGGCTGGTGCCTTCTCCTTCTGCCCTTACCTCTGCATATTGAAGTGAATTGTGCCACATCAAAAGGCTTTAAATTAACACTTCCCTGCTTGCAAGTGTCTAGAAGCTAATTTTAAATCCTATGGGGCTAAGAACTTTTTCTGCATCCTCATGCACAGGTATACTCCTCAGAATAAGGTGGTTTACAAACATAAACAACACATTCACAGTTATTTCCTCTCCTCAGGAAGCACAATTTTTAAAATGCATATTTTACAATTTTCAGTGATTTCTCAAACAGAATGAACATGATCCATTTTATGAGAGTTGAGCAGCTATTTTTCCATTTGGAAGAAGGCTAGTTTCCAGTGACAGGACAAGGCATTATCATGGAAGAGGGATGGAAGCTGCAGAAAAAAAAAACACTAAGTGCTGCTGCCAGTAATAATCATACCAGCAAATGATCCTACTGACTATTACACAAGCAAATGGACTTACTAAATCCAAATGACTCCACAAACCTGAAAAGTAGCGTGAGAAATAGATTTTTTAAATTGCATCTTCTTTGCATGTTCAAAAACTTGACACGTAACCTTGAGCCATATAGAATCTCTCTTGTGAGGCAGAATCTATGCTTGCAAGAGACCAGAATTTACACCTGCTTTCTTCTGCTCCCTGTTGATGTACACTGCAGCTCAAATACAGATGAGAGCAGCCTTGAGGTTCCCCCTTCATTTCTACCATAGCTCAAATTACCAGTGGGTGAACCTGAGCACAGTAGTTGAAGGTAAGTGCCATCTTCACTTCTTGGACACAGCCTGCACAATTATATATGGCTTTATATGATATCTCTACCACTAGGACATTCCTGAAAATTAAATTACTACCAGTAAAGGCTTTGTAGCCTGAATGGAAATCAAGAACAAGGACAAAAGGATCAATACCCGCTAGACAGTCCACATCTGAATAACAAGAAGGGTGCTTAGAGTTGTAATATACACATGTGAAACCAAAGTCTGAAAGAATCTGCATTTAGCAGTTTCTTCCTACTAAGAGTTTTGTTTCTGGAATATGGCTTAATACATGAAAGAAAAGCTCTGTTTGATTCTTGACCTTCTTCTCTGATGATAGTGTTCTGCCTGAAGCCTCTTACCTTTTTTTAGGTAATAAAAATGATGTTTTTCCTTAAATGGTCAGATTAAAATGTGTTCAATGCCAGGTAAGTATTAAAGAGAAGAAACAGAAATATGAGCAAAGTAATGTTAATCCATAATTAACAGAAATGTTAATCCATTCTGTGACTCCAATTCTTTTTAGGCCAAGAGCTCACCAAGTGCACTTCCAGTACTTTGGTCTCTGCCCAGCAGAATGACCTCAATGATTCTATTCTGAGCCATAAGCCTTAGGCTTCCATGTGAACCACTAACCTCTCCCGTAGGTTTCCTGGCACAGGTCTTAGGAGGGAGGGCAGTGGTCAACATTTCTGCATATCTAACATCTGAATTTACTCTCAAATTCTGTGGCTACTTTTTTTTTTTTTTTTTTTTTTTTTTTTTTTTCCAAAGGTAAGAGTTGCTAGAGAAAGCAGTCATTAATCTTCTGTTAGATAGCAGTTGCTGGTTGCTGAGAAACTGCATTGTACCATACCTATTTCTTGTCTGGAGAAGAAAAACACTGAAGTGATATAATAATTCAAAGGATTAGTTCTGGTACTTGCTGTATCAGCAAGGTTAAGTAGTTAAGTAAAATACTCAAAGAACCACAAAACCTTTCCAAACATGTTTTTAAAGAACTTAAGCATACATGGGTTCATCCTCTGGGAAGTATTCTCTTTTGCCCCATGTACCATGGATATGGATACAGCCATTGACCATAACAATTCACCGGCATTCAGGTCTTGGTACTCAAGTGCAGTGAAAAGGAACCTGGACTACCTAGTTGTATCTTGAAAGGGACATAAAAAGGATCAAAACAGCAAAGTAAAACCAAACAATCTCATGCAAAATGTTAGCAGTATTTTCTGGGCACTATTGCCAGTGAGTAGAGCCCCACAGTCCAGGTCTGCCTAAGGGCACACTCCCTGGGGAGTGTGGCAGTGGATTTGTGCCCTTTCTAACATCTTTCCATAAGCAAATCTGCTGGCCACTATTTGAGAGAGTTTGGTGGATTATGAGGACACTTTTAACATGGCTTTCTTAGGTTTCCTTCCCAAGCATGTCAGATTTAGAGCTCCTCTTGCCAGGGATGTCCAGGTAGGCGTTGACTGGCAGCAGCCATTCGTGCATCTGGCCTAAACTGAGAAACGTGCTTCCCTCTCACTCTGCAAGGGACCAGCAGCCACGGGAAGCTTTAACCACACAGCTCCAAACAACAACGTCCCAACAGACTGGCCTGGCACAGGGTTGCAAGAAGCATCTCCTCCAATGACTGCAGTCGAGTATTTTATGAGCAGGGTCTACAGGCTGTGTGATACTCTCTGGTCTACCAATGCTCAGGTCAAAAGCTGTTTAATAAGAGTCTGTGCAAAGACTGAATGCTGACAGCAGCTCGGAGGGTCAACTGGGATTTTCATGCCATGGAGAACACCAGTTACATCCCAGTCAGGAACACTGGAAAACTGTTTTATGATTTCTTATTGGTACAGAAGATACAGAAGATCTTAAAATAATGTTTGAATCCCAAATTGCATCTTTAAGGGATGTGAACAATGCACATGATAACACAAAGAGGCCAAAGGAATGGATGAAAGGCAGTATCAGAGAAAACACTGCAAGGATCAACAAAAGGTCACAGAAACCGCATGATTCCTTGTGCTCCACAGCTGTATACAGAATACATAAACAGACTTCTAAAACTAATTAAATTCAGAAGTGTATTTTGAAGAACATCGTGTCAAGCCAAAGACTGAGACACTGCTCTTACTCATTAGCACCCAGCTCAGCCCAGGATATGTGGCTTCCAGAGGCTTTATAAGCCGGGGAACTCTCTGCTACATTTAGGCACAGATGGCTCTATTTTCTGTTTACCTGACAATCACAGTTGGTGAAAGGAAGCCTAGTCATATGCTAATTCCTCCCATGCCAAAGAGAATGTGAAGCTGCTGGGGGCCTGATCCTGCAAACGAGTCCCCCTTGCAAGCGAATCATTAAGCTCTTTGGCTCCGTGGGGCTGCAGCGTGGGGACAGCTCGTGGTGTTCACATGAGGATCCCGCCGGAGGACTAAGAGCTTTTGTCTGTGTGCAGAGGAAGGTTGCTATTCTTCGGATTAATCTTCCATCTTGTACACTTTTTTGTTGTTTTTCTAAAACGCCTGACCCGGTCTTGTCCTCAACAGCTTCTCAGAGAGCATTATAAAACTCCAGTTACACATCTCCTCTGTGTAGGAATGATAATCATTGCAATTAAATGTTGCTGCCCTGCTCTACAAAACATACCAGCCCTGATGAATTACAGACATATAAATAACTTTCACAATCTCAAAACCATACGTAAGTGAAAGAATAAAATGAGATTTTAAATTTGTAACCATTTCCTTGCCTCAGACTGTGGCTTTTTTAAAGGTTGAAGCTTGGGGGATGCTGAGTGGTGGTCGCTTTTACTTTAAATCAAACCACGTGCAAGGCTGAGACACACAAACCTAGCAGCACACTAGTTTATCTCTTGGGCAAGTCTCTGTGCCTGCTTCCCCTGTTCTTGTTAGGTCCTGCTGTCACTCAGCTGGTTTCCAGGTGTAGTTACAACAGGAGGTTAGAAGGGGAACATTCAGCTTTTCTTATCATCTCATCAGTGACTGACACTCAAAATAAGCCAAAGCTGCATGACCCAGTACTGTGGTATTTGAGTGGTTTAGGGGTGGTTTGAATCCTGGTACTGGAGTCACTTGCCTCACTAAAGAGGTCCTCAGGCTGTACCTTTGAAAGTGGGTGCAGCCTACACAATCTTTGTTTAAAACCCTAACTGCAGGTAGGTTAAAAGTGGAAAGGAAGGGCTAACTATAAACTTAGTGTAATGCCCCCAAAACTATCTAGGGTCCCACGGATGTGTATGTGATATATTCTGAGGAAAAAATTAAAGAAGAGCAAAGAGGGTCACCCTTTAAGGTTCATTTTTATAACAATTGTATAAGATTTCTGTTTGAGACTGAAAGTACATTAAACAGTCATGGTCTGTCAGTGACCTTATATTTAAGAGCAGAGAGGTAATATGGGATTATTGGTAACACACTATTTTACAGGGCATCAATAACCATGTGTAAGAAATTACCATAGAATTACAAAGTTATTACATGGTTATTTGTGGCTTTGCCAAATACAATGTTACTTGATCATCCTTAGATTAATGGGGTGTTGATCGGGTTTGGCCATTTACCTCCGTTCTAGGTCGTAAACCTGAACTAGCTGAACTAAGTTCCAGCCTAGCAGTCACAGCATTTAACATTTCTTTCCCTCTGCAAAAATAGGCTGCTGTTGGGAGGTATGATATACTCCATCCCAAGGAAGCAAATCTCAAAGTGCTCTGGTTCTTAACTGCAGAGACTATTTCAGGCAAAAGCTTTCAAAAATACTCCATCAAGACCTTTCCAATAAATGCATGTTATTTAATATTCCCCATAGTCTGTAAGCAGAATCTCAAAGTTTGGAAATGCGCATTTTCCAAACCTTTTTGGCTTTTTCCATCAAAATAACACTGCTTGCCTCTACCTTTCTCTGAACTGTAAATGGAAATAAAATTAATGAGCTGCATTTCATTTAACGCATAATTTTTTATGAAAGCAATATTCTTGCAAAGCACAGACCTATTGTTTGTTAAATGCTGGTACAGGCAGAGCCAATGGACACTAAGTTTGGACTTGGAAGACTGCAGAAAATACTTAAACACACATCTGTGTGCATACATATATTTTTCTATATGCGCACCTACTTACGCAATTGTATTTATCTATATACCTAAGTGGTAATTAAGATTTGCTCAGGAATACTATAATAAAGTATAGACAAACAAGAAATTTAGGCCAATGGACTGCTCGTGCCTGTTTAGATGCTTTTAAGAGCAATGTCAAGCTGTGGAGCTGAGGCTTTGGCACTGAGGCCAGCCATAACCTCTGCCATTCAAACACTGACAGAAACTGGCTGCACCTTCCTTGGCATTCTGTTTTCCTAGTCTTTCTCCCAAAACCAAGGAAGGCTGAGGACAGTCCTGGCACTAGCTATTTTCTTTATACTGAGAGATCAATTACAGGGCCCTCAGCTGACCAGGTCTGAGAGCAGCATAACAGTACCCTACAACAGCCTAGAAAGTTCACGGCAGTGTAGGCTTTATGTTCCTTATGAGTGAGAGTTTAAAGCAAATTTAAACATTTTAGGGGAGATTCAGAGTTGAAATTCCTATGTGCTTAGGTTGGCTTTATTGGTATACCTCACAGCAGCAATAAAAAATAAAACAATTTCTAAAAAGCAACTGCAGTTCTAAAAGAGCTTGACCTTGCCTTCCACCTCATTGAGTAATAAGTGAAAACGCTGCGGTCACAGTGCATTGTGCCCATTTTGTACTCACTGTACGAAGTTGTAAATGACTATAATGCACAGTCCAGGTCATGCATGGAAAAAAAGCCCTCACTGTTGTCCAGCAAGGGTCATCCTATACCTCACACGACCCTTATTACAGTCTGATGTGTGAGAAAGTAATTTTTTTTTATTTAATCAAAGACATGCTGTGTAAGAATAGGAAAGAATGTCTTTTCTCTGAACACACTTTTCAGAGAAGTAGCAAGGATTCAGCAATGGACATGCTGTCCTCCCAGCTTTTGTTCCACTCTGCCATTGATTCCCCATGCCATCTTGAACAAACTAGTTTCTTGGCATCTCAATCTGCCCCAAATCCTCAGTGCAATAATAATCCTTCTTGTCTCTATCAGTGAGGGAGGTAAGTTGTTAATATCTGCAAGCCACTTCAGCTCCTAGAGTGAAAAGTACTACTCAGGCTCAGGTTATAGTATTCAGAGCTAAGAACAGTGGTTGATATTCAGCTGTACAGAGTCCTTATAACTCAGATGTTCTTTTCCTTGCTTGAAATGTAAACCTCTGAGCTAAGTGAACCCTTTCCCCCCACCCCATTAAGGTGACTGTCATTGTTCATATTTATGCAGATGCAATTCATGTTTTTTTTCTAAATGTATGGAGAAACAGAAGGGATAGAGGAATACCCATATAATCATTCTGGTTGGAAAAGACATTTAAGATTACCAAGTCCAACCATTTACATAACTTTACTGAGTTCAGTGCTAAATCATGTCCCTAAACACTTAATCCACATGTCTTCTAAATACCTCCAGGGATGGTGATTCGGTTACCTCCCTGGGCAGCCTATTCCAGTGTTTGATAAGTCTTTCAGTGGAAAAATTTATTCCATCTAAACCTCCACTGGTGCAACTTGAGGCCATTCCTCTTCATCCTGTCACTTGTCACTTGGGAGAGGAGAACAAACCCCACCTCACTACAACCTCCTTTCAGATAGTTGTAGAGAACAAGGTCTCCCATCAGCCTCCTTTTCTCCAGGCTACACAACCCAAATTCCCTCAGATGCTCCTCATAAGACTTGCTCTCCAGACCCTTCCCCAGCTTTGTTGCCCTCCTCTGGACTCTCTCCCACCCCTCAATGTCCTGCTTGTAGTGAGGGACCCAGAACTGAACACAGGATTCAAGGTACAGCCTCACCAGTGCCAAGTACAGGGGGATGATCACTTCCCTAGTCCTGCTGGCTGCACTATTGCTGTTACAAGCCAGGATGGTGTTGGCCTTCTTGGCCACCTGGGCACACTGCTGGCTCTTATTCAGCCAGCTGTTGACCAACACCCTCAGGTCTTTCTCCGCTGGGCAGCTCTCCAGTCACTCTTCCCGGCAGCCTCTTTTTGCCTGCCCCTGGAAGTTGCTGTCTCCTCTGCCAGGAGGCTGCTCCCTGCCAGCGGGAGAGGTGAGAGGGGAGGCTGTGGGGAGGGTCAGGGCTCTGGCAGGACTGGCAGTGAAAACTCTCATCACCAGCTTTTAATCACACACACCAGCCCTCCTGTAAGGGGGGTGTCTGTCAGCAGCTCCGAATTCACTGCCGAAAGTCCTGCATGCACTGTAGTCTAATTCAGGAAACAACTCTTCTTTAAGAGTGTTAATATTGGCATTCAGTACCTGATTCCAGCTTATATTTTAGCAAATAATTTCTCTTTCCTTTCACCAAATTCATCCTCAGTGGAAATTAGAAATATATATTGCCATACTCTTGAAAATTCCTGAATAAATCAAGGGTTGTGTGATTTGAATTTGTAACAGCACCATCCATCACTCCCTGAGCTCTGCAACACTAATTCTCTGTTTCTCTTCCATCTGAAAGTAACCTTAGGGATTAAGTACTGGGTATAAAATCACCCCACATTTGTTACCAAAAATACCAGGAACACGGCAATTTCATTTATGTAAATTTGTCATACCACTTTGCCTGAAAAGTATGATTTCCAGATTCGGAATATGTCTACCTATTATTTGTGTTGTACAGATTTTGACACTATAACACTAAAGAGCATGTGTAGTTCCCACACCCTCTCACTCTTCCCAAATTGCCTGCTTCATGATTTCAGTTTTGAAACTGCAAACCTTGAAACTTTAAGGCATTGCTTAGTGGAGCCACCTGAGCTGAAGGTACAGGGATTTGAATATGGTCTAAGCACAGTTAAAACAGAAATGCAAAAAATGTTTTATGTTTGTATCCCAATAAAATAAATCAAGTAGTAAAATCGTAAAGTTCTAGTTTGATAAGTAGCTGTCAAAACCAGTAATCTTATATATATATATAAAAAATACATAAAAGAGAGGAAAAAAAATCTGACAAAATACTCTTTTTTTGAGATCAGAATAAATAAGGATTTTGAAAAGTTGAGGTGTAAGCTGTTCAAATATTAAACTAAACAGTAAATTCTTATTTGTTCTGTTACTCTGCCTTATAACTTACTGAATTTAAAAAACGAGGAGAAAAGAACATCTTAGTATTATATAGAAAGAATATGACATATTACTCACTACATCAAAATGAACATACTGACTATGAGGACAACAGCAGGAGAGGTAATAGAAATTAAAGCACAGAAACAGAAATTATTACATGCAACACAGAATCAAACCTGGGGAGCCTTAAATTATAAATGCCTCAAGCCTCAAAACCTGCAGCTTTCTGAGGACTTTGCACACTGCTGCTCATCTGTGTCAAAAAATGATTTGTTCGGGTGCAGAAAAAAGCTTGGGAGGCCAATTACATGGACCAGCTGTTTTGAGGAAGAAGTTAGGCTTGTTGAGATGTTGGTTGCTTTGCCATAATTGAGCTCTGCTTGTGCTTTGCCTCACAGAGCTCCTTGAAAATAAATGTGTCCGTATCCAGCAATCACTGTGGGGCAGAAGAAACCTGATAGTGTTGCAGAAGGGGACCAACTTTCCTATGAAAGAAGGACCATCTGCTTGTGGTCTGTGCCACGTTCTTTTCTGATTCCGTGCAGACTCTAAACTGGACTTGGAATGGCCTGACAGACCCTAAATTACATTCAAGGAGAGCATGACAGCCATGCATTAAATGTTACATGCACTGATGTTGCTATCAATAAATCTATATCCAGAATTATATGCAAAATTAGAACTCCAACCTGGATGAAGTCTGCTGTAGTCTCCGTTCATGTTATTTTCCACTTTGGGAGATAATCTTCATCTGAAAAAGAAATTAAAAGCTGCATGTCTTATAAAGTAAAAATGTAATAAACATCAAAAGACATGAGGAAATTAAATGAGAGAAATGGACAGAACTTTTGAGTCCAGTCTTTCATGGAATTCCCTGTAACTTCATATAACAATTATTATTATTATATATTTAATAATTTTAGTATAGCAATAAATTAATATTTGTCCCAGAAAAAAAAATATTTCTTGAACTCTATGCAAAAGAAAGAAGGAAATATCTAAAATGAAAGCCAGGCATATTTTATGTAGATTACAGTAATAAAATCTCAACCTCTGCAACCATCAGAATCAATGTTACTGTAGGGGTCTGACCCAAAATTCACTGGAGTCTAGGGAGAGATTCGTCCCGACTTCAATGGGCTTTGGATTAGGTCCTGCAAGAACAGCCAAACCCTGCAAAAATTTGTTCTGCCAAGTTCAAAACCAGATCTTTGAATACAAATAAAACTGAACCTCAATATCATCTCTTCTTGCAATAAATTTAAGTTCATTGGGTAGAAGGAGCTGAGATTTCACAATACCTAAAAGCTCCAGTTCCCACATTCCAACAGAAATAAAGAAACCTGGTGGGGCTTTACTGGTTCCGTCTTTTTTTGTCCCCAGGGAATCCTGAAGACAAGGCTCCTCACTTTTTGGTGGAACTCGCTCTTGGTTCCCACGTGAAAGTGGGTAGGAACCTCTACCACAATTACAGTTCACAGGGTGGGAGAGAGATGAAAAATGCATCCTTCTTTTATTTGGTTTCCTCAGAGATTATGGATATAAATCCTATGCCCAGATGGAAGGGAGGCCTTCTCTCTCTCTCTTTTTTTTTTTACCCTCTCCACAACTTCTTGGCTCCCACCTCTTACTTGGAAGTCAGTTTTATTTATTTGGGGAGAAGTGCAGGCTGGACAGTTGCAGCCATATTTCATATCTTTGCAGCCCTGTGACTTTAATGGCTCTGTTTTTTTCCGCTCACCATTTCCCTACTGCATTCACTCATCGCTGCAGAAACAATAAATCCCAAGATGAATCCCCTGGCTCTGCAGCATATTGAATGCACTCAGTGTCCTCTGGAGAGCAGCAGCAGCCATCACACCTCCCAGCTGCTCACCTTGGGAGCACTCCCTCTCTGCTTCATTCCCCTCTGGCACGTGCTGGACTGATACAACCAGAGAGGTGATCTCTAACAAAGCCGACAGGCATTCAGGTGTGGGTTTATGCATGTATTACAAGCCCTGTTTGATACTGTCTGTCAAGGGATTCTGTGGGGATGGCTGGTCTCTCCATCGCTGCTGGCCCACATGGGTGAAGGTTTTAGGGCTGGGCTGGAAAAAATGTGATCTTGGACAGCATTTACTAGCTTTTCCATTATTTGAAGGGTAACATGTACCAGCAAGTCTTACACAGGCAGATTTTTCTAAGCAGCTCTTCCTGTGGTATTCCTTTGCCAATAATGCTTTAATTTAAATTAAATAGCATCATGATAATTCAGTAGCCTGGCTCACCGTGCTCAGCTAACAGCTTTGCTTGGGTGAGACAAAGCGACAGTGCTTCTACTTTCACTAGTCAGAGTTAAGTCTGAGTATTGTCTGTCCTTTGTTTATATATGAAACAAAAAAAACTGATAATGCCTAACCACATTTCCCTCTCTTTTGTCCTTTTCTTTTAGATTGCTTCATTTTTTTTATTATTTTATTTTTTTCCTGCAAAGTAGCAAGCTACAAGAAAATCTGTAACACATATTTCTGTTCTCAGGAGAATCTGATACTGACTTTTCTCTTCTTTACCTGTACCTGACAATAAAATGTTTTGATTTTCTTTAAAAATTTAAATATGTGAAGAAATGATGGAAAAGTAACACTTGGTTTCTTTTCCCCTTCATTCATTACCCATCACTTAAACTCATAGCTCACATTAATTCAGAATAAATTACTTCTTGGGAAAAAAAAAAAAAAAGAAAAAATGAAAAAAAAGAGGAAATATGAGTGAGCAGGAGATGCTATATAGAAAGCTCATGTGCTTTTTGGTAACAGAAATATCTCAGGGGGATGGCAAGTCACCTTTGGTTGAGAAAATCCACTAACATTAATATTAAAATTATTTTAGTTGACTTCAGAAACATGTATAAAAATAATTCCCACACAGGCTCTTTTAAATGTATGTAATCCTGTAGCTCCATAAGCTACTATAATACCTGGGTTTAGCGTTCAAAATCCCTACATTTTTCCTGTATACTATATGCAAAAAATACACATATACACACAGTTTTGCTGTTTTAAATACAGGCCAAATTTAAGTTTCCTTTCTGTGAGTCAGGACACATGGATTTAAGTTAAAGCAATAGGGAACTTCTCTCTGGTTAACATGTACAAACATCTCCACATGCAGCGCTCATGAATCGATGTCAACTCACTCAGCAGAACAGCTTGACAATTTTACCAGATCTGATGTAACACACATTTAAACTACATGGTCACTGGCTGAAGAGCTACAGAACAGATGATGGCTCCCCAACAAATGTATTGTCAACTTCCTCCAGTTGTAGCTGCCAGTTAGTTTATCCTAGTCATCAAGGACATTTTCATTAAAACTGATTAGGTGCTGAAAATAATAGAGTAAAAGGGGACACTGATGATTTTTGTTCTAAAATTAGCTTTTTTTTCCTCCCACACAAGTATCGTGTATTTCCCCCACAGCTGTTCATTCCCATTTCAAAAGCAGAACCCAATCATTATGTATGACCAAAAAAAAGGTAGAAATAAAGAGACAAAAAAATAACACCATAGTTGGAATAAAATGCATTA
The DNA here is from genome assembly GCF_020740795.1 of Apus apus. Taxonomy (NCBI): domain Eukaryota; kingdom Metazoa; phylum Chordata; class Aves; order Apodiformes; family Apodidae; genus Apus; species Apus apus. Next base: position 49,240,878 of record NC_067285.1, on the reverse strand, counting down.
CTAACTCAGTTCTGATTATGGGCATATACCCTTACTTTCCCAATACATTTGCAGTAAAGTTCTGTTACTTGCAAACACTAAGAACTTTTTCTCCCAGAACCTGTATTACCTAGCATTAAAAAACATTGGAGCCAGGACAAACAATACTAAGGAAAAAGTATAACCATTTGAAGACAGCCTTCAGCCAGCAGCAGCGGGGCACTGAGGTACCCAGGGCAGCACTCTGCTCATGCTGCCAGTGTTCACTGCCTGACAGACCCCCTTGTTCTCTTCCCACTGACTTGCAGACTACTCGTGCAATAGAAAGAAGGCAATTTCTATAGGAAAAAGCACTTACAAGGTTAAATAATACTATCTCATGAAGGGTAAGAGGAAGAGAAGCATGACACTTTCCAGGAAGCTGAGATTTTTTGTGCAAATAGGCAGAGAAGAACATTCTCTTGACAGCAACCTGCTTCTTAAGGGCTGCTTACAAGAAAGATGGGGACAAACCTTTTAGCAGGGCCTGTTGTAATAGGACAAGGGGTGATGGTTTTAAACTGAAATGGGGTAGATTCAGACTAAATGAAGGAAATAAATTTTTTATGATGAGGGTGGTGAAACACTGAACAGATTGTCCAGAGAGGTGGTTGATGCTCCATCCCTGGAAACATTCAATGTCAGGTTGGGCAGGGCTCTCAGCAACCTGGTCCAGTTTAAGATGTCCCAGCTCCCTGCAGATGGGTTGGACTAGATGACCTTTAAATGTCCCTTCCAACCCAAACCATTCTATGATTCTTCCCTGGTTGTAACAGTTGGGAGCAGTACTGCAGAGCAGGGCTTGCCTCTGGTGTATCCTGGCTACAGCTGCTACATGATATTGGCTCTGACACACGGAAGTAGCTCCATGCAGTAATTTGCTCAGAATTAGAAAGAGGAAACTCAAAAAGACAGAGCAGACGGAGCTGATGTCCAAATGTTTGGAAAAAAGAGAACTTCTTCTGGAGATTCAACTTTCTGTTGCCAAAACTCCTCGGTTTTCTGTGAAGATTGTTGATTCGCTGTGGTTTATTATTTTAATTTGTCTCTATTAGACTAACAATGTATTAGGAGCCAAATCCTCAGCTGGGATAAATCGTCTGATTTATCAGCCTACCTTCATGACACCCTTTTTGCTCCAGCATAGTGTTAAATCCCACTTCAGCTTTGTCAGTAAAAGCCCTTTCCAAGTTAAAGTGCTGGAGGTAAACAGAGGAAAAGCCTTTTCCTGTTGTTGCTGATACTGCTCAGAGGCTTAGCATGGATTTTTCAGGCTAAGGATTTAATTGCAATGTCTAATCTGAGTTGACTTTAACTCTTGGATGCAGTACATTAGACAGATACTTTCTGCTTCTTTTTCCAAAACTTAAGCATCACAAAAACAAGAATGTATAATGCTGGAGCCTCAAAAACCCGCTCCAGGCAGCTCAGGCAGACAATGGTGTTCCTCAATGAGATTTTTCAAATCTGAAAACAGTGTTTCTAGGAATCTTTGCCAAAACATTTTGGAACCTCTTTCTACCAGTGTGACATACAATAGGCTGTGACTGAAAGAATTTGAAAAACAAAAGATTCAGGACATGAAATGCCTTTACCCCAAACAGCCTGACCGAGTAACAAAACAATTATTCAACATTTGTTTTCCATAGTGTCCACAATGTTGTAGGCACTTCTCCAAGGCAGGAACATGCAGCTCCTGCCCAGAGACCCACTGTGTCTGGCTGAGGGGTTTTCACCACACTCTGTATGGAAAGAGGTGGTAAAATTTCCTTCTAACACACACCTCTGGAAAGAAATCTGGTTAAAGCAGTTCTGTTACTACTGCATCCCTTTTTACACTTTAAACATTAATGAAAAATGGGACCAAAACACATGAACATGAAGAAGTGTTGCCTGACACTGAGCATCAGTAGGCAATCATGTTTTTCTGTAACAGAATGTATTCAGAATTTCCTCCAGTTATTTTATTAACAATTTTGTATCATAACGTGCAACAAATTCTTCTATTTTTAATAACATAAGTAAAAATGAACTTGTTAATCACATTTCTCTAATTGGACTGCTGCATTTATTCAAGAACTATTGGCAGTCACACAAATCACCAGCAGAAGATCCTTTATTTTTCTAATTTGCTTCAAAAGTCTGAAACTAGTCTTTCCATATTTGCTTTATGTGGTGAAGAACATCACTAATTCCCAGATGAGTGTCACAGGTATTTGGGGTATGCTGAGTGAAGTTCTCCTTTTAATCAACGTGTACAAACTGAGGTATTTGAGATTTCTAATAATCCAACACACAGTTTTTATTCCTCAACTTTTTTCTTCCATATAAAACCCTTTAAATCTCTTTTTTGGTGCCCTTTCATGTCCTGACTTTTTTTCCCCTTATGTTTCATAGTTATTTTCAGGATGGTGGGCATCTCTGCATTTCATAGAGAATAAAAAGGAGTACAAATTCTGTGGATTTACACTGGTTTAAACGTTGGGAGAAACAGGTCTAATACATCACCATCTCTTCTCAAGCTACTGTCTTTCATCCTCCTTAATACTTTGGAAATGATACTACTTTCTGCTGTTAAATCTTATCTGTGTTCTCATTCCATGCAAAAACAAACAAAACCAGTTATCTCTGGTGAAGTCCTGCAAACGGTAACTTAATCTTCCAGGAAACAGCACAGACAGAGTATTTGAGCTTTGGGGGATGGTAGTTCCCTGTGGCATGTGAAGTTGGACCAAAGGACACGTGAAGGGACGCAAGAACTAAATAATTAATTTTGCTTCTGATTTTTTTCACATTGATTCATACAGAAGGGTCTTCATGCAACTGGATTCAGGTTTTCCCTCTTTAAGAGCTCTCTATTACAAAGGTGGGCTTAATTTCCCACTTTTAGTAAAATAAATACATTGTATTATATTTAATAGCATTACAGAATCACAGAATCTTCATGGTTAGAAAAGACCTCTAAGATCACGGAGTCCAAATGTCAACCCAGAAAAAACTGAAAAAACCCACCATGTCTACCAGAGTATGTCCTGAAGTGCCACATCTACACATTTTTTAATACCACCACAGATGGCGATTCAACCACCTCCCTTTCAGGTAGTTGTAGACAGCAATAAGGTCTCCCCTCAACCTCCTCTTCTGCAAACTAAACAATCCCGGTTGCCTCAGCCTCTCCTCACAGGACTTTTTCTCTAAACCCTTTACCAGCTTGGTTGCTCTTCTCTGGACATGCACCAGCAACTCAATGCCCTTCTGTAGTGAGGGGCCAACAACTGAACACAGTACTAGAGGTATGGCCTCACCAGTTCAGAGTACAGGGGCACAAAATCACTTCCCTACTCCTGGTGGTCACACTACTGCTGATTCAGACAATGCTGTAAGCATAAAAAAGTATTTAGTTTTAGACCTACACAAATACACGGCTGACCATGTCCCTCTCCTCCATCACTAACTGGTACCAGCCCACCGTGACCTGCAAGCTGGAGGACGCTGCCTGCAGTGGGGACTCTGGGGGCGTGGCTCAGCTGCTGTTCCTGTGCAGAGAGCAACTTGCAGTTCCCGTTACTCTGGCTGCTTAAAAATAATGCAACCCAGAGCCGAAGGAGGGAAACCAGGATGCGAGCTCTCAGCCAGCCCTTCCTGGTGCACAATGGCAGGAAGGCAGCGCTATGGTTTCTCTGGGACCTGGGTGGCCTGATACGATGCTGCAAAAGAAATACAGCCAGTGTGGATGGCAAATGTGTATGCAGTATATGAGCTCTGTGTTAAAGGACAAATAATGCCAGACACTTTATCAGCTGCATTATGAAAATGTTTCGTCTGCTGGCTGCAAATCTTAATTAACCCTGTGGCATCTTCATGCATAAAACCTGGTTACCCTTATCAAATAATCATTACACTTACGTATTCATGCTTTGTTTCTTCCCTCATGTGTCCTCGCACTGAACTCCTAAGCCTACTACTGAGAGAAGACACACCATGACTATCTGAGACGTTTTGTATGAGTGAAGAGCAGTATCAAGAACATCCCTAGTGAACCAAGAAAGAAAACTGAAGATAAACCAGAAGGCAACCCTATACCTGGGATGGTTATACAGACATGGACAGGCACCAAAATTAAGCTATCCTATAACATACTCTGACAGTAAGATCTAGATGCTCTGTTTGTGTGAGTTTCCCAGCCACTGGGTAAGTTAATGTTTTGGATAGCACTTAACACGCAGTGCCTTGACACAGTGGTCATGGGCTACTGTTTCAAGCCCTGCAAAGCTCTCACCTAAGTGATTCCTTAGTAAGATGCCTTGATTTGTCCCACCTTGATATGTCCCACAGACTAATCATTCAAGGTATAAAACAACAAGTTGAATTTATTCTGTTTTAAAAATCATTATGTTACTCTCTTGATGTGAAAACTGCATATACAAGCCACATTTTGCTATATAAAATGTTTTCAAGTATTGTCTAAGCACTCATCACTGGCAATTTCAGCCGTGTGCTCACCCTGTACTCCCTGACACAGATGATCAGCCTGTATCAGCTCCCAGCACAACCACAAGCAGCATGCCGTTTTTCAGACATACATACGGATTTGGTAAGTAGAGGAGCACTGTAATGGATGGGTTCCACCAAGGCCAAGGTAATACCCAGTTTCTCCCACCTTGTAACATTTTATATCACAGAGGTGATTTTTTATTTTTGAAAAGCCATCATTAAGGCACCCAGAAGGAAGCAAGTGATGCCAAATCCTACTGAGTCTCAGCCCCCTGCTCTTTTTTACATACTCAGTGACATAAATATGTGGACCTGTAATTAAAATTACTACAGAGGCAAAGCAAACAGACTCTGAAGTCTATTAGAAACATCTAACCATGACAGAAAAATTACACTACAAAAGTATGATAAACAAAACACTTACTGTGAGTACCTTAAAAACTAATGACAAATGCAAGATTGTAAAGATCAACAATAAAAATTAAATGAAAAAAAATCCGAAAACAAATGTCTCCTAAATTAATGACAATATTTATAGAATAGATCTAAGCACAGACCTAATATTTAGCTTTATTTAAATATTGGCTCCCAAGAGAATTAAAAAAACAGCTGGTATTGTTGATCTAATAGCGCCATGTCAGCCCAAGCAGACAGCATAAGAACTGTGTGAGGTTCAATGTCAACAAGCTATAGACTTGGAAAGATTGAGTTTACTATTTTATGTTTAAATGTTGTGCCGTGATGAGAGCGGAATTAGATGAAATTCTAGAGCAAACATACAATTTAAACCCTAATTCACTTAGTCAGTTTAAGCAGAGGGAGAAATATATATCACCTCACTGGTTACAAACAGCTGAAATGTACATTACAACATCAACAGGGAGCATCAGCTGGTTTGGCTTCTGGAGCTCAGGAACTTAGTTCTTTGTAGTTCACTTTGGTTTTCAGGAGGGATCTGTAAGACTAACTAGTGATCTTCATTCAGTTCTTAATTAGTCATCTATTCAGGAGGTAGCTTGCTGTCTGATTTTTCAAAACCTTACAACATTAGGCTGTCTAGGTGCTTATTTGTGGATTATAATGTCTAAATTTTCACTATGTCTAACTTTTTCACCATTTTCACCAGCTTTTTTTTTCTCTTCTAAATAAATATCATTAAAAACAAAAAAGAAAACAAACCCAGAGGAGGACTTTGTCCTGATGTAGTTAGCCAAAATGGCAATCATCTCCAGTACAACAACATCGTGGTCTATGAAGTATACTGTTCAGTTACTGTTCTACACTACCTTTCTACATGGTCTACATTTATTCTGTGTTCCTCAGAAAATATCTAAGGTTTATTCAGCATGAAAAGACCTACATGAGAATCTAGAAGTACAGGTGGTGACATTGACTTGATTAATAATAGAAAAAAATCCAGTTCCTGACTGCTAAACAAAACAAAACGTGAACCCTAGTTAATGGAGTTTTCTTCCTTTGTGATCCTCCATTCAGGCTGGCATAGCTGTGGATGTTGGTTCTCTCTGGCAGTGATTCCTAGACCTTTCCTGATTTGTCTTTCAGATAAGGGACCAGTGAAACACTACTAGAAAACTGAAGTAAAAGCTTGTAGCTCCTCAGACTTAGCCCCAATTATAATTAACAGACACCTACAGAGAAACTGAAATTTGCAGTCTGATATCTAGAAGTTATTTTGGTAAATTCAGACAGAGCAAACTGGGGCATGGTGGGAAAATTAAATGCAGAACTATGTGCTACCTGTGCTTTTCTCCACTGCATTCATCCCTTCTTCCCACATGACTATGGCACTGGCCCACATGCTGTCAATAGTATCTTAGTCTAGTGTATTGTGGGGCTAACAATGAACTCTGAAGGGCAGAGGAATACTAGAGAAGACAAAAAAACTGATGCCATTATGTACGTAGAGTCTGTAGCCTGAGCAAGAGGACAGCATGAGAGAAATTTTCAGTGTCTCCATAATTTAGTCAGAACTAACGACCACTTTGCAATCACCTTAGACAGCTTCATAGCTTGCCAATATATGCTTGTATTTCTAAATTTACACACACACACATATTAGTACAAGGCTGCTGACAAACTAAAATCTGGTTTGTTGGTGCCAAAATTGATTCCAGATTGCACATATAGAATTATATAAACAACTTGCAAGTCCAGAGGTTGTGGAATGTGTAGGAGGGCAAGAGAGCAGCCAGCTCCCCCACCCAGCACAGCACACCCACGGGAATATTTGAGTGGCACTGTACCCAGGGAACAAATATTTAATTAGAGTGACAAATAGGATGAGTGGGTCTGAGCTGTCCCCCCTCCTTCCTATGCAAAGGGAACAAAACGAAACACTGGGAGGGAAACCTCCGCAACTCCCCAAATGCCTCTCGCCTGGAAGGATGTTTCATTCCCTCCAGCTTTTCCAGCTTGGCTCTTTTCCCTCTCATGTGGAGCAAATGTCAGAATAATCCTGACATGGAAATCTCTTAACCATGCTCTAAAGTCTGTCTGCACATGGGGAAAAAAAGAAAATATCCAATACATGCCTCTATGTGGGACTTCCCTAACTGACAAAAACCTGAAGATAAATATTTTTGCCTGGCAGGAGTGTCTTCCCACATAGAGGCCCAACAGTAAGCTACCAATGTGAAATACTGCGTGGTCTTGTAAACTACCTAATATGCCATTTTCCTTTTTATATTTATTCATACTGAGAGCTCATAATCTTTTACGAAGATACATATTTTTAAGAAATAACAGAAAAGTGCTTCTAAAGCTTCTAAAGCTCATTTTATAGGGAAACTTTCTTGTTGTTTTTTTTCTCTTGTTGCATATCTTTTTCCCCCCTGGAATGGTTTCTCAGTGATATATAGTGCTAGATGCTCTTTACCATCAGTTTCTTGGCATTAAATTGCACCCAGTTTAGTTTCGGACACATCCGGTTGAACAATAAAGCTTTTGGAAAAATTTGAGCCCTGACACACAGGAGCTATACATAATTTTTCTTTAATGTTCCTAAAGGCACCTTTTGTAATCAGGAGACCATTTAAAAGCACAAGACTTTTTTTTTTTTTTTTTTAAACTGTTCTACCTTCCTCCTTTTTTTGATCAGGTCAATGAGGAGCAGAAACTATGGAAAATCTCCAGGTTAAATTTCCTATAATATCCTTGCAAACCTGAACTCCGTATTTTTTTTGTCATTTGAGGATGGACATGGAGTCTAAAACAACTAGCTGTCTTATAAACCTGGGTTTCACCTTCATTCTTCAGCATAAATGTCAAGGATTTTGTTCTATTTCAGGAACAATAGCTGATTAATATAAGCTTGCAAATTATCTGAACTCTTACACAAAGTATTTTTTCAGGTCTGATAACAATTTCAGTATATCTATATTTAGAATCTGCCATATTTGCTATAATGTTTAAACAAAGGCAGAGAAGTTAATTAGAGAAGTCCTAATTCAGCACTAGCAGTTGACCTTTCAAGCACAGGGCAAGCCCCTGAACAGCCCAGCCAAAGCTGGGCAAAGATCTGAGATGAGAAGGGCAAGCACTGGGGTTCATGTTCATCTGGGGGGGAGCAGTGGCACCTGCAGTCACTCCTCATGCTCCCCATCCCAGATACATACCTAATGTAATGAAATTTGTTGCTCTTTTCTGGACAGCTGGGAAGAAGGACTCTGGATGACTCCATAACACACACCTAACTTGCAGCCTAGGGGCAAACATGGTCATACCAAGCCTCATTTCCTCAGCTGGAATCACAGAAGAGTTTGGGTGGGAAGGGACCTTAAAGATCACCAAGTTCCAATCCCCTGCCATGGGCAAGGACACCTATCACTATACCAGGTTGCTCCAAGCCCCATCCAACATGGCCTTGAACACTTCCCAGAGACAGGACTTCCACAACTTCCTGGAGTGACCTGTGCCAGTGTCTCACCACCCTTACAAGAAAGAATTTCTTCCTGATACCTAATCTAAATCTACCCTCTTCCAGTTTAAAGCCATTCCTCCTCTTCCTCTCACTACACATCCTTGTAAAAAGTCCCTCCCCAGCTTTCTGTAGCCCCTTCAGGTACTGGAAGGCTATTATAAGTTCCCCTTGGAGTCTTTTCTTCTCCAGGCTGAACAACCCCAGCTCTCTCAGCCTGTTTCCATAGAAGAGGTGCTCCAGCCATCTGAGCATCAAAAGGGCACAGCCAAAGCAATATCATGTATTCATACTGAGTAAATTTCTCATAAAATTGTATAAGCCCTTTCCTCATGCCTGATGATAGGGTCACCAAACAAGATTTTTTTTCAGGTCTTCCAATTTCTGGCTTTATGAGTGCCAGGCCAAAATAATATCTAGATAATACATTTTGTATTACATTGTACAGTGGCCAGTATGCCATATGCAGACTGAATTTTTTAATATCAGAACTATCCTCCTCCTCATTACATGCTGAACCACACAAAAGCTTACATTTCCTACATACGCTTCTAATGCATCATTTGCAAAAGGTAAGCTAACACGTTGCCAGTGAGCTGTAATTAAATCAATAGCTCCTTGCGGAGTTCTCATTAACTAGTACAGTAGGAACAGCTATAGCCTGAGGTACTCTTTCCCGCCTGGAGATTTATTTTGTTTTTCTGGACATCTGCTTCCTATTGTGCCTTTTAATACTAACACCTTGAATGTGAATGATTCCCCCAGGCTTTCTGGCTGGCCACCTTGCTGTTGGTTTTCTCTTTTAAAAAATAATGGTACAAAAAACCCTGACCTCAATGATTCAGTAGTCCTTCATAAAGCACTACTGTCCTCACTGAATCTTTCTGATTTATCATATTTACATAATTAATCCCTAATGAGGGAATTAGATATTTCCTTCTGATTTTTATCGTTACACATCATACAAGAAATACAAATTGTGATTAGCTTTTCCCCTTTGGTATAAGCCAAATTGTTTTCTGGTTTAAGGTTGTCCTCTGTGTATGTATATATAAAAGCAGGATGGCTCAGTAGTATAACCTGATTTCCAGAAATCTGGGTTCAGTTCCCTACCCCAACACGGACTTTGTATGATGCACTCTTAGCTAAGCCATGTAGTGTTTGCCTTTTCCTTACTTTTAGATCCCTGTTCCTTGGAAAGGGCTGGATAAGCTGGAATCTAGCACTGGTGACTCACCAAGAAGAAGACGGAGAGGGGGGTATTGCACAGAAACCAGCTTTTGCTGCTGACTGAAAATGAACAGATGAGCAAGAACATATCTCAGCAGCTTCTCCTTATACTGGTATTTTGGACCGCAGGGAGGTGCTCAAAATATTAAATCAATTTCTGTCAAAGCTTCACAGCCTATTTCATAAAATCACAGAATTGTCACTGTTAGAAAGGACCTCTGAGATCACAGAGTCCAACCATCAACACAAAAAAACCCAAACACAAACAACCGCAATCACTTCACCACGAAACACCCACATAAAAACCCTACAACCTCGGCCACTAGAACTTGCACTGGAGTGCCACATCTACACATTTCTTGAACACCTCCAAATATAGTGACTCAATCACTTTCCTGGGCAGGCTCTTCCAGTGCCTAATCACTCTTTCAGTATAGAAATTCTTCCTAATATCCAATCTGAGCCTTCCCTGCTGCAACTTCAGGAAATTTCCTCTGGTTTTGTTATTTACTTGGGAGTAGAGGTCAACACTCACTTCCCTACAACCTCCTTTCAGGTAGCTGTAGAGGGCAATGAGGTCTCCCCTCAGCCTTCTCTTCTCTAAACTACACATTCCCAGTTCCCTCATGCACTCCTTCTATGACTTGTTCTCTAGTCCCATCATAGGTTTGTAGCTCTCCTCTGGACATGCTCCAGCTCCTCAATGTCCTTCTTCTAGTGAGGAGACCAGAACTGAACACATCCACTTCAGCAATGGATAAGAAGATAAGTTTTGGATGAAGGTGGGTACATGTCAGGGCAAAGGTTGTAGCAATTGCACAGCAAGTTGAAGATCCTCTGCCTGATGCTGTTCAAAGTCATATCAGACCTCCACATACCTTCCCTAACACCAAGAAATTGGCTGTTGCCAGAATGGGAGGTTCTTCACCTTCCTATTGACTAGCTTTTCAAGAAAGACAGCTTTTCAGCAAGAGAAAAGAGAGAGTGAATGTGGCTTCATAGCACACCCAATAGTGATAGTCATGGATTGTAGTTCTTGCCATAAGAAGTGTTTACACTTTTACTGTTGAGAGTTTAATGGAAAGTACATTGACCTAGCCTAAGTACTTCTGCACCCAGGTTTGCTAGGAGGAAAAAAAAACCCAGGCAACTCTATGTTCTTTTCCTTTTGCAAGCATTTCTTGATTACTTGTTATTCAACCAAGCAAAATTTAAATCATCTCAGTCACCCTTCATACTTTGAGCTTTGATGGAGTTCAGACAGCACAGGTAGAGAACTCTCAGAAACTACACATGCATTTCATATCAATGACCTATCATTCCATCTACTTTCCATTTTTATCCTCTTCCTTGTGTCCCCAGCATAAGCACTGCTGGACTGAGGAAGGTATTTGCCCTCACTCTTGTGTTTCACACCTCGGAGTGTTCAGTATTTGCTGAGAGAGAAAGAGCAAATTAGAGAGGAGAACTAAGGTTTCTCATTAGCATTGGGAGCCCAAAATGCCTTGGCCTGTTAAGAAGTTGTTTAGGTTTTATAGATATGGTTTTCTCACACTACCTACTTAATTGCATTATAAAATAATTCCTCCTCTGTCATGGCTGGTTGAAAAGCAGGCAGTATCCAGATGTTATGCTCTCCTTATGTGAGCAAAGCAGAGAAGCACTTCACTTCCAGACAGTCACAAATTGCGTCTGTCTTTCCTTTGTTTTTATGAGGTCTAGTATATCAAACAGGATATGTTGGAGGCCCCAATTCAAGTACACAATTCACTTTATGCAAATGTTTATGAGCATTACTGAGTAGGAATGGCTTTGCCATATTAGGAGATAGGAAAAAGGAATAGTTTGAATAGTAAATGTCCAAATTCATGAAGATTCAGCCACAGATGTCTCAGCAAAACTCTTGAAAGGAAAACAAAACTCCAAATAGGAGCAACCTTGTTTATCAATAAAGTTCATGAACTCATTTGTCCCTTAAAGAGAGGCAAAAAGGAAAAAAAAACAAAGCTCAAAAAAGTATTCACAATGGGGAGGAAGAGGATAATGTTTTATTCTAAGATCGCAATGTTCAAACTATGGGCAGTTTAATCAGTTTAACTATGCTCATACAAAGATGTTTTTTCATATAAGGAAAGAGTCTCTCTGACAATTTCTCCTATAGTAGTTTGTTTCTTTTTCTGTTACAAATTCTTGGTAAACTTAAGAGGGCACGATCCTGAGTAGCTGCTCAGTGTTCAGCCCTACAAAATCACTCCAAGCTTACACAGTTTTCAAGGCTCCATTTCCCCTTCATCTCACTTCCTGCACCATCTTCCCCTTCCCTCTCCCAGAGGCACCAGCTTTGTGCACCACCTGCCAGCAATGCTGCAAGGAGCTGGATGGTGAGTTAAAGCCACCCTCTGCACAGACCCGTGAAAGCATCTCTCACTGTTCTGCAGGAGCTGGGTCAGCCCTACGTCTGGTGCACTTGTGCTGAGTTTGCAGTCTATTCTAACACAAGTGGAGCTGTTGCATATGATGTAGTTGGTGCTGACAGAAGAAAAAAATGTTGTAGCCTGGATGTAACACATCTAGCTCTAAAATGCATCAGCTATACTCACTTCACGGCAATCCTAAGGTTTTATGGAGTTGAGGGGTTTTGTGACACAGTAGTTGATCAAGAAAGGACTCTTCCTTGGTCAAACAGGGAAGGAAGACAGGCTAAAAAATAGAATTCAAAATACACCTCATGTTTTAAGAGTGACTTCTATTAGTCTCTCCCTCTGTAAAAGTAGCACATAAAGTGTAAAGATTATGAAACCTTTGCTCAGAACACTTGGGTTCTAGATGGCTTCTATTTATAAATCACAATAATAGAAATGTTGCTAATAGAAATGGCCAACAAGCTGAAAATTACAGCTGGAAGCTGCCAGGCTGGGAGTTCTGGTCCAAGTGGTTTGTGAGCTGTGACTTAACAGCTCTTCCTTTTTTCCCCCTTCCCAATTGCTTACTGCTTCCTCTGATCTGTTTAAGTTGGCAAGCTAAACATCAGCCATCATCTCTAGTAATTTAGCCCTCAACAGTTTCTACCTAACAGGCCTGTCTATAAATTTTCCATACTTTTGCAATTTCTTTTTGATGGTGCATTTCTATTTCCCTGAACCTCTTTATCTGACCAGGCATTTTAGATGCTTGCAAAATATCTTCTAAGAGACATTTGGTCTCTTAGATGCTGCCAACTCTTCTTTCTCTGAAGCTATTGCGTTTGGTTTGGTTTCCAGTGCACTTTTTGGAAACTTAGTTACAGAAACTTCAGAACTTTTCCCATTGTGTTTGGTATTCATGCCCGTAGGCCTGCAAAAAAAGCAATAAATGAAGACATATTCAGATGTTTCCAGACTAAAATTCTTGTACAATTTCCTTCAGGTCAGAGCAAAAATGTATTTGACATAGTTTTCTTCACTAATTGCTTGTATCAACAGCCTGGCTACACTGTATTTCCCAGCAGTCTAGTCTGCTTTATCGTTTCAGCTGGGAGAGTTATTCATAGACACTGAAACACAGTAAAAGCCATGACTATGGCTCATAATGCAGACTTTGTTCTTCAGGAGCCTAACAAACATTAATTATTCTGCATTGACCATACCACAGTGCAGAAATAAAAACATTTGTTCTAAGATTTTATCCCTAAGGTTTTCTGACTTTTTTGGCATCCACAAATCACAGTGACAACTCCAAAGCCCTTCAAAGTCTCTCAAGAAGACATGTCAAAAGAACTGTAAAAAGCGGGGCTTCAGAAAACATCTAATTCAATGTCTTTTCATTTCACTGCTTATTCTTCAACTGGCTATGACATTCTACAAGGATAAAAGTTGAAGAGCAGACCTCTTTACATCCTCAAGCTCTTTTCTAAAGACAGTGCTGTAGTGTAAGCAATTTGGTGATGTCGCACATGCTTTCCTTAAACTTTCTACCAGAAAATAAATTTAGAAGCTATAAATAGTACGTGTGCGTATAGAAATGAGCTTGCCCTATAGGCTTAGTTTTATGTATAATTCCAGTTGGGTTTTTTTATGTTTTGTGTACATTAGAAAGCAAGCTCTATACAGTGTATAGTTGAAATTCTAAGATCCAATGGAGTATAAGGAAATAGCACTAAATCATTTTTATTTGCTGAAATGTCAAAAGGGCTTTAGCTGACATAACATTGCAGAAGACTGGCTGTGATTCCTGCCAAGTTAAAAGGTACCATTTTAATGGAAGAACAGCAGAGATGAGAAAGTCTGTTGCAGTGCCTTCCTCACACTCCTTTCACTTCTCTCAGCTACTCAACATGACATTTTTGCTCAACCAGAAGTGGACAGAGAAAACTTGCAGAGTTGCAAGCCTTTAGTAGGTAATCAAGAAGCAGTGAGTACATACCAGCACACACGACTGGCAACTGACCTTAATAAAACTGCCTCTTCACAGGCTGGCCCCAGAACTTGGCAAGCTGTGCTTCCAGTCACTAATTAAAGAGCAGCTGAGCCAAACGGGTTTGCGCAAGTGCCATGGTCACACTTCTGTCTTCATGCTGGTTATGTGATCAGCATCAGAACTGCTCTTTAGAAATGCTTCTAGAAATGCTCTGGGAACCCAGTTTTTGTATTTTGGGTGACAGCTACTTCAGCTGCATATGCGATTAGGGGATGCATAAATGAGTAGGCAGCTGCTTAATTTTCTCCATGTCTGTGAAAACAAGGTTAACCAAGCATGTAATGGATGCTGAAGAAAAATGACAGTCACTGTTTGTGTATTTCTGTCAGGATGAAAGATAACATTTCACAACTGCCAGGACACATCTCTTTTTGAAAACCAGTCTTTGGTTACTTTCCTGCTGCTACAAGCAACCTCAGTTAGGCAAAGTCAACATACTGTACAAGAAAAGATCATCTAAGATTTTTTTACTTCCATGGATTAAAGCATAACACATTTACTTTAATGAAGCAGTGGTTATCCATTCCAGTCTGACACCTTTTACATTAAAGCATATTGCAAATAAATACTGCTTTTGGTAATACAATTGAAAAGCTGAATTTAAATGTGTTATGCTTCAATCCATGGAAGATTTAGAGGATGTGTAATGCACCACCCAAACCTGGAAGAAATATAAGGAAATAATAGTCAGATATCAATAGTATTTTAAAAAAAGGGAAGCACATAAGTCCTTATTTTTGCAAGACTTATAGGGAAGAGAGTTTCCTGATAGTCCTTATAGTCCCTTCAGAGGTGAAAATTCAAATGTAACTTGTAAGACTCAGGCAATTCTAATTAAAAAAAAATAGGATAATGATCACAAGGCAAGAACAAATACCCCTTCTTTCACCTATTCATCCTTGCCATTCACACTGTTAATTCTTACAGCACTGGAGATGTATAACTCTGACAATAGGAAGTAATGGGGGAGAGTATAAGGATATGATAGATGAAAACACAAAACAGCTCAAGGTTTTGTATTCCTTGCAGTACATTTTGTGAGCCTGTGAAACTCATGGATAAATTAGAATTTTTACTGTGCCCACCACCTGAACCTCATACTTTTCAATAGCTGGATTTTCTAAAAACTTTCCAGTGAAAGCTTCTGTTTCAGTCTTTATTCTAGAGAGCATAACCTCAAAATCAGAGTGCTCTACATGAGTACTTTACGCAGCACAGACTGTGAGAAGTGCCTAGAAAGACTTCCTGACAGAAACTTCAGTTACTCTGAAGAACAGACATCCACAAGGAAATGGTACAAGCTGACCTAAACCACTGCCAGTAAAGCTGCATGGCAAATGAGATAGCTCTGCTTTTTGGATATGTAATTTATTTTCCTGAAGCCATATTTTGGATGTTCTTTAGAGAACTCAAAATATGATCTACAGGCTCTTGTTCTCCGTGCCTCGTTTGTGAAGTCCCATACCACAAAACCCTAAGAACAGGCTTCAGAAATAGAAAAACATACATCTGTCAAACACCTCCTCCTGTGCAGATGGTACCCTGGTAACTAGGAACACCACTGTGTGGGCCTTTAGAACTATAATCGAGATTGCAAAGAAGATCATGGAGAGATCCAGACTGTGTGGCTAGGAATCAGATCAGGAAACAATAGATTCCTAGAACTGAAAGCAATGGCTTGTTGGATCTGAAACCCGTAATAAGCCCAGCACAACTATTGCAGCAGACACCAATTTGGAGCAATCTATTTATCTTAAATAAAGTCCTCGTGTGAGAGGGGGCAATGCATATGTTTTGGTTATTTTTCAAAGGCAGCTGTTCTTAGACAGAGGCTCATTGGAGTGTCCCAGGAAGTGTTATCGCACAAAAACATTTTGTAGGTGAAAAGGTCAAAAGTGAGTGCCCTTTAACTGACAGAAGGTCAGTTTATCAAGTGACCTTGCAATTTGTCATGCAGTCATCATTATCACAATACATCTGTTACAAACACTGACATACTGTGTATAACATGTATACATGCTCATGAAGTCTATAAAGATGAAGTGAACCTATGCAGGGTAAAAATTAGAAGAGCCAAAGCACAGCTAGAGCTCAAACTAGCTACAGCTGTTAGATAATAAAAAAATGTTTCTATAAGTTCAATAACAGCAAAAGGAGGATTAGGGAAAATCTCCATCCTTTACTGGATGCAAAGGGAATCTTGGTAACAAGGGATGAGGAAAAGGCTGAGGTGCTCAACACCTACTTTGCCTCAGTCTTTAGCAGTGGAACTACCTGCTCCATGGATATACAGCCACATGAGCTGGAAGACAGGGAAGAGATGCAGAATGAGCTCATCACAATTAAAGAGGAAATGGTCAGAAACCTACTACACTAATTAGAGACACAAATCTATGGGACCAGATGGGTTACGTCCAAAGGTGCTGAAAGAGTTGGCAGACGTGATCACCAAACCACTTTCCATTATTTACCAGAAGTCCTGGCTAACTGGGGAGGTCCCAATGGCCTGGAGGGTAGCAAATGTAACATCCATCTATAAGAAAGGCAGAAACGAGGATCCGGGAAACTATAGACCTGTCAGCCTGACCTCAGTACCAGGCAAGGTCATGGAGCAGATCATCTTGAGTGATATTAGAAGACATATAGAGGATAACCAGGGGATCAGGCCCAGTCAGCATGGGCTTATGAAAGGCAGGTCCTGCCTGATGAACCTGATCTCCTTTTATAACCTGATGACCTGACTATTGGATGAGGGAAAGGCTGTGGATATTGTCTGTCTGGACCTCCAAAAAGCATTTGACACGGTTCCCCACAGAACTTTCATTAAAAAATTGGCTGCTCATGGCCTGGATGAACATACGTTCTGTTGGATCAAGCACTGGCTGGACAGTTGGGCCCAAAGAGTGGTGGTCAATGGAGTCAAATCCAGCTGGGGCCAGTCACAAGTGGTGTTCCTCATGGCTCAGTGTTGGGACCGTTTCTGTTTAACATCTTTATTGATGATCTTGATAAGGATATAGAGTGTATTATCAGTAAGTTTGCAGATGACACCAAGCTAGGTGGGAGTGTTGATCTGTATGAGGATAGGGAGGCTCTACAGAGAGACTTGGATAGATTGGATCGTTGGGCTAATGTTAATGGTCTGGGCTTCAACAAGGCCAAGTGCCAGGTCCTGCACTTGGGCCACAACAACCCCAGGCAGTGCTCCAGGCTTGGGGAAGCGTGGCTGGAAAGTGTCTGACAGAAAAGGACCTCAGGGGTCAATTTTCTCTGTAAAACATCTCGGAGGCATTGGTAATGCCAGCTTAGCCCATTAAACTACCAAGAGTTTGAACCTGGAAAGGAAAACAGATGCTCCTCTTTCAGCTCTTGGTCATTTTGCTTACTTGGCTGATCATGCTTTTCTTTTGCAGAGCAATTGGACAATAATGGTAAGAAATGACCAGCTGCCATTGAGTGTCTGCTGACTGCATAAAACCCCCTAAACCCAGAGAAATGTTGGAGGCCATTTTTCTCATTTCATTTGATTACAGGGTGAACTTTAAAATTTCATCTACAAAGAGAAAAGTCATTGCTACCAAGACAATCATAGAGGAGAGACAATGTTCACTTCAGAAATTTGAAGCAAACAACACTCTCCAAGAGGACTCTTTGGCCTTTTAGAAAAAATGTAATTTGTGGATTGATGATAACTAGGCACAGTACTGACATTAGCTCCCAGACACTGCTAGACAATAGGAAAGTACAGGAAATCCATAAGTCAAATCATTCTCCTCGGGGAATATACTTTGTCTGACCTGGAAACCACACACTCAGCCCTGTCCAAAAGAGAAAGATTAGTCACTGAGGTAGGTGGGCTCTCAGTATTACCTTCCATGAGGCTGATGACAGCCTGTTAAGGATGGGTCCTTATGAAAAGGGAGTTGGCTGGAAAACAAAATATTATAGGGAAAACATTACCATTTGAGCTCCTTTTTATGTCCTGTCTAAAAGCAAAGACCACATACTTGGGCAGGATGCAGAATTAGTATCAGTGGAGGCTGGAGTCCCTTCTTTTGCCATTAGTACGTGACTGCAAATTTTATGATGTTGGTAGTACTCTGTATCTTGCAACGGTCTCATCAAATTCTCATCAACATTAAAGCTGAACAAAGAGGAAAGAATAACTGCCCATGAAATTCCTGTGAACTCCTGAGTGCTATGTCTTTGTAGAGAGTAGTCGCTTCTAGGTTTCCCATTAATAGGGAAGAAAATCTGCCAATACATTAACTAGCTTACCACAGTCCCCAGAATTTTCCATTTTGACTGTATTTCAATAATATGGTTTTGGGTTAATAAAAACAAAGAATTCTTCTCTGCATTTCTATTTGTCTCTGTATGCTGGGTTCACATCAACAGCCTCAGAAACTTCCAGCATCACTGCTTCAAATTCATTGTATAAGGAATGTAACCACCTTCAAACTATTTTTAAGACCTTTTTTCATGATGTAGGGCTTCTCTGCTCTCTGCTGGATGAAGACATTTTGTATAAGGAGTCATGTGCATCAAGACACAGGCTGATGATTAACATTGCCTACCTCTGGATACACCTCTGGCGTGGGTCACAGGTTAGGGACCTCAGAGTGAGCACTGCCACAGAAGACAGCACTGCACACTTTAAAATGGCAACTTGGGTTTCTCCTTTGAGATGTTCATAGGCTTTTATAGCAGTTTTCTGCCACCATTTCTCCTTTACTGAGGCTTTCCTGTTTCTCATTGCTAGCTTTCACACTTTCTCCTATGTTTTGGCCCACAAGCTCTTAAAAAGGGACTGAATAACTTTTCCCACATGACAAATTGGCAGCACTGGATCGTTATTATTCTTTCAGTTAAACAAACAGTTTGGGTAGGGAGCAGGTCTAGGTTAACTGAGGTAACAAGAAGAACAGAGCTGTTGCTGAGACCAAACACTTGGTGGGTGGCATTTCCTTGATTCCCTACTGCTGCTCTGAATTGTACAGAATTGGCAATCCAAGTGTTTTGCAATCAGGAATCAGAACCAAAAATCTGTACATTTTTGGCACCGCGGTCACAAACTGGAGTTTGGGGTTTTTTTCTGGCTTTCCTCCTTAGATTGGACTGCTAGCAATTTATTGTTGCATTTTGTTTTTCTTTTTTAAGTAGATCTGCTTTTCTCACAAACATTTGACTCACTAAGTCACAACTTGAAGAGAACCACACCATCCAAAAGATGTGCCGTGCCACCAAAAGGTTCAACCTGCTCCAAAGAGGACTTTCCACTTGTAGCTTTGATGGATCTCCGTGGAAAGATGTGGAAAGATGAGCCATTGTCTCCTTTTAAAGACCGCTCTGGTCTCAGCATCTGCTTTTTTTGGGAAATCTCATAGGCATTATCCCCATCACTGCTTTGCACAGGAAAGAGCTAATAAAAGTTGCAGCTTTCATTTTAAGCAAATCTTAGTGTGTGGTACGAGACTTGCTGCAACGCCTGGACCAGACAGCAAAGTTTCATATAAATCAGGCTTTTTCAAGAGACAGGTAAGTCCCTTGGCAACTGCAAGGATGAATGGCTGAATTTCATTGTGCAGAAGCCCACACCACACTTTTAAAGTAAACCAATCTAGATCCCCACAGGGTCTCTCAACTTGTTTACTTTTAGACTGCTGGAAATTTGGGGTAGTTGTTTAATTGGCTTGTTACTGTCTTGGCAGCTCCTCCAGTACCTTTGCTCACTACATCCTCGCAAAAAGGAAAACAAGGAAAAAAAATAATTCAATCCCATAAAGATAACATGATGAATATTGCATCAGCAGTTTTCAAAAAGGATTTTGTTGTTATCAAAACTGGCAGACATTAAACAGACAGAGTCTCAGAATAATTGATATGGGCGAGAGGGTAAGCATTTAGTCTCCCAGTAGGCCAGCCACCTGTGCAAACAGCACTTCCAACTTCTATTTCAGTTGCTGGCTCCTGAACAGTCAATTATTTAGGGCTTTCCAGAGATTTCAGTGGTGGAGAAACAAAATATCCAGGCCTGTTTTTGAAAGGTAGCTTTATCAGCATAGCTCAGTTGTGCAATTACAGCCTTTGTCTTTATTCCTGTTTAGGTGACAGGACATTTTCAGTGAGATGGCTCTCTCCTTTGTTTAACTTTTGGGGAGAAGCAATAGTACCATTCATAATGTTCCCATATTTATCATGCCCACACAATCCCTTCTACCTGCAAACTCTCTGCATATGCTGCAGAAGAACAGGATGGTTCCAAGAGCCACAGATCATTTTGTCCCTCCCTTTCCTCTCAAGACAAAAACCACAATTCCTAATGGGTAATTTCAGCAATGACTAAATAGTGAACAGTGAAAATTAACTACTTGGAAAGACCTCTTCCTGCAGCTTCAGCTTTCCTGAATCATCATTCAACAATAAAGAATGCATGATGAAATGGAGAAGTCATGAATTCAGAATAAAAAAATGGACATGGTTATCTCACTCAACTGAATTAGACATTGGTGTACATAAGAATATCTGTGTGGTTTAGGTAAGGCTAATAATAACAACAATAAAACAACAACTAAAAAGAGCTTACATTTTGGGGAGAAACAGAACCACTAACTGATAAATAATGCATATTCCTGGTTTACGAATTTGTAAGTGCCTGTTTTAAGGATTCTTGTACACATGGCTAAGGAGGACAATTTATTTCAGAAACCTTTTGTAATCTAAATCATCCCTTGTTCTGCACTCTTATGGAGACTTTGGAAGAAACTGTGCTACTTTTTAAAATGAAATTAAGAATTTGAAACCAAAGATAAAACAATTCCTGTGGGAAAATACATTCCTAAACTGATGTCTAAAATGCTTCTCTTTGATCTTCTCATTAGCACCCAGGAACAATGCTTAACTGTCAGTGCTGACAGCTCAGTTTTCAGTAGTGGTCAGGATATTCAATATCAAATCATCCGATATGGTCACGCAGGCAAATATTTTCCCTTTGTGTTTTTCTCCTTCAAGGATTGCTTACTTGTAATTAATTCTACCTGCACTTTACATTTGGCATCTCTCAGAAAGAATCGTTCAAATTTCTTCAAGTTGTTTAAACACTGACCACTGCTTTTGTTCTTCTTGATTTCTTTGCCCAGAAAGATACATGTCCAGCCTCTTTATGTCCTAACAGTTAAGGTTATCTTAATTTTTTTTTTTTTTTTTACTGCAATCCCAAAGCCACCTTAATGAGTAATTCAGGGTCATTCTGACCAGCCAGTGTGCTGTTACGCTGCTGGTGTCATTTGACTCTTAGTCATTGCTGAGTTGGGTTGAAGGTTTATTTGGGTCTGGGGACTGGGGTCTATTGGCACAGCTGGGAAGCACTGGTATTACACACAAGCAGCTGCTGACCTGTGCCTGTCCCTGTCCTTACAGAACAGTTCTCCCTCTCTTTCTCTCCCCAGAAAGACCTGGCTCCTCTCCCCACATCGCTCAGCAAAAGGAAATCACTTTTAAAACATATTTTCTGGTAATCCCAGAGACAGTACAAAACACATACCTCAGACCAGCTTGTGGCATGGTTTTCTCATGGGAGAAATGAAGTCCTGCAGTTTCAGTCAGGGAGGCAGTAGATGTCATGCAAGCAGCCAAACCTGTGCACCACCTCCAAATGGCCAAAACTGGTGTAGGGCTCTGTGCCTTGCCTTGGGTGCAACATCTCCCCAAAACACCCCCCTTCATATCAGCAGCTACTTCAGATACTAATGTCAAAACTAAGCTAAATATGCAAGTAAAGAGAACAGAAGGTTAAACAGTATTTCTAGTTTTAAAGCTGAACAGTCTTTATGACCTGAAGAAAGACTACAATCAGAAAATTACTGGCAAGTCACTTTCGTGCCAGGATCTTCATGCTTACCCAGAAACACATTCAAGAGCTTTATATAGCTGTAGTGACTCAAGGGATAACACTTCCAATATACTCTTCAGCAGATTATTCACAGTTCATTTAACAAAACAGATTTATTTTTTTCCTTCTGTTAGCATATATATTCTGTTGTTCAGCTTCATCCTACTATTCTCAGCAATACTTCCTTTGAATGGCTCTATACCATGTTCTGGCATACAGCATTAGACTTAAAACATGCCCTGTTATCACCAGTGAAAGAGAGCACACTGCATTATGCAAGCAAGACTTAAACACCTTTGGGTTACCTAAAATTTACTCATCGTTTAATTTGAAATCTTTTTTTTCCTTGAACCACCAAATCCCAACCAGTCTAGGGATGTTTCTGCACACACAGTACTCTGGATGCATTTCCCAATCTCAAGATGTCCTACCAAAAGTTCTGCTGTGACACATGCAAATATATTATCTCCTTGCTTGTGGAGACCTTGCAACCTCCTCGTTCTCCTTTATGCTCCATATATTAAAACAACATACAAATTAAAAAAAAAAGGCGTGCAAGTCTCTAACTTCCCAAGCAGTTCCCTCTCAACAGAGGCCTCAAAAGATCTTCTGTGATTTCCATCATGTTTGCCCTTTTGGGGGCTGTCAAGCCCAACTGAAGTGATGTTGATCATACAGCTATGACTGCAGACAAAATAGTATGAAACAGCATGAGGGAGTTAAACTGACTGTCTGCTTAAATTCAGTACAGTTGTTTCCAATAAGCAAGGAAAGCTTCAGTCGAAAAAAAAAAAAAAAGGTCTATTTTCTGCTAATAGAGTAAACTAAGATAAAACCATTCCAGCAAAAGTAACCCTTTTCCATGAAAGTAAAGGGAGGCCAAAGTGCATCAGTTTTGTTTGCTTCATGTGTCTTTTTTTGTGGGATCCATCAGGCACATACTACACTACAGCATTCATTGATCACAATGCTAACATTTGGCATCCATCCTGCATCAGCTGAACTTGTAATCATGAAAGAGATTTACACTGTCCAATCTGCTTTGTTTTGACTGGTCAAAATCAATCTTAATCCAGGGTGCTGGTTTCTACCAGATGTCACTCTTCCCTAAAGTACATGGTTCAAGAGCAAGTATATTAGGCAAAAATCTCAGTAAGACACAGACTACATATGCTGCTTTACAAAAACAGCAGCAATGAGATTCAGCTTCATTGCAATTCTTCATCCCATCACTGATATTCTCTTTCACAAAATGTCAGATATTTTGACAACTTTATTGCAAACGTTTCTATCATGCTTTGGTTTTCTCTGATGGATAAACAAGTACTCCCCTATTCACTCCCAGTATTTTTTTTTAAGTGCCTTTCAACGTGTTTATGTATATTGTAAACTAAACATAGCCTGGCTCATTTTAAACTCTATTATGAAAATATCATGGGTTCATTTCAGGGGCTATCAAATGGGAAGTACAGTTCTGTAACAGATTTAAATCTTACACTCTTCCTTTTTTATTTATTTTTAAAACTTTTAAATTTCTAGTCTTTGTGTCCCTCTCATGACTTTAGAAGACATGGTATACCCACATCTTTTTCTTACTCAAAAACACTTTCATAACGATCAAAAATTAGGGCCTGCATCATACAAACCATTTTCCCTTCTACCACCAAAACAATTAAATAATAATAAGAAGAAAGCATTTGCTTTACATTATTTTCCAAAAACGTTGTCAGTGAACAACTAATCATTTTTAGCCTGATAAAACACCTTTGTATCTGTCTTGTCAACAACAAAACTGGAATTCATCTCAGTGATTCATACAGTTTTTCCAGTTACTGCAGAATAAAATGGTTAAAAGCATAGGAAAGCAGATGCATATTTGGAAGGATTACTTTCTAGATGTACCACAGTGTTTCATTACACACAGTCACAGAGATTATATTCCATATAACGCTGGCAGACAAAATAAGTTTTGCATTTGTTGTACTAGACAAGACCCTTAATCTCAGATGTACACAACTTCTAGCTCTTTTTTCAAAAAACAGAACGGGAGACCTTGAAAGACCTTGTATGATATTCATGCTCTCTAGCTTTTAATCTCTCATGTGAACCCTTACTAGGAACCAGTGTTCCCTAGTCAATTAAAAAGTCCTCCTCAGAGGATTCCAAGTCCATAAGCAGAAGTTATTGTCTCTCCAATAACTATACAGAAAGACTAGGCATTTAAATTAGACTCTGAGAATTTGACTTCATGGAAACCCTTAGCTTCCAGCTAAATATCACAAAAGAAACAGCCATTTTTTCCTCCCTGTTAGTTGCAAAATTTTTAATTTATTTTCTTCCACTTGTGAGGCAGGACTCATTCCTTCAACTTTACACACAAGCTTACAGAGAAAAAGGTAGTAGAAGCATCACTCAGTCATGATTTTTCATGAAAGATATTTTAATTGGATTTAGTTGTCATAGTATATTCTCTGTGTCCCCATTCTGAGATGGTGGGTTTAGCCCCTCCCCCCAGATAGCAAGAGTTAATAAAATCAGCAATCCTTTTCTGCATCTGTATCTGCCATCTGGGGCACTGCTAGGGTCAGTAATTCTCTACACTGGTGGGAGCACAGATGGATTTAGGGAATTAGGGCTCCACACAGATTATGCCATAGATTCTCTCAGAATAAGAGATCTTGGTTTTGAACAAATTAAGTACTTCCCTTCACTGCTTGGCTGTAAGGACCCTTTTCCAATATCCAATCACATATGCATGTAATCCCTTCATTCTTGCAGCCTCAGTAGCTATCACTTTGAGAGAAATGGAAGTGAACCTCTTCTTAGAGGTGGTCAACGGGCAGCTTTGTCCAGCTGACCAGGGCACTGGGCTAGGGTTGAGGACTCTTGTATAGTCTCTGGCTTAACATACGACTCACTTAAGGACCACAGACACAATATTTGACTGTTATATTTTTTCCCATTTCCTGTTTTTTGGGGGTTTTTCCTCATTATGTGCCATTCTGTGACTCCTTCCCTATGTGTCTGGGATGTGCCTGAGCCTGGGAAGCAGTTTTGGAGTGAAATAACTAAGGCAGAAAATTAATCCTTTGCCAAATGGTCACCTGACAACTGTCAGTCACCAGTTCTGCTTTGGCACCAAGCTACTTTCAATGGGCTTTCCCTGCATATCTCTTCACTTTTAAGCTATTGCATCCAACAAATTTCACTGGATGCATTGTGTTTTTAAGGAGCTAATTTCAACTGATGTGTGACATTTGCCTGGTTTCCCAAAAATACATACTTTTCCTGGTGATTTAGAGTTGCTGGTAAGTTCTAATTCCATTTCTAACAGTGCCGAAGAAACAAACATTAAAAAAAAAAAAAGAAAAAAAGAAAAAAAGAAAAAAAGAAGAAAAACAGCCTTTTTTTTTTCCCCTCTGAATTGTTACTTATAATGTCAATGGAACAGAAAGCCCATCAGACCAGAAACAACCTCATACTCTTCACATAGGTTTCAATTTTAATAGTCAAAGTGTATTAAAATCATTAGAAAGCCCAGTAAACTAGACATGCTTACAGTAAGCCAAAAAAGGTTACAGTCCAGAAAGTTTCTCTCATTTGAGCTACATTCATCATCAGTTTTGAGACAAACATGCATTTAGACACTTTGGCTGCAGAAGTGTTTTCCAGCATCTATTATTTTCTGTCATCTAACAGCACTGAATATTCCAAGTGTTGAATCTAATGCTGCAAGTAGCAACACTAGTCCTGATTTCCCTCTGGGCTCCAGCCACGCTGCTGAGCCTGGGCAGGAATTCACATCAGTGGTGGGACCCTGGGATTGGAGCTGATGACACAGTGGTGATCCTAGATGATGCTCTGCACCCTTCCTTTTTCAAATTACCAAGGCCTCCTGCCCCAGCTGGCTCCTCACTTGCCCAGAGATCCTCCTGAGCCCTCTCTGTTGCTTTTCAGACCCTCCATCAGTCAATGAATCACCCCCAGACCAAGTCAGGACACCACCAAGGCTGCCTCCTGCCAGGCAAGCACCTCTGGGCAAATCACAGCAACAAAGGGTGAAACACTTGGTATAAAATGTATTTTCATTTTCAGTAGGCAACAACAAGGAAAGAAAGCCAGCAGAGAGGTGATATGTGATGTTTTGGCCATGATCCCTATGGATATTCAGATCTTGGTGCATATTACCACACTGACCCAATTGCAGCTGATTAAGTTAAAAGCTACAAAATATTTAACTCTTCTGTTTAATCCATTCCTAGAAATCTTATTCAACATTCTGGGAAGCAGATTTTTTTTCCCCCATACTTTACATTCCATTACCTAAGGAAAAAATAAAAAAAAATATCAAATTCCTCTCATTCTTTCTAGTGCAGAGGGCTACAGAAAGTAAACTCATCATGGGTTTTTAAAGGAAAACTGAAAAATACTTGTACGGCAGAACTTCAGACTTTGACCTAAGAAGCTGATAAACTAAATCTGTTCTGCAATGTTTGAAACAGTTATAAACCTTTGTACACTTTTAGGTCTTTCACTGAGGGCTATGTAAGGCAGAAAATTAAATTATCCTGATAGTCATCCCCCTTAAAAAGTGGAGAGGCATGCCTACACAGTCAGCTGCACCGCTGCTCAGCATTCACAAGGAGGGCTGCCTAAGAAGGTGGTAAACTAGGAGTCTAAAGGACAACTCCTCTCTATACTTGTAGAAAAGATGTGCTTTTTGCACATCCAATTTTCCTACCTTTGATTCAGTTTTGAGTCATTAACAGGCAAAAGGAATTTCATCCAAAGAAGGTGCATTAATATACATATACAGATATAGTCTTCTTCTCTTCCCTCCTGTTAATCACAGGCTCCTAATTGGGAGACTTCCCTTTTTCACTCAGGTGCTTCACCCATAGCCTTTGTGTGGAAACCTGGGTCCTTAATGTACCTCAAATATCATTCGTAGTGAGATGTCTCCATCAGAAGATAACAAAACTGATTAAATGAAGATACTAATTTCTTTTAAAGGCTTGTCAGAACCTAATTGTTCATGTATGTTATTCAGAAATTCTATACAAGGAGATGAACTGTGTTCTAAAGCTGGTAAAACTTGCAACTGAAAAAAAATTAGTGGTGTAGCAAAAGAAGAGTACAGATTACCACTTGGAACAGTTTAGCTCACTGGGTTTTATGATCATACATATTAAAAACACAACCTATTGAATCAACTCAATGCAATGTAATACACTTGGGAAATGGGGAGACAGATTGTACTTATGGAATGGTGAACTGTCTTGAGAAGCTGTGACTCAGAAGAGGATTTACAGGTCATTGTAGATGATTACCTCCACATGAGCTCCTGGTACAAAGCTGCAGCAAATGTGGCTCCTTTTTCTTAAATATATTTTTAAAAGGAATATTGATGAGAGTGTCAGTGATAGGGCATCTTACAAAACCATGTGCTCAGCTTCGGTGTTGCACATCAGGAAGATGTAGCCAGGACCAGTGAGAACTGAGAGATTTCAGAATTGGAGCAAAGTGTTTTTGAGGTGAGGCCAAAGGAGCTGAGCTTACTCTAAGCAATGAAAGGAAGGCAAGAAATGCCTCGACAACATAATATGCATGGACTAGAGGTTTGGTGGTGAAGGCTGTGAAGACTTCTCTACTTAAGCCCCATAGTGGCAGGGAGCTAAAGTTAGACTAGTGCAATCTTGAAATAGACACCTTCAAAGCTGCAAAGGTTAAACATTAGAATCACTTACTGAGGAGATGGGTGAGCTTTAACATAAGATCAGTAACTTGCTAAACTATGCTTTGATCAGTTTTCAGGAGAATTTCTTCTGCCTGTGTATGTGTTAAGACTGGGACAAGACCCCTTCATTTATCACCTTCATTTGCTTTCCCTCTGAAAAATATCTTTGCTTTCAATGTGCTATCACATTTAACAGCTACACATTTGTGCAACAGCTGTAATTGCATCCTGCCCCTGAAAGCTCTCTACTGAGGTCGAGCAGAATTATTTTTGCTTGAGGAACGTCTGCTTTGTTCTTCCTTCTCCAGCACCAGCGACAGACTGCAGTAGGGCTCTGTGCCAGCACAGAGAAACCCTCTTGGCTTGCTGAATGTTTAGTACATCATTCTCAGGGCTCTACCTATTTGGGGACAGAAGACATTTTTCCACCAGCCAGAGGTGAGGGGACATTTCTGGCTTTCAGCTTTCTTTACTAAACGAGGATGGAAGGAAACCCTCCATGGGTTGTATCTGACTACCCAGTCATCCTCCCAGTGGGCTCTTTGCCTGTGGAGTCATTTTTTATGCTTTTGAGCACTAATATACAGACTAACTGAAGTCTTTGGTCTTGAACACTGAATACTTGACAGATACATAATGGTGTGTTTTACAAGTCTGAGCTAGCTGATCTTGTGATCTCTTGGCCTAAGGAACAAATATTTAGGTATGAAAACCATTGACTTCCCAACACACACCTCTTCTAGTGACCTATGTGCTGTGAGCAGAAATACCCCTGGCACTTATTCTTTATGAGCCTTCAGGCAATTTGAAAACATCACCTACACAATTTTCCGATCTTTACAAAGAGTTTGAACCCAAGAAAGAAGCATGGGGATCATTACTGAAAAATAAATCAGGCAGTGCTTTATGTAGCTGCAAGGCATACAGTGCCTCTGTTCTTCAGTTGTACGGTAATTGCTGACTACTCAGGCTCATGGAAAATGTCATATGTTTAAAGCAAAATTGCATGAACATCCCATATTCTTTAACTCACAGAGCTGATTAGATGGCCCCACTATTAACTTCACATTTTACTAAATGCAGTCATCAAACTACAGGCAGCAGATGACAGGAGAAGCAGAGCTGCTCAGGCTTTTGCAGGAATCAGAACAGATCCTGTGATCAAACAGGTCAAGCCAGCTCTACATTTTACAACTGCAACAAGTACAGTGCATTTACTGGAATAAAATACAAGAAGAAGGCTATACTGACATAAACAAATAAGACCTAAGTAAATACCTGGGGAAAGACCTTTTTTATAATTTCTGCTAATTAAAAAAACAAAACTTTTGCCTTCTTCTTTCTTTTTTTTTTTTAAAAAAAAAAACACACACAAAAGAACATACACAGAAAAAAGCCACAAAAAAACCAAAAAACCCCACATAAAAAACCCCACCAAACATACATGTAGGGCTTTTGTTTGCACTACAGCAATGCAGGTATTTTTGCATTATCCTCTGTGCCAGTTGCAACCCCAATTGAGAAGCAATGCAGGTTTAAAACGATTTTTAACTGTGTAAGGTTGGCACACGAGCATATTCATATGGAATCAGTTTCAAACACTGAAATAGTATGCTTTTTATACTGATTGGAGTATAACAGGTTTTGATTTTAAGGGATTTAGGTGCAGCAAGTACATTAATCAACTTGACCATTCAATTGTGCTCTTCACAACGAACACTGAGAATGTATTCTATGTGAAAAATAAGAGAAAATTACTTTTAAAGTGGGCAGTGTATCTAGTACAGATCTCAGGAAATAAAGTCTGTTTCCTCAGTCCAAAGGTTTAAAGAATTTCCTTTTCTCTTTGGGAATTTTTAAATCCTTTTTCCTTTCCCCCCCCCCCCAAATTAGCATTTGATAATTCAAGATGAAATTTTTTTTCCTTTTTTCCCCCCCCTAAATTAGCATTTGATAATTCAAGATGAAAACGTATAATGTAATCTTTTTTTTACAATGATGCCCATGAAATTGCAAGACTTACTTCTACCTAGTCAGTGGCCTCAAACATCTGTGAGTCCTGTGAGCAATTTCAGCTACAAACTCCAGAGTGTAAATATCAACCCTTTCAGTCAGAGCAAAGGGAACACAGAAATTATATTTCAGGACTCTATGAATTTCACTACTACCTGAGAAAGCAAAGAGAAACAGCTACTGATTTTAAATTTACATGCCTACTGGTAGGCAGACTTTAATCACCAATAATTACAGGAATTACAAAATGCCGAGTCACAAATTGGCTACCTATTCTACACCCACAAACATTGCTTGTGTCTTACAAACATTTAATTTTTGACATAAATGTAGAGATAGACCAGACTTTAGAAGGTGGACTGATGGTTTTCTCAGTTTTTCACCTAGCTGACATGGGTGACATTTCAAGATTATACAGATGACCTGTTCAGTGAATTAAAGGAAGCTTATTTCAGGTTAGATTTCTAGTATTGCATGAAATTCTTGTGTCAAGAAACTTTATTTATCTGACATGGCTCAAGCCCATAGAGAAAGGTCAAGTAACTTGCCCTAAGTGACAAAAGTGACTGAGTGGCTTCTAGACCTCTGCTCCCAGCTACTAGACCTCCCACGTTCCCCAAACACGTCACACCGAAACTCAATACCCATGTCATTAGGAAAGTGTTACTGCCTCAAGTCACATCTTGCCGAAACCGTGTGCTAAGGTTTGGGGTGGGGGAAGTAAGTATCTAAAGGTGTAGAAAAGCACAATTTTTGTCGTCTTCAATGAGCCTGCAAATGCCTGTTTCCCTCCTCCTCTGCCCCTACCCATTTGGCTCAATAGCAATCAGTCCATCTCCTGATGCTGGCAGCCCGACTCTGCGTCAGCACCTTTCCAAATCAAGCAGATTGCAAAACACACTTCTGCTGCAGGGCTTATTTCTTTTTCAGCCGTAACCTCCTGACTCATTTAATAGACTAAGTATCTGGGATGGAGACCAAAACTTTGTAGCTGGATTCTGTTTTCTGTCCCCTAGGGCAATTAAGTCCTTCCAGCAGTGTAAGCTTGAGACCCCTCTAGTGTTGCCTGCTTGATCCAGACGGGATCATTGAAAGAGAAAGAAAAAGCTTAGTGCGTTGAAGTTCTTATGTTCCCGGCAAAATATTGTAGGTTTGTTTTAAAGACGTGCTCTTAAAAGACCTACGCATATAATATTAAGCAGTTAGCCATTCAGCCCCAGACTTTAAGTGCAGTATATGGACACGTTAGCCACAGGGCTCCCATTGACTTTAATGGGAGTTTTGATACAAGGCCTTTTTGCAGGGTATCGGTAATCTGTACATTCACACTAAAGAAACTTTGGCAGAAGTAAAATGTCTTGAAGGGTTCAAGTAAATGGAAAAACTCTGATGTCATGACAAGACAGCTCAGATCTTACATTACTCTTGAGTGTCTGAGTGGGTTGGTGATGCTGTGAATCCAGAGATTTTGTATGAGATTTTACATGCTGTCTTATTTCCACATGTCTGGAGCATCCTGGAAATTCTCCTGCTGTATTTCACAAGTCATTATGACAGAAAATATGTGAACACAAGAGAAAAATATTTCTCAGACTGTTTCTGAAGGTATAATGCAAAACTGCTTTATAAATTAAAGCTTTCTTTGAGGTAATTTTAACTTATTAATACCAGTTTGCCACATACAGATAGAGTCTATTGTTTTCCTAACCCCTCTGAATATTTTGCATACCATCAGATGTATTCTTTATTGGGTTGTGCCATAAATCTCAGTGTCATGGGTCTTTAAAGCACACTAAAAAGTTATAGAGGTTCACCAACTCTGCAAAAATACACACAACTGCAAAGCTACAAAACCAGATTGTTTCTGAGATTGTTTGGAAAAAAAGAGACTTATGGCTTGATGAGATAAGTCTGCAAGAAAATGACTGTCATTAGCAGTAGACATTTATAAGTGATTAGGTATGCAGAATGATCCCTTGGAAACCAAACATCTCACTTCCAAATATGATGCCATACATCTCTCTCTCCCTCTTTCAAAGGATTTATATCTTCATTTTAGACTTGACACTGTAAGTGTGTAAATGGATCAGCTTAAAGAGCAGATCAATTTGCTCTTTCAGAACACGAACATTTTAGCAGCGCCACTGTACCTCCTAGTGTCCTCATTGCCTCTGCTTTTGAAGATACTTCAGATGTATTAAGATTTCCTGTCAATGCTCTTAAATGAGAGGAGAATCACTGAATGGACTAGATTTGGAAATAATGTCCAGCAGACTGTCACCTAGAGAGGATTACGAAAAGGTTACTGTACGAGGAAGGCAGTCAGCCTACAATGTCAGTCTGGATTGCATACTGAGCCACAGAAGTAGATGAAAATGGATAGCGTGTGAAAAAAGAGCTGGTAGATACATTTAAACTGTGGAGCAAACTGGTTACACAAAAAAAAAAAAAAAAGAACAATTTTAGCAGATGGTTGTTCAGAAAGTCTTGGAGAAGAGAAGGTCACAATCATGAGCAGGAGATGCCCAGGAGATAAATAGATTAAACAGAGGGAAAAAGATTTTGCTGTTTCAGAGAAAAAAGTGACAAAATAGTCGTACATCAAGTAAGTGTAGTGAGAGAAAAAAGATGTCAAATAGGATCAGCTGAAAAGGACGGAGTCTGTTCTAAACACCTGAGGAAAAAATAAAAAAAGAGATACAGTATATATGGTTGTGTCTAAATAACTGATATAAGCTGCAGTGTTTTCCAAGATCCTGTTCACTGATTATCTAGACAGCAGACCTGGCCAAAATGTACTGTACTTGGCCAGCATTTCTGCATTTAGGTCCATGGAAATTGTAGTATGGACAGGTAGGAGGAAAAGGCCTCAAGTGCACATCCAGATCCCATCCCAGCACATAGCTGGGACATGTCCAGGACCTGCACTTGGACCCAGAAGCCAAGAAGCACTGCCAAATCCCACAATATTCACATCGTCTTAGCAGAGCGCAGGAGGATCGTGAAACCATCAGTGTGATGCAGCTGTGAAAAAGGCAAAACGTTCTCCTGGGATGTAATGGGGGAGGGATTTCCAGCAGAGATAAGGAAGCATTAATGCCTTAGAGGGGCCTCATCTGGCACAGTGAACATAACGTTCTCCACATTGGAGGAAAACTGGCTTGCACAGGAAGAAGTACAGGCAAGAACTACCTGGGTAAAGGAGAGACTTTCACTGAAGAAATCAGTTGAACACTGAGCTGGGCATTTTAGCCTCCCCTTAGAGGGAAAATGATCACTGTGTTTTGACACCTGGAGACATAAATACTTGCAAGTTCCCATCCACTCCCCAGAGCTTTCTGCCACCCCTCACCACAAGCTACAGCATGGTGAACTTGCTGCTCTTCACCCAACCACGGCTTCTCCAAGCAGAGGCATTGATTGCTGTTCGTGTAAAGTAGCTGTGTTGTTTGGGCCCATGTTGCTTGCTCTCTCCATAAATTTAGCTACTTGACCACAGTTTTGGTTTTAATTTTTTTTCTGGCACATGGCATTCAGTCCCACAACACACCCAAGGTCTCAAGCCAAGAATGACACTTAATTTTCAAGCAGCCTTATTGATGGTATTGTAGCTAATATAAATTATACCAAAATATTTAAAATAGCAGGAAAGTAATTTTGTTGCCCAAAACCAGTATATAGAAATCTGTATTTCCTTTTAATCATTCTCACCCAATAGATAAACACTTTGCAAGCAATTGTTTCTAATGCAAAGCCAAGTCAGGTATTAGACAGCAGAGGTTAATACATATTTGAGTTTGGGAAGGTTGATAATACACTGAGAAATGCTATGTTTTCACTCAAAAAAAGGCAAACCAGCCAAAACCACCCCTCTCTAATAAGGCTGACAAGAGCTAGACACATTCTAGGTGGAGACACATCTGGGGCAAGATTACCAATTTGGGCCTCCAGCCCAGCCTCACTTACAGGCAGCCAAATTTGCCCATCTGTGCATACACTTTGTGAAGTGTTTGCCCTATGCAGAGGGCCTTCAGCACAGAAAGCAATGCTCAAATTCCACTTTAGTATCCTCAAAATGCAGCCTAAGACAGACTTAAGTGACACAGACCCCTGTGCAAACTCTTCACAGAGGAGTACACTGGATCATTTTTCAAGCACTGACACCTGCATGTACAGCTGATAGATTCTCACACCTGGCTAAACAGATTTACTTTTCACCTGGAAAATCCATTTCAGAAATGATTTTTGCATGTCTAAACTGTATGATGTTAGGAGTTCATGCTTGGAAAATGCCATGTGCAGGGCTGGAAACTTTAAGCAGAAGTTGCTTCTCAGCACACAGGACAAAAGACCAAAAGTGGGGATAAAAGAAGCAGAATTCTTATCCTGTGCTTCTCAGATATTCTAAAAAAGAAAAATCTGGAAATGGTTTCCCTCCTTAATTGTATCAACAACAGAAAACTGCTTCAGGCTACAACCTAGCACAGTCATGTGTCAGCCTCTGTGTCTTCTCCAGGCTTTGCCAGAGTTTTGTAATTTTTTTTAAATGCTACAGTTTTATATCTCAGATTTTTCTGAGTGGGGCAAAGTTACAAGCACTCTGGACCATTGCATCCTTCCTCTGACTGATCAGCTTTATTATCCCTAAGTCAATGAGCAAAAGCTAAGAAGATTGTGTGGCAGTGATCCTGAATCATGCCTTCCCTGCTGTCACTGCAGCATAAAGCTGTGATGGGATACACCGGAGTGTCCCCAGAATGGCTGAGCTGCTGGGATGGAAAATTAATTTCACATATAGCAACTTCAGAGATTCTAACAATAATCTGTGACTATAAGCTATACCCATGGAAAACCAGTGAAGAACTGTGCCTACTACAGATTGTACCACTTAGCACTGCAAAAACAAACCAGAGTAGACAGAATATCCTCCTCTTCCTTTGGAGCCATTCTTTTCCTCAACTCCATCATATTCGATCCATAGTATTTGACTTATATTTTGATCTGTCACCTCCAAGGCATCTCAGGTGCAGGTAATACCAGATGTCTCCAGGATTTTCATTAACTTATTTTGATCATGAAAACATTATCCAAAACACTCTGCTGGCAGCAGATTCTAGTAAGACTGGAGACATGTTAGAAAATTAAATCAATGCTTCTTTGCTATTGCTGTTGCTATAAGAAGAACTGAAGGAACTCAATGGAGAAGAAAAAAAGCAGTCAGAAGGCTAGGACAGTCAAGAAGCACTGCAACACTGGCTGGAAGGGCTATGAAAAGCACCTCCAAGAATAATTGGTGAGTGAGACTATGCCACGCAGGATCTCCTTCACCTTTTAGTCCCTTGCCCAGCAAGCTAGGAAATGCCTGGGCGCAAGCATCAGTTTGGAAATGCTGGCAGAATTTTGCTCAAGCAAGACAAAATAGAAGGGCTCACCCGTTAGGTGTGAGAATTGGCAGCCCAGCTGCATGGAAAATGTAGAGTTGATGGAGGACGTGGATGAAATTTAAGTTACTCGTCTGCGCCAATCAATCCATTTACACCTTTGTCAGTTTGTGCTACCAATATAACTTAAGTGGGATATTCAAGTGTAGAGGCTAAATATAGATTTACGGGAAAATGTGATTCCACATTCAGTGATGCATCAGTTGGACTCAAATAGGTCCCTCATTTTTAAGTGCTTCCATCTAGTCACTTCCCAAAATACATACGAACATGACAAAGGAAGAAATGGAAGACTGAGCGGGAAGAGGATAAAAAGAAATATCCTTTGTCCTTCATTGGCTGCAACAACAGGAAAAAGGGCAAAGCTCTTTTGTCTACCTGTGAGTCTGATGGCCACATCCTTAGAGACAGCAAGTACAACAAAAGGCTGAAAGCAAGAGATAGAAAGGGGTCTGATTCCTTTGTTTCATTACATGACATGAATGTAGAGATCTGCAGCTACAGGGAAAAACAGGAAAACAAAAGATCCACCACATCCAGGCCTGATAAAAGAAAATATGTAAAACATAATTCTACCCTGAAAAGTGACTGCAAATGTGGTGCCCTGGAGTAAGCACTACATTCAAAACTATTCCTATCTGCTTAGAGCACTACTTTCCATCAGTCCTGAGATGCAACCAGAAATTTCAGAGTAAAGCTGAATTTATTTTCCCTAGTGAGTACATCAGACAAAATTAAGTCTCCAGTGGGTTTGCAGAAGAATAGTTATTCAACTGTTGTGAACTTCTCTATTGGTATTCAGAACAATTAGAATAATTTCCTCTGTTTTTCAGTGAAATCTGTGAGGTTGTACAGGAATACAAGTTACACCCCCTGCCCCAAAGAGCCAGCATCTATGATTTTGAACAAAATCCAGGAGCAGATTTGCTGAAAAAAAATCCTAATAAAGTTCA
The DNA here is from genome assembly GCF_020740795.1 of Apus apus. Taxonomy (NCBI): domain Eukaryota; kingdom Metazoa; phylum Chordata; class Aves; order Apodiformes; family Apodidae; genus Apus; species Apus apus. The sequence goes on along the minus strand of NC_067285.1, from coordinate 49,204,709 downwards.
GGATGTTTACATTTATCACTAGATTTGTGACTGAAAACAGTAGTTGAGAGACACGCTCTCCCTCCGCAGCAGGAGTGTGGCCACTGAGGGAACAGCCCGTCCCAGGAGGTGCATCTCTGGTCCCTCTGCTCCACCTCCTGCTCCACGGATGTTGTACAGCCTCCCACACATTGGGCTCTGCCCACTTGTGTGGATGACACAGAGCTAAGCCCCTCTCTGGGGGCAGGGCTCATTGCCACAGTCTTGCCAGGAGCCCATTGTGCCTGGGTTCTTAGCAACTTCATTCAGGACACTCAGGTCAGACAAATTTACGTCTCAGTATTTCCTTTACCCAAAGAGGAGAAAATGACTCGTCTATTGCCTGCAAACCCCAGGCAGGAGGCTGGGAGCATTTTTCCTCCCACCCTCCTCTACTCTTCCCCCAGCACTTCACCAGGCTTTGGCATCAGGGGATCAAACTGCATCATCAGCTTATTACATCTGAGCACTTTAGTTCTAAAAGCCCACAAACACAACTTAGCTTCGCATCTGTGTCCATCAGCTCTTGTGTTTCTTTGTAGAAAACTTATTAAAATTGTATGTTTTGTTTCTGTGGATTTATTACTTGGATGCTTTTCAAAGTCCTAATCTTGTTTTTTTGAGACCTTAAAATGTTAGAGTTTGGGTTAATCTTTTTGCCTTTTATATTCTCCTCATTTTGGTCTACTAAAAATAAAGCATAAATAATTGGCTTTACTCCTATCTTTTCTGCTTTAAGTTTTGATAACTTAAATGTGGGCAAATTCTTCTTTGAAGCCAATTACACTGAAGACTTTTGTAAAAAGCAGAACTTGAAGTAGAAAAAAACAGCTACAGTATCATATATAAAATAATGTGGGATTCCATTCCTTTTACCATAATAATAGCTTTGAAGGGTTTGCTTTCACAAATAATTCAACCCTGGTGAAAGTGATATAAGTCATCTGAAATCAGTGGAGTTCACAACAGCTCTGAACTTCGATTCACTGTTTTGCTCAAACAGTTTAAACTCCTCAGCATGTGATTTAATAAAGACAAAATGGATCCTAGCTGCTACCAAGTAATTTAATACACCCCCTTCTCAGCAACAGAGAAACATAAAATACTATGACAATTTTACATCATCTATAGAAACATTCACTTGAGAAGGAGGGTGCTCTGGGAAGTCCTCCTAAACTTAAGTATATGTTATTGCTACCATGACAGAGAATGAATGGTTGGGGCTATCTGGATTTTGAGCAGGATAATTTTCCTCAGCTTACATCATTACAGCATTCCTGGGCTCGTTGCTGATGTGTCCCCACAGCCAGGCACATGCTCTCATCCATGACTTGACAAGAGCCCTGGACTGAAGAGAGGAGGAGATGGCACTTGTAACCTTTGTGCTTTCCCACCCCTTCCTGCTGCTGCCAGGCCAGCAGGACAACAGGTCAGTCCACATCCTGCTGATCTCTTGAAGGACTCCAGCTAAGAGAGCTTCCTCTAATGTATTTTACCAGAATGGCCAGAAACAGAGCTCCTGCCAGTCTCACAGGCTGAGAAGCTGACCCTGGGGCATTTCATCCTCTACAGCTGCAGGGCCAAGACAAGGTGAAGAACAAACAGTGGGGACCAGAGGGGATGGTGTCTGCTGCTGTACAACAGCATTGTGTGATAATGCTGACAAGCCAGCCAGAAGTTTGCCATCACTAGCCCAGATTAATTAGAAATGTATATGATTTAAGTATATATTTCAAAATATAAAAGGAGAATAAAAAAACAATACAAGAACTGAAGGAGCTGGAATCTTAATATTTAGATATTTCCAAATGATTTATATGTGATTTATTCCCCTGTGTTTATTTGAAGCTCAGCAGACTGCTAAAGAACAAAATTACACATCTTATTCCCAGGTCTTATACCCAAGGCTGACTTACATGGGAAGTACAGTGCCACTCGGGACTTCTGCTCACTCAGCCAGTTCCAGGCAGGTATAAGATAACCTGCAATAAATACAATTGTTCATTTGTCAGAGTGCTGGTATGGTTTTCAGAGGTGTACATAAAGGGCACATTTCTGTGCCTTTGCCACTGTTGCCATTTAAGAGGGTAGCTGATACATGCAAAGGGCTGATTATATGCAGAACTAACCGCCTGCCCAGGCGAGCACTGTGTTCTGGCTTGTGTGCAATTGAAAATCAGACCTTGTGTGTTAATAATTGAAAGAGTCAGTTCCTTGGGGCAAACCAGATATTACCAGGAAGAGGACATGAACTTTCTAGGAAATAATATCTGAAAATGCCAGCAATAACAGAGGGACTATTAAATATGCCATACTTGCTGTCTTGCTTTATTCACAGAGAAATTCTGGACGTATTAATTAGGTCAAATTAAATTTACCTTCACTATTGAACATTAAATTTGCAAGTTATTTATTAGACTAACATACCTAGGCATTTCTGTAAGTAACTCCAAGAATCAGTAATTTAAAATTTCATTCAAGACCATAGCTTTCCTATCAGGAATAATAAAACCAAGCAGTAAACAACTGTTTTTATTCTGGACTCTATCAGTGAAATGAATTGTCTGGTTTTGATGGGCATAGGCTACTAGATGATTGGTACAAGGAAAACCAGAATTTGTCCTGAATTTATTGGGGTTTGTTTGTTTGTTTTTCAGGAGATACCTTTAGGGAACAACTAGCAAAAGTACCTGCATCATGTGTAATTATTTATTAAACTAGCATCAGAACTCAAATGTTCCCTCCATGAGGTAATTCCCCAGCCGTAGAAAACACCATGGGAGAGATCTGAACTCTACAAAAGATAGCTAAAAATAACCAGAAGGCAATCCCAATTGTGATAATAAAATTACACAGAAGATTCTTCAAAGAACAGTGTCATTAAAGGTTTCTCTTAAGCAACAAGAAGCAAGAATTGTTTATTAAAACTGTAGTTATTATTGCTGAGATAATTAGCTTCTAGAAGGCATCTTGGAGTGTATGTAGCTTCCTTTCTTCTAAGCAGAAGTAACGTTATTTCTTCTCACAAATTAATTTTGTTTGCCTCCTTTACATTAGGGCCAAAGTAATCATATAAGAAACCTCAGGACCAAACTTAATATTTTTAAAAAGCAAAAAAAGGACTCTTATTCTGTAATGTGTTTTACCAGTTTAAAGCCATACAATTAATTATATTCTCCCCATGGAGGAAAAGGTCTCTAGCTAAGCAAACTGGGCAGAATTTGCAGAATCTGAATCTAGGTGTACAGAGCAATTTGGGTTGTCACACCTGTCACTATATTAAACTTACAGCTGTCTCACTGCCACAAAGATTCATAGCCTTCACTTAAACATCCAGGCCTCCTATATACTATAAGCATATATATAGTCTGTGAGGAACTTGCCTCAGGTTGCTGTCCTTAAAACCAGATGATCTAAGAGGTGCTAACTCAATATGGCATGCTAGAATGACAGAATAGCAAGTGCCTAAAGCCTTGCAACATGAAATACTGATTTAAATGCCACATCTCAAGGACCCATGCTTCTTAAAACATAGAAGAAGAAAGAAACAATGCCTTCAGCTGTGATGAATGAATAATGTGATGACTACTAATAAAACAAGCCTGTTCCACTAAATACTGCAACAGATTAAGAGAACACATGAACAGGTTTTGCTTCACATCTAAGGTGGTGGTCCCTGTCAGCTCTAGAGTTCTTAACTTCTCCAAATTACTAATGCAGGCATGTGGATGACCCCTTACTCCAAAGTACGTATTTTTTAATTGATAGATCAGAAACTCTCTACCAGAAACCACAGCAAAAGCACAGAACAAGCACCATGTTTCCTTCTACTTATTCTATTAGGCACATGGAAAGATATATGGAGGTCCTGAAGTTAAAATAAGAACCTCTCTTTCTTTCATTAAAGGGGTGAGTCAATAAGAGAGAATAAAAGTTTTGCTTTGATACTAGGACAATACCTGGGAGCAAGAAACTTACCCTCAGCTTCAGTCCCAGTTCGAAGCTCAATTTGCTCCTTCTATCTACTAACCCTGGAACAGGAAATGCCTAGATCTAATCCAGGTGTTCCAGAAGATGCCATCATGAGCAAGTGGTTTGTTTTCATTCTGTTGGTAGCTGGAGTTACAATTATAAATTGAAACACAGCTGAATCCTGTTAGCTCATCCTTCTTCTGCTCTGGTGGGGCTTTCCATTGCCTCACTATTCCACACCAGGCTATTTTTCTTGGGTCATTTACTTCTGCTCCCATGTAGCATTCAAAAATCAGAGGAGAAATGCGTCCTTTGGTGTCTGAATTCCACCTGCTGTGCATGCTCTAAAGTGAACCTCTGCACAGCTCACTACTTGCAAGAGCCTCCTTAAAATACAACACTGAACTTCATAGCAAGAGTGTCAAAGCAGGGAACCTTGCACTACAGGGTAAAAGGCATTAGTAGGGTACTGCTTCCACCTCTTTTTGGGGTGTGTTTTAAAAGAAAGCAAAAAGTGATGATATATCTCACATGAGATCTAATGTGGTAAATGCACCTGTATCTGTATGTATTTATAAACTGTATATATTTGCACACTGTCAGAGAGGATAATTTAAGTAACACAGGTATCAAATACTTGCAAGGTAAAATCAGAACTTGAGCTTCTACAACCACAGCACATCTAGATTGGCAGAGGTTTATAGGACTGTTAAGCAGCTCAGTCTGCATTTTGAAGTCTGGAATTTCAGATTTGACTAAGTCCTACAAAGTCCTGCTGGAAATATCCCCTGTCTTTTGTGGAGGTAGGTCTTCAGTTTTATAGAGCCAACAGATACATTTTCTGGTCTGAGTTGCTTCCTCTCTCTCCCAACACCTCCCCGTACTCAGGAAGTAATACTACTGCCATGTACCCTGCTCTCTTTCAAGATAATTAGAAAAGCTAGATCACAAAAAAACAGTTCTTCAGTGTATCTTACTTATTTTTTCCCAGTTTTAGTGACTCTATGCTCATTATTGGAATAAGGCAAGTGGAGAGGATGCTTGCTTGCTGTATGTACTACTTTCCTGTTACTATGACTTCCTGATCCTTCCACAAGTATTTTACCCACTTAGCAAATAGAGAATGCATGGAGAAGAGCACATTGATTATGCACATTTGCCCTTTTCATGGTATTGAGTCCTACTTCGCTCACAACAGCTAAGTGCAGTGGAGGAAAGAGCTGCTCAGCACACTTAAGAAGGAGTTAAGTTGGAGCACTGAATAGATACTGAGTCTCATATCTAGGTCAGCTCCAATGCTGCCCATAATAGAAGTTTTAAAAATAAATGTGGAATTTTGCCCCAAGACACTTCTTGTGAAGTAAGTGTGCAAGCTTAGTTTATTTCCCAGGTTATCCATGTTGCAACTTAAATTCCACTTTTCGGTCCTATTGATATAAAATGAAACCATTGTTAGCACCCAACACTGATGGCATATACCTGCTGGACTACTCTGTTCTTTCTCCTACTGGGCTGTTTCTCCTAGGACAAGAAGGTCAGCACACTGGTCATGGTTTATGTGGAGGCACACCTTCTCAGGTATCTCATTGCCAGGGTGTTCAGTTGACACTCAACCCTTAAGCCAGATATTTTCTTTCAGAGTACTTAATTTTGTTTGTCCTTCTGTGAGGAGATTTCTCCCTTTCAATCCCTCTAGGACTGGCTCACCCAGAGTTAATAATTTACTCTCTAAACTCTCTGCTTGGAAAAGGCTGTACAAGTCCCTGCCATGCTAATCCTCAACCACCTACCAGCAGTTCAGGGGGATGAAATAACTTATGTTGGAAAAGGCCTTTAAGAGCTTGAAGTCCAACCTTTAACCTAGTTCCGCCTAGTCCACCACTAAACCACGACCCTAAGCGCCACATCTACACATCTTTTAGATCCCTCCAGGAATGGTGACTCAGCTACTCCCACCCAGCTTGGTCTCATCTGCCAATTTACTGAGGGTGCATGTGGTGCCCTCATCCAGAACATTGATAAAGATATTAAAGAGAACTGTCCCAACACCGAGCCCTGAGGAACACACTTGTGACTGGCCACCAACCAGATTCAGCTCCATTCACCACAACTCTTTGGGCCCAGTCATCCAGACAATTGTTTACCCAGCAAAAAGTGCACCCAACAAAGCCATGACCAGCCAGTCTCTCCAGGAGAATGCTGTGGGAAACAATGTCAAAGGCTTTACCAAAGTCTAGGTAGACAACAGGCACAGCCTTTCCTTCATCCACCATGTGGATCACCTTGTCATAGAAGGAGTCCAGGTTTGTCAAACAGGACCTGCCTTTCATAAACCCATGCTGACTTGGCCTGATCGCCTGATTGTCCTGCACAGGCTGTGTGATAGCACTGAAGATGATCTGCTCCATACTCTTCCCATTTCAAAAGAATCTTTTTGACTGAGATGGCACTAGTGGACAAGTAAAAATTATGGAGTTTTAATATAATAATTATCAAGGCTGAGGAAAGGCAAAAATATGGGGGAAGGGGAGCAAAGCCAAACCATAAGGAAGCGCGTAAGGCTCTGACTGCCAATGCTGGCCACTCAGTTTTTCCTATGGTAAGCCACAGGCTGTGCTTGAGACTCTTCAGATGTATAACAAGGCCCCAGTCTTTCCATAATTTCCCTTTCTCGCCCTTCTCATACCCTTTTAAATCTACATTTATAACATTTTTTTTAAAGGGTTGAGAGAAAGGAACAGGCAATCAATTGATCATTAATCTCCCATCTTACTGTCAGAAAGGAAAACAGTCTTTCGACAGAGTTAATTTAATTATTTTTATGGGAGACTTAAATCTCATTAAGAGCATTATTTAGTAACAGAAAATCCCCAGGAGTCGAGGCACTGGAAGGCAAAATGAAGCCTGTCTTCAGCCAAGCATTCCCAGCTCTCCTGCCCCAGTGCTCTCTGCTCCTTGAACAGGGCTTGTGCAGCCATTGCTGCCTCACTTCCAGGGACAGAAATCACACCAGCCTAAGAAAAAGAGAACAGGATGCTTGAAAACAAAGAAGCAGAAAGTAGATGTCATTTTAAAACCACTTAAGAAGTCTCATCTGCCTGATAGTAAGTTCACTGGCTTTAGCCAGCTGAAATCACGAGCTACTTTCTGTGGATCTTCTCTAGAAAGGCTTGGATCAAATGCTAATTGATTAACTGTTAATTGAATTTATTAATGTCTGGTGCACCTATTCCTGGTATCCTTAGGCAGATAACAAAGGAAAAACAGAAAATTCTATACAACACAATTCACTTCTAATGAGAACTGGCTGCTTTCCAAGAGGCCACAACAAATAGAAACTCAGTGTCTCCTAGAAGACAGAGGTTTCCATTGAGGCACAGACTAAAGAGAGTGGCTGAAGTATGACAGGGCTTTTTCAGCACATGCACAGCTTTCTCTCAGTATATGAAGTAGCAGCTAACAGGAACAGTAGTGTGGAGGTCCATACTTAAAAAAAAAAAAAAATCAGTTCCTTCTAATGTGGCTGCACTGGGTTACCAACCCTTCGCTGCTGTCTCGTAACAGTGAGTTCGGTAGCACACCAACCATTCTGTCACTCGAGCCATCACGAGACACTACGTGGTGTCATACAGACTGCTGGCATCAGGCCCGAGCTGAAAAATGGCTCAAAGCTATGTTGCCAAGAAAACGTTTAGCACCTCTGCTGATGGGAAATGCTTCTAGGTGCTACAACTCTGAAGAGTTTAAAAGCTCAGATCCCTGTCAAGGTCAACATATGTGTAAAAGACAACAAAGAAGCTGTAAGTTTTGGGTTGCTGGGACTCCTGGAAACACAGAAGCCAATGGCATCCTTCGATCTGCCAAGGAAGACTTGACATGGACATCCTTATCTGCATTCACATGGCAAGGGACGAAGCGTGTGGGGCTGACTTGGGGCAGGGGGGAAGCATGGCTGCATCCTGTTAGTATCTAGTGGCTAAGCACAGAAAAGCAGAGACATAAAAAAGAGGAGTAATGTGTATGAATAAACTCTTCTGCAGGAACAAAGAAACCTCTGCCTGGAATCTGGCCCTCATGACAAATCCTTAATCCATGATGTCTGCCTCAGCCTTGTTTCAGAGCTGGGTTTATTGATCTAAAATGCTAGGCACATGCGAGAGCATTTAAGAGAGGCATGTGCTTCATGTCACACTTATCTTTTAGAACAGGAAAAAGGAGGACAATTGGTTTTCCTCCATGTTTCAGTTTCAGCCAAAATCTGAAAGGAATAATAGAACAGTACTTAGGTCTGCCCCTTTAGGCAGTTTTTATGCTAGATAAAATTCAAACCAGAAACTATCCTACCATAAAAACAAATGCAAAAAGATAAAAACTTTGTAGCAGAAAGTAGAAAATGGTGGTTATGTACTGGATTTCCCCCTGGCTGTTTGAGTATCAGTATGGAAGTCATGGACAAAAAGAAACTGAGCCATAACATTTGGAGCTGGACTAACCATGCTGAAAGTTTTGACTTGGGCCCCGAACTTCTGAGTTGCTAGTAAAGAATATCTCAAGACTGAGAAAATCTCACACCAAAAGAATGTGAGAACAGGTCAGCAAGGGAACACTTCCTTGTCATGGCATGAAAGGTTGAATCTGGAGGCATTAACCAATTCAAACACAGAGCTGAATTGGGAACAGAGTGATATCCAATGTGTTTTCTTCAGAAACAGTTGCCATGCTGAAATTTTCTCCTGATTATTTTTAATACGAATAAACTGAGCTGAAATCCAGAGTTATTATGTTTGGTTTATTAATTTACTCTCTTTGCTCAACCTCATATGTCAGGAATTTCAGAGCATCACCAGAAGTACAGATGTCAGCAGTTGGCAGCCAGCGGTATCTGGCTGCTCAGAGGTCATTTTTCTCTTGGATTCCTCCTGTGAAAAGTTTGAAATTCACCACTGAACAATATCACATTTCATGCCTGCTTGCTTCTTCAGGTCCAGGAACTAAATTTATTCTGAATAGTGTAACAGTGAAAGTCAGAGGGGTTGTTTGCTTTTTGGTGTCAGAGGGTTCCCATGTATGACTGCAGTCCCATAAACTGTACCTGTGTTCACACAACATAAAATAACTAACACTCCTGCCTGCAAATGGATTGGGGAAAAAAAGGAATAACATGAGTAATTTTTTCTTTTTTCCAAATAGGAGGTTAACAATAAAAAAAAACTATTACTGATTTTGGATTTCAAAGAAAGATTTTCTGCTAATTTTACTTATGCTCCCCAAATGCTGGGTTGCTAGACACACTCAGAGAAATAGTTTTCATTCCTGTATTATCACTTGATTACATTTATGTACTCGGAGCTTAGCTTAAATTGTGTAGGACTGAACAGCAACTCTGTGCTCTGCATTCCAAGGTTAGAAAGGTCTGCATTTGAAGGAAGTAAATGTGAGAAAAAAGGGAAGTTGAACTTAAAAAAAGGTTTTTAGTACATGTTGAATAATTTAAAAATAAGAGCAGTTGATGCCACAGAGATAGAAATTAAAGACAATGGCTCTCAGAAAGACAAATCTTGCTTGTGCTGCTCTAGTAGTTAGTAATGATAAGGCATGAACACACAAAAAATTACTGAACTTTGGCATACAAAAATTAAAAGAAAAAGAAGAAAAAAAAAAAAGTGCTTTTGGTAGAAGAGGTAGTGCCTTTCCTCAAATGCTGCTACCAAAAAATTAAGCCTTGCAAGTTCACACTGGATGTCAGTGCCACACAAACTGGTTTTCTCACCCTGGGGCAGAAGAGACTGAGGGACAGGAGGGCTGCAGGGAGCATAAGGCAGATCTGCAGATTCCTCCTGTGTCTGACCAGCAGCTGTGCAAATCCCCTTTGTTTTGGGAATAAAGCACTCAGCTGGGACCAAATCAGACAGCTCACTCAACCCTTCTTGCAGGAGCATATCTAGGAACTGCCTTGTACACAGAGGTACATTTTAAGTGTACATGTATGAAAGCTATTTTGCTATATATTCATATATTTCATTTTAAAATTAACATGGAGCTTTTATTGTGCTTTACAAGCAGAAGTGTTATTTTACTGCCATTGTAACTGCAGCCCAAAGTTTAAATATCTTACCATTAACACTGTCTGTGTGTCCAGAGTGAAGATCCAGCTCCCAGTAAAAAGTACTTTTCACACATACAAATATCAGTTCAGTGTACCAGAGGTTTGTGATTTCACCCAGACAGAGATTTCATAGAGCTATTGCATCTGTTCTGGAGACAATTTTAGAACAGCAACACTATGAAATGTATTTCTTTCAAAAGGTGCGAAAAATCCATGGCCACTTTTCTGACATTTAACTGAAGAGCTCATCATGTAGATGAACTTAACAGTGTGGTGCTATGTGCTGACCATCTGAGTTATTGCTGATGAGCATATTCTATTATCAACAATAATTAATCAGTTAGCTTAAAAAAGTTAATATACAGTGTTTTTCACCTGCAATAAATCAAGCTGTATAAAAACATAAACATACAAGCGAATGTTTATAGATGGAAACTTTGACCTAAGGCTTTAAACAGACTCAGACCACCAGAGTTTCATCCTCTTGTGATACACATGTCCCATGCAAATGGTTGTTCTGTCACTTGTGACTCCTCAGAGCAAATCCTAAGCAAAGCCCTTTGCAGCAAGAATCTTTATCAAGGAGAGTGACATCTGATGTGACACTGCTCAGTAGTTGCCCAGATAACTTCTTGACATAAAAATGATTTCTGAGTGGCCATAAAGACAAATGTGGCACTCATTCCAGCAGAAGTTTTTAACTAAAAGGACAACAAAAAAGTAACGGAGCTGTTGGTTGGGCAGTAAGGATGAATGGAAGAGGAAAAAATAGGGAAGGCCTGTAGCAATCAACTAAACTAAGCCAGTGAAGTCACAATAGACATTATTTCAATGGGGAAAGAGCTTCCATCCAAGCAGCATAAAACCAGTTTTGCAATTTAAGTAATACAAAGAGAACAAAACAGCAACAAAATATTATGCTTTCTTTTTTTCAACTTCTCTTGCAGTGGGACAGTTAATTGTCCTGAAGGAGGTGGCAAGATTAGGGTTTCAGACCTTTAGCATTGTATTCATGCGAAGAGAAGGGGAAAGATAGATAGGACATGGTGAGTCCATTTAACACATCCTCATAATTTTACTTCAAAATACCATGAAGGCATTTTAAGAAAGTATGTATTTGCAGTTCCCTCTGGAGCAGAGTGTATACAATGTGTTTCAAGACACACTTCCATCAAAGCAAACTGGCCCTAAGCAGAGGAAACCCATCTGAGAGATCTTACCAGGTAATTTGAGATTCACTTTGAGGTGACTTCTGAGGCACAAGTATCCACTGTGCTCTTCTGTCAGAGCTCCTTGATGCAAAAAGTGATCTGGTAGAAGTGTACTCTCTGATTTTCTCAGAGGCTCACAGCCTTAGATATGGATTTAAAACACCAGGTAATTTTGAAAGATTCATGCTACGTTCTGGACCTATGTGAGTCACCACCAGATTTGCTTAAACCGGTCTTTTAGACAAAGACATTAGACCTTCCCACAGAAAGCTTCAAAACCATTGTGAAATTCTTAGTCTTAGCCCAGTAAATAAAAAAGATATTCTGAGATTGAAAACTTATGCTCCCTCATAATAAAAACTCCCTAGATAATAAAACAGCTTCCTCCTCTAAGTAAGCACGTGGCTGTTAGTGATCTCCTTCAGAGGCTGAAGTTCAAGACATAAGTCAGCATGTTGCTGACATAATGAACAGCAGCTAAATAGTGGTTAGATGGTATAACAAGTATATATGTATACATATGCATATTAAACAACATATACAAATTATATTCCTACAAACACATTGCTGTTGAAGAATAACATTTGTGTTTCCTAGGGGTTTTTGCATGCGATGCTACATAATAGAAATAGGTATCAATGTATTTATATAAAAATATGTATAAAATAAACCCACAATATATATAAAAATACAAAAAAAATTACTTAAAATACTGTTAAAAAGAGAAGAAAAAGGAAATTGCCTGGATAACTGGCTACCTCAGCACATGGAGAAACTGTGTTTTCTCAATGGGCTTTTCAGCCTATTAATGAAAATGTTCACATCGAGTATCTCACTGCACACCCAAGTTCAAAAAAACCCCAACAAACCCACTCCCATCCACCTTGGTTGAGGGTGGAAGCAGACCCAGCCTTGCAGGGTGGGCAGCAGCTTCAGGAGTGGAAGGGGCAGGCAGGTGGAGGGGTGGGGAACCCCACGGGCCACAGCAGCGGAGGGATGAGCCGGGACCCCGGCACTGGCTCCTGCCCTCACCCACTGGATGCTGTGCCCGTCACCAGCCCAAACCACCAGCTTATTTTTTTTGCTCTGGCAGAACTCTGTGTCCTTTGGTCTGCTTACAGAAACATAGGTGACTACAGAGTCTGTAAAAGCTGTTTACATGACTTCCACGACTTTGCTTTTTAATGGAAATGGTATATTCTGTCATTTTGGTCAAAAAGGGCCCAAACATTTACTTTGGAAAGAAATCATAAGGAGCCAGAGCTGCCAGTGAAATGCAACAAAGACAAACATTACTTTATCGTAATTAATTGATAGGGCATATAAAAAAGTTTCAAACAACAACAAAAAAAAATACCCTGTAAGCCTGAGGTAATTTCTTTTATTTCTCTGCCATGAATTCCCTCTTTATTCATTGCACAGGGAGAGAACAAGTGGATTCATTTTGGTCTCTGGCACAATGTACATGTTATAAACACTACTTTTTTATGGCCTCTTTAGCTCATTAAGGTATCAAAAGTTTCACTAGACTTCATTCTGCATAGGATGCTAGGCACTGTTGGACACAGGATGCTTGGCAGAGGCTCCTCATGTTTTCCTTGCCAAACCTCTAATGAGAAGTTTGCCTTTGAAGTCTTTGCCTACTTGCTGTAGAACCACTCTGTCCTGTGGTAATCCCACTTCCAACCAAAAAGCTTAACTAGAAAGAAGTGTTTTGACCCACCTAACTCTTGGAGACAGAGATCGTGTAGCTTTATGTCAGGGAAAAAAAATACAGCTTTTTGATTAATCTGATTCCTGTGTCAGTAAATGGGTGTGTTGTTGCTTTTTCAGCAGCTGTCTGCTGTGGAAAACACAGCTCTAAATCAGTCAGTGGAATTAGTTTTCTTGTTCCTTATGGTCTTAAAAAGGAGCAAGCGAGAAAGCCAGGTTTATATCCACACCCTAGAAAAACCTAGCAAGAGTTTCAACACAGTGAGGAGGCTTTTCACAGTCATGACAGAATACTGAAATGATGAGCTTGGAATCATGCTTAATGGACAAATATGGATTACAATTTGGATCAGCAATCTATATGTTTCAAGAGAAAGCTTTTTATTAGGCCGTTAACAACCAAGTTTCAAATATCCCTGGCCTAGAAATGAGTAGTGATACTTCATACTTTGCCAAAACCTGAGGAAAATGGTTGGTCTTTGCATATACTATGAAGATATCCAGGAAGACAAGATTTTTTAATTTATTTGTTATTGAAACACAAGAAAGAGCCCTATATAACATTGCCAGAATAAAGGTCACAAGTCAGCTCACTTAAAAGAAATTTGGCTCTGGTGTCCCTGTTTAATTATCCATGCAAATTGTTACCCAGTTGTTTTGTGCTGGAGATCTGGACCACTGCTCATATTGAAGATGTCCAGCACAAGGAACTGCAGTCCATGAAGAGGTGCCTGCAGTTATCCAAGGTAAAGGAAAGAACTGTGGTATTATGTGGGACTGTTAAAAGCCCTGAAATAGGATAATTGGTTTGTACACCTTATTAATTGATTATTCTCTCTCTATTCTGACTGGTGCTTAATAGAAATGTTACAAATTTCTCCCCTAACCATCTCTTCTTTCTTCTGTTAAGCTGCCCATCTCTTTTTAAAGCTATTTCATTCTTCTTTTTTCAAACTCTCACTCTTTCTGCAACATGAAAACTTGGCTTTATTTACTGAATAGCCATTTATTTTTTATGCTTCTGGATATTCTTACATCAAAACCTACTGAAGATACTGTTGATATGTGAGATTATTGTACCTATATTTAGATTTTTAACTTTCATAGTATTTGAATGTCCTGGCAAAAAAAAAAAAAAAAAAAAATCAGTTTTGTAACAAATAAGAGGCAATCAGAACTACAGGACAATGGCAGACAGTTAAAAGCTTCATTTTTTAAAATGAAGAGATTTTTGTTGAATAAGAAAAAGGTTTTGTAAGTTTGCAGTGAGGCTTTTTTCTCAAGTGTTGAGTATGGACCCTTTGGATATTTGCTTTCTGAACATGCTCAACAGCTGAGGCCTCTACAGGATTTTTTAATTTAAAGAACAAAACCTAAGGCTCCTATTGCCCTAACCACTGTCTTTCAGAACACAGCAAGCATTAGGACACTAATATTTAAAACATTACATCTGTGAAACCTGAAGAAATTAATTTAAACAATGTTCACAGCAAACACGTATTACAAATGGAGTTTTACCCAATTAAAGATCAAATGTTAGTAAGAGTCACCTGAAATTACATGATATGGGGACATTTTGCTGTCCCATTCATAGAGTGGTAACAGAAAAATAAAAATAGAAAAACAGGTGTTCAAATAAGAAGGACCAAACCTTTGTTTGCTCTCAAATCACTGCATACGTAGATTGATGCACAAATTACACAAAATAATGAAGATAGACATATTGTCCTCAAAAGCTGGGAAAAAGCTGTACTATAATAATTATACCACTTGAGTAACTGTTAATATTTTTCTATTTTACACACAGTTAAGATACGTGGTTATTTCTCAGCACATTAACATTACTATTTCTTCAGAGCTTTTTCTCTGGCTCCATATGCTTCATGCTCTAGATACTAGAGCTCCCAGTACTTATAAATGATTTACACAGATTACACAATGCTTCATTTATGTATAAAAATTATACAAATGCACTGGAGTATGAATTTGGAAAACAGAGTCAGCTTTATGCGGTACAATTTCCGGGTTCCATAGTATTTTCCTAATTCTGTCAAGTTAATTCATGTACTGCTAGAAATGAATTTTAAACAGACTCCAATTGTTAGTTCAAGAGAATTATAATGAATGTTTTTTGTTCCCCTTCATTATTGCACATTTGTAAATGGCAACAGTCATCTCCCACCAAAGGAAAATAGTTTCCCACAATAGGAGAACCCTGGTTCTTTTCCTCAAAGCTACATGTTCTCATTCATTAACAGTACCCTCATAAAACACATTCTTAAGAGGGAACCAAGACACACCATAGAATTCCTAGACCAACCCTGACGGTATTTTGACAACAGCAGCACCCTAATGATACTATTGCTGATACACAACTTTATTTTTTTTCCCAGTTGTATCTTTTTACTGATCCTTTCCCACTCTTCTGTTTCACCTCTCACCAGACTCAGTGAGGGAGCGCACTGGACTTCAAATTGCTGCCAGATGGTATTTCAGTTTAAAACATCGAACTAGCCAAAGATCTGACCACACAGGTTACGCTGAAAAATACTGGAGGTTGTGCTCTGCTGGGATAAATAATCACCGAGACCTGCATCCCAGTATGCAAAGTGACCAGTGAAAGTCTTGGTGGCTTCATGCTCAAAAAAAATAATTCGGAAACTTATCCAAGCTATTGTTAACAGAGACCAAATATTTTCCTGCTTTTCCTGGGTGGTTATTATAAAGCTGACCTCTCCCATGGTATTTCTGCCCTCTCTTCCTCCTCATGTACACCTAGGAGCATGACAATGCTCAGGTGGCCACCAGTCTGGCCACCACACCTTAAACATGATCTGGGCCCCGTTATTTCCCTTTCTCTTCACCAAAATGTCCTCATTCTTCTTGCACCCACCACCTGCACCCAGTGAGTTTGGTGAAAGGAGGGTCAGATGTGGAATCAGCAGAGTATTTTTTACTTGCAGGAAAGCATAAACAGGGTGCTGATAAATAAGACTTGAGCCTGACTTCAAAACTGGAAGTTGACATTTATATTTGACATCTTAGCATCATCTTTCTGCTTATAATTAATGTTGAGCCTAATAATAAACGCAGCATACTTACCTTCCTGTGCTTAATATCTTCACCTCGCGTGTATCTTCTTTCATGATGACCACTAACCAAGTCGCAGGCTCATCCATTGGACTTCCCCCAGGCTGTGAACTCCATGGGATGGGGCAGCTAACATCATGCTTCCCTTTCACTTGGCTCCCCTGGCTGAGCCATCTGCAGTCAACAAGGAGAATGCCTGTCCCATAGACAGAAACAATGACAGATAATCAGATGCAACGAACGCTTCCATAGCTACATTTTCAACGCATAAAAACTTAGCTTTGTTTGTATCTTTGCATTTTCACACTTTGTAATGACAGCTTTCAAGTTTGGCATTTCCTGGCAATTAATGACCTGTGAAACTGAGGCCTGGTAGTTTCACTGTACCTTATACCCAACTAGTCATTAGTCATCAGGAAATGCCCTCCCCACTGATCATTACTTCTTAGTTATGTGCATTGACTCCACCTGTGAAATGCACCCTGGGTGCATTTTAAAGCATTATAGGAATGTGTCATTGAAAATATCAGTGATGACCATATTTTTCTCTCAAATGGGTGCTCTATGCTACTTGCACTTTTGGAGGTAAGGCTATTTCAACTTTTTTCCATTATATAATTATCCCCCCTCAATGGTTTATAACTGTGCAATAAAAATTCACTCAGTTTGAATCTTGGCAAACAAGGTTTTAACTTGGAAAAAAGAGTCACTAAATCCAAGCTGGACTTTCAAGAGCGTAAAATATAAAGGAAACTGAATATTTATAAACATGTTTTTGTGTTTGTATAAATGAAAAACATTAATTATTTGTATTTATTTAATTTCAAGTGTCATACACAAAGCAAGTTCACTATTCAGTGTGTTTTCCTTGGTCCTAAAGCACAGACATGTTAGATATATTACTTATTGTAAGACTATGGAATGGAGAAAGGTAGTATCTAGGAAAGAAAAATAATCATATGAATAATTAACTTGAAGTAAAGCTCAGAATATGAGGTTTTCCCGGAGTTGTCTACTTAAGTAACAAGGCAAAGCATTCATTTAAATGAAATGCAATCTATCTCCCAGTCTCAAAAACTCAGGGGCCCTTTTTCCTCTCAGAAATGCACTGTGGCTGATATATTATATTCACCGCTAGGAAATCTTCAAAGGATCACTATCTGAAGCAAGATGCTCTAATACATCTCTGGGTTGCTTTAGAAACACTTGTGAGATTAGTGATATAGACTGCAAAACCACCATCACCTCTGGATAAGTGCATCTAAATAGATGCAGTGGTACCTTGGTGAAAAAGAAACCTGGGACACAAGATACTGTTCACAAAACATAACTTTGCTGTAGCTTAACAAACCCCTTATCAATGCCATGTAAGACAGATTAATTACTTTTATCATTTTCATCTCAACAGGGAATGGTGCTGTACACAGAGAAGCATCTTTAAGTGCCCAGAATTTCGTCACTCACCCATGTGAAACAGGTAGATGATGTTTCAAAACCAAGTAGACAAAGAGTCTCAGTTCCCAAACACAGGAAAGATGTCTCATTTGCTTTCTTTACACAGTCTGTTTGATGGCTTTTTCCTCTTTAAGTACAGAAGCTATGAGCTCTGGAGTCATTCATGAAAGGATTTTCGTTGCCATCATTTTAAATAAGTGCTAGGCCAGAGGCTTAGCTAGAGTTACAAAACTATTAAACATTTAGTTCTACTAGTAATTTTCACATGAAAAATAAAAGTGACTGAGAAGGAAGATGAGAAAGATGAGCAGAAAGCCATGATCTAAAATGAACCCAAAGTTGTCAGGTCTCATACTGAACTTCAGGACTACTTCTCTTTTGAAAGGTGCTCTGATCTCATCTCTTAGTGGAACAAGCGCTTGTCTTGCCAGTCAATTTTATTTAGGGCCCTCATTATTTTCAGAGCAATGAAGCCTTTGGGCAATCTGCACTTTACTGCTCAGCCAAGCTAGAAGTCAGTTTCTGGGACTGAGAAACATTCATCCATACAGTTATGAGATTAACTGCAAATACACCTGAAACTTGTCAGTCTATTACACTATGAGCAAAGATAAGCAAAGGCCCATTATTGAATGGCCCATTATTCTTTTCCTTTCATCTCAGCCTTAGCAAGCATTTCAGAAAAGAATCTTCTCTTTTTTTTCTTACCAAAAACTGGAAAAAAACATGGGAATGAGGCAGCAGCAAGATAACTACTGTTCTGGCTTTAGTCCTGTACTGAAGACATACTGGCTTTTCCCACCTACTCATTTGTGTCTTTATCAGGCTACCAACTCTCTAAAGGAGCTGTGGTCAGATGGCACTTTCAATCAAAGTCCTCCAGATTTGGGGAGATGAACATTACTTCCTCCACGCAGTTTCACTATGCATTTCCTCTCCAAAACAAGCCTTCATAAAATGCCAATGTAAAATTGAAAACTACTGCTTAATGGTTAGAATAAACGGACAAGAATAACAGTTCCTGGTTTTTGTTGTTAGCGTTGGATCACTAACATTGCTGCACAGTTGCTAGTTGGCTTTGGCAAGTCATTTGGTTAGTTTCTCCTGGTTTCTAACTTTATACTTCACCTTATACTTCACTTTATGCGGATATAAGATGTGTAATACATCTAATACATATTTTGTAGCATGTGTTATGTATTTTTTAAATGTACAGTAAATAACTGTGCAAGGTAACCATTGTAACAAACTCTGAAGACCTTCAGCAGAGGTACATACATGCAAAATATTCAAAATACATTTAATAAACAGAATTTTAATATTTCAAGCAATACATTTCAATACACTGTGTAGCACTGGTAACAGAACTTAAGTACAGTAAATTCACCCAAGAATGACCTCAAATAGATGTTTAGTGTTGCACCAAGTCTAAGATGGTGGAGCATAGTCTGTAATTCAGAGATTAGTAATCATGAGAAAGTAAGAAATGCATTCCATTTTGTACTGTTTCCCACATCAGTCTGACACAATATATATTAGGAGAACTTTGGCAAGCCCCTGATATAATAAAATATTCAGTCTACAAAGCAGAAAGTGTGCCCGTTCTTCTTCCATAAATCTACTGTAACAGGCATTTGTGGCAAAAAATACATTTTTGAGCACAGAGAAAACACAGATTACCGCATAATCATGATGTAATTGGTTGAAAGCCACCATGGCTGTTTTCTGTTGCAAGCCATATAAAAGGTTTTTGACTATTTTAAGTTTGGGATGAAATGAAGTGAGAGGAAGCCTCCACAGATTTAACTTTGCGGGAAGTCACATGAGCAAACGAAATAAGAACAACTTGTAAAGCAAAGCCAGGCTGTAGCTGGAAAGATTTCCTCATGGCTGCTGCATTACTGAGCTCAGAGGAGAACTAAAGCAGTGTAGACCATTACCATGTAGTTAGCGGGATGAACACATTTCACTTATTCTTTACGATGAGCTCTTACATCAAGTTATGAAGGTAAAGGCAGTAGCTGGTTCAGTGATCAGCAGAGCAACATAACCTTTACATGTACAAAATACCACCATGGAAATTAATCCTGGTCCCAGTGAGTGCTGAACACCTGGGTGTTGCTGTGAACTAACAAGGGATTTTTCATGGAAGAAGAATTCAAAATCACTTACAAATGTGTTGCATTGATCCAAAACATTTATAATCATTTGACTTTGGGCACAGGGTTTCCATGTGTACATGCACAAAGGCAGACTCCTCCCTGTTGCCCCCCTCCCTTCTTCTCTCATGCTTTCTTATAAAAGCAGCTGCTGTTGCCTGACTGGCCTCCTTCCAAATTTGTGAACTAATTTAATTTGGCACCTTTTAACTCATTCCACTATGCCCACCACAAACTTACCCTAATAAAAATAATTTAAAAAAAGAAATTAAATCATTTGATTGAAGGAAGAGGTGGACAGAAAAGTAAAGGAGACAGGGAGCCAAGTGTACCAATGCTAGCGTATAGAACATATAGGGCTAGCAAAGGGTACACAAGCTGTGCACAACATGTTTCCACAGAACCAAAGGTGTGAGCTGGAAAGGGTATGGCTGTGCTTGCAAGGTACAGCTGTGCTTGTTTGCAGGCTTCCCAACGCAAACTCAGCATGGTACCTATGTGACATTACTGCTTTCACACCCCAAGCAAGTCCAGAGGAGGGCCATGAAGATGATCAGAGGGCTGGAGCACCTCTGCTATGAAGACAGGCTGAGAAAGTTGGGGTTATTCAGATTGGAGAAGTGAAGGCTCCGAGGAGACCTTCCAGTATTTGAAGGGGCTACAGGAAAGCTGAGGAGTGACTTTTTACAAGGACCTGTAGTCATAGGACAAGGAGAGGTGATTTTAAGATGAAAGAAGGTAGATTTAGATTAGAAAATAGGGAGAAATTCTTTCCTGTGAGGGTGGTGAGACACTGTCACAGATTGCCCAGGGAAGCTGTGGCTGCCCCATCCCTGGAAGTGTTCAAGACCAGGTTAGATGGGGCTTGGAGAAACATGATATAGTGGGAGGTGTCCCTGGTCAGGTCAGGGGAGTTGGAACTAGATGATCTTTCAGGTCCCTTCCAACCCAAACCATTCTGTGATACTTGTACAACCTTCTCTGGAGCTGCCTCCAGCCTCTCTGAGCATCATTACATGGGGCAAATAAATCCCCATCTCAGGAGCCTGTCCACCCTGTTACAGGATGCTACTACCCTTCTGCATGAACAGTTGGAGAATCCTGAAGCTTTATGCAGGTTCTCAGACACCACTGCCCAGGACAGGTACTGCAGGGAGGGAAAGGCACCTGCACCACACTGCCAGGTGACAACTCCACTCTGGCAGCAGAGAGGAAAACGCAAACAAAGTGTGACAGTCACAGCTGCACTCCCGTGCTGGTGTTGAGTCAGTACAGCTGCACTCCACACCTCCCCAGCTACAGACCAGCTGGACCAATACAGCATCTCAGTGTCACAGCCAAGGAAATGTGTGGCTGCAGTGACCAGCCATTGTGTTTCTTTCCCAGGAGCTCTTAGAGCCGCTCAGAGCAGTCCTTCAAAAGGTGTAGGGCATTTGGTTAAGTGGTATGAATAGCTCAAATTGGCAGTATCTCATTCTGTATTTCACTGGATGACCAAGTACTTCACAAAGTCATTAAACATTCGAACACACTTTTTGTTTAAAAAAAAACAACAACAACAAAAAACACACACACACAAAAACCCCACAAAAAACCCCCACAAAAAAACCCAAACCAAAACCAACAACAAACTAAACAGAAGTTTTATTGCAAACTGTAGGTTTCTCATACTACTAGGAAGAAAAAACCTCAGTTTCTCAGTCTTGACGGTGTAAAAAGACCTCAAGAGAAAGATTCAAAGTACCTAAGTTGGATCAAACTATTTGCGTCCTCTTCAACAACTGAAGGATCAGGATCCCTTTTGCAACTGATGTACAATTTATGTGGCATGACACATATAAGTTGTTACATGCACCACCATAGAAGAATCAGTCTGACAATATTTCTGCACTATTTCCAGGTAGAATAAACTTAAATATAAGGTATTTAAATAAAAATAATCCAGAAAATTCAGATGTACGACTTCAGTTGTAATTAATCTGCCCAAGGTTGCCACTGCAATCCCCTATTCCTATAATATGAAGAAATGTATACATTTATATCCTGACTCCACCAGCCTAAAGGGAGAATATTTTAACATCCTCACAGCCTCTGCTGCACATGCTGCATCCCCTCCACCCTAGCTCACAGCATCCTTGCTGTCAGGACTACCATGAAGAACCACCCACCTCTGTGCACCCAGTCTCCAACGCAGGCCCGGGGGGTCAGAGTGCTTGTACCACACTCAGGTCTCTGCATCCCTGGGAGAGCAGCTCCTGGAAATGCCCACAGAGCATGGTCATGGCCCTTGCAAGGGACAAATGTGGACACGCAGACTGTGAAATTGCAGAGTCTTAAAGAGGGACAGCCAAGGTGGAATTAACCTTGGTTATGAGTTCTGAACATGGCACAGATGTGAGAACAGAAGTTATCAGCCAGGTTCATGTAAGGATATTGTATGATATCACTCTGCACAAGGCATCTCACATGGTCCACAAGGAAGACATAGGAGAGTGGCACAGATAGAGTAAGCAAGGAGTTAAAAACACGGCGGGTACACAGTCAAAAGCATCTTAGCTTTTCCACATGTGCAGAGAAGTTTGGAACCCAATTAAATGGATGGAATTTGATTTCTCAGAGTACCTACAGTTCTGCAAGGAGTCTCCCCAATGTTTAACCACTTAGGCATCAGAAGCAGAGTTATTTAACATCCTACGTGACAAATTCACTAGTTGCCGCTGAAGTGGCAGAAACAACTGATCCACTCAGCAGCGAGTGAGGCTTCCATGAAATTATACATGAGCTCCCACTGGGAGAAGGCTGGGAAGGAGCACATGGCTGGGGAGCAGGTCATGGTCTTCTGATGTTCCGTGACAAGAGTATCTTCTATAAACAGTCACTTGAAATTCATCTCTGCATGTTATCACAGTCAGTCTTGTCAGAAGTGGTGTCTGAACCAATATAGTGATATTACACAGGACTTCTGCATTTTCACAGCTCCCTCTCCAACGAGGCCCACCCGCCAATGCATTAAGATTGTTGTCACAGTGAACTAATAAAAAACTGAAACAAAACTCCCCAAACTGCTGCTGCCATATAACCAGAATTTCCCAGATTTACCCATCAACATCATGGCTGGAAAAACATAAGTTTTCTCTTTTTCTTTCTCTTCAGTGCTGTACTGAGAAGAAAGCTGGTTTCTGGTTCACAGCTCAGAGCAGGGCTGCGCTTTTTGGGAAGGGTCCATCAGTGCTCACCTCACCTATCAAAAGGAAAGCCATCCCCTCCTCCTCTCCCATCTCCCTCACCCTGACAGGCCTGTTTATCTTTCTTAAAATGAGATTCTCTTTCTGTTTCATGCAAACAACAACTGTAAATTGTTTTCCTGAAGTCAGAATAACACAGTGAACAGGTGAAAAGTCTCAAGAAAGACAACATGGTCTCTCAGACAACACATGTTCCTACTTAAAATATTGGGAGATTTAATGTATATCGGTAACTTTTGAACTCACATAAAGGAGATTCTATTTATGAAACATCACATAAAGCTTACAGAATTTGCTGATTTGTTTTCATCAGGAATGTTTTATCTGAAAAACAGACTAAGTAGGAGAAATCTTGAGACATTCCCTAAATAATGTGTTGATTAAAAATTGGTGTTGGGTAACTTTGTTAATTACTCTCACTAACAACTCTGTCATTGTGAGCAGTTATTCTTTTTCTTACCTATGCTGACATCTCGCTGTTTTAGCAACACACAACAGTCTTAAACTTGGAAAAGAAACTAAAATTCTAAAATTTCTCTTCAATAAAGCAAAACCCACACACGTATTAACCATCTTTTCCAGTCACCAGCCCATATTCACCTAAGTCCACTGTAATCAACTACTTCCATTCATACCAGTGGCCCTAATTTCATTGTTGTCATCAGGAAAACTTTCATTTTGATCCTTAGACATAATGTAAATTGGAGAAACAAAAAAAATAGTTACAAGAAGTATACCGTTAAAACAATGTTACTACAGAACTATCATCTAAGAGTTGCAAGTTACAATTTGTAAAAACTGTGATATACAGAGGTCCCTCCCAATAAAATTGCTAGGTCAGATATAAACATAAATAGGTGCTCACCTCTTTGCAAAACCAAAAAACCTTTTCTTTTTCTTCACTTGTCAAATCTAATTGTTTACAGCTTTCATGACTTTGCAATGCCTTCTCTCCAAAAAAAAGCTTCTTTACACAGTATCTTAATATATGGCATCCTGGCTTGTATTACAAATAGTGTGACCAGCAGAAGTAGAGAGGTGATTGTCCCCCTGTACTCAGCACTGGTGAGGCCATACCTGGAGTATTGTGTCCAGTTTTGGGCACCTCAATTCAAGAGATATCGAGGTGCTGGAGCGAGTACAGAGGAGGGCAACGAAGCTGGTGAAGGGCCCAGAGAATAAATCTTATGAAGAATGCTTAAAGGAGCTGGGAATGTTTTGTTTGAGAAAGAGGAGGCTGAGGGGAGACCTCATCAGTCTCTACAACTACCTGAGAGGTCATTGTAGAGTGGTTGGTGCTGGTCTCTTCTCACAGGTAATTAGTGACTGGGGAATGGCTTCAAGCTGCAACAGGGGAGGTTTAGACTGGACATTAGGACAATTTTTTTCACAGAAAGAGTGATTAGACACTGAAATAGGCTGCCCAGTGAGGTGGTTGAGCCACCATCCGTAGACGTTTTTAAGGGTTGCTTGGATGTGGCATTGGTGGATATGGTTTAATGGGAAGAATTTTGTAGAGTAGGGATGATGGTTGTACTTGGTGATCCCAAGGGTCTTTGCCAACCTGAATGGTTCTGTGATTCTATGTGAATAAGCAATTCTATGTGAATATGCTTTTTGCCACTATTCACACACAAATAAGTTTAAACTAGGTTTCATCTGCATACGTCTCTTTGTACTTCTTTCAGGAATCAGTAAAATGAAAGCTGAAAATTATTCCTTTCTACTTCACTTTACTTTGAAACTGCTTATTTTTTGCCAGAAACAATTCTGCCTGAAACCTTCTGAGCACAAGGCTGATTTAAATATGGACAGAAGCTTGGGGGGAAATTCTCTGCATTTATTGTGGCCTGCTAATGCTGGCAAAGAAATCAGGAGCAGCTGCAAAAATTACTAATGCA
Organism: Apus apus; assembly: GCF_020740795.1. NCBI lineage: Eukaryota > Metazoa > Chordata > Aves > Apodiformes > Apodidae > Apus > Apus apus. The sequence goes on along the minus strand of NC_067285.1, from coordinate 49,179,839 downwards.
AAATGGATCAATTAATCATAAAATTTAAAGTTAAGCATCTCCCCAAATTGCAGAAGTTTGGAAGAGGCAGCAGAGATTTACATGCACCTCCTCCAAACCAGTGCTTAGAGGTGTGTGAGAGCATCACAGTCACAGTGACCCAAGCTGGCAAGAAACCAGAGGGAGATGAGAGACATAAGGTTATAAAGGGTCAGCAGGGCACACACAATCACTTTTCACTCTAGTCTGAGTAGTCTCAAGGTTTTTGATCACAGAAATATGCCAAATCATCAGAGGGAAAAGACTATGATGAGAGCCATAAATCTATTAGGATTAACTGAATTTTTCACCATTTGGCTTCAAGTGGAAGAACTAAATATTTTTTCTTGCAACTAATCTGTTTTGACTCTATGAAAAACATTTTCATTGCAATGGAGTTATTAAAGTCTTAGCACTTACTGTTTTGTAGTTAATATAGGAACTTTTTTCTCCCTGACTGCTAGTTTCTCTCCAATAAATTTCTTTGCACAGGTCAGCTCCTCACTCTAGTTCTCTTATTACTTCATTTAAGAGAATAATTTATTTTAAACCCCAAACCAAACATAGGATTGAAGAGTAGAGGTTAAGAAATGGAATAAAAAGAAAGCAGACCTTCACCTTTCATTATGCTTGTCTTAAGTATCTGCTTTATTAAACTTACTCAGTGTTTAAGTCTGGTTTATTGAAAACCATCAATGTTTAGCTTATGCTATTTTTAAAGCAGCCTGTGCTGTGTAGTATTTAATAGGCTGTCCAAAACAGATGAGTTTTTATTTTTTTTAAAAAAGCAAACAAATTCAGAATGCTCCAAGATACCCATTTGTATAAAACAGTTAACATTCATATAACCTTGGCCAGTGTCATCTCAAGTTAATTTTATAAATCAAAACGTGAAGTGTGTTTATTGCATCTAGTATGGCTACTCATTAAAGATATCATCTGGTTCCCTTTTAGAAATCTTAGCACAGACTGACGTTTACATCACTGTTTAACTGTGGTCTTTATCCTTATAAAAATCTCTTTAAGCTGTCAAGATCATGTAAAGAAGCACCTGCCAGTAGTAACCTGATTTTCTTTTCTACCCCTCAAATCACTTATAATCAGCTCAATTATTACCCATCAGTGCATTCAATGGAACTTTGTTAATGATTTAGATGAGAGCAGGGCTAGCATACAGTGCATTTAGAAGCGGGGTCCATCAGCAGCCACTGCTTTTAAAATGCTACCTTCCAGGCATTGCTCCCATGAAGTTCACAGGCAATATTGCCAAAATAAGGGACATGATTTTGGCTGTCAAGTGTTACTAGGTCTGAAGCAGTGTAACTGTAGCATCTCCACCACATCATCCTGTTTAGAAACAGGGAATTTGGTATGAATCATGTTCATCTCCTATTTGGTATTGTTTCTCCCTCTCTCTGTATGATGTGGCTTGGAAAGCTACAGCAAGAGACAAAATGCCTCAATTCAGCCAGCAAAAGTCCTAGTTTCTGTGGTTCTTATAAAAAGATGACTACTTAACACACAAGAGCAGCTATATATGACACAAAGAGATCTTTCTTGGTTCAGAATAAGCAGCATCTAGAATTCCAAAGACACAGGATAAATTTCTTTGTCTAAACACAGGGCACCCTGTGCTGTGTTTTAGATGCTGCAAGACATGACTCTACTGCAACCCGGCCAAGATTGCAGAGCAATTTCTGAAATCAGTGCCCCTACCCAAGAGGTGCCTCAATCTAGCAGCAGCTGCCCCAGCTGAAGCCTGTACCTAGAGAAGCCAGGCAGATCCTGTGAGACCAGACCTTTCACCCTCCACACTGCTGTGTCTCCAATGTCACAGCAATACCAGCCTGCACTCCATCTCCCAGGAGTGGGCACCAGTGGGAGTTGATCAGCGTGACCACAAAGCCAGGTTCCCTGCAGCCTTTGTCCTTTGTCCCCAGCCAGTCGTTTAATCAACAGCTGGCTTCCCAGCTCCTGAGGGTGATCTGCAGATCCTGCGGTCCCTACACAGTGGGTGGCTTGGAAGCCATGCGTTTCTCCTTTCCCCACCTGACTTATGTTTGGCTGCGTTCAACATCTCACGTCTGTTTTGGCAGGACTCCTCTGTCATGCTGCAGAGATTTGCCAAGGCCAAAGGGCAGTGGGTTTGGTGGGATCCAGCTGAGGAACCCCTCTGCAGCCACCAGCAAGGGCCAACACTGCCTTCAGGGACAGCTGGGGGGACCTGGCATATATAGGCAGGCACTGTACGGGATACTGCCCGTGCATTGTCCTTTCTTGTAACTAAGCCTCATGAAGCACAGCTTGCTGAAAGTCCATTTCCCTTCCTTGTAAAAATACATTGGTATTTTGCAAAAACAAACAAAAAGCCCCAAACTTTGTTCCAAGTCAGAATGAAAAGTGGACATTTTTTTAATTCCCAATAGATAAAGCCACGTTTGAGCAAAACCAAATTTCTGGACCTCACAAGCTGCCACAAAGCAGAACTGTTGTTGCCCTTCAGTCAACTCTAATTAGGAACTAATTGGGTGAGTTTTTGTTTCAGACATTTCTGTGAATAGCCTTGAACAACAGAGCCATAGACAAACTTCTTAATTTAAAAAGCTGCTCCTGCCTTTATACTCAAACACACTGCATACCCTTTTGGAATACGCTGGAAAGCAGGTAAGTAATTCAAAATGTGTAGCTTATCCCCAAATCTAATGTCTAGCACATTATAGAAATAACAGTGAAAGGAAATAAATACAAGAGGGAGAAGTCATAAAAACAAAGCTCTATGAAGTTCCCATGTAAGGTCACCAGAAGAGTTTACAATGTTATTTTTCTTCTTCCTCATAAAGGAGCCTAAATCTAATTTCTCTTTCAATTTTCTACTTTCCTTTGCTCTTTTTCTTTCAGTCTCCATCCTCCTCCTCCTCTCTTGTCCTCCAGTTTGAAATTCCATTCCCAGCCATATGTTTCTCATTGTGATCCACCTTCCATTTTTGGTCATACAGCAAAATGTGGTTTGAAGATCCAAGAAAGTCAGAGTGTGTTGACACAAGGACGTTGGATTCTAGGTTTTGTCAACACTGAGCTGAAGAGCTTTGGGCCTTGAATCAATTTTAGCCTCCTTGACCAAGGAAACCCTGCAGAGTCAGACTAAGATCAACGATTTTCAAGTGAACAGAGCCATATAAGTATATCTCGCACAACAGGGGAGTGTTTTTTATTTTCTGTATGATCTGCCCTTGCTCCAATATTAAATCCAAACACTACTCAATTTTGCTTGGCATGCAGCTTTTTGCAACAAAACCAAAAAGCTTTCTTGTAGGTGTTATACAGTAATGGGAGCCTTAAGACAAACCTGAATTTCAAACATCAGATGGCTTTTTTTTTTTTCTAGAAATTGAGATAAATAACAAACCCAAACAACTCCAAGGTCTTTCAGCCTTCTATTATGAAAGCAGTGTGGCTGGCAAGGGACAGAGAGTCCCTCTCCTTTTCCAGATGACCTGGAGAATTTCCTGTTAAAATACTGTGCTCCCAGACGTCTGGGCATGTGAGTGGGTCCACTGGCTAGCAGCTAAAGTCCATCTCCTACCTTGTGATTCAACTAAAAACATGTGTGTAAGGCTGGGGAATGGAAGAGGGTGTAAGGGAAGGAGAATTAAACTGATGTTGACATTATTTGAAATTTGCTTTAATTCATGCTCTGCCAGATAGCTGAAGATTAATCTCAAACTGTTTATTTTAATGTATCATATTTCTGACTTCCAGCTAGCTATCAGCTGGTGTAATATAAGCTTTAATTTTGGCACCACTAAGTCTTCACTGTGTTTACATTTTCACTCACACTTTCTTTGGTTTTATCATAAGCAATTTCATGATTTAATGGCACTTACTTTCCTGAATAAGAACAGGTGTAGTTAATTTTTGGAGATGGGAGAGAGACTTTTCTATAAATTACTTATTTTCCATGTGTAGTTGCTTGCAATGTCAGGGGCTTGAAAGTTCCCGTAGTTAGACAGCCATTTCTGAGGGAAAGTGAAAATGAAACAAAGGGTTGCCTGGTTTTAAATTCTGGATTAAGGATTGGCCTGATCTGATTAAATTTGAAAAGTTTTAATCATTTTTCTAGCTAGGACACCAAACTCCACACTGAAAATATCAACACTTTTAATTTAGCTGAAACAGATCTACATTATATTCAGAAAACAACCAGGAAAACACTGGCAATATATAATCATAGCAACTAGTAATGAATGTAGGTATTTCGCTGAGCAAACAGAGTTATTCCAGAGCAATCCATTCATTGACAGAATATGGATTAATTAATTTGAACCAAATAGCTGGAACCACTCACAAATACTGCTTCTTTAAATTAGCATACGCCTACATAGGCAGGCATTGGGGAGGTGTGAATTCATACTAATTGCCTGCAGTGACACTTTGCAGATCCATGGCTAGGAAGTGTCCACTGCTATCACCTCACCGGCCATGGAGTCACGAGCTGCATTCCTCTTTTCCCTACTGGAGGACTGGCTGTGGCACTCAAGTCTCTTCTTGCTCCCTTTGTCCTGCCAAAGAAACAGCTAAAAGACTAGACCAAATTTACAACTGCTGGTCTGGTTTTAGCATCTGTGGCAGGTTTCCAAGATGACATACTGGTGTGTTCAGATGCCTCCAGTAAGTGACAGTGATATATCTAAAAGGAATTTTTATAAAATTCATATATATAAAGCTCAAGGATTCATGTTTTACAGGAGACAAAGCAGCCTGAAGATGTAGCCTTTCTAAACGAGGCAATAATGCTGAATTGTCCTAAGCTACACTCCAAATATTACAACTCACAAAACACTGTAAGACCTCACAAGTGTGGAGACACACTGGTAGGAGGCAAAATGCATCACAATTTCTAGCCAGCTTTCTTGGCTTGAGAAAATCTCCCAGCTAGAGAAAGTTACTGATTTTGGAGCACACTAGAGAAATTCAAATAGCAATATATCTTGAAGATGCATAAAACACTGAAAATAAAGAAAACATTTTTGCACCTATATGTACAACTTTCATACTCCTGGGACATGGATAATTTGCATATAGCATCTGTGGGACAAAACAAAAATGTGTAGGGATAATGAAAACAGAGAATGAGAAATTATAAAAAAGGCAATAAAAAGAAAAGAATAGGAGACAACTCCTAGACCTCACACAGCCTCTGTTAAACAATGGGAAGAAAATCTTTCAGGAATTCAGTAAGACCTGAGAAGAAAGAGAGGGACTGTTGGAACAAATGGCTGCTGGCTCAAGTTCCACTGAATGACCTTGACTGTGCATATAAGAGCTAGTTGTTACATCAGGCACTGAAATGGAGAACAGACCATAAAAAACTCCGAACATTTCCTCCCATAAGATTCCTTTGTTATAGGACTCTTTGTAGCATTTAGTAATAATTTCCTCTCTGACTAATGTTCTTGTGCAAATTATAATGCCATTATGTTCTGATGTGAGCTTTTCCCTCATTTCTTAGTTAATTCATCTTTATAGAGGTTCTTTAGCTGCCAGCCAGTACTGAAAAGTTATTAATTTCAAGTGACTTTAATGGTGCATGGGAGCTGAGGAGAAGTTTAGCAAACTCTCAAAACATTTCTTTACCAACACTTGACTGAATATTATATTTGTCCACTAATTTCTCTCTCTTTGCCGGAAATCCTTCACCTGGATCTCTGCCATAGTTCATGGCTTTTTCAGCTCTGACAAGGAAGAATAGGTAGGTTGCCAATAGAAAGCATAGGAAAGATGGAAACTGAATTGGCTCCTTATTCCCTGTTTACACAGCAGGCCAATCAGAGGGTTTACTTTAAAACCTTTCCTCTGTTTCTTTCTGCACAAAAACGTTAATTTTGTTACACATATAGCACAGCCAAGGAAGCCAGACTAGGTAAGTGAGAAAGAGAGCTGTTCAGACTATTTCTTTCTGTGTGGTTGGCTACATCTAGCTATCAAAGTAAAGGTGTTTCAAGACAGCATGAGCATATTGTTCAACTATTATTTCTCTTCTGATTGTCCAGTCTGTTGCTCTCACATTTTCTTCCTCTGTACTCCAGTACACTTGCAGGCCCTAATGCACCTTCTAGGTCATGGTCCAGTGGTGTTAATACCTTCACAAATTATCATTTGCTCTGCTTCACAAACAGATAACTTGTGCTCAGTCTGATTAAAAAGCTTGGCAAAAGATGTAACACTTGGCTAAGAGAAGGTAGAAAAATGTTTATAAAGCAATTTGTAGGAAACCGAGGTTGCAGGAGGTACTAGTGCTGGTCTGCATGTTCATGGTTGAAATTATGTCCGAGACTGCACTATTTCTTCTAAATAGCCCTAATAATCATCATCCCAATTGCTTTAGAGTATCTGTTATTCAGTACATGGCAACCACTTTGACCAATCAAGAAGAAAGATGCCCTCCTGCTCTGAATAACCTGAGGAAAGCCACAGACGGAGCTTACTCATCCTAAAGAAAATTTTCTAGGGAAGGAAATACTTCATCTTTTGTAAGCTTCCAAAAAGATTCTTCTGACTGGCTGTGAAAATCAGCATGATCTCTCTCTTCTGCTGTTTAGCTTTGTTCAAGATTAACACAAACAGCTTAAATTCTGTGTGGTTACTGGAACAAAATATACTGCCAAGGACTGAAGCTACTGAAGCTTTTCTTTTATCTGTTCCTCATGAATATCACATGCCCAGACAAATTAGGTTGTTCGTAACGGTCTGAGCTTAAATGTTTCCCCTGCTAAAAAGAAAATACTTCTGATAACAGATGTAGAGATGCATCCCTCCATAGTGAATTTATAGCATTTTTTCCAATGATGCTAATTAACCAGATTCATAAAGGTTGCAGCTGAATACTGTCTTGCAAGACACGTACATTTACTGTGATGCCATGTTTATAAGCTTTCTCAAGGTTTGCAAATCATAAAATTATTTATCTTCTTTTTAACAAATTAATTACACCAGGGGACAGTTTTGGGTGGCTGGGAGGCTACTTATATAATATGATCAACCAGGTGCTGCTCACTCAGTCAACCCAGGATTAACAGTCTCAATGACGGGTACTAGTCCTTCACCAACAGTGGCCACTATGTTCACCATGCAGATGAAATGAACAAAACCCACATGAGAAAGGGAGGTAGAGGAGAAAGCAACATGTTACACAAGCAACACAGGAACTTAATCCAGGACTTCATCTTACTGATGGGCAAGTACAAAACCCAGAGCATTCTGAGATCCACTTGGATGAAGCTGTCTCTGAGGCTGTGTGCAATGTCAGGAAACAAAGGACTATGTCCAAGCGGATCTGGCACAGCGCATTGCAGTGAACCAACCCCACACTAATTGTGGGCTGGACCACACTGATCCCCTGCTTGGATGTCTGAGGGAACAGGCACAGTCTTACCAGTTAGTGTAGACACTTCTTTAATTCCCACAAAGAAGTGTACCCTCACAAGACGTTTTGTTGGAGAGTAGCTAGAAAGCAGCAATTAAGAGTGGTAACATATGGCTCTTGTATAAGACTCTCCTCTCCCTGTCTCTACAGGCATCCTTCAGTGCTGCTTCTCCTGGATACTCCTGGATACTTCTTTCCTTCTTTGAGCTGGCAGGAGCAACAGGAATGAAAGCAATATTTTCTAAATGCCATCAGCGAAGATAATCCTGTTTATCACCACAGGAGATTACAGTGAGTGTCTGTAACTACAAGCTGTGAACTGAAGCAGCAACAAGGTGTCCAGGTTCCCAAAAGCACCATTCATCTGACTGCTGCCAGTGGTCATGCTAGGTGGGTAGGAAGGCATGGTCTTTCCCCCTCCAAGGGGAATGGATGAAGAACTTGTTGGAAAGGATCATAAACAGTAGCTGGATTGAACAGTAGACAAAACTGCAGTTGTCACAGAGCGTTTCTCACCAAAATGGAGTTACATCATTAAGGCATAAATGAATTCGGTGTCTAAAGTGTAAATAAAGCCTGATCAATTATGAGGATAAAATAAAATGTTGCATGGAACTCACAGTGTATTTTTAAAGATGATAACTTAGTTGTATTTAGTCATACTATTCCAGAGGTCCAAATAATGCAGGTAAAATATAGCATTCCAAAGGACTGGTTTTGATGAGGAGACCAGGAAGGGAGAGGGAAGAAACTAAAATGAGAAAGCTTGAAATAAGAGCAAGCCACTAAAAAACAGGTATTATGGAATACCAAAAGTTTTAAGTTTGCCACTCTATTGAATTACAGTTCAGCCTGGTTGACTAAAGATCACTTCTGTGTATGGTGACTGTTTGTATGATTCTGCAGTTTGTATGACATTAGTGGCTGACAGAGTCCATTAGCATGGTTTTGAAAAGCTAAAGAAAAAAATATAATAGTATTTAACATTTTTTTCTATTAAAAAAGCTAATAATTCAAGATTCCTTCTTAATACCCATCACTCCAGCCACCTGAGTTGTTTTTTGCTGTATGTTATTTGTGCAGAGACAGAAGCCTTCACAGCCTTACAAGAACCAAGAGATCTCAATCATCAGTCTACACACCACAGCTAAGTAATAGCCTGAATGCTGATCCACTCATTCCCCTTTGCAAACTGTGACAAGAAAAGGACCATCCTGCAGTTGCTTGTTGTTTCTCTTTCTGTGCAAGAAAAAAGCCTACCATCTAACCTGCTGCTAATCCAAGAGTGCAATAGACGCCTTTCTAGCAGGAGAGCTGTAGTCTCTAACAGTGAATACATCAAAGTGTAAATCTGTCACTGGTAGCATACACTCACTGTAACAGGTGTCAACTCTTGTGCTTGGATTCCTCCAATTTTTTCACTTCATTCTACCAGCAGAAAATCACTTCAGCATGCTGAACCATCCCACCAGGGATGAGGTCAGGGCAAACAAAACTCAAATTTAGCCACCCAGCGAAGGGAGGTAGATCTGCTGACGAAAGCAGAAATTAATTTTATATTGACTCCCTTGCCCCAAAACACGCCAACATCTGAAGCTCTGCTGGTGACCCCTGTGTGCAACAAGACACATTTTGAAAACCTGAGCTCTGACTTTCAATAGAAAATCTGTTGCTTTGCACCCTTTTAGGATGACCTTTAGGATACCTGGAGCAGAGAGACTATGTTACATTTATTTAATACTGTAGTAAACTCTCTTACAAGCTTTAACTTCATAGATTTTAAAAATTACAATTTGATGTCACAGTATAGAACCAATAGGAAGGGAGAAAACAACCCGAGTTTCTTTCTGAAGGAGATAAGATGCTACTAATAAGGTTCAAAAGACAAAACAGAAGAAGGAAGTTGAAAGGATAAGTCGTTAAGCTTCATGCCTAACCATGGTAATGAAAGTACACAAATACTATCCTGTTAATTTGTTAATATTGTTTAACTCAGCATATTTTGTTTGCAGTTTCTGCCTGAGAAAGTGCTCCCCAATTACAATTCATCCAACAGTTAATAAGAATCTTGGAAGGGTGCTGAATTTCGCTTTGACAGGGTTTTAGGTTTTTTCCTTAACTTTAGGCATCTTTCACCCCTGTATGTACACTGCTGAAAAAGAGTGTGGTCAAGAAACACTACCTTTGATAAATACCCATGAAAGACAGAAGGAAGTGATTTAAGGTGAGGTTTTGCTTTGTAATCAGAAACCTCCAAACATAAAAACACTGTGTAGATTTAATTCCTTGAGTATTGCGATCAAGTCCACTTGAATTGTCTAACAGCAATATAAAAAAATTAAGTTGGCTGTGTTATGATTATGCAGGTATCTGATGCAGAAGGAGAAAAAGAAAGAAGATACACATGTAGTTTTCTCTAGACATTCCAGCATTTAGCACATTTGATATATAGTCTTCAAATACGAAATGCAAACATAATAAGGACAGAAAAAACCCCCTAACCTTCCCTTAAAAGGAAAAAAACCCTCTCCAACAAGGAGCTAAAATATTAATAGTGACATTGAGGCAGTGATGATAAAGTACCAGTGTTAGGTATTCTGGGATTTAACTGGACTGTCACTCTGTAGGTGACACTGAATTACAGTATCCAGAGAAACCAAAGCCAAAAACTTGGCACTGTAGGCTGGCCTCCTTAGTCCAACTTCTAAGTAGCAGAAAAATTTAACAGTCAGTCTTTGTCTACTTATCACAAGCACTCTGTGAACACTACAAAAACATGGTACGTGCTTGGTAAGATTTTATTGTGAGGGCCACTTCAACAGCAACAAGTACTTATCTGGGAAAACCAAACTGCGAGCATATTAATTAATATGCACAGAACTGACACTTTTTAAATGTCAGACAAGAATTCTTCTTTCAAAATCAAGGGTGAATGCTTTTTTTTAGTATATACAAGATGACAAGGTATCATGTTGTATTTATCAGGTTCACAGGATCTTAAAATACAAAGATCAGGAAAACATTTAAATCACATTAACATTCTAAAAGAGCTACTTTTGCTTGCATAAATTAGTATGGAATTCATTAGTATTTTCTAACAAGGTTAAAAAATTTGTTAAATCTGCATAAAATAATAACTAAGCTACTACATATCCACAGAATTCCTGCTTTCCTGAAAAAAAGATATATACCAGAGTAAACTCCAATTCCTTTCATAGAAAAACTAGTAACAACAACAAAGCAGATTAATGCAAAGCTTTTAGTAGCAGCAGTATTGTTGCAGCTCTAACTGTCTAAGGAGAGGAATCATGAGCAAGAAGATGCAATATCTTTTTATTAGACTTTCTGACACAGTTGTAAACCACTGAAAAATGCTGGACAAAGAACACATAGCTCAGAAGAAAAAGAAAATCCAGAAATACAGTTAGCCAAATGTAGATGGGCTCACAGAGGATCTCTTTGGACAGAGTTCCATTTAGGCTTCCAATACCAGAGGTTCCCCCCCAGGTGGGGTTCAGACACTGCACAGAAAGGTGTGCCAACAGGGATCTGGTTAAACACAGCTGTACCTAAGTACACTGTTTCACTTTAAAAGAAACATATTCGTCTGTCAGAAGAGGTTAATACATCAGCAAAGCTGGGACAATGAACTCCAGGGAACAAACTAAGATAGATGTCACTCCATGTGATGTGTTCTTCTGGAATTTTATTTATGACTGCTAGACTTAAAACCACATTGAAGTGGTGGCCAAAGCCAAACTTACATTTAGATTTGGATTAACCCCGACTAAAGTTTATCCTGAAGAGGATGATTTTGTATTTGTAGCAGAGACTCAAGTAAACTGTTTTCTCTCTCATACTATCCCCCCGCTTGAGCTATGTGGAAGAAAATGGTCTATTCCTCTATACTAAGGAAGCAGAAACAATTGCAATGATTTATAGTCAGACAGTCCCATTCACTTGTAATGAAACGTAGGTGCTTATAACAGAGATAAAATTTAAAACCTGAAACTAAAGAGTTTTTAGTCATACTCAATAGCTCAAGCACTTTGTACGTTAAATCAAAATGGCATGCTGTGAAAGACTGGCCAAAACCAGGATTCATTTTGGAAGAAAAATGTGATGAGGGATCACTAGACCATGAATTCTGCCTAACATTACAAAAAGTGTGTCTCTGAGTTCAAATGGCCTTTCCTTCCTACACATGCCTTCAGCAGGTGACAGCTCACAGCTCTCATGAGTTTTTAAGACAGCCTGACATACATAAAATCTAAACACCTGCAGGATCAGAATGGATGTGTATAAACATACAAACAACAATTTAGTCAGTCACTTCTTCAAAACAACTTGTTAATTTCACTTTCACTACATATACACATTTGTGTGTGTATATATATATCAACACAAAACCACCTCCCCTGTTACAGAAAAGGCTAGCTTTATACAGCAGATTGACTCATGCTACTATATTTGTGCATTTGGTTCTGACAAAAATAACAGAAGAAACAAAAGAACTAACATAATTCTTCTTTTAAAGAGCCAAATGAAAGAAATGCTTCTGAATATTAGAACTCCTTTAACCCTAATTTGTTTGAAATGCTGTTTGCAAGCATCAGTGTTGTTTCCAAAGAAACAAATCAAATTGGGAAATTACCCTGAAGCTTTTTTCAAGTTTCAAAACCAGAAGTTATTGAATGTGATTGAATGTGTAAGCTGGTCACCATGAAGAAAGAGAAAGCCTAAAATCAGTGTAGAAACTATACAGCCAGGGAATTCATTGACCGCCTGTTTCCATATAAAAAGGAAGATTCCAGAAAGGTTTTTGTTAAAAATATAGGGTCGATTTGGCCACAAGGTAAAGAATTCTATTAAAAAAAAATACATTTCTACATTTCCTGTAGAATCTGTGAAAACTGGGTTGAATAGGAGTAGCATCCAAGAATATACCACTCTTTTAGGAGTGTCAGATGCCAAAGACAGTTTCTGCAGATATTAAGATAGGGACAGTATTTCAGACGAGTATCATGAGTGTTGGGACATGATAGGATATTAATTATCTGAAGCTTTTGTTTTTTCAGATTAAACAGAGGGAATAGAAAAAAACCTGTATTGTAAAAGAGATAAAGAAGATGACATTTCCCTCTGATTTAAAATATTAAAGCAGCTTATCTGGCAGAGGCATTTAGTTTCATATTTTGGTGGGCTGCTGTGGCTACTCAGCTGAAAGAAAACAAATTTTGTAACTTGTCACATCATCATAAGTGTTGAAGTTTTCATCATAAATGAAAGTATTGCAATAAAGAACTTTGTTCTTTTCTCTCTCTAACATAGCAGGTTTAAGTAACAACTCTACTTCCTTCATTATACCCTACTTAAACCTGTCATGCCAGAGAAAACAACAAAGGATAAAACAACAGCATATTTATTTTGCATACAACTGTGGTTTTATATGTAAGCTGTAATACACATTAATATATTTTCTGTAGAATGACATATTAAACACTAACAACTGAAACCCAGAAACATTCATCAGAAAACTTACATCTTAAACTTCAGCCCGTAGCCTTCTGTCCATGTGGCTTTAGCCCCTTCAGACTTTTGCTCAAAACTAAGAAAACTATTACAAATGGTGTTGAAATTTTCACTTTAGCTCAAAGCACAGGAGCTGTTAAAACAGATTGACCTGTTCGAATACCCACTGTAATGAAAGAGGCTTTGTGAGAGACATTCCATGACTGGTGAAGGAGTTCCCACATCCCAGTTCCTTACTCTCCAACTTTGCCAGACTTGAGAAATATTAATAGCAGAGATCTGAATTTAGCTGCGCAAGTCCTATTACCAGGAAGCAAGATTTTATTTCATCCCTTTTAATGTACATATGTATCACCACTAATATTAAGCAAGAAATAACTGATACCCTACAAAATCACTTCTTCTAGTCACATAAAAATCTGTTTAGAGTGACAACTAAACAATTAGAGTTGGCTTATAGTAGCTGAATAGTTTTTTCTGTCAAATAGCTACAGCTGTAGTAACTTCAGGGTTTATTGTTCATGACTATGCAAAATTTAACACCATCTGATAAAACTTCCTTTCTAAACTTCTGAGTTACAAAAAAAATTGTTTAACTCTGTTGCCTTCTTTTCTACTGAATATGCTGTAAAATACTTAAACATGAATTATTGTGTAAATTCTCAAACTGAAGTTTTTATGTAAATAGTCCACACGTAATTTATAGCATTCCTGTTTGTGTAACATTCTAGCTTATTGGCATTTGTCCTATGAATATACTGTTTTGGAAATTATGCACTGGGGTTATAAAACATTGTTTTCCCAATACACCATTTTAAGGAAAAAAAAATAATAAAAGTCAGTCTTGAAAGACTTGTCTGGTAAAATATTTTAAATGTAAAGATCACGGTGAATATGTACTTTCATGAAGTAAGGAACCACTAGCTTGTTACTAGAGCAACAAACTTTGCAACTGTGAGGTATCCAGTGAGGTCTATAAAGCTTTGGGACAGGCATGAATATTTATATTTCAGAGTCCTTGGAAGTGCCGAGCACCTCATATAACAGCAAGAATAGCCATGGCCTGGAAAAGTAGCCTCCAAGAGAGGAAAAAAGGAGGCTGAATGAAGTGATGGGAATTATCCATGCTTGCCTAACTTGCCAATGAGAACTGATAGCGTCCAAATGCCAGAGCAGGGTATATGCCCTGCATCCCACTGATGCTGAGCCTCCAGGGTTTTTCACATCAATGCATAGGAGTGTTTGATCCAAATAAGCAAGCACATACAAAGCAAAACCACAGGCAGAATAAAAGTAAAAAAATACAGACATCTTGCTTGCTATGGGAACCACTGAAAGATGTTCCTGGACTTCAAGTCACTCAAGCGTATTTCCTTCAAATTAGCCATGATATTGTGCATTTATTGCACATACAGCTTAAATATTCACAACAGTGTTTGAGCAGGAGCATGTAGTGTGCAAATGTGCTCAGTAAAATACTGGACATAATTCAGAAAAAAGGTTATAATCTTCAGAGTGCTCTCTCTGCTCAGGCAGAGCAGAAGGCTTCTTTCATCCATACAATGACGTTCCCTTCCTCATTTGATCCCCAAATCTTTCTTTCTCTGCATTCCCCCAAGCCTATCTAATGCCCTAGAAAGTTAAAAAATACCAATAGGCATGCTTTCCCCTGAAAGACGAGGCTGGAAGGAAGAAAATGTAGGTGTCCTTATACCAACTCAAACCTGGACACAAATTACTGATAACAAAAGGATTCAATATACCCAGAATAACAAGGAACTCATTTTTGTTCTGCAAAGTTGTGATTTGGCCACTGCCTCTAACTTGATTGACAAAAGACAGTGTTCTATCTTCCCAATACATTAGAAACACACATACTGGACTTCAAAACACACAAATCATTTCCAACAAACAGGCTAAATGTGAGATGCAAGAACACTAAATGAAGTAGAGAAACAAAATAAAGGCTAAATTAACCTCTACAGTCTTAAAAGGTCATTACTGTATATAAGTAATTATCAGTTTCAAAGCCATATGGCTCTCTCAGCTACTGATGCAGACATCTAAAATATCAATGATGTTATGGTATCACTAATTTCCATTTGTTGGTTGTTTACTAACTACAAGCTAGCATTTTTTGCACTTTTGCTTTAAGTGCTCAGTATGTTTTTTATTCCATTAGAAAACAAAAAAAAAAAAGGAAAGAGAGAAACTTTCTCATTCTCCATTCCTCTCTCCCAAATCTATACTCCACTGGAGATGGAAGGTGTCAATTTGAATAAGGTGTTTTCCCACCCCACAGGATATAAGTTTCATCATGACACTGAAAAGCCTTATAAAACAATGAAACTATTGAAATATGTAATTCTTCAGATCCTTACTAATAACATGTAACTTAAGCAACTCGGGCAGCAATTTGAGCAACACCAGAAGTCATGTGCTGAACAAAGTCTTCTTAAACCCCTTTGGCTTCAGTGACACTTCACCATATGCATAAGGCTAGAAGGGATCAGGATTTAATTAAGAGTGCAGTAGACATCAAGCCAGCATTTTAAAAGCATGCAGGCCCTAGGCTTCCTTCGATCACCTTTTTCCCCTTCAAATTCAATCCTTATGTCTCAGACTTCCTAAATACTGACACTGCACTTTCCATATCTGATAGGTTATTATGCTATTAATATCACGCTATTCCTTACCTGACATTCATAAAGGGGAGTTGCTGAACAGGATGCTACATGAAAAAGAATTACACAATGATGTAATAGGTCAGGTATTACAGACAGATGTAGGAGGTAGAGTGTGTTTTAGATTATTAGGGTTCCCCAGAACAGTTATTTGCATTTCGATCCCAGCTTTCATGCTACAGTTTTGAAAGATAACCTGGGCAATACAAACAGACACCAACAAACAGACAACTTAGAAAACCAAAGTATATTCTGCTTTACAGAATAACAATCAGCTCTGACCCCAACTGTGTAAGAAAAATATCTCCCCTTGTACATCACAGCAGAAATCTCATTCTTTGGGATTAGGTTTGTAGGAGGAGTACCTTCAATTTTAACCACAACCTAGCTTAGCCTTCTGCAGGTTTACGGAGACAACATCCATTTGTGTTCAAAGAGAATGGTCATTTGCGCTCTTAAATGCTTCCTTGAACCTCTCCAGTTTCTATGCATCAGTGATTTATTATATCAGTATTAGTTAGAATTTCGTATCAGTTTGAAACTTTGAGTGCCAAAACATTACCTCTACCTTCTGAGCAAATCAGAGTCATCTAATTGCCCCAGCATCTGTAAAGACTGAATTACTCTAGCAAGTACATTTTAAAATCTAACAATAAGGCTCCATTTCGCAGTTCACATTACCCATAAATTCTCATTTCTCCCTGGATGTCATGGGTTGTCCTTCACCCATGCTGTGATCACAGCCTCCCTGCACTTTCAGTGTGGTCCTGTGTCATCAAGAGGTGCATCTGGCTTTCAGCTCAGGAAAGCAAATGTTGCTAGGCTCTGACCTGGTACCGTTAATCAAAACCTCACCTTCAGCTCAGCCTTACCTCCTGTAGCACTTCCTACATCTGCTTTCACTGCCCAGGGTTAAACATGCTTTATAATTATGAACCTTAAGAGTCTCCCAGATTTTTATACCTACTCTAAGAAATGGTATTGCTATTTCTGCAAGCTGCCTGCTCTGTGTCTGCTCTCCTCCGCTGCCCCTCTCCCCCAGGAGCCACTGCCTCCAGGGGCAGAACAGCTGTCCTGATGCAAAGGGCTGATTTTCAATCCCCCTTCCCTGGTGGATTAGGAGCGGGAGGGAGGCAGCCAGACGGCAGCACACCAGGCACTGCAGAGCACAGCTTTCTGCTCCCTTGCTCTGCCCAGCAGGCACAGTTACACAAGTTTGCACAAAGGCTCTTGCCTGAAAAGAAAGCCACAACTAGGTTTTGCCCTCTTTCAAAGTCAGCTGTTCTTGCTGAATCTAGACTACGTGGCCTTGTGCTTTTTTTGGTGAATTTTCTGACTGATGTGATGAGACAGTGTGGTGCCTGCTCTGTTCACCTCTCAGACTATAACGTCTGAATAAGCAAATTAAAGAAGTCTTCATTCTTTCCAGACGTCAGACAAAATGATATCACCACCAGCCCACATATAAACAGATTTCTTAAATATTTTCAGAAACTAATCAGCATCAGTAAAAGTTTCGTTTCCTTCTCTAAAGAAGTCCTCTGTCCTAGGCTGGCAATGTTATTTAACACAGGAAAGGCAGCCAAACATTTTTTGGGGTTTAGCTTTGTTACTACTTTGTCTACCCAAACATAATTTGGATGGTTTAGCTCTCTCCCAGCTAGGGAATTACAGTGCTGGCAACTACAAAAGGCCTTAACAGCAGATTAGATACAGCCAGCCCTACTGCTACAACAGTAGTCAAAGCAAGCCTTACACATTTCTGCCTCCACAGCCTTATTCCTCAGACGTGCTTGAAGGTGCTCACTTTGAAGCAAGTGTCTGATGCATCTAATTCACTCCAGGAGACTGGCACAAACACAAGAGAAACTGCCCACGGGTCACATACACAGAGCCTTTCCCCTCTCCCCACTCCCTGCAGGGGGAAATGGGGCTTTGATCAAACAGGAGTAGTTCAGCTGCTAAAACTGGTTACTGCAGCAGGGTTAGGCAGGTACGGCCCTCAACTACAACTAGGAATGGCAGCTAAATTTCCAAAGAATTGAAATTCTTCATTGTACTCCAACTCAGCCATTAGATTTAATATAAAGATATAAAATGAGATGAACTGTGAGAAGTAGAGCCAGATATAAAATCTGCATGATTTTTAAAAGCTTAGTTGAATTTGAAGAAGTATGTTATCTGTTATTTACAGCTGTCAGAAGGAAACACAGAGCAAAAGACAGAATTGTAAACTACTATCCTAACTGCAGTTACTGACCAGATCTTTTGTTTGGACTGATAAAGACACACCAGAAAAAAAAATCTTACAGAATTCAGAAAGAGGGGAAAGAAATGAGGAGAAAAATAAAATGCTGGAGTTCAAGAAAAATCCTAAGGTGGAGAAAAGCAAAAGATATAGCAGTAGTAATAGTAACAATGCCTCACTTCTTATAAAAGCCTAAGCATGAGCATTTCCATTCTGAGGTTCTCTCAGCTGCTTTCTCACACTGCTCAGAAGAGCCACTGCTCTTCATCACCACCTCCCATGCTGATGGGCTGCAGGTGGCTCCTCTCCCTGCAGACAATTGTTGCAAGTGGCTTTCCCTGCGAAGGGCTCGTTTTTCAACCCTGCCACTGCCAGATCCTGTTTGTAAAGGACCCACCATTTCCTTAGCTAACCCATGCATATCCAGACAGGGTTGCAAGGGAAGACAGAACCTGGAAGCAAGTATCTTTCAGCGTTTGTGCTGCTCTCCTTAGCAGCAAGGCCACCAAATGACAAAACTGTCCACAGCTTCATGTCCCCTTCTCTGCCATCAATCCAGGCACATCATGCTAACAGCTTCTAGGCAGGAGGTGGCCAAGGTCCAGTTGGCTGGAAATGTCTACAGAAGGACTTACGCATGTCTATACCTAACTGCATAAACCAGTTTTAAATTTGACCACGCCACATGCCAACACTTGAGCATCCTGACATCTTTCCAGGACTCAAAGTCCTTTATTCACTAAGGTGCAAAAATTACTTCTCTCCTGTTACAATTCACAGGCTTGGCCTGGCTTTTAGAGGGGTGAATAAATCTAAGGTAGCTTTGCTCACTTTCCCTTTCCCCCATTAACCAAGCAGCTCCCATCTAGCATAATAAAAACCTAGATGAATTTTCCCTCTTCTTCCCTAGACCCCCTGATTTTGATAACACAGGGCTGGAAGGCCCCACCCAGCCCTTCAAATCTGGTCTGTCACAGTCAGCAGCAACAGTGCTATCAGTGACAGATTTTTCAGGAGCCGTCTGAACGTGTACATCACCAGCCACCCCAAATCATGTGTTGCAATTCTCTCCCCAAAGCCCTGTAAGCCTTAGCACCATGAGTTTATCTGACAGTGGTGCTCTAGCACTGAGGCACTGGTATTTGGGCTAGAAGAAGGCCCTTCCATTTTACATGGAATTAACTATGCAACCAGGGGATGGAGGGCAGCTCTGCAAAGTAGGTATCATGCCTGGAGGACAGATCTAAGTTTCCATCCCTTATTCCTGTAATTTAATTTTATATATTTTTTTTTAATTCAAAATTCATTGGAGCAGGCCCTGGATTCACTGATTCCATCCTTCCAGGAAAATACTCTTGCTACTGAGCAGTTTGGCCACTCGTTGCTCTGATTCAATGAAGGTTTGATTAGTCCAAGTAAAGAGAAACCAAAATGCACCAAAGGTGCAATTAGCAAGCCTGTATGGGTGGTGGGGTGGGAAGCACCCAGTGAAGAGTTAAGGAGAGGCAATTCCTGACTGGCCGTAACTAAAAATCAGCATGCCTTCCTGGCTGGTCATACTTGTGAGCATAATTTTAGGTATATTGGGAATTAAGGACTGGAGCCTTGCCTAAACACAAAACCATGCAATTTACAGTCCCTGCAAGTCAAATTAAACTTTCAAAACTCTGTTCAGAGTGGGTTAAAAGTCCATAGTTTTTAATAAAAAGAGATGTTTGCCTTTACAGAACTGGGCTCTTGGTAACTATTTCTTTGCTGCTTTGGTATGTGTTTAGCCTGAAGCTATTGGAGGACTCATGCAGTTCACAACAAAGTGCCCACCACTTGTTTGCACCCAGCTGTCTCCTTTGTTGTTCTGGTACAAGTGCTCTAGGGCAAGTGGATGGTGAATTCGAGAGGAGACTCATTAACAAAAATTAGTACTGCCTTGAGGGGTCTGCTTGTACCCAGAGCTTCTGGGAGTGAAGGTGCACCTGAATTTGCAGAGACCAAGTTATAGATGCTCCTGACTGCACGTATCCATTGTGGTGAGGTTGGCTGGAGTGAGGGCTGCAGGGAGGTTGTCCTCCCTCTACCAGAGGGGTTTGAGGGCTTTCAGTCAAGGGGCCTGTGCTGTGCTGCCTGGCTCACATCCCTCCCCAGCCAGCAAAACAGGAATGGGAGACAACTGAGAATGGAGTCCATATGCAGACCACAGTTTTAGGGAAGAAGAAAACATGCAACCGAAGAAAATTGCAATTAATTCTCTTTAGAGTTGATGAATACTGCCTATGCAAATTATTCCAATTAAGTGAAGTTAATTGTTTTAGTTCACAATAGTGATTTTTTTAATAGCTTAGCTGTGTACATTTTTAAAAAACATTCCCCCTCCTCCCCCCTCCCCCAAATAATCTAATCTAAAATAATTTCACCCTTTAACATCAAACCAGTGTTTAATTCCTAATGTAACAGCCCAATGCCTCAGGAATTCCAGTGAGTAGTACCAGACTCTGGGAACTTTTACTAGTGATGATTCCTGATGTGGGCTCTCCCACCCTCATCCAAGTCAGAAGAGTGGACAGTGTGGGAACCATCTTAAATATAAGCACAGAAATTTCCATACTGATTCAGAGTAGTGATCCTCTTCACACTTTCTCTCAGATAATAGCTAGTGGGAGAGATCTTAAAAAGAGAATACAAGAGGGGAAAAAAAGGTCTCCAGGGAAAGCACTGCAATTAATTGTTGGGTTCCACCACAAGGCATGAGGATTTCTGTTATTTTTCTCTTTTTAATCCTGCAGGACTTTTTCATCCTGCATATGCAGATGTGAATTTACTTAAATGCCTAAACTTTCTAAATTCCTGTCAGATCCTTTCTGTCTTTAATAACTTTTGAGAATGAGTTTCACACCTTTGCTATAACCTGCCAATACATATAAGAAAGTGTTTGTGAATATTTTCTAAGTGTTACCATTGTGCCTTGTAGATGATTCTGTTCAGTAAGACAAGAAAAACAGAAATAGCAGCAAACAGCTATTTAAAAATCAGAATAGGAAAACCACCATTGACACAAATTTGGAAAACAAGGGGAAGGGATTTATAGTTTGATGCTGCAATTTAGAGAGTCATAACATTGGAGGGAATAAAAACATTAGTATCATTCTTTCATCAGGAAAATAGCTGTCCCTTGACTTGCTCCTCCAGTGGATGGCCACTGCCCAAATTAGCCATGTCCTCTCAGCACTCTTCTAAAATTTGAGTCTACTGGACACAGCCAGAACTACAGAAAATTACCCTCATCTATTTTAATCTCTCAAATTCTGAAGAGAAAAAAAATAGGAAATTAGGTGGTCTATTTCTCAACATTCATAAGGGACTAAAACATCTCTGTTTTTGAACAGATATACCCAGCTGGAGCTAACTCCTTTCTGCTGCTCTGGAACAGTGGCTGAAGCCTGGCACATGAGTATTTTATCAATTTAAAAGTATTTTAAGGCCTACTTTCTCTTAAGATTTTTGGGGGATTGTTACTAAAAAAAATCCTTTGCCAGGTTAAATATTTATGTTTGGTTTTGTGAGGCCAGAGACCCAATTTCCTAGTGTTTCATGCTAATCCAACTGGCATAACAAAATGGAGATTAGATTGGGACACTCTAACAGAAGTATCACAAAAATTTGCTGTTGTTCTATCTTCTTCTGTTATCCTTGAGGATGATTTTTCCATGCAAATGAAAGCTACCAAAAATAAGAAAAACAAAACAAGCTTGTGTTTGCTGTGCTTTAATAACTCCTATGGAAAGGCCAGTACTACCCATACAGCATCTATCAGAGAGATCTGACAGGGCTGGCAACAGTCATCGCTCTCTGTCTACTGGGAAGTTAATACCAGATGAAAACTTTTCTTTATCCAGAGTTTAGATGTTGAGTTAAATCATTGCATATGTACTTTATATTACCTATTACACATGACACAAAATATTTGCCTGATTTTAATTAGACCAATGTTTTTTGACCATTAAGGGGAAACAAGGGTTAGATCAGAGTAGAAAAAAGAAAAAGTAACATTTAAGCAACATCAGAGTGTGGCTGTGCTGTTACCAAAGTGTCTGTCAGTGATAGTGTGGAGGTACATATTTAATGTCTTTCAGAAATTTTAACATTAAAATTTGCTGACTGTAAAGAAACAAGTGGTAAAAAAGCAAACAAACTGCTTTTAAAAATGCAAGGTTAAACAAAATAAAACAGGATAAGAGTGTATCAGCCTTGTGATAGCCCATCTCATAGCGTGAGGAGGTCCCATACAGTTAGACACACATGTAACATAAGCCAGTCTGGCTTTGCTGAAATCAACAGTCCTGCTACAGTCACAACAGGAAAGAATTTGCAACATTGTTTTTTTCTAATTGTTGGGTGCTCCAAACATCCAGCAACAACTGTTTCTGGGATCAGACATTTAATATCAATATTCTATTAATATATTTTTATATTATTATTATTAACTTATCTCCCATAAGGGAAGCATCTTTATTTTTGTCAGTGTTACCACAGTGCCTAATCTTCCAGGGCAGAAGGACACAGCTAATCCGAGTTTACTAAGCAGTAAGCAGTTTTCAGTGTGATCGCAGCCTATTTTGAAGCTAAGACATTTATCCAACAATTTGCAAACTGACTTTTAATTAACAGAAAAATATGTTCCTAGGTCTGCCTCTGTACTTCAACGACTCTTAAGAGATTTGATGTAGGATGTGATTTTGTTTTCCCCTACAAGTTATAGTCATCTTTCTTCTGTTTAGAATTGGTGACCCATAATTAAGTGCTAAACAATAAAGGATTATTTTTGTTAGGCTTGGGATTTACAGAAAACTGTTTTATACTGATCTGTGGAAAACCTCAAATGATGATGATGATGAGTTGGCTTGGAAGCAAGAAAGGCAATTAGCACCATACACATTGCGTAAGTGTTAGGGGCATTTAGGGCTGTTGACAGTTTTTGTTTCTTCTCACCTCCTTTCTCCCTCTTTGCCCGTTTGCTTTAAACCTCCTTCTGCAGAAGATCAAAGCATCAGTAGCTGAATGGATGGTAATGGGTTGAGCCGTTTTTCAAATTCCCCCCTCAGAAAAGTGCCCAGTGGAAAGTATTTGACACTATAAGCAGGAATTACATGCACCCTCTCAGCAAAGCACTTTCCTAGCAAACTCACATTAGTATTTGTGAAATGGCCATCCCCTTACACAACCCTCTTCCATCCCATTGCGGAACAGATATTCCAAAGCAGGGACTTTCCACAGGGTAAAATATGTCTTCCTCATACATATACAGTCTTTCAACTTAAGTGTCAGAGTATGATCACAACCTTGCCACACAAGCCTGGGAAAGTGCCTAAGCTGCCTTATGCAGGAGGATGCAATCCTGGAGGCACTGCAGAATTGAATTGAAGCCAGCAGCCAGAAAAAAAGTTGCTCAGTTCTTTGCCTTCAGAGCTGGAGTCAGTCAAATACTTAACTTGGGGCTGGATTTATCATCACACCTTATAACTGTGGCCCTCATGAAAAATTTGACAGCCTTCAGACAGATTAATTACAGCCTTCCATCCCTCCCCAAAACAGACAGTAATGACTCTCAGTCTGAAGAGAAATTAAACATCAATTTTAAAATCATCATCAAGCTCACACTCACCAACTCATTAAAAACACCTTAAGTCTGAACAGTTTTCTGCCCAAGCCTAGAAAGAGAGCAATACTGAAGACACAAGGAGTTAACATCTGTAACCCTCCACCAGGAGCAACCAGAACAAACCCTAGCTCTGATGGCAGGGAGCCTTTCATTCTTATTAGGCTATAATGTCATTAGATTATGTTTCACATTTCTAATTTTGACCAACAAAGACAATCCTAGAAAGAAAAGCAGGACTAAGTGAAACAGGGGACCCACTGGAGGGTCAGGACGCATACGGTGAACAGCTGTATCCCAACTGCTGAGGCAGGCTGGGAATGAGCTCATGCAGCTGAGGCTGGGGGAAGACAGCTTTAAGGCTACCCAAAATGTCACTGCAAACAAACCCTCCATTTTCCCAGCTGAATCACAGCTGTGTGGTTAGAGATTGTGGTAGAAATACAACTGGATATACCAAAATGAATAACTATGGTTTAGGTCATGTAATACCTGCAGCACATCTTAATTTCCCCCTGCTGCCTTTACCAGACCCTAACTGCAGAATATATCAGCACTGCATCATCAAGGTGATGAGTAATTTATCAAAAGTTTAGGTGTTAAGCTTGTTTATAGAAATGGGCAAGTGCTTGAAAGTTGGGAAATTCTTTCCAGTCTTATCAGAATCATCATCAACTTCCTTAAAAGGTAGATGTACAGTTACTTGTTTCTATAATATGTTTGTCTGGTTTGCAAAAGCAGATTTTCTAAATAAAATTTTGGTATTCCATTTTTCAAAATATGTATCACTTCTTATTTCCTTCAAATTGGCTCATTTCTTCTGATGATACTGAGTGAGTACAGAAGCAGAATGGCCCAAATCTTACTTGTGGCACACTAAAGGCTTTTGAATGACATTAATTACGCTACTATGGGGTCATTATTTTGGTTTCATTGTTAAGTTTAACTTGCAAATCAGATTCTCCTGGTTACCTCAGTGCATGTCTGAGATAGCACAGCCCAAGCCACTCAAAACTAGAGAAGTGCAGAAGTAAACCTAAGCAAAGCCTATGAGAATTTGGCTGTCAACAGAGAGATTTTGGAGCTACCACAGAGCACACTGGATGTGCCAGGCTGGCTGTAACACACTCACTCTCTCAGGTTTCACTTATCCTGCCAGACTCTGCTGATTTCCTACCCGATTAAAACACAATCAGTGTAACCAAAGTATTAGGAAATAAAAGAAAAAAATTCGAGGAACAGCAAGCCTCAGCAATGTTAGGTTATGTTTAACTGGTAGTGACTGAAAGAAGTCAATGAATCTCTGCAGTGTGAATAGTATTGAAAGAAAAGTTACAGGTAGAAACTAAGCCTGTGTCACCTTAAATGTTATTAATTATGCAAACAAACTTGGCTGCCGAGTGAATATTGCACTTTGAGAAATAAGGCTTGAAGGACCAGCAGTGCAGTTTGTTCGTAGCAGATACACTGTAACACAGTATAAATAATCATGGCAATGCCGGCCTTCAGCACCATCAGAAGCTATTTATCAGCAAACTGTATTTAACTGAAGGAGCATTTTTGCTTGCAGAGAGGTCACCTGTTGAAGCAGATTAATTCTGCTAATGGATTTTCCTTAGCTCTGTGAAAAAGGCATTATGTGCTTTAAGGTGATACCCAGGACACCCCTGGAGTTTTGCATGATGCAAAGCTGGTGACAAAATGTTGCTGTGCTCTACTTCTCCTTTGCCGGCAGGGTACCAGGGTGCTGGATGGTGTGCTGGCCTCTTGGCAGCCCAGCACAATACAGCATTATCCAGGCTATTTTCACAGGACCGTCACACAACCGTAAACACAAAAATACGTCTTGCATCTGATTCTGATCTCAGCTATCTCAATATAAATCGGAAATAACTCCTGTGAAACAAATGGAGTTCCACTAATTTAAAGCTAATGAGAACGGAGACTCAGGCTGAGCTCTCCCTTTCCCGTATTTTCTGCCAATTACTGCCTCTATTAAGGCATATTTTTCCTTATGAGGCTACAAGCCCGAGGTGGATTTCACAAACCAGCAATGCTGCTCTTTGTCACTGAAGCACCAACAGGGCTCTGCAGCCCCTGCCTGCTGCACCCAGATGCTGCTCAGGTAGGGGGCATGGCTGGAAATCTGCCCAGTAGAAGAGGACCTGGGGATTTGGTCAGCAGTCAGCTGAATATAAGCCAGCATATGTCCAGGTGGCCAAGAAAGCCAACATCATCCTGGCATTTATCAGCAATAGTGTGGCCAGCAGACTAGGGCAGGAATTGTTCCCTCTGTACTTGGCACTGGTAAGGCTGCACCTCAAATCCCCTCACTATAAGAAGGACACTGATGGGCTGGAGCAAATCCAGAGAAGGGCAAGGAAGCTAGTGAAGAGTCTGGAGGTCTTATGAGGAGCGTCTGAGGGAGCTGAGGTTCTTTAGCCTGGAGAAAAGGAGGCTGAGGAGAGACCTCGCTCCTGAAAGGGGTTTGTAGCAAGGTGAGAGCTGGTCTCTTTTCCCCAGTGAAAAACAACACGACAAGAAGAAATGGCTTCAAGTTGTGCTAGTAGAGGTTTAGATTAGGTATCAAGGAAAATTGCTTTACTGAAAGGGTTGTCAGGCACTGGAACAGGCTGCCCAGGGAAATGGTGGAGCCACCATCCCTGGAGGTAATTAAAATACACGTACAGGTGGACTTAACGGTTGGCCTTGATGAACTTAAAGATCTTTTCCACCAAAATGATTCTATGGTGCAATCAGCTAGGGGACACACCCAGCGCCATAGTTTAGGCCCAGCCAGCAACGAACAGCCATGCGTTTGCACACTCCTCCCCCTCTGTGGGATGAGGAGAAAACATTAAAAAAAGCTCCTGGGTTGAGACAAGGACAGGGAGGGTTCACTCACCAATGATGGTCACAGGCAAACCAGACTCAACTTGGGGAAAAATTCCAGTTAATTTGTCACCGATCAAATCAGAGGAGGACAATAAGGAACAAAACCACCTCTTAAAAGCCTTCCCCCACCCCTCCTTTTCTTCCCGGGCCCAAATTACTTCGCTCCCGATTTCTCTACCTCTTTCCCCCCAGTGCCACAGGGGGGCAGGGAACGGGGGTTGCGGACAGTTTGTCACACGTTGATTCTGCCCCTCCTTCATCCTTAGGGAAGGGAATTCCTCACAGCCTTACCCTGCCTGAGCGTCGAGGTCCCTCTTGATTCCTTCTCGAACTCCTCCAACATAAGTTGTTCCCACCAGACGCAGCCCCTCAGGAACAGGCTGCTCCAGCACGGGCTGCCCACAGGGTCACAGCCTGCTCCAGGGACAGTCACCTCCCCTGGCACAGGGTCCTTCATGGCTGCAGGTCCATATCTGCCCCACCGTGCTCCTTCCTGGGGTGCAGAGCACAAGCTGCCGCCCCACCACAGGCTGTGGGGGAACCTCCAGCACCTCCTCCTTCCTCACCGACCCTAGTCTCTTTGCTTAGGTAATGCTCTCACCTCCCCCCCTCCTCTTCCCTGCAGGTGTTCTAGCAGTTTCTTTCTCCCCTTCTTAAATAGGTTCATCAAGAGGTGTTGTCATGGTAGCTGATGGGCTCGGCCTTGCCCAGAGGCAGGTGCGGCTCTGCAGGTGGGGGAGCTCCCAGCAGCTCCTCAGTAGCCACAGCTGTGGGCCCTTCCCCAGCTGGCACCGTCCCGCCACACAGCCCACACCAAGCTGTTAGCTGGGGAACATCTAGCAGAGAAGAATCACAGACTCGCAGGGTTTGGAAGTGACCTCTGCAGATCAGATCATCTGCTAAAGCAGGTTCACCTAAAGCAGGTTGGCACAGGAATATGTCCAGGTGAGTTTTGAATATCTCCAGAAAAGAACACTCCACAGCCTCTTTGGGGAGCCTGTTCCAGTGCTCTGTCACCCACAAAGTAAAGTTTTTGCTCATGTTCAGATGGATCTTCCTGTGTTCCAGTTTGTGCCCATTGCCCCTCATCCTGTCACTGGACACCACTAAGGACAGTCTAACCCCATACTCCTGGTACCCACCCTTTAGATACTTAAAAACACTGATAAGACTCCTCTCAGTCTTTTCTCCAGGCTTAACAGACCCAGGTCTCTCAGTCTTTTTCCTAAGAGAGATGCTTCAGTCCTCTCACCATCTTTGCAGCCCTTCGTTGAAGTCTCTCCAGCAGTTCACCACACCAGAGGCTCCCTTAAAATAATTCAGTTGGGTAGGTGCTAGATTGTTCCCTTCATTCAGTTCCAATACTAGATTGTCTCTCTGAAAAGGAGTTTTTCACCCTTTTTTGCATTTCAAAACTATAGAAATGCAAGGTACTTTGACTGACTTTGTGCTCTGACCAGCCTAGAATCTGATTGTAAGTAGTCAAAAAGACAAACAAAAGGATGATGAAGGGGAAAAAAAAACAACCAACCAACCAACAAACAAAAGCCCAAACAAACAAAAAACAACATAAAAAAACCCCACCCAACCCCCCCATAAGGAACTAGTGGAAGTGAGGCAGAGGAAAGACTTCCAGCTGGGTGATATAGAATCAACCCAGAAACAAATGGTGGTTTTACCTCACCTTCTGAAGGCTGACAGGCCATACAGAAATTGTGTTGAAGCTATTTTAGGTGATGAAATTGGGGCAGCTAATTTATGCAGTCTTGGAGTGGCCTGACTCTAATTTGGTACTGGGAATTTGAAAGTAATCACTCTCAAGTTTCTGTTCCCATCCCTTCCACCAGCTCAGACCCATTATCAAGCCTGTTGGTGAACCTCAGATGAGGTTTTAGCTGAATTATCTCCCTCCCTCCTGAAAAATGCAACCAAATATTCAGTGGCCTGGTGTGATGCCAAGATATAACACATGGGTAAAAAAAAATAAGCAGGGAAGAGATGAGAAAATCACAAAAGCAGAGGGGGAAAAAGGGAAAGAAAGGGGACATATGAACAAAGTCACTGCAGTTTGTTAGCTTCTTGGCAGATGAAAATAGCTTCAGCAAGTAGTGTTTTGGATGGTTTGTTACTGTTTTCTCTCACCAGTCTTTTGTGGAATTATGCTAGTGGAGTTTTACTGGTCAGACTGTCAATATATACAACGATAATACAATAATAAACATACAGAGTCATGACTCCAGAGCCAGGCTGTTGAAAGAGTAAAGCTTTAGAATCACAATGGTTTACTGAGGGCAGTTCTGTTCCCCCCTGCCTCAATCCCAGCAAGCTTATTTATTTTTTCAGGGTCTTCTTATCACTGAGTATGAAAAACAACCCTTCCCCTCCAAAAAAAAGAACCACCCAGCAACACAAAGAAGAATGCTCTTGTAAAGACAATGTGCAGATAGCAAGAATAATATTGCTATTTTTTTGCTATTGTAAGACCAAAGCTTTGCTCCCAGTTAATCCATAAGTCTATCTTCATTGAAATGAACTCATTCACAATACAAATGCCAGCAGACCGTTCCAATGGCAATTATAGAAATAAGCCACTTTGAAAACACTCTGCTATGCTTCCCGCTATTATGAAAGCAAACTAAAAGTAATTAAGTCTTGATAACTCTGTATTTTTGAATCACTAGATGCTGGCTTAGCATTTGTATTTTATAGAAGTTTATGCAAGGAACTGTATGACTGGTAAACCACGGAAGGGTCCTACTATATGTAATGCTGTATAGGGGCTATATGGGCAGAGAACAAGCCTGATGTGGTCCTGCTTTGACAGCCTTAAAGGATAGTAAACACTGCCTCCTTGTAGTTCTGCACTCTGATGTATCATCTGAGTAAACTGGAAATTGGCTTTAACAAGTGTAAAATTGATAGGCTAAAGTCACTGTTTTGATAGCAGGTAGATGCTAGGCTTGCTCAAGAGCTGAGGTCCATCTTGAATGCTCACACCAGGCTGCAATGGAAGAGGCTAGCAAGAGCACTTTTTCTTTATGCACTGCATTTTTTTGGTGGTCACTTCCTATCTGCTATTTAAAGAACAATTGCTCTAAGCAAAGCAAATGTTTTATTATCAGAATATAAGAGGTCTCCCAGCTGAAACCATCAAAAACGCAGACAAGGTGGAACATTTTGTGATTAACGGCGTTGAACCTGCACACCAGAGAAGGATATAATTGTACTCTGGCATGAAGTGCTGAATGGATGTTGTTATGATTCGTATTACCCCCAAAACACGTAGGAGATTTCTTCCCAAAGCCTTCGGTGCTTCAACACAAGTGGGCAAAGCAACATGTGTGCAATTAGTCCTTTAGAAGTGACAAAGTCCTCATGCAATTCACATACCCCCATGCAGCTCTAGCCCCCGTTAGCATCAATGAAGCCAAATAAATCTGCCTTTAATTAGCAAGGGAGCAGGGTGGAGAATGGTCACAAAGAGAAAGGCCATCTCTTCATAACAAGACTTTTTCTCATTGTCCAGTTGAGCAATGCCGAGCACCATGAGGATCTTCTGCAGATAAGAAAGGGTTAAATTTTCTTTTGGGTGTGCCTCCATCAGCACTTTGCTAAGTGCTTTTCTCTAGAGTTTTTTTCCTAGATTTACAGCTTCTAGCTATAATTGATCAGCCATATACAGAACACATAAACTGCTAAAAGAAGTGCAGTATAAACAAGTGGAAAAAGTCAGCCAAAGCCAGGAAAGACTGAACAACAAAACATAGGTCAATTATACCCCAGTTCTTTGCAGATTGTGGGACTAGGAAATGGGCCTAAATACTGCCCACATATCAGTGCTTATATGCAGGATTTGGAGCACAGAGTTTGGAGGATAATCCTTTATCCAAGCAGGAGCTAAAGGTGTCTCAGTTGGGCCCTTTAGCCTGAATTCTTTTAGGTGAAACTTGCTCTGGCAAAGATTGTACATCCTCCTGATGTATTGTTGAGAAGAGGTTCAGACAAGGAAGATTTGGTAGTTTTGAAGTGTCAGTAACTAACGATTCTCTTTGCATCGGGAGTGGAGATTTCAGCCAGAATGTAGCACTTTTTAAGTGGGGGGGAGGGAAGGGGAGGGAGAGGATAAACCGCAGCTGATGTCCTTAGGGAAAAAAAACAGAGTGGCAAGTCTGCAGTGTGGAGCTCCTCAAGAGCCTTTCAAACGGTTCTGCATCAGATAAATTCATTTACTTCACTATTGCAGCATTTTGGGTTAGTGGGTGACCAGAGCATTATGGTGTAAAACATAGCTTATGTGTGTTTTTCTCTTTGCTCTTGATCCTTGACCCCAAATCCCACTAGCCCAGGGAAAGGCTAACTCATTAGATATAAGAATGGAGGCTCCTGCAGCATTTCTATGTCTGACTTGAAGAAAGGAAAGTTTTGATCTTTTGAGCTACATCCTACCACTTCTCACAGTATCACTTCTCATGTGTTTCCGTTTCAGCCTATGAATCTTTGTGGATGATCTTATACTAAGGAGGGCCTCTCAGTACCCAAATTCAGTTATAAAACACTGTCCTGGGCATAGATCTGTGATTTCTGTGCCCAGGAGTCTGGGTGATTGGTGTGGGTTAGAGCTGCAGCACACTGCAGAGAGCTGCGTGCTGCCCAGCCCCCAGGGACTGCATCACATCCCAGAGAGGCAGCCCTAGATACAGCTGGGACAGAAGAGACTGGTTTGTGGAATAATCCAAATTTCACTAAGGTAAAAAAAAATGGCAGCTTTTTTTTTTTGGCTTTTTTTTTTTTCCCTAAACAAAATAAAAGTTCACCTCCATGCATTTTGCAGATACATGTTTTTTCATGCATGCAAAGCTGGAGAGCAGCATGTGACAGAGCTCTAACAGCTGCTGGAGAAATGAAAAGCAGTGCACAAAGAAATTCATTAGCCCGTTCCGCAAGACCAAGAGTCCAAAAGAGACATTCACTAAACACGGTCTATCTTTCAGCACAAGGATGGTGGAAACATTAAAACTAGGCTCAGCAACTACCATAAACACACGATCCTTAAAGCATCTGAAGACAAGCAGTTTGTTTGCTGCCTCTCATTATGAGGAACGGAGGCCAATGCTAGAGGTCCTTCCACAGCAACCTAATTTAATGCTGTGTGCTTAGTTTTCAGGATAGTAGATTTCTCATGACTGCACACAGTGAGTAAATAACAGATACTGAAATACTTCATGACTCTAAAACACTGCTGAGAAATTTGTTTGCTTTTCATAGCATTTTAAAGACAAACCTGTACAAAGCATGGGTCATCTGCTAGCAGATCCAAAGCTGCCAAGAAACTGCTTTTAGAACTTTTCTGCCATTTTTTCTGTAAAAGCAATGCCCTTAGCCCTTTGCCAAGGCAGGAGGAAAGAAGCCTAGAGCAGGTCTTAGTCTGGGAATCAAACCAGCAGCAGGAAACATTCAGAGCAAGAACATCGTGTTAAGATCTTGTACCAAACAAGATCCCCATCGACCCTGTGACCTCAGTGACCATCATGCAGTTTTCACGCAACTACCTCACTTCTCCTTTGCTTCTCTGCTTGTTCCACTCTGGTCACTGGAGTTGCATCCAGCATCAAAGCTCCTGCTGTGCCGTGTCTCTCCCACATGTCTCTTTTCACCAAGCTGGTGCCCCTTACACTGCTTTGAGGTAGGATGTGGCTCTGGCCAGTCCCAATCTGGGCAGTAATTGTCACAAGGAGCCCTGCTGGTTCCAGTCTGTGAGCTGCAACGAGCACCCAGGGTTATGTGAGAACCCAGGTTTGGTTCTCTTCTGCTTGATTAGCTTCTGGGAAGCCAGCTGGGAAACAGGGATGTGGTCATGCAAGATGGCTCCAAGTGGGCTGTGAACATAAAATGTCCTGCGTTGGCTCATAAGCATCACAGAGGCTCTAGATAACTGGTGGCTGGACTCAAACTGTCAAAACCAATCTAAAACACCAGAATACCTCATGGAAATTTAAAGATCTAAACATTTGGGATCAAGATAATTTGCAAATGGTCAGACTTTATACAAGAAACAGAACATCTTCACAACATAGCATGGTCTCACTGGAGCCTCGCATCTCACTCACCAGCAGGAGATCTCACAGCTTTGCTTGTGCTAATCTTTTTATTTTGCTTTAATTCTGTGGTGAGCAAATAGGTAGAGTGTTAGCTTACATCCTCAGCAGAAGAAACGCCAGGGAGCAGCAAGGTGATCCCTGAGCCCCAGGAGCACCCGATCACACTCTGAAGGGCTGTTGCCTTCCTATAAATGTCAGAAATCAGGGATAAAGAGGAAGGAATGTGTTCTACCACAGCTGCTCTCAGGGCAGCAATCCTGGGTGACGTATAGAGTGGAAAATGTGTCAAAGTGGTTTAGCAGGAAAGAAAAAAAAACCATGATGAAGGGCGGCTGAGTGACAAGAGTCATGAAACAAACATCCAACCACAAATAATTTGATAGTTTTATTTGTTCCTATTACACTGCTGACATGGCATGCTTTTCCCTGCTGACTGTGCTTGCCGCATTGGCGTGGAAGTCTGGTGAACTTAAGAGACTGATTTCTCTGGAACAAAAGAGATCATAAACAATAGGCAACTCCTTGCCTGCTGCCCATGTCTAGATGTGAGATCAGTACAACCAAGAAAGAGGGACCCCGAAATCTGAGGTCACTTTGGTACAGTTTTCTGCAGGAAAAGAGCAGTACAGGCTCTTTGGTGCAGCTGTGGCAATAGAGAGCTGCTTGCCTTTCACACCCTTGCAGCTCAGTGCTGGCTGTGAAAACTCAGAAGCTCTTGCCTTTACTGATCCTGTAGCTGGGAAATTGGCCAAGATCCTTTTGCTGGCAGTGGGCTCTGCATAACCTTGTTAAAATAGTTGTGTTCAGGTAACCTATGTCTTCTAAAAATGGCATTGTATGGCCTGAACCCCTGGATGTACAGTATGGTGCCATGTCGTAACATGACTCTACCAGGGATCAAGTAAAAAGATTAAACAAAAACCAGATTTGTGTGATGCTTGACTATTTTGTCATCAAATTGGGTCTAGAAGAAAGAAAATCAAAAGACAAGGCTCATGCTGGAAGCTGAACCCTGATGCCTTTCAAAGGTGGTAAAGGATTTCTCCCCTCCATGTGGATTTTGCTGGTATGGAAGGTCCTCTGGAAGTTGTATGTGACCCTTCCAATAATTTTTTGAGCCTCAATAAGCAGGGAAGAACCCTCTAGAACAAGAAGAAAGTACAGTAGGACAATTAAGAGCATAAAGGGTTGTGGAAAAGGAACCTTAAAAGATTTTTTCCACAGATCTCTTAGAGTTTACAAAAATGTAAAGGACCCCCTGAAAACATTAGGTTGCCTGCTGCTTTTTGTTTAGCAACCTCCATCCAGCCGTCACAGGAAAGATACACAGCCTCTTGGACATTTTCCTAACAGTTCTCATTTTAGGTAATGTAAATAACATTTTTTACATTAACATCTTATTTATGTAGAATCTTCTGTCTCAACAGATGTCCTACAGCTGTAGGTGTATAAAATACAGAGCAGGGCTGGGGGTGGGTGGGAGGATTAATCTCTTCCTTATACATGTAAGGAAGCAATTCAGTGGAGCTATGGAAGTGTTATCAGACACCAAATATCACATCAGCTGACCACTGCACCCACAGCTGAGGCTCTGTTTGCTTAAGACACTGTTTCTCTCATCCCTTGATGTCTTCCATATTATATTTTAAAGTCAAAGATGTAGAAGTATAATAAGTAGTATTAGAGAAACAAAATATTTTTAGGTAGTAAAAGAGGTTCACAAGTGGCAGCCTTCTTTGCTTCAAAATGTTTGCTTTGGTTAGGGCCACAAAGATGATCAGAGGGTTGGAGCACCTCTCTTATGAAGACAGCACCTGAAGGGGTGACAGGAAAGCTGGGTAGAGACTTTTTACCAGGACCTGTAGTTACAGGACAAGGGGGAACAGTTTCAAACTGCAAGAGAGTAGATTTAGATGAGATATCAGGAAGAAATTCTTTACCATAGTAAAGGGTGGTGAGACATTGGCACAGATCACCCAGAGAAGTTGTGGCTGCCCCATCCCTGGAACTGTTCAGCACCAGGTTAGATGGGGCTTAGAGCAACCTGGTCCAGTGGGAGGTGTCCTTGCCCACATCAGGTGGGTTGGAGCTAGATGATCTTTAAGGTCCCTTCCAATCTAAACCATTCTGTGACTCTAAATGTTGGTTTTTTATTCCCTCAGAGATACTGCCATGCCATAGTTGCTAGCAGACACACAGCAGTGTAGAACCAAAACCAAGTTCTGTGTCCATATAACCCCCTAGCAACTCAGGGAAAAACAATAGCACTTAACAGGCCACTAATATTTGTAAGTCAGCTGCCTTTTTACAGAGTTGGAGCATCTTGTCCAAACCAGCAATTACCACGTGTGGCAGTACGCAGCTTTGCAATGTGGATTTTCCCTGGTGTGCTGTTTCTCCGCTTACTTGTGAGACCACGTGTTGCCAGATGAACCTTTTCCTGCCTCACTCCTTCAGAAGCACAACCGAGCCCTTGCTGTGTTAATTCTGAGACACAGCAGTCTGTACCCACTGAGATCTGCACATGCTGCCAGGGTCTGTAAGGGCACAAACAGCGGTGAGCCCAGCGCTGCTCTAATAACCACAGCCAAAGCTGGACAGGCACACACTGATAACAGCACTGGTTAATTAGCAGAGAAATACCTGCTGTGTGTGAACTGGGCCATGATAATTGCTAACATCTTTGTGCATCTGGAGAAAGCCAGCCTCTATATACCTATAGGAGGAGCATCTAATTTGGCTAATGAGCTCCACCCAGACTGACCAATTCAGGACACCACATGCATGTCACCGAGGGGACAGCAATGTACTTACAGATTTTTGGAAGCCTGTGCTGTTCTTCTTAACTAACCACAGTCAGCTCTTTAGCTTTTATAAATCAGCAAAGTGCCCTTGTTTTCAGCAAAGAGGGGCCAGTTTTGCACAAGGACTGCCAAGCCATCAGTGCAAAAACCAGTATGAGGCAGTTAAACCCAAGAATCTGCACTGTGTGATCTTATTAAAAACATTTATTTAGGGCAGATTTCAGCTTCGTAACCTGTTGCTTGTGCATGAATTCTATGGTTTTCCTTACTACCTTTGTTTTTCAGACACTATTAACTCTGCAGCTTTGTCTTTCACAAACTGACAACGTCTCCTGCCAAAGGGCAGAGAAATGCTGATGAGACAAATTGGAAAATGCTCTTAGTTGTTATAGCACAGCTTTTCTCTTGTCACTGACATTTGCCAGATTAAAAACTCTCAGTGGTCTACAAATTCATAAACTTCATTTATAAGGGGAAAAAAAATTCCCAATCCTAGACTCCTAAACTAGCTACAGAGAAGTCCTATTAAAAATTCAGGACATTGTGTACTGCATGAGCAGAATGGCTAGATATGTACATGTTCAGCTATTTCATGGATGGAAAAAGAAAAACTGACACAATTACAGAGTTGTCATCCTCCACTTCTTTCTTCAGAGTATTGAATGTCACTTAAACCAAAACAAACAGCTGAGTTCATTTCCCGTGACAAACATCCAGGGACATCTTAAAGTCAAAACAGAAGCAACCAAAATCAGAAGGCAAAGGAAACTTTGACAAAATTTCAGAACCTTGTCAGATGCAATTATTCAGAAAGTATATGCAGATCAATGAAAAAGAAGGGCCCCCTTCAAACTGCTGAGCAGCTACTGAAAGCTTTTGCATGCACTGCTTTCCACAGTGTTATCTTCCTTAAAAAGAAACTGCTTCAGGTTTTAATGCTAAGAACAGGTGAACAAAACTAGTATTAAGAAAACCAAATGAGGTACAGAACAGCATGTAACAACAGAATCTCTGATAACCCTAGGAAAAGAAGTCAAAGTGCATCTAATTTAATATAATCTCCCTCATAATAAACTAGTCCTTACTGCAATTAAAAACTTGAATCACAAAAATCAGTTAGGTTGAAGTAATGAGGATATTTCTTACCTCTTTCACACGACTGGAGTTAAAAACTACTTTGGAAGAAAAAAAAGGATCAAAAATATAAGCATAACAGAATTAGAAAAGCCCCAATGACACCCATAACACGTGATTTGCCCAAGCTGAAAAGTAATTTCCTAATAGAACTGAAGCTACAAGTTTTGAGCATTACTGGCACTTACCTGTACTTCAGGACAAGCAGGGAACAATTGTCATCCTCTGGGACCTAGTTGTTCCTTGAGGATCTGTTTTCTGCTTGGTGTGCTTTGAGTGATTGGGTGGTGCTGTTAGCACAGCAAGGGCATTGTAGATATTGTGGGTAACTTAATAGAAGTACATTTGATATGGATAGAATGTTCTGGTTATTTGACTTTCCTGTGGCATTTCTGGGAAGCCAGAGTTTTATGCAGTTTCATAATATAGTTGTTGAAACACTGGGGTGCTCCTGAAGATTAGATAGATTAATTTTGGGCTTTCAAAGGATTGCATTCTTACATCCTGTTACCTTTAAGTGCTTTCAGCTTTGATTATATCTCAAACAAACCTAGTTTCCAGTCTATGTTGCCTATATACATTCTTAATTGGAAACCAGAGGAGCAGTACGATGAAGCCACACAATGGTACCTCTGACCTGGTAGCAGTTCCAAGGCTGTCAGGGCACTCCTCTGCTTGCATGGTGGGTCAGAATGTAACCAGCCAGCACGGTGATCTCTTTCCAGCCCTCATACTGGAAAATTAGTATACTGGAGGAATGGTTATGAGTCCTGACATAGCCTTGGCTCTAGGAAAGGGAACATCTTCTCAGGTTGCGCAGTTCTGGCACGGAGGCATATGACAGCCAAGAGCTGTCTCTGGCTGTCCTCATAGCCTCCTTCAACTCCTTCAGAAGACATTCAAGTTAGATTTCCTAAAGAAAAGGAATACTCGCCATTGATTGTCATCGGTTCTGCAGCCATAATTAGAAAACATGCTTCTGTACTGCCCTGCCAAAGTATTATTTGTTCACTTGTTTGGCCAAAAAGTTTGTGAAGAACTGGAGAACAAGAAAAGTGATAGAAAGACTGAGAAGATGACAAACTTTTGCCTGTCCTTTTGCCATGGTGACAGTAATGGGTTCAAACTTAAATGCCAGTCAACATCCCTTGTAAGTAAAGACTTAGGCAGGAATTCAAAAGCAGTTACAAATGCCTGG
Source organism: Apus apus (assembly GCF_020740795.1). Taxonomy (NCBI): domain Eukaryota; kingdom Metazoa; phylum Chordata; class Aves; order Apodiformes; family Apodidae; genus Apus; species Apus apus. The sequence goes on along the minus strand of NC_067285.1, from coordinate 49,142,155 downwards.
GGTTATGACAAACAACGGCTGCAGAGCCTGGTCCAAGCTTTCTGAGGCTGAGGGCAGGTTTTTTTGTGTCAGAGCTCACCCCTCTCTCAAAACTAGTGTCCTGCCTCTGGCAGTGTGGTGTAGTAACTGGCTATCTAATAATGTGTCTTGTCACTGTAACCCCTTTCCTCAAAGTGAGGAGGTGTCACCAACTTTATCTCTGCATCATTATCAAAATGGTATTCTCTGCCACAGGGTGTTATGCAGCTCTAGAAAGTCCAGCCTGTTTTGATAATTGCAATTCTGCAGGTGTAAAAAAAAAAAGAAGTAAAAAAATTTGTTCCTTTTGCTTTTAATATGCTTACCAGCAGTTGTTTTAAGAGAGACAAACCACTCCAGTTCTTGTTTAGCTTGCTACAAACTAAAAGGAATTCTTATAAAATGATGCTGTCACAGAGTGTCTTTGCCAAGGTTTAACAAACTGTTTTAATAAAAACCTACATTATTGAGAGGGAGCTGTATTTTAAAGGAAATTACAGTGCATATTTGGAAGTCTCCTAGATCATTACACCAAAGTATGCTTTTTGAATGACTCAACAATACCCATTTCTCATCTGGTATATGTTCTTTCATATTAATGTTTGTTTCTTATATTAATGCTTATTTCTTATTCCCTAATTTGCTCTTTTAGCTTATTGCACAAGATATGCAAGAACAAGCACTAATTACTAAATCAGACTCTGACTTTTAAAACACTCAGGGGAAATAAATGAACAAACGGGAAGACAGGGACCTGTTTGTTTTACCTACTCCTTGTCTGACAGGCTACACAAAGAGACACAGTATTTTAAGAGAATGAGCAGAATTATATGGAACAGTAGCTTTTATTATTATTATTATTGGGAGGAGAGATGTTGCTAATCTATTTTCCAGTAATGGAAATTTGCAGATATTAATTGCTATATGGAAAGCATGTTCATGATTGTTTACACACTTATGTTGCTATGTGTACACATCAACCGACACTTGTACATAAAACCACGCTCCTTTGTAAAGGAGGATCTTTTTTTTCAGGCTACACAATAGTTGTTGATCACACACACCTGAACTGTTCCCTTGTGTATGCTGATCACGGCAATCAGGGTCTTTGATGAGGGTGGAGGTCCTTGAGAAAAAGGGATACATTTTTCCTTCCATCACAGCCTTCTGTGTTCTGCTGCTTCTCCCTCCCTCCATTTACTTTTACTTCTGGCTTTTCAGTCTGGCACATCTTTTCAGACTGAACTTTCTGATCTTCAGTGGCTACTGCTTTATGGTTTCCACCCCAGGCTCTCTCACTTTCTTTTCTTGACATTTTTAACATAGTAGTTGACACAAGGTGTGAGTTACCTGAAATACCCCAAGTTGTCCTTGGGACTCAAGCAGGACTCTGGAAAGACTATCATGACTTCAGCTTTCAATCGTTGAGCTGTTCATTTGTCCTCACTAAAATAAATTTTCAGATGTGGGGCTTTGGTCTTTGTTTTCTTTGAACTGACATTGATGACTCTTTGAAAATGCTCCCTCTAAAATGATTTAATTTAGAGGTAAATACATTTACTTTAGCATTCCTGTTTACTGGTGGTCAGGAGGAGCTATTTCTACTCCTCCACCTATTGCTAGTTGTGCCTTCCAGTTGTAAGGGAGGGGGAAAAGCAACACTGTGCTGGATCCTCATTTTGCCGTGTGCTGAAAGCAGAGAAGCAGGGAGATTGTGTAAGATAGGGGATGATGTAGAGCTGCAAGCAGCCACAGCGTGATCCGTAACAACCACAGAGAACAGGCAGAGCATGTCACCATTTGACTGGCAGGAGGCACCGTGCAGGGTCTACCCATAACCAGCCCTTCTTGAGTTCTCAGCTGAAAAAGGCCTTGAGGAGCTCAAGCCAAGTTGGTGGAAACTTCTGAAAACTGCAGCTTATCCCCTCAAACGAAATACTTCCTTGGAACCACAGATTGAGAGTCTTTTTCTTCCCCACCAGTAAAAGGAACAGATTTTGGTCAGTCATGTGGAATTACTTCAGAGCAGCCCCTGGAAACCAGCCCTTCACTTTGGTCTGAGGCAAAATATTGTATTACTTTTGAACTTGCCCTCAGCTGAGGCTCTTCAAAACCTCAAAGCATGCTGTAAGAGCTTTTGGCTTTGGGTGCTGTCAGAAGTGGATCCCAGCTGAGGCCTGCAAGGTGGCCAGGCCTGACAGGTACCATGCATAAGAATCCAACTAGTCTTGTTTGCTAGAAAAAGCTTTTCTAAGTCTTGGCCAAATGAATGGTGAGGTTCATACAAAAATACAGGAAAGGCCAAATGAGTGCAGATACCCAAATTTTCAAAAAAGATGGGCTGTGATGCTCATTGGCAACCTGAGTGCATGCTGGCAGTCATCCTCATTAAGTGCTATTTATAGAAAACCAAAGTGAGCACTCAGGGATGAACAAAGCACAGACTTCACAGAGGAGAGGAAAAGATTGTTGAATGAATACATAGATGGACATGGAAAAAGATAAAAGGGTGAATAGTAAAACACAAGCATGAGAAAGCAGATAACCACTTCACTTTCTTCTTCCCTCAATCCTACTTCAAAAAATAGCAACCTTTTTTTCATAGTCATTTTTTTCTCCTCATTCTCCTTCCCAAATTTCAAAAGAAGATCCACAACAGAAATCAATAATTAGGAGTCTCTTATGGATTTCAGGTGAGAAAGTGCCCTTTCCATGGCAACATTTTAAAATGGGAGACTTACAATGAAAGATAATATTGTAATGTTAATTTTATGCTTCAGAAATATAACCTACACTACAGTAACAAAGACAGTACTCTCAAAGTGGCACAGGAGGTGATCAGTAAAAGCATACAATGCATCATCTCAGGGGTACTTCAGATTACCACCTATAGGAGCTGGCTAGCAAAAATGAAATCCAATGTGAATTTACCTTACAGCTGCTGGTGGTTCTAGTCCTTTTGCTGTGCACTTCTGAAAAGTGCCAGCTCCATCTTCTGCTTTTGAAGACACTAGTGATGTCCTGCACCCCCTTCCCACTCCAAGCCTTCCCATTTCCAGACTGGAGCACATGGCTCCAGCTGGATTTTGCACTGCCAAACGATACCCTTTGACACAGGTTGTGGTCTGGAGTGTAGACTCACAGTCCGCTTGCTGATAGGGGATGTTTTCACCAGAATATGGGACTTCATGTTACTCTTTAATGCAGTGTGTCTTTCTATTAATTTTGTGGTTTTCAAATTATATAACTTTGATGAAAAACACTGGAAGGTCTTGCATCAGAGAAATCTAGATTGACTTCTTTTATATACTTTATCCCCTACCAGAAATGATGGTATTTCAAAACTGTTATGTTTTCCTTTTCATAGGTTTGCAAGAGAATGCTGATGAAATCTGTCATATCCCTGCCCATTTTAATCAGATTAGTCATCAAGAGAAACCATGCCCATCCAAGATGGCAGAGACAGTTCAGCTGTAGCCCTCTAGAAGAGGTGGACAGTGGCACAGTTCCCTCCCTCATCCCAGGAGGAAGAAATCGGAGTGTCTCTCTGCAAGCTGCTAGCAGAAAGACTGCTGACATGAGATGCCTTTGGAGGCTCCTGTGTAGTGAAGCAGCACAGTCTGTTTTGCTTTCCACATATCTATGACTTATAATACATCCCAGATTTTGAAACAAGACCGTGCAGTTCAGATGATGAACCAGGGGAATTTGCAGCTCCCTCCTCACGACTCTATTAACTTTGGATGATTGTTCCACGATTCACTTGGAGCTCTTTTATGACCCTCATCATGAAAGAATTAAAAAATAAAAAATAAAAGCAGAAATGGATCATGTGTTTAAGTGTCAAAAACATCTCTGTGCTTTTCAGAAACAGGGAAACAAGGAAATCAGTAAAATACTCTTTTGCCTATCATAGAAAGCATCCAAGTTTAAAGAAATGTACAGCAACATAAACTGCAAACTGATCTAAATTTTTAAAAAGTCCACATTGCATATTATTTTCCTTTAACAAAACTTCTTGATAATCTTGGAATGCTTAGCTGGCATAATGCAGTTCTCAATATGTTTGGTGTTACATTTAAAAGATTTCATTTGTTACAGTTTTCATGTGTTATTAAATTCACTGCTTGGATGTGGTACAGTTTGTATTAAAGGATAATATTCAAACTAAACATACAGCTTTTTAACAGATGTTTAATTACAGCAGCTTCTCAAACTCTGAAATAATTTGCGGATCTCCTGTTATTTCAGATGAAACTACTTATATGCAAATGGGGGCTACTTTGGCCTATTATCTTTTCACTATTGTGGGGCAAGATGAAGTTGGCAGCATTTTTAGCCAAGTCATCTCCTCATTGCCGCTTCTGAAACAAGCTGACCAAAAAAGCTCTAAACCAAACGAGATAAACCCCCCCCTCAAATAGTTATTATTTTCCTAAGCGCTTTAAACAAAAAATCACTAATTCAAAGTGTAACCTCAGAACTCACCTCTTGCCTGCAGTCTTACATTTTGCAGTCTTTGCATTCTCCAGCAAGTTGTCTAAGTTTGATTTACGCTCCTATAAATATACAAGAAGTCAGTTATTTATTGTTCAACTGCTGCTTTATTAAAGAAAACTCTTGTTCTCACACTCCTGACTATCTGTGTACTGGAAAGCTTCAGCTTTGAGTGGAGATGGAAGTCTTGGTTAACAAATGTAAACCCACTTGCTACTAATAAACCACTATGGACTAAAATACACTTTAATTATGTTATTAGAAATCTGCAGGTAGATTTTGTACATTTTTGACATTATCTTAGGCTTAGCAATGTCACAATACCTCTCTTATCCATCTTCCTGAGACAGGTGGATGATTTGGGTTTTTCTTTGTAAGCAACAATCAAACTGGACTCAGTGGGACTTCAAGAAGTGCACTGGGCTTGTGCTACCCTTTTACAGAGAGATTCAATCTCCACAGCAATCCTTGTGCTGCCTTCACTGTGAATGATCTCTGACTGCATAATTTTACATCAACTTGCTTCTGAAAGCCCATTTTCTGAATTAAAAAGCTCATAAAAGTGAAGATCAAGGAGTGGGAATTAGAGAGAGAGGAGACAAAGGGTTTCCATTAACACACACTAAAGATTTTAAATAAATATTTTAATTCTATTATTGGCATTTACAGGTAGAAAGCATACAGTATGTTACAATTTTATCAAAATGTGAAAAATATGGATGTTACATAAGTAACAAATGTAAAAAAAGTATTTTTCTTACCTTCCCTGAAAGTAAGAAAACTATTCAGCATAGGAAAATATTGATATAAAAACACAGCTTAGGTAAAAAAAAAAAGAAATTTTTACACAGTACGATAGGTTCATCAGATCTGCATGAAGATGTAAGGACTTTGTGAGGTTCTACTTTACCTAAAACTTTAGGGAGTTTGGGACAAACAGTAAGCTACATTAATGAATCTACAAGTAGTTTTCCCTCATATCCGCTCCAAAATGCTAGAGTGCAGTAATTTTCTATACAATAAATAATTCTTCAAAGTTTCCAACACAGAAAATCATATAATGCAGAAAATGCCACTCCAAGGTCACAAAGGCTAGGCAGTGCTTTAATAATAATTATGATAATACTTATTATAGTGCTTTATAAAGTCTAAGCACTTCAGATGAGTTAACTAATTAGTCCTCACAACACCCTTGTGAGGCAGGTGAGTGTTGTTCCTACCTTTCCATAGCACAGCTGGAAAATTAAATCTGGAAAGAAGCCCAGACTGCAGCAGCAGCAGTGGAGCCGAGATGACAGGCCAAAAGACGTGGAAATGGAGGTTGTTTTTTTTTCCTCTGGTGTCCTGGTTTGAGCCAGGATGAAGCCATTTTTCCTTTTACTGGCTTCCACTGATCATACTGCTGCCAAGGCTCCTGGGCTGGGCTGACCAATGCCCATCGCTCTCCTCCCACTGGGAAGCTCTGAGGGGGCAGGCAGGGACTGGGGTTAAACATCCCAAAATATTCTATAGAGATTCAGAAGCTCTCACACAACTTTGTCAAAAAAAACCCAACAAACAAACAAAACAAAAAACAAAACAAAAAGCTGAAAACAAACCAAACAAAAAAGGAAAAAAAAAAGGGGGGGGAGGAAGGGAAAAAAAAACCCCAACAAACAAATAAACAAGCTAAACAGAAAAAAAACTCCTAAAGTGCTGACTGGCTTGAGCTGCTTCTAGCACCTCTTGTATGGAATAAGACTTACAGCACTGTTGCCAGCAATTATTCAAGCTGATTTCTTCACATCCATTATGTGAGCAACTGCAGGATATGGTAACTATGTTTTCTGAGACACCTTACTATTGTAATTCCTTCATTCACCATCCTTCCTCTATGAACTTCTTAAGGAAAATTAAATCCTCCATACTCTTGCATTGTAAAATATGTTAGTAGCTGGAGACAATATGCACATCCTTCACAAGTAAAAAAAAAAAAAAATTAGTTCATTTTTTCAGAACAAAGCATTATTAATTTAAGAATCACAAACCAAACAATGGTAAATAGGAAACCCTCTTCAAAGGCTGCATGCCAAATATCTTGTTTCCAAATACAATGCATGCAGGAGAAATAAATTCATCCAAGCATAATTAAATTAAAAATGTTTTAAAGTCTCTTTCAGCAGCATAATGGTTATTATTTTTAAAGTCTCCTCCAACCAAACTGGCCTGGGGTTCAAATGCTGACCTTTGCTTTTCTACAACCATATAATGGTTTGACTAGTCCCTTGGCTTTGCACTGTGGCACCACCAGGAGATAAAGCCTATACATACTGTTCTGCCTCCCCATCCTTGGAAACAGGCTTCATTGTACCACCTTTACCATCTTCCCCTGCTGCTGCTGCTGGTTTTTCAGGAAGTGATGCCAAATCTTTAAAAACATCCACATAATGCCCAAAGCCTGGGCCCCAGTTCAAGAGGTTGTCCCAGTTGAAGCTTCCTGCTTGCTGCCCCAGCTTCACAGGCAAGGAGCCCTCCCCAGCACTGGTGGTGGTGGCCTGTGCCCCCACCGGCCCCCCCTCACCTCGGCGGCCAGGGTACCGCCGGGGCTTCAGCCTGACTCCGTAGTTGTCCTCATCATCCGCGTCAGACTCATTGACCTGGGATAACTTGGGCATCCTGGAGGTGTAGGCTATGGGCTTATCCCTGTCGTACTCCATCTCTGAGCAGGTGAAGGACTCGTGGGAGTCACTGTCGGAGGAGGACTCGGGCGCGGGAATACCATCGGCCGGGTTCCTCGTCCGGGACAGAGGCCTTCTGCAGTCCTCCTCAGATGAGGACCGGCCGTGGTCTGCGCTGCAGATGCTGGGGTTTCTGGGGCGAGGGGTGTTCAGTCTCTCCACCTCTTCAATGGACAGCCCCACTGGAGGAGCAGTCTCCAGAGGGATCTGCCCAATGGGCTGCTTCAGACGGCTTCCTGGTCGGGAACCATGGCTCGCCATGGTCTGCGGACTCTTACTTCTCCTCCCCAGCCGAGTGGCATAGTTAAAAATGCCAGGCTGGCAGACATCATTGTGCATCTCGAGTGGGCTCCCTTCCCTTATGGCGAGGTGCAGCTCCCTGGCTGGACTGTGCCTGTAGAAAGTTGATGATTTGGAGAAGGGTGCGGGGCTGTGTCGAGACAGGGGGTTGGGAGTAGGGCATGCTGAGTGGCTTAGAGATGTTGTCCTCAAGCCCTGCCCGTAGGCAGGCTGATAGGTCAAGCTGCTGGCTCCCAGGGGCATGGGGGACTGCCGGGCAAAGCCCAGTGGGCTGTGCCTCTGGATGGAGAACTTGGGTGTGTGGCTCCGAAACTGCTTGTAGTGCTGGATGATGTCAGCATCTGAGGGGGCAATGCTGCTGGCGTTGTCAATGTCGTAGTGCTCGATCTCAGGCTCGGGGGAAGCCAGTGGGGCGCTGGGGATGGTCTCTGTGACATGCGGGATGTCCGTTTCATCATAAATGAGATACGGGTTTTCTCTTTCGATGATATCGGGTTTCGGGTTCCCTTCGGGTTGCTTCCTGACAGTCATGTCGTCACCATAGGGTGGAATGTTGTCAGGGTCATCGAAAGCCACGTTCTCACTCCCTTTTTTCTTCTTCTCTTTCGTCTTCTTCTCCTCTTTTGGGGCTTTGGACTTCTTTCCTCGGCACTGGTTGCAGAGGATGAGGCTGAGGACCAGCAGCGCCAGGACCGTTGCACAGCTGCCCACGATGGCTGGCACGGCCCAGAGGGGCAGGGACAGCTCAGCAGGGTGTGGGGTGGGCAGGCAGATGTGGCCACCATTGATCCCCGCTCTACACTCGTGGCCCAGGGCGCAGGAGACCCCCAGGCAGGCCACCACTGTCTGGCAGGTCCGTCCTGCGTACGCCTCAGGGCAGCTGCAGGTGAAGCCAGCCTGAGCCCCAGGCTCACAGCTACCCCCGTTTTGGCAGGGGTTGGAGGTGCAGGCGCCTGGTGGGACGCACTGGTAAGCATACCACTGGTTGATGCACATCAGCTCGCCCCAGCAGGGACCGCTGGCGCAGACGTTGGGGCCACGGCAGCCCATCTTCACTGAGGGGTCTGTTTTGGATAGAGTGGCGAGGCTGTGCTTGCCAGTGAAGGGAAGGCTCTCCCCGCCGTACTTAATGTAGGAAATGCAGCCGTCGAAGCCTAGGAGGAAAAGCAACATCAATGTTAGGACCTGAAGACTGAGTATGAACTGTCAACAGAGGCCAAAGATAGTCAGAGCATCAATCATAGAATCATTTTGGTTGGAAAGGACTTTTAAGTCCAACCATTAACCCAGCACTGCCAAGGCCACCACTAAACCATGGCCCTCAGCATCACATCTACACATCTTTTAAATATCCCCAGGGATGGTGACTCCACCACTTCCCTGGACAGTCTGTTCCAGTGCCTGACAACCCTTTTGGTGAAGAAATTTCTCCTAACATCCAATCCAAACCTTCCCTGGCACAACTTGAGGCCATTTCTTCTTCTTCTGTTGCTTATTTCTTGGGACAAGAGACCAACTCTCACCTCACTACAACCTCCTTTCAGGTAGTTAAAGAGAGTGAGGTGGTCTCCCCTCAGTCTCCTTTTCTCCAGGCTAAACAACCCCAGTTCCCTCAGCTGCTCCTCGTAAGACTCATGCTCTCGACCATTCACCATTACCTTGTGTTGTGATTAATGTGAAAATATCTGTGATGTTAACTATCAAGGTCTAACATTTAAGTAACCACTTATTTCACTAGAAGGATGAACCTGTTCACAGATATTTCTGTATCTGACAATCTGCACTGAATCATTCAGGCTCAGGTGTAAGGAACATTTTGTTGCTTCTGTTAAAAAATTCCACTTACATAGTAGTGATTATTTTGTTCATAAGCTTTTGATAATTTTTTTTTGGGGGGTTATATTAGATAAGAACTGAGGTATATTTTTAAGCAGAGAAAGATTAGATAAAGGCTGGTCATGCCTGGAGCTTCTGATGTAACTTCTATACACGCACCTTTTAAAAAAATGATTTTTCACATCTCAGCTGTGCATAGAAATGGAGATTAAGGAAACTAATTAAGTAACTTTTCTGAAAATATATGCATGGCACTTATACAAGTGACCCAAATTTATCTTGGTTCTTTTAAGTCTTTAAGAATTCAGCAACAGATAATGGTTTTTAACTTCAACACCAAGATTTCATAGCAGAGAAAATATTCATAGATGAGTAAATAAAAAATTGCAATAAAGATGCTGAAATTAACATATGTTTTCTAGAAGGCCTGTTAGACACTTTACACTCCCACTACTTTAATTTAATCTGAAAAAAACAAGCCACTGTAAGCAGATGCCTAAATATAATTTGAAATGTTCCCCTGGCTTTTGACTTTTATAGGCTGCACAGGAGATGGAACTACTGTCTGATTAGGAAGTATCTCCCTCAAGCTTGGAGACTGCGATGAAAGTCCAATTGAGGAAAAAACATAAGGTAAAATGAAATGAAAAAAACGCATTTTGGGTAAAACCAGGTTGCTCACACATAGACTCAACTCTGCTAGTCACAGAGCAGATTGGATTGGAGGTTTGCAACGCAAAGGGATACTTTTGTACCGCCGTAGCATGTTCGTCTTACAGGTAGACTCATCAAAGCAAGTCTGAAGGTTAAATTCTCAGATCATTACTACAGCGTATTTTCCCCTTTGAAGCAAAATTATTTTGCTAAAACACTAAACAATGAGCAAATGGTTGGATTTTGCAGAAACGTATTTTCTAAATACATATTGTTAAACTGATTTGATTTTCAATGGACCCATTTCACTGAAGCTAAACGAAAGGCTCCATTGTTCAGTAAAGAAGCCAAGAATACAAATGGTTACCATAGGGAAACATCTATTCTAATAGTATTTAATGTATTTAAAATACATTTGAACAAACATTCCTTCCAGCATCTTCATTCAATATACTTAAATGCCTTTGTTTTCTAATTTTCCCAATATTTCTAAAAATTCTTATCATCCACACAGAGAAACCTGTGTGGAGCTGGCATGGCTGTGCTAGCAGAAAAAAATCAGCTTCCATTCCCCTTGCCTTATGTGCTTCCCAGGTTCCCCTGGTCTGAGCTGAAGCTGCCTATTGTGCTTCAGCTGAAGCTCCTGTCTTGCTGCCTCCTAAAATCATGGCTATCATTTTATGTCTCTGAATCATGAGCGGCCTTTTCCCAGACTTCCCATAGCTTGGTTGTAGCCCTGCCCTATCAGCGCTGATGCCAAGTTTCAGCACTGGGAGAGCACATGGAGATGGGATTATTCCCGGCCTTTGTGCGGTGGTTGTATGTGAGGTAGGAGGAAAATCCAGCCTTTTGCCAGCCTAATAATTCTCCATGTTCCCAAAATTTAATCTTTTCTAAACGGGCTTAGAATAGTGCAACCTTATGCTGACCTTGACTGGGAGATGTGACAAAATGGCACTCAGAGACACATTTTAAGTTACGCTCTCAGAGCCCACATGCTTAGTTGCTGTAGGAAACGTGTTTATTTCTCCTTAACTTCTGATGGGTTCTCCTTGGGATGCCGTACATGATGCCAGGTTTAGAGGAAGATATTCAAGACCAAATTTATCAGCTATTATCAATTAAAAAAAAAAATAAATCAATGGGGAGAAGCAAAATGCCACTACTCAGTTCTGAAGCATCACACTTAGGTGAAAGAATAAACAGGAACAACTTTTCTATGTATTGTTAGTCTCATAGAAAGGTTCATTTCTACAAACAGGTTGTGGGAATGGGAGAACAGTCACTATGAACGGGAACTTGATGAAAAAACTCTGGAAATCTCTGTAAAAACAGGCAGCACAAATATAAATGTTATGAATATTTACTCTGTTGTGAAATAGCCAATATACTCAAATTGTATGAGGTGATATTACAGATTTCTAATTTTCCAAGTGTTGTTTTAAAATTTGAACAACCTCTGATGTCAGAAATTAGATACAAGTGGGTGTAACATCAAATACGTTTAACTGAGACACAAGTTATGTGGTGCAGAAGGACACAAAAGAACCTTCTAATTTTTGCAAGCATGCTATTTCTGTATTGTTTCCATTCTGAAAGAGATGTATTTTCTTTCAGCATGCCTGATACTTTAATTTTCTCCTGTTTTTACATTTTCAAATCGAGAGGAAATGGAGGATTGAGGTTCAGGTGGGAACCCAAGCAAAATGGACAATTAACCTTGGTGCAAACTTGGTGGGCCCTTGCAGCAGTGATGTGATTAACAGCAATTGGTATTTTTGTCAGGTCTACCCGGGCTTGGAAATGTTATTAGATATTTCAGCCTCACAGCCCTGGTATTGTCACTCGTATATGTTTTTGTCTGCTTTTAACAGTTCTGCAGATATTTTTGACTTGCTGAGTTCATGCAGAGTTTTATACCTCCCCCTTGTAAATCTTTGGTATGTTGTACATAATGTAATCCGCTATTAAAATAAAATAAAATCATATGAATAAGAGATTTTGGATTGTGTATTCCTAATGGAAGCCAGACATTCTCAATTTGTCTGCCACAGCATCAGGCAGTGGTGAGAAGTTAGTGTCCTCAATTTTCTTTGCTCCAGCTTTCCTAAAAGCCTCTGATTTTTCCATGTGTATGCTGCTCATAAAACGTACATGTAAAAAAGTTCAGCACAGAATCCGTATGTTTTTGTACTGTATTTCATACAAATTCACAATACTCCACTCAAAGATCCTTTATCTGGTCACAATTCTTGAAGTCAGGAAGACTTTTCAATATAAAAGCTCTGAGAGACCTACGCCTGCATCGTCTGAAGTATCTCAGAGTTTGTAGCTAAAAATCACTTCCATCTTTACTTATCACTGGGGGAATGATATCAAATATAAGTTATCTACTTCTTTTGCCAGGGTCTAAGGCAGTTGCTTTAACTCTTAAGGGAGACTGATTTACTTCTTAACAGCTGGATGTCGGTCTGATTCCCTATTGTCCTTGGTTTCTGTTGCTCAGAAATAAATCCTATTCTTCATTTGACAACAAGATAAAGATGGAGGAAGTTGGGAGTTTCAGAAAATGTTTTAATCATATTAAAACCAGGCTTAATCCTGCAGTACCTAACAGACCCCTACAGAAATAAAGTTCTCATGTAGCATTTTTACCCAAGAAAAAGATTGGCCTTGACTTTGCAGATTCTGACCCAGGTGACGAATAGATCCTTTCTTCTGTATGAGCATAGCAAAATTCTAACAGCTGATTTATAGACAAGCAAGGAATCCACCCTCCCCACCTCCAAAAAGCTCTGTAGATGGAGTGCCTGCTTTTGCAAACAAAAAGGATGCAATGTGTATTGGAGGAACCAAGTCTGCAATCCTTACTCATTCAATCTGCAGTTTTCCTGGCAAAGTACAAAGTATATGAGTTAGTAATAAAGAATTACAGTGCTTTCTGCAGCCTTTAAGAGGCAAAGAGACCCTTTTTCTGCTGAAATCTGCTTATGTGCACTATATTAAAAAAATAATTAATACTAATTACCTGCAAATGTGCTCTTGAAAGGTTGGCTTGATGGGATTCCTCCCAAAGAAATGGTGAGAACGTTCAGCCCACCGAAGTCTTGCGTGGCGTGAGGAATGTCTCGGCTGTGAGTCTTGTCGACTGACAGGACAGTAGCAGAGCCGTTCTTCTCAAGGAGCACTGAATGCCACTGGCCATCAGCTGCATACACCTCGGGGATATTTCTTTCCACCTTGCCAGCAATTCCAGCATCTGATATGTAATGTACTTTCCCACCTTTTAGCTGATCAAAAAGCAGCAAAATGCAGAATTTTAAAATGATACCCATGGTAACCGTTCCTATACACACACAACCTCTTTCATGCCTCTACAGCAGCGCTACAGGATCACACTACAGGGCTTTGGTGGTTACAGGAAGCCTGGGTGTATTTTTCCCCAAATAATTGTTTTGTACTAAAATCATGTTAATTATTTAGCACTAAAGATTCGGCTGCTATTAAAAACATCACTGCATCTGTAGAAAACTTAGAGCTGCCATCCACTCATTCCCCAGCTAATCTCATACAAGAAACACTTAGTGAGAGGCCAGAAATAGGCCACGGACATGACAAAACATTCTAACCAATAAAAGAATAATTCTTCCTCCTTCTTCAATGCAAGTGTGGAAAATGCTTTACAGAGTAAACAGATGTTGTCCTTGCCCAAAAAACTGGCTTTCACTTATGACACAGTAGAATACACACAGCATGGCAGGATTTGAGCAAGATTCCCATTCCCTATCTGGTTTTGCTGCTAATTTTAATTTTGCAGAAAAACCAGTTGCATTTCAGAAACTTTTCTGAAGAGCTGCAAAGTTTATTATTTTGTGTGAATTTTCAAATGGTGCTTACTTGAGCAAACTGCTTTTAAACTTGGAACTGTTAGGAAAAAAAGGTACTATTAAATTTAATGAAAAATTTTTTGGCTTTTCCTCTCGGAACAGTGCCTTGCAATTCTACTGAATCATGAGATGCAGGATTTCAAACCTCTTATTAGCTCAATAGTAAATGACCCCAAAATAAGATCAGGGCAAATTCTGCATTTAAGATACAGGAGTTTAAAAAAACTCCAAACACAACATCCAAACTGTACAGCTCACGTAGGGTAGTTCTGCAACCTGTTGCAGGTTTCCTTCATACTCTGCACGGTTGATCATACATTTTAAATAAGATTACTATTTTCCCTACCATGTTCCTTGTTGAAGCTCGGACAGTCTGTGACCTGTAACATGAGTATGCAGAACGTGCACACGTGTAGTCCAATGAAGGTTGAAGCCCCAGGTTTTTTGAAAGCTCCCTAAGCCTCGCATGCTTCGTTCCAGGAAAAATAACGTTCACCTGGGAAAAACTGTGAGGTGACACACTGGCCACAAGAATGCTGTTCTCCTTTCCAGAAACTGTTAAACGCTCTGGAGTTACTTCTTCAGTGATGCAAGCTGAGGACTTTGCTCATACAACTCAGCTTTAATATGGCTGTAAGACCACTCTAATGTCTTGGCAGCAGCCTGAACTGAACATATCTAGCACGTATTCCATTTGTATCAAGAAATTAAATGGTTAATATGTGTACTTACTTCATTTATAAACACAATAATTTGGACTCCTTGAAAATATATTGTTTGAGGGACTCTTTGATAAAGCTGCCCCTCTGAAATAGGAAGCTGTTGTTTCTGGCAAACACAGGTGGCAGGCATCTGCACTGTCACCACAGCCCAAAGAAAACCCCACATTTGGAAACGCAGTCACACGGACTATTACAGCATATTAAACACCATTTGCCACAATCTATAGTAATTTTATAAAAAAGATTAACTGGGCAGTATATAAATACATTTGTGTCTGTATTTTGTTATTCTTATTTTGTCTTTTATGCTACCTAAAAACACTAGCTTGTATTTTGGTCTTTATGTAAGCAAAAAGAAATATACCAAATCAGATAATACCCTCTAAGCTGACAGGAAGACTAAGCACAGAATTGTAACTGTTACAGTCACATTAGATTAGAATTGTGGAATTAGTTACCTGTCAGGACCTGACACTTTCCGTAATGATTTATGACTCTTGAGCTCTATTTCTGTTTCTTTAAAATGGCAGTGACTAACGCTATTTAACTCATAAATAAATACTAGCAGCATTTGGAAAATCAGATTTCCAGATACAAGAACAGTCCATGACTTCTTCAACCAGGAAAAAATAAGGAATTCTCATCTTGGTTCCTTGAAGTACAACGTATTTCTAAATCTGAAACAAATGCTGATACTGACAATATTGAGTAGCACTCATTTCTGGGTTTTATTTAAATGGCAGAGCAACTGACAAGTAGAATATAATGAAAAGAAGAAACCACTAAAGCAAACAAATTTCTAACTACAAGGATGATTCAACTTCACTAATGCTTCAAGTCTCCTGTACTGAACAAATTGCTTCTTATTTGTCTTAAATTTGAGCACTGGCCTTAACAGATTTATGGCCCACTGGATGAGATACCGTTTACATCAGTTATGTTCTGATGAATTCCTGCAACTCAGTATGTGCACAGAATGGTTTGGGTGGGAAGGGATCTTCAAAGATATCTAGTCCACCACTTCCCTACCATGGGCAGGGACCACTCCCACTAGACCACGTTGCTCCACTCCCCACCCAGCCTGGCCTTGAACACTTCCAGAGATGGAGCATCCACAGCTTCTTTGGGCAACCTGTACCAGAGTCTCACCACCCTAATATATAAGTTAGCTCACATAGGTAACATGTAAGCCACATTGTCTACCTGTACAAGTCATAAATTTTAGGGTGACAGTTTTGCTAATTTAATCTGATTTCAGATGAGATTTTTTAGCTAAAACAAGGCAGGCAATTTCACCTTTAACCTGCTGCATTTATTCCATGACTTCTAATTGAATGAGATGCAATTTGTATGACTTGTAGTGAAATAAGCTGTAAAAAAGAGCTTTACAAATAAGGAATCTCCTACTCTGTTCCTTTTTGTGTGTTTTTTTGAGGGGTATTTTCCCTCTGAATTTGACCACTGCTTAACTTAATCTGCTAGGTTTTGTATCTTTCCTGGATTAAGGATCCCTTTATATCATAAAGACCTCTCTTGGTTTCTCTGGGGGGAGTTCACATCCATCATTTAGTGAATCAGCTGCTCACAATCTCAGTGGGTCTGATTTATTACCATTTCTCTAATTTTACCCCCATCCCATCTACACCAAGACCAGTTAACTACAAGAGGGAAAAATGTGGAAGCATGGAAGTAGCCACAGGACATGTAGCTTTTCCCTAGCACAGCTTAATATTAAAAAACACATGGCAGGTTTTCTCTGAATGCTTACACTTTGGCTAACAAGCATATCAAAAGACCCTAAAATCAAGCTATAAAATTGTCTGTTTTGAAGACTGATGAGAGAGCTGTAAACAGAACTCCCCTGCAAGCTCATCCTTCTGCCCCAGGGAAGTGCCCTTTGTGTTACCTACTCTGGGTATGAGGGGCAGTGCAGAAGCCATACCATACTAACTACAGTTAAATTACTACAGTTTTACTAACAAATGTCATCTGGGAACTTGTTGGCAATAATCAGTACTGGGATGTTGCCTCTTCTGCCTCAAACTGCCGCATCTGTTACTAGGCAAACCTCTGCTCTTTGCCCTGCACAGCTGGGGCTGGGACTTGACACCCTCTGCTTGCTTGTATAACTTCACCAATATTAACAATAATAAGAGTGTTTGCATAAACACACCATGAGGGCTTTCTAGCCCGGGAAGGCAACTCTCTTTTTCTTTTTCTTTAATAATGCTTGTAGAGCTGACCTAGCAAATTCTACTAGGGAGAAAAAGGTACTATTTGTTTTTTTCTCTCCAGAATCCAAAACAATGAGATCTTATCTGCTAATATGACTGAGGCAGAAACCTCCTATAAAATGTTGTGATACAAGTATATGCCAGGGAAGCAGACTTGCCTCTCCAGAAAGCTCTGACCAGGCAGGTGAAGAATATCCACAGGGCAGAAGCTTAGAAAGTGTGAATTTCTGTATGAGTTTCTTTAAAAGTCAGGGAAAAAACCTTGGAAAGCTTTACAGCAGTCAAGGAAACTTGGAGCTTACACCAACCCAATAAAGGCGCTTGCCAGCATCACTGCTGTACTCATTTAGAGTTACGAGTAAATGGACTGAGTCATAGCCAGGATCTGAACCTCTTCAGAAAGGTAACTTCTGCAGCAATAAACTCTTTGGGGGAAAAAACCCAAAACTATGTGGCATTTGAAGCATTAATTCAGCTGCTTATCTCAAAATAATTTGCTATTGACATTGGGCTATGGGTAACCTCATGAATTCAAGTTATCTCTCACTTCCTAGTTTGATAAGCATGAGCCACACTAGTAGGAATTAATGAAAACTTTCTGGCAATTGTTTGCTAGCTTAAGGAGGATCTGGGTTCGAGGCCTGAAAAATCAGAAGATAAAAGGCCAATAATGAAACAATTTGTTCTGTAGAGTGTAACTTAATGATGATAACAAATATGGCAATGAGTATTGTTCTTGTGGCCTTAGAACAGTCATTATTTGGAGTCTAGACAAAACTGATTAGATACAAAACCATGAAGATCTTCTGATACCTTGGCAAACAGCAAGGGAATTGTTGAGAAGATGAATGATACTGGAGCAGTGCCTGGCCTCAGTTAAAGACCTAATATTTTAGAAAAGAAACAGCAGGAGTAATGGAAAAATGTGATTTTGATCACCACGCATGAGGCAGCCCAATCAAACCAAACTCAGCATTAGCTGTAATCTTACCCTCACAGTAGTGAAGTTGCTGCTTTCCTGGACGTGAAGTAAAATGCCGTTCTCGCTTCGTGTCCTGAACTTCACTTCTAAGCTGTCCACCCTTGGGGGTCCCGTCCTGGCACCTCGAGCTCCATGTCTCAGCAGGAATTCTCGCTTCTTGTTTGGGCTCATGTGGTAGTCCAGTCGTCCTTTGCCTTCCAGCGATAAGGCAGTGTCGGCGGTAATATCTGGGACAAGGATGGGGAAGTTCTGACTAGGCAGCTCGTTACAGCCCTGGTGATCATCTGCTTAATAACAACCCTTTTCTTTCAGGGCAGAGATCAAGTTCAGAGCAGGTCAGGGGGGAGAGCAGGAGTGAATGGCCATTTCAGCCCCTCTATTCCTTGGCTTCAACTAGAATGTGTGTTTGAGAGTGGGAGTGTGCTAGTAATTTACTGCTGCTATCAGTCAGTAGTAAATTAAAACTTGCTGGGAAACAAGTGAGGGAGTAGGGAAAAGAAATCTGGCTCTCAGAGCTGTAATTCCTTCCCAGGGATGTTACTGTTTCCATTACTGCAAGCAGGGTTTCATGATATATTGAACTCTAAGCTCTTCAGGGCAGAGATAATGACTTTCTATTTGTTACGGCGTAAAAAAGAAAGAAAAAGAGTGGCAGAGCATCGACTACCAAATGCTGTTAAAATTATGGCTAACTTCTTTTGTAAACAGGCACAATAAAAGCATATAAATCAGCTAAACAATAATGAGACATGTAAGAAAACAAAGTCCTGTCATACTGCAACTACATGGAAATAAATCACTTTACTCTCCTAGACAATCCAGTATTGATTTATAGAGCTGCCCATATGTGAATTAATAATCCCAGAGTGTAAATGGCTTGCTTTTATTTACATTTACCGTATTTTCTTGCATATAATCTGATGGCCATTTGATAAAAAGGCCTACAGCTGGGAGAAGCCAGAAGCACATGCACACAATGGTTATGTGAAGGGAAAGGATTTCCCTTACCCTCTTAAATCCCCATAGCAGATAAATCCCTCCTTTGGGATCGCTTTATTTTAGTTTCTGATGATACATTATTGGGAAGCGCTAGTTTTAAATGTGTGCAAATCACCCGAAATGTGATCTACAGACCAGAAAACATAATATATGTAACTGCTTGCTATTTTTAGTTCATGAAAGGACAATAGTCTATTGTGGACTTGCCCTTCAAAATCATTTAAGTGGCAAACTTGCCACTTCTTTTCATTATTTTCTAAAATTCATTATTCCATGCCCTTGAAAAGAAACTCTTCATGGTGTTTGCTTCAACCATAGTTAGGTGTGTATTAAAGAAAAAGACAGTAAAAACCCCTCCATACATTTTTCACAGTGCTTTCCTGTCAGTCCATCTTTGCAGTGACACTGCTGCCATGACCAATGATCAACACAAGTGCCACCATGTTGGCAGGGGCTGGTTGTGCAAGCACCTTCAAGTCTGGGACATCTGAAACAAATGGGAGAAGTAGATGCTGAAGGACATAAGCATAAATAAGCAGAGAAAATGTGCCGGGAAGCACCATTCCCCCCAGAAACACAAAAGTGGTGAGGCTCTTCTCCACAGGCAGCTCATGTTTCTAAGCAGATCCCAATTTTCAGTGTCAAGTTATAACAGTCTTATGAAAGAGAAAGGAATTCAGAGGCAGAAAAATTCCTATTATCTATTATGCAAGAGAAGAGGAATCTCTTTTAGGTGTTTTTTATGCTGCAGATCTTAGAGATTAACAAACAGTGCAAACTTGGGGGTTGAAAGAGGAAGGGCATGCTGGCAAATCTGGACTGATATTATTGCAACAACTGTGACTTCAAACACCAAGGTGGAAAACCAATAGATTCAGGTAGTCCATCATTTCTGAAAGGCCACTCAGAGGATATGAGGGAAATTCAGTGATACTTGAGAAGCAAAGTGATAGAACAGACATTGTGGATTAAAAAGAAATAAGATGGAGTAGAGGGTTAGCAAACAGTCAAACCCAGGTGGAATTTATAAAGAAACCAAGTAACATTTCAGCCTGCAAAGCAACTTTAATAATTGGCAATAGAAATGTACTGGTGTTGCTTTTTTTTAAGCCTCTGTAATCTGTTGTGAACCTTCCATCCAAGTTCACTTTCCTCCTACATTTTTTACACTTTATAGTAAATTTTACAGTTATTTCTCTAAGAATAAATATCTGATGGTGTCTGAATGGAATAGCATCTGACTTTGATGACTACTTCCTTTACTGTAAATGCGGTCCATTCAATACCATATACAGCAGACGTACTGGTCTAAGATTCCTTGAGCTGCCAAAGCCTGGCTGGGCTCCAGGGGCCGTCCATTGACTGCAAACTCCATTATACAGCCCACAAAATCATGGCTTTCCACCTGTCCTCTCCTTTGAAGGATGGGCTCTACAGACCTAATGCCACCAACAGTAACTCGATTTGGTTGTACATCGAGAGTCCTATAAAAAAGTCAGAAAAATAATGTATCAGTATTGGACATTAAGGTAGCAATGACAACACAGGAACTGTAACCATCAGCTACGGTCTGTGGCTAAAATGCCTCTTCCAAAATTCATATTTTACATTTAGAAGGGGAGACAGAGAGATCAGTAGCGCTTGAACTAGCAGTTATAATGGGTATGACTCTAAATTCACACTCAGTTATTTCAATTAGAATTTCTATTCACTTGACTGAGCAGCATGCTTGAAATCATAATGAATAGGGGTTTTATTCAATTATTGTTTAAATTGTAGATGATATTTAAGTAGCTGGAAGATGGTTTCATTATTTTACAAAGATACGACATCTTTGCTAGCAGGGAAACCACATGTGACGGAAAATATGATTATTGTAAGAAATAAGTCAAAGTAATGGGGATAAAAGTTGTTGTTATCTGCAAAAAGGACCTAAATATGGAGAGAAAGGCTTCCAAGTTAGTTATGGTAAACACAGGAAATAAGGTTTGTTCTCTGTGCTGGCCAGTGTTTAAGCAGTGAAAACTGTAAATTATGACATCTGGAAATTACTGAAAACAATGTCAAAGTAATTACTTTTTTTTTTTTAAATACATTTTTTTAAAGAAAACAGCAATCAGATGATGCTATTTCTTACACCTCTGTAAGAAATGGGAAGTGTAGTATACATACCCCAAAGCAAAGCCCAAAACTGAACACTGGAGTGAAATGTAGATGCTACTAGAATAAAAGCATTTTGAGTCTGAGCCTGGTTTTGGGAAGATACATATGATTCAAAATGTAAAAGTGGGGTAGGCTTTGCAAAAGGTTTGTAGCACTAAATACTGTAGAACTTCAAACTGTCAAAGTAGTGCTGTATATTGAAGAGCCAGTTGATTATAACAAATACATTTGTGTTCTACTGTGTAACTAAGATTTACAAGTTGTCAGTAATGATGAGCATCTGATATTCTGGTTTGTTAAATCTTTCTAGATTATGATGTGAAATCTCATAGAATTGGGCAATAAGTCTTATCCCTGTTTACTCCACAGTGCAGACTATCCATGGCCATACGATTCTTTGTGCCCTCAGAGCCTGGGGACAGAGATGGAGTAGAGAACTTGGGATTTCTGAACAAACTCCTTGTCATGAAAAAATTCCACACAGAAATGTTGCCTGAGTAAGAAAGCCATACATGTTGAAAATTTAATTTGCTTCTGCAAAGATGGGAGAAAAAGACACTTGGGTTCCTTGCCTTTTCCTGCCTCTGAAGGAGTGCAGCTGAGGTGTCCATCCCTTGCCTGGGGCTGGGCTAAGGGCAAGTAACCATTACTCCAAATGTCTCTGGCTTTAGAGAGTGATTTAATTTTCATTTTACTCCAAAAAAACCACAACCCCAAACCCCACAAAAAGAAGAATTATTTACCAGTCAGTAGAAACAGCAACATTGCTAACAGTGCAGTAGCCTGGCTCCTGATCCTCAGAGCAGGAATCCACCGTCAGTGATGCTGCCTGCAAAAGCCACGCACACAAATATGCTGAATAGTACAAGGTTGTAGTCCCTAATCACATTAAATATCCATGATTAAATATATTTTATGAAAGAATTAGCTATAATGGAGCACTTGTATATTACTGTGTCACTCAGGATCACAGGGTGCTTCAGAGCCACTGATCAACTCCGTTCTGCATCAACACTGAATACTGAGATGTGGGTACTAACAGGGAGTGAGCTAATTGACTGCTTCATAGAGAGAATCAGTGAAACACACAGTGTTCAGATTTGGGTTGGATTTCTTTTATGTTTGTTTGCTTTTCTCCTTGAAACTGTAGTTATTTTGGCTCATACCATATTCTACTCTTGATCTGAACAGAGCGCTGCTCCTTCTCGACACCAAGGGCTTGGCCATGACATTACCCATATTGCTTGAACTTGATAAAAAGCACGTTACAAAAGCTGGGAGTACAAACTCTGAGATGACTAGTTAAAAATAATCAGCCACTAAAAAATACTCAAAAGAATAACCAAGTGGACCTGATTAAGGTAGACCTTAGGTTGACAGGTCAAGAGGGATATTTGCCCCACATTGATAATGGTGAAACATAGAATCATAGAATAATTTTGGTTGGACTAGACCTTTAAGATCATCACATCCAACCGTTAATGCAGCACTGCCAAGTCCACCACTAAACCATGTTCCTAAGCACCACATCTACACATCTTTTAAATACCTCCAGGGATGGTGACTCTACCACTTCTCTGGGCAGCCTGCTAAACATCCAGATACCTAAAGTGGGACCAAGCTGATGGGATCAAACTGACATTCAGAGAAGTATATGGCAGCACTAGCACTTAGAGCTGTCTTCCTCTTTACTGTAATCTCCAAACCCCAGACAATGAGGTTGCTTCATTACCCATCTCAGTCATTTACACTAAAGCAAACCATGGCACTTTTATTGGTGATCCCGAAAAGTCTAACCAAAGTTTTCACTAAAATAATGAAATAATTCCAGCTGATTTAAAAAGGAGTTTCTATTTTATTCCTTATTTAGCAAAGAACTTTCACCACAGTGATTTATTAACAACAGATGCATAAAAAAAAACACCAACTAAACCACAAAAAACCCAAACAACCCTGAAGGTTATTTCTTAAAACAAGCTTTCAGAAAAATAAAACGCAATCTCCAAATTGTACATATCAGCTTCTCATGTTTCATACTAGATGTGTGGCACACTTTTACAGCAAATTTAAATCCAATGTCACTTTAAAAAATGCCTTGCTTTATATTTTGATTTAAGTTACTCTACAGGAGCTGAGCAAACAGCAAACATCAGTACGTCATTGCTCTGTAATGGCTTTTTTCCTGCCTGCAACTAAGTTCACTATAAACGTCCTGTTGAAATCCCCATAGATTGTCCATGCTATTTTCAAACACATACTGTGAGCTGATGCATTGCATTGACCAAATAAATTCATAGCTCTCAGCCCTACATCATGCTCTACAGTATGCCTAAATTTGCTATTTTTAATGAAAACTTATCTGGAATTTCTTTCCATACATAATGAGCAAACCGCTTTTCCCCAGAAAAGTCAGCCTGCAGCTCCAAAGCAGATTATAGCCCTGTATAAATGAAACAATTCATAGAAAGAATAATAAGCTGGCAGGTCTGTATGCCATCACATGCATGCATATTTTTGCTTCAGAATATCAACAACAAAAAACAAAATGAGTTTTTTGTTCTTAGCTCAATCAGCCTAATCTCCCTAACTTACATCGCTATGCGCTGTGAAAGCCAAGCTACAACCCCAGCTGAAGGGCTAGATATTTGAGAATATATTTTACTTGGACCAGAGTTCATACAATTTATTTTCTAATGTTAGTCAAATGTTCCTGCTTGTTACTTAAGCATTACTCTACGGTTACCTCGCCGCATTATGAGACTTTCTATCCTGTCACTCTGCAATAGCTCAGGACTGACAACTTAATGATTTTACCAGTTTCCGATAAAATCCCACTGTTCTGTAGGAAATGACAGATTTGGAATCCTGAAGGAGGGCTATTTTATACAGTTTGGGACACCTGGGAGACATTCTTCCCGCAGTAGAAATATTTAAGACAAAGGCGATTCTTTTCCCATACTGTGTTTGTAAACAGCTGACATTACTGAGAAAGTTTAAACATTAAAAACCCCAACAAAACACAGAAAGGTATAGGCTGTCTTAAATGTTTGCTGTCAGCCTGAGGCACTCATAACCAAAATTTTCTGTAAATAGCCCTTTTTATGCCCTCTCTTCTTCTATAGTCTAACCCTCTCGCATATCAACAAATTAAACATTTGCCTGCTCTATTTTTTTTCTTAAGTATATTTAATTTGTTTCTTGAAATTTTTAATGTGTGCTCCTAGACTTAACCATTTACATCTTATTGAAAGAAGTATCACATTAATTTAGTAGCTAAAATGGGAGCCTGGTGCCTTCGCAGATATAGGTGCACCTTTGGGCTTCATCATTGGGAAGATGCAACGCAAATTATTAAGTATCTGATATTAAGGCACATTAAAACAAAGTCATTACTCAACATCACAATTATCCTTCATCTTATTTGGATATTTAAGTCCTACAAACACAAAAAAATTGGATTTGCAAATCCAGCTGAAGACTAAACCATCCCCCCTTCAATAAATGGAGAAATCAGGGCTCACATTAAAATGCAGTTCCAGGCTGAACACTCTAAGAGAGAAGCACCATTTAAGAATGTCAGGCGACAACCCTGGTCCTCCAAAGAAGCCCAGACCACAAAGTAATAGATCCCTCAGCCACTATTGGGACATTTTGGACTATATTTTTGGACACTGGACTATGTTTTTCTCCCAGTTTGAGTGGTGAGGCATTGGAACAGGCAGCTCAGGGAGGTGGCGGAGGCACCATCCCAAGAGGTGTTCAAAAAACAGGTGGACATGGTGTTTTAGGAGATAGTTTAGTGGCTAGGGGCTGTAGAG
Organism: Apus apus; assembly: GCF_020740795.1. NCBI lineage: Eukaryota > Metazoa > Chordata > Aves > Apodiformes > Apodidae > Apus > Apus apus. The sequence continues at coordinate 49,117,328 of NC_067285.1, read as the reverse complement.
CGGACAGATGAACTTGATGATCTTGAAGGTCATTTCCAACCTTGATGATTCTATGATTTGTGCCTATGGACATCTCACCCCAGACCTGATGCTCTTCAGAGCTGTGCAGATTAAAAAATATTGAAGGGCTGTGTCTGAGCAGCACTGCCTTCTGAAGCAGCACATGATGGGAAATCTCTGCAAGGACTCAGGGGCAGCCACACTGGGCAGAACAGTTTATTCTTTTATTTCCTACATCACTTCTGGCTTGAAATGTATAAAACAGAATGTGGACCTCCAAACATGTATTATTTTTATTTGACTTTAATTTCAAACATGGGAAGAATATGGGATCCTGCATGCGCTGGCCATTTCTGTCTGAAAAGGGAGCTGTTGGGCAATAGTTACTGATTATGGATAGCAAATAGATTTAGTTTCATTTCTAACTCAAACACTGTGGAGTCAAAAAGCTAAAAAGCCTGGCTGGAACTCAAAGAGCATTTGGTTTATGTTCTGCTTTGGAAATATTATTTAAAAAATTACAGAAGAGGAATAGAAAACATTTACTGGAAAATCCCACAAAGGCAAGAGAAGGGTCAGAGTACCAGGCATTAGACAAACAGTTGTCCCCATCCAGTTTTTGGCAAAATTCACCCCCTCAGATGCTTTCTGGGAGACAGAAAGAAACGTAAGTCCCCTCTCTCCCCAAAGAAAGCCCTATTGATGTAGCACCTTTGAAATTCTTACATCTATCCTACAGAGGAAAACCCGGCTTCCAGTCTGATGAGATTGGTAAAATCTCTGAAGTAGCTCAAGAAGGTCAGGGACGCCTGGAATTCTAACTTTGTCCCCTTCTATTTTCCAGATATTGAGAAAAATTATTTTGAGACTTTTTGTAGTCACTATGGTTAATTAGCTTCCCCTGATAATCATCCCTGTAATCTGCATCAGTTAATTAGCCTCATGTGTAGTAATTTATTTCATTAATTATTCTGGGTTCTCATTTTTCACATTTAGAGTACGGGGCACTGCACATGTTTTTTTAATCATTCTTTATCATCATCATACTAATCAAACCATTGCAGGTCTTTGAGTCAGTTGGAGTAAGACAGAAACAAGGGAAGTTTTTTCCAAAGTTGGAGGTTCTGCTAGCAAATACAATGTTACTAATTTTATGTTCCTCTGAGTTCATATGGATGCCAAAGTGACTTGGCTGAACTTGTCTTAAATTATAATTTTAGCATTTCTTACCATTCCAGCCCTCCGGGCGATAACTGTGTGAAACTGTCCATCAGACACCTTCTTAGTTGTGGTGAGCTTGTATGTGCCACTGCCAAGATTGTAGGAGAATCTCAGCCTCTCTTCTACTATTTCCAGGGCCAGAAATTCTGCCCGCTCTCCAGTTTGGTTGTCATAGTTATAAAGCATTAAGGCATTGCTTCTGATAGTGGCAAACTTTATATAGATGTAATTATTGTTCGGATCCATACTGGGAAACTCCATATATGACAACTCTTCAAATCCATAGCTGTTCAGTTCACAATGATTCCCAAAAACACCTGCAAAATGAAAAGTAAAATTTGGTATCAGGTGGTTTCTTCCTCATTGATCATTCTCCCAGAAACAGAAGTTGTGCTCTGGCCATGTGCTCTGGCCATGGCTATGAGACATGGGCTCTTTAAGAAACCCCTAATGTATGATTAAAAACATACAATTGGAACAGAAGAATCCTATTACCCACAAGTGAGTGTTGAAATACCTACACTTAAATTTAAAAATTGAGTTACAAACGACAGTTACAGCTATTGAAAAACAAGGTACATTTCATTGAGCTCTACAGTTTCTTAAGAAAACAAAAAACGTGAGTTTGACAGTTATGTCAAATATGGTTGTTAATTATAATCAGGCATTTGATAATCCAGTTATGGAAATAGATTGGCAACTTGAGCTTATTTCTCTCTTTATGGATGTTATCTAAACTGTTTGCTCAATCAGTAGCTCGTTTTTTATACATACAATATAAGCATATTTATGATTAAAACATTGTGCCTTCTCAGTATTTTTGTTGATCTGAATATTTTGGTGCATTCCACATACTTTTCAGATCTGTCACAGAATTTCCCTTGATTTATTTTTTTTTTACTGCAGTGATAATGAGAAAAAAACTTACTTTACTTATGAATATTTGTTACATTTACAATGGACCATGACTATATATAGGATATGAATAAAATCTGAGAAAACATAAAACAAAGGAAATAAAATAAAGAAATTAATTGACATGTAAGTAGAAAACCATATTCAGCTGTAGTTACAAGTATGTACTGAGAACCATACTTTTGTGCGAGGGTTTTCAGCAGCCTTAAAACATCATAGATGATCTCTCAGGTTTATCTGCTTCAGTTAATGTTTTGCATTTACTTTCATGCTTTTCTATATGAACAATGAAAATTCTGGATTAATCTGCATTCAGAAGCAATCTTGCTGCAATTATATCATGATCCGTTAAAATATTTGTGTTGGTTTATGTCCTTATTGGGTTCATTTTGTAAACCAAATTTGGAATAATTAAATTCTAATCATAACTAAACTATTTTAGCAGTACTATATGCTGCTCTGATTCTCAGAATTGTGCTCTGGTTTTGGAACTCAGAACTTATATAATAAATCCAGTGGGCAAGTACTGCTAAAAAAGCTGGTTTGATTCAGTGATGTTCTCTTGATCAAATCCATTAAGTAGAAAAGTGCCAGTATCTACTGTTGTGCTCCTCACTTGCAGAAAAATGTGGGTCCTCACTAATTCTTGCTTTAAGGAAATTTTGACAAATTATGCTATTTTCTCCAAAGAAAACCAAACCCCCTCCACTCAGTATCATTCCCAAGTCCCTTTTTCTAGTTCAACATTCTGACGACTTCCTTGCACTTCACAAGTGTGTGAAGCCCAGGAACAGTGATTCAATTTACAGTGATCTTACTCTTCAGCCCTTCTAAAAGTGTCTGGTATGAGGCAGGAGAGGAAGGAAGGAGAAAGGAGAAGAGGCAAAGTGCACTCACCAAAGGGGCAGTGGCAGTAATACCCCTCCACCCCACTTTGGCAGGATCCACCATTGAAGCAGGGGTTGCACTCACAGTAATTGACAGTGGAGTCACACGTTTTCCCTGTGGTTAGGGAATAAAAGCAATTTCCAGGTCAGAGTATTCAGGTCAATAGGAAAATCAGGTAACGAGCTGATGAGCTAGTGCTGAAGGCACCGCCAGGAGGGAGGGTGCCAGGGACCTGGTGCAGCTGTGGGATGGAGAGAGGACACACAGACATGGTGCTGGGCTGCTCCTAGCCCTGACATAGGCATAACATGTGGCCCAGAGAAATTAACTTTTCAGATGTCACACATTGTAATCATCTCATACAGGTATCAGTGTCTTGGCTTTTAATGATTTTTATTTTATTTTTTGTTAAGCAGTGTCCCTGAAAGAGAGACCATGAAATGAAAGGAGATCAACTAATTCCCTATTGAATTCAACACACTCATTTGTGTGAAGGAGATACAGACAGCCCTTGCTGGACCCTGTATGAACACAGTATGCTGAACACAGGCTGCTATTGTACATTATATGATTTTTCTCATTTTTCCTCATCAATTACAACCTCCTTCCTGACTCAGAGGGACCACAACCCTCTGGAGCTAAAAGAAGTTACCCTGGATACAGCCCTTTTCTAAGCAGACATTGTCACATGTGGTAAATATTATTCACCAGAGAACAAACTGAAATCACATCATTCATTTCAACAGGGAAAGGAACCCAGAGAACAAGTGAATATTTTAACAGATGCTGAATACTGTGACAAGGGGATTCTTTGTACAGGACTAAAATTTTCTTTGAGTGGAAACAGTAACTACAGAAGCATTGGTCTTCACTTCTAAGTTTTTAATTGCTAAGCTTTTATCAAGGAGGGTACCTGCCTGCCTTCTGCCAACAGCACCCACCTTCACTGCCTGCTCAGCAAAAACTTAAAAGAGTATCACCATAGAATCATTTTGGTTGGAAAAGACCTTTAAGATCATCAGGTCCAACTGTTAACCTAGCACTGCCACATCCACCACTAAACCATGTCCCGAGTACCGCATCTACATGTTTTTTTAAATACCTCCATGTTTACTCTTCATGTTTTTCTGTAAAAAGTGGCAAAATCAGCCACACTCTTCCCAATGTCTCCTTGAACTTCATCCAGACCAGGATATCTACACATAGCAAACACTAAGACTGTCTTAATGCTTCTTATTGCACTGATAATGATTTATTTTATTCCTCACACTATATATGCTTAAATTAAAAGTACAACATGAGGGTGCATAGAGTGTCCATTCTTCTGTGTCACATATACCTTATAATTCTCACATCTCCCATGACAGCACTGCACAATGTGGAGTCCCTAGGGATTGCTTCTCCCTACAACTGCAGAAAACCAGGACTGTGCTGTATTAACTCTGCTAGCTTTTTCAGAATGTCACAACTTCCAGTCACCTGATCAAGAAAACCTCTTCCCACCCCCCTCTACTTTTCTGTTTAATGTAAAGTAGTCTGCAGGCAGTTCTTTCGTGTGAGCAGCAGCCCCCCATGTGTGACCACAAGCAGGACAGACATGGAGTGCTGGAAGATTCCTGTGGTTAATACGTAACTTGTAGATGCACCATAAATCCAGAAAACATTTCCAGTGTCTGAATCTAATTACGCTTCAGAGCTATTTATTTATATTTTATTCTCTAGCGGGCATGACTGAAGGATGAGCTAAGTTTTAATGTCAGATTTTGCTGTTTTCTTTATTTTAAAATGATGGTATGTGATAAAGATATTTGTCTTACCGAGGAGAGCATGTAGCAAGAGCGAGGCAGAGATGCTTAAAATAGCTCAATGATGTTTCTTAGCTTTCACAAAAATCAAGTGCAGCTAACAAGGCTTACTCAGGTTTTTGCAGTTCAATCTAACTCGTCTTTTTCTCAGCTAACACTGAAGCTGGCATATTTGCTGAGTCAGCAACAGAATATGGATGTTTATTTTAGCTGCATATATTTTAACCATTGAGTAACAACATCTTCTTAACATTTAACAACTGTTTGAATAATTCATGAAACTAATAAAACTGTGTTTGCATTTATTCCAATTGTTTTGACACAGGAGAAGATGAATACCCTGATTTAAGAATTCATCAGAGCTATTAAAACTAATATTTATTTTAAATGAAGAAGAAATTTCAGCTATTCTTTGCCATTCACTGAAGTGCTAGAGACCAGGGAAAAAATGTATCTATTTACATTTGGAGTAATGATCCAACAAAAGATGCCTATGAAGCTTATTTTTCCTCTTCAAATGCATTTAAGCATGCTTATCCTAGAAAGCTAGAGTCCTTCAGCCAAATATCAGCAGAACAAAAGTATAACTTGGGAATACTATTCCAGTTTATCACTATGGTTGTTCTGTATTAGGATTTAAAATAAATTAGTTTGATAAAGCAAGACCATTAGAAAAACCTGGCAAGAAGATGATGCTAGTTAGAAACTGATAAAAAAAAAATAATCATGTATACAGTTTAATATAATGTCATGTAACTACCAGAAGAACAGCAACTTATTTTATTTAGCATACAACTAATTTTCAATTAGAAACAATCTGGTATGACTACTTAAAGACATCAATTTTTTTTTTCTTCTTTAAAATATTTTTAGCTATATTTTTTTTCTTCTAAAAGATTCCAACTCTCCTGCATTTCTCCTCTTATGTGTATCCCTCCAGGCAACCTTGTCTACCAATTACCTTACATCAACTCTTTCTGAAGACAGTTCCTGCTACAATGCCTCATTCCTTCTTTTCTGCAGGATCCTGAACTTCATAAATTCATCCAAATTTCCCGCTACTATCAGATCTTTGGCCAGTCCTCCTTAGACTCCTCTGAGGAAGAAACTCTCACACATTCCTCATCGATCCTCTATTACCGGCACCCTGCATTGGTTATTCTGCCCAGATCCAGTGAATTTCTAGCAACTCTTGGTTTGGGTGGGTCGACCAGTTTTGCAGCTGTACCTGCTTTTCACTTTTCATCCAAACCATGTTCCACCTGTGCCCTTATTTTTTCCCTCTACTGCTATTGCCAAGACTTGAATGGCAGACATGGATCTTTGAAGACCTCTGGCAAGGACATAGATTCCAGAAACCATGGAAAAGGTTAGGCTGGAGGGACCTTAGAGGTCATGATGTCCAATCCCTATTGAAAGCAATGCAACCTTTGAAGTTAGATCAGGATGCTCAGGGCCTCATCCAGCAGAGTTTTTATCTTGTTTGTCTTTTCTTCACCATGGGGATTCATCCAGGTAAATTGCTGTGACACCAGTTACATGGCACTCAGTCCTGCAACTTCTACTAAACTTCGACTTTTTCCTTGTAACACCTTATTCTTACAGCAAGTAAAGCCATCCAAGGTGGCAGCACATGCCCTACCCCCTTTGGCTATCTCCCTTGCAGCATGCCAGCTTTCCAGGACCTTAGTAAGAGAGTGAATTTAGTCAACGTCCACCCAAATGGCTATCTGGTTTCATGGGTTACAGACACAGTAAAGTGTGTACTAGAGATTTAGACTTTGAAAAGCAAAATGTAGCTTGAAAACCCACTGTTTTTCATGTTTTGCCTAAGATACTGCGTTTATATTTAGGATATGTTTTTTGTGGAGAGAAAAAAAAAGGAAAAAAGGTATTTCAGAGAGGACAGGTTTTTGAGTAGAGAATTTACACAAGTACTAGCTATTTTCCACAACTGATTTACGTTGGTATTTTTTCTGTTGATTTATGTTTTTCAACGTTAATTTAAGAGTAATGTTGTGATAGACCTTTATCCCACCTAAGTAATGTACCCTGAAAAATTAGATGTATACATTCTCATAGCTTACGCAAGCCAATTTCAAGAAGCATTTCACACATTCAGATTACTAAGCACTTCTCAGCTGGGGAATCCTTTCATTTGGACAGCATAAAGAATTTGGCTTATGATATATGTTTGATTAGTGTTGCAGGGTATTAAATCGAATGAGCGGAAGGAAATTTCTCAGACAATGTTTTGGGAACCAAGGAGAACTCAAACCAGAGCCACCCCAGTAACACCCCAGTCCAGAAAAACGCTGCAGTTAGTTGAGTGCATAGATCTCTTCTCAGCTGAAATATCAAAAGATTTTGGGTATTCATTTTCTGTGCCAGAAAGATATTTTTTTCTGAAGACCATGAAAATGAGAATAATGGTGGATAATTCATAACAGACAGCATTCAGCATTTATTATTCATCACCTCAAGCTGATGGTATCGCATGCAGGGGCTTATGCAAAAATCTAAATTCCTGATTTATTTTTTTAATTGAAAAATGTACCAGGAACAGATACCAGCTGAATGCTCTTGGGTTAGATTTCAGCTGATTTCAGAATTTTAGTGTTTGTGGTTCTTTGTATCCATCTTTTAAAGTGGTAGATCTAGTATTTTTAAATCTTGCAGTTGAAACAATTTCACAAACCTACATTCCTTCATCTTAATGAGTCCTGGAAAACAGGAAATGAAGGGTTCAAAGGAAGGGCAGACAACTACTGTAAATCACAAAGAATATTCCCTCCAGAAAGTGATTATTTTAAAAACAAAACCTGATCATCATTAAGAGATGTAATTATAACAGATTGTTTAAACCTTAATGATGTTACTCTGAAGTAATCAGTCTTTATAATCCTATCCAGTGAAAAGAACTACATTACCTTTGCAGTATCACGAAGTGAAATGCAGCTGGCAAAACATAATAAATCAAGGAAAAGTAAGACTCAGTTTTCAGGTAGACCATTATAAAGGTCTACAGCTCATGTACTCTAATTTAGAGTGAACAGAGAGTCTCTCTAAGAAAACACTAATTTCTACTTGTACGCAGTACCATGTAAATATTATTTTTTTTACCAAGCATGCAAATTCAATTATGAGACTGTATTTTCACTCCAAGAGAAGAACCAGAGCTATGTGTATGGTCAGCTGAATTAGCAATCCATTATTCTGGTTGCCTTTTTTTTTTTCTTTCCCCTGAGTCACTCAAGGTTTATGTTCATAAAGAAACAATTTCAGGCTTTATTTTTATATTCACTATAGCTATCTTTAATCATATCTAAATCAGGAATAAACACCCAAGCAGCTGTGTTCTCTTTCTGTTGGCAGTATAAGCATGACTTAATAGTCTCTATATCCAGCATTCTCAAACAATCTGTATTCTGACATTTGCAGAAACTATTGAATATTAAATTTGCAGAATTATGCTTCTGCAGACATAAAATGTCTAAATGTATCAAATATTAATTGTAATCTTATTCAATAAGCTCTGCTGATATTCAACTCCAAAGATATTTTGGTTTTTAATTATACACTTTGGTGCCATTTGTTTTCTGTCTTGACGAATTAATCTTCAGACACGTAAATAATTCTTGATTCTGCAATGGCTAACTGATTAAAAAAGATCTGACTACCAAATCGAAACGTCTGCCTCAGTGGTAGTCTATTTTAAAGTTATTTGTGTTGACAAGGAGTTTAAGAAAGCTCGTATCAGATGTCACATTTAATCCACGGCGTGAAAGAAATCCAACACTTCAAACTGTTAGAGTCTCTCATCACATTTTTTTACTTAAAGGATTTTTTTGAGCTTGTCACATGTAAGCCTTTATTTTTAGCTGACATGAGGATTGGACAGTAAGATATGAGCTTTAATACCAGAAAAAAATAGTCAGATGTTTCTTTAATGTTTCAAATTATAGGCTAGAGGCATATACTCTAGCATGCTGATAGAGTTAATGAAGTGTTTTGCTTTGTTGCACCAGCAAACATATGCCCATGTAATCTCTGGTGCTAAAGACCTAAAGAGTTACCAGGGATAGGTGCCCTAGAATTATTTTGCCATGCTCCTGGCAAAAATAATTTCATGTATTAATACAATATGGAATAAAATCCTGGATTGGTAACTTAATTACAACTGCTTGGCAATTAACAATAACTGCAGCTGACCTGAGGCCCAAAGTACATTCATGAGGTTCACATGAAAGTAGATTACATCAGCATCCTTTACATCAACAGACCCTTCACACTGAATATGTATGCAATGCTGTAGATTTAAATAAGGTAGTTAAAGCCTTATTTTGAAATTGATTAACCTCCTTCTTTGCAATAACGTGTAACATCTCCTGTACTAATCTGGTTTAAGAAGAAAAAAACCAAAAGAACAATCAACCCCCTGATCACAAATGAGTTTTGGAGGCAAGCCTGGACACCCACACCATAAAGAGCAGTGCTGTGCTGACCTGGGCTACCGTATGGAATCTGTGGCAGAAAAACTCCTTAGCAAAGGCAATGAAAGCCTTACCTCATCTTCTCTGGTGAGATTTTTCTATTATGTCCATAAAAAGCATCCATAAGCCATAGTTAAAATTGTTCAGACCTTCCTTAATATCAGACTCATGACAGAAGCAACCATCATCCTGCTTTTCTAGGGATAAAATGCTGCTATGTTTGAATGTGTAATAAATATTAACGGAAAAAATACTCAGAAGAGGCAGGAGTGCTGCAGACATTTCTGTTCTTAATGAAAGAAATAAAATGACAAAGGGACAAAATACAGAACAGACATGCTTGATCACTGCCTGAATTCTGTTTTTTCCCATATCCTTCATCTGTTTTCTGTCTTGTATGACTGCAAGCAATTTGGGGCAGAGGGTGATTGTCTTGCTTGGCACACTCCTAGCAGATTTGAAATGCTACCACAATATGCATAACAATAACAAGAAAAGAAGAATCAGACTTAAACATTGGAATTGTTTTCTACATATTTAATAAATTAAAATAGCTCTTGTAAAAATCTTTCTGTTCTAATGCAAATCAGGTAAATGAGATCTGCCTGAGGACAGAGCTAAAATGAAGTAATACTGTGGGCACCTGTTCTTCTGAGTTTCCATAACTAAAAATACCTCATTTTGTTTGACCTCTTCACCTGCTGGAGATGCTCTTATTAGAATCATTTTGGTTGGAAAAGACCTTTAAGGTTATTGAGTCCAACCATTAACTCAGCACTGCCAAGTCCACCACAAAACCATGTCCTTTAGTACCACATCCACACGTTCTTTAAATCTCCACCATCTCCAGGGATGGTGACACACCACTTCCCTGAGCAGCCTGTTTCAGTGCCATACAACCCCTTCAGTGCAGAAATTTCTCCTAATATACAATCTAAACCTCCCTTTGTGCAACTTAAGGCCATTTCTTCTTGTCCTTTTGCTTGTTACCTGGGAGAAGCGGCCAACACCCATCTCACTACAAGAGGATGAAACATGCTAAAAAGGAAAAGCGTACCTGTGTACCCTGTTTTACATACGCAGTTGAAGCTTCCTGGGAAGTTCTGGCAGGCAGCACCATTTTTGCACGGGTGGGAAAGGCACTCATTGACGTCCCTCTCGCAGGCCATGCCCGTGAAGCCCTCTGGGCAACTGCACGAGAAGCCCCCCACCAAGTTGTGGCAAGTCCCGTCGTTGTGGCAGGGGGAAGGGAGGCATTCATCAATGTCGGTCTCACAGAGACTTCCATCGTACCCGGGCATGCACCTGCACACGAAGGGCCGGAGGGGCTCATTTGCCACGATGATGACAGGGACGCTCTCATGGCTCTTCAGAGCTGGACTCACTGCCAACCTCCTGAGGCAGCTCCCTCCATTCTGGCAGGGGCTCTGCAGGCACCAGTCATGGTCCACAGCCTCAATTCTCACCCCGCTCTGGCGGAAGAGGACATCTTTGATGGTCTCGAAGAAGGTGGCCACGCCACTGGGATTCACATACTGGTTGTTGCTGCGTTTGACGGCAGCCATAAGGAAGGTGTGGTTGCTCTCCTCGTACAGGCCATAGAGCTGGATGGCCGTGCCCAGCCCTGCCAGCTGGGAGCTGGCAATGCGCAGGAAGTGGAGATAGTGGTTGGTCAGGAAATCCCGCACGCTGTGGGCGCTCAGGCGGAGGAGGATGCTGTTGTCAATGGTGGTGTTGCTGAAGCCTGCAAAGAAAATCCGGACGCTGCTGGTGACAGCACTGTGCAACCCATCGTTGCTGAGGACAGCCAGGTCGAACGTGCCATCTGTGGACCTTGCCTGGGAGTGCAGCTCACAGCTACCCCCGGGAATGCTGAAGAGACTGGTAACTCCTGAGGTGAGGGAGCACTGGAAGCTGTCTAGCACATCTGGATCCTGTGGCTTTACGTTGCCCAAAATTCCACCTGGGAAGAGGTTGCCATAATAGTGAACAAAGATTTCTACCGTTCTGGGCTGAGATGGGTTGTCATTTTGGTCTATTACCTTGATCTGCACAGTTCCTGTGGAAGACATCTGAGGAACACCAGAGTCCCTTGTAATCACTGACAGGTAGAAATCGCTGATTTGCTCCCTGTCGATCTCTCTTGTTGTCGTCAGCACGCCAGCAGTGCTAAGGCTGAAGTAACTGGTTGCGGGGCCAGTGCTGAGCAAGTAATATGTAAAAGGACCTTGGTTTGGAGGGAGATCAGGATCTGATGACTGAAGTGTCATCACAAGAGTTCCTGCGCGGTTATTCTCCATGACTTCCCCATGGCTGGTGGACAAGGTAGGGCCGTTGTCATTGATGTCTTCCAAAGTTACCAATAAAGAGGCGCTTCCTGTAGCAGATGGCGTTCCTGAATCAATGGCCAGCACAGACAGGTTGTACACAGGCAACGTTTCTCGGTCCAACTCTGCAGTAACTGTCACCTGTCCTGTCTGTGGGTTGATGGAAAAGGCGCTGTTGTTGTTGCCAGACCCAATGAAATAGGAAAACCTGCTCCAGCTTGGGACAGAATCTGAATCAAATGCACTCACAAATGTGACATGAGTGCCTGGAGGGACACCCTCGCTGATCTGTACATTGTAGGTTCCTAAGGTGAAAACAGGAGGATCGTTGGCATCCAGTACAGTGATATTAACAGTTACTTCATCTATATCTGCACCACGAATGCTCCCAAAATTTTTTGCAAGGACTTTCAAAGAGATTCGTTCTTCTTTTTCTCTGTCAAGCGGTCCTGAAACATAGATTTGGCCACTTTTCTCATCTATCTGAAAACCTTTCTTTCTGCTGTTGCCAAAGATAAGGTAGTGGACTTCTCCATCAGCTCCCATATCACGATCACTTGCAAAAACCTCACCTACAACAGTACCCTTGGAGGCTGCCTCAGAGACCTCAAAATAATAAAGCTTGGACACAAAACGAGGCACATATTCATTTGTCCCTTCTAACTGGATGTTGATACTAGCAAAGCTGCACTTCTCTTCATCTGGAACATTAAAAGCCTTTACTGTTAAATGGTAACTTTGCTTTGTTTCGTAATCTAAAAATCCCTGGGTGGTGATTGTTCCTGTATTAGGGTCAATGACAAAGAGGTCACTATCTGAAGACTGAATAGCATATGCAATCACAGCATTAGGTCCAGAGTCAGCATCAGTGGCATTCAAACGAATAACAGTTGTTCCACTTGGGGCATTTTCTAACACGTTGGGAAAATAGTCCTCTGGGCTGAATGCTGGAGAATTATCATTCACATCAACGACATTAACAGTGACACTGCAGTAGCCTGTTCTGGACACCCATCCTCCATCCGTGGCAGTAACAACGAGCTCATGCTTTTGGTGTAATTCAAAATCAAGAGGTTTTGCTAGTGTCAGTGTACCAGTAGTTCTATTGATAGCAAAGATGCCAGCCTCATTTCCAGAGGAAATATTGTATCTGATTAATCCGTTCATAGCAGCATCTCTGTCTCGGGCTGAAACTGTCCTGACCACTGTTCCAACAGAGTGACTCTCCAGGATAGTAACGCTCATATGGCTTTGAGAAAACTCAGGTGTATGGTAATTTTCCTCTGTCACAACTATTTCTACAGCTACCTCGGATGAGAGTGGAGGATTACCTTTATCCTTTGCTTTCACAGTAAAGAGGAAGTTTTTGTTCAAGTCAGCCATTAGTGAAGATGACACGGAAATCCAGCCTGTGCTCCTGTCCAGTCTGAATTTATTAGTTTTGCTTTCCTCAGAGATAAAGTACTCCACTTCAGAATTCAAGCCGAAGTCTTTGTCATCCACCGCGGTAACTTTAATTAAGTTTGTGCCAACCCTCACGTTCTTGGTAACAGGAGTAAAATATTTACGAGCAAGGAAGAGCGGGGCGTTGTCATTGCTGTCTACTATGTTAATGGTGACAGTTGTCTCGCTCATCAATGGAGGACTACCCCGGTCTGAAGAAGTAACAATGAAGCTGTGCCTATTAATGTTGACATTACTCGAACCACTGGAGTTTTGGTACCTTAAAAACTGCTTGTTGAAAATTTCCCCTGTGGTTGCATTAATTCGGAAGAACTCGGACTGGGATTTTATGAAGTAGAAGACTTGGCCATTCGTGCCTTCATCAGGATCGGTGGCTGAAACCTGGGTGACCTTCAGTCCAATGCCAGGAAGCTCAGGACACTCCAGGTAATAGGATGGCTTTGTAAATCGTGGGGCATTGTCATTGACATCCGTGACAAATATGGTGACATCTGTGCTCACAGTCCACCCAGAGTCATGCGCAGAGACCCTGATTCTGTAGCGGTCTGTGTCCTCCCTGTTTAGTGGTCTGCTGATGGTGATGACCCCAGTGCTGGGATTTATGCTAAATGGGAGGCTTGTATCCCTCATGGAGTACCTGCTGACTGCGTTAACCCCAATATCTTCATCTGATGTCGTGACTCGGGTTACTGTAAAACCTAGAGGTGCATTTTCAGGCACGGAAGCACTGAATATCTGGGAAAACCTTGGAGCATTGTCATTTTCATCTAAAATATTAATGATAACTTTGACGGTCGTGCTCTGCAGTGGTGTGCCTTTATCTGAAGCTTTTATGGTTAGTGTGTATCGAGATAGTTTCTCCCTGTCTAAGGCCCTGACACTTCTTATCTCACCAGTGGCCTGATTGATACTGAAACTATTTTCTGTATTGCCCTCAATTATTTCATAATTTAGCTGTCCATTTAGACCACTGTCCCTGTCGACAGCAGCCACCGTCAGTATCTTTCGTGGGGACAGGTTCTCCACTACCTCTGCAATGAAGGGATCTTGCTCAAACTCCGGAGCGTTATCATTGACGTCTAACACCGTTACTTCCAGTTTCTTATATGAGGAAAAGGGAGGAAAGCCCGTATCCCTGGCCTCGATCCAAACCACGTATTTCTGTATGGCTTCGAAATCAAAAGCCTGCCCAACAGAAAGCTGTCCTGTCACCTGGTCGATGAGGAAGGTGCTGCCCAGGTTCCCACTGGCAACGTAGTATGACAAGGAGCCTCCTCTGGCTGAAGATCCGGAGACGGTGGTGACGAGTGTACCAACCGCTTGGTTTTCAGGAAATGTGAAAGTCTCTTGATCTGCCTGAACGTGAGGAAATTCTGCTCTGTTCACAAACCTCACAGTGACAGTTGTAGAGTCTGTCTTGGGGTACCGGCCACCATCTCTCACATGAACAGAAATGGTGACTTCAGACTCCCCAGCCAGCGGACTGGCAGCCAGGATTGCCCCCCTCACTGGATCAATGTGGAATTTCTCAGAGTTTTTCCCCACGAGGGAATAATGGAGCTCAGCGTTGGAGCCAGCATCCGCATCGGTGACAGTCACAGCAAACACGAATGAGCCTGAAACGGAGAACAAAGTTAGGGCAGCTCTTTAATGAACCCACCAACTGCAGGAAATGTGATTCCAGCCTTTCACTTGGAAGCATGTTGTGGGGCAGTATTCTCTTTCTTTCTTACACTGCTCCAAAAGTGAATTGCTGCTTCACAAGATGGTAAGTTCAACAAGGGGTAGGTGAGTTTGTGAGTCCACAAGACATGCAGCCAGCCAAAAAATGTGTGTTTGAAAAGTGGGTGAGTATATTCAGAGAAATCACGTATCTGCAATGGAAAATGGACCTACAACTTTTTGGAAGTCTAGCATCCCATTTCTAGAACACTGACATTATGAATGCCATAAATTTAGTAAGACTAAATGTTATTTTTATTGTTTTTTAATTACTCATAGTTTATTTATCCACGTAAAAAACCCCACAAAAAACAAACACCTGGAATTCAACAAGCATTAATGTTTTCCAAGTGAACCGGCAGCACCCATCCTGGACATTCATCCTTCACATCCACCTTCTCTTTCCAATTTATGCCACACTATGACCTCAAGTATATGGGCACTACTTGCATTAACGCCTCTATCTGCCAGGGTGTTCTTTTGCACAGGAGTTTACACATCTAATGCATGACAAGTCTTTCAAATTTGACACTGTCCAACCAATTTGCAGAACATGTTGCTGATGTTTTACTGGTACCGAAATGTAGAAAATACCCACTCCTTTATAAAAATCATGTTATTTTCAACCTCTTAAGGCAAAATAATTTACAGGCAGGAATGACTCTGACAGCTTTCCCCTAAAACTATACTTCATGTCATTGTTTGTCATGTGCAATGATCTGTACTGCAGGGGGAGTAATATTTAGACAAGAACAGTATTCAAGCCAGGAAAAAAATAAGATTATTTTTTTTCACTTTAGTAAAGCAAACTGTATTATTACTATTACTTCAAGGCCAGGCTGGATGGGGCTTGGAGGAACCTGGTCTAGTTGGAAGAGTCCCTGCCCATGGCAGAGGCGTTGGAACTAGATCTTTAAGGTCCCTTCAAATCCAATCCATTCTTCGATTCTGTAATAGCTCCCCCTTTCAAACTTGATTAAAAATAACAAGGAAATAAAGCTTTTTATTTCAAAATGTACACTAGGTATTCTGTCATTGTAAGAAAAGTGAAAGACCTGACCAAGACATGAATGTTTTGGGTTTTTTTTTTGAAAAGCTAATTCAGATGCTACACTGGACTTGAGTAAAGTTTTTGTTTTTTCCTTTTTTTGATGGACACCATGCCTGCTAGTAACATCACTGTCAACAGCCTTCCAAAATAATGTGCAAAGATATTAACATTTCATTTTAAATGAATATGAATTATCAACTGAGAAAGCTGCAAATAAAAAAGTGCATGTATCCCTAGGATTTGCTAAGTTAAAAACAGAGTAAACATAGCTTATGCTTTCTGTACATTTCCAGCTATAACAGGTTTAGTATAAAAAACATCCAAAAAGATACTGCCAGAAAATATCAGTTAAACCTATGGGTACTCCTCATAAACCCATTTAAAGAAACACTTGAGAAAGAACCAGATGAGGATACTGCATCCTAGTCAGAACACACAAATAATCACCAATCCAATAATAAAATAATTTAATAAGGCTGTTCTGGAAGCAAGGAAGAAATGTAAACAAATTCATTCTTCCATAAAAAGGAGAAGTATTTGCAACTGTTTAAAATTTAGAGAGAAAACCCAAGACGTGGAAATAAGCCCTTTTTTTTGTTCTTTCAAAGGAAAATTTGTTTTGTGAACCATTTGTCTTGGAATCCTCTCTGTAGGCATCACTATCGATGTATGTGTATGCATGTGAAAACACACTGCATTGCCAACTTCTACAGCCAACCCACTCTGACTGCAATTTGGTGAATCTGTGGTAATACAGCGATCATATCACAAAATCCTTTCACTGTTTTGAGATAGCAGACAGCAAGATATAAGTTCATTTTACATCTTGGGAAAAAGTAATCTCAAAATAGCTGATTTTTTGAGTAAATTATCTCCATCCTCATGCAAACACATTCTCCTCTCTTCTCCCTTGCAATGCCAATTGTGCAAATAGAAAGTATCAGTATTTTGGACTTAGCCATTTCTAATGTATTTATTTATCAGGCTTGTTTAAACATAATTAATTCCTGCATTGAGTGAGAACACTTTTATTTGGGTGTAGTTTCCACAAAATTAGGTTTTCTGCTTGGCTTTTATTTTATCTTATCTTACTTCAACACTTAGCTCCAGGAAAGACAACAAAATTAACATCTGCCATTGATACAGCCTTTTTGGAAAAGCCTTTAAGAATTGCTCTGTGTCAACAAAGAACATCTACATGCAGGAGGAGACTTTCAGAGGAAAAAAATAGGTCATTGCCTTTATAACCCTGGCAAAATAATTTATTCACTTGTTTGAGTGGGTGCTCATTTACACTGTGTCTTCTATAATTTACTGAAGGAAAATACTAAGCTTGGATGGAAGGAACACACTAAAAAACACTGCTAAATTGTGGGTGAAATACTGAGCCTTTCCATTATTCATTCCCAGGCAACATGAAGACAATAAAACCTGGAAAACAGCAGCAGAGGAACCTCTCAGAAACATTTCTTGTGGCTAAGATTTGCATTTCATCAAAATGTTTATGCAATCTGAAGTATCCCAAGAGCTGCCACTGATCAGGTTACCTGAAGCAGTAGGTGATGGGACATGGGTGACATAGGGATGGTGTTGGAATTTGGGCGGGTTGTCATTCACATCAGCAATGGACACCAGCACGCTGGTGGAACTGGAGAGAGCCCTGGGGAAGCCCCTGTCACTTGCCACCACCACCAATGTGTAGTTCTCCCTTGCCTCTCGATCAAGGAGAGCACTGGTGATGATCTGTCCTGTTGAGGGGTTGATTGTGAACTGGGAATTGCCACCCATAAGCCTGTAGCTGTTTTAAGGCAAAAAACAAGGAAGAAAAATGTGATTAGTATTTCCTAAGACAGCCTGCAGCCTTAAGATAAGAACGATTTCCTATAATCTGCAGACCACCATGCTGATGGGTATCAACACACAGAATTTCTTCAGACTGTCCACCTGTCTTTTTTCTCTTCTATATTTTGAGATCAGTCATAAATGACATTTCTGTGTTTTCTAAGTATAGTTGCTTAACACAGATTGCTAATAAATGAGGCACAGACTGAGCCTTTGTGCATTTGGAGATAAAGTTAGACATACTCTCAGAACTCCTACTGGAGGCATCCTCTAGTACTTTCCCTGGGCTAATGCATTGTTATTCTAAACGGCTGACATAACCTCAACTGAATCCACAAAATATAGTTAGAAAAAATACTATTTTCTGAACTAGCAGGATGACAATTTTACAAAATAAATTAGGATTTATAATTCATACTGTTTTCTGATAGTGTGCTAACTTTTGCTAGTCAAGATTTCAATGTTAATTCACAGTAATTAATATCAAATTAGCAACCACACAGCTATGTTAATTGAGATTAACTGGGACTAGAATTTGACCCTTGATTGGTGTGTATGTATGTGCACACATCTGTATGTATATAGAGGTGTGATTTGGTAAGAACTGTGTGCCTATTGCAGTGTGTTGTATGGGCTACCTCTGCCTTACTACCACAGTAAATTTGTTCTTTTTCATTGAATGCTTACCCAGCTTGTATTCATGCAGAATTAATCTCAAAGTGGAGCACTGGGCTGTATTTTTAAGGATAATCAGTTAATACTACAATTTTATTAATTATTTTATTATTATTTTATTAACTTAACTAACTCCGATAATGAATCTTCTCAAAACAAAGCAAACAAAAGCTGAGGAAAATGAAGAATTCCCCTATGACAAAACCCAACACAGCTGTGATGAGCATTGCTTGTTCAGAGAAGCCTAGCAGAGCGGAGTAGCAGATTTTTGAGGTATAGGATTCTATAAAAGATTCAGAAGAAAATGGCTACTATGAAAGAGAGTAATATTCCTATCTTTTTAAAATCAAGAGGTTATGATAGAAAGAATAACACAGGCCAGAAGCTTTACCTAGAGGACTGACAGCCAGCCTGTGTAATAAACTGTGGCAACTTCTCCTGCTCAGTCATTAATATCTACAGAATGCCATAAGCATACTTTAATTGTTTAATTACAAGACAATGTGATTGCCATCAGTAATGATTCTCCAGCTATAGCAATGTGCATCTAGGGTGGAAAGATCGTGTACAAAGTTTAAAGTACCAGTTAAATCTCCCTAAAAACCAGCAGCACAGGCAAATTTCACCTCAGATTTGCAATCATTTAACTTTGTGTGAGGTGCTGCAGAAGAGAAGGACTTTCTCATCTCTACTTCCAGATACATAGAACAGCTCAAGCTTTAGTATTAGAAAGATGCTATGAAAAATTTATGTTTATCTTTTTTTATTAAAAAAAGATAATTAAGACAAACTGCATGCAAACCAAGTGGACAGTGTGTGTCTCTGCATAGTTAGAAAAAAAAATCCAAAACCTAGCCAAAAAAAACCCCCAAACCAGCTCCCCCAAACTTCAATAGTAACAACTGGCGTAAAAGGAATTTGACTTAAGTGCTTAAAATCTGGTGTTTTGACTAGTCTGTCCTGATCCCTCTTATCTATAGTATCTTTAACAAGATTGCTCACGTATGCATGGTCATTAACCACTACATCAGCTTCCTTTAATGATTCACAGGTTATGTATGATCAGAAATAAGAGAAAATGAATTGGCACATCTGAACATGTTACAGTTTTGCAGAAGTTGATCTGCTTCTTGCATGACAGAGTTCATTTTTGACTTTACATGAAAATTTCAGCAGAGGATTTTACAGACCATCTTTGGAAACCAAAGATTTGATTTTGAAACAGGCTCTGACAAGAATGAGAAGGAGTTTTGAGAGCTCAGCACCTCTGACATGAAGACCTTATGTCTTTCGGTCCCCCTGGGTTTTGCCAGCTTTGTAACACCAGTCATATTTTGAGATTTGCAGTAGTCTGAGTGCTGAATCTGGACAAACTCTGTCCAAGAAAAATAATGTATGCTCCAAGTCCAAAAAGTGTAAAACAAAACCTGAAAACAATTTTTAAAGAGCTACTTACAAAGGAAAAAAAAAAATTCTCAACTATTCCACTATGAGGTACTGAGTGAATGACAAAGACTAATGGCAGAAATATTGAAGCAATTCAATCACACTGAAGAAATCTGAGAGTACCTTGATAAATTCTAATTATGGGATGCAATCATTACAGTCATTCACACTTTGTATGGAATTCTTTTTTCTAAAGGGCATTGCCAGAAATAGTTTCTTAAAGTAAGAGTGAACAGAATTAAAAGTTTCATTGTTTCACAATTTAATAAACGGCAATTTTGGATGATTTTCAAATACTTAAAGATGCCAAAACACCAAGTTTCTATTTTTGGCTTGTAGCAAGATTCAAAGAAAATATCACAGTATTTTATACACACTTGCTTTGCCATATCATAGTTCTGTTTAAAAAAAACAACAAACAAAACAAACAAAACCCCAAACCAAACAAACCACAGTGATATTCGTACACAATTTGAAGAATGAACTGAGGTGAACTGACAAACGTAAATAAAGAAGCTACTTCTATATCCTATTTTCTAAGTTTGGAATCAGAGATACAAGTGTTTGCAATGTGATGAGATTACCTATGTATCCTTCTGATAAATAACTAATATGAATCTGCTTTGTATTCCATTCGCAATAAATCAGTCCTCAGTGGATAATCTTCAGCTTGTCACTGCCACTCAACATCTTCATTACCCTTGTCTGTGAGACTGGGAATGGCCTATGTTCAGCCATAGTTCAAACCCATTCAGTTTCATCAGCTGAGCTCTGCAAACCATTTGGCATTTAAAGCAGAAGTGTCAATTTCCAGATTTTACTAGTTTTTACTTCTTGGCTGGTTTATTATAAATGCATCCAGGTCTGTATAAGCAGTCATCTATACTACAATTTGGTTTGAAAAGCCATTTAACATTAGCCTTCCCCAAACATCTGTATGCTATCACAAAATTAACACTATTCACTAGTTTTGACACTTTCACGCATAAAGTGATACTGGTTTCTCGATTTACCTAGCTTAAAAATTCAAGTTTAAAGGTGACTAGAGCTGCAAAATACATTCTGTACATTTTTTAGGGTGAGTGGTTTCATATAAACGCTAAATGAAAAAAACCAAACTATTATTTAACTCTGCACTGAAGTCAGCTTTTGTAGCAAATTTGTTAATATTTGAAAAGCACATCTTCCTCTTCTCCACAATACCTTCCTGAAAGCTCCTTTGATTAATACTTAAGAAGTCTGTCGGTCTCCATGAACAATCAATGGTTTCTAGCTTCTTCAGGAACACATTTTAAAACATTTGCATTGTATCTGTTAACTAAATCCTTCATTACAAGCCCTCAACTCTAAAAGCTACACTAAATAGAAGGCAAAAGCCTTTCCAAAGGCTACACAAGTTGATGGCAGCCAGTAATGGTATACACAGCCTATACAATACTCTTTTATGCAGAGAATGTATATTTAAAGACTTCAAAGCTGAAGTGCTTAATAATTTGGAGTTTCAGGGTTTCTTTGTTGTTTTGTTTTGTTTGTTTGGGTTTTTTTGTGTTTGTTTCTTGGGTTTTTTTTTTGTTTGTTTGTTTGTTTTAATTAATCTACTTCTACACTTACTGTGAAACAGAAATCCACTTCTTACCAATTACACTTGGGCACAAGTTAAATTTGGTTGCTTTTCACTTAGAAAAAGACTAAAATAACACTGCAACTTTACTCGTCCTTAAATATAATTCTAAAAGCCTATAAACAAAAAAGCCAGATTTGATTAAATTACTTAGCTACAGATGCACAGCTGTCCTTTTGTGTCTTGACATTTGAGGCATGTTGGTAATGGACACTGGGGGAGAAAATCTTCAGGCAAGGTATGAGGCAATACTATATACATCAAGAGTAAATGACCTACCTAATAACAGCATTTGTGGAAGCATCAGCATCTGAGGAGTTTACAAGCAAAATATCTGTCCCTGTAGGAGCATCCTCTGGAACAGTGGCAGAATATATGTTAAAGGCGAATGTAGGGACATTGTCATTGACATCATCCACCATGACAGTGATGGTTCCAGTGCCAGTGAGGGCAGGAGACCCTGCAGGAAAGCGGGATGCAAAATGCTAGAGGTTACAAATACCACCATGCTAATCTGAACTCTGCCATCTCTGATTTAAAGCCTGATGCTTCAGCATGTCACAGTTCACAGCACAAGAAAGCTCAACGTACAGAACAGGATCACATTTGTTTCGAAGGCATCTCAGTATAAAGTACAAGTTGTGAAAGAAAAACAGGAAAAAAAAAAGTTGTTTTTCTTGCTCCATCTAATTCCAGAAATATTTTGCAATACAAGCACAGCGGAAAAAGCTGGTCTTGGAACCCCTCAGAAGCCTTCCTGTAACAATTAGGACCAATTTGAACGTGTGGTTGCCTTTCCTCTTTCTCTAAGAGAAGACATTCAAAGGTGGCACACTGACAAGCTGTGAAAACTCCAGCCCTCAATTTATTTATCTACGCAACCACCAGAGCGGAACCAGCGGCAAACCCCAGCCTTCCGCATGGCTTTGCCGCTGCCGGTCGGATCCCTGACCTGGGAAGACCTTCTCTGAGTGGGTGCAGAGGCTGCACACTCTCCGGCCCTGGTCAGACTTAATTTTTCTATAGAAGCAACCAAGCAACCATTTACAGCAGCAAATATTGCTCATTTGTGTGGGATATTGGCTTACGGGCAATAGGACTGAACTTATTTAACCTTTTTTATCCTTCTTGTTATTCTAACACTTAATTCTGATCAGCAGAAACAAGTGAGAAACAGCATGTTTATCCATGTACAATCTCTCAGTATTATTTTAAGCTTTTTCTTTCAATAACAATAACAACAACAATAATAATAATAATAATAATAATAATAATAATAATAATAATAATAACAACAATAACGACAACAATTATAATTATAATAATAAAACAATGAAGAGTTTTACAAGTTGATGTTAGTTTTGCCAGGCTATTACACTTTTTTTCAGCCAAGAATCAGCAAGACATGTTCGGCTACCCAAATTCTGCACTGGGGGTTCCTGAAAAGGGCTGGGAATACATATTCCTTGAATACATAACCAAAAGGAAGAGTGTGATAGTGGAGCATAAAACATGTGCCTTGTGGCCCCTTTTTCTGAAAAGACAGATGATTAACTGTTTTGCCCAAGATTGCATTGCTTTACCCTTCAACCTCAAATGGATTCAACCATTCGATGTTTACTGGACTGGGGAAAAAAGTGATGATAATTAAATGCTCTGGGCCAGAGACTGGTTGGAACCATTGCTGCAAGGCAGGCATATCACAAGGAGCTGTCATCTGATGAAACACAGGCAGCCTCTGTGTCACCACCCACCTCCCTGCAACCCAGCAGATGATCGGGTCACTGCTACCCGAGGTTATTGCTGGACCTCAATGTTTGGGCTAGAAGAGAGACAAGCTCTGCTCTTGGGCCTCACGTAGTCTTGGCCAGGGCTCTGGATGCCAACTTCTCGTATAAAAGAAGAATAATGACCCATTTTCCCATGTGTTAACCCCTGCAAGGTTGAAGTACCAACATGTTGCATCGCAGGAAAAAGTGGGGAGCAACTTCTGCAGGGCAAGGAGGTTTTTCACCCCAAAATACTTCAAACTATCTTGGCTTAATACACAAATGGACTGAATGAAAGAGCTTCCAACTGAAGGGACCTACACATCTTGCAAATGACTTTGAAGCCTGCGGATCAGATGGGATGGATCACGACACCATGGAAAGAACATGCAAAGCAAAGAGCACGGGTTTCACACTGCACACAATGAAGGCCTTTCTCTGCTCTGGTCTGAGGTAATTAATTTTGCCAATTAATCTACTTTCAGCCAGGAAGGTTACATTAAGGCTATAAGCCTGAATCGGTTTTTACCCTTCCCGCCCCTTATTTTGTCATTTAGCCAAACACATATAGATAGAAAAGACTGCAAAATCATTCTTGATTGCTGAAGTATTGCCTGTGGAGTGTTTATTATTACTGCATTAAATGAAATGGAGTCCTCAGTGCTTGCTGCATGTGTCACCAAGCACTGGCCTCCCAAACGCATTTAATCGACATTCATCTCGCAGCTAATGAAATGAAAAGTTGAAAGTTGTTAAGTTTCACAGGTGATTAAACAATTTATACATAATTCAGAAATTAATCACAGGTAAGTCACATTCAAAGAGTAATGCAATATAGTCTGGAAAGGAAAGCTATTTTGCAGCTAAAATCTGAAACTTATTGTTTTAAATGTATTTGCTATGTGCTGGTTTGAGCCAGCACAGAACCCATTTTCTTTTGAGTAATTTTACTTTTCAGTTCAGTCTCTCCTAAGCTACTGGTGGTATCCAGAATCAAGGTCACTGCTTGGTTCTGTTAAACTTCTTTCGTGCCAGAAGCAAAAGGGAGGAAGGGGGGGAAAGGAGCTGACTGGGCAGGTGACCAAAATTGACTAAACTATTCCATCCCATACACGTCATTCTCGGTATAAAGCTGAGGGATCATGAGAGTCAAGCTCTCTTCCTCCATACCTGGCATCCTCGAAGAACTCTGTCCATTCATCTGCCTTTGATCCCAATCTGTGCATTCCTAAATCTGTGTGTTCCTGCACCCAGCTCCCATCTGCTGCTGGCTCCAGGAGCCAGGTCTGGGACTTTCCCAGGTCCTGCCCTGCAGCCTCAGTGCTGACATTAGGATTACTGGGGGGCAGCACAGTAGTGCTTTTGTATATATTTATATATATTTCACTATTTTCCTTTTAATCATTATTGTTTGATTAAAGCTGTGTAGTTTAGTTTCCAACTCATAAGCCTCTCTCCCTTATTCTCTTTCATTTCCCTTTCTGGGAAGGGAGGGGGGCTAATAGAGAGCATCTGTCAGGCATTTAATTTGCTGGCCCAGCATTAAACCATGACACACTAATATGAAGAGCCAACATCAGAAAATTTACAATGTTGATTTAATCACAAAAATGAATGGCAGTGGCAGCACCTCTAGAGGTAACCCAAGGCTGGGTGATGGGACCAGCTCTGCAGGCTGGCCCTGTCCTAGTCTGGGTGGCACACCAGCTACATTCCCAGAGCTGGTGAAGAGTTCACAAAGAACATGTCCACATCTGCTGGCAAAGTACCACGTGGACAGATGCTAACAGCAAAACACTGCAATGGGTTTGTTCTTTCTTCTGCACAGCTATTGGTCACACAACAGAAATGGTCGAAAGGGATGCCAGATGGAATAGATGCCTATGGGCTACAGATATTCTCCTATGAATTTGCAGGGTACTGAACAAATTCTCCAAGGGTCACATCCCAACCCTCACCTCAGCCCTCTATATATCTCGTGCTGTTATTCTCTGCTTCCACTTCCACATTGGATGCATCTACAAGGCACAGTACAACAGGGTATGGACATGTTTATATCAGCCTCAGCGAAGGGAATATGCCAGCCAAGGTGGAGCATCACACTAATAGAATTAGCTAGGGCAATGCAGAGAACCCAGATCTCCTTCAGCACTACCTTGTGGCTGCACTGTGCTCACAGAAACATTCCCAAAGTCCAATAGTAATTCAGTTGTTTGTAACATCCCAAGTCACTGCTCTTCAGTTCAAACCCCAAAATCTTTCTCATTTTACTTAAATAGGAAAAACTCACTTATCTACGTTAATTTCCTGTCTATGTAGTTATCCAAATACATTTTTTCTTCCCTCTAAGTCCACAAATTTACTCCTTTATTCTATAACACTGAAAGATAAAGTTGCAATCTCACAGAGTCCTCAAAGCTTTTAGTCACTTGAAATTAAATGACCAGCTCACATTTCTGCAGTTGCTGAGAAATATAAGAAGAGGAAATTACAAATGAAGTAATTTTCTATGGAAAAGAAATAGCTCAGGACCGAATTCTACTGTCCTCAGTGAACTTTCAGTGAAAGTTGTGCTTGCATAAGGACCACAGAATTTGGCCCTTGGTAATAAGTAGGTTTCCTAAAATGTACATGTCATATTTGTGGTGAAAGAAGTAGTTTCCATGGTCAGGCTGAGTTCCAAGATTTTCTAGTTTTGCTTCGATAGCAAATCTTGCCCAAGTCAGTTATTCTTATTATGCTAGAGCATCATCCCTTTTTTTCTTCAAACTGTACTTAATATTTTGCGCAAGTGCAGTAAATGTTGTGTAAATTCTGCAAATAATAAAAATTGCTGCATGCAGTCACACAGGCCTGTGAGTACTCCTACAAACAGCTCCAAGGACTAGAGCCATGAAGAAACATACATGTTTCCCTTGGTGAACTTGCACGAAAATTTCTACCCATTTTTCATAAAGTTCTAAACTATTTTTCAGGAGACGCACCAACTATTTCTTTGTCAGAAACCTCTTACTGAGAACATCTCTCTAGTGCTGTAATATTACTAGGCTTTTTTTGTCAAATCCCATAATACTGTGTCTCACAGAGTCTTAGGATATTCCATGTCAGAAATAAGTTTCCTAGAAAGGCAGAGGAATGAAAGAACCATTAAATGATTAATAACCAGTGAGCATAAAGTTAACTATGTGAAGTAAATGGAAGAGATCACATTAACTGTTCAGTGAATATCAAACCTTTAAAATCTAAAATTCCATTACATCAATGTATTATTATTATTTTGAATTTCCCATCTCTGTGTGCTGTGGTCTGCTTTCATGAACTGAGCAGTTTCTTTTCTAGGTGACAGCTGTACATATACATTAAGCAGACAGTCCCACAAACGTCCACACATGATTGTTGAAATAAAGATTAACCTGGGATAGTGTCAAAATATTAACACTGAGTTCAGGAAGAAAATTGCTTCCCACGGATGTTCTTCCCAAAATTTCAGCTTTTTTGCTTACATCTGCAAGTAAACATGTGTCTGGGGATGAAGAGAAGGAGCAGACCTCGGGAGCCTGCTCCTTGGAGGCCTGTGGTGGAGGATGAGTTACAGGGGGAGGTTACAAGAGGCCATCTTCAGCTTGGCCAGCGCTGGGTTGTGGGTCTCCTCTCCCCATGGGACATTAGAGATGGTGAGGTAAAGAAATGGCCATGGGGGATCATGGGACAGACAGGCAGCAGCACAGGGCTGGGACCTGCTCACTGCAGGGGGATTGGACTAGGTGACCGTCAGTGGTCCCTTCCAAAACCAAACCAATCTACGATTCTATGGCCGCTCTTCTCGCAGCAAGGTGGGACTGGCAAAGACAAGCTGGTCTTCCACCGCATTCACCAATGCTTGTTTGCCTCTGACTGCCACAACAACATGATGATATTGGAAATTTGTCAGCTTAGAAATTATAATGAGCCCTCTCAAATTTTTCCTCCTCCTCTCCAGGAGAAGTGGGATAAAGAATATTGGTTATATGCAGCAATGTAAGTAGAAGAAAGGAAAATAAATGCAGGAAGGTGATAGTGGGGAGAAATATCACTTAACCTGACAATTTCTACTTCTCAAATGCAGGGGAATTTGCAAAGAGAGGACACTACACGTTACTGGGTGAACTCATCATAAGCCAAATCATCCCCCTAATTTGTGCTAACACTTTTGAGACATGAAAGGAATGCATCTAAAGATGCTTTCACGTTTGTTTTGGCCTCCTTGTGCTCCCTTAGAAGTATAATAGAATCACAGAACAGTTTAGGTTGGAAAGGAACAAAAAGATCATCTGATTACAACCCCCCTGCATGGGCAGGGACACCTCTCATTAGACCAGGTGGCTCCAAGCCTCAACCAACCTGGCCTTGTACACTTCCAGGGATGGGGCAGCCACAACTTCCCTGGGCAACCCGTGCCAGTGTCTCACCACCTTCACAGTGAAAAATTTCTTCCTAGTTTCTAACCTAAATCTCCCCTCTTCCAGTTTAAAGCCATTCCCCCTTACCCCATTGCTCCATGCCCTTGTGAAAATCCCTCCCCGGGTTTATTGTAGGCCCCCTTCAGGTACTGGAAGGGAGGGCCACCTGCCATCTTCAACTACCATCTTCCTGGGGAACAGGGAAGGAAAGTCGTCTCAGCTCTTTGCAATACTCAAACACATGACACTGTCTGCTCCAGCTCTCCACACCATGGGTGGACACCCAGACACATGAAGAACGATCAGAGTACTTAGTGAACCGGAGTAGTAAAATGAAACAATTGCAGGAAACCTGCAAAATCATTTATGTTCTTCAAGAAAGTTCAGGAAAAGATGATGCCATTGGAAATTATCTCAGCCGTGTGGTACTGTGTGGCTCACAGTAAAAATCAGAAATAGGAGAATGTGTCCAGCACATTATCCACATATTGTTTGAAGTTTTAATGGTTTCTGGGCCCTGTCTGTGCCATGGTTAGCATAGCAGATAGTTAAACTATCATTCCTTTCAGAAACCAGGAACTCAAAGTTTTTGCCAGCATTGAAATATCAAAATTAAGTGCTAGAAAATGAACAATAAACTAAAGGAAAAAAACTACAGATACATTTCACTAAAATGAAGAAAAGGGATTAAAATGAAATAAAATTACTCTAAATGACTAATCAAAAGCCATACTGCAGGCAGTTTACCATGTTTTGTGGTAAATTAAACACATAATTATCCTGAAAATTGGAAGGTGATTTAACAGAAGTGGAATTTTTGCTTCACTGAAATGTGTTGCTTTGCAACAAAGAGGATTTCACTTCTCCAGTTAAACACTCCATGAATGAGTCCCAGGACTAGAAGCTGTATGTGTTATTACAGAGCATTAACTTTTTCCCTCAAGTAAACAAGGCCTTTCTCACAATAAGCCAGCCAATCTTTCTAAATGCATTTA
Organism: Apus apus; assembly: GCF_020740795.1. Lineage (NCBI taxonomy): Eukaryota > Metazoa > Chordata > Aves > Apodiformes > Apodidae > Apus > Apus apus. Next base: position 49,088,655 of record NC_067285.1, on the reverse strand, counting down.
AATTCAGACAGAGTGTGCTGAGCCACACACACACAACTGGTGAGTTTTAAAATAAGTATGGAGCTAGAGTAAGCTAATGTGCAACTACTTTGCATTATGCTTTGGATTTCTCGTGCACACAAAGCTTGATTTGAAACACAGATGACCTTAAACTAACTTATTTATCAGGAACACAAAAGGAAGAGTGTATGCAAAATGAGAAAAATAACTAGTTCTTTTTACATGATTGCACCACAAATATTTGCCCTGGATGGATATGTTGATTGGGTTTTATTTTCCTCTTACTCAGTTTTTCACTACAGGCTTTAATACTGAGTCTTAAAAAACTGGTGAACCTAGTATATTTTGAGACAAAAGCTGAAGCAAACATAGTAACATGCTCAGAAGCCAGCCCTGCTCTCATTCAGTTCAGCGGGTGGCTGGTGAATGAACCCATGCAGGAACCTAGATTTTCCAAATTTCTGACTGTGTCAAATCTGACTTTTTCTCCTATGTAGGTACAAAGTAGTTGTTTAACAGACCTTGTACTTGAAAAATCAAGGGAACTGTTGGGATAGATCTGCACTTGTGTCAGGGCTATCTGACAAGAAACAAATGACTTACTATTATTTTTTCTAATATCTGTATCTGGTATCAGATAGATGGTAGGTATCACTTGCCTGCCTAAAGAAGCTGAGAATAACAGATCTCAATTTGGGAACATAAGCCATCAAAAGTAAAAAAAATAATCACTACAGAGGCCAACCCTGCACAAGCAATAACACGTCCAGCCATGCTTGGGCTGATGCACGTGCACAAACACGCACTCATACATGTGTTGCTAGTGCAAAAGAAATCATTGCCCCAAACAGTGATGCAAGATGGGATCTCTCATCTGGTTTTATCCACATTCTGTTTAAATTTGGATGGTTGCCTATCAAAATTCCCAATTGACTGTATTCTATGAATTCAATAAGCTTTGCAGTTTCACAACAGGGGCAACATTACATTGCAATAAATTTAATATGCTGGTGAAAGGGTGGGACTTGTACACACACACTGAGACAACTTTGAGTCCCCTGGTGTATATACATGTTTCCCTATCTTTGTTCTTCTCTGATCTGCTGAACAAGTTACCTACAGCTGTTTCGGCTTCTAGCACTATTCCAGAGTCGGACCTAACAAGGTTGGATGGGGCTTGGAACAACCTGGTCTAGTGGGAAGTGTCCCTGCCCATGCAGGGGGTTTGAACTAGATTTTTTCTTCAAGGTCCTTTCCAACCCCAAGCATTCTGTGATTCTATGAACACAGATACAGACTGAGAACAAAACAGAAGAAATAAAGCAAGTATAGTACATTCAGCACAACTGCAAGCTGTTCCACGAAACAATCTTGTTCTACATATCCACATGCATGTTATCATACAATTATCAGTTAGACATCTGAAAAAAATGGTACATAATATGTTCCTCCGGGGTAGCATTTTTTCTCTATTGGTGCTTTTTCTAAAGAAAATTTCAAAATGCAGGAAGGAAAAGTTGAAAGTCCTGCTCCACGGCCTACAGCATAAGCTGTATATGGGTATGACAGATGCCAGGTACCAACTTGTGGCTGTCAGGTTTCGTTCTCCTTCCACAAAAAGCACAAGCATTAATCCCCTGTGCCACAAAATCCTTGACATACACTTATGATCTATTAACATGGAAGGCATAGACCACTGGAGATGGTGCTCAGCTAAGACTCAGAAAAGATACTTAAAAAGTTATCGCAGGTTTCTTAGCCAGAACTATGCATAATCAGCAAATGAATCTTTAAGGAAAATTTTCCACAGCTGAATAAAAAGCTCATAACAAAACCTGGCAAATGACTGGTTGCAAGGGTGCATTTCCCTGTGCCCACACTGCAGGCAGTCCCAGGATAGTGGCTGTGGCCATGAGCAATGGGAACGGCAACTTAGAAGAAAGGCAGAGACATTTAAACAAATATTTTCTTAAAACCACCAAATTACTTCTCCTTGTTATAAGTTATTGCTGTAAACAGAAGAAATAGAGAAGCCAGCTCCTGCAGGGACTGCTGACTAAGGCAATTGCTGACTGCTTGTGACTCCTGAATATCCCACAGCGAAATTCCTGTAATGCAGGATTTTGAATTATGCTTTAAAAACACCCTGTATAAATAGTGAAGATTAACCAGCAGGATGAATGTTCAGGCCATATGTGCATGTTTTACTTCCTTTATCCTTGCAATTAAGGCTTCCTGAAATTGTAGGTTTGTATTTGAGCTACCAGACTTTCAATTTATAAGGTGTAACGTTTAGTTTTAAAAATGGTTTAAGATCATCAAGACTGGAGAAATCATAGAATTTTTCAAAGGCTGAGAAATTGCATACCATAATGACTCCTCTGATTATCATATTCTTCTGCAAAACAGATCACATTCAGTGAACTCATTAGAACATTTGAAGTAGAATTTCATTAAAAAGTGATGTAAGAAGAAGGACAATAATTTAAAATTTATTTTAATGCAAAACTTCCAAACTAGTCAGAACAAAATGGATGAATGAAGAGATGAGAGGAAATGTAACAGCCTGAACATTTACAAACAGACAATTCTTTCCTTCTTGAAATTGACGATATACTGTTAGATCCTACATAGTAAGCATTATATTCTAGTTTGTCTTCTGGTTTAAATGAATCTATCTGGAACTTTTTTTAAAATTATATACCTGTTTCCCCCCTGCCCCCAAAACTATCACTAACAAGTTAAGAAATAATAGGAAAGGAAAATAAAAAAGCAAAACCAAAAGCACCAGAACAACAGTGAAGCAGTTTGAGCAGCTTGATAATCTGACAGTCACATTGATTCATTTGGATCAATACTACACAGTACTTTTCTGTACCACAGAAAAATTCAATGAAAATTTAATTGCTCTGGCATCTTTAATATGTTCAGTTCTCACTTTTTCATCACTCCCCCTATGTTCATAGTAAATAACTTCCTAGAAACAGTAACTGGCTGTCCAATATATGTTCAATAAAGCTGTACTGCAACAGTGGGAGAAGTAGATCTTGAGACTATGCATGTGAGATGAGACTGAGGATCAGGAAGATAACTGGCTTGTCTCATGAACCTCACACTAGTTTGAGCCGTGTGCATTCGTGAAGCAACTGCACCCCCTTTGTATTGTGACATATTACGGTAAGTGCCCATGAGTCTTTTGTGAACATTCAAGAAATTAACACAAGATACAATCATACAACTGAAGAAAACAATGGTATTTCAACCAAAGCACGGAGGACTTGTTCCCAACTGTGCAATGCAAATTTCCACCCTCGGGTGGATGGAAATAAAGGAGAAGAAAATATCGCTGTCAAGCAGATGAGCTACTTGAGAAAGAGTGGAAAGAATGTCTTTCAACTGTATCTTCCATACAGTACTATACATAGTAGAGTTAATCACAGCTTACCACAGATCAATACTTTTACTATTTAAGACTGAAAATATTTCTAACTTTAATCAGATAAGTCAGTAAGCCTGCATTAAAGATGATACTAACTGCTTTTAATTAGATTAACCCTGTAAGAAGGAGCAGAAATCAGCTTTGACAGTTTGCGGCACGTGCATCCCTGACAAAGCTGGTAAGTGTCCTTTTTTTTCCTTTTTTATTTTTACAAGGTTATTGTAAGAAACTCTGGATGATGCAAAACAACGAGGTAACTTGGCAGGATAAGAAAGACCTTCACCTACACTCAGTCTTTTTAGGTGGCATAAAATTATGTTCCTTGAAAGAGCAACAACATTTACGACTAACTAAAAATTCCTAATAAACAATTATGTTTCTATCAGTAGTCTGGACTTCTTTTACTTATGAGGGATGCAAAGAGGAAAAATATTTAGTTACCTAATAAAACTTGGTATTTTCAACTACAATTCCAAGAATGTCAGTAGAGAGATTGAAACTTTTGGCTGTATTACTACATCTTATCTTATGCTTTCCTGGAATCTAGAAGAGAAGTACATGAACCTCATTAAGATTCTGCTTGTCTATTAAAAAAACCACCCCAACAAACAGCTAATAAAACAAATGCAGGATTTACATCCATACTGTGTTAAACATATATATATGTTGAGTTCTCCTCAACACTGTTTGGACCTGAATAACATTGTGATATTTTTGTGCAGATAGTCTGCAGGCTTTTATATTGCAAAGCACAAATACACACATGCTGGGCTTGATGCCCCCCTCCCATATCAATGCTGCCATGGGTCTCTTCCAGCACCCCAATTTCTGAACATTCTTTTGCCTCTGTCAGTGAAAAATCTCTGAAAACCTTTTGCTAAAGAATAATACCGCTAAAGTCTACAGTTTAGTAATTAGTTGATTTTTTTAAATCTATATTATAACTGCAAATTAGAAGCCATTACATTCATTAAAATAATTTCTCTTTTTCTTTTGTTGAATGCAGTGAAATGAAGAACAGTTCACCCAACAAACCTCAGCTAGAAGCAGTTTATTATTAATACTTGTTGGATTCTCCACGATCCCAACAGAGAGCAGAAAGGGAACATGCCAGAAATGTTTGAAAAGAGAAGCAAGCAGTTAAATTGAGGACTGTTCTGGGAGGTCCACATGTACAGAGAATAAAAGCCTTTAGCATGTACTTCTATCTCTGCTTGCCTTGTCCAAATAAAATCCACCATCAGTGGGTTTCAAAATTTAAGTTCTGCCCATGATTTTAACCTGAGTGAAAATTGTTTTCACAGATATTTCAGCTCACACTGGCCAGCCTGAGCTCTTTGCCAGCCCCTCTCCCATATCGCACCCCAGAGAACATAGATGCTTGGATTTAGCCCCAAGGCTCTCGCTGAACTGTTTTGAAAATAGTGATTTAATAATGAAGGTTTACCTCCAAATGGAAGACTAAATCCCTTAAATGGTATTCTGGGTCTCGAGTACACATCTCATGGGCTGGTCCTCTGAAGAGATGGGCTTAATTCCTTTGGGAATTAAGTGTGTCACATCATATAGACATAGATACACTCTCTTCCTTGACAATTACTCTCCAGGGGACATGGGGCTGACTTTGCCATAAACCCACTTCCTAAATAGCTTCTTCAGCTTTTGTCTTCTAGAGAAAAAAAATAAAAGTGCTAACAGTTTCTAGGCTCTGTGAAAGGGTATGATCCTGCTATTCAATTCCCACAACTACAAAAAAGCCAGTCTCGGTTCTCTTCTCTCCTGATTTTAGATGACAGTGATACAAAATGAACACCATGAACTCAGTGATGAGTCTGTTGCCATTTCAGTTCTCCCACTGTGTGATTTAGAGGTAAATTAAGAAATTATGCCAAACTACTAAAACAACAGTTTTTACTACCAGTATTAAAAGAGCAAAAATAATAAAACTAGTAAAACAGCAAACCAGTAAAACTAGACTTCAGTAGACAGCATTGACAAGAGGAAGAGCTTCCATAGAGGCAAGGAAATAAATGGAGCTGGGAAAGAAACCAACATTTATTTTGAAACAGCTGTGGCATAAAATGAGACCAGAGAAGAGAACAATCATTACACGAACTGCTAAGCATCAAGGTAAGCGTATGTCAGCTTCATTTAGCTCACCAAAGCCTCAAGTGATCTCTATATTTAGACATAGCACAGAGAAGCACGGAAAACAGGACATTTCTAACTGAAACTTGTGAGTTGCTTGATTGTTTTGACAGCACCAACATTTAAAAATAGCTTTAAAAAGACTACTCATTCTTTTGAGCAACATCTTTTCACACTGTAGACTGCCTCTTCAGTAGAAATACACTGTATGCTATGAAAACAGGGCCAGTATAAATATCCTTAAGCCCAGTCACAAATCTCACAGACTGTTAACCCTCAAGACTCTTTCCTACCATAACTAGAAAGCACAGATGTCCTTCACTTGTCACCCCAAACTGGAGAATACCTTAAAATGTGTTAAAAACCAGTATAACTACATTGTCAGATTTTATTTTAGGATTGAAGGAAACCAGAAGCCAATCTCAAAAGAGAAGTCCTGAACAGGATATAACCTCTCTGCTTGGTTGCCCTCCTGCATTCTTGAAGAATTAATAATTTGTGGACCATGAGTTTCTAAAGAAAAGAAATGTGTTGTTGGTTTTTTTTTCATCCAGGCTAGGGATGTTCACAAAGACCAGCTAATGAAATAAAATAACCAGTCTACTGATTAATTTATTTTGGAACTCTATCTAAATCAGTAAATAGATTATTTTAAAAAACAATAATTAAAAAAAACCCCACAGGCAACAGTTTCTAATTAGAAACAACACATTCTGATTTTGGTTTTATTGGGGCAACATGTTACACTGATCAAGCAAAGCAAGTGATGGTGGTTGCAGTTTATTTAAACAGTAGTCCTGGGCAGCTAGCAGGTTTCCAGATGTGCTACTGGACATCCCTGCAACCAATAAAAAGAGGAAGACTGATGGAATGCTAACATTTTCTCCAGAAAATAGCTGAAGAATTAAAGACAGGGATGATAAAAGCAGCTGCACCAATTCTTGTCATGGTGCCAGAACCAAATGTTTACGCAGTGCTGTGTCCCACCAAATGGGGGAGAGGGGGTGCACAGAATTTTACAAAGTCTCTTTTCCCAATCATTTTGCCGTGGTGAAGGGTGTAGTGAAGCAAAACAAATTATTTATGTGGTAGAAACAGACTTATAAAGACACATTCAAATAGTTGCATGCAGGTTTCTTGGTATTTATATTAGCAGAAATTTTGGGGGAGCAATTGCAATTTAAACATTACCATGTTATTTCACAGTCCATCATTTTGCCTGTCATTATATTTCTAATTCACACACTCTGGTCTTAAGGCCTGTGCTGCAAGAGGGGCTCTAAACTGGAATGGGTAAACTTTAAAGCTGAATTGTTTTATTTCTCAAAGCCACAGGTGTACAACTCTGGGAGACACTGGATGTTCCCAGTGATGGATGCCTTATGTGTCTTTGTAAATCCCCGCTGCCTAGAGCAGCAGCCTGGTATCTGAGACCCAGCAGAAGCTAGAGCAGAATGAGAGTGCAGAAGTGATGGAAGAGTGATGATAAAACAAGGCTGAAATCAAGAACCTTTGTGCAGACTGTCTTGTGGAAACGAGGCATGAAGCAGGCTGCATGGCCACAAATCACTGAGCCAAGCGCCAGAAAAGGTTTTATCCATCTTTTCCCTCCCCCAGAGTGAAGGAAAGATTCTCTGTCAACCCAAGATCCACCCTGAGGACCGGGTGGAGAATCAGCAGGCAAGGCCAAGGAACAGCTGGGCCAGAGCCAGGACGATACATAAATCACGACTGACTTCTCTGGGCCTGAGGGAAAGCATTTTTTCTACAACTGCCCGAATTTCTATCACTGGTGCATGTGGTCCCACCAGTGGTCCCTGCCTGACCTGCCCAGCAAGCTTATGAGCAGCTCAGCTGTTAATAACTCAACAACTCTTCTCTTGTGCCAAGGACTGAGATCTGGGCTCTGGAAGAGCAGGCATGCACGGCATGACGGAACACAGAGACAACTGAGCCAGGATCCCATGTAGCCTTATCGGCTCAACACTATGTGGGCTGCTGCTTTGCCATGTCCCCATCCTTCACCTGCTGCAGACTCAGTGTACATGCTGATATTCATTCTACAAAACCCATAAGGTACTGAGAATTAAATACAGCCATTACCAAAGTGGCTGCCCCTTCTGAGGCCACATTGTTTTAAGAACACTGGATTGACACTTCAGGATAAAAATAATTAAAAACTAAAAATCCTTCTTCTTCCATCAACTTCCCCATACACAGTCTAGGGTAACACTAGAAGAACCACAGTTACAAGTTGATGAAGTGATAATAAACGTAAGTAAGAGATCCTTGATTATGTAACAGGGAGGTCAGGAAGACAGCCAAAAACAAGTTGAGAATCCATCAGTTCTTATGTTTAAAGGTGCTTCTAAGTAGGTATTGTGTCTGCTTCCTTGAAAGAAAGGGAAGAGTTGGCACAGATTCTACTGGAGCAGGAGATCGTCCTTTAATATTTTAAATGCGTCAGTTTAGCCTATAAAAAAAGGAGATGCAGATCCTAAGAAAACTGGGAAATTGGGTTAGACAGGTAGAATTTTGCCCAGATATTTCCAGAGTTAACTGCATCTGGATGTCTACCATGATTTTTATCTGTAAAAAAAGACAAAGCCTAAATAAGATGCACCATATATGGCAAGACTGTTGCTTAGGCTGCTAAAGACAATCAAAAAGACTGCTTATTAGAGTTAATAAAAGCCAAACTCAAAGTGCAAAGTATAATACCTTTCCCTTGATTTATTTTCAAAGATAATATGGAGGTGGATAGTTTCAAACATTTTGGCAGGCACTGCTTTTCAACAGAGGAGCACTACTGGCATGTGTTTCTGGTTGGATTTGTCTCTCCACAAAATCATTCTTTCTAAGCATTATCAAACAAATACAAACTGAGACACTCCAAAGAAATAGTTACATCAAGCAAAGAGCTGCACATGCCTGTGAGAGTTTTTTTATAAACGTTTGCCAGCTGCTCAAGAACATGCACTTAAAACATTTCCCTTACCCCTTTCAAGACTGTGCCTTTGCCATCTTTCTGCTAGTACAGCCAGAACTACCCTGATTTAATGAAGCAGGCACCAACTACCAAAGGTCAGTGTGTTACCTTCTGGATATCCATCACGTACCCATACTGGTAGCTTTTGTGCTGGTTTGCATTATTTTCTAATACATTCTTTAGAAATATATTCTTCTTCTGATAAGCTGCAAGTCTTTTAAAAAGGCTTCCTCCTATGATATTTTTCCAACTCAGCTGCCAAATGTCAACAGAAGTACATGTGCATTCTGTGAATGATAATGTAAATGATAGTAATATAAAATTTGAGACACAGCATGACAGAAATCCCAGAGTCTTTAACTTGGCCTGTTTGTTCCACATTATTGTGACAAACATGGCTTTTTCAGAGATCTCAAATGAATTACATGACAGTGTTCTCTACCATCTAGACTGCTTGAATGCACTATGAGTAATTCAAACATAACAGGGATCTCCTAGAAGTATCTTAAGCATGCAATATAGAGTACTTAATGTATCTATTATGACTGTGTTTCACATCCCCCTTCAGTGAAATCAAGGGATGTTCTGGCATTGACTTCTACTGTAGCTGGACACTTTTCTGTGATGTTTTAGTTTAGATAAATTATTACTAACATAGTTTTAATTGTATTCTTTGATGGCATGGATTTAGAGCGAAGTCTTCAGTCTAATCAGAAGATGCTGTCTAACATTATTCACCAGGCTAGTGGCGAACTATACTAAATCATGCTAACTGAGGATTAGTCAGATTGTAAAGCACTTAAGAGTTAAATTTAGCCAAACACCTGCTTCTGAACGCTTCTGCTATTGCTTTTAACACTAATATGAAATAAATAACAACTTGTAAGTTAGCTTTGTAAGAACACAGCAAATTAAAAAACCAAAACAGCTTCAAACAGTATTCAATGTATATATGTAGAGCTAGTAAGTCTGTACAATCCTGACTCCTGCTGACTTTGACTGGGAGAGTAAACAGACACCAAGGATCTGCTTTCCCTTACAAATCCAGCCTCTGCTTTGAAGGAACATAAGGATGCTCAAGCCCAAGCAAGTTCAAGTCATAAGCGAGCAGTTTGTGGCTACAAAGTCATGTGAAGCCAGTGTAAAAAATACAAAGCATAAGGTACCTTTAGCCAAAGGACAAGACCAATGATACATCAAGTCCTAAAACTGTGTTGCAGCTTTGGTTGTGCTCAGACTGTGAAATACCTAAGCACTGCTGCAATAGGAAAATACAAGCCATAGATATTGTCACTGAAAACAAGATACTGCACACAATATGGCAGAAAACAACACTGTATCCACTTGTCAACATGCTGGAGTTGCTTCTATTTTTATCAGTAGAAAGTAAGAACAAGTTCTACAATAAATTAAATCCATCAGACAGTGAGGGACCAGAGATCAGTGCAGAAAATGATGCAGGATGTCTTCATTACTACGATTCATAACAAAATCTGAATAAAAAATTTTGAGCTTGGACACCTCTCAAGTGAAAGTGTAATAAATCTTCATAACAAGAATTCATGTCCTCTTTTAATCTAAAGGACCCTGGAATACACTTGGGATTCTGGAGCAAATGTATGACTGGATGCTGAACAAAGCAGAAAATTAAAATGCTGAAATGTAAATTGTCATGACTTTACAGGGGTAAGGTTTTGGTAAGATTAACTAAGTACTCCACAGCTGTTTTCTGTCCATTGACTTGACCTGTCTACACATTTTTGATGACAACACTATCATGTTTTACTGTCATTTATATAATGGGCTTTTCTTATTGCCATGCATGAGGCTCTTATAACCTAGGTAGGACCACTTACTACTGCAGGGCAAAAATTAACCTACTTAAATCTGTAGTGAGTTCTAATAATATCAAACAACTAGACATAAGGATAAAATCCCAACCTCCAGTAACCTCGTTCCCTTCAACATCAGGTAAGCCCAGCTCTCCCCAGACAGATCTCAACTGAAGCTTGGATACAATCTCCACCCACTAACGTTCCAGATCATCATTATAATATTTCTTTCCTATGGAGAATATTTTCACTGTTCAAATGCAGTGCTTTCAAATGACAAGGAGGTTTCAGCAGCAGAGACTGCCTATTGGCCTCACCTGCATCAGAAGCTGTGACCAGTAGCATGTACTGCTCCTTTGCCTCCCGGTCCAGGCTCTGCACCAGGCGCAGCTCTCCACTGGCTGAGAGAGCAAAGGCTCCTTCTTCATTTCCAGCCACCAGCACATAAGAAAGCTTGCTGTTTAGGCCATGATCATCATCCCTTGCTACAACCTATAAAAGCAATGCAAACATGTGAGAAGAAATATCAAGAACTGATTAATTCTCTGTGACAATAATCCAAGTTAAAGGTTCGAATCAAATCCAAATGCTTCAGAATCATTTGGTTGGAAAAGACCTTTAAGAACATAAGAGTCCAACTGTTAACCCCGCACTGCCAAGTCCACCACTGAACCATGTCCCTAAGCACCATATCTACATATCATTTAAATACCTCCAGGGATGGTGATGTCACCGCTTCCCTGGGCAGCCTGTTTCAATGCCTGACAACCCTTTCAGTGAAGAAATTTGTCCTAATAGCCAATCTAAACCCCCCTTGGCACAACTTCAGCCTAGTATAAATTAGCTGTAATTGTGAAAATTACTTAACGCAGTGGTGATGGACTTAAATGGATAGTTTGAAAATATTAAATAGTTGAGTGCTTATTTTTCTCAAGCATAAATACAGTAAAGACTGTGTTGGGGCTCAGTGAAAACCACAGATCAGATGATCTGGCGAAGGCTGAGCTCCATACCAAAGCAAGCATTGCACGTCCTGAATCCAGTTAGTGCTCTTTCAGTGTTTGGCACAGAGCATCATCTCATGTAGGCAATGATCAGATTGAGAGATTTGTTACATGAAAGTTGAGACTAAGATGAGAGATAGAGCAAACTCTTAAAAGTCCGGATGAATTATGGAAGTTAGGGAGGGAAAATACAAATGAAACTCAAAAGCATGCTATAAACTTTTCGTAAAAAACAAGCAAAAAACCCACCCCATCCAAACAAACAAAAAGGAAAAGAAGCCACTGCATGCTGGATCACAGCCAAGAGGCAAATATTAAATTATCTTGCACCTTTTTAATTTTGGAGAAAAGACACTATACATTAATACCATATACTGAGGCATACTAATAACTGTAGGAGACGTATTCATTTGCTGAACGTACTCACCTGAAGAATAACTTTCGGGAGTATCTCTAAATTCTCAGGGACGTTCACAGAGTAGGGAGAAAGTTCAAATGTGGGGATGTAATCATTGACATCCTTCAGAATAATACTGACTGTTGTGGTATCAGTCCTTGGGCTGCTCCCACGGTCAGCTGACTGAACAGTCAACGTGTAGGAGGGCTTTTTCTCTCTGTCCAAAGGCTTGGCAACTGTTATCACCCCTGTCACAGAATCGATTCGAAAGTCATTATCGGCATTTCCACTCAAGATGGCATAGCGGACCTGCCCATTTGTACCTTCATCTCCATCCATAGCAAACACCTGGATTACATCTGTCCCTGTCAAAGTGTTTTCCCCCACCTCTACTTTATAAAGTTTTCGGGCAAAAAGCGGGTTGTTGTCATTTATGTCCAGGACTATGACCACCACATCTGTAGATGAAGAAAGGGATGGTTGGCCCTTGTCTGTGGCTACCACAGTCAAGGTGTAGTTGGACACAGCTTCTCTGTCAAGCTCCCCAGTAAGCCTCACTTCACCATCAATAGTTCCAATGCTGAATTTGTTTCCCAGGGGCCGGAGCAGACTGTACTCAATGTAGCTGTTGGGACCACTGTCGGGATCAGTCGCCTGTGCCTTGAACACAACCGTATCTATCGGCGTGTTTTCCGGGACGTAGGTCAGTTTCGGGGAGATAAAGCTTGGCGGGCTGTCGTTCACATCCAGCAGAATAATTGAAACTTGGGCTGTGCTTGTGTACCTGGAGGCTGGGAGAGGGGCCATGTCATGGACTTGCACAACGAGGCTGTAGAAAGATTGGCTTTCCCGGTCCAAAGGCTGCCTGATGCTCAGCACCCCGCTGTTGTCTATGCCAAACTGCCCTGCACTGTCCCCAGATGCAATGCTGAAGGACAGCTGTGAGTTGGAGCCTGATGGTGTGGGGAGAAGAAAGGTAGAGAACATGAATTAATTCCACTGACCTACATATAAACATTTCTGGCCTCATTTCCATAGGAAATGTACAATCGTGTTGCCTGCTCTGCCTCCTCATCACCAATTTTGAATCCACCAGCTAATTTTAGCCATGTTTCACAGCAGAGCAGAAGCCTTTGAAATAATTATTTTCTTGCAAGAATTGGAGAGAGAGAGGGAAGGATGTTCCACAGAGGGAACAGCCAGCAGAGCTCATCTTTGCTTTTTATTCAGCAGCAGCTGCACAGTGGCAACATGTACTTTTTCTCCCTCTATAATGGTCAGAGAGATAAAGGTTTTGAAGGATTTTCCTTCAGAAACCAAGACTCAATCATTCTGCTGCACTGTGAACATCTGTTTTCCTCTCTTGTCCCCAGTTCAATAAAGCAACATTATTATTAATGTAATTATTTCATTAATTCTTCAACTTAATTAAAAAAGCCACAACAGGAACTCCAAAGCCCAGCTGGAAGAAGCCAAGAGTGAGTACTGGGGAGAGGTATGCTCCCCATATATGGCATGGTATTCCAAAAGATCAGATAAACAGCCCTCATCTTATGATCGAAACACAACCAGCAATTATGGTCAAGGGACAGATTTATAATTCTGGTAAGGGAAAATGCATCCTGCATCCTGACAAGGCTGTGAAATGACCTTAAATATGCCATACAGGAAACAAATGTATGCTACTGCTTCAACTCCAGAGTTCACTCTAAACAACTAATTTTTGGGAACACCTAATAGAAATTAGTCTTTTCTCATTTATTTATAGATATTAAAATATTTTTAAAAATTAAGATATCTATGTTACTCCTATTTTAATTAATTTTGAAGACTGTGTTTTCTTTCCTGAGTCATAAAGACTGTGATTTAGGATTAGTAGTTCAACAGACTATTTGCTGCTAATTTAACCCTCAAAATCGCTTTTTCATGCAAAGAAACCAAGTTGTCTGCTTAAGTAGCTGATTACTTTGCTGTGTGTTTTGTCATTTTTACTAAGCAGCTCTTTCCCCTTTGACAGAATTGCTTTGATAATAAAACTATTCCTGCATTAGATTTACTAATCTCTGCTGTTGATTATGCTCAGACTTGGGAACTCTAGTCTTGCTTGACTTTCCCCCAGTGGCTACTCTAATTGGCGTCTTTCCTTCTCTCCTTCTCTTGTAGGAACTTCATTATAAACTAAATAGAAGCAAACATGAAAGACAAAATATGTTAACACGATTTAATAAATACATTTATATGCAGATATTAAGTATTTCTACATTACTTTGATCAAGTGAAAGACTGTGAAAGTTTAATGTTAGTCTATCTTTTGTTCAGCTAATTATATGGATGAAAGTATTCTGATTTCAAGTGCTTTCTGGCAATTCAAAATCTTTGCCAATTGACAAAATTAGGAATTAGATCTTCCTGAAGAAAATTATTTTTTTTAAATGCTTTCCCCCCCGCAATGATTTTTATGGTGGTGTTTGTTCCTATAAAACTTACTATTTATTCTTTATTTCACCTCCATGTACCTTTTTGTCCCTTGTCCTGTATTCTCTATGTTTCAATGCTGTTAATGCTTATATAGAGTAACTGGTGAAGCAAAAGGAGTTGTCTAAACACCTCCGGAGCCAGGACTGTTGCTTAATGAATGATTATTTTTTAAACACAGCATGCCAACCTGGCACTGTGCACCTCAACCATCTCCTCTCTCTCCCCAGGTTGGGTGTTGGGCTTTTCTTAGGGAGAACATCGGGGCAGTCTCTTTGCTGAACTTCTGAGTTTACGAAATCTGAGGGTTAATCTCATAGAACTGAGTGACAGCTCAGACATGGAGCCACCAATTTAATGATGACACTTTTTTAGGAGTTTTGTTTCTGTTTTGAATTATTTACTAAGACAAAAAAAAAATCCTACTTCCTCCATCCATTCTGTAAATACCTGAAGAGTCTAACTGGGAAATTCCACTGTTTTTTGCCTGAAGGAATACCTTGCTATACTTTTTGACAAACAGACAAGCCTCTGCTTTGCCCTGAGGATTTTCTTGATAATTTTATGTAGATAAAATTAAAATCTGAATCTCAAAAATGAATGTGTTCAATGAAACTGAGTTCTTCATTGCTCTGTGAATAACCAAGAGCTGTAGCTGATATTTATTATGTATCTGTATATGAAACTGTCCAAGCTGGGATAAACAGGTACTGTTTCCTAAAGGCTGTGTTGAACATTAAAATTAAAATGGCAGCAGTTTCACCATCACCAGATTTTTGTCCTTCATCTGTATTTATCCTAAAACACCAAGCACATGTTGTTATAAAACAGTATCTTTTCAGAGCTCTTTCAAACTATGGGATTGTAGAACGTGCATAATCTCTGAAATGTTATTTGTATGCATTGAGTGCATGATCTCTGAGAGACATGCAGAAGAGTACAGTATGAGCCATTTCTGTACTCTAGATATATGTAAGATGACACAGGATAACAAATTTGGGCTTGAAACAGAGACACCAATAGATCATAACATTTGCTGAAGTTATAGTCCTATGGGGAAACTCAACCTGGCACGCTCTTGGAAGGAAATTTCTGCCCTATTAATTCTAAATCCAGCCTGTTAGGAAAATAAGTGTGCCAGAAAATATAAAAGGCAAGATATCTGACTTTTCATTGCATTACTCCTCAAATACTCATTTGCTTCCTTGATAATTGAGTGCATGATGAATGTAAAATGATACATCAGTGCAATGATATAGTTGACGTCCACTGCGCGCAGATGGAAATTAATGTATGAGGTGCAAGAGAAAAGGAAAACAAACCCATAATGGTTGAGTGAATTTAACTTCCAAAAAGTTTTGAAACCAGGGATTGTACTCCTAACAGGAAAATGAGAAATAGAAAGAGGTAGATTAGACAAAACCCATTTATCTACAGGTCAGAAGGAACAACCCCTTCCCTGGATACACATGATGCAAGCACAAGTTTCTCCTCCAACGTATACTTAGTTTACATAAAATTAAAGCTTTAACAAGAGTGGTGAATGAGATCCATGCAAGAATAGCCAGTATCACCAAGTTATAATTCCTGACTTTTTGGCTTATCTTACAGAATCTCTTCTTGCTTACTTTCCTATTTTGATCTAAAAACTGCTTGCACAATTTTTACCATGGAAAATTCCATCTATCAGCACAAAATGTATGTTCCCACAAAATGTCTGAGTTCAACAACTCAGCATTTCCTGATGAAAAACTGTTTTACTGAATAATCTTGATCAGCTCAGTTGTTTCGTATGCATAAACTGAGATTCCTCCACGTATGTAGGCACTTTGCACTTGAAGAATACACTTCAGTACAAGACATTTCTATGGGCTTTGCTGAGCCAGCGTCAAGTTGAGGAGACAAAGTGGCTTAACATGTCATAAAAATAACCCTCACCTGTAGAGTCACTATGAGTGCTATGAATGACTTTGTATAAAACCACACTGACTAATGTCTGTGGACACTTAAAGAGAACACTGTGCTAGGGAATTATTTTTATGTATTTCATGGCAATATTGTATAATTATTCTTGATTGGACATAAACTGTTTTGCAAAATGATTAAGCAAGCTATAAACATTATATATTTTATAATCTGACACAATAACACCACCTAGACGCTGTAAATAATCCCTACATTAAAGCTTATTTTAATGAGAATTTTTCTCATTATCTCTTTTAATCAGTTTTTTAACCTCCACTATCAATACCCTGTAGATCGCAATTCTCTTCATGATACACTTTCAGTTACATGACATTTAAGATGATTGCAGATAATGTCTCATATTGCCAGAACCTTATTAGCATATAATATCAGCTTTAAGAAAAAAACAGTCTGAGTGAACACTTAGGTCTAATTTAAATGTGTAACCTAAGCACCAGGGGAGAAATCAGTGTTCTACTGCTGTAACAGGCTCTACGTAAAATACAGCTCTGCAACTCATTTCCCCAACAGCAGTTAAAAGCAGTATTTGACTACATCTTTAATGTACTGCAAATAAAAATAAGGAAGAAACCACCCACTTAAACCTAATGTGAAAAGTAAGAAAAATAACTTCTATTTACACAGCATGCAGTGAATTTAAGCATGATGGAATTTAAGCGTGATGGCATCCTAAAGGTAGCCCTAATTTGCTTTTTCTACTAGGTCTTTTAATATGTTGCTAAGGTGAAATATGTATTTATCATCAGAGATAGAGAACACGAAGAAGCACCTACCATCATCCGCATCAGTGACACTGAAGTTGAGAATAGCAGATCCTGGAGCCAGATTCTCCATCAAAGATGTGCTGTATGAGGTCGTGCTGAACATGGGTGGGTTATCGTTGATGTCCAAGATATTGAAGTACACTCTGATGCTAGTAAATTGGCCTCCCCCGTCTTCAGCACGGACAGTAAGGATGTAATACTGCTGTACCTCATAGTCCAGTGCCCGAGTCAGGTTGAAGACTCCAGTAACAGGGTTCAGGAAGAAGACGCCTTCCTCATCATCTTCACTAACAGTGTATGTGATTTCCCCATTGATTCCAGAGTCGTCGTCAGTGGCTAGAATGGCTGCCACTAAGGAACCTGCACAGCATAACAGGACAGCAAAATCAGTCTGCTCAATGGTGGGATCAGAGCCAGCTTATCATCCAGCAGCTCTGGGGAATAAAAGGGATCCTCTGATAGAAGTTGAAGCCTCAGTTTTGTATGGCTAGCTACTATGAAAGGTTTTTCAAAGCTGAAAGGAACAGTATTCAGTATAATTTTAAAGGGTTACCATTAAAAAAACAAAACAAAGCACAAAAAATGGGCAGGAATTTTTGTTTTTATCTTTAAAGGGAAACATGTTCAGATGAGATATCAGAGGGGGCAGAAATACCTTTTCTCCTGGCTAAGTATTTTCTTTCTATAACTCAGAGGATACTCTCCTTCCCACGGGCAATTCTGAGTTCTAAAACCTTCTAGGTATTTCTTTCTAAATGCAGAAACTGAAGTGTCAGTATGTATCAAATATCCCAGCTCTACATTTTGAAAAAGTACCTTCATAGGGTAACTGTGGTTTGAAAACTAGAAACCTTATAGGGGTCTATTTCTTCATTGTTTTCTGAAATTCAACTCCTTGTGAATTTGTGCCATTGTTTTCATTTCTGCATAGCTGTGTTTGCATGACTGACCTATCTTACGAAAGTTTGGAAATTAAGTGTCACTTTTTAGTATTTCAAACATTAATTATAATTAAGATTAGCTCAATTCCAAGAAAATAAATCATTTCTTTTCCATTGAACCAGATGAATTACATGCATTGCAGCACAGTTAACTATTTTCAAGCAATGTGACAATTAAAATCATTTATCATCAGAATGAAGAATGGTGCTACAATTTCCTTTAATCCAGCTGAAGATTCTGGTATCTTTTACATTCATTTGACTACCTTATGGTTTAAGCTTTCTGATTGTGCATTAATTGGTGGAGAGGCATGGGATGGGAAGCTGGATGGGGTTATCAACCCTCCAGGCAAGTTTGCTGCTTAGCAGGGTCAGGGAAGCTCAGTGGAGAGCCTCACTGGGGCCCAGGGAAGGTACAATTTTCAACTGTGGCTGCCAGACTGCAAGGGGAACGGGGATTATTCCCTGGGATAGAGAGCAGAGTCATGAAGGGGAAACTTCGCAGTGCTTCTTCCCCTCCAGACAAAACTGTCAGCTGCTCTGGTACCTGTTTCTCCCTTTGGCATCCATCACTGCTGAGCTGGGTATCAGGCACAAATGCACACCCCGTAAATTATTAGAGAGAAGCCTCATCTTAAAGTGGAGGGAATTACACTGGGCATTTCCAGGGTTATTCCTGCTAAACCAGACTGAGCCTCAGAACTCTTGAGTGACAGGAGAGAAGAGTGTAGCTGGGGATCAGCAACTGAACCACCCCATGCAACACAGACGTCTCGATTACTTTCAGATCATATCCCTGAGGCACAGCTGATTGCACTTCAATCCTTTAACACAAAACACCACTGAATTTCGGGACTGGGATGGTGGGGGACAGTGCAAAAGTTGAAGACAGGGAGGTAATCTTGGTTGTGCCAAGCTCAGCCTCCCACGCTTAGAAGTCAAAGCCTTAATAAAAGCAGGAAAGCTATCACCAAGTCTTTTGCAATTCTTGTCTATTCATATTTTAGAACAAGGTTCTAAGATGCTTCAGTTACTAATATTGACAGATACTGCTTTTATACTAGCAGTCTGTATAACATACAGGAAACATTTAAGTGCAAGTAATACTAATTTCTCATCTGGAAACATAATAATACAGCACGGTTTTTTGGTCTAAATATTTTCTAGCTTTTGACCTAACTTTTAAACACTGAAACACTCTCACACATGAAACATGCTTTAAAAAAAAAACCACGGTAACTTTAGAGGGTCAGTGATCACATCTAGCAATCAGAATTTATCATCTCAAGGTTAGATTTTCTACAAAAGCATTGTCAAAAAAAGGAGTAAAAGATGAGATCAAGGAAACATTATACTAGGGTTAGTCTATGTAGGGAAAATCATAAAGGAATCAATGCATTACTAGCTGCTCAGTGGTCACCCATTTGCTGATCCTAACCTTGATGAATGCAGTTCTGCAAATCATACTCACTGAAGATAGCTCACTAAATCAATTCTAGCATCACCACTACATCTTTGTGATAGGTTGTATGTTTGTATCCTGTATGTTGTTCCTCCTCCTGCTTTCCTGTTTGCTGTTTTCTAAGAGGCTCACTCAAGAGGCTTCCACTGGGACACAGGCATAATGCCTATTCTGCATCTAGGATTTATTTGAGTGGCAATCATTTCTTCATTTCCCACTGAAAATAAATTTGACCTTGCTAGTGATATGGATTTCCTAGCAAGCAGACTTTCAGCATGAGGTGATTCCCTCTGCTTCTCCACCCCATCATTGGATTCACACCATCATCAGATGCCTTCAGCATCTTCTGTCTCCCAGCCAGGTCGGACAGGTCAGCTACTCCCTCCCCCTTGAGTCCCTAAGGACTGAAAAAAAGGAAAAAATTCATAGAATCATAGAATCCTAGGGGTTGGAAGGGACCTTGAAAAATCATTTAGTCCAACCCCCCTGCCAGAGCAGGGTCACCTAGAGTACATCACACAGGAAGGCATCCAGGCGGGTTTTGAATGTCTCCAGTGAAGAAGACTCCACAACCTCTCTGGGCAGCCTGTTCCAGTGCTCTGTCACTCTCACAGTAAAAAAAAAATTTCTGATATTCACCTTAAACCTCCTATGCTCCAATTTGTATCCATTACTCCTTGTCCTATCACTGGTCATCACTGAAAAAAGCTTAACTCCATCTTCTTGACACTCACCCTTTACGTATTTGTAAACATTGATGAGGTCACCCCTCAGTCTCCTTTTCTCCAAACTAAAGAGACCCAGCTCCCTCAGCCTTTCCTCATAAGGGAGATGTTCCACTCCCTTCATCATCTTTGTGGCTCTGCGCTGGACTCTTTCAAGCAGTTCCCTGTCCTTCTTGAACTGAGGGGCCCAGAACTGGACACAATATTCCAGATGCAGCCTCACCAAGGCAGAATAGAGGGGGAGGAGAACCTCTCTTGACCTACAACCACACCCTTTCTAATGCACCCCAGGATGCCATTGGCCTTCTTAGCCACAAGGGCACAATCTATTCCATCTATTTTAGAGTATTTCCTGTTTACCTGGAGTGGCATCTTCCGGAATGTCAAAGGAATACACTGGCTTGGAGAATTTGGGGATGTGGTCATTAACATCACTAACAGTGATGTTTATTCTCATGTCTGAGGACTGCAGGCCATCATCAGCACGAACCAGCAAGGAGTACTTGGAGCGGCGCTCTCGGTCCAGGCGCTTGGTGGCTATCAGGTCTCCTGACTCGGGGTCAATGTGGAAGCTATCATCTGCACCACTGATAATCGTGTATGTGACGAGGGCATTGGCTCCCTAAACAAAACCAGAAGTGGTCAAATCAAGTTATTTGCCAGGAAAACCACATTGTAATTTTCAGTAAGACAAGAATCATTCCCGTAACTGCACTTGGCCAATATTTTTCTGAACAGTTTCCTTTAATAAACAGCCTTCCTGCCCAGTCCCTGCTTCAGTCCCCCAGTAAAGATGCATACGCACACAGTTTTTATTTATGAGATGTGAAATGATAAGATTTCCCAGATACTTTTTGTTCCACTGTTCATAAAAGAATCACATCCAGTCAATACCATACAGCTCTGATACCTGCTTTAATTTCAAGGCAGTATCCCTGAGCAGTGTAATATCTTCCCTCTCAACAGGGATCAGTGTTTATTCTTCTTGTTTTACATCCAAAGGTTAAATTAAATTCCTGCCAATGGGATCAGCTCTGCCTCTGGATGGGATGGAGGAAGGAATGAAAAGAGGGAGAACTAAGGGCAGCCACACAGCAGCTCCACCAGCCAGCATGTGTGGCAAGGGCTGCAGCTCCTGGAGAAACTCAGGGAAGTTGTGCTTACTGCAGCCCCTCCAAAGCCAGTTTCTGCATGGAAACAAACTTATTCCTGTAAATAAACAGCCTCAAACTGACAGATCATGTGTCATTGAAATCTTGGCTCTGAGCTCTTGTGCCATGCTGGAAGTGAAAAGCATTTGATTTTGGGTCCAAGTATCTAATCTGTCTTTGGGAAAAAAGGATTCATAAGGAATTTGAGCATTTTGCTTATAAGGAAAAGTAACATTAAACAGAAAAATAACCTGTTTTGTTAATTTGTTTGTTTGTTTGTTTTTTCCCCTTAGAGGTTGAAATTAAAACTTAGGAAAAAATATGGAAACTTCAATTGAAAAAACACTGACACAGTGCATTTTGCCCCAGCCCTGCCCTGTCACAAACACTGAGAGAAGTCACCTGCACCCTTGAAAATCCATTCACCTTACAGGTGAGGAGTACTCAGGTCTCCTAGAAAAAGGGATGCTACCTGAGCTTGGTTCTCACCCACCTGCTGGGGATGGGCTGCACCACATGATGCTGCAGCCAGAGGGTGGTCCAGGGGCTATAAAGCAGCAGGCTACCACACCCAGCACCAGCATGAGTGACATCTCCCCAAAAAGCCAATTATCAGCTATGAATTTTGCTTCTTAGCAGGCTGACATTGGTCTTTAAAGGAACACAGAAAGAGGCTTGAGATCCTGGGGTCATGTCCTTCTTTTTCCAAGACTGGCTTAAGAACACTGAAGGTCTGGCAACCTCAAAGACCAGAGACATGCATTTATACACCCTGCTTGCTGACTGTGCCCAGCAATGCATTTTGGGGGGGGTGAGCAAATATTTACTGTGCCCTCCTGTGGTGCCAGGCCAGAACTTGGAGTGGCACTTCTGCAGTGAACAACCGACCAAAGAGATCAGGGAGAAAGAAGTTCTATAGCTTGAAACACTCTTGCCTGTAAAAGCAAATTAAGAGAGATAAACGCTTGTTGGTATTTGTGAGATGAGACAAGCATTTGTTACCTGACCTTATGAGGGTGCCTTGTGCCAAATGTTCTCTCTGGAGTGTTGTTTCAAAGACTTGGACCAAGCTAACTGATAAAATGCAATTTAGAAAGAAAACAAGCTTCTACAGATGTCCAACCCTAAGAGCTGCACACAGTGCTTCAGGGTACATAGCATTTGTGTGCTCAGGTGTACCTGGGGGACATCACACGCTTTCCTGCCATTGTGCAGCTGAGCAAAAACATCCGATGACAATTTCAGATAGCTGAAATGACCCCATCCTTCACTACCTGTTTGACTAGCTGATCTCTACAATGTCCTTATTATGACAAGGATTTGAAATTTGCTGCCTTTATGCTACCATTTTAAAATATTTGTATGAGGCGGTTTTGTACACAACTCAGCCATAACTTGTAAGGGTTCTGCCATCCTTTTGAAGCTAAAACTTTGATTTGGAAAGCACCTGTGCATGTAGAAAAGGCAGCATGGTCTTTTAATGAGTTGCACACATTGGTTGCATGTGCAAAAAAAAACAAACAGAAAAACATAATGTCACAGGAATATTACATGAAAAACGAGAGGCATCCCTTACGCCCTCAACTTCAAAGAGGAGGGGGAAAAAACAGAAAAAGAAAAGTTGAGTATCTTAACCCTAAACTGTACATTGCTAAAAACCTTGGACTCTTTGTAAAGGGTTTGCTCAACAAACGTGCCGGTAGGGAAACTGAAATAAACACTTTTTTATAAATAGATGACTGGTTTCTAAGGTAACAAATCAGTTCCCACTGGATGGAGTGTTTCAGATTGGGTAACACATTAGATGCAGTTTAGGAATGGTCAAAAAGAGGCTGAAGTATAATATTTTGCTAAAATCTTAGATATCAGTTTGCCATATGACAGCAGAGAGAGGAAGTTCAATATTTATTTCTTCCTAATCTGAGGACAAGCAGCTACAATTTTTGTTAGAAATATGCACCTTTCTCATGTCCTATTTTATTGTCTGTATGTCAGGCTCCTACCACAAAATAAAGAGAACAAAAAGTTGTACTGTTCCTGAGGGTGTTCCAGTGGTTCCCTCTGCAGTAGTAAGATTAAGTACATCAATTAACAGTCACAGGACGACTAACCAAGCTAACACAAAAAGGCCAAAATAAAATTCTCTTGAGGGGGTTGAATTACCTTATTATTTGAAAGAAGAATTGGTTGTTTTTGTCAAGTGTAATCCTATATTTTAATGACAACACAAACTTCTTTGCAAGCATATGTTGCCTTTTCAAGCCTTTCCCCAGTGGAAACAGTAATTTCAAGTGCATGAAACGATATGATTAACATTCTCCTAACTTACTTTTCAAAAGAAATTAACACATCAAATTATATGTGGATATATCTGCCTGACACATACAAGATGCAATATCCCTTGCTAAGCTGACTGGCCAATTGTTTAATATCAGTAGCTCAAAGGCTGTGGCTAGTTTTTAATAGCTCCTTAGATTTGTTACTGTGAGGATGCTGCGACTAAGTGGGCAAAACGATTTTTCAAACTGGTTCATGTACAGAGCACATATTTTAGCATTATTTCTTTTTCCCTCTCTTTGGTGAAATAAAAAACTTCTTTCAGAAAGGATAACATTGATATTAAACAGTTCTAGTCAAAGGGCGAGCAGGCATTATCAAAGTTTTCTCATTCTCCAAGGATTGTCTCACATCAGTTTTATTGCACACCTCGAAATTGGGCTCAACACATCAACTACATCATCTCTGCTTCAAAGTTAGTTTAGCTCTCAAGCTGTGGTCTTAAACCGAATGTCAGTAAATCTTTATCACAAGCCAGGCAGTCCAGTGCCTTTGCCAAGTCATCAAGTATGGTGTATGAGGAGACTGGGAACAACTAGACCCCCTAAAACCAAAACGTGGGGCATTTTTTGCCATTAGTGGCACCACTCATGAAGTTGTTAGGAAAATACTAATTCATTATGTACAAACCAGTGAGCAGCCTTCAAGTGACAGTCGTTGTCTCACTTGTTCCTGTGTGTTTGCCTCTGTGTGATTCCATGACACTGAACACAGATTTGTGATCAGGCCGAACACAGTTTAAAGCATGACCACAATGACTCCCTGAGGCCAAATTCTCATGAAGAAAACAGGTAGAAACACTTAATTCCATCACTTTTACTACAGATATTCAGATATTCAAATATGAAACCATGCTCCTACCTCATCTGCATCCATGGCTGTCAGCTGCAGTATTTTAGATCCATCTCCTATATTCTCTTCCACAGTCAGATCAAGCATATCTGTGGGGAATACTGGTGGGTTGTCATTGATATCTTGAAGTGTTATTTCCACCTGTTAAAGTATGAATGAGGAAAAGTTTGGTGAGTGCTGCAAGTTAGAGACGCTGATTGGATGTGAATGTTACAAATCACATAATTTTGAAAGAAATCAGGTACAGTGTTCTTAGTCACATGAATTAGAACATTCCCCAAATCACACCAACAACAGGAAAAGCCCCTCTAGATATTAAAATTCCACATTGTTATAAAATACTCATAGGAAAGCCTCTAGCATAAATAAAGCTAATTTGACTTGTTGATAGCAACTGATTTTAAATGGTCCTAGTCTAGTTTATGTTGGAAAAGATCCACTGATGGACTGTCATTGTAATCCTCAAAGTCAGCCCCTGGAGGACAGCTGCCAAGTCCTGGGGCAGGAGATCATTCAACCATTAAATGCTGCCTGACATAAAGATGAGGTGGTGTAAAATTCTCTCTGAAATGTTTATATATTGGCAACTCTCCATTCCAAGGGAGGAAAAAACAACCTTGCACTTTATATTTAAAAAAAAAAAAATATCTGTTTTTCACTCTTTCTCTAAGCTCTCCTCTAATTGCAAAGATAAATGTTACTTTCTAAGCACCCACTAGCAGCTACTCCTTGCCTATTTACACCAAAACAAATGCTCTTTTCATGTATGAAATTTGTATGCTTCTCCAAGTAGCAATGATAGTTCCTGAAAGGTTGCTGTGAGTTCTTTACTCCTAGTTTTTCATAAGCAGGATTGCTGCCCTGCTGATGCCAACTCACAAAGCTGCAGAGCTCACTTTCCCTTGTTGCTTATTGTGTGTAATATTCCAAAAAAAAAGGGAAAGAGGGGACACTGATGTTTGACATTTATCATGAAAAAAATACTTGTTTTGGATCCAAAATTCTAAACAGTCACCAAACTCTGAAGATCCACTAATGAGAAAACAGAGTAGGTGAAAGAAAGCTGTCATTACTGCTCATGACTGCTCATCAAGGAATACAGAAAGGCAGATAGGGCTGTTGGACAGGAAGGGAGGCAAAAGTGTGGATGACTTAAAGAAGATACCTAGATTGACAGACAAAGTATTATTTATCCCCCAGAACCTGCCATGTCATTATCCACCAGGAATCTCCCTGCACTTAGCTGAAAATCTATGGGTTAGACTGCCCTGGATATAATAAACACAGTTATTTCTGATTTCTAGTTTCTATAATCTCTAGTCACTGCCATAATACTTTCTTTTTACATTCTGTTTTCAAAGAGACCATCAGTTGCCAAGCCATTATGACTTGATCATCAGGATGGTGGCAAAGATCAGCACTTTAGTGACAAGAGACTGTGGCTGTCCCCACAGAACAACCAAGTCGCCTGGGCTCACTTGCTGCTGCCATCTGTCCTTGAGCTCTCAGCGGCTGCAGCCTAAGGTGATCAGTCCTTTGTGGGCTTCTTGAGACCACATCCTGAAGGATGCTCCATCTTATCCATCTTCTGTCCTCCCAAAGGCAACTGGGTCAGAAAGCTTAACCAGTGCTAGACTTATTAATGGAACACATTTGGTGTGTCATGCTATTGTTCTTCATTGAAGATATAAACTGCTGTAGACACTAAATACTCTGGGAGTGCATCTGATCCTCACACACCCACCTCTTTTGCCTTAGAGGATGTTTCTAATGCAGAGAAGGCTGATTCTAATGCAGAGAAGGCTGAAAGGAGCTCAGCTATTTCCCTGATAAACATTTTTCCTCCAAGAGTATGCAGAGATCTAGTCCACTGTGAACACATTATGGCTACATCAGTCACTGGTTAGAATTTATACCACACAGGGAGACACCTTCCACCTGGAGATCTAAGTCATCCTCAGTCAACTCAAGTGAGTGAGCTTTTTCATATTTTTTTTAT
This sequence comes from Apus apus, assembly GCF_020740795.1. Taxonomy (NCBI): domain Eukaryota; kingdom Metazoa; phylum Chordata; class Aves; order Apodiformes; family Apodidae; genus Apus; species Apus apus. The sequence goes on along the minus strand of NC_067285.1, from coordinate 49,062,154 downwards.
GATTTTTTTTTTCCAGTTTGTGTTCAGTATTTATGCCCATAGTAGGTTATTGTCACTGTTAGCCTGACAGAACTTTTCCACAGCACTAGAGAACTGGAATGTCTTTAAATCAGAGGAAATATTGCATTAATATTATAGATATATCTGCTGGAAGAGTAGACAAAAACTGATCCCTTACATAGCTTTTAATAGAAGGCCATTTTATATTTATACCACATTTAAATCCTTTGACCATTCACAAAACACTTCATGGCCCCAGAGAAATTAAACCAGAAGGTTTTATTGTTAAATCTAAATCCCTGACAACAGAAGCACAAGCAGTGCTCACCAGAGCATCACAAGCAATGATTTGACAACTAACTAACCAGACACTAACTTTCCAAGAATAAAGCAGTCCATGTTGGTTTTCACAATGGTTGCTGCATCTGGGTAACAATTAATCACAGAAAAGGGAGAAAGACAGTAAGAAATGACAGCTCAAGGATTTTGCCAGCTAGCCTTGCCAAGTGGGTTCTGCCCCATGAACTGGCACAGCCAACTACTCTCTTCTGCACAAAGTATTGCATTTCCCCAGATAATGGTTTCAAGGTAATCAGCTGCCGAGCTCTGTGATTTCATACCATGTATGTCCTGCACAGCTAATGTTTCAGCTGCAGGTGACATTTCACCACCAGAACCCATTTTCATGATGAGAGATTGCCCTTTGTAAAAATCATAAGAAAAATATACAACAACTTCTGGGGCTTTGGCTTAGCAGCTCTGCAGTGTCTACAACTTTCATAATGTAAAAGAGAATCCAAGAATACAGATGGCTGAGGGTTGTGGAACAAAATAAATTAGTTATAAAGTCAGATTCCAGAGAACTGGAAAAAAAAAAGTAGAATAATAATAGAGGCAGTAATTTTATCCTGAAAAATCAGCTCACAAGTAAACAAAGACATTGTATTTTATGCTGAAGACGTGCTTTAGATGGTGGAAAAATAAGAAATTCTGAAATAGCAAAGTGAAATTTTTAGAAATAGACCACAATATTTTTAAAGAGCATTTACTCCATGATTTACTATTTATCCACAGGGCTTAAATAATGCCTACTGCTTCATAATTCACTGTTGGTTAGCATCCCTGTGTAAAGCTATCTTTTTACTTCTGCTGTAACTTCTTACTTCAGCCTACACACAGTACTGCAAACATAAGAATAAGATCCTGCGATGCGCCTGTTTGCAGAGATTCCACTCAAGTAACACATCTCTGAGAAAGACTTGAGAAAAACCTTCACATTTTCCTCAAAACAAAAGAGACCATTTTTTTGTTTGTACCACTATTGCAGATGGTCAATCCCAACTCATCTGTGAGAAGCTGATTGCCACAGCCTGCTGCCACGGCTGTTTTCAAAGCAGAGGAAGCATTAATTACCTTGATCTTGTTAAGATTTTTATTTGTTGTTCAAATTAGTCTCTTGTGGTTTTCTCCAGAAACTAATTCAGAACAGATTGAATGAGGGCAGCACTCACCTCAAACAGTTTTGCCTCAATTTACTTTAAATGCAGATACAAGAAAAAGTTCTCCGTTCAGACAAACCTCAGGACTTAACAGACACAAGGAATCACACTGGGACTTCACTTCATAAAGCTTGCAGTATCTACTTAAGCATCTAGGGCATGAAACTGCATACAAGAAGTCACTGGGAAACTAGCTGTTGTTTAAAAATGTTGTGTTTACTTTGAACAAAGTAGAAAATACCCTCTTTGAATTTATTGATGGCATTTATGAGCAGCCTACAGGAAAAAGATGTGATGTTGCTGTGCAAAGTCTTTAAGAGCTTCATACGTTGTACATGGTTCTGAAAACAATTTATTCTGGGGGACACAAGGAGAAACTCAATGATGACGGAAATCAGGAAAAAAAAAATTGTTAACCAAAATGCGTATGAGTTTGTATTTGAACAATCTGTTCTTGCACTTACTCAGAATTATTTGTTGAATTAAGAAACAGCTATTAAGAGACAAAGTTTCATTTCTTGGAGCAAAAGAACCAATCTGCTTCAATTATACTAGTATCCCAGACAATTATTACTGAACTGGCTAGACAAATTCCATGCTCTACATAAAACGCTTAACATGAGCATTTTATTCTGGAACAAGGAATTATTTTAGTGAACAAACTTACTGGGTTTATGAGCTACAAAGGTATGTAAAATAAAACATTGCACTAGAAGGCAATGTGCCAAATTCTATCCAATCGTAACACCTTCTTCTATAAACCAATGGGCTCATTTAGCCAGAACCTATCCCTCTATTTTATTACATTTATTAACATTTATTTTTCTTTTATTTCAAGGTGAGGAGGATTTATAGACAGAATAGTTTTCTAAAGTTCTTCCATCTAGCTAATGAGAATGAGGGGGAAAAGAGATGCCACAGGAAACATGAATGACCTCACATAGCAGTAGCAAGTTTCCCCAGGAGTCCCCTAACAGGGAGCAATTCCTGCTTAAAGCCACCCTATCCATGCTACACGCTCCATCAGGGATCTATAGATAGAACACGATTTAAGAAGAAAGGAACTCCCAGATGTCTCACATGTTCGATACTGCTTCAAACGCTACAGCTATTTGATTAAAGATCAAACAGAGTAGAAAAGCAACAGCTTTTCTAGCAATTTATACATTGTTGAGTCATTCTTCTTCTCTTTGCTCACTGCCGTGATGTTCACTGCCTCTCTCAGGAGATACCATCTAATGATCTACAGGCAGCATTTGCACACATTGCCCTGAAGACTTCTGGTTTTTAATCCTTAAGCCTTTATATGATCCTTCATGTTTTTTTAAAAATAAATAATTAAAGCACTTACTCTTCTATGCTGAAGATGTGGCAGTGTGATACCAATTTTCTATTCCTCATCCCTTGGTAAATATTCTAAATAATCTCATTCATGATGATAAAAGAGAAAAATCCAACTAGTAATTTATCACATCCATGTAACTAACTGAAGAACCTGTCCAGCACTAGTAGTTTTTCTCCTGCCTCCATCGCTGGGACCTTTTTGTTCAGGCAGCAAACAGTGCTTTGTTGATCCATAGAAACACACACCTATGTGCAGATGCCTTTTTTTATAGATGTGAGTAATCATATTGGCTACTCACATCAGTGAAGTTATGGTTACACTAAGTGTTTGCAGGACCCGTGCACGTGTACTTCCTCTGAACCGTGAAGGCAACGGAACTGAAAGATCAACTATCAGAGTACCAGCAAGCCAAAATGCATTTCCAGAAAGAAGAAAAATCCTCTCTCTTAAAATAAATAAATATACATAATACTGATAGTCCCAGAAAATCTCTAAACTAATGCTTCTAATGATAATTAAAACCCACAGGCTAAACTGAACCAGCTTCACACCTTGCTGTAACCAAAATATTGGGCAGCAGTAAGAATGGGGGAAAAAATAAGCCCTTATGTTTTAAAATTACCTGAATAATCAATAAAAGCAGAGCTCAGGAAGGTGGAAAACCTGAACTACAGACCATGCATTTTTACAATTTCGACAATGTCGTGGTTTGGGCCCAACGCGACAACAAAGGAACAGTCCTGTGGCCACTCACTCAGCTCCCCCCACACACACTCGGGGATGGGGAGGACAAAGGCCAACTAGAAGCTCATGGGTCGAGACAAAGGACAAGGAGGGTTCTTCAAGGATTAAGGTCCCAGGCCAAGCAGACTCAACTTGGGAAAAAATAATAATTTCATTTCACACTAATCCGATGCCCACAGGACGCAGACAACACACAGAGCAGGGCTCACACACCTTACCTCACCCCTCCCTTCTTCCCGCCCAAATCACTTCGCTCCCGGTTTCTCTCCCTCCTCCCCCCCAGCAGCAGAGAGGCACAGGGGAGGGGGGTTAGTCAGTTCACAGGCTGGTGGTTCCTGCTGCTCCTCCCTCCTCAGGAAGGAGGATTCCTTACAGTCCTTCCCTGCTTCTCCACGGGATCCCTCCCATGGGAGAGAGTCCTTCCCACGAGGTCAGGAGCTGCTCCAGCCTGAGCTTCCCACAGAGTCACAGGCTGGTTCGGGAACAAACTCCCCTGGCCCGGGGTCTTCCAAGGCTGCATAATCAGAGTCCACAGGCAGCAAATCCTCTGGCCACAAAATCCAAGTCCACTGGCCACGTTCACCCCTCCTGGCACCTTCAGGGAATGTTCCACCATGTTCCCCCACGATTGCAGGGGGACAGCTGCCATCTCACCATGGGTTGCAGGGAAACTTTTGCTTGGGCACCTTCTTCCCCTTCTTCCTCAACAACCACCAGCACTGCTCTCCTTCCCCAGCACAGCTCTTCTCCCTTAAGTGCTCGTTCTGCTCAGGTCTCATTTCAGTTCGTATGTCAATGGCAGAGGTGCATCTGTTGTCCCTCTAATGGCTCCTTGGCTGGGTTTGGAGCAGGGGAAGCTTCTCGGCTTCTTACAGGAGCCACCGCTGGGGCCCTTTCCCCACTACCAAAAACCAGCCAAACCAAACCAGCACACACAAGATGGAAAACCCATTTTTAAAGAAAATGCCTTGGGACAAGGCAATAGCTTTTGCTTAGAGCCTGAGTGAGGTATCTGGATATCCCATTTTCCAGGAGGGAAACAATCCCAGTGCATCTTAGTACATTAAAAATTGCATTAGTCTATTGTGCTGCAGGCCAGCAGAACTGTAAAATAGAAATGCAAAGTTGTTAAGAATCCCACTGTTAACAGTGGGAAGACTGTAGCTGGGGGAGAAAATGTGAAAACACCTCTAAAGAGGTTTCCACTGTTTGGAAAAAAACTTTCAAGTTTGAATGTCGAGGGGCAGCAGCAATCAATAAATCTTTGAGTTTTGGGGAAACGCCTTTGAAAAAAATCAGTGTAGTAAATATAATCCAAACTCCTAGTACATTTCAGGCAAAATCCCTAATTTTAGGTGATGGTGACAAGGTGTAGGCAATAAATAGATGTGTGAGCCACACACTTAGACACTCCATAGGAGACAAGGATGCAAGACTTAATTTTGATGTCTGAGCTCAAGAGTACCTTAATGAAAGAGAGGATGTGGATGGTGCCCTGGGCTACTCAACTGCCTGCTCAAATCACGCCAATGCAGATCCAATATCTGCAGCAACAGACAATCATCTGAGTCCATCTAGAATAGGAATTATAGGAATATTTCCTCTTCCCCTCACAAAATCAGGAATTACTACTGACTACCAGCCTTGAAATTATTTGGAAACTTAGGGATCAAAGGATTTTTTCAACATATTTCATTTTCACCATTAAACGAACACGCACGGAACATGATTCAAAAGTTTTATACATATTGCTGGAATTTCCCAGGTAATTTTAATCCATGGGCTCTAATTCAAGTATTTTAACACTGTGTAAAATCTCCTGGAGTTAAAAATCATGCTGTAAAGCAGAGTTTAGTAAGGCAATTTGCTTTTTTCCAACCAACTCAGTTTTACAAAGTGTCAATATTTCTAAATAATGCTGGGAGACCAGAGTGTTTTCAAAAACTCGGTGATTTAACTGACATAGTGAAATAAAAACCAAATAGTTTGGGTTGGAAAGATACTTGTCCAACTCCCCTGCAGCGAGCAGGGAAATCTTCACCTGGATCAGGTTGCTCAGAGCCAGCCTGACCTTGAATGTTCCCAGGGATGGGGCATCTACCACCCCTCTGGACAATCTGTTCAGTGTTTCACCACCCTCATTGCAAAACATTTCTTCCCTCTATCTAGTCTAAATCAGGTGTAAATCTGCTTACACCATTATTTAAAATTAAAAGGATGTAACTTTCTTGTGTTATCTTTTAACAAATACTCAACTTAGTGCTGCAAAGAAAAGGTACCTTAATTTGCTGCTTCTTTCTCTTCCACACAGCCCCCCGCCATCCCCCCACCCCCCCCCCCCCCCCTTTTTTTTTTTTTTGGTTTTGTTAAGGTGACCATTGGGAGTTGCACTGCTTGGAGTCTTGATTAAATGTTTCACTGCATCCAGAACACTTCATCATGCAGTTCAGCCAAAATCTGTTATGACTTGCAAGTGACTCATGCTTTAGCTATGAAAAGACCATAATAAAGAACATTTTACATAAAAATGCCAAAAAGGTTGGTAATTTAATCTCCATTCTAAGTAGGTATGTAAGGCCTCTGCATCCAGCCTGTGCAGACAATAAGGTATTGTCTGGAAACATGTTACCTACTGTGGCTACATCTAGCTTTTCAGCAAAGCCTGGATGATACAGCTGCTGAAAAGAAATGTGTTGTTCTTGTGAGAGAGCTGCAAATACCCCTGTTAGCAAACATGCAGTACAATTTATCCATTTATGCTGGGGCTCCAGCAGTACCTGGGCAGAAGGGACATCAAAACCAGCGACCTGGGAAACATCTCTATTAGCCCATGAGTAAACACAAGTGGCTGATAAATTGCATCCCTCCACGTGCTCAGGGAAACAGATGAACAAACACCAGGGCAGCATGCAGAAATTAACTTCAGAAGGTGTTATCTGCAGCAGTTACTCCTTGCCAGGACAGGACATCAGTACCTTGGCCCCCAGCCCCAAAACATGTTGAAAGGCTCCCCAGGATATGGTGCAGTAAGGACAAGCAGGGCTTTGGGGACTGGCTCTGTTCTTTGAAAAGCCAGGAGAGAAAAAAAAATGTTTTTCTAAAGGCAAAGAAAGCCATGTTCCTGCTCTTCCTGAAATCAGAATTTTTATGTCATTGTTTAAGTGCTACATCATTTACTGATCTCTGAAAAGAAGCATGGTCCAACATGCAACAGAGGGAATTAAGACTGGGTTAAGGAATGCACTACCCAAACCCTGGCTAATTTAAGAATGCAACAGCATGCTGATTTGAAAACACACATCAATACATACATAATCATACAAGTCGAAACCCGAAATAATCCAACGTCACAATAGATGAGAGCTAAACAACAAAGTGGTAGAGGGAAGAAAAACCATAAGGAGTGCCACAAGCAGTCATGCTTTTTCCCCTCTTCGCCACCAAAACCATAATGAAATACAGGTAGTCTTGTCAGTACTGGTAAACAAGTAACATGTTGCTCAGGCCATATTCATACAGTTTAAACAAGGGACTGATTTTTATAATAAGTTACTTGGAACTCGCTTTCAACAGGACCAACTAACACACTAGGACCTCTCCCAAGTCTGCCCAGAAACAGCAACCCAGTGGGACCAGTACATAGTTGGGCTGGCACTAAGGACCAGAAGCTGCTCTAAATATATCCAGGACCTGTGTGAGTGTGTAACACACACCCAGCAAAGGGCAGGCTGCCATGCCAGCCCTCTGCCTTCCCAGGGATGCTGCAGCAGGCACACACACATGGGCCTGCACCATTTCCCCAGATAAAAAGGTGGGATTTTCTCACAAAGTCATTAATTCCTCTGTATCTAGCAGTACCTCTAGTTACAAAACCTACTCCAAATACCTGCCAAACATGTGCTAGTGAAGTCTTTCTTTTTGATTTGGATTTTTTCTTTTTTTGTGTGTGTGTGAAATACTCAAGACGTTATACATTTGGGAACCATTTAGTTTATAACTTTGCATTTAATTAAATAACGTCTAGTGCCATGTAATAAGAAATTGATTGAATTGGGAAGAACATTTCTGTCCACGCCAGAAAAAAAAAAAAAAAGGATAAAGACAGAAAAAGTAAGCATTAGCAGTTCAAGAATGGGAATGTCACAGCTCTAAAGTAAATAAATCACCTAATTAAACTTAGAGGTGTGATATTTAAGACACATTCAATCATCAGGGCAATAGGATAAATCCACTATCACTGAAAGCTTCCCAAACAGCAAAAGAAAACTATGTCTTTACTCAGAGACATAGTTGAAAAATCATCACAATAGTTGCTTTAGAAACTAGGGGATTTTTTGTGAGTGAAGGGGAATTAAAGATCTAGGACTGAATGCTGACTGATGTTTTGCAGTCTTATGAGGGTTTTATAGTGGTATCTTCCTGTGAAGAAAGCCTATATGAGTCTGCATAGATTTTAGCAAATAAAACACATCATGCCAAAGTGTTACTGTCTAGTTTCACATTTAGAGGAATAGGGCCAATTTCTAGAAACACCTGAAAGCTTTTCCCCCACAGCATTGACAGGCTGCTAGCAGGGAACTGTGGGCCTAGAAACACCAAATATCTTTTCATTCTCCTATAGATTTCAGGGAAATGCCCTCCTCACCTTATTCCTCACTTGCAGTTTTCTGCAGCAGCTTCACATCTGCTTTGCAGCGCTGGGGGGGAAGTTCCCTTCCTGTGGCCACGTGCCACTTACAGACAGAAAAGCTTTTTTATGTGGCCACAGACAGACCTTCTCATTGTGGCTGCCCTCAGCAGACCCAGCTGACCATCAAAGCTACGATGGCTTTGCCAGCAGGGCAAGTTCTGGGTGCTTAGATGATCTCAAAGAGGTTGGATGAGTTTGTTTAGTGCCAGCAAATCCACACCCTCTGGCCATGTGCTGCAGCTTCATGCTCCTCTGCCTTTCCTCTCTTCTGCACAGCTGCAAAGACCAGTGCAGGTCTGCTCAAACATAGGTCACATGGGACTTAAAAACACTGCACTTTCTCTGGAACATTTTGGGGGCAAACACTAGTCCTGGAAAGGCTAAAACAGACTCAGGTTAGATTCAACACCCAGCTTCATCCTTGGAATCGAGGAAATTTGCCAAGGAGAGAGACAGGGCTTCAGCCTAGTAAGATTAGGAGACATCTAGAAACGCGGGGGTTTTTACATGTGGGACCCGGACAACAGCCCCCAGGTGTCCATGATGGGGAACTATACCATGGCTATGACAGCAAGCAAAGCAGAGATGTTCAGCTCTTCTGAAAGGGGAACACATGCATTCAACTAAGGTCCCCTGGCACAGCGTGACCAAGTTATGTCCCGAGTCACCAAAGCACTGTTTCACCCTGGGGCCAGGCAGCTGAAAACTGTCTGGAAAGGGCCTTCTGCTCCTCCTGGAGGAAACAACAGTCCCATGAGTCCTGTCACCTTGGAAAAAGGACATAAAAACGGGCATCAATGGGATGAGTGCTCATGAAGGTAAGGACTCCACTGCTATTCATAGAATCATTAAGGTTGGAAGGGACCTTAAAGATCACCAAGTTCCAATCCTCCTGCCATGAGCAGGGAACCCTACCACTAGATCAGTTTGCACAAAACCTCAACCAACCTGGCCTTAAAAACTTCCAGGGACAGGGCATCAACAACCTCCCCGGGCAACCCATTCCAGTTCCTCTCCACCCTGATAGTGAAGAATTTCTTCCTAATATCTAAGCTAAATCTTCCCTCTCTCAGTTTAAAACCATTCCCCCTTGTCCTGTCACTGTCTTCTCTGATGAAAAGCCCCTCCCCCTACAGCTTTCCTGTAGGCTCCTTTCAAGTACTGGAATGCCACTATAAGGTCTCCCAGGAGCCTTCTCTTCTCTAGGCTGAACAGCCCCAACTCTCTCAGCCTGTCTTCACAGCAGAGGTGCTCCAGGCGTTCATCTTGGTGGCCCTTCTCTGGAAGTAGGCTCTCATCAGAGCAGAGGGGCAGAATCACCTCCCTGGCCCTGCTGGCCACTCTCCTTGGCCCCCACCCCAGTGGTTTTCCAGGCTCATCAAGGGTTTTGCAAATGATGAAAAAGCTTAACCCAGCAAGGCTGCAGGTCAGGAGAATCTATCTATGGAATCTATGGAAAGGCAGATCCTTCTGTTTCCCTTTTCTTTCCCAATCTGCATATTCAAAAATATAAGTTTATGCTGCTTTCCCTGGTGACCTTACCAAAATTGAGCAAAACAGCCAAGAACTTCAATTTTCTGGGCACACCAGCCTAGAAATTTTTTACTCACTTTTCCCCCATATATTAGAATGTTTGTTTAGGCAGCTGTACCTTCATGCAAATCCTACCCCAGTTATCTTTTTGGTCAGTTCTGACTATCCCACCTCTACTACAGTTATCAAGAAAGTCTTTCTTGTTAACAGTAGGCTGCTGCAGTGCGTATTAGACCAACTCATATACTTCGACAAAACAGAAAGCCCCACATGGCTCCAAACTTACTTTTTCTGCCCAGGAGAAGTCAACTGGTCTACATTCTCTCTCTTTAAAAAAATTGCTGTTTCTACTGATGATGCTTTGCAGTAAGACCCCTCTTAAGCTGAATAAAAACAACTATATTGCATCTTTACCAAACTTTGGTTTGGTGAATTCAAATTTGCATATAGCTACAATCTTTGATCTCCAGAAATGCTCTGCATAGCTGAGTAATTTTTTTTATATATATATATATATATATTTTTTTTTTTTTTTTTTCCTCCTGGGAACATGGAAGGTGGCTGAAACTCATGTCAGCCAACAATTTTAGTTTCCCACTCTTACCTCTTGAATTTTCTTACTCAGCCATTGGACTTTGGATTTGACATGGAAGAATTTAGAAGCCAAGAATTAAAGACTAATCAAAAGGTACCTTTCAAACCTTTTATTTCATCACCCCTGTAAATACATGTGTGACCTTATGCACTGAAGAAAAACAGAGCAAAAGAGACTAGGCATTCTCAAAAAAAGCTGGAATAGCCGGAACAGTGTGTTTATGAGGGATTCTTACAGTAATCTGCCTTAATAAAGAATAGGAAGTACTTTATTTGAATATAAATTCAGATATTTAACTTCTATTGGTTCCTAAAGATCTGCTAACGTCTTTCCTTATATATATAATCTACATTAACCTCTGAAGTTACACTCTCTGGCCACAACCATCAGTAGTTTGAACTTTTAATGGTCCAGTCCTGTATCAATATCCATTACAGCTCTCTCCCCCAATACCAATGACTTTGTACTGCAGCCAGCCTCTCATGCACTTCGTGTTCAAAGATCACACCTTTAAGGAAAGAGCAAAGAGGGACTGTAGACCTATGTACATACAATACATGAGCAGAGCGAACTCATTTAACAGTTTTGTCATCAATTCCTTCCTCAAAGCACTGGGTGGTAGGCTTTTCTTCTAGCTTTAGTGTAGTACACTTCTAGGGTGCCTGGGAGGAGAGGACATAGTTTAATGCCTGATGGTACACGTTGTCTTATAATACTCCTATGGGACACTCCCTGGCTGACCTGGGGACACTTCACAGCCACCTGCTCCCAGAGGACATTAGAAGAATGTGGTTTTATTGTGGATAGTCCTAAGCAAGCCTTGATTACCGAGTCAGAAATATCACCAGCAGTTGACAATTATAGTACAAACACAGCTGTCAGGAAGGCCATTTGGACTCCTCCAGACAAAGAATGACCAAACCAAAGCCTCCCTTCAATCAAGTCAAAACTAACTTTGAGTTTTGATAGTCTTAGTAAACTTTAAAGAGGGGGAAACAATAAATGTACTGGAATTTCTGCATATCTTCACTTTAGTGTGGCAGGAAGCAGAAAACCACAAGAGAACAGTTCTCATGATATTTCCAGCACAAGTGAACCCAGAGACTTCTTGCTCAGGTTCCTGTCTGATGTCCTGACTAAAGCGACTCAGCTATCCCTTGCATTACAGCACTTGGGGTTTTTCAGTTAGTATCCTGATCATGCCAAATCTTTGCTCTTTTGAAAGTTCACTGCCACTGGTCATTACTACAAGCCTCTGGATTTTTAAAAACATATGGGAAGAATTTTAGCAGGCTGAGAATCACCAGTTTCCTTTTGAGGAACATACTCGGGGAGGGGGAATAAAGTCAGAATGATTGTTCAAATGTAACCATAAAAGATTCATAAATTCTTCAAAGAGTTTAAGCATCCTTAAATACATGACTAAAATATGTAATTCTTTATTTGGAACATTGAACTTAAGCTCAATTTCTTTGTATTTATCCTTTGTTTTGCTTCTCCACTCCCCATAGGTGATAATATAGGTCAGGTCTTCAATAGGGTGCTTATGCTGTGCCTTTTAATTTTTAAGAAACACATGTTTTTTCTGTGTGATCTTGTAGGTTAAAATGCAACAGCATCAGTCTTGCTGGTTTTAACTGCATCAAGACAAACTGGCCCACTATTCATGTGGAACAGATTAGAGGATGATTGTTCACTGTATGTTCAAAATTGAAGCATTTCAATAGTTTTACAAACAATCAAGAAAAAAAATTATTTTAAGGACAAGAATGGAATAGTTTACAGTGAAGTTATTATATTAAAGGGTAGGAGAACAGAAACAGAGGGTAGGCAAAAAAATAATATATTAAAACAAAGAAAGTCACATATTGACTAGTAGTAAGAAAATTACAGCAACAATCTTGGGCATCATGAAGACACATAGAAAATAATCCTGCCTCTTTTCCCCCTTTTTGTACTGTTTCCCCTCACCATCACCTAAAATTTCTAAATCTCAGCCTGGTTTGAACCTTCCACAGAGCATCACAACAGCTTACTTTTTTTCCTCAGAGTAATGTAGAATGTCAGAGCAAAAATTTTTATGTAAAAATTTATTTTCTAAGTATGAATGTAATAATCCTGAAAGCTTTCTGAGAAAGCCATCAGGCAGTGGAAAGAAGGAAAACAAAGCAGCCAAAGAGCTCTGAATAATTAAAACAATGGCAGCAACTCAGAAGCCTCTGCCTGTTCATAGTGTTAATGGTGACAACAACATAATTACCAATGTGATTTCATAATGAACAGTTGGTGATCAGGCAACTGGGAAAGCATTATGCCTTAAAGACATCACAGTGTGCTTTACAGGGATTTGTTTCTCTTACAGCAAGTAATTGCACAGGAAGCAGAGAAGTGGATGCTCTGTTTAAAAATATTCTAATACTGAAAATGTAAATACCTATTCAGAAGTACACTGTTTGAAAAGCACTATTAGCACTCATGAGAAATTAATAACATCAGTTTTTGCACTTATCAATAGCTGTCTACTACAAACCTCCAGCAGACTTCTCAAATGTGATTACAGGCATCTTTGCAGCAGTAAAATGATTACTCTATTTGTCTTGCAGGGGAAAAAAACAAGGGATAGAGAAATAAGGTGATATGATTGGTATAGTGCAGTTCATGGCAGATCTGGCTGCTGGCCTAAGCCCTCATCATTCCTCATTTTCACAGTCAGAATGCGGCATTAAGCAGCCAGGGAATTATTTTCTACAACAGAAGCAAATAATTAAGGTTGTTTTCAAGTATTTGCTGAGCATGGCACATTTAACATTAAAAATAGATTTATGTTTCCATCCTCACAGATATTAAGGATAATATAAAATTCTTATAACTTCAGATACACTGCCTTGCTTTGGGGTTTCTATCTGCTTATTCACTGAATTTTTAATATCGCATTTGAATGCCTTTGTAAAGTAATCTTTACCTTTCCTATGAATCAATATCACACACCCTGCTAAGTACCATTTGCTGATGTTATATTTTGTCTCAAAATAATATTTCTTAAAATGATGAAACATAGATTGCTAGTCTATTCAAACAATTTTCCTGATAACTATTACCTGTGCGTTTTTTCAAATGTATTTCTTACATAGGCATCACCAAACAACACACACTTTTTACTTCTTGAAGCCAAATAATTCATGTAGGTTCTCCAACCAGGCCATGGTAATTCCCCAACATGAGATGGGATGGAAAATAGTGTAAGTATTTGCACTATGCTTCAGGGAGAAAGTTGCAGGTTATGATTACAGTAGTTCAGGTTAAAATAACAACAGTAAGAATAAACAAAAGGAAAATAGTTGTAGCAATTCTAATTGATGACTGGATCCACATTCTGTTTTCAGTTTCCCCAAAACAAATCCTGCAAGACTCCAGCAAGGTTAATGTCTTTCTTCACACACGTTGCACAGACTAATGTACTTGTTAAGCAGTGCTGAATGACCTAAAATGAGCCTACGATACACGGAAGTTAAAAGGGTTAATTTAAAACTTCTTTGTGCAGAAATGTAAACCCCTCAAATCTGTCAAAATTAATGAGAAAGGCCAGAAGAAACAGTATAGTTTTCCTGTCTAGACCACCAGAACCTACAGTCTGCCGCACATTGATTAATGCCATAGACAATCCATTCCTTCTAGCTGGGGTACTGATGTTTTCAGCCTGTTACCCCTTTAATGCAAATGGCAGAACTTCATTGAGCAACAGAATTCACCCCCCTTTCATAGAACCACGGAATAGTTTGGGTTGGAAGGGACCTCAAATATCATCTAGTTCCAAGACCCCTGCCATGGGCAGGGGCACCTCTCACTAGACCAGGTTGCTCCAAGCCCCATCCAACCTGGCCTTGAACACTTCTATAGAGGAGGCCTCCACAGCTTCCCCAGACAATCTGTGACAGCATCTCACCACTCTCACAGTGAAAAATTTCCTCCTAATGTCTACATAATCGTAGAATACTTTTAATCATCTTTGCTAATGCACGTTCTTGAGGCCACATAAACACTCCAAACTTGTTAATAACAGGCCACAGAAATATGCCCAGAAAAGTAATGAACATCCAAATCAAGGTCTGGGCTGCTAATGGGCAAACAAGAACAGCTTGGTGCTCATGTTTACAAGAATCAAGGCAGGGCTAGAGAAGCTGGATAACTTTATCCAGCCAAAGCTTTCTATTTGCTAGAAAACCATCATAGATATTCATTTCAAAACAATGAATCCATGGAAAAAGTTCTCATAGTAAGGAAAGAATGTGCTAATTTTACAGCTGAGTCCCACTCTTGTCGTTTCCACTGAGAAAGGCTGACATGTAGCTCAAGAGGTACAAAGCAGGCAGGAGACAGCTGGGACATTAACAATTTGTTTTTCCAGCACTTGGCTCACAGCAATGTATCCCCCTGAATCCCTGCATCGTTAGCTTACTGAAGCATCAGCAAGCACCCTCAGATAAAACTCTTGTGTAGGCAATGGCGCATCTCCCAACGCACTGGTCAAAAATGAAGGCTCGACTCTGATGTTGCTTTATCTTAGTTTTCTGTGCTGCTGCTACATATATCGATGATCTAAAAATTTCAGAACAAGGCAAACATCCTGGTCATACCACATTTGAACTTATTTATTTGCACTCTATTGAACTTGTCTGATACTCTTCTCTGGCTCTCATTGTTGAAAGCAAGGCTGGCCAACAGACCTGCTTCTGCCTCCTCCTGCAGGGACTGCTTCTCCCTACTCCATCCTGCCCACAGATGCCCAGCTGCAAAATAGGTCTGACCCAGAGCTGGAGAGAAGCCGACTCCTTCCATTTCCCCCCCAAGTCTGCAGACTCCCTTTCATGTAGAGCAGTGGAAAAGCCACAATTGAGGCCTATGATAATTACACCCTATGTCAGCTTTAAAAATTTTCCCATCTTAGCCCTTAAGAGAAAAACAAGCAAACGAAAAAGGTCTTACAAAGAAAAGAAACACCTTACATAGCAGAATAAGCTTCCCAAGGGCACTTTGCAAGCCCACACCCACAGCACAGCATGCTAGGGAACAACCAAGCAGAGATGAGCACCCAGCTCCATGGAGAAGTCAAACTGCTTTTGACATCCCTTTAGGCAGAATTTCAGGGTCTCAGGCAGCCTAACTGTCCGCACACCCAGGAGATACAAGCTACACACCTAGGGCGTGAAAGTCCTGATGATACTTCTGCTAAATCCATACCTGCTGCCACAACTCCTTCTCATTTCTTATTTTTCAGGCTAATAAACATGCATTTAATGAACAGTAGAAATGCAACTAGGAACACTAAATCAATTTTCTACTGTCAGATAATTACCTAAAGTAGTTTGACACATATGAAGACAACCTTTTTTCACTAGTTTTAGTCAAAAGCCTTTTAGTGCATTTCTGACAGTCCCTGGTAATAGACCAGGGATGTCAGAACAGCATTTAAAAGCAGCTCATGAAGCATATTATCATAACTTACTTTGCATAAAAGATCATTAATAATATGGAAGTAGCTTCAAAATCATATTTATCCATTGTATTTCAGGAAAAGCTTGATTAACTTTAAATCTTTGGTTCTGGACCTTACTACAAAGTGTTAATGACTTTATGATTTGCAGATTTAGAAAGTGAGCTGCAAGTCATGATTTCTAGTATTTATAGCTCTAACTTAACACACAGCTACAACATTACAAATACATTGCTGAACTAAGACAATTATCCAAGAAAGCACAGCAAACTCTGCACTAATTTTTGTACTGTACAGTCACTGACCTCACTGGTACTTCCTAATTAATCTTTCTGTCCCACACTTACTTTATGTCATAGTAGCTTATCAAATTTGCTAATTTATGTACAAAGACAACTCAACTCCACTGATTTTTTGGTACGCTTAATGTGTGCATCTTATTAAGAGTAACTCTATTAACACAACAAATGTGATAATCAGTTTGACAAATAATATAATTTGACTACAGAGAGCAGCACTAATTTTTTTCTTCTGAACTTGAGCTTATTTCCTGGTATTGAAATAATAATTAAATTACATCAAAATTCCTGCTGGTGTAAACCCTTACTGACTTCAATAACTATGCCAGAAAGCGGCCCATTATGTTAGTCATCTGCTACAAAACATAAAACAGCAACCATGCACCAAAACAAGGCCAACTGAAAAGATTTATTTTACTCTTTCCACATGCCCCTTTAAATTGTGTAACTGCACAATGGCTATGATACCATCTTGTTTCTCTGAAATGTGACTAAGAGGTGACTAAGACGTGTTTTTTTTCCTGTCAGCGTAACAAAAAAATATCTGATTTGTATAACTTATGCACCACAGCAACAAAAGTTGTCTCCCTCATTTGGCATAGAGCCAGCTAACACATGCCAAGTGTCAAATGCTACAGTAACCTAGAAAACTTATACAGAGCTGATGTTCAAGAGCAAAAACCAGGTTCTTACTGCATTTCCTAACAGATACAGCCTGAAAGTCAGGCGCTCTCAACAGACCCACACATGATCTTACACTTTACACATGAAAATAAAAAGGTAAATTTAATTCCTAATAACTTATCAGTGCACATCTTAAAAACAAGAATAAATTAGTACATCTCTAATTACTGCATCTGCTTCTAAGCCTTTGCATGTGCCTGCATGCACCTGTTCAGCATTGATAACAATAACCTTAAAAACATGACCAGAGATCATCTCACAACTTCTTCAAGCCAAACGAAAAAAATTTAAGTTCATATGGTCCACTGATGGGATTAAGCTAATGACCCACAAGACTAGTCTAGATTAAAAAAAGGTGTGTGTAGCAGGACAGGGCTTTATGTTTTCAAATACAAAAAGGTTTATGTGGAACTGGAACAACACGTTCCAGAGAATGGGATTAGCAGAAGAAAAATGTCCATTGGAGAACTTAATTATAAGTATTTATTGACCTGCAATAGTGTTTTACAAGCAAAGAATTTAATAAAAACATCTGCTAAATACACTTCAGTAAAAAGTCTTCTCAAAACAAAGCACCACATTTTAAGCCAAAGAAAGGTGTCAGCACTAACCCTCCCTGATGTTTGAGGAAGAAGGTTTCTGAAGGTATCAAATTAACACTTAGCTCAGAGTAAGACTTGACTCACTGCAGGAGGATCTCAGTAGGTGGGATGGATCACCAAGTAACTTTGGTGGGAGTTTGAAATGTGACATACCTCAAAAGCCATACTGACTATCCTCAAAACCCAAAAAGTCTCAGAAAGATATTTTTTTTTTCAACCAAAAGGTAAAATATATTCAGTATTTAATAGAGACTGCCAGCTCCATGCAGAGCAGCATCCTGTGGGAATGGCTGCTCCCCCTCTGGGTGCCCATGACTGAGATTAATTCAGGGCTGGCAAACAAGAGCTTTATTCTCAGTTTCAGTTTCAGCTCTGCCAAGTACAAGTGAACCAAGTGGAGAAGGTCCAAACATTTTGCTAAAAGTCCAATTTGTACTATCTGTGTTCTCATCCTACTGAAGCAGCAGCAGTACACACCTTTGGGGTGCAACTTGTTAATGTATCCCATTGTTTTGGAAAATGCTGCGAGATCTCTTCCATTGTTTGTAGCTTGCTCAAAATGCATCTGCACAGATACACATGGATTGAGTTAACATGACTACGGGAATATTAATATAACAATATGAATTAAATATTACTTATTTGGGAAAAGTCTAGTACTGCTTTCCTTGGCAGAGTATTCACCTACTTGCACACTGGAATCTGAGATTTGCAGGGTCTGCCCCTTCCTTAGGGAAAGGAGAAGAAAATATCACCTTAGTTATCACTTCCAGCTTCACCCACAATTCATCCCCTCCTCTTTTAGCTACTAAGGACAGTGGTTTTCCAAAAGTCTACCTATTTTCCTTCAGTTGACTCAGGTCTCTGTCCCTTCCTAACCTCTCTAATTTTATTCCACTGCTGTTAATACATTAAATACCTGCTAAGGCATCTGTCTTGAAAAATTAACTAGCTTCCTGAAAATTTTCTTTACTTGCCTTATTGTCTACCTGCAGTCTTCTCAGAGTTTTTATTGCTCTTCTTTGCATGCTTCAGTATCCTTCCTGAGCAAGCAGGCAATGCTGCAGGCAATGCAGCATGGCAGCTACATGTAGTCAATATATTCTGACGTTTTACAGGTGATCTTCAACACATGCCTCTGACATGGGAGATATAGCTGTTTAATATGTCCCTTCTGGAGGGCAGTTAAGTCCTGGTATTGTTCGCGTAGTAATGATGGATCATTCCTGATGCAGGAGCAAGGGAGAGAAGGAGGAAAGGTTCCCTGCTCATTCCCAAGTGTTGACATGAAATTTTATGTAGGCACTTTCTTGAGAAATGCAAAAGGAGATATATGCCAACCTAGATAGTAAATGAAAGGGTTGAAAGGCACCTAAAAGGCAACAAGGAGATAAAAGCCAGCAGAAAGCCAGCTGTGCAAAATAGGCCTAATTTCCTGGTGGAGCAACAGACCATGCATGTAGGGGAAAAGCCACAGATGCTGCATCTTTCTATTAGAGGGGGTCTTCCCATCTGAACACAAGCCAATAACATGCCCCAGCTGAAGGAAAGACAAACAATATCTAGGGCATAAAACCAGGAGTGCCAGACATATGGCATGAGAAAGAATCCTTCTGTTCTGCCACTCAGAGGCTTACCTCAAATTGCAGCACAGAAGTCCAGTAATAGTGTGGGTCCAAAGGTAAGACCTCAGAAAAGAGGAGCAACCATGACCACAGTCTTTAAATGTGACCCACCAACTGAGTGATGTTGAAATAGCTGAGATACAGACTAGAAAAAGAATGGGAGAAATTATATGGAAATAGCCTTCACACATGAAGAGGAAGAGAGTAAGAGACCTCACTGGAAGAGACCTCACAAAAAGAGAGTAAGAGATAAGAGACTTCACTGGAAAAACTGAGATGGCAACCAAAATGAAGCTTCAGATTGCAGC
Source organism: Apus apus (assembly GCF_020740795.1). Taxonomy (NCBI): domain Eukaryota; kingdom Metazoa; phylum Chordata; class Aves; order Apodiformes; family Apodidae; genus Apus; species Apus apus. The sequence continues at coordinate 49,042,739 of NC_067285.1, read as the reverse complement.
ATGACACCATCCATGGCATGTGGGGTACTTGTCTGCATTCCTCTTAAACACCACACAGGCCTTTCCTCGGCAATATTTCAGTGTCAGCACCACCTTGAGCACTATCACCAACAGAAGTCCAGACTTCATGCAAAAAACATCTGCATTTGATTTGCTCTTCCTGCTGCTCTGCACATCACCACAACAATTACAAACAGAAGTATTTGGCTCCATGCCTTGCCCTTTTATTACTTTACTATGCTTCACTGCCAATCCTTATGGCAACAGAACTTGCAAAGTCATGGACTCTTTTAAAAGTCTTACAATCCTAAAACCCTGTACAGTAAGATTCCACCTACTCTTGGACACTGTGGAGTTTCCAGGTATTGTTTTGGTTCTTGTCTCATTTTATATTTAACATAATAGCCAGAAATATGAGTCAACAATAATAATTTGAAGATTTTTTTTTTTTTTTCAATCTTGGGTATTTCCTCTCTGCTTTCCCCAATGCACTCTGCTCTGATGATTTTATTTACACTGCAGACTCTTTGGGGCAGAGACACTCTGTACTTTATGCTCTTAGTCAGAGTTTACAGAAGAAAGCAGAATACCACTTTGTGATCCTTTCTGGCACACATTGAATGGAGCTTCATCATGTGACCTAAGCATTGTCCTAGGCTAAGGCTGAGGAGTAAAAGGTGTCCGTACACCCACCACAGAGCATTTCTCACACCATCGTGCACCCACCAGCTAGTTGCCTACTCAGAAGCACACGAGCTGCTGCTCATGAGCTGCCTGCAATGGATTGCTTAGTGTAAAGGTGATGGGGGGGAATAATAATAGATTAACAGAGTATAAGTGAGTTAGAGTATAAATAAACTAAGGAATAAATTAAGTCAAAAGCAAATAGCAACACAAATTGTAAATTTTCCTTTAAAAGTATTCCCAGTGCTGCAAAATGAAGAGGGCTGCCTTGCACTGTGCTTGCCAGTCATCCACATTCTGTGCCATATGGTGTTTACTTTCCAGAAACCATATCTTACTTGCCTAAAAGCTGGATTTGATGGCAAGAATTTTTTTTTTTTGGGGGGTGTCTAATCCTTCTGCACACAATTACTTTAAATGCTCTTAAATAAATAAGAAAAATCCTACAGCGAAACCAGTAGGAATTTCTGTATTACATTTGTTATTCAAGCTAAACTTGAATAACAAGACAAACCATTTAATTAAAAAGTTGAACCTCAAGTAAGTGAAAGCAGTTTGGAGAACATTCATATAGATTTTTTTTTTTATATAGTGAAAAACAACTGAGACATAGATGAGATCCCAACCAACAGCAATGCTGGTTCTGGGAAAGGCAAGCCCCCTGCTGTGAGGTCCCCAGGCAGCAGTCCTCATTGGGACCCACCAACACCACCCCTTTTTAGCCCAGATAGTCGAACCCTCAAAAGGCAGATTGTGCTTTTAACTTTTTTCCTGTTGATAAAACCTCATCCCCATAGCAGGATTGCTGTTTTTCTGGCAGACATAGACAGCCCATCAGCAATCCTCACAAATTTTTCCCCGCTCACCTACCTCATTTATTTTGGATGTTGGGAAAAAAGTTAGTTTTTATTCTTATTGTTTCTTTGAAAGCTGATTTATTCTGGCACTGAGAATTAATAAACCCTATCACTTGGAGTGATTTAAGACAAAAGTGTAGTAGGTAAATGCTGCCATCTACACATGGCCAGCTGAAGGCTTTTATGCCAGGCCTGGCCATGAAAATGCAAAGGAAATACACTAACATGGTGTTTTAAACAGGCTCTTGATGAAGCTGAAACCAGTGTTACAGGGAGAAGGAATGTCCTGGAAGACTTAAATCCCTTAAGAGAAGATACATATTATCTCAATCTGTAAGCAAGAAGCAAACATAAAGTTTGAATTTGCGACTACTGTGTCAAAAACAATCTTGTCATTGAATTACCACTTTCTTTCCCTGACCTATACACAGATTACATTCTGCAATATCTCAGCTGTCAATTAGACATTTATATGACACTTACAATATATTTTAAAATAACATTTCATACGGCAGCTGTGTTTACAGAAGGAAATATTTTTATAGGGCTCTTGGTAACAAATGTCTCCCATTTCTGTAAGTCTGTCCTTCATGCTAATTACCCCCATCACTTTCCTAATGAAATCTGTCCCTGGCAGACAGATTATCATCTCTAAAGTTCAGAGAACAGTATTCATCTATTTTGGCATACCATCTGTAAAGGACATCAGGATTTCAAGCTTCAGTTATATCCATGACAAAACATTCACAAAACCACAAATCTTCCAAATTATTACTTTACTCAAGATTGACACTATTAATCCTGTTTTAGGTGACAGAGGAAATGATAGAAGATAACCTCTTCCACTTCTAATCAGAGAAACAGAGGCTAAAATAGAATTTAAAAAGAGTAATTAAACACTGTCTCAGGTTTGTTTGTTTTTCTCTTTGGGAAGTTTAAACCTATTTGCTGTCTTCACTTAATGTATGTATACGTACCTGCATGTATTTTCAAAATCCATGTACTTTAAAAGCAAATATCAACACTATGAAGTTACAATCTACATGTTGGTATAACACCCTTACAGAATATTAACCAAACCTCGAAGAAAAAGTAAAAAGATCTCCCACCTCAGACTTCACAGACTTTATAAGAAACTTCACATTAGCTGAATAAAACCTGTGGCTCTCTCAGCCTCTACTTAACAGCAACAGCTTTGGAATGTGCATTAGTTATTTATCCCCACTTTGACCTCCTCGGGTGACATATCCTCCTCACTTGAGTGACGGTAGTACATTAATATTTTAGGAACCTTTGGTATCTTTTACATGCAAGAAGATGCTCAGAGAAAGGCAGCCAGTTAACCAGCTTCTGACCTTGGTTTTGAAACTATGTATTTCTGTCGTAGCCCCACACAATGCTGCAAATGGCAAAGTTCTTTTCCTATACACACTATGCAGCAGCTGAATAATTGCAAATTAAAACAAAAAAATATATTTGTGTGAAGCTTTCATTGTTAACAAAAATTACAACCAAAAAGATTCAGAAATTAACATGGGGCTGGAAAAACACTGCCTTTCCTGACTCTATGAAACACATCCTCTTAACTGAACAAGGGGATGGACATCAAGAAGGCAAGAAATTAATCTTGCATATCAGCTCAGTATTGGTTTTGACAGTCCTTGTTCTTGTCAGAACAGCATGATGCCGTGGACTGCAGAGAAAGCACATGCCTTAACACACCACCAGAACATCTCAGGTAGGTATTTGCTAGAGAAAGATCTGTGGTTGGAAGCAAGCCATCGCTTCTTGTCATATCTATTGGAGAAGAGGAAGAGGGGGAAAAAACAAAAATCTTGTAGCACTTTTTTGTTTAAAGCTACCTAGGATGTTTATAGGACTAACAGTTATTAGTAGGTAGAAAGGTAAGTTGAAATACAAAAAATTCCTACCATTGACAGTAATTCATCCGTAAACGCCTTAATTCATTTTCCAGCTCAGAATACATTTGTTCCTATTTGGGGGCACTGCAGCTTGAATTTCTATTTTTTTAATCATCCTATATTTCAGCTAGCCTAAAATTTCGGTACATCTGAGTTATTCAACCCTGCTAGGATTAGCAGTCCTAAAAACAATGCCAAGTTCTCCTGTCCTGCGTTACAAACACAGTAAAATATGGCTGGAAAAATCTGGAAATCAACTAGTTGGTTCATCTCCATGCCCAAAGAGAGGATCAACTGTACCTGTGGTATCCCAGACAGGTCCTTCTTAACCGAAGAAATGTACACTAAAAATTATTTTTAAAATTCCCTGGACATACCTTTAGAAGGCATTACTAATACTGCTATTAAAAAGCTCTTCAAGTGACTAAGCAATCCCACCCTAGATGCAGCAAGCCAAAAATAGCTTTTTTAGTTGTCCAATAGAGATGGAGCTGCAGGAACCATTCCACGGTTTTGAGGGCTGGCACATCTCCTCTCTTCTCCTGTGTGCTGTTGTATAGGTGATGGGCACAGTAACCATCTCCCTCCACAAACAGGCTTGAAAATAATTTGTTTCAACAAACAGTCCAACATCAACTTGAGCATCCACTTTGCAGAGTGCTGCTGTGCTTATCTGAAACAGCTATGAAGATCAAAAGCTCTTCAGGCTTTTGCTTTAAGATGCTCTCAAAGTAATGTGATTGATTTAAATGTCTTGTCAGGTGGTGCCTCTTCTGGTGCCTTCTTGTCTTTTAGCTGCCTATTCTAGTAAGTAACAGTTTGAGAATGATCATACTGGGTCAGACCAAAGGTTCACCTGCTCAGGCCTTCAACACTGCCATAAGCAAGTCCACGGGGTTGTTATTTGTGAAAGGTGTGATTTATGAATAGCACGTCCAGAAAATGTTAAGTCAAATGAAATCCTATTCTCTAGCCGCCATCCTCTCAACTGAGGCTGAGGAATCAAGTCTAAACCCATGGAAATAAAAAAGCACAGGGATGCACATAATTCCCCCCAAACTTCCCCAGCTTCCAGCAATCTTCAGTTCAAGGATTCTCAAGCAAGGCGTGCTTTCTATATATTGTTCAATATTCCCTTGAACCCATGTCAGCTGCTAGTGTGCACAATGCTTTTGGCAACAAGCTCTGCAGTGCAGCTTCCCCAGTTGTGTAGAGAACAACCTCCTTCCATCTCTTTTGGAGACCAAGCAAGTTGCTAGCTCCTTAAACCACATTTTTTCTTTAAACCAACACAATGTGTGCTGTGGCAAGCACCATTCTGATAGACTGAATAGTCCTACACTCATCTTGGTGACCTGTCTCTCAAAACCCAGGAAAATTATTTGGGAAACAGGATCAAGGCCTTGACAGAATTATGAATACTGGATTAGGATAAAACTGCTCTCCAGATCTAAGAAAATGAAAAAAAAAATAAAAAAAATTGATCTTCCAGGTGTGCAACTGTTCACTTTTTCAGTGTTTCTTGCAAGAGCTGACTATCTGCATCCTACTGAGGACTTGACAGAGACACAAACCTACCAATACCCAACACTAGTGAAGCAGCACTGTGAGGACATCGCTAAACACTGACAGGAAGCAGAGCTCTGGAGGCCAAACCCTGCTCTTTGGGGCAGAAAAAGAGGAATGGAAAGAAATTAGAACTGACAAACCCAATTGTCTTTGCCTCATTATTTGCAGAGAGGTCTTTCAATTGCAAAGATGGCTGGGTATATCCAGTCCCAGAGCTCTGCATTTTTTCACAGCTGCACAGGCGGATATGCTCATGCATTACGTTTTGCACTGCCCACCTCAAAAAAACCTCAACTTAGTTGCAAATTATGATTATTTTGGTTTTCCGTTTCAAATGTACATTTTTCTTTCCCCACACAGGATATGGGCAAGAGAGAGGCACATGTGAAGTGAACTACCTTTGCAGCTCTCTTGCACAAAAAATGCCAGAGAACAATCTCCAACTTCTATTTTAAACAAACAGGGAAGGTTAGAAGTGAAAACAGCCAATGCTGGAAGTTTATAGATATGAGCCTCCATATTTTGCTGTTTGAGTGCTCTTCTGTCACTTCTGAACTCTCCTGCCAGTGAAATAGGATCAACTCTTCAATAAAAAACAGCTGGCTGAAGCTAAACCAAGGCATGTGATAAATGATATTCGTATTTATGGCAGAAATATAGCCAACACCTTTATAAAGGAGAAAAAAAAAGAAATAATCTGCCTCTCTCAGATATCAGCATCTGGTGGTTCTCCTTAGAATTACTGCATTTAAGAATATTAGATGGGTAAAGCACTAACACTGGATAAGTCACCTTTCTGTCCATCATTGATAACAGGGACAGCCATGGTGATGCCTGCCTGTGGCTTCCAATCACCAGTTCCCTGCTTCTGATAAGGGGAGTCGTTTAAAAGGTAGAATACAACAGGCGACTACTTTGTATCAGATATGTAATGCCAGAGGTCTTGCATTAGACCTTCCAAGTCTTTCTAAGCAGTTTCTTCATGCAAATGAGTCACTGATCACATCTCATCTTGTTCTAAACCATTACTAGACTGCTCATAGGAAAAAACCACTGAAATAAGTAAAATGAGTAAAATGAGTAAAAACAGGTAAGTTTTTCCTACTTGTGCTGGAGCTATATCGCCTTTCAGAAAAGATTAGATATCTTTGAGATGTATTTTAATAACCGGAGGAGCTCAGTGGCCTGTAAAAGCCAGGGACCAGGCTGGGCATCACACTGGGCTCTTTGCACTTCAAGCCTAAAGCTATTCCTCAGTTAATCCCTTCTTTATGGCCACATGAGATGAGCTCCTGGGTGGCAGAAGACGTACTTTGACACACAGAAAACTCTACAGAGGTTTAGAAAGAGCATGGCTTACATGCTTGGAATCCAGCTGATCCTTGTGGAGATTCAAGGGAGAATAAAATATACCATGAAGCTTCTCCAAAACATTAAATTTTTAGGAGAATAAATAGCCACTTCCAGAAGGTATTTAAAAGCAGCTATCAAGCAAATTACATTTAAAATCTATGGAGTTTGTAATTAATTTCATAGGTAATGAATAATAAAGGCTACCATGTGTGCATCCAACTTCTGCACAGTGTCTCTGAGCATTACACAACTGAGTGTTGAACAAGTGTTCCTGGAAAACAATAAGCTGGCTGCCTGACCTGCTCAGATAACCCTTCATTTCTTGGCAACCCATGCCTACCTCTATTGTAACACAGGCAGTGGTGGCCTCAGAAACAGAGTAGACCACTGAATAAAAAAGCAAGGCGGAAAGGGTGAATCTGTGAAAGTACACCAGCAAGTGTTTTGTTTTCTCCACATAAAGAAGTTTCTCCTCTTTCTATTCTCTGAGATTGAAAATGGTTCCTGCCCCTAGCACCGGCAGGGCTTTTTAAAGTTATTATTCTGGGTCTCCAGCCATCTCTCTGTGCACGTTTCAATAACCTTTACTTCTGCTGAATAATTCAACACAGCAAAGATTTGCTATTGGCAATCTCTAATCTGAAGGAAAAACTTAAAGCTTGCATTTTGTTTATTAAAACTCCTGAAGGGGAAGAAAAACTAAATATATACACACACATCTCTCCTCTTTTGACCCTATTTGTGACTTTGCTTTGGGGACTGGCAGGAGGAAATTCAGTCCTGTCCAAAGTTTTGATGATACAAAAAAAAGCTGACAAGACTGCCAGCCTAAGGGTTAAGACAACAGTGGCAAATACGATTTGATGACATTGGTAACAGCAAGCCCCTCCAAAAGCCTACGTGTCTGCCTGGCAGGGTGGCAAAGGCTGCGTGCATAAGGAGAGCCCACACTGCCCAGGTTTGTAAGGACACAATGGACTTCAAGGAAAATATTTTATTTTTTTGCAGCACTATAAACTCAAGGAAAATTAAGCTCTGCTTTAAATACTGCCTGGAGGTCAGGTCAGGCTGCTGTGCGCTTCAAGAACCTGATCAGCTCATGGCTCTGATCTCACCCACCAAAGATAACTTGGTCAGTTGTTTGCAATCATAATTTTTCCTTTCAATGCCTACAATTATTCTTCTGCTGCTTCAGGTCTATTGGAGAACACAATGAGGCAGGACAACACCACAGCCCTCCGAAACCTCACAGCATCAATCATCTCTCAGTTGCACCCTGGCATGAAACCATACTGACATCATGCAACCTGTAGCTGCATTGACAGCACAACCTAAAATTTAAAACAGAAGCCATAACAGGATACATTTTCATTTGCTACCCCTCCACATTTAATATAGGAAACATTATCTTCCTGTTGTATGGCAAACTCACTAGGCTGGGCCTGGGTTTGTTGGCTTTTTTTCATTTTTGATCTTCATCCATCGAGCAAAACATCATCAATGATGACAGTACAGCTCTCGGTGAAGGAATGATGTGCTAACTTGTGCTCCCTCTGCTGCTCCCGCTGCAGTACAGCAAAATACAGCTTAATCGAACCTAAAGATCACTGGGTTTTTATTTCACTAATTTTTCTGCCCTTTTCTTTTTTAAAGATGAGGCAATTTTAAAACAGAGTAATGAATATGCAAACATGAAGGATTTTAAACAAAGTGATTTCTAAGATTATCAATCTAAGTGGGAAACTAAGCTGCTCAGGACACCAAAGTCCTTCTGTCCCAACTGCATGGGTGACATACACCAGGGCTTGAGGTGACCCCTCCCCATGGGGGACACAGAACTTATAGAAGGACATACAAGGGACCTGCACTTGCAAACACCCGCTGCTCATCCTCTGTGGGCTGCTGTGGGCACATTTGTAACACGGCGGTCCTGGGGACCCCCACTCCCTGCCCATGGTGAGGATGCCTTCCCTGCAGGGACACCCCATCTTTGGGACAGAAGGGAGAAGGGGTTTGAAATCTTTAGACAAACAGTAACCACAAAACTAATGAGAGGTGTCCATTAGACTATAAAGATTGGGAACAAAGTCTAAAGAAATAAACATCTCTGCAGAATTATGGATAATTTGACCCAGTTACAAACAAAGCCTCTCAGGAGATGATTTGGTCATTTATGGTTAAGCGCTGTCTTGGTTTCCACAGCTTAAACAACACCAAGTCAAAAAACAAGTGGTACTAATTAATTGCTACCAGCTTCACTCAGACCAACAGCAAGACTATTAAAACAAGTAACATTTGTCCCCTTCACTCACTATATTTTATATAAAGAACCCAATTGTGTTTACTGTCAGAGAGAAACTAATTTTAGGAGAAACTCTGAAAAGGAAACAGGAAGAAGGTTCCTGAAGGAGGAAGGCTATGCTAGCACACATGCACATTCATTTGCTTTGAAACCTACATCCTGACTGTCTCAGTGAGTTCAATAATATAAATAGAATACGCTTAGTAGGTCTAGCAAAGAAGCACAAACTTTCTAGATCTACATTTTCGCTAATCTGAGGAAAATACTTCCCTCAGTATCTGGTGTTTTACAATTGCAGGTAGCATAATTTTCTTTTTTCTATGTTTGCTTGTATGATTTTTTTTTAAGTCACTCTAAGATACCTCATAACTCACAAAGTGCAGTGATCACAGAAACACAGAATGGTTTGGGTTGTAAGAGACCTTAATGGTCACCTAGTTCCAGCCTCCCTGCAGGGGCAGGGACACCTCCCACTAGATCAGGTTGATCAAAGCCCCATCCAGCCTGCCCTTCAACACTTCAGGGATGAGGCCTCTACAGCTTCTGGGCAACCTGCTCCAGTGTCTCACCACCCTTGTGGTGAAGAATTTTCTCCTAAGGTCTAGCCTGAAACTCCCCTCTTTAAGTTTTAAGCCATTAGCCCTTGCCCTCTCGCTTCATACCTTTGTAAGAAGTCTCTCCCCAGCTTCCTTGTTGTCCTCGCTTGGGCCCAACGCGACAACAAAGAACCAGCCCCGTGGCCGCTCACTCAGCTCCCACACACACACTCGGGGATGGGGAGGACAAAGGCCAACTAGAGGCTCATGGGTCGAGACAAAGGACAAGGAGGGTTCTTCAAGGATTAAGGTCCCGGGCAAAGCAGACTCAGCTTGGGAAAAAATAATAATTTCATTTCACACTAATCCGATGCCCACAGGACGCAGACAACACACAGAGCAGGGCTCACACACCTTACCTCACCCCTCCCTTCTTCCCGCCCAAATCACTTTGCTCCCGGTTTCTCTCCCTCCTTCCCCCAGCAGCAGAGAGGCACAGGGGAGGGGGGTTAGAGTCAGTTCACAGGCTGGTGGTTCCTGCTGCTCCTCCCTCCTCAGGAAGGAGGATTCCTTACAGTCCTTCCCTGCTTCCCCACGGGGTCCCTCCCATGGGAAAGAGTCCTCCAGGAACCTCTCCTGCATGAGTCCTTCCCACGAGGTCCGGAGCTGCTCCAGCCTGGGCTTCCCACAGAGTCACGGGCTGCTTTGGGAACTAACTCCCCTGGCACCGGGGTCTTCCAAAGCTGCATAATCAGAATCCACAAGCAGCGAACCCTCTGGCCACAAAATCCAAGTCCACTGGCCACATTCAACCCTCCTGGCACCTTCAGGGGATGTTCCACCACGTTCCCCCACGGGTGCAGGGGGACAGCTGCCATCTCGCCATGGGTTGCAGGGAAACTTCTGCTTGGGCACCTTCTTCCCCTTCTTCCTCACCAACCACCAGCACGCTCTGCTTCTCCAGCACAGCTCTTCTCCCTTAAGTGCCTCTCTGCTCAGGTGTTATGTTGATTCTTTCATATGTTAATCACTGAGACCTCTCTGATTACTCTGGGGGGTGCGAGGGGGGCTTCTCAGCTCAGAGCCACTCCTGTGGCCCTTCCCCCGGTGCCAAGAAACCCACCAAAACAAACCAGAACACTTGTGATGATGGAGAAGGCCAGAGAAGACCTGTTTGTGCTGTGAGGGAGTGGGTACCAGCTGGTGCCACAGCACCCACTCCCCCTACCAGCACCAACCTTGCCACGGTGCTCCTACACACCCAGCCCCGCTGCCATTGTCACCAGGAGTCCAATTCAACACAGAAGCAGTGAAAGAGCCATAAAAATGCTCAAAGTTACAGTGGGAAGATTTAAGCCAGGCAACCACAAGGAGCATTTGTAATCAATATGCATTCAAACAAGCAGCAAGACACTGAAATGCAAACTATCTATAATAAAATGTTACATTCACATTATCCATATTCCTTTCCTGGAAAGAAACTGTGCTGACAGGAAAGGCGGGAGGTTGTGCCTTGAGTTCTCCTAATCTTTCACTAGACACTCGACTCTGAGGCCCTGCTCTGACCTGGAGATGCTTTATATTTTTAAAAGGGATGTGTATATAAATAATTCTGTTAGAAATCCATTTGGCATTCAAAAACAAGGGAAGGAAGCCTATCATTTACTGACCATAACTTTAAAAAAAGAGAGGGTGTGTGAAACGTATGCTTCTTTGATAAATCTTCCTCCCATGTATACACCCATATCAGCATTTCCTCCGCCTGCTGATTTCAGAACAAAAATGTGCAGTCTAAGTGAACTTCTATTTTATGCCACAATAACCTATCATTCTGTGGTGAACAAAGACCACTTGGAATTTATTTTTCAAAAGACAGCTAACCAATCCCTGTAATTCAAAAAGACATTCACTCATCAAAGCACCGCAGGATCACCGAGGAAACTTTACAGAGCTCAGCATCCAAGATGTAGATACTATGTGCAACACAAAAGTATTCTGGAAAACTCAAGCCTCTTGTATGATCCTGTAGCAATGATTCAACTTTTTGGCACATTCCACTTCTATGATCATCTGAAAATCATCTGAGATACCCTCCAAAGAAGATCTGCACAGGGATATCCTCTTCACTTCCTTTCTCCTGATGGAGAACAGTAATCTGCTCTTTTATTTCTACTATCAAACAGGACTACAAAAAACAGCAATGAAAAACAATGCCTGTTTGAAAACAATATCCCACATCCAGCACGAGTTCCTCGGCCAAGCCTGAGGGAATCTCACAGCTGGCCACTGCCATGTCCCCAGATGGCTGCAGCTTCGATCTGCTTTTACCATCATCTCCATCTTCTGGCTTAGACAATAGCAACAGGTGCAACAACACAAAAACCTGAGCAAAATGGCCTAAGGAATGTGCATGTTTTCTGGTGTAGGGTTTAAATAATAATAGGGAAGCACTCGATGGATGTTGCAGCTGAAAGCAACAGGATGACACGCAACCTTCCAACACAATAATACGTACATGCAAAAAATGTGTTATTCAACAGGAGTGAGACATTTTACCCACAGAAGCATCCCTGCCAGAGGACCAGGCAGAATAGGCCACTGGGGAGGAGCTCACAGCCTTTCACATTCAGGTTACTACTTGGAGATAACCAGCCAAGTATCAGGTCACTGGAAACCACCACTCTCTCCCACCCAAGGACAGTGTTGGCCAGAGCACACCAGGGGTCAAAGACCAAGACAGACAGATGCTGAATAACTTAGAACTATTGAAGACATTTTAACATTTAAAAAAATTAATCTCAGCAATGAAGAGTGCTCGCAAAGCACAGAGACACACAAGGTGTTTTGTTGATTTTTGTTTTTGTTTTTTTTTAAAAAAGGGAACAAAAAAAAACCCAACAACCCAGAAGTCGTGGATGCCCCATCCCTGGAAGTGTTCAAGGATGGGTTGGACGGGGCTCTGAGCATCCTGGTCTAGCAGGAGCTGTCACTGCCCCTGCAGGGGATTGAAACTAGATGATCCTTAAGGTCCCTTCCAACCCAAAACATTCTGTGATTCTATGAAAAGCATATTGTTAAATATAATAAGTGTCTAAAGATTGCACATGTATGTCTTCACTTTTTAAAGGAGCATTTCAGGAATCAAAACTAGTGATACTTCAATCCTTTTTGGAGGAAAACCACACCAGGCTCTGTAAAAGCTCAGCTTCTTATTAAGATATAACACTCATGAGAGCAGAAACTCAAATACAAGCTCCCTTCTCCAAAACGTGGCAAGTAAAACTGTCTACACAAGCCTAGTTAAGGTAAAAATTGTAAGAGTTCTTATCCTAAACCCTCACACCGTAACACCTCTGTTGGTCACAGAAGCACTAGGCCCCACACTTCTCAGAGGGAGAAGGCAAGAAGGGAGGGTAGGACCTTCCATAGGTGAGGGACCCACCCTCTTCACCTTGCACAGCTCCCAGCAAACCATGCTCCAAGTGGCCAGGGCTTCACAGGGACTGAGCCCTTAACTTCTGGGAAGCATTACAGCTACAGGGGACTCTTGTATTTGGAGGAAGGGCAGAAGACAATGTGTGTTTGCATATTTACATCATTCATAATAATTCCATAATAGATTGTTGCCTCTTTCCATCACCCCTGATGTGCACAGAAAAGGAATGCCTGCGATCCAGGCTGAGAGTCAAGAGAAGGGGTGGAAACACAAGCCTGAATTCACACTCTGCAGTTAAAGATAAATGATACCAAAAACTCCATTCTTACATGCAAGAGTATGGTTATTGCTATTTTTTTTTTCCATCCTCCTAAAGTTATTTCTTCATATTTACTTTTGAACTAGCATACGTCCAAAGGCTATGTGGGAAACTGTTCTTTTCTTCCCCACATAAGTCTAAACAAAATGTCTTTTAAGCGGCTCGTGACAGGCTATCTAACAAAAAACCTTACAAAATAGTTTTGTGTTGAACTCCTGACAGAGCACATTTCTGGTCTTCCTGACCTATGGATCCTTCTTAAAAAAAATGAGCCACAAAGAAGGAGCAGAAGTGCCAAAAGCAGGCAGTGACCCAAAGAGGAAAAAAAAAAGTAAAAAAAAAAGAAGCGGTATTTTTCTCTAAAAATGTGTGTCTAAAGACACACAAAACAGGATCCCCAACTCTAAAATCTAGAAGACAGAGCACCAATGCTCCACAGCTAACCATGAAGAGGACAGCAATTTATAGTATTGGTGATAAGGCAGCATTAGGTGGAGTAACGATGCAGGGCCCTGACCTCTCATTCCAAGCAATTTGGAATTTGGCAAGAGGAATTTGTCCTGTTGTATTGTCCTGCCAATGGAGCTCAGCTTTATATAGGAGTTCTCTGCATTCTTGGCAACCATTAGCAAGGCATCATGATATTTCATTTTCATAAGTGTGCTGTCAGGAAACAAAAACAAGCCAAAAGCCCAAGTGTCAAACTTTGCTGAGTAACATATATCCACAGAAGAGGGCTGGGAAGTCAGCTCTGGTCAGACCATCACACCTTATTGCAGCCTTTCAGTACTTAAAGGGAGATTATAAGAAAGATGAGGAGAAACTTTTTAGCAGGTCCTGTAGGTACAGGACAAGGGGCCATGGTTTTAAACTAAAAGAGGGTGGATTCAAACTAGATATAAGGAAGAAAATTTTTATTATGAGGGTGGTGAAACACTGAACAGGTTGCCCAGAGAAGTGGCGGATGCCCCATCCTAGGAAGCTTTCAAGGTCAGGTTGGATGGGGCTCTGAGCAACCTGGTCTAGTTGAAGATGTCCCTCCTCACTGCTGGGGGGGGTTGGACTAGAAGACCTTTAAAGGTCCCTTCCAATCCATGATCCTGTGACTGAAGTGCACTGCTCACTTTATGGGCATGGCTGAACACCATTTTAACCCCACCATGCTTCCTTTAGAATATCTATCAGCTTTCCTAGACACTACCCCAGGCCCAATCTGTAACCCAAATTGGGTATTTTGGTCTGGCTTTTTTTTTAAATTAAAAAAAAAAAAATCAAACGTGGCAGAATTAGCAAGCCTTAAGCTGCTTTATACAATGGTTCTCCACAAGTATCTATTTCCAGTAAAGGCACGTTTCTGTCTGGGCACAGCTCAGGCTGGCATCCAGCTGACAGCAGGGGCCAAGGAACACGAAGCATCCTCGGTGAGTGCCAGATGTCAGGGTGACAGGGGTTAACTCCTGTGGTTGGACCTCTTTTTGTGAACACTTGGTCACAAGACTCCCTCTTGCCCACTGAGCTGCTTAAAATAACTTTTCTCAATTTATATGGAGCAAAGATTAAACGACTTCAAAAGAAACGAATACTGGCAGATGAAAGGAAATAATCTTATAGATATGTGAAGGAACTGGCTGTTTCTTTGATTACTGCAGGGAAGGAGGTCCCCAGCTCCATCACTTCATTAACATCTGCAATTTTAACAGTGTCTAAAGGCCCCCAAAAGCCTATTCACACCCACCCAACAACAAACTCAGTAGTAAATGACAACCTCCCAGGAGGAATGTGCATGCCTTTCGAAAGTAAAGATGCAAACATATCCACAGGACATGAGCCCTCCATCTTCCATAGTTTATAATTTATTTATCACACTTTCAAATCCCAGGTGCAAAGCTGAAGAGAGAGAGAGATGTAGTTTCTCATTAGCAAGAGCAGTAAAACCTGTGAGATGGAACTATAAAATAATGTCCTACATACCTGTGCAGAAAAACCCCAGGATACAACATGAACTAGGACTGGCTGGTATTTTTCATCTAGTTATTATGAATGAGTTTTCCTGATCCATCTCAGTTGTGCCCTTTTGTTTTACTATCCTGAGTTCATTCCTGCCTCCAAATTCTTCCCCCCTGGGGAAAGGTTATAAACTTAATCCTGGAGTTTGCTTCACACATCATTTGCAGCTTGTCAATGGGTTTTTGAATGTCACCATGTGAGGAATATCGTTAGCTGGGGGAAGGGTCTAAAGATTTCATTTTGCTAGTGAAAAGAAGAATGACAGGAGTGCTGTAGCGCTGCTCAGGCCTGACAGAAAGTTGTTATAAAAAACAAAACAAAACAACCACACAAAAACCCCAAGGAAAACCCCAACAAACAACAAAACAAATCACAGATTAATACAAAGATTGTATGATCTCATGGGTTTTTTTTCTGCAGTATAAATTACTATAAGACCTTTTTGGTCCATACTTAGTCATTTATTCTGTTAGTAGTTTTAGCCTGCGAGACGGAGGATGAAAAGTCATTCATCAATCAAGCTTTTCCCCCCATTTCTGTCTTAATTACATGGTAGATCTTTCTTCTGAAAGAACTACCTCATGCCTCAGTTGAAAAACACTGATACATTAGCAAGGTGGTCTGCAGATATAATGTGCTGTGCTATGGAAAAAACCTTCCTTGGAACTTCAGCTCTTAGGATGTTGCCATGTGGTAGCAGTTGCCTGATAGCCCTGACTACAGGCAAATTATTAGCCGGAAGAACTGGGCTTAAGAAAGAGATTCCTGCCTAAAATGTCTACTAGTTAGGTGATAAATTCATCATCACCAAATGCAATTGTGTGTGTGTGTTAACAGTTTTTATTATTAAGAAATTTTCTCAAGAGCAAACTGTTCTCGACAAGCATGGAATACTTAAAAGCTGCAATTTCTCTAACATCACAAACACTTCCTATCAAACAAATGGGAACTTTTTTGGCACTCTCTCAGGAAACACCTTCATTTATAGGGAGGAAAAATAAAAGTTATCCTAATGCCCTTGCTACATGTAAGTTAAGGAAGTACACATCACATCACACAGACCAAAACCACACTAAGTAGCATTCAGTAAAACTTGAGGGTTGGATAATAACAGCTTGTTAAACACCAGGCTCGCTTGTGCCTGCAGGCTGACTCTGGCCCTTGGGACCACAAAGAGCTGCTTGACTTGTGGGAACTCCGGGGTGAGCTTCTCCAAACCTCTTGGGGTCAGTTGCTTTTCTCTGCCCTCAGTGTGGGCACAGTGCTCCCAGTTCAGGTAGCACCCTGAGGGATGCAGCAAGCCTCCACAGCTGCTGGGCAGGGAGGGTGAGGGCATCCCCTGCCTCTGGGCTCCCCAAAAGGATGAGTCCATCCTGCACAAGGATGGAGCTGTAAGCCATGCAGAAAAAGCAAGCTCTGATCCAAAAGCCAGTGTGATCTGAAATCACATTAAACTGAATTATCTAACTATCAGCATCCACTCCTCTATACACACAAGTCTTGGCTGTTATTCCCTCAAGCAAAGTCAGATGATCCAGTAATTGGTATTTCCAGTTGTTGCTGGATAGACTAGAGAGACCAACAGAGATGTGAGTTAGGGATGGGCACCACTGTAAGGGAGGAGATGGCACAGAACCAAGACCACAGGAGTACTGCTGCAGCTGCCACTTTCATCTCCCAAGTAACTCAAAGACTGGGACAATGACTAGGAGTGACACAGGGTCTGTGACACTCACCAAGGAGAGTGTGTGAGACGCTGTGGACAGAAAGCAGCAGATGATGCAAATTACAGGACAGCTCCTCTCCGGATGGGACTGCATCAATCACAGGATGCAGCTGTGACACTGGCAGCTCTTGGACAAAGCAGCCCCACTCTCGCCTGCTCGCCTGTGCCAGTTTTAAACAGCTTTGCCTTGGCAGGAATAATGAGACCTGAGAATCGTGCCAGGGAAGACCTAAAATCTGCTTTGATTCCTAAGGAAAGCTGCAGCACACTGTCATTCTCAAAGCACAACTAGGCCAGCCACCCCAAGCACCTTTGGCACAACATGCTAGACCCACAGCAATCCTCTCCAAAATGGAGAACACTTCTGAATGGTATACAGTAAGCTGTGCCTACAGACAAGATGATTTACACAACAAACTCAGATTTTCTGCCAAGAAAATGGGAACAAGCCATGGCTTATTAGCTTCCCCTTGTCCATTTTTAAGACAATATATTTCCCATGATATAAATGTGTGTGGTTTATAGGCAAGCTCTGCAACCACAGTATTAGGACCAAACATGGAATTATGTGCAAGCCTGACAGTGATTCATTTAAGTCTTGAAAACAAACAGTAAGCAATTAGAGCAACAATGCAGAACTACAAGGTGGCTTTTGCAGCCAGAACAGAAATTCTCCAGTCCATGCTGGACCACACTCCAGAGGTCTGCACAGAGCCTCCAGTAAAAAAAGTTGGTAGAAATGTAAAACAATACAAACCTAGGGGACATCAGTAGAGTGAGACTCAGAAGATCCACTTCTCTGTGCCTTTATCTTTCCATGCTACTGCTCATCTTGCCTTGTGAACAGAAAGGATTTCTGGATCATAACCTGTACTGTTTTCTGTAGGTGGAAAGATGTATCACCATTGGTAAGGCTGCACAGCCAGTTCACTTCCTAATGATTACAACAAAGCACAGCCATAAAAACAAGCAGTCTCTTACTAACATTGCCAGAGAGAGCTTGTCTGACTTCTTGAAAAGGTAACAGTAACAACTTAACCCAATCAACATAGCACAAAGCACAAGTTTGCTGTTCCAGGGTGGATGTGCTCCAATGTCTCCTCTGCTTCTAGCAAACTGGAAGCTTGCATTAGATTAAAGAAAATATTCAACATTAATTTCTGCTTAACATAGAGCAAAGCAGTGTACAGGAATGTATAAGACAGGAATGGCCAAAAGCAGGGATGATGCCAAACCCTTGTGTATAACATCTTTGCTTTGAAATAGTGTCATGTTTCTCAATGATATCACTAAATTACTGGCTGGTTTTGCATGTTAAAGTTACTGTAAAGTTGCGGTACTTAACTAATCATTCTGACTGGCTGCCAAACCACTTAATCAGTTACATGCATTTTAAATAAAAGCTGTCTAACTTACAATCATCTAAATTATCTATCCCCATCACACATAGAAATACGTGCCTTTATTCTAACAATGCACAGAGAAAACATTAAGAAACTACAGGGGGAATCAGCTTTCTCTGCATGAAATCCTACTGCAACCAATAGCAACAAGATTTTTACTAACTTCAGAAAAATTTGAACTACACCACATTACATTTCTGCAATATTCGACCACAACCTCTTTTAAAAGCACCAAGCAACTTGGGAAAACAGTTAGTAATAAAAACTGAAGATAGACAATAGATCTACTCAAGGCTTAGATACAAATAATCAAAGTGCTAAATCAGAGATTACACCCTTTCTGTGCTCGAGAGGTTACAAAGGGGTAGAAATATAAATACCCCAGGCTTTCCAAAGAGTCAGAAAGTATGGGGTGCAGAAAGACCAGAAGTAAGGTCTAGAGCCCAGGGGTAGGCAACAAAAATGCTTCCCTCTCATGGGCTTTTTATATTGGGGCAGAAATGAAGGTGTAGCATGTTAATGGAATTGGTTTTGACATCCTGATAAACAGACATCTTGAGGAATAACTTCCCCCCCTGCTTTCCTGTTGGAATAATCTCATTAAATATGCACAGTGGGTTGGAGCCGAAACTTTTCATTTAACTTCAGACAGAAGGGCTACAACTTATAAGATACACTGGATAACAGCCACAATGCTATGAAACAGCTTTGGAATTAAAACAGTAATTCTGCAGGCAATGACAATCAGCAAGACAATGTTTTGTGCAGGTAACGCTGTATTTAATGCAATGTGGCTACATTATATTTTTTTCTCTACAACGTACAGCACCATGATTTAACATCTTAATACGCTAAGTCTGAATTCAATGAAAGTGGATTTTTAAATTTTTTTTGCTTGAATGAATAGCAATAGCACGTAGCTTTCTCTAAACATTCAAATGCCATCTTCTGCTGACCTGATGTTCCCTTTTCAGTCAATTCTTTTCCCTGGTTTAGAGGGGCACTAAGCTGCCAGAAAGGAAAGCAGCAGCTATAGAAGCGCTGCAAGCAGAAGGCACTTCTGACCTGACAGCATTGGCTTGCTGGGACATGCAGGTTGCTGGCCCACAAATCAGCTAAAAATAGATAATCTGCCAGGCAAGGCGATGAGATTACAGCTCAGACCAATCACAATTGGAAGTGCTTCCCAGGACTAATTGATTAAGGCACCATTGGTCTAGAGAGGCCATCATTTGATCCAGCAGGTGCTAAGGAGAACAAAGCACGACCCTGCAGGATCTGGGCTTGCTCCCAGATCTTCAGTCAGACCACTGGGAGGTACCCAGAAAGAGGGACCTAGAGCAGGCAGAAGCCACTTGCTGCAGAGTCCACATTCCAGTCCCGCTTCTGCAATGCCCACAAGATTGCCCTGATCTTCCAGCGCACCCAGACCTCCTAACACCTGACCTTCCTTGTTTGCCTCATTTCACCTCCACCACAGAAAAGCCTAAAGAGGCCCCCCCATTTCCATCTGAGAAGCTTGCAAAGCTATGTTCGAGCACTCACAACTACTGCTTTGTGAAGTACAGTGTGTTCACTAAAGCCACCCTATTTAGGAATCCACATCTGTTTAACAATGCCAATTCTTGATTATTAAATTATCCATAAAGCACTTTAATTGATCCAAATCAATTCCCTACCACTTTTTTTTTTAACGCCCATTAACACAAAGATAATGTGGAATAAGTGTTTTTTCACTGTGCCATCCTCAAGGCAATTATGGTGCTGCAGAGATGCTGTCAGGAAGAATAACTTCCCTGCGGTCTCTTTGGGAAGGCAGGAACTGAGCGAAGCCTTCAGAAAGCCAATCTTTCAGCTTCCATTCTTCCCACACACATCTCAAATCATCTACTGCATTTCTTCTGCTCATTTGACTTCTAAAGCTCAAGCAAAGCGGGGATTCAGATAAAAGCCAGTGGTAAAAAAAACAACTCAGCTACTTCCTATAGTGATCTTTGTGCAGCTCTAACCCCAGGGTTTTTTGGATGCTGAGGAGTGTGGGTCAGTTTGCTTTCAGCCAGCATCAAAAGCTGTGGACTTTGCTTTCAATAGCTGTTCTATGCCACTGCAGAGAACAGGTCCAATTCAGAGCAACTGTGTAAATCGTTTAAGAGCTACATGAGTGAGCAACAGCTCCAGCTTTCTATAAAGGAAAATTCAGCTGATTATTTCAGAAGAGTTTAAAAAAAAATGAAAAATACTTGCACAAAACTGGCTAAGTGATTAATGACAAAAACAACAGCCCCAAATAAAAAAATAACCCAGTAATAAATATTGCAATGACAGAAAAATAAAGTAGCACATTCCAGAGAAACATCATATATACACCTAAATAAAACAAACAGCTTCTATATGTTTGCATATCTTGGTATATATTCACAAGCCCACTATTGGCGATCCAAGAGAATTAAAGAAAATTTGGCTAAAAGATGAGACTACAAAGATGTACTTAACTGTGTTGTCACCTATGAAGTCACAGCACCAGAACTGTGGTAATCTGGCAGTGCACACCAAGAACGTGTCTGATAAATACAGAAAAATATATTTAAAAAAAAAAAAAGTCACTTTTTTGCTGTTCAGACAAAAGTTTGTAACAGCCCGTATTGAGCTGGTTACCTCTCCTCTGGCTTCAGAGATTGGAAAGAAAAACAGAGCCATTCTCTCTTGTCACCCTGCTCTCCAGAAGCCCATGATGAGCAGATCACACTCTCTCATAGTTTTATCACTATTTTTGGATATGCAAAATACGCTTGGTTGATTTCTTCCAGCTTCCAAGCATTTTCCTAGTTCTAAATGACTCGAATTAGCTGAAAACTGAAGAAACTTCCGATATAGTTTGGCTTTGGCTGCCAAAACCTGCTTGAGTACTTTAAATGGTTCTGAGCTTCTGGGTGGTGATTTTTCTGTATGCAGTGGTGGAACCTTCAAGAACTGGGCTACACAATCAGGCATGGGACCCTGAGCAAGGAGAGGAGTTCACTTGGCTGTGAAGGGGGATGATATCCCCCTTTGGGAGCCCAGATGAGCACCTGGACACCAAGGAAAAGCCTTAAGGACTGGCAAGAGTCTTCTCTCAGGCAGCACTTTAATGACCAAACTTGTTTGTTTTGGCTCTTGCCATGTTTCCTTTACCTGCAAAACTACACACAATTTGTTTTGTTTGATTCCTTTTAATATTTATCTATTATACATTTAACATATTGCAACTGCACTTTTCATGTGAGCTTCTTTTATTTTTCTTTCACCTACTTTGCATAACAATCATGTATCCTTTTGATGCTCAAAAGAGACCAAAACCTTCCTGGGGAAGAAGTTGAAAAAAACACTGCATTAGAAGGAGACTTGGCTGGGGGTAGAGCTGCTGGCATCCAGTGAGAGTGGGAAATGATGGGAGAGGGAAGAATGAGAAAGACAAGAGATTAATGGGGTAAAAGGAGACAAATGATGATTTGAGGTCTCATGAGCGAGTGAACAGGGCTGTGACCGTTTTGGGAATGAGCATGCATGCATGGAAAGGGGCGGAGGGAAGGGTCTGGGAAGTGTATGGCAGAGGCTGTGGGGTTGTACAATGAGTAGAAGATGGGACGTGCATGGTTCCCTGGGAGGAGAAGGGGAATATTCACGTTCCCAGGCAAGTGTAAGGTCTGTCTGGATGCCTGTGTCACACAAATCCCAGGACCCACACAGGTGAAGGGGAAATAAGCGGATTGATGTATCCATGTGAGCACACCTAATCTGGCCAGATTATTTTTAATTACAGGGTAAGAAAAAAACAGGTTTCAGAAAAAAAGAAATCTTAACAATAATAATTAAAACCACATTTAGTTATTGTTCATTGCCTAGGTAGTACTACAGGCTATCTTAGGAAAACATCTGGAATCCCAAATTTCTTTTGCATGGCCAGCTCTTCAGCAGCAAAAACGAAAGGGTTGAAAGAGCAACTCCTGTGGCCTTTCACAGTGTGCATGGATGACCATGGCACAACTCCTTCAGCCTCACGAAGAGCAAACTGTTTCTCACTTGAGGGCAGCCCCTTTCATTGTACCAGTCCTTCTCTACCACCACTGCTCGAGTCCAAGCACAACACGTATCCACCAAGGAGAAGTGCCTCAGCCCTGGGACACTGCAGCTACTGTTCCCTCTCAGGGCTTTGTTTCCCATCTTCTCTTGTTTTTCCCCAACAAGCCACAGTGCAATCACTGCTCCTGCATGCTCCCCTCCCCGAGCCCCAGCCATCAATACCCCCTCACTCTGCTCCTGGAGATGCGAGCGCTTCAGAGTCAACCTTCCCATGAAAATCAAGTCAGTGACCTGCCCCCTTCCCGGTTCCTTGAGAACCAAAAAAAAAGGCCATAATTTTTCTTCCCTTCAGTTCTCACGTGTTCAGTCAAGTTGTTAGGCAATACAAAATGCATTAATTCCTCCAAAGGGAGTTCACCATGAAAGATTTAATTGTGGCTGATTAGGCATAGTTGGGTTTTTTTTTCTCCCCCCTCTTTTTTTTTTTTTTTTTTTGGAGAAGGAAAAAGAAGAGCAGAATGCAAAGATATTTTTCACTCAAAGCCCACGTTAGCCTTATTATCTAATCAAGTGGAAAGGCCTTTGTCTGCCCTGGACCAGCCAAAAAAAAAAAAAAAAAAAGTGCAGCAATAAAAACCCTTAAGATTTTTCTCAATCCTTTTTTATTCCAAAAGAAGTAAGTTCAGTCAATTGCTGTCACATCACTAGAAAGAGAGGAGGAAAACAGAAAATAAAGAGAAAAGACACTGCTGTAGCTGTTTAAAAAAAAGGCACTTTTTGTAACCCATGAAAAAATCTGGTACACAAAATTGCACAGTAACTTTTAAAAGATTTGCATTTAAAAGATTGAATACAGGTCGCTTCCCTGTGACCATAGAAACATTAGAAAAGGTGGAAAATTCAGTCTACTGAACTTCAAATGACTTTATTAAAGTGTCACTAATCAGTACCCAAGGACACAAGGTTTTAGTGTTTGGGCTAACAAAGTGAATAACCCTTAAAAGTCAACTGACCTTCTAAGAGCATTACTTATTTAAAAAAGCACATGTCAACAGAAAGTTAAATAAGAAATACTTGATTGCCTCCACAAAACAAGTAATCCCATGCAGCTTACAAGAACACAACTGGACTATGTCTCTGAAAATAAGAAGATACAGCCCATGTATGACAAAAAACTCAAGCTTTTAAATATTATACTACAAGGATGACCAAGCACTTGCTTTTTTTGTGTGACACTTTCAGACAAACTTTGAAATACAAATTTGAAGTTAATCCTCAAATGTAACGAAACACAGGGATGAGGACAAATATATAACAAGTTTCATTAAGAAATGCTGTTTATCCATATCAGCAGTTCCACAGCACAGGCAGCCATTGACAAATCACTGAAAATAAGTTATATCCACATAACATCTTTTGTCCTTAATCAGAAGGTTATCTGAATCTCAGCTTACTGAATATATTCATTCACCTGCTACAGCACCACTCCTATCAGGCAGGTACCATCTCCAACTTAATTTTGTGTCCAGAGTTATACCAGATGCTCATGCTTAGAAGGATGTTCCTCCCAGTTCAACACCCTGCTGCTCTGGTCAGTTCCCCTAGTTCATACAGCAAGGATTCTTCTCAAGGGCACCATCCTTTTGAACTTTAACTACTCCATCTTCCTTACACTTTGTTTATTCAAGTCTAAATGTTTCTAGTGAAATATTTTTACCACTGTTTTTTGCGGGGGTGGTTTTTTTTGTTTTGCTTTGTGCTTTGGGTTGGGTTTTTTTGGTAGTTTTGGGTGTGTTTTTTTTGTTTGGTTGGTTGGGTTTTGTTGGTTTTTTTTTTTGTTTTACTGAAGCAAACAAACTTTTCTACCTTAGAAAAAAAAGCTCTGCATAGCAAAAGAAACGTGTATTACTAGAGGAGATATGTTTGCACACTTGAATTTGGGTAGAACAGAGGAGAAGATGGGCAGCTCCTGTTGATAAACCCATGCTAAGATCCCACTAGACTGATGCACTTGATATTCAGAACACTGATGCAGTTACATGTCTTCACTGTAAGATCTAACATCACTGTTACCTACCTAATTGCATTCAGCATGGCAGGAATATACCCACATATACTTTCATCTGTTATTGCACACTGTTTCAGACTTAACTTTTACACAGTCTTAACTCAGGAGTTAACTCTACCTGCTGTGGACCCACAAATACTGTGTCCTGTTCTATCTAAACAAAAATCATCTGACAAATACCATTTTGCTTTTGACTTAATAAAACCTTGCTCCTGCTGGAAATACCTGCCAAAAAATCTGCAACCACTACTACAGAATTACATCTCTCTTGAAGATTTCTTCTCAAGAGGTGCCTCAGCTCCAGCCATGACAAAGCCCTGGCAATACAGCTGATGGCACGTACCATGTTCTCATTGATCCATGTTACTGACTTTGGTTTGCTGTGTCTTTAACACCAGTTTATAATCTTTTGGGTGTAGGAATCACCTGTTATATATAAACAATCTCTAGTAATATTACACTATACTGTAATATGGATTTAGCAGGTTTAAAAGGTACCAACATGCATCAGTGCCAAGCCAGTAGATTTCAGTACTGAATAACAAGATCTAGAAGGTAACAAAAGCTTGGTTTATTCAAAACTCTTCATTATGCTTCAAACAGGTTGACCACACCAATGCTTTCCTCTTCAGTAGCGAGATTATGTTGTAGTGATGTGAGCTCTTCAACTACACCAAGTAGCAAAGCAGCACAGTATTTAACTGATAGAGCTCTAATTCTTAGGGCTCCTTTAGTAGCAATAATCCCCTCAGTTAAAAATGGGAACCAATCAAAATTAAGAATTATGATTAATAAGATACCTGTTTTCCTATTGCCAAGACAGCCTGTGAATAAAGAGAAGTGGAGAACATGCAAGGCAGATTTGTGAAAATAAAGAGATGTGCTCAAGTATTAAGAAGGACCAGGGAAAAGCAAATTAAGAGTCAGAGAAGGAGAAAACTGCCTTCAGACATGACCATGGGCAACACTGGAGCTCTCTGACCTTTAGTCACCAGGCCCCAGCTAACAGGACAGATGAAGAGGTTCTGAGTACTAGTATAGATAACTGCCCCATGGGTGTGCTGCTATGTGACTTACCTCTCAAACCATGGGAAAGAAATTAGCAATGTATATCCAAACCTGCCAAATACAAATTTGTGAAGTTTGTTAATCTAAACTAATAGGTGCATAATAATTTCTGATACATTTTGGGTGAGCTGTCAGAGCGCAGACTGAGTAATCTCCTTAGTGTGACAGCATCTGGGCTGGGATTGATGTCCACTATTGTAGACCTTAAGCAGGAGTTTTTCCTTCCCTAAAGTAGCCTTTTTCTGCTTCTTTGTTCATTTTCCTGGGCTATGACAGAAAGCTATCAGGATAACAGTGTAAGCAATAGACAGCAATACCTTCAAGAGTTACCAGTATGTTACCCATCAGAAGATATGACAGCCTCTTCAGCAGCATAGCAGTGACATAAGCGCAAGCAGCAGAGCCATACAAATCTCTAAGGTGACAACAGGAGGATTGCATCTATTTCCTGGCTGTCCTCTACCTAATATGTGCTGCTACATCTAAGATCTTCTGCAGTTAATGCAATCATTTGGACTGAAAAGCTTATCTACACAGAAAGGATGTCACAAAAAATACTCCATCAACATGCAATTCATAAGCTCATAAGGCCTGTAAGGAGTGGCACAAAATTCCTTTTCCTTTATATATGTTATTCCATGTATTTCAGGGACACACATTCATGACAGACCTGACTGCAATGGTCGCATCTAGGCTCCACACTGACAAGTGCATGAAATAGTTCATTATTTTCTTCTTCCCACTAATATGAATATTTTTTTATGCTGCCAGGAATGCACATCAAACTCTGGTGAAGAAAGCAGTCGAATAAAAAAAGGCACTTAATAAATTAATTCAAAAGCAGACAATTCCATGCACTCTGCCTTGCATTATTATAGCCCCAGCCAAAACTGAGTGGCTGGATCCAACATCTGCCCAAGTCTCACAAAGCTCCACCGCCTTGCAGGCAAAGCTTTTTAGATGCACAAATTTTAAATAAGATATCATGCCATACCATATCAATTAAGGGAACTCATATGGTTTTACTATGCTAATTAATATTATGGGGTTTTTTTAAGTTTCATTGTTAATAATAATTTAGCTTAGCAATTAAGGAAGTCTTAAATATCAAATTAGCTATGTTTCTCCAGAATTAATCCTCTGTATTATAGATGCATCAGTTGGTAGTTAAACAAGTATTAAGTAACTACAATGAAACGAGTAGCTCCAAGCTACCTAATTTCTTAAGTGTCAGTGAACAAAGGTGAATGTTTTTCAACTGACTCATGTGAGTAATCTCACTGGAGATGAAAGCACTATTATTTTTATTAGATAATTTCTTTTGTGGGTTTCCTTGATGAATATCCTTAATCTGAAATATTCGATAATTAGCCCGGTCAAGGACAGTGCTGCATTCATTCCTATCGTTTACTCAATAAGAACTATTTTTGGTCTAAGAAAGCTTAGATTAAAAAAGAAAAATTATTTCTTTTGAAAGAGTAGTGTGTTTGTCCCATAAATTCCCTAAGCAGAATAAATTGATATTAAAACAGTTTAATGCTACAAGTGCTAATTCTAAATTAAGTCCAAGGCAGGGCCTTGGTTACAGGATTAAGAGGGAAAAAAAAAATACAACAATACTGCAGGAAAATAAACGTACTTGTTATCGCAACTCAACTGTCTTTGACTAACGTAGTTTCCAACCCTTGTTTTTGTAAGATTTACAGGGTAGGAGCAAACCCTTCTTTGCACCACTGTAAGATCAGGCAGGACCTTCAAGAGCAACAAATTATTCCCCCATTTGTGGCTGAGGCCACGTTTGAGGCCAGGAGTGATACATGAAACCAGAGAGGGGAGATGCCTGCCCAAGACTAGCCTTCAGGCAGGTAAACATGCAAGAAGAAAGAAAATGTTGAACTGATTTAAAGAAATAAAAATCTTTGGTTAATTACTTGTCCTCCCAGTAGCCAAACACTCAGGTCTTTTTTGTCGGTGCTCTTTTCATGTCAGTGGGACTATACATAGTCCCAACCTGGTTACTTCAGACCCTGAACAGAACAGTTATGAATGTACCATATAACGGGATAACAGCTAATGCACCTAATCCGTGAGTGACAAAATAGGCTGAGTACAGGAGATCTTTCTGTTCTGCCTGTAAGGAACCGCAGGGATGCCCTGTGCCGCTCGCTTACCAAAGAGATGCCAGGCAAGTTTTTCTAAGAAAAGATCTTTGGTTCTGAAAAAATTGCCCTCCTTCAGCAGTAAACACACAATGGAAAGAGAACACTCATTTGCATCAGCTTTAAACATCCGTGTTCTAGTGCTACAAAGCCTATGGCTGATAAAGTACTCTTTCTCCTTAGCAATAATTGTAATGAAAATGCAAAGATCTGGCAAGATATTCGCTTCTGAAATACTTCTCTATTACCATGGAGAATTTGGAATATCCACCACTGCACTGGAACAAAATGAAGATAAAGGAGCTTGAATACTACTATTATTGTTAGCATTTCTTTCTTCTTTTTTAAAGGCTCTGTGGATTTCAAAAGGATAAGAATTAATCACAGAAATAAATAAAATACTGCTGCCAGTAACAGAGCAGGAAGAAGCATTAAATAAAAACAATAAATACAAGTGACTAGATGCTAAAATAAACACATACATATATCATTTACATTTGGAAATTAACAGAAGAAAGTGCCTTCAAGAACAGAGAAAACTAGAGTAAAATAGCAAGGGAAAAAAATAGCATCTGCCTTCTAAAATAAAGGTTTGTTACCTGTTTTAAAGTGATCCTTGAGTCAAGGCCTGAGTACTTACACAAGGAATTACCCTTGCAGTGATTTCCCTTTGGACAACAGCTCTAGTAAGTAGTTCACAAATCTGAGAGCAAGAGGCAGGTGATGGTAGGACCCCCTGGACAAGCCTCCTTCACACTGTAGCATCCTTGTATATGCAGGCAATGAGTTCATGACCTGCCTGACCTTCCCCCTCCAGGATGATGCTTCAGAGATGTGGGCTACAGGATTCAGAGCCAGAGGAAAGGCAGGGAAAAAAATAATAGAGAGCGCAATGATGGTTAGCTGGATCAGAGGCTCCACTTCACCTCTTTCATTAGGGAACGTGATCTGATAGATCATCCCATTTTCTAACACCCTGACCACCTCTCTCCAGCTCTCCTGTGTGAGGCTCTGTATACTCTGCAAGGGGGAGTGGGTGTTTATCTGCCTCCCCTACCAGGGTGCTCAATAATCAGGTGCCCTCTGCACCCAGGAAAAATCACTTTTCAATTGGCCAAGTGCTCACCCCCAGTGACTGCTGAAGCCCTGGCTGTGGAAAACCTTGACTTCTCCCACAGAGCCCTGGGATCCAGCTGCATTCCTTCATCCCACTCATTCCTGGATCCCCTTATCCACCAAGACAGGTCTGGATTTGAAATGAGGGAGCAATTGCACTGCTAACTAAATCCTTAGATAACTTTCTTATTTTTTGGCAGGCTTGTTGCAAAACACAGTTAAAACCTGACTACAACAACATTTTTTGCTTCAAAATATTAGTTAATAAACACAGAAGTTATCTTTTTAAAAACAAATGTGTTTTTCTGTTTGTTAAAGAAAAATATAAGTCTCTAATGAAAAAATATATAAGGACAGATAACAGAATTTTATAGAAAAACATATATGAAGCCTCAGGACAGAGAAGATTCTAAAGAAAATGGGGTTATTCTGTGGCTCCAGGTATGTCAAGGACACAGTATGGTGGTTCTTCTCATTGAGAGCAAAGTCCAGCCTTACACAGGTAGCCCTCCCCACCCAAAACAGGCACACAAGAAAGGAACCAGGTCCTAGGAGATGCTCCCACCCTCCAAGCCTGTTGAAAGCTTTGATAGTAAAGTCCAAAGCAGGCCACTTCCAGAAAATATAGCCACTGTCTCATTAAAAATTAATACAAACCAGCCTGGAGCAGAATTTATGCTGCTCAAAAGAAAGTAAATCCTCAAGATGAGAGACCTCCAGACCATCACACCATCCTGTCATCATCCCACCAATGTTTTAGAAAGACAAGGGAGCCAGACAAAACCTATCAGCCTGTAACACAAACACTACCTCAACAGTATATGTTAAGCTTGGACCTGAAGTTGTAAATTTTCCTGATTACAGTATTCATATGGCTGCAAGATACCTAACTCCAGCATCTGTTAAGATAACACTAAATTTCAAATGTTTAGGTCGGCACAAGCTGGCACTTACGAAACTACCACTGGTTGAATTTAATAACTTACAGAGAAAACGACTTTCAGGGGACTCATAACACAAGAACATTGAGCTGGAAGATACTGACAGGCATTGACTGTGTAAACCCACAATGCCATATTTATAAAGTAGTTTAACAAAGGGTATATCTTTCAAAATAAATAAACTAAAATAATCATATTGAAACTACCCCACTATAACTTTCACATCAGTCTATACGTAACATCTGTTAAATGGATTCAAGAGTACCACAATGCTACATAAACTTTTGTATTTAAAAGTTGTATTTTAAAAAAATAGTTACATCGTACTATTCTTTCTCACATGACTGGGGAGGAAAAAAAAAAAAAATCACAGCAATTTACAAAGCACTATCAGCTAATACAAGGAAAACTCTTCCTCAAAAGAGCACATTTTCCAAAAAGTATACCAGGGGTCTTGAGACAGGTTAAGACCAGAGAAATGCAACCAGTGTCACTGAACAGGAACAAAACCTGGTGCCCCACAAATCACCACATCTCCAAAAGCTTTGCATCTATTACTTACATTGGGCTGCTCCTGTTTAATCCAATTCATACAAGATTGATCGACTCTCTGACTGTCCCATCCTCTCCTGAGTGCAACTCTACTCTGCAGGCTCCCACATGTAAAGGAGGTATTCTTAAACAACACGAAAGATTTGTGTGATGTAAAAGTAAACAATCTCCTAAAGCACCACAGAAGCTCAGCTGTTGTCTCACTACCCCATTAGACAAAAACAAAATCCCAGTTTAGAGAGACAAGAAGATAAATGTTTCGATATAACAGATCTCAAGAACACATTTTACCAAAGCACATGCTGAAATTCTACGCTACTTTAGTTTGAAAATGTAATTTCAGAGTTGAATTTGAACCAGGTAAAAGAAATACTGACTATTATGTAGGCTTCATTCAAGGAATGACACATTTCAGCCTGCTACAACCATTGCTGGCAGTCACCAACTATACAGTTAAAAACGGAACGTGGTGACCTTTGACAACTGTGTTAGACAAGATGCCTTACCATTCCTGTATTTATAGAACACACTTCTCTTTTTCCCAGATAATATCAATGAAAAAATTCACATGTTCACAGAGGACATCTTGAGACACTACTTTTCACAAGGCATTAAGAAACATCAAGCCAGAGCAGTGTAATTTTGCTTAGAATTGGTAATAAATTCCCAAACTCCTGGTTTCAAATTTGTGTTGCAACACATGTGAAAACAAGTGTTGGTAAATTGTTCAATATAGGTGTTACTTTATCTACATCAGTAGAGAATGACAGCTTTTTCTCTCCACAAAACACCAAATTACTTGGAGCATCCATTATTATATTCAGATCTTGACAGCTATCACATGGAAATTAATGTTTCTGCCTATATATAGTCTATAGTGAAATATTCAGCTGTGTTTCTATTGTCCACAACAACAACAACTCCAACTGCCTCATTTCTACATTCTTTTATAAGCGTTTTATATGCTCAGTGGGGGGACATAAAAAGACCTTGGTTAATCATTAAGCTTTTTCTGTCTAGAAGCAAGCCATGCTGACTGTCTCAATTAATCAATGTCTGTGGGAGTTGCAAAGGAAATCCAATGCACCATTTCTCTTTCAGAATCCTTTATTCTAAACTCCAGATTTTTGGTTTTTAAGTGAAGAAATGCACAGACAGCTAGGTATTTGTCACAATCACATTAAAATATATTTTGGAGTGGTAGTGACAGTATCTTTCTGCCTACTAAAAGCAATCCTCTTTTCAATACAACTTTGTCAAATTAAAATTTAAAAAACATCATAAACTGAATTTCTTCTAAAGAAGAGATTGTTTAACATGGTTAAATGTTTATGAGCCACTGAATACCCAATCTACTTCATACTCTTTCATCTGCTTGTGAACTTGGGGGTCTCATAGGAAGGTAGACCTGTTAGCACCAACCTCAAGCATTTGCCAGTCGCTAGTCCCAATATGGGATTCGCTACCCAAATTTAGTCAGATCTCAAATACAGTGGCTTACTTCAATCAAGGTGTGCAGGTCCCACCATGGCCACTTTGGGAGGGCAAGTCTCCTACCCCACAATAGAGTGGCACATTCACCACAGTGATTGCCTCTGAAGGACAGTCTCAGAGATGTATTGCCCTTCACTGAGGACATACTGAAAACCTCAACAAGAGGCTTATTAGTCTTACAAAGCTAAAGTGGCATGCTCTGAATTCAGCCATAAGTGCTAAATGTATCTAGAGAGCCAGATGAAGACATACCTCAATTATAACATTATAGTCCCCACACTAAGCAAATATTGAGAAAGAAAACTTGTGGGGGTTAAGAACTTGCAGGTGACTCCAAAACTCACCATCACTTCAACTGAAAGGACTGCTGGTCCTGACAGCCGTAAAAGAGGAAAATGGTTCCAGTCAAACTGCCTTTGGTGAAGTCCCCCCCCTTAGTTCATACTTAAAGACTTTTCAAGGATTTCCCATTTTAGTGAGCACCCTATTTTATTTTACACAGGAAATACTCTGTTTTCCTGTAAATGAGGAGGTGACCTACAAGAAGTCTTGGTTCTACCAGACAGTAAATTCTGTTACCCTTCCACTAGTAATGCTCCAAGACGAATGAAGACAACAGGATTTTGTATTTAGGTCTTTATGCGTGCACACACAAGTTTCTCAAGATCTACATTATCTACATCTTCCACCCATAAAGAATCATTCTTATTACCAAGAAATATTATTTTAAATAATCTTTTCATTAAAATAAAACCTGGTGGGTATATCAATACAACACTTTTAGTGCTGCCATATCTTTTTTACTCCTGTTCTTTGCTTTTCCTAAGTGCAAGCAGCTAGCTATTAGTAGCTGGAATAGATGTGGTGTATGTACAATTTTTAGGCTCTTTACATGCCCCCACCAAACTACTTTAGATGCTCTCTCATTTCTTTTTACCAGCCTATGTAAGCATCAAGTCCCTTCTCCCTGACTTTTGTCAGATAAAGCAGCTACTTTTTGTCTTTTTAAAACTACACCAGAACAGAAAGCACTCTAAACTAATATTGGATAGAGCTCCTTTAGTTTTAAATTATATGAACATCGAGCAGTGTGTACGTTCACAAATCAATTCCTAGAGTTTAACTGACTTCTACAGGGGCTCCTACAAAACTGTTCTCCATTAAGTTGTCCTGTAGCCCACTTCACACTATGATTTATCACTAGTTCTTCTCCTTGGAGTACTATGCTAATAGCATTGCCTTATATTCCTTTTCACAGAGCTACATCCATGTAAGGTGAGTAATCATAGACTGCATAATATCTTTATTTCCTTGGCAAAGATAAGTTTTTATTAACATTTAGTATTTACCCTGTGTCACTTTCAATATGGATTTCAGTTTACACACATAGATCTTTCTTATTTACCCAGGGCCTCATTTTATGCTTGGTTATACCAATGTAAATGAAGAGTAATTAAATAAAACAGTTACAGTGATGGAAAATTAGCGTAACTCAAAAGCCAGTCCACTGTTAGCAATAATTTTTCTAAGTTCCAGATTCTCATGCTCATATGTCCTTTATAGAGCTGTAACAACAATTATATTTTTCAAGGAAAAAAGTAGCATTTTTCTACTCACAAAGGTACAGTAGTAGCCACAATTAATAATCATATTATGTTTTATTTCTAGAAGAGATTGTTTGCACATGCAAGACCTCAAGGCATCAAAAAAGCACATTCATTTTTATAGCACTGAATCTCAGAACAAAACTGTCTCCCTCCATCAGTTTTGGGCAGCTTTGCTGCACCAAAAAAAACAGAATTGCAATGTCTGTTTTAAAAACATGTACATATGAAGTGATCAAGGAAGGAGAGAATGAGTATTTAGAAGACAATAGACCAAATTATCCCTGTTTTGGATGAAGTTTGCTCTCAGTTACATACAGTGTGCCATTCAGAGCATGGCTTTGCAACTAGACTTCAATATATATATATATATATTCAAAATGAAATTTATTTGCCCTAGCGTGAAGTCTCAAGTACCATTTTTCTTTCATGCTCACCAGCAAGAACATCCTGCTGCTCTCCAGCTGTCATGAGCAGGAGAACATTTACTGCCATCATTTACACAACAAGAATCTTTTTAAGGCCTTCTAATGAAATTGTCCGTTTCAGACTTTGCTTTAAATAGATGGAGGAAAAAAAGGTCTTGCTTCTACTCCCTTATCCTGAGCCCTGCCCTGATGGATGGTGTTGTGCATGGATGTAACAGATTGGACAGACTTGGAACAACCACTACGTCTGGTGACAAGGATTTATTTCTGCAAGCATCTTTAAAGTTTAGACATACAACTTTTATATAGTGGTGAGAAGGTAATTTCTACAACAATAAATAATATGCTAAAAAGAACTGAACTTCACTCAGATGAAGAGTCTGTGGGACTTGCTCTTTCGTTACATGTCCCTGACCTGCAGTGGCTTTGGCTTCCTCCTCTGCCAAACTGCAGACAGAATTAGTCACTACCTCCACAGAAGACATTATTCATACATGTGTGTGTACATACAGATGTATACATGTTTAGAAAAACACACACACCAAAAAATTTGGGAATAGAGTCATGGTAAAGTCATGGTAATAAACAATCAGAGGAACAAGAAGACACAAGAGGGCCACATAAGAGGCGAGCTGGCACTGAGGCTGGTTATGAGTGCAGGCTGTCATGGACTTTTAAGGCTGCTCAAGACCAATTTTTAGGAGCTACTTCCAGCAATGCATGGGGATTTTTCTATTAGCAGATAAGAAGCAAAGGTCAGACAACATGACATAAATCCCTGAGGACACATTATTGTTCATTTGTTACAGAAACCTAAAAGGAGGGCTTAGCTCCAGCCTCTGGCATCCTACCGAGCCAGGGTATTGAATTTACACAGCTCCTTTCCTACACTGTAAAATGTATTAAAATAAACATATTCATGCAGTCATCTTCCTCCCCTCTTACCCCTCTCTCACACACAAACTCAAAACAGTACCGAGCAGAAAAAAAACCCCAAACAATAAGAGACACCTTTATCAACCTCAGCCATCTGTGTTCCTTTAGTCTGATCCAAGTATTTTGGCAGGCATGTGCACAGCTTGCTCCTACCCAATATCATCCTGCCCTGCAAGGAAAAGTCCACTCCCACTTCCTCCCCTCTCCACCAGTGCATGGGTCAAGCAGCGTTCTCGGTCTGTCGACTGCAGGACTTGAAATAACAAGTTATCGGTGCTTATGTTTAATTCATTACGATCTCAACACAATCACTTAACCTTGTTCTGAGTAACTGCAACTCCACTTGGTAACACAGCACAAGGGAATCAACCAGTGATAAAAACGTGCACAACTTTCAGTGCTGACCATAGGAATTATTGGAGTTTAAGAATTTTATATGCAAAAAAACAAAACAAAACAAGCTGACAACCTCAGAAGTCAGAACTGCAGGAATTATGAGTTCTTTTAGAGAGAAAACAGTGGAAAGAAAACCTCTACTTCACAAAAAATGAGCACTGCTATAAATTAGTTTCCAGACAATCTGACATGACCCTACTGTAGTTAAAATCTGGATTTTCATTAATTTGTTGAATGAAATTGTAAAGGTTCAATTTATTTTCTCAAAGCAGACACGCATAAAAACTTTATTAGGCAACCTTCAAAAGGAATAGAATCGTGCTCAGAAAAAAAAATATATAAATAAATCACACAAACAAAAATGCAGGTCTCCAAAGAATAAAAGTGCAATAAACTACTGAGCTTGCCTTCTGTTTCTAAACAGTCTTGTAATTGGAACATGTCTTCATTTTTCAGACAGCGTGACATTATGATGGATTAAAAAAATTTGGTGTATTGAAGAGAATAAAGAATGTGGAATGGGGAAAAGCACCAGGAAACCTGAAGTGTAATATGATAGAAGAAAACCCCTATGAAAAATTCAAGATTTAAGCACACAGGCTACAGATCTGTACCATAACTCAAGCATCTTATTTATTCCTCTGAACCAGTTCAACAGAATTCTCTTAATTCATCAAAAATTATCCAAAAAGGAGCTGACACGGAAAGTCCTCAACTCAGTTTTCTCTCCAGCTCTCTGAGGAACAATTTATCTCCTAGTACACTCCAAGGAAGGCATATTCACATATTTCCCCATTCACAGTGCCTGTGGCAAACCCACACCCTAGCTTAGAAAAAGTAATACTTAAAATTTTATTTTGATATACATATATGCCCCATGATATGAAGTTGTTTTTTTCCTCTCTCCAGCTCTCTCTCACCCTGCCTCAGGGTAATACACATCAGATTCTTGTTTTCATAGAAAATTGCTACTGCTGAATTTATTTCAGCACTATCTAGTGTTGGATGCTATTTAATTTAAAATTAGTTTGGTGCAAGCAGAAAATAAATCCTGAGCATAGCTTAAAAAGAAGACTATAGATTTTGGTAGGTGAAACATCATATACACATTCTCAGAATTAATAATCTTCTCCTGGGTTATATTTCAAGAAACGTTGCAGCTACCAAAAATAAAATTTTTGCCTAAAAGCCAAAAGAGGACCAGATAGGATGCACTTGCTTAAAATTGTCAGTTAATATTTTACTCATCCATATTCTAGACAAAAACACATCTTGGAAAGTCTTCAAAAGCATCAAAACTGAATATACCTCCAAAAGGAATCCGTAAAGAAAAAACTTCAGTGATTTTGTAGCTGGAACTAACACTCACTAGCATAACTCACTGGGTGAAAAGTTGCCTTTTGTTCATTCTTTGCTTCATAGCAGATGCTAAACTCAAATCCCAGCAATATCAGAGTAGAGCTACGAATCAGCCCCGAGCAGTTCCAGTGCTTGGCAGGAAGCCATGGGCAGGGTTGCAGACCCTGCTTCCCAAGGACAGGACGTGCACATGGGCATCACAGAGCTGGTCCAGCTCCTCTCCAGGAGAGGACTGCAATGAATCACAAAGCTATGATGGAGACCTCCAAAAGCAGTCACTCATAAATCCACTCTTCTGTCCCATCAGCGACACTGACTGTTGTGCTCTGTACTAATAAGTTGCCCCATAAAAGATAAATCCAACTAAAGGCCTGGAAATGAGTCAAAAGTAACTTGTAAGACACGAAGTCACCAGCTCATCAGTTTTATTTCATTCTGTATGAATAATGCTGATAAGTAGATAGACACAAGGCACAGTACAAAACCCCATTACAAAACCCCAGGTCTCAGGGGAGGCAGAAGCACTTGACTTCTTGCCATGCTGCAGGAGAAACCCAGAAGACACCTACCAATGTCTATCCTTGAAACAGCAGCTTGAGTGTTCTTCTATGCCCTTATATTTATTTTTAAAAAAAACAAACCCATCAGAATTCAGGTTACTGGGAACATACTGCAGCACAGTGCCACTCCAAACACCACACAACTGTGCTCCGCACCTCCATCGCCATCTTGTACCACAGGTACTGTGATACAGAAGAACCAAGTGCATCCTTATTTCCCTCCTGAATCTCCTAATAATGAACAAAAGGAGTCACACTGTCACATTCCTCTCACCTTTCACACACTATTTTGATCATAATGGCAATTTGGGGCTTGACTCTTGCTGGTAGGTACCTGATGAGAACAAAAACAGTACAGGCAGATGCTGTAGAGAAAACCAGTTTAATTGACCCAGTTTAGTTGCTTTCCAAGCACATCCACTGAGTGGCTAAAGAGAGAATTATTCTGACATTTGCATGCATATTTAGAAGAGCATAGCTAGCCAGGATGCTGGAAAATGTGGATACACAAAATCAAGAAACTTACAATTTTGTGTTAATGCTGGTGATGCTTCACACAGTGGCCATATGGCATATCTCAAAGCTATTCCTATTTGTTCCACTCAAAGATTTGTGAGAAAAATATATTTATTTTTTTTTACATTTCAGCTTTATTAGAGAATCCAGGTCAACTTCATGGGGCTCTTAGGAGTGACCTTCCCTCGCGTGGCCACTGCAGGGAATCCAGACTTGGCCGGGGGATGCCACCTCCAGGCCACAGGGCAGAGAGAGAGGGAAGGTGATGCACTGCAAGAAGATGCTCTTCCCCAATGGAAGAAACCTTCCAAGCTCCTTCCTGTCAGTCCAATCCTCAGAGGCTGCTAATGTTTTCACCACGAGCACACCTTTCTGTCTGCAGAGCTGGATGTCTGCATGCCTCCGTTAAAACCCTTACACACTAATTGAAGATCACTATGTCAATGCAAGCAACAGCCTATTAACAGTATGTGTGTGTGTGAAGACTGCAGAATATTAAATGCTGAGGCAAATGCCTATTTTCATTACTTTTTTCATAGCTGTTGGCACATAAATCACCACTTCATAATAGGTTCTTAGAAATTCTTTTGCATTAACTAATGCGACTAAGTATTTTTACAGTGCAATCACAGCAATCAATTTCCATCTGTTCTGCTGTCCTTTGGATATGTTATTGCTTCAAGGAAGTAAACAAAAATAGATCACTACAAAAACAAACCTGGGTGACGGTCTAGACTAGGGGTCTAATTAAAAATAAGATTTATTAGAACAGAGAGAAACATCGTAGTAAAACAAAGACACAGTTTCTCTAACATATCTGGTATTATTCTTGGCAAAGTGAAGTCAGGCTATAAATTTACTGAAACAAATCAGTATGATGTACCATACTGATCTGGCATCACTTTTCCTGACTATGAGAATATGTTAGGAAAACACTTTGTTTTACTTCAATTTTAGTCACCATAAATTTCTTCTATAATTAGACCCCGAGAGTATGTGGGGCTTGTCTACACACAGGATTTGCACAGAGACAATTAGATGGGTAAGAAACCGTACTGACTTAACAGTAATGCTACTCCCTAGTCTAGACACAGTTAAACTATACCAGCTATGCTTAGGAGTGGCTTTAGTACAAACTAAGCAGGCACTTTGTTATTGGAGGGGTGAGCAGTGGCCCTTGAAGTGGTGGTTCAACATCCAACCTCTGAAAAGACTCAGAAGAGACCATGAAAACATGTGGGGCCTCCTTCCATCAGTCAAAAGGGTATGAACATCCTCTAATGAAACACAGTCTCAAGGTTCAAGATATGCACAGGAAACAGAAGATGACAATAGCAAAGATTTCAGGAGCCAACAACAACATAGCCTTACCCCAGTAAAGCCAGTGAATAGAGCTGGAGACAGCAATGGGGCAGGCAGGCTTTGGTGACCAACTTCTGCAGTTCTGCTAAACGAGCAGCCACCAATTGCTTCACTAACAGCAAAACGTGGAAAGAAACCTGCATTCCAGCAGCTCTGGGGAGTATCAGTTTACATGGAAAAGGGCTCACTTATTAGCATCCACAGAACCCAAGAATCATTTAGAGATTTGTATGAAGAATTTAACACTTAGCAAAAATAAGCACATGAATTTTTTCCTCTGGTTTTTGGCTATTATTTCGAATGTTTGCATTAGAGACACATGAAAAATAATATTTTCCATAATAAAGAATGTTGTTTTTAAAGACTAGTGATTTTTAACAAAAATTATGAAGTGACCTCACATGCAAAAATGCCCAAAGACTGTTAAAACAGCAAAGAAATGAGAAATTCTAGATATTAAGAAAACTCTGTAAGGCAGTATCATTAAAGAAATTAGAGGATGAAAAGAGGGACAACTTGGAATTGAAACTCACAAATCTGTTTGGAGCAGTTTTCAACATCAGACACATCCATCTCCCACTCTAGCTCAAGGAGAGCTTAGAGATCTCTTTTCAGATCAGTGCAAATGACAGCAATAACTTTAATTATGGGTTTCTCAGAATCAGCAATATCAGCACTAGGAAGAAAAAATACCTGGCTTTTGGGACAAGGCAGATTTTTATTGTTTACTCAAATGTTTTCTAAGCAGTTTCCTTTGTCATGCTACAATTAATGTGACATGTATCATTAAAGAATAAAGCAATTTATAAATAGTATGAATACAAGGAGTACCCCATTGTTCTTATTTGTACTGGTAAATAAGAGACATGCCAGATAACATCTCTCTGAAGCATGTTTCAAATTCTCTTACTAAATTTAAAACTCTCCACCGCTGGCCAGCTTGATTAAAAAAGTAACACCTTCAATGTTTTGTCCCCCTGCCAATCCACCCCTTTCCTTCTCTCAAAGGGATGCTCAGTCCAGCCCCCCATCCCTAAAGTGACACCCAGGCCAAACAGCACAAAGGACACATCCATCCTGCTCTGATGGCTTGGGCAGCCCCCCCTGCAAGGTGCTCTGCCACTCCTGCCCTCTGGCTTTCTGGAACTCTGCACCAGATACGTGCAATGGAGGAGATGGGTTTTGAGGACTTCCATCTCTCTCCTAGGTCCAACAAGGACCCATGAGGAGCAGGAGTGACACAGCTTGCTAAGCCACAGGATATAGGCTGGGCTGAGCCACAAAGCTCCACATAAACTAGCTACATCATGTGATTGTGGTTTTCTGGTCCAGGCTGCAGTTCTCAAGAAGCCAAGGTGAAATGTCCTATGATTTTCTCTCCAGGAGAAGAGGGCCATTCAGTCTGCCTGTCTTCATTGATTTCCAGACCTTTACTATGCCAGCAGTAGGCATTGCCTAAAATTGCCTGATTAAAAACTTTTTCCTAGACTATGAATTTGGGAGATAAAAGCCTTCCCTAATTTGGAAGTCCAGGCTTCCCAACAGTGCCAGTCATGAAATGCAGCACAAGAAGCAGTTACAAAAGTACAAATACATAGGAAAACTCAGGTGTCTCATGTTTCCCTGTCTGAAAATGAAGACGATTGCCCCTCTATTGAGAGCATGTTATCATTCACAGGTATAAAGTGCTACTAGCATCATTGATCTGCCTCTGCAAATTTGAAAATTTCCATTTTCAAATCAATACCATCACTTTTATCTTTCATTTAAAGTTTATACACTTTCCCCATTTATACCCTTTCCCCCACCCCCTTCCTTGGGAACTATGGACCTATTTAAAGTACATGGAAAGATGATTAAATAAACAAATAACTCACCTCCCAGACTGTTACACTCATTTCTCATACATGATGTACCTGTTATTAGCACCACTAGCAAACCCACTGCTCCTTTCCTGACAGCTGCCCACTGAAGGGTTAAACATGTAAACTAGAGATCCCATCTAATTCCATTTAATCCCCAGTAACACAGCACAGAAGATGAGGTATTGTCCCTGGATTCCCATAATTACTGCCAGCCTAGAAACAGGGCACAACATACGACCACCCAAAATATCCCACAGCACACGATCATTGTTTTTGGGAGGCAGGATTGAATAAGTCACGTGGTTTTCAAGCAATGCAAATATGCATTAGGCATTCTATATTCAATAGAAAACCATGATGGTGAAACCCTAAGCCCTGCCTGAAGAGGTTAAAAGAGAATTTATGTTGGAGAGGCAAGAGAAAGGAGCTAAGCAATTGCTGAGCCTTTTCTTTAAGCAGAAACAAATTTAAAGGTATAAAATGGCAAAGTGAAGGGCTCCCTTCACGACACCTACATAATTTTTTTTTTCTTACCCAAGAAGCACAGTGCAATGCCTAATGATTAATACAAGAGGGGAAAAACTAAGACTGATCACAGAACACATTCATGCAATGGCAGATCACCTGGTTTGTCACTGTAGGCTACACAGAAATAGGCTAAAAGTCCAAAATAATAATAAAAAAAACCATTCCAAGTCAATAATAACTACTCAAAATTACACCACTTAGCTGTAAAATGCAATGGAACACACACTTGGGTTTTCTTTGCAAATCTCAAACTATTTGGTAGTTTGAGCTTTACCTCATGACTTGCACTTTTCTGACACCTCTCCCCACTTTTCTCTCCATATTGCATTAACAAGCATAGAAACATAGACAAGTATAAAACCTTGAGCTAAAAAAAATAATCTGCAAACTGTAACTAAACTGTTCTTTATTTTCTAAACTCTTTGCAGTTGCTTAACTGAAAATACAATGCAATCCTTCAGTTTCAAGGCATAGCAGCTGTTTTGGGTTCAGAAGGGGGTTCACCCCAGCCCTGTTATTGCATATTCCCTCAGCTCCTCTCTTCAGAAAGGGCTAGCACACAGCCTTGGTAGCCATGCAATCAGTGGATCTATAGTCTGATCCTATAGGGCAAACCCTCAGAGATGGATGAGTAAGAAAAAAAAGTAAAAAAAAAACAGTAGAGCTTAGTGACAGAATTAGGGAAGAAAAAAAAAAAATCACACCACCTTCCAAGGACATGGATTGATTCACTTACAGAGCAAGTGGTTTCATGCAAGCCTGCTCTTCTTTTATACTGCCTGCTGGCTAGACAAAGCCTGCTCACTATTCCAAAGCTGTAACTATCTCTGTTTCACACCAGGTATCTGCCACCCAAAACCACTCTTAAATTCTACATCAGACAAAGGATCTGTTAACTTCCTTGCTGCTGCTCTCTTCATCAATCTCAGCCAGGGAGTTTAACACTGGGTGCCTCCGAATGCTCAGTGATTCACTCACATGCCACCACACGATTAAGATGATGTCTGGCAGCAGGGCAGAAGGCTCAGCAGGCAGTGAAGAAGAATGCAGAAGTTGTTAAGCATATCCCACTACTGTTTTTTCCCTTTTCTTTAACTGGATTCAGAAACAAATCCCAGCAAAGAGTATCTTCATAAGGAAGGGAAAAAAAAAAAACCCACAACAGGCAAGCCTTTTTCCCCCTCCACAAAAAAAAAAAACCAGAAAATAAACAAGACTCATATCCACACAGCTTATTTGCTCAGAAAACTGTCAGATACAGTGGTACCAAATACCAGACCCATTAGGTTTTGTCTGCACACCTCCATCAATGATTTACAACTTACTTCTCATAGGGAAATCTGCAATCAGCCAGTCTTCATCATGCCATGTATATACCAAAAGAAGTTAAAGACATTATGAGCAAAAGAACACCAAAGTTTTGTGGCTTTATATGTTCTAAAGGTTGTTGTACATTTATTGTCCCTCGTCACTGTTCTGCTTATACCAACACTCCAAAGCATCACCTTAAAAACCAGGACTGGATTAAAATTAATGCTTCTGAATTACACAGTTGATGCCCAGAGTTGAGTATCAGTGTGGTTTAGGGTGGGTTTCCGGAGAAGAGAGTACTTTGATGTACTGGCTGCTGTGGGGTTTTATGAAAGAAGTTGGCAGTAAACTAAGACTATCATGTGTGCTCTCAATACATCAAACTCCTACCCAGTGAATAAAAATGAACATCCAAAAGCAACACAGAAAAAAGCTGCATTGCTTATTCAGCACCCACAGTCAGCTTGTATGAAGAATTTTACTGTAGTACTTCTTGTTCAAATGTGGGACAGCAAAAGCCACTCCAGATAAATTCAATCAGTCCAGGGAGAGACTGCATATGGTTATATTTTTTAAGTCGATTGCTGATTATAATTTATATTTCCAAAGAAGTACAGTAAGCTAATTACATTTGAGAGAAGCAGCATTTTAGAAGCTATAAAGATGCAACCAGCAATATGAAATCCTAGCTCCCAACTATTGCTTTCTATGCTCTTTACAAAATAAAACATTTGCTTTTGATTGCAGGAGTGATTTGTATTCAACAGTGTAAAATCTGGTTCAAGTTTTAAGGGTTGTTCTCTTCCCTGCTCACCAAATATTCATATTAAATACTTTTACAACATGCAACCTGTTGCAACCTTAGGGTCACCTCTGAGTCCTCCTCCAATCAAGAAACTCTTTGGTCATGTGGGCAGACTCAGGGTTGCAAGATTGTAATCCAAACACCCAC
Organism: Apus apus; assembly: GCF_020740795.1. Lineage (NCBI taxonomy): Eukaryota > Metazoa > Chordata > Aves > Apodiformes > Apodidae > Apus > Apus apus. Next base: position 48,999,351 of record NC_067285.1, on the reverse strand, counting down.
TGACAAAGGCTTAACCCTCAACACAACTGCCTGCCGGGACAAAAACGACCTAAGAAGGAAAAAAAAAAATTACAAAGGCTTAATCTTTTATGAATTACTAGGATAGTTACAAATACCCATATAACAGGAATCTTCCCAGGAGAACGGCATGCATTATCTAAAGCAGCAGCACTACTAGAACAGGGCATTTTCCAGCATGCTACTGCACTTCAAAGCATGATCATGGACAGCACATAGCACACAGCATACACAACAAGGTGAGCTCTCTCTACATGTGAAGTCTTTGAGTTCAAGCAGTGCTCCAACTTCCTGTCTTACTCTGGCAGCATCAGTTGTTGCCAGCATGGGAGGGTGAGGTTTCATACCTCTGCAGATCACGCTTAAACTACAGTGAAACAACAAAAAAGTGGTGATAACGAGAAAGAGCTACGGGTGCCAAGTAAGAATTAGAAATACCACACCTGTTTAGTCAAAAAGAAAAACACCAAACCACCACAGTATCCTTGGTGGCTCAAAACTAAGACACAATTCCCAAGAGGAAGTACAGCTGGGAGTTAACACTTGAGATGTACAGAGCTATGCAATATTGAGGTAACGTGCTCAGCTGGAGAGGGAAGTGGCTGAACCCACTACACTCCACCAGCATCCTCTGCTGGTTGACCCACTCAGTGGTGCCAGCCCCAAACTTCCAGGAGCTGCAGGTTCAATGGCTCACAGTGAAATCCAAAAGATGGTGCTACTTAAACCCACAGAAGACAGCAAGAATGGTGTAAAAGATCGGCTGTGTGGCTCCATTACCAGACAGAGCAAATAAAACATTTCTACTTCTCACCTGATGTTTCAAACCTGTTTTCCACCCTTGGCTCCTCAAGCTAGTCATGCAGAGAACGCAAGGACCCTTCAGTCAACACCAAGAGAAATAGCTTTGTGATAAGGAAAGCTGCCAGCTAAAATGTTACACTTTTACCATCTGTCACAGAAACAAGACCACTTTTGTACTCATCAGTGAGGGTAAAGAAGTAAGCAAGATGGGACATGAATGAGGAAACCTATCTGAGGGACTGAACCATGCAGGGCTGCCAAGCATTTCCAATACTTGAGGCACCAAATGAGACATTTGGAGAGCGATCCTCTGCAGGCCAGTTCTCAGATAAATACTGACAAGATGACTACAGTGAAAGCAGTTCAGTTATAAGTCATACAGGAATGGAAATACTTAAAATAATTAAGGATTGCTAAAATGAGAAGGCATGCAAAGCTCCAAAATGCCTGTGATTAAAGCTTTTAGCACCTCAAGTATTTAGTACTTAAAATTCATTTGACCAACACTGTGCCTACAGTAGTCAGGTTTAAGCACTATTCCCAAGCCTCTCTCAGATTTCTAGGGAGGCAGCTTTGAGGAAAAGTTTGAAATATACTAATGGAAAAGTTATCTTCAACCAATGAATCAGCAGACCCAGCCTCCAGGTCCTCTGCTGTGCACTACCATCTGTAGAACAGCTAACAACAAGTAGACAAAATGGCTCATTTAGAAAGCAAACAGGTAAACAACTACTGAACAAAAGCTTTACCTCTGCTCGCTGTGTGAAGGGCAACACAGATGACTTCTCAATGGCATAAACATCCACCAAGTAGAGACGTGCTCCTTGCTCCCTGTCCAAAATGGCAGCAGTCTGAATGACACCAGTATGGCGTCCAATGGTGAAGAGGCGCCCAAGATTCTTCTCTTCGCATCGGACGGACACGATGTAATATTCCACCTGAGCTTCGGAGCCTCGCGGACTCGCCGCTTCAATAGAGATCACGTTTGTCCCGATAGGTTCACCTTCTTTTAAGATGGTAATGTATTTTGGCTGAGTGAAGACAGGCCCATCCAGCCCTTGCAGGATTATAGTCATCTCGGTGGTGGATTTTCTCCTTTCCGGGCCAAGATCCGTGGCAGAAACTATGAGATTGTATATGAGCTGAGAAGGCACCAAAGCTGACGCTACTCTCAAATCTCCGCTATAGCGATCCACAATGAAGGTTTCGGTATCCCCATTGATTATTTCGTACTCCACTTCTCCGTTGGCACCCTCATCAGGATCTGCAGCAATAATTGTCGTTAGGATCGAACCGATCACAACCGAGGGGTCAGCTGCGAGAGCGTTTTGTGATATGAACACGGGAACATTGTCATTTTGATCCGTTACCAAAATGGTCACATTCTTCAAAGCAAATCGCCTGGTCTCCACAGGAACAGCCTGATCAGTGGCTTTGACTGTTAACTCAAAGAGATTAGCAAACTCACGATCTATTTCAGCATTGGTAAATATTGTCCCTCTCACTTCATCTATACGGAAATGATTACCCCTTGGCATCTGCTGAATGATTGCATACATTAGCTGCCCATTAATATCTGCATCTGGATCCCGAGCAGTCACAGAAATGACAGAGCTACCAACAGGAATGTTCTCAACAATAGATTTAAAGATGTCCCCTGGAGGAAAATTAGGAGGGTTGTCATTAAAGTCCCTAACGTGTATTACCACTGACATTGTAGATGACCGTGGTGGCCTTCCTTGGTCTTTTGCTGTGATATTTAGCTTATAGAGAGATTGGGTCTCAAAGTCCAGTTTTTTTGCAAGAAATATACTACCTGTGTTGGGACTGATGCTAAAGGTCCCATGATTGTTTGTCCCCGTAATGCTATAGTGGAGGTCAGCATTGTCACCTGAATCAGAATCAGTGGCAGTGACAGACGACACAAGTTCACCAACTCTCATGTTTTCCAAGACATCCACTAACAAAGTGGATTTAGGGAAGGAAGGGCTGTTGTCATTTTCATCCAATACATCAATGCTCAACATGCAAGTGGAACTTAGGGAAACTGCTCCTGAGTCTACTGCTTGGATGACAAGCGCATACGACGCAGTAGCTTCATGATCTAGTTTGCCTACTAAGGTCACTTGGCCTGTGCTGCTCTCGATTGCAAACTGCTTTTCCTCATTCCCCTTGATTACAGAGTAGTGAATTAATCCATTAACCCCTTCATCAACATCTGAGGCAGAAACTCTTAGAACCTGTGTCAGATTTGCTGCCAACTCTGATATGGTAGCTTGGTAGAGATCCTTCAAAAACTTGGGGGCATTATCGTTGATGTCTTTCATGTAGATTTGTACAGTTGCCTGATCCTTTAGAGGCTTTGGCAACCCCTGATCTGTTGCTATTACTGTGAGACTAAATACTGCAGCTCCCCTTTGTCTCATAAGAGCTTCTCTGTCAAACTGATGAGTGCTTCTTATTTCCCCCGTTACTGTGTTCAGCTCAAAATCTGGCTGCATATGCTCAAATGAGTACCTGATTTCACCATTTGGCCCAAAGTCTTTATCTACAGCATTTATTTTACCTACAAATGATCCACCTCTCTGCTCCTCTTCAAAATAAAAGACATAATTGGTACTGTTGAAAAGGGGCCTGTTATCATTTACATCCTCCAGAATTACAGTAACATTCACAGTAGCATTGAGTGGTTCTACTGCTCTATCAGATGCAACAACCAGTAAAACATATCTCTCTTGAAGTTCACGGTCCAATTCACTCTTTATATACAGCTGACCATCTGGGAAGATGCCAAAGGCATCCCCAGTATTTCCTTCAATTATACTATAAGCTATTTCACCATTCACTCCTGAGTCTTTGTCAGAAGCCTGCACCTTAAAGAACCTGGAATTCACAGGCTCTGACTCCAAAATAGTAATTTCATAGGAAAGCTGGTCAAATACAGGTGGGTTATCATTTACATCATGGACAGAGACAGTCAGGATAAAGTTAGAGGACAGCTGCGGCACCCCCATATCCGAGGCTAGGATTTCAACCTGGTAGGACCCAGCATTAATGTCAAGTTGCCCTATTAAGCTTATGGCACCTGTTTGTTCATTGATTGCAAACAAGCCCTTTGGGTTTTGCTTAAGGCTGTAAAGCACCATGCCATTAACACCTTCATCAGGATCAAGAGCTTGGGCCTGGAATATGGTATGCCCAGCTTTCCAGTTTTCAACCACATTTACACTTTCCACTGCGTGAATAAAGTGTGGGGAATTGTCATTTAAATCTTTGACAGTTATATTGACCATAGCATCTCCAGTTATTGCCCCACCACTAGCAACCACCTTCAGCTGGTAAAATGCCTGCTCCTCCCTGTCAATAATACTGGCTGTGGTGATAAGCCCGGTCATTCTGTTGATGGAAAACACACCCCTTTGGTCACCTGTTGTGATAAGGTAACTGATGTTGGTGTTGAGGTCCATGGTGGAAGCAAAAACAGTACCTACATGGTAACCTAGGGCAACATTTTCAAAGACCACAAAACTGTACATGCTCTGGCTGAAAACAGGTGGATTGTCCTGGGTGTCCAAGACAGTGATGGTGACAATGGCTTGGTTCTGCGACTGAAGATGGCCACCATCAGTAGCCACAATCTGCAGCTGGTAAGCGGTTTTCTCCTCCCTGTCAAGGGCTATTTTGGTTGTGATGACCCCTGTCTGGCCATGGACCTGAAACCTGGAGGTGTCTCCAGCTGAGATACTGTACTTAACAGTCCCATTAGGTCCCAGATCCGGGTCTGTGGCAGACACTGTGGTTACATAGGTTCCAGCTGGCTCATTCTCTTGGATATGGGCAAAATACTGAACAGGGTAAAACACAGGGCTATTGTCATTCACATCCAAGAGACTCACATTAACGCGGGCTATGGAAGAGAGGGGAGGGGAGCCTAAATCGGTGGCCAGGACCTGCAGGGAGAAGTGAGCCTGCTCCTCCCGGTCCAGCTGTGAGACTGTGCTGAGCTTGCCCGACACAGGATCCAAGCGAAAGATCCGTCGAGGGGTCATTGAGGAGGGGCCAGCAGCTGCCAGCACCGGCTCAGCTTCCTGCAGGGAGAAGCGAACAGTCCCATTGTCCCCCAGGTCACCATCTGTGGCACTCAGGACAAGCAGCTCAGTTCCTGATGGAGAGTTTTCAGCCAGGGACACCTCATAGCCCTCAGGCTGACTGAAGCGAGGCTTGTTGTCATTGACGTCCAGGATGGTGACCACCAGCTGCGCATAGGAGAACTTGGGCTGCACCCCCTGGTCACGGGCACTGATGTTGAGCACCACCTGGGAAGCAGTCTCCCTGTCCAGCCCACTAGAGATGGATGTGCCCACAGCATGCCCGGTGGTGCCACCCTCAGGACACGCTGTGGTGACCAGCCCGCTGTGCTCGCTGATGCGAAACCACCCAAGCTCATTGCCCGAGACAATGCTGTATTTGAGGTTGGCGTTGAGGCCCGAGTCACGGTCTGTGGCACTGAGGCCCCGCACGTAGCTGCCCAAGGGCACCTCCTCACTGATATTCACCCTGTAGACTGACTGCCCGAAGACAGGGGGGTGGTCATTAATGTCATTCACAAAGATCACCAGACTAGCTACTGATGAGCGGCTCACGGGAGCTGCCATCACCCCATCAGGGGAGAGGGAAGTGGGGGAGCCTGGGGCTGGCGGCAGGGCCCCGTAGTTATCAGCCACTGCCACGGTAAGGTTATAGGCTGGGATGCGCTCCCGGTCCAAGGCGGCTGCTACCTTTATAAGGCTGAGGTTGGGTACCTTGCTGCTGTGCACCTCAAAGTGCCGCTGCTCGTTTCCCGCCAGGATGGACACAGAAATGTTCCCATTGGCTGCAGGGGAGTCAGCATCGCTCACCGTCAGCAGGGCCACCACGGTGCCAGGGGCTGCATTCTCGTCCACGGAGGCAAAGCGGGAGGTGGCTGGGAAATAGCGAAACTTCACCCGGGGCTCGTTGTCATTGACGTCGAGCAGATGGATGAGGGCCTCGGCCCGGCCGCTCAGCGCCGGCACCCCTCGGTCCATGGCCTGCACCGTCAGCGAGTACTGCTGTCGCACCTCGTAGTCCAAGCGTTCCCGAATGCGGATCACCCCGCTCTCAGGGTCCACCTCAAAGGGGAGGCTGCCAGCCCCCTCCCCACCACCACCATCACCTCCTTCCAGGCGGTAGCGGATGTCAGCATTGGTGCCTTCATCAGCATCAGCTGCAGCCACCTGGAGAACACTGGCCCCAACAGGTGCATCCTCAGGCACTCGTGCCTGGTAAAGAGTCTGGCTGAAGATGGGTGGGTTGTCATTGATGTCCTGGACGGTGACGTTGACCTGAAGATACCCTCGCAGACGGGGCTCGCCCTTGTCCTCCACCTGCACCAACAGCTGGTAGGTGGGAGTGGCCTCTCGGTCCAGGCCACCCCTGGAAACCAGGTGCAAAAAAGCTCCTTCACCGCTGGGGTTGAGGGTGATGTTGAGCCGGAAACGTCCCTCCTCATTGCCGGCCACAATGCGATAGGAGCTGTGGTCCACACCATTAGTGCCACTGTCTGCATCGGTGGCCGTGTCCAGGATGAGCTGGCGCCCGCTGCCCATGTCCTCCTTGAACGTCACTACGATGGAGGGGTCAGGGAAGACAGGCGCGTTGTCGTTCAGGTCGAGCACCAGGACGCGCACCTCGCTGGGGTAGGTGGGCTGGCTGGAGAGCACCACCAGGTCCACCACGTCGCTGGCCAAGCTCTCGCGGTCGATGGTGGCTCGGGTGTGCAGGGCACCCGAGGTCGCGTTGATGGCGAAGAGGGCGTGGTGCTCGCTCAGGCGATAGGTGAAGCCGGGCCGGGTGGCGATGGTGCCCACCCAGGTGCCCGCCGGCTGCTCCTCCAGCACCTGGAAGACCTGCCGGGGCTCGGCGGCGACGGCGGCGCCCAGCGGCAGCAGCACCACCAGCAGCAGCACCAGCAGCAGCGGCGGCGGGGCCCGGCGGAGGGCGGGGGGGCTGCCCATGGCGCCCCGGGGGTCCACCTCCCCCAGCTCCCGCTTCCCGTCCTTTCTCCTCACCCGGCGAGGCTCCGTTCGCCCGGTCCCGCCACGGACGGCAGCAGACCCGCCGCGCTCACGGGACGCTCCGCCGCTGCCGCCGCCGCTCTGGGGCTGGGGGGCGGCCGGGGGCTCCGCGCCGCATCGCCCCTCGGCAGCCGCCGTCGCTACCGCCGGAGGCTCCGCGCTCCGCCGCGCCTCAGCAGCAGCGGCCGCCGCCCCAGCACGACCACCACCATGCCCGGGCGCTCCGCGGGGATCCGCCGGGTCCGCAACCCAGGCCCGCGGCGCTCGCCGCCGCCCGGCCCCAACTTTGCTCGGCGCTCATGAGTCCCGGCCCTCTTGACGCCCGCCGCCGGCCCCCCCCCCGGCCTCTCATTGGCCGCCCCGCCCATCGCCCTGCCCACCGCCCCTCCGCCCGCTCCTCCCATTGGCCGCGCCGCCCGTCGCCCCGCCCCGCCGCCACGCGCACCTGGGGGAGGTGGCCACCGGGGATGGGGGGGGCGCTCCCCGTCCGGCCCCCCCGGCAGGGAGGGGGTCCCCGCCGCCCCGGCTGCCCCCCCGGGTTTGCCCCCCGGGCCGGGCTGGGGCGGAGCGGCGGCCGCTTGTCCCGCGCACCGAGGGACGTGGCGGCGGACGCTGCGCTGCCTCTTACTTCGGGTGGGAGAGATGTTTCCCCCGGGAAGGCGCCCGGCCGCGCGGCCATCAACTTTCCCGCAGGCGGCAGCGGGTGCGGGGCGGCGGGTGCGGGACGGCGGGTGCGGGACGGCGGGTGCGGGGCAGCCCGAGCCCCGCCGCCCGGCCCGCCGCCCCGCTCCACGCGCGGGCCGCCAGCGCCCCCTGCCGGCCCGCCGCCGCCACCGCGCCCCGCCGCCCGGCCCGCCAGCGCGGCTGGGGCACCCGCTGCCCTGGGGCACCCGCTGCCCTTGGGGACCCGCTGCCCTGGGGGACCCGCTGCCCTGGGGGGCACCCGCTGCCCTTGGGGACCCGCTGCCCTGGGGGGACCCGCTGCCCTGGGGGGACCCGCTGCCCTGGGGCACCCGCTGCGCTGGGCGGCTTGGGCGGGGGCATCCCAGGGAAACCTGAGGGCAGGCCCAAGCACAAATCCCGGCTGAGCGGAGCGTGGGTTGAGAAGAGCCCTGAGGAGGGGTCGGGGGTGTCGGCTGATGGATGATAAGCTCAGCGTGCGCTCGCAGTCCAGAAACCGTGTCCTGGGCCGCATCAAAAGCAGCGCGGCCTGCAGGGCGAGGGAAGGGGTTCTGCCCCTCTACTCCGCTCTCGTGGGACCCCCTGGGAGTACCATGTCCAGTTATGGAGCTCCCAGAAAGGCCAGAGCTTTTTGGAGTCCGGAGGAGGGCCTCAGAATTGCTCGGAGGGCTGGAGCACCTCTCCTATGCAGACAGGCTGGGAGAGTTGGGGTTGTTCAGCCTGGAGAAGGCTCCTGGGAGACCTTAGAACAGGCTTCCAGTACCTGAAGGTGCTACAGGAAAGCTGGGGAGGAGCTTTTTATGAGGATGTGGAGTCATAGGACAAGGGGGAACGGTTTAAAACTGCAAGAGAGTAGATTTAGATGAGATATCAAGAAGAAACTCATTACTATGAGGGTGGTAAGACACTGGCACAGGTTGCCCAGGGGAGTTGTGGATGCCCTATCCCTGGAAAGGTTCAAGGGCAGGTTGGATGGGGCTTGGAGCAACCTGGTCTGGTGGCAGGTGTCCCTGCCCATTCAGGGGGGTTGGATCTGGATGACCTTTTAAGGTCCCTTCCAACCCAAACCATTCTTGTGATTCTGTGACAAATCGCATTCTTGGGCTGGGTGATCTCTCTGCCTGACCAAAAGCCCCTGCTTTTCTTCATCCCCAAAAGGCGGCACCTTTAAATTACCTGGAAAGCCTAATCCCTTCTACCTGCAGTTACTGCCACGTGCGAGGGCAGCCAGGGCCCAGCAAAAGTCTAATGTTGAATTTGCTAACTTTTAAATGCCAGCATAGGTGTAAACACAGCGGTCAATCAAACTGAAGGCAGCAATTAAGCTGACAAGGTAAATCCAGTGTGACCAGGTAACAAATCAGCAAATGCCCAGTTTATTTATCCTTGTGAGGTAGTTAATGAACCTGTCAGTGGATTTTCTAACATGGAAATTGAGAAGTTAGGTGAAAAGAAAGGGGGAGAAGGCATAGAGTAATGTAGAGTTGGAAGAACTCTGAGGATAAGTCCCCTCTCTGTTCTCCCGGATATGATGAAAAAAAGGGAGATCAAATAAACATTAGCAGGAATCTTGGCTGGAAGTGGTCAGTAAGGAAGAACTGGGGGTTCCTGTGCCTGAATGATGTTATCACCAAACAGAAAGCGATACTCAGCTTTTTCTTGCTGCACTAGTTGGTTCAGTAGGAGATGGCAAACTACAAACTATTCTTAGCAGAAACATCTCCTGCCCTCTTGTACAATAAACCGCTGTGAAACAACTCAGAAGGGATGGTGGTTCTTGTCTGACTGCCTGGGCTTTGTAACACTGTGAAGGTCTGCACCAGTTCTTTGATATTTAACTCCATCTACAGGCGTGCATCGACCCTTGCCTGCAGCCAGCAATTCCCTGGGTCTTCTCAATATACAGCCTTGCATATCTAAGTGGCTTCTTTATTTATACTGCAAAAGTTCCCCTGGTTTAGATGAGGTGTTTAGAGTCAGCAGAAAACAGCAGTAATACTGTATTCACAATTTAAAAAAGAATACATGGGACGGAGAAGGGGATTCCTGATGTAACTTAATATCTGAGTTAGTTAGAATAACTCTTCAAGCATTCACCATGGCTTAATCACTGGAGGTTTTTCTCATTACATGGGATTTTTCACATCTGCCAGCTAGATTTGAGCTCCAAGTCAAAAAACACAGCACTGAGAAACATGGTGGGCATTCTGACCCATCTGGAAGGGCTTTGGTCCAATCACTAACTAATAGATTAGAATGAATCATTAACTGAGTATATTGTATGTGGAACAGATACAATCTTGTTCCAACACTGTTTAGGCTTTTCTGGGCCCACAGTCTGCCCTTTTCTCTGGGGTCTTCTCCCAAAGGTCAAAAGTAAAAATGCTGCTGCAAAAGCATGCAAATTCAAATACACGAAATCTCAACATCAGCCTTTTAAATGCTGTACATCTGTGGCAAGCAAATTGCATATAGTTCTGGAAAATACAGCAATTAGAAAATGGGAGAACAGATTTTAAAGCACTGGGATGATTCTGCCCCTCTAATCTGCTCTGAAGCTCTCAGCACAGGAAAGGCAAGGAGCTGCTGGAGAGGGTCCAGAGAAGGGCCATGAAGATGATCAGAGGGCTGCAGCACCTCTGCTATGAAGACAGAATGAGAGAGTTGGGGCTGTCCAGCCTGGAAAAGACTCTGGGGAGACCTTATAGTGGCCTTACAGTACCTGAAGGGGCTGCAGGAAAGCTGGGGAGGGGCTTTTCACCAGAGAGGGTAGTGGTAGGACAAGGGGTAATGGTTATAAACTGAAAGAAGGGAGATTTAGTTAGGTTAGACATCAGGAAGAAATTCTTCACCATGAGGGTAGTCAGGCACTGCATTAAGTTGCCCAGGGAGGCTATGGAAGCCACGTCCCTGGGGGTGTTCAAGGCCAGGTTGGATGAGGCTTGTGCAGCAAGTGTCCCTGCTCATAGCATGGAGGTTGGAACCTGATGATCTTTAAGGTCTCTCCCAACCTTAACCTGTCTATGATTCTATGAATGCTGTCAGTATCCAATATATGAGCTATGATACATGCCTCCTTGCATTATATTAACATAAAAAAATATACATTGCAAAATTTTGCAACTAGCATATGACAATGAATCAAACAACATCTATTTGTCAGTTTATAGGCTGTGTAATTTAATTTTGGGGATAACATCTTTGATTTAACATGATGACTGTAAATACTGGCAAGTTGTTTCAGAAATAGAATTTGCTTAAGTTTTCTGTATCCAGATATAAAACTAGCCTAGATGTAGTTCTAGATACAAGACAGCCACAAAAGAAAAAAAAAAAACAACCCTGAAATTCCTAAAGTGTTCCAGTATGTCAAAATTCCATTTCATAGGATTCAAAAAGTTTTTTTTAATCAAAACATTTACAGAAAATTATATAAAACTTTACAGAAAAATTTCAGATACAAAAATTATTTCAGGCATTTTTTGTATAACATTCTTATTGCAGCTGTATTATATTTTTAATGTGAGCTTCTATTTCAAACATAGGCAAAGTTAGGAGATGTTTCAAGAACAACAATTTTACTTTGTTCTTTTTTATTTTTGAAAAAAAAAATCATGGCTAAGGACAAAAAATCGATTGCAATTGAAGCAGCTATGGCAGATATAAACTGACACAAAACTGCCTGTGGTACTGTTGGCAGGACATGTTTTCAATGAGTTAATGGAACAGTGAGATAAATCCCTCAGGATCCATTCTCTCCTCTGTCACTGCCACTAATTTTGCTTCCTGAAAGATGAACAGTTTATTTAGATGAAGCTTTGGGTGGGACTGTCACAAACAGTGCATTATTTCTACGATGTCCTCAGTAAAAAGTCAGGCCACGAAAGAAGGAAAAAAGAAAAGGCAATAAGGAAAGCTTGTTTGCCAGCCACAAGATCATGGCCAGCAGCTCTACTGGGTCCTGGCCTTGTTGAGCAGCTCCTAGGAGCACACTGCAGGCCACATCAAAGACTCCCCACCTTGCCTCGAGGAAGAGAAGGTATGAGGAACTTGCAGGGGTAGGAAGCAGGAGATACATCATTCATAAGCCCCAGCAGAGTTTGTCCCTGTACTCAGACTGAAGCTAAACCAAGTCTATAATTTCATTGGCATAGTAAAGCTACTAAAGAGCTAAAGCTTGTAGAAACTGGGACCATCTCCAGTAGAAGCACTACCTGAGTTGCTCTGAAAAACCTAAAATTCTGGGTGCTTTAAGAAAGTTTGTTGGGTTTTGGGTTTTTTTGCTTAGCATAAGGCCAATAAAATAAAAAGGAAGAGAGGTCTTAAAACTCGGAGAAACCCTCCAAATTCTTCCCCAGAGCCCACTGGAAACTTTACATGTAGATCTGTTTCCTCTTTGCAATTCTTAGAGTCTCTAGGTAACCCATGGCAGAGAGACATCCTAAGCCAGCTTCTCCTTCACATTGCATTAGACTAAGTCTGGAGTAGCTCTGCTCATGTCAGTGCAGTTCCTCCGGTGGTACATCAGCAGAAGCATGGGTAGAGTTTTGACCCATTTTTGATTAACACAAATACATTTAGATACAGTTAAGGCTGTGTTCCACCACTCATAACTTGTAAGAGTGGAAATAAAGTGAAGAAAAGGTCATTTTGCACTTTTCCTCTTGCCTACAGCTCTGTTGATAACACAGCCCAACACTTCATTAGGCTTTCACCTCCAGATACAGAAAAAGCAATCTAATCCCAACAGTGTCTCCAGCTCACACTCCACTCCAAAGTCTTAATAGTAATCTCATAGTGTCCAGTGTCAACAGATCAACACATCTGGCTGTCACATTTAGTGTGTTTCCAAGGCCGTTTTGCCTAAAGTGGCCAATGATGCTGCTGAAATGCTGTACTGGAAGCCACAGAAAGTAGAGAAGCAAGTGGAGGGCTGATGAAAAACAGGGGATGGGGGAGAGGGGGGGGGAAGGTTCTGAGCACATTTTCTTCCCATGTAAGCTAAATGGAAATTGAGTATGTATCTATTATCTCACCCAGTGCTAAGAAATCTCAGGCTTATAATCAGATATTACAACAGACAGACAATTTTGTTCTGCAGCCAGAATAGGAAGCGGTTATGAATGCAGCAGATCTGGTGGGTAGGTTTCTGTGTTTTGTACTTGATGAGCTGAAGGCAAGACCACAAAAGCCCCGCTTGATGCACTGTGCTTCTACGTAATGCAGGCCTTGGCATCGGGCACTTTCATTATTCCTTGCAGGCAGCTGGAATCCTGCCCATACTTACATCATTATGGTTTACAGCTGGACTCTGTGATCTCAAAGGTCTTTTCCAACCTAAATGATTCTATGATCATCTACAGATCCCAGCTTAATTCGTAGTAGGAGACATCAGAGTCCTTTTAGGAAGGACTTGATCTATTCATCTGCCTAATGTCATTCCTGCAAGGGCACGTGGTGGAGCTGGAAGCTGTTCAGAAGACCGCCTAGGTCTTCCCAGTAAATAGTTCCTAGTTTCACTAGGATGATAGCTAAAGGAAACGTCACCATACATCTCCAGGAAGATATTCCTGTACTCTGACGTGCAGTGATCAAGTCCATTTGCTTCTCATCAGCGCTGCACTGGGGAATTTTGTAGTCAAGAAATTAGGCCGATATCTTCTTAAAATCTTAGCGTGACCCCAGGATATGCCAGCAGCTACAGTCTCAGTGTGAGCGATGCTCCTTGTCCCTATGCACACAACTTTGTGCTGTATTAAAATGCATTTTGGGCTGAGTTCAGCTTCCCAGTAGGTAAAGATGCCCAATAATGCAACATGTCTGGGGACATGATCACTCATGTTCATTTTTTCCTATGGCATGTGCTGTATCTCTTTCAAAAAGCTTTCCAAATTGCTCTGAATAACTGACTTATCCTTTTGCTACACCCCACAGTTTGCTGTCAGCAAATGTTTTTATCAGAATTAATTTTGTCTCCTTCTAGACCATTGGTAAAGATCTGGAATAGTATTTGACCAAGACTAGGTGTTTCCCGGCAAAGCCACTAAAAACACACTAACAAAATGAGGATACTTCATTAACTCCTTTTTTTTTTAGGTCTACTTGTGTTAACATACTGAACACAGACTGCTCTCTGAGGGGGGATATTTTATCAGAATTCATATGGGACAGTTAGATACTGTAAAGAAACTTAGTAAAACTACTTACAAACCTAATATCAAACTTCATTTTTGTTAGATTTTGCTTGCTTGTGTCTTAGATAAATCCTCTTTTTAAATATGTTACAAACCAGCTTGGCATTAATTGCTAACTCAGTGCTTGAGCATCAGAGGAGCCTCCTGTGATTGTATGACAAACAACAGACTAACCAGTTTGTGCTCTCCAGCCTGTGTAAATATGTAGTATTAATATTTGACTATCTTATATTTCACATATATTCAAGGATTTGTTTACAATAAGCATTCCAGATCATAGGAGCCAAGAACTACTATAATTTTTTTTTAATGCAGAGAATCCAGAATAGCTGCTTTGCTGACATTATGGTATCCAGCCATCAGATGACAGGAAAAGAGACAAATGATCCAGTGAGTGCCCAGCAGCTGCCAAGAATGGAGGAGATCTTTCAGACCATTGAAAGCAATTAACAAAAATATTTGTTTTCCTGGCAGAATTATACCTCAATGAAAATTTAAAGCACATAGCTATGTCAACATTTATCAGTCATTTCTTCAAGCCACCCTGCCTTACAGTCTTAGGGTTAAGTGAAAGTCAATAAGCCTGGTTTTACTATCTCAATATATAATACAGGCATTTAAACGAGCACTTGATACTGGGGATTTAAATTGCATTGGTAGGCATTCACATTTAAGGTCAATCATCTATACTCCTTTTATTTGGGAGAATTAACTTCATTTTTATTTGTCAGTTTTGTGAAGGGAAAGATGTCAGGCAGGAGGGGATAGATTTCCAATTTTGTGGTTCACTAGGGGTTTGTGTGTTTTGTAAAGCTGTATAATTTTACAGCCACCAAGATGAGAGCTACAGTTCCTGACTCATATTGCCTTGTGGTACCTATCTTTCTTTTTTGTGTGTTTGAAGAAAACAAATGTTTTCCTCATCAGTGGTCTAGTGTGAGTTTTTCCAGGAGCTTTTACCATGGGGCCAGTCCTATCATAACTCACATAAAGCAATATTTGATAATTCTTTATTTGTTGTAATTGTTACAGCCTGTGTTCCATGTCTCAATGCCAGTCCAAGCCAGCTTATTTTATTGGCTTATAAAGCCCCTTAGAGGTGATATTTCTGTTCTAGCAGGACTTCATTGGACATGCTACAATGATCAAATTGCTTGATAACTGTGAACATCCTCAAAGCATCTCAAGAGATCAGGCTACAGACTAGTTTAATCACAGGCACATTTTGGAATCTGCTTTCCCCCAAAAGTGCTGCTTGAGGCCCTAGACTTGCACAGTAAACAGAAATTCTAGGTATGACCATAAAATTGTGCATTTCCCACTACAAAACCTGATGGCAGAGGTGGGTTTTATTAATTGTATTCTGTTAAATATACAGCTGCAAATTATAAGAATTTCCCACCTTTTCTTACCAGTTTCTTTACTTCCTATAATGTTTTCCTAGCTTTTTATCTGAAAATGGATTTGCCTTACTCCTCTCCCTAATCTGAGATTTCCTGAAGAGGGTGCACCATCTGTTTGGTGAATGATTACATCTAATCCTCTCTGGTTCTTTTACTGAGCTTTTTCTGTTAGTTCTTTTTACTAACTGCATTCAAGTTTGTAACCCCACCATTTCAGTTCAGAGCAGATGCAGTGGAAAACACCTTTGCTTCATTGCCTTCTCTTCTGATGTTATAGGAAGTTATAACTTTTTTCAGGATGCATTTTAGCAGTTACTAGGCAGAAAAATGTCAATTTAAATCAATAGGTATTGAACCAAACAATTTCATTATTATTCTGCATGAAAACCAGATGTTCGACTACGACTGGCCAGCAGTAGGGTGACAGGCAAGTTAGAAGTACCACAAGCCAGCCAGTAGCCAAGAGAGAATTTAACCTTCCTGACAAGAGGGTTGTTCTTCCACAATTGGCCTTCATAGGGCCTTTCAGGAGTTTCTTGCTCTCCCAAGGTCCACATGTCATCAGTTGAAAGACATTTTTAAATCTGTAAGTGTAAAGGTACACATTTGCTACTGCTCCTGGAAAAGAAGGAGAGTTGGCTCTCTTGGATTTGCATCATCATACCCAGCTCTGCCTAGGACCTTTTTATAAACACTGCCATGGGCCAGAGCTGTCACCTCAGTACAGGAAAACATCCTGAAAATTGATGTTATATGGGAAATCCTACCTGCAGACATGGGCAGCATTATTATTTTCAAACATGCAAACACACTTCTTAGTGGTTACAGAAAGAGCTGGCACAAGTCAGCAGTTTCCTCCTGGCCTGGCTGTGCTCTTCCCTCCTGCCAAGGCTGCAAGGCAGCTTGCTCTGGCTCACGTGGCACTGTAAGCAGAGCAGGTCCACAAAAAAGCAAACTAGATAATACAGTATGGAGCCCTGCTACCGATATGCCATATTTAGTCCTCGTAACATTTAAGTTTGACTCACTCTGGCACTAAAGAATTTGGACTGGGGTAGTCATAACCTGTTCCTGAGGATTATGACCTCCAGGACAGGGACTGCAGCATCACCCCTTTTGGGTTTAATTCAAGCCTCCATTGCATTCCCAGTCACAGTAGTGAGAGCTGACTTGCTCTTTTGATATTTAGCACTTAACAGACTCTCTGTGCTTGGAAAAAAAGCAACGCTAAAATGTTTTTCTCCAGCCACATTTTATAGCCTAGGAATATACTGGACTGAACTTAGTAGTTTTGTTTTTCAACACCTGTCTGCAACAGCACATTTTCTTTTTCCTTAACAGCTTGAGTATTCAGCAGTGCTGTTAACTGTATATTGTGGCTGTGGCATTTTTTATTTTAAATTAAGCGATTTTTTTTAATAGCTCACAGCCTGGCTGTTGGTGAAACCTTGCTGAAGTCAGCAGCTGCCACATTTTTTAAGGTTTTTAAAAATACCCTTTACAACTCCAGTGTTAGAGTTCAGTGTTATCCCACTCAAAGTCAGACTCCCAGCAAAGGAACAGAAGTCTCCCATCAGATTCACATAATTTCCAAACAGGAAAAAGAAAACCAAACTGAAACAAAATCAGGAAATGTAAGAAAGACCCTCAACCAGTAGAAACCCTAGAGTTCCCAGAAATAACTGTACTGGATCTTTAGCATTTATTAATAACACCTTAACTTCCCCTTAGTCATAAAAAAAAACAAACAACAATGCTTTCTGCAATTTTAGACTGTCAAGTTTACTAAAGACGATTTTGATAATGAAACTGCAATTTCCTAGGAACCCACAAGATGGTAGAGTTCAGCTGAGAAGCAGCATCATCTACACCAAGTTACTAGTGCCTGGACTATGAATATATAGCATTATTAACTAAGTCCTAATTAACTTTGCTAATGTTCCAGAAGCTTAATTTCAACCTTTTCTTTCCCCATAATCTGTGTAAACATTTGGAGAGCTTTTCATTGCTTGCTTAGCCTTTGTTACCCATTTGAAAGAAAGTGAATGAATGTACCTCGTTACTCCTTCCTTAATGGAGATTCCTCTTTGGATGGCATTCTCTCATCTGACGTGTTTAATAATGAGATGCAACTACTGACACTGAGACATTGAGAAAAAAAAGACTATTTGTCTTTAAGCCAATGAATCTGTAATGCAGCTTAGTACATCAGTTACTGTGAAGCTTCTGGGCTTTTACTCAGTCTTCATTTAAAAACCTCCAACTCCAAATCAGAAATACAGCCTATTATTAACCAGTAAAACAGCTTTGGAAATCTACAAATCTGAAAGGTAAATCTGTTCTTCAAAGTCCAACAGCTTTACTGATAGTCTTCTGATGCTAAGTGGTGCTTTACTGACTCTTTTATTATTAAGCTATTTGTTCAAGAAACAGAAATAATATACCCATAATTTTCAGATTCAGTATTTGAAGCAGTGAAGCCATTAATATGAAAATGACTAGACCTCAGAAGAATAAAATTTGGGTATAAATTTGGCCTACAATGGCAGTTATTTCAGCATAGATTTAACTAGAGGATAAAGCAAAAAAGCTAGGAAAAAAATCTGGTTAGAAAGACTTTTTGACATACATTACCATAACGTATGTGTTTTCAAGGGCTGTCTCCACCAACCATTGCCCTACAGAGCTGAAAGAATCACCCAAAGGCAGCTCCCACCTCTCAGCATCCTGCAATCCTCTGGTCAAATGCTGTAGGTGCAACCAGAAAAGCCCTGAAACAGCCCAAGTCTCTACCCTAGTCCTTTCTTCAGGGCTGTGCTTATAGACCCCAACAAATGAGCTCATACTGAGCTGCTGATGCGAGGATAGCTAACGAGGCTCAGCCCCTTCTCATTAGCTCCTCAGACTCATCATTTGGATGCTTATAGTAGTAGTTATAGTTGTGATCTGCTCAACCCAAGTTGCTAATAGGTAATAATCTGTGAAGAAACAGCAGGAGCTAAATTTAAGAGACAGTTACCTATGTTACATTCACAAACATGTACTCTCTACAGGAGGGAAAAAACAACACTGCCTTTCACAAAATTTTTTAAAAATACTTTAGAAAAATTGAAGTGCAAACTGCATGCAGGCTCTGTACAGAGTTGAGCCAGACCTAAGTGGTGCATAGGCCTTATCCTACATCACCTTAAAGCAAATTACTTTATTTCATACTCAAGAAAAAAAATAAGTATCACACCATTAAATCAGGCTTGGAATAGCATAGACCAAAACTTTTATGTCTCTACTAATCATATAGTGATTTACTGTGAAGGCTTTTTGATACTAAAAGGAAAAACCTTGGAGCCCTCAGGCTGTACAGGAAGTGAAATTAATCATGTGTTGTGTTAATTAATTGTTTTATCTTTCACTGATTAAGTAACTAAGGCAGAATCTTATTTAAAACAAACAAAAATAAACAAAACAAAACACAAAATGAAACCAAAGAAACAAACAAAAACCCCCCACAAACAAAAAAAAAAAAGGAAAGCTAGGAATATGAAAATTCTAACATATAATGAAGAGACCCTAAAGGTGAGGCATAGTCACTTTATATCACTGCTTAATGGCATCTTAGAAAGCACCTGCATAACTCTAAGGTAAAATATAACTATCCAAGTGCTGGCTGGGACTTGTGAATGGAAGCTGGAACTCACACCAGGTGACAATAAATGAGGAACAGTTACTTATCACAGGAGAAGCAGCTGCAGTGCCTCTGTGGCATTCTGTGTTTTTGGGTCCCCACAGACAGGACACCTGATGGGCACCTGGGAGGGAATCGCTGGGGATGCTGCTGCTGGCAGTGCCGTGGCCCCTTGTCTCCCTGCAGGGCTGGAATCTCCTCTCCCAGGGAGAAAGGGATTTTCAGAAGCAAGGCTGTGACCTTTGTAATAATAGGCCTGTTACAGCTGAGGTGATGCCCACTGGGAATGCCAGTGCTGTTCACATCCCTAAAACAATAGCCAGCATCCTGCGGAAGAGCTGCATGACATGCTCTGTGCTCACGTTTCCAAGGTTAGCTTCACCAAAAAAAGGAAGGTGAGAAAGATTTCCTTCAGAGGTTGGCTGAGTCCTGAGCAAAGTGTGATAGACAGCCACTTTCTTCTCCAACCCCTGCCCTTGTCACTGTAGACATGTTACTACGTTAAACACCAACAGCCACTGCAGAGAAGAGATAAGTAAACTCTGATTAGCAGCATATTATCGTAGAATAGTTTGGGTCTGAAAGGACCTTTACAGGTCATCCAGGCCACCTTCCCTGCAGCAAGCAGACACATCATCAACTACACCAGGTTGCTCAGGGCCCCATCCAACCTGATCTTCAATGGTTCCAGGAATGGTGCTTCTGTTGCTCTAGTCTTTCTGAACAGAGTTGCCTCTTGAAGTGTAAGGGGAATTTGATATTGCCAAGATGATGGATTAACCCAGAGTGGGGCAAAATAAGAACTTTCTCTTGAAAAAATAAGGACTTTCTCTTGAAATTTGATCAAGATGTTCAGATAACATGTCTGAGCACTCCAGTTGTTTTTCATTAAATCATATCTATTTGGTTGTAGAGACACAATTAGAGTCACTACATATAATTTGTATTTAAATTCATAATTCAATACAATAATTCATGAGAAACTGCTTGTCTTTCCTTCGGAGTGACCGGTCTCTGGAGTTTGTAAAGCATCTGCAAGATTGTTTACTTGGTTGACTTAGACCTGACTAATCCTCATGTGAGATCTGTGCCAGGTCATTCTGATGTGCAACGTTATAAAACGGAGTATGAGACAGAAATATATTTCATAGGAAAGTTAATGGTGTATAGTAAGGGAGAAAGCTTTATCAATTGTCTTATGTAAAATCAGCTATTAGAACCTACCAAAGAAAAAAATACCTAGGGGTTGTTGGTAACTACAGCACTGATTATAAAGTATTTCTTTTTTTCCTACCAAATTCTAGAAAATTGCTAACTTTTTTATCATTTGGAAATGTGCCTGATTATTAAAATAAATTTAAAAAATCAAAAGAGGATAAAAAAAGATTGCATATGAAAGTTACAGTAGGTCTACCAAGTTAGGAATTAAGTCAAATCATTTATAGAAATTGGCATCAAATCAGTTTTTACATTAAAACATAAAGGCAAGTTGGTCATTATGTTCAGCAGCAGTATTTGCTGCAATTAAGATTTTCTTTTAAAACATTCATTTTGACTATAATGTTTGCCATTGAAATGTCATAAAGAAATAAAGAAATTGGACATGCAGAATGAATCCCCACCTTTGTCAAATACTTGCTGTTCTACTGGAAGAGCCATGTCAGCCAAATAGTACTGACACTCCATGTAGTGGTGTTGTTGGCTAATGATAGGATGGATCATCAGCTACTGAAGCAGCTTTTGCTTCCCACATGTTTAGAAATTAATTTCCTGGGAAATAAGGGCTTCTCCAGCATTGTGCTCACTAGTCTTTCTACTAAATCATCTCCTTTGTCATGCCAAGGTTGTTTGTTGGTTTGTTTGTGTGTTTTTTTTAACCAGTAAAGAAATTCTTGATAGGTATTGAGTGCAAAAGCTAAGTGGATGTGGGTAATTTGCCCCAATTTTATCTATCACTGTGTTTTTTGCTAAGATCCAATTATTTTGCATTGTGACAAGTATTTAAACTGACTCAGTAACACTGTGGAAAAGCTATTGGTGGAATCTTGAAATCCTCTGAAGATTTGGCAAATAAATCCAGGGCAGTGGCCACACTGCCAAGGTAGTGACTAAGGCAGCTCAGACTCCCATTGTGACGTTCCTGTCTGAGATCTTACAATATCACATTAATGGGATCTGAAAGGGCTTTCTATCCCTGGGGCAGTAAATAAGTGGTGTGCATCCTCTGTGTGGTACCACAGCAAATGAAGGGCTGAGAAGGCATACATCTAAATGTTGCACATGGAGCCAAGAAAATGTAAAGAAAGCATGTAGATTTGGTGTCTGCATCCTCTGTTTAAGTCAGTTTTTCTCTCTACAGGTTGGATCAGTAGCTATAATCTTCATCACAACAGTCAGCAGTGGCCCTGGTTTGTTTGTTGCATTGAGGAGCAGAAAAAAAACCCACCAAATTGTCCTGGGACTGATTTCATGCATTCGGGCACCTCTATATTAACCCCTTCCCCAGTGTCTGCATTCCACATGTGTCCATGTAGAGAAAACCCATGTTCTTGCACAGCTGCCAGATGCAGCAAGAAGTTGATCCCTTGCCTCAGAGCACTGCTCTGAAGAGAAAGCAAAGCCCATCTGATGCTCTTTGACATACAAGGTCTCAGGTTGTTTGATACCTTAAAAATAAACCTTCCCAGAACACAGAACTTCATGTGGAGATACACAGATATATATATATGTGTGTGTCTGTGTGTGTGTCTCTGTCAAGGCAGGAAATAGCAACAGGGAAAGAAACCAGAAGGGGGAGAATGAGCACAGCAAATATTTCTTTCATACTTCTTCATTATTTGAAATGGTCTTGGAGTGGTAATCACTACCATTTCTGTCTTGATTTTCCTTATGGGATACTTGACGTGCAGACTGCAGTATACACTCTTTGCATTATTTCAGAATAAATGCTGTCCTTCAGCTTTTGCTATAGTACAGGATCACCTACGTTAGCAAGGTGAGGCTTTTTATTTATTTGTGTGCAATCTGTATTTGAGGCTAAACCACTTCACTTTCTTGAGGAATCACTATCCGTATGGAAGAGCCACTGTCCATTACATTTGATCTGTCCTCTGTTCTACAGCTGACTGCTTCCATCTAATTTTGAGGTAATGAGAATGAAAATGCCCAATTAATTTTTTTTCTGTTATTATTATTTTTTTCATTACTCCCCATTATGCTTTCTGAATATGTCAGGCTCAGGAGGCAGTAGAATTGTAACCCAAAACTCACCCTAAAGAGAGAAAAGACTAAAGCTGCCTCCATTCCTGTGAAGCTCTGGGAAAAGCCAATTAAAAGCTGGCATTGCAACAGCCGTGGATGGCCTGTGCGAGGCACTCAGAGCCCTCCAGACACCTTTCCATTTTCATTTGGCCTCTCTGATCTTGGACTTCAGTGGAGGAACCAAAAGAACTGGCTTCCTTACAAAAGCAAACCTACCAGAACCCCTTTGCTAATGCGCCCATCACCCCAAAACTTGTGTTTGATTTAAGAGCCAGTTTTTCAAGGCAGAGTAAGAAAGAGGTACAATACAATTCAGTCCCTGCATGAAAATAAACATAACTAATTCCCTCATACACAATGCACCTGAAATCAGAGGGTCCCTTGGCCAGCCTGAGTCCTCTCTCAGAGGAGCAACAGCAGATGTTTAACAATGATGAGGCACTGCAGGTATCCAAGTTTTGAGTATTTCTGCTTTGGCAGGAGTGATCTTTCATCTCTTGAGTATATATTAGATGAACTCTCATAATTACATGTTCTAGAAATCTTGTTATAAAGTTAACCCCTTGTGTAAGCTTAATTAGACAATTATTTGCTGTTAGAATATTTGTCTTTATAATCTGAGCCACATTTTGAGACAAATATTTAAATACACACTAAATATTAGGAAAACTCATATTTTCACTCTGAAATAAACATTTTCATCCCTGCAGTTTTGATGCCTCCTGCAACCATCACTGTTTATGTCAAAGTGTCACTGCACACCAGGCTGGATTTGGGGCGTATGTTTAAATGTGAAGCATAATCACACTTTGAGAAAGGAAGGATTGTCTCTGTGTTTATCAGCAAACTTCTTCCTCTCTGGGTTTCTGTTCTCTCTGGGGGTGCTTCTGCCAGCCCAGCTCAGGTTTGCAGACAAGGAGGCTCATAGCCAGCTGTATCCCAGCACATATGTCCAGGTGACATACCCAAACATTAATTACCTTATCTTCGACTTTAAAATGTACTTTATAACTTCCCAAATGGAGCAATTACCTTAAAATAGGAGGCAAAGCCAGAAGGGATGTGGCCTGGACTATATAACATTTAAAGGTCCTTTCCTACCCAACTTATTCTTGTTTCTAAAAAGACCCGAGAAGGCGAAGAAGCCTTTGGTTAGGCACAGCATCCTTGCCCTTGGATGTGCTTGGAGAAGAAGACTAATGTGCTGTGGGCCTGGTGGTCTTGCTGTTGCAGTCACCCAGGGAGCAGCACGCCTCTTGCCCATCTTCTGCCCCCAGATTTTAGAAACTTAGAAGTGTGTGTGCTGGGGAGCAGAAGGAAAGGCAGCTGAGGGAGGGCCAGGCACAGTGCAGCAGCAATAATACAGTTCCCTTTCTTGCCCTGGAGTTTCTCACCATGAAACTGTTCCCCTTGTAAGTCATATTTTCTTAAAATTCACAAAAAACCAGCCTGACTTGTCTTACTATCTGTCATTTTCCATTTTCTATTGGAGCTGCAGAAGTAATTTTGCTCTGGTGGTGTTAGAGTGAACTGCTACACTTATGTTTCTGGCTTTGCAGGGTAAATCAGTTTTGAAAGTCTCTGCTTGGAGCGCAGGAAGCAAAGCGTTCTTGTGTGCAATCTGTGCAACCCCGCTTGTCAGGCTGCTACAAACCTGAAGTTGTATGTAGCAACTAGTACTGGGCTTGACAATTTAGAAACAGTGTAAGACTTGTTTCCTGATACTCAGCCATTTGTTCAGAGTTGGGTTTTTTTAAAAAAATAAGTAAATAAAACAACAATGAAAACTCCACAAAAACAAGACAAAAAAAACCCCAACAAACCAAACAACAAAACCAAACCAAACAAACCAAAGATGGCGTTAGAAGAGGCAACATCTGCATCTAGTACTTTATATATGCCAAGAGATTAAACCTTGACAGATCGGATATTGTCAAAGCATCCTCTCTAGCATAGGAAATGTCATCTGAAGTTGAAGGCATTACCTATTTCCCACGGAATACTTTTTCTTAGTGTTACCTTGACGTATCCAAAAGACCTAAAGCAAAGTCAAAATCATGGCATGAAGAGCACCCACCTACTCTTCTGAGCTCCCTTGGGTGGCAGAAGGGAGAGCATAGGCTGGCAGTATGGGTGCAGGGAAGGAGAACCACAGCTGATCTGCCTGTTTGCCTGGAAACCTGAAATCATTGGTGGGCATTTCCCCAATTAAATGTAATTTGATAAATGTATAGACTTCTGTTTCTACAGAATGGTATGTGCACTAGGAAGCAGGTACAGTGATTAATGCTGAGAGCTGTTAATACACAGCCTTGGCTCAGAGTAGCTTCAACAGAAGCGTTTTTCAGCAGAAAGTGCCATTAAAATGACATCTTCAACAGTGTCTTCTCCATCCATCTTCCTTTTGCAGAACTATTAATTTCAGTTCTTTTCCTGCTCACCTTGTGCATTTAGACATTAAGCCCTTCAGAACAGGGACTGAACTCGTTCCACATTTAAACCACGCACTCCACATGGGCATCCTTCCTTGTTTGGAGTCCCTTTCTGAAATGTAACCTCAGGTATAAACTTTAATTAGAGAAAACACCTTGCAGAAATATTCTGCATCACTTGTGCAACCCCAGCTAAATGACAGAAAAAGTTAAGAAAAATAAAAGACACTTAATGAAGAAAAACAGAATGTGGTATAATGAGATTTTGGTGTCATCTCATAGTGACTCAAGTTTTGACAAATTGTTTCCTATGAAATGTGAAGAATAAAACCCAGGGACTTGTTCAGCTGCTTATTCTGTTGTCTTAGATCTGGCTTCCTTCCAAAGGGGGTATACAACAAGGATGCTAGTGCTGCATTTCAGTTTCAAGTGTCAATTTCAGTAAGTGTTTTTCAGAAAATAAAACTTCATTGTTACCCAAATACATTCAAAACAAATCAGCAGGACCTCTTTGTAATTATGTATGTTGCTAGCTATTTGCAAAATCTATTATTTATCTGTAATCCTTCAGAGGATGTAGTAGAAAAGGGCCAGTTCCTCCAAGTTTTCCCACTCAGAGTCTAAAAGGGTTTAATTGCACAGATGTTGATCTCAGCAGGGTACAGTAGCTCTCTGTTATTTTTTTTTAAAGGGGGAATTAAAAAGTTGAAGGTTTTGGGAAGCCACCAGGCCTGGCTGCTGCCCCTGGCTGCCTGGTGCCTGAGGAAGCCTGAAAACACACTGTGATGCTTTGCTTCTGCTGCAGGTATAGTCTGGCTTTTCTAAGAGGGAAGATCTTTCTATGTAATTTGCATATTTGCATGATATTTGCATATAACTCATAAGTTTAATAACTTTTTCTTTTTTAAAAAGCTCGCTTGAATCATGTACATAATTTTTTAAAATGCAAATTGCACTGGAAGAATCTTATTTCTCTTACATAGCCAGGAAGGAAAATGTGAGAATGACCACCTCTTGAGTAAAACAGAAAGAAAACTGTTAATCAAAGGATGAAACAATTTTTTCAGCTGCTTTTCTAAATTTAATATAGCACATATATATTTTTAATTTTGTAAATGTAATTTTGCTTTCATTCTTTCTGTTACATTTAATGTGTATTGTGACTGGAAGACATCTGATAATATGTTTTGAAAGTATCCTCAAAAATGAATGATAACTTCATTTTTCTTCATTAATTAGTATTTCACATAATTCTTCACGGGTTTCATACCAGCTCTTGTTAGTTCTACCACAGCTATCTGAACCTCAATTATCACAATCTCCTTGTTTTTCAAAATAATTGTGTCTCCAGAAAGCTATTAATTACATTTAAAAGCACTAGTCTCAGCCAAGGCCTTTATTATGCAAACATATTCAGTGTCCCCATGACATTTGGATAATCAAGGAGGTACCATCTATACTGCAGTCCTATGATTAGCCCACGACTGAATAATCTTCCCTGCACCTGTTGTGCTCCACAAAATGAATGGGATGTTTTATAAAATAATTTTAAAAAACCTGAAACAGTCAATGACTGACTCCAGTTCACCTCCTGAAATATTATTTAGTTTTCTCCATCAGCAAAGGACGTGGCCCAAGATATCTACAGATTACTAGTAGGCTTTTTATTGGCAGAATTTTGAAAGATTAAAGCCTTTGTTGCCTAGTGTGTTTTCTTTCAAACGTCTGTTTATAGATAAACTATTTTAAAAAAAAGAAAAGTCCCCCAGTTATGTGGATCAATATCATTGACAGAAGGGAATTCCCATAAGGCACAATTAAATTCAGCAGCAAGCAAAATCCACTCACACTAGCTTTCTCACCACTGTCAAATGGGGTATTCTGGAGGATACATAACAGATATGGAATGACAACTAAATACAGAAAGATAATAATTCATAACTGATTACCAGAACAATATCTTACAACCTTTGGTTAAGATTCTCCCATGTTCTTTGGATTCTAGAAGTCTGCAGTTGCAAACTGCTTTTTTTTTTTTTTTTTTTTTTTTTTTTTTTTTTTTTTTTCCCTAGGAAGTGCCACTTCAGCCCACATGCATTGTTCCATCGTTAAAAAAATCAGTGTCAGAAATGTGATAAGCTGCAAACTGGAAGGGTATTTTGCTCAGCAGCACCTGCTGCAGGTGGATTGGTGTGTACTGGGTGAACGTGCCACCTCTTGCAGTGTAGCAGGTGCCTGCAGTTTCAGGAAGGCTGCCCAGGCTTTCACCACCCCCACCTGCAGGAGGTGCCGCTGGGACCCCATGCTGCCTGACTGGCCCCACATCCCTTTGTTCCTGAACAAAGAAGTCTCAAGGTAACAACCAACACAGATCCTTGCTCTGCTATCCACATCCATTTCAAAATCTGTTCCTGCTGATTGACCAAATGCTATGAGGTGCTTTCACTAAGCTTTCTCCTTTTTATTGTCCTCCAGTGAAGGCGGTGCTCCGTACCCTCAAAACGTCTGGATTGCTTTCTGTTTTCCAACTTGGTGTGTTTCCCTCTCCCCTTTAAAGAAGACATCTTGCTGTCACATGCCCTGTGGACTCTGTGTTGTGCACACTGGACCCACAGAGCACCTCCCAGTTCTTACGCCCCGTTCTTCCTGGCATCACCACAGTAGCAGAGGGGCAGCTGCACCTTTGTTCTCTTACAGAGCTCTCTCCTCTGCATGTCTGCTAATCTGACATCCATGTCTTCCTCTCCTCCAGCAATGTGAGCTCACAGCACAGAAAGCAACTCTGTCCTGGGCAGCATCAAAAGCAGCATGGCCAGCAGGTCAAGGGAGGTGATTCTCCCCCTCTACTCAGTTCTTGTGAGACCCCACTTGGAGTACTGTGTCCAATTCTGCGGTACCCAGCACAAGAAGGACATGGAGCTATTGGAGCAAGTTCAGAGGAGGGGCACGAAAATGCTCAGAGGGTTAGAGCATCTCTCCTGTGAGGAATGGCTGAGAGAGTTGGGGCTGTTCAGCCTGCAGAAGAGAAGGCTCCAGGAAGAACTTAGAGCACTTTCCAGTACCTGAAGGGCCTACAGAAAAGCTTGGGAGGGACTTCTTATAAGGACATGGAGTGATAGAACAAGTGGTAATGGCTTTAAACTGGAAGAGGGGAGATCAGGAGGAAATTCTTTACTATGAGGGTGGTGAGACACTGGCACAGGTTTCCCAGAGAAGTTGTGGATGCCCTATTCCTGGAAGTGTTCAAGATCAGGTTGTTTGGGGCATGGAGCAATCTGGTCTAGTGGGAGGTGTCACTGCCCATGCAGGGGGTTGGAATTAGATGATCTTTAAGGTCCTTTCCAAACCAAACCATGCTGTGATTCTATGATTCTGTGATATAAAGTTAATTTGGTTGAGCCAAATTTAATCTTGGATTCTGATATTCTTGGTGACACTGCATCACAGAAATGAAAAGACCTGTTATATTCACTGCCAGGTCCACATCAGCCAGTGTTTTAGAGCAGAGCTTTCTCATCATTCCTCCTACAGCCTGAAACCACATCTGAAAGCTTGTGCTGCCATATGGCCACTTCAGACAAAAAATGCTTGGCTCACCATAGTCAGCAGAGCACCTCTCTGTCCTTGTTCAATGGGTGCCTGTCAAAATTGATTTTCTATCTTCCAAATAACATAATTTTGTGTTTATTATTATGGAATGTGTGATTCAGATAATGAGAGAAAGATTTTGTCATTACAATGACCTTTTTTCCCTCCTTGGGCAAACCCGATTTTCCTAATTAGCAAAATGCTGTCAATGCTGCATGGGAACACAGGAACCCATCAAACATTTTATAGAATTGGCTGTTACACTTATGTATATCAAATGCTTTCCAAGGTAATAGCATCTGGCATCAGTATCTTGAACACAAATTATATTTGGTAATAAAGGCTAAAGAGGTAACATGAAATAAACGTCTGTACGGTGAACAGAGAGGAACAGGTGTATTGTATTTTTGAAATGTTGTAGAATACTATAAATTATTTGAGCACAGATTTCACTGACATATTTACTATCATGTCTTAAGTGAAGAAAATTAGGAACAACATTGACCTTATGCAAATTAATCTGTTTCCAGGCATTTCCATATGCCCAGTTACTGGAAATTAAAAAAATATTGATAAGATTAAACAAGCCAATAGCTTACCATAAACTGTTTTATATGTTCCTATGTGAAATGCTACACATAAAAGGAGAGGTTTCAAAATGCTGAGAGATGCCTAAGATGATAAAATGTCCATCTTCCTTCTACTGAATCAAGATCAGTCTTGGCACTATTTAAAATAATGGAAAAATTCCCAGGATATCACCTTGTAGGTGTATTCAGTTGGTTCTTGCATTTGCCAAAACGTATTTGTAAACCAGTAGACCAGTCAGTATTAAAATTGTATGGTAATTAATAAGCAAGCAACATGATTTGCTTTTTGTTTAACAAGAATACTGGATGAAACCTGCAGTAACTTTGCTCATTTGACATATGTAGAAGAGAGATGTAGCCCATAACATGTATTGCTCTGGCTCCTGAGCTGAAAGAAAGAATTATCTTTGTAGTTAGAATTGCCCTGATACTTTGAGCTGTTCGTAACATCTGGCACCTTTGGTCACATTGGTTGTGCAATGATTTTCCTGCTGTCCATGATGAGTTAGCAATAGGTAGTGATAAAACTAAGTCAGTTTTATTAGTCTTGCAGACAGAGACCAATACATGCTTATTTGTCTTGATATTCATTTCCCCTCCTGAGGAATCATAGAATGGCTTGGGTTGGAGGGTACCTTTAAAGGTCACCTAGTCAAACTGCCCTGCAGTGAGAAGGGACATCTTCAAATAGATCAGATTGCTCAGAGCCCCGTCCAGCCTGACCTTCAGTGTTTCCAGGCATCTGCCACCTCTCTGGGCAACCTGTTCCAGTGTTTCACTACCCTAAGTACCCAAGTGTCAACTGCTTGTTCAAAAACAAAACAAAATGCCATTATTATGTTCAGTCTTTGAGTCATGCTTTGAGGCTGAAGAGTGGGCTATGTAAAGTTTAGAGAGATTCTCCTATCATCTGGAACAGGTTTTGCAAGGAAGTTGTGGCTGCTCCCTCCCTGTTCAAGTGTTCAAGACCAGCTTGGATGGAGCTTTGAGCAACCTGGTCTAGTGGGAGGTGTCCCTGCCCATGCAGGGGTGTTGGAACTAGAAGATCTTTAGGGTCCCTTCCAACTCAACCCATTCTGTGTATTCTATGATACTTCTGTATCAATCACAGGTACTGCAAAAGCTCCTGGGCTCCACATCCTCATCTTGTTTCTTCTGATTAAAAGGTGATTTAAGAAATTATATCTTCTCATATAAGAATACAAGAGTATTGTAATATCAAGCTTAGATTTATTTATGGCCATTTAAAGATGGCCATTTAAAGATGCTGGACCCAACAAAAGCCTCTTGCAGTGTTGCCATGACCATGGGAGTGATGGTAAAGACACCTCCTTTGGATTCAGGCAGGAGTCAGAAATGGCAATGAAAGGAGCTGGCTGCTGTCACAACAGTTTCAGCTCACTGGTGTCTCTTGTTGATGTCTCTTGTACAGGCAGATGCTGCAGCAGCCTGTGTTTACCCAAAGAACTCTTCAATAATGTATGGTCAGCTGAGGAGTGTGTTATAAATCCAGCAGGATGGAAGCAGCAGGAGGTAGGGGCTGCTTTAACATCCAGATTGGCTCAGAAACTTATGCTGTGAGGTTTTCCCAGTGTGGCCTTACCAGCACAGCAATCCTTCCATTTTGTACCCATTAACACTCTCCGAGAAGGAATAAAAGAAGGTGAAATCTAGATTTTCATACAAATGTAACGTGTCTACGGCAGTCCATAAGACTCCATAATTAATAGAATAGAAGCTGAAAGAATGCAAAAAATTAGGCTTTTTCCAGGCATAGCTCTCACCATCCCTGAATATAGTTTGGCTATTCTGGCTGGATTTAAGGCAGTGCTATGGCCTGTGCTCTGGAACTGTGGAGGAAAACATTGCCCTGGACAGCACTGGATCTCCAAACAAGCACTGAAATGTGCCTTCTCAGATACCAGCTTCTTCTTTAAATAATTTATTCTGTGTCACATGGATTGGATTAGAAGTGAAGGATGGGATTAAAGGATTTCCTTTTTGCTTTCTCTCTTTTTGTTGCTTCTCATTGCAGAAACAGCCATCGAAAAATCCCTCAGGGACAAAAAAGGAAAGAATTGCCTAAATACCATAATAAGTTTTCTTCTCATAATTACGGTTATTTATCATAAAAACAAAACAATATACACCTCACTTCTACCTCTCTGTTCATCAAGTGCTTAACATACTGGAGCTTCTGATGCACAACTGGTGTCTGTTATGGATTTTTTCTCAACTACATATTTATTTTTTTTTGCTGACAAGGAAAGTTGTGCAGATCTGCAAAATCTCATAATTTGAAAACTGAAGATGTTGCTTCCACAAAGGCATGAAATAGCCTTCACTTTGCAATATGAAACATGCAGAAGGCTCCTATTGCTTCTTTCACTTCTGTCCTCCCATTTTTGGCCATATTG
Organism: Apus apus; assembly: GCF_020740795.1. NCBI lineage: Eukaryota > Metazoa > Chordata > Aves > Apodiformes > Apodidae > Apus > Apus apus. The sequence goes on along the minus strand of NC_067285.1, from coordinate 48,968,186 downwards.
TGTGAGCACAGGTGCATGTTGCAGAGAGAGGGGAAGGGGTCTTGAAGGTAGCGGAAAGAGGGGAAGAGGAGTTGGAACAAATAAGGATATACCTGGGTCTATGTAAAACCTCCCCTTCCTTTTCTTTTTTTTTTTTCATTTGGTAAGAAAATTCAACTTCACCTTAACTTGAAAAGGATGAAGTAGTAGATGCACACTCTGTGTACATAGTTAGACACGCTGATATCCTAAGTCCAGGTGCAATGGCTCTGCTGCATGTGAAGAGCTTTTTCTTGTCTTGGTATTTCTCAGCGAGGAATTTCATACGTACAAAATTGTGAGCAAGTCTTCATTTCAATGGGAATTCCACAGACAGGAGGTGAGAAATAAGGCAAGAAGGTCACAGTACTGAAACTGCAAGGATGGTGGAGGAAATTAATTCAGTGGTACAAGGGCTGCCTTGCTCTGGATGGTCTGTGTGGTCACAGATGCCGCACAAGTGATGCCATTGAAAATGTTAATGTGTGGTCTCACAAATACATTTTTTCCACATTCTGGAGAGGGCCATGGAGGGAGTGTTGAGCTGTTATCCCTGTAATTGCTCTCTTGGTGGAAACTTCCCTCAGAGGTGCTAATTACTGATCTATTTTGACCCAGGCTGTGACACAAAAAGGCACAGATTTTTGATACCACCATAAATGCCCTGACTCAAATTCCCAGTCTATAAGAGTGTAGGATGTGCCATAACAGGTTCTGTCTGTCACATGTTTAGCAAATAAAGTTTCTAATTGCTAAATATAAATTGTTCTCTACCTTCCATATAATGAAAGATCTAAAATACTGGGTGGTATAAAAGTCATCAAAGAGGAGTGACAGTACACATTAAGCAAGTGCAGGGTACGGCCCAAACAACACATTCGCAGTCTCTGCTGTAACACTGGAAAGAATAATTATTGATCAAGCTGACAGATCTACGATATTTTTGCTTGGCTTGCAGGTCTTTCAGACTCTGCCTTTTGGATTTAAAATGAAGAGCTCTAGGGTGAAGAGCTCTGTGTTTCTCTGTGTTTGTATATTAGATGTACTTGTCTGTATGTTAAACACTTTTTATTCAGTTCTGGGTAGACCTTCTTTAAAAAAATAGCTTAATCTTTTGCCTTTAAAATTTGATTAATTGGAGTGACATCTGATGATTAGAAGATTTCAAATAAATGTTTTCATTTAAACCTAAATAGAAACATTTTAAGGTGAAAAGACACAATGATGTTCTGCATTACAGTCATTGCTGAAAAGTATTTTTATTGCTCTGGTCCTGCGTGGTTTCTGATACTTGCCAAGATAGCCTAGTCACACATGTACAGGAGAAGGATAAAATACCTCCAAGGAAATCTGTGGCATTCATATTAACACCTTCAGAAATATAGCTGTTTTATCTACAGATGTAGATAGCTTTGCTGAATCTCCAGCAACCCTGTTTGGAGAGGAGGGATAACAGATTCCGTTGTTGTTTTTTTTTAATTATTTTTTTCTTAGCCAGTGACACTGAGTTAAATAGATTTTTGTTTGTAGCCATCAATGGCTTCTAAACAATGCCAGCGTTGTGCAGGCTGGCCCTCCACACTGCAGCTGCCTGCCCTGCCTTTCCTTTCGAGGAAACTGCTCCCAATTATCTTTCCCCTTAATGAGCTTTCCTTATTTCTGAGACGTTGTAACCTAGAGGATGAGGTTGCATTGTTATGACAGCACAACTGTGTATTGATATCAAGCTTGTAGGTCCCTTATCAGTTTTCTGCCTCAGCATATTCAGTCTAGGACAAACATCCTTGGGGCGACTTCATTTACAAAAGTCCCTGTAGTGCTCAGAAATCCCAGATGCTATCAGGGAGTATCAGTAGACAGGGGTATAACATAACCCACTGAAACCTCATAGCCCCATGTGCTTTTGTAACACCGAGATGTGAATTCTCCTCTGTGAAGCACTGTATGAGCTGCTGGTGATGAGGGACCCTTTTCTAACAATCTGTGTCCTACAGCAGTGCTGGGGTGGGCTTTCTCACAGCACACTGAGGAACTTTTTTACACTTGGCAAAACTCCCCCTACCTTCTCAGGGTGCCCCTAACTAAAATCACCTTCTTCTTACACAATTAGTTTCTAACTTTAAACTGTGGTTGGCTGCTGTGGCAAAGCTGTGCTTTGGGGTTGGAACTAGATGATCTTCAAGGTCCTTTCCAACCCAAACCATTCTATGATTTAATGGCCAAGGTCTGCTTGCTGAGACCTCATTGGTAACTATGCCATATCTTGCACATAAATGCAACTGTACAAATATGACCACGAGTAATACTACTCCAAAAGTATATTTTTTGCATTTCCCCAGAATATTTTTTCATATATTTTCAGTGAGAACAACAGGCTAAATCTTCCAAGTATTTTGTGAAATGAAACAGCAAAATGGTATTTGGTCAGTCAGCTTTTTTTAGATTTTGATTTTAAAAATTTAAAAAACATTCCAAAATGAAAAGTTACTTTGAAAGAGAATGTCATGATCTCACTAGTTGAAAAACTGCAGAAATTAATTACGACATCTGGAAAAAAAGGTACTTCTATTTTTTGATCCTAAATATAGGACTGTTGTACATAATTTCAGACAGAAAAAACCCTGACTCTGAATGCCATAGAAGTATCCTCTGTTCCTGACAGAGAACTAAATGATTTCTTTTCTCACTGCCCCTAGGTGAATGAATTTACATACATTGTATGCTGGACCATGCTGGGCTTATAAGGCTGATAAAAATGATGCATGAGGGTCACGTTACATTTTGAAAAGATCACGTGTGGAAAAAAAAACACACACAGAAGGAGAAGGAGACAAAAAGGAAGTCATTATCTGTGAAAACAGGCCCAGATTTGGCAAACAAAGCTCAGCCCAGAAAAAACATGTACTTCTGCCTCTACAGAAGCATGTGGCTTAATGGGGCTCATGTGGGCATTAGGCTGGCTTGGCAAGGAACGCCGCCAGAAGATTGAAACTGGAGCAAAACAGGAGGCAGATATAAATCAACTTCAAAAATGGACTTGAAAGAAACACTAAAGAAAGAAGTGTTTGTTATATATAGAATTAAAAACTAGCAGTGGGGAAGTATTCCCTTTTATCGTTGGTATGTGTCACTCTACACTCAGAAGTGATCCAGAGGGCTTGAAAACTCTCAGAAACACATGTAAAAATCAAATATTCCATCCTAAGCTAGGTACAAAAAAGCAGCAAACTTGCTCTGCAGTTTGCATTACCTAAACACCCGCCCAGTGGGAAGGTCCATCACCTCCCACCCCTCTGAGAGCCTGAGCTCATCCCGCTGAGCTTGCTAGGGCCAAGTCAGGGGTGCTTTTCGACACCTCTCCCTTGCAAGATGCTGAGGTGACTGTACTTGTGCTTGTCTGGGCGGGAGGGGTCATATCTGTGATTCCTGATGTCATTGGGTAGCGATGCTGCCCACTGCTCTCCTGGCAGTTTTGGGGCTGGGAACAATAAGACTTTGTGCCTGCGAGCACTGACATGCAGCACAGAGCGAGGAGAGCAGCTGCAGCTCCTGCCACGCAGCCCCATTTCCACCGCGGCCAAGTCCCCCCATTCCATGCAAGCAACTGCAGCCCTTAAATCCACCCCCAGAGCTTGGGGGGGTTTTGCTCGTGCCCCTCGCTGGCAGCATGTTAAGCTGGAAGGACAGGGCTGCGTGTTTGTCCCATACATTGCCTCCAGTTTTCTTCCACCTGGTGCTATGGTTCTACTCGGGTGGCAGCAGCAGCGCGAGGTGCTGTGCGAGCCCATGGAAGTGCCCGCGCCCTGCCGGGGTCAGCGCCTTTGCTGCACGGGCTAGAAGTGGCTGCTGACAGCTGCATTTATGTGTAAATCAATAGGGCTTTTCTTTAGATGGTCACAGCTGGGCACGTTTTTCTCCTCTAGATTTTTCGGTATAAAGCAACTGTGACACGACCTGAGAACTACACCGAGTGCCTGCAATAGTGGAATCAGAGAACCACAGAATGGTTTGGGTTGGAAGGGACCTTAAAGATCATCTAGTTCCAACCCCCTGCCATAGGCAGGACACCTCCCACTAGACCAGGTGGCCCCAAGCCCCATCCAATCTGACCTCGAACACTTTCAGGGATGGGACAGCCACAACTTCCTGGGACAACTTGTGCCAGTGTCTCACCACCCTCACAGTGAAGAATTTCCTCCTAATGTCTAACCTAAATCTACCCTCTTTCAGTTTAAAGCCATAACCCCTCATCCTATCACTCCATGCCGTTGTAAAAAATCTCTTCCCAGCTTTCCTGTAGCCCCTTCAGGCAGTTCAAGGTACTCTAAGGTCTCCTTGGAGCCTTCTCTCCTCCAGGCTGAACAGCCCCAACTCTCAGCCTGCCTCCACAGCAGAGGTGCTCCAGCCCTCTGATCCTCTTCATGGCCCTCCTCTGGACTTACTCCCGTAGCTCCATGAAAAGGCCAGTTTCTGGGCTTTTCAGAGAAAGAGACCATGTGCCAAAAGGACATGTTCCAACAAAACCCTCCAGAAAGTCTTGTTTACCTTCCAGACACACGACTCCATGCTAAACATGAAGATCCAGCTTCTCTCCCTGCTTTATATCATTTGTGTGTTTTGGCTCCTCTATAAACTTTAGAAACTGTAATCAAAGGTGTTGCAAAATCCATCTGTACTTCCCTTCTTCAATGAGAACTTGCAAGATTGAACACGTCTGCCTGCCCTTCTGGTTGCAGTGCCTGGCAGGTGGAGACCTGTGGTTTGATCTCCATCTCATGGGCTCTGCATGGCTCAGGCTTCAGACCCAGGCATTTTCTATTCTCCTTTGAGAAGTGTAACAACTACCACAGGAGCTGTGAAAACTGGCTTACATGGAAAGAGTCTGACAACTCTCTTTGTGGGAGTACTACCTCACCTCCTGTTTGCAGCCCTGAGCATCTCAGGAGCCTCCTCCTCTGGCTACCAGTGGCCTGCCTGAGGCTGCTTTGGCTGGACTCCCTGTTGTGGGGTATGGTTGAACCTGCCTGTCTTGTTCAAAACAAGGGATAACAGGTCAGGTTATAATAAACACAGCAAGCTCAGGCAGAAATGACGAAGAATATATAAAAAGAGAGGTGTGAAATCTGTCTTGGTCTGTAAAATTGCTGAAGAGTAGCCCCCATAAATGTGCATTATTCCCTCCTGTGAACTAAACATTTACTCAGGTGCCACTTAACTGTCACTGTTTCACTCCTCCTTACACAGAAACCTCCTTCTTTTTTTTTTTAATTTTTTATTATTTTTTATACACATTCAGCATATTGGCAGCTCCCAGCCACAATTCCCTGACTGCCAGGGGCAGGCCTCGGGATGGAGGGAATTGAGCACCACTGATTCAATTAGCCTCCTGTGATTCATGGCTCAGGGAAACACCAGGAATTGATAGGCTTGGGAAAATGCTTATTTTTTTCTAATCAGGAAGGAGCAAATCCCAGGAAGCCCAACAGGGAATCTGAACATCAAAGAGTCCAAGAAAGCCAGGCTGGCTGAATCTCTGCAACGTAGATGCAAGCCCAAGCAGCCTAGCAGGACTCAGGGGAACCAAGGAAACCTCATGATATTTTCAACATCTGCATAATCCAGCAAGACAATAAATTGTCACCTAGCAGAGAGCTGATTTTAAAGCTGAGGTCTGGGAAGTTGTTGGCAAGCTTACAGCTTTCCAGATTCCTTTTTTTTTTTTTTTAAAGTACATGGTTCCACATAGTGAAGGAAAATGTAAAAAAAAGAGTATTTGAATAAATATAGTTCTTATTTTAATACAACTGCAAATCTGTTTTGCATATCATAGACAAAACATCGATTATTTGTCTGCTGTCAGTGTAACATTTTGTTGAATTGCTAGTAGTTTACATTATTTACAGGCTAAGGATATTTTTTTGTTTGTCTATCAACAATCATATCTCACTTTAACAGAAGCTATGGATCTTGTATTCATGGTGCAGAAGAAAAGATAATGAAGAAGCCATTATCGGAAATTTTAATGTTTGTAGCTTCAGCTATTCCGTCATAGTTTAGGTCACCAGTTTCTGTAGTTCCCACAGAAATGGAAAATTCACTGTCCTAGGTCTGAGCAATAGGTGTTTGATTCTAGACTTGCATATAGAAGAAAGGAGAAAAGGTTAAGCCTGATGTATAAAGATGAGTAGCACAGAAAAAATAAATAGTGACAGGGTGTATTACAGAGCCAGAAGTTTTGATGTGGTGGTGATGAATTTTCTTCTTCCTAGGTGTTTTAACTGAGGTCAAGGGTAGGACAAACGATATTAAGTCAGAAAAAAAAAAATGTGAGCTCCAAAGTGGGCTAACCCACTCTTTGACTTTGATATGTGCATTAGTTGGAGTTGAAGGGGACAGCTATAGAGAAGTCAGAATCTACAACTATTCGCATCAGCGAAAAGATTTATTCATCACCATTAAACTCTATCATAATTTTCTTTTTAACTTAACTCAGATGATGGATAGAAAACGATTTGTACGAGTGGCTTGCTTTATCTTATACTCCCCCTCCCCTTCAAAAAAACCCAACAAAAACAAAACACCAACCCCAAACTGTAAAGACAACATCAGGAACGGTTTTACCAGAAGCACTGTAATTTCAGAGCATTCCTTTTCCCCAGGTGTTCTGATAGCTTGTTTTGAGATCATCAAGAGGTAAATCTGAGGTTACCTGTGATAATGAATGAATCTGAGAAAAAAGGTAAACATAATAAACCCAACAGACTGAAACAGTGAAGCTGTCTCAGCAAGAAAGAGGGCAGCAGCTGTGAAGGAAAAATTATTCATTTCCCTTTGGTTTGAATCAATTTTTTTCCACTTAAGAAGTAGAATGTACTCCTGTTTGTGTGTTCTCACCAAGATTCAAGAAGAATTAGGCCTGTGGAAAGAAGACATATTGATCTTGAGATAACTAATCATTTCTGTCTTCAAATACCTACAGTATGAAATTGCAGAGCATAAAAAAACTCTTACCATCACCCAGAACCAAGGTGGGAGCAGTTCTGCTCAGCTTGGTGCTGTTCAATAATGCTGGTGTTAAAATGACACCCAGGATGAGCCAGGCAGATGTGTCCTCCTTGTCTTTCCCTCCCCACCAGGCTCAGATCTAGAAATAACCGCCTGCATTTCTGCTTTTATAACTGGCTATTACCCCAATAAACACACATCTTGTCATAGGCTATCAATAACAGGCTTCACATGTGGATTATTTTCACTGACACCATCACAAACCTAGCCCAAATATCTCTAAGTCCGAAGGCAGCTTTAAAGTCGATTTTTTTCTAGTAGTTACATTTAGAGGAAACAGTTGTTCAGTTATTATGTACTTTGCAGAGGTGAGCAGTATGTCTTGGTGCCTACAGCTGTATTTTTAGTCAATATGAAGATTAGTGGGTTTATGAATAGAAAAGCAGTGGTCTTGACTTCCTTAAGAACCTAGAATGAATCCTCACTGTCTCTGTGCTGGTGCTTGTGCAGTTTCTCTGTGTTGGCTGATTTGCTGCCTGCTCAGTTACACACCCCAGTTCAAGTCCTTGATGACTCCAAGTGCAGCAGCTTCCGTTTGACATATTCCCACATATCAAATGTGCCACAAATAAATGACAGACATGCATCTTCATTGATGAAAAGCCACTACAGAGGTAACCATGCTGAAGTGGGGAGAAAGAATCAGTGTAGGGTTTGATTTTTGCACTGCAGGGTCCCCCAACACCCACACTGCAGAAAAGACACACCACACAGGCTTTGATGGGCTTCCAGCAGCCAAGCAGGTTGTTCTCCATCCAAGAGACACTGGAGCCTGGTGCTATATCAGGTTCTGACTACTAGCATGCTACTGATCAACACTATTATTTATTACTTGAAACAAAAAAATAGTGAGGAGTGTAAATTGAGAGGAGGAGACGTGAGTGGAAGCAAATACTCTTCAAAAGGCTCTTAGATGTTGCTAGATTTATTAACTTATTCCCTAAGTTTTCCTGCCAAAATAATACTTGGCAAAAGAAGATTGTTCTTTAAAAGGTTACTGAATTAGCACAACATGGCAATATCAGTTTTGAAAAGACTTTTGAAGAGCAGCCCACTACTTTTTCAGTTGTGTTGCCATAGCTTTCTTGTTTATTTTCTGCCACCAGCCTGGATTTGATCTGTTCGCTTTGGGTCATTCAGCTTATGATATAATAATTAATATTGTTTGCTAGCAAAACACATTATCAAGAGGAAGTGTGATCAAAAGGTTGGTACAAAATTAGGAGGCTGAAGAATGGCATCTTCCTCCTTGCAGAGACAATAATAAAGCCTGACCACATCATCTCTTTCTACCATTGTTTCCTTGTCTGATTTGCCTGCTTAGCAGAAGACATCTCAAGAGATGATGAATAACACCTACAATGGATGCCAGTACCTGAGTCACCCCTGTTACTACTCTTAATGCAATCTCTGCAGTATCCTTATCCCAATTACAAATCTGAGCAGCAGAGTCACAGCTCAGATGTCATGCAGAGGTAAGAACAGAAATCCTGAAGTATAATGAATACTAGATTAGATTATATGACTGCATGGCCCAGAAGCTGATAATTAAGAAAAGGCTGTGCAGAGTATTTAGCAAATTCAGGTATGTAGGAAATAAATCAAGACAATCAAGGTTGAAGCACCTTACCAGTGTGGAAAAGTAGAGGAAATAATATCTGTACTGAAGGTATGTGCATTTGAAGGTGAAGCCTCTCCTGATAATCCTGAAATGAATGTTTTTAGGATTTCAATTGAACAAGTTAAAAAAACACAAACAACAAGCAAAGACACTGTAGCCTTAAAAAAAACCCCAAACAAACCCATAGAGTTGCTGGAATTCAAGTTAAAGTAAAGCAACAGGAGCCTTAAATTCTCTAGAAAGCACTAACATTTTTCAGTATGCTCTAGGAAGTAGAAAATTTCCTTCACAAGTGGAACAAAGATTAATTTCCTGGAGAAAGGAGACCTTATAACATGCAAGGTGAATTAGAGTGGCTTCAAGGGAAAGAGATCATGCATTTCTGCTTGTGATAACAAAGTTGAGCAGAATATCAAGCAGCAGCCAACACTTTTCATACAGTTAAAACATTTTTGCAATGTCATGATGTCTCAGGAATAATTTTCAAGCAACATATTGTTTATACTATTTTTGTATTTTTTAAAGTATTATTAAAATAGCAATTACTTTTTTTTTTTTTTTTTTTTTGCAATACCATAGATATGTAAATGAGAAAAAGAGAGAGAGGGAAAGAAAAGACATATTTCACTTGTGCCAATTACTGCCAGCAAAAATAGAGGATTCTGTAGATCCTTGCTCTTCTAATTTCCAAAATCATTTTGATATGGGCACAGAATGGTGAATGACTTCTAAAGCCACATTAAAAAAAAAAAAAAAGTCTAATAAAAATGAAATAGCCGAGTCAGATAAACCCCAAGTTACCTGAAAAAGCAGTGAGGGTTTCAAAAACTTGAGCTGCCCAACCTGGTGGTTGAAGGTCTCCTCCCTCCAGGCTGCTCCTCCAGTTCAGGCATGGACTCATTTAGCCCCTTTTTTTACTGTCCAGTGAACAGCGTAATGTATGTAATAGGAGCTGGTAGAATTTTGACTGACATCTGCAATGCAGCTGTGGTCTTTCACAGCAGGGAGAGCTTTGGGCACTTTTAGGATTGGTGAAGGCCAGCAGGTGAAGTGTTAAGGGCAGGGACTGACAGCTGTAGGGTTTCCTGCCACCATACAGGTTTGTCCACCAAATCTGCAGCAGAGGAGCACAGGCAAATAATTTAACAGCCTGCATCTCTCCCTCTTTTCTGCAGTGAATATACAGGGATGGCATAAGCTAGTTTTAGACCTTCTGGCTATAATACAGTGAGATATTATTCCCCTTGTAGATAACATCTGGGGCTATGGTACAATCTGTTAATTGTCATAGAGTCATGTGCTAGCAAGGTGATTTGACTTCCCTCCCGGAGACTGCTACCTAGTCCACGGTCACTGTAGCTCCCTTAAAACACCTCCCCTGCCTGCTTCCTCATACCATTTTTTCCTCTCTTTTCAGAGGAGAGTTGCTTGGTTGCAGCACTTCGGCTTCACAGGGAAACATTGCTTCAGTAATGGCAAAGACGCGAGCTAAAAAGCATGGAGAGTTTGTCTTCCTACTGTTAATTGTAGCAGATATGCAAATCTCAACTCAGAAGAACATTTAGCACTATTCAAGACAACAGTGCTTTTTTATAGAGGGGTTCCTCAGACATGAAAAGCTGGCAAAAAAAGACCCTGTTAACAGTAACTTTCTGTTACAGATTTTCCTAATGGGAAACTGTACCAAAGAGCTTTTCTAACCTATAAATATCTCTATCTCTCTCTATAGATCTCTATATATCTGCTTTAGAGCTTAACCCCAGTTGGGGAGCGCTGCCAGGAGGGTGCTGTGTCCCTAGATAGAAGCTAATGTTGTGGCAACTAGTCTGATGTGAAAATAAGTTGTAAATTGGAAATAAACACAGATAACATTACCCATTGCTCGACAGAATGAAGACAACATTTTTTCATTGAAAAACACTCCTTTTTAAAATGGATGCTTTAGCAGGTGGAAATTCGAACACATTGCCTTTGCTGTCCAGACTTCAGGCTAGGTAATGGGCACCAGAGAGTTTTCATTGTCTTCCTTCCTGAAAAGATTTATGGTGTTTGAATATTGTGGTAGTTATTCCAAGTTTCTTCAGAGACCTAGTAGCATCTAAACAAGAAGCCACTATGTAAAGGAAGACACTCGAGGTAGCCTGAAGTTTGTGTAGGGTTTCCTTCAGAAAGTATTTCTGCAAACAAAGGGAGCAAAATAGACACGCAACTTGCAGGGGGTTGAGATTGCTTTGTAGAGCCTAGAAAAAGCTTGCTTGAGGGAAGCACCTTCTGTTCCAAACAAAAGTGTTAATTCACCAAAGCCGTGGAAAGGACTCCCTTTCCCAAAGAAAAGCTCTAATGACCCCTATAAAGAGAGCCATATTGTGATGCTGTAACCTGATTAGAGGGAAAGAGGGTCTTTGTGTCTTTCAGTCCTTGCACTAACAGGAAAACAAGGTGTTCTGCAATAAATAGGAAACCTTTTTCTAAAGCTTTATGGTCTTCTGTGCTATTTTACAAAATAGCATATATGTTACTCACCTCAAAAAGCAGCAATTAAAGCCAAGTTATTCTCTTTTCATGTCAGGCTAGCTGGGGGAGCAAGGTTAGAAATGAGAAAGCCAAGAAGCTGCTCCTTTGAAGCAAGCAAATGTGATACTCCTATTTCAAAGCAATTGTTGGACGTTTGGGGCAGGAGGAGATGTGTCTTGCAGCAGGATGAATGCCTTCAGCTCAACCTGCAAATGGCCCTTGGATGGGTGGGCATGGTGGGGACAGCTGCCCTGAGTGACGGAGGAGGTGGCCCCCTTACTTTAGTGAGATGATTAAAAGAAAACATGCAACTGAGCACAATAAAGAAATAAAGGAGGTAAGCCAGGCTTGCCCACTCTTATTAAAAAAAATATGGCAAGGGGCTGTCGATGGATGAAGCTTTTACATTTGCTGTGTTTTAAAGGAGATACACATTCACTCAGTGACTGACAGAACTAGTCCCAACGCATTTGGGAAGTTTAGCATGATTTAAAAAACATGATTTCTTTTTATTGAAAGATGAGAACTTTCTTTTATTTTAAAACCCCATTCCCCTACCATGAAAATAGCAGGTATAGAAAGGAATGGTTGCATTTCAGAGTGTAAACCTAGAAAAAAAACAGTCCTTTGGGAGAGCAGTACAAGCAAATCACTGTGTGATGCAGGATTTTTAACTCTCTCCACTAATGCAGTTCATACCAACCACTTTAAAGAAAATTAGAGTTGATGGACCATTATGTGTAGTCCCTGTGACCCAATTTGTGTTACACTACGCAAGCTTTTTTACAATTACAGACAGCAGTGATGCTGTACCTGGTAGCTGCCTGTTATTTAAATGGAGGGAGATGAGCTCTATTAAAGACCTTGTTTGGTTTTATAAGGAGGTGATGTATTTGCCTGAGAGAAAAGATTTCCCTATACTCTGCCTTTTTCTATTCCTCTGAGGATGAAAGGGGAAAATGTGAGGCTATAAGGAAAGAGCTGAAAAGTCAGGTGAGTGCTTGGCTAAGCCACGGTTTGCAGGGACTTAGGCAGCAGCAGTTCCAAGTCTCCTTGTTGGTGGCTTTCCTGGATGAGCATTTGGGGACCACCTCTGGACCGAGCAAGGGACTTGGAAGGGCAGGGACAGAAAGAGCAGGAGTCAGGGTGGCTCTCCTCTCCCTTTGTAGGTGGCTCAAGGGTGAGTACACTCAGGCCGGGGAGCCCCAGGACAAGAAAGGCTGATGTGTAATTTCTTGTGAGGGATTTCCATTGGCTCACATTGGATTTGGCAGACAATGAATGTCCTTCAGGTCAATTAGACTTTCCCTCAGAGTGTTTCTGCCTTATTCATCACTAAGTCTCTTTTCTGGTAAAGTTCTTCTTCTCCAGCAGTAAGTGGTCATTTAAAGGATGGGTTTGTCTGGTGGGGTGGCGAATGTCTGCCTATTGCTAGGAGGATCCCGCCTGCAGTTTCAGATATTGATTTTTTTCCACCAGCTAGACATCAAAGCCAGTGAGTTTCTTATTTCCAGCTGGCAAGAGAGGAGAGAAAAGAATGGTGTTTGGGAGAGGGTTTGGTTTTCATGTCTTCTGAATTCTTGAATGAATGTAATATCTGCACAATGCCTAAGGGTGTGAAAAGTGGCTCGCTGGATGAAGACATAGCCCATGAATATTTGCTTGTGATCATCCTATCAAACAGACCCCACTTCCTAGCCATCTTTTAGAGAGTAGTCTGAAAAGCTGAATTCCATATGATTTTTTCCCATAAGAATTGAAAGGAGTGGGAAGGGAATATATGCATCAGCCTTGACTTGCAGCCAAATCTTTAGTTCCTCTGGAATTAAACAAGGAGAGTGGTCTGGATCAAGCATCTTTGCAACTCACCATCTGAGGGTGATAAACATTGCACGTCCCCTAGGGTAGAATCAGCAGGGCAGGGTACAACAGGGCCCAAAGAGTTATACATTACCACTAACAAATTTCATATCTAGGTAGAGCTAAACCAGACAGCTAGTTTAAAGAATTAACCTTGCTTTGTCTTCACTGATAGTACTGGAGTATAGGTACAACTATAAACACAAATATTAAGGTTATTATTTACTCACATTAAGTGAGATTTGCTAAGTATTCAGGTGTGTTCTTAGAGATTATAAATTAAGAAAGCCCTCAAACTTCTGCCATCTTCATTCAGTACCTCCAAAGCACAAAAAGGTGAAGGAGATAGGCAAAGAGTAGAAGGATTTGTGGCAGTATCAGAAAGTAGTTGTTTGAGAACAACAAGGGTATTCAACAGCACTTCTAGTAAAATGGATGTTGATTGTTTTGTGAGTGTTTTCCACAGATAACGAACAGAGAAATTTGATGCAAAGTTAATTACAAAAGATAGGATGGCACTCTAATGGCTGATTACCACCCATGTAAACTGAAAAATGGCAAAGTCTCCCAGTTTCACTATTAATAAGCTGCATACAAGAGCTTGAATTAAGATTCCATTATACAAAATGAAACACATGCAAATACCTCCAATGCTTTGAGAAGCCCTCTCAGCATCCAGGCTTAGCTGGGCAATTTTGCTCTTGTGCCTAATCTGCCCACACATCCCCACGTCAACAGGCAGCTCATTAATCAAATCTCCCACTTCGTTTTATTCTAATTTGATATCACAGCAGGGCATTTCTCTCAGCAAATTAATCTGAGTAAACAAGAATATACCCTGGGCTGGAAATCTCGGCCCTAGGAATGAGCTGCTTTCTAGCATGTCAGATGAGAAACAAACTAAAAAATGGGGTTGGGAACAGATAAGACTGGCACCTCCTCCTCATGGGGAAGTGACCTCACTTAGGAATGGGACGGAGTTGCAATGCAATATGCTCATTTAAAAAAAAAACACAAATAATTATTCCAGAGCTAAGGTAAGGAGCAATTATATCTCTGAAATTCATCACTGTGTGTATGAATGTAAAGCCAACAAAGCAATTACTCTCAAGGAAAGATGTTTACTATTTTAGGCTCTGAATCTTTTCTCAGCAGTCAAAAGGATAAGACCAGCTGCCCTTGCTGTTGTGCTACTTCAAGATACTATCCCTGATATTATAAATGTATGAAATTCAGTAAAAAGGACAACATTGCTGCCAGTGCTGCAAGGATCATCTCCCATTTCTTATGATTTCTAGACAAAAGAAATAAATACATGTTTTCATGCCCAGTGAGGCAGCAGGCATGAAGAACAACTCTTAAAACCATACGTCATATGTTAATTCATTATCCTTCAGCCACACCACTGCCTCAGCTACATCTGTCCTTCAAGAAGAAGAATTAGTTAGTTCATTGGAGGTCAATGCTACATCCTTAACCAGCAGAAACTTTCCAGAGGTTATCAAGTAGCTGATACACCAGTGGGAACTGTCAAAAAGCAGTCAAAGACAACATCTCTTATCAGGCATCTCTGACACGCAGCAGCAGTGATCCTAATCGAACACTCATGGCTGCATTTTGGATTAAGTTGTGAGAAACAGCAAGTTTCTGGCTGCTCAGGCAATGCAGGCATTAGTTAATATTGGCCCTTTAAACTCTGCAAATGAGCACTGCAGTTCTTCTTGATGGTACAAACCAATTATTTTCCATGTAGTTTTGGGATTCCTTGTGTCCAGTGTAGCTTTTAGACTGAGTGAGATCTTTGCTCTGAGCCACTTTAAATCCTACTTTTCCTCTGGCTTGCAAAAATTTGACGTTGTTTAATAAAGGGGAAATGCTGGGGAATGAAAGGAGTAAAAAGATGATGACTGCACTAATAATTTCTGAGTAATTAAACTGGTATGGTCAAGAACTGGACGATAAGGCAGATGAGGGCTGATTCTAACTCTAAGCCACTACCAAAGCCAATTTTCCACAGTGGTACATTGTGTAAAGGCACTTGTGAACTAAACATTGAAATGGCAAGACAAAAAGAAGGTGTCATAACAATTTCAGCTACTAAGTAAAACACATTCTGTATCTATTTTAGTATCGAATCATGGCCTGTCCACATGTTATAATAGTTTGCCAAACTTAATTTCTTACCTTATATTTTCTTCTTGAATTGCAAGAGAAATAAGGATAGTGAGATGGGCAAGTACACCAGCCAAAGGTGGGAGTTTTACTCCCTTCCAGCAAGACCACCAGAAAGTGGACCTGTGTCAGTGTACCTAAGCAAATCCTGGCTGCAGGGACAACACAGTTTACAAGGAAATTGGTGAGGATTTGGCTTCTGCTTGTGGGGCAGTGTACTAAAACAATGTTTACACCTTGGTAAAGCCACAGGTGATGCCATACGTGCATCTCAAAATACTATCACAGCTTTGCAAGAAGGCTCAGGGCATAAGACCTTACGATATTCAAATGTGTATCACAGCCCAAATGTTTCATGTTTCATACTACCAGATGACTTCCCTCAGAAATGGCTATGACATATGGAAACAAATTCATTTTTGGAAGAAGTAGTAAAAGTTTCAGAAAGAAAATGTGTTAAAACCAGAAGGAGGGTGGGTTTTTTTTGGAACACCATGATTTAAAACCTCTTCTCCAGGCATATTAAAAAAGAAAAAATTGCAAACTTAATTGCCATGGCTCCGTTTTACACAAACCACATCTATATCTAACAGTTGTGATTGCTGCCTGCTGATTGATTAGTTCTTGCTCAAGCACTGCTTTTTTTTCTGGGTTGTTTTTTTTTGGTTGGTTGGGTTTTTCTTCTTTAAATCTTGCAGCTGCCTCTGCAAGTGTTCCTCATCCTGACCTGCCTTACTCTGTGCTCAGAGCCCATAACCCAGTGAAAGCAGGCTCTGGGTGAAGTCTCTGCAATACGAAGCAAACAAATGCCGCATTCCACAGAAGTTTTATACCTTAAGGTCTTCTTCACTAGAGCCTTCCGGACTTGCAGCCCAGAGGACTTCCAAGGGCTGGAAGAGAAACTCGTCATTTGCAACTGGAGGGAAAGAAAGCAATTTCTAAAACATCCCCCCAGTCTTAAAGTGCCAAAAAGAAAGATGACTTTTCAGCAAGATGTTGGCTACTCTGTAACTGTCTGGGATGTGGGACAGCTGATCTTCATCACAAAGAAGTGCTGATGTAGTAGAGGGAATACAGTCCAATGGGAGATACTCCATCAAATACAACATGATTTTAGGGGAGAAGGGAAACATGATTCTGTTAGATTTTATGTAACAGCAGGAAATAAGTATGAAATCAGTGTTTACCTGACTTGGTAATTTAGTATTTTCCAGTAGTACAGCTGCTCTTTCTGGTGGAGGCAAAATATTTGGCTTATACTTTTTTTTCCCTTACTGCCAGTATCCCTCTACCACAATGAATTAGGACCTCTTGCTGTTTCCCACATCTGTATCTTACAGATACCACCAACAGGGAGAAGTTATGAGACTCCTTGTGCAACTGACTGTATTTTTCCCAACTATTTGTCTGTCTCTTGACACACACAATGCACTAGGATGCATTCCCAGACAGAGCCATCAGATGCATGTTGAAACAGTTGAGCAAAAAGAACATTTAGGCACATTAAGTCAAACTAACTACTTGCACAAGGAAGTTGCATTCAGAAGCATGGTTTTTGTATATGTATATAAATCCTTTCAGAAAATTATGTAAAAACTAAAGCTTGAAATTTCACCTTTCTATGTAATATGTAGAGTTAGCATTTGATTACATACTAATTGGATTCTGCAAGCTAGTCTCATGGACATTTCTGCCTATTCCATTAGCAATCACCAAGAAACAATGGCCATATCCTGCATTTACTTTGCACGACAGACATATCATTAGAAAACAACATTGCCCTAATGCCCTTCAAAGACCTAAAACCAGCGTGAAACAAATTAATGCAGAAATACAATTGCATCCAAGCTGCCTTTTAAGGATTGAAACTTCTACACAGGGTATCACAGAATGGCAGAAAATAAAGCCATGGGCAATGGATCACCATTTTGCATCTCCTCCAAAGCAGAATACCTCTGAAAATGTGAATTCCCTCTAGCATCGTGCTGGGTCATTGGCTTAAGATTAATACAGAAAGGGAAGTGCCACCTTTTAAATCACCAGTGTCACTTCTTATAGCACTGAGGTTTTCTTTGGAAGCTTCCTAAAGGCAGACCAGCCCTGAAAGCTTCATTACTTTAAGATGTGGCAAGACCACAGCCTTAGACAGGATGGCTGCAACGTACATTATCATTTGTAGCCATCACTGCCCCCTAGATGAGGAACACACAGAGTAGCAGTATGTGGAGGTGCAGGGGGCCATTTTCTCTCTTTCCTGTTAGTTCAGCCAGATTTAACTCAAAAGCTACATTGACTACATACAGACTCCTTTCACCATGTGAATACCATGAAGTAACTTCCGATAGTAAGTTGTTTCCTGTGATGCTTTATTGGTAGAGCAAATGTAGGAAACACTGCACCAGCTAATTTTAAAGCACAGGAGGCTACAAGGAATGAAAATTTACAAGTTCTGGTCAAAGCTAGATCTTAACAGGGTTAATACTCAGCACTTGACTGGCCTTAAGGGGACTTTTAAATTAAAGTGAGTAAAGAAACCAAAGCTCCAAGCAAGAAGCAGGAAACCAAAAAGGGCAGTATAAATGGAGCAGTTCTTGCTCAGAACAACCCAGAACAGGCTGGGATTTTTTTTTTTTTTTTTTTTTTTTCCATGGGATAAAGTACAGACATGCCAGCAATGTCATCCTGACACAAAACTAAGTTCAGGAAGTTTATTGCATTGAAAAACAAACAAACTAGCAAACCCAATATGCTTTGTTTCATAATGTCCACTATCTTCCTTCTTTAGGGATCAAATCCACATCTGGTATAAAATGTCAATTTATTATTGCAACTAAGCTGTATGAATTTGCTGAAATTTTACATCTGTCCTTTTTGCTCAAGAAGGTTTTTGAGATACCTGCTACCCACAGTATCTGATAGGGTCTTCACTGGTACCCATACGTGGATCACCAGAAGCTGTGTAAGTGCAGAGCAGCACTGCATACAACACAATCACTTTCTGTATTGTCCAGTCTTTGGCCTTTTAAGAGACTTTCATAGCACAATCCCTGTATTTTGGGTTTGGCAGGAAAATAGCTCTGGGCAGGTGTAAAGGAAGCTTGGACTGGTTCAGGAGAAATATGGCCAAGAAAGGAAATGAGTTCAGTCTGGAAAAGAAATTAGGACAAGGACACAGGGATCAGTAGGCCCAGAAGTGGGGCTGAAGTAGAAAACAAATAGAAGGGGAAACACAGAAAGGATGCAGCAGGGAGATGGAGGGGGGTGAAGAGGAAACACACATGTACAGGGAGTAATTAGGTGACTGTGGTAATGAAAAGGAAACAAGAGAAAATCCAAAACAACATGGGAAAGATGTAAAAATTTTCCCCTCAGCCATAAGCTGAAAGCTCTTCTTGTGAAGAAAAATAGCCAACTACATCAAAACCAGACTATCTGACACTTCCAGAGCACAGGAAGTGTAAGTGTCTTCCTTTGCTGCCTCTGGTCTGAGACATTTCTTCTTTAATGACACAGATGTGAGTATCAGATGGGATTTAGGCTTCTAATTTATTGTTAAAAAGTACCTCTAAAAACCAAATAAATACTAATCTTCCATGTGAAGGATTGAACCATTAGTCCCCAGGTACCTGGGGGAAGGGTTGGTTTTCACTTGAAACTAAGCTTCTTCACTGGAGTATACTTTTTGCTTCTGAGTGGTACATTTTACACTGAAATATCTTCCTTCCAGAACCATTACAGCTATCACCTTACAAGCTTTTGTTCATAGAACCAAAAAAACAGAGGAGGAAGTGGTAGGGAAAACAACAATTTAAAACAGAAGAGACCAGAATTTCAATTCAATTCTCAATTTTTATGAAGGAACTCTTCCTAGTTTCTCAGTATCAGGAGGAGTATCTCGTTTCCACTTTCAGCACAAAATGAACTTCAAAATAAAGTTAATACAATCATCCTCTTGGTTCTGATCAATCACACACTGCCTCTGACGGGAGACAGAAATGGGGGAAAAACTACAACAGGCAATTAAGAAATGCCTGCAAGGCAGTCTCTGATTTAGAGGGAGTTCCTGAAGAAAAACACTCATGTCTTTTTGAAACTCCTATTTTTGGGTGGGTTGTGTTTTTTTTTTTTTTCATCCTTCTTATTGTTGCACCATTCACAATATGAATAGGGAAGAAGTGGGATGAAAAGCTAGTCTGAGGCTGAAATGGAGAAAGTCCTGTTTGAAGCTATGCCTTACAGCAAGGACTCATTTCTAATTTACAATTCTTACATGCCCTGTTGCCTTTTATCTCTTTGTCCATAAGGGGCTGGAAGGAGAGAAGGGAAACAGCTGGAATGGAAATGAAGTAATTAAATTTATTGCACTGTTCTAAATAACGTTACACAAAAAAATAGTATAATACTAATGATGTTGTCATGTCGAAAGAAAAAATTTTACGGTGTCAGAAATCTCCTGTGATACACAGATCACTCCTTCCTTAAATATTAATGTTCTGCCACAAAATAGGAACAGTTAATTTTTTTTCTGTTGATTTCTGGGGTTTGTGTGGGGGGGTTTTTTGTGGTTTTGCTTGTTTAAGAGGACTGCCGGAATTATTTAATAAGGTAAAATACTCTGTTTTCCCTTGCTTAAAATTGCCAATGGAGTAAATAAAACCACCAGAAAGGTGACCTCCAACAGGGAAAATTTCAGCTCAGTATTTAGTCTTAATAATCTTAGAAAAAATGAAAACCATGAGCATAGAGGCACTTGGCAAACGTAAGAAGAGGTGGTACAGTCATCCATCACTTTTTTTTAAGCCCTGCCTAAGACTGACTCTCAAGACACAGTTTCTAATTCTGTCAGTTCAAAGCCTCAGCTGGTGGGAGGAGATGTAGGTGCACTGGAGATAAGGGATCTACATCAGATTTTTATGTGCAAAACCTGGATATTTGATTTTTGTGATACCGGTAAGGAAGTATTTGTTTGTGGGGAGTTCCTATGCAGCAAGAGCTACAGCTCATTTCTAGTACGTAGGTTGTTTTATCAGGCTGTCTTCTCAATGATTACCTGCCTCAGAAGGTGCTGTTCTATCCAGGTATTTCCTCTGAACAAGGCTGCCATTATTCTCAGTGGGCACTCATAGGAAGCCTGCAGATTATTATCTGGTATGCATAAGCATTTTGACATTTTATCAGATTAACTGGATATGTCTATTTGAGCTTTTTCAAAATTACAGCCCTGAGATGTGATCATAAATAGGGTAACCTGAGAAGCTAGTGGCCCCTTCCAAGATGAAGGGGCTGCCCCTGGGAGCCAGGACCTCATCACTTGAGTGGGGCAGCAGGCACGAATGGTCCTCTTCAGCCAGAAACATATAGTGACCCATTTCCAGGGATGGAGACAGTTTTATATACCTGCAGGCAGATGTGACTTCTCAAGCTAGAGTATGTTTAGCACATTTTGGTTAGCCACCTCTTGCTCCTAAGAGAAGTATCACAAACTCCTGTATTACAGGGTTCCAATGACAGCCCAGAGGCTGAAGTAGCTTGTGAAGCAAAACTAAATGACTTGCTTAACAGGCTGAGAGAAGGAGTCCACAGGAGCAGTGAAACCAATGGAATCATAGAATCATTTTGGTTGGAAAAGACCTTTAAGATCATCAAGGCCAAACATTAACCCAGCACTGCCAAGTCCACCACTAAACCGTGTCCCTAAGCACCACCTCTACACTTCTTTTATATATCACCAGGGATGATGACTCCACCACTTCCCTGAGCAGCCTATTCCAGTTCTTAAAGGAGACAAGGTGTTACCCGCATCTGACTGAGTTTGAAGAAACTGCAGCCCTCCTCCCCTCTCCGGATCACAGACTTCAGCCAGGGCAAAGCCAGAAGCTGTCAGTGAGTTGAGAAACTCATGCTCCCATCCTGCTGACCTGCACACCTGCCATGCACACAGACCACCACCAATACCCTGACAGGACACTGCTTCTAGTGCACCCAACTAAATCTTTCCCCATCTGTTCCCCTTAATCTAGTTGCTGAACAGCCCTCCTTCACAGCATAAATGGGAGTACCTTCATTTCTGCTGTGCGTGGCTAATAGATGTGACTACCTCATCTATACAGGAACCACAGGGAAGTAAAAAGCCTGAAGCAATATAGGGTCTGATCAAAGAGACATGAAGTTTAACACTCAGCGTCTTGATTACAAAGAAGTGGCAATACGGTCAATGCTGTACAGCAGGTGGAAAAAACAAAACCATCAGCCCTGTTGAAAACATCACCAATGCAACACTTGCTCCAGCAGGGATAAGGGCTTAAATACCATATTCATAGAATGGTTTGGGTTGGAAGGGACCTCAAAGATCATCTAGTTTCAGCTCCCCTGACCTGGGCAGGGTCATCTTCCATTAGACCAGGTTGCTCCAAGCTCCATCCAACCTGGCCTGGAACACTTCTAGGGACAGCACAGCAACAGCTATTCTGGGCAACCTGTGCCAGTGTCTCACCAATCTTACAGCTAAGAATTTCTTCTTGGATGACTTTTAAAGGTCCCTTCCAGTGTAAACAATTCCATTATTCTGTAATTTCTGAAACTGTCTGGGCACCCAGATGCCACAACAGAGCAGACTGCAGGGGGGTCACCCAAAGGTGGGCAGATGCTTGGGGAAGAATTGCCAGACAAATAAAAGTCCAGACATTGGCTGTCTCATACAGACCTACCTACAACCAAGCCATCTATGCTGAAGCTGGCAGAGTCACACACACAAACAAAGACACAAGAAGATGTCACAGCTGAGCTACCTGACTGCATTCACCCCACACAGAACAGCTGTGCAAATGCAAATATACAGCAGAACAGAGAGGGGATCCCACAAAAAGCCCTACTCAGCACAGAGGTAGGCTTCTTGCCAGCTTTCAAAAGGCTGCCTTTGAGGGAAAAGCCCCTTTGTGTTTATGCAAAACAATTAGCTGGGAAAGGCTTCTTCAGAGAAGGTAACAGCTGCTGTGCCAGCCCAGGAGCTGGAGGAGCAGAAACAAAGTGGCCACACTGCATCCCTGCTGCTTGCCTTAGGGCTTGTGAGAAGGATTTTTGGCTCTTCAAGGCTACATGCAAAACATTGACATAAAGTCACATATTAGTTGGAATCTTTTGTCAATTTCTCTATATGCTTTCCAGACAGAAAAGGAAAGAAAAACAATTTATTAAAACTGTACCATTGTCTCCAGCTGAAGAGCTTTTCCTAGCATAGACCAAGCAGTTTTGTTTGCACTTCCCTTTTGTGGCTTTCCTTGTCAGACAAGCCCAGCGGAAATCATTAATGGAAATATTAGTGGGACAGACTAATGGTTTTAGTCATTCATATGCATCAGTCACCGGATATTTCAAAAGCCACCACCTGGAATACTGTTAATGGAATTTGCAATACTGTATAGGATGCTGTCAGCCCCCTTGGATCACACAATACAGTGAACAGCAGCAGCTCCAAGAGAGCTGGCTTGTGAGGGCCAGTCATTCAGCATCTCCCTCCCACCCCCTCTGCCTGAGCTGCCTCGCGCCTTGCTGACAAAATGCCAAAATGACAAAAGGAGGATGAGGATCATCACATCCATAAGGGAATGAAAGACTCCCTTTGAGCACACTGATGTATAATGCTATTTCCAAAGCAATGCATCCATCAAAACTGATCAGCACGAGCAGGGTGCAGGAGAACAGTGGCAGAGCAGCAAGCTGGAAGCCAGCACTTTCTCCTGGACTGTTTGGAGACCCAGCTGTGGGAGGAGCATCCCCAATCTGCAAGGTGTGGGGACCTTGTTGCAATAAGCACTACTAACAAACTGTGCTGAGATACGAAGGATCCCCATGCAGAAGTACAAAGTCTGTGCTGGAATTACTGCTGCAGCTGCAATGAGGGAGAGGTTGGCTCCCGTTTCCTGCTGCATCACTTTCACACTCCTAGAATCACAGTTCATGGTTTGGGTTGGAGGGGACCTTAAAGACCACCTAGTTCCAGCCCCCTCTCATGGCCAGGGACACCTCCCACTAGACCAGGTTGCTCCAAACCCCACCCAACCTGGCCCGGAACACTTCCAGGGAGGGGACAGCCACAACTTCCTTGGGCAACTTGTGTCAGGAAAGAGTATCTTTCTAATGTCTAACCTAAATCCACCCTCTTCCAGTTTAAAGCCATTTCTCCTTCTCCTATCACCCCACAACCCTGTAAAAAGTCCCACCCAGCTTTCCTGTAGCCCCTGCAGGTACTGGAAGGTGCTCTAAGGTGTCATTGGAGCCTTCTCTTCTCCAGGTTGTATAACCCCAACTCTCAGCCTTTGGTGGTATGAGATATTATGATAAGCTTTCTTAACATGCTCTCTTAATCCCATGATGAATCTCATCAGATGGCTTTTGATGGAAGCAAGAATTCCAAACACACCCACTCAATACCCCATTGCTGTTTTCAAGGGGTGGGGAACAACAGGCATGCCAGGCGATTTACTTGCTGCTGGTTCCATTGCAGTCCTCTGGGAATAACACCTGGATGGTACCTTTAATGATATATTCACATGAGAGTAAATGGCTTTGCCAGAAATAAACAAGTACATTATCACATTTATCCTAGGTGCAATTTTCAAGGAATTTAGAAATGAATCCTGAGTATTTGACTCATGAGAACTTTAATTCCTCTCCCATAGGTGTTAAGGAACCCAGATCCTTCTGAAATCAAGGGGCATTTTCTCTGAAATGGTATTGACTGATACGCTTTCATGCATATTATTTAATCCATTGCACCATCACCTAAGACTTAAAATGCAATTTGTTACTATGCAATACAAAATCTGTGATTTAAATATAACCGCTTTCTCTTATTACTGTGCTTTAGGTGATGCATACATATAAAGAAGACAACTTTTCTCAACATCACTAGGTGCATCCTCATACATTCCAGTCCATAAATTAGAATAATTAGGATTGATGTAGAAAAAATGGAAAATCCTTACTTTTACTGAAACAAATGTATATGAAATGTGCTTTTCAAATAATACTTTTCCTGTGTTATTCTATGTGCTCCATGTCTAATCTGAATTCAAGATGTAGGATAATTTTCTGTGCCTCAGGATACGTTTGAAGTATTTTTAAAGCATTAATACATTATTATAGGATAGGAAACAGCAGTTTCCTCTCTGGAAGCTGTCTGGAATTCTAGATTGCACCATTACAGTATCTTTAAGTCACTACTAGTCTGATCTGAAAGATCATCTGTTTCCCTCAATAGTATAGGCTCAAATACTACCCCAACAATGTGCTTTTCTTTTCCCTGAAGTCATCCCCCCCAGCATAATTTTTTTTTCCTTCAAGTCGTCTTCAGTAACTGTGTAGCACTTTACCTGCAACAACTTATCACTGGCAAGTTAAAGTAAAAATCCAGTCTGATGCACTGGGTTGAAGGACATCACTGTTTGATGGCAAATGTTTGGAATGGAGCACTACACAACAAGTTCTGTGGGGTGCATCAACAACCATCCTCTCTCCCATGGACACCCATGCTCACTGTGTCCTAAAGCTGGACAGAATTGGAGATGTCATAATCTCAGATAAGAGAAAGCCAGCTCCCGTTAGCTGTCTGATTCAGGTGAAGAAAAAGGGATACATTTTCAGCATCATTTTGTGACTGCAGTGTGAGCAGTCTCTGACAGAACAGACAGGATGGTTACTTAGCTGGATATGCATTTGAAATCCAGATGGACTGTTATCCCAGTTATGTGCATTTTTAAAAATCCATAGACTTCTTGTAGGCAATTTCATGGGGGAAATATAAAAGGAAAAAATCAAGCTAATAAGATACATTTGCTGTGACTTTCACCAAGCATTACTAATTAATCCACTCAACAGCCCCAAGGGGTAGATCACTGATATCCTGTGGGTAACTTGCCAGTTTGTCTCTGCATTTTTCCAATTGTCTGCCCAATTCACTGAAATAATTTGACTTGCGCTTGGACATATTGCTTCCCTGGAGTGATTGTTGATATATCACCCATACCTACTGAATCATAATGACATCATAGAGGTCAGAGAGTTCCACTTTTAGAACATCTTTATTCCTGCAAGTTCACAGCCCTAAAATCCTTTCCTAATGATACTGAGGAAACAGCCTTGAAATTCTGTATTTGAAAGATGAATTTTAGTTAAGAGCACAGGAAGATTGATGTGTTGTGGCATAAGAGATTAATCAGACTCAAGAACAGGATCAAACTCTAAAAATACTGAAATTAAAAGTCTGTTTCTCTAAAATAATCCTCCTGACTTCACTGACATCTTTCATGAGAATAAGTCTGCAGAAGGGGGTCCAGAGCAAACCTGCCTGTGTATTGCATGCCATGCATGACATCAAAGGGTAGTATCACAACTCATGTAAACATAGTTGCACCAAACTTGCTAAGTCAGACAATGCTACTTCGGTATCGAGCAGCCATGTGAGATTTTTTATCTACTTCTTTTAACTGAGACCTTTGTATAAAACTCCATGTTATTTGGCAGGCATCAATAACAGTATCCCAGTTAATTAGCTTCAGCAAAGGAGCTAGTTATCTTGATCAAGTAGAATTCAAAAAGCAAATTCTTTTTATATAAAATTCTGAACACCAGTAAGCTTTTTAATTTACCATTTATTGATGCAAAAGCAGTATTCCCGCTCTGATAGGGATGAGACTGGGGATTAGAGGAACCTCAGTGACATTCAGCATTAGGCTACTCCTCAGGACAAAGTAGTCCAGCTTGCATCAGAGCATCTTCCCAACCTGCCTGTCTCCAGCAGGAGCCTGGTTTTGCAGGAACCAGCACTGTGTTTACTGTGTTTCTAGCCTGTGCTTCCAGGAGATTTCAGCTTCACTGACATATCCTTATAATCCATATTTGGAGGAGTAGTTTGAAGACCTCAGTACACCAGAAGGGAGACTGGGCTATACATCAACATTTCACTACTGCTCTCTCCAGCAGTTGCAAGAGTATTGAGTAAGTAATTGCTCTTTAAGGAAACCATGAAGGGGGGGGGAACAAAAAGGGGAAATTATTGCACCAAATCTTGCTCTGAAGGATGACCAATGCTGGAGCTGGCAAACAGTTCACATTTAAGTATGACCTCCCAACCTTTTACTGTGCTGGCTACATCAAAAAAAGATGCCACATCTATGATGATTTACACAAATAATCAGATCCCTAAATTTACTGTTTTTTTTCCCCCTCCCTTTCATGTGTTGCCTTTGATGTCACAGCTTCCCTATCCAGGTGCAATAACAGCCTTGGTAGAAAAAAAAAGTACAAGAGCTCTGTATTATAGCCAAATGTTCCAGCTCTGATTGGGCTCTTCAGGAGGACATAACATAAACATACCTATTAAAGATCTACCCAGGATACAGAAAATGCTTTTAGATCTACCCAGGAGGCCAGGTATTTACCATTTCCAAGATGAAAAATGAAAGTTTGTGTCGGAAATACAGTTCATAAGACTGCCCCACGCCAGTTCTCATCCCCACTCTTTCATTTTTACTTTTACCAAACTGATGCCACCATTACATGATTTAATATAATGCTGAATATTGAATGTAGGAAAACCAGGCTGTGAAGGATGCTTTCCATTAGGTAAAGCTATATTACATCATTACTTTAACTCAGAAAAATATTGAAAACAAGATATGAACAATAGGAAGTACTGCATGTAGAGACCTTTTCCAAATACCCCAAGTCCGAAGAGGTAACTTAAGACATTTATATATAACATGTGAAATTTCTACCTGCCAGCAGTCCTTCAGGAGTTCTTAGTCTTTGCTCTGGGGTTTTCAACAGAGACTAACTGGAATACCCAACATTTGTTAGGCATGCAAGTTATGCATTATAATCTCAATGAGCTATGGAAAGTATAATTGTACCAGACAAACACCAACTTTGATTAAAAATTGGTCTAGCATCTCCATATCTCACACTGAAAAAAGACATGATGTTTTCTTATTCTTCATGTAAAACAGGAAGAAAGATTCAGAGCTGCTAGTTCCATGTTTGGAGATTTTTTAAAATGTTCTCAAGTTAAGACTAATAAATAGCCATAGCTTATGTCTGAAAATTGATAAAACACAGATGTAGGTTTATGGTAGCAAAAGAAACAACATTACTGTGATTTACTCTACTAATCCAAGTCCTATGAGATAATATTTATTCAACCTACACAGGATCATCGAACTGCAAGGAAATTGTCACTTAGCAAATATTTCTAAGCTCATACAAAAGGATGAAACGTCAGGTGCAATTAACTAATATCAACAAACTTCCAAACCTACACAGTCTCCTGCCAGCATACCACTCCACAGGAAGTAGGAAGCAATTACTATTATATTCCTTTTAACAACTTATGTCTGCCTATGTAATATGTGGCTTTGATTAGAAAAAAAGAGCTATCTACCTGGGCTTTTCAACACAACTGTATTTTGGACTCACTGTAAGGCCTGTGAGTGTTTTACAGATACAGTTTAACAGTTCTCTTTGTAAACATCCTTAGATTGAGGAACATCACAGCTATCCAACCACACAGGATCATCAGTCCCAGCTAATAGAGATACCAGGAATCCCTTCAGTGTGAGCAATACTGGAGCTGCCAATTATCACTAATGTGTTAGTGGATTTAGAGCCTGCAGTATCTTATGGCAATTTTCTTGCCAATTTCTGCTCATGACTATTTTCTTCATTGTACTCAAAACTTGTTGGTAGAAAGATGGCCAGTGTATCATTTATCTTTGGCACAGGTTTTGAATGGAAATAAAGTTTTGATCAGGATGCAGTCTCTACAACTGAGAGGATCAGTCACCTAAGACTGTTGTCACACTTTGGTGATCAGTTTGATTCATCAAGTACTCCCTTCAGCATTCTTCCATAACATACAGGGATATCTGATGCTGTATCAATTCTGCACCAGCTTCCAATATTTTGTTCATAGTTTTACATAAAGGTCATCTGTCAAAACTCCTTTCTCCCTCTTGGAAAGAGTCAGGAAGTCCTGCTGGACATGGCAATAGGGATATCTAAGACATTTTGGGTGTCTTTTGGTTGTGAGTGACTGGAAATGACTGTGTGCTCATACAGCATGGTTCAAATTTCTCTCACATCTATAAAGTAACTTAGGCCTGAAAAATCAAGTTTACAAACACATCTAAACATGGGACAAAATAAACCAAACCTTCCCACTCCTGTGTAAGCCTGATTGACTTTCCTACTGTGTTTTGCTGTGAAGAGTCCTGACCCTTTATCATCTTTCAATTTTTAAAATTAGGTGGTATCAAATATTTGAATGAAAATACCTCTTCATTCTTTTTTATTTGCCGAAGCTTTTTTCTTTATGAAAATTTAAAACAGTCTATCCTTGTCCCCTCCCCCAAGCTTTTAATACTCCCTCTTCTTAAAATCCACAAGAGATGGGATGGCAAATCCAGTCCTAAATGTACTAAATAGACAAGTAGCTCATGTAACAGTCCAGAAAGAAACACCATCTCTCCAAAATACATACAGCACAAAACAGTTCTCCTTTCTTTACCTTGGTCAGTAAAGAAGAAGAGTCTTCCTATGGTCATTCTTAAAGGGAAAAACATGAGAGAAAGAAATGGAACTATTCTACAGAGTACCAGTTTAGTTTGCACTTCTGATTTAACCGTATAGCCCAATCTGTTCAACAAATTACTTCTACCCCTCCCACTTCATTCTCAGAATATTTAAAAGACATTTCTTGATCATTCCCTTCAGAGACTGCTCCCATTTAATTTCTTCTCCCTCTCTACCAGAGCCCCTAATGGTCCTTTTGTTTGCCTCCCCTCTACCCCTACCTCCTCAAATTAGCCTGAAATCCTGCTGAAAGCCATCAGCTGTGGAAATTGCTGCAGGATCAAATGGCAGCAGGAGGCTACTGTATAGCATTGCTTGGCAACAACCTGCTGGACCCCCATTACATCCTATTTCAGCCATCTATCCTGGCACTCAAGGAGAATTGGGAAGGGAAACATGCAGTTAACCAACAAAGCAACAAACCAAAGAAAGATTCTTCACCTGATATTGGAGTTTTGTAGTCCATTAGCAAGAACCAAAGGCCAGCAGAGTTTTGGTGCCACCTGCCCCCTTGCAGAAGTGCTCCATGGTGTGGAAAGGCTGGGGACAAAGAGCTCAGGCTCATTCACAGTGGGATGTTGTGGGCTTTCTTGGTCACTCCTGGAAAGCAGCTTCTCAGAGGAGAGGTGACTACAGCACCTGCACTGTAACCTCCAAACATCTGCTCCCACTGGTCCTCACTGGGGTTTCAGTCTTTAAGCCAGAGGCAACAGGAAAATTTCTGTTTAATAAAAAAAAGAGAATTACATTAAATCAAACCAGTGCTTTCTGGTAGCTGAAAAATACCTGTTGGCTTAGTAGTTCAGCTCATTTCCTGGTACGTTTCCTGTGGCTTCCTCTCAAGGTTAAAAAAAACATCAGCAATCAAAGTATCAGATACAAACTCATGTCTCCAACTGACTTCTAAATTAAGTTCAGCTGCTCCTCTTTCACATATGTGCCACTAGCACAAAAACAACAGCAAGAACTTATTCTTATTTTGAATCATCTCCAGCCTGCTTTAATTTCTTCATATGAATCTTTCTCCTTTAAGTTCACCTCACTCATATAGTCTCTTTCTTACTCTTTTTATTTTGACTATAAACTTAGAAGGCATGTAGAAGATAAAGCACATTAGATTCAGCTTTTGCAAGGACTTTGAAGCAATTACAAAGCCCTAGAAGCATGACAATCAGGAATCAATTAGACAAGGCCAAGGGGAATGCTCTACTAATAGTAAATATTGAAGGGACTGGAAAAGAGGCAAAGCTTTGGTAGATTTTATTTTGATACATAATACAGAATTAATCAATATTCCCAATGTAGTACCACGATTTATATTGCAGCACAGATGGCTCACATATTTTAAATTGTCATTTAATTACACTGTTCATGATAATACTATATTGGAACTCCACTGGATTTCTAGCATATTTATTTTTATGCAAATACTTTATTGCAGAAATATGGCTTTAATAGCCTTGAAGTTACCTTTTATTTTATACACCTTTTGGATCATAAGAACAATACTGTTTATGCACAGAATCTAAGGCTCAGATAGTTACATTTACAATAAGGGCTTTCTTACATTTAAGTCTATATTCTGGTTTATACAAACTGTTTCATAGTTTAGCATCATAAGGTCAAGAGACATTGCAATCAGCAGCAAGACAATGAAGAAGTAGTACAGCTTCTCTATAGCAGTGATACCCTGCTTTTAATCTTCTTAAATTTTAGCCACAATATTAAAAGTTATTGCATAGCCTAAAAACCATTATGGTGGGTCAAGAAAATACTGAATGGGTTAAGAAAATACTGCATAGATGTGCAGAACACAGCCTTCAGACCATATCCCAGGCCAGCCTTATCGCTTAGCACAAGTTGCATAAATCTTACTCTTCTTTTGTTACTGCTATTCCATGTCACTTCTTTGTTTTTCCTCAAAAACAGTCACAGGAGGCATCTCTCAATATATAGAACAGCCTTCAGTCTCCATAAACACTTGTTATTATATTGCATCAAGAAATATTAAATCCCTCTTCTAATACTAGAACTCGCTCCTACAAGAAAAATAGATTAACAGTTTCACATATTCTCTATTTTATCCAGCTTTCTTACTAAAGAAAAAGAAACTCACCTATGCTCTTCCATTTAGTCTCAAATATATTATTAAATATTAGACCTTTGCTAACAACTCACACCCAGACAACAGCACTACTTTTTTCCCTACTTACCTTATGTGCACTACTTATATACCATAACACCCACTCCTGATTCCCAAACTTATGCCCTTCACCTGGGATGCTGGGTGGATCCCATGGAGTTAAAAGCCTTAAAAGGCTCAGGGCAAAAAGGGTTTATAGGATGATTTTTTTTTTTTCTTTCTATGTTAGTGGCTAGTGAGGAATCTCTCAGCACTTGATACTTTTGTGTCTTGCAAAGTCTATGTCTTTAACTTGGTTATATTTTATAGCATTTGAGAAAATTAAAATATATAAAAAAAGACAGGTACGATACAGAGGGACTTTCTGGCTACAGCTAAGCATCTTCTGTTTCAGCTAATCTTCCTCTAGGCTGAACTGAAGAAGCAGAACTATGGGAGAAAGCACTGAAGGCTTCAAAAACTTCAGAAGAGTGCTACTCCTTTTGTCATAGCAGCTCTAATAAAGTTAGAAAACCCTAGTAGCCACAATAGCCCCTTCCCTTGCTCTGTCCCCAGGATTCATTTGTTGAGAAATGAAGCAAATAGGAAGATGATTTTGTATCTTAGTGTCATGGTTCCAGTCCTTAGAGGTGGAAAAATCTGTTGTTCTTAAGATTTTTCACCTTTGTTGCAAGAAATAATCACTAAATAAAACATCTGAAAGCTTGGAGGGACTGGAAGCCTAATTTTCTATCCTCTGGGAGAATATCCTATCAGTACCTGTGGTCATGCTTATTCTTTTGAAATAGGTGTCCAAAAGTAGCACTTATTTTCTAGGTGCCAGTAAGCTCACTGGCTTTAACCTTACAACTTTCCACAATTTTTCTTCGGGCCTCTATATTACTTCCCTCTAAATTGTTAGTTCAGGTTTACTTTAAAATCATGTTGCTTATCAAAGCACATCAGGTTGTAAAGTCTTCCTGAGTAAAGCAGCCTTTTAAAAACAATGTTGCCCATAACTGGCATGTTGCTGGATTAAGGAGAGGCCAAAATATAAAATACTGGCTTTAATTGGTTTGTTTTTGTTTTCCTTTCCTATGCCCTTGTTCATTCTGTTGTTTTAACACCACCTCCAGGCATCTGAGTCTTTCCAGATTCTCACATCTCTGGAGTGGGTTCCTTGCTTTGCAGTCTTGACTTCTCTGTCTCCACTAACTTGGTTTTAAATTTTGCTCTTTCTTCATGCTTACGACTGTTTACAGCTTCCTGGGCTGGTGATGTCTCAGTTCACAAGGAGTTAAAACCTGTTTCCTTTTTCCTGGAGTAGTGCACACCAAAGGGTACCAGGATTGTTGCATGCAAGTGGCCATGAAGTTGGTATTTATTTTTTGACAGTTACATAGGAAATAGGAAACTGGAGGTTAAAAGTTAATGAAAGAGCCATAAAAAAGGTGATTATACTTCTGACTGCAGTCAGTGTACGAGATCTACACTGAAACTCTGAACAGATTTATAGGTGACCACAGAGAGAAATAACTAACAGACTAATTGTATATGACATGAAAACAATGACATACCTATTACACAAAAGGGCTGTGTACATTAAAAACATGCAAATACTTCTGCCCTAATACTCTGCTCTTAATATAATATGCCCTTGTGCTGGCAGAACAATGAACATGTGTGCAGTCTCAGAGATAAATGTGCTTGTCTTGGATGCCAAGCCACTTGGATTTCGTTTCTGTGCTCACAGCACCCTGGGGCGTGTCATGCACACCTCTACAAATGCACACTCTGCTGTTTACCCTCATTTCTATTATTTGCCCAGGACTGAATGTTTTAATGCAGTGACTATGAGAGAACTCTGTAGCAATTAAAGACTCCTGTTGATTGAAATAATTCTGGACTGTGAGTTTCTAAAAGCATTAGGACACACTAGCTATGAATGACATTAATTAAAACTGTCTGAAATTCCTTATTTCTATAAATAGTCCCTTGAAAATCAATGTAATGGAAAAGGATTCTTTATGTCAATAGGTGGCTTGAACCCACTTGTCCTAGATGCAGAATCCTGTCCCAAGTGTGGTCAGTGGCCCCGTGCCCAGTGACTTCAGAAGGAGCTGGGGTTTATCCCATTCCCAGGCTCCAATTGTGTGAGTGTTTTGCCTGTTTTGTTTGCTTTTATCGGAAGATACACTTAACTGTGCCTCTGAGGCTAGCAAGAAGTCCATGCCTGGTATCATCCAGTCAGACATTCTGAAGCATTTTCCTGAGAACAAAGATTTCTTCCTTCCCAAGCAGCTGAGCCTGTTGTTTTCATACTGGTAAGACATCTGTAGAAACTGCTGGGAGTTTGGATAGCAGGATGTTTTGGGGAGCAGGCATCCACGTGGGGAGCCTTAACTGACAAAGTACAAATCCCTCCCAAAGCCTCTGGCTGCTTCTGAAACCTTCATCTGCAATGTTCAGAGCCCAGCACACAGCCCCGACTCAATAGGCTTACCAACTTAGTTTTTCCATTTCTGCAGAACTGGGGAAAAATGTTTGGAAATGTTTATTTTAATTCGGAAAATTCCCACTGCACTCTTCAGTCCTACTTTTTCATTTGTTATGTGAGACAGACCCTTAAATGTTTCTCATATAGCTCATCTTCACGTGGTAGGAATACTCAGTAGTGCATTTTGGGGCTGGTTTATCTGAAAGGCTGCAGCTTTTAGATTGAAACCCGATGCAGGAGGTCAGAGGTAACTCTGGGCAAGTGGAGCTCTCACCAAACCGAAATTCAGCTCAGTGTCCCTTTTTTGTCATATCAAATAGATCTGTGGCCTCTCCCAGTTTTCTGTTTTCCCTTTTGTGTTCCATATTTACTTTGCTGGGCTATTTGTTCTTTGGGGATGGCAGATGAGAGATGTCTATGGGTGACACGGTAGCAAAACAGAGCATGGAAACACAACACAAACAGAATTAACAGCTCAAATACACACAGTACTAAGGGCTGCCTAAAGGCAGACAGCTAATGGCAGGCTTTTAAGGCTTTTCAAATACTTGAACTCCATGAACTGTCTATCCTGATCAAAACTCTACTCAGAGCAGAGTAATTGGCATTATTAACTCCTTGTATTCATTCACTTCAATGTTTTTACAGCAATGTATACATCTGGGCCCAAGCCTGCACACACATGTGTCTAACTTTGTTCATGCCAGAACAGAAAAGCCATCTACTCCTGTTCTTTTTAGTTATTTATTTTCTTCCATCTACTGCACCCCACACAAACTCACTTTGATCTCTGCATCTTATTACTAGCAAAAGTGGTTACAGAGTAAGTAACATCTACAGTAAAGAAGAGCTACCACCTGAAAGCCTAATGCAATGATTATTTGAACTGCAACATTAACATTTTTCATTATGCTTTCTCTCCTTATATAGTAACTATGTTAGAAACCCCAATTTGCTGCAATTTTTCTCTATTTGCCAAAGATGCACCATCTTTATGCAAGGAGCCATGGAGTGTTAATTGCTCTTCTCCATTGCTCGGGCTAATGAATTTTTAATTATTTTTTCATTTCTTTGAAACCATACATTGAATTCAAACTGGATTTTAAAAAAAATCAAACACACACAAAAAAATTATGCAAAACTGCAAATCAATGCCAGCCTACAGGAAAGCTGGAGAGGGGCTTTTCACCAGAGAGGGTAGTGATAGAACAAAAGGTAGTGGTTATAAACTGAAAGAGGGGAGATTTAGGTTAGACATCAGAAATAAATTCTTCACCATGAAGATAGTAATGTGCTGGAATAGGTTGCCCAAGGAAGTTGTGGAAGCCCCCTCCCTGGAGGTGTTTAAGGCCACGTTGGATGAGGCTTTGTGCAGCCTGGTCTAGTGTGAAGTGTCCCTGCTCTTTGATCTGATGATCTTTAAGGTCCCTTCCAACCTTAACTATTCTATGATTCTATGATTCTATTATTTTATTCTCAGGGAGCTATAATTCTGACCAGAGTTTGACAGAGGATTATAGTAATTGATTTTGATTGATGCTCTACATTTTACTTGGGTTTTCTAGAGCTGGGAGAAGAGCAGAATGCCATTATCTCAGTTTACAGTGTTTAGGATTATTTTTTTGGAAGTGGCTAATATATTCTATAATCTCAATGAAGATCATCCAAGCCAAGACTAAAGAAACCCAGATGAGTTTAAAAATCTTTCTGTGTATATTACATGCTTGTGTAGCAATTTAACTAAACTTTATTCCTTTCAGCCTTTTTAAATTATGGTTTAGGGAACAACAAAAACAACAAAAAATGAGCAATAAAACACAGGAAAAGGTGTTGGTTTGGTTTGGTTTGGTTTGCTTTTTCTTAAATTGAATGTCCAATAAAAGAGCTAGATGAATTATTTCCCTTCTATTTTAGTGCACAGTTCTGGTTTCTTGTTACTCATAAGCACAATTTAGCTTTGTGGCTATCATTTCTAATTCTTCCATTAAAAACAATCTTCTGGAAACTAAAGGGCAATCACTTGGCAGTGAATCATGCAAGAAAATCATGGTGGTTGGTGAGGAAGAAGGGGAAGAAGGTGCCCAAGCAGAAGTTCCCTGCAACCCATGGCAAGATGGCAGCTGTCCCCCTGCACTCGTGGAGGAATATGGTGGAACATTCCCTGAAGTGCCAGAAGGGGTGAACGTGGAGGACTTTCTCCCATTGGAGGGACCCCATGGGAAAGCAGGGACTGACTGTAAGGAATCCTTCTTCCCCTTCTTCCTCACCAACCACCAGTAGCGCGCACAGCTCTCCTCTCCAGCCCAGCTCTCCTCTCCAGCACAGCTCTTCTTCCCCAAGTGCCTCTCTGCTCAGGTGTTATAGCTGTTCTTTCGTACGTTGATCGCTGAGGCACATCTATTGTCCCTCTGATGGATTTTAGGCTGGGTTTTGGGAGCAAGGGAAGCTTCTCAGCTTCTTACTGGAGCCACTCTTGGGGCCCTTCCCCTGCTACCAAAAACCCCACCAAGATAAACCAGAACAATCAGAAAGCATGTTCATGCACAAGCTAAATAAATCCTCATCATCTGCGCAGGTTGTGTCCTGTACCTCTGGTGTATAACAACTGTTTTTAAATTTGCAATGAAAATATAATGTTAAGGTTACCTCTGCTGACTGGGGATTTGTGCATGGCAGATAGAGATGTGAGAAAATAGCTCCTCTCTTCCAAGGGAGCACTCTGAAGTGCCATTTGCTATCCTCAGCCTATCAGTATTTCTTTCCTATTATCTCTGAATCTCCAATCAAGACCTCAGAGTCTCTATAGCACAGCTCAGTATGATGAATTTTTCATTACCGAACACTTTTCAAGTGTTATTTCATCCTCTGCTGCATGCATAAGGTGAATCCCAACTGCCAAACTGGCCAGCAGTCTGGAAGAAGCTAATACTTCATTCCTTTGGCTGTAGCCATGCAGGAGGGTAAACTTAGACTATAACAATGGATTATTTTTTTTCCCCAGAGAAAGAAAGCAGACATGAGGTTACTTCATAGCACCTCTTTTCCTGCTTCAGACACTGTGTTCTACATTATGGGGATAACTAAGTATTTTCATATGCTACCATAGATAGGGAAAGTAAATCCTTACCTGTGGAACAATCAGTAGCATTGTGTGTTACCACTGATAATTTCCACTTGCTCTCATAGAGTCATACCTGCTTCTGGCAATTAATTTCATCTTAATTTACAAGGTTACCTAACTGCAAGGATACATGGATGTTTTGCATGCAAGCCTTACCAGGGAATTTGGTGGGATTACTTCTACACAGAAAAGTTGCTGCCCTCTTCCCCCAACGCTGAGCCCTGTGCTGGATTTGAACCTCTTTGTACTCTTAGTACTTTATTTCTCTTGTTGTATATTACAGAATTCTCTTCATTTCATGCATGGATAGTTGTAGAAAGCAGAGATAAATTTTCAAGTCTCTGTATTTAACCCATACAAAATAATTAAAACACATTTTTCATCTCAGCATCCCCTTAGACAAGATGTCCTAATGTAGAATGATCTTCAAAACAAATGGTCCTGGCTTTAGTTTGAAAGTCACCTCTGGAAAGAATGCATTTGTTTTCCTATTCATGGCACTTCTTATTTCTTTTTAAAATTCTGACAGGTTAAGATAAAATTGTCACATCAAAATCTACTCTTTGAATACAAAAACTGCACACTTTAAATAGGAATAAAAATCTCTTCAGGGCTGGTTTGCTTTAGGCTTTTGCAGCCATCAAAGGCTACTTCTCTTCCTTCAGCCCTCCTGCCCCACATCTTGCTGGTAAAGTGACAGTCTGGGGCAAGGACAAATTTTCTCCTCAGCTTTTTACTCCTCTCTTGGTACATGCCTGTAGATAAACACAGAGCTCATACGATGTCGTCTGGGTCTTCCAGAAATCAGGGCCAGTGGGAAGCAGGTCAGGCTTGGCTTCCCTAAACAAGCTTTCCCAAGGAACAGCTGAATAACTTGTCATTTCCATGCTGTGTGGCATTATTGCATTTATCCAAGACTTACAAAGAAAGAGGGCATCAGGAAATAAAACATAACTAATAATCAGAAATCTCTTTAACACCCTAGAACATGACCAACAGATGCAGACTGACTTTGTAACACATGGTTGTAATTCATACCATAAGCATTTTCCCTGAGTTGTTATTTATTCTATCAAGCATAATCCAATGTGAGCAAAAGCATTGTCACTGAGCCCTGAGAAATCAATGTATGTTCTCCCAAGTCAGGAAAGGTGAGGTGTTTCCATGCAAAGTGTTACAGCTGTTTCATGAAGCAGAGCACTAATTCTGCAATACAACCACAAAATCCCACAGAAACATGTTTTTGTTTGTATTATGTTCTCACATCTCCAAGAAAAACAGGTTCAAAACAAGGTGTCAGTTGCTTGTACAGTATGGAATCAGGCTGTTCTTCCCAATAAACTGAGGAAAGGCCTGTGGTGTGTCTTTCAGTAAGTTAAAGAAGATTCTGCTAAAGAAAATAGATCTCCCTCTGACCAAGGGCTCCCATAGGTGTGCTTATAAATTCCCCCAACCAAATTCTTTCATCAGATACATACATATGAGGCCCAGTCATGGCACATTTATGTTCATGGAAATGCATCACACTCCCCAGTTCCCAAAAAGCCTTATAAGAGTTTTGTACAGTTATGAGTACAGAAAATTGCTCTAATGAGGAATCTACTTAAACTTAATTGTCTCATTTAATTGGACTGTTTAAATTGCTAATCATTTTGTATGCATTACTTTCTAAGTTGTTTTTAGTGGGTTGTTTGCCCTTTTTGTTGTTGCTGGAGGAATTCAGTAATAATTAACTGACCAAGTGTGTAATTATACTGCTGAAAATAAGCTATGAGACATTTAATAAAAGACTATTAACAGGATTTGAATTTATGACTTTCAAAACATGAAGCAAACACTTTATCCATGAAGTCACACAAGCTTTGACTATGGTCTAAGAATTTGTGGTCACTAGATTAGCCACAGCAGATTCTGCTCATGTTTTTTGGGTGTACTGGGAATGTACTGAGATTAAAATTATATTAGAAGAAATACAGCAGTAGAAAAATCCTTGAGAAAGCTTGTTTCTCTTAAACATCCAGATGCACATGTGCCACAGGCTGTGGGAGTCAAACCTTGTGTATTTTGAGTTTAGCAAAAAGAAAGCCAGGCCCATATCCCTGTGTCTCTACATGAGCATGTAGGTATTAATTTCCCAGTATTTTATTACCAGTGGCTCAAGTAGCAAAACAGCAGTAGTGGATATCCTGCTGTGGCTTGGAGGAGGCCAGACCATACAGATAATAGGTCAGAAGTTGGGGTATGACTGACTTGGTGGTTGCAGTTGTATATTTGCAGGTATTCTTTTGCATTTTAGGAGCTTGCCTGCTCTGGTCCCGCAACTTGTCCAAAGGAGATGGAGATTTGTGAACATCAACACTCATAGCCCTTTGTGGCTATCAAGCAGACAGAGACTCCCTTTTTACAGGGAGTCACGTGGACAAGATGAGGGGTAATGAGTACCCGTTACTCCTGGGGAGATCCTGATTGGACACAAAAAGAAAATTTTTCACTATGAGAATGGTCCGACATTGGAATAACCTCCTTGGGGAAGTGGTGGATTCCCCAACAATGGGCACTTTTAAGATTCAGCTGGACGGGGTGCTGGGCTATCTTGTCTGGACTGTGATTTTGCCAAGAAAGGTTGGACCAGACGATCCTTGAGGTCCCTTCCAACCTGGGGTTCTATGATACATAGCAAAACCAAAGACTTTGGGAACTGATTTGTACAGTAAGGCAGCAGATGTGACAGCAGGCATAAAGTTTTGGGGCCTGAGAATTTCCTTTTCAGGTACCCCATTAAACAGCAGCCTGTAGTGTCCTTTCCTCAGCTACCATTACTGGTGGTAGCATTTCAAGCTGCAAACCCTGCTGAGTCTTTTCTACGTCCAATTTTCAAGATGCAGTTTGAGATAAGAAAACTACTGTACACCTTGGCTCTTAGACAGCCAGGCAATCTGTGTCATGTTCTCTTTAGCCTTTAGGACAGAATATATTTTGCTGAACCTCTCACACAGAGGTAAAGCGTCTTTTCTGCATTTCCTGTGAAATATTTGGCTGTGTGAAGCTCAGCATTACAGATGGGAGCACCACATTACATTTTTTAGAAGTTGGTGCACCAGCAGCACCAGTGTAGGGAAATGATCTGGTGTAGTTTCTGGTTATCAGGAATCCAGGTAGATTCCTTGCAAGCAATCAGCTGCTTTGTGTTTTAGAGAGCAAAGAGGAGCATGTTCTGTTCCATCACAATGTCAACTTGCAGGATTGGAAAAGAACTGCCATATCTTTGTCCAAATTCAAGATGAGGCCTGCTGTCTCTTTGGAACTTCAAATATTTTGATAATTTGCATATTTGTAGAGTGACATCTTGTACTTACAGATACATTGTATGAAGAAGTAGTCTTGCAGCAAATGCCACAGAAGCTTATATCTATGAAAACACTCTAAAGCCAACAGGAGGTTGGAAAGATCCCAGTTCTTTCTGCTGGCCAGGCAGCTTTTGCAACACCAGGTAATTAGGATCCCACAGGATGGGCTCTAATATTTAGATAGAAAGCTCAGATAGCAAAGGTGAATGGGAATACATTGAAACTGGTAACCATCTTCAGGGCCTCTCACGTTTGTTCCCGTTCTTCATCCCATGGCCCTAAGCACAATAAAACTGAATGTACCTAAACATCAAATGAGAAATTTGGAGCAAAGGAACATAAATTATTTCCTCCCTATGGACCAAACAGAGTCTTTAAGACAAATAAAGTAGTTACAAAGGCATATGTAACCAAAACTCTTTTGAATCATTAGGAGAGCAGAGTATGGCTGTAAAACCAAAGACTGGTTTGTCTGTCCCTCATGGGCATATGGCTCTGAATGCTGTGATCAGCATTTCCTTTTCAGAAAAAATGTTGAGTGGTGGGCTGGGACAGAAGGGCAAAGAATAAGTATCCACTAGTTAACTTTAATAAAAAAGAATAGAGACCTTGTCATTAGATTTTGATAATATAGCCATGTAATAACAGCCCTTGCTTACTAGCTTACAGGGCAGAAAATCCTGTGTGCAAACAGATCTGCAAGCTCTGACTTCTAAAACAAGCAAAGCCCCTTTTCAGATGTAAGACAGAGGAATGGTCTGCGTTATCAAATACAGGTCCAGGTCAGGCAAGGTTGACGACCTCAGTCACATATTTATTAAAGGGGAAAGAAGTATTTGTAGTGCCTTGTTTATTCTAGCTCTTGCTCACACTGATAGGATTTCCTCCTCTGGGTTATCACGCTGAAACTTTCCTTGTGACTAACATTGTCTTTTGGAAATGTTTCCAGTCCGCATCCAACTTTTCCTGCTTTCAGCAGCAGAAAAACAAGCAGCTCCCTTCACTAGTGGCTTACGTGGCTTTCCCAGCCCCTAGAGGGGGACAGGGTGGTAATGGTGGTGGTGGTGATGGTGGGGCAGCTCAGAGCGCAATGAGGATAACTTCTCCAGGGAAGGTGAAATGCACTGGCAGCTCATGGCCAATCTGCAATCCCAGAGGCTGGTTGCAAATTCAGTTTAGTAATGTTTGAGCCGTCACGCACACTGAAGATGAAACAGCTAAATACTTTTATCGGTCTCATTTGTCTCCTGAACTATACTGTGGAACTAATTGCAAAATTACATCTAATAATAATAAAAAAAAAGTCGTGTTTCAGCTTTATTACAGACATATTATTGCCTGTGTAATATGAAAGGATGCAATAAAAATTACATTCAGGTTTGGCAACATTTTCTCCATGCGAGATTTGAAGTAAGTTTTAATCTACTTGCCACTGGTAAGATAACACTTAATGCTTTTATAGTATTATCACCTCTAGATCTGAAAGTACTGTGCAAAGGTGGGTAAGTACAATTATTTCTGCAATTATAAGAAGAGATTAAGAGGCAGATAACCTGTAAAACATGCTCAGTATGAGGATATAAATTAGTGATGAGCTTGGTAGAGCTGTTCACCTTTACTGGCTTTTCAATACTGCAAAAGATCGGCTACTTGTCACAATAATAGTAATAAATGGAAATGAAATGTTTAAAAATTATTCTGTGCAGATAAATTAAGTACCACATTCATTAAAATAAATGGCTTTTGGCTTTTAAAGAACAGAATTCCTTGCACACCTGTGCAATCTGAGAGAAGTAGTCCCTTTTTAACATTATAAATAATATAACATTTTTCTGTGAGTAGTGTGTGCTTCTTGGTTACTGAAATACCATAAAGTGCAGTGGTGTCAATATGGCACTGTCCTGAAGAGAGTTTGCTCTTCCTTCTGGCCAGTGCTCATCAGAGAGCAATGACAGACACAGTTCCCTGTTCAATGAGGGGAAAAAAGTTATTGGGCTCTATATACAGTTATGCATAGCATGTTTTCAGCATACTGTTTTAACTGGAACATTTATTTTAACAATTGAAAGGTTATCCTGTATAAATCAATGCAGGTAATCTTGTGTTTACAACAACCAGTTCCAAAAAATATTAAAATACATTTATAGCAAATCTTCTCTTCAGAAAAAATTATCGTCTTCTCCATGGAGCTCTTCCTCCTGACTAGAGTTCAGGAATAATTAATCATAAATTTCTTGATAAACATTGTTTTACTTTCTGTTTACTACTAGGAACCCAATGTATTTATTATTTATTTATTTTCATTGCACAAAAAGTAGTTTAATGACAGGACACCAGCAGCTCATTGTGCGTGACTTGTGTTCTATCGGGGAATTATTTGAACTTGATTATTTTCTTCCTGCTGCTGGCAAGGGAGAAAATGTTGAGCCTCACCTGGTGCACAGGTAGTGGGTGCTCCCAGACTGGGTCAGCACTGGCAGCTAGGGCAGGAATCCTGCAGGAGGAGCATATATATTCTGCTATTTATCCTTGAATATATTCCTGCAAGAACATATTCCTATGAATGAGCAGACTGAGTCAGTGTCAGTATTGAGACCACGTTTTCATAACCACTTACTTTTATTTTGTTCAGCACACCTTGTTTGTCTGATTTTAAGAATGTCTAATATATCAGGAGAATTACTGTTGCCCAAATACTCAAAAATTCCTCTGTTTAGCCATCTGAGTACTCACACAACCAGTCTCAGACCTGTTGATTAAAAATCCAGGAGGGACCACTGCAATCATGATGTTTGACCTCCCCAAGTAACGTTGAGCTAAGGACTTCCCAGAGCATTCACAAGGTCAGGATTGGATCATGGAAAGCATCTTGGCTGATGTTTGGAACCTTAATGGAGACTGGGGAACATGGAGCGGTCCTTGATTCTTAGAGTCAGCCTTAAATCAAGAGCCAAGTCAACATAATATTTTTGGCACCCACCATGGTGCCTGAAAGGGGCCTACCGGAAAATGGGAGAGGGACTTTTTACAAGAGCATATAGTGAAAGGACAAGAGGTAGCAGTTTCAAGATGAAAAGGTAGATTTAGATGAGATATTAGGAAGAAATTCTTTCCTGTGAGGGTGGTGAGACACTGGCACAGGTTGCCCAGAGAATTTGTGGCTGCCTCATCCTTGGAAGGGTTCAGGGCAAGGTTGGATGGGGCTTGGAGCAACCAGGTGTAGTGGGAAGTGTTCCTGCCCATGCAGGGGGGGTTGGAACTAGATGATATTTAAGGTCCCGTCAAACTCAAACCACTCTGTGATTCTATGAAATATTGTATTATACTGTAATTTCTTTTCTAATATTAATCTGCTGTGGCTCCACTGGCTTCCAGGAAGATTTCACTACTGGTGTTTTCCAACCTGAGAGGGAAGGTAAAGTCTGGATCCACTACTTATCCATCAAAGACAATCTCAGCTAGTCTCTCAAGTGACAGCACAGAAACAGCCAGAACATAGTAAGGGACTTTGCAAATAGCATTATTTTGAGTAACATTTTAAAACAAATAATAAAATTCGTGTTTACAATCAGTCTTAGCCAGACGGTCTGCTTTAGGTGAGCAGTTGAGTTTTCAGTGGCAATGGAAATGAGTGCCCTGGTGCTAGCCAGGAGATTTAGGACAGAAGGCCAAGGCTTTTACGTTTCATGCACCCTCTGTCTGTAGTACATTCTGTACAGACTATACCTTGCAATGAAAACTAAGCTTCCCGTATGCCATGCTATTTTAAAATATAGATATAAAAAAATTATTAAACAATCCCCGTAGGCAACAGGAAGATATTGTGCTTTAAAATACATTTCCCCATACTACTTCATTCTAGCTTTCAAACAATTGCCTGTCCTGGCCTGACCCATTAGAGGCAAAGTTTCGGC
The DNA here is from genome assembly GCF_020740795.1 of Apus apus. NCBI lineage: Eukaryota > Metazoa > Chordata > Aves > Apodiformes > Apodidae > Apus > Apus apus. The sequence goes on along the minus strand of NC_067285.1, from coordinate 48,924,309 downwards.
TTGCCCAGGCAGCCACAAATACATCTTTGCTATGCTCAAACAAGAAATACATCCCAGGTGACCTCTTAGACTGTAGTTCCTTTTCTGTAGAATAATAGAATAATTTTGGTGGAAAAGATGTTTAGGATCATGAAGCCCAACCATTAGCCCAGCACTGCCAAGGCCACCACTAAACCATGTCCCTAAGCACCACATCTACATGTCTTTTACATACCCTAGGGGATGGTGACTCCACCACTTTCCTGGAAAGCCTGTTGCAGTGCCTGACACTGCCTCCAATGTCTGTATACCATCACAGTCCAGCATAGCCCCATCAGACATCCAGCATTCATCCCTCCTGGGCTGGCTTCATTTCTCCTATGTAGCTCCACATAGCAAAAACTGAGCTTTTAGGGAAAAGAACCAACAATATTTTCCTTTGTCAAGGACAGCTTACAGGTTCAGTGAATTTTTTTAATACTGTGAAGAAAAAATTAGGAATATTTGTGGCTACTCAAAAATTTATATTTGATGCCATGATTTGAGTTTTAGTAATCTGCAGGGGATGTAAACCCTTTGTAAATGAGAAAGTAGTGGATGAAAAATAGTTTAAGTTTTGTAATGTGGAGGTGCAGCTCTCAGTTTAAATACAAAGAAAGAGAAAAAGAAGGTTATTGATGGGATCATACAGACTTTCCAACATGCAAGTATGTTGAAGTGTTACTTCTAACATGTTGGTTAGTGTGTTTTGAACATATATCCCTGCCAGTGAATAAACAGGGACCTGTGTCCTTGTTCCCAGCAGTTTGCCCAGTACTGAAGACATGCAGGGTTTCCAGACCATGGGAGTCTAGGCCAGGACAGTTCTTGCTTTTTGGCAGCCTCTTTCCACTTATTCCCACTGATTTCAGCTTTAATCCTGAGGTATGGTTCCCATTTCAGCATTGTTTACAGCTAAGAGGGACAGGAGGATTCTGGAGCTGATTTAATCTAAACACAGAGAGCTCAAGGCCGTCCAGACCTTTAAAAGGAAATAAATAAACTGCTTTGAAGATCAGAATTGTAACAAGAACAGTTTTTTTTGGTCTTTATTTAGCTTCAAGGAAATGAAATTCATGTTGCAGGAGCTAGTTGTGCTGTGTGCATGTTAATTCTTAATTGACTAGAAAAACTCTGTGTTTGCAATGCAGCAAAGAAAATCTTGGCACTACTAAGGCTCTGTTCCTTATGTAATTAGTTTTGGTTTATTTCTCAGTAGCATTTATAAGATTGTGTTCACGACATGAGTACCAGAGCAACTTGAAAACAATGAATGAAAACAAAATGTGTATGAGAAAATAAATTATTGTATGGTTATGCAAATATCCATTCAGCTATATAAAGGATATGAAAAGCACAGAGTATGTGAAAAGTCTAATACAAGATAAGGAACAACCTTTGAACTGAAGCTGGTGCATTCACTAGAAAGAAGGTGATAGTTCAGGAATGGAAATAAAGATTTATGTTTTCATTGTTTAAGGAAAAAGACTTAGCAGCCACCTATCCCACGATCAACTAAACTGCAATAGTACTGTCACAGCACAGGGAATCTTCAGCAAGAAGCAATGAGGCAGATGCTAATTTTGCTCACAGTCATCCTGCCTCTAAGGCAATACTACCAGCTGGACATCTCCCTCACCATGCAGACATAGTGAAAATAATGCATAAAGTGGAAAAGGGCAGCTTTAGGTTTGACATCAGGAAGAAATTCTTCACTTTGAGGGTGGTGAGACACTGGCACAGGTTGCCCAGAGAAGTTGTGGGTTCACCATCCCTGGAGGTCCAGGCTGGATGGGGCTTGGAGCAACCTGGTCTAGTGGGAGCTGTCCCTGTCCATGGCAAGGGGATTGGAACTAGGTGATCTTTAAGGTCTCTTCCAAACCAAACCAGCCTGTGATTCTATGATTCTACAATTCCGTTATTTTTATTTTAGGGACTATTGACTTAGGAAGAAGATGAGGAAAACAATGAGTTTAGCTTTTGTAGCTGTGCTTGAACAGTGCACAGAATTTTCCTCTGTAGCAAGTGTGCCTTGCAAGGCAGGTGATCAAAGCAGCTGGCCAGGGCTAGCAGTGATCTTTGGGAGTTTCTGTAGCAGCAAAGGAATGAGTGCACAGGAGATGTGAGGAATGCTGCAGAGCCACAGGTCAAGCTTTAATGGCTGGTAGAGCCATGAGTGGGATTCCTGTGATTCCTCCTTCTTGATTTTGTCTGATAAAAAAGCACAGTGTGGGCATGGTCACAGGGACAAAAGGCAGCCTTTTTAAAGTTAAAGTTGAAAAGCAGTAGTCAGAGTTGCAAATCAATGTGTGTTAATGTGCATTCAATCAGGGAAAGCAGGATGTGGTCAGATCAGAGCATTACAACAGCCACACAGAAGATCTGTGGAAAGACTTGTATTATATGGTATTATATACCTATAGAGTAACAAAAATATATAAATAGCTCCAAACTGTTGTTTTGTCATAATTACATTACTAGTACAATAATTTAATTACATAAACACCATTGGTGTTAAAATATACACTGTCACAGCCTTCCTTGAATAACAATAAATTATCATTATTTATTTAAATAATCTTTTCAGCCCATTTTCTTTTGAAGCAGCAAGCCTGAATTTCAAAATAGATCATTAAATGTTAAAATGCAGTGAGGTGGACAAATTAAAATGCAGTCTGGGAACAGGTGCATCTCAAAATCCTGGTCCAAGGTGTTTTGTACGATACTTTGTAATGAGCAAAAAAGGTAACTACCAATTTATAAGGAGTTAAAAAACACTTGTTTGCCTGGTTAATATTTTAACAATCTAACCAATTTATTACTGATGTAGTAAAAATGATAGACCAAAATGCTAGGGTACAACACAAGTGGCCTCTGAACAGTAATAGTAAAAATTTACTACAAAATGCCAGGAGATATCCCTAGGAGATCTGATTTACAGCTTTTAAACTTTTAAAACCTTTTAAAACATTTTTTTGTCCTTTCAGAAAATCATATTTAATTTGTGATTAAAAAACAAAAAGGTATTTGGGGATTTAATTTATAAGTCATAGCTAAGAAAATACTCTGAAAACTTTGGAGTGGCTGTATCCCCAAACCTCTGTACCATTCATAGATAAGTAAATAAAACAAAAGGTGGCACTGGATCTCTAGTTTCCAGCTTATTGGATAGTTGGGTACAGACAGAACTTATCAAAGAATTGGTCTCCTGTGAAAATAAACCTTTTTTCCTAGTGTGGATCAGGCAGAGAGAAAGACTCCATTTAAAAGCACCTTCACCATTACACCACTTAGTGTGGTGCCCTTATTTGTGGTGGTTTTGAAGGTTAAAAACAAAATGAAAAGTAATTTCATTTAAAATCTTAACACTGGGATTCCGCTCCTTACTTACAGCTTGTGGAAAAAAGGTTTAAAACTCACATGATGAAATGGTGATAGTGTGGGGCTTGTGGTGGTTATTTTATAAGACTTGTTCTTCACAGTGAGAAAGACATTTCTGATACTTAGACTTGATTTTTGCCAAGAGATCTAGTATTTTGCTTGAATGTTCTTCTCTATGGAAAAGGTATCTTGGAAAAAGTCTTCAGTACTACATGAAATATAATCCTGAGGAGTCTTTAGGATACAGAACTAATCCCTAAATGAGACCTTATACCTCCTGTGCTATGGATCCATGGATGTGTCCATGATGGATCATCTGATGTGCAACAGTCATTGTACATGGTCCTTCAGTATTGATGAAAACATGGGCAAACAGAGAAGGCACACACATGGTGAAGAGTGTCCTGCAGAAAGCTGGAAGACAAGGAGGCCAATTTTGTCTGCTCCGGAGTTTTTGTATCGCTATGAGCCTATGGAAAATTTGTTCCTCTTGCATCTTTGTATGTAAAAGCACAGCCAGCCCAAAGTGGGGAGTTCTACTTTAGTATCAAACTTGTGCTGGAATAGATGGGCTGAATATGGTATAGTGGCTATTTTCAGTCAGCAACTGAAAGGTTTGCATTTCCCAGAAATAAAAATCCTAATGACATGATGCTGCCACTTTGTCTTGTTTTTCCCAATTACCAGTGGGAAGAATAATGCTACATAACAGATGGCAATACCTCAATAAATTGAGGGTTATTTCAATAAAATCGTTTAAAATTCATAGCATGTAGTACATTGAGGTAGGTACTGTCATCAACTCAGAAGTGGCAAACTTCACGCATGACTCTAACCCATTTGACAGTATTCAATGGGATCAAAAGCAGCTGGGGTGGAGAGAAAGTGGGTTTTGTTGTTCTTTCTTTAAATACCTGCTTGGTAAAGTCTTACTCATTAGAAACTGATGGTAGTTTTCAGTGATTCTTAAGTCAATGCTTCAGTGATGGCCAAAACACCCATAGACAAACGCAGTCAAGCAGCAACAGAATTGCACTTTGAAGACATTTACTTACAGACTGTATTGGGCCACTAACACTTTGAATCCCAGTGGAAACAAAAGCAGGAATAAAATTCCCTGATTCAGAGCCTGGTGGCTACATGTCTCTCTGCTAATGTGGCCCTTAGATGCCCCTTTTATCTTTTACTAACGGGAACATTGAGATGCAAAGTACTAGACCAGCACAAAAAAAAAAACAAAATTAAAAAAACAGTATACCAAATAAATGGGCAGAATGGACAATTTCTACTGCTCTCTGAAAGGCTTTAGAAATGTAGGTTTAATTTTATTGTGTGGAAAGCTGATGAAACAGAAACATAGTACACTAGTCAAGTATGAGATCTATTGCATCTCAGCTCCCCCAAGCACCAACAGGACAGTGGAAATCCTCACAAACACACCCCGTGCCAAACATGCTGAAAACTAAGGTTAACAATAAACAGGGAAACTGGGATTCAGTCCTGGAAAGAAAGTGTCTACATTTGAGAGGGAAGACAAAAAAATAAATTGTACAGAAGGTTCTGATGCAACCAACTTAGGATGTAAATCCAGCAGCAGGCCTATGCAGAGCATGCCATGAGGAGAATGAGAATGACTTGGATGAAATCAAGCTAACTGCAGCAGCAAAAAAAAGGAGCAAGAGCTTTATCCAAACAACCCAGTCATGTGTAGCCTTCAGGAGAAAAAGAGTGTTTGCTAGTATTGCTGTGCACATCTTAAAGGCAAGTTTTAATCTCCCAAGACTTCGTAAAATTATTCTGTGTGCTGCCCTGAATTGGCAGCTGGCTCCATTAAGGGTTGGACTTGATCTTAAAGGTCTTTTCCAACTGAAATCATTCCATGGTTCTATGAATTCTAAGGCTCAAAGAAATATGTCTTGTAATGAGGTTTCTTTGCAAGCTGGAGCAGGGCCCTCCATCCTGCCCCCCTTACAGACAGACACTGGGCTCTGGCAGCCTTGGCTCAGCAGCTGCCTGCTTGCCAAGTGCTCAGGCTGAGAAAGGGTGGAAAAATCTGACCCCTGAAGCAGCATGTGAAATGATAACCTTAAATGCTAAAAACCCTGCTCCTCGCTCCCCAACTCCTCTGCTGCTGCATTCACTCTCAAACTGCTCAGCAGAAAGAAAAGTGAGCCTCTCGCAGGTCAAATTAATTTGAGCCTTGTGGTTTATATCCATGGTAGCTCAGATACATGTGTCAAGAGATACTGGAGCCAAGCCAGGGATTTAAGTGGCATGTAGCAACGGAACAGAAAAAAAAATTAAAAAAAAGAAATTGCAGCTCCTATCAACAACTTTCATCTTCTGCAACTGTTTGAGGAAATAGCTGGCTTCCAAACAAATTAGTGGAGGTTTAGAAGGCTGCATTTCAATTAATCTCAAGAGGGAATGGGAGGAAGGGAGGAGGGGTCTCTTTCACTTAGACAAAAAAAAAAAAAAAAAAAAAAAAAGCCGTGAACTTGTTATATTCTGAGGTTAACAAAGGTGTAAAAGAAATTAAAATGTTGAACCCAATAAGATTTGAAATGCTATCTACTGTTAAGTGGCCTTCACGTAAGGTTTTGTGCAAAGAGACTGCTAGCAGATGAGGGAAGGAGTTGGTCCCTGGCACAAAAATTTATGGTGGAAGGAGGGGATAATAGTGTTTGAGACAGTCAGTCAAAAATAAATAAAATAATAATAATAATAAAAATCAAAGCCAACGTACAGAAATATACAAGAAATGAGCTGCTAGAGAAAAAAAATACTAGAATTAAATAATGGACATGGTATTTATTTGTGCAAACCAAAAGCCACATACCTCAGAAATGCAAATGATATTTATTTAATCAGACAACTAAAATTTGGCACTGGAGGGGAAGCAAAGCTGTTTCTTTAAGATAGGCTTTGGATCACTTGATCAAGTGATGCAAGCATTGTGCTTTTATTTTCAGAAAAGACTGGGCATCAGACTACAAAACAAAAGAAAGGGTAACTATACTACTCATTGCCTGTGCTGGAGAATTTACAGCCAACGTAGCAGCTTTTTACAGCAGTGTGAAAATGTTATTATGCACAAATTTGTCACAGTGGGAAACCCTTTCAAGTGGTCTGTCTTTACCCTTGTTTTTTAATTACAGGGCAGCATATGAACTTTGCCATCCTATTAACTGAGTGTCATCTTCTACTATAAGGACAAGTGACATTATTTACAACTCAAAGTCCTGTTTGAAGGAGAACAGTCAAAGGCAGAAGGGTACCTGGTCAGAGGCCAGGGTCAGTACTCCAATGCACCCTTCTTATGCTCTGCATCCCTGGCTTTGAGCATCCTGTCTGCAGCACAGGGGCAAGCAACCATAGCTGCCTTCAGACAGTTCTATAACAAAACCAGAAAAGAGAAGTTCCTGAAATCAGCTGTTTAGATTTGAGTGAACCAAATCTCCTCATGCGAATGAGTTGGAGGGACAGGCAGGTACACTACCAGACCATGTACTGGGCTCTACCCTATTAAAATGAGCCTCAACTCTTGATCAGATGGACCTTGGCTCTCAACCAGAGCACTGATTTAGGCCTGCTGCTGTTTGAAGACAGCTATAGATGTGTTGGGTCATCCTATTAGCTAGCTTTGCCATGTTGAGAGGTGTGCCCTTCTTGCTGAAGGCCAAGAGCATTAATGGAGTCATGTGAGAGATCTTCCAGGCTGCCACCTCTTCCAGTTGACAAGCAGAAGGGTTTAACCTTCAGGATGCTGAAGTTTAACAACCACTGTGTTATTTTGTTTGGCAGGAAAAAATATTCAGAGGATAATATTTTCATCTGTTAGGAAGCTTTTTTTTTTTGTCTTTAACACTTTCAATGCTTTAAAACTTTAAGGGATTTTATTCTTTAATATAAACGCATTCAAACCAGAAGAACAGGAATAATAATAATTACTAGGCTTCATAGCAGAATAAATTACATTGCTAAGAAGGGACATGCCTCACAAGAGGACTTCTAAGATGAAGAAGAAAGTTGAAACTTTTGAAGCTGGTGAGGACTATCTCCCCAGCTGTCCCACCAATGCTTTGCTCAGTATCACTCTGGTATCAAATGACACAACAGCAACAAGATCAACTCACAGGCACTCGTGGCTGTTATTTGAAGCCTCATCACCTTTTTACTTGTACTTGTACTGTCAGAAGTGGCAGTAAAAGCAGCTGTTCACTGTTATATTTCAGTCATCAAACAGGAAAACGTGAGAGGAAAGACAAGGAGAAAGGAGGGAAAGGGTCAGACCAATGAACACAGGGAAGAAAAAAAAAATATTTTAAAAAAGGAAGATAAAAGCTAAACCAAGAACAAAAAATTTATGTGTAAAAATCTGACTGTCCTGAAAATCAAGTGGAATGAATTTCCTGTTGGTGTATTCTTGTTAGACCAATGTGGTCTTCTGCAGGTAAATGAATCTACTCAAAGCTTTCATACACATAGGCCACACAAAGCCGAAGTACAGCTTTCTCAGACAAAAGTCTACATTAAATCACAGATTATAATGTGGCAGAAACAGCAGCAACTAATCAGCTATATACATAAAAAAAGATATTATTTCTTGAACATTTGAAACTAGAAAAATGATTGAGTTAAAAGAGAGACTGAAAATAAAGGGTTTGTCTTTTCATCTTTTTTTTCTCTGAGCCTTTAAGATCATCTCTTTGCAGTAATAACCAAGTTTGTGGTTCTGTGTGTATCTCCTGAGGAACTATGTAGCAATTCTGGTCCATGAACCAGTCCTTAAGTAATACAATAATATTAATAAATATTAATTTTATAGAGAGAGGCGGTACCTTACATTTAGATGAAGAGAAAGAAAATTAGAGACTTCCCTCAGGCTAAAAGCTCTGTCGTGCTCTTCAAGCAGTATGTTGATGGGGCAGCTCTATTCCTTCCCTTTTTCAGTTTTTTTTCTCTTCTTGCCAAACTGAGCTTCTCACAACCACTTACAAAAATGAACTACAGTTTGAGATCAAGGGTTACAAACCTGGAAGACCACATACTCAAATGCACCAGTATCTATCAATACTACACAAGTAAGTTTTTCACTTTTCATTCTTTTCATTTTTTCTCCCCAGCAAGCAAAGTCTGGATTCCTTGAAGGGACTTGAAATGACTGTGTCCTGTTGGATGGAAGGCACTGCACATTTAGAAAGAGGGGACCTATCTCAACACCACAAGTAGGCAGAAGGTGGAGACTGAGTAAGGAGGTCTACAAAATACATACCCTGAAATGACTGCTCCCAACTCAATGGGCGTTTAGGGTTTGTAAAATTATTTTCCAAGCAGGTTTTGTTACTTTTTCCTAATCTGCACAATCCTTGTGGCTTTGATAGAGGTATATGCATGTAGTAAAGCCTTTTGCAGAGTCTGTTCTATTTGCTTGCACTGTCAGCCCTCAAATGGGAAGCAATGGCATCCATCATTTAGTGAGACTTCGGACAAGGTGATTTCCACAGGCAGAACCAGTTTTAGGGCCTGGGAAACTGGAGTGTGGGTTCTTTTCAACTGTGGAGAAGAGGGCAAGCAGTGGGGATGCAGCCTCTGCTGGCAACCCATGTCCCTGCTGCAGCTCCTCCACTTGGCTCTGTGGTGGGCAGAGCCACGGGGATCAGGGCTGCACTCATCCCGATGGGAACAGCTGAAGGAGGTAGCTCTTCCAAGTGAATTTGAGACACTTCCCACCTTGCAGGAATACAAAGAGATGAACATACAGTTTCCAAATAAATACAGAAGTGCCATTTCTGTCTTTCTTGACAGACTGTCCCTGATCCCAACATCTCCTTTGCCACCTGGCAGTCAGGCTGTGCTGACTAAAGAGCTTTAGTGTGACCACAAAACCACTTCAAAGTTTGAGAAAGAAGTGTATCTAGCTGATAAATTCCTGCAATGATAGTTTGCATCCTGTGTATCCAGCCTGGGCTGGATACAGACAGGGCTAGCTGTGTTAACACACTGCAGCAGCTGAGGCAGGAGGCACCACCAGCAGCCAACCCACAAATTGCTACCCCCTACATCAGCCCACTTCTCTCTTAGACAGATGATGTTCCCCTGGATAAAGATGCCTAGAGGTTTTGTTTTGAGATAAAAGGTCAGATTCATGCAGCAGAGAGCAAGGTTGATCTGAAGAGAGGGTAGTGGTGACAGCAAGCCTGGACCCAGGTGGCATCATGGAGAGGCAACATGAAAAGGCACCACAAAGAGGTACTATGAAGAAGCACCACACAGCTCACGAGGACTCTGGGTTCCCTTCAGGAGAGCTGAGCATGAAGATAAGGGTCTGCCTCAAGGGTCCAAGTTCCCAGAGAACTGTAGGAGGGCTGTAGGAAATTGTGTCTTTGCTCAGATTTCTCTTTCTACAGGTGCCCTACACAAGGGCAACTGGTGTAGAACCTCACTGAAACAGGGGCAGGAGCTCCAAACAGGAGCTCATTCCTCTATTTGCAGTTTAAATATAGTGCACACCAGAGGACAATAAACATATGGAGGTTCCCAAAGACTTTGTGAGATTTGTATCAGCAATGGGCCGATTTAGACAGCCTCATGTAAACATCTCAAAAGTATGTAGAAGCTGCATATCCTGGTTATTCTCTAGGAAACAAAACACAAACTTTCCCAGGCACTTATAAATGTGTATATCAGGCTTTGGTGACAGACCTCAAATTGTCTTTGCAAGGGTAAGCATTAATTACCCCCGTTCACATGGAGAAAGCAAGGTATACAGTGGTGAAACAACTCCCTCAGGTCACAGAGTGAGCTGTTGCCAGAAATGGGAATATGAACTAGTTCTTTTCATCCCAGAGCCCTGCCTTCTGATTCTTGTCTCTCCAGATTAAGATTTGAGGCCAGGAATATCTTTATTCTGCAAACACTTTTTTTTTTTTTTCCTCCTGGAGGAAACTCAGATGGGTTTGGGTCAGAAGCTTTAGTGCAGGTGTAATTTCTACCAAGGTATGAAAGGCATCGTTGTGAAAAACCTAGTAATTGGTGTGCATGTTCTGCACCTAATGTCAGTGCACAGCAGCAGGGAGTGAGCAATCAAGCAGCAGAACAGAAAGCAGCATTGTGGCATCACACCATGGCCAGAAACCTTCATTCTATCCCTACAGTCTGCGCCTGAAATGTGGATGGGGTTTCAAATGCAAAAGAAAATGCCTTCAGAGAGCCCTGATGATGGTGAGGACGTTACAAAAAGCCGTTTCTTGCCTTTCTCAGGGGAAGTGACATGGTTTTTTTAGCTTGCTCTGGTTTGGAATGTAGGAGCTCCTGTTGTGTTAAAAACATCACGATTTTGTTGGAAAAGTGCAATTATCAAAGTAAAGATGTGAATCAATGACATTTCTGCACCTCACCAAGCGCTACTCACCAGCTGCCCACTTCAAAGAAGGCTCTCAGCAAAACTGGGTCTTCCAGGAGAACCTCAGCCTTAACTTTCCCCCACATTTTCTTCTTCAACACAACCTCTGCCTTGCCATAGCTGTTTTCAGTGGTTTGGATCGCAGTTTGACCCTTACTACCACGTTACAATTGAGTTTTGCATGCTTATGACTGCAAGTTTTTGCCACTGACTTGGAAAACCTTTGATGTTCCACCTTCCAGCTGCCTCAGCCTCTGTAACGCTTCACAGCAATTGCAAGAAAATGAACTAATTTGTCACCATCTGCCTAAGTCTGGTGCTTGCACTTGTCCACCTTAGTGTGGACACCTTCGCTCAGGAGTGAAGCGAGTGAGCTGAGGACAGGTGGAATATAAACCAAACCATATTCCTGTAGACATGGAATAAATACTTTAGTAGATCCAGGAAAAAAATATTTGCTTTGTTCTTTTCCGGGTAATGTGTCATTCTGGCTGACATTTTCTTCCAGGTTTTTACTAAGATCAGTGTTTGCAGTTCCATTTATGTGGCATTTTCTAGGTCAGTTTTTACTTCTGCCTCTCTGCATCAAATTTTGAGCTGTTTACTTGAGCCTAAAAAAAAACCCCCTCAGCTCATACAGAATTCTGAAAAAGTAACCTAAGCCAAAGTATTGTTAAAAGAACCTGCATTTTGTGACTGTCTTACTTAAGGTTATGCAGCTTGAGTCAGTAAATGTATTGAGACAAGCAAGAAATAACTTCTTTTCAATGTGTGAAGTGCTTTTTCCAAAGGCAGAAGTGGTCCTTCAGGGATTTTGTACTTGTCAGTGTTGGAGCTCTGCTAATCTGGGCTCTGATTAATAAGTTTCCAGTATTCAGATTCATGATCACTTTCTAATTAATATCACTGAGAAATATGATTTTTTTTCATTGTATCAAGCTTTATATTTTGACACAACGTAGAGAAAAGACTAATTTGTTTACCACCTTTAGTGTTCCCTGGGTAGCTGATTAGAAGAGAAAGGATCTAGCAGTAGGTGTACAGCAATGTCTTCAAAACCCTAGGACTACAAAAATGCTGTGACACAATGACGTGTAATGACAAGGGCTATCCAGAAAGTCAGTCTATTCCAGAACAATGCAGAATGGAAGAAGTGAAATCACCAATGCAGAGCAGAGAACATGCTGTAAGTTCTGCTAGAAAACGGTAAGTGTTTTTCCCAGGAAATCTCAGTTCCATAAAAAATAATGTACAGCTTATTCTATGTACTGAACAAGTGCATGTGTCCCTTCCCTGCCAATAAAATCAGTATCTCATGGGACTTTTTCTTCTCCTATGTGTTGTTTTCCCAGTTACAAAATCAATGCTCTTCCAAATTGAAGAGTGATGATAAAATGGATGGTAATTACAAAGCATAAGCAGTGAGCTGACTTCTGTAGGGCATTTTGATATTGTTTGATAGAAATCCTGTTCAACATTCCACAGTATTTATTCAGACCTGACTTCCTCTTCTCTCACCACCTTTAAAGAAGCTCAAGCTTTATCTCAAAATGGAAAGTTTCCATTTTTATTAAAACTTAACTCTCATTTAAATCACAGGGCAAGATGGTTGTGGGTTGCTTGTTTTGTTTTGGTGTGGTCTTTTTTTGTTTTGTTGTGGCTTTTTTGTTTTGTTTTGTTTTTTGTTGTTGTTGTTTTTAAATTGAAGCATTTCTCCCTTATCAGCCTCTTAAAGATTATTTTCAGGACTTTTCTGACATTGTTTGTTCACTTTGGGCTTGTTTTCTTATCCCAATGATGTATTAAAGTCTAAACAAAACTATTTCCTTCATGTCTTTTTAACAGCTTGTCACGAAGCTTCATTATGCAACAGTGTCATCCACAATTTTAATGATGACATCTCATTCCAGGAGAGTGTGAGCTGAATCCCAATGAACAAATTCATGAAGTTTAACCTCTCTGTGACCCCACTCCCACTGTGTTTTTTTCTCCTCCCACCCCAGCTCATTAGCTGTCCTGACAAATGCAGCCGAGATGAGATGTGAGTCTTTATAGCTGAGCTTTAAACAAAAAGATACAGTGGAAGGAAGAAGAAAGGTGCAGAGAAGCATCATGTTTGGTCTGGAAATGATCTGCTATGCATTTGTAAGCAAGCTAATTTTTCCTTAGTATGACATGGCTCCTAACCGGAACGATGGATCTCAGACTAGAAACTACCCTGACATTATAATCACATTCAACCCTAACTAATTTTTTTCTAATGTACTGCAAGTGGCATCTAGCTCATTGAGATGCAGACTCTGTTCCAAGGACATCCTGTGGCTATCAAGAAAACCTCTGTCTTGCACTCAGTTTTCAGCTGTGTTTTCACTGTCAACTATCAACGTTAACACAATGTTTAGGTTCCCTTTAAAATAAATCAGCCCATTTTGTCACCTTCTTACTGCTCTGCCAACTGTTGATCCCAGTCTCAAACCATTTTAAGGTGGCGCCAGTTTGGTGTCCAAGTTACTGTTGATATTTGTCTGTGAGCATCTACTTTGTTTGCTCTTTTACCCCTGGGTAAGGCTAATTAGAAGCTAAGAAGAGGTGTTTCTGGAAGTATTTATCTCAAAACAACAGCATATGAATCAGGACAGCATACATTTAAATTTGCATTGTGTACATACCTAGTGAGAGTCATTGCCATGTCCCAACCTTATACAACATTATATCTGTATATTGGGTGAGAATTATTTTTTTTTTTTAAAAACTGTTTTTATGGTTTCCTTATCATGTTATTATCCCTGTCTTCAGCACTGAAAACTAGCAGGTAGCAATTTCAGTGTGTGTAAAACTGGAAATTCCTCTTTCACATTTTTTTCCCTTTTGAAGATAGTGGCAGAGCCAATCTTTCGGACAAGATTTTAAATAACATGCTAACAGTCTGTATTATCTATATTAGTACACTTCACTAAACATAGCTTCTGTGAAATTGCTTCTTATCTCAAGTAGTAAACTTCCAATAAACTATACTCATTGCAGTTTTTTGCAATACCCATGAAGTACTTACTGAATCCAATTGTAATTTCATTTACTGCTTCACATTCACAATGAAAAATAATGTAGTTGGCTTGCAGATTATCATCATTATTTGTAGACAGTGCCTTTAGCTTTACTTAAATACTTCAATATGGGGACAAATAGTGGTGATTTTCTCCTGCCATTCTACACCAGAAAAAGATGTGAGAGGAACACAGGGGGAAAACAACAGTTTGTTGATGCTAGCTGAATTTATAGTGAATTGTTACTGGATGAAAGCTGTTTAGAGCAATCACATCCTGTTTACTGCAGTATTTTATGGGGAGCTCTCAAATTTGCATGTTGATTACATGAAAAGTAGGAAGACCCTCCCAGCCATGCAGCAGGAAGAGAATTGTTCAAACATGAAATAGTCTTGAGTGTTGTGTGGTTTACTCTCAGAGAGGCAGCATGGGAGGCAGCTGTTTGCAGTTCCAGAGCAATCCACAAGCCTAAGAATCACACTGTCCAATGCCTGTAAAATTTTAATTATATACATGAAATTTCCAAATCCATATTTCAAATATACAGGGGTTTATAAAGATTGATCTTGTCTTACATTTCTAGGCTATTTGTCTTCAAGCTAGTACAGCCTGAGTATGATCAATAAACACAACAGAGTAATAGAGAACATTTGTTTTCCATTCATCCCATGGTGAGCATTTCACCTGGCACTCTGCCTCAAGCAGCCTTTTTCAGGCAGTGTAGCAGGGGAGCCAAATTCTCCTGCTAAAACCTGATGGGAAGCAGGTCCTCTCCAGAAGCCATGGGCCCAGAGGTTTTCCAACAAGATGACAGCAAGCTCACAGGCAGGCAAAGAAAACAGGGTATCTTCAAACAGGTTTTTTTAGCTCATAGGCTTATGATCTGAAAGGGTTATTAAATACTGGAACAGACTGCCCAGGGTGGTGGTTGAATCACGATTAAAAAATGTGTAGATGTGATGCTTAGGAATATGGTTTAGCACTAAATTTGGTTAATGGTTGGACTTGATGGTCTTATCCAACCAGAAAAATTATGTGATTCGGGTCTAGACCTTGCAGATCCACACACAACAACCATGGACCTTTTGCTTTCTGTGACTGTATCCCAGGAGCGACCTGCAGGCTGGTGGAGCACAAAGAGCACCTCTGGTAGCATGGCCCCTTGCTAGGGTTTCTTTCTCTATGCTGGATGTTAGCTAGTTTTATTTCTATTGATACAAAATGAAGTTGGGAGCTTGTTCAGTTCAGGGAAGGATGTTGTCTAGGGGAAGGAAGGTAAGGGAGTGAAAAGGTTGGGTGTCCCAGGTGAAGGAGGTAAAGTTTGGCTGGAACAGGAAGTCTCAAAGGGGCATGCATGCTGCTTTTTGTGGTATGAATTCTCAGAAGATGGCAATGAGTAGCAGCTGATGTACTTGGACAAGGGTGAAATGAACAGGGAGATAAATCTTTCCTTGCAAAGGCAGATAAATACATTGCATGGATAGCAGCAGTTGGGTGCTGGTGGTTACCATGACCTTTGCAAGGAATAAAGCTGTCTTGTTTTAAGTCTGAGTAGACCATGCTTGTGACTTCTGTCTCCAGCACTATGAGGAGTAGCAGCCCACATGCCATATAAAGGATTAATTTTTAAAAGAAATCTAAAAAATGTGGCAACATTCACTCATTAAAGAGTGAAAGGCATACAGTTGTGGTGATATTTAAGTGAAAGATATTTAAGTGAAACTTTGTTTTTTCCAAGTTTTGGTGTTTTTTTCTCTTTCTTTTTAAAGGAGCACATTCATCAACTACAAGATCAGAGTATTTTACTGTGGCTCCAGATGTCTATTTTTTTAACTAAAAATACTTGACCAAAACAATTCATCCCTTGTTCTAAGCTCCATTACTTAAATCCTCAGATCTGTTGATGTATAAATTACAGCTGTCTGTTCTCCACCATTCAGTGAAGAAATAGCTGCCATAGTAGCTAGAGCACATGGAGATTATTCCCAGTGACTGTAGCCAGCTCCCAGGAGCACCATGAGGTTGTGTGAATATCCTTTGTGAAACTCTCCCTGCTCACCCAAACCTCTGGCCTGCCCAGAACTCCCAGTCCATCAAAACTTCAAATCCTCCAAATTAACACCCTCTATCAAAATATAAGCCTGAATCTGGCTTGATACAAGGCTGTGGCCATGTGGGATGAGAGCTGCTTTGATCATGGTGGCTTGGTCACTTCTTAAAACAATCTTCTTACTCCAAAAGTCTCTTTTTTTCCTCCAGGTGGACACTGATGGCGAAGGGCTCTGTGAAGGCTATGGTGTGAGATGCAAATGTTTTTTCATATTCCCTGACAAAAAAAACGAGTCTGAGAGTGAGTCAGAGAGAACTGGTAGATGGGACAATAAAGGGAATCAAACAGGAAAAGTGGGGAGAAAGGAAGAGGGACAGGAAAAGGTACAGGGATGGGGAAAATGATGTATGGGTGTGGAGGCAGCCAACGCTCAGGAAGGATGTGTGAATAACAGCTCAGATATTTAACTCTTAAATACACTGTCTCTTCCTGGTAGGTAGGACATCAATGTGTAGGCTAAATGGCAGCATGTCACCCTAATCTAGAAAAATCGGTCAAAGGAAAAAAACCAGAAACTATGAATGTGATATTAAAAAAAAACCCAGGATGTGACAAAGAGCTTTGTAAGCCTTCATGCCATATGTGTAACAAGTTAAGAAATGGTTAATCTTTTGTTCTCTGCCACCTAAACATAATCTTAGCCTCTCATCTTTGTCCTGTACTTGAAATGTATGTCATTGTGAAGAGTCTTATATTGGCAAAAACTGGCAAGTGGGACTGTTCATGAATGATTCAAGGTGCAGATTTTTGAAGATATAGCTACACTTTGAAAGAATGTGAAGACTCTTCAATGTTTCTTTCCAAAGCATAAATGCAGCTCTTCATACCCGCCCCCCCCCGGCAACTGTGTACACTTATTCTGCCATTTACCATGATCTTGAGAAATTTTCCTCTGTACTGATCCTGAAACTCCCATCCACCTATTGTTGGCATTTAACTGGTAAAGTGTATTTAATTCAGCTGCTAAGAATGAATACCTATGTATTCAGCTCCTGTACCCATGGCATAGGTGACATCCCTCAGGCACCAAGGAGCTTGACAGCTCATCTTCTAGAGGTGTCACTGTAGGAGCTGAGAACCGATATGCTCATCTGGGACTGACAGAACTTGTATTACAAAGGCCAGATGCCCAAAGGTGTCCAGTTCCAAGCAACCACAGAGGCAGAATATTGATAGAAAAGAAGCAGATATCATAAGTGAGCTTTTTAGAGATTTAGGGGTGTTAAATGGTTTAAAGAGTGGGCCAGAGAAAGTAATAGCTTCAGAAGACGTCCTGAAGACCTCTGTCAGTCAAAGGATTAAGTGGTGACTTAACAAAGCGGTGCTTTGACAAAGAGCTGAACTCAAATAGCAGATCTATATTTAGATGTGGAATGTTTGCTGATCCCCTTTTTTCTGTTAAACTGACCTTATTGCCCACGGAGGCTGAGAAGTCAGCTCATTAACAGTTACTGTGGTGCTCTGTTCTCCTGCTGTGTTAGCGGCCTCACGGCCATTGCATTGGCAACAATATTTATTGCAGAAAACATCAAGAAAAATCAGAAGAGCTGCAAACCCCAAACCTCTCCTTCGTGCCCTCAGCAATGTTCAGTAGATACAGATTCAAAGCAAAGCAAGACCAAAACTCATTCCCCAGGGATGTGGGTCAGTTTGAAGGGCTGCTATATAACTACAGGCACATTTTTCCCAGATAAATTATGGCTCCCAGTGTCAAACAGACTGTAATTGAGTAAAATGCACTGATCTCTTACTCAATGGGGCTTTGTTTTCAATTAGGGCATAGTTCCCCTTGGCCTTGAATTTTTCAGGGATGATTTCTGTATGAGGAGGAGAAATGCTGGAGACTGAAGGAGGCAAGGGACAAAGGAAGCCTGAGGACCCTCATTAACGCTGATTTGTGTGATAGATACATACTCTCACCTCTCAGCATAGATGTGGCCATATCACTGTCCATCCCCATTAAGATAATATCAGATAATCTTAATTACAGTTTTTCTACATGAGGCTGTCAAAGCACTTTGTAAACTATGCCCTAAATCTGAGAATATTGAGCTGCTTTATTTCAGT
This sequence comes from Apus apus, assembly GCF_020740795.1. Lineage (NCBI taxonomy): Eukaryota > Metazoa > Chordata > Aves > Apodiformes > Apodidae > Apus > Apus apus. The sequence goes on along the minus strand of NC_067285.1, from coordinate 48,906,284 downwards.
AGAAGAAAGGACCATGATGAGCACAGAATGTGCCCTACTAGATAGCACAGGCTATCTGCTTTCAACTTGTCATTTCTGCAACAATCCCTTGTCTTTAAAAGGAAGTTTCTCTATAAATGTAATCCTTATGAAAAGAATGGTGAAACCTTCATAGATATTTAGACAACCTTAAAAATCAGAATTTATCTCATTTGTTTTCAATAAGGTAGAGACCATACATCCTTTAACTCTTTCCTTGGCCCCCTGCCCACTCTTTTCCCCATTATAACTGAGTTTTGGATTTCTATTGTCATATTAGTTTTAGCCCTCTGCTCACACTAAGAGATTATAGTTACTTTTTATTTTTAGTAGTCAACTGTATAGCATAATACATACAATTCTATATGTTATGGAAACATAGAAATTAATTTATAACTGCTTCCAGCATATAACATACTCCCTGCTGTGAAGAAAGCTTATTCTTAAGGAAAAAATCTCAAATTCTTAAGGAAAAAAATTAATTTTCAACCACGTTATTTTCTATGCATGGGCAGAGATTGCCACCAGCTCCTGTTTCAGCACTGAAAGTAACAAAGGCTACACAGTTTGTCTGGAGGCTGCTCTATGGAAATGCTACTGGTCAGCTTAGATCCTGCTCTCAAATAAATGTCAAGGTATAAATATCAGGGTAGATAACTGTGGACCAAATGAGGTTCACAGAGGATTTCACTTTCTGGTTCTTTCCAAAGTTGTTGAAGGTGACTTTCAAAGTACTTTTGCTTTTTTATTTTGGGAGGGCTTAATTTTGGTTGTGTGTTCATTTTGTTTAATTTCCTTAAACAAGACAGTCCTGGTGTAGCTGTCCTTCTCCAGAATCACCGTTGGGAGCGACTACTGTCCAGGAATGACTTGGCTGGCTGGCTGTTCATGGGACTTACAGCATCAGTCTGATTTAATTGTTGTCATTTGCTTTTCATGTCAGTATGAGCTGATGAGACTTTGTGAATAATGTGCCTGGTCTGACTTTTCTTGACAATAAGCATAAAAGATACAAAATTTTCCATTGACACTGAACGACGACACATGCATCCTATATCAATATAGAGTGAAATTATATTTTAGTAGCTGCAAGCAAATTTCAGTCTCTTTCTCATTCTGTGCATTTTTTTCAAATCTTGTTCAGCAACCAATAAATGTCAGGAGAATTTTGCAACTGTATCAAATTGAATGACAAATGTAATTGTCTGGCCTGATTGAAAAAGCTGCTTATTATTTGAATTAAGGGTTTAATTTCTTTGTTTCCACCTAGATAAGCCTATATTTTTGCTCAGGCTAATGAAGATGCTGATGCTCTGGGATCCTCCTTGCTGTGGCAAGTGTCACTCTCCTGTGTCCCAGCCATGGCTTGAGAGTATTCACAGAAACCAAACCCACAGATGGATGCAGACACACCTTCTAGATCTCATAATTTATGCCAGTGTTTCTGCAAATGGGATGTGTAACAAAACATGTATGAAAATTGCAATGGGAACTATGGTTTCTGGAATCAGAGTGGGAAACATTGATTCAGCTTACTGATGACAATGGTTTAGTGCAGCAGCTTTGCTCCCAACTGGAGTCACACTATACTAGATAAATAACAGCAGAATAGGAAATAGGTTTCAAATATAGACTTATTCACCAGTATGTAGAACATATGAAAATTAACATTATGACTCATATAAAAATTAATAGTATGCAAGTTGTTACTTTGTAAAACATTAAGATCTTTAGAAAACAAAAAATGCCAACCAAAATTTACATTTCTTCCCTCTGAAGGCTCATAGTATGTATCTTTCTACTATTCTGACAAGGCTTTCTAGTGCTGAGTAAAATAGACTCTCAAAACTCAGCTCAAGCCAGGGAAAGTAAACAAAATCTGGCATGCAGCATGCAAGCAATTGTTCCCCTATGTATACTGTGCATTATTTCTTATTATTTGTAATTATACTATAATCATTTATAATGCTCCCCTGTCAGGGGCAAGCAGTGAGCAGCCCAAAAGGCCTGCCCTAATGGAAGGGGAGCACAGAATGGGATGAATGGAGGCGAGTCCCACACAGCCAGGAGCAAGGGTTGCCGGCAGACCTCAGAGCAGTGGCTTTTTGGACCTGGGCAAATGCAGCTGTCAGATAAAGGTGATACCTCCATCCCTTAGCATAGGGTATGGAGCCAATGGGACCCCACACCCCACTACCAAGCACCTCCTCAGGGCAGTGGCGGATTCCCCAACATTGGACACTTTTAAGATTCAGCTGGACAGGGTGCTGAGGCCATCTTGTCTAGACCATGCTTTTGCCAAAAAAGTTTAGACCAGATGATCCTCGAGGTCCTTCCAATTTGACATTCTATGATTCTATGAAATTTCAGTCAAAGCCAAGCTAGAAGTGACAGTATCAGTGAGGGGACTCCCCTCATGATGGACATGAGCAGGGCTGGCTCCCTTTGCCAGATATCAGGTGTGTGCCTTGGAAAAGCTTTGCTAGTGTGCTCTGCTCCAGGATCTTGGGATCACACCTAAATTCCCATCCTTTTCCTCTGCCCTACCCTACCCGCCCCACCCCTCCCACCCTGCTCCTTGGAATATTGGCAACTTACAGGCTGCCTCATTCTTTGGGGATTTCTTTGGGGGATGGCTGTGACTCAGTCAATATCTTTGGAAGAACAAGATCACCGGGTAGAAACCCCTGGTTGTTGAGATCATTTTTCTGTTTTAAATGGGCAAACTGGGGCTTGGAGTGAATGGGATAAATTATTCAATCAAGGACTTTTGCTGCAGGAAGTAGTGAAGTTCAAACCTTCTTCAGAAAGCTTTGTGAGCTAAATGAAACACTGGCAATGCTGCTTAATTAATCATTTAAGAGAAATAACAGCCAGATTCAACTTCTGCAACCGCTGAAAACTGAGCTTCAAGTTGTCTCAGCTTCTACACAAGTGATTAATTCTCTTCTGCCACTGCAATATACAGCATTTAATTGTCTTTTTAAGTATACATGTATGTATATTTTTTGTGACATTTTCTTTTTGGTGAGGCAATTGGGAAATAGTTTCAACCTTGAATTTTTATATTAGGACATGAACATTTAATGACAAAGAAATATTGCATCTTTAATTTATGCTTTTGGGAAATGATACGCAGTTCTGTGAATCTCAAACAAGAGTTTATATATAGCATCTAGGGAAGACACATACAGTATGCTGAGCCAAAATCATGTCAAAAATGCTCCAGTGAACATATGTTACACATTTATGCATTTGTAGGGTATTTTATACTGACAGACCAGCAGCTGCTTTACTTTGTTTCAGGGACATTTGCCCAAACACTCTGTTTCATTCCTACATTTAGTGGTACTTGAAAAGTTGTCCCGGTGATAACAACTTCTCAAATTTAAGATTGATTTTGTTTGAAAAGGAAAAGACAGAGCAATGGAAAACCTCCACAGTTGCCACATACTAATTCCTTTCTTTTTGAAAGATGAATCAGTGAAATAATGAATTGTAGCTGTAATTTGTAAACAAATTTGTAATTAAATTTGTAAATAAACACTTATTACAACTCTGTTAGCAACTAAACAATTTTGGATTAAAAATAATTTCTCATAAACAATGTTAAATCTAGAAATGTTAAAATCATTGCAACAGAAATAAAATATTTCACGCACCTACCCAGATGAGGATATTTCAATCTGGTGGCAAATATTAACCTTAACACCCTGTAGTTTCATATTTTGGAGGACTGCTGGGGACTGCTTTCCCCTGCTGTGACACCCTTTCTGTACCTAAATCCCCCAAAAATTGTTCCAGCACAGACAGAATTGTATAGCTATGCTATCATAAACACCTGATGTTATCTATCGATAGAGTATTCCCATTATGCTTTTTGCACAGCAGCTTGTTGTTTCTTGTACGTGAAAACCAAGTTGAATTTAAATATATATATATATACACACAGAGGGAGAGAGAGAGAGAGAGAGAAAATAATATAACCCCATCTACACTGGGCTCTTCAGCTAGTGTAGCTGAAAATCACAGCCCCCAGCTTTGCATACTCCTAATAGATATAGGTTTGATGGCAGAAATTTATACAGTGGCCTTGGCTTAAGTGGGGTGGGTATTGATGGCTATAGCATGGCTCTTTAGTTACAAGTGAGGACTCATTGCTTGCAGCAGCATTTCTTGTGGGTCTTCATAGTGGGCGGTCAGAGCATGGTCAGAAATTTTGGCTGTGTGCCCCTTTACAGTGATTTGGGCAGCAAATCTTAAAAGCATGGCAAATCTAGTTTTCAGCTGGCCTGAAGACTGATAACTGTTAAAGCAGCACTACCAAGTCCACCACTAAACCATGTACCTAGGCACCACATCTACACATTTTAAATTACTCCAGAGATAGTGACTCCACCACTTCCAACAGCAGTTTCTGAAAACCCTTTCTGTGGAGAATTGTCTCCTAATATCCAATCTAAATCTCCCCTGAGGCAACTTGAAGCCATTTCCTCTTGTCCTATTGCTTGTTAAGTGGAAGAAGAGACTGACGCCCACCTCACTAAACCTCCTTTCTGTTAGTTGTAAAGAGTGAGAAGGTCTCCCCTCAGCCTCCTTTTCTCCAGGCTGAACAACCCCATTTCCCTGAGTGGCTCCTCATAAGACATGCTCCAGACTCTTCACCACCTTTGTCACCCTTCTCTGGACTCACTCCAGCTCCTCAGTGTCCTTCCTGGGGCCCAAAACTGAGCACAGGATTCAAGGTGCAGCCTCACCAGTGCTGAGTACAGGGGGACAATCCCTGCCCTAGTCCTGTCAGCCACACTAGTGCTGATATAAGCCAGGATGCTGTTGGCCTTCTTTGTCACCTGGGCACACCGCTGGGTCACATTCTGCTGGCTATTGACCAATACCACAAGGTTCTTTTTCACTTTTTGGATGCAATCTGAGTGACAGCCAGGTGGGATGCAGCCCTCAGATTAGCCATGGGGATGTAACAAAGTGTCAGAGGACCTCTTCTGCTGGGGAAGATGTTCCTTTGCTCTTCCTCTGGCCAGATCACTATACTCAGTGACATTGCCAACTCTCCTTTCCAAAACTCAAGTAGACATGTGGCTTATTCTTGCCATTTGGAAAAGCCAGGCTGGCTCCTTCCCAATATAGCATATTTGTCCCTCGGTGTATTACTTCTGCTCATAATGATCCTTTTACTGGTTTTCACCTAGTTCTTATGTATTGACATTTTAAAAAAGGAAAGAATGTTGTTTCTCATAGTATGATAATATGGTCTTACGCTCTTTTGATCGCATCCCTTCTAGCTATCTCTTGTATAAATATGCATAGGTCTAGAAGATAAAGTCTCTTCTGGCATAAAATCTTTTGATACCTCTGCTTGCCCTAGTCACCTTGTCAGAGTACCTTCCCTAGCTGCCCATAGAAGATTTTGGATTCACTGCTATGACCTTCAGAGTGGCACTAAAAGTAGTTTTCATGAGTTGTGGAGATTCTGTTGCTGAGGAGCCCTCTTACTTGAAAGACCTTCTGACAATAGAAAGCCTAGAAAAGCCTGTCAGTGGCACAAAGGAGAAAAAAGAGGACAGAAATACCACAGAGAGGTCTTCTCTAGTGATCAGTAAACACTGGGAAAATTAGACAAATTGGTAATAGGAAGGATAACCCAAAACTCTTAAAAAATTCCCATTGACAGAGGTAAGATGGTTTACTTTCTGTACCTCTTCTGTGTTGGCATGATTTCAAGGAGATTTACTCACACATAAATGCTTTGTGCCTTCTTGCTGTTTCCTCTTTCCCAATTCATACGTTCTCATTGGAGTGGAGACCATATGCCTTCATCCTAAAGGATAGGAAGAAATAAATTAAGACTATGATGCCAATGTTTGCACTTAACAGGACAAGTTGATTTAATGAAATCTCATTTCCTTCTGACTTGCATTTTATTCCAAGCTTGCTTAGTGTGAAGAGACTATGAAACTGTTCCAGAATCATCCAAAATGGAAATTGCGACAGATGGCAATAAAAAAAAATAAATCCATAAGGGCTCCTATTTTGTTTTATACTATTAGAGCAAGGTTATTGCTACAGTTATGATCTTAAACTGTTTTCTTTTTATAGCTATGATAGTAGTTAATGTTGCCTTGGCTTAGCCAGCTGCCTTTACTGAATAAAATGTCTGTAACAACTTTGTGCAGCCAATTGGTGAAGCAAATAATAAAGTTACTGCTTCAAACTGCTGGCTTAAAATACAGAAGGGAAATAAACAGAAGTTTTCATAATACCTGGCAAAAACACCTGCAGAAATAGTGGCAAAGGAAAGGTGGCTTTAAAAATCAGATTGAACCAATGGATTTACACCTCAGCAGGGGGCGGGATGGGGCGTGGGGGGTGTGTGGAGTAGCCCCACAGTGTTTCTGTCAAAAAGTCTAAAAACAAAAAGGGATTTGAAGGTTTATCAGATTATGCTTTTTTTGCCTCAATGCAAAGTATGTATTTTCAGAAAGTTACTTTTTGAAGAAAACTACTACTTTCAATTGAAAAGCAGATTTGTTACAATTAATAGCAACATTAAAGGTGTGTATGCATTCATAAGCCAGGTGCAGACGTTTCACCTGTTCCATTCTCTTACTGTAGGACCAAATCTCTAAGTACTTCAGGGAACAAAAGGATGCTGCTACTTTGATCGGTTTAAAAATTCCTGTGTAAATTATATTTAGGATGGTTTAAATATCAAGAATCACTTGTTATATGAAACAAACAAAAAAAGCTATGCTCGATAGAAATACCCATTCAGCATTGAATGGGGGCAGGTTCTATAAAAGAACATTTTGTCAAGGTGATTATGGGACACTACAAGCAATTAAACAATTGTAAACAGCACACACAAATATGGGAAATATTAAGTATATCACTGTGAAGGAATGCAACAGAATGGCATATTCCAAATAAAGAGGAGCTATTTCCTTGACAGGGCACACTGGTAGCAGCAGCCCCAGGTATTTCCCCATGTCCAAGCATCCTCTGCAGCTCATTGCCCCAAAGATGCTGACACTGGCCCTGCACACCAGAAGCCCATACAAACCCCTGCCAAGCAAGAAGCGGGTTTAAACCCTGACATTAAGGTGGTCTCCACAGTGCCTAACAACCTATTCTGCAGTGTTTGCAAGCTATTCATTTTGCAAACTGAAATTCACTCGTAATTTTAAAGAAGTGATACAAAAAAGGAACTGCTAAATGAAGAGTTCTGTGACAATGTAGAATCAATTAATCCTTTCAGATTTTCTTTCTATGTTGCTCAGACCATATTTTAATTTCTTTTCAGCAGCTCCTAGTAAACAAATTGCCAGCAGAACAGCCTTTCTGAGATAAGCAGCAACCCCATAAGCTAACAATATGTTTTTAAGAGCATGCTAATGCTAGAACATTCAGTAGTTACAGTGGTAATTGTTTTACTTTCCTTTAGCTAAGGGAAAATAAATCACATTTCAGTGTGTCACACCTAACCATTTAGCTGTTTCCATAAGCAGTTTAATAAAATGCATAGACCTGTCTGATACAAGCCATGTGTGATTATATTGGGAATAAAACCCAAAAAGCAATAAAACAGGTAAGTATAAGTGTGCCTCTCCATATACACATGATGGGACTATGACTTTATTCAGATCACCTTTTATACTGTATCAGAATAAGTGAATGCATAATGAATTAGGATGTGTCTCTTCTCGTCTACCTCTAACACTAAAAAACACTATAAAAATGAACATTTAGTCCAAGTCAGCTGCCTAGGCTCTCTGTCACTTCTGTCCCAACCTTCCCTGTAGCCACAGGATAAGATAAGCACCTTCAGTGGATTGTTTATGGGTACATTTTATGCACACTGCTGGCTTTTCAAGGTGCCTAACTCCTTCACTTGGTTATGGAGAGGACTGGTGGTTCCAGCTGCACACCTGACTTTCAGATGGCTAAAGCTGGGCAAGAGGCATACCAGCCTTACAAAAGCTTTCTCCACATCGAATTGCAGTCCTGCATTGCATCCCACAGTTCTCATGGGCTTAAAGGAAGGTAAAATGCTATTAATATTTAAAACATTTCAACTGCAGAGGAGAGGAAAAAAAACAGCTTGCAGCTGCATTTTAGCAAATTACACAGCCTTAAGAATTGCTTTGAATATTACTATGAGAAATACTACTGAAAACCAGGGATATATTAAAAAAAAAAAGGTAATTCTTGCTGTTATTACATACTTTCTTCAGCAAATCATTCCAAGATTTCCTTGCCTTTGTTGAACTGATCTCATGTGCTGTAGTCCAGAGGATGAGGAAATAACAGAATCATAGAACTATTCAGGTTGGAAAAGACCCACTGGGATCACCGAGTCCAACCATCATCCCTACTCTACAAAGTTCTCCCCATTAAACCATCTCCACCAACACCACATCCAAATGACCCTTAAACACATCCAGGGATGGTGACTCAACCACCTCCCTGGGCAGCCTATTCCAGTGTCTAACCACTCTTTCTGTGAATTTTTTTTTCCTAATGTCCAGTCTAAACCTCCCATGTTGCAGCTTGAAGCCATTCCCTCTTGTTCTGTCACTAAATGACCTGTGAGAAGAGACGAGCACCAATCACTCTACAATGACCTCTCAGGTAGTTGTAGAGACTGATGAGGTCTCCCCTCAGCCTCCTCTTTCTCAAACAAAACATTCCCAGCTCCTTCAAGCATTCTTTATAAGATTTATTATCTAGGCCCTTCACCAGCTTTGTTGCCCTGCTCTGTACTAAACTCCAGCACCTCGTTATCTCTCTTGAATTGAGGTGCCCAGAACTGGACGCAATACTCCAGGAGTGGCCTCACCAGTGCTGAGTACAGGGGGACAATCACCTCTCTTCTTCTGCTGGTCACGCTATTTGTAATACAAGCCAGGATGCCATTGGCTTTCTTGGCCACCTGGGCACACTGCTGGCTCATATTCAGCCTCTGGTCAATTAGAACCCCCAGGTCCTTTTCTGCCAGACACTTTCCAGCCACACTTCCCCAAGCCTGGAGCGTTGCCTGGGGTTGTTGTAGACCAAGTGCAGGACCTAGCACTTGGCCTTGTTGAAGCCCAGACCATTGACATGAGCTCAACGATCCAATCTACCCAAGTCTCTCTGTAGAGCCTCCCTATCCTCATGCAGATCAACACTCCTGCCTAGCTTGGTGTCATCTGCAAACTTACTGATAATACACTCTATGTCCTTATCAAGATCATCAATAAAGATGTTAAACAGAAACGGTCCCAATGCTGAGTCCTGAGGAAATACCCTCTGAAAAAAAAGAAAAACTCTCAAAACTTTGCCTTATTCCCTTAGGTCAGAGGGCAGATTTGTAGTGTGAGACAAGGATGGATTCATCCTGTCTGCAGTGCTGTGGCACACTGACAGATCATACTTAATCAAAAGCTGGTTGAAGGAGACTTTGGAGATGATTCCTCCTGAAAAGGTGTCTTAACCAACCAGTAGAGCAGAAATAGGGTGAAACTCGTTAAGCCCTGTTCTGTCAGCATAAATGAGCACATTTCAGTGACTGCACTTAAGGTTCAGCTATGATACCACCCTGATCCAGCCAAGCTGCTAATATATTCACAGATATTCACCTGAACCAGAAAAAGCTTCAGTAAATGGGCTTTTATTTCAACGTGTTACATTTAACAGCAAGAGACTACAACCAGTCTAAAATTTACAAAACCATTGCATTTTTTCTTTCAAGATATTAAGCTGCCTTTCAACAACTTTGTCTTTTTTACTTCTGATTTAATCCTTACCTCTTTCCTCTTCTTTTCCTCTTTAGCCCATTCCTCTCCCACTGTGGACCATCAGTCTGAAACAGCTATTTTCATTGAAAATAGCTGCACATTTCTGTCTCTTAGTAGCACTTCAGCTCAATTTATAGCACAAAAATCTGTATTCACACTACTACATGTAGCATATGTTGCACAAATGTGATTAACTGTATTTCAATAATAAGTTTGCTATAAAAAATAAAGCCACTTAACATTCAGATCTGTTATTAATAATAATAGTCCCCATTTTGAAGTGCTACATGTGCATGATAAAACTGGGATATATTTTTTGTGAATCTAAGTTGAATTTATAGGACTCAGGTACAATCTTTTAGTTAACTAGCTACTAAAAACACAACCAACATTATTCCAAGAGTCTCTTAAGAGCATGAGTGGATTTTAAAATGAGACTAGGGAATGCCTTGGAGAGATTTTAACTGCAAGTTAAGTAAGTTTGCTATTTAGATTTTTTTTTCTCATAAATACAGGTAGCTGAAAGGATTTAAAGTACTGTGTCATTCTTTAATTCACCTTGTCTTTTGTATCCATCTATTCAGACAAGTGAGTTCTATGAGCAGGTATGTCCCTCAAACCAGGGAGAGCCAAGCCATTTCTCCCCATGAAGGCAGTGGCAAGACAGTTGAATTCACACATGCCTGAACAGTGGTGATGTTACTTGCTTTAGATGAGGAATTCAGAGCAAAGTGAAGCATTGTGTTTTTTGACCCACACACGATATACTTAATCCTAAAGGGATAGTATTCAAATATCTCTGTTGGAGCACACCAAGTATTTGAAATAACTATACTAAAATGTTAAAAATGTGCCTGTTTGATCTTTGTTTTGTTGCCCAATGCTGTGTTAAAATTAATTAATTTTTTAAAAAAGTTATTTTGGTTTCCTAGCAGTTGTGAATTACAGTTAAGACAGAGTTGAAAAATCACTCCAGCTTTAGTAATAGGATAGTATATAACCTTCCCATGACTTATTTTACTTCTGTTGCTAATCATTGTTATTTGAAGGTGAAAGGTCCACATCTTCTCTAATCCCAGAGGGTCATGGAGTTTCATATCTCGAGGCTCAGTGTGATCTTTTTTGTATGCTATGGTTCCTTCTAGCTTTTGATAAAGCTGTGCTGTGCATTCTCTTTGTCTTCCAGTTGCCATTTGTGTGCTATTTATAATGTGATCTGCTGCATTATGGAATACACTTTGCATACTAGAGACATTATTTTAAAAGAAACAAATCAATAAACCTTTAATCCTTTGAAAGGTTACACTGCCTTACTGCACATTTGAAAAGGAAGATCTCGGGCCATGACCTGGGCTTCCAGATTCTGCTGTATTTCAAGCAGTAAATAATAATTATTTCAAAGTGAACATGGATCACTCAAGCCCGGGCTGTCCAGTTATCCTTGTGCTGCCACATCTTCACCTCTTACTGAAAAAAGCATGAGGAGCAGGGTAAACCGAAAGGGGAAACATTACAAACCACAGGCTTAATACACAGGTCTTAGCAATGGTACTTTGGCCTTTGTCTTTCTTTGAACGTTTCCCCCTTCCACACAAAGCAAATAGCAGCGACATTCTGCAGCCACTTCAAGAGCAGAACAGACTGCAGCTGCAGATATTTAGTCGAGAATTCGTATTCCTAGGCATCAGCTAAAGGTGGAGGGTTTTTCAGCATTATTCTAACAAAAAGCCTCAAATCATGTAGTAGATTGCATGTCTCTTTTTACTAAATATATCTTTGTTTCATGTAGAGTTATTTCCCTCATCCGTGTGCTTCTGTAATAAAAACCTGCTCTTTTTTCCTTATGATTTTTTCAGTCACTGTTGTTTTTTGTTTTTGTTTTTAATTCCATGGGTGTCACATTAATAAACCACTTCTTCCCTTTGCCTGGATTGCTTTGATCCACTACAATGGAAATAACATTTGAGCATCAAGGCAGGGCAGCAGCGGAAAGCACAGCAGGGAATATTAAAGAACTCTGTGTTTACTCAGGTTAGTGATTAGTGGGGAAAGAGATAGTTAGGGCCGAACTAGAGCTCTAGTAATTTTCAGGTGTGCTAGATTTAGACTTTGTGCAAATGTGACCAGTACCTAAAAGCTAGAAATTATCATTTTAGCAAGTCTGGGAATGCAATTTTTTGTTGGCTCAGGAGCTAGGATAAGCTTTATGTGCTTATCCAAACATACCCTTTAAACTTTTCGGGTTCAGCCATTAAACTAACTGGCTTAATTATCTCTGAAGACCCAGGCGAGTTGTTGCCTGCCTAGCACACAACACCATGTTCTCATTGAAATTCATAGCTCTGAATTGATTTTATAAACGGCAGCTCTTTACAAGGAATTGCCTAAGTAAGATTCTGCCTGTGCAGGCTGCCAAAGGGTACAGATACAACAGCCTGCACTTAACAGATCCTTTTGGGACTGCTACTGAGCTCAGCTGCAGCATAACCACCTTACCAACACCCACGCAGGGCAGTAACTTTGCAGTGTGATAGCTGGTCAGCCTTGTCCTGCTGGGGACTTGCTGGCCTTCACGTGCATGGAAAGGAGTGAGGGCATTCTGATTTTGTCATCCTAAGTGACATCTTTCTCTGGCATTAAAAAGCATTATGAAAGTCTGGGAAATGTTAGACTAGGAAAGCTTCATGAAAGGAAGAGATTTCCCCTTCGTGCACCGAATTACATGCACACATAACGTGTTGTGCCAGCACAAGTCCTGGTGGGCACATGTCACAGTTTTCGTCAATAAGCACATGACAGATGCTCACTGTTATCCCCTCACTACCCTCCCAAGGAAAGATAAAAGAGGAGTAAGGGAAAGAGACTCTAATGTTGGGGGGGAAAATAACCCCAAAAATCAAACTAGAATAGGTTTAATGAAGTGATAAATAGTGATAAAAATAATGGTGAGATGCAAACAATTATACAAGGGTACTCAAAGATATAAATGAACACGCAAATAAAAACCCCACGCTCCTCAGCTGGTGATTACTTCACAATCAGAAAAATCCCCAACTGGGCTCAGCAGCAGATGGGGGTGCCCGAGTACAGGGTCCCACGGACAGCCCACAAAGGCCGAGGCAGCCAAGCTGGTCCTACCTGGGGAGGCAGGAGAACGCGACCTGCCCCGATGAACAACACTGTCCCGCAAGAAACCAGGACGCAGGAGCAGCAGAGGGAGCGGGAGCAGCAGAGGGAGCGGGAGCAGAGGAGCAGGCCCAGCAGCCAGAGGGGGACTCCGAGGAGCCATTTTATACTGAGCGCCACGGGCAGGAGCGCTGTGATTGGCCCGTGGGGGTCACCTGACCCGCCCTCTGCTCCCCTCAGGGCCCTGGATGAGGGGGATGTGGGGGCCCTGGATATGGGGCACAGGCAGGTCGTGCTGGCGCTTCTCCAAACGGGACACTATGCAAGGAGACAGATGTGCCTGCTCAAACATCGTTCTTTGAATGGTTGATGTTTGCTTTGTACGAAAGGTAAGCCAACAAAAAGATGTGACACTGCCTTTCAAACGCGTGGCTACGCAGTTGGCCTTTTGGTTCTTCGAGTCTCCTCAGGCAGCCCAGGGAACCGGCACCTCCTGTGTTTTCCCCTGGCCTTGTGCAGAGGGGAGCTACCTCCAGCCTGAGCCTGGGGCCTGTAAGAGTTTCTCTTCTCAGAGTTTGCATGTTGATCTGTCTGGTTATGAGCAAGGACTGCCTGGGAAGGGGGAGATGCCTGTTGGGTGCCACGGTAGATAATAAATAATGGTAACATAACTAAACGAGCCCTTCTGCGCCTCCACTACTGGTTTCTCAGAGATGTTTTTTTTTCCCTTTTCATCTTCAGTGGAGGGACCCTTTGGGTTTCAGAACCCTGTGTTTCAGAGTCCCCAAGCTGCTGGAGAGAGAAGCCATCGGCAGGTACCTGCTCGCTGTTGTGAACATCAGCTTTTCCCCTCTGTGGAAATAGCTTGAAATACTGCAGCCTCCAAGCCAAACCCAAAAGCCCCTTTCATGGGTACTGCCTCCCCACCAGCATTTCCAGCCAGCCTATGCCTAGCACTTCCCTCCCAAATAGCAGGGCTTTGTCACCAGAGGTGGGTGTTGAGTGGTGGGGAGGTGAGCCAAGAGCTGGAGACATCAGCACACCTTGCTCCTACCAACTAGTCATGCTTTTGGGAGCTAAGAAGGGTAGATAGTTCACCACAGTAGGTCAGGATCCAGAAGTAATTTATAAACAAAGCATCCTCATGAGAAAAAAAATGTATTACCTGAATTATTTCCACAGCATCCAACCCTTTTCTAGTGTTACCCAACACTCATCTCTAACAAGTGAAAGCAAGTGGCTTGCTTCTCCTTTTTTTTTTTTTTTCCCATAGTGTAAGCACATAAAAAGGCATTATTTTAGCTCTTCAAAGCATGCAATTCCTTTTTTTTTTTTTTTTTTTTGCAATCAGGAGGACTGAGTCAGTAGCTGTTCCCATGAAGGGATATAAAAGCAGTTAATGCAAGCCCCCACACCTCCAGACTTTCCACGCTGCTGGTAGAAGTAGCTATTCCTTCCCACCATTGCAGCTCAGCACTGCCTAATAAACCATGTCTGTTCATCTGGCTGCTGCCAAGACCTTCCCTTCATGTTTCCTTCCTCTGCTGTGTGTTTTGCTTTTCTTAGAGACCAAGCTAAATCTGAAAGCACTGCTTCTCAGTACTGGTAGTCTTGCTGCTCTCCTACCATTTTCCCCTGACTTCTGCCCAAGAATAAAATGTCTCACTTTGGGAACGAGCAGTGCCATGGCTGGCGTGGAGAGCACACACATTATAATCTCTTCCCCAGTGAGGCAAGCCAGGAAAATGTTAGTTCTTGAAGAGGGGTCACAAGCTTTCAGTGGCAATTAATGGGCAACATTTTCATAGAATTATAGAATCACTGAATGCTTTGAGTTGAAAGGGACATACATTAAAGATCGTCTCATTCCAACCCCCCTGCCATGGGCAGTGACACCTCCCACTAGACCAGGTTGCTCCAAGCTTCGTCCAACCCGGCCTTCAAGACTTCCAGGGATGGGACAGCCACAACTTCTCTGGGCAACCTGTGCCAGTCTCACCATGCTCCCAGGAAAGAAGTTCTTTTTAACATCCAGTCTAAATCTCCCCTCTTTCAGCGATATGACTCACAGAATATGTAAACATACTTCCTAAAGCAAGCTGCACTAGGGCTTTTAATATTTTTTTCACAAACCAGAGTAGAACTCTAGCAAGTAGTGCAATTTTCCTCAGGGTTTAGCTCTAAAATGTTCAATATTTAGTTTGCAAAAATGTTTCCTTTCCTGAAATTTCACAGAGTGCAGAAGGTTTTGGGTTTTTTTTCTTTGTTTTGGTTTGGTTTGGTTTGGTTTTGGGTTTTGTTTGTTTGTTCATTTTTTTTTTTTCCACTTAGCATGTTGTGCTTTTGAAATTTTTCAGAAATACTATGGGCCAAAAGAACTGAGAGTCAGATCCCAGATCTGTTCTCAGCTCTGCCACTGATGAGGGACCTTGTCTAAAATAGATGTGCAAAATTTTGAGTTCTGGGGTCTATACAGTGTTCATATGAACAGAAAAGTGATGATGATGCACAACGACAGGGCTTCAGTAAGAAATGGTGCTGGATGGCAAGACAGCTGCCTCAGCAAACTGCTTGTCTTCATGGTGTTGGACAGGCCTAGGAGAACAGCTTGTATCCTGTGTGTGTCCTCCTCACCAATAAGTCTTCCTGCCTTTGGCTGTTCACTCGTGTTTCATCCTGTTTTTTCTTTTCCTGAGAGATTATGAACTTTGGTCCTTTGTTCAGATCCTCCTGCTGAACATGAGTTTTGTGTCCAGCAAGGAAATCTGGTGAAGAACCAGCCAAAGCAGCCCTGGAAGAATGCACCCAAACAGTGAATACAGTCAAGGGACTTCAGATCGTCTAGCAGGATAAGCATGGGCAAGGGAAGAAACTTTATTAATTGAATGCATTATTTGCCATGAGTTATTTTCTCAGTTCCGTTTCTGACAGTGAAATCAATTATCCTGCAAAATAAACTTCCACCAGAGCCTCACTACTTGACACATTTAAAGTTAGGCTAGAAGGAGCAAATGCTTGTCAGTAAGGACCAACTCTGCATTAGCAGGGTAGGAGGTTAGATGAGGTGTGGCACAGTAACCATTTCTACACCCAGGATGCCCTTGAGTTTGTTTTAAAGAGTAGATGGTGTCAGGGCAATGCCAGGCAGCAGGCAGGACAAACCATGGGCTGCAAAACAGCTTTGTTCATTAGCTGGCTTGAGTTTCCGAGTTCTGCACAGAACTAGATGCTGTTTTCAACATTCATTTGGCAGGACTGGATAAAAAGGCTGATTATGCTTAGAAAAGTATGCATACACAGGAGGACAAGTGAAAATTAATTCGATGCACTGTCTGTATCTTTTGGTTCTTGTCACTTATTAAAACAACTGTCCCATTTTTCTGCACTTCCCCCTGTGATCGGAAACAAATTATTTCTCATTCACAGTCTTCCTTAAGAGATTAAGTGATTGCTTTCTCCATCCACTGAAGGCAAGCATACTTTATGGACCTAAAAAAAAATAAGCTGCTCCTTGAGCAACTGTTACTCCTGAATGGATGCTGCCCATTGCAGCATCCCAGTGGGCTTTAATGTATTTTGACTTTCCTCACTTGCTGCTCAGTCTCCTCTGTAATAACGTTGTTGTGACAGTTCAATTCTGGAGAACAATATGTATTTTTTTCCAACTTAAACAAACTTTGGGAAAACGTTAATTACTTCCTTCAGGCCTTTTTCCAGAAATGTGTACAAGTGGGTAGGCATCCTGCTGCCTCCTGCTGCTGTGAAGGGTGAAGTCTCCTGCAGCATTTTTGTGCTTTTCAGTACAAAAAGCAGAGAACATGCCACTGTCTATGATTTCAGAGAAGTTTTTCAGAGGAAAGGGCTTTAACCAGGATATTTTCTTCCCCTCTCAACTTCTGAGAATCCTCCAGAACAATGGGGTGCAGTGACCAAAGAGGATTACAATGTCCTTTACACTGCAAAAGTCGTCACGTGGGAAAGGTGCTGGTGACAAGGTGAGAACAAAGCAAGGTGCTCCAGCAGCCATGGCAGACGTGACATTTTCAAAGAGGGGTGAGAACCAGGCTCTGCCCATCAGTGACAATGGTGCCAAGCAGGGCCAAGTCTCCACAGCATTTAATCAAAGCAGCTTCCTTCCCTAAGCAGGTACTTTATTTAGAGAAGAGCCATTGCTTTGATTTATGTGGCAACTGGAAGCTGATGTTAATTTCTAACAGCTTTCTCATGTGCCTCGAAGTTTGAAAGTGATGAAATATTTGCATATATATTAGGGAAGATCCAGCAATTACTCTTTTATGAGTACATCTGAGCATTTTATTGCATATTGCAGGTGATCATTTTTGGAAGGAAAAAATTCGTTTGTTGCCACATTTCTTATGATATCTCCCAGAATACGTTACAGATCCTAATTGACACCATTATTTCCAAATGCCCACAGACTCGCATTGTTTTATAGGTCTATAAAGCAAATTGATTATTCTCCTCTGCTGAATTTAAGAAAATTTTATTTGTGTCTGATAAACTCGTTTACAGTTAGGTCCTGGAAAGGAAAACAAAAGACTGTCACTGTTTAAAGGAAAGAAAATTTATTAGAAAATGAAGGCATTACTTGCATTCTGCCTGCCAGCTTTTTTTCCTTTTTCCCAAGTTTAGATGAATACCTGTTGCACTCAGGAAGTTTTAAAAACTTAATTAGCATGAAACAAAGAACAGAACTTCTGAGTTTTTTGTTTTGTTTTGTTTTGTTTTGTTGTGTGTGGGTTTTTTTTTTCTTTTGTTGGGCAATATGAATACAGGAATTATTTTCCTTTATTATGTAAGACGTCTGTATCTAAGGCCATTTGTATAGTTAAACTCTGTATATGCACCTGGCTGAAAACAACAAGTATTTTGTCATTGTTTTTCAGTTCTGTGTTTGGCAGTGTTTCTCCCCAGGCTTCTCTCAAAGTGCCATAGTAATTGGTCCTAATTCCCATGTGGGTTAGAACTAAAGACAAATATCTGGAACTTAGTATTTGCTTTCAACTCCTGCAACCATCTGCCCATTGTAAATATGCCTGTTTATGAGAGAAAAACAGATGCACTTCTGCTTTCTAAAGTAGGGTGTAGGCCTATTAGTCCTGTGTCTAGTTCTGGAGCCTCCAACACAAGAAGGACCTGATGGAGCAATTCTAGGGGAGGCCATGAAGATAGATGATCAGAGGGCTGGAGCACCTCTGCTCTGGAAACAGGCTGAGTGAGTTGGGTTTGTTCAGCCTGGAGAAGAGTAGGCTCTGGGGAGACCTTACAGCACCTTCAAGTGCCTGGAGGGGGCCTACAAGAAAGCTGGGGAGAGACTTTTTACAAGGGCATGGAGTGATAGGACAAGGGAAAATTACTTTAAACTGGAAGAGAGGGTAGATTTAGATTAGGTATCAGGAAGAAATACCTTGCTACGAGGGTGGTGAACTGGCAGAGATGTGTCATTTCTTAATGAACTATTCTAGTGGAAGGAGCTCAAACTTCTTGCTTCACAGAAAGTGAGTTATTCAAGCAATGCTGAAGGAGTTGGTTGTTCTGGAGAGTGAACTTCAGAGTGTATATTGCACTGTAAAATTAGTGAGCCCTAATGCAATTAATCCTGCAGGCTAGTTGGACTGCTTATCTCTCCAGCCACAGAAGGTACCATGGAACCTTGAAGTAGGGTCGGTGATCACCAAGTAGCCCACAGCTCTTTCTGTTGTGTTCCACATCTTCCCCATGGAGGGAGCTTTAACCTCCCTCTCAGCCCTGCTACCTGGCAGGGTGACTGGCGGTGGTGGGCAGCAGGGAGGGGAAGGAACAGGCTCCCAAGGTACAGCCCAGCACCCCTGGGGGATTTCTGCTGAAAAAGTTAAGGGGCTGTTTTTTAACTGCTAAGATTGATAATGAAGTTTATAAATAATTAAAAACAAATATGAGACTTTATGCACTGCAGTCCTAAATTTCACTCTGGAGGTCATGTGCTTTGGTGAGTTCTTAAATATTTTGTTAATCTCTGGTCTATTTCTCTCCAACAAAAAGGCTCTAAAGAGCCAAAACAGAAAATGCTGGAGATGACAACCACAACTTTGACTGGTTCCCTAAAGTTTTTCCCCTTGCTTTTCCCAGTATGAGCATAGCTTTCTATTTTTCAGAGCACCCTGGCAATCAAATAATTTTTGTGCCCTGTTAACAACAAACACATTTAACATGATGGATTGCTACATAGGCAAGATCTGCCTATGCTCCAAACTTACACATGCCAATTTTGCATAGCAAAGAGTCTGCACTTTTTCCAGCTGTTGAGAGCACTTAAAACCATTGGTCCGAGGAAATGCTTTATTTATTATGTGATTTATACTTGCAATTTTGCAAATACACTGAATTTTCAAATGTAGCATACATGTCCAGAAATACTCTAAAACCTTCTTGTTAATATATTTAATGCAATGGCCCAAACCTCTCTCAGTCCTTTAAGTTAATATCTGAAAAAGTAATAGAAATAATTAAAAAATGTTTTATGAAAAATCAGCCTCAAGAAGTCAGATTGTCTTCTCATATTAGAACACCAGCAACAAAGCCAATAATAGAGCTGGCCTGGTTTCTACCAGATCAACAAACACATATATTTTTGCTCTCTACAGACTGCATTTTGTATTCATATAGTGAGAGACTGAAGCAAAATAACTCTTTAGCTGGAGATAACCGCAGAGCAGCTGACATCATTACAAGCAGGAAAAGGTTATGGCTGACCCAGAAATAAGCTGCTGCCTGTGGAATATGAGAATTTTTGTTTGAGCCTTGGCTACTGCAGGGCTAATTGGTCAGAGCTGGTGGCTGATCTCTGCTCTTTATATCAAAAGATGTAAGACTTGGGTAGTCCTCCTCAGAAATCCCACATTCAGGATGCTGCAGATAGCAACTACTGCAAAACAACTAGACCCCAGTTGGAGTACTGTGTCCAGTTCTGGATCCCAAACCTAAGAAGGACACGGAGCTGTTGGAGTGAGTCCAGAGGAGAGCCACAAAGATGATCAGAGGCCTGGACTATCTCTTCTATGGAGAAAGGCTGAGACAGTTGGGGTTTTCCAGCCTGCAGAACAGAAGGCTTAAGAGAGACCTTTTTGCAGCCTTCCAGTACCTGAAGGTTGTGTACCCTAGGGTCTCACAGAACAGCTTTTTCTTCTGACCTTTTCTTCCTCTGGCAAATGAGCCTTTATTCCCCAGGAGCAGTGCAGGAACTTCATCTTCTAACTATAAGATAAAGCAAGTGAAATTCAGCAGCAGCCTGCATACAGACTTAGCTTTTAACAATGTGTGGCAATAAACTGGTGATTTTTGAGCATACATTTTTTGCCCATTGTCCAAAAGAGAAAAGAAAAACAATAATAAAAATATACGTTGACTTACATTTTAGACACATTTCGCACAGATTCAATACTTGTTCACTCCAAATGTTTCCCTGATTTGATTTATTTGATCAAAGTCCAAGATCCAAGTCACTAAAATGCTGGGTCTCTCCGGCCTGTGTATGTAGATGTATACTTTGCAAATTATTCCCTATTTTATTGTGCATTGAGGTAAATTTGATTAATTGAAAACAATCCCTCACCTGTGTTCAAAGTCTACATGTACACTTATGGCTTAGGTCCATCTTTCAAAACCAATTAAAAAAAAAAAAAAAGGCTTGGAAACAAAGACTTTTATTGCTTTTCTAGTACTGGTGGTGAATGTTTAATACACAGTAAATTATTTATTGGATGAACCTCTCCACTTTTCATAACCATTAACCTGTCCACCAGCAGTTTTCAAAATTCTCATGTATTTGTTATGCAAAATATTATTGTAAGTAAATGAACCATGAACCATACATAATTGTACTTTGCTGGTTATTCTGACAGTTTTATGGGATCTAGATAGAACTGTGCCATTTGGTTCCTCTAGTGTAACCAGATGGACCATGCATGTAGCCATACAGGGTCAGGTCCACCTCTAATGGAAGTTAACTCATTTCCTCCCTGGGGAGGGAGAATGAAGTGGGATTAAGTCCCACACCCCCTCAGCAGAAATAAAATTTGTTTATTAAATATACAAAATGTATCTATTTAACTATATAACTTGAAGTTATCATTTTTGTTACTTAGACTGAATAAGGAACATTTGAATCCATGGCAGGATTAATATATCCATTTTTTTCTTCACTCATAACCAGGATAGCTGCAGCTGCAGCAGTCTTGATGGGGCTGGAGGAGTGAGAATCTGAGAATCATTGAATCGTTTTGGTTCAAAAAGACCTTTAAGATCATCAAGTCTGCTCCCTTGCATAAGAATAACTAATCCTTCTGGGAAGAAGAGGGGTGAGGGTACTCCATAATGTGTACCTGTAAAGATGCTCTGTAGATGCCGATATAGCCAGGGCTGCAGTGCAACTTGATTAATCAAATATTTGAAGAAAAGGCAAGGAAAAGTACTCCACATGAGAGAGGGGGAAGTACAAGAGGAGGCTTAGCAAAACCTCTTCCTATTATCTGCTGAGCTGTGGAGCGACTGGAGGTGGCACCTTCCTTCTGCCTCAATGTCACACTCTCTCTATAAAATGGAGATGACAGTGCTTCTCTTTGTTCCAGCTCAGTGAATTTGTACCTCCTTTAAAGATGAACATACCCATATTGCAGTATATATAATGGGTACATCTTTTTAAAATAGCTATGTTAGTGTAGATCTCATTTTTCTTTTCTTTCATTAACTCCAAGCCAATTAATTTGATGCTAGTTTTCTTTAATGAGCCTCAAAATAACACAAAAGAAACACTCCATATCTATGTGCAGGCCATTTAAAAAGAGTTGGTTGTTTTTTCCTTACAAATATGAATATTTATTTTTACTTCAGCTGCTACTTTCTTAGTATGGGACAGTATGTTGTCTAACCTATTGTACATTCATGTACATGTCACTAGTATTTCCTTCTCACACAAGAATTAAGTTTTCTTATTAAGAATTGTACCAATGTAAAGCATTAATAGAGGATTAATGAAATGTATCCAAAATAAGAGTGGATGAGACTAGATATTATAGTCCAGTCATTTATCTTCACAACAGCAAGAGGCCGAAAGAGGGAATATCAGTTACATTTTCAGAAATTTGAAGGAGACCCATAACTTTTAAACTTACTTTCTGATTATACTATGCTGTTTTCTGGTTCTACTTCTTTTCATTCTCTTCAGTTGTCTAAGCATAATGACATTTTAGGACAGGGAAGATTTGAATGATGATCCTGGGAAGAAGGGCAGTAGTGATAAATCCACTGAGCCAGCCAGTGGGTTATTCCATTTCCAAGTGCTGCCAAGGTGGCACTTCTCTCCTCCAGGTCTGCTCCAGACGTGGAGAACTGATGTGTGCTGTCCATAGGCAAAGCTTATGTGAAATGACTATGCAGCCTCCTGGCTATGACTTGCCTTAAGATGTTTGAGCCATATGGGGTCTGAGTAGCAAATGCTGCATATATAATGACTTCCATTTTGTTCTCCACATTGCAGATTCCTGGAGCCAATGAGATGGTGTATGGGACAGCCCCAGTCTCCCTGCTTAAGTCCTCTCATCCTCCTGATTCTGGGAGTACAAAAAGCAGGTAAGAGCTCAATGGTAGCTCAGTGTTCCACCTACGAATATGCAAAATATCACTTAACCACAAGCATGATTTGAGACTCCTAGCTATGGTAGGCTTGATAGCCCAGAAGAAAAATAAACTGCTTTGATAATAGAGTTAGAAAACCAGTTCCTCTGAGATCCCAACTTGCAACAATTCCTTGTATGATCCATTCCCTCATCTTGTATGTGGGATAAATCACATGAGACCAACAACTGTATCCTACCTGAAAAAAACAACAGGCAGTTTAATTCTGCTGAGGTCTTGATGGTGAAGGGAAGAGTCAGGATAGGTTTTCCACTGCCCATTCCATTTCGTACCCTGGTGACTTAAATTTTTTTCTGCAACCTGAATAATGCCTGGGGACACATTGTGTTTCTGTGCTTGCCAGAGTGTGCGAATTGCCCCTTAACCGTGCTCAGGGCAGCTACAGGTGACAAGAAATGGGCACATGGATTAGAGTGAGTGTGACTCCCATGTACTAAGAGACTTTATCTGTCAAGTAAAGGTGTCATCTTAACGGAAGCCATAAAGTGGCTTCATTCCTTCTCCCTGACTCCTTACTGGTGTTGGTGAGCAGTTGGAGACAGTGACTCCCTGGGCTGGGAAAATGGGGGCATCTTCCTCAGTTTCCCCACACATCTCTATGGGTGATATATGGTGCTGGTGCCTGTAGCACAGTTTCATCATCCCTATGTGCTGTGGGGAGAGGTGGCCTGGGAAGCTGAGGCTTTAAAAGGGCAGTTTCACTCAAAAAAAAAAAGGATGAACTTGGATAAAACTGCTGGCCACTTTCCACCCTTCAATTTCCCTTGCATTCTTGCTTGGTAAGGAGTAATGAACTGTTTCCTATAAAGCTGGTTTCACTATTAAAAAACAACACAAACCTAGGACAAAGCACTGTAATCATTGGCAGCCCTGTGTTTTTCCTTCTGCAGTCTACATCCCCTTAGCTCAAGCTAGGTGACCCATGATTTTGTCCAGTGGTTGTACAAAAATCCTCTTACATGCCTCTGATAAGGATAAATCATGCAAGTTAACGCATTCAGGGGATTTGCAAGACTGGCTTTCTGAGCCTCTAGAACAGAAAAAGAATACTACTGTTGCATCCCAATAATTTCTAGTAGCATGTCTCCATGAGAGACAGATTAACAGAACTTCTGCTCAGAAAAGACTTACATCTGCAGAGTGAAAGCCAAGCCTGAAGGAAAGGGACAAAAATGCAGGGAACACTATCGGGGTTAATGATCTCCAGGGTGTCTGTAGGGGGATTATCTCTGTGCTTCAGGCTTTGAAGAGGAAATGAGGTTTTCTAGGCTCTTTTTGGCCATAGCAGGAGGTGTTTTACAGCGTTTTGGGTAGCAGTTACCTCTCATAAATAAAGACATGAGATCCATGGACTCAGTCCAGAGGCTCCTTTTCTATTTTAATTATTTCGGGTTTTATTAGTGCTAGTGACTCGTAAGTTATTGGTCTCACCTCTTGAGCTTCATGCTATTTGGACCATTCTCTCCTCAAAGGCATCACCAAGGTATGTATTTACCCCTGGCACAGCCTCCAGGCATTTCTTCCTGTACAGGACCTTATTCCTAAATATTTGGGCCCGTAATGTTTTGTTTAAATATGAGATCTCCCACAGAGCAAACCTCTACTGAGCTGGAGCCCTTCCTTGGTGTTTGCTGTCAGTGCTTTCTCAAGCAGCCCATGTTGACCAGGGCTTTTACCATCAATTTGTCTGGTTCATGGTATGGGATATATAGCATGCTTCACCTTGCCAGTTAGGGCTACTTAAAGCACCTATGGAAAGTCATGGAGCTCAGGCTCTGAAAATGTTTTCCTTTTCCTTGTTGATGCTCACTGTGACTCCAAGGGGCTTGATTTTTCTCACAGCTAACTTACCATACATATGTTTGATATGTTCCCTGGGATGAAATACATTACTGGTCTCTGTGGTTCTGCTCTGCTGCCAAAGAAAGCCATAATGTATGGGAGTAATTTGAATTTACAATCCCAACAAGCAGTTTTTGAAACAGAAAATGCTTCCCAGAATTTCAGAGCAGTGGGGAAAAAAAAATACACCATTTTCTTTCAGAAAAACACGTTGCCTGAGACGAGCACAGCAGAATGAGGGTGCACATAGAAGCATTTGAGAAAGATAAGGTTCAGGAGGGCTCTACTATTAAAAAAATCCTTCCTTGGAAGGATGTGTGCCTTACTTTTCTGAAAGCTGAAGTGTTCTCACACCTTAGAGGTACAATGTGGCAGGCAAAAACATGGCCTTCCTTCTCCAGCTGTGTTGATGCCAAGGTGGTGTGGGTCCTCGCACAGCAGTGTACATCTCATCTGTATTTTACAATGGTTTAGCAAAATGTCAGACTCGCATCCACAGTGCTGCCCACATCGTTGTACAGCCTCAGCAGCTGGGCCATTGCTGGTGAATAGAGGACTTGGAGGGTTTTGTTGTGTTGATCTTTTGTTCTAATCTAGTTATGAATGGGCCTCAAAGCTGGACTGCAGGGAATGTTTGCCAAAGGTTCATGGTTACGGACAGGGATTAGTGGTGGCCTTGGCACTGCTTGGCTAGCTGTTGGCTTTGAGGATCTTAAAGGTCTTTTCCAACCAAAATTATTCTATGATTCTGTGATTCTATGGTTGGATATTACCCTCAGTGGTGGTAAGACTTCCATCACCAGCCCTGGTGGCTGCTGTGGTGGGGACTGATATCCAGTGGAGACTATCTTTTTTCCAAGGTCACTCAATAACCACCAGCCTCTGAAATGTGTTTATGAAGCCACGCTCCCTCCTCCTCCCATCCACCCACCGCTGACACTCAGATTCATTCTGTGCCATGCTGAATGCATATACCTGCACAAGTTGTTGTGATTGTGTCACTCTAGCTGGCTCCCATTTAAACAGCAAAACTTCAGTAGATCAGGAATAATTTCAGAGGTTCCCTCAGCTAACAGACTACCTGTATTTGAATTCTGCTTGGGTTTAAAAAAATCTTGTTTCCAGGCTGAGCTTCACAAAGCCTTGGTGCATGAAAATAAGATATTAAATATAGCCCTTACTAAAAGTAATACCATCTCTAGTTTTCTAGCCAAAGATTAGTTTTCAGAAAATGCCTGGGTTAAAAAAATAAAAAAAGGAATCACAGAAGCCTGAAGATTGGACCTAATTTTACTTGTGCTGATGGATTGATCCATATCAATAACCCACTGATGTATTTAAATAGCGTTCTAGATTGCTTGTATGTCTTGGAAATCAGTTTCTGCCTATTTGCTTTGTTTTAATTCCACATACCAAAGAAGAGCTGTATAAACCTTCTGTCCTGTCCATTTTAGTCCTGATTAAACACACTGACTCACTTGGGATGTACAAATACTGGTTCATGACGGATGGAAACCCTCTGTCATCAGGGCCACAAAGATGGGCTCTGCATTGCTTCTGCAAGAAAAAAAGTCCAGCTCTTCCTACCCTAATTTAATTCACAGTGGGTGGGAGATTCAGAGAGCACAAGTGCAGCCACCAGCCAGCCCAAAGTTTTCCAAGGTCATTACAAAGAGGTCTGTGGCAGCAGCTGTAGTGGTTGCACAATGCTAATGTGGGGCTTTATCCCTTCCAGATCTCAGATACAGCCCCTGAAGCCAATGTGAGTTTTGTTACCTTAAGACAGGCTTCTTTAAAAAAAAAAAAAAAACAAAAAAACCCCAACTTTTTTTAGGAGTGGAAATTGCTAAATGTATTTTCAAAGCCCAATGAAAACTAAGGTGAGATTAATAGCTGGAATAGTCAAAATGAGTTAATTAATTATTTAAATTGTTCTAAAGATTAAAAGGAGTCTAATAATTCTCTGATGAGAAACTCTTTATACCCAGTGCTTGTGTTACCAGGAAAGTCTGCACAAGTTTTTTAAATACTTGACTTTAATAAGGAAAGCTAACAATAACTCACTTTTTTTTTTTTTTAATTCACAGAATATCTGTCCAATTCAATGCTATTCCAGGGATTTTTAATGGCGTTGTTAATTGTATTAAAACCCTTCATAGGTTTTCTGCTGTAATACAAAATGTTGTCAGAACATATGCTGTGGATATTTCAGGCTGATATCATATTCCACAAGTCTTATGATGGTTATTGTTGCTGGTATAAAAGCCCTGAAATGTTCCATAATTCATTTCTTATAAGAAGCTGCTGGGTACAAGGCAGCTAGAAAATAATGGCTGGGTTTTGGCAGGTCTTAAATTTAACAAATACATACTTAAACTAGGCAGGGACTCAGGGAATACTGTATTTCTCTCTCTGTTTTCAAAGCAGAACGTGGGTCAGTCGGAATTCCTTTTTAATCCTTCCAAGGCAGAAGAATTAACAGTTCAAGGGCAGAGAAATTTTCAGTTGCTTGCACTCTCTGGCTATTAGAGCAGCTTTAGTTTCTGTCAGCATTTCTCTTTGCTATTCTTTAAGCTGGAGGCTTGTAATTTTGAATAATGCTCGTTCTGGCCTGAAACTCAGTGATATATATATTAATTAGAGGGCTTCAGATATTTGTCTGCTTCTTTGCCTCATAGCTAGAGTTGTGACCCCTTAGTTCCACTGAAGAAAAAGTTGGATGTTTTAAGGGAAAAATGTATTTATAGCTCCACAGAAAACAGAAGCATACAGTGGTTTGCAAAAGAAGAAGAGCAAGAGATGTCTACAGAAATCTACAAAGCACCAGATTTATTTCTTAAGGCCAAAACAATCTGCAACCGCTTTTATTTTTCCTTCCATAAAGGAGATATAGGAAAAAGCTGCTCTCAAATCAGTAACTTGTGAATTTGGGATATATATGTTTTTTCCTACAGTTGAGTATTTTAGGGAACTTTGGGCAGTTCTGGGTGGGAGGTAGTAATAGGTGATGGCGAGGGACAGCTCTGCACTCTTGGGCAGAGGTGACAGGGGGGAGACCTGCTGGGGCAGGTCATGTGCATGTGAACATGCAGCCATATCAATTTGGTCTGGGGTGAAATGTGACCTGCCTAGCCAAGAAAGGCAACCATTTATACTTCTCATGATGTATTTTGATTTTCTACAGCCTGATTGAATCACATTCTTGCACAGAGTCCAATTATTCACCACTGATGCCTGTGTAATTTTCAAGCTTCATTTCCTCATGATAGCTGTTATTTTCACAGCTATCAACTCTCTTTGTTTCTCTAGTTTCTTGACAAAGGTTTGTGATTGACAGACAGGCACAATACTTGTTGCTTAACTGATGGCAGTACTTAGTCCTTCTCCATTACAGTACACCTCCCACCATAAAAAATATTTCAGAACAGCCAGAAAAAACCTACAAATTATTACTATAATAGCTTTGTAGCTTCTCTTGGTAAAACACATCTATCAGATGTGTTAAATGCCATTTATCATTTAACTTTCATATCTCAGACATACAGTTAGCTCAAAACATCTTCATGAACACAGGGTGACAACAGTTAAGTCTTTAATTAATAACGCTGTGAAATTAACACTGCTCTGCACTCAAATATTCAACTATTTCTCACTTTGATGAAGCTCATTTACAGGACATGTGTTTTATTAATAGTAAAAATGTTTTGTATCCTCATAGTAATGGGGTGTGATTGAGATTCCAGTTGTTCTTGCTACATCTAATTTCCAGCACACTTAATGCCATCACCTCTTGGCATCTATGAATGTGCAGTCTCTTTTTTGTTTTGTTGAAACCAGCTTTATCACACATATGAGAGATGAACCCTCCCGAAGTGGCATGTTATAAAGGTGAGAAATTGTTAGATGCGATGCCCATGACAGACTATAAGCAGTTTGGGAGAAGGCTCTGATGGAGGGTGTTTTTGAAGGAGGAAATATGAATTAGTGGTAAGGTAGACTGCAAGACACATGTGACAGCCAAAGAGCTGGGAAAAGGAGAGAAACCCAGAGAAATATATACAAGTACAGACTAGAAAGGGAAAAAAAAAGGAAAAGGAGAAGGAAACGGAAAAGGAAAAGGAAAGTGAAAAGGAAAAGGAAAAGGAAAAGGAAAGTGAAAAGGAAAAGAAAGAAAAAGAAAAAGAAAAAGAAAAAGAAAAAGAAAAAGAAAAAGAAAAAGAAAAAGAAAAAGGAGAAGGAAAAGGAAAAGGAAAAGGAAAAGAAAAAGAAAAATACCTGAAAAATGCCACCAAAACTAATCCAAATCTCATTTGCAAAAACTTTAGATAATTAAAATTCCTCATTCACTTTTCTAGCATGTGAAGAAAAGCAAAGCTGTCCCTGTGTTTGCCCTGGCAGCCTGTTATCCTGGCCTTTTCCTGTATTTGCTCCATGTTCCATGTCGAATACTTGTTGCTGAATACTTGTTGCATTGACAGTACTATGGGAGATGTAACGTACCATGACTAAGGTGGTAAACTGCTGAGCAAACAGAAAAAGCAAAAAAATGAGAAGAAGGGAGAAAAGGAGAGAACCTGCTGTTAAATAATACTTTGAACAGTGTTCTGAATAACTTGACAAGATGAGTAAGCTTTTCTTATAATAAATCCTTATAAAATGTGATGTGTTGGAAGTGGGAACATCCAGTTGTCCCGTGTTAAGCAAAGGATGGAACCAGATGATTAGGAGGAACTGATTTTGGACCCACTGACTTACAAATAGGTTTTTTTTTTAAAGTATGTGTGCCCACACTTAACAAGTCATGAAGAAAAACTTCATTTCTTACTTTGGGAATGTAAGCTTTGCCACAAAAAAAAAAATGGGGGGAACAAAAACTTAGATACACAGATTCACATCAACCCTTCTGATCCTGCTGTTCTTCTGTGTGTTTCAAAGAGATTTTTCCAGGACCTGAAAATACTCAGCAAAGTTTTATACTAGGGTTCATTTTTTAAATATTTTTTTTCCTCTTAAGATATATACTTGAGATGCATTTCTAGGATAGAAACTGAGTATGCTTTTCACATAAAAAAATACGTTTTCCAGGATACCAGGTGAAAGCACTTCTACTTGCAGCTACACACTGATTAGAGAGAGCATCCCTGAAGTGGTGGTATATTGCACCTGCTAGGAGTGTCAGGCATGGGCACACATATGGTATTTGGAGAATGGGGGAACCATTTCCTCACAGAATTGAAGGGCAATTGTCACTTCTGTCATGGGCAAGGTTTTCTGTTGCTAGGAAATTGAAACTGTTGAAGTTGCTCAAGGACAAACAGCTTGTGTTGACTTTATTTTTACCCCCCCAAGAGCAGAGCACATTATCTTCCCTGGGATGCTGGGGTCTGTCAGAGGCCTGACATCCAGACTTCAGCCTTGGAAAGATCTCATTTTACAGATGGCTGCTGTGATCGATGGTAACAGAAAACCTGCTTTAAAATAACAGCACAGGAAGCTACTGTGCTGTTCTCCGAATAACCTACAGCATTGCAAAGCAAGCCATAAATCTGCTAGCAGGTCTAACACAGATCTAGATTTCTTAGCAAGCTTTTGTATAACCATACAAAATTAGGGGCAAGCACAAACATCTCTCCTTTCATCACCTGCAACCCCGATAGCCCTTTTTCTCATAAAGCTCTTGCTGCAGCGTGGGGCTTTGCCCTCCTGGGGATGCGAAGCTGCAGCCAGCACTGAGGACACAATACAGAAAGGCTCATCTACTCAGGGCCTTCAACCTTTCAAAATTAGGGCAAGTAGGACCGACAGCACTTGAAAAGTTTCAATCCTGCTACTTGATAGCTGAAGAATGTGACCTGTAAGTGCTCGAGGATTGCAGGGGGACTTGCCAAATGGGGGAATTGCACCTATTACCAGACTAGGAATGAGAAGTATGACTTCTCTTTCTTCTAAAAAAAAAAAGAAAGGTACTCCTCCAGTAAAAAACAAACAAACAAGAACATGTTGATGATGGAATTTCTGATTAAAGTGATAAAAAGAGGAGTTAAAAAAAAACCCCACAACACACACCAATAAAAAATGAAAATGAGAGCAGGTAGATGACATACTGATAGTTTTCTCCCAAGCTTCTGAAGGAATTGAAGACCACCAGCAAACGAAGGCAGGCCTTGCAGAGGCAGGCAACCCCATGTTTTCCCCTACAGGACTCTGCCTAGGCTTCGCTCACCCCTGACCTGCTGCTTGAAGAGTTTCACTGAGTCATGAACTGGACGAACTGCCTCAAACCCAAGGCAGGTTGATGAGGTTGATGAGCCATCGGTTCTGCAGGAAGCTGAGCAACCATGCAGCAGGGCAATAGGGAGCAGTAACATCTCGTGAATGAAGGGTAGCATGTGCCTAGGTCAATCTTCAGCTGTGTTGGCCTGTGTTGCTTCGTATGGGAAGGACCACCTGGAGACTGCTGCCACCCCACCACCACAAGGACTAGCTCCTCAGGGGGTCCTGCCCACAGTGCCCTGTGGCTGGTGTTTTATGAATCTCAGGTATGGACCTGGCTGAGTGACCAATGGGCTCAGGACACCTGGTTACCTGAAGACTAAGTAAAAAAGTGCTTATTTTCCAAAACTGTTGCTTTGTTCTTGGATGACTGCTCGATCTCTATCTAGCACCTTCTATTCTGAAGAGCAAGTCTTGTTGCAGAATTTCCTTTTGCATAGCCATATCTTTGCACAGGGAGAGGGATCTTCTTGATATCAGCAATTTCTTTACTGTTTTCACAGGCATTTGCAGTGTTTATTTCCCCAGGAGAGCCTGGGGGAAGAAGGGAGTGCTGAGGCCCATGAGATTTGTGGCCTCCCTTGCCAATCTGGTATCATGTTGACTGGGTTTAAATAGGTGAAACAGGTCCCAGTGAACATGAGGTCACAAATAATGTGTCAAGGGGGGAATGGTTTCGAACTGAGATTAGATATTAGGAAGAGATTCTTTCCTGAGAGAGTGATGAGACACTGGCACAGGTTGCCCAGGGAAGTTGTGGCTGCCCCATCCCTGGAAGTGTTCAAGACCAGGTTGGATGGGACTTGGAGCAACCTGGTCTAGAGGGAGGGGCTCTGCCCATGCAGGGGTGTTGGAACTAGATGATTTTTCAGGTCACTTCCAACTCAAACCATGTTGTGGTTCTCTGATTAATTTGTATAAAATCAACGACTTGAAGAACCTGGCCTTTATTATTAGACTTTAATGACCAGGAATCTTAACTGCTGGTATCAGGCAATAGCTGTCATTACTTTCCCAGAGCACAGCCATCAGCCCTGTAACGGGGTGCACCCCACATGCAAACACCAAAGCAGTTGTTGAGGAGGTGCCAGGCTCAGCACAGCAACGCGGGGCGGTGCGATGAGCAAACATCAGCGGTGGCTGAGCACGGCTGAAGCAAACCAGCTCTGCCATAGTGCTGGGTTTAATTCTGTGAATTAGGTGTGGTGGGATTCAGAGATGAAACCTGGAACAATATACCTTTTGGTTTCGTCTTTTTCAGCTTCTCTCTGCTTGTTAGCAGCACATTAAGATTTTACGTAAGTAGCTAAACTAATTCCTCCATTAAAGTCACCAAAGCTGAATTGCCAAGCTTCCTTAGTGAAGACTACCAAACATGCCTCTTGATTGATCTTTTTTTCCCCCCTTAAGTTCGATGAAGGTTTCTGCTGTTTCTCCATCACAGTCAGCAGGAGTTAATGAGCTTTCATTGTCAAAAGAAAAAGTGTCTTCACCCCTTTTGTCATGGAATGCCTGAGCTTGCATTTGCATTGCTGCTAATGACGTCTGTAATTGGAAATGCCCTGGGATGGCTCCGAGATAAAGACGTAGGGCTCTGCAGCTTCCAGGTCAGAGAAATATCTATTTTAAAACATGTTTAGAATTCCTGCTAAGCATGTGATTATCTTCTGAAGTGTACAGATCTTCAGTTCTTGACACCTAATTCTTTGTAACTCGTCTGCTGATTTTGTGTGCCAGCCATGAAACCATCTCTTTAAATGTGTCTGCTCTGTCAGGCATTTCTGAGACATGTGCAGGGCCAGGTCTGGTCCTTCATGCACAGTTTCCATCTTCTGTGCTGATCTCATAGAGTAGTTTTTCAGATAGTTACAGAGGTGTTGAATCCTGAAATTAGAATCCAGACCCTTAATTTGAATTCTTGGAAAAATTCAGACTGATAAATACTAATTGATTCATGCTGTAGAGTAGAGAATGACAGTTTGATTTGGGTAGTGTGGCAAATCAGGTCTGCATCACATTTCTTTCTCTTCATTTTCACACCTCTTCGCTTCTAATCTTCTTTCCTTGCTTGTCAGAGCTCGTAGCTTCTTTCTCCGTTTGCATTTTGATATACACAGTACAAGTGTTGCTACTTTTACATATTTTGTCTCGTATTAAATCAAACTCAGGGGGGAAAAAATGTGCTTTATCTTCACCTGGACAGAGAAAGATATCAAAACCATTACAGGGAGAGTATGAAGTAATTTCATGGGGGCAGTGAATAACTTCACTCCCTGCTGAGCAGCAGAAAGATGCTATTTCTGAAGCTCTCACATTCTGAATGCTCGTTTTGATTTGCTTTGGAAGAAACCTTGCATCAATCAGTTCCCATTCAGGCCTCTCTTCTTCGAGAAGATGGACACCTTCTGTTCCTACATATTGCCATCGTATGTGCTGCACATGTTTGTTGAAGCTGAATGTGAGTACATGTAGGGGGAAGTCTTAGTCCACCAGACTGTTCTTCCTGGAGAATTTCCATGTAACATTTCTGCCAGCCATCGAGATGTCCCTATTTATGAAGTCAGTGATTTATTCAACTGCAATTCCAGAAACTGCAATGCCCTGAGGTTTGCATTGTTCTGACAGGAGCCAAGGTCAAGCATGGGCTGCAGCGTGCCAACGGAACAGATGTTTAATCGAAGTCATATAAAATATTTACAGGCAGGCTGCAGCTGCTGGTGAAGCGCAGCACGTGACATGCCATTTGATATGAAAGGTTTAAGGAAAATCCTGAGATGTGGCCTGGCAATGGCTTAAAATAAGTAAGCTGTCATTAAGTTACTTTTTCTCCTTCTTAAAGCCAGGTTGAAGTCGATGTGTCTGAATTCAGATTCATTTTGTCAGGCTCCCGAGTGCTTCTGCTGCAAACAGGAATGATGATAGTTTCCTCAAAGCCTGTTTTGATTCACATTTCACAGCTCACCCAAAGCTGAAGGCATTGTGTATCTGCCAGTTTCCAGCTGGAAAAGAGCAAAGCACAACTGGATAGCACCAGTTTGCAGTTCTGGCTTTTAGTGCTGCATGTGCTTAAGTCAATATCCTCCCCCCCCAACATACAGTGTCAATGATAGAGATGTGAGGGGAAAT
Source organism: Apus apus (assembly GCF_020740795.1). Classification (NCBI taxonomy): domain Eukaryota; kingdom Metazoa; phylum Chordata; class Aves; order Apodiformes; family Apodidae; genus Apus; species Apus apus. The sequence continues at coordinate 48,872,412 of NC_067285.1, read as the reverse complement.
GTAACTTGCATTTCATACAATGGAAGCAGGCTGCTTGTGATTTTCCCTCCTGACTCTGCAAACTATTTCTTACCTGCTTACTAAAGGAGAAAAAGCAATTCCTTTTCAACATAAGCTGGAAAAACTTCATGGAATCCTCTTCCTTTCCCTCCTAACGTTTCAGTCAGAAATTTGCTCAGAATTTCACACCAGGAGATTGCTTTTTCAGGTCTACTATTGCAGCTCTGTGCTGGGAAGGGCTGAGGATCCCACACTGACTACCCCACTGGCCACTGTGGAGTCTCCTCTCCTCCTTTCAAAGAGCTTAATCTCTGCAAAGGATGTTCAGCATTTTGCTTGGTTGAGCCTTTTTTAAAATGAGTGGTGCTTACATTATTATGTGCCCAGCTGGCATAGTGATTAATGCACAGACCAATTAGCAAGATAATAAAATTGACACTTGGAAATAATTAATCTTTAATGTAGGAAAGAATGAAAAACATGGGCACAATTCCTTGCAAATAGTTGTATTTGTGGAGTAGCTGATTGTGCACAGTCTTTCTCATTCAGTCTGACCATTCACAGGGAGAACCAGTGACCTTGCTTGAGCTGAGGGCAGAAATCCCACTGATTTTTTGGGGGGCCAAGATCTTAGTTTCCACATATAAGTGCAGGTGCAGGTATTTGCAGACTTAGACCCTTGTGTTCATTTTTCGGTGTATTTTTATTACATTTTTTCCCCCAGGAGCTTTATAAGCAGGGCAAAACCCACTTTCACAGCCAGGTCTTTATTCTTTGTGTAGGATTAACTTTTATTTAACAGGGAATATGTTTAAAGTTATTTTCTTTTGAAAACTGGTGAATAAATAAATATAGGGGTCGGGTCTCAAACTTTGTTGCTTGAAATGCTAAATTAAAAAAGAAAAAAAAAGAAAAAAGAAAAAGGAAGAGCTATTCTGAGGGTTTTGAGAAACCTTGAATGGCCCTGGATTCCCATTATTATCTAAGTTTTTTACTCTAAAAGTCAAGGAGAGATAGATTACAGTTTGTTTCAAAAGGCACTTGTGTAAAGGAACCTGCATATTTTCAATGCAGAATCAGATAAGCTTCATATATAAAGAAAGCATCATATATACAGGCAGTGTATTTTTTTTAATATACCTATTTTTACTATATCTTACAAAAAAATTGTAATTATGCTACTGTTCAATATTGAAAAGCATTGCCCCTGACACAAGTGCCCTCCAAAGCTGTAAGAGCAGGTAGGTGTAAGAACAGGGGAAAAAAATTACATTTAAGAGGTGCAGAAATAATTAATTCCTGCTGAAATCTTTAGTTGTCTTGAGGACAAAACAGAAGGATATCTTTTACTGTACAATACAGAAGCCAGCAAAGTTGCCACACATAAAGACAAACTCAACTAAACCAAACCAAAACAGTGTTTCATTTTCCAGGAGAATACAAATCAAGCATAGTGATTTATCACTTTGCTGAAGTTTTGCATTTCTGAATTTCTAGTAGACCTGCTGAATTTAAGAGGCAAGATGCTGGAAAAATTCTCCATCTCTCTTCCATTGAGTAAAACAGACACTTTGGCAGGAAAACCAAAATTAAACCAAACCTAGGCTCCATTTCACTGGCCAAGAAAATTTACTTGTATGGTGTATGAAGAGCCTAGCTCCTCTTCCAGGAAATTAAGACTAGAAAAGGGAGAAAAAACCCTAGCAAATAACAAAATGGGAGAAAATGATAGTCTCCATTTCAGATATGGATCCAAATGATAATCAACAACACAGTCTTGAACAACTTTTGGCTTGCAAGAATAGAGATTACATGGATTTCTAAGGATATTTGAAATTTAATTAAGTTCCTCATATTTCCTGCTTCTGTATTTCTCATGGTAACGCTGAACACCAAGGACCAGATGAACAGAAGGACATGAGAGTGAAAAGTCATTTAATTAAGAAAAAATAATCACGTTTTAAAAGCTAAAATCGAGTCTTGCACAAAATTCCATTGTATTTTGAAACTTTTAACATTTCTAGGAGAAATCAAGTGAGAATTAGATTAAATAAACCTTGAACTGCTGTGCTTTCCATTTATTTTGTACTGTTCTTTTCACACAGTTCTGACCTTTTTATTGCTTGTTTCCTCTCACAAAAGCAGTGTCACTATCTGCACTCTTAGCAGTCTTCAGAGAACATAGATATTCCACTCACATATTTTTTTTCCCAAGTTATCTGCTGTAGGCGAGAGAATAATTTTTATGTGTTTATGTATTAATATTTTCAAGGCAATATAAAGTCCATTTACAGAACCCACAGAAATTGGAAAATGTCTTAGGTGGTCTGGGACATAACATATATCCTTTTCTCCTAGTAAATATAATTACTTTCTTAGTGCAGTGAGGTGCATAATAAGGTTTTATTAGCTCAAAGCCAGAACTAAAGAAATAATCAAGAAAAGAAACCCATCAATATACACATCTGTAACTCATTTGGCTGTTTTGCATATATTTTAATATATTCTTGTCTGAGCTCTGATGTGAATGATGTCTTGTTTGCATGACTTGTTATAGAAGATTTATATTCTGCTATATACTAGCACTAAAATGTGGCATTAGCAAGCAAATGTGCAGTTGTTAACAAAAATAAGAGAATTCTTTCTTAGGGGATGAGAAACTACCGTTAGTTAAACCTGGCCATCATGATCCCACCAGTCACAGTTGGAGAAAGAAGGTGTGAAACCACTGGCTTCATAAGTGTGGAAGCATGTAAATGCAAATTCCTTGGTGTGAATGTGAAAAGGGACTTCTAACAGAAAACCTTTCCCATGCATTTATTGAAGGACTAGAAAAAAGATTTTAAGCCTCCTTCTCACCTCCACACTATAAAGAGCCTAGTCCCTGTTAAAAATCCCAGTTTGTAGAGGAGCTTGGAGTATGCTCTTGTACCCTTAAATAGGGAAGGGAGAAGAGAAGCCCATCCAGCACTCACTTCCCTGCCTAGAGAAACCCCTCCTAAAAGCATAATAATGTATGCTCAGAGTGAATCCTTCCAGTACCAAACACAGCAGAAAAAAAAAAAAGGCAGAAACTCCGTGACTTTCATTGTCACTATGTTTGTGATACTACATTAGGGACTATAGAATCACAGAATCATTGAATAGCTGAATAGTTTGGGTTGGAAGGGACCTGAAAGATCATCTAGTTCCAGCCCCCTGCATGGGCAGGGACACCTCCCACTAGACCAGGTTGCTCCAAGCCCCATCCCACCTGGCCTTGAACACTTCCAGGGATGGGGCAGCCACAGCTTCTCTGGGCAACCTGTGCCAGTGTCTCACCACCCCCACAGGAAATAATTTATTCCTGATATCTAATCTAAATCTACCCTCTTCCAGTTTAAAGCCATTCCCCTATGTCCTATCACTCCATGCCCTTGTAAAAAGTCCCTCTCAATGTTTCTTATAGGCCCCCTTCATGTACTGGAAGGTACTCAAGGGTCTCCCTGGAGCCTTCTCCAGCCTGAACAACCCCAACTCTCTCAGCCTCTGTCTCCAGAGCAGAGATGGTCCAGCCCTCTGATAATCTCTGTGACCCTCCTCTGGACTCGCTCCAGCAGATCCATGTCCTTCTTATCTTGAGGGCTGCAAAGGTGGACATAGTACTCCAGGGGGAAATGTTTGTTCCCACTCTCCTCTAGAAAGGCCTGCAAAGTGCTAAGCTGTGGAATAAATATTACTTTTATTATAATACATCATTTGGAAAATGTTATTCAAGCCCCATCAGGTCTGAGGAGGCAATAGCAGAGGTCATCAGAGAAAGCTGGACCTTCCCAAGCCCACCCCATGCCAGGCTCCAACCAGCTCCAAGCCAAAGCTCTTCTCCAGCATGACTTCCTGACGTGCAGGGAGAATGCAAGCACAGTGTAGTAGATGTTTATGTGTGCCATCCCAAGAGTATTTGAAATCAGCATCCAATTTTCAGCTAATTTCTACAGACTTCGCAAAGAGAATTTTGATTTTAGATTAGTTTAGATACCTGTAGACAAACTAGACAAACAAGGGATTTGAATGAAAGAGAAACTGCAGGGTAGGGGAATCCTTTTGCAAGCCAGTGATCCATAGCTCTAGTGGCAATGAGTATGACTTTTTTTTTTTTTTTTTTAAGAAATATTATGTTTTAGCTGAAGTTGTGGGATTGATTCAGGCATTAGATGGTGAAATTCCCAGGTGTGCTCTGTGTCACATCTTTTCTGGCCTGAATCACCCGCTGGGCAGCACAATGCAAGCTCCTGTCAAGGCAATTTAGCTTTTGCTGTGTCTCAGGGTGCATCCACCTGACACCAACTGCAGACTCTTCATCCTCACCCACCTGCACTCTCCCACCTCCAGCTGCATGTTCACACTGAATATTTGGAGTTTGATCAGGTGGCTGTGCAATGAATGCAATCAACCCATGCTGCTGAAATACACATTTCTCCTACAGGTTTGATTTTTTGGCATGGATTGGCATCCTGTTTGCTACATGATCGTGCAAGTACAAGCACTGATACAAGGCTGGTGATGGAAAGGTCTGGCCAGGGTTAGAGAGGAGAGTGGGAGGCCTTCTTTCAGCAGAAGCAATCTCAGATCTGTGTGAGCTTCCAAACTGTGCCTTTAGATTTGTGTTGTCTCTTATCCGAATTAGTTTTCCTGAGAACTTGGACCTAAGGCAACGGATGCAAAAAAAGAGGCTTTATTACATACATTTTACCCTGTTGGCTTTTATTGTGGCTGAAGGATGTGCCAGAAAATAAATAAGACAGACTCCGTGTGTCACCGCAACACGACACTGGAGAATGTGACCCGTGATGGGCGGTGGCTGTGGTGAGTGCACGGAAAACACCGTTATCGGCCGCACTTTCCTTTCCGTCTCGGTTTACTGTAAAAATAAACGCATCTCGTGTCGTACAGATCCTTTAGGCATGTGTATGGTATTTCTTGACCTGTCTTAAAACGAATCAGGGCTGTAGGCTTTTTTGAAGGGAAAACGTCAAAGCCCAGGGAGCCTGGCCTGAGCCGCAGGGTTGTTAAAGAAACAAAGGAAGGATGGAGTTGGTAGATCATTACCAAATGGCTCAGCTACACGGGCCCTGCTTCCCTAATGAGCCTGACAGCATGCGGTGCCACTACTCTCTTCATATGTAAAGTTAATCCCTTGCCCTCTCTGACAGCCTGTATTTACATTTGCAAATGAATCCGTCTTCCCACCCTGCCCCTGCTCAGAGAGCTGAGGGAGACCGTACAGCATCCACACCACCAACAGTACCATCGTTCCAGGTCATCGTCTGCCCCTTCTTGAGGTGTCCCTCACCCCGAGGGGTGGAGGAATAAACGCCTCCATGGCAAGAGCACCAATGGGGCTGTCGTCTGGTGGAACTTGTCCCAAGTGGAGAAGTTAGCCTAACCCCCTTGCCAACCCTGGGCAAGTGCACAGTGCTGATGGAAGTCATTTTTCTTTAAATGTTATCACTCTTTCATGTTGCCACAGTGCTGAGGCATACTCGGAAATTGAAAATTCAGGCAGTGGGGGAATTAACACAAGAGCTATTTTTCTGTCATTTCTCACCCTGCCACTCACTTTTTATATGGCATTACTATTTATTCCAAACCCTAATATTCAGCCTGGAAAAGCAGTTCGGAAACGGATGCCAAAAGGCTTTACCCGTGTGTGTACTACGGCAGCAAAGTAAGTAGGAGGCTCCATGTCGGGAGGGGTGAGCAGGCAGGAGCCTGCCAAGTTGTTGCGTGATGTGCAGTGACGACAGTGGCTCCCACGCAAACTGCGGAGCAACCCTCCTCCTGCATTTCATCAGAGCTGCCAGAGGCCAGGCAGCCCGCTCAGGGCCACGCAGGCAGAGCCAAGAATGGAGAAGAAGGTGCTGCTCCCCAGCACTCCGGGGCAGGGCAAGGCGAGGCCACTGTTGTCCTACGCCCTGCTCTCCCTTGGCCAGGCATCCCTATAGCTCATATGTCTATGTTTGAGGCAGGTTAGGGAGCCAAACCGAGCAAAACTTAATATTTCTGAGGCAAGACACAGGATTTGGAGGTAGTTTTGATGTCATCTGGATGGGTGTGGGCCGGGAAGGGAGGGACAATGGGAGTTGGGGCACGAGGGTCAATTCGAAGTCAGACCTCGCCTTCAGGTACTGTTTGATTGAAAACATTTTCATCAGGCAGTTGTGGTTTCTGGGAGGGCCAGTGTAAAAAGTAATGAGATTTCGTGTTACATTCTCATCTAATGACAACTGAATCATTGATTTGACTAATTTGCCGGGAATGATCCTGCGAACGCATTTTTGATAGGAGGAGGAAGGCGAGAAGTCCTCTCCCCAGCACGGGATCTCACGGTAATTGCTAAATATGCTGAAGTAGGGAAGAAAAAGGTGGGAACATATGCACCGTATTCCTTCTTTTGTTTCCATGAATAAGGAGTAATACCCCTGCAAATGCAGAGAAGCTGAGAAGGGAAATCACAGCCCTTCCTGCAGCGCACAGCGGGGAGCCCCGCGCCGGCCGCTCGCCTATTGTGCGCCTCCCAAAGAGGGGCTTGTTCTGCTGAAATGCCAGGCGTTTCTGGAGCTAAGGTTATCCTCTGAGCAGAATATATAAATAAGAGATTACTTGCAAGCACTGCAGCCAGGCTCGGGTTGTAGGAAATGTTTGTTTTCGTTTCCGTCACTAGGCAGCAGGGAACCCGTCCCCTTTGTTCTGGAGGTCGTACTGCTGGACATGACAAATATTGACATACATGAAGGTAGTTTTCATTTTCATGTGTTTCTTGTTACCTCTTACTGCTATGTGATTTTGCTATGTGATTTTCTGTTCTCTTTGTCTTCCAACACCACCACCACCCTCCCCCCCCCCCCCCCCCCCCCTTTTTTTTTTTTTTTTTTTTTTTTCTGGCCTCCTTCGACAAAGGTTTCCCTGCACTGACAATCCTGTCCCGGTTGCAAACAACACGACAAAACTGCAGGGTTTGTTACAGCCTCCTAACCTTTGCAGTGACTTGCCCCAGATGAGCTGACAGCTTCAGCTCCTGCCCAGTGTGATAGGGAGAGGGGTCCACATGCCGGAGGCACTAATTAGCAAGCATGACAGGGATCCTGGTGTAGAAATTGCACCTCCCTTCTGGTCTTTTTGCAGTTGTCATTTCAGTTCAAGGTTCAGAAACGTTGCCGAGTGCTGCACACTCTGTTCTATTTCTGCTTGTGCTGTACCTGGGCAGCGCTTAGACAGAGAAAGAATTTTTCAGGGTTGTCAGACATAAAAAGGAAAGGAGGGAGACACAGAAACAAATATACCTTTTCTTCTCTCTAGCTTCATTGCTTCTCTTTAATTTTCTGTGATGCACTCTAATGCAATCAATGATTTCTACCTATTATTGCTGGTTCTAGAAAATACTTGTTCCTGTTGCTGCTCAGATCCCGAATTCAGAAAGATTGTCAGATAACACAATTCACTGAGGTACAGTGATCTTGCAGGAGGAAAAATAGCCAAGTTAGGGAATTCTGGAAATGATTGCACAAAACCTGTAACATGAAGCAAGGAAATGCAGGCACAGACAACAAAAATCATCCTGATACTATGAGATAATTTTCCTAAAATCCCAGTATTTTAAGTTAATTGCAATGGAAAAGCAGGAAATGGTGCTTTATCATGGAAATAAGTACTTTCAGAGGTCCTTACATACCACATACAATGGGAGTTACATTAACATTGACATTCTGTAAAGAAAAGAGTTAATTAAAAAAAAAAAATCTTCAAAAATAAAGGTCTGATAGGAGACCTCTTCCCACAGTTACCTAGATCTTGGAGGTAATTCCTCAGTGTTTTGAGTAACTTCTATGTTTGATAGGGGCTGCTAGCCTACTAACCTGTTGTGGCAACTAACAGGCTGCATAGCTCATGTTGATAGTAATTCCAAATATTACCACCCATGGAGGTAGCTGTCAATTTCATGTGTTCCTTGTCATGTATTTCTGCTACATAATCTTTCCTGCCTACTCACATATATTGCACTGATACACCCTGTGCAGATAAATCTTTTCTTCCAAAGACTCTTTGGGTTTATCAGCTGTATTTCTGAAGCATCTCAGTAACAGTGACACCTTTTCAAAAAAGCCACCTCGGAGAGGATTGCCTTGCAACAGTCATTTAAAGTTTGCTGTGAACAAAAGATAGAGCATGTGGCTGACCCATAGCTTGATTTAGCTTCTCAGTCTAATTCTATATGGAATATCCAATTACCCCTTTGAGCTCATGTAGTGAAGAGGGAGGGGAAGGCAGGAGGGTACTCATCATGTTGCAATTACAGTTCTTCCACTGTCCTCTCCCCTTCATCTGAAAATTACCCAGATTGGAAGTGAGCCTTAGTGAGCTGGTCATGACAGCAGTTATTTGTTAATAAATATGCTGAGAGCAGTTTGGATGAATAATGCTCAAGTGAAAATGGATTGTTTCATAGGTGGATCAGCCCCCTTTCATTCCCAAGGAGAATGCCCATGGGAGGCAGCCGGTCTGTGGATGGGATGTGTGATCCTCTGTGCCTTTCCTAACATCAGAGGGGCTCCTGGCCAACTTTGTCCTTAGCTCCCATCCTCAGAAAGGTGGTTTCCAACAACCCACTCTTCTGAATGAAGACCGTAGCTCAGTTTAAAGGACTTTAGTGTGTTAAAGTTTAATCCAAGAGGTGCTTCTCTACCATCCATAGCAGAGGGATGAACAAGCAGTCACTGTGGACTAGTTTACATTTGCTAATGGGGTAAATAAAAAGCAAGATAAATTTGATTCTGTTTTCTTTACTAAGTGAAAAAAAATAATAGTGAAAAGTAGAAAAGAAAGAAAGAGATGAAGCTGAATATAGTATACAATGCAGTACCAAATCTATGCTTAGTGCCCTATTTTTTTTCAGTGGCATTATAACACTGAATTATTTATCGCACAGATTAATAGTGTGTACATGTATATTTAATGTTGAAATTATCATCCATTTACAGAGGGGTTTTAAATTAGCATCCTCAGTTGTTCGCACCCTTGTATTGCAGCTGCCTTTCCCCAGCCTGTGAACCCTGTTCTATTTTTTAATATATTTCTCCAGGTTTTTATGGTGTTGTACACAAGTCTAATAGAAACACTAGTGATGCCTCAGGCATATAGGGATTTTGATACCTTGAGTAATGGAAGAGAAATTGGATGGGCAGAGATGGGGACTTCAATGCACCCAGAGGGGACATATCAGGTGTGCAGGGTCCTGTCAGACTAGTAGCTGGCTGGGTGCATTACCAGTAAGCCTAAAATGGTCTGATCCCACTACCTAAAAGTTTTCTAGGGGATAGATACACTTATCATAGGACATGGCAACTCAAGAAACCAAGCCCTTGCTTAGCCACCCTCTAAAGCAGTCCAGCTTTTCCAAGGTTTCAGCATCAATATCTCCTCAGCTAAATTCTTACTGCATCCCAAGGGTCTGCCTCTGGCACACACCACAGGGTAATTTCCTTGTATTATGGATGCAGACCCCAAGGTATTTTAAAAATCTTGAGCTGAAGTTACTTCTTAAAATGAGAGTCCTACTGAGACACTTGAAGAAAAGTCTTTGTCTTTTTCTTCCCTCTCCCACGGACAAACACGTGGCAGCATTCAAAATCATATTGCTTTTTACTTGGAGTTTGGTGTAAAATTTAAGCTGCCCTGGATAAGTGTCTGGCAATGCCATTCAGAGCCTCGGTTTGCTTTTTTAGTAAATTGTTTGCAGTTTGAGAAAGATCAGGCCTTTGTAAATTTAATTTACTTATTTCCCATAGCTGAACAGTGTCTGCTTTCCCATGCCTACAAACTACAACTTGATTATCAGAACCTGGCTTCCTCATCTACCTGGCATAAAAGTTATGGTCTTCCTCTTGGGTAATGAAACAACCATTTCTTCACAAAGACTATGTCTGAGTTATTCTGGGCAGCTCTCGAGAGGGGAAAAATAACAATACAGAGGATTACCTACAAGCTTGCAGCACTGTAGCTAGGGAAAGAATTGCAGTGTTACAACTAAATATTTATACCAAAACACTTGCTAAAAAGCTCTATACAGTAAATAATTACCATATTGCTTCAGTCAGGGCTTCTCTGATGCACGCCAGGCAGAGCCAGTCCCTGTCGGTATTTCTGGAGGGGAAGAAGCCATTCCACACATCTCAGTTGCGTGCTCCAGAGTCACAGCAGGGAGGATACAGCACCCTGGAGACACCTGCCCCATCTTCTGATTCCACCAAAGATGCCTGTGCCAAAGTGAAATGCTACCTGATTGTAAAGCTCTGACAAATGCTGTTGCCTGGGACATCCTCCTCCCTCCAAGCACAGGAGTCAGGAGACCATCCACCCAAACCCTCCTCAGGTCTCATCTCCAAAGTTTAGTTTATCCTGTATTCCCATGAAAGGTGCTGCTGAAAAAAACAACAGCCTACAAACCTCAGCTGGGCTGAGGTGATTTTTTTGGTGTTCATCAATGATCCGTGTATGCTACCTTTTCTGTTCTCTTGGAGGGCAAATCTGCTTTTAATTCTTCAGACACCCAAAATTACATAAGCCTGAAAAACTTTCATCTGGTGATCAAAAATATCCTGGTGCATTAAGAATAATGAATTTACCCTGTAGGATAATGTATTTTAATCCTTTTGTGAGCTAGCTCTCATCTCAGTTTTAAACCAGGGAGGCCTCTTAGCAATCTGAGACTTGAAAGACTTGATTCTCTCCTGCATTAATGCACACACATTTTATCACTAATTGTTTAGTCTCTCCTTAATCTATTTAAATGCACAATATAGACTTCAAACATATGATTCTATTTCCATTTCAAATTGCCTATGAGTCATTAAGCAGAGAGATTTTTTCACTGCTAGTTTTTAAATGTCAATATTGGCCAGACTTTACTGTAGTGTTAGCTGGAGATAAATACCTTTTCACCTGAGTGCTAGTGGTGAATACCTCTCAAGGGGGAAAAAAATGCTCAGGATGGGAATTCTGTTTGCCTTTCTCCCCTTTTCACCTTTACATTGTATTAGACTTAGGCTGAAATTGTTAAACTTGGGTGCTTGGTCACAGAGCATTCATTATGCCCGTGTCAGTGTCTCAAGCCTTATGAAACCATATGCAAGTATTCTTATGACAAGTCAAGTTTGTCGTTCTTTGGTTTATACATAGACCTCAGTAGCTTTGGGCAAATATTCCAGACAGGTGTATTTAGAGGAGCAGCACTAACCTGGCACGTGTGAACCTCAGCAAGCTCAGTAACCCTGTGAGAAACACTTTGCTCTGCTCTCCGGCCTCTCCCCAAGTTTGCCTCATCCTTGCAAACACAAGCAGCGAGTGAAAAGAAACGTACCTGAAATACATATACCTATTGTGGCAGGGGAGCAGGAACTAATGAAATCGGGAAACATCTGAGGTAAATCTTTGTGAGGGAGAATTTCAGTTTACTTGACTCTGCTGAAGTGTGCCTTGACAATGTCCTTGCAGTAGAAGGACATGTTCCTGCCATAACACAGGACCAAGAGCACAAGCCAAGAATTTGGGTAGACACCACAAGACCACCTATCCTACCCATCTGAGAACAACAGCAGTATCAGTATGGGTGTCTAGTGCCCACAAGATGAGGTATATATTCTGCTTTGACTTCAGTAAAAGTGGATTTCTCAACTTTTCTGTAACAGATTCTTCCTCCCCAATTCTACTGAAGGTGGGGAGAAAAGAGGCAGATTCATGGTCTGTTGATTGGCTGAATTTGTTGTTTTTTGGGGTTTTTTTTGTTTTTTTTTTTTTTTAATGGATATATGATTATTTTATATGTAAGAAATAAGCAAGCAAGGAAGCCACATCAAGCACTGAGCCAGAAAGAAAAGTTCTGGGGGAAATCACAAAATAGTCATGGTTGGAAAGGACCTCTGGTATCACTCAGTCCAACCATTTAAAAAAAACCAACAAAACAAAACAAAAACTCTGCAAAACCACACCCCAAAAAACCCCACAACACACAACTTACAACCTCAGCCACTAGAGCATGCCCTGAAGTTCCTCATCTACACGTTTCTTGAGTACATCCAAGTATGGTAACTCCACCACCTCCCTGGGCAGGCTGTTCCAGTGCCTGACCACTCTTTCAGTAAATAAATTGTTCCTAATGCCCAATCTAAACCTCCCCTGTTGCAACTTCAGACCATTTCCTCTGGTCCTGCATTCACTTGGGAGAAGAGGCCAACATCCACCTCCTTACAACCTCCTTTCAGGTAGTTGTAGCAGGCAATGAGGTCTCCCCTCAGCCTCCTGTTTTCCAAACTAAGCATACCTAGTTTAAATACAGGCATGAGACAGATTTTAGGTAAAGGTTAAAAAGACAGTGAATGAAAAACAGGCATATAATGGAGATAAAATCTTACACAATGTTCACGAACATGCACTGTTTATCAGTTTTCTCTCTTAAAAAATCCCAGGACACATTCACAAGGCTGTTGAAATGGTTGACCGCTCAAAGGTGGTGGATTGAGGAAGCTCTCTTGGTGATGAATTGACCCTGGAGATGTTAAGAGCTCTTCTCAAAATGAATAGTTTCCATTTTTAAGAGGTCTGGGAATAAGAAGTTATGGGATGAAGTTGCCTTTGAGTGTGCTTACTTGTATTCACAATTCACATCAGCACAGTGGAATACATCTTAATGTCCACAAGAGACAAGACAATAAAAGACCATATTTCAACTGTCAGTTGCCCCAGGAGTGTTTACCTCATTAATGAGGATGATAGCTACAATTTTTCTCTTGAGAATCATTGAAAGGAGATGATTAATATAGCTGGACAACAGTGACAAGTAACTTTCATAATTGAACCAATAAACTATGTTTCACCTCTTAAAAAGTCCGGGGACTGTGGCAAATTCAGTGAGAATTCTCTGGTTTGTCCGTGACACAGTGTCATGAAGTTAAATGGTAAAGATAGGGAAAAAAGAAAATACCAAGTGCATCACATGGAGATTGTTGTGCCTGCCATTCCCTGCACCCTCTGGGCTTCCTCAGAAGGCAGGTTTCACCATGCTCTCTCCAACAAGAGATGTATTATCTCACTGCATCCCTGGGAAATACTTGCTTCCCACAAACAAAGTACTCCTGTAGTGCTGTCACAATTGAACAGAAATTAATACATTGCTGAGGTTGTCTGGACACCTCCAAGACCAGAGAGAAAAAAGCAAAAGGCAAAATACTTTGTTTTTTTTAGGTTCTGTATCATAGAACTGGTTAATAAAATTTTATAATTTTTAATATTAAAATTTATTCTATTGAATTTTATATTATTTTCTCTCCCTAACACAGCCAATTATTTGCCGTTGCAGTCAGGCCAATCTCTGTACATTATCAAGAGATCTGGACAACATCTTTGACACAGATGCATAGTCAAAATTGCAACCAATAGTTGCTTTAATCAGTAGTTAACAACAGATTTTTTCCAAGCTGCTTATAAAGATGGTTGCATGGAAAAAGTATTACAGGAGGAACAAGTATTTATAGTGTGAGTCTGCTGAAACAGTTCTTTCTGTGATAAAACCTCTTTGTCCAAATGAACTGAATCTACACAGTATCTCTTTTGGAAGATGGAGCACTTGATCGGTTTTGCCTGAAGAAATGGTAGAAGCTCAGTGGTGCAACTTGGTCTTCAAACTAGAGCATGTGGGTCTCATAAGCATCTGCTACTAGACTTGAGGATAAAACACACAAAAGGAAATTATTTAGTGCAAGTAAGAGAACACTTGCAAAACAATCCTTTTGCTTTGGTATCAGCTCTGGCATTGGCCTCAATACAGCCTCCCATTCAGTAAATTTCAAAGATCATGAGGACTTGCATCCACAGATCAGTTTTGGTCATGAAATCTCAATGTTCTGCTTTCTTGCCACACCCCAGCTTTTCTGCTGTGACTGCTTCACCTCCTAATGGAATGTAAGGAAGAAAAGCTGGGCAGAAATAGTGTTGGTTCAATTAATTTGAAGCATGCTTAAATAACTCTGCTGCGCCCTAACAGGATTTTATGGGAAACAAAAGAAGAGGGGAAAATGGGTTCTCTGGCAGAATAGAAATCCTCTGGTTTTGTTAATGACAAACTTATCTCAATGCCACATGATGCTATGTCCCAGTAACATATAAGTGAGTGCTGAGATCAGATTGGTTCCACATTTGGTGAGAAAAACCCTGTTGAGCCCCATTAAATCACTGCAATGTCCTCCAAATAAAAAGATTTTGTGTGGGTGTCAGTGGAGAAAAATCCTGTAACTAGTTTTATTGTGGCAATGTTCAGCTTGTTATTAATATCTTTTAAAGAGAAACCCTGGGTAAAAGCAGTTCCTAGGACATCTGGAGCAGGGAGCATCCAGAGCTGGGCTTAGACACCCTCTTCCCTCTGCAAGGGGGAGCGAGCCACTGGGCCCCAGTCAAGTCCCTGCCCAACTCCTAACAGAACCAGAGAGTCTCCAAGGGGCTTTCCTTTGGGCTGGAGCTTGGCAGAACCCAGCTTTCCTTTTTCTTCTTCCTTTCCTCAAATCAGGAAACAGGGAATGACCAAGGTGAGGCTGGGGTGAGAGCACATCTCCAAATCCTCCTTCTTAAGTGAGACCAATGGCTCAGAAGATGCCGAGCACTTATTCCATTGGTCCCAGTTGGCAAGAACAGACCCGTGTTGACTCATAATAGATCAATATTTTAATATTGACACTTGCCTGGTAGAAAACAGAGGGAAAAACCTTTGGGGTCACACTCCTCTGGGTCATCTTTGTGTTTGTCAGGTTTGAGTCAAGACTTACCATATGTCGGATCTAGAGTCCTAAGTGAAAGGACAGTTAGGGGTTGCCTAAACACTGTATTTCAAATAGAAAACCCAGCAATCCACTAGACCCCTGAGTCAATTCAGATGAGGGCCTGCTGGATTTCCTTCTTGATGAAGCAATTTTTGAAGTAGAAAACCTAACAAAACCTTAAACATACTGGGCATGTGATATTGGATTGGATTGCTTGATTGGAGCAAGGACAAGTGGATTAATATAATTTTTGTCTTGGAATGACTTTTTGTGAGGTTTGTTGTTGTTTGTGTGATGTTTTAGTTTGGTTTAGTTTTGCTTTGTTTTAGTTGCCTGCATGATGCTACTTAGCTGCTGAAACCTGAAAGCCAAAAAGCCAGTTTTCAGATTTTTTGTAATTTTTTTTTCCTACACCAAATCAGTTGTATCTAGGACTTAGGAAGTGCAGGCCTATTTTGCAGTCTGGTGGTATGACTGCAGCTTGTGCCGACGTACCAAGCTATCTTTAAACTCACTCCCTGGGGTACTGTAACAGCAGCACAGCACAGATTTCAAAGCAAGCAAATTGCCTGAGTATTTTAAAGCCTATTTTCAATTCCGTGTTACCAAGTGGAATCAATGGCACCCAGTTAGGTTGTATAAAAGTAGGTGGGATGCATCTTGGTCAAGAGCATTTAGACTTCTGGGGTGCAGTGTCTATGTCTCCTGAGACAACCCAGCACATCATAGCTGAGTAATGAACAATTCTGTGCAGTGTTTATGATATTATTAAACATTGACCTAGTCTGGATTCTGCCAAAATCTCTGTTAAATCCATGGGAACAGTGTTAGTTTTTTTTCTTGGACAGGCCAGTCTTGAGCTATAAGCATGCATTAAATCCTTGCTGGAAGAGAAGTGAGTAATCTGAGCCTCAGCATGATCTCTCCTAGTTTAGTTCTCTTTTTTTCTCAGTGTTGTTCACCCAGGCTATTGATTTGAATGTAGATGAACTTGGAAAAACTAATGAAGCCAGCAAAGAAAGGTAGATGTGTCAAGCATTACTTCAGGTCTCTGAGCCGGGAGCACCAGCTCTTCCTGCTCCTGCAGGATCTCCTCACCTTCAAATCTTTCTGCAAGCAAATTACCAAAGCATTTAACTTCCAGTTTTCTTTTATATTAATCAATGTTGTTTTTTCTTCATGGGTGATAATTGCTCCTGATTTTCACTATGTGAAAACCAGCCAGCCAAATCCATGTGGTGGGAGCATCGCTTGAAGTCAGGGGGGCTTTGTCATGCTTGCTGGGGCTGGAAGATCATTCTCACAGCTTTCCTAGTGTGCCCAGCACCTCCATGGCACTAAAGAGGGCTACTGGGATGCAATTACTTTCCCTCTTGAAAGGCTCAGGCATGGTGTTTTCTTGTAATTTTTGTTAATTATGATTTACAGTGATGAGAAGTGATTCTAGTGAGCTGTCAGCACGGGAGGAATGGTGGCATAGCTCTTCAGTCCTTTCTCCAGGGATATGATGGTATTAATAATGTCATCATTTTATTACTTTAAAAAATCTGTTACAAGACCCATAAAACATAAGAACAACCCTTTGAAACACCTTGTCCTATACCCTTTCTCTGACAGTTGCTGGTAGCAGTTGCTGAGGGAAAGCCCTAATTACGTACTCTCAGATCAGAAACTGCTCTAACTAGCAGGCAATTATTTGCTGGATACTTGTCTTTAAAAATAAGGTGTTTATATAGTAAATGCAATACATAATTACCAAAACAAATTGTGAAATGCTCATGCAGAATGACACATAGCATCCCAGTGGGATAAAGCTGTCGGGATTTGGGAATTTATTTATTGATTTTATTTGAATTAGTTTACTTTTTTTTTTTTTTTCCCATTCAGCCATCCCAGCCCTTCAGCATCTTGGTGGGTGATAGTTCATCTTTACTGGGGTGGTTCATCTGTACCTCAGATGTGGTTTTCCCAGCACTTTGAGACACAGAAGGTGGCTCAGCAATCCACCTGGATAGGTGATTACATTGCTTCTGCTGACAGTGCACTTTGGAATATGGTGTTTCCCATACATTCCATCTAACAAACTGGCATCAGGCTGGCTGCTGGGACCAACTGCTGCTGCTTCTCTTTTACCTTTTTGTGGCTTAGGGGTTGCAGGCAAGAGGATAGAGGGGTTTTCCCTCCCCCTGCACCAGTAAATGAGATAACAGCCAGCAAAGTCAGTACCACCACCTCAGTTACAATCAGCGAGGTTATCTGTTGGCTACCATCAGGAGCTGTCTGTATTAACAAAGCACCTTTAGTGCAGCAACTGATAGCTCCTGGGGCAGTTCATCAGAGAAAAAATTGCTTTTAGAAGCTGCTGCTTCAAGATAAAAAAATACCTGAAGCATTCCTGAAATTCGGAATAAAATGTTATGCTGTTACTCCCTTCCTCATCCCTCTGTGTTGTTGTTGTTTTTTTTTTTAAACGATGATGTTTTAAATCTCTAAAAATATGCACTTTGTATATTCAGTCCAGATTAAAAATACTAGAGACTTTAAAAGAAAAAAGCATTATCAGACTTCAACTTAGTTTTGCAGGGTCTGTTTGGTTTTCATGAACTCAGAAATAACATGGCAGGTCCTCTGCATAGCTATGACAATTAATATGAGATGAAAATATGTTGTCCATGAACTAGAAAGTTATTTGAACAGCACTATTGTTTGCTGTTCAAAGGATAGGTATCAAAATAGGTCTAATAATCTGAATTAGCAATGAAGAAAAATCCTGGTTTGTTCCAAATAAAAACTGATTTTAGGTTAATTCAGCCAGCTCTTCATTGGCCTCATGTTGCCAAAGCTTGTCTCTTGTCACTAACATGGAACTCTTCAGTTCTGCTGTTTTCACAAATGAGAGTGGCCAATAACCTGAAAAAGGATTCATGTTGAACTGTGGATCTCTTCTTCATAAACAAACACGTTTTTCCTTTTCCTTACTTTTTGTGCCTGTTCAAATTTAAGTCACTTATACCATTGATTAATAAGGCATCACAAAAGAAGAACTACATTATATTAACATTACAGTACTATGTTATTGCTAATATCCTGAAATGTTGCACTTTTTCCAAGTGTACTGTGCACTAGAGGCACTAATCTTCCGGCTCAGTCCATGAGTGAATGAATATGTTCCAGAGCAATGTACAGTCCCCATAAATCAGCTCATTATCTCTTAGGCATCAGTATATATAATTGAAATTGATGTCATGTTCATAACCCCTGCTCACAGAGTATGTGTGTAGAAAGGGGCTCAAATCTGCTGAATAGATATTTTGACCTCAGATGACCTTCATTTAATCATCTTTCATGCAACATGGAAGAAAATAATAGCGTCATAGAATAAATTAATATAATTATAGTGAGTTATATCCAGTAGTCTTATCAGGTAATTTATGAAATTCAGTAATCATGATGGATGCCCTTTTTATGTATGCTGATTGAGAGGTCAATATTGGGATTTTATTTTTTTTTCTTGTTTTTAGAGCTTCATGAAGAATTGCTGAACAATAGAATATATTTTTGAAGAGTACTTTAGTAGACTGTAGCTTAACAGAACGTAAGAAATAGAAATTTCTGTTAGGAACACAGCAAAGGACTGAGGGGGTTGGTCTCTTCTCCCTAGTAACAAGCAACAGGACTAGATGAAATGGTCTCAAGTTGCACCAGGGGAGGTTTATAATAGATATTAGAAGAAAATTCTTCACTGAAAGGCTTATTAAACACTGGAATAGGCTGCCCAGGGAGGTGGTTGAATCACTATCCCTGGAGATGTTCAGAAGATGCATAGATGTTGTGCTTAGGAACGTGGTTTAGCACTAGACTAGGTAGAGTGAGGTTAATGGTTGGTCAAGTAAGGTAAACGGTTGGACTTGGTGATCTTAAGGGTCTTTTCCAATCAGTACAATTCTGTGATTCTGTGATTCTATTACACAGCCTCAGGGATTATGCATGCAGCACCACATCACAGAAACTGTGTGGAAGGAATAGAAATGCAGTAGCTTGGCATGTTGCTCCTAAGGGAGGCTCTCCTCTTGTCTCAGGTTAGCTCCCAATTTATCCAGGAGACAAAAGAAGGCCCTGAGATGAAAGTCAAACCCCCTGTCACTCCCGTGTCACAGCAGGGGGGAAATGGCCCCCTCGGAGGAAGTTGCCAGACAACACCCAAGTGTTGTATAGCTTCGTATTGACCCCAAAGCCTTTTGATATGAGCAAACAGGCTTTGAAGTGGCAGGGCAGGAGCTGCTCATCATCGCTGCAGGGGACCTGGGGGGGACCCTCCAGGAACAAGTAAGTCCTTCGCAGTGCAGGCAAGAGGCAGGAGGCAGGTGGAGGACAGATGGGTGCCCACCACGAGGGGTGGGCTGGGGGTGCTACAGTGGATGGGCTAGCGGCCACCAGGACTATGCAACCATCATATTTAGCCCTCTGTAGCCTCCAGCAAAAGGGCTGCTAAGGCAGGGAGGAAGGTGTGTGTGGTGGGGAGGGAAGAATTACACCAACCTCGGGAGAGAGCAGAGCCAAGACTTAACACCACTTCTGGTACCTCCTAAGAAGTGATTGTAATGTACACAGTTTTGTACTTAACACTCACGTTGTTTGGTTTTCTCAGTAGGGAAAAGTGCTGTGAGCCTTTCCAAGGTAAATAAACCATGGCTGCCATTCCCAAAGCCTGTGGCTTCTTCCCCCCCCAGCTTTTTTCCACTACCCGGTCTTTTCCTTCTGCTCAGACAAGAAAAATCCCTGGCAGCCCTCCCATTGCCCCCCTTAAGCATTTCCCATGACAGCTGCTGTAGCTTCCCCTAGCTTAGCTTTTCAAATATTCCCACTGCCCACTCAGGTCCCTTCCAAAATCACCCACCACAGCTCTCTCCTCTCCTGCCCTCCCAGTCCCAGCTATAGATGGGTGTTTGGCTTTTCCAGGGTCCCAGATAACACCACTGTCCACTTTGAAGGTTCTCACTCTTGCTGTGTGGCTCACTCAAAGAACAACCTCCTGTCCCCCAGCCTGTGAGCGAATGTGGTCACATTGTCCCCACCACCCAGTGTCTCCTCCAAGCCATCAGCCAAAGGACTCCCCACACTTCCCACCAGCTCCATTTCTGCTATCCTCTGTTGCCTTTCCAGTCAATTCATTTTTCCCACAGCACGGTCCCCTTAATAACTTCTTATTCTGGGCTAAGTTAAAAAAAAAATAATCTTTGATATTCAGAAAAATATTTAAATTCTGGAACTTAAAGCAGAAGTTATGCCTTCTCTATGGAACGACCAGACCTTGCCCCTGTCTGTGCCAGCCTCCCCTGCTCATCTCCACAGCCTTTCTGCTCTGGGAGAACTGTGCCTCTTGCAGTAAGCCTCTTCCCTTCCTCATGGATCAAAGATGCTGATGCCACTGATAAGGCCAATGGCAAATCTTGCCTTGGTACTGTAAGCTTAGGGAGAGATGGAGATGGACAAGGAACACAACCTGTTCTGTGTCTTGCTGCAGAAAACAAGTCTTTATATATGTATGAACAAATACCAAGGGGTACAGGTGAGCTACTGCAGGTAATGACGACAAACAAACACCTTCCTGGGTTACTCTCGAGCTTGGACATATTCAGACAGATCAATTATAACCTTATAAACCAGGGTGCCCTTCTAAAATGAGAAAAGCTTTTGAGTGTCTCTGCTAGAATTGTCACTTAAAAATAAGAGACAAGAGACAGATATTAATATTTCCAATATACTCTACGAGTAATTTGTTTAACAAATATTTTTCTTTTTGCATCACTTAATAATTCTTATTCCAAAGCTGCTGTATATTTGAATTCTGAATTTCTGTCTGACAGGAAGAAAATTGTTGGCTCATTTGACAAGGCTTACTCAGTGCCTCCCACTGGCTACAAGCTATAACCATGAGGTGTATCATAGCTACAACTACTTCTGTTGAGTATATAACACAGTTACACATCCAATTTTATGTACATACCTGCATCTAATTTTTTGTCTCCAGTGAAAAAGCTGAGGAAAAATCCAGATCTACTGAAATCCAGAGCTAAAATTCCAGTTACTACAGGTGGAGCTAAAAATCTCCTCCCAGATTTCCATAAGCATAAGAAAGTATTTTCCACCCTGGCAAATATATGATTTTTCACATCTTGTATTCAAGCCCTCAAATAAGGGCCTGCTATTATATTCATGCAACCCTATACATTAATCTCTAGCTATCTTTTTTTAACAGGAATTACTACTCAGATGTGTTATGGCAATGTTCCTTGCAGTTTCCAAACCCTTTGCAGTTTGTAATATTTTACCTCTGTCAAGTAACGGAAGAAACCTGCAAGTATTTAAGCACAGATTAGATGCAGCTTTATAAAAAACTGATAAACGAACTTGGTCAGGACAGATGTGAGCTGTGGAAAGCTGAGGGCCTGGTCCAGCAGTGAGCACACACAGAGAAAATGCAGAGCAGAGCTGGAAACAGGACCCAGATCCGTGGAGTCCTCCTGATTTCATAGCCCAGCCACCTCTTCTCTACCTGCTCGTTGGTCTTGGCTGTCCCCTGCTTTGGAAACTTCTGCATGTGAGCATGACTTTTCTGGATCCATGGCAGCAGCTCGTTCCCCCAGTGTATCACAACAGTCTCCCGGATTCTTTCCCCTGGGGTTTTCCTTATCCCTGCCAAATCCATGGTGGAGGGAACATGTCACTGCTTCAGTTTCTTCCAAAAAACAATCACCCTGAAATCTGAATTAACATAGAAGTTTAGGAGAACCTTCTGACCCATCCTGACCTCCTTTATCTCAGCCTCAATCCAAGGAGGACTCAAAAAAATGATAGTTGCATTCTTTTTCATTCTGACCAAGGAGAAATGGTCATGAAAACCCATCCTAAAAAAATAAGCACCATATGTGTGGCATAATGTCAGAAAAGGAAAATACAGAGAACCCTGAGGTTTTTTATTTGTTTGTTTGTTTTTAAAAAAAACTTTTGGCTCATGGCAAGAGGGGGGCTTCTTATAAAACTCCCCATAAAGAGACATCAAAAGGAAGAACGTGATGACCTCAGTGAAACATAAAATTACACCACAAATCTCGGGAAGACAACACTGTGGTTCTGAAATAAGTTTTACTGTAAGAGCACTGGATTAGGGAATCTGAGGTTGGCCATCAGAGCTGGGGTTTTCAGCACCAGCCTGGGAGGTGAGTCAGGTGAGCACTTTATGGAGGGCAACCAGCTCTAATAAGCCACTGCACTAATAAGGAAAAAGCTCATTTCATCCACCATTAAATATCCATTAAGGACTTCAATTCTTGCCAGCTCACTTGCGTGAAGCCAAGTCAGCAGAGAGCTATGTTTATTAAACTTCACTATTCATTTTGCCCAAAATGGCCTTGTACCCTAGTGGGAAGAGAAAAGCCGGGATTCAATAGATGAATGCTGTGAAAAAGTGTTCCCAACTGTTTCTCTAATAACATACATGTAAAATGGCAATAGGCTTTGGTCACCTTAAGGAAGCAAAATGCTTCTCAGGCTGTTTTGAGAAGAGTTTTTCAAAAGACTGACTTTTGAAAGCTCCTCATGAAACTCAAGCCCCACTAACTTCCATAAGGTGTGGTGCTCCTAAGCATAGATAGTGGCCTAAAAATAATGAGTGATGAGTCTAAGCTCTCAGAAATATGTTTACATAGCTGATAATAGTCCAAATCATTGTTTGCCCACAACCTGTAGGTGCAACTTCATGTTGGGGATCATGTCCATGGTGTTGCACCATGGGGAGTCCATTGGCATTGAGAAGCAGTTGAAGCAACATGGCAGCTCAATGGCCTGGTGGCTGCTGAGAATGAGGGAACCCATGCAGAGCCCAGGTTACTCACTCCGATCTGGATATTTTCCTCATCACTCTTTTTTTTTTTTTTTTTAAATGAGGAAAATGGGAAAAGGACAAGATGAAATGACAAAACGTAACTAAGAGGGTGTAAATATTTGCTGACCTCTCCCATTCTTCTTCTCTTTTTTCTTGAAGATGGAAAAATTATTTTAGTTTTAGTATTTTCTGGAAAAAAAAAAAAAAGGAAATATGCTTAAAAAAAATACTGATCACAAAAGGAGCACTCAGAAAAGACCATTAACTACGGGCTTCCCAAGGCCACCACAAAGGATCATTTGCCTGTGATCAATTTGCTCGTGGTGTGGCAGTTAATCAATTTTTGCCTGCTAAACTGTAAATATTTAGGATAGATGAGGAGGCTGGAGCTCCTTTGGGAGTATGTATCCAAGGAAGAAAAAGGAGGAAAGGAGAGGGTGAAACAGGAGGCTGGTGTTGATGTTGTGCCTCAGCTGTGACACAAGCACTCAGGACCTCCAGGCACCATGCTTCTTCACGCAGTTGCACACCTCATTCCAGCCTTTACTTGAGACTTATGTGGGGAAGAAAAGAACAGTTTCCCACACTCTCCAATTCCCAGAGTTCCTTAGGCAAAATATTTTCTTCTTTAAAATAGAATTTGGAACTAAATATTCCCACACCTCATGAATTTTTAAAAGCCTCTTTACCTGTAATTTAAGAGCTCTCTGTCAACTTTAGATGGATGGACTTCATTTTGCAGAGTGTTGTGCAAGAGGAAGCCGCAGCACCCATCCAGATAAAGGCTAAGGACTGTCTTTTATGGTTTTTGCAGGCCCTCACAGCTGTGCACTCTCCCATGGTGGCACCCAGGCCAGCTAGATGTAAGCTAACTTTGTTTCAAGGAGCAGGAAAGTAGCCCCAGAGAAGACCTCCTTGGCTTTTGGTCACCCCGGAAATGCATACTGAGTGTTGAGCTTCATGACAGCATTAGCAAGAGTCTAATGCTGGTTTTTCTTGGCAGAAACCTACAAGAGAAAAATGCCTGGTCCCTGTTGGGGTGCAGTGACCTGCAGTGATGCAGGGGGGGAGGAGGAGGGACCAGCGACCAAAGTGTCACACAGATTGTGGGAACCTGTGCAGGGTGTCACAGGGTCCAGGGTACAAAACTGTCACACCCCAAACAGGTTGTTGGACTGTGACAGCTTCTTAGAGCTGTAAAATAAATCAGATTTTGTCTATGTGTATCAGTCTGAGAATAATCATCCCCTCCTCCCTGAGCTGAGCCCCTTCTCACAGCCTGATGGTGCGTCAGAGCCAGAGCAGAATTATGCTCATCTTCTCCCAAGTCTTGGTTGGGGACCAGGAGGCATCAGCTTTCCAGTCAAGAATCAGCTCTCAAAATCAGACATTTTCTCCATTTTATTACACAGTTCTGTGTCTCCTTCCTTTTTTTTTAGATAAAAACCCCCAAACTTCAATATACTTCCTTATTATTCATTCTTAGGGTGCTTATTTCTTCTCAGACTCTTGACGAAGACAAGCTCTCCGGAACATGCAGTCCTATTCCTAAGTACCCAGGTTTAAGTGAGTTGTGATTAACATCAGCTATTTCTGGGAGCTGACAGAAAATGAAACCTCTCAGACATTTCAGATTTGTCTCCTGCCAAGTTTGGAAAACATTCTTTACACAAACTTAGATACTGTATCTTCAATTCATATTTTCTACCCTTACATCAAAGACAACTAATTAAGTTTCAGAAAATGTCTGAAAATGTCACTTCTGCTACACTTTCTTCTTCTGATCAAAAAACATGACAAATAAATCCTCTGCAATAGCTTTAACTACTGACACTACATATCAGACTACTTCACTGCTTGCAAGAGCTACCAGTTTAACAAACTCTTTTTCCTCTACGGGAGAACGTCTCACCAGCCTCAACTAAATATTTGGGGTTACAACCTGCTTAAAGTACTGTATCAGATGTAGTTTTATAGCTCTAAAAATGATCATGGCTGCTTCTCAGCAGAAACCTGGCATTAGAGCCCCTGCTTCAAAGAGCCTGTAACATAAACCATGGAAGATCAGAAGTATCCAGGTTGCCGTGGTGGATGGAAAGTCCTATAGACCGGTACATAGCTCCTCGTAGCATGGTAAGGAAATCTACCCCGTGGAAGAATTCCTTTTGTGATGGAGCTGGTCAAAATTGTCCTAACTTCACTTTCTTAAGTGGAAAATATTTAACAACAACAACAAAAAAAAACCCCAAGCAACTCAAATTATTCCAAATCATGATAAAACACAACTTGGAAACACAG
Source organism: Apus apus (assembly GCF_020740795.1). NCBI lineage: Eukaryota > Metazoa > Chordata > Aves > Apodiformes > Apodidae > Apus > Apus apus. Next base: position 48,847,386 of record NC_067285.1, on the reverse strand, counting down.
TTTTCCACAATATCAACATTGTGGTCCCTATGGATGTCCAATGTTTTCTTTATAGTGCAAACATTTCTGTGTTTCTAAATATAGAGGACTAAAATGAATATGCCACTTAGATTTTCAACTAAGGCCAAATGCCTCCTAAAGATTAAAGCTTCAGACTTTTAAGAAAAGTGTGGCCTCTCATAACATTTCCAAGAAGCAAAAAAGGTAGGTAAGTGGAGCTATTTTTCCTGCTCTATCAAAGAGCACACTACAGGGACCCAAAGTGACTTCAGCTGAAAAGAACAATTTACAAATAGGTTCTTTTCAAAATGGTCTCTGCATTGATTAGCTTTAGAGAGGGAGACTGTGTCCATGATGCTGCACTTCATCTCTAGCAAAGCTGTGCACGTGGAAACAGGAGAAATCAAGTGACCCTCTGTGAAACAGTGGCTGGATTTTGTGTTTGCTCACTTGTTTGTTTGTTTTTTACTATTTTAAAGCCTCCTGGTGGAAGATCTCACATGCTTTTCACTTTTGCTGATTTCATGGGAGCTGAAGATGCGTAGGTCCCAGAAGACAGACTCTGAAATTACCATCTTTGCTGTGATCAGTTTATTGATCTGCAATGAAACAGCCCAACTGCAAGGGCTAATTTATCCTTTCATTGATATGACAACACCAACAGATAGAAGAATAGACTGTGCTGTTTCCTTCTTAGGCACATAGATTTGAATTCTGTACTAGTGCTGCTCATTTCTATGCTGCATTCATTTGCTTTTTGCTCCTGGCAGATAAGCTGAGTGCTATTAATATGCATTTCCATGTATTAATATGTTAATATGCTATGGCTAAATGCAGATAAGTAAGGAAGTAGAATGAAAAAACGTCCTCTCGGCATCCAGGCTTTCAGCCATGCTCTGGTTATTACTGTTCTTTTTTCAAGCACTTTGTTAAGATTTTGACTTTCCAAAACTGCTAAAAAATGACCCCTGAAGAAAGGCCAAGAAGAACATAAAATGAGGAAGAAAAGCCCCACCTGCACTCGTGCTGGTGCCAATATCGTTTGTGCGATGCAGCCTTTACGGGCTTCCTTTCTGAAATGAGATCGAGCCAAGGTGTGATTACTCTACTGGGTGCTGCCTGCAGGTTTTTAAAAGTAATTCTCCTTTGAAACCCTGATTTCCACCAGTGTCACTTCACCATTGCTCTTCTGTGAGTTGCATGCTGTTGCTGCAATCAAGCCAAGCAGATGAACTGCTTAACCAAATTCTCCTGTTACCTCTTGAACACATATAAGCTAAATACTCCAGTGTCAATATACACACTTGGAGGGAGAAAGAAGAGTCAACACATGGCAGGATTTTCTTTTTTTTTTTTTTTTTTTTTTTTTTTTTTGTGGGAAGATCATATTCTTGTTCAATTTTCATCAGTTACAACTAGAATAAAAAATAGGAGTAATTTAATGGCAAGAGATACATTATTTGCTTGTAAAACTCTGTGTCAGTAGAGGTCTGTTAGCAAAGATGTGCTCCAGATTTTTATGTCTTGAGGTCACCTGAGACAAGTGTGAACCTCCCTACATTTCCTATAAAAGTGATAGAGATTAAGGATATTCTGAACTCCTTTATGCATATCTGTTAATATGTCTAAAATATAAATAACAACATTTCTTCCACTCTGGGTCTTCATTTCTCTGGAAGAGTCAAAGGCTTCTATTGCCTTCTGCCAGAGGACTGCAAGCAACACTTCTCCCACCAGCCATCCTTGCCTAGAGTCTTGCCTCTTCTGTGTCCTCCCTTAATGAGTATTTTAGTGCTTTTAAAGAGGTCAGACAGCGTCCAAAGAAAGGGTATCAAGGGTACTCTGCTGCAGGATATTTTTATAACCCATATGATTTTTTTTTTTTTAATGGGAAACAGGTTGAGCTCCCTTTATGCACAGGGAGCAGCTGTGCCTTTGTCTCCTGCAGCCGTGCCGTGTCATGAAGCATTGCCTCAGTGGGCAAAAGTCTGCTTTTGCTGTTGTGTCTTTTGGTGGGTCACAGCCTCAATTATTTTTGGCCAAAAGTATTTCCAGTTGCAACTGTTAGGTGCATTCATCTTAAGTCTCTGAGCAGTTTGTGGGTGACAATAAACTGCAGCTTTTGGCAAACAATTTATTTGCTCCCAAGAATTTCTGGGCTCTGTGTAGAACGGCACAGTAGACTATGAGCACGAAAGCTGTTTCCCACAGCTGGAGTGGGATTCATTGGGCAAAAGCCTCCAGCCTTTGTGGGGAAGGAAATGCAGGAGCTGAGTAGGCAGTATTGTCCCACCAGCCCTTGAGATTCATTGAAGTATCAAGGGCTCCGACCTTGGGAGCTCTTGGTATCACACAACCAGGTCTGACCTGTTTGTCTCTGGAAACAATATGCAGAAAATGCAAAAGTGGTCTAGATTCAGAAAAGTTCTTCTGAATCAGCTGTAGGTGTACACTTAAAATGCACCACTGAAGTTCATTTATCCCACAGCCTTGTGATACAGCAATGCCAATTGCACTTCATAAGAATAGCTTTGTTTTCACTTTTGCACTTAGATAAGCTCACTTGGAAGAGAGAAAAAAACCTTACTGAATTCTAAATGAAATTATCCACCTGGGGGTCAGCAGAGTTTAAGCTGTATAGACACATTTTCACTCAGATTAACTTTCATCCAATATAGCTAAGAAGACTACATATATAAAAAGACTGTTCATTTCTTAAGGCTTTGTTTTGGGGAACATGCTGATTTTGAGAGATATTTTATCCATGACCTCAGCATGCAAAGAGTTGAACTTAAGTTTCAAGACATTTAATACTACTGAATTGATCTGCCCATAAAGTGTCTTCTTCTTTTTTTTTTTTTTTTTCCAACCCTGTGCTATTGCTGTTTTAAAAAAACATAAAAGTATATGATTGCATGGTGCAAACAAAGCACATGTCCTGCAGAGAAAGCTTACAAGGGGAACAGTCCTCTCTAACATTTAAAATGTTTCCTTGCACAGATTTTGTACTCCTTTGTCTCCTGCTCTCTGTAATCATATTCCTGTGTAAATAATAAGTTTGACACAGAAGGCAAAATAAGAAAGAGGGAGACAGAAGCAAAGGAAGACAGAAGGAGGAAGGGAATTCAAGTCTTTCCATGGGTTTTGAAGGAGATCCACCAAATCCAGCTCTCAGAGGCTGAGACTGCAGCTTATTTTCTGTTCAGTAGAAACAGTATTGTTTTGATTTTTAAGTAAACACTGTAAAGCAGAAACCTCTGCAATAGCATTGTCTCCTTTTCTTATAATGGCTGTCACATCATCCCATTCAGTTACACACCAATATCCTTTATTTTTCACAATTCAGTTTGTTTCTGTCATGGCCTAACAAGTGGTCATCCTGACACCAAACATGTCAGAGCTGGAAGATACGTTAACGAATATAGGAAAAAAAGGTGTGAGCTTCTGATTAAAGCTCAAGCACACAAGATACATAGAATCAGGTACATAGATTGTATAACCTCACCATTCATTTAAAATTCTGGCTGCTTGTTTTCTTGTGCTATTTTTCATGCAATATCAATGATACAGAATCATAGAATCCTCATTGTGCATACCAGTGGTAAACATAATTATCTAGGAAAACCCAAGGATAAAAAAAAAGTCTAGATTTCTAAACCACAAAGAAAAAAAAAAATGGTGGGGTTTATTTTACTTCTTTCAGAGAAATATGCTCAGAGACTCAGAATATGAATAATTGAGCATCTGTACGTTAGTTTCTGCTACCACCCTGAGGAGAATAATATGGGATTTTTTGAGTAAATTCTCTTAATCTGCCTCCATCCATTTCCTAGAGTAGCAACAGTCTAGAAAATGGCTGGTGGACCTATACAGAGAATCTATCACTTTAAAATTCCAACAGGCGTTTGAAGCAACCTCTGTATTAGTTAATTAGATTGCTTGTAACATGGTAATGAGGGGACAGAAACTAATTTAATGACCTTTGCTATAAATAGCCATTAATTATTGTATAATTAATCTTCACATTCATTGAAGGCATCACATCTGAGTTGTACATGAAAACAAAATTAGAAAACATCATAGTCATGTTGTAGATGATTGTTGATTAAACGACTACTGTATATAAATGATTCCCAAATTATCACACAAATAAGCTATGAAGGTAATCAGGCAACAATGATTTGCTCAGCATTACAGTTTGCTCAGTGCATGACTACAAGCTAAGTCATCAAGCAGCTGCTTGAACACAATGCAGACTCAGCAAGACATCCTAAATTAGAATCCCTTGTTTCAAAATCAGTGTCTTAACTTCTGACAGAGCTTGGATTTCCTGATGGACAAAAGAAGAATGTCCTGTAAGCAATGACAAAATTTCACTTGGACTTTTGATTTTGTGTTTTGGCTTATCTGCAAAATCTTTTGTCAAGCTTTGGTACAAATACTGGAAAAAGTTAGAGGTCTTCTCTCTATGCCCTCCATCCCTCCTCCCACAGCACACCATGAGCAAATAGTGGCAGAGCTTAATGGCCAGGTCAGCTGCAAGCTCTGAAAGTATGGATTTAAAATATGGGATGAGTCCAGCAAAATTATGTTAAATGTGGTACATCTTAAACCAGCATTATTAATTAAGGAAATTACATGCTTTCTTGCTTCCTAGATGAGAATAGAACTCATTAATGAGCAATAATATATCAGGACTTAATATGGGGAGGTAGCAAGAAGCAAACAGGAGCTTATGAGACCCTTGTTGAGTTATTCACAAGAGGCCACCTTAAGCCAGATGATCAGAGAGCAGATGACTATAATAGATTAGCTGCTGTTTTGGGTTTTTTTCTTATGAATTCTAATTCTACAGGATCTTTTATTTTATGCATCTGCCACAAGCATGTGCACTGGAAGCAGGAGAAGAGACTTTGAGAAAATCTGTAGCAATTGGATGAGATGGGGAAAAAAACAAACTGAAAACTCAAAGCCTGAACAAGTTACTATGGAAGTAGAACCTAAAAGGGGGGAAAAAACCCCAACCAAACCAAACCAAAAAGGCTTAATGTGTCATAAACAGGTCAGAAATAAGGATTTAGAATTTCCATAGAGAGCAACCATTAAAGTCAATGAGGATACAAATAAAATAAAGGCAGTAGAAGAAGAGCCACACAGTTTACTAGATGTGACAGAGATAGGGGCTGGACTTCTGCTAAACATCAGTGCCATCTCAGGAAGATCCCAACTGCCCAGAGCTGAGTGCTTCCTTGCACCATGGCATGGATAAATGGTGTCCAGTAGGGTGGACTGGGGAGAGGGAAATGGATGGAGGTCAGGCCAAGCAGGGATAGTGCCAGGGTCATGTCCCTTCTCTGCCCCCCTCATGGAGCTATTGGTCTGAGACCATCCTGGTACAGGAGGAAGAGCAGGAGAATGAGGGACCATAGATGGCAATGCAACCACCAGAGCTGGAGTGGTAGTGACGAGGAGCACAGATCCCTGGAGACACCTGAAAGCAAGCAGCTCAAGAAAAAAAATGGTGAAAAAATCATCAAACTGCTTCTTTGTCTGCCCTGCTCCTGTAATGACATGCAGCCAGAATAATTCTTGGGCTCCTTTTGGCTTCCACATCATACTCATGCTGACATGTGAGGGAAAAAGATTTTGCTGAGATCTAGGGGTCTGTTGGTGCTGCCAAGTAACATTCTCCACAGACCTTAGCAAATACTGTCCTAAGGAATCTGCCTATGGATTATGGCTGCACTGTCAAGTTCTTCAGTGCCAGCACCTGTGGTTCAAGCTCAGACCAGCAGTTTTGGAGAAATCACTCTGAGATCACCAAGTAATTGTTCTTGTGTGGTCATAAGAGAATATTTTTAAAAGTTCTAAATGTTGAGACTAGATCAATGATTGCTTATAGATTCTAAATGATTTCCAGAACAAAAATGCTCAATTTTCAAATTAAAGCTTCAATCTGCAAGCATTTATAAGTAGCAGCCTTTTTCATGTCAATAGTTTATTGAATTCATGTTATGAATTGAGAAACAGAAACCACGTCCTCTCAGCATTGCAGACTCATGCTAGGCCTCTGATTGAGCTCCGTCTCTTGTTACGCAAATTACAGAACTGGACTTTCATTAGCACCACTGCTAATCAGAGACATTGGATCCAGACTGTTTTGACAGAAAATTGGCTATTTGACAACATTAATATTTTTATCAGAATGCTTTCCAGAGAAAGAGTCAACTTTTTTTGCCTAAAAAGAAATGCACCCCTTCTTTTTCCCTCCCCCAGTTTTAGTCACACACACAAGTATGGATAATTCAGATGCAGAGATGCCACCACAGATTTCTAGTGCTCTTTGTTTTGAGGTCCCTGTGCTAATCTTCCAAATGAGAGGGCAGGTGAGGATGCTTCACAGGAAAGAGCACCCAGGCAGAAATCCAAGGATTATAAAAAAAAATAATAAAAAAATTGCAGACTTCTGTTCTTAATTTTCCATAAAATGCTGCTACAGCTTTCTGAGTCCATTTTTGGGATAATTGAAAGTATTTGGGTTTCTGAGAAGTTACATGTTTCTTATAAAAATGTCCCTCTGTTCCTGATTAGGTATCGTCCAATATTTTGTTATAATTGTTAAATCATATGAAAAAGAATTTACTGAAGCATAGCTATTGCCATGGAAAGTAGAAATAAAAAATTACTTTAAAATAGTGCCAAGTTCTCTGGTGCCTTAGAGGGAAAACTGAAAACAGAGTAAAAATTAGAAATTCTACGTTTACAATCAAGACTAACATTTGACAGTGTCCTTTCAGCTAATGTTGAACATTTATTTTTTAAAAATCCCTTATTATAATTTATTGCAATATATAATTATAATTATCCATTGGATTTGAATAGAAATAAAAATGACACCAATGCTAGCAGTAAAAACAAACAAACAAACAAACAAACCAAGACATCTGAAATTCAGACTCATGTCTGCTTTGGAGTAAAAAAAAGTACATTGGCAGAAACTAGTGCTCGTTGCTTCAAAATTGAAAAGAAAAATGAAATCAGCTAA